>NC_140590.1:1376380125-1378850765 GCF_964204655.1 Triturus cristatus
TGGAATAGTTAGGCTATCTTTAAGGCATAGTAGGGTCCCAGGGGAATCTCAGATTGGGGCACAATCAGAGTAGTAACCTACCAATATCTGCATCTAACTTTATACCACAGGCTGAGGGCAGGCTTGAGTACTTTTAAAAGTACTTTTTTGAAGTACCTTAGTGCCCCAAATTTGTACAAAAATCGGTCCACCCCATCCTGCCTTATCATTTCAGCCAGAAGTCTTCCCCAAGTTGAATCATCAGGCTTCATGAGCAACATACGAATGTTCTTAAATTGAAAGGCTACACAGTATTAATTGATATCAGGGAGAGCCAGTTCACCTTTGATAAGCCTGAGTCTAAGCTTCTTCCAGGCCAGCCTAGCTCCCCTAAAGGCCCAAACAAAACTTACTATCTTACTCTGGATTTTCCTGATGCCCAGCTTTGGAAAATTGAGGGGGATGACATTAAACAAGTACGTTAATTTTGGGGAGAATAACCATTTTAACTAGGTTAACCCCCCTTCTTAAAGGAAGGTATTTCCACCTTGCTAATAGACGATCGATTTCTATCATAACTCTATTTAGGTTGATCTGCGGAATCTTCTCGATGTCTTTAACAATTCTCATACCCAAATATTTAAAATCTTGACTTGTTCTCCCCCCCCCCCCCCATAGCCGATATACCAACACATTACCTTGCTTTTAGAGGTGTTGGCTAGATACCCTGACAAAGAACCAAACTCTTCTAACAAGGTTTCAACCCTTGGAACTGCCACTGCGGGGTTATCGTATATAACAGCAAGTCGTCAGCATACAAAGCAACCTTGCTGCTATAATGATGAGATTTAAAGGGGGTTATTAAGACATCTGCTCTTATTGCCTGTGCCAAGGGCTCTATATAGATATTGAACAACATGGGTGAAAGGGGACAACCCTATCTCGTTCCTCTAAGTATGTTGAAACTGGATGTTAAAATACCGTTCAGTAATATTTTAGCAGAGGCCCCCTGATAGCATCTTTCCAAAGTCTGGATAAAAATCGACCCAAAACCCATTATTCTTAACACTTCCCAAAGACATACCCAGCATACTCTGTCAAACGCCTTGGCCGCATCTAGTGCCACCACGGCCAAGGGTTCTGATTGAGTAACTGCCAAATCTATATTACCTATGAGTTGCTGTGTTTGTTCTTGAATATACCTTTTAGGGATAAAGCCTTTCCGGTCAGAGTTAATCAGCTGTGGAATGATTTTGACCACCCTCCCTGCTAGAATGCTTGTAAAGATCTTATAGTCAGCATTCAGAAGGGAGATCGGTCTTAAAGGGTCCTTAGTGGGCTTCAGAATTAGCACTATCTTTGCCTCCTTCCAGTACCTAGGTACTTGACCCCCAAATCGATAGACCAATTTAAACAGAGTGCACATGGTCGGAACCAGCTCCTCCACCAGGAGTTTATATACCTCACTTGGAAGTGCATCTGTACCTGCTGCTTTATTCGTTTTGCATCTTCCAATTTGTTCTCTGATCTCGTCCTCTGTTATTGGGGCACCTCATTTTTTACAGCTTTCAGCGAGTAGGGTCATCGAAGTTTGGACTGTAGAAAGATACACATGCTAACTCTGATCCTCCAAAGTCTAGTTTGGCTATTATCCAACCTTCCCAGTTTTAACTGTTTTAAATGATTTAATTATATGATTTAATTATACATCCCGCGCCCTGTTTTATCAAGATAGCAACCCCCTTACAGTGGGCTGTCTGTTCTGATGTACAGAAATATTTTATCCAGGGGTACCGTGAAAATACAATACGACACTCTGAAAGACTCAAATGGGTCTCCTGGATTAAGCAGATCTGGGCTGGGCTTTGCTCTAGATATTTCATTGCTAACCTCTCATCAAAAAGGGTCATCCTTTGACGAGGCCACCTGGGCATATCTACAACTAACAAAAAACAAAACCAGGACAGGCTAACTGATATTGAGAATGTGATGGAGAATTTCTTTTTATAAAAATGTTTCCCACTGCTCCCCACCCCTTGGTCCACCCCCTTTCCCCACCCCCCTTCCCACCCATGTGCCCCACCAACCCTCTGGGGAACCCTCCCTACTATAGTACTTCAGTCCCTCTGGCAAAAATAATTTGTTTCTTCAAATTTTCCTGATTTCTGTTAGCCTCCCTCACTTCCACATCTCACTACAACTATACCACTGCCCCCTTCTTGATGTTTTCAATAAGCTCATCTACCTCCTCTACTGAGCGATGCAAATACATATGATTGTTCCACATAATACGTAGTGATGCTGGGAACTTCGGCTGGGCCCTTGTCCCCAGTTTGTTCAGTTCCTCCATCAGTTTGCTCATCTCACATTGTTTCTGTGCGGTGGTGTGACACACATCCGATCTAATAGCAAATGAGAAAGAGTCGAATGATAAGGTGCCTTCCTTGAGTGCTGCCGATATTTTCCTGGGCTTCTGTTTTGCTGGGTTTCTTTTATAAGGATCTCGATGCACCCGCTGTATCTCTTGCGATAGATCTACATTTGGGGAGTTTTTTTAAAACTGTATTTTTCAGTCATTGTTAGACCTGGCACCTCGGCGTGGGTCTCCCTTCTATTTGTCCAGTGCCACAGTGCAAGTGCTTCCTATTGTAAATTGATGTATGAATTTGTGATTCCGTGATTGGTTGGTTTGGTTTACCTGTCAGACCCTAGTACAGTGCACCAGGAGTGCCCAGGGCTTGTAAATCCAAATGCTGCTGGTGGGCGTGCAGCACTGGTTGTGCCACCCACAGAAGCAGCCTGCAAAAGTGTGTCTAAGGTCTGCCATTGCAGAGCCTGTGTGCAGTCTGGTACTGTCATGCTGACTGGGGAAGTGCATCCACTTGCCAGTCCCTAAACCTTCCCTTTTCTTCATATCAGACACCCCTATGGTAGGACCAACGGCAGGGTCCATTGTAAGGATAAGGTAGGACATGCCCTGGTGCCTGTGGCATGTTCTAATAGTGAATTACAGCCATTTTCGTTTTTCACTATTGCAAGGCTACCTGTTCTCCATAGGCCAGAATGGGCAGCTTGATTATTACATCTTATAATCCTAACTGACTCAGGGAACATGGTAGAAATTCGAATTTAGTATGCCTGAACTCAGAATGATAAAATACATCTTTTAGTGCATTTGGTTTTAACATTTTGTGTTTGAAAATACCACTTTTAGAAAGTAGGTATTTTCTTGTCTAACCATTCAAACCTGCCTCTGCTAGGCTGTGTATTCCTTGTCTGGAGTTTGAGTGACAGGGCTGGGGAATTCTAGGAGGCAGGGTGAGGTAGCCCAGTGGTGAATAGAGATCTGCATCTAGATGGGAGAGAGGAGTTGCACCTGGGACCTGAATAGGGCTGTGCCTTCCCTCCACAATGCTGGCTCCACCTCCTGTGGTGCGTCTGATGTCTCTGCCCTGCACTCTGAAAGGAAAGAAGGAGTCAGGTAAACAAAGTGCTCCAGGACTGACCAGAACCAGCCCCTCTGCCCTCAGAGGACAAAGGATTTTGGGGTATAAGTATTGGGACCCTGATCCCAAGAATTTAGATCACTTTGGGAAACAAGAAGAAACCTTTGCTGAGGAGAGGAACCAAGAAGAAACTGAGGAGAGACTATCCCTGAAACTGGGGGATTGGCCTGCAGGGGTTGCCTACTGCCAAAGAGAGGAGAAAGGAACTTTGTGTGTACTTTTGCTCCACTTGTGAAGGATCTCCAAGGGCTTGGAAAAAAGCTTGCCTCCTGCTGAAGTCTCAGGGACAGCAGACTTCAACCACCAGCTCCCCAGAGTTCTTTAGAAGTGCCTGCTGCTGTTTTTGGGCCTTCTGAGGGACTTCGTGTCGCAAGGAGCTGGAAGCGCGCCGTTACAGCCGCTGCCGTCGCATCACTGAACAAGGGTGTCGCCGCTGTAGCTGTCTCATTGCACCGCATCACGAGAAGCACCCCGCAACACCGAAGAAGCGCGTCGCCATCGCAGCCATCGTAACTGACGCATTGCACCGCATCACGAGAAGAGTCTTGCATCGAGGAAGAAGCGCGTCGCCGTCACAGCCGCTGTTGTCGCATCGTGGATGACGCCGCTGTAGCTGTCGCATTGCACCACATCAAGAAAAGCGCCTCGCATCCATTTCTGAACAAGGGTATCGCCGCTGTAACTGTCGCATCGAGCGGAAGCGTCTCGCATCGGTGGAGAATAGTGTCGCCGCCAAAGCCGCTGTCGTCGCATCACTGGACAAGGGTGCCTCCGCTGTAGCTGGCGCATCGAGCCGAGATCTCTTGCAACATCGGAGAAGCGAAGCGCATCAGGAAGATCTTCACGTCTTTATTTCTTTGCACCAAACTTTCATCGCATCAACATCGTTGCAACACTTTCGTTGCCTTGCGTGTCGCATCTAAAGGTACATTAACTTAAAGTGTTGCATTTAAGAACTAAAGAGAACTAAGCTAAATTCTACCATCTTAAAGTAACAGTATTGTGGATTTTTGTCGTTTATGGTCTTGTGGTAAAACTATATAAAGAATACTTATTTTTTATATAAAACCTGTGTGGTGTCCATCTGTAGTGTTGTCACTTGATTACTGTATGTGTTCACAAATGCTTTACACACTGCCTCTGAGATAAGCCTGTCTGCTCGTGCCAAGCTGCCAAGGGGGTGAGCAGGGGTTATTTTAGGAGTGTACCCCCTTACCCTGACTAGAGGCGAGGGTCCCTATTTGTCACAAGTGCATACCTGTGCCAACTAGAGACCCCCAATTCTAACAGTAATGATATCAAAAAAACCCTAATATCAGAGCCTTCAAGAGCTTCGGGGAAATTGATCAGTCTCAGATTGTTTCTCCTGGAATGGTTCTCGAGACGCTCAAGATCTTCCTTCATTTCTCTATTTTGACTCACTAATTTAGCCATTTCTGCTGAAGATGTATTAAGTGCCTCTTTGATTTTTGGAATCTCCTGCTCCAAAGAATCCGTTCTTAAGGATACTTCTTCCAGCTTCTGGGCTAACACTGCACAGGAGGCCTGAATTGCTACCTGGTTTATTTCGGAGACTGTAAACCTATTCCCCATCTCTTCCTTAAGTGCTAGGAGAATATCCGCCAGAGATCCTGGGCTTGTCGTAGAAGAGTCTTGGAGAGATAGTGCTTGCTGTGTTAATTCTGAGTGAAGAACTGGCTGGACATCTTGCGCCTCCAACACACTAAAACGATTTGAAGTGGAAACTGCAGGATGTACAGAAATTTGGGGGCAACTAAAGTCCTCAGATAATGTCACTGCCAATTGGTTAGGAATCGTTGATGTAGAAAGAGAATGTGGAACTTCTAATGGAGTAGTCGGCATAGTTGACGTAATCTGGGGTTGACTCAATTCCATCTTGTTGACAGTAGAGAGGTGGGAGCCTTTTTTAATAGGGACTGAGTTTTGGGCAGGAGTAGCAAGGACTTTATAGTAAGACTTTAAAGAGGGTGTAATCTTCACTATCGGTGCCAATACGTTCTTCCCTCAGCCTCTTTCTCTAGTTCTAGAGCTTTTGGAGCATGTAGGGGGCTCAATTTTTGCTCCCTTTTCCTTCGCTTTATCTCCCCCTTCTTCTTTTTTTGTATCTCAGAAGTGTTTACACTAGTTACGGGGGCAGGGTCTTGGTAGGTCACCCTGGTGTAAGGTAAAAGCTGTATGGCCCTTGTACGAAGAGTATATCTGCACACTTTCATTGAGGGATGGACTATAGTGTGCTGACCTTCACTCCTCTCCATATACCAAAAGTCTCCCCCTCCTCCTCCTCCTAATCCCTCAACAGCCGCAGGGATCACACTCCGCCAACGCCGACTCAATTCAAAGAAAGGCGAGGTTTCTGGGTGTTCAGCAAGGTCAGCCTTACCTTCTTTTTCAGGCTTGATTCCTGCACTTCCTGCAATTGGTCTCAGCTCCTTTTGCCCTAACTGTAGAGTTTGTTCTCCCGTCTCAATCCGCACGTGTCCCTGCCACACCACAGGATAGCCGCCAGTGCTGACTCTGCCCCCAGAGGTCCGGACCTGGAAGCATGCAGCTTGGCTACGACGCCACTTTTGAGCCACGCCCTCCCACCGCGAGGCTCGGAGTGCAGAGGAGGCTCCCCGGGGCTCTGGAGCCATCCGCCGAGCAAAGACAATCCTCAAGAACAGGAAAGGTGAGGAAAAGAGACGAAAGTGCTTCGCACAGGGGGAGAGGTGCAGGGAGCAAAATTCAGTTTGTAGACATTACGGAGAACCCCTTAGAGAGATCATTACAAGGCCTGAGGGGACTGCAGACCTGCGGCCGCTTAGCTGACGGCCGCCATGTTCCCTGCCCCTCCTGAGTTGTGTTGTTTTTGGTTTTTGTTGATTTGTCATCCTTTGAGTTGTAGTGCCAAATTGGGACCGGGATGGCTTTTTGCTGAAATTATGAATTAAAGTGGCTTTTCATGTTTATCACTTGAGCTTACTGAGATTAATGGACTTAGTGGTCAGAGTTGAAGTTTGGTCTGTGAGGTGCCACAGCCGCTCTAGACAGAGACTTATTCAACTTCTATTGTGAGACTATACTAACTGAGATTGGTGTTCAGTTGATCCTTTGAGCGCAGGAGAAGACAGCACAAGTCTGAGTGAGTTCCCGGCTGGTCGAGGACTTGCTTAGTGTGCTTGGTAGCACCAAGAGCATACTAATCCCTATTCCCTTAGAGCGGTTGCGGATTCTATTTTTCTGTAGGTAAACAGAGAATAGTTGTTTTTATTTTTGGAATTTTAGCTTATGCAAAGCTGATAAGAGTGAAGTGAGAGTGATGGTCCTGTGAGTTACGATTTTAGGTGTCACACTGAGATTGGTCATTTATCTTGTATGCTGTGCTAGGATTTCGCGTTACATCATTTGGTGCCGTGCTGTGATCTGTTAGTAGCGAAGATGAAGCTCTTTAAAAACCATAAGAGCTATGTTGAGAAATGATGTGAGCTTTCCTGTCTGTGATGGTAAAGAGGCCTATCCAGACGGCACACCCAAATTCAATATGGCTACTAATGTCGGGCTACACAGTTGTGTTTGGATTAAACAATGGAATATGATCACAGCGAAAGATGGGTGCTTGCAATTTCTAAGCCTGGGCGTTGAACTACGCTCCGTTCGCGGAGCTTGTAAAGTTTAGGTAACTTCGCGATTCGCGTAGAGCGCGAAGTTGCAGATTGCTACGCAATCTAGCGCGTAGCGTAGTAGTTTTGCATCCTCGCGCGCTCAATATTCATTCTCGCGCGCGCGGTAACGTCTTACCTTGATTCTGCGATCGCCAACTTGCTTTTCTGTCTGTTCGCGAGCGCCACGAGATTTGTACTATGGCTGCCCAAGCCCGCGAGAGTGTGCGACCCCGAACACGTCATTGGTGCGCGCGAGCTGACTTCCGGCGGCTGTTTTGGTAAGATCGTGATCCCGAACATGGAAAAACTGCAATCTGGCAAAGAATATCTCGCGAGCTTCATAAAACCTTCTCTAAAATGATCATTTTGCTCAGAAAACTCCTCAGATTGTGATCTTGCTGTAGTATTTTGTGTAAGAAAGAGTCCTTTAATTTTTTTAACTCTTTTTTTTCAAGAGGAAGGAAGTGCCCCTGAGTCTACAACTTCCTGTTCCTGTCCAGCAGTCTCCTCCCACGTGCTTTGTGCATGTGTTGTTCACTTTCATTTGGATTTGGAGCTGGAAGGATCACTTTTTAGGTCTCGCTGAGCCCCAGCGCTTGCGCTGGCTCGGAGAGACATTTTATAGTTGGTATTTTCAAAGTGCTGCCGTGGCCTAAAGCCTCAGTGCACGTGAACGTGCACGCGCGCAGCGCCATGTGTCTTTCCTCGGCAGCACGCGATCGCAATCGCGATCACTTTCACTTTCGTGGCCGAGGAAAGTAGCGAAAGCTTGTTCTATTTCTTTGTCTTCTTGTTTTATTTTGCAAGTGAAGCCTTGCTTTCCTGCAGCCTGGACATTTCAGAATAGCATCGCTTTCCGTCCCTAACCCCTCGCAGCTTATTTATTTGTTGGTTTGTGAGTTGAGGAAGATGATCTATCTGATGCTTTTCTTTTCACATTCTTGCCGATCTTCCTGCGTGTTTTCCTTCTTTCAGGGGGAGACCGGGGAGAGGGCTTTTCCTAATGGAAAGAATGCAGGGCGTGTGACTTAAGAATGGTTTGTTCTGAGCTAGTTAAGGTGCTATAATGGACGTTTCTTCCAATGTTTTAATGCAGTGTCCGTACCTGAGTCAAATTATTTATTAGGCCTAATTACTTTCACATTCGGCCATTGCTTGTTATACACTTGTTTTGTTTTCTTCTCTTTCGTAGTTAGGGAAATGTGATGGTGAAAGGCAGCACGAGTACATTTAAAGTGTAAGAATGCTTGAGTTTTCGTCTGTCCTTGTGCTTTCATTTCGCACCCTCTTTTATTTGTTTGCAAAGCGCTCTGATACCCACGGGTCTCGCCAGCGCTATATAAAGCTTTATAAATAAAAACTCGGGTGCACTTCAAATTACAAGAACGGTTCTGTTTCTGGCCAGTCCCGATCACTGACCCTTGGAAACACTCTCTGCTCACTCCCAGCTCAGCACATCCAACTCTTCCCTCAGTCCACAGCACAGAGAAGCCGATTTAAAGGGGGCGCCGTTTTTCCACAGAAATTGCGTGCACTTCGCCCCGGAATCAGACTTGGCACCAAGATAACAGGCCACAGACATGCCTCATAGCTGAAAATAAAATAAATGCAAGTCCAGTCTGGTCATTAGATAAAGCTCTCTACCAGGTTTTATTGTTGTAGCCCTCTCCATGGATGTTTCACGGGAGCCATTTCAATCAAATGCTAGATGTGTACTCTGTTTTCAGCTGCAAGAATTTCCCTGAAACATGAGCCTAAACGTCTGACTGTTGCATGTGGGCACTGATAGGGCTGATAAGGAAGAGTGATTATGGCAATAAAGGAGGCCTGTGCGAATTCTGTAGCCTTCACTGCTTGTGGATAAGCACATTATATGCGTGCTCTCCCCGTTACTTTTGAAAATGTATCCATGTGTTAAGATGTCTGAAATGGCCGCAAGGAAGCTCTACAAATTAGTGCTCCGCAGTAGCACTAATTTCTGTTATTTATTAACAAAATAAACAGATACACATTTGTGTAGCACCCAAATCAGATTTCTAAGAAACTAGCGTTGTGAAACCAACACACCAAGAGCCCCACTGTTCGTTCTCTTGAACCATCAGACTGACACATCTGAAGCACTGTCCATAGCACACTGCACCCCGCACTGAATCCTACTTCTGCATACTTAATATACTTCTGCAAGTCATTCATACACTGGCACACTTTAAATCCGTATAGAAAGCATAGCATATTGTGGCAACTAGCTCATACACACATCCACTTGGCTTGTCTTTTAGGTACATCTAGGCTAAACATGCATGTCACCATTTGGGATGCATCTGCGGTTAAAATCTACTGTGACACCTCACCTATTGATCATTTTTGCTATTAACTATGGAAAAAGATCATGTGGCACTTTAAATACTCTTGAAATATCACCAGTCCCAAAAATCTGCATAAGTGACAAGTCAAATAGGCATCATTTCTAATTATGCCCTTTTGGCTGGTGCTATCATCTCACCACACCAAGTTCCCAGTCCTATTTACTTTCCATTCTGCAGAGGTCTGGTAAAAATAGTGCAATTTGTTAAGTATTACATCCCATAATGTTTGTGTAAGTTACCAGATCTTTAGCTGCCACGAAACACTTAACCATAGTATGGTCCTCCAGAATAAGGTCAAGACACACAACCAACCACAACCAACCACAACCAACCACACACACACAACCACACATACAACCACACACACAACCACACACACAACCACACACAACCACACACACACACCCAACCACACACACACACCCAACCACACACACACACAACCACAATCACACACACAACCAAACACACACACAACCACACACACACAGACACAACCACACACACAATCTTAAACGCAACCTCAAACACACACACAACCACACACACAACCACACACACACAACCACACACTGACAACCACACAACAACACACACACAATCACACAAACAACCACACAACACACAAACTAACACACAACAACACACACACAGCCAAGCACACAACCACACACACAACCATGCACACAACCATACATACAACCACACATACAACCACACACACAACCACACACACAAACACACACACTCAACCACACACACTCACACAACCACACATACACAACCACACACACAACCACACACACAACCACACACACAACCACACACACAACCAACCACAACCAACCACACAACCACACACACAACCAACCACACAACCACACACAACCACACACACAACCACACACATAACCAACCACACAACCACACACACACAACCATACACAACCAATCACACACACACAACCACAACAACACGACCACAACCACACCCCCAATCACACCCAACCACACCAAACCACACACAACCACACTCACACACAACCACACACACACAACCAAACACACACAACCACACACACAACCACACACACAACCACACACACACACAACCACAGCCACACACAACCACACACGCACACAACCACACACACACTCACAACCACACACAACCACACACACACAACCACACACAACCACACACACACACACAACCATACACACACAACCACATAACCACACAAACAACCACACAAACAACCACACACAACCACAACCACACACACAACCACACATGCACAAAACCACACACAACCACACACACACACAACACACAACCACAAACAGTTTTTTGGGCTGTCAGCATAAATAGGCTGTCACCAAACACGATGAACACCTCGGGAAAGTTTAGGAAGTCACCCTCAACTTTGAAACCACTTGCTGTTGCAGAGTGTGTGCTGTACACATGGCAATACCTTGACACAGCGGACTGTTGCAAGGAATGCTTTGAGCCTCGGAGGCTGACAGACTTCAGCCTGTGCATTAGTTCACCCCGACTTGGCGCTGCATGTAAACAGGGTGCCCACTGTCCAGGTTGAAGTGAGACATTGTGATCGGGGCTGGAGATGCTATTTAGCAATCTGCTTAGAACACTGTGTTTCATTTATGGCATTAAACATAAAGGAGCACTGGCAACGCTGATAAACTGGATTTCAATTTGAGTAGTGACTAAAACTTTAAAAAAACCTTCAGTACTGAAACAAGTGCAATAGGTCTTGCATTTGCAAAAGTTTAAGCTATTAGCATTGTTCATGACAATGCATTTTTATCTATTTTATAAAACAAACACATAAATAAATGTCATTATCATTTACAATGCCAATAGCTAATGTTGCATTATTATTAGCAATGCCAACTGCTCACACTTTTATAATGCGAGACCTATTGCATTGCAAATGCTTGTTGTGTCTGTCTGCTGCATCATACCATTGGATTGGATTTATTTGAGGACTTTTTGATTTGAGATTTAATTTACTACAAGTAAGTTGGAGAATTGGTGTGTTTGTTTCATTGGGGCTTGTTTGTACCTACATTTTTCTGGGATTTTTATTGTTTTTAAAAATTATTGTTGTGGTGGGTGGCCTGTACTACTTTCAATAGGGGCCTAGTTGTTTTTCTCTGCAATTTCAGCCAGTAGGGTACCCATGGGTCCATGTTTTGTGGTGTCTGTAGAATTTCTACATTATGTAGGGCATGGATGGCATAGGATTGAAATGCTAAACGTGGCTGTGGTGTATTTCACTGTTGGTGTGTGTGTGTGATTTACCTTTGTTGGATGTGTGTGCTTGATGTCATTGAGCTGTAGGTTTGGAGCAGGGAGAAGCTTTTATTTGTCTGGAAAACATTTTTATGAGAGGGATTAAGTTCCACAGACACTACAACTTCCTGTTCCTGTCCTTTGCAATCACTTTTTGTTTATTATTGTGGTGGGTGGGCTGAGCATGTGTGTGGCGGCCATTTTAGGAAGGCATGCATTGTGCCTTTGCCATAGGCGTACATTGACTGTCTCCCATTTCTTGTGGTTGTTGTGGGTGTGTGGCGGCCATTTTGTGGAGCCATCCAAGCAGTGTGCTTGCTTTTGCCATCCGGTTCCAAGCTTGTGGCCTAGTAGTCTTCCAGTAGGCCCAGAGGTAGTCAGCCTCCAATCTGTGGTGCGTGATTTAAATGTACAGTTGGTGTTGTCTGCCGATTTTCCTTTACTCCATGGATGGCTTTGGATTTTATTGCAAAAGGTGTGTTTGGGGTGGAATAGCATTTTTTGGGTGTGTGCTAAATAAATTGGGCTTTTTTAGCCAGTATGTAAGGCAAGGGATTCAGCTCGCGAACTTTCGGTAACTCTGCACAGCGCGACAACGCGGACTTACAGTTTTCGTCATTTTTGCGCTCGCAATATGCGTGTTCGCACACGCGAGAAAGCCTTTTTGTACAGTTCGCGATCCCGAACACGCAGCTTTTGCAATCTGGCAAACAATATCTCGCGAGCAACATAGACCCTTCTCGAAAATGCTTTTTTGTGCATTTCTGCACAAAAAACTCCTCAGGCAGTCATTGAGCTGTAGGTTTGGAGCAGGGAGAAGCTTTTATTTGTCTGGAAAACATTTTTATGAGAGGGATTAAGTTCCACAGACACTACAACTTCCTGTTCCTGTCCTTTGCAATCACTTTTTGTTTATAATTGTGGTGGGTGGGCTGAGCATGTGTGTGGCGGCCATTTTAGGAAGGCATGCATTGTGCCTTTGCCATAGGCGTACATTGACTGTCTCCCATTTCTTGTGGTTGTTGTGGGTGTGTGGCGGCCATTTTGTGGAGCCATCCAAGCAGTGTGCTTGCTTTTGCCATCCGGTTCCAAGCTTGTGGCCTAGTAGTCTTCCAGTAGGCCCAAAGGTAGTCAGCCTCCAATCTGTGGTGCGTGATTTAAATGTACAGTTGGTGTTGTCTGCCGATTTTCCTTTACTCCATGGATGGCTTTGGATTTTATTGCAAAAGGTGTGTTTGGGGTGGAATAGCATTTTTTGGGTGTGTGCTAAATAAATTGGGCTTTTTTAGCCAGTATGTAAGGCAAGGGATTCAGCTCGCGAACTTTCGGTAACTCTGCACAGCGCGACAACGCGGACTTACAGTTTTCGTCATTTTTGCGCTCGCAATATGCGTGTTCGCACACGCGAGAAAGCCTTTTTGTACAGTTCGCGATCCCGAACACGCAGCTTTTGCAATCTGGCAAACAATATCTCGCGAGCAACATAGACCCTTCTCGAAAACGCTTTTTTGTGCATTTCTGCACAAAAAACTCCTCAGGCTGTCATTGAGCTGTAGGTTTGGAGCAGGGAGAAGCTTTTATTTGTCTGGAAAACATTTTTATGAGAGGGATTAAGTTCCACAGACACTACAACTTCCTGTTCCTGTCCTTTGCAATCACTTTTTGTTTATTATTGTGGTGGGTGGGCTGAGCATGTGTGTGGCGGCCATTTTAGGAAGGTATGCATTGTGCCTTTGCCATAGGCGTCCAAACTTGTGGCCTAGTCGTACAGTAGGCCCAGGGGTACAACTCAGCAATCATCACGGCGGGTGCATGGAATGTAAACAACTGTTTTTGTGTTGTGCATTGAATTTCAACATCATGTATGGCTTTGGATTGAATTGTAAAATGTGGCCTATACTTTTTTACGGGGTTAGATTTCACTTTTTGGGTGTTGTAAATAAATGCCTTTAGTTTTTATGTGTATATGTTCGTTGTGTTGTTGCTCCCTGATGCTGCATCCATCCCATAAGATTCACACTTTTATTTAGGTCAAACAGGCTAGACTACATTTATGTTTTTGTTCCTTGCTATTCTTCTTCCTCAGTGTACACAGTACAAATACAACAGGATCCCTGGCCTTGTCAGTCTCTTAAGAGTCTTAATGGCTGGCTATACTGGTGATGTTGTTCACTGACTTCATAAAATTTAATAATTGTGTTGACCACCCACCAGACAATAATAAGTTATATATTAAATTATGGGTCTTTTGACTGATGTTCTTCTGGCTTTTTTGCTTTTAGGTGCACAAAAGACAGAGGAGGTGTGTCATCATCATCCAGTGTTGTAGTGCCAGACCGACGTCCTGCTGCTGTACACAACGTGACGTGTCAGTGACCTGACCAGGCATCTCTGCAACTTGTGCAACTGAGTG
The DNA here is from genome assembly GCF_964204655.1 of Triturus cristatus. Taxonomy (NCBI): domain Eukaryota; kingdom Metazoa; phylum Chordata; class Amphibia; order Caudata; family Salamandridae; genus Triturus; species Triturus cristatus. Next base: position 1,376,394,369 of record NC_140590.1, read on the forward strand.
CTGTTTTGACATCTGTTGAAGATGCCCCCAAAGAAAGCAGGTAGCAGGTCCTCCGGTACCAAGAAAGTTGCCATGGAGAAGAAGGAACAGAAGAAGAAGGAAGTGTCACTTAAGTCTGGTGTGCCTCTCAAAACCTTTTTTGGTACACCAAAAATGACGCCTGCAGCAGCGGTGTCGGGGGGCCAAGCTGGGGGCAGCACCTCCACATCAGTGGGCCCAACCTGCCAACCCATGCCCAAGCAGATGAGTGTGGAAGAGGTAGCCAGCCTTATGGTGGAAAGCAGCGATGCTGAGCCTGAACTAAACTTATCGCTATCTCAAAGTAGTACACAATCAACGCAGGAGGGAACATCATCAACACAGCAGATAAGTGGTCAACAGCCGCAGCCACCGCCCGCAATAGTAGCTGTTGTTCCTCCTGAAGTAGGGGCAGTTCAGGAAATTGAGCCTCATGCAGAGGAAGAAGAGGAAGCCACTCCTTTAGAAGTTGCATTGCGTTTTAAATCGCCAGCAAGGAAAAGGAGGGTTAGTACATCAAGTTCTTCACCAAGCCCCCCTTCTGATGATCTAGATGTCACTTGGAAGCCACAAACTGAGTCTGAGAGGGAAACACATCACTAGAGCAGGCATGGGAAAAGGAAGGTTCCAGAAAGCCTTACACTTATGGATGTTGATGTAGAAGAGCAGGATGATGAGGATGATGATGATGATGAGCCAGTCATCACAAACATCACTCCCGGGCCTGAGGAGATGGAGACCAACATTTTTACACTATCCAAAATGGATGCGAGGGATGTAGCACGCATACCTCCAACACAGGTAACACCAACACGACCTCCAGCTTCCATATTTACATTAGCAAAGGGCCGGCAGCGTCCTACATCCAGCACAACAAGCACCACCTCAGCAGAAGTAGGCAGTGGTCCTGCACAGAGTCAAATTCAACACACAACCTCCAGTTCATCCGGCATTGGGAGTGGGAGTGGCACCTCCAGCAGGAGACAAAAGTTAAGCTCCCAGTGTGGGACTTCTTTACGGTTAGCGGAAAGGAGGAGAACATTGCTGTATGCTCCGTTTGTCATACCTCTGTTAGTCGTGGAAAGCTTGGTACAAACTATGGTACCAGAGGCCAAATGACCCATCTGAAAAAACACCACGCAATCCAGTGGGAGGAGCACCTTAGGCTCATCAAAACTGGAACCATTGGTGTTGGGCTTAAACGAGTAGAAAGTCCACTCACGGTGGAACAGGAAGAAGAGGGAGACATTCTCTGTGCTAGTGGTACACAAAGTAGCCCTGTCCTCAGCACTGCAGTGGTGACGCCCACATCCTCAGCCACATCTCATTGGCACAAGAGTAAGAGTCAGCCTGAGACACCAAGGAGCACTGCTGGCCCAAAAAGTGCGACGTTGACCACAGGAAGGAATACCATGCAGCCTACCATTCTGAGCATGTTTGGTAGGCCGGAGGGGCAGTAGGAACGCAACCACCCAATAGCACGTTTGTACAATGCAAAGCTGGCAAAAATGTTAGCACTGGACCTTCTCCCTTTTTCTTTTGTTGAAGGGGTGGGTTTTCTTGAGTTTGTGACCACCATCTGCCCAAAATGGAAAGTTCCCAGCCGCTACTATTTCGCAAGAGTTGCTGTTCCAACACTACATCACGACATGCTGGAAATGCTTGGAAAAGCCTTAAAACAGAGTGCTGTTCAGAGTATACACCTGACAACAGACATGTGGACCAGTTGCCAAGCCACTGATTACATGTGCATCACTGCACACTGGGTCTCTTTTTCGGGTGTTAAAGATAAGATATCTGACGGTGTTGTTGACACCGCTGAGATTTTTAAAGACACTCGCAAACATGCAACTGTAGCCATGTTTGCTATGGAGAAATATCATACTGCTGTTAACATTTTGGATGAGTTTAACAGCAAGGTGTTTGAGTGGCTGCGACCAAGAGGTCTTACCATTGGTTTTGTTGCCACGGACAATGGCAGTGATGTAGTTAGGGCCATGAAAGATGGTGGCTATTTCAGGGTGCCATGTTTGGCACACTGCATTAACATTGTTGTTCAAGACTTTCTGAAAAATGAAAGCAAAGTCAGCAGCTTACTGACCACCTGCAGAAGAATATGCACACATTTCAACCATTCTTTTAAAGCCCGGAAGGAGCTGATGGTCATTCAACGTGACCATAAAATGCCAGTCAAAGCACTCATCCAAGAGGTGCCAACACGTTGGAACTCAACGTATTACATGCTTGAGCGTCTGTTTGAGCAGTACATACCACTTAATGCTTATGTCATGAAAAGGTCAGGGGATCCTACAGTGAAAGGCATGAGAGTTGAGATGACCCAATGGGACTTTGTCAAAAGCCTGACAGAGATGCTGCTTCCTTTTGAGGTCTTCACACGTGAAGTGAGCAGGGAGGACTGTACTATGGGCCAAGCTATCCCATTGTTGTACATGCTAGAGCAACAGCTGAAGGAGGTGTCAGAAATGTACGCAGGTGTGGATGACAAAGTAGACGCACATTATTTGGCAGACACCTTATCCGCTCGCTTATCTCACAATACAAGGATTCAAAATAACATTCTGTCACATCCACATTACATTACTGCCTCAATTTTGGATCCACGTTACAAATTATTGCTGCGCAGTAATGAAGTCATTCCTTTTTCAGAAGTGAATGTTGCCCAGTACAAAACTTTGATAGCTGAGGAAGCCACTGAGTTTGAAAACGAAAGGATCTCCATTAAAGGCCTGCCCCCCCAGGGACGAAAAAGTACTGCAGGGCACCCAGAACAAAGTTCTACTTCAGAGGCCAAGAGCAGTGCGTTTGCCTCCCAGCAGTCAACAACACTGCCAGCAATAACATCAACAGCACCAACAGGATCATCAGGCACATTTACAAAAACGGCAGGTGATTGGTTTCTACGGAAAGGGTATTGCACATCCATGACTGATGCAAAGGCAAAAGAGGCCCAGGAAATCGGAGCACCCCTGAACATTGAGCGGATGGTTCAGGCCTATCTAGATGACACAACAGAGGTCTACATGGAGCAAAGCCCATTGGTGTATTGGTATGGGAAAAGAAGCCAATGGCCAGTGCTCAGCAGGCTGGCAATTAAGTATGTGGCTTGCCCTGTTGCAAGTGTCTCTTCAGAGCGTGTTTTCAGTGCTGCTGGTGCCATTGTTACTGTCAAAAGGACCAGTCTCTCGCCCAAAAGTGTTGAGAGGTTAACCATGATCAAAATGAATCAACACTTTATACCACCAGAGTACAAAATACGTGAATCACAGGAGAAAGAGGAGAGCGACTTTGATGACATAAGTAGTGGGTTGTTAGACGTACTTCTGTCCGCACCACCAGAGTTTGAGGACGAGCTCCTCTTCCCTGACAACTAGGCTTTCAAATTGGTCTCCCTTCCTTTATTTGTGTGTGACTGTGTGTATCTGTTTTTCTGGTTCAAAATCTACATTCACAACAAATCCATCAACAGTCTCCTCTTTTTATTTCCCTATTGGAGTTGCACGTCTGTGCATAACTGTCCACTCCAATCCTCAGGGTCCTGCTCCATGTTCCTTACTCTCCCTAAGTACATTTCAAACAAGTCAGACATTGGATGGAGATGGAGAATAGTACAATACAGGTTGCCTCTAACAGTCCCTCCATAAGAAGTGAAACGTGACTCCACCTATATTCCATTTTGTTTCCAAGCCGAAAGAAACTCATCACTGACTGGCAGAAGGCTAGGCAGGCATCAGATCAGACAGCCAAAGAGAACACCAAGACAGGTAATGAGTGATTATTGTGAATTATGGTGGCATGCATTGCATTGGATGCTGGCTGACTACGAAGAATTGTGCATGCCATGAAGTAGAACTATACTAGTTTATCGACAAAGTAAAAGTGACTCAGGTGTGGTGACAGTTAATGTTTCCTTGTTGTTTAATAATGACCACATTGTACTCCTACCACTGCAGGTGCCGGCCAATATCCGTTGCAATTTGGTAATATGGAATATATTATAAACTTAATCAGTCACTACAGACTGAGTTGGTGTTGGAGAATACGTACTACACGGTCACCATCATGAGGATGCTGAGCATACTGTCTTTGCACACAGTCAGTTGGATTGGAGAAAATTGATGGAATAACTGTGTTTCATGGGCTGACTTAAAAGGTAAAAAGTTTGAACAAGAACCACAGCAGACCTAGGCTAGATGTCCGTGTAGTGGTGTGGACTGGAGTAGAGTGTAGTGGTATGACGGACAGTGGCGCATTGATTTAGTCACTTCATTGGGAAAATTCTAGGATGCTGCAGTGCATATGACATTTCTCTGGCTCGGTCAAAATGTAAGTAAGGGGTAGGGTGCCTGGCCTGTGACGCGGTTCTCCTGTTCTGTGGCTGTGCTGGCTCCTGAATCCTGTCCCGTTGTTGTTGTACCTTAATGCTGTAGAGTAGACACTATGTAGCTATTGAAGCTGCCTCAGTCTGAAAGTGTTCTCTCCAGAGTGTTGTCTTGCACTCCACTGTAATTGAGTTTATTGTTGTAAATGCTGTAATTTTTCAATACCCTGTTTGTTTTTCCATCTACACTTACAGGCCGGCCTTTACCCTGTGCTACAGTGAGAGAAACGACTCACACGTACCTTACCAATCCACATCAGGCGTTTCATGGGCTGACTTAAAAGGTAAAAAGTTTGAACAAGAACCACAGCAGACCTAGGCTAGTTGTCCGTGTAGTGGTGTGGACTGGAGTAGAGTGTAGTGGTATGACGGACAGTGGCGCATTGATTTAGTCACTTCATTGGGAAAATTCTAGGATGCTGCAGTGCATATGACATTTCTCTGGCTCGGTCAAAATGTAAGTAAGGGGTAGGGTGCCTGGCCTGTGCCGCGGTTCTCCTGTTCTGTGGCTGTGCTGGCTCCTGAATCCTGTCCCGTTGTTGTAGTACCTTCATGCTGTAGAGTAGACACTATGTAGCCTATCCAAGCTGCCTCAGTCTGAAAGTGTTCTCTCCAGAGTGTTGTCTTGCACTCCACTTTAATTGAGTTTATTGTTGTAAATGCTGTAATTTTTCAATACCCCGTTTGTTTTTCCATCTACACTTACAGGCCGGCCTTTACCCTGTGCTACAGTGGGAGAAACGACTCACACGTACCTTACCAATCCGCATCAGGCAGGCAGTGGTACTCAAGATTGATGTGCGGAGTGTCCATGGAAGGGAGGACCAAGAGGAATGACGAGAATGATGCAACTCCACATTTGGACCAGGATAATACAGTAACTTTAGTATCATCATTCGTCTTTACATTTATTTGCTTGCTTTTTTCTCTTCAATCATTACGACTGTGTGTTGTGGTTTGTTTGTTAATTGATCCAACTTTTTTTAAATTTCCTTAGCTAGCTTGAAAAATAAAAATAAGCCCGGTACAGCATGTAATTGGGTTCGGTCTGAGCTCTGAGGGCGGCAGACAGGCAAGGCAAATTTCAATTTCGTCCCTGACTGTACTGTCTCATTGGGTCATAGTTATAGTACAACTCATTATCATTAACCATCAAGTTATCCTCCTCAGCATGCATGCATTTGCTTTCTCACACTTCATACTTTGATTTCTTTGATAATGGATCATTGTCGTCTTACAAGATTGTGTTTTACTTTTGTTGTGTCCATGCATATTGTCTGTTTTTCTTTCTCAAACCTTTCCCAAAACCCCACTTCCCATCCAATCATCAATCCCTAACCCTCTTCCCCCGGGCTGTGTGATTTATATTGAGGTGTGATGTGATGACTATGTACACCAATTGATCACACGCTTGCTGGGGCAGATGTGGTGAAAGCAACACTAATTGAATTTCAACTAAGGCAGGGCAAGGATCTTCTTCTGCTTGACCACCCATGCTGTAGTTTACTTTGTGTTCTGTTCTACTAGTCCTCCCAGAGTCTCAGTCAAGTGACTTTCTCTTTCTTTTTTCAAACGCTATTGCCAGTGTCTACTACTACCACCACATTAATGGCATCTACTCCGTCAATTTGGGAAACCAACCATGCAGCCATCAGTGTGCCGAACTTCATCATCAATCACAGGTAAGATAAGTTTGGTGGGAGGTATGGACTAGGAGGAGAGACTGACAGTACTATTATGACAATTAAAAATAACTCAGTGAGGGGTACTGCATCTATCGGTTTGTGTGTTACAAAATCGGCAGATCTTTTAAATCAAACACTGGCTGTGGGCATGCAGCAGCACGGAAACAAAGTAAACAACCATGTAACTTACATTGAATTCGGAAAACTGTAACCCACCACAAAACATTAACATCATATAAATAAATAGTAAGTATATTTTTAATGTCCCCTAACAAAAATAAACTATCCCGCTCTGACCGAACCCACCCCCCTCCCTAACCCCAACGAAACGAAACGAAAGTCCAAAGTCCCAATGTCCGTAGAAATCCCCAACGCCCACAAACCCACCCACCAACAAAAGGAATTTAAAAAGGGGCAAACGACGTGGTCCTCTATTGTCGGCGGGCCTTAAGGTGTTTGTCCACCAGGATCTTTACCCGCTCCTCCATGTTCTCCTCCAAGAGGGCCATCCGGCGGAGCAGTTGGCGGCAAAATGCCCTACAGTTACATCCAGGGTGGGGGGCAGCAGTGCTGGAAATAGAGGCGCGGCGGCAGGCGGATGCCGGACCACGGCGCCGTGAAAGTGGAGGCCGGGCCTGACTGGGGCCCGGGGCATTGGAGGAGGCTGCAGCTGCAGCCGCCTCCTCCTCCTCCTCCTACTGAGCCAGCCGGCGATAATGCTCGCAGATGGCCTCCAGTTTCCGGCGCCGGGCCCTAGCGGCCAACTCCTTCCTTGATGGTTTAGTGGAAGGAGTATCATCTATATCAAGAAAGAAAAAGAACATGTTGGAGCCAATACTCTTAGCAAAACAGGAACACTAAAATCATTTAACACATAGTGTCACAGTATCACTAGCAAGCACAGTTCATAACATTTGTGATTTGGTGGTGGGGTAAGAATCTCTAATCCTACTTCCTTGGACTCTAACATTTGTGACAGTTTCAGACATTATTTATAAATATAATCGTACTATGTATGTACTCCGGTACACCAGTCGTGCTGTTCTTATCTGTAGTTTAGCCCAATTACATAACCTTGTTGTAGGCGGCATGCCAGCTCCATCAGCTAAGCTTGCACCCAAGAGAAACAGATATGAGCCACATGATGCAGACTCACGTTAGTTTTATTTACTACTACTGTCTGCAGGTGGGGAAGCTCATCTTTTTGTCTGACGCCTTACGGCCGTTGGCACTGGTCATACTCTGTTACATGAGGGCAAATGGCATGCACAATTTCACTTACACCCTGCCATGGGTACTACAAAAAGGCTGATTATTTATCGGATCCAACGATCATTGCTTATATTCATATTATAGATGGTGCTAGTGCTAATACGATATATGACATCAGGTCGGTAGCGGTCGGTGGTGGGAGTGCTGCCGGTCGGTGACGTGGGAAGGTGCAGGGTGGGGATAGTAAACGATGGATTAAGGACATTCACAGGTAATTAAAGAATACATTAAAAAAAAAACATTGCTGCACACAGTAGCACACACTGCATCGCATTCGGCGGTGCAGTGCGCACCTTGAAAATAATTTTATTTATTTTTATGTTGATTACCTGTATGTGGCCGTAATACACAGTTTACTCGCCAGTGCCACCCACCCGTCCCCTCCCCATGTCACCGCCCGCCAACAATCCCACCACCAACCGCTACTGCAGAGGGTACTTTGCTTTCATTGATTGTGTAACCAATATCCATAAACAACAGATAGGCCACCCTTTGCAGGCTGGCTGCCCCAATCGAAAATACATTAATAATAATAGGTAGGAGTGGTCCCCAGAGTAGGAGGAAGGGGTTTCCGCTTGATAATATATGACGTGCTTGCAAACTACTGCAAGTGTACTGTATGCTCATAATACTACCTTGATTCCCCTAGGCTTTGCTACTGTCGCGCAGTTTCTTTTACATTTTCTTCAAAGTAAGAATCTCCAGTGACACTTTCCACCTATACTGTCTGTTGGTGATAGTACATCCAGGCATACATCCATTAAAGTAAACGTCTATCCTTTTTTATATATCTCTTAACAAACCTTAGTTGGTTTCACCAACAAACACCCATGCTTCTGCTCCTTCCTTCCTTGCCTTGGCTTTGAGTTTGAACCAAAAACACAGCTGATTCTTGCTATCTAGTACTATCCACCCATACTGTGTCGCCCACCCAGGCAGGCATTCTTTCACCTTCCACCCATCCTTCAACAACCCATGCATCTGATCTTATTACTATCAGCCACCTATGCATGCTTCCAACAACATATCCTTCTCTGCCAGTCAGTCATATTGTTTATCTCGCCCGTCCTTCCACCCTTACTGCTTTCCCTCTTTGTTCAACACATCCATGAAGGTCATCTGATCTGAGTTTGTCTTCTCCATAAAACATTCACAGCTGATTTTGGAGTCAAATAGAAGAGGCCATTGGTTACTCTACTCACGCTGGTAATGCTACGTCAAGGGTGTCTTTTTCAACCGTTGTATAATAAGTCGCACAGTACAGTGAAATAGTGAACACAGTTCCATCTAGCTGTAATGTCAAGAAGTAATGAATATAACTTACCGCCGCCGGCCACTGCTGCTGGATCCCCCCTGGGCCCTGTGTCTCCTGCAGGTGCCGCCAGTTCGCCTGCCCCCTCCGGAATGGCCGCATCGCTGGCCCCGACGGCACTGGTGGATGGTAGTGTGCCTAGAAAAAAGCATCACAAATTTTTTAGATGCCTGTAAACCTCCCCCTATTTTAAGTGTTCACTTGGAACATTGAAAAAAAAGTTAATGCGATGCAACATACATCAGCACTAGACAGTAAGTACAGTCAGTAGACAGACACTAGTAGGATATGGTTCCACTTCCTAGGGTCATGTAGTCCCACTCTACTCTTTTGAAAGTTAGCCTGAGCCATGAGTAACCCTTTTAGATTCATCATGTCGACTACTACTCTTTTGGTGCATATTATACCTGCCAGCTTATTGACATGTGCAGTAGATGCCTTTAAGGCCGCTTGACTGTTGCGTACAAGTGAAGAGGTCGAAACAAAAACAACTTATTGACTTTGTTTAGTTTATATTGCTTAGCCATCACACATACATGTTACACTTTTTGGCATGACTGCAAAATGCTAGCATTCACCAGTATACTATCTAACGGCTGACTCGCAGCGTTTTTCTCATATATCATAGGCGGAAGATTCCCTTCTACAAACCAGAGATTTACAGAGCATATTGGATGCAAGATGATGTAACCAGTATTTCTACGTTCTACGGTGAGGGGTCTTCCAGAATTCAAAAGATCTTGGCTCTTGTTCTTGTTGTCAATCATGCACTTGTAAATGTTGACTGTTTTAATGTTAGGCTTTTTGCTGGCTTATTGACTATGGCTGTAGTAAATTAAATTTCATATTAACGATGTACAGAGTTTGATACTTGTTTCAAATAAACCTTTTGAACTTACACATAGACTCTGTGGTATTTGGTGTGGTGGAGTGGACTTACACAAGTGTGTGAGCAAAATGGTGTTTGTTATTATGTTCTGGGTTGTCTCTGTCTCAGTCATCATCAACATTGTGTATCGTCTTCGTGGGGGGGGTCGGGAGTGGGACCCTAATGTGAGACACTATAGCTAGTCGGTCAGGGGATCCTGGGTTCTTCGGACTGAGGTGTGATCAGTAAGATCCAACCTCCCATCAGCAACATCCTATTTTGTTGTGCATAGTTCTGTATGTGGCTTTGCAGAATCCTAGACAATAGTAGTATCATGTACTATTCGATCAAAAATACTAGTCAAATATCTGGTTGGGCATTTTGTTTGTGGAAATTGTCAAAGCCTCAACATTGAGAAGACTTGAAGAGGACAACCCAAAGGACAGGACCCAGTGGCTAGAGCTATTGGTCAATCAGAGTTTTATTGTTGCAAAGAAAACCTTCTATTAAAGAGTGGGCAACTGTGCAAGCTTCGCTACACACAGAGTAATAATAGTAATAGTAGTAGTAGTATTAGTAGTACAGACAGAGAGTCATAGCAGAGGGAGTTAGAAGCAACTTAGAGGCAGGGATAAACAGAATTAGTAAACAGATAGTCAAGGTCAAAGAAGTAAACTTTTGTAAAAAAGAGATTCAGAAAGTGGAACCATAATTTAGAGTTTGGGAAAAAAAGATGCAGTAACATAACATTTAGGGAAATATAAATGTCAATCTAACCAATGGAGGACTTACTGGGGCCAGCTGCAGGAGCCTCAGTAGAGGAGCGGTCCTGGTGTTCCCCCGCCGACTCCGACCCCGTCTTCTTGCCCCTGGGTGGTGCTGATGATCATGTAAAATATAATAAAGAAAGAGACCAACATTAAGGAGTGCTGTGAGAAAAATAATAAATCATTTGGAAAAATAAGTCAAAGAACATTTTAGGAAACAACAAGTGCAATAAAATTGACCTATCTAATCAGATGGATCGACTACTGGCTGCTTCCTAGTGCATTTACGGATCGTCTACTTATTTATGAACACTCCAGTGTTCCATGATCATTCTGATTCCAAATACTAACAAAGCCTAGTAAGTACCACCTGACCTACACCACCTATTCCAGACGGGCCAATTGTTCACTAAATGTGCACTTCAATTTTTTTCAGCCATCAAATGCATAGATGAGATGGAGGACACATGCATAGTTGCATACATTAGTGCATACATACAACAAATTGTGGGTTGGTTGCATAATTCTGATCTAGTTCTGCTACTGACTGACCATGCTAAGCCTACCACTCACTAAACAAAGTACAAAAGGTTCGACGGAGGACTGGGGTAAGCAGCACTCAGTGACAGAGGATGCGTCACGCAGACCGCATAAAACAATTAGTAACTACTACTAACAAACTAAACCTAGTATCCAATATCCATCCACCACTATTTCACAGTAGGACAATGGAAGGACTAGAGTCTCTCTAGCAAATCGCATTACCTAACTTCAGTTCTGTAAAGTAAACTCTTACATAATCAGCATCAGCACAAGCTAGCGCAAACTAAGTTGCAAACAAGTAAGAGTACTACCGTGCACCTGGGTCCTTAAATCAAAGAACATTTTGCTTTTTGGAACGTAATTTACCAGCAACGCTTGGCACGCAGCAGTAATCTTGTTGTTCATCTAATTTAATATACACAATCAGTTACTCACCAAGCCCGACGACCTCGACACCTAGCAGGTCCAACAGGTCCTGCTCCCGGTCCAGGATGTCGGACCACCGGTGGGCTAGCTGGTTGTGGGTGCGCCGGATCCCGGTGCACCGGAACACGGCCCGGCGCACCTTCGCCCACCGACGGTGCCGCTCCTGGGTAGCGTACCCGGAGCCGGGCCTGCCGCCTGCTGCCAAGGTCAAGGGGAGGAGGCGCTGGATGAAGAAAACAAGAGCCGCCACCTCCTCCTCCCCAAACAGTTGCCGGGCCTGCACCCCTGCAGGACGCATTCTGCCGCAAGGCAGGCGGCGCTTCTCTGCGCCTGCAGGTCCCTTGCCCTTGGGACTTGGTGTGCCCTTGGCCATGGTTCTGGGGTGGGTGGGAGGCGGAAAAGAAAGGTCCGAAGGGGAAAAAAAGTTAGGGGGAAGAAGATAGAAAGAACTTTATAAAAGTAACAAAAACACAGTAAAAGTAGAAATAAAATGCAAAATATAAACTGAGGCAAACAGAGAGATAGATAATAACTAAAAAAAGTCAGGAAAAAGGCTTTAAAGACAAAGGATTGCTAAGATAAAGGGAAGATACAAAAGTAGGCCCAGAAACATGGCATAGAGTGAAAAACAAGATGGCCGCGCCCATTCGCGACCGCGTGGGTAAGTTCGCGCGATATTTCTCGCGAACATGTACTATTCATCGCGAACAAGTAAAATGCGCTCCCAAACACGTCAATGCACATCGCGAACACGCTATCCGCGACCCGGAACAGGAAATAAGGCATCGCGAGTGGGCGGGACTATAGAAAAACAAGATGGCCGCGCCCATTGGCGACCGCATGGGCAAGATATATCCCCGAGCATGCAAACAGCTCCCCGAACATGCTTACCGCGCTCGCGAACAAGAAAAAGCCATCGCGAACAGGTTGCCACAAGCAACTACGCAAGCTCGCGAAGCTTCGCGAAGGTCGCGTAGGGCAATGACATCTTCGCGAAGCTTTGCGAAGCGCGACTACGCGAACTACGCCCAGGGTTAGCAATTTCCCACAAAGGCACATTCAATTTGAGAACAATTGAGAATTGAGGCAATTGATGTATGAGATGAATCTCCAACCAAGGCCTGTATAGTTTGAAGCGTTAAATGCTTGGAACATGTTGCATATAAGAAGGAGAAATACAAAATCCAAATGAGAAATAAAGGTTGTAGTTGGATGAAGATGGAATACGGAACAGCGGGGGCAGAAAGAGAATGTGATTTGGGGTATTGGTATGTATCTTGTGATAGTAAAGGCATAGACAGAACTAAATAAATCACAAGAGGGAGGTAGGGATGATAAGAGGGAGACAGTAATATGTTGTGTTATGCTGATTTATATATTGCACTAAACACTCAAGAGGGTATCCAGGCACTTGGGCGAGGTGTGTAAATGTGTGGTCCCAGCTTCTTGCAGAGCTCAAGAAGTAAGGAGGAGGCTCTGATGTGTTGAGGGAGGTTGTTCCATGTCTTATGTGTGATGTAGGAGAATGAGCGACCTTCAGTTTTGCTTTTGCTTTTGTGGATGTGGGAAGTGTGTGCGAGGCAGAGCGTGGGTATCTGGTGTATGCCTGTATGCAACGGCTCAGGTATTTTGGTCCTGTGTTGTGTAGGGCTTTGTATGTGTGTGTGAGAAGTTTGAATTGGCTGCACATGTGAATGAGGAGTCAGTGAAGCTTCCTGAGGTGTGGTGTGATGTGTTTGCTGTGTGGAGGTCGAGTATGAGTATTACGGCTGCGTTTTGGATGGTCTGTGCAGCATTTGTGTAGAGATTCCGGTGTAGAGAGTATTGCCGTAGTCCAGCCTGTTAGTCCTGAGTGCTTGCTTCAGGATCCGTCTGGTGTTCCGAGGTAACCATTTAAAGATCTTTTGCAGCATGTGTAGGATGTGAAAGCAGCGGGTCCTTCTGCGTCGACTTGAGCTGTCATGCTGAGCTTGTCATCTAGAATGATCCCTAGATTCCTTGCCTAGTCTGTGGGTGTGGGTATTGGATACGGATACAGTGATACAGATTATGAATTTTTTCATGACTTGCTAAATTCCAGGCCACCTCCATATAATGTTGTCCCTCCACCAGCAGTGCATTCTCCAACCCAGGTAGTGTCAGGAAGAAGAGTAGCAGATTTGGGACTGGGTTCAAGAGCACCTGCTTTGGGAACAATATACATCTCACCACAGGACAGTCATTAGCAGTCAGGTGACACTGAACCCTCTCAGAAAGGCACATTTGACTTAGGCACAAAAATGCCAACTTTCTAAAAGTGGAATTTTCAAAATAGTAATTCAAAATCTTGCTTGGCCATTAGATTAAATTTTAAATACCTATTAATTTGAGCTCTTTAATTATTGTTCTAGATAGTTCCCTAACTGAAGTTATGCATTATAAGGTTTTATAATATAACTCAATGCTTTTCTATGGGAGAGCTAGCCTTGCCAGAGTGAAAAATGACTTTGGAGATTTTTAACTGCAAGGTCATGTAAAGCTTAAGCACATGCCGTTCTTTTTAAATACCATACACCTTGCCGTATGGCATTTAGGACCTACCTTAGAGGTGTCTTACAAGTACTAAAAAGGAAGGTTTGCATTGTCACTTTAGTGGTGGCGCAATATGTGCTGCAGTCCACATTTAACTTAAAGGCCATGGGTACACTTGGTACCATATACTAGGACTTATAGGTAAGTTACAAGAGCCAATTAGGATTTTTAACCAATTCAAGTCTTAGGGGTCAGAGCACATGCACTGGGGTGTGATAAGACAGGTCCCAGTGAAAAGAGCTCAAAACAACAGCATCAGTTGAAAAAATGGGAGGTGATCATGGAAAAAGAGGCAATTTCTTACAGTGATCTTTTTACATTCAGGAACCAATTTCCATAGTTGTTGAAAAATTATGATCAATAGTATATGGCAGTGGACAGAATTGTGAAAATTTCAAAAGTGCTTTGGTAAATCTTGAATACCTTTTTGCCATTGTGGTACCTAAGGATTTGTGGACAGAGTGAAAGGTGTCATGGATTAACCAAGTTTTGAACTGTTGAGAGATGCTAAAACGAACTACTGTTATTGACAAATATACCCAGCAGGGGCGTAACACAGGCCCTCACAGCCCCCACAGTCCAGGGGGGCCCCCAAGATCCAGGGGGCCCCTTCAACAGAGCACTCTGGCTGCAGGGCTCCTGATTGAGCCCAAAGGGGCCCCTCCACGTGCCTTGCAGGGAGGCACCCTCAAGTTTCATTATCCCAGTGATACCCAGGTGATTGCTCATTTGAAATTGAAGGTCCAGAAGAAAAAAGATGAAAGACTCAAATTAATCAGAATGAACCAAGAGTCCATAGAGTCTGTGCATGCTTAATATGACAGGTTAATGCACAGTGTCAGAATGTACAGTGAGGTCAAAAATCCTGAAAGAGAAAATCTTAGTGTTTTTTTTTCACAGTTGGTTGTTGGGTTGCATCCAGAAATTAGCCCTTAAGTTTTGGTTGCCAAGACAGAGGCCGGGGGATGGCTTGCGACTCAAATGCAGGGATGGACATAAACATGTTGAAGAAAACCACTACTTGTCATAGTGGTAATAAGGTGAGCCACTAAAAACTAGACTTTAGATTGATGTGCAAATACCAAAAATGATTGTGATGCCAATGCAGAATATGCAACTTCAAAAGTCATATAATGGCAATATACTCCAAGCCCCAATGATGCAACAAAACATGGCTAACCAAAGATACAACTCGAATCTAAACCCAAAGGTTCAGCACAACACTTTCGTAACCGCCGATAATCTCCAACAGTTCCCAGTTCCCTTACAGTCTGATTGGACTAGACCCTGACCAATCACAATGATGGTGCCTGAACATGAAGGAGGATTGCATACTTGGCGCAGTTCTAGAGGTAGACCAGAGTGGGCCTTAAGTAGATAGAGGTAAATAGCCATTCCGTATCTTTGTTGATCGATAATGGAGCTGAGTAAATGTATTTGTTCAATTAAGTAAAATTGTTGTTCATAGAGGCAAAGGTTTAGCCTATATAAAAACATTAAAAGGAATAGAAGAGACTACAAATCTAGCAGCATTAATTCATAACATGTAAACATGTAATAAGTCCTTTATTGGTTAGGCTAATGTTTCGCCCAGTCATCTGCATGCCCCGCAGTTGATGAATCCTTTCTTACACCAGTGTGGACGCAAACCTTGGTGGACCCTTCCGCATGTTCTTCATGTTGTCACTAATCCAGGATTCCCACTCTTATTAAGTCCTTCTATCACCATTATAGCCACAGCCCGTTTTTTTTTTTTTAAACTATGCTGCCAGTTGCCAAAGACCACTCATATGCGTCCCCCGTGCCATGTGCGGGCTCAGTTTCGAGAGCACATGAAAAGTGCTTACTAGCTGCAGGGGCAGCATTTCTATTGCCAGAATGAAGGTGTACACCGGCCTGTTTCACAAACATTGCTACAGATAGCTAGATGGGAGATGATGTTAAAGCTGTTTACTGGAGGTCAGCACACCGTCTTACGTCACTCCTTTATTTTCCTTGTAGGCTTTGGGCATGTTAGGCACTCTAGCCGGTTCCTGGAGTTGCTGGCTCCCTTGCTACACACTGGGTACCATCTTTGAATGGGTTAGTGCCCTCAGTTTTTAATGGTCTTATGTTTTTTTTTTTACAACCTTACCTTACTTTTTCTCATTTCCCAGTAACGATCCCTCACAGGGGAGCCTGTGTAGGGAAAGTGGGGTTGCTAGGCCCTGGATTTGCCCCCTGTTTATTTTAGCCACTTTGTTTTTTGGATTCTCTTACTCCTGCTCCGGCGCTGGCGTGTAGACATGCCCACCCTCTTATGGAGGGATATTTAAATCGTGCCCTAGCGTGGCATGTAAAGCGGGCGCGCCGAAGACATGCCAAAGGCAAGCCCGTCTGCGTCTGTCTCTGCCTGGACCGTGCCTGGACTGTGCCTAGCGCTGGAACCCCTGCCGGTTTCGGCGCAGGTCCATACACTAATGCTACATGTACAGGTAAGGAGCTACTTGTTCTCAGGGGATGTACCAAAGAATGTCCCAGTTTTAATATGTCCTCTCTCTGGGTAGGAAATACTGCTAGCTGTGAGCTATGCAGAGTCTCTCTTGCAGCCCCCTCCCCACTGCAAGGCTCCTCTACATCTCGCTTGACTTCCCATCGAGCATGGAAGAATTGAAACTACAGTCAACTTCAGCGTCAGCTTATAGAAGATCTGCCACCCCCCTCACTTGACCCTGAAAAGGCTGCTCAGAATAATTCAATTTGACTAGATGCTGCCTTTTCACAACTAGCCCCTTCTAAAGTTATCAAACAAAGTAGAAGCAAACCTTCAGAGCCCTGGTATTCAGAGGATCTCCACCTAGAAATACAAAAATGTAGACAGCAAGAGAGGAGAAGGAGACTTAATTATGAAACCCACGAGAAGGAACTGTAGAAACTCTATCTGTTCAAATATAAAACCCTTTTGACTAAAGAAAAAACGGTGTACTTCACGTCCTAAATAGAATCCTCAGAAAACTGACCCAGGGAACTCATTAAAGTTATCAACAAACTAACCAAAGTGCCAGCAGCCAAAGGAAGTAGCAGCAATCAAGCCTTCTGTGACGACATCGCCCAATTTTTCAGGAATAAGGTGGATAAAATCCATAATCTTTTCAGCACCTTGAGGAACCACCACCCCATGCCACATCTAGAAGAAAGCACTGATAATGCTAAGAAATATAACAGTGCTTTCCTTATTGATATAACCAGTTTCAGTCCAGTCTTCACAACAAAGGTAGAGCATCTTAATCAGACCACTAAATCTGGGTCTACGAATGGCTCGTGTCCCCCTTCAGTGCTCACACAAATCCCTGAACCAATAGCAACATTTTTAATTCTATGTTCCTGTCAGGCATTTTACCCTCATCATGGAAGAAAGCTTCTATTTTTCCTCTCTTAAAAAAGCCCAACCTTGATCCTGCTGCTCCCTCTAGGCTTCCTTTCCCCGCTAAGATCATAGAAAAATATCTGAATACCCAACTTACACAGTTTATGAATGAACATAGTCTGCTAGACCCAATACAGTTTGGTTTCAGATCAGATCATAATACTGAGACAGCGCTCATCAAAGCTTCGGATGAACTTAAAACCATCCTTGAAGAAGGAGGCAACGCAGCTTTGATCCTGCTGGACCTATCCGTTGCCTTCAATACCATAGATCACTTGACACTATGCCACCGTCTAGAGACTATTGGCATAAAGGGTATAGCCTTAGATCTACTCAGATCGCTTCTAAATAACAGGGAAAATATGATGATGCTAGACAATTTCAGCTCCAAAACCTTTTCTCTGCCATGTGTGGTTCCGCAGGGGTCCTCTCTCAGTCCCACCCCAATCAATTTATATGTAGCTGAACTTGCTCCACTGATCCAATCCTTCGGCCTCTCACTCACCTCCTATGTAGACGATATACAAATTGTGATTGTGGGCGCAAACAAAGCCAATGACACAAGCACTCAGCTTGAAAAAAATCTACACCTGGATGGACAGACACAGCCTAAAGTTAAATTCAGATATGACAAAGTTCATTTTCTTCTGAAATAACCCTCACTTCTGGACTCCGGATTGCTAGCCATTAGAAATGAGCTCACTCCCAATTCCAACTCCCAAAGTCAAACGTTTGGGAGTGAGTCTTAGCGACAAACTACATTTCAGCAAACAAGTAAATTTCATCATATCCGCTTCTTACAATACTATAAGAACTATCAAAAAGATTCTTCCTTACATACCTATTAATGGTAGAAAAAAAGTTGTATCCTCCCTCATTCTATCCAAAATTGATTATTGCGATGGCTTATATATCAATCTACAGAAGCAATACCTCAATAAATTGCAGGTCCTCTAAAGCTCTGCTGCCTGAGTACTCCTCGATCTCCTGAAACATCATTCTGTATCCCTTGCTATCAAGGAACTGCACTAGCTTACCGTCAGCAATCGTATCAAATTTAAAACCCTTTGTCTCACTTTTTAGGCCCTATGTGGGATAGGTCTCGAAATTTCTAAAAAAAGCCATCTCTTGGTATATCCCTAACTGGAATCTAAGATCTCTGGGTACCTACATAGTCACATCCTTTCGATTAAAAAAAACCAGATGGGGTGGCAGCAGCTTCCATGCTGGAGCCACTGGACTTTGAAACACACTGCCTCTTCACATTAGATCCGCATCATCACTACAGGTTTTCAGTAAACTTCTTAAAACTTGGCTTTTCAATAGGTAACTTTCCTTCTATACTGTTCTCCCTTACTGTGCTCAGTTATCAGTGCCAAGACACCCTCGGGTATACGTTGCACTATATAAATTTATTTGACATAGATACATTTATTTAAAATAACACTGTTGACTGCTGCGGGTTGGCCTTTTACCAATGTCTGGTTCACAGCCATGTGTTTTATCAAACTTTCCCAGGTCTACTTGAGTCTCCATACAAAGTAGCTCTTTTTGCTTCCCTACAGGTGCGTTCCCCATATGCTAGAAAGACTGGTTTTAATAACATGCACTATGCATAAGGAAGAGCTGGGGAAATACAAATTAGATGTTCCAGGGATTCCTCCCTTTGGTAGTAGTGGCCCGACTGCACTGGCCCGGATGTTTTCCCGCTTCCATGTAGCTCCTTGATCAGGAGTGCCATTAGTCTCACATAAATGATCTGCTTTAAAGATATCTTTCTCAAAGTACTGTTTAGATAAGGCTGGATGGACTTTCCTCTGTATGAGTTTGTGATTGCCTTGATGTTTGATTTAAATTATTCTGTGTTATTGATGTCTTCTTGCCTATAGAGGAGCCTGACTTCGTTTTTCAGCGCTGTTTTTAATAATGTTGGCGGAACTGAACTGTTTTCTCAGCACACTCAGGTCAGGTTTAATTTGTAGGGGGCTGTTGACAAATAGTTTGACTAGGGATTCCTCCCAGCTGCAAATATCTCCTTCAGGGCTTCTTTCTTTGTATCGGCTGACGCAGAATTATCTTTATGATGATACTGAATGAAGGTCATCATGTGCTCAAGGAATATTTACACAGGCCAAACTCTAGGTGTAGTAGAGAATTCCGAACAAGCGAGGGAATGTAAAAAAAATGCTTATGTGCGCGGCACTGCGCTCTTTCCATTGCTGTTGTAAGGCCCCAGTGAAAGAAAATTGATGCTAGCTAATGGTTGGGAGGAGTTAAGCTCATTGTTAGATGTGGCCCCTTTTGTGGGCTATCCCCAAAATGTTTGCCTTCTTCCTCCTCTTTTTGTTGACTTTAGGACTCTGGGCACTTTACCATTGCTAAGCAGTGCTAAAGTCCATCTGCTCTCTCTTTTAAGCATGGTATGATTGGCTTACACCTGTTTGGCATCTTTAGTTTACCTGTAAGTCTCTTGTATGGTGGGGTCCAATATACCCGGGGCCTGTAAATTAAATGCTACCAGTCGGCCTGCAGCACTGCTTGTGCCACCCACAGAATACTTTCAAACCTGTCTCAGGCCTGCCACTGCAGTGCTTGCCTGTGCAGTTTACTGCCACATGGACTTGGCATTTAAAACTACTTGCCAAGCCTTAAAGTCCCTTTTACTACATATAGGCCAGCCCTGAGGTGGGCCCAGGAAGCCCTATGGGCAGGGTGGTGTGTAAGTAAAAGGTAGTGCATGTGCCTTTATTCTGTGGCATGTCCTGGTAGTGACAAACAGCCTATAATGTTATATTGTTTCTCACTAATGTGAGGCCTACTTCTCTCATAAGCTATCATTGGGTTTTCCATTATAGGTACTTAAGTGGCAATTCCTGATCTGAAAAGAGTAGCACTGCCATGTTTGGTATGTTTAGAATGGTAGTGACCTACTTATGTAAGTGGATTTTTTAATTATTATTTTAGAAATGCCACTTTTAGAAAGTGAGCCTTTCTCTATGCCTTTAACTCTATGTGCTTTTCAGCCTGACTCCAATCCACCTCTGGGCCTCGTTGACAGCTACACTTTGTGCATATTTCCAGAGAGCCACAACACAGGCTTGGTGTGACATGAGAGGCATTTGCATACGGCGGTGGGACGCACTTACATTTGCATAGGCTGTGTCCTGCCCTCACACAAAGAGCTGATTTACCTCCTACTGATGTCTGGAGCCAGGGCTGTGGTTAAAAGGGGGTGTTGTGTACTGCTAAGGTTTCTTTTGAAGTCACTCTACATTAAAGACTTTTGAAGTATAAGAACAGGGGCTCTGATCCCATACTGTTAGACACTGCGTGGACTTGTAACCCAACGCTGCTGGCTCTACAGACTGCACCTTGTCAGAAGGAACTGTTATGCTCCCAGAAAGAATCACCATTGGACTGACTTGCTTGTTGCGCTGACCTGGGCTACAAGAAGGACTGCCACTGTGCTTCAAGGATCCTAATGTGCTGGCCTGCTGTTTGTTCCTTGCTCTGGTGTTCCCAGTTGTTTTCCAGGGTCTGGGTGGTGTGCCCCCTCTTTGCTTTTCTATAAGTTCTGCTTCCAGCATGTGGAGAGCTGTGCTGGCGTTCTCCTTCATCCTATTGCCAGAGCATGAAGAGCTATTTATACTTTCCCTGAATACAGCATATGGGGATCGCTTCTGCTGGGAGAGTACACATGGAGGGCGCTTTGTTTTCATTTGTCTTTTACCATAAAAAACAGTGTGTGGGAAAGGTGTGGTGCAGGGGCCAAAGCGGCTGCCCCTGGTGTTAACCGTCCGATACCCGGGGCCGGCGGAAGCCCGGCTCAGCATTATGTGACTCTGGACAACAGATCACTTAATCTCCCTGACGTCCCCCAGTACCTTGAAACCTTAAGAAGTGACATGTTCACGCATTACACATCTGGATTATAAGGTGCTCTAGACATTACCCTATATGGTGTAGAGGAGTGCAGGAATTCCGGTATGCTAATGTGGGAACCTGAGAACACTGCATAATACCTAATAGGAGCGGGTGCCCTATAGCTTGATGGGGAGATTGTTGGTGTTCATGTGTATATGGTAATGTCTTGGTGACTCATATATGTTACCCATTTAATTACTGCATTTTGAGCCCTGATGTGATGATGTATGTTGTGTTTATGCCTTATACTGACAGAATAACGAATACTATTTCAGGGGCTGCATAATATGCACAGTAATGTTTTCTTTCATTCTGTTTTTCAACATGACAGTTGTTCTCTGATTGCACGCAATGTGATGTTTTGACAAATTCCTAGTTGACAAAGTACATATTATCTGTGATCGGGTAACCCGCTGTCCCTCAGAACCTGGGCGTTTACACAACAAACTACAATTAGTTCTGTCAGATTAACAATTTCTTAGCATGCCATAATTGATATGTAACAAGAAACACACCGAGAACGTTATTGTATGATTTAAACAATCAGTATATTATTCTTTTTTTCTTTTTATATATAAGGTTGTAACATAAATAATTCAACCAATAAAGAGTAATTAGTGAGTGACTTTTGGTGAATAAGTGAAAAAGGTGACTAAGTGATATAGTTTATGAAATATATACAGTAAGGAAATAGGAACAGAATAAAATGTATGACTCAATGAACATTCGTCCTTGTACAAGGTAATGTCAGACCCCTAGATTAACTCATATTCCAACTTGGAGGTGAATGATACTGTAGGACATGGATTGGTGGGTTCTGCCTGGCTTAGAAGCATACCCTAGCCAACAAGAAACCCCATTTCTAACACTCGTATTACCTTCCTTATTGCTTCTTACAATGGGCTGTGCAGACTGCCTTTCCTTTCTCTTCCATATGAGTGGTATGCAGTTTTGTATTTCCATTGCTGGTGAACCATACACCAAGGTAGTTGTATTTTGTGCCACTTTTTATTTTTTAGGTTACCTAATGCCCATCGAAGTTTGTTCTTCTTTGGGTATCTCCCACAAAGGGTAACCTTAGCTTTTGTACAGTTCGCAACCAGTTTGTTTGTGATGTTGTATGCGTTGAGGGCATCAAGGAATTTTTGCAGCCCCCACAGAGGGGCATATATGAGAAAATGTCGGAGCACGGAGCTGCGCCAGATTTGGCAGCGCAGCGCTCTGACATGCAGGGATGCGTCATATTCACAAGGATACGGCACACCCCTGTGTTTTACCTAGCGCTGGCACCAGTGGCGGTCCGTGCAGGTAAGTGCGGTAGGGTGGGGTGGGGGTGGGTGGCGGAAGTCGACATACAACAGGATAGTAAACATAAAATAAATCAATAAAACCACTTTCCTTGCTCTCGCCGCATTGCTGAGTCAGCGCTGTGACGAGCGCAAGGTAAGGGGAGCACAATTCAAAGAAGAGCGGGGCGGACTACAAGCCCCAAGGTGTTTTGCGGCTGCCGCCACTGTTGTCATCTGTGTCCCGTGCCTGGAGACTCAGAAAAGGCTGCAAAGGCTCCTGCTGTGTGGGAGCACAATTCAAAGAAGAGCCAGCGGACTACAAGCCCCAAGGTGTTTCGAGGCTGCCGCCGCTGTAGTCATCTGTTTCCCGCGCCTGACGGGGCAGCAAAGGCTGCAAAGGCTCCTGCTGCGCGGGAGCACAATCCTGAGAAGAGCGGGGCAGACTACAAGCCCCAAAGTGTTTTGCGGCTGCCACTGCTGTTGTCATATGTTCCTTGCACCTGGAGGCACAGAAAAGCCTGCAAAGGCTCCTGCTGGGCCAAGACGGGACCATCTTAGCCCGTCATAGACCGAAAGAGGTCAGGCTGGGCCACCCTCTTTTTTCTGGCACGACATTGGAGTCTTCACCATTTCTGCAGGTCGTGAGTGGTTACACAGGCAGCTGCTTCCTAGCACTATTTAACGGTCCATTTATTTGCTTGTTTATAGATTGGTGTCTTATTCTCTCTGAGCATGGGGAAGAGAAAGGCGGAAACAACTAACGGGCGATAAAAGACCAAGAGCTAGTACGTCGATTCAGTCTTTTCTGAACCAGGCAGTGGGAGTATTTTCAGAGGAAATCACCGGTGCTGAAATAGAGCTGGCTGGGAATCACCAAGTTACATCTCAAGAGACTCATGAGACAGACATTCCGACCGAGGGAACAGTCGACCCTAGGAACCTCACAACCTGTCCACCTCCTGTGCCCCTCTAAAGACTTTGACATCTTAGTTAGCCTTTCAAATGTACAGGACTCATTGCCTGCATCTAGGGACCCCATGATGAAATGTCCTGCGAAAATACGCAAACTAGGGCCAAGACGCAAAACTTCTGCCTCTGGGTAGCCCGTACCTACTGAGGTGACTAAGAAGACTATGCCTGAGCGAGGAAAGGTTCCACCTACTCCAGTAATGGACAACTTTGTAGACAGCGGGAGGGACGTCCCAGAACACAGCATCATGGTATCCTTCAAAAACTTGGAAACGCTGCTTACCACAGCCCTAAATACAGTTGACACACGTATTTCTGTACTTGAGCAAACAGTAGGATCACTAAAGGGTCAGTGGATTTCCTATACTTAAGTATACGCAGTTGGCTCTCCGATTTTCAGAATAACTTTTTAAATACAGGTTCAAGTACTACCACTCGTGACGATATTGACAGCTTAATGACTGAAGCAACCCACTTGGGCCCAGGCTCAGGCCCTATTGACAGTCCCATCACAACCGTCCTTGCATGCCTGTATTTATAATAAAATCGGTGCTCTCAGACTTTGGATGCTAATCCCGGGCGGCAGGTGCTTGGTATAGCCCAACCATCCCATCAGGGAAGTTCTAGTGACCCAGACCTGTCTGTTCCTACTACATCTCAAAACCTCCCGCTAGCATATCACCCTCCTAACATCACCATCCAGCTGCATCCGTCGGGCACACCTTAGGTCGTGTTGGTGGATGTGCCCCCTTTGAGGAAGGGCACAGAGGAGAACTTTGACCAATTCAAAAACAAAACAGTTCATTGGCTGGCAACTAGGACAAGTGCTTCTTATCCCCTCACACAGATGCTGGCAGAATAAATTATAATGGTCCTTAGGGTGGGATGGATAGGCCACACTCAGAAAACAATAACGGGAGATTGCATAATAGTGAACTTTAACAATCCAGTGCAGAGGGTTCAATTCTCCATGCTCTACGACTAAAGGGGGCCTCAGTAGATCGCATATCTGCTTTCCCACTGGGCTTTTCTACCCGCCCAAAAATTATGATGGTGGGGTCACAAGACACTGGAATGTGCCTCAAGGAAAGATGCGTCGCGGCCCACCAAACTCTCACGTTTTATCTGACACCACTGCCTTACCTTTAAGTAACAGTTTTCTTGCGCTAAGTGAGCTCGATGATCCAGATTGACTGGACCCTATTCCTGTAACAGATACCCAGACCTATGTTGCAGTGTATAAGGACCCTGTGTTTTTGACCCAAGACTTTATTAAGGTCCTTTGTTGAATTATTGCTGGAGTCCAGAGCAAAATCTCAGATCATGATTGGTTGGATAAGCTGAAGAACTTTAGTTTTATTACTTTACAGGAAATGTGGGACAAAAAGGGTTGCTTGTATCTTCATGGTTTCTCTTCTTATTCAGTTTTTGATACCCGCTCCTCAAGTGGGCAGTCTGGTGGTGGTCTCACAACCTTAATCAATCTTAAGTATAACTGTAAAGTTGAGGTTATAAATTCCAAATGGAAAACATACCTGTCTGCCAGAAGCAGAGTCACCACAGAGAATTTTGACATCATTTACCAATATCTGTAGGTTTATTAAGTCTGCACTCCTCATAACTGCACCTTACCAATCACCTGTGTGGAAATATTGTTTGATAGGCAATGCTCCAGAACCCATAAGGACCTCTGGAAGCTTTTGCATGCTAAACCCCGTTGTCAAGAAAAAGTCAAAAATGCCAGGGTGGTGTTCAAAAAGGCCTGAAAGGAACGTAAAGTTCAAATCAAAGAAGAGGCCTGGGATAAGCAACAAATGGCTAGTCTGCAATGTCACAGCACTGCTTTTTGGGGTGTTATCAACTTGTCGCTCTTTCATAAATACCATCTCCCCAATCAGGCTTGTACCATTTCATCTCAGGCCTGGGTGGGCCATTTCGAGGCCATCTATAGCCTTGAAGCGGAGAAAGAGCCTTCAGAAGATCCCCGGATGGAGTGTAACTTAACTTTTAATTTGTCTGAGGTTATAGCTGCTATCTCGCAGTTGCCTTTAAATAAGGCACCAGGGCCTGACTGGGTATGAAATATGTGATAGATGGCCAACATATTAGAATGGTGGATAAGTTTAACTACCTGGGGTGCAATTGGATTCCAAGTTTAATTGGCATTCGCTTATAAATCAGAATGTTTCTTCTTTTAGTAGGGAGATATTTGGCATTAGGGATTTTTCCCGCCGATTGGGACATACTCATATCTAATCGGTCTGTAAGATCTATAGGGCCAAATGTATCCCCTTAGTTTGCTATTGTAGTGGAATCTGGGGATACGACCAGGTTGCACCACTCCAAGTCGCTGAAAACAAGTTTTTAAGGAGTCTCCTGGGAGTTTGCCAAAGTAAAACTTATGAAATTGTCCATGAAGAATTAGGTATGGATTTTTTAATTGATTGACTTTGCCTCAATCCACTAAAACTTTGGAATTCAATTTGGAAAAAAGAGGAACTGAGTTTCAGTAGACTGGTTTTGCAAGATTGTCAACAACTTGAAAAGTCCTTACAGATTCCTTGGCTGGCGTATGTGGAGCGTAGTTTACGGGCCACAGGGCGGCCGGATATGTTTGCCAACGCCTCAAACATAACGCGAGCTGATGGAAAATGGGTCAAAACCGCTCTTGAGGATAAGTTGATTTCAGAGCGCGAGGATGTCGCTTTAACAAAACACTGTATGTGACACGCAATATTGGTGAAAACAGTCAGTAATATCCAGCCATATCTAACTTGGAACATGTCTTGCCACCAACTCTGACTGCTGACTTATTTTAGATTACATTTGTTTCCCGCATTGGTTCCTTTTAATCATGGCTATTTTAAGTACTCAGATCTGCCTTTTTGCAACTGTGATAACACATTGATCAATGATACATTACATGTGGTTATGCTTTGTCCAAAATACAGTAACCTGTGATACAAGCCCATACGCCATGTTTTATTACAGCTGAATTTTAATTAAGTTAGACAAGCCTCACATTTCTTACAGTTGCTGAACTCCTCTTCTATCTGCTTTTTTCTCATGCGTTTTCTGATGGGAGTTCAAAAACATGAATCATTATGGCACTGACATTTTTTGTTTTGTTTTAAAATGACCTGTCTTTTATGATTTTAATAATAAAATCAAATAAAGACTATTAATTTTATTTATTTATTTACTTATTTTATGTTCAATAAGCCGTTGTATGTCGACTTCCACCCCCCACCCCGCCCCACTGTGCTTACCTACACAGACCGCAACTGGCTGGTACAAAATGTAGCTGCCTAGCACCAACGCAGGCACCCTTTGCACATCAACAATCACTAATGGCGATTTGTTACTTCTATGTGTGCTGCGGAATACAGCACACAAAGAAGTAGCAAATGGTCATTATTTAATGATAGTTTATGTGCAGGAAGGGACACCATCCTGCAACTAAACAATAATTAATGGCATTTTGCTTATTCTAGGTGTGCTGCAGAATGCAGCACACATAGAAAATGCAAAAACTAGCAGAATTAAAAGTATTTCTCCACGTTTTACCATTCTAATGCCTGCTCTTGCAGTTAGTTAGTTTTTGGCACTGCCTCAGATTTACACCTCCTTATAAATCTGGGGCAGCATCAAACGCAATGGGAGTTGTGTTGGATTGCCCACAGCAACACCCTTTCAATGCCCCTTTCACGCTAAGTGATGCATGTAAAAGGACCTTATTTACAAGGTGGTGTAAAGCTCCAAAAAGTTGCTTAACGTTGCTTTGTAAATATGGAGAAGGGCATATCATCACCAGAACGTCCCTAAAAGTGATTGAGGAAAAGTAGGTCGCACACCGCTCGTCACACCAGCAAGTTGCCCCAAAGGACTGTGGGAAATGTAGTGGCGACGGCGGGTACGCCTATGCCACAAATTGTAAATAGAACAGTATGTGTATGCGTTAGCCATCCCTGGACACGTGTTTCGAGGTAGTTGCCTCTCGTCAGCAGGGAGCAGGTCAGTGTAAAGGGGTGCCGCGTGGACTGCCAAATGTAATTGAAAGCAGGTCAAGTACCTCTCCTGGCGCGCAGGTGCAGACTCAAGGCTCGTCAGCCCGTTAGCTTAAGGAAGCCGTTTAAATTGAGGAAAAGTAGGTCGCACACCGCTCGTCACACCAGCAAGTTGCCCCAAAGGACTGTGGGAAATGTAGTGGCGACGGCGGGTACGCCTATGCCACAAATTGTAAATAGAACAGTATGTGTATGCGTTAGCCATCCCTGGACACGTGTTTCGAGGTAGTTGCCTCTCGTCAGCAGGGAGCAGGTCAGTGTAAAGGGGTGCCGCGTGGACTGCCAAATGTAATTAAAAGCAGGTCAAGTACCTCTCCTGGCGCGCAGGTGCAGACTCAAGGTACTTGACCTGCTTTTAATTACATTTTGGCAGTCCACACGGCACCCCTTTACACTGACCTGCTCCCTGCTGACGAGAGGCAACTACCTCGAAACACGTGTCCAGGGATGGCTAACGCAACACATACTGTTCTATTTACATTCCGTGGCATAGGCGTACCCGCCGTCGCCACTACATTTCCCACAGTCCTTTGGGGCAACTTGCTGGTGTGACGAGCAGTGTGCGACCTATTCTTCCACAATTTAAACGGCTTCCTTGAGCTAACGGGCTGACGAGCCTTGGTTCTGCACCTGCGCGCCAGGAGAGGTACTTGACCTGCTTTTAATTACATTTTGGCAGTCCACACGGCACCCCTTTACACTGACCTGCTCCCTGCTGACGAGAGGCAACTACCTCGAAACACGTGTCCAGGGATGGCTAACGCAACACATACTGTTCTATTTACATTCCGTGGCATAGGCGTACCCGCCGTCGCCACTACATTTCCCACAGTCCTTTGGGGCAACTTGCTGGTGTGACGAGCAGTGTGCGACCTATTCTTCCACAATTTAAACGGCTTCCTTGAGCTAACGGGCTGACGAGCCTTGGTTCTGCACCTGCGCGCCAGGAGAGGTACTTGACCTGCTTTTAATTACATTTTGGCAGTCCACACGGCACCCCTTTACACTGACCTGCTCCCTGCTGACGAGAGGCAACTACCTCGAAACACGTGTCCAGGGATGGCTAACGCAACACATACTGTTCTATTTACATTCCGTGGCATAGGCGTACCCGCCGTCGCCACTACATTTCCCACAGTCCTTTGGGGCAACTTGCTGGTGTGACGAGCAGTGTGCGACCTATTCTTCCACAATTTAAACGGCTTCCTTGAGCTAACGGGCTGACGAGCCTTGGTTCTGCACCTGCGCGCCAGGAGAGGTACTTGACCTGCTTTTAATTACATTTTGGCAGTCCACACGGCACCCCTTTACACTGACCTGCTCCCTGCTGACGAGAGGCAACTACCTCGAAACACGTGTCCAGGGATGGCTAACGCAACACATACTGTTCTATTTACATTCCGTGGCATAGGCGTACCCGCCGTCGCCACTACATTTCCCACAGTCCTTTGGGGCAACTTGCTGGTGTGACGAGCAGTGTGCGACCTATTCTTCCACAATTTAAACGGCTTCCTTGAGCTAACGGGCTGACGAGCCTTGGTTCTGCACCTGCGCGCCAGGAGAGGTACTTGACCTGCTTTTAATTACATTTTGGCAGTCCACACGGCACCCCTTTACACTGACCTGCTCCCTGCTGACGAGAGGCAACTACCTCGAAACACGTGTCCAGGGATGGCTAACGCAACACATACTGTTCTATTTACATTCCGTGGCATAGGCGTACCCGCCGTCGCCACTACATTTCCCACAGTCCTTTGGGGCAACTTGCTGGTGTGACGAGCAGTGTGCGACCTATTCTTCCACAATTTAAACGGCTTCCTTGAGCTAACGGGCTGACGAGCCTTGGTTCTGCACCTGCGCGCCAGGAGAGGTACTTGACCTGCTTTTAATTACATTTTGGCAGTCCACACGGCACCCCTTTACACTGACCTGCTCCCTGCTGACGAGAGGCAACTACCTCGAAACACGTGTCCAGGGATGGCTAACGCAACACATACTGTTCTATTTACATTCCGTGGCATAGGCGTACCCGCCGTCGCCACTACATTTCCCACAGTCCTTTGGGGCAACTTGCTGGTGTGACGAGCAGTGTGCGACCTATTCTTCCACAATTTAAACGGCTTCCTTGAGCTAACGGGCTGACGAGCCTTGGTTCTGCACCTGCGCGCCAGGAGAGGTACTTGACCTGCTTTTAATTACATTTTGGCAGTCCACACGGCACCCCTTTACACTGACCTGCTCCCTGCTGACGAGAGGCAACTACCTCGAAACACGTGTCCAGGGATGGCTAACGCAACACATACTGTTCTATTTACATTCCGTGGCATAGGCGTACCCGCCGTCGCCACTACATTTCCCACAGTCCTTTGGGGCAACTTGCTGGTGTGACGAGCAGTGTGCGACCTATTCTTCCACAATTTAAACGGCTTCCTTGAGCTAACGGGCTGACGAGCCTTGGTTCTGCACCTGCGCGCCAGGAGAGGTACTTGACCTGCTTTTAATTACATTTTGGCAGTCCACACGGCACCCCTTTACACTGACCTGCTCCCTGCTGACGAGAGGCAACTACCTCGAAACACGTGTCCAGGGATGGCTAACGCAACACATACTGTTCTATTTACATTCCGTGGCATAGGCGTACCCGCCGTCGCCACTACATTTCCCACAGTCCTTTGGGGCAACTTGCTGGTGTGACGAGCAGTGTGCGACCTATTCTTCCACAATTTAAACGGCTTCCTTGAGCTAACGGGCTGACGAGCCTTGGTTCTGCACCTGCGCGCCAGGAGAGGTACTTGACCTGCTTTTAATTACATTTTGGCAGTCCACACGGCACCCCTTTACACTGACCTGCTCCCTGCTGACGAGAGGCAACTACCTCGAAACACGTGTCCAGGGATGGCTAACGCAACACATACTGTTCTATTTACATTCCGTGGCATAGGCGTACCCGCCGTCGCCACTACATTTCCCACAGTCCTTTGGGGCAACTTGCTGGTGTGACGAGCAGTGTGCGACCTATTCTTCCACAATTTAAACGGCTTCCTTGAGCTAACGGGCTGACGAGCCTTGGTTCTGCACCTGCGCGCCAGGAGAGGTACTTGACCTGCTTTTAATTACATTTTGGCAGTCCACACGGCACCCCTTTACACTGACCTGCTCCCTGCTGACGAGAGGCAACTACCTCGAAACACGTGTCCAGGGATGGCTAACGCAACACATACTGTTCTATTTACATTCCGTGGCATAGGCGTACCCGCCGTCGCCACTACATTTCCCACAGTCCTTTGGGGCAACTTGCTGGTGTGACGAGCAGTGTGCGACCTATTCTTCCACAATTTAAACGGCTTCCTTGAGCTAACGGGCTGACGAGCCTTGGTTCTGCACCTGCGCGCCAGGAGAGGTACTTGACCTGCTTTTAATTACATTTTGGCAGTCCACACGGCACCCCTTTACACTGACCTGCTCCCTGCTGACGAGAGGCAACTACCTCGAAACACGTGTCCAGGGATGGCTAACGCAACACATACTGTTCTATTTACATTCCGTGGCATAGGCGTACCCGCCGTCGCCACTACATTTCCCACAGTCCTTTGGGGCAACTTGCTGGTGTGACGAGCAGTGTGCGACCTATTCTTCCACAATTTAAACGGCTTCCTTGAGCTAACGGGCTGACGAGCCTTGGTTCTGCACCTGCGCGCCAGGAGAGGTACTTGACCTGCTTTTAATTACATTTTGGCAGTCCACACGGCACCCCTTTACACTGACCTGCTCCCTGCTGACGAGAGGCAACTACCTCGAAACACGTGTCCAGGGATGGCTAACGCAACACATACTGTTCTATTTACATTCCGTGGCATAGGCGTACCCGCCGTCGCCACTACATTTCCCACAGTCCTTTGGGGCAACTTGCTGGTGTGACGAGCAGTGTGCGACCTATTCTTCCACAATTTAAACGGCTTCCTTGAGCTAACGGGCTGACGAGCCTTGGTTCTGCACCTGCGCGCCAGGAGAGGTACTTGACCTGCTTTTAATTACATTTTGGCAGTCCACACGGCACCCCTTTACACTGACCTGCTCCCTGCTGACGAGAGGCAACTACCTCGAAACACGTGTCCAGGGATGGCTAACGCAACACATACTGTTCTATTTACATTCCGTGGCATAGGCGTACCCGCCGTCGCCACTACATTTCCCACAGTCCTTTGGGGCAACTTGCTGGTGTGACGAGCAGTGTGCGACCTATTCTTCCACAATTTAAACGGCTTCCTTGAGCTAACGGGCTGACGAGCCTTGGTTCTGCACCTGCGCGCCAGGAGAGGTACTTGACCTGCTTTTAATTACATTTTGGCAGTCCACACGGCACCCCTTTACACTGACCTGCTCCCTGCTGACGAGAGGCAACTACCTCGAAACACGTGTCCAGGGATGGCTAACGCAACACATACTGTTCTATTTACATTCCGTGGCATAGGCGTACCCGCCGTCGCCACTACATTTCCCACAGTCCTTTGGGGCAACTTGCTGGTGTGACGAGCAGTGTGCGACCTATTCTTCCACAATTTAAACGGCTTCCTTGAGCTAACGGGCTGACGAGCCTTGGTTCTGCACCTGCGCGCCAGGAGAGGTACTTGACCTGCTTTTAATTACATTTTGGCAGTCCACACGGCACCCCTTTACACTGACCTGCTCCCTGCTGACGAGAGGCAACTACCTCGAAACACGTGTCCAGGGATGGCTAACGCAACACATACTGTTCTATTTACATTCCGTGGCATAGGCGTACCCGCCGTCGCCACTACATTTCCCACAGTCCTTTGGGGCAACTTGCTGGTGTGACGAGCAGTGTGCGACCTATTCTTCCACAGTCCCTAAAAGTGATGTTCTGTTGGCGATGTCCCCTTGAAAATATGCCCTTTTAGTGTGGTCCATTAACACCATGTCATCTCCATGCTGCATCAGAAATAGGCCCTTCTTGCCAATTTTAGATATGGAAAATGTTTGTGTTTTTTAATGGCTAACTCAGGTCAGCATGTACGAATTAAAAAGCATAGGTGCCAGGTCACATCCTTGCTTTAAATGTTTACCGGTGTAAACCTTGGGAGTTGCTGTATTATGTGTCATCTGAATTCTCACCTATGTTTGAGAGTAGAGGGAGATTATTCCATCGAGCCATTTTTTGTGACTCCCCTGCTGGTTAGTTTGTTCCAGAGGAGCTGCCAATCCACCCCGTCGAAAGCTTACATGTAGTCAATGAGGCATGTGAAAAGCGGGGGGGGGGGGGGGTGGGGGGGTTTGCTGGGGAGTTTAGCCCGGTCAACTAAGAATGCCAGTGCCATAATGTTATCAATGGTAGATGCGCCTTCCCTGACACCTGACAGATAAAATGGCTAAATGCCCCCATCCATAACCCAGCTTTCCAAGACCTAGAGCATGGCACCAGCAAAGGCCTTTGCTTCAATTTCTAACAAGGCGATCCTTCTGTAGTCCGATAGATCTGTATTATCTCTTTTTTTATGAATTGACCTTAAGATTGATCTGCACCAGGGGTATGGGACCGTAGCTGTTATGGGACAGTGCTGGTATACTGGGGAGTGTAGAGATGCCCAATATTTGTAGTCCTCCTTAAACAAGAAACCTGGAAACCCATTCAGGCCTTAGGTACCGTCGTCTTTTTCTCTTCAATATTTTAACAAGCCTGTTGTGATCGACTAGGGGCAAGGATTGTTTAGGACTATTCTTTTGGCGGGTCAGTGGACTTGAAGGGTAATTGATTCAATGCAAGGCTTTCCTGTGTCGTAGGCCAAGCGGGGTCGTTACATTCGACGGAGGGTTACAATACAGTGTCTTGACATTATTTACCCAGGAGACAGCTGATACGCAATTTCGTTTGTCCAGAGAGTGACCCTTGAAGGTTATAATATACTGCCCAAATTCGGCCTGGTTAGAGTGTCTCAATAATTTAAAAATGTGAGCCCATTGCCCTTCCTGATGTTGTAAGTTGCATTGCCATATTAGCCTGTTGTGGTTTCTGGCTATGGCTAAATTATTAAGGTGTTCTGTATTTCCGTTTTGTTTGACTTGCCATTTGGCCGTTCTGAGAAACCTCTTACTCACAGCCTTGCTATTGTGGGTGTGGAAACATCCCATTCCATGATTGCATTGACACTTGCTCATAATACCTTCTTGTAGCAATTCATCCAAACCTGCTGTTGTTTTCGGCTATTGCAATAAGGTGTAGGCCTTTTGTTGTTATCCTATAGTCAAGTCAAGTCAGGGACATTTGTATAGCGCAGCACATCACTCAACGAGTCTCATGGTGCTTGCAGACGGCACTGATTAAGAAGGAATACTGATTTACTGGTCAAACTTACTGGTCAAACAACCATGACTTCAAGTTCTTACGAAAACAGCTGTGGACGGGAATGGTGCGTAGGTATAAAGGCATTTTATTCCAGGATGCCGGCGCAAGATAAGAGAAAGATCTGCCACCTTGTCTCGCTGTATATATTCTGAGGGGAGTGAGCAATGAATCAGTGCTGGATCTAAGCATTCTCTGAGGCTTATACCAATGTAGCTTTTTTGTCCAGTATCGCAGGCCTTTTCCATACAGATATTTGTGAGTTAAGCAAAGGATTTTAAAAAGAATTCGCTTTTTCACAGGAAGCCAGTAAAAGGCTTTTAGACAGGGGGCAGAGGACGATCTGTACGCAAGATTCAGGGCCAATCTGGCTGCAGTATTTTGTAAAATCTGAAGCTTATTTAGAAGGTTTTCATTTTTTTGAGAGCAGAAGCAGAAGGGTATTACCATAATCCATTCTATTTATGATTAATTAATTAATGAATTAATGGTTTTCTTGCCTCAATGGGAATCCATTTGAAAACCTTCCGCAGAGTGCGCATTATACCAAAACAGGTGCTGGTAATATGATTTATTTGGCTTTTCATGGACAGTTGATTGTCCATGTAGAAGCCAAGATTGCGAACCATCTCCTTGGGAGTTGGGCAAGTGCCCAGATCGGATGGCCACCAATCGGGTGTCCAATGTTCAGGCGCTTTACCAAAGAGCATCATCTCTGAATTAGTACCGTTCAATTGATGATGGTTACATCTCATCCACCTATCAATGTGAGACATGCAGTTTTTAAAACGTGACTTTGTTTCGATAGGATCTGGACCCAGTGTGATCAGTATTTGCGTGTCATCTGCATACGACATGACATAAAATCCATATTTTCTGATCACCGCGGCCAGTGGAGTCATGTACAGATTAAAGAGTGTAGGGCTCAAAATAGAGCCTTGTGGCACTCCCATCTTAACAGGTCTTGCGCATGAAATGCCGTTGCCCATCTGAACAGTTGTTATACGGTCTGATAGATAGATTTTGAACCATTTCAGGGCATTACCTCTGACACCAATCTCCCAAAGCCGTTGTTCTAAGATGCTGTGGGAGATGGAGTCAAATACAGCCGACAGGTCGAGGAGGACGAGGATAACTGACTGATGTTTATCCAATGCCTGTCTGAAGTTATCGGTAACCTCGACCAGGGCTGTCTCGGTACTGTGTGCTGCCCTAAAACCGGACTGTGAAGGGTCTAGAAGTCTGTGGCTCTCAAGGTGGTCTAGAAGCTGTTGGTTGATGAGGGATTCCAACATCTTCCCCAGATAGGGGAGCAGAGAAAGTGGATGGTAATTTAGAAGAAGTTTAGGATCGGCCGTAGGTTTCTTCAAAATTGGTCACACTCGGGCTGCCTTCCAAGCCGTAGGGAAAACTGGATCCGAGAGTGACTTGTTGAATAGGCCGGTTACACTGTCAAATAAAGCTGGTGCAATAATAGAGAAGAATTTTGGAGGTACAGAATCAGTGGGAGAGCCTGATTTTATCTTCTGCATGGCGATTGAGACTAGCTTAGTATAACATTTGGCAAATTCGTCCAGAATATAAGGAGGGTCAGAGGGAGTGCAAGGCTCGTCATCAGAGTGAATATTGCTATGTGATGAGAAAGATAAATGAATGGCTAAGATTTTTTCTTCGAAAAAATTGGAAAGGGAGTCAGCCCAAAGTTGAGTTTCAGGTATTGACGGCTGATTTCTGGTAGTTGTAAATTCCTTCAGGATTTGTTAAAGTTTCTTGGAGGAGTTTTCAGCCTTATTAATCCTGTCTATAAGAAATGATTTTTTTGCCGCTTTTATTTAATTCATGTAGCCATGATGTAGTTTTTTATATATTTCGCGGTCAGCCAAATTTTTACTTTTGCGCCATTTTCGCTCCACCGTGCGACACACGAACTTTGTAGTTCTTAGTTGGTCTGTGAACCAGTGGGCGATTCTGATCTTGGTCTTAACCTGTCTAAGAGGAGCAATTTTATCTAATACGGTTAAGATTGCCTCATCCAGGATATGTAATTCTTGGTTTACACTCATATCTGAGCTAGTTTGATCAGGGCAGAAATGCTTTAAAAAAAGAGGCAAGGTAACTTTACGCGAGGGCCTACGCAATGTGAAATAATTTTCATGGTCATTTTTAATCAGAGTGATTGGAATAAAAAATGTTAAAAGATAATGATCAGTCCATAATAATGGAACTGGGGATTTTACAATAATTTCAGACAGGTTGGTGAAGAGAAGGTCAAGGGTGTGACCGGCACTATGCGTAGGTTCTAGTACCAATTGGGCAAGACCGAGAATGTTTATATTAGAAATTAACTTGTCAGTTTCAGAGTTGAATGGTAATTCTGCATGGTAATTAAAATCTCCTATTAGGAGGAAATTATCTGATGCCAGTACGTGAGGGGCTAAGGTCTCTAATAGTTTCTCAGCAAAGTCCCCCTTAGGTCCTGGGGGGCGATAAATTAGGGACCCTCTCCATGAGCCATTGGAAAGGCCATTTATCTTAAAAATACAAATTTCTAAGTGGCTTTGGGCGAGAGTTTCTAAAACAGTAATGTCTAGATCGTGGATAGACGCTATTAACAAACCGCCACCTCTAATCTCTGTCCTGTCTAATCAAATTATCTTATATTGGGGGGGAGGCAGTATATATATGTCAGGAAAAGCATGTTCATGTAACCAAGTCTCCGTGACAAAACAAATCTCAGGGGTCTCTTGGTCTAACAGACTCCATATCTCAACAGAATGTTTGGGGATAGAACGAGCATTAAAGTAGATGGCACTTAGTTGGTGAGGAGCCTTAGACTTATTTGTGCAGTGAGACTTGGTGTCTGTAGGTCCTGCTATACAAGAAATTTCTGGGATACCAAGGATTTCTGCTACAAATGCATCAGTCAGAGCAGTATTGGGGGTATTTAACTATGTGAGTTCTTTCTTAGAGTATTTTAGGATCGTCATATTACCTCCGGGTTATAGGGTATCCTCCGGCCCTTAAGAAACTGAGGTGACAATATCCAGCAATTCAGGGGTCCTGGCGTCTGGCGGCGGTCAGGCGTGGACGGGCGCCCTTCCCCTGTTCAAATAGGAATGACGAGTAGAAAAACTGAAGCGCTACCTATCACTCCCGGTGGAGCCGGAAGTGTGACTGCCGAAGCGACCCTCTGTTCAATCGGCACAAGCCGTGATGGACCAGGGTCTAAGGCAGCTGACTAGGAGGCAAAGAAAGATCGGGGCAAGTGAGTGAGGCGCAAAGTAAATTTTATATTAAAACAATGGTTACATACATATTCAGTAATGATTAAAATTGAATTAGGTTTGCTGTATCACCTGGACAATAATGAGTAAATCAGCGGGGGCACAAGTTTTTTCAGGCGCCGCTGCGCGCATCCATGCCCTTCCCCTGTTCAAATAGGAATGACGAGGAGAAAGACTGAAGCGCTACCTATCACTTCCGGTGGAGCCGGAAGTGTGACTGCCGAAGCGACCCTCTGTTCAATCGGCACAAGCCGTGACGGACCGGGGTCTAAGGCAGCTGACTAGGAGGCAAAGAAAGATCGGAGCAAGCGGCACAAAGTAAATTTTATATTAAAACAATGGTTACATACATATTCAGAAATGATTAAAATTGAATTAGGCTTGCTGTATCACCTGGACAATAATGAGGAAAGCAGCGGGGGCATTTCAAATTCAAGGTGTCTAGGTTTGTCATGTTTACTTTGCTTAATTTCACTCTCCTTGGCAATTTATGGCTTTCTTTTCCGGTGGGGGTGCCCAGGATGTTTAACTTCTGAGCCGGTGTTCCATCGTTTCCAGCTCCCCATCTGAATGCGCCCCCCCACCCGCCGCATGTGCGCATGCGTGTTTTGCTGCGCACGCACACTATAAACAATTATCCTTTAACATGTTTTTCATGGTAAGTGATCGCTAATCTGTGGCAATTCAATTGAAACATCCAGTAGTTGTGAAAAGAGGGGACAACTCAAGAGCATATAATCCAGCATTGAAACATTATTAAACGACAAGGGTATGGAGAAGCGCGAGCCGGCACCTAAGATGGTTGCCTAATCCCGGAGCTCCGTGTTGCGTCGGAAATGCCGTTGTAATTATGCAGCTTCCGCGACCCTAAAAGCATTGGAAACAGGCAGGTGAACACATCAGAGCATGTCCTGCATTGAGTAACAGCTTTTTTGTTCTCTTTTTCTGGACTTTTTACTTACTTTAGGCCCCTGAACCCTGTGCCTGCACTGCGGCCACCATTTTGTTTTCCGGATATTTGAATCTCCTCAGCCCTGGACTGTTTGTGGCACTCTTTTCCTGCTCCTCATCTCTCTTCTTACAATACTGGGCATATCTTGTTTCACCTGCCCTGAGCCTCTTGGTCTGCCATTACTAGCGCATTGTTTTTCTTTTTCGCTCTTTTTTTTAAAATTATTGTCTGGCAGACTGGTTATTTCCTTGGCATTGGGCGATTGGGGAAAGGAATACATATTTACTGTTGGCTGCGTTCCTTTTACTGACTGTGTTTCTCAACATTACCTATGGGCAGAAGTAAAAGCCTATTACATTCAAACAAAAGCAGCTCTTCTAAGGTGTCTAAGTCTGACTCCTCATCGACTGTTCTTTCCATGGACTGTATGCTCTCTGCAGTGGAGATGGCTCAGTCTTCTACCTCTCGGTCAGCACCTCTCTCTTTGTCGACTTCCAAGATGCAGGCAATACCCACGGCTAATAAGTGCCTCAAGCAAGACCCACCTTCTCCTCCTAAGCCTCTCACTCCTGTATCTTTAGATACTCTTTCGGAGAAGATACAGGCTCTGCGTTCATTCATTGAGGAGACTAATACTCCGTTACAAGTGATGGATAATAAGTGGTCATCTATGGACTCTATGCTTTCCTTGGTGGAACAACGTGTCAGTGATGTCGAGGATGATGCTGTAAAAATAGCAACATTGGAGAAAAATATCTCATTGCTTAAATAATCAGCAGAAGATCTCGAAAACAGGAACAGACTAAATAACCTTAATTTATATGGCTTTCTGGAGGGTCTTGAAGGGAGTGAACCGGTTGCTTTTTTCATGTCCTTTTTTCCAAAGCTTCTAGATCTTCCACCCTTGACTAACTTGAACATCCAGCTTGCTCACAGGCTAGGTCCTTGCCTCTCTTCTACTTCGGCTCCATCAAAACCTCGTGGAGTGATTCTTCTCTTCTTGCAGTTCACAGATCTTCTCCAAGTGTTAAATGCAGCCAAGTCTAAAAAGCGTCTCGTTTGGTCTGGTGCTATCTTGTTTGTTTTCCAAGATGTTTCTACAGCAACGGCTAAATGGCGGAAAGACTTCCTCAAACTAAGACCTGAACTACGGGCCCTAGGTGCATGGTATGGACTTTTTTATCCATGTCTCTTTATCGAAATTCCTGGCTCTTCTTTCACTTGACTTTTACGCAACTGTTGTTCTCTGTTTTACTAATGTTTTCTTTCCTCACAGGTTGCTTCTTGATGCTTGTTTTCTCACTTGTTTCAAGTTTTTTCCTTCTTCGATTCCTTTGCAGGTTATTTGGAATTCTGTTGCCTGTTTCCTATTTGTCGTGGTGGCTTCCTGACCAGTGCTTAATTTGCAAAAAAGTAAGTGCCAGGGCTCTTGTCAGGAGACCACTGCACCATGTACCATTCATTGACCCTGCCAGCACCGCCAGTGATAGTAACAACACAAGAACTAACATTCACACTCCTACAAGTGTAACAGTTTGTACTATTTCAGGCCCCCTATGCTATAAGAATGACTTGGGTCAGGTAATACATTTTTTAACGTATATTGAGTCAATAATTAACTGTTGTTGTGGTAATCTCTAAATTAGCCAGACAGTGCCAC
The DNA here is from genome assembly GCF_964204655.1 of Triturus cristatus. Classification (NCBI taxonomy): domain Eukaryota; kingdom Metazoa; phylum Chordata; class Amphibia; order Caudata; family Salamandridae; genus Triturus; species Triturus cristatus. Next base: position 1,376,434,139 of record NC_140590.1, read on the forward strand.
GTTGTGGCAGACTGTCACAAGCCCCCAGTGCTGACAATTAAGTGCTGGTGTCGAGGACCGGAAACCACCGGATCAAATTAAGCACTTGTCCTGACGTGATACCTCCTCCCTTGTCGGTTGTGCCATCTTCATCTGCTGTCACCACTCCTTATTGTTTTCCTAATTTTTCCCTTAAACGATACGTATTACAGTCGTCAGTTATGTACTATCCCTTCTCGCGGTATCTTTTCTCCCTTCTTTTCTTCTCATTTTCTATCTTTCTTCTTTCTTTTCCTATAGTATATGTTTCAGTATATTTTCCCTTTCACATCTACTTCCTTCCTCTATTCCTTTCCCTTCTTCTCATTACTGATGGTTGTATGTTTTTTTATGTATTGTTATCGTTTTTACATTCAGAGTTATATTGTGGAATGTGAAAGGTTTAGTTAATTCTATTAAGAGACAGAGATTTTTGTCTCATTTGGCTTCCTATAACCCTGATTTGGTTCTTTTGCAAGAGACACATCTTACGGAAGTGGAAGCCTCCAAACTTAAACGTAATTGGGTTGGCTTAGTTTTAGTCTCCCCTGCATCCACCAAGAAGAATGGAGTTATTATTCTTTGTCATAAAAAGTTGAACTGTTCAGTTTTATCTAAAGAAATAGATTCTGAGGGAAGGTGGCTGTTGGTGAAATTGCTTATTAATGGTATCTCTCTAACTTTTTTTAATATGTATGGTCCTACTCAACCTGATTATTCATTTTGGCCTAATGTTACAAAAAAGTGCATTCAATTCAATTCAATCAGCTTTATTCGGCAATTAAGTCATAAAAGCACATTTACAAGCATTACATAAACATTTTATAAATTACCTAAAAAAGGGTAAAATTGCAATTAAATTTACAAACAACCGACAAGCTAAGTATTTATAAAAGGATAAAAATCAAAGGCATACGAGTGAGTCCAGCCCATATTGACTTGTGTTACGCAGAGAATGACATCGTGTGGCTTAATGGTCACATTACTTAAATTTACTGTATATGATAACTACATCAAATGGTGTTGGCCAAGGATAGTTATATTTTATGGCAAAAGATTTAATACAATTTCAAAGCTTTTGATCTTATGCCCCATGCCCACCCTAGGAATTTGGCCACCGCTATACAGATTGGGGGTGCGGGATTGGTGCATAAGATGCGAAGCGCGGTAGCATATCTTCTGATACCCAAGGATCTACAGATTGGTTTTATCCACTTTTTCCGGGGAGCTACATACATTGGACAGAAAAAAAGTACATGTCCTATGTTTTCGCATTCTTCTACACATCTATGGCACCTATCACTCTTAGTACCTTGCCCCCCCATCTAGAGGTAAATTCTGCAACAGGTAATGTTCCCACACGAAATTGGAAGTATAGCTTACGATCTAAAGTTTTTTCAATGAGATCCCAGAACTTCTCTAAGAAGGGATGGGCTTTTAGATCAAGGAAGCGTCCTGTTAGATGGGTGGAAAGACCTTGGGTAGTGTCCAGCTTGTAGACCCATTCCCAGTACAGTATTTTAAGCTTTTCTTTGGTGGGGAAGACAGCATTTACAGGGTTTTTCCAAAGTTCAATCAGACCTATGCTACCCAGAAGAGATTTTATCCCAGACAGCCATGTTATTTTTTGAGATCTGTCAGATTCAATTAAGTCCAAAAAGCCTCTCCTATAGTGGATAAGTTCGTCAGTACACCAAAGTCGGCGCCAGTATAATATTGGACGAAGCTTTGCCAGATGTTCTAATGGTTTTTTGCCTAGATCCAACAGTAGGGGTCGTAGTGGCGTACTAGAAAGATTTGTAACCTTGCGTATAAACGCATTTTCTAGGACCTTCAGACTGTTCAAATTACTGAAGGCCCAAAGCTCAGCCCCGTTGAGGCATGAGCCAAGGACCTTCGCCCCATAAATTTCAAGAACTGGAGAGATTGGCTTAGTGAATGAAGATTTGAATCTAGACAGGAGAGCACCTGTTTTTTGTTTATGTTGCAACACGGCACGGTCTAATTGGCAGCCCCAACGCATATCTTTTTGTAGTGTTATCCCCAGATATGTGAATGAGGTAACCTCCTCCAAGGGTAACTTGTTCATATATATTTTCCCTTTAAAGGATTTTGATCCGTTAAATGACATGAACTTTGTTTTTCCAGTGTTAACTTCCAAGCCTCTTTCTATACAGAATTCTTCAAAACATCCGAGGGCCTTTTGTAAACCACTCGGGGTCTTCGAGATAATTAAGGTGTCATCCGCGAACATGAGGATAGGGATGCGTACACCAGCCAAGGTAGGGGCATCAGTGGGGGTCAATGAGAGGCGACCGACCACCCCGTCGACAAAAAGGGAGAACAGGGTCGGTGCCAAGACGCACCCCTGTCGCACTCCCCTGCCAACCGGGAAGTCCTCAGTCACCTCCCCCCCGCCCCCCCACCGCACCCTAGCAACATTCTCCTCATGTAAACGGATAATCACGGTAAGAAGCTCGGGTGTCATTGCCATTTCCCTCAGAACCTGCCAGAGCCTTCTCCGTGGGACCAAATCGAAGGCTGCTTTTAGGTCCACGAATACTGCATATAGAGCACCATTTCCCAGGACCACCGTCTTCCAATATAGATTGGCAAAACGGAAGACTTGGTCAATTGTGCTTGTCCGTGATCGGAACCCTGCCTGCATTGGGCTTAGGATGTCCTGATCGTCTATCCAAGTTTGGGTTATATGCAGAAACATTCGGCCTATAATCTTTTGAATCGAGTCTATTAGACTGATTGGCCTATAGTTACTTGCGATAGATTTGTCCCCCTTTTTAAATACTGGGACAATTTCTGCACCCTTCCACGAGGGAGGGATGTCAGCTCCCTGTGCAATTGCATTAGCGAGTCGCACGATATAGCTAGACCAGAGACTTCTGTCGTTGATAAACATGTCCGCGGGAATACCATCCATACCAGGAGTTTTTCCCCCAACCACTTTGTCTAAGGCTCTGTCCACATCTTTTACAGAGAATATTGCCTTATCATAGTATACATGGCTGGGGGTCTCACTGGGGGTATTTTCACTGGGTCCGGCATACTGGGGTTTAAAATGAGCAACCCATGCGTTCTGCGCCACGTTGTTTTGTGGCCACTCTGCTATGCCGCCCCTGTCCCACTTATATATGTCCCAAAATTCTTTGCTATTCTTATTCCTGCAAGCATCAAGGAGATCCTTCCACATTTCGCTATCCCAAGTTTCCTTTGCCTCCTTCAATGTCTTTCCATAATGTGACCTAGCGGATCTAACAAATAGGGGATCTTTCTTTTTAAGTGCACTGCCAAGTTCAACCCGGGCTTTCCTACAATCGCTATTGTACCAACCCTCTTTTTTATGAAGCTTGGGATTTCTTTTAGAGATGGGCTTTAGAAAATATTTTCGCAGGCCCGCAAAAAGCCTGTTGTGAGTTTCCACCACTATCTGGCTGGGACTTTGGTCCACTAGCGGGCTATCCTGTGGTACTAGTGCAGACATAACTTCTTTCTTCATTGCTAGTAGGGCAATTGGGTCTTCTGCTATCCGGTCCCATTTTAGGTGACGCATGTTGTTGGACAGAAGATATTCAGGCTTGCGTGTGCCTAGCTGCGGTGGCGTGTAGCCGAGTAAGGACATATTAAATAAAGAAACTAATGGGTGGTGATCGCTCTCTAAGCGAATAACTACCTTCATATCAGTAAAGTGGGGCCAAAGCTTCATATGGATGAGCAGATAATCTATTCTACTTGCCCTGCGGCCATTATCAAAAGTATTTGTCCCGAATTTATCAGACAAACTTCTGCCATTGACTGCTCTCATGTGGTTGCCTAAACATAGGCCATTTAACTGGATTGCCGCCTCCGTCCACCTTTTTACAGGCGCGATCTCGAGGGGTGGAATTCCCCAACTAGCGTCTTCTTCTAAGGTGAGCTGGGATATGTCATAGTCCAGAGGCTCAAACGAAGTATTAAAGTCTCCTGCTATGATAGGTAAAATATTCGAAGGCAGGGAATCAATTATTTCTTCCAGTAGCTTTACAACTGGAGACATTTTTCCCCCCGGCAGACCTCGTGCATAAACATTAAAAATTTCTAACTTGAACCCAGACTTTGGAGCAATCTTTACAGATAGGATGTCGTCGCTGACTCTAGGTCCTTGAGTAACTCGACAACCTAGATCTTGCTTTAGCCATATGGTTAAGCCACCCGACGGTCGACCTCTTACGTTTTTTAGGGCTGGGATATAAAAGTTAAGGAATCCATTACATTGCGGAGGATCTAGTGACCATGTCTCTTGAAAGAGGCATATGTCAAATTGGGATATAAAACCAATCCAGTCCGGGTCCGCAATTTTTGAGCCTAGACCTGCGATATTCCATGAGATTATAGTTAATGAGCCGCTCTCGTTGATTCTTCCCTTGTTAGGTCTTGGGCTCCATCGTAGAAGGCCAAGGCTTTCCCTTTCTAAGTGAACCAGATTGTTAGTGGAAGTACTCACGTGAGATATAACTTCACAGTTTTGTTTTCCAGCTAGACCATCTAGGACTGTGACACGACTCGATGGAAATGTTGCCCCAGTCCTTGTCGGCTTTTCTCCCCTTTCTGGTGCTGGTCTAAAGTTGTTATCCCAGTAAGTTCATTTACAGCTTCACCAACCTCAATTGCAGTGGTACAAGCTATACATCTTCCTATAGTAATTATATCTGGTTTATTTGTTTTGTTCCACTTGCTATGGGGGTTTAATCGTCAATCACAGTCTTCCAATCCGGAAGACCCATTTGCCTCGCACTGCACTTTTGGTCCTCTACTGGAGCTGGGCCAGACGTCAGAGCCTCTCTGGCCATAGTCCACTGGGTTGGGCTGTTGATATTCGCAATAGAAGAAGGACAAGGGCAGGGAAAGGATGGGAGTACGATGATTGGAATTCTGCCAATTGCAGATGTGCTCCACTGCCCTAATATCTCTAAAATTGATTATAATACAATCTCCTTCTATTGTTTTTCTCTTTGGCCCTACCCAATTGACTCGTCGCACAAAAAGAATTTCTGTTGAAACATGCTGGGGAAGGGGGCGATTGGAATGTAGCCAGTACACACATTTATTCTTCAATTCCCCGTAGTCTTCCCTACTATCAACCTACTATATAACCCAGACTCCGAAGGAGCTAACCTTAACACCAGGTCAAAAATGGGACAATCAGATCTAACCCAAATTGCAGGTGTGTAATAATAATAAGGAGAACATGAAAAACTCGAGCCTGAAAAGGAAACGCAAAGAACCGTTAAATGGTGGCCAAACCGCGAAAGTAAGGAGAACTATCCCTGTGGACACTCCAGAGAAGTCCCCTGCTCTCCCAGAAGTTATTGTAGAATGTGGAAAGGAGGGAGCACCAATACCACCTACACTAGCCCCACCCAAGGATTTGCTAAATGCAGGAGAGGATTTTTGGGGAAAAATTGAGACAATATTCTACAAAACCTGCCAACCTATTTATGATAGACTGGATGGTATCGAAAGTAGACTGACTTGTTTGGAGTTGTCGTATTCGTCAGCTCAGTCTCGACAGAAAAATGCCAGTAAGTGTCAGGCGTGCACTAATTATCTGGCACGTCTTCAAACAAAAGTGCCATAACTGTCAACGAGGCTATTATTTCTATTCCAACTCCAACTAAAATAACTTCGCCAGAGTTGGGTCAGCTAACCCGGGATACCACCAAGACTACTACAATAGGCAATATGTACTTGGCTGGGGGCAGAGGTGGTTCCTATATTTAAAAAGGGCTCGCTCCTGCTCCCAGCCAATTATAGACCAATCAGTTTAATTGACGTGTCACAGAAGCTGTTTGGCAGGATACTGCTGAATCGGCTTCAGGACTGGGTGGAGGAGACGGGCGCCCTTAGTCCGTATCAGGCGGGATTTAGGAAGGGAGTCTCTACAGTGGATCAGGTTTTTTGTTTGAACGTTATTTATTGGAGGGCAGCGATATTGGAAGGTGGCAGTTTATACACCATATTTGTGGACCTGAGGGCCGCCTTTGACCTCGTGCCCAGAGGGAAACTCTGGAGTGTTCTGGCTGAGATGGGGGTCCCCCCGGATAGCCTGATAATTTTAAAGAGATTGCACCATAATAACTATGCCCGGGTCAGGTGCGGAAAATTTGGGGAATTAACGGACAGATTCCCCGTTGACAGGGGGGTCAGACAGGGCTGTGTATTGGCACCGGCCCTGTTCTGCCTCTTTGTCAACGGGGTAATCGCCCATCTTAATGGCACCGAATACACTGACGCCCCAAAGTTGAATGGCAGCAGGGTGCCTGCAATTATGTTTGCAGATGACACCCTGCTGCTGTCCAAAACCCCTATGGGGATACAGAGGATCCTTGATTCTTTTGTGGCATTCTGCACAGACAGGGGGTTAGAAATCAATGCTACCAAAACCAAGTTTATGGTCCTGAACCCAACCCTAAGATCACGCCCGAACCCCCTACTGGGATCATCACGTTTAGAGAGAGTCTCCACCTTTGAATATCTCGGTGTAACGTTGAATGAAACCATGTCTTGGGGAACACACCAGACTAGGGTTAATCTTAAATTAGTGCAGACCACTGGCGGCATTGCTCGGTTGATGAAAAGCCCCACATATCGACCGTTGGGGCCGCTTATCCAGATCTATAAGGCACAGGCCAGAGGAGCTCTGATGTATGGGGCGGAACTGTGGGGTCATATAGCCTCCTGCAGTTTGTCTATAACTGAGAATAATTTCATTAGACAGATAGTAGCACTCCCGTCTAGCACTCCGCTCCTCCCCTTGAGGATGGATCTGGGACTGAGACCAATAGCAGATGAACTAGGTCTCAGACCCATAGTCTTCTGGCGAAGGCTATGGAGCAGTGAAGAACTTTCTACCTACAGGGCGGAACTGAGGGAGTTTCTAACCCACCCTAAAGCTCTACAGATCCCGTGGATAAAATATATAAAAAAAGTCCTGTGTGAGACTGGGGCTCCCCGACCTGTGGTCGGATCCAGCTAACGCCTCACTAAGGATCCCACGAAGAGCTTTGGCCAACGCTTATCACGAGCAGAAATTATCTATGGCCCTAGACTGCAAGGAAGAGGGGTCATTAACATCTGTATTCGCGCAAAGCAAGGACTCATACAGGCTGGAGAGGGTCCTGGACGCTATGTCTCCTGTGTTGGCCAGGAAGCTATTTCTCCAATGGAGATATGGCACATTGCCTCTGCGATCTTACACCAGCTCCTGGTCAACATCGCCCTCTACCAAGCAATGCCCGGCATGTGTGTGTGCCGAGGAAAGCGATCTGCATGTGGTCTTGTTTTGTCCAACTTACACGGCCGCCAGGAAACATTGGCTCCTACCACTCATCAGAAACCTTGGTTTTAGGGAGTATCTCCCGGTGTATAGAATTTTAAAAACTGACGTTTCAGGTCCAATTGTGTTTGCACTAGCTAAATTTCTTACTAATGTCTGGTATATTCGCACCCGTATCCTAAAGTCGCAGGCTCCCACCTAATTTTAAGTTCATAATTTTAATCGCATGGCCTTTTATCTGATTCACCCTAGTAGTATTTTTTTCGTAGGGTGGAATGATTTTATATTGTACCAAATGTGTTTCCTGATTATTTTTTCTTTGATGGTTTTACATGTTTCATATGTGTTTTTTTTTTTTTTTGTATATCTTTTATGGCCAAATTGGTCGAAATAAAGATTAATTAAATAAATAGGCAATATAGCGAGTGGGGGGAGTATAGTGATGTCAACTAGTGACAGTCCAGTAGTAAAACAAGTAGGAAGGGATCCATCTAATACCCTGGCAACCAGGAAATTTCCAAGTATACACCTCCCCTTAGAGTCGAGACCATATGTGATAATTTTGGCTGGAGTTAAGCCTCTGGGACTTGATAGTAGGGAAGACTACGGGGAATTGAAAAGTGCATTCAATATAAGGATTAATTTTGTATTTTAGGTAGAGACTGTAACCAGATTGTTGATCCTTTTCTGGAATGGAAATCTGATGTCCGCTTTGTTTCCCATAAACCTCACAAACAATTCCTCACTGCACTCTCACAAACTCATTTTGTTGATGCCTGGCCTTTGTGTAATCAAGATGCCTTAGAATTTTCTTTTTTTTCACTCCCAAATGGATCATTTACACAATTGGATTACATTTTTCTTTCTGGGCCTCTGTCTTAAAACCTTATTTCTTCTTCTCTTGAACCTATTGTTATTTCTGATCATGCTCCAGTTGTTACTGATTTTGAGTTGCTCCCTCCACATCCCAAGTCCAATAGATAGAGATTCAAGAATTCTCTATTGAAAGATCCACCTTTTCTTCCTCATTTAATATCTTCACTATTTCTTTTATCTTACTTAATGTATTGCCTGATACTTCTCCCCAGCTATTGTGGGATACCGTTAAAGCTGCGGCTCGTGGCTTTATTATTGACTATGTTTCCAGAAAAAAAACACCTTCTTCCCCAATATAATGCTCTCCTAGCAAACATTAAACACCTAGGACATCAATTTCATACCACCTCTTCTGACACGTCTTTGCAGGGACTTATTCAGGCTATGTAATAAATCCTCTACTGAGAAGGCCTCCTCTATATTATTGCGTAGTAGTGCTCGCTATTATGGTGGTCGTAATAAAGTGGGGTCCCTTTGGCCAAATCACGTAAAGAACGTTCTCTCATTAAAACTATTCATTCATCCGACGGAACACTTCTCTTTACAGATCAGGATATTTTGGATGAGTTCACAGGTTTTTATAAACAATTGTATATCCCAGAGTCCCCTCCTGCCACCTCTCTCATTGACTCTTACTTCAATGATATTCCCTCTCCCCCTCAAAGTAGCTTGAATTTCTGGTCTCTTGATTCTGTTTTATCGTTGGAGGAAATTTCTAGGGCATTAAACTTTCTTAAAAAGGGTAAAACCAAAGAGACAGATGGTTAAACAGTGGAATTGTATTTACACTTTTCAAATTTACTCCTCCCGAAGCTTTTACAACTCTTTCTTTACTTTCAGGAGACGGGTGGAGCAAATGGCACGTTTCAGGAAGCCACCATATGTCTAATTCCCAAAGAGGGTAAAGATCCCGCTTATTGTAAGAAATATCGACCCATTTCTTTGGTAAACATAGATTATAAAATCTTTGCCAAAAAGCTTGCCCTGAGACTTGACCCTAATCTTTCCCACCTCATTGGTAAAGAACAATGTGGATTTGTCAAAGGTAGATTAACTTCTGACAAATATCAACTGTTCTTCAATGTCTTGAATAGGGCTCCTTATCCTCCTCATTCTTTGGCGGCAGTTTCAATTGATGCAGAAAAGGCTTTTGACAGAGTTGACTGGTCTTTTTTACTCAAAGCTTTTACTTGGCATGGATTTGGTCAACCCTTTATTTCTCTTATTTCTCTGCTTTATACTGTCCCCCGTGCTTCGGTATTAGTTAACAGACAGACTTCCCAGTTATTTCCTGTACAGCGAGGTGTCCAACAGGGTTGTTCCCTGTCACCTCTTCTGTTTATTTTAGCCCTCTAAACTTTTCTAACTCATATTCGTAATAACAAGTCTATTTCTGGCTTTTAATATGATGATTGACAGCTAAATCTCTCTGCCTATGCTGATGATATTTTGCTTTTTATTTCCAGTCCAGATATCTCTATTCCCCTTTGTTGCAGGAAATGTCTGACTTTTCCTTAGTTTCAGGATAAGAAATCAACTCGGATAAAACAGAGATTCTTCCTATTACCAAATTTTGTGTAAAACAATCTTTCGATTTTACTGTTTTTTTCTCGAACAGTTCTAATATTAAATATCTAGGTATTTGGTTTTCTAATTCTATTGCGGATTCTATCATAATCAATATGAAGGAGGGACTCAACAGAGTTGAGAAACTTCTCTCTTCTTGGAACCCATTGTTCCTCTGATGGTGGGGCCAGCTTGATTCTATCAAAATTATGATTATCCCCATTTTGTTATATATTTTGTCTATGACTCCCCTTCCTATTCCACCCTTCTCTTTTAAAAAGCTGGATTCAATGCTCTCTAAATTTCTCTGGAATATTAAGAAACCTAGAATCTCTCTAACTAGTCTCAGGTGTGCTAAATCTAATGGAGGGGTTTGTTTTCCCAATTTTTGTCTTTATCATAAAGCTTTTTGTCTTCGGCAGGCCTCTAAATGGTTCCTTTCTGACTCCTCTCCCTTTCTACTCTCATGGTGTGAACACTCGCTATTGGCACCTTTTTCTGTGAAAGAAGTTCTCGCTTTTTCTTCTAAGTCTTCTATTACCTCTTCGCCATTATTAAAGCATACTTGCTCTTTGCTGAGACCTCATTATCAGCCCTAGATTTTTTCTAGAAAGGATTTTCTCCAGTGCCCGCTATGGAAAAATCGCATTATTACTCTCAATAATAGACCTCTTTATTGGAAGGCTTGGAAACTCAGGGGCATAACCTGGGTTCCAGATTTATATGATGGTGTGATCCCCTGCTCTTTTCCTCAATTTCAAGCTATTTTCCGTTGTCCTCATTCCTTTTGGTATAAATACTCAATTCTTATGGATGTCACTCTGGATTTTTACTATTCGCTTCCGGCTTATGATGATACCCCTCCGGAGGATAGTCTTCCTCAGATTCTTTCTCTTTTCCCGAAAGATGCTCCGATTTACAATTTTCTAACAGCTCCGAATCCTGATTGCACTAAAACCAAACTGGAACTTACTTGGGAGTCTGACTTGGGATGTGTCTGGAGCATCGATTTAGGGGACAAACTGTGGGCTAGAACATTGAAAATCTCTAGGTCTGCGTCCACTACTCAAACTATGCTCTTTGTAAATCATAGATTATATCATACACTTGTATCTATTGCTTCATTTTGTTGTTCAAATGTTTCGGTGTGCAGGTCATGTGGCCGCCCTTTCGCAGATTATTACACCTTCTTTTTACTTGCCCTCACACTGCCACATTCTGGAAAATGGTCTCGTATTTTACTCATTTTTAATTTACAATTCTCCCCTTTCCATTATAGTGTTTGTTCTTGGAAGCCTTTCTGATACTTTGAGATTACCATCCTGCCAGCATGGTTTATTTGATCTCATGTTAGCTTTAGCCTTACAACAGGTTACAATAAATTGGAAATCCTCTTCAAAACTTTCAATTGCAGCCTGGTGGAATAATGTTTGTCATTATCACAGGTTGGATGTGTAATTTGCTTCTATTTGTATACCGCACATAAACAGAGACTTTTTTTGGTTACCATTAACCTCTTATTTGAAAAAAGTTACAAGGCGACATGTACTTCGTAATTGTTCTGAAAATGTTAAGCCTCCATGAAATGTTTCTTTGCCTCTTCTTTTTTTTTTGCTTCCCTTTTAGTACTTCTACACCTATTAATTCCTCAATTGTTTAAGCTATTTTATATCATTGTTTAATGTTACTCGACCCTCAGTTGTATGATGTATATTTTACTTTACTTCCTCTCATTTCTTTCCTGCCCCTGCCTTCCCATAGCTTTGTTAAAAATTATGAACAGGTTTCCTTTCTAATGTAGTATTATTACTCTCACCATTTGGTATTTTACATGTAATGTTTGTATGTATTCTTTACAATCTTGTTGCTAATAAAGCTTACTAAACATAAAACGAAACAACAAGGGTATATTTGCCTTCTGGGCTCCTTTTTGGGCAGATTTGAGATTATACATTTTGAGAAAATCTGTTTAACATATTCCCTGCTGTGTCAGCAGTACCCTTGCACACTGGGCTTTCCCCCACGCTGCAGGTGTATGAATAGTTCACTGGAAGGATGGGAGTGAATTAGATCTTCCAAAGTGCACACCAGTTCTCCCATCTTATCTATTCTTGGATTGTCTCTGTATTTGAAATATACATTTATTAATAATATGGATATGTTGTTTCTGTTCATCTTTATGCCATTGAGAAGCACCGCCTGGGCGAGGTCTGTGAAGAGATACATTCTTTTCAACTTTTATGTTTATCGCCAGGTTTATGAATATGGAAAGGCCTCCGGAGGGTCTGCCAAAGAGACTGAGCTTCTTGGCAGGTTACTCATTCTCTGTAAGGCCTGGGATTAATAACGGTTCAGCAGCCCAGGTTTCTTGCAAACATAGCAACTCACCACTCTGAAGGAATGCCAGTGCTTCGTTGTTATTGATAGTGCCCTTAGCCCTGCAACATTCCATGAGAGTACAAAGATGGACTTTTTTGGATTTAGGTTCTGGGGGTCGGCCATGTTCTGTTTGGGTGGAGGGCTGGGAGTGAAACAAGTTCCTCCCTGCCAAGTTAAAGGCTAGCCAGGCCCAGTCGTTTACAGTTGCCAGGTCGGGTGTATTTACTATAATTCTGCGGGCCAACTTTGACTTTTTTGGTTCGAAGGAGCACTGAATTTTCAAAATATGTGGATTTTTATTGGAAAGGCAGATTGTTGTTCCTCTTAGTAACATAACATAACGTGTATTTGTAAAGCGCACATTCACCCGTGGGCATCTTGGCGCTGAATAACAGATATTTATTGTATTATATAGTATGCTCCCTCCTTGCGGCTGGGCTTTCCAGATGCTAGAATTTCCCGCCAGTATGTGTGGATACCTTTCTGGTTGGGGAGCTTGGACCAAAATCCCCCAGTTAGCGAATTGGGTCCTCCCGCCAGGATCATTTGGACATGATCTCTGTCTTTCCAAGTGACCAGTGTAGATTCTTTAGATATGATGGCGCTTAATAACTTGAATGTACTCATATCAGGTCTTCAGAAATATTGTGTGCTAGGTTTGCAATATGTCTCAGAATATGCAGGATATTCACCCTATTTAGAATGTCCATACTTCCATGTGAGATATACTCTGGAGTGAAGATCGTGACATTCCTTTTAGGCATTCTAACAGTAGCCTCACTGGGTGTGTTTGGGTTTTTACTTATGGATGGAACAGAACTGCCTGCGGCTGCTTCATGCAGTTGGTAATCGGAGGAAATATTCCTCCTTGTAAGGATGTTTGATGATATCTGGCTCTTAGACTCCATGCGGTCTGAGGCAGTTGAACTTTTATGATTACAAATGTGGCTCCATGGGGGGGTGGGTCCCCCTACCCAGTGCCTCCAGGGGTTATGGCATGTGAGCTTCATGGGCTGATTCTGGGTTGTTTACATTGTTTACTTGGGATTTGTTTTGAAAAATTGGAAATAACTTTTGGACAATGTTTGCTGTCGCTTGGGCAATTTGGGCTGTACGGTCGAAGGCATTCTTCCTTTTTGCTCAGACTTCTGTTGAGGATCCTGAGTGCCTGTGAAGTTCAGCAGAAAGTCGGTGCTGCTACCTTCTTGTGCTATTTTGTGTACTTTTTCAGGCGCTTCTTGGGTCTTCGTGATAACGGTGTATCTTTGCTATAGCCCTCGATGGAGGGGTGCGTGGCCTGAATCCCAATGTTATTCGGGTGGCTGGTCTATGAGTTTTGAGCACCTATTCCGTGTGGTACTAAACTTGAAGAGGATGACCTCCTTGAAATTTTCACTCCCTTTTGTGAGGTAGTATCCAAGATGCACCCCACCCATCTGGATGGCTATTGGGCCATTATCGACAAGGCCCAACAACTAGTTGCTTTTCATCGGTGAAGCTCGCCAAATGCTGTAAAGTCACCTTCAGACTCACACCAGCTGGACAACTGTTTTCGAAAAGTGTTTTAGAGTAAAAGCCCAGGTCCACCAGCCACCCAGGGATAATGCTAAAAGGGGACCTTTGCCTTGTATGTCCCTCCTGGAACAAACAGGCTGGTCTCCGCTGTGGCCTGGGGTGTGCCGAGAGCAGTGGTGCACGGTGTCCCGGCCCGCGATGTCTGGGGCTGCAGTACAATCTAGTCTACTCCCAGCGCTCGCTGTCTCGCACCCACGCTCTCCGGGAAACAAGAAGCGCGTTAGCACATCAGCGTCAAAGGCTCATCCTGTTCCTGCGATGTGGGAAAATCACAGTCCAGCATCAAGGACAAACCCACCAGTTTCAGTTGCCCAAGAGCACAATACTGGAGTTGCCCACTCTATTGTGAGAACAGTAGAGGTTTGTAACCCCCCTCTCTTTGATAAACAAGTCCAAGTTGTAGCCATTTCTAATCAGTAGAGTAAGAACCCAGTTTCAACAAAGGTTCTTGTAAAAACAGGGTCTCTCGAAGAGGACCATCAACTTGCATTACATAGCTCAACTCAATTTAATCTATTGGCCAGGGATTTGCTCTGCAAGGAAAACTGTGTGACTTATTGCACACCTGACAGTATGGAATTTTCGATACACAATGAGGATGAAGACTTTAAATTAAACTCACAAGAAGCAGCAGTTGGGTTATTCCTACTCCTAACAAAGGAAAACTTACCTCCCTACTTAAGATGTACGGTGAAAGAGGAAGTCTTGTATTGTATAGGGAAGGACATTGGACTGATCAAGAATGTCAAACCAGTGAGAATCACAGTGATACCTAATGTAAAGTATCCTAGAAAACCCAAAAACAAGCACCCCCAATACAACCTGAAGTGGTGGCAGAAATTTCACCTGTCATTGAATCTAGGTTAGAACACGGAAGAAGTGCTACAGAGTCCCTGCAACTCATCAGTGATGGCTTTGCAGAAACAAATAAGAAATGGAGGATAGTTCAAGACCTGAGAATGGTGAATCAAATTGTAATGCCATGGTATCCTGTTGTGCCGAATCGTGCTGTGTAACTCTTTTAGATTCCATGTGATGCTGAGTGGTTCTCAATCACTGATCTGTATCAAGCATTCCCTTACATGAGGATAGTCAAATTAATTTCACTTTCTGATGTGGTTCTGAGTCCCACAAGAGTGTACACAGAGCCTCTCAGTCTTTAATCAAATACCGTAGAGCCCAGAATAAATGTTTAGAGGGAGGAGAAGTCTGCATACAAGGGTCACAGTAAGCAAGCAGCTGGAAATGAGAGTTCACTCCACGAACTGGAAGAAAGTGCAAACTCTTCAGCTGGTAAAGTGCAGAGGAAAGAATAGTGGCCGAAAAAGGATGAGAGACTAAGAGCTGTTGTGTCAGGAGAATGCGTTGCAGAAATAATCACAGATGAAACAGAGCCAATCAAACTTATGTTAGTGACAGTGAACAACCAGAAGGCAGAAAAATAAAAAGACTAAGAGCGCCAAATCGAAGGTGTTCTGCTCCTGAGCGTCCGCTTTGCTAAAAGTGAGCATGATCTGAGAGCTCATGAATCTGAAAATCATCAAAGTGTTTTTGAAAATCTCCCATGAACACTGCTTCCACAATTAAAGCCTGATTGATATTTTTGTTCACTGACCTCAACTGACATTTGTCCAGACACCTTAGGTGTCCAGGAAAATTATTAGGCGCCCATGGATATCCAGAAGATCAGTGATACTCAAAGTACGGCCCGGGGTCGCATGCGACTCTCCTGACCTTTACATTTGGCCCCCTGATCAACATCAGCACTGGACTCAACTCAGCACACACATTTAAAAGATGTTAAATAAACAGGCAGACATTTCATTAAAGGTTAATTTAAGTTAAGGAAAGGAAGTAACTATGGTGTACTGCACAACTTTAAATTAGAAACACCTTCATTTTTAAAGATATCTTGCAGCAACAGTGTAAATGTAGGATACAGTCTGTTCAAAATTCAAAAAGTGTATATCATTAACATGCAGAGCTGTTTCACCTTAGTACATCAGATCATAGCAGTGCATTAAGAAGTTTTTTTTAAAAAAGTGATAGTTTTCAAACATGAATTTAGAAACTTTAATTCTCTCTCCCCTTCCCTGACAACAATGCCAATAGTAAACCAGAGGCAAGTCAGTTATGTGCCATCTTTGGGTGGCCCGGGTTTATATTATACATGAACATTATAATTTATTAAATCATACACAGTAGAAGGGTTTGTACAGCACACACCCCGAAGTCATGTATTTAGAGATCCTCATATGTAATGATGAAGAAAAAAGAGGGAAAGTGAAATAAAACAATTTCCTAGGATCACACAATTCAGTTAAGTAGAGAAGTCAAGATAAATCCCAAGTTTTTGGTTTCACATTGTGCAATTCAGACACTAGAGGTGTATGCTTCGCTTCCCCTACACCCACCTTACTGCCAACGCCCAATGTGTGTACTGTAAGAGAGAAAGTTCAGGTTCAAAACCCAGAGATGGTAGGTTGGAGTTATTGTGTGCAAGTGTTTAAGCCTAAAGGTGATGGATTTTTATCAGTTAAGGATATCATTATTATAGAAGTTTATTTCATGTGCATAAATAACACATATGTTTAGCTTATGCCAAACCTGGTGGGTAGTTGCTACTTAGATCAAGTGTTTCTTAAATTGTATCATGTAGATTACACAGATGATAAGGGAATATGTTATGTTATGTTAAATAATAAAGTGCCAGTGTAACCGGAGGTGTCTTGGCGCTATCTGGCAAAGCAGCCTCTCTTAGGCTCAAGAATCAAATGGCCATGGTATAAGATGTAAGTCAAGCAGAGGTTTTTAAGGCTTTCCTGAAAGCCAAGAGATTGTTTATATGTTTGAGATGGGGTGGAAGGGCAATCCAAGAACAAGAAGCGCTATTCACAAAGCTTCTGCCTCCCCAAGAAAGAAGTCTGAATTTGGGAACAATTACATTGTTAGAAGTAGATGATCTTAAGGTTCTCAATGGCCTATACCAGAAAAATATCTTCTTGAGATAATCAGGTCCACTATCATGCAGGGCTTTAAAAAACGATGCATAGGGCCTTAAACCTAATTGTCTGTCTTATTGGCATCCAGTGAAGCTGCTTCAGTCCATTAGTCACTTCCAGTAGGAGACATTTTTGACAGTTTCCCAATATTCTGCTCCCTCAGTTTGTTTCCCCAACTTCAGCATTCATTAGTAAAGAGAAGAGAAAGACAGTTGAGCTGTTGCTAGAGGGGCCTCCTCTGTGCATTTCTTTTTTAAGCAAAAATTCTGAGATTTAAAGCAGAACTGATACTAGTACACCCATATTGGTCAAGAAGATGGTGGTGTCCTCATCTTCAGCAATAGACCAGATATAGATTCTTCCATTAAGACTTTTCCATCTTCATCATTCAGCTATGTCTTCTTTGACCTACAAAGCAGGTGAAGCAGTATGGTGGTTGAGAGGACGCAAATTATGAATCTAGGAAGAGCTCTCTGTTTCACTTTCCAATCATGAATAAAGGAGACAGTCAACAAGCAAGATATATAATCACCACTGAGCTTCAGGTTTCTCCTCATTGTTCTCCAGAAACTATATTACAGTTTGCCAGGAGGAATTTTTCAAATGTTTAGCAGCAGCCACATCAAAGTTGCAATGGTTGGACATTAAGGCTTGTGTTTCTCCTAGGGGCCTTTAATTTCCATCAAATATGTTGTGGCTGCTGCTAAACATTTGAAAAATTCCTCCTGGCAAACTGTAATATAATTTCTGGATAACAATGAGGAGAAACCTGAAGCTCAGTGGTGATTATATATCAGTTTTTATGAGTCAACAACCATGAAACATCTTCACCATTCTACACAGCTGAGGCCAAAGACTGAAAATCTCTAGCAATGACTGAGATGTGTAAACTGCACATATCTTCACTGTCATTGCCAGCTTTAGACCAGCATGACCCCGTTGAAGAGAGGCCTCTGCTTTTCTATCCACCATGACTTGAATCACAATGTCTTCAGTCAAAATTGCTGTCTGTCCTTTCAAGTTTACCTACAAAGGATCCACAATGAAAGCCTAAGGCAAATCCCTTTCACCTTCTGCAAGAGGGTACAATCTACCCAGGGCTTCAGGACTACATTTATTCTGGATGCTTCATTCACTCATTAAGAGGCGTTGAGCAAACACATTGAATGGTAGCTTTGGAAGTGAAGGCATGTGACATTGAATCACTCCTCACTGGTATTAGGTAGTTCCTCATCAAGAGGGAGATGAAGGTTTGATGTCAAATGAGACAAAGTACACTGAAATTCCTTCTTCAGTGATTGAGTGGCTCGTTATATATTCTGACTGGTGTGTAAACCCCTGTTTGAGCACTAGTCAGAATTACAAGTTAAACATTATTTAATGCACCCTATAATTATTGGATGTGTTAAATATCTCAAGCTTCCTTAACTTTCAGCATGTCCGACTTGACAAAATGTAACAAGGAAAATGTGTATGGTATTTACTGTACCATGCGCATTTTGGTGCATTAAACACCAAAATCTGCATGTTATTCCGCAGTAGCTCGTAATAGGTGTTATTTATCGCACCCGATGGATAACATACCCCGATGTATTATTAATTATCAGGTGCAATATAAATAAATAAATAGCACCTAAGCTCGTTCTCAGGCTGAATATGTATTTTCTGCTAAAAACACAAGGTTCTCCACTCTCTTTCCCTATAATTAATTTGGAGAGGACCATGAAGATGGCAAAGAATAGGGAGATTAAACCAACATCTGTGATGATTCAGGGATGGTCTGATCTTCCTGGTGTTTATTAAATGCCTTGGATATTAATCTCATAAAAACCTGGTGTTTTTCTGTCAAACATAATTGAAGAAATGTCTCTGTTGCTTGACGCATGTCTTTTTTCTGCTGTGATGTCCGTGTACTCATCTTGGAGAATAGAGAGACGGATTATGCAGTTTATATGCTTGCTTCCCCATAGTAATCTACACGTAAAGCAATTTCACTTACCTTTCTGTGCCGTTAAACACCCCAACCTGAGGAACTAACCCAAAATTGACTCATCTTCCCTTTTTAAGATGCCCTAAAATGTCTGTTACCAAACAATCAAACTTTTCTTGACAAATAAGATAATCTGTTTTATCTTCACATTGGACCAAACACAGAATTCACTCAGACCAGAAATGAGCCTGGCACATTCCTCTGAGCTCTGACTGCTATAATTGTCAGGCTTTACACCAAAAATGATGCTTCCTTAAAGCTGGGGTTAACTAGGCGAATTCTTTACATTTTTCTTAACGTTTTACACATTGCATGTGTGCTCCACTGAACAGCACATATCCAATGTGTGCCAAATTTAAAGGTTTGTGAAGGAATAGTATTTTGTACTGGAAGGGTATCCTTCCACAACAAATCCTATGCTAGACATCACTAACACACCTTTGCACTATAATGAAAAGATGTGTGCCTTGTGCTAGGCAGCCTGTTTATGCTCCAGCACTAGGGTGCAGCACCATGTCTTAGTATATATGGCTTTGCAAAACTCTCTCCCCCTAGCACACTGCAGAGCAGCAACTTTGGTTGCTAAGCTGCGTTGTGCTATTTTCTTTAGTAAATATACCCCTTAGTGTTTGCTCCAGACCAATGCTTCTCTGTATGACACACAAGATAAATGAAATGATGACATCTAAAATATAGATGTTGCGCAAACTACTTGTAGACTTTCTGTGTGAGTCACCAACAGTATCAGAAATGACTGAGCTGTCTTAAATAGGTATGTAGGAGGATGACAGTGAGGAAAGCTGATTCCGAAGTGATTTTCACAGTTCAGAATAACTATTTTATTTAAGAACCATTTTTTAGACGAATGCAGGTAAGTTGAAACAATTATAATCCTCTTGTTAGATTGAGTCTCTTGCACACTTGACCCTAAAACAGTCTGTGCTATATTGCCCCACGCCAAAAAAGTGTGTGCATAGACACCCCAAAAATTAAGTTATGCACTCATTACCATAAAATGCAGATTTTATGTAGTGTCCTCTCTAGCTTAGAAGCATGCAAATGAATCTGCCACTCATTGCACTTTTATTACAGCATAACCATTAATAACCAAACCTTAACACATCCCAGCAAGGTACACAATTCCTCTGTTGAGTCCGCTCAGAACCACAAGGGTTCCTAGCTGACAGTTTCACCACACTGCATCTCCCCCTTTGTTAAATAAAAAGTACAATCCACAGTCACATTACATTTGCTCAATAAGTCATTGAAGTGCTCAGAATAGTCGACCAGATCAAGCGGTATGAGATGCTTGAGACACACTCGAATTGTGCACTGATGGCACAGGTTTTGGGCTTGATCTGGACTGTTAGGTGAGGTCACCTCATTCATGATTGCAGAAGCTAATGAACGACTAAGGAGGTGCTTAAAGTGTGACGAGTCCCATGTGATGGACTTTCTGGGATGATGTGCTACCACCATGTGTCCTTTGCACATCACAACCCTCATAAAATTGACAGCAAATGGAGTGTCTGTTTTCCGTTTTCATTTCTGCTTGACCAGGACCAAGTCCCCTTCATCTGTTTCCTGAGTTGGTCAACGCTGATTGGCATATGTTTTCATCTTGCACTTTTGAGAACTGCTTTTGACACAAACCTTATCAGCACTAAAGGTTTTTCTACTGTCCACTGTGGCAGTTTGGTTCCGATGGCTCTCCCAAATAGCAAGTGGCAGGACTCTCACCAAATATGGAGTGAGGAGTTGACCAAATGCATTGAGGGCTTGACAAAGGGCCTGGTTTAACTTGATTCCCTCCATCAATGTTTGTTGAATTACCCTTTTGAGGGTATCCATGCATCGTTCCACAACACCATTAGCTTGGAGCCAGAAAGGTGTACTCTTTTGATGCTTGACATTTAGTCTGAAAAGAAACTCCTTGAATTTTTTGCTATTAAATGGCAGACCATTGTCAGATTTGAGAATAGGTAGGATACACTATGCCTCAAAGATGTTATCTAGCTGCTCAATTTACCTTGTCATGGGTTGTTGATAACTCCTCTACTAAAGGAAAACGTGAATACTCATCAATGACTGTGATGAGATGATGCCTGTTTTCTAAAGGCCCAAATAAATCAACTGCAACCCTTTCCCAAGCATGTGCAGGAAGGTGAGAAATTGTCAATGGCTGTTGCGTCACTTTGGGGGAAAGTCAGGTTCAAAGATGCTCATCTAGGCGCGGGATCCACACTCTCTCTCTTAGGGCTCTTTTGGTAGCTACAATGCCACGGTGTCCTGCCTTGGCTTTCTTAGGTTCTCAGGTAGGATGATTCTCAAGCTGCTCAATACACCACCTTACCTGGTAACAAATAGTTTATACTGTACATTTTTGAACTTTTTAAATTCAAAATCGTCAGGAAAAGGTCGAGCATTCTTCTTCCACGATTGAGTTGAAACCTTCCTTTAGGATGAGCACGTTCTTATTGGCATTAGTAGCAGTAATAATCTGTTCAGCAGATACTGCTGCTGGCATGCTGGACCTCACAATGAAGTTAATGTACTCCTCAGTCGTTTTGCATGTCAAACTGTGATGATGTAGCGGTATTTGTGAAAAGTAATCAGCTGGGTCAGGAGTCATTCCCCATCAGAGAATATGTACCCAAAGATTTTGAGTTTGTTCTTGGGGAACTCACACTTTGCTACATTCATTGTGAAACCTGCATCAGAAATGTAACTGGCATACTTGTATAAGACCCTTGCCATGCTCTTTTGGGTTGCCCCAAATACCAGTATGTTATCATTGTTCTTAAAAGCAAGCGTGACAGGTTGAATTATTCGATGAATCACATCCTGATATATTTTTGCAGCTGACAACACTCCAAAACTCAACCTTTTGTATCTAAAAAAACCAACAAGAGTCAAAAAAGTAGTGCTGTACTTACAGTTCTCTTCCAACTCGAGTTGATTATATCCCTTGTTCAGGTCAATGTCGGGAGACGACTTTAGCACTGTTCAGTTGCATAATCATGTCCGCTATTTGTGGACCAGGATATCTTCTTCTCTCGATTCTATGTTGGCTTAGCATATATCAACACAGATGTGCACTGCACCTCCACTGTGGGGATATAGGATCGGTGGAGTGCTCAATGATGTCAAGCTTCAACAGCATTTCTATTCTTTCTGGACGGCTTCTTGCAAGAGAAAAATGACTCTGGGGTGTACTGGTCAGTTCCTCCGCAATCATCCTCAGCAGCAAAATGACAGGATTTGAAGGGGCAAAAGATAGTTCTTGCCCTGGAACATCTAGGCCTCAGAGTAATAAATTGTAGAACCAAAGATGATACTCCCCGCGATGAACCTACCAGGGTGTAAATACCCAATCAATATTAGACTATACAATTCTAACGTTCTCACTATTGAACCATGTGGGGAAGTACATTATGAAGTATACAACTTGAAGCGACCACTCATACCAGAACCTGGAACTAAAAATAAACCATCCGAAACATCAGTTAGCCCCCAAAGAGACGGGGCATCTAACAACAGTAAATCTGAAATGCATCCAATGGCCAGCAGATACTTTTCCAGGTTTAACACAGCAAGCTAAAAACTTATATGAAATAAACTCAGTTCCGGAAAATAGTCGAGTAATGAATTGGACAATGTTCACTACAAACCTACTAAAACAGGCACCTAAAATCAATTATACACGGAACACAAGCAATAAGCACACTTGAAGCATCTCAAAAAAAGCCTACATGCTAAGAAAAGAACTAAGAAGGCAGTCAGACAAAACAAGACTCCCAAAGTCTCAAAACACGCTTGGGATCATATTAAGAATTTTCGGAAACTATATAAAAAGCAAATATGTAATGATCAAAAAACTAAAATTGAGATGTTTTGGACAAAGTTACTTTTCTTTGCGAAACACACCAATAATAGGCAATGTGGGGAATAGTCAATGGAACAACCAGATCAACTCAAATTATAAATAACGCATGTGTGACCGAGCAAGCATAGGTAGCTCACTTAAAAAAAAACAATTAAAGATGCTATTCCACTTGTGGTAAATATTTTAATTACCTGTACTATTTTTGATACGGAAAACTATTAAGAATAACTCAGTAAAATGAGAGGCAGAATCCGTGGTATTAGAGGTTCTGAAAGGACTTTATTCCTTATACAATTCGAATTGTAGGCCCCATATTCCATCACCACGGAGGTTCAGGAAGTGAAGGGCCAAAAGGCAAAAGGCAAAAAGCAAGGGCAATGGCAAAGGCAAAAAGCAATACATTATTGACAAGTAAGCATTTTTATAGAAAAGGCATTACAATGAAACAGATGCAGGAGGCGTAACAACTGATAAAATAGGTAAAGATATGCATGCGTAACTAAAAATAGGCGTAACTAGGCGTAACTAGAAAACGTCATTATACATGATGTCATAAATGGGTGGATCCATGAAGGAATCTTGCAACATCAGCAGGAATATTTGGCAGAGATGCGCGCGCAGCCGCATGACGTGTGATTGACGTGCAACTAGGGGGTGAAGGGGACTTGACATTTAGCTCTACATGTGGAGACAGAAGTCTGGAGGGTCAAGTCAACCTAATCCCAAATCATATCTAACATCCTATGTTTAAAGAACTATGTTATCCAAAAGGAAAGGTTTCTCGGGCGGAATCTATTCTATACTGACTGCTTAGTGCGTGTACAAGCGTCTAAGTGTCTACATGAGATGCGAGGGCAGAAATCTTCCATAGTAACAGGAGCTATGAATTACTTGCACGAGGACAGCAAGGCCGGGCTCTTCGCTCGGTAGCTGGAAGAATGTTTACCTAGACTACTAGACAGGAATGCATTGGATGAGGAGCGGAGCAGATAATCTTGAAGGTGAAATACAGCTTTTGGCAGGCAGACAGGCCGAAGTCAGGCACCGTTAGCCGCGCAGGGAGTAGGACAAAGTTCATGGATACAGATGCAGGCTCAGGCCGGAGCTTTCAGAGACAAGAGGCAGGGAAAAGACTTGATGACAGGATTCAGGGCCTACTCGCCTGAACTGTAAAACGGGGAAAGTGAACCACATAAAGTCGGTGGCCTTTCATACTTAGGAATGGAATATCTGACCCATTCATGGCGGATCTGAAAGAGGACATGTTGACGGTGGACGCACATGTATTTGCGTCTTCATAACTGGAACTGGAGGGAACATACATGTACTTGTAGCATATACATGGAGCCGTTGGGGTCTAAGATAGGGGACATAACTGATCACAAAATTCATATTTCCACACACTCACCAATACCGAGACGCACACTAGTCTTAATTCTTTGGGGTCAAAAGCATCAGAGTGAATCCTAAACGGAAGAACAGCTAGCAGGAGGAGTCGCTCCTGTTTTTTAGAAGAACCCTCACTCACCAACCTAGTTGGTGACATGCTTCATCATTGGGTTCCCACCAGAGAGGCTGAATGCCCTTCTGGTGTGCTAAAACGCCTGATTACAGCGCAGTGGGTTTTTTGATTTTTGTGGGGGTGCAAAAAGTGATGGTGTAAAGGTTAAAATTGCCATTACTTGTCCTGAAAGAGATTTATTGGTGGAGAAGTAAGGCAAGATTAAAAGGTGGTGAGGTGGATGTATAAAACTGGTTAGATTGGCCAGTCACATCCCAAGATGGTAGTGAAGAACGTGGTCTACATGTTTCAGCCTACTTAGGCCTGTAGCGAGGCTTTCTTCAGGACCAATGTCACGGCGGTAATCACACGCTAAGGTGCACCCTAACCTGTGACATAAAACACCACACAACTTACAGTGGGGAAGCCCTCAGGTCTTCTGAAAGCAATGTGACTCTGAAAGACAAAACACACATAGAGGCAGACATGCCACATTACAGGTTTTGTACAAATAAGAGATTACGGAGATTACGGAGCCGCAGTGTGGGTGACATTGCTCATGCTGCCATGCGTGCACTTCTGGGAGTGTCCATAAGTTGTACATAATTAACCTATGGTGGCTGATACTAAGTTTGGTGGTGGATGTGAGAATCAGTTGTTGGGGTTGAATATTTGTTCCCAAGGGGATTGTTCTTTTGACTAAGGAAATAGGTACAACTGATATCCTTCCTAAGAGTTGGAAAGGGTCTATAATAAATCCAAACTACAAAGCGGGCAATAGATTGGATCCAACAAATTATAGGCAAATTGCACTCATTGATGTAGAAGCTATATATTACGCATCACTAATCCTAGAAGATCTGGTAGAAAGGACAGATAACAACAGCTTGATTCTATTCAACCAAACAGGATTCTGCAAAGGGTTTTGCACTACTACAAATATTTTATCGCTGGCCTTAATAGGGGACAAGTGCAAACGCTTACAAAGAAAATTAAAACTCTGTTTTATAGACTTTAAAGCAGTGTTTGACCGTGTAAATCGTGGCTTGTTGTGGACGAAATTAAAGAAACTGGATCTCCCCGATACAATACTATGAATCATAATACAAGTGTATACAGGCACGTGGGTCCATGTAAAAATACCAAACGGCACAAGACTGTCAAGGGAGATAAATACAGAAATAGATCTAAAGCAAGGCTGTGTATTAGCTCCTCACCTATTTATTTTATTCATGGCGGACCTTTCACCAAGATTGAATCATGGTACTACGCATCCCCGCGCCTGGGCCCATTACCTCTAACGCACCTTTCTTATGCAGACAATATAGTTCTGCTGACCTCCAACAAGCACTCAATGAGTTAACAATGTTCACCAAGGTCAACGCTTTGGAAATTAATGTTACAAAAACAAAAACAATGTCAATCAAGAATACCCCTGGACATCAACATTCAATAAAGCTGGGAGAAACAACCTTAGAGGTAGTCAGTACGTATAAATATCTGGGGGTATTTATAGATGATCGATTGAACTTCCAATATCAAAAAGAATATCTTGAATAATAGGAAATGGTATTAACTATGCATTTTGTGCCCTTGCAAAAAAACTACAGGGCCCATATTCAAGCCGATAGTGGCAGTGATAGCTGCCAAACTACCCCCAATGGTAACTTATGCAAGTATAGCTTTAAATGGCAAGGATGCAAAACTTATAGATACTCCACAAACAAAAACGTACAAAAAATATTTTGTCTTCCTCAAAACACTTCTCTGGCTCTGGTATGATTGAATTTGGTCTCATGCAACAGGGGATTGGGAGAAAATATGCAGCACTCAAAACCTGGTGCAAATTCTGGCTAAATAGCTAATGGCCATCAGATTTTGGGGCATAGACCAACCGGCATAGAAGTACAATGGACCCAGGACATGTTATTTATGTGGTGCAGATTTTATCCATCTGATTTGTGTGTGCCCTTTTTAAAAATCTCTCTGGAGTCTGTTACTGAAGAAATCTTTTAACAATAGGGGTATTCAAACTTGCAGAACCGACATTATTAAAGGTCTAGATCCAACAGATAATCACTTGAACTGTAAGATGATGAATTTCCTGATACTATATGAAAAGACAACCAGCCCCAGAGAATCCCTGGACTGCACTTAAAACTTTAAGCTAACTGTACAATTGCACTTTCTAATGAGTACTGATGTGACAATAATATTGCTGACATCTTTTATGATATTTTCTTTAGTTTGTTTTAAGTGATATGAATTGGTCTAGTAAACAATTTAAATGCTGTTTAATTAACTGAATCTCAGTTTTAGGATATTGCTATGGTTTTTATTAATTTAAACAATAAAGTATAAATTTACCCTGGGGTGCCATTGGGCAACATAATGAATGTCTTCATTAATGTGCAGTTAAACTTTCATTGTCTTCAGCCTTCCTAGGTCATGAAACAACAATGGGAAATGACTCACAATTTCAGATTGAGTTTGGAGGTTGGAATTGAGAGATATCAGTCCCAAGTCAGCAGCGTAACAAAACTGAGTAGGTATGTGGTGGATAAAGTTCTTTGAAGAACTTGGATTGGCGCTTGCACTGATACTGCTTTATATCTCATTGTCGCCATGAATGACCCTGAGTCTGCAGCTCATATGTATACCTTCGTGTTTGTTGGGTTGAGGCGTGGCACAGGAGTCAAGCTATTGAATTTCCCATCTGGCATGATATTAATCAGTGCACCACTGTCTATGATAAAAGTTGTGAGGCAAGCATTGACTTTTATTGTAATCTTGGGGTAGTATCTCAATTAATTTAGCTGTTCTGTGTGATGGTTTGCCTTTGTCCAAACCGACATGTGCATGTTGTTGCCTGGTCGATATCATCATCGCACATTCAGCTTCTTCACTCGCACTTGATAATGGCGTTTAAGAGACTTTGTAAGATGAACTTGACGACGATCGACTTTGTCAGGCGAGAATGCTTCTGGAACCTTCTGACACCCATTTTCTCTTCCTGCTGTGACACATTTGGCTTTGCTTTCTCTTTTCAAACTGTTATAAAGTGGTTTTCTTTCCTGCAGCTTTTGCGCGTTTGTCCCTTGGCCAGACATTTACCTTTATGGTAAAATGAAAATCCACATTGCAAACACAACTTTTTCTTCTCTGTTGGCGTCAACTGCGTGCATCTACTTTATGCTTATACCTGCTTTTCATGATCAACGCTGATTTACCTTGCGCTATTCCAGCTTCTATATCAGCGGCCTGTCACTCTGCATGTTCCTCTGCCCTCACGGCCATTAGCACTTTTTCAAAACTGGTGGGCTTATTTAGAAGCCCTATGGTGCAGAGCAACACAGCAAGTGACCTTGCTGCGCTGCACTGCACCACAGATGGGCAGAAATGTGCCGTATCGACAAAATTCGGAACATTTCTGTCCTCTTTCACAGCACCAACGAACAATGGGCTGCCTAGCGCTGTTGCAGGCACCCTTGCACCAGGTGCAAGGTACCTGAGTCACAGACCGGATTGTTTCTGTTCAGGAATGAACACCTTTCTGTGCAGAAAATAATCCATGGAGGTTTTTTCCCCTTTCTATGTGTGCTGCAGGATACAACACACACAGAAGGAGGAAAAAATGAGGAGAATTAAATATATTTCTCTTTCTTGTGCTTCCTCTGGGGAGGTGTAAGATGTTGATGCATTCCCAGGTTTACAGATTCTTGCAAATCTGTGAATGTAAAACACTATGTTATCCCTGTGCACTCTTATTTAAGCAATTTCGCAAAGTTCCAAACAATTATTTTGTTGGTGCTCCTTGTGTCACGTGGAGTCCTCTCACGTCTTTATGAAAATTTGTCGTATGTAGTGAGAAGAGTCACCTTCTCACATAACAAGGGCACTCAGTAAACACCATGGTGCAAGGGTGCCTGCGTCGGCGCATGGCAGCAGTTTGTGCGCCAGCGCAGGGAGAAGCACAGAGATGCGACAATATGCCGCATCACTGTGCTTTCCAAACTAACACAGCGCGGCGCCTCAAAATGACTTGCTGCACCGTACTGATTTAGTTTATTGTAAATCTGCCCCGCAGTGTTTATGTTTCATCCAACAGCCATAAAAAAAGTTTCTTTTAGATCAAAACAGACACGCACATATGAGTAATGGAAGGGTGTCACATAGATTATTTGTCGTAATATTAGTGAGCAGCTGCTGCGTTACAAATTGAAAACAAACATCACTATCCCCCAATATTCCATGTAAACACAATTCGAATTTAGGTGAGCGGGCCTGTGCACTGGCAGTGACCTGGCCAAGGAGGGCATGAAAGACCTGAAATTGGATCATAAATTCCAAACTGTTCTGAACAAGGGCCCCGAAAATGTGTTTGGTCCAAGGCCCCCAAAATTCTTCAAATGTCTCTGTACTGCTAAGAGAGTGGAAAATTGCAAAATTTTTCTCTTGTGGTATTCCAGTAAATCTCTAGAAAACCAATATCCCCCCTACTTTGCGTGTTTTTCTGCATGAGGGTTTTCATAATTGGGTCTGTTACTCGCCTTTTATGGCCAACCACTATCCATTTTTTAAGTCACTGGGAAAATGGCTTTAAAGTTTACTTGCGAGAATAAGGCATATTCATGTTTAGCGCCAACTCGAACATGAGAAGACATCCTTCCAGTATGGGTAGAAACATACATAGACACCTAACAAAATGGCAAACTCAATGAACTATAGATAGGCCATTCGTTAGGATCTACGTCAACGTTTGCACACCTCTACTGCTGATGTGCAAATGGCTATTTCATTGATGAGGATGATAGGAAAATTAAATACATGTGTTATGTTATGTTATGTTATGTTATGCAGATTTTTAGAGCGCATTATCACCCAGGAGGTGATCCTGCGCTGAGCAGTTGGGTCATGCTTATCACAAATATATAGTATTCTAGATGGGTAACAGTGAATTACAGGGATGTTTTTTGTGGAAGGGTTCTGAGTGACAATAAATAATGAGTCACTTTGAACCCCGAGGTGAAAAGCATCCCCATAATTCACTTTTCACTCATTTATAATTTTATGTCATGTATGGCTCCAGTTTCAACTGCTATGTGTGGCAAAGGAGGAATGGAGAAGCCATACCCGCCATGGTGTCTGTTATGGATTCCTGACCCAAAGGTTAAAAAAATGTACCTGCCATCCTAGGCAAAATCCCTACCACCTCCCCGGCCTTCCTTCCTCCTCCTGCAGCTGTGTTTTATGCTTTTAGTCAGAGCAGACAAGCAGCGCTGTGCTGACAGGCTTCCAGGGAGCCTTTCAGCCAGGCTTGGAATCCCTTTATGACATCACAACAGTGGGTGACCAATTTAGTTATCAGCTGTTGCTCTGACATAGCAGTGGGTTACGAGATTTAGAAACTGAGGGGCCGATTCACAGAACTAACTTAAGACAAAATCCTAAACTTACTACTTTTGGTATTCACAGAAGTTAGGATTTTCTCTTAAGTTTGTCTTAAGACAAAATTAAGACAGACTTAAGACAGACTTAAGACAGACTTAAGACAAACTTAAGACAGACTTAAGACAGACTTAAGACAAACTTAAGACAGACTTAAGACAAACTTAAGACAGACTTAAGACAAAATCCTAACTTAAGTATGTCTTAAGTCTGTCTTAAGTTTGTCTTAAGTCTGTCTTAAGTCTGTCTTAAGACTGTCTTAAGTCTGTCTTAAGTTTGTCTTAAGACAAACTTAAGACAAAATCCTAACTTCTGTGAATACCAAAAGTAGTAAGTTTAGGATTTTGTCTTAAGTTAGTTCTGTGAATCGGGCCCTACGAGCCATACATACCATATAGTATATCTTCGTGAAAACAGAACATGGCCTATGGGCCAAGAAAACTAATTGCAGTGCATTTACTGCAGTTTATGCATTTGCTTCAATTGACGATATATAGGACACTAAATTCTGCCATGAAGACAACTAATTACTCAATACAGGCAATGAGAGAACCCATGTTGCATTTGGGCTGGCCCTCACTAGAGCTGATCTCCAGTTGCCCTTTGAGTTATGTGTTTTAGTGTTTGATATATATGGGACTCTGTACCTACCGGTGGTGGCTGGTGATCCCTGAAAGTGGCGTGGCATTTTACATGTGCCAGGTTCACCTTGTTGTTTTCAAAATCTGTTGTGGGTGCCCCCTAGACGTTAAGAATTACTCAAACCCCAGCACACAGATGCAAGTGACAGTTAGTAGTATACAACATAGATGTTCATAACAGTATTAATTTTCTTTGGCTTTTATTATCTTCTTTGATAATCCAGCCAACACGTGTTTCGTCGTCCGGGGAAATTATTCCATGACTTCCTCAGGGCTGTCTTGAGGCAATATAATTCATGAAACCTCCGAGCCGGTTGTACTTCCATCCTGGCCAGTAGGTAGCAGATAATAAATCGTTATCTGTGATTTTTTGTAAGTAAGTTCAAGGAAAATAATTGATCAAGGTCTTCTGATCTGACACGCACGCCGATCCGCGTTGCGTCGTCAAGTAGGGTAACAAAGGGCACTGAGTGCGGCCCGACGAACGGCTGAGCAGTGCATCTATCTGCATCCTCTCCGGCTCGAGTATGGTTGTGTACCGTTAAGAATTACCTCCAGTGTGCCAGTGGCAGGATTTTGGCATGATTACCCCCTTATGCATAGAATTAAATACAATATGCCAGAACCAGAATTTTTCCATTGATAGCAGCCATATACCATGAGTGACCCAAATGTCATAAATTATCTCCAGTATGTCCAAGCCAGCATTTTCTCATGGTTTACTTCCCCCAACAAGACTACCCACTCCCAGTGTGCCATGGTTGCCATTTATTGCCTCCTGTATGCCAGTACCATCATTTTACCATTGGTGTGCCGCATGGCAAGAATTACAGCCAGTATGTCAGGGCCTACATTTTTGCATGGTCCCTTCCATTATGCGAAGAATTACATTCAATATGCCAGTGACAGAATGTTATCTTGGGTCCCTTATAAGCCAAGAATTATCTTTAGTATGCCATGACCAACAGCAGATTCACAAGGGTAATACATACTTACAAACATACTCCTACTCACTTACACTAACAATCACTCATAGTCATTCTCTGTCCCATTCACTTGCTCTCCCCTCTCCCCTCTCCCTTCTCCCCCTCACTCTAACTCTAACTCACACTCTTTCACTTACTCACTCTGATTCATACACACTCCCACTCTCTATCACTAGCACACAATGTACCCATACAATCATGCCTACTAATTCTCACTCTCAATTACAAATGCACTTACACACACACATTCATTCACAATCACTGACCATCACTCACAACTGCTGGTGTACAGGGGCTCTGATTGGAACCCCTGGGATATAGGTTCTCTGCTTGAATAGATAGGTTTCAGTAGGCTTCTCAGGCTCTGGGACATGGTGCAACTGCACCTGCAGTGCTTTTAATAGTGGCACCTCTTACTCACTCACACTCCCCCTCACTCACTCATTCTATTTCACTAACCCTTGCCCTCGCTTCCACTGATTTATACTGACACTCACACTTACTCATTGATTCTCCCACACTTTTACTCTCATTGGCACTCATTCAAGCTCAGTCTCTCACTATCACTTACAAACACACTATTATCACACATGCACAGAAAACACCAATATATTGTTTTTACTTACCTTTCTTTCTTTGCCAGCAACGCAAAGGTTCAGCGGCAGGAGCAGAGCAGGTATTTGGCACTAGACATTGGAACCAGCAAGCCAAGATTCCCAATGAGGAGTCAGACACGGTATCAGAGCCAGGATTAAAAGGAAGACCAACCTAAAGCGCCCCCCCCCCGCTTCTTGATAGTGATGGAAGCACAGCCTGATTAAAAGCTGGGACACAGCTGCAGATCTTACCCCTGCTGCTCTGTGTGGCTCCTTGTTGATCCCAGGAATACACTGGTGTGTGCTCTGACAGCTCCATTTAAGCAGATCTACTGGATATAATTAGTTTGTGCCTGTGTCAGGGGATCATAGTTGAACTTGATGATGCCTGTGTCAGGGGATCGTAGTTGAACCATGCCTTTCACATGGGCAATGTAGATATTCATCTACATAGTGCAGTATTTTCAAACAGCACGCTGTAAATGGATTGTGCTTAGCCCCCTCAGTCTCCCCCTTCCTCCTCCTCCTGTAATCAGGAACTTGAAGGAGAGGCCAAGAAGACTTGCTTGCACACTGACAGTGTTCATGAAAACACAAAAGTTGTGTTTTCATGAACAGTTTTGAGGAAAATTAATCAGGAGTGTTTGAGCTCCAAGGAGGCTATCGGAGCGGAACAAACTTACCCCTGCAACGGTGAAGATATTATTGAAGCGTGTGTTTTGGGAAATGAAGAAACAGTTGGGAAACAGATGAGAGAGTCGGGAGTCGGCTCCCAAATATTCATACTTTAGTTTTTGTTTTTCTCATTTTGACAAGCAATTCTGTTGATTCTATTATTGAGACTGTGCTATGAGTGGTTATAATCATTCATTTTAACCGCTATCGTATTTTGTTTATGGAACAAGGGGACCAAGGAGTAGAGCAAGCCATGGCAAAACAGAATTTCACTATTAGTAACCCACATGCATTTTGGGCAACTGGATCTCAGCCCAGTATTAAGTGGGTGGAATGGAAAGAGTACTTTGTAAATTACATTGAGGCGATTGATGAAGCAGGTAAAATGAAACCTGAACAAAAAAAGAGAATTTTACTTCACTCCTTGGGTCCAGTAGCGTTAAAAACATATTCACGCATGTCCAAGATTACAGGAGGAGAGGAGAATGTGTTTGAAGCTGCGTTAAAAGACCTTGATATGTATTTTGCACCTAAGGTGTGTATCGGTGCAGTGAGGCACACATTTTTCCAAAGAAAACAAAATAAAGAGGAACTTGTTGACGACTGGCTGGATGATCTTAAACAACTAGCAATAGACTGCAAGTTTGGAAGCTTACATAACGATCTTATTTGTGACCAAATGGTTATGCACAGTATCAATTCCTTTATCCAAGATCGATTATGGGTAAATGGAGATGCACCTTTAGAAGATATTTTGGCTATTGTAAGAAAAGCTGAAATTTCTGGGAGGTGTGCCACAGTTGTTAAAGAATCAGAAAAAGATGCAGGAGGAGTGTTCAAGCTACAGAAACCAACTAAGAACAAAGATCAACATAACTGGACGATGGCGTAATCAACCTCAGAAGAATTTCGGAATGGAAAGGAAATGGGAAGAGAGGAGGTGCAATCGTTGCGATAGCAAAGAACACTTAGCTTTCAGCAAATATTGTCCTGCCTTAAAAAAAATGTGGTGTCTGTGGGCTAATAGGGCATTTCAGTAAGGTGTGCCGTAGGAAGAATAATGTCAAATATGTAAGTATCGATGAAGAAGGAACTGACGGGGATGTTGATAATGAGGACAGTTGTGTCAAGAGTTTACAAGCTAACTATCTTTTGAATGTTGTGGACAATTCTGTAAAAGGGAAACCAATATGTGAAATATTGGGTGGTGTTAAGGTGAATGTGTATGCTGATTCAGGGTCGCCTTACACTATTATTAATGAAAGTGTTTGGAAAGATACATTTGTGGGAAAAATTACACTTATCTCCTACAGATGTGAACCCGGTAAGTTTCACTGGGGAAAGGATCGATATGCTTGGGTTCAGGTGGCTTACCTTTTTGTTTAAAGGAAGGTCTGCGAGAGGTAAATTATATGTAGCGAAAAATGGTCCATCTGTACTTGGTTGGTTTGACCAAAAGAATCTGCACATCATCCTGGACCCGAATAGTGTAGAAAAAGTACTCATAATGGATGAGACTAGTAAAATGGGGGATGTTTTAGTAAAAAAAAATCCAAGAGTTTTTGGAAAGAGTTTAGGAGCACTCAAAGGGTTTGAACACAGGATTGGATTAAAGGAACAAACTGAAACTAAGGTTCATAAGGTGAGACCGATACCTATACTGATACGAGATGAAGTCAATAAAGACCTACAAGGGTTATTGACCAAAGGTGGAATCGAAGACGCCAAAGCAATGGTAAAATCTGCTTATGCATCGATTTGCGCCATTTAAACAATAACATTGTGATTGAAAGATTTCCAAAAATCAACGAAATTGTTTCTTCTCTAAGAGTGGTGAGCTGGTTTTCTACCATAGATTTATCAGCAGCCTATCACCAAGTCATGCTGTCACTTGAATCTAGGAAACTCATGGCATTCATTACGCCTTTTGGGTGTTACCAGCTTAGACGCATGCCATTTGGTTTGGCCTCAGCCGCTGCTGATTTTCAGCGGATGATGCACAGGCTGTTTGGAGAGGTGAAGGGCATGAGTTTTTTTCAGGACGACATCCTGATTGCTGCCACCAATAAGGAGGAACACAACCATATTATCAATGAGGTGTTAGAAATATTGCAAAAGGCTGGGTTGAGTGTAGAACTTAGCTAGTGTAAAGTTGCACAAAGGAATGTATCGTACCTTGGACATATAATAAGTGAGGATGGTGTAAAACCCAAACCGTCACTTATAAATGCTA
Organism: Triturus cristatus; assembly: GCF_964204655.1. Lineage (NCBI taxonomy): Eukaryota > Metazoa > Chordata > Amphibia > Caudata > Salamandridae > Triturus > Triturus cristatus. The sequence continues at coordinate 1,376,468,841 of NC_140590.1, forward strand.
TTGTGGGTTCACCTGCTCTGACTCATAAGAATTAAGTCAGATATTTTTTGGGCATGACAGAGTATTGCGCTAAATACATACCCAACTTTGTCAGTAAAATATTCAATATACGATCACTCCTTAAAAAGAATGCAAAATTTGAATAGTCGGATGAATGTGGAAGAGAGTTTTCTGAGATAAAAGCTGATTTGGGGAGCGTAAATGCTTTGAGTAGTTTTGAACCAAATTTGGAATGGTTTTTTAACCACTGATGCAAGTGACAATGGACTGGGTGCAGTTCCTTCACAGAAAATGGGCAATGGTACTGAGAAGATCATTTTATTTGCGTCCAGGGCTCTTTCTCCTGCAGAGAGTAAATATTCGATTATTGAAAGGGAAGCTTTAGCCTGTGCTTGGGCTTTAGAACACTTTCGGGCATTTGTTTGTGGAAAATCTGTTACTATCCACATGGATCATCGACCTTTGGTAAGGATTTTGGCTAGTGAAGGTCGTGTAGGAGCTTCTGCTAGGTTAGCTAGAATATCCATGAGAATGAAGGAATACATTTATAGGATCATTTATGTACCTGGCAAGGACAATGTGGTGGCTGACTGTTTGTCTAGACTACTTTCACCTCTGGAGGAATGTGTAGATGATCCATGGGGCGATTTCAGTATTGCCTTGATTCATGATTCTGGTACACCGGTTATTACTAAAGATAAATGGGTGGATGAACAGTCTAAAGATGAGGTGATACAAGCTGTTTATGATCATATTTGCAAAGGATGGCTGAAGAAACACCTTATTAATAGCGAGTTGAAACCTTATTGGGATGTACGAACTGAATTGTCATTTGATAGAGATTTATTATTGAGGGGTGAGAGGATAATTCCACCTAAGGCTTTACGGAAGAGAGTGTTACAATTGTGTCACGAGGGACATTTTGGGGTAGTTAGAAGCAAACTAGTGGTCAAAGGGATGTTTTGGTGGCCGGGTGTTGACAAGGAGGTAGAGAAGTTTGTAAGAGAGTGTTCTGTTTGCTCTTCTGCGGATAAATCACTGAAAACTTTGAGACCTCCGCTGAGTAAAGGTCTCATTCCTAATCTCCCTTGGGAGGTGATAGCAATTGAAATTTTTGACCCTGTAGAAGAATCAAAAGAATATGGTTTAGTCGTAATTGATTTGTTTACTAAATGACCTATTGTTACGATCGTGGAGAAAGTGGACACACACATGGTTTTAAAGTTTTTGGACAAACTATTTGTTTTGGAAGGGTTGCCAGTATGTGTGTTAAGTGATAATGGGGTATAATTCACATCTAAAGTTGTGAAAGATTATTTCCAGAGGTGCGGGATCAAACACAAGACTACCTCACTTTATACCCGAGTGGGAATGGCACTGTAGAACGATTTAACCTAGTGTTAAAAGGTGTGATTTAGGCTGCAATGAGTAAAGGGTTGGAGTGGAAATTAGAAATACAAAAATGCAGTTTGGACTTATAGAACCACAACACATGCTGCAACTAGTTTGTCTCCTTTTGTCATGATGAGGGGTAGGACACCTATATACAAGTGTAGCCCCAATTGGATTATGGAAGGTAAAGTAGAACAATGGTCACGAATTGAGGTAAAGAGAAATTTAGTATTTGCACATATGAAGAGTAAAGAGCATTATGACACATGTCATGGCACTAAAGACGTTCCTGTAATGGTTAGTGACTGGGTTCGCATCAAAAGACCCATCAAAGTCCCAAAGGGTGAAAGCAAGTTTGAGGAATCACAGCAAGTAGCAGAGGTTCTTCGCAATGCAATAAGACTTAAGGATGGTATAGTTTGGTATCTAAAAAATGTTGCTCTAGATCTAAAACAGCAACATGACTTTGATACACCTATTTTTGAACACCCTTCAAACTTTGAGTGGGTGGAGGACTATTTTGATCACGGTGCTGTACAAGCTGATTTGAGTGCGGACGGTTGTGTACCAAGTAAATGTGTGGAGAGGAATGAATCATCAGAGACAAATCAAATATCTACTGATGTTAGGGAAGAAGTTTTTCTTCTTCAGGATTTCACTCCTTGTATGAGGTGGGAGAAGGGGTTACAGAGTACTTCTAATTGTAACACTGAGCATGTTGAGGAGAGCGACAAGTGTGTAATTGGTAAGAGGAGACGAGTTCTCCCGGGGTGGCTCAGTGAAGATGTTAGGTAGTTCTATTCACATCCACTTTAGACTTTGTTTTATTTTTGTTTTATTGTATTGTGTTTTTTCTTTCACTTCTAAGAGAGGGTGATGTGTTGTATATGTATTTTGTTATTTATGTTTGTTCATTATTTATATCGGGATCCTTTGTTGTATGTAAGCGGAGCGTGGCATGGAATACTCTTAGTGTTCGTCACGAATTCCAATCCAGGGCTTCAGTTGCTACTGGTGTCCTGGAGAGGAAGTCGTACTGCCTGGTGCTCACCTGTTTCTCCATCAATAATACATCTCTTTGAATCTTCACTTTGTTTTTATCATCATTACACTGAACTTTGCTAAGGAACCTAGAAAATCATGATATGTGTGTTCCTGTGGCATTCCTGTTCCAAAACCGTGCATGTTATGTGATCCTCTCTTGTTACTGGACACTGCTAACCTTTACAGTTCAGAGACAAAGACCACCTGCTTACAGGATGCCTTATCTTTATTTATTTGTGATGTTTTTGTCGTAAGACATTTCCTGCCATGGTGTCTCAGTGGTGAACACGTAGGGTAACAGAATAGTTTACACAGTTATGTAGGACAGATTGTAATTTAGACAAAAATAGCTTAGTGCACAAAATGATTTACAATTATCAGCATCACAGATTCCAACGGTGCTCATGCAGGCAAGGTGTGTCTGCCTGGGCACAGGGATGGACTATTCTATGGTGCAATCAAATAGTGCTCGATGGGCTGGACTGGCAAGTCAGTGTGTGGTCTGTTTTCTGGGCTGTTTGTGGGGCTGTTTTATGGTCTGCTGGGTGTGTTTTTAGCTGATTTCCCTGATAATAAATTAAACATTGCCTGTAGCAAGCTCACATCCATGCAATTATCCATACCTTGCAAAACACTTATATAGTGTTTTTTTACTCATTGAAAACTACCTGCAGGAATGTGGATTATTAGTAGGTGGGGGTGTTCACCTTCAGCTAGTAATAATATCACAATCACTAATAGGTGCAGTCAAGTCTCAATAAATTAATACTTGCTCAACCCTTGGTTGCTTGGCAAACGAGCAGTCAGGCTTAACTCAGGTATGTGTAAAGAATTTAATATCACCAAAACAGTAAATTAGTAAAAGACACAACACAATAACAATACATCCCCAATTAATAAAAATGGAGAATATTTTTATCTTTAAAATGACACCAAAACCAAACAAGCATTGGCATAGCCAATAGGTCTCGCCTTTGGGACCTTATAAGTGTTTAGCCATGCAATAGTTGCATAACTAAATACTTATAAGGTCCCAAAAGCGAGACCTATTGGCCATGCCAAGCGGCCTTGCGGCTGGGAAAGTGAAAGTGATCGCGATTGCGATCGCGATTAAACATCAAAGCGGCCGCGGCCGCGAAAGTGATCGCGATCGCAATCAAACATCAAAGCGCTGTAGCTCCAGGCTGGCCTGGTAGCACTCTTTAGAGCCCTCTCAATAAGTCTCGCCAGACCAGCACATGCGCTGGGTCAGGCAAGACCTAAAAATCAATGTTGGGATATGGAGATATACATTTTTAACGAATAAATACAAAATTGTGCATTCTAGCACTAAAACGCTTTAAGCACAACTCGTAGCTATCTGGGACAAAGTCAAGGTTTTAGGCTGACCATGAAGAAGCATGGGTCAGATAGGCTGAGGGTTAGGATCAAAAGTTTGCCTTCAGACTTAGAGCCTATTCATGAGCCTGGCAGTAATAGACCGTCAGACTTGCGGTGGCGCATCAGTGGCGGTCCTGCAGATGCCCTATACGGAATCGCCCATTTGGACCATCCACTGCTGCACCAGCTGCACCAGGGAACCGGCGTTCCCTGGTGGTGGTGCAGCGCAGAGGGATATATAATATAAAAGGCTGGACCGCCTCAGTCCGCTGAGCATAATATGACTTTCCCCTCTGCCACCCATTTCATGGTTGGCTCACGGCCATGAAAATGCTGGCCGAGGGGAACCGCCCCCATGCCCCTGCCGCATGGGGATGCATTCAAAAGGGTACAACATGTGCGTCCCAGTTTGCTTGCACCCCAGGTTCCAGCAAGTCATGGATTTCACAGTCCATGCCGTGCTGGAACTTCTTTAGCGTTCCCATTGCGATGCCTGTTTTCAGGACACTGCTGTGGGAACTCAAAACAAAGAGCCAAAAAACACGCATCATACTCGTAAACTGGTGGGTGGTCCTTGCACAGCTTTAGCGGTGCTGAGCTGGCACAGAGCCAGCGCAACACCGCAAAAGTCAAAATCGGGCCCTTAGTCTTTTTCTTGGAGCTGTTCTCTTGTTGACGGGTTCGTTGGCGGGTTACCGGGCTTCTCATATCCGAGGTTCGAGTCAATGACGGGGGCCTGTTGCAGAACGGTGCTTCAGGGAGTCTCTGGAAGTCTTTATCTTCTATAGAGAAGAGTTCTGGAGCTTTCTGCGGGACAAACCAGCTCATTTAGGACGATTCGTGAATCAACGACAGCGGCTTGACTCTTGACGTCGAGCCTGTATCCTTTTGAAAATTCCACATTTTCTGATCTTGTGCCTTGTTGGTTTCTTTGAGGGGTGAAGGGCCCAGCAGGACCGGCCAAGGGTTCAGGGACTCTGGATTGCCCCTTGAGAGTAGGACTCAATCTCCCACAATGCCCCTGCACATTCCAGGAAAAATCCATTTGCAACTGGTCAGCTGGGGTGATCCTCTCTTTGGCTTGCAGGTGACTTCTTCTAACCCCATTGTATCTGTTGCTGATCAGATAGTCTACTCCTTTTCCTTTAATTCAGGCACAGCCCTTTCCTTGTGGACCCTTGAGAGTGCAGCAGGTGCAGTTCTTTTGAGTGCCAGGCTTCTGTGGTGCAGTACAATGGTCCAGCAACGCAGTCTGTATTCTTTTGTTCCAGGCAGTGTTCTGCAGCACTCCTACAGCTCTCTCATATTTATCCTCCAAAAGGGGGGGACACCTCAACCAATACTGATAAAGTTACCTCCCTCTGTTATGACAACTTCCTGTAAATGTGGCATTTTGTGACCCAGAATGTACTGTTCTCCAAAAATCAAAATGGAGAAAATCTCTCCTTGGTGTGTGTGTGTGTCTCTGTAACCCAACCCAAAGGTGTGGCTAACAACTCAATACACTCCCCTTCCAGCCCCTCTCCTAATCTAATTACGGGGCCTCCCATCTGGCTGGGGATCAAGGAAGTAGGCAGTGGCGGCTCTTTGAGGGAGTGCTGTGGGGCGGTGAGGCGGGGCAGGGGAGGGGCAGGGTGGGGGGTAGCAAACTCCAGAATACGGCCAAATGGAGTTGAGTACATAAATAAATAAATAAATAAATAAATAATAAAACAAATTTCATTGCATGCTGCAGCGCCGATTTGGCGTTGCAGTGCGTGCAATGTAATTCATTTTATGTATTTATTTACTCAACTCTGTTCACCTGTATTCCAGAGTTTACTACCCCAACCCTGCCCCTCCCCCGCTCCGCCCCACTGCCCCACAGCACTCCCTCGAGGAGCCACCACTGGAAGTAGGGGCTGGCCTGGGTCCTGTGATAACTGTTTTCCTGCCTTTGAAGTCCAGCTTATCTCCCCATCCGCCTTCCTGTCCCTGGCTTCTCCAGGATGAAAATCTCCTCCCTCCAAATTGCTGTATTGTTTTTTTCCCAGGCCTCTTCACACCTACTCAGGGAGCAGCTTGGCTCAGGCTGTCAATGGCCGACCAATCAGAAGAGGCTGCTACAGGGATGCTTTAGGTAACTTCATGATAGTAAGTTCTAAAACTGCTTTTCTGTAATAGTTATGATAAATCTGACCTTGGCAAATTTTGGATTCATTGTAACCATCATTTTGATATTTTGAATGATATTGTTTGCTAGTGCCAAAGCAAAGACAGACTTTATTAAGTTTAATAAAGCCTTCCTTTGTTAGTCTATGGGGCTAGCAGCACTACAATAGGTAAAATGACTTTGGCTGTTTTTAATACCAGGTTGTCATGAATGGTCCACCTCCTCTGCAGGCTGCAGCAGTGGCGGAGTGGTGCGGGTTTAAAACAGCCCTAGAACTACAGAAGAGCACTTCGCATTTTAGTGATCGAGTGCAGCTCTTCTGTGTCCGGGTCACTAACCTTGTCAGTTCCCTGTTGCCCCTAATTGCTGTGGCTGGCGTTCGGTCGGTGGTCTGTGCGACGGCTCACCCTGGCTCCTGCTGTTAGCGTTCTGTATGCGGTGTGAGCGGCAGCTCTTTCTGGCTCCAGCTGTCATCCTCTTCCTCGTCAAACCGCATATCTTGGTCCTGAAAGAACCAAAGAGAAGAGTAAAATCCTCTAAAGCATCTGAAAGGCATTTGTCTGGTGGTAACACGCTTTGCACTTGCATGCTAAATGACATTATTATTAGTTCGATTTGTAGCGCGCATGGCTGCCCCAGCAACGGGGCGTCCCACCGAGACCAATAACCAAGCGACAGCCACAGCAGGCCGCTCAATCTATGAAGATTTAGCAGGAGCAGAGAACAGCCAGGTTTTTATCGCTTTGCGAAACGGCAGATGCAGCTGAATAGTTCTGATGGGAGCTGGTAGAGAATTCCAGAGTTTGGCGGCTAGGTTCCGAAAAGAGCGGCCGCCAGCTCTAGCTTTGAGGACGCGGGGGGCACAAACCAGGGCGCAGCCCGCCAATCTTAGGGGGCGACGTGGGGTATAAGGCATAAGTAAATTGGCTGGGCCCAGCGGGGCTTCACCCGATAAGATTTTGTGAGCCACACAAAGAGCCTTAAACTGGACGCGTTTCTCCACAGGGAGCCAATGCAGTTTAGAAAGAAGGGCAGTCACTGATCTTGACCTAGGAAGCCCTACCAACAGTCGCGCAGCGGCATTCTGGACCCGCTGCAAGCGCTTAATGCTGGTTCTATTGGCGCCAAGATAAAGTATGTTCCCATAGTCCAGCCTAGACAAAATTAGGGCCTGGACTATGGTTTGACGCACTTTAGGGGGAAAAAAACCAATCACAGGTCTTAGGCCACGAAGAAGCCCAAAACACACCCCAGCCACAGTCTTGGACTGCGCATCAAACGTCAGATCTTGATCGAACCATATCCCAAGGTTCTTTACAACTTTCTTAGGAGAGGGTGCAGGTTTAAGACGCTCAGGCCAGCATTGTTCGGACCATAGATCACGGTCCTTCCCGAGTAATAAAATCTCGGATTTACTGGCAATGAGCTGCAGGAAATTGCCCGCCATCCAATCTGCCACTGCTAAAAGATCCTCCTTAAATTTCTTCAAGTTAACATCACGTTTCTTGGAAAAGGAGATCAGCAGTTGGGTGTCATCAGCATATGACACCAATGCAAGACCTCTGCTCTTAGCTACCGCAGCCATAGGGCGAACATAGAGATTAAACAAGAGCGGGCTAAGAACTGAGCCCTGCGGTACACCCTGAAGCAGGGCAAACTCCTGGGAGTGAAACGGAGGCCTAGAGACTTGAAAAGACCTGTCTTTCAGGAAGGAGCAAAACCAGCCCAAGGCCTCACCCTCATCACCAATTTCCTGCAAACGAGTTAATAAAATTGCATGTGATATGGTGTCGAAGGCGGCACTAAGGTCCAATAGGACCAGAGCTACGGAATCACCCTTATCCAGACTGTCCCTGATAGCTTCCGACACTGCCAACAGTGCAGACTCGGTCCCATGACGCACACGGAAACCATGTTGCGAGGGGTCAAGGATGGCATTATGGTCTACAAACTCCGAGAGAACAGAGTTGACATGGGATTCTGTCACCTTGGCCAGAAAGGGAGGCAGAGAAATAGGCCGATAATTAGCCGGTTCCCCAGGGTCCAGGGAAGGCTTCTTAAGCAATGGCATAACCTTAGCATGTTTCCACGCTCTAGGAACCACTGCAGAAGAAAGGGATAAGTTCACCAAACGCAAAGCCCACGGGGAAATCACGGAGTGGAGTTGGCAAAATAAAGCAGGAGTAAGGGGATCAGCTGGGGATCCAGACTTAATCTTCTGACAGAGTACATCAAACTCGTCGGGAGATAAAGATGGAAAGGATACCATGCTGCGACCCGCCAAGGGGCCAGAAGTAATGGAAGCCTCACTCCCCACGCACTGTTCCACCAGAGGCAGGTTGGAGTAGATCTGCTCGACCTTAGCCAAAAAGTGGCAGGCCAACTCACTACACTGCTGGTTGGAGACAATCGGGGAAGAAACCACAGATCCCGCACTTTCCATACTCTTGAGTAGGGCGAATACCGATTTGGCAGGATTAGTACTAGCCAAGATTTCTTTAGCCACATACTCAGCCCGAGCCTTCCTAATAAGGCGATGATATTGTTTAATGGCAGCCCGATATTCCCGCTTAGCCGAGACGTCATAAGAACGTCTCCAGACACGTTCCAGTAGCTTACAGCCCTTTTTGGCTGAAGCAAGAGACGCATCAAACCAAGGGTTCGAGAATCCTTTGCTTTTTACTCCCAGACGGGCCGGGATACAAGTGTCCAGGCTATGGACAACCCATTCATGGAAGCAAGAGATTGAGGCCTCTATGTCACAGGGCATTGGGGGCCTATTATCAGCCAGGCAGGCCGAAAGTTGGCCAAGATCTAGTTTGTGCCAAGGACGCTTCAGCACAGGACCTGGGCGAGGGGGAATAAATTTCCCCTGCAGGTACAAGGCAAAAGAAACCAGATAATGATCCGTCCAGGCCAATGGAGCTGGAGAAGCGACCTGTATAGACTGCAGATTCGAAAAAATAGGGTCTAACAGGTGCCCTGCCTCATGAGTACTCTCAGAGACGCATTGAGCCAGCTGAAATGCCTCCATGTCAGCCAAAAAATTAGAAATCTCCGCTTTCTCGTGCAACTCAAGGTGGAGATTAAGATCCCCTACAATAGTAAAGTATGCTGCCCTGCCAGCATAGAGAGCAATTCTGTTAAGAAAATCCTCCCTAAAACGAGTAGCGAGACCCGGTGGGCGATAAACTAAAAGACCAGACATAGTGAAGTTGGGGGTCAACATAACTTTAAACACAGGACTTTCACAGTCCATAATAGAATCCTTTATAAAACTATAGCTATATACATCTTTTATAATTATTGCAATGCCCCCACCACGCCCCCCCTCTCTATTGACTGTCTTCATCACATAGCCCTGAGGAAGGACAAGCCAAGGTGCAGCTATTGAGTCCTGTGAAAGCCAAGTCTCAGTTAAGAAAACGGCATCAGGGGCCTCCTCAGAAAGTAGGTCAAACACCTCCGCATGGTGTTTCATGAGGGACCGACAGTTTAAGCTAAAAAACTTAAACTCAGTGTCCTCAGATGAAAAAGGCACTCTATCCATTCCTGCTAACTGAAATGCACAGGATTTACACTTATATGATGCATATGATACTTAACTGATTGTTGTCCCTGCGGCTTTGGAGATTCCGTATTTTTTTTTTGCACACTGGGTAAAGCTGTAAAATAAGAAACCGGTCCTAGGATGCTTGTTTCCAGTCCAGGGAGGACCTGGCAATCCGAGCTGGACTGTTCCCATTGGGCGCAGGGTCAAGACTGATTTGCATATGGCTGGTTCCAAACTGGAATGGCATGGTGAGCAAAAAAACAATGGATTTTGGCCCAGATCTCTGTACTGGGGTGAATGTATGACATTGTTCTGCATTCTATCCATCAATTGTTCTTTTTGCATTTGTCAACCCGAGTGGGACTGGTATGCCCAGACGTGGGTCCTGTGCTCTCCATGCCGCTGGAGTCAAGGTATTCTGGCTGATGAGGGCTGAAAGCCCGAAACCGGTCCTAGGATGCTTGTTTCCAGTCAAGGGAGGACCTGGCCTGGCAGTTCTGGCTGGACTGTTCCCATTGGGCTCAGGGTCAAGACTGATTTGCATATGACTGGGTGCAAAATGGAATGGCATGGTGAGCAAAATAACATAATGGATTTAGGCCCAGGTCTCTGTACTGGGGTGAATGTATGACATTGTTTTGCATTCTGTCCATCATTTGATCTTTTTGTAAAATAAGAAACAGCACATTGAATGTTTCCTGAAGTCAAGGAGACATTGTAATAACCTGCACATTTTTGAATTTTTATTGTTCTTTTTATTTAAAAGGATCTATATTCACTGTTATATATTCCTTTAGCAGTTAATTAATGGATATATGAAAGTTTGGGATACATTTAACTCACTGCTCCTTCTCAATAGCAGGTAAGTGCTTTTGTTCCATGTATTCATAGTTGCATAGTTGCTCTAGTGAGAGTACAAAACCTGTCTGTATTCTTTATTTCTTTTTTCATCTAGATTGCATCTATGTTGTTGTATGGATTAAAACTGATTTAGAGTGAAAAAGGGGAGTTAAACAGGTAGCAAAAGCCTTTACACCACAGATACAATTACATAGAATTGTAGAGTCATAGACTTAACTACTACATGCATTAATTCTCCTTCTCTAAGACTGGGTTTAATCTTAACTCCTTCCCTGGTTACGCCGAGGGACACTGCTTCATTTTTCTTCCCATTTTTGTCCTCTTCTCACTTTATACCAATTTTGCTTGGACAAGGTTAGGCATGCTTGGTAAGTAGGGGAAGTTGGGACCTTTTCTTCTGCAGTTTACATATTGTTCCTGCGGAAACAACAGGTGAAATTTAACAGAACGCAAAGCTCCACCTTTTTTTCCCGCATGAGTGATATGGAAATACACCAAATAACCCTTGCTGACCTAGCTCACATGATAGTGAACCTACAGAAAGAAACCCAAGCCTTTACACCAAGGGTAGACTCCTTACAGCAGGGCTCTAGAGCTGACATAGACTTGGGGTCCAATACTGGAGCTACAGAAGGGTTGTTTTCTACACTCTCCTCTTCTGTTAGTCCAGGTAATCCTGTCATTCATGTTACTAGTCCTCTTGCTATACCATTGGTCCCTTCTGAAAGGTTTATGGGTGATCCCACAGCGTTCCCCACTTTCATAAATCAATGTTAACTACATTTCATGTGTAAAGCATCATGTTTCCCTACAAGCCAAAGTAGCATTGGTTCTATTTAGGTTGAACTACCGCCACCTGGTCCATTCCATTGGTTCATCATAATGATCCTCTACTTTATGATTACGCTGCCTTTAAGGAAGAGTTAATGAGGTTCTTTGATAGGCACTTCTATATGCAGTCTGTTGATTCGAACTGCTGAATTTGAAACAGGATACAAAGGATTTGTTGACTTATATCTCCGGTTTTGATAGACTGGTGGCAGAAGCCGGCTGGCCTGAAGCAAGGCATAGTGCTTTAATTTACAAAGGACTCAAAGACTAATTAAAATATCTCTAGGCACAAGTGAAAGACCCTCCAGAATAATGTAGTGCTCTTATTGATTTGGTGGTGAAATGAGATCATTGTTTAAGTGAAAGAAGGTGAGAGAAAGGGCATTCTGATTCTCGGATAGTGGTGTATAAAGACAAAAAAGTTGAACCTGAGAAAAAAGCAGAAGAACCAGAACTTATGCAGATAGGTAGTATTAGAGGATCCCTCAGTTAGGAAGAGTGACAGAGACGTCGCAAGAAGAAGCTTTGTCTGTACTGTGGAAAGCAATGATATTTCTTGAGGGGCTATCCTGTAAAACCTAAAAGAAGAAGTGAGTCGGGAAACTCTAAAGTCCGAAGCCTATGGGTACAAGTGCTTTGGGTAGATCAGGATTGATTGTTTCACAATTTGCAGCTCAGAGTAGTTCATTACCTTCTTTCCATCACTTTTTTGTTACATCTCATCTGAAATGAGAACTGCACTTCATTGAAGTTCAGATCATGCTAGATTCTGATGCCACAGGGAATTTCATGGACATACAATGGGGCACACAAATGAAAATCCCTTTTGTAATTAAGGCTGCCATGGAAGAAATCAAAACCATTGATGGTAGTAACATCAAATCAGGTCTGATCACACATGCTACTGCAGAATTGACCCTTTTCATACATGTTAAACATAAAGAGAAAATATCATTTAACGTTATCCAATCGCCTCAGTTTCAAGGCATATTAGGCATTCCTTGGTTAATACCATACAACCCTAACATAGATTGGAGAAATCGGTTTGTCATTTTGTTGTGACTACTGTAAACACCATTTTGCCTATGAGATAGAAAGACATTTGGATGTAGCAGTGACCTCTGACACTGTAGTTATGATTTGCCTTCCTGCTATCAAGAATTAGCTGAAGTATTCGATAAACAAAAGGCGTCCACTGATCCATCACGTAGACCATATGATTGCTGGATTGATTTAGTTTGTGGAGCACAGATACCCTGCAGTAGAATTTATTCAACCTTCATGATCACCTGCTTCTTTTCTTCTTTTTTGTATTCCAAAGTGGGAGGGAGGTCTCCGATGTTGCATAGACTACAGAGCTCTCAATGATATCACAATAAAAAATTCGATATCCATTACCCTTAATTTCATCTTTACTTGATCAAGTCAAACATGCCAAGATGTTCACTAAACAAGATCTACGAAGGGCATATCATTAAGCCTGAGAGGTGAACTTCCTCCTTTCACAGAGTTTGCAGAGTTTTTCACACTCCGCTTTCCGCAAAGCTCGCAGACTTCTCAAAAACTCCACTCTGCTATCTTGCACTCACCAATGGTAAGTTGACAAGCGCGAGCGAGGAAAATCTAATGCTAGACTGCTTCCCAGTGAGATTTTTCAACATGGGTGGTCACAGATAGTCGCTATTGCTTTCGTTGAGAAACCTACCGTTCGCGTTAAGGAAGCTGGCGCTCGAGTAGAACTTCTGTTCAATGGCTGAAAGAAGCTGTGCCCTCTTGCGCTGCGTGTGATGCCATCCTTGCTGATTTTACAGCGTGGGGCAAACACCCGGTGCTAAAAATCAGTGCAAACCATGGGAGGTAATGCACTCCACTGCTCATGGAACTTCGCCTAGCTTGGCAGAATTTTTTTGTCACTTCGTGGAGTTCCACGTATCAGAACTCCGCGAGCTCCACCCAGGCCTGCATATCATTTGGTAAGGGTCAAGGAAGGGGACGAATGGAAGACGGCATGAATATCTAGTTATGCCCTTCGTACTATGTAACGCCCCTGCAGCCTTACAATTCTTCATAAATGAAGTCCTGGGGAAAATGTTGGATATATACACCATTGCATACATTGATGATATTCTATTTATTCCTCAGCTGTGGTAGAGCATGAAGAACATATTTGGGCTTAGCTTAAGCAGTTTAGGGATAATACCTTTATGTGAAACTGGAGAAATATGAACTTAACACCTCTCAAGTCACTTTTTTTGTGTTTCATATTATCTCCTGATCGGGTGAGTATGGAGTTTCAAAAAGTAGCAGCCAAAACACGTTGGCAGTCTCCTCGATCAGTGAAAGAAGTACAATGCTTTTTAGGATTTTCTAACTTCTACAGGCATTTCCTTGAGAACTTCTCAGTCCTGGCTTCGCCAAGAACTAAACTCTTAAGAAAAGGAGTTAAATTCCTTTGGACTCTGCAGCTCAGGAAGCATTTACAAAATTGAAAGAGCTTTTTACTTATGCTCCCGGTTTGAAACACCCAGATCCATTTCAACCCTTTATTATTGAGGCTGATGCAGCACAAATGGCTATTGTGGGTATACTTTCCCAACAAGATACAACCACAGGATGTTTATGTCCAGTAGCTTTTTATTCCCATAAACTGAACACTAGAGTCAAAGAACTTCTTGCAATAAAAAGATCTTTTGAACAGTGGTGCCAGGATCACAACACACTGTACTTACAGATCATTGCAATTTACAGTTTCTAAAATCAGCCAGAGCGTTGTCTATAAAACAACTACGCTGGACCCAGTACTTCAGTGACTTTGACTTCATAATACATTTTCAAGCAGAGAAAAAACATGGGATAGCTAATGACCTGTCCCGGCTAGGATATGAGATTGTGGAAACGTCCTGTGAACGTCCTACTATTATAGCCAGGGAATGTATTCAAGGGGCTATTTCTTTCAAGGAAACCTATATACAAGAGTTATTAAAAGCTCAGAACTCCAAGGAAGTAGAAGAATTGGAACTAAAACACAAGGGTGTTAGAGTGCAAATCCTCCTTTACATTCAAGGGGGTTGGTTATTCCCACAATTGTCTTAGAACAACAGGCTTTAGAATAATGCCATGCTCATCTGCTCACAGGACATCAAGGATACAAAAAGACACCAGAGTTATTAAAATGACAGTTTTGGTGGCCCAATATGGTGACAGACATTAAGCATTACGTTCCGAAATGCCATGTATGTGCACAAAACAAAAGTTCATATCAGGCTCCTGCTGGTTTATTAACTCCCATGCCCACTCCCCCTGGTCCATGGCATTCCATTTCCATGGATTTCATAGTGGAATTGTCAAAGACTACTCAAGAATTTACAGTCATATTAGTGGTGGTGGATATGCTGACCAAAATGTCCCACTTTATCCGTATAAAAGCAGTCTCTACATTTAAAGAGTTACCTGAATATTTGTACAACACATAGTAAGGTTAAGTGGGCTACCTTCAGCGATGGTGTTTGATTGGGGCCCCCAGTTTATTTCCACATTTTTGAAGGGGCTGGGCACTCCATTGCAAATAGACATTTGTTTCTCGTCTTGTCATCATCCGCAAACCAACGGTTAGACTGAGAGAGTTAACCAATGCCGTGCGCAGTATTTAGGTGTCAGTTAATGCATTCCTCATTAGACTGGGACATGTTTTTATGGGGTGCTAAATTCAATTTTAATAATGCATACATTCCTCGATTGATTTCTCACCTTCCTTTTGTAATTATGGATTCCATCATCGATTCTTGCCTTCACCTTCTTCTGTTTTTACCCCAACTCCTGCTACTCTGGAGTATGTTAACCACAAACATGATATCCAGAAGACGGCTTCGATTAATCTAGAAAAAGCCTAGGCAGTGTATAAAGAGAATGCGGATCTTCATCGTCGCTCTTGTCCTGAATGTGTAATTGGAGGCATGGTTTGTTTGTCCATTCATAACATCGCTGTGAAGGGGATTCTTAAATTCAAACCTCGCTTCATTGGCCCCTTTAAAATAATCAAGATAGTCAATCCTGTGGCCATGAAATTAGAGCTCCCTTCTACCTAGGAGGTACATCCAGTTTTTCATGTGTCCTTTATTGAAGCCTGTGGTAACAGGGACAGAGTTGCCCATACAGCCTACCCCTGGATGATGACCCTGAATATGAAGTGGCGGCCATTGTGGACTCCAGGCGGGTGAGGCGTAGATTACAGTACTTGATTCATTGGAAAGGTTATGGTCCTAGAAGATCGTACCTGGGAACCTGCTGGCCACACACACGCCCCTTGTCTGGTGTGTCTCTTTCACAGATGTTACCCGTGGAACCCCAAACCGGTTGGGGGATCTCTTAGGGGGGTTTACTGTCATGAATGCTCAACCTCCACTGCAGGCTGCAGCAGGGTTGGAAATGTGCAGGCTTAAAACAGCCCTAGTACTACGAAAGAGCGCTTCGTGTTTTAGTGATCGCATGTAGCACTTTCTTGCCCGGATCCCTAGCCTTGTCATTTCCAGGTAGCTTCTGAATGATGCGGCTGGCGTCCAGTCAGCGATCTGTGCGACTGCTCTCCCTTGCTCCTGCTGTTAGCGTTCTCCCTGCGGTGTGAGCACTGGCTCTTTCTGGCTACTGCTCTCATGCTCTTCTTGGTCAATGTGCATACCTCATTCCTGAAAGAAACAAAGAAAAGAGAAAAATCCTCTAAGGCATCTGGAAGGGATTTGTATGGCGGTAACGCGCTTTGCACTGGCATGCTAAATGAAATGCTTATGATACTTATCTGATTGTTGTCCCTACGGCCTTGGAGATTCTGTATTCTTTTTTTGCACACTGAGTAAAGCTGAAAAATAAGAAACAGCACATTGAATGTTTCCTGAAGTTAAGGAGACATAGTAATAGCCTATACAGTTTTTCCTTTTTTAAATTTTTGTTCTTTTTATGTAAAGGGGATCTATCTTTACTGTTATATACTCCTTTAGCAGTAGACTAATGGATATATGAATGTTTGGGCTATATTTAACTCGCTGCTATTTCTCAATAGCAGGCAAGCATTTTTGTTCCATGTATTTATGTATTTACAATTGCATAGTTGCTTTGCAAAAGTGAGAGTAAAAAACTGTCTCTGTTCTTTATTGCTTTTTTCATCAAGAATGCATCTATGTTCCTGTATGGATTCAAATTGATTTATAATGGAAGAGAGTAGTTAAACAGGTAGCGAAAGCCTTTACACCTCAGATACAATTACATTGAGGGGCCGATTCCGATAGCCGGTCGGACAGCTGTCCGTAGCCTTACCGTGCGACCGACATGTAACCGGAGCCGGTCCGTCCTGTAGAGTAAGTACGATGCGCATAACTGCCAAAAACACGACCGACACGTAGGCTGTGAATCAAGCCCCATTCTCCATCCGAGCCGTAACTCCTAAAGATGAACCGAGTCGCCCGGAAGCAGTATCCATAGCAGTTTCTGGCATGACAAGTACGATGCGTACTTCCTACGCGCCAGACGGGTTGTCACGTACGGCACGTCACAGCATCCGGAAAACAAGCATATCAGCTACGATTCGTGCCACAAATCAATCCACGGCTACGAGACGGACCAGCTTGCAGTGGGTACGAGATGGAGCAACAAGCAGCGTGTACGATACAAACACATCATGAATCCCATCGCGCAGGTCATACCAGTACTCTACATCTATGACCGGCTCAGGGACCGACGGCGCAGGCGGTAAGTCAGACACCTACAACACAAACAAACGACACGTACCCGCAAAATGGCACACACACACAGGGGATCCACATCCTGGCCACTAACAACAGGCCACCATAGGGGTTGTATGGCCAGCACCACTACCACCTCCACCCATAGGGCTCATGTTGACCATCACTAATGACACCCCCACTCATAGGGCTGATGTTGCCTATCACCCCTGCCACCCCCACTCATAGGGGACCTGTTGCCCATCCCCCTGCCACCCCCACTCATAGGGCTTATGTTGCACATCACCCCTGGCACCCCCACTCATAGGGGACCTGTTGCCCATCACCCCTGCCACCCCCACTCATAGGGCTTATGTTGCACATCACCCCTGCCACCCCCACTCATATGGCTTATGTTGCACATCACCCCTGCCACCCCACTCATAGGGCTTATCTTGCCAAGCACTACTGCCACCCCCACCCATATGGCTGATGTTGCCTATCACCCCTGCCACCCCCAGCCATAGGCCTTATGTTGCCCATCACTACAGCCACCCCCACCCATAGGGGACCTGTTGCCCATCACTACTGCCACCCACACCCATAGGGCTTATGTTTCCCATCACTACAGCCACCCCCACCCATAGTGGACCTGTTGCCCATCACTACTGCCACCAACACCCATATGTCTGATGTTGCCTATCACCCCTGCCACCACCAGCCATAGGGCTTATGTTGTCCATCACTACTGCCACCCCCAGCCATAGGGCTTATGTTACCCATCACTACAGCCACCCCCACCCATAGTGGACCTGTTGCCCATCACTACTGCCACCCACACCCATATGGCTGATGTTGCCCATCACCCCTGCCACCCCCAGCCATAGGGCTTATGTTGCCCATCACTACAGCCACCCCCACCCATAGGAGACCCGTTACCCATCACTACTGCCACCCACACCCATAGGGCTTATGTGGTCCATCACTACAGCCACCCCCACCCATAGTGGACCTGTTGCCCATCACTAATGCCACCCACACCCATATGGCTGATGTTGCCCAATCCCCCAGCCACCCCCAGCCATAGGGCTTATGTTGCCCATCACTACAGCCACCCCCACCCATAGGGGACCTGTTGCCCATCACTACTGCCACCCGCACCCATAGAGCATATGTTGCCCATCACGACAGCCACCCCCACCCATAGGGGACCTGTTGCCCATCACTACTGCCACCCGCACCCATAGAGCATATGTTGCCCATCACGACAGCCACCCCCACCCATAGTGGACCTGTTGCCCATCACTACTGCCACCCACACCCATATGGCTGATGTTGCCCATCACCCCTGTCACCCCCAGCCATAGGGCTTATGTTGCCCATCACTACTGGCACCTCCAGCCATAGGGCTTATGTTGCCCATCACTACAGCCACTCCCACCCATAGGGGACCTTTTGCCCATCACTACTGCCACCCACACCCATAGGGCATATGTTGCCCATCACTACAGCCACCCCCACCCATAGTGGACCTGTTGCCCATCACTACTGCCACCCACACCCATATAGCTGATGTTGCCCATCACCCCTGCCACCCCCAGCCATAGGGCTTATGTTGCCCATCACTACAGCCACCCCCAGCCATAGGATGGGTGATGCACAACACATCCAGCATACTCCAACATCAGGTATGTCCGCAAAATACATCCCCCCTAACATCATGACAACAGTGTGTAGACAGTGACAAACGCCCACAACAGTGATTATGGCTACGAGCATACAATGTAAGTAACAGCACATGTGTGACCAACACATGAGTGTGACATACACAAGGCAAGCATCACCATAGCACTGTGGCAATGTAAAAAGAACACCCCCTCACTGTGTAGAACAGAAGTTAAGTGGGGGCTCCCAAAATGCAGCAGATGTCGAGCATTGTGGTGATGGGGACTAAACCCCCCTCATCACAGTGACCAAAAGGTAAGTGTCATCATGGTCAAAGCTGCAAATAACAAACAACATGTATGATCCCTGCTCCCAACACATCAAACACTTCTGGGGCAAACTAGTGGTTGTGTCCCATACACACAGAGATGTGGTGAGGCTAACAGTGCTGTGAAAACATAACACACTCTCGGCCATGTGCAGACAAGCACCACACATGGGGGCTGACAATGCATACAGCGTACAATGACACAACAGCAGAAGTGACCATCACCAAGCATGCACACATCTCGAAAGTAGACACACCAATCAAAACAACATGTATATACTGTAGGTGTCAGATCCCAAACTCACATTCCATGCCAGCAATGGCACCCAACAACCAGGATGAATGTGCACAATGATGTGAAATGACTCACAGGGACAGCATGCAAAATCACAGAAACAGCATCCGGACAAAGGCCCACAACAGCAATACCAATGCACTGGTGCAGATGCACAAACACAAACAGGCAAACTCACACTGCACATCGGACACCACATGTGTGTGTGTCACAGTATCCACAGGCAACTACACAACACATGAGGGGGGCTGAACCACAGTGACACAGATGTGGACACAGTACCATACAAAAGTAAACCATCATTGGGACACCCTCAGTGGGCAATCAGGCGTTGGGAGATGAGAGGGAGCACAAGAGACACATGTGATGCAAGCTGGAATGAACACCAACTAACAGAGCAAGAGACACACACACACAACACCACTACCCCCAGGGAACAGACATTGGGGTGACACAAGCATGCATGACACCTCCACTGTGATGCTAAAGGCAGATGTCGTACAAACTGGGAAACCCAGACATGTGTCCTGTGCCACAAATGTACATCACACATACACAAACACAAATCACTCAGCATGGCCCCTCATACATGGACAAACGGGAGCTAGGGGACCACCTATGCAAACATTCATATCAGTCCACCCTCAACACCACACACCCTGAACTGCAACAATGTGTATCTGTGAAGCCCATATGGACAAGTGACATTGCACATGCACCCATTACAAACACAGGAATGTTGGGAGGAACTAAGGTACACACACATCACACAAGGACAGTTCACAACCCTGGAGAATGACAGACATACTGCACAGTATGCGGTACATGGCCATGACCTCAAAGCTCATGTAACCTTCAGAATCCCTGCCATAGTCCCAAGACAATGCAGATGCCAAGGAGAAACACAAGGCACACATGCTGACACCTGCCAGCATCGCAGCCATGAACCCGACAAGTGGGAGCAGTCACACACACATACAAATGTCTCAATCACTGAAAACTACCACCTAGGGACAACTACATGATTTAGCAAATAAACAGGTGCCTTGATGAACCCTGACTGTGTCCCATCTGTGTCTGACAACATCATCACCACTCAGAACTGACAAATCCCAATGATGATACACCAATTAACAGTAGTGTGTCATGCACCCACACATCTGGTAGCCCATTGGAAAAGTAGTGGGATGAACCCAGTACCACTCAGCAAGCATTAACAACAGGAACATATCAAGGGAACACTGTCTGTGTATGAACAGGGATGTGGACACACACACATGTTCATACAACACACACCATGGGACCAGGCCATGTCACTGGACAACACACTTACTTGAGGTGACCCAACTCCTGTGGGAGCCCAGCTGTGCCAAACATATTCACCGCAAGTCCCACTCATGTCTGCAGAACACTTGGCCAGTCAGCCATTAGTTACCACACAATGAAGGCTCTGGTCACAACATCCTGGGTACGTGAGTCTCCCCTAAGTCATCTGCACATACCCAAAACATATGTCTAGCAAGTTGCACAGAGGCCCCAGCTGCTCCTATTACAATGATGCCCACACCTGTAGGTCCAGTGTTGATGAGCACAAAGTATGTGGAAGAGACAAATTGGACAATGGGAAGCACATCATATGTGCAGGGGTGCAAGCCACAGATGTGACCATGCAAATGAAATGCTCACAGAGAGATGTACACAAATAGTTGATCCTGACACACCCATGTAGCTGCAAAGGATGACATGGATGCCCACCCGAATAGGATACATATCTCATGGACCACAGGGAGTACCTCACATCAACACATCAGTATTCAACATTGTAAACCAAGCATTACAGGTGCAAGGGCATGTAAAACAACATCAACATAATGTACAGCTAAATCAAGTTCACAGGGATAAAGAAAAAAGCTTTATTCAGCATATTAAAAGTGAAATGTCTGTTCTAACAAAAGGGCAATGGCCAGTCCATGTCCAAATGCCAAGGAGTGAACTAGAGTGACAAATTCAGTATATGAAAATCGAAACGTCTGTGCAAACAAAAGGCCAATGGCCAGTCAATGTCCAAATGCCAAGGAGTGAAGTAGAGTGACAACTGTCACACCTTGCTTGCCTGCACTGCTAAGGACCAGGGTCATCCCCTCTGAGGGGCATACTTGGGAGCAGGCCAGGCACCGCAGGGACAGGATCAGGGCGCAGCAGAAGGAGGCAGTGAAGAGGTGGTGGATGCAGGCGAGACACTTGCAACTGCAGTGGTGCTGACTGAAGTGGTGGGTGCTGTCACAACTGTGGGGCACAAGTCAGATGGGGTGGGTGCCGGCACAACTCCAATGGGCAGGTCAGATGGAGTGGATTGGCTCACCACTGCAGTGCCCAAGTCAGACGGGGTGGTCGTGGACTCCAAAGCAGTGCCTACATCCATGGGAGCGGAATGGGGGACAGGTGAGGTCGGCAGGGCAGGGGGAGGGGACACGGTCCCCACATCAGTGGCACCAACTGTCTGACCAGGTGTGGAGGAGCAAGTGCTAGGGGGGGATGGCCTTAGCATTTTGGGGAAGGTGTATCTGTGTGTGGGGGAACCCGGGGCAGGCAGTGGCGGGGGAACCTCTGGAGTGGTGGCCTGGGGAATGGAGGACGGAGACTTTGCCTTGGAGCTGCGTGGTGGCGGGGGGGTCTTGCTCTTCTGGAGCTGGGGGGACTTGCGGGTGGGCGTCTCTGTCTGACTGCACCTGGGGGAGGGTTCCGGGTGTGAGGGGCACTCCCTTCTGTGTGTGGGGACTTCCTCTTCCCCTTGTAATTAGGATCTGCAGGGTCGGTGGGAAAGAGGCCAAGGTCACAGAGGAAGAGCTTCTGGGGGAATGGGGTTGCAGGTGAGGCAAGGGAAGGGGGCTGGGAGGGAGAGGTCTCGGAGGACTGCGGAGTGGTTGTGGATGACTGTGTGTGTGTCAGCAAACCAGCCCCTGTGAGTGTGGAATCAGTCCCCTGAGCTTGCTTGTGTGCACGTCTAGACCTTGGTTTGGGGGTTTCTGTGCTTGGGACAGGTAGGGTGCTAGGAATCGTGGGTGGTGCAGGGGTAGGAGGGGTGCGGGACTGTTGGAGGAGGGACACTGCTGCCGTCAGGGAGGAGGCCATGGACTGATTGGTCCTCTGTAGGGCAGACATGCCCGAGGAAATGCCCTCCATGAATGACACCAGTTGTGTCAACAGGCCTGTGTGTGCATGGAGGACCTTCAGCATCGACGTCTGCCCTACATGGATCTGTCGAAGTAAGTCCACAGACTCCTCACACAGGGCAGCATGGGACACAGGGGCAGGGGGTGCGGTGCCTGGCACAAAGGAGACATGCTCACGAACACAGGAGCCCACAGGGACCTCTGGGATGGGAGCCGATGGGAGGGGGTGTGGTGGGGGTGTCGGTGGCGGGGGCGGGGACAGCCTCACTAGCTGGGGTTTGGTGGCTGCTGACACCCACCTCCAAAAGGGAGTCATCCTCAGAGCTGCTGTGGCCCTGAGCTGGGAGGGGTGGTGCTGGCGAATCCTCTGTGTGGCTACACTTGCCCTCCGTGCCACTGGGTCCACCCGACTCCTCTCCTTCTGTCCCTGTAAGGCTCTGTGGCTCCTCCTGGTCCGTGGAGCTGTCCCCTCCTGTGGCCGTGGACACACACCACAGTGAGTACATCACATCACAGGGCAAGCCCTGGCATCATCAGCTGAGCACAGCTCAAAGTGCCAACACTGTTTAGGATAAGACAATTGTCATTCTCAACATCAACGATGGCACACATATCCCTCCTTGACTTTCACACATAAGTCCATTGCATGTTGGATGCTAACACCCCAATGTGCCAACATGCACCACCCACACATTAGTTGTACATGCAAGTGAACATGTAGGAGTATGTCACTATACACACAGCACATCTCTTGCTACTGACTAGAACATGTAGGAGTATGTCACTATACACACAGCACATCTCTTGCTACTGACTCAGTACAGGTGTCCGGATGAAGGGATGGGCAGAGACTCATTCCACATGCTTATGATGCATGCCAGCAACACACACTATGATGTACTCCTGTCCTGATGGGCAATGCCACAATGTGGTGCATGGTGCACACTTAAACACAATGCAGGCTCACTCATAGCAAGCTAAATGCCATGGCACTGGGATGCCCTGAAAGTCAGTCAACACTGTCTCCTGTCACAGGGGCAGGGCATCCAGACAACAACAATATGCACTGACTCACAATCCTAGCTCTGGGGTGAAACAAACTCAGCAGATGACCGGCACACTTGCCCATCCCTTGCAAACAACATATCCAGGACCCAGAAGACCCAACATCAAGCAAATCAGACATATGAGTCTCAGCAAACACTAATCCCTTTACATAAACACATCACAGTCTGCCATGCATGTAACCCAGCTGCATGATGGCCACAGTTGCATACACCATTTTGCACTGTCAGATGATCACACACCTATATGTCACACAGGTCTTGTCTCTCACAGTCACATTGCAGATGTCATGCTGACTCTCTGAATCATGGACACCCCAGTTGTACGTAGCAACAAGCCACACCCTAATGACACAGAGGCAGACACCTGAGGGCACATGTCACTGAGCACAACCTGCAATTTCATACACAGGAGTGGGATAAAACAGTGTTTGGCCCTGGACAGTAGTCAGGTGGCTAAGCAAGTGTGACATACTTGCTATACATACTCCTGAGGTCCATAAATTGGAGTCCCCTGCTGCATGGGTTTGTTTGGAATACCCCAGCCACATGTTGCGAGTCAGACCAGCGGTTGGTACACATCTCAAAGGCACACACAGATCACATGTCAGATCTCAGGCATTGTGTAAACAATTGACCCACCCATGAAACACACAACAGATTCACGGGAACTGATGCTGACCGGTACCTGAAGCATAGCTGACTGCAGGGACACAGTGCCCTAGTGACACAAGCAACAGATTGTAGGGGCCACACCTGTGGAAAAGATGAGGAGGGTGCATCACACAAATGAGGGACCTGAGTTTGGGACTACAAGAACTACGTAATGTGGAAGTGTGACCAGGACAAAAGACTGCTATTTGCATGTCAGACATAGTACACAGATCAGACATGGACTCACCCCCTTCCTGCTGCTGTCTGGCCTTCAGCTGCCTATCCAGGTCCGGGAAGACCACCGCCAGGATACGGAGCATGTGGGGAGTGAGGGTCCGGTGTCCACCCCTCCTGCGTGGAGGTGACAGCTTCAGTTGGACTCTAGCTATCCTCCGGGTCCAGCCCCGAAGGTCCTGCCACCTCTTCTGGCAGTTGCGGATCCGGCGCTTGTAGACCCCCACAGAACGAACAGCCCGGGCGATGGTCAGCCAGATCTCCTGTTTCTGGTGGGCATCAACCTGTGAGGAGGACAAAGTGAAAAGTACATTAACACACATGCCCCAGATTGCTGCAGCACACATTTGGAGAGACATGTCATCATCACAAAGGGAAATAAATTACACAGGTAGTGCAACTATGGGGATTGCAAAAGCACATGCATGTCTGACATGTTAACAATGCCTGGATAGTTTAAGCTTGCAATAATGCACTTTAGCAGCAGGGAAACTGTTCATTGAATGTACCTACACACTTTGGGGGATGAAAGTAGCCATTGAGAATGCTTGCTTGCCACTGGTGAACACACTGCTAGTACTGCTAGTCAGACAACATGCATAATTAGGAAGCCAGTGGACTGCACACTCACCTGCTCCCCTGGTTTCCCATAGAGCTTTCTGTACTCTGGAAGGAGCCCGTCCAGCAGGGCCTGGTTCTCCTCCTCAGTGAAGGCTGGGGCCCTCTCCAGAGTACGTGCCATAGCAGGAGCCAGAGGATGCATAGACAGCAGCAGTGGTAGCAGGGATGTGGCCAGTAGCATGTAGTGCAGGCAAGTGAGTTCCCTGGGGGCCAGCCAGCCTTATATCTGTGCTGCAGAGGCAGAATCTGTGCCATGTGTCCCAAGTGATAGGTCCAACACGTTTGCATTCTATGAATCTGGCCAATCCATTTAAAAGTACGACTCGTACATGCCTTCCACATCGTTCAAATCTTCACCTTCATGGAACAATTGAAATTGCAACATTGTTGTAGGCATCCAACTGAATTTCCAGTGCACAACTCGTACAAGTTTTGAATCTGCATCCGTCTCCATGACAGTCCAGAGCCAATGGGTGCGCCCGGCTCATTCAACTGACTGTACAACATGTATTTTGAATATACACATGCACCCGTCTACATACGATTCAATGGCCAAGGCGTACGCCTGTCTCAGACCATGCCTGTCCGCCGCGTATGCATGATAGTCACCCGCGTCGGACCTCATTGCATTTAGTGAAAAGCGTACGCACAGCTCGGACATGACCCGTACAATGCGTACGCATTGTCACCCGCGTCGGACCTCATTGCATTCAATGACAAAGCGTACGCACGGCTCGGACATAACCCGTGAAATGCGTACGCAATGTCACCTGAGTCGGACCTCATTGCATTCAATGACAAAGCGTACGCACGGCTCGGACATGACCCGTGTAATGCGTATGCATTGTCACCCACGTCGGACCTCATTGCATTCAATGACAAAGCGTACACACAGCTCGGACATGACCCGTGCAATGCGTATGCATTGTCACCCGCGTCGGACCTCATTGCATTCAATGCCAAAGCGTACGCACGGCTCGGACATGACCCATGCAATGCGTACGCATTGTCACCCGCGTCGGACCTCATTGCATTCAATGCCAAAGCGTACGCACGGCTCGGACATGACCCGTGCAATGTGTACGCATTGTCACCCGCGTCGGACCTCATTGCATTCAATGACAAAGCATACGCACGGCTCGGACATGACCGTGCAATGCGAACGCATTGTCGTCCGCGTCATTAGTGTGACTATTATACGGATGCAACACACATATACTGGCCACTGTGCACACCTGCCACTCTACAGCATTGGCCACACAGTGTCCCATGGCATGTGAGGCTGCATTCCCTGGGTGTTGGGGGGGGCACAGCTGTTTTTTTGTCTGGCACTTTGTGCAACCACTCCCAGGCTATGCACATGTACATGGGGGCAGAATCCTTTGTGTGTTGTGCACATTACCACTGTGATGTGCAATTGGACAGTAATGGGCATGAGTCAAGGCCACAGTGTCAGGTTGGATATGTGTAGGACATGTCACATCCACCCTGAGTCCTGGGGGTGATGGCATGTACTTCACAGTGAGACCTGTAGCCACAATACTGATGTGCACCCACAGTCTGTGTGCATATTGTGTCTCAGATGTGTCTGATCAAATGTTACCAATGGGTGACAGTCTCCACATCCATGTGGTATATGCATCAACCTTGATGGGGTGTGTGTCTAAGAGACATACATGTAGGGCCGGCAGGAACAACAGTGGCCACTACCTGTGGGACTTGCGCTTGCCTTGTGGTGTGTACGTGCTACGCCATGTCCATTGCTGTGTTGATGTGGCAATACAGGGAGCCTGGGTTTCTGCATGGCAAAGATCGGTGATGCCTGGGAGACATGAGGCCTCAATTGTCACTGTGGTGTGTTTTTTTAACGTTGCAGCAGCACATAGGTTGGGTGACACAGCCAGATGATTGGCCATTGCACTACATGGGACTCATGTGGACATGTGGAATTGAGATGTGAGGTGGTGGTCTTGTAGGTGACATATGTGTCCATTCCCAACCGCACACACCTCAGTACATTGTGTAATGTCATGAACTAGCATGTGATAGTGATCGTGGTCATGGCCACATGGGTGGATGAACTGACAATCTTCCTTTGTGCATCTCTGTACTGCAGGGCGCCAGCTGTCCATCGTCCGTTCCCAGACCTTGCAATCATGGAGGAACGCGACTGCATCAGACGGTACCGCTTCACCAGGCCACTGATTGTGGAGTTGGCGGAGCAGTTGGCGCCACATCTGCTACCTGGCAGGACATACCCTACAGCACTGACCCCAGAGGTGAAGGTGATGGCAGCCTTGCACTTCTTTGCTACTGGTACCTTTCAGTACACTGTTGCTACTGCTGGTGGTATGTCGCAAACGATGTTTAGTCGGGTGCTACGCGATGTCTTGGCGGGGACGTTGCAATTCCTCGACCTGTATATCAAGTTCCCGAGCCCAGCTGAACTCCCTGAAATAAAGGATGCCTTTTATACACTGGGGAGGATGCCGAATGTCATCGGATCTATTGATGGGACACATGTTGCCCTGATACCACCACAGGCACATGAGCAGGCATACCGGAACAGGAAGCACTACCATTCGATCAATGCTCTGGTAGTCTGTCTTGCTGACATGTCGATCACACATGTGTGTGCCTGGTTCGGCGCAAAATGCCTACATTATGAGGAGTAGTCGCATTGCAACGCTGATGTCACAGATGCCAGCTCAGCATGCCTGGCTTGTCGGTGTGTACTGACTGTTTCTCATTGTGTGTATTTGTCACTGTTGTATTCCGCACTCCTACAAAACTCAGCTACTTGTTCATTTTTGTGTGTGTAGGTGACTCCGGATACCCCAACATGCCGTGGTTGCTGACACCCCTCAGGAACCCTGTGACACAAGCCGAGCTGTGCTACAATGAGGCACATGGTCGGAGCAGGAGGGTGATTGAGCGGACATTCGGCCTCCTGAAAAACCGCTTTCGCTGCTTGGACAAGACCAGAGGGGCCCTCCCATATGAGCCTGCAAAGGTGTGCAAAATAATCCTTGTCTGCTACATGCTACACAACATGGCGGTGCGGAAGGAGGTGCCTCTCCTCCAGAATGACGATGACGACGACTAACCTCCGGCACCTGTGGAGGATCCCGGCCTGGGCCAAGATGCCAGTGATGATGAAGATGATGGTGACGTCCGCTCCCAGCTCATCAACAACTTCTTCACCTGAATGTGAGTTTCCAGGGTTGTTATATGAATGTATGGAGGTAGCCTGGAATGTGTTGATCTAGCTCTGTTGCTGTCTGAGTGTGTCTGTGTGCCACTTGACTGGATGCGTGCTGTGATGTGTCCATTCAGGTGGTGTGTACTCCACGGTAATTTAATTTAATTTAATTGTGGGCTTATATAGCGCTAGAATCGACTCCCAGGGGAGTATCTCCGCGCTTCGACCGCTGGGGAACCCGTCCTGGCTCACCCTGAGAGATGGTCCCTAATGGGTATCTCTAAGGTGCGACCAAGCATCCCTGGCGGTCTGGGGGGGGGGGCGTTGTGAAGATGAGGCAAGCTAATGCCCAGAGTTGCCGAGTGTGGTCCCTGACTGGAGTAGGCACCGAGGCGAGAATTATCGAGCCCGCTGACCCTGGACCCTGCCGCGTCGGGAATCGAACCCTGGTCCCGGGCCGTCCTCTGCTTACTGGTCTGCCGCCTCTAACCAGTGAGCCACACCTCTCCACTCCAGTAGGGTAGTACTGCTAACTAGTGCTTGTGTAGGTGTTTTGCAACATGTTTTGTGCATGTGTTTTGCATTTCTCTCCTGTTCTTCTGTGCTTTTGACTGTATCTTTTCTGTCCTTCCCAGGGTACTTTGCCTGTTGTGTGGTCAACACTAACCCTCAACACCCATAAGCCAACACCAGTGTGGAAGTTGACAATTCCCATCAACTGATGTATCACACATCCCCAGACTTCCATTCTCCAAAACATTGGGAGCGTGTGTGCACTGTTACGTAGAATTACCGTGCAACTAGTGTGGAATAAACGTGTTGCTGATGTGTAATGAACCTGTGCTATGCTTTGTTATGTGCATTGTCTGTCTTCCCACATCTGAGTGACATCTGCTTACCTCACCTATGGACTTGTTACCACTGACTGGGCTTGGTGTTGTGTCTGTGCATGCCAATGTGTTTCAGGTCAACATAATTGTGTGTGATGAGTAACATGGCCATGGTGAGTATGTTTTGTGTTGCCATAGTGGTGTGTGTCCCTCACGTGTCACATCCCCATGACTCACCTTACATTGGTCACATTGTTGCAGTATTTGGCATGCACTTGATGTATCATAAAAATAAACTAAAGGACTATACCTACCAATAGTCCCAATACGATTACCAAATAATCAGTCAGTTGGCAGTGAAGAAGGTTCAATCGTTTATTCAACAAAATGCTCTATAGAGGAGCCTCTCCGAACCTCACCCATCAGGTGCGCCGAGAAGACTGCTGGCTCGTATTCAAACATGAGGTTATATACTTTTCGGTTAAACACATACAATCACTGTAAAAGGAAAAACACCAGTTGGCCCTCGAGCTACAGGAAAGGACAATATATGGCACACATCAGATCAGTACAAAGGCTTGACTATCTATTACCGATGAGGTCAGGAGGGGTGACTCCCTTTCGTCTTGGTGCCTGGGAGTGTAGGCACGGCGCCTCCAGGAATGCACTTATCACCCCCAATGCCAGATGTGACCTTGAGTCTTAGAACAGTCAAATAAACAGCCTACCTTCAGCTGCTACCAGTAACTCAGATGAATTAGGGCCTGACAACTGCACGTGATCAACACGTGATCCCGGTCCGTGCTCGAGCATGTTTTTAGAAGATGGCGTCTGTATGGTTCTCGGCCTACTTTTCTAGCAATAGATACACAGGAAGAAAATAAATAAGTTTCCTCCAAGCAAAAGTATATATATCAGGCAGGGAGTGTACGTATAGATGCATCATGCTAACATAATAGAGGTCCGATATTCCGTATATACGGGAAATCTACCTTTTTATCCCTCAGAACGGCCCTTTTAGCATGATGTAGCTAACTAAAGCAGTTCAATCTTCAAATATTCCCTCATCAATCTGCATTAGGTCTTTGAGCTCCTGCTGACATAGCTGAGCTTTTACCGCCGTTGGGGATGGACCAGACACAGAGGAAGTGAAATTTGTCGCACAATAAGAGCAACATGCAGGTCCACATTGTACACAAACACAACACGTGAATATGATACCGGCTATACATGCCAGCACCATCAAAATGTTCCATCCCCAAGTAGACAGCAAACCCCAGAACCAACCAGAAAGAGACCACATACCAGTTTCTACATGTATCTCGGAAGCTAACCGATGTAGCTTCTGTATAGCCAAATGAACGGAGGGGGCGGAGTCAGGAACATAAACACAGCAAGAGCTGCCGATCACTGACCACTGCGCCTTCCGGCCTGGTCACCCCCACGCTCCTGTGCCTGTGCCTGCTCCCGCAGCCCCAGCCTCCCGAGGGCCGCCGAACCCACACCAGCCTCCCGCAGCCCCAGCCACCCGAGGGCCGCCAAGCCCGCTCCAGCTTTCCCGCCGCCCCAGCCCGTGGCCCCGCCGCCCCCGCCAGCCGATTGGCTCGCGCTCCCGCCTCCCCGCAGACCCTCCCGACCGGCTCCCTTCTTATGACGTCCCCAGAGCGACCGTGCAGCGGACGCCCGCAGCGGGAGCACCGATTGAGCGCCGAAGGTGCGCCAAAGGTAAACCCGTCTATGCCCGTCCGCGCCTGGACCGCGCCCAGCACCAGGACCCCTGGCCCCCGCAGACCCCAGCCCACCCGCCGGACGTACGACGCCGCCACCCTCAACGCACTCAACGCTGGCCGAAGCCCAGGATGCTACCGAGCCACCCCGAGACGCACCCACGGACCCTTCTGCTGCAACTCCTGCAAGTTCACCTGCATCCGGACCTGCACTACTCCAGCACCAACCAAGACCAAGACTAGCAACAGCAGCAGCCACCTGAAATGCATCCTGCTCAACACCCGGTCCGTCCACAGACACGCCGTCGAGCTCTGGAACCTGCTCGACACCACAGCCCCAAACGTCGCCTTCCTCACGGAAACCTCAACGCCCGACATTGCCATCGCCATCCCAGACGGCTACAAGATCATCCGAAGGGACCGCATCAACCACACCGGAGGAGGCCTCGCCATCATCCACAGGAACACCATCCGCATCACGACCAACACCGACGACACCCTCGCACCCGCCGAGCACCTGCACTTCCAGGTCCACATCAACCCCAAGACCACCCTCAGAGGCACCCTCATCTACAGACCCCCGGGACCACGCACACAATTCAGCGAAGACATCGCCGACTTCATCAGCCCGCACGCACTCCCCTCCGCTGACTACATCCTCCTCGGGGACCTCAACTTCCACCTGGAGAACAACAACGACCGCAACACCACCACCCTGCTGGACAACCTCGCCAACCTCGGACTCAAGCAGCTGGTCACCACCCCCACCCACTACACCGGACACACACTCGACCCCGTCTTTTCATCCAGCAAGGACATCGCCTTCAGCCACGCCACCGGACTCCACTGGACGGACCGCAGCTGCGTCCACTTCAGCTTCAGAAGGACCACGATCCACCACCACCAGCAACAGGTTGCACGCAGAAGCTGGAACAAGATCACAGCCGACCAGCTCGCGACCGCCCTGAGCAAGAACCCACCCACCAGCGCAACGAACCCCAGCCAAGCAGCCACCAACCTCACGAAGTGGATCAGCGACTGCGCAGATGACCTCGCCCCTCTGAAGACCCCGACTAGCAGACCCGGTAGCAAGAAAGCCCCATGGTTCACCGACGAACTCAAGAGCTCCAAGAAGAACTGCCGAGCCCTCGAGAGAACCGGGTGCAGAGACCCAACACCGGACAACATGACTGCCCTCAAGCTCGCCACCCGAAAACACCACCAACTCATCCACGCCACCAAGAAAACCGCATTCAAGGAACGACTGGACAACAACGCACACAACAGCAAGGAACTCTTCAACATCGTCAAAGAGCTCTCCAACCCCAACGCCGGTAACAACGACATCACCCCTTCACAAGACCTCTGCAACTCCCTCGCCTGCTACTTCCACAACAAGATCGAGGGCATACACAACAGCTTCAGCACTCAACCGACGCACGCCACGACCGAACCACCGCCCCCCACCACCACCCTCCGCGCCTGGACCCCGATCAGCACCGAAGACACCGTCCGCACGATGAACTCCATCCACTCCGGATCTCCTACCGACCCCTGCCCTCACCACGTCTTCAACAAGGCCAACGCTGTCATCGCACCCCACCTGCGGGACATCATCAACACCTCCTTCGACACCGTGACCTTCCCGGAGAGCTGGAAGCACGCCGAACTCAGCGCTCTACTAAAGAAGCCATCAGCCGACCCCACCGACCTCAAGAACTACCGCCCCATCTCGCTGCTCCCGTTTCCTGCAAAAGTCATCGAGAAGACCGTCAACAAGCAGCTGGCCGCCTTCCTCGAGACGAACGGATCCCTCGACCTCTCGCAGTCTGGCTTCCGGGCCAACCACAGCACCGAGACCGCCCTGATCGCAGCCACCGATGACATCCGAGCTCTGCTTGACAACGGAGAAACAGCGGCCCTCATCCTCCTAGACCTCTCCGCGGCCTTCGGCACTGTCTGCCACCGTACACTAGTGCAGCGACTCAGCAACGTCGGAATCCAGGAGAAGGCACTGGAGTGGATCATCTCCTTCCTCGCCGGAAGGACACAGAGAATCCGCCTCCCCCCGTTCAGATCTGAAGCCACCGAAGTCATCTGCGGCGTTCCTCAAGGCTCCTCGCTCAGTCCAACCCTCTTCAACGTGTACATGAGCCCCCTCGCAGACATCGCACGCCAGCACAACCTCAACATCATCTCCTACGCCGACGACACCCAGCTGATTCTCTCCCTCACCAACGACCCCGCCACCGCCAGAGCCAACCTCCATGAAGGGATGAAAGAGGTAGCCGAATGGATGAAGAACAGCCGCCTGAAACTGAACTCGGACAAGACGGAAGTCCTCATCCTGGGATCCTCACCCTCAGCCTGGGACGACTCCTGGTGGCCCCCCGCCCTAGGCAGCGCACCCAAACCAACAGACCACGCACGCAACCTGGGCTTCATCCTGGACTCCACCCTCTCCATGACCAGACAAGTCAACGCAGTCTCTTCGTCGTGCTTCAACATCCTGCGCATGCTACGAAAGATCTTCCGGTGGATCCCCACCGAGACCAGGAAGACGGTCACCCAGGCCCTCGTCACCAGCCGTCTGGACTACGGCAACTCCCTCTACGCCGGAACCACCGCCAAACTCCAGAAAAGACTTCAGCGGATCCAGAACGCCTCAGCACGACTCATCCTGGACATCCCCCGTCACAGCCATATCTCCGGACACCTGAGAGACCTGCCCTGGCTCCCGGTCACCAAGAGAATCACCTTCCGTCTCCTCACCCACGCACACAAAGCCCTACACAACCAAAGCCCAGGATACCTCAACAGCCGCCTCAACTTCTACGCTCCCAAACGCCAGCTTCGATCGACCGGCCACGCCCTCACCACCGTCCCCCGCATCTGAAGAGCCACCACAGGGGGACGGTCCTTCTCCTTCCTCGCCGCCAGGACGTGGAACTCCCTCCCTCCCGACCCATCTCCGCCTGACCCAGGACCACCTCGCCTTCAGGAAGCAACTCAAGACCTGGCTGTTCGAGCAGTAGCGGACCCCCCTCCCCTAGCGCCTTGAGACCCTCTGGGTGAGTAGTGCGCTATATAAATGCTTTGATTGATTGATTGATCACATGGCATGCTCCTCCTTGATCTGCCAAGATAACGTCCAAAACCATACGGTTTTGAAGCGAAACGAGTCTGGTCGCCTGTAGCTCTCCTGGTATATTTGTCAGTATTCCTGCAGTACTATTAAATACTCCTTCAACTACTCTAGATAAACGTCGTACTTCTTGGCTAGTAAGTATAGGCCCCCAAAAGGGTAACACTCCCTTCATGATATCGGTGAAATACTGTAATGAGTATCGGTCTGATCTATATCAGTGGTGTCTATTACTCTTTTATTTCTACTAATAAGCACACTACGTTTATTTAGTCGGGGATACTTGTGATAATTAGAAGGGGCAATATAGACTGGAGGGTACAGGAAGGACAGGTAACAACGTCCAGTCCAACCTCGTGGAAGCCAAGTATAGGCATTTTCTCCACAAACAAAATATATATTAGGAGGGGTTAACAACGGAGGGCTGCTAAAAGTACGCAATCGATAAGTGTAATTACATCTGCTTTCTCCTACTGATATATGCCCTGATCCTTGAACACAAAATGTAGAGGTACTGTTTAATACAGGCACTGGAATAGCCCTATCTTCAGTAACATTACGGTCCTGAAAGTGTCGAAAATATTGAGTGAAATTGAATTCAACAAAGTCCAACATTTCATTTTTCAACCAAGTGGTATTTTCGTGCATTATATACATATTCATACAGGCATTCGGATCTTAGGTTCCCTCTCCATTATTCCCATCGGGGTTGAATCCTTGATGAACCTCAATATATGCTAAAATCATTTCATAATCTCATTCTGAAAACCTTTGTGCGTCCACAGTGTAATGCATATACATCATAGAAAGCAATTTGAATCAAGCCTCGCAACTTCCCAGATGAGACAAAGGTAGGGATATAAATAAGTCGTGCTTGTGCATAACGGATGGCAAGAGACCACAAACCCAACAATTCGTAGTATTGGTGACACTGTGTACTTGATGAAGCATTTCAATGAAAGCATTTTTCACATAGTTCTGACGATGCCTTTCCTTATAAGGGGCTAAAGTATGAAACACATGTTCCGGAGGTGGGGTAGTTGCTCCTAAAACACTATGCATTGGGTGGCGAAATTCTAAATATATGAACACTCCCATTAATATAATTAGTAATATTGCTATAGTAGCTGTAAATGCAATCTTAACACGATTGGTCCAACTAGAAAAAACAGGCATATATGTAGAAGAAAAACGTGGTACAAAAGGACGTTCCTCTTCAGGAACAAAACGAGCAAAGGGATACATGCTAACTAAAAGTCCAACAATAAACTAGGGCCATGCAGTCCAACCTGCCAGAGGGTGCTTCTTTCTGTGTCTGTTTAGAGCCTCACAGGCAGGCTCTTATCGTTCATCACAGATAATATCAAAACAAACTTCTCACGTTGGGGTTATGTTCTCACACAACCCGTGAAGAAAACACAACCTGGGCCCCGTTGAACATGAAATTCAGTCTTTCTTTCTGAACAGAGCGGACAAATGTTCAAAGCTCTCAGCGCGTTCAGTCCAGTGTCTCGCTCAGTACACCAGAAGCGTATCTGACATACATTCATAGCACAGGTCTGTACCCTATCACTCAAGTCTCTCCCTATCACCAGGTGTACTGTGCTGTTTTCTGGGCCACAGGTTGTATCGAGTATGGCCAGGCACTTCTTGATCAGAGAACAAAACAGAAGATGACGGATCCGGTGAAACAGGGGTACTGCGAGCCTTTGGGTTAACTGTAGGGACAACAGAATCTGGGGCGATCAATTGTGCTGATGACGGAGCCCCTTCCGAGCCCGGTGCACCTTCTCCTTGCCCTTCTCCAATTACCTGGGCGTCAGAAAAAGGGATGAATCGAGGAACCCGCTCACTTTCCTGAGTCAGAATCCCGTCCTGGATTGGTTGATCATATGGAAGCGGGAGGGGTAGTTTTTTCAGATGTGACACATGAATCCAGTGTCGCTTGCCGTTCACTTTCACAGCCGTCCGCGTGGCCAACAAAACTTGAAATGGTTCAGACCAACGAGGCTCCAAACTGGATTTCAGCTGATAATTACGGACCAGAACCCACTGTCCTGGTTCCAAACGATGTCCTGTACCCTCCAGCAGGGGCTGCAGAACTGCTGAGACCTGTTGATGAATGGAACGAAGAACTTTAGTCAAAGCATACAAATAGTCTGTCAGCATAGGATACTCTATATCACAAAATGTTCTGGGTCTCGGGATGCCCCAAACATTAGCAGGGTGCCCAAAAATGACCTCATACCGAGACGACCTAGAACGAGAATGTGGGGTAACTCGTATTGACATTAATGCCAGCGGCAGAGCATCTGGCCACCTCAATCCAGTACTTTCTTGAACTTTTGCTAATTTAATAATATCCTGTTATACTTCTCGACCAACCCAGCGGACTGGGGATGTCGAGCCGCATGGAATTTCTGTCTAATCTGTAGTCCATTACATTTATGTGCAATGAGCTCTGCATTAAAATGTCTTCCGTTATCACTCCAGATTACACGAGGCAATCCGTAGCGAGGAAAATACTCCTTTACCAACGCCTTTACAGTTGTCAAACTAGTGTTTTCTTTTGTCGGGTAGGCTTCCACCCATTTACTGAAAGCGCATACCACGACCAGGACGTACTTCAAATTGTTAACGCGCTCCAGCTGGATATAATCCATTTGAAGCACCTCAAAAGCCAAAGATGGTGGTGCAAAGTTTCCACTCAGAACAGGCTCCCTGCCCCCTGGATTATGTCGTAAGCACACCATGCAATATTGTACCAAATGAGCAGCGGTCCTAGAAATATTGGGATTGTACCATACAGGATCTAATAATGCACAAATACCTTTCACCCCAATATGAGCTGAACCATGTGCCATTGTCACCACCGCATTCACTAATGCATTAGGTAATAGCCACTGCTGCTTTTCTGTCAGATCAATCCAACAACCTTCTGCATCTAATCTCCCAATTCGCTCTCTCCAGTGAGCCAATTCAATAGGAGTAGCTTCTTTCTGTATCTCTCGGACACTCTCCATGGTATTATCAAACATCCCTGTTTCAGCCACCCACCTAGCAGAGGTCAATTTGGATTTCGCAGTTTCCTTAGCTACTTGATCGGCAAAGGCATTACCCTCCCCCACTGCATCAACCACTGCCTTGTGTGCACTACATTTTACTACAGCCACTACTTCTGGTAACGGCAATGCTGTCAGTAATCGCAAAATCAAGGGACCATGCTGTATTCGCTGACCATGAGAAGTAAGAAAACCTCTTTCTGCCCAAAGTCGGCCGAAACTATGAGCCACGCCAAAGGCGTACTGGCTGTCGGTGTAAATATTTACTCTCAGTCCTTCACTTAACTCACAGGCCCGAAACAATGCCACCAATTCAGCCGCCTGTGCTGACTGATAGGGTACTCGAGAAGCCTCAACTATAGTGTGAAGAGTAGTTATCGCATATGCAGCAGTTCTCGTGCCATCTGGTAACTTGAAACAAGAGCCATCGACGTACAACTCCCCTTGAGGGTCAGATAGAGGAGTGTCAGTCATGTCTACTCGTCCCTTCGTTTCTTCCTCAGTCCGAAATATACAATCATGAACATCATTGTTCTTTTCGTTCGAAGGGAGGGGTAGTAACGTAGCAGGGTTCAGAGTGGCACATCGTTTAATCGTAATATGTGGAGCAAACAAACTCAATTTGTATAAGGTAAGACGCACACTCGTAAAGTGCTGGGTCTTCGTTTTGTTCAATAATGTATCCATAGCGTGCGGTACCATCACTGTGAGGTCAGTGTTCAGAACGAGCCCTTCCGACTGTCGAATAGTCACTGCAACCGCAGCAGTGGCTCTTAAACAGCTAGGTAGTGCTCTGGCGACCTTATCCAACACCGCCGAGAAATAGGCACAAGGTCTTTGCTTACCACCAAATCCTTGTGTTAACACAGAAGCGAGCAACTGTCCACCTCGTGTACGTAAAGCACAAAAGGTTTCCGGTAGTCAGGAGTACCAAGAACAGGTGCAGAACAAGGCGCAGATTTCAAAGAGTCAAATGCATCCTGACAAGCATCAGTCCAGGGTAAAGGTTCATGCACATCTTTAGTAGTTAAGTACAGAAGAGGTTTAGTAAGTAGGGAAAAATTAGGGATTCATCGGCAACAGTAAGAAGTTATGCCGAGAAATGCACGAACATCACGCTGAGTTCGAGGTACATACATATTAAAAATGGTAGTCACACGTTCAGGGGTTAGTCTCCTTCCCTCCTTCGACAGCAGATGACCGAGATAGGTCACCTCCTGTCGACAATATTGAAATTTAGAAAGGGATACTTTATTGCCATTAGCAGCCAAATGAGACAATAATTGTACAGTGGCCTTCTTACAACCTTCCTCGGTATCAGAGGCCACTAACAAATCATCTACGTATTGCAAAAGCACATTACCAGGGGGCAAGACCAAATCATCCAACAATGTCTTCAAAGCTTGACTATAGATACTAGGACTCTCTGTGTACCCCTTGGGAGCAGGACAGAACCAGAAGCTGCGACCAGACAATGAGAAGCCAAAAATATGGCGGCTATCAGGATGAATCGGAATGCTAAAGAAAGCATTTTTCAAATCAATCACAGAGAAATTTTGAGCAGTAGGAGGAATCATAGTGAGAATAGTAGTGATGTCTGAAACCACGGGGCATTGGGGCACCACTATTTTATTAATTTCGCGCAAATCAATCACAAAACGATAGGTATCAGCATAGTCAGGATCGCTTCCAATAGGTGCTCTCTTTAAGATAGGCAAAATGGGGCTGTTGCACACATTAGCGGCTGTCTCTTCCACCACGCCCCTTTTTGCCAAATCTTGTATGATGGACAGCAAAGCCTTCTCACCAGCCGGAGAAATTTTATACTGAGGTATACGAGGAAGCCGAGTATTTTGCTTCAAAGTAATAGAAACGGGCGGAATCTTCAATAATCCTACATCTGTGTCGCCAGTGGCCCACAATGTTGCTGGAATAGCACCAAACTCAGGAGGGAGGGGTTCATTTTTAGTGAAACACTGCAAAGTGTGCTTCCCAAGGGAATTAATAGTCAAATAAACACCATCAGGTGAACAATGAATCTTAGCATGTAATTTCTTCAACAAATCCAAGCCCAACAAATTTTGGCCACAATGGGAAGTCAAAAGAAACGGGGAGTCTATGGTAACATGACCAATTGTAAAGGGAATAGGTTTGGAGATGGGGCTCACCACCGGAATTCCCGAGAATCCTACCGAAACATTATTGTGCCCGGACAGAGCTGCCCCTGGGACCAGGGAACGAGAAATAGAACTATTCATTGCACCCGTATCAACTAAAAACTTTTCAGATGTCCCCATCAAATGCGCCTCTACATAAGGTCCTTGCTGATCAACGGGTACTGACACCTGGCCCTCACTTTGTCCATGGCTATCCTATGTATAAGCATACCCTTCGGTCGCGTCCATTGCACACTCCTCATTATAATACTGCCTACCTCTTGGATTATCAAAGTAATTCTTTTCTTGTCCAACTTGCGTTGCCTCTTCTCGTCGCATATCACTGCGATCCACACTTCCCCGACCTCTTCCTCTACTTCTCATAGCCCCATTCTTGGCCAGCAACAACGGACACTGAGATCGCCAATGCCCTTCCTCCTTACAATAAGCACACTGATTTATTCCCAAAGCAACAGCCGACCCTCTGCCTCGTCCAGTTCCCGCCCCCCTCGGGACAAACCCTCTACCGCCTCTCTCTCTGCCTCATCCTTGAGCGACTTGTTGCAACAATACCAGTGTTTTAAGATCCTTCGCTTTCTTTTCCGTCTTATCCTTACTCTCATTTTCTCTATAATATTATCGAAGGTGTGGAAGTGGTCCAGGTACTTTCAGCGGCTTGTAGTCGTACAGAGACTTCTGGCAACAAATTGGTCACAAAACGATTAACAAATAACCGTATACCGCCCTCCAACGATAAATCCTGTCCACTAAAATCAATGAATACGCCCTCAAATCTAGTGAAAAAATCAGAAACACTTTCATCTTTCTTCTGTTTATATGCTGTCAATTTGTCCCAATCCACCTTACGAGGCGGAATTAAGGAATGCATGTAAGTGATAATACGGCCAGGTAATGCAAATACTTCAGGTTTCAGCTTATCCCCAGGCTTACGATCCTTGTCCCAATCTTTTGTCTGGTCCCATGTTCCGCCTAATCCTTGAGCATGGTCTTGATCATGCACCTGACGCCAGACGTCAACGGGGACCAATAATGCAAAAAATATCTCTATGTCAGCTAAGGTCATGATGGCCGAAGAGGCCGCTTCTGTGAGTTCTTTATAATAAGCCATGGGATTTTTACGGGGATCGGGTAATTGTGATTTTAGCGAGAGGACTTCACTCCTCTTCCAGGGGGTGTAAACCCATTGCTCCTGCACTCAAGCCTCTACACGAGGTCTTGTCACCACGCCATAGTCCTCCTTTAGCTCCAGAATTTCAGGAAGAAAGATAGGATGAACTTCTCGCATAGGATGCTGAGTGTCCCACGAGGGACACCTTTGACGCATCCGTTCTCGATAATTTAATAAAACCTCCACATTCTTATACACTTGTTCTGGGCTAAGTTCGGACTTATGAGCCCTGTTCCGGATGTCATACATCACTTGGGGGGCCAACCCTCCTGGAAAACACTGTTCCCAGAGAGTAATGATATGTGCAGCCATGTGTTTCAAGGCATGTTGCTGCATAACAGGCTCATAGTCTCGAAGCGTGGTCCATATATCGGTTACAGTGTAAATAGGCTGTCGCATCCCCTGGGATGACTGATCCTCAATCATCTGTTTCTCATTCTGTCCTACAGCCGAACGGGTAAACAACTTCCACGTGTTGAAATCCCCCGGAGCACGAAACGGAGTTGAAACAGCTGGAGTTGGGGTCGTGCTCGCAGAAGAGGAAGCCCACACAGGGGTGGGGGCAGACAAAACAGCTGTGGACATAACGGAAGACTGCAGTGTAACAGGCAATAAAGTAGCCATCTCAGACACTGAGGGAGACAAAACAGAAGACATTCCCTGAGAGGCAAGGGAAGAGGAATCAACAGGGGCGGGAGCTGAAGGGGCCTGTATTAAAGTCGGGGGAACAACGGGATATATACGCTGCGGAGCATAAGGTGGAGGTGGACGAGTATCCAATAAATCCTCTATCTCATCTTCCGCTTCAGTCCTAGCCACATAGGTCTTATCCACTTGCAATCTAAATTGTATGTCTGCACAATCAATCCCTTGTTCCGTTCGTGCTTTATCATAAGCTATGGCCTTCTGCGTAATCATCTGATTTCCTTTCATCCTATATACTTTCTCCTCCTGCATACGTCTACGCTTTGCTTCCTTCTGCCACAGGTTGACTGTCGACTACGTTTAGAAAATAATCGATCCTGCAGAAAATACATTTTTTTCTCATCAAAAGACCCGGTTAAGGGCCATTGTAATTCCACATTATCTTTAGTATATTTATGCCATAGTGTATTAAACAAAAGAGTTGTAATACCATGCTTTACATACATATCATAACTTGGGCTGCCCTCAGGCGGGGCAGGTTGACTTTCAGCCAAACGCGTATAATTTGGGCGGCAACAACATCTAAAACAATTCAATTTGCTAAAACACGGCATGGTTATTGTCGTCACGCGTTCCTAATCATACAGATAAACTTCCAAACATGGCCATGTTCAAACATTCATAAAACGTACCACCTCACACTCATTTAAACATACACAAGACAATAATATATATATATATACACATACAAAAATATTCAAAAGTGACGTCTTTTCAAACAAAGAACAGAGCCCGTCGACTCCTGTTCATGGAGAATCAATCAAATTCAGATTCCAAGACAGACAAATACCAAAACCAAGCAGTCCAAAGACTACAAAGAGACTGTCAGACAGGTATAACCACAAACCGACCTACAGACCATCCCGCAGCCTTCCTGGTTCACTCTTGGGACTATTCTGACTAAGCCTGCTTCATTAGCACTGCTTCAGATGTGTTCCCAAGGCTACCCAGGTACAGCCACAGGCCTTTCTGAGAGCAGTCCGGCCGGGCGTGCACCACACGTGCCACACCGGGCGTCTGATCGGCGTCTCTATTATTCACAAAAAGGTCAGTGGAGCATCTACACGTGCAGCCACCACAATGCTTCCCCATCAGACCCCCAAAATTCTCCGTGGTACACTGACCACCAAGTACTTACACAGTTAACTGCTTCCAAAGCACTGCTCAACAGTGCATGCCAAAAACATCAAAACGGTTCCACTCACCTGGTGCACACAGGTACAATAGCGTGTTCTCCACTGCCAACTCCTGAAGACCAACACGGTCAGTTCCTGGGTTACGCCCGTAGGACTCCGGTGAAGGGTCACTAGCAGCTGGGGATACTCTGATCGTGAGAGCGGAGTAAGTTCATACCAAAAATGGCTGTATTTTAAAGGATCCTTTTTCCGTCCACCCGCTCGACCAGAATTACCCCTTTGTCCTTACCACCCGTTTACGGGGAGGACGACCCAATCACGGAGGGGTGCTTCTCTATACGCAGAAGAGGAAGCCCACACAGGGGTGGGGGCAGACAAAACAGCTGTGGACATAACGGAAGACTGCAGTGTAACAGGCAATAAAGTAGCCATCTCAGACACTGAGGGAGACAAAATGGAAGACATTCCCTGAGAGGCAAGGGAAGAGGAATAAACAGGGGCGGGAGCTGAAGGGGCCTGTATTAAAGTCGGGGGAACAACGGGATATATACGCTGCGGAGCATAAGGTGGAGGTGGACGAGTATCCAATAAATCCTCTATCTCATCTTCCGCTTCAGTCCTAGCCACATAGGTCTTATCCACTTGCAATCTAAATTGTCTGTCTGCACAATCAATCCCTTGTTCCGTTCGTGCTTTATCATAAGCTATGGCCTTCTGCGTAATCATCTGATTTTCTTTCATCCTATATACTTTCTCCTCCTGCATACGTCTACGCTTTGCTTCCTTCTGCCACAGGTTGACTGTCGACTACGTTTAGAAAATAATCGATCCTGCAGAAAATACATTTTTTTCTCATCAAAAGACCCGGTTGAGGGCCATTGTAATTCCACATTATCTTTAGTATATTTATGCCATAGTGTATTAAACAAAAGAGGTGTAATACCATGCTTTACATACATATCATAACTTGGGCTGCCCTCAGGCGGGGCAGGTTGACTTTCAGCCAAACGCGTATAATTTGGGCGGCAACAACATCTAAAACAATTCAATTTGCTAAAACACGGCATGGTTATTGTCGTCACGCGTTCCTAATCATACAGATAAACTTCCAAACATGGCCATGTTCAAACATTCATAAAACGTACCACCTCACACTCATTTAAACATACACAAGACAATAATATATATATATATATATATACACATACAAAAAATATTCAAAAGTGACGTCTTTTCAAACAAAGAACAGAGCCCGTCGACTCCTGTTCATGGAGAATCAATCAAATTCAGATTCCAAGACCGACAAATACCAAAACCAAGCAGTCCAAAGACTACAAAGAGACTGTCAGACAGGTATAACCACAAACCGACCTACAGACCATCCCGCAGCCTTCCTGGTTCACTCTTGGGACTATTCTGACTAAGCCTGCTTCATTAGCACTGCTTCAGATGTGTTCCCAAGGCTACCCAGGTACAGCCACAGGCCTTTCTGAGAGCAGTCCGGCCGGGCGTGCACCACACTTGCCACACCGGGCGTCTGATCGGCGTCTCTATTATTCACAAAAAGGTCAGTGGAGCATCTACACGTGCAGCCACCACAATGCTGCCCCATCAGACCCCCAAAATTCTCCGTGGTACACTGACCACCAAGTACTTACACAGTTAACTGCTTCCAAAGCACTGCTCA
Organism: Triturus cristatus; assembly: GCF_964204655.1. Lineage (NCBI taxonomy): Eukaryota > Metazoa > Chordata > Amphibia > Caudata > Salamandridae > Triturus > Triturus cristatus. The sequence goes on from NC_140590.1 coordinate 1,376,512,638, forward strand.
ACAGTGCATGCCAAAAACATCAAAACGGTTCCACTCACCTGGTGCACACAGGTACAATAGCGTGTTCTCCACTGCCAACTCCTGAAGACCAACACGGTCAGTTCCTGGGTTACGCCCGTAGGACTCCGGTGAAGGGTCACTAGCAGCTGGGGATACTCTGATCGTGAGAGCGGAGTAAGTTCATACCAAAAATGGCTGTATTTTAAAGGATCCTTTTTCCGTCCACCCGCTCGACCAGAATTACCCCTTTGTCCTTACCACCCGTTTACGGGGAGGACGACCCAATCACGGAGGGGTGCTTCTCTATACGCAGAAGAGGAAGCCCACACAGGGGTGGGGGCAGACAAAACAGCTGTGGACATAACGGAAGACTGCAGTGTAACAGGCAATAAAGTAGCCATCTCAGACACTGAGGGAGACAAAACGGAAGACATTCCCTGAGAGGCAAGGGAAGAGGAATAAACAGGGGCGGGAGCTGAAGGGGCCTGTATTAAAGTCGGGGGAACAACGGGATATATACGCTGCGGAGCATAAGGTGGAGGTGGACGAGTATCCAATAAATCCTCTATCTCATCTTCCGCTTCAGTCCTAGCCACATAGGTCTTATCCACTTGCAATCTAAATTGTCTGTCTGCACAATCAATCCCTTGTTCCGTTCGTGCTTTATCATAAGCTATGGCCTTCTGCGTAATCATCTGATTTCCTTTCATCCTATATACTTTCTCCTCCTGCATACGTCTACGCTTTGCTTCCTTCTGCCACAGGTTGACTGTCGACTACGTTTAGAAAATAATCGATCCTGCAGAAAATACATTTTTTTCTCATCAAAAGACCCGGTTAAGGGCCATTGTAATTCCACATTATCTTTAGTATATTTATGCCATAGTGTATTAAACAAAAGAGGTGTAATACCATGCTTTACATACATATCATAACTTGGGCTGCCCTCAGGCGGGGCAGGTTGACTTTCAGCCAAACGCGTATAATTTGGGCGGCAACAACATCTAAAACAATTCAATTTGCTAAAACACGGCATGGTTATTGTCGTCACGCGTTCCTAATCATACAGATAAACTTCCAAACATGGCCATGTTCAAACATTCATAAAACGTACCACCTCACACTCATTTAAACATACACAAGACAATAATATATATATATATACACACACAAAAATATTCAAAAGTGACGTCTTTTCAAACAAAGAACAGAGCCCGTCGACTCCTGTTCATGGAGAATCAATCAAATTCAGATTCCAAGACCGACAAATACCAAAACCAAGCAGTCCAAAGACTACAAAGAGACTGTCAGACAGGTATAACCACAAACCGACCTACAGACCATCCCGCAGCCTTCCTGGTTCACTCTTGGGACTATTCTGACTAAGCCTGCTTCATTAGCACTGCTTCAGATGTGTTCCCAAGGCTACCCAGGTACAGCCACAGGCCTTTCTGAGAGCAGTCCGGCCGGGCGTGCACCACACGTGCCACACCGGGCGTCTGATCGGCGTCTCTATTATTCACAAAAAGGTCAGTGGAGCATCTACACGTGCAGCCACCACAATGCTGCCCCATCAGACCCCCAAAATTCTCCGTGGTACACTGACCACCAAGTACTTACACAGTTAACTGCTTCCAAAGCACTGCTCAACAGTGCATGCCAAAAACATCAAAACGGTTCCACTCACCTGGTGCACACAGGTACAATAGCGTGTTCTCCACTGCCAACTCCTGAAGACCAACACGGTCAGTTCCTGGGTTACGCCCGTAGGACTCCGGTGAAGGGTCACTAGCAGCTGGGGATACTCTGATCGTGAGAGCGGAGTAAGTTCATACCAAAAATGGCTGTATTTTAAAGGATCCTTTTTCCGTCCACCCGCTCGACCAGAATTACCCCTTTGTCCTTACCACCCGTTTACGGGGAGGACGACCCAATCACGGAGTCCCGGCGGAGTCGCCAACTGGTGTATCATAAAAATAACCTAAAGGACTATACCTACCAATAGTCACAATACCATTACCAAATAATCAGTCAGTTGGCAGTGAAGAAGGTTCAATCGTTTATTCAACAAAATACTCTATAGAGGAGCCTCTCTGAACCTCACCCATCAGGTGCGCCGAGTTGACTGCTGGCTCGTATTCAAACATGAGGTTATATACTTTTCGGTTCAACACATACAATCACTGTAAAAGGAAAAACACCAGTTGGCCCTCGAGCTCCAGGAAAGGACCATATATGGCACACATCAGATCAGTACAAAGGCTTGACTATTACCGATGAGGTCAGGAGGGGTGACTCCCTTTCTTCTTGGTGCCTGGGAGTGTAGGCCCGGCGCCTCCAGGAGTGCACTTATCAATGCCAGATGTGACCTTGAGTCTTAGAACAGTCGAATAAACAGCCTACCTTCAGCTGCTACCAGTAACTCAGATGACTTAGGGCCTGACAACTGCACGTGATCAGCACGTGATCCCGGTGCGTGCTCGAGCATGTATTTAGAAGATGGAGTCTGTATGGTTCTCGGCCTACTCTTCTAGCAATAGATACACAGGAAGAAAATAAATAACGTTTTCTCCAAGCAAAAGTATAAATATCAGGCAGGGAGTGTACGTATAGATGCATCATGCTAACATAATATAGGTCCGATACTCCTTATATACGGGAAATCTACCTTTTTATCCCTCACACTGTGTTGTGTAGCAGATCAACATCTCCCTGAACATGACAAGTTGGAATCACAACAGAGGCAAGTATGGTGTACTGGTGAGTTTATTTACAAACATGTGTGAGGGAAGTGCACAGGATGGTGGGTGCTGTACAGTGGTTTGGGAATCCAAAGTTCACATTGGAGTTGGAAGTGCTGGTAGATGAAATGTCCAGAGTAAAGTCCACAGTCATCTGATACATTGGCCCAACATGAACCCTCCATGTCATGTGGGCGAGTTGTGTGCGATTGGACAAGGTGAACGGGTTGCGCATTGTCCAGAACAGGTTTGGAGGCCCTGGGGGATGTGCTGGGACATCTACCTCTCACATGTCCTTCTTCGGACGACCCCTCTTCTTCCGGGGGGGGATGATCCTCATGTGCAGGCCTCTGCAGTGCAGGGGACTCTCCGCCAGAGTCCTCCTCCCTCCCTGTGGCGCTGGCAGATGGTGTTGCGACAGATGTGATGGGCACACAGGGGGGTGTGGACAGGTTGGTGTTGATCTGGCGGAGGCATTGTAGTATGTCCCGATGCACCGCAGTGATGTCATCCCACTTGGCCTCTATGCGGGCATGGTGGGCAACCTGCTTGTGTTGCATGTCCTTGAGGATCCCCACTACCTGGCCAAATCCTCCGGTGCTATCTTGGTACGCATCTAAGATGTAGGTTGTCTGTGACTGCGACTCCCAGCATACACTTGGCTACACCCCCCTTCCCAGCATGCCCATACTTCCTCCCTCTTGACTCTGCTTCCCTGTGAGGGGGTGTGACAGCAATGGCAGGATGGCTGACTGTGTAGTCCTGATGTTTGTTATTGGCCATTCCCCAGCATGGCCTTATGCTCCCCACAACAGAGCCCAGTGTCAGACATCTTGTCAGTCCCTTCCCACTCCCTGTGAGGCGAGTATGGTTCAGTTTGATCTTGCTGGGCCATGAGGGTGGGTGTAGGTTGTCTGTGACTGTGACGCCCATCATACTCTTGGCTACACCCCGCTTCCCAGCATGCCCATACTTCCTCCCTCTTGACTCTGCTTCCCTGTGAGGGGGTGTGACAGCAATGGCAAGATGGCTGACTGTGTAGTCCTGATGTTTGTTGTTGACCATGTCCCAGCATGGCCTTGTGCTCCCCACAACAGAGCCCAGTGTCAGACATCTTGTCAGTCCCTTCCCACTCCCTGTGAGGTGAGTATGGTTCAGTTTGATCTTGCTGGGCCATGTGAGTGGGTGTAGGTTGTCTGTGACTGCGACTCCCATCATACTCTTGGCTACACCCCCCTTCCCAGCATGCCCATACTTCCTCCCTCTTGACTCTGCTTCCCTGTGAGGGGGTGTGACAGCAATGGCAAGATGGCTGACTGTGAAATCCTGGTGTTTGTTTGGCTACAAGTCCCAAGTGAGCCCCTGTGCTTCACACAGCAGCACCCAGTACGGGGTATCTTTTGCTGATATTTCAATGAGGTGTGTGTCAATGCATTGTACCCAGTGAGTTGTGTGGAGTTTGTGTTGAGGGGGGGTGCCTCCCCATGCTGATTAATATGGTCAGGGCTGTCAGTCCTCCTTCCCATCATGAAACGTGCTTCCATTGTAGGGCGTGCAAGTTGTCTTTCAGGATGTCAGTCAGTGGTGTCCTGCTTCTGATTTGCACACACCCCTAGCAGGGCCTTGTGCTCCCCACAGCAGGACCCAGTGTCAGCCATCTTATCAATCATTTTCCACTCCCTGTGATGTGGGCATGTTTCTGAGAGGTCTTGATGGGCCAATCAGGAGGGTGTGCATTATCTGTGACTACAGGCCCCATCATGCTTTTGGCTACACTCACTTCACCTGCATCCCCACTATTCCTTCCTGACAGTCAGCTCCACTGTGAGGTGGTGTGTTTGTGGTGGCAAACTGTCTGGCAGGGTGTATTTGGCTTAGTGCCACTGGCTTGCTCTATTTGTTTGTAGGTTGGTGCATGTCTTGACACAGTTCCCAGTCACTCTGAGATGGCAGGTATTGTTTTTGTCTGATTGGCATACACATCTTGGGCTGATTATCTATTGGTTGGTGTAGCTTTGCTTGCAGTGCATGGTTTCACTGTCCCCTTGCCACACAATCTTGGGTATGTTGTTTGTGTACTCACCAGGCTCTGGGATGTGTGTTAGGCCATGGACGCTCTCTGGTGGTAGGATATCCCGCTCCTTCTCCTCCCAGGTCCTGAAGTAGACTGGTTTGCCAGGAGGGCCACCGCCGGTGCACTGACTCAGGGCGTGTTCTTTTTTGATGAGTTTCTTGACCCTCCTGCGCACGTCATACCACCTGTTCTGGATGTCGTTCTTTGTGCGCCTTGCTGGTGCTTGTGCGTTCACCTTGTCCACAATCCTCACCCACATCTTGGTTTTCTGTGAGATGGGGGTCCTTTGAACCAATGTACCAAACAAATGTGGCTCTACTCTGATGATCTCATCTACCAGCACTTCTAACTCACTATCTGTGAACTTTGGATTCTTCTTTGGAGGCATGGTGGTGGTGAGTGATGTGTGTGTGAGGGTGCAAGTGATGGCGGATTGGTGTTGGTTTTGCTCTGTGTATGTGTGTGTGCTTTTGTATGAGGTGCTGATGGTGTGTTAGTTGTGTGATGGGTGAGTTGTGAGTGTGTCTGTGGTTGTTGTGTACTGGTGTTTGCTGCTGGCTGTGTCTCCTGTTTGCAAGGGATGATGGTAGTGATTGTAGTCCTTTATATAGTTGGAGTTGTGGGTGTGTCTTTGTCCCATGTTTTTTTTGTGGTATTTATTGGCTTTGTCATTGCTTGTTTGGTCCTTTTTTTGTCTTTTTTCCTCTGTGTTTTGTAGGCATGAAGGAGACGTTCATCTGAGGGAAACGGATGCTGCTGTAGTCTCGTGCGGGCTTCTCCACCTCGTTCACGCTGCTTGTCTTCTGTGTTTAGTAAGCGTCGGTCGCGGCGGTCTCTATTGCTTGTGTGCCGGGTTGTCTGTGCGTGTCGGTCAAGCGGCTTGGTCTCCGTGCGAGTCGGTCTGGTTTTACACGCATTGCATCGTACTGCGCTAATCGTACATCGCGGGTACAGGTCGGTCGGGTTCATTCCGGGTTTGTGTCGGTCGGTGAAAATCGCGTCAGTTTTCCGGCCGGATCACTATTTTCCCTACGGCTCGGTCGTACGGCTTGTATTCCGTACGTTTCGGTTGTAATTCACACGCGTTGCATCGTACTGCACGGGTCGTACAGCGCTGGTCCGTGTCGGTCGGTATTCGGTCCGGGTCCGTGTCGGTCGGTTCGTTTTGTGGCCGGAATTGGCCCCTATATTGTATAGTCACAGACTAAATTACTACAAACATTAATTCTCCTTCTCTGCACTTTACATACAGGGAACACAAAGGACTGGGTTGAATCTTACCTGCTTCACTGGTTACACCGAGGAACACTTCATTGTTCTTCCACTGTTTCCCCTCTTTCCCCATTACACCAGTTTTGCTGTGACAAGGTTGGGCAGGCTTGGTGAGTAGGGAAAGTTGGGACCGTTTCTTCTGAAGCTTGCATATTGCTCCTGTAGACACAACAGGTGAAATTTACCACAGGGCATATAAAACATCTTTTATATTGTCCCTTCTTTTTATAACAATGCACCCTACCCTTGGGGAAAAGAAGTACTTCTGATTCCAAAGTCGAATTTGGACACAGTCTGATTTTAAAACAAGCCTGCAAGGCAGGGCTGGCTTTAAAATGACACTAGACACAACAGCAGTGCACGCTTGAGTACATTAAGTCCACTGGGGTGTCTAAACCTACATTCCCTAACATATTCTAGGGACTCACAGGTATTTTAATTAATGCTACGCATTTCAGTATATATTGTAAATGTATGTGATGTAATTTTTTGTATAAGTATTGTTTATGTTTTTTAATATATGTGTTACATTGTTTGTAGTTATTAAATTTAATTCAATGAAATTATGTGTTTTTTAGTCCCGCAGCGGGTTGTCAGTTTATAGGGAAATAGGGTGGGAAGTAATTTATTTTATAATAAATTAATGATTATTTTTTATTTAATAATATTTATTTATTTGAAATGTAATTGTGTTAATTGTGGTTTTAATTTTTTGGGGTAAATTGTAGGTGTGTGTTGTGGGGTTTATAGGGGTAAAGGATGGGAAGTAATTTATTTTTAATTAATAATTTGTTGTTAATTAATATTAATTATTTAATTGATAGTTAGGTTAATTGTGTAATTTGTTTTAGGTGTGGGTTGTGAGGTTTAGAGGGGTAAAGGTTGAGAAGTAATTTATTTTTAATTAATTATTACTTAGTTGATAATTAATATTAATTAATTACTTGATAGTTTATTATGATAATTGTTTAGTTAAATTTTTTTAGGTTCGGGTTTTGGGTTTATAGGGGTAAAGAGTGGGGAGTAAATTAATTCTAATTAATGTATAAGTAGTTGTTAAATACTATTAGTTATTTAATTGAAAATTCATTTTAATTGTGTAAATCATTTTTTTAAAGTTTCATTTGAGGTGCAGGTTGTGGGGATTATGGGGCTAAAGGGTGGGAATTTCATTAATTCTAAATGAATATAATTTGTATTTTACTTTATAATATTTGTTTAATTGATAATTTATTATGTTAATTGTGCAAATACATTTATTGTTTTTATATTTTGGATGTGGGTTGTGGGTTTTGTAGGGTTATGGGGTGGGAAGTAAATTAATTTTAAGCTAATAATAATTATTATTTTCATTAATATTAATGTAATAATTAATTATGTTAATTGTGTAAATATTTTTTTGTTAAATGTCATAAGTGTTTTGTGTCTTTTGTGGGGGTATATTGTTGGAAGTACTTTAATTATAATTAATTAAAAAGTAATAAAAATCAGTTTGTTGATGAATATTTATATTCATAGTGTAAATAATGATTTAGGTACAGATTGTGAGTTTTGTGGTCTTATAGAGAGGGAAGTAACTAAACTAAATGTATATAATCATTAATGTTTTTGTTAATAAATAATGTCTAAATACAAATGTTTATTTTTATGAAAATTATTTTTATATCTTTTTTTAATTATAATACTATTTGTAGTAACTTGTGAGATGTATTTAACATTGTAATATGCTTTTATTTTTTCAAATTTTTAATATTAAATATATTTTAATTTTTTTCAACATATTTGTATATTTTGATTTACTTTTTTTTTTAAATAATTTTATTTTGTTGAAGATATTTTGTTTGCTTTTATTGTTGAACTGACTGGAGTGGGAATAGTAAATTTTACCCCTCAGCAATTCAACACTTTCCCAACTGTTGTATTGACTGTTAGTGGGAATAGTACATTTTACGCTTCCGCTATTCAACACTTTCCCGACTGTTGCACTTATTGGAGTGGGAATAGTAAATTTTACCTCTCTGCAATACAACTCTTTCCCTACTGTTGTACTGGCTGGAGTGGGAATAGTAAATTTTATCCCTCCGCTATCCAACACTTTCCCTACTGTTGCACTTATTGGAGTGGGATTTGTAAATTTTAACCAGTTCTATTAGTTTTGCTTTTTGTGACGTGGGAGTAGTCATTATTTTAATTTATGTTTTTTAATAGTTTGTCTAGTTGGGCATAAATTGTAGTGGGAACAGTATATGTATTATATTTTATATTTAATAATTTATTTTATGCTGTTATAATTTATATTATTATGTTTTGTTAATTTAAAATTATAATATTTTTATCTATTCATATTTTTAATGTGTAAAATAATTTTTTTTTTTTTTTTAAACCTTTATTGCAGAAGTCAAAAGAGATACAAAAATGGGCCTACAACCTTCGGGCCGGCCGCTAGCAAACAATAAGAGCATAGAATACAAGTGGGAAACACATGCTGCAGCGTGAGAGTGATCACAGGAGTTGGAAAGAAAAAACGTTGGCGGCCACACCGTCCGGACCCCCCAGATGGCGGTTCCATTTTTATGTAAGAAATAACAAACAAATCCACAAGGCAGCAAGAAGTTGAAGCAGCAGTATGAGCTCCCCTGGGGAGGACCCTACCGATACACAGGAAGAGCGGGGGGGGACAGGCCGGAGCGGAAGCAAAGTGGACTCAGTACCCAGAACCAAGGAGACAAGGAGACTAGGGAGACGGGGCCAGTGCCAGATCAGGCGTCAGCGGCGGGGTACAAATTCCGCCACGGTAGGAGTTCCAGGGGCCCCATACTTTCACCCATTTCCCAGGCTTACCTCTCGCGACATACACCACTTTTTCCCGAAACATACACCAATCCATGTTGTCCTTCCATGCCGAGATCGTTGGCGACCTCTGGGAGCCCCACAATTGCGCTATGTCACGCTTGGCCACCATATAGCCCAGAGTCACCAACCACGTCTGCGGCACTGAGCAATCAGTCGGGCCCACACATTTAGCAGACACCTCCTCGCCTCAGGAAGCAGCGGCACATGTGTGACCGCCTGCAACACCGCATGCACACCACGCCAGAATCGCGCCACCTCCGGACATTCCCACAAAATATGGACGAAGGTCCCTAAGGAACCACACCCACGCTTACACAACCCATCCACGGAATATCCCATACGCATCAGACCCGGCCCCGTAACATAGACCCTATGGAGTATTTTGAGCTGGACGAAGCGAAGGTGGGCCGGTATGGCCACCTCTTTCGGGGAGGCCACCGCAGACACCCAGTCCTCGTCGTCCAGCTCCAATCCATCGGCGACCCACGCCTCACGAAGGCTAGTCAACAGTCCCGAGCGATCGTTGATGAGCTTTTTGTAAATCAAGGAAATCGTGCCGTCCGGCACATGCCCATCTAGCACTCTATCTTCCAGAGGGGAGTACTCCGGGATGGAGGCAACATCCGGGAATACGGAGACCAGCGCGTGACGGACCTGTAGATATCGAAAGTACTCCCTGTCCTGCAACTGGAATTCCGCCTGCAGCACATCGAACGTTTTGAATCCCCCCCTCGTCCAGAGATCGCCCACCCTGCTGATGCCTACCATGTCCCACTTCGCAAAGCCCTTCTAGGTTCACAGGGAGCCCAGCCGCTCAGAGGCATACAGTGGCGTCGCCCGGGTCAATCGATCCTTCCACCCCATAGCCAAGTTTGCCGCGTGCCACACCCGTACCATGACCCGCGTAGGGCCCGTCAGACGCGCGTCGAGCGATCGAGAGTAAAGCGCCCGATTATAGTCACCACCCGGCAGTAATAGTTTATCCATCTCAAAGGCCGGGTTTAGAGCGGGCCCGTAAAGGCCGTGGTTTATCGTGGCCAGCTGGGAGGCCCAGTAGTACCGTTTGATGTCTGGGAGGGCGACCCCCCGTCATACCACGGGAGTGTCAGGTTCGCAAGGGCGATACGCGGCCTCCCATCCCAGAATAGGTGGCGGTGCAGACTCTCCACCTCGCGAAAGTAGCGCGCCGGGACAACGTCCATCGTGTTCTGTAAAGCATATAGGAAACGTGGCAGCGACATCATCTTAAACAATGCCGCACGGCCAAGCGATGAGAGCGGCAAGCGCCTCCAACGCGCCACGTCCTCCTTCAGGCGCTGGAGGGGGGGAGCAAATTTTGTTTATATCGGGCCTCAGCGTCCAGGGTGATAAAGATACCCAGGTACTTAAATCCCTGAGGAGCGACCTGGATAGGGCAGCCCCGCGGTAGGATAGGAGTCTCCCCGGAGAGGACATACACACAGGATTTAGCCCAGTTGATGACTAGGCCAGAATTGCGGTCAAAGGAATGCAAAACATCCACTACTACAATCAGCGATTTACGCGGGGAAGCAAGGTATAAAAGGATATCATCTGCGTAAAGGGATACGCGATCCTCATACTCAGGGGTCCAACGGAGACCACGAATGGAAGGATCCCACCGCAGCCACTCCGCCAGGGGCTCCAAGGCAAGCGCGAAGAGGAGCGGCGACAGCGGGCAGCCCTACCGCGTACCCCTGCCCAGCTCAAACGGAGCCGACACTCTACCGTTCACCACCACCTGCGCCAGAGGTCCGGAGTATAACAGTTTCACCCAACCAATGAATCCCGGGCCAAAACCAAACTTCGCCAGCATCGCCCAAATATATGGCCACTCAAGCGTGTCGAACGCCATAGTGGCGTCCAAGGACGCCAAAATGGCCGGCTCTCGTATGAACGGGACCCGCGCGAGCACCCCATGCAAACGCCGCAGATTAAGCGCGGTGTTGTGATGAGGGATAAAGCCGGACTGGTCCTGGTGAATCAGATCGCACACCACGCTAACCAGCCGATTAGCCAGCACCTTGGCGAGAATTTTGGGCTCCGCATTCAACAGAGAAATGGGCCTGTAAGACGTGACCCGATCCCGCGGCCTCCCCTCCTTATGAATAACCACGATAGTGGCCAGACGCTGGTCCAGCGGGAGGGAACCCGCCGAACGGGCCGCGAGGAACATAGCACGGAGATGTGGCGCCAGCGTATCCGGTCGCAGCTTGTACAATTCGATGGGAAGGCCTTTAGGACCCATGGCCTTGCCGGAAGCGACCGAACGTATGGCGAGGGCAATCTCCTCAGATGTAGGGGCGGCGTCCAACGACACCCTATCCTCTTCCGAAAGGGAAGGCAGCGCAATGTCCCTGAGCAGAGCATGGGAATCCTCTTCCGAGCGGGAAGATACCGGGGAATACACCCCACGGAAATATTCTGCGAAGCAATCAACAATTTCACCCGGATCAGTGACACACACACCATCCAATTTCTCAATCGACGGGACAACTCGACTCGCTCTCTCCTTTTTATCCAGCCACGCAATCAATTTACCAGCCTTATCACCCACATCATACAGTCTCCCATGCTGCTCTCTACTGAGGCCCCTGGCTGCCTCCGTGACGAGGGCCTTATAGTCCGCCTGCTTGAGTCGGAGAGCATGTAATTTGTCGTCCGTCACCCCACATTCCAGATCACCCTCCAACTCAGTTATCTCAGTTTCAATACGGGTCACCTCCTCCCGCCCGCGCCACCGGGAATGGGAAATAAGGGACAGGGCCTCCCCCCGGATTACCGTCTTAAACGCCTCCCACAGAGAGACCGCAGACGATACAGATCCCACATTATCTTCAAAATACCGCTCAAGAGATTTAACCAAATCTGCGCGAATTGTGGGGTCACGCAGGTACCAGGGATTGACCGGGTGTAAAATAATTTTTAATGATTTCAAGTGTTTTCATGTTTTTATTTAATTATAACAGTTTGTTTTTTTAAAGATTTCATATTATTGGTATATTTATATATATTTATTTGTTCTTGTATTATTTTTAAATTATGATGTAAATTAAAATTCTTAGTTTAATAACTTTTTTATAAGTGGATATTTGTATATATATATATATATATATATATATATTATCTACTGGCGGTCGCCAGTAGATAGTTATAGTTAGGACCGAGTTTCCATAGGAAATCTCAAAATTCTATTTTGAATAACTTTGGCGCTGGTTGACGAATCCTCACGAAATTTTCAAAACTAATGGGGCGCTCCGTTCAACTCCTACCCTGAAAGTCTCGGGGTGATTCTTCAAGTAGGGGCCGAGAAAAAAGGGGGGTCCCAAAACGCGTTTTCCCTATGCATTTTTCCATAGGACCTTTAGACACAGCTACAGCCCGAACGGCTGAACAGAATTACTTGAAATTTGGCAGAGAGGTAGCCATAAGGTCAAGGGAGTGCCTTTTGCAGGTCTGGTGTAAATCTGTTCAGTATTTCCTGAGAAAATAGCATTTAAAAGCATATCAATATCTATACGCGCGCACCATGCGTGCACTGTGCGCGCACCCTGCCGTGCGCAAGCGCAATTCTGATTGGTTGTTAGATGTCGGTAAACATTCGAATCGGTCGAAACCAGGAAGTGTCGGCCGCCATTTTGTCTCTCGCAGTCTGAGGGGGTGAAAAACAAAGGTGGAGAACGTGAAAAGGGGGCAGAGTGGACAGTTCCTGACCCCCTAGCCTTGGTCAGGGGGCCACAGAAGGACCCCAAGGGAAAAAAAAATGTATTTATTTTTTTTAAATTGCGAGGTGCGCGCACCCTGCGCGCACGGCACGAACGGCGAACCGTGGGCGCTTCACTGAAAAAACCATAGGTTTCACACACGTTATAGTTACGAATTAGCATTTATAAAACCTTGCAAATTCACTTAAAAAACCATAGGTTTCCCACATGCTATAGTTAGCTGGACATTTCACTCATAAAAAACCAATGAAATTCCCCCGTTATAGTTACTGCAGGCAACTATAACTCACGCGACCGCAATCCTCTGCTGATGACGTCAGATATTACATCACTGATGACATATGTGTCTTTCTGAAAAATAAATATTTGTAATATATGTATAGCTAAAGATTAATGGAAGAAGACATGGGTAAATAAGTGTCTAAATACAGTGATGTAATATCTGACGTCATCAGCAGAGGATTGCGGTCGCGTGAGTTATAGTTGCCTGTAGTAACTATAACGGGGGAATTTCATTGGTTTTTTACGAGTGAAATGTCCAGCTAACTATAACATGTGTGAAACCTATGGTTTTTTAAGTGAATATATATATATATATATATATATATATATATATATTACCTACTGGCGGTTGACAGTAGGTAGTTATAGTTAGGACCATGTTTCCATAGGAAATCCGCAACATTCTATTTTGAATAACTTTGGCGCCGGTCGACGAATCCTCGCGAATTTCTCAAAATAGGTGGGGCGCTACGCTCCGCTCCTACCCTGAAAGTCTCGGGGGGATTCGTCAAGCGGGGGCTGAGATAAAAGGGGGGTCCCAAAACGCGTTTTTCCCATGCATTTTTCCATAGGACCTTTAGACAGGGCTACAGCCCGAACGGCTGAACAGAATTACTAGAAATTTGGCAGAGAGGTAGTCCTCAGGTCAAGGAAGTGCCTTTTGTAGGTTTGGTGTAAATCTGTTCAGTAGATTCTCAGAAAATAGCCTTTAAATCAATATATATATCTGAGCCAGCTTACGGTACGCTTACCGTACGCGTACGGTGGCGTGCGCGAGCGCGATTCTGATTGGCTCTTAGATCTTAGTAAACATTCGAATCGGCCGAAACCAGGAAGCGGCGGCCGCCATTTCGTGTGTTTCACTCAGAAAAAAAAGAGTGATAACAAGAAAAGGGGGCAAGGAGGAGAGTTACAGACCCCCTTACATTTGTGAGGGGGTCAAAGAAGGACAGAAAAGTACAAAGAAAACATTTATTGATTTTAAAAAAAATCACGGGGTACGCGTACGGTAAGCGTACGGTAACAAAAAAAAAAATAAAAGAAATGAAATGCAGATTTAAGAGTTTAGATATTAGGGGGCTCTAAAAAGAGCCGTTGTGTTTATGAAGTTATTTTTTAGTGGTACCTACAAGTAAGTACCGATGCAGAGTCTAAGGTTCAAGAGGAAGACTCTGTTCCCTTCATCATTGAAGTGCACACCATCTCCTCTATAAATGTCTTGCATGTCGTAACGCAAGTTGTTGTGGTAAATGGAACCCATACAATAGTCACGGAGGAAAGCAGAAACAGATTTGTTGACGTGCTTTCTTGCTTTGTCAATCTGCGGACAGAAATGATTGGACCAGTTCCATTTTTGCCTTTGGCATATGTTGGAAAACACAAAGGCAGTTTTAGGGAAAAGTGAAAACAGTTGTGCAAAGGTGTCCTTCATAAGCATTTCCAGACCTACCCCAGTCAAAGTGCCTAGGTCATTGCCACCACAGTGCACTATTATGAGGTCAGGGTGTTGGATTTGCATGAAGGATTTCACCAATGGCATCAATTGGTGCCACTTTAACCCTCTCTGACCAATCCATTTAATGTCTACATTTGGCAAAGCAAGGTCTCTCACAATACCTGTTTTCTCTGCAAACTTTTCACTCCAGAAGACATAGCTGTGTCCTACAATCCACACTGTGAACATCTTCAAAGGAGATCTGGATGCACTCAGGAGGTGTAATTCAGTAGAATGGTAAAAAGAAATGAAAGACAGTTTGGAAATGGAGGCATACATATTTTTTTATTAAAAAAAAGAACTGATTGGCTGTTTCATACCATTCTACACTAAAAACTAGGCTGTATGTGTAAATTTATAGAAGCATGTTTTGTATTGGTACAGAAAAATGTGTTACCAAAGAACAGTACTATGGATTTGCTGTAAGGTTTGAAAAGTCAAGCACTCTTGCTCTGTGGAATTGAAACATTGTTTGGCGAACTTCTGACCTAACTCCACACAGCAGTGTTCCATGAGCTGTTGCTATGGTAGCAGGCAGAAGTCAAGTTGGGGGAAGGGTACTAGGCAGAAGTCAAGTTGGGGGAAGGGTACTTTTGGAAAAGGGTTGGTTTTCAACCAATAGAAATGTGTGATTACATTTGAAAAAAAGGGGGAAGCACTGAGATTTGAAACTTACATGTATATGTGTGGAAAAATAGAGGGAAACTTTGCCATTATCTGGTTCTGCTGAGAGGAGAGAGGTGTAGAGAACAGAGATCCTGGCTCTGATAATCTGCTGTTTGAGTGCCACATTTCTTTCACAACTAACTAATTTTAAAGGTGAGTTTAGAGTTTGAGAGGAGATGTACATGGTAAATTAAGAAATGAATAATAGAAATGTAATTCTTTTTGTTGAAGTTGTGTTTATTATTTTCTGTTTTGGGAGAAATTTAAATGTGAGGAACATGTAAAATAATATGGACTATGTTTTCACGATAAATTAAGGTGTATTGGTATAAAAAAAGAATAGTTTAAGGGTTTGAGGTTGGACTCAGTAATGCAAATACATTCAGCATCACTAAGGCTGGTTGCCCTTGCTGGAATGTAGGCAGTCACCCAGGTTACACATGTTGGGAAATATAGGCAGAGATTTATTGTGTACAACTCTGGTAATTTTATATTTGCATTAGTAGGAAAAAGGGGGAGCGATTTTTTGGTGCAGAAGCAGACTCTTAGCACACACCCAGCTGCTTTCCATGTATAATCATGCACAGTATTTACAAGCGAGTGGGGTTTGAGGTTTCAGTCTGTAATGCAAATACATTCAGCATCACTAAGGCTGGTTGCCCTTGCTGGTATGTAGGCAGTCACCCAGGATACACATGGTGGTGGTCTGAAAAAGCAGTCTGGACATGGGCTTTTTAAAAAATCTGAAAAGTGGATTCATAATGTGTCAGTCTGTAAAAGTGATTATCACTTGCCAAAAAAAAAGAGCAGTAAGTGTGCTGTCAAATTGGCAAAGAAATTTCGTTTTGTGACTAATGTGAAAACATGACTCTGTGTGCAAATAGGAATTACAGGCAGAGATTTATTGCGTTTTGCTCTGGTGATTTCACAGTTGCATCAGTAGGAAAAAGGGGGAGCGATTTTTTGGTGCAGAAGCAGACTCTTAGCACACACCCAGCTGCTTTCCATGTATAATCATGCACAGTATTTACAAGCGAGTGGGGTTTGAGGTTTCAGTCTGTAATGCAAATACATTCAGCATCACTAAGGCTGGTTGCCCTTGCTGGTATGTAGGCAGTCACCCAGGATACACATGGTGGTGGTCTGAAAAAGCAGTCTGGACATGGGCTTTTTAAAAAATCTGAAAAGTGGATTCATAATGTGTCAGTCTGTAAAAGTGATTATCACTTGCCAAAAAAAAAGAGCAGTAAGTGTGCTTTCAAATTGGCAAAGAAATTTCGTTTTGTGACTAATGTGAAAACATGACTCTGTGTGCAAATAGGAATTACAGGCAGAGATTTATTGCGTTTTGCTCTGGTGATTTCACAGTTGCATTAGTAGGAAAACGGGGGAGCCATTTTTTGGTGCAGAAGCAGACTCTTAGCACACACCCAGCTGCTTTCCATGTAGAATCATGCACAGTATTTACAAGCGAGTGGGGTTTGAGGTTTCAGTCTGTAATGCAAATACATTCAGCATCACTAAGGCTGGTTGCCCTTGCTGGAGTGTAGGCAGTCACCCAGGATACACATGGTGGTGGTCTGAAAAAGCAGTCTGGACATGGGCTTTTTAAAAAATCTGAAAAGTGGATTCATAATGTGTCAGTCTGTAAAAGTGATTATCACTTGCCAAAAAAAAAGAGCAGTTAGTGTGCTTTCAAATTGGCAAAGAAATTTCGTTTTGTGACTAATGTGAAAACATGACTCTGTGTGCATATAGGAATTACAGGCAGAGATGTCATGATTGAGATAGATAATTTTCGAAAACTAGAACCATTTTTAATGCAATTAAAAAAAAATTTAAATGAATAAATATTTTTTTGAGTGGGTATGGTAAGTCAAAAATATCATGGTCCCTTTTTTCCACTTCTCCACAATCACATTTTCAGTTTTTAATTGTAGTCTCTCAAGGACCTTGTAATGTGATAATTGATTTTTAGTGTTTTTTTTTAAAAAAAAAAAAATTACGCGCACCGTACGCGTACGGTAAAAAACAAAAAAAAAAATTTTTTAAAAACATATATAAAAAAAAGATGAAAGATAAGGTTGGCTCTTAAAAGAGCCGTTGTGTTCATGCAGGGACAGAGGAAAGAAAGATTGGGAAAATTAGTCTCTGCGACAAGTGTGCTGATCTATTTTGTTGTTCACTAGGGAAACACTGGTCTCCCTATGACAAATTAGATCATGACAAGAGGCGCATCGAATATCAACCCTCAGAAATCGAGGGTTAATTTCCAGAGGGCCAGCAAAAGGAGATGCTCCCCCCACAGATGAAGAGCTCACCTGACCTGCAGAAGAAGGACTCGGCCCTGCAGATGATGGTCCAGGCTGAGCTGCTGTGGATGTGCTTGGTTGACTTTCTGAAGGGTTACCTCCAGTAAGTCGAGCATGTGTCCTTCTGTGTACATCCTTGAGGTGTCTCATCATGGTATGATTCCCAAAGGAATACTTCCTGTCAGGATTACCTCTTGAAAGTACACGCTTACACAGCTTACAAGTTACTAAGGGTGCATTTACCTTTTGCTGGCCTTCAGGAAAAGTAAAATAATCCCATACATAAGAGGTATTTTGTTTCCTCGCTCTCTGCCTCAAGGTAGTGCTGCTAGTGCTAGCCTCACTCTCAGAAGGGCTCTGCTGTTCTGCCATCGTATCACAAAGACAACCCAGCTCCTTCTCCTAAGGGATCACAAGCAGAAATGAGGGGAATGGGTGTGGTGTAGGAGAGTTCTAGAACTGAAAGTAGTTTCAACCAATCAAAAGTTGTGTTTCATGATCACATGACCTACCGTACGCTTACGGTACGCTTACGGTGCGCTTACGGCAAAAGTACACATGCGCGTAAAAAAGACACGCGCTTGCGCGCATGCGCATAACAGTCACTCCCCGACACTTCCGCGTAACGTGCGCGTGTAGCGTACACGCATACGCGTCCCACGCGGAGTACGCGCGGCTACGCAAATTGCGTAAATATACGCAAACAGCGTAGATAAATTACGGACGTTGCGTAAACCATACGCTTACCGTAAGCTTACGGTACGCGTACTAAAAAAAAAATAAAAAAAGGAAAAAATGTATTGCAAATAAATTTTACATGTTTATTTTATAAAATATATTAAAAAAAACATATTATAGAATTTTAAAAATGTAACCATAGTCTTTAAAAAAGGATAGAAAATTAAAATAAAAATATGTTTAAAAAAATAGAAGAAAAAAAAAATATTAGCATTTAAAAAACCTTGCAAATTCACTGAAAAAACCATGGGTTTCACACACGTTATAGTTAGGAATTAGCATTTAAAAAACCTTGCAAATTCACTGAAAAAACCATGGGTTTCACACACGTTATAGTTAGGAATTAGCATTTAAAAAACCTTAGAAATTCAATGAAAAAACCAAAGGTTTCACACATGTTATAGTTAGCTGGACATTTCACTCGTAAAAAACCAATGAAATTCCCCCGTTATAGTTAGTTCAGCTAACTATAACTCGCGCGCCCGCAATGCACTGCTGATGACGTCACATATTACATCACTCATGACATGGTCAGTGACATCACTCATGACATCACTGATGACATCTCAAATGACATCACTGATGACATCACTGATGACATCATCCTTGTGATAGAGTGGCAGACCTCCTCTTCCCCTAATATAACCTTTGATACACACATTCAAAAATAGAAATTAAAATTTTAAAAACAATGGACATACCAATACCAGTTACAACAACCTATACAGTAATTCTAAGATCCACATACACATCCACTCATTCACCAACAGTCCTATACAGTCACTCATACATGTACTCACTCATCATATGTACTCATACACCTATACATCCTGTTACACAATGCCACTCATCCATAGAGGTACTCACACACATAGTCACTCATGCTAAAAAAGAATCAAACATACATTTACTTGCATATACAGTTATACACACACCACCACACTTACTTCTACGGAAACTTACACATACTTAGTCTTTTAAACAATCACTTATAGAAACACATACTTATTCATACAGGAACTCTTTCAATCTCTCACTCTCACATATACTCGCTTATATACACCAATAGTCACATATACTAGTTTAAAACATATGTAGTTACTCATAAAGACACTATTGAGACAGTCATTCACTCACTAACACACCCATACACTCACTCATCCACCCATAGAGTCCTGCACACATGCTGTCTTCAACACATACAAAGAGTGAGTCATTCATTCATGCACCTATGCACTACGTAATACCCCCACCGAACCATGCAGACACTCAGACTGATACTCATAAAACCAACTAATAACCTATATAGACACCCATGTAGCTACTCACCAACCCATGCAGCCACTTATACACAAAGTGAGAGACTGATACAGATATTTACATATTTAAACATTACTCACTAAGCCATGTATTCACTATGATACACTTAATCAGTCAGTTACACAATCAATTTTTCAAAAACAAATCATCCATTTAGACACTTATATACCCATTTATTCTTCCATCGACCTTGAGATATACATATATAAAACATATTTAATTTTCAGAAACACACACATTCACTGGATGATGTCATCAGTGATGTCATCAGTGATGTCATTTGAGATGTCATCAGTGATGTCATGAGTGATGTCACTGACCATGTCATGAGTGATGTAATATGTGACGTCATCAGCAGTGCATTGCGGGCGCGCGAGTTATAGTTAGCTGAACTAACTATAACGGGGGAATTTCATTGGTTTTTTACGAGTGAAATGTCCAGCTAACTATAACATGTGTGAAACCTTTGGTTTTTTCATTGAATTTCTAAGGTTTTTTAAATGCTAATTCCTAACTATAACGTGTGTGAAACCCATGGTTTTTTCAGTGAATATATATATATATATATATATTACCTACTGGCGGTCGCCAGTAGGTAGTTATAGTTAGGACCAGGTTTCCATAGGAAGAGCATTTTTTGTTTTGCTTATAACTTTGGCGTTGTTTGATGAATTTTCATGAAATTTTCAAAACTAATTCTTTGTTTATATCAGCTCCTATGTTGAAGGTTCGGGGGTGATTCGTCAAGGGGGGGCCAAGAAAAAAGGGGGGTTCCAAAACATGTTTTCTCCATGCAATTTCCATAGGAAACTTTAGACAAGGCTACAGGTCGAACGGGTGAACAGTATTATCCCAAATTTGGCAGGGAGAAGGGTCTCGGTCTAGAAAGCACGCTTTTGTTTATTTGGTGTAAATACGTTCAGTAGTTTTGGAGAGATATCGAAATTTGCAGATATCGATATTTGGGGATTCTGCCATCTGATTGACTGTGGCGTTACGAGCACGAGCTTGTTGCTTATTTGCTGCGAGCTGTTGCAACTAGGAAGTGTTGGCAGTCATTTTGTGATTCCGTTGAAACGAGTATGGGGAAAAAGGGCAAAAAGAGTAGGAAACAGGAGGATAGGAGCACTGTAACCTCTGTGGGGAGTGCGAAGCGAACTAGTCACTCCTACCAGTCTGAAAGTGCGGTGTTGCTCAGAGTGACATGGTGCTGAGATGAGATGCTACTACACTCGGGTATGAAACCGAGAGCCTAAACCGTGAGGTAATTGCTGTAAAGTGATGTGCTCTGGTCTTTGTAGCATACGTGTGGAAGTAGTGTTAGTAGGCGTTTATACCATACAGGGAGTGCGAAGTGAACTACTGAGCTCTACCGTGCGTTTATACGATACCGGAAGTGGGAAGCAAAGTACTCACGCCTACCAGTGTGAAGACTCGGGGATCAAACAGAGCTGATTGCTGTAAAGTGATGGGCTCTGGGCGCTGTAGCATACTGGCCACTGTAGTATAACTGTGTAAGTAGTGTTAGTATGCATTTATATTATACAGGGAGTGGGAAGCGAACTACTCACCCCTACTGGTCTGAAGACTCGGGGATTAAACCGTGAGCTCATTGCTGTAAAGTGATGTGCTCTGGGCGCTGTAGCATACCTGTGGAAGTAGTGTTAGTTTGAGTTTATACAATACAGGGAGTGGGAAGCGAACTACTCACCCCTACCGGTCTCAAGACTTGTGGATAAAACCATGAGCTCATTGCTGTAAAGTCATGTGCTCTGTGTAGTATTCCAATGTAAGTCATAGTAGAATGTTAGTATGTAATGCTACTAGAATGTAAGTATGTAATGTTAGAATGTAGGGCTGTCATGAGGGGAATCTTGGGGAGTTTGTACACAGTGCTGGAGAAGACGGTTGCCTTGGTGTCTGCTCCTGTTGGTGGCTGTTTAAGCTGTCTTCTTTTCCTGCAATAAATCTACTTTGGCGATGAGCGGGAGAAGGTAAAAAGAATGCAGCACTCACCAATATTTTGAGCATCCTTGCGTTTTGCTGAAGACCCGTTTTCTTGGTGAAGCTGTTTCTACTCATCCCAGGGTCGTCGGCTCATCGAACTATGTGATCCTACCTCTGGTAGGATTTATATTTTTTGATTTTGGGCTTCCTCTGCCTCTTCACTACACTCTGGTTGCTGTACTACACATGTGCAAGTAGTGTTAGTATGCGTTTATACTAATTCTGTAGTTATGCAGTAACCAATGCATCATGGCCCTATGGAGTGCCACCTCCCAGGCGCAGATCATACAATGTCCTGGGGAGTTCATCCGCGGGACATTTATGTTTGCTATTACAGGGCGGGAGCATGGCTTCCACCCTTTGATAGCAAATCCTTGTTTACCTCGTTGAAGCGAGAGGAGGAAAACCTTGTATCGCTTCAATAAAGCGGATCCGTACGGTAAAAATGGAGAAACAAAAATGAAGCCGATTCTCACCCGTTCATTTAAATGAGCCCCCTAGTGGGTAATGTTACGGGGCCAATCCTATTATTATATTGCGGGGTCTCTGCAGCACTGGGGACCTTAATCTCACATGTAAATTAGGCGCGGGAGGGCACAGAGATGTTTTGCAGCCTAGGGGATCGCCACCTCCCCGGCTATTGTTTACTAATTGTTCAGGGGACTTCGAGGCCAACTCAAGTCCGGGGATCGGCAACCTCTGGGGCTTTACTTCAATATGCAGGGTGGGCCTAGCCAGTCCTTGAAGCCTCAGTGGCCCTAGGTAGTGACTTATTGGTTCTGTAATCACACGGACAGTACTCATGGTGTTATAAAGTGATACACTCATAGAACCCTTGCAGTTGTAGAATTACCCAGGCTTCATTTATGTAATAGTCTGTTGGTTTATATTTGGTAGGTGCACCGCAAAATAACAAATGTTTTCCCTCATAACCTCCTATCAACCGTCGATTTTCACAATAAACTACAGACAAGTGTTGTCAGAAAAAGAAGACCCATGCACTCACCTATTTATTGGTAAAAAAAATTACTTTTATTAAAACAACACAAATAAATGGAAACAAAACTTTATTCGAACAAA
Organism: Triturus cristatus; assembly: GCF_964204655.1. Lineage (NCBI taxonomy): Eukaryota > Metazoa > Chordata > Amphibia > Caudata > Salamandridae > Triturus > Triturus cristatus. The sequence goes on from NC_140590.1 coordinate 1,376,535,221, forward strand.
CAATAGTAAAACATGAAATAAAATAAGTGGGTGGGACTCCTCCGGAAGCAGCACACAAAACCTGCAAGAGAAAAAAGAAACATAAGTATGTGTGCCATGTCCAAGAGAAAAAGGAAGGTAGTCAGAAAGAAAGGAAGAAAGTTAGAATGGACAGAGAGCGAGTGGGTGGAAGGTAGAAGGGGAGGGAGAGTCAAAAGAACAGAGGGAGGAGGAGACAGAGCGTCGGCCAACTGCACCCAGCCCTCACTGTTCACCTCCCGTCACCCCTGTGTCTGGGACGCTGGGGTCCACGAGAAAGAGTGCGGTCTAGCAAGTCTTTAAAATGAAACAGAGCTATGAATGAGGCCAGAGATTACATTATTATCTACGGCAACATCGCTTGCCTGCACCTGAGCACCCAGGTTGCTGCACCCCAGCCCCTTCCCCCGCACTGTGCTCAATTGCAGCTCCTGCGCACGAGGCTTCACTGCTCACCTGCCACAACCTGTGTGTCCAACGATGTGCCAGTGCAAACTCAAACTCCGGGGTGCCGCTCTTAGGGTGGCACAGCAGGTCTCCAGTCGTGGACGGTGTCTTGATACCATGATGGAAGGCGTCAGAATGCCCAGGGCCTCATCACGGGCTGAGCATCCGCTCCGCCGATTATGGTGCCACTAACTCAGTGTCTGAGAAGGGAGAAATAATATAATGGTGGAAACGTCTTGAGGTAAATGAAGGTTTATTTCAAGCTTAATAGAGAACACCAGTTGAGTGCATCCTTCCTTCTTGAAGTATGATCTACCAACTGTTATTGGTAATTGTGGTTCAAAGAGGAGTTGGAGTGCACGAGAATACACAAGGTTAAATAATAATATGTTATGCCAATGTTCACATACAAAGGAACAGAGCACATGGTAGAAGCATAATGGGTGCATGCAATGCAGTGGCGCAAGCCTGTGTGCATGTACACTTAGTAGTCAGCTCACTACAGTGCCCCAAAAGCCAACGTCACGTGTCTGTAGGGCAGCACTGCCCACTGGCACAGGCCTACAGTATGGTCCAGCAGGTCCTTAAAATGAGACAGAGATGTCACTGAATGAGGTCAGAGATCACATCATTACGCACGGCAACATCGCTTGTTTGCACCTGCGCACCCAGGCTGATGCACCCCATCCCTCCCACCACAACGTGCTCAATTGCAGCCCCTGTGCACCCAGGCCCCACTGCTCACCTGCTGTCATTGTTGTGTGTCCAAACACGACGGCCAGCAGGGTTCACAATTCAGATGTAGTTTTGATTGCCAGGATGGTGTACACCTCATGGATCCGTTTTTTGTTATTGCGCATTGTGATATGTGAGGTGGATGCGGACATATCACCTGAGGCAGTGTGGAAGAACTGGGACATGTGGCGTCGTCGTTATCCTATTTATATGTACGCAAAGTGGGCTGGGCTTGCGTACGCCAGGCCAGCGTAGGGGTGTGAATAATTATTCCGGTGACCTGGGCGTTGTTCAATTCCTGCCTGGGCAGGAAGTGTACTTATGCGTGTGTCTCTGTTGCAGTTTTGACGTCGAGGAATCCGCAATTTACATTAATGTAGCATGTACCAGGAGGGCGGCAACTATCGCTAATGATATGCTGTCAAAAAACATTGAATGGACAACATCACATGTCATTGTCAAGCTGGTGGATATGCGCAGACTTGCATGTCAATGGTGTGCGGTATTATTGAAAGTGTTGCTATCGCAAAGCGCACGCATGTGAATGTGCTCGGATGGAGGGAGGATCAGCAGTAAGGTTACGTCATACACAGTGATAATGCTCATTACAGTCAAGCAATGCATGTCAAACGTGAATCTGAAAGTCTCACATATGACACACTACTATACTGGTAAAGCCTAACAACACAGCATACAGCAACACAAATCTACACATTACTCTTTACTGTTTGTCACATGTGATCTAGGATGTGCACTCTGCCCGTGGCTGATGATACCCCTTCGAGCCACCAATATCCAGGCCGAAAGAAAGCACAATAATGCACACACACACACACACCAGGGGCATCGTGTAACATACATTTGTTTTTTGATGTAACGTTTCAGATGCATGGCCATCACACGTGGAAGGCTACTGTACAGAGCATGATTATTGATAAAGATGATCGTTGCATGTTGTTTGTACTATAAGATATGTGTACACAGCAAAAAACTTTTTTAAAAAAGCTCTCTAAGCAGAACAGGTGTCTCTCATCAAACGCTGTAGAGAGAAAGACTAAAATGGGTGGGGTCCTCCAACTGTTACAATGGGAAATGTTATGAACCAATCAAATGGGTTTTTATAAGGTCACATGGCAATCGCACACCGAGAGTGCAAGGAGGACGCACCCAACGTGATTTTGAGAAAATATATTTACCAGATTATCGCTTGCTCTCATATACACTTTAAACTTGTTTAGATATAGTTTTCAGACATAAAAAAAAATGAGGGATTGGCGTACCCGGTGCGATACCATATGTCTATGACGTAACACAGGGCCTGGCAGCGTGCACTCGTCGCATACGGAATGCGCAGCCGGCGCGACCCCATACGTATATGATGTAACGCGCTGTTTGGTACCCCGCACCCGTTGCATACCAAACTAGTAGCTGGCGCGATGATGTTAGGTGGGACCATGTCATGAGTGATGTAATATATGACGTCATCACCAGTGCATTGCGGGCGCGCCAGTTATAGTTAGCTCAACTAACTATAACAGGCGAATTTCTCTGGTTTTATATGAGTCAAATATCCGACTAACTATAATGTTCCTGAAACCTATGTTTTTTTAGTGAATATATATATATATATATTAATGTATATATATATATATTTCGCAACTGCCAGCATGGGGTCAATATCTCACAGCAAGAAATGCCTTGCCCATGAGACTGGTGCCATCTGGTGACTGGGCACTGCTGACGCCTACGCCAATGCGGTGAGGTCTGTTTTGGCATACTCACCCTTTTTTCCATCGTCCCCCTTCAACCCTGAGCTTGTACCTGTTGATATTTTGTTTTTAATATCGCTAGTCGTCATTGACATTTGTGACTTTTGCCTCGGACCTGGCTACAGTGCACCCTTGTCTTGATCGTTTTAACATTCAATATATACCGGCCACTTCTGCATGCTAAAGTCTGGGATTGTCAGCGGCATTCTGGGATTTGTAGTCCCGGGATATTTCATTCCAGTGATTGGTGATTTTGGCATTTATGCCGACATTTGACATTTGACATTGCACATGCATCGTAATGTTTAAACCCCGGAGTATGGCTCTTAAAATCCCGCTTTTATACTTTTGAGATTGGCTGGTGGAATGGGCTATTCTTCCAGCGTTTCAGAAGGGAATGCGGTTGTTTTAAACAGAGGGGTCAAAGGGCGCTCTATTGCGAAGCTGTGACCAGCGGCAGCGTTCATTTATGGGCAGAGTCTGTTTTCAACTAACATTTTAATGATGTCTAGCAAAATGATGTCTTATTGCATTTTCTTAATTTTATAAATTCAGGCGCTTTGATAGTAAGAAGCTTGGCCGCGCATTTATATCCCAATATTTTTCCCACTTAACTGCACATATTATAATGTCTGCGATGTGAGTCTTTTTCATGCTTGATTTCATGATGGCAATTTATACAAACTGCTTATATTACACAATGTGTGTTTTTATAACATAGCACTTACTTTGCCTCTATCACGAGCTTGCCATTGCAGAGTACATTCTGGCTTTATAATGTTTGACTTACCTGCAAGTATGTCTTCAATGTCTATCATTCTGTCAAGTGGGAGGGAATATATAACAAGTATGTGAAATGAAGCCATTAAGATTGACAAAGGCTTTTGTAAAGCCGAAACGCGTCTCTTCTTCTACCTCATGGGTTGAGGGTGTCCTGAATGAATAAACTGATGCCGTACCCTGACAGCCTCGTGTCCGTGCCTACTGCGATGGTTTCCTCTGTGGGAGTTGGATGGATATATATATATATATATATATATATATATATATATATATATATATATATATATATATATATATATATATATATATATATATATATATTCACTGAAAAAACCATAGGTTTCACACATGTTATAGTTAGCGGAAATTTTACTGATAAAAAACCAATGAAATTCCCCCGTTATAGTTAGTGCAGGCAACTATAACTCACGCGACCGCAATCCTCTGCTGATGCTAATACTGTATTTAGACACTTATTTGCCCATGTCTTCTTCCATACATTTTTAGCTATACATATATTACAAATATTTTTTTTTCATAAAGACACATATGTCATCAGCAGAAGATTGCGGTCGCGTGAGTTATAGTTGCCTGCACTAACTATAACGGGGGAATTTCATTGGTTTTTTATCAGTAAAATTTCCGCTAACTATAACATGTGTGAAACCTATGGTTTTTTCAGTGAATTTGCAAGGTTTTTTAAATGCTAATTCCTAACTATAACGTGTGTGAAACCTATGGTTTTTTCAGTGAATTTGTACGTTTTTTTAAATGCTAAGTTACTTTACGCCATTCGTGGCGTGCGCGCCCACTTAACGCAGTTCGTTCCGTGCGCGCACGGGGCGCTTCGCGCACCGTGCGCGCACAGTGAGCACGCGGTGCGCTTCGCGCACCGCGCGCCCACTTTACGCAGTTAGTGCCCGGTGGGCACGCGGTGCGATGACAAAGCAAGAAAGCACGTCAACAAATCTGTTTCTGCTTTCCTCCGTGACTATGGTATGGGTGCCATTTACCACAACAACTTGCGTTATGACATGCAAGACATTTATAGAGGAGATGGTGTGCACTTCAATGATGAAGGGAACAGAGTCTTCCTTTTGAACCTTAGACTCTGCATCGGTACTTACTTGTAGGTACCACTAAAAAAATGACTTCATAAACACAACAGCTCTTTTTAGAGCTCCCTAATATCTAAACTCTTAAATCTGCTTTTCATTTATTTATTTTTATTTTTTTTACCGTACGCTTACCGTAAGCTTACCGTACGCGTACCCCGTGATTTTTTTAAAAATCAATAAATGTTTTTTTTGTACTTTTCTGTCCTTCTTTGACCCCCTTACAAATGTTAGGGGGTCTGTAACTCTCCTCATTGCCCCCTTTTCTTGTTTTCACTCTTTTTTTTCAGAGTGAAATACACAAAATGGCGGCCGCCGCTTCCTGGTTTCGGCCGATTCGAATGTTTACTAAGATCTAAGAGCCAATCAGAATCGCGCTCGCGCACGCCACCGTACGCTTACGGTAAGCGTACGGTAAGCGTACCGTAAGCGGGCTCAGATATATATATTGATTTAAAGGCTATTTTCTCAGAATCTACTGAACAGATTTACACCAAACCTACAAAAGGCACTTCCTTGACCTAGGGACTACCTCTCTGCCAAATTTCGAGTAATTCTGTTCAGCCGTTCGGGCTGTAGCTCGTTCTAAAGGTCCTATGGAAAAATGCATGGGGAAAACGCGTTTTGGGACCCCCCTTTTATCTCAGCCCCCGCTTGACGGATCCCCCCGAGACTTTCAGGGTAGGAGCGGAGCGTAGCGCCCCACCTATTTTGAGAAATTCGCGAGGATTCATCGACCGGCGCCAAAGTTATTCAAAATAGAATGTTGAGGTTTTCCTATGGAAAAGGGGTCCTAACTATAACTACCTACTGGCGACCGCCAGTAGGTAATATATATATATATGTGAAGAAAAGAAGGATGCCATCGATTGGACCGCACACCAAGGTAGGTTAAGCACAGTTTTAATGCAGGTAGCAGCGTGGATACAAGAAGGTCAGGAAACATTTGCTGAAGCTACCCGACGCGTTTCGGGCTGGACGCCCTTGTTCACAGGTCTTCAGGTTAACAGTTCAAAAATCACAGCGCCCTTTTTATACACAGAAAGTTCCGCCTCCTCAAGTGGAGTGCATCATGGGCTTCGTAGTGCTGCACACCCAAGTGGGTCTAACTGGGAACCCGCTTCTTGCATATATATATACATATATATATTTAAAAATAAATATTTAATACAACTAAATTAATGACATTGATATATTTTATTCTCAATATTTTTGTACTTAGCATTATAAGTATAGGATGTTGATATTTCTGACATTGATGTTGTGGTCACAATATTTGTTCACACCATGGCTGTTTTTTTTACCTATCTACCAAATTCTATTCCCACCTGCCATTGTTTTTGACAGTTTGTCTTAGGTAGTGTTACGCCGTGCATTCATGGCATTTCTTGCATGCTTTTTAACTGCTTACATTTCATAGCTAACGGATGTCCCACTTTATTGAACATTAAGATACATGTTGTACCATGAGAAATAGGTTGTTTCATAAAGCATTTAGACAGTGGAGAGTTCAGAATTCAGCAAGAACTGACCTTTTGTCTCGCATTCACAGTACTTCAAAGTCAGAAAGCATTCTGTGCAATTGTATTCAACACATGAAGAGCTTAAGTAACAGCCATTTGCTTTTGATTATATGATGGGAAATGCCCTTGCTTGTCCTTTCAAATACAACCATTTTAAGCAGACGTTTCATTGTTTGCAAGGAAAATTATGTCTAGCTCAAATTCTTTTATAAAGGTCTTTCAGTAGCCTCCTTGAGGTAAACAAATTTGTCATAGACGGGTAAAGTCAAAGGACAACCTGCTAACCAAAAGGAACATCTGGGGTTTGCAACTTTGTAACAGCATACGATTTATTTGCTTGAAAGAGGGAGATAAAATGTAGATTGTCCATTGCTAGTTTTGGTAGAAACCTGTACCTCTCATCTCTATGGACTTTGCAATATAAACATTAGTCAAAGAGCTGCCTCACTTGCTAGTTGAACAGGATCTGTGAACACAAAGCAATGGTTGAAACATAGTTTAGAAAGCAGAACCATTCACTCAGATTCTGTGGTGTAAAGCACCGAAATCTGACTCCTGCACGGCCAATGGGCCAGATATCCAAAATCCCACATCCAGCAGATATCAAGGGCACAAGACACAAGGGGGCTCATTACGATGGCCGGCAGACATTAGTCAACCTGCCATCGTTGCGTTGTGTGGGGCCGTCTGCCAGTCATGCGGCGGTCTTACCACTGCAATTGGCGGGCGCATTCCGAGCATTTAATATTGTGGACGGTGCTGCTCGCTGCAGCACCGTACGCAATGTTAAAATGTGATGCTGTGCATTTCTATGCACTACACGGTGCCTGCCACACAGTACAGGGAAATGCAGGGGGGTACCATGGTCAGCAACACCTCCCCCCAAAAGAAGGGGGGCCCCAAATCCGTTTTTGCCTGTCTTTTCATGGTGGGATGACCACCGTGAAAAGACAGGCGGAAAGGGATATCACAATCCCTACGGCAGCACCTGCAAGGCACTGCCGCAATGCTGCCCTATGTCTTGGTTCCGCAAGGTGGCCGGAAAAGGACCCCCATGTTGAACCGTGGCGGACAGTCTTTGCGTCATCCATGCTTCCCTGAGGATTCCTTCCGCCATTATAATCTGGTGGGGGGAAAATTGCTGTCAGATGGGGGAGGGCCCGCCACCGCACGGCTGGCTGTGGCGGTCCCTCCGCCATCATAATGAGCCCCAAGGTAAGCAGACACGCAAAGGTAACAAGGCCTCAAATCCCAAGAATGAGGACAGCCACTGGTCTACAGAGAACAAACTACAGAGAACAAACACGGAGGTGAGGCACAAATCCCACAGCTGAGAACCAGCTAGCGCCCAGTAGGCAGACTGGGACAGACAAGGAGGTCTCAACACCCCCAGAATGACTAGAACAGTAGGGAAAATACCAGAACAAAGGTATACCAAGGGGTACATACATACATCTAGTCATCTGCCACAAGGATTGAGGGAAACGCTTCGATAAAGTCAAAAGTGCCTCACTCAAGCACAAGGTAAAGTCACAACAAGAAGAGTGTGGTACAGTCAACGCCAGAGAAGCAGGTGAGTGTTTTTGTTCTATGTATTTACAATTACATAGTTGCTCTGCAAAAGTGAGACAACAGAACCTGTCTCTATTCTTTATTTCTTTTTCATCTAGATTGCATCTATATTCCTGTATGGATTAGAATTGATTTATAAGTGGAAAAGGGGAGTTAAACAGGTAGCAAAAGTCTTTACACCACAGATGCAATTACATGGAATTGTAGAGTCATAGACTAAACCGCTACAAACATGATTTCTCCTCCTCTGTTCTTTAAACACAGGGAACACATTAAACTGGGTTGCATCTTACCTGCTTCACTGGTTACACCGAGGGACACTTCTTCATTTTTCTTCCCTTGTTTCCCCTCTTCCCCTATTACACCAGTTTTGCTTTGACAAGGTTGGGCATGCTTGGTGAGTAGGGGAAGTCAGGACCTTTTCTTCTGAAGCTTGCATATCGTTCCTGCAGAAACAACAGGTGAGATTGAACAGAATGAGAAGCCTACGTTTCTTTTCCACCTGAGCGATATGGAAAAACACCCAATAACCCTTGCATACCAAGCTCACATGATAGGGAACCAACAGAAAGAAACCCAAGCACTGACACCAAGGGCAGACTCCTTACAGCATGGCTTTAGAGATGACATAGGCTTGGGGTCCGGTACTGGGGATACAGGCAGGTTGTTTTCTTCACTCTCCTCTTCTGCTAGTCCAGGTAATCCTGTAATTCATGTTACTAGTCCTCCTGCTATAACATTGGCCCCTCCTGAAAGGTTTATCAGTGACTCCACAAGGCTCACCACTTTCATAAATCAATGTCAAATGCATTAGCATTTGTGCTATCCTATTTTGGCGGAACTGCCGCCACCTGACCCATTCCATTTGTTGATCGTAATGATCCTCTACTTTACGATTATGCTGCCTTTAAGGAAGAGTTAAGGAGGTTGTTAGATAGGCACTCGTTTATGCAGTCTGTTGATCCTGAACTGCTGAATTTGAAACAGAGTACAAAGAATTTTATGACTTATATCTGCAGCTTTAATGGACTAGTGGTAGAAACAGGCTGGGCTGAAGCAAAGCGTATTGCTTAATTTTACAAAGGACTCAAAGACAAATTAAAAGATCTGTTGGCACAAGTGATAAACCCTCCAGAATTATGTAGTGCTCTTATTGATTTGGTGGTGAAATGAGACCACAGTGTAAGTGTAAGAAGGTGAGAGACTCTCGGATAGTGGTGTATAAGGACAAAAAGTTGAACATGAGAAACCAGCAGATGAGCCAGAACCTATGCAAATATGTGGTATTAGGGGACCCCTCTGTGAGGAAGAGCAACAGAGACATAGTGAGAAGAAGTTTGGTCTGTACTGTGGGAAGCAAGGATACTTCTAAAGGAGCTATCCTGTAAAACCTAAAAGACAAAGTGAGTCGGGACATTCTTAAGGCTGAAGCCTTTGGGGATAAGTGCTTCGGGTAGATCAGAATTGATTGTCTCACAATCGGCAGCTCAGAGTAGTTCACTAAGTTCTTTCCAAAATTTTTTTGTTACATCTCATCTGAAGTGGGAAGTGAACTCCATTGAAGTTCAGATCATGCTTGATTCTGGTGCCACAGGGAATTTCAAGGACATACCATGGGCCACACAAATGAAAATCCCTTTTGTAACAAAGGCTAACATGGCAGAAATCAAAACCATTGATGGTAATAAAATCAGGTCCCATCACACATGCTACTGGAGATTTGACCATTTTCATATATGATAAACATAAAGAAACAATATTTTTTTACCTTATTCAATACCCTCAGTTTCCAGCTATATTAGGCATTCATTGGTTAACACAACACACCCCTGACTTAGATTGGAGAAACAAGTCTATGTCATTTCGTTTTGACAACTGTAACCACCATTGTGCCCATGAGACAGAAAGACATTTGGATTTAGTAGTGACCTCTGACACTGTGGTTCCTGATTTGCCTTCTTGCTATCAAGATTTAGCTGAAGTATTCGATAAGCAAAAGCCGTCCACTCTTCCACCACATAGACCATTTGATTGCAGGATTGATGTAGTCTCTGGATCATCGATACCCTGCAGTAGACAGGAGAACATATACTTAAGACAATATTTAGACAAAATGCTATGCATTGGTTTTATTCGATATTCTCGATCACTTGCCTCTTCTCCTCTTTTCTTTATTACAAAGCATAGACTACAAAGCTCTCAATGATATCACAATGAAACATTTTTATTTCCAATTACCCTTAATTCCATCTTTACTTGATCAAGTCAAACATGCCAAGATCTTCACTGAACTAGATCTGCAAGGGGCATATCATTAGGCCTGGAAGGTGAACTCCGCTCACTTTGTGGAGTTTTTCGCACTCCTGTGCTCCGGGAAGCACGCGAGTTCTGACAACTCTGCTCCGCTAGCTCATGCTCACCAACGATAAGTTGGTGAGCGAGGAAAATCCAATGCTAGACTGCTTCCCAGCGAGAGTTCTCAACGCGGGTGGTTGTGGATGGTTGATACCGCCCATGTTGAGAAACATTCCGTTCGTGTTGAGAAAGCTGCAGCTCGAGTAGAACTTCCACTTGAGCAGCAGAAAGAAGCTGCCCCCTTTTGCTCTGCATGTGATGCCGTTCATGCTGATTTCACAGCGCAGGACAAGCACCCGGTGCTAAAACTCAATGCAATTGGCACAAGGTAACGCTCTCCGCCGGTTGCTGAACTCCACGTAGCTTGGCAGAGTTTTTATGTCACTTTGCGGAGTTTCGCAGAGCGGAACTCCTCGAACTTTGCCCAGGCCTGCATATCATTTGACAAGGGCCCAGGAAGTGGACGAATGGAAGACTGCATTCCGCACTAAGTTTGGGTTATATGAATATCTAGATATATGCTTGATTCTATGTAACACCCCTGCAGCCTTTCAATTCTTCATAAATGAAGTCCTGGGGGAAATGTTGGATACATAAGCCATTTCATATATTGTTGATATTCTGTTTACTCCTCCTGTGTGGAAGAGGATGAAGAACATATTCAAGCTGTGCTTGAGAAACTTAGGGATAGCCACCTTTATGTGAAACTGGATAAATGTGAAGTTAATACCTCTCAAGTCACCTTTTTAGAGTTCATATTGTCTCCCGATTAGGTGAGCATGGACCCTCAAAAAGTAGCAGCCATAACACGTTGGCAGTCTCCTCGATCAGTGAAAGAAGTACAATGCTTTTTAGGATTTGTCAACTTCTACAGGCGTTTCATTGAGAACTTCTCAGCCTGATTTAGCCAAAAACTAAATTCATTAAAAAAGGAGTTAAATTCCTTTGGACCCCTGCAGCTGAGGAAGCATTTATAAAATTGAAAGAGCTCTTTACTCATGCCTCCATTTTGCAACACTTAGACCCATTTCAACCCTTAATTGTTGAGGCTGATGCGTCACAAATGGCTATTGGGGGTATACTTTCCCAACCAGATAAAACCACAGGATGATTACATCCAGTACCTTTTTATTCGCACAAACTGAACACTACTGAACAAAACTATTCTGTGGGAGACAAAGAACTTCGCGCAATAAAAAGAGCTTTTGAAGAGCGGTGCCAGTATTTATTAAGAGCACTACACACTGTCACAGTACTTACAGATCATCTGAATTTGTTGTTTCTAAAACCAGCCAGAGCCTTGTCTATGAGACAACTACGCTGGACCCAATACTTCAGTGACTTTGACTTCATAATACAATTTCAAGCTGGGAAAAAACAAGGGAATGCTGATGACCTGTCCCGGCTAAGATATGAGATTGGGGAAACGTCCTGTAAACATCCTCCTATTATAGTCAGGGAACTTATTATAGGTGCTATTTGTGCTGAAGAAACCTACATACAGGAGATATTACAAGCTCAGAATTCCAATGAAATAGAGGAATTGGAACTAAAACACAAAGGTGTTAGAGTGCAAAATCTCCTTTACATTGAAGGGGGTTTGGTTATTCCCACAATGGCCTTACAACAACAAGTTTTAGAATGGTGCATTGCTTATCTGCTCACAGGACATCCAAGATGCAAACAGACACTAGAGTTACTAAGATAACAGTTTTGGTGGCCCAATATGGCAAGAGACACTAAGCAATACATTCCGAAATGCCATGTATGCACACAAAGCAAAGGTTCACATCAGGCTCCTGCTGGTTTATTAACTCCCACTCCCCCTGGTCCATGGCATTCCATTTCTGTGGATGTCATTGTGGAATTGCCAAAAATCACACAGGGTTTACAGTCATATTAGTGGTGGTGGACATGATGACAAAAATGTCCCACTTCATCCCTATGAAGCACTCCCTACGTCTAAAGAGTGGACCTTAGTATTTGTACGATACATTGTAAGGTTACAAGGGCTCCTTTTTGTGATAGTGTCTGCAGATGCCCGTTTCTTCTTCACTGCTGGACTTTGCATCTATTTCCTGGCCTGAGGGAGACACACACTACCGGTCCCAGCCTCCAATGCGGCCGGAGCCACACACGTCAGTTTCCAGCGCCTGGAGGCGCTTTAAAGAGCAGCGCAGGTTCCCGCAGTGCGGTATGTCCATTTCTTCTTCACTGCCGCACTTTGCTTCTGTTTCGTGGCCTGAAGGGGACACACACTACTGGTCCCACCATCCAACGCAGCCGAAGCCACGCTCGTCAGTTTCCAGCGCCTGGAGGCGCTTTAAAGAGCAGCACGAGCTCCCGCAGTGCAGGACGCCCGTTTCTTCTTCCCTGCCGCACTTTGCATCTGTTTCCTGGCCTGAGGGGGACATACACTACCGGTCTCAGCCTCCAACGCGGCTGGGGCCGCACACGTCAGTTTCCAGTGCCTGTGCTGGAGCAGAATTTTCTGATGAAAATCTATTGGGTTTTTAAGCTCTGGTTTGTCTATTTGTCATAATTAAAATTATTAATTATTAATTACTAATTATTTGTTTTGTGTATATGTTTAAACTTACCAACATGTACTAATGAGAAGAAAACCGACACGAGGGAATGCTTTCGTATTGCTATTTAATAAATGTGCATGTTTTATTAAATAAACGTTGCTGAGTGCTGTTTATTTTAAAGCACGAAACGCTTTTGAATTAATGCTTTCCTGTGTTGCAAAGGCTAGATAATTACATACACATAAGGGTATTAGTGGGGTTAACACTGTTTAATCACTATGCTGTGGTAACGTTGTTTTTGTCTCTTTTAATTAAGATGGTCTATTTTGGCCTAGAATAAAATGGCCGCCGTTTGCAGCGTGGCCTCGAGTGAGAGATTTGTGATGAGAGGGCCTTGCTGAATATGGTCAAAGTCATCTGACCACAGTCTTCGCCTGGTTAAAATTTTCCGTGAGGACAGTAGCAGTACTGGGCAAGTCACCGAGAAACATCCGAATAACCTTGGAGGACAAAGGAGCCATAAAGAATGAACTGAATGGACTCTGAAGTCATCATGTTAGTTCCGAGGAAATGTGGATGTCGAAAGATACATTTTTTTAGTTCCTGTTCTGTCTTTTTATTTTTGTGATTTTTTCTGAGCGGAGATTTTCCAAATGTAGCGATGCTACATCCTTTCCTGCTCGCTCTGCTCAGCGGTTCGGCGGACGTGTAGAACATTTTATGTTTCTATAATATTGCAAGTTTCTTTATAAATATTGTTAGCCTAGAGAGGGTTTGAGGCCACTTTGCCATTTTCTTCCCAAACCTGCGTTGGTGAGGATCGATGCTGTGAGGACGGTAACTCGGGAGATTTCTACTGAGAGACTTGTCCTGATGACCCATTCTGACATTTAGCTAGAATAGGTAATTATGAGAAAATGATTTACTTTGATTAATTTCTTTTGACTAATTTTAGATAAAGAATCATAATTTTAAATACGGTGTTGATGATTATTTCTTGTCAATTATTGAGTACTCTATTTGATTATTGTTGTATAGATTGTTTAGATTATGATTCAGGACAATTACAATAACTAGGTCTTATCGACCTCAGTGTAGATGTGGGGTGTTTAGGAGTTTTCTTTCCACAGGTTCAGTGCTGGTGGAGTATTTGAGTGTATGTTAGTGAAATGGGCCCTTGTGTATGGTGAGTGTATGTGCGTGTAACTGTGAAATTACTCTATCCGTGGAAGTAGGGAGATTTTGTACACCCCAATCTGCATCAATTTCCTGGTAGCAGAGGATGGTTATTGATGATTGTCTTGATCTGATTAGATTGCTTGTACATTAGCTTATTGATTATTGATTATTGATTGATGTTGATATATGTACTAATACTATATGTTGGAGTCGTCATGTTGAGTTATATGTAGTGCTTCTGGAACTTGGGAGCTAGTAGCAGTTCCGTAGTAGGGCAGAGGGAAGTATATGCTGCTCTCGGGAAAGACGGGATTGTTGGTCCTGTATGTATGCAGGAAAAGAAAACGTGTGACAATTGAAGTTGCGCGTCACATTGTCTGGGTTCGGAATCAGTGACATTGTCGTATGTTACTATTAGAAATATTTCTGGTATATAAGGAGTGCGTATGGTAGTGAAGGTTATCTGTGAAACTCTGGTCTTAAGTCCCAGGGATCCGTAAGGTTCGCCGTTAAAGCTTATCGCGGGAGAAGTAATAGGTATTCTCTGAGCTTGTTTGAGAAACTGGGCAGAGGTAAGCTGCTTGGTTAACGTGTGTTATAATTCTGTAGTGGAGCAGATTGTTCGCTGTTCTCGGGAAAAGCAGGATTCTGTGTGTATGTACTATATATTTTCTTGTATGAATGTGCGTGAATGCTCATATATTTAGTTGATTGTAAGACTCTTTGGAAAAGTCCTAGAGGAAACAATTAATGAATGTTAGAAGGGCAGAGTAGAGGGATGTGCTACTGTGTCAACGGGATCTTTGTGAAATAGATTTTCTTTAATATTCTGTGGTTAGCGAAGCAGACAATGGAGATGTTTATATGTTGTAACTAATAGATTTTGTAAAATTTGACACGGAGTCTACTGAGAAATTTTGTAAAGGAGGGGTAGACGAGTGACAAGAGACAGGAGACAAAAGCGACTGCAGCGACTGCTGACGTCAAACAGACCGCGCTCTGATTGGATATTAGATTAGAACAGTGCTCGCGCTGAGATTGGTGCGTTGGTGTGAGCCGCGCAAGGATTGGAAGAGCTATTCTAGTGACGTAGACGCTCCAGGATTGGTGCGTTAGTGTGAGTCGCGCTGTTATTGGTTGAAAAATCATATTGTGCAGTAGTATTACGGAAGGGATTAGAAAGTTTTGGTAAACGTTAAAATGTATTACCAAGAAGAGAAAAAGAAAAAATCTTTGTTTAGAAAGATTAAAAATTGGTTCGACAAGGATAAAGATGTTAAAACGAGAGAGGGTGAATTGTTACCTCCATCGAAAACGCCTGCATCCTTCATGGCTGCAAGATATGGGTATCATACCTGTATATGGTTGGAAAATTGGGTTAGGTATACCAAGGAAGATGGTGTTTTAGCATTTCCAGAACATGGTTCATTTAATCTGGCCGTGTTGAAAAATTTACGGGAAAAGATGTTATGTCTTGACCCAAGACCAAGGCCGACACAGTTTGAGGCTTTAGTGGAATGGGAAGAGGAAGTACACGAGCGAGAGAAACAGAGGTCTGGAGGCAACTATAGGTACATGTTCGGGAGGAGACATGGTCGTGAAACTCATCATGATCGAATGACGAGATGGCGAGATGCTAGTATGTCAGAGGGATTATATCCTATGAGAACAGTTGAAGAGGGAACAGAAAGGGTTCCTGAGGGAGAAGTGAGAAGATATGGAGTTAATGAATATGAGGATGAGGTCTTGAATGACATGATTTACAAAAGACCACCTCCATATAGACCAGAACCAGAAGAGAGTACACCAGTTGTTTCTCCGATAAGAGATACAGTGCGTATCATTGAGACAGAAAATGTGACACCTGAGTTAAGAAGTGGTAATCCTTTCAGGGAAAGAGAGAATAGAAGCAGTGGCGAAAATACGAGAGAATTAGCCAGAACTACATCGGAATTGACTGAAAAGATCAAAGAGCTGACAAAGAATCTAGACGCTGTTACGGTGCCCGTAACTATAGGTCCGGTTATGCCTGTTTTTGATAAGCAGAGGACAGGTGAGAATGGTTTGGTGATTCCATATGTTGGGAATAGATTGACAAGTTTGGCTGGTCCTTCAGGAGATTCAGGAAAAAGGACAGGAAAATTCAGACATGACACATGTAGTGAAGGATTAGAGGTACAGTCTAATTCAGGACTGGATGCTGGTGAAGCTAGTTGTTCAGGGATGCCAATTTTAGAACCGCAGAAGAAAGTGGTTCCAGTGAGAAAATCTACTGAAATAACAGCTGAAGATTTGAA
The DNA here is from genome assembly GCF_964204655.1 of Triturus cristatus. Taxonomy (NCBI): domain Eukaryota; kingdom Metazoa; phylum Chordata; class Amphibia; order Caudata; family Salamandridae; genus Triturus; species Triturus cristatus. Next base: position 1,376,551,545 of record NC_140590.1, read on the forward strand.
TGAATGGATGAAAGTTCTTCAAAAGAGGGATAAAGATTCACAAGCAATTGATGTGGCTAGGTTACGTGTAGAATTAGAAGAGCTTGTTGCAGGGACAGTTCCAACAGAAATTCTAAAAAATCATCATGATGGTGAACTGTTGTTTATGTGTAAAAATATCACCTGGAGAGCGAGACATACACATGACAGATTAAGAGCAATAGCAAATGACTATGAAGTTGACATTGATAAAGTGAAAGTTTTGCAGAAGTCTTACAGGATGGATTTCACAGATAAAGATATTGAAAATTTGAATGGTACTGGTAGAACAGGACAGATTAAAGAGATGATCGCTTTATTGCGAAAATGGGGTGATGTTGAGAAGTGGAAGGATAGGTGGTACAAGAAGAGGGAAGAATCAGGAGATAGGACTTATTCAGCATTTCCTGTGAGAGAAAAAGAGAAACCAGTGGATACTTATCCTATGAGAGAAATACCTGGAGGAGGATATGTACATGTTCCATGGACCAGACAGGATATTTTATCATTTACGAATGATTTCCCTCGATTGAGAGAAAAGCCCGTCGAGTGGTATAGGCAGGTAGACAGGTTTGTGAAATTGTCAAAAGTGCTGTGGATTGACCTGAATAGTCTGTTTGATATAATTGTTCCAGCAGACTTGTGGGCTGAGTGTAAAATAGTTGTGAGTTGGCCTACTGAGGAATATCCAAGAGATCAGAGAACAGGAGCACCAGATCCAGAAGTAATGAGAAAGTATGAGCAGGTGATCGTATACCTGAAAAATAAAGTACCTCCAAAAGAGACAGACTGGGTTAAAATAGATCGAACACATCAGGAAGCAAAAGAATCAGTTCATGCTTTTTACGAGAGGCTGATACTGGCATTTAAACAATTCAGTGGAGATGAACACCTGGGTGACAAGGATTTGAGTCATTTTGTATACAGATTTGTATATGGCCTGAGACCTGAGATTAGTGAAAGAATTCGTGAGCATACTGTGGATTGGCAGAGTAAGAAAATAGATGAGATTCTGAGACATGCAAAATACTTCAGTGATGAGATTGAAGCAAAACAGAGAAAGCTGAAAGAAAAAGCAATGTGGGCACAAGTGAAAGTTGCGGAAAGACAGGAAGCACAGTTGGTGGAACAGGCGAATAATGCAGGAAATAATGCAGGGAATAGACCTAGGTATGCAGGGAAAGGAAAGGGGAATCTTGAAGAAGCTAAAAAAAAGTTCCCATGTCACAACTGTGGCCAACTGGGACATTGGAGATCTGAGTGTACCAATCCACCATTAGTGAATAATGAGGGAAAATCCTTAAATCAACAGGTGCAGAACGAGGGTAATAATCAACAGCAGCAACAACAGAAAGTTGTGAGACAGCAGAGTCAAGAGCCAAAACCGCCCTTGCCGCAGAATAGAGGATCACAAAAGTATAATCCGGATTCGGGATTCTACAATGATGAGCAGGTAAACAAACCAAGGCGTTCTAACCAGGTACAACAGTACTTGTTAAAGAATGAAGGGAGTGAGTCTGATGGTGATTATTGACGGTGCCGAAGAGAGGAGGAAGAGTGCATACTTGGTGCAACTCTAGAAATAGACCAGGCAGGACCATTTGTGGATGGAAAAATAAATGAAGAAGGTGTTACTTTTTTAGTAGACACAGGTGCGACAAGATCAACTGTCAGGTCAACAGATATTAGAAATCTTCCTCTCTCGGATGAAGCAATCCAAGTAGTTGGTGTAGCCAATACACAAATCAGGACACGTCTTACTGAACCAGTAAGAGTACAAATAGGGAAATTTTCAGACATGCACAGATTTATCGTCTGTGACACAAGTCCAGTGAACCTGTTAGGTAGGGATTTGTTATGTAAAATGAATTGTACAATTTTTTGTACACCGGATGGAATAGCTTTTGAAACACCAGATGAGGATGTTTTGTACCGAATGACTCTGGAAAATAGAGAGAGTGAGTTAATTGGTGCATATGCTGTGTTTGATCCGGAGGATTTGCCTCAAGAACTGAGAGACACAGTGAAAAGGACAGTTTGGGATTTTACTGGAGAGGATGTGGGATTGATGAATAATGTAGATCCTGTGAAAATTTCAGTGAAAGAGGGAATTACTTATCCTAACATTCCTCAGTACAAAATGACACCAGAAATAATTGAGGGAATAACTCCTATAATTGAGAAAATGATTCAGCAGGGAGTTCTGAGAGAACTACTGAGTAGTCCGTGTAATTCACCGATAATGGGGCTAAAGAAGCCTAATGGGAAGTTCAGGATTGTACAAGATTTGAGAAAAGTTAACCAAATTGTGGTGGCATGTTGTCCTATTGTGCCAAATTCATCAGTGATTTTGTATCAGATTCCACATGATGCTGAGTGGTATACAGTGATTGATTTGTGTCATGCTTTCTTTTCAATTCCATTGCATCATGACAGCTAGCCGATTTTTGCATTTAGATTTGGCCAGCGTATTTTAGCATGGTGTCGTATCCCACAGGGGTATACAGAGAGTCCTTCGATATTCAATCAGTTATTGAAAAAGTCATTGGAGAGTTTGATCATGCCTGAAAACTCAGTACTAATGCAGTATATTGATGACCTACTTGTGGCATCAAAGACACGTGAAGCTTGTGAAGTAGATACTATAGCTTTACTGAATCATCTGGCAGATGGAGGGTTAAAAGTATCTCCAGCCAAATTGCAATTTTGCAAGAAAGAGGTGCATTATCTTGGACACAATATTGAAAAAGGTCTGAGAAAAGTGACTGATGACAGGATCAAAATTATCAGGGAAATGAAGGCCCCAAAGACCCAGAGGGAAGTGAGAATGTTTCTGGGAATGGTGGGTTATTGTCGTCAGTGGATAATTAATTTCTCGCTGATAGCAAAGCCACTGATTAAGCTGACAAAAAGTGAGATGACAGACCCATTGGAACTAGATGGAGAACAAATGGCAGCATTTGAAGAGTTGAAAAGCAGAATGTGTGAAGCTCCTGCTTTGGGTATGCCAGACTATGAAAAGGAGTTTGAATTGTACTGCAGTGAGAGAAATGGATGTGCACTTTCAGTGTTAATTCAGAAGCATGGATTACTGAGAAGGCCTATTGCGTACTTCTCATCGACACTTGACCCTGTAGCTGTAGGTTTACCAGGTTGTCTGAAATCTGTGGCTGCAACATGCAGAAGCCTAGAACAGAGTGAGGGAATCATAATGGGATATCCTGTAAGGGTATTCGTACCTCATAATGTGGCAATTCTTTTGACAAGAAGCAGAACTCAGTACATGTCACATAGTCGGTTGACTAAATATGAGAAAGTCATTCTGGGAGCATCAAATGTGACTTTGGAGAGATGTGTGAATGTGAATCCAGCGACATTGTTGCCGGATATTGAAAATGTGGGTGTGAAAACAGAAGATGATCACAATTGTTTGGATGTGCTTGATTACTGTACAAAACCGAGACCAGACATAAGGGATCTTCCCTTGCATGAGAGTGATCATGTGTTGTTTGTGGATGGATCATGCCTGAGGAATGATGAGGGTGTGCTATGTGCAGCATATGCAGTGTGCAAGGTTTCAGAAGTAATGGAAGCATCATCATTGAAAGGAGTGAAATCTGCGCAAGTTGCTGAATTAGTGGCATTGACAAAAGTTTGTGAAATTGGGAAAGATTTGAGAACGACTGTGATGACTGATAGTCAGTATGGATTTGGAGTTGTGCATGACTTTGGCCAACTTTGGCTACAAAGAGGTTTCTTGACGTCGAGTGGGACTCCAATAAAGAATGCTGAAGTGATTGGAAAATTACTTGAGGCGATACAGCTGCCTAAAGAATTAGCAGTTGTGAAATGTGCTGCTCATGGACAAGGAGATGGTTTTGTGACAGTTGGCAATCGATACGCAAATGACATTGCTCAATATTGCGCCAAGAATAACCAATCAATTAATCGGGAACGAGAAGGTGAAATGTCTTTTTGTTCTGTGATGTTTACTAATGTCTTAGAGACGTGGGATGAAGTGAAACAGTTGCAGGATGAGGCAGAGGAGGAAGAAAAGAAAGATTGGATCAAGGCAGGTTGTGCCCCAAGAGAGACAGATCATGTTTGGGTCTATAGAGATGGCAGACCAGTAATGCCGAACTCCATACTGTCAGCAATGGCAAGGATGTATCATGGACAGGGACATTTGGGAAGGGATGCGATGATCAGGTCTTTTAAACAAACCTGGTACAATGCAAAGTTCAGGACAATTGCAGAAAGTATCTGTCAAAGATGTTTGATTTGCCAGCAATTTAACACAGGGAAAAAGACGGTGGTGAGTCTGGGAACAATAGGCAGAGAAGGAGGTCCTTTTCCAAGAATGCAGATTGATTTCATTGAAATGCCCCAAGTGAACAGATTAAGGTATGTACTAGTGGTAGTCTGTTTGTTTTCAAGATGGGTTGAGGCCTATCCGACTAGGAGAAATGATGGAGTAACAGTGGCAAAGTTACTGTTAAGAGAGTTGATTCCTAGGTACGGATTTCCGGTAACGATTGAGTCTGATAGAGGTGGACACTTCTATAATGAACTCATGAGTTTGATTTGTGAAGCATTAAGCATACAGCAGAAGCTACATTGTGCATACAGACCAGAGGCTTCTGGTGTTGTTGAGCAGATAAATGGCACAATCAAGAACAGGATTGGTAAGATGTGTTTAGCCACTGGTATGAAATGGCCGGATGTCTTGCCTCTAGTGCTAATGACTATTAGATCTACTCCAGATAGAACTACTGGTTTAAGTCCGCACGAAATCATAATGGGACGTGCAATGCGACATGCATATGTACCTGTCAATAAGTTGATGACAATAACTGATGACATGATTTTGGATTACTGTAAAGGCCTGGCTGACGCAGTTCATTCTGTGGTTCACCAGATTGGAGAAGAAGCTACCACACTTGAGAAGAAGCAAGCTCATGACCTGAGTCCAGGAGACTGGGTAAGGATTAAAGTTCACAGAAGACGAAACTGCTTGGTTCCAAGGTGGGGAAGACCAAGACAAGTCATTCTAACTACGACAACTGCAGTGAAGTGTGCTGGTGTGAAAAACTGGGTGCATGCGAGTCATACTCTGAGAGTTCCAAACCCAAAAGATGGGACTGGTAGAGAGTATTTTGAAGAGTCAGATTCCAGTGATGATGAAGACCCAGAACCAGTGAGAAAAAATCAAAGTTCAGGAAAAGAAGCAGAAAAGGCTTCAAGAGAACCATTGAGAATCTCAGAAAGGAGATCAGATTCTGTAAGAGAGCCTGAAGTTCCAAAAAGCAGTGGAGGAAAAAGAAAAGAAAAGAGCAATTCCACAGAAATTACTCCTGAATTAGAAGAGGAGGAGATTGAAGAACCACTTGAGATTATACCTGAAGATGTAGGGTCAGAAGAAGATAGAGAGGGACAGATTGCGGAAGACCCCCGAGGAGGTGTAGGGAACATTCCTGATAAGCTAGGTGAAGGGAGAAGTAGACAGCAAGAAGATTGCGTGTCGGAGACCCGAGGAGGGAAAGAAGTAGGGAAGTCTCAAATAGTGGTGAAAAAGACTGTGGAGCGAAAGAAAACTGCTGAAGAACAAGAGGCATTTGAAACAGAATCGGATGAAAGTGAGAATGGAAAATCAGAAGGTCGAGTTCTGAGAAAGAGAACTTGGATTGGAGAAAGAAATAATACAGAAACGAGACCGAAAAAGGTTGTAAGAGGAGATTTTGGGCCTAACAACAGAGTAAAGAGGCTGAGATACAGACTGATAAGAGGGAATACATCGAAAGCTGAACAAGTGAATGAAGTGTCGAGTCAAAACGAAGTAAAGAGGAAGGAGCAAAAGGAGTCAAGAGAACCTGAGGAGATAAAGAGAATTAGAAGACCCAACCAAAAGTACAGATCACCGGAATGGTCTTATGTAGCACTGTCTGAAGAAGGAGAAGAAGAAACAGTGAATCGAGACAATCCGGAGGGGATCTTGAGAAAAGTGGTTGAGGAAAAGGAAGAATCTGTTGGAATCTTAAAAGTTATCCTGACTGACATTGGAGAAGAGTCGGATGCACAGGATGTTGTTGATGATCTGATACAATTTGATGTTGCTGAAGAAGAAGGAGTGAAAAGTGATGAATATCCAAATTGAGTGAACTGAAGAAATCACTTGGAGAAAGTGAAAAGGAGAAAGTCTGAAATTCAGCTGTCTGAAGTAATCCAAAGTTCGAGAAATTTCAGTAGTGGAGTAGTAGAGGCTAAGTCAAAAGACAAGGTCAAAGTAGTAAAATGGCTAACATAGAGAATAACCAAAGTAGATGTGCCTTCTTAAGAAGATGGTGTAGAATGTGCTGCTGCTGTACTGGATTATTAATGCTACTATGGGGTATTTTAGCTTTATTAGTTATATTTAGAGTTTCAATAGGTACATTTGAAATACATACTGAGAATGAGACAAATGTGGAGAAGAGTTCGCAAAAAGTAGTTCCAACTAGAATTAGTAATACTTACATGCATAAAGATAGGTCAATTAATGATTTTTCTAGTAATGTTTTTTCAAATTTGTTATACGAATATGTGAAAACAATGGAAGTTAGGGATTGCTATGTTTGTATGCAATTACCTGCATCCGTTTCAGAGGGTGTTACTTATCACCATTTACCAGCTACGTATGGAATTTCTTGTAGTGTATTAAGTAGTGTTTTTTATTTGCTAGGGAAAATAGATTATAAGATGTCTAACAAAGATAGTATTTTTGGGCACTTGCCAATGAACAAAGAACTGAATCCAGCTAAAGAAGCTAACATTTTTGGTGAGATTTTTATTGAAAAAGAAGAATTAACATTAGATTACATTTTTAAGAATAATTTAACTTGTAGTTTGGAAGAAGAGGAGAAAGCTTTCCTAAATATGGTGGAGGAAAGGAGATTGAGCATGCATGAAAAGGCAGGGAAATATAAAGTGAGTGAGACAATTTGGGACATTGAGATGGGAAAAGAATTGAGAAATGGAGCTAGTCCAACTTTAGCTTTAGATGCACCACAGAAGGGTAAGCTGTGCATTACAAGAGGGAAATCCCAATATGATACATATTTTGTTGGGACTAGTGAATGTCATGATACATACTTCATTGCAACAGGATGGGGTTTCAGAGGTGGAGAAGATACAATTTTTCCAGGAGTGTATTATGTTTGTGGGAACAAGGCTTATTACAAGTTGCCTGACCATTGGTATGGCACGTGTTATGTGGGCCTGGTTTTTCCAAAGATCTTTCATATAGATAGAATAGAAGATGTAGAACATATTAATTTACTAATGCGCTTCAAGAGGGAAACTTGGTCTGAAATAGTGGGTGACATTTTTGGAGCTTTAATTCCAGCAGTGGGAATTTCATTGAATGCTTATGGGATTCGGAAACTGTCAACAGTGGTGGATCGCTTATCGACAAATACCGCTGGAGGGTTTCTTTTGGTGAATACGGAACTAATTGCCGTACGTGCCATGTCTATGCAAAATAGACTTGCTCTTGATATTCTATTAGCTAAGGAGGGTGGAGTTTGTGGAATGCTGAAAGTTCAACATTGTTGCACTTACATTCCAGACGAAAGCAAAGACCTGAAGGTCTATATAAAAAATATTACTGATTTGCATGAAGAATTAGTACCACTTGAAGCTGAAAGTATTTGGACTAAAATAGCTAATAAAATAGTTGCTGTTAAGAATTTTATTGCAAAAATAGGTAGTACTATTATAGGTAAGATATTGTTTCCTTTAACTTGTATAATTGTTGCTTTATTGATATTGAGATTGGTGTGTTTGTGTTGTAAAAACAGGGGAGGGAAAAAGAAATTAATTAAAAGAAACAATGAAAAGAGAAATAAAAGGTTGAAAAGAGAACCACAAGAAATTGAATTAGAAGAATTAAGGGAGAGTGTCTATTTAGAAACAAAGAGGGATGATGAAAGAGTGTCTGGTGTGTAGTGTTGTGTAAGGAGAAAAAGACATTTCCAATTTCTCCTAAAATGGGACTAAATTTCACTAAATTTTGTTTTTTTGGGTTATTTGGTGATAAAATCACCAAAGGGGGGATTGCTGGAGCAGAATTTTCTGATGAAAATCTATTGGGTTTTTAAGCTCTGGTTTGTCTATTTGTCATAATTAAAATTATTAATTATTAATTACTAATTATTTGTTTTGTGTATATGTTTAAACTTACCAACATGTACTAATGAGAAGAAAACCGACACGAGGGAATGCTTTCGTATTGCTATTTAATAAATGTGCATGTTTTATTAAATAAACGTTGCTGAGTGCTGTTTATTTTAAAGCACGAAACGCTTTTGAATTAATGCTTTCCTGTGTTGCAAAGGCTAGATAATTACATACACATAAGGGTATTAGTGGGGTTAACACTGTTTAATCACTATGCTGTGGTAACGTTGTTTTTGTCTCTTTTAATTAAGATGGTCTATTTTGGCCTAGAATAAAATGGCCGCCGTTTGCAGCCTGGCCTCGAGGGAGAGATTTGTGATGAGAGGGCCTTGCTGAATATGGTCAAAGTCATCTGACCACAGTCTTCGCCTGGTTAAAATTTTCCGTGAGGACAGTAGCAGTACTGGGCAAGTCACCAAGAAACATCCGAATAACCTTGGAGGACAAAGGAGCCATAAAGAATGAACTGAATGGACTCTGAAGTCATCATGTTAGTTCCGAGGAAATGTGGATGTCGAAAGATACATTTTTTTAGTTCCTGTTCTGTCTTTTTATTTTTGTGATTTTTTCTGAGCGGAGATTTTCCAAATGTAGCGATGCTACATCCTTTCCTGCTCGCTCTGCTCAGCGGTTCGGCGGACGTGTAGAACATTTTATGTTTCTATAATATTGCAAGTTTCTTTATAAATATTGTTAGCCTAGAGAGGGTTTGAGGCCACTTTGCCATTTTCTTCCCAAACCTGCGTTGGTGAGGATCGATGCTGTGAGGACGGTGACTCGGGAGATTTCTACTGAGAGACTTGTCCTGATGACCCATTCTGACATTTAGCTAGAATAGGTAATTATGAGAAAATGATTTACTTTGATTAATTTCTTTTGACTAATTTTAGATAAAGAATCATAATTTTAAATACGGTGTTGATGATTATTTCTTGTCAATTATTGAGTACTCTATTTGATTATTGTTGTATAGATTGTTTAGATTATGATTCAGGACAATTACAATAACTAGGTCTTATCGACCTCAGTGTAGATGTGGGGTGTTTAGGAGTTTTCTTTCCACAGGTTCAGTGCTGGTGGAGTATTTGAGTGTATGTTAGTGAAATGGGCCCTAGTGTATGGTGAGTGTATGTGCGTGTAACTGTGAAATTACTCTATCCGTGGAAGTAGGGAGATTTTGTACACCCCAATCTGCATCACCTGGAGGCGCTTTAAAGAGCAGCACGGGCTCCCGCAGTGCGGGACGCCCGTTTCTTCTTCACTGCCACACTTTGCATCTGTTTCCTGTCCTGAGGGGGACACACAGTACTGGTCCCAGCCTCCAACGCGGCCGGAGCCGCGCACCTCAGTTTCCAGCACCTGGAGGCGCTTTAAAGAGCAGCACGGGCTCCTGCAGTGCGGGGCGCCCTTTTCTTCTTCACTGCCGCACTTTGCATGTGTTTCCTGGCCTGAGGGGGACACACACTACCGGTCCCAGCCTCCAACGCAGCCGGAGCAGCGCACGTCAGTTTCCAGTGCCTGGAGGCGCTTTAAAGATCAGTGCCTGGCCGGGATTATCCTCTAAATTCGTGGATAGCTAGCCCTGGGAGACTTTCCCCACTTCTGAAACAGAAGGTAAGCGCAGTCCTGGTGGCTTGGATATTGGACATGGCAGCATTTCTCTGACAAACAGCGATTGCCTGTTAACTGCGGATACTCTATTTCGGACCATATGTGGCCACTGACTATTGTCTATTGACATATATTCACATATAATCAGTCGCGCTCGGGTTAATGACTTATTGGATTAATATTCTTGCTTAGTAATTTAATTTGTTTGTTTGTTTGTTTTTGTGAACGTGCAAGAATCTAGACAATATGCTTTGTCCACTTTTTCTTATAGTACCTATCGTGTTTTCTGGGAGGAGTCCAGGGATCTAAGAATGGGGAAGAGAAAGGCTTCCACTGTTAGCCCCCAACTTGCTAAAAAGGCAGTAGCAAAAACCCATCACACGCTAATGAGCTACCTCACGGGGGCAATGGGGGCTATTGAGAAACAGATATCTACTGTGGAGGAGTCACTGATTACAAGAACACTAGGAGTAAAGGACCTAGTAAGTGATGAAGTCCCTGAAGTTTCAGTATTGGCCTCTTCAACGTGCCCACAAGATATTGTTCCTAAGAACGGCTGCATTGTTAATACGTCAGATCACATAACACTCAGAGAGGAAGATTCCACCATCCAGCCCCCATTAAAGCGCCACAAAATACCTACTGATGTGAGCAAGACAAGTGAGATCCCAGATAAGGATGTGGTAATTAATATGACACCTAGGCATATTTTTTATCTAATACACGCAAAAAAGCGCCCAAAGCTAGGTCGAAACGTATTCCGTCTGAAGCAGGAAACAGGGAGAAGCCTAAATCCCTGGCTCATAACATGGGCAACTTAACTTCCTTACTGGAAAAATTAGATTCTTTCATACGAACCTCAATGACATCACTGGAGGAACGAGTCACCCAGATAGAAGTGTGACTGGCCAGTTGTTTAGTTAACCAAATGTAAATGTAGTTGAGCTTATATAGCGCACAGCTACCCGCTGTGGGTTTCCCGGCGCTTGCTTAGGGAACCCGTCCTGGTATTCCCCTGTGAGATAGCAGGGTATCCACAAGGTGAAAGTCAGGCATCCCGCCGCGAGGGGCGGTCAATCAGATAACACATCACAGTAATCCAGGGCAGGTACCTTGTTGCAACCAGAGGCCAGTAAATCATACTGAATCTCACGTTGTATCGCAGACCGTAAAGGCTAGAGGGCCCAGTGCTGCTAACTTCCCCAGGACAGAACCTACAATGCTGGGAGCTATCACTACGTCCTCTTTAAATAATCCCCAATTGAAAGAAAAGTCATACAGGGGAAATAAGGACACCAATACATGTGTAGGAAACACAAGGCTGGTACAGAATAACTACAGCTCAATACCCATACCCTCTAGGCCAGATAAAGCTGACCCGGTCTGCTTGGATTTGCCCCCAGCAGTAACACCATACTCAGTTATCTTGGCAAACGTACCTAGACTGAGGTTATAACAGACAGAAGCATGGGTCACTTTAAGAAACAAATCCTTGCACTGGCTGGGCACAAAAATAGGGCTTACGGAACAACTTTTTATGGAATTCAAGATGGCCCATAGAGTCAATTGGATCGGTAAAGACCATAAATCCCTCCACGGGGACTGCGTGATATTGACATTCAGTTAGTTAGTGCAGTTAGTGGACAATATTCTTTGGAGGGCAGGCAATGACAAAATAACGCCAACTGGCATCAACATACTTCCTCTGGGCTTCTTTTACCAGCCACTATTTCGACATTGGAGGGACAAGCCAAAAAGAGCCACTAATGAGCGTAACAGCTCTGTGTATAATGTGGCAGTGGAAAATCGCTTTGAACTCCTTCCTTCTCTTGAAGAAAGACTGACTCATACCTGCTAACAATAGACCGCATGATTATATAACATCAGCTCCGGATACAAACGGTCCCAGTGCAAGGGTACCCTCTCTAAGAACTCTCGGAGCAGGCACTGAAAGTGGTGATATTAGTGCAAGAAGCACCCATGGGGGGGGGGTCATCCATATCTCAGGGAGGGATATAGGTCCTGCTCTAGCAAATACCCCGAGTGATGAGGCTTCTACCCATGACATCACATCGCAAGTTTTGGAAAATGGGTGTAATAATCATGGATCTAGTGCCTCTGTTCTATTCTGGAACATAGCGGGCCTATGATCCAAAGTGGCTAATCCTTTATGGCTTGACTTTGTAGGGGATTTCAATATACTCTGTCTCCAAGAAACATGGTCCGTGGATCCACTTCACATAAATGGTTTTAAGACCTTTCACTTACCTGCCATTCTGTCAAGTCATGGAAGGCCTAAGGGGGGTCTTAGCATCTATATTTTTTAAATATGTTGAGCACGCACAAAACATTACTCACAAAGTCCGAAACGCACTATCCTATTGTGATTTTAAAGTTGGATAATATGAATTGTTTTGCGTTGATCAATTTCTATAATATTGCCCCAAGGGAAAGTGTGGTGGTCATTCTGAAACAACTCATGAATGATGTATATGAGATACAGAACGATCAGGCAGAGGATGTTTTTATTGTTTGGGGGGGATTTTAATATTGCACTGTGCTCATTGGTCAATGATATTACTTGTGGATTAATGGATGATAATCATTGTAATCTATCTCATTTCCCACATTATCCATATGGGGACTTTCTAAATAGAATGATATTTGCATTAGACCTGGATTTTTCTAATTTACTATGCTCACCATCGATTCCCTTTACTCAGACCTTCAATGGAAGAGGCCTGAGTTCCATTATAGATTTTATACTCATCCCAAATAGATATGCAAACAGACTTCTTGATTATAAAGTACACAAGAAGGTTATGAGTGACCATTTTCCCCTGAGCACGATTATAAACTTACCAAGTTCTCAGAGAAAAAGGGTTTATGCGACCTGTGACTTAGTTTTGGATAAATACAATGGCTATTCCCTGAGATGGGACAAGCTAGAGGCCACTGAGTTTATTGAGAAAATCTTAAAAAGTAATTATAAAAATTTTGAAGTTTGCTTAGATGTGTCTGCATCGCCCGAAGGAATCATGGAGTCTTACATGCAGATCGCGGAGACCATTAGAAGTACACTAAAGGTCAAGATCAAAGGTCGGTGTAAGACTCTAGGGTGGTTTGACCACAAATGCACAAAAGTATACTCAAATTTAAAAGAAGCCGTACATAAAACTAACTGGGACTGTAAGGAAATTAGGGAGTGTAGAAGGGAATATAAGTATGCCCTGAAACTACGTAAAAGCGAACTTAAAGATAAGGCCTGGGCTGATTTACAAGAGGCTAGTAAAAACAAGGATAGCACCGCCTTTTGGAGAGTGTCGTGAAATCCCTATTTCTTGAATCCAATGAGAACCCAAGTATGGAAATTGCTATTGAGGAAGGACTTTGGGTGGAGCATTAATCTAGTATTTAAAGACGGGCTGAGGAAGTGGAGGGCATGGACTCTAACCTTACTTTACAGGCCCTAATGCCACCGATACATTTTCCTATAGCCCTAACCTTTACCCTGGAGGAAGTACTCCATGCAATAAATGTTAGCGAGGGAGTTAAGGCACCAGGACCAGATGGTGTACCCATAGATCTCTTCAAGTCTAACATCGATCAATGGGGCCCACTTTTAACGCAAGTGCTTGCAGCTTGCTGTGAAACTGGTCTCATCAAAACTTGGACAGAATCCACAGTAGTCCCTATTTTCAAAAAAGGTGATAGGCTTGATATCTCCCCATTTCATTGCTTGATTATCTGGCTAAAGTGGCAGGGCGGATAGTACTCAATCGGTTGCAATCATGGGTGGAGGCAAACAATGTTTTATCCGACCTGCAGTTTGGGTTTAGAGAGGATCTGGGCACATTAGAACAAGGCCTCAACCTTAATATTTTAATTGGTAAATATACAAGGTAAAGAAAGGGGAAATTATTTTTGGCATATGTAGATCTCACGGCCGCTTTCGACTGTTATCCATGAGAAGTTATGGTACATTTTAGCCAGCCTGGGAGTGGAGGAACCGCTAATCCAATTTTTGAGGCAGCTGTACACTAATGCGACTGCCAGGTTCCAGTATGGGTCGAAGGGCGAGTGTTCGGCATCCTTCAAGGTGGAGAGGGGGGTTATGCAGGGCTGCGTTTTGTTTCCTTTTTCATTCACACTATACATTAATGGGTTAGAACAGGGGATGGTACAAAAGTGCCGTTATCCACCACAAATAGCCAGCCGCCCCCTGCCTGCCCTTCTTTACGCGGACAACGCTATAATAATGGCTCGCACACTGCTGGGTCTACAACGAGCCCTTGACATATATAATGAGTTTATGAAATATCTGGGCCTGAGAGTGAATACCAATAAAACTTTTATAATGAGTTGCGGGAAAGGTAGTATGAAGACTGGAGACATCCACATCGATAGTAAAAAGGTAGAAACTGCCACCACATACCTCTACTTAGGAATTCTATTTGATTCCAAAAGATCTTGGCGCCAGGCTATTAAAACCAGAAACCTGCATTTTATAAGGGCAACGTCAGTCTTGGTCAACTTTTCCCAAAAATTGGGTAAAAAACCCCCGGCTGAGTTGTTCCATATTTATAGAGCAAAATGTGTCAGTACAGCTATATATGGTGCAGGGATTTGGGGCTATCATGATGTAAATCTAATCCAAAAGACTGAGAATGCATTTTTAAGATTTCTGTTGGCAGTCCCACGTAGTACCTCATCTTACATTTGCCACGCAGAATTGGGAGTCCCGTATATAACTGATATAATAAAAGCACAACTGGTCCTCCTTTAGCATCGGATTTGGTCTACAGCCAATACAGCATTTAACCGTGAAATACTAACAGACAGTTTTAAACTAGATCGTGCATTAGAAATATGATGGTTGAAATATATAAAAGATTTCATGAGTGACTTGGGGCAACTGGGCTATTACGACGATCCACCCTCTAAGGGCTCTATCTCCTGAAAAACTTTCAAAAATCATGTATGGCTCATCTGGAGGCACTTGGACTCGCTGGGGGAGGCTTCACATCCAACGGTACTCTTAAATCAAATGTTGCTAAGTGCTCCTTGTATTCAATTATACTTAACTAATATCCCAAGTGGGTACTGTGGTAAATAATTTAATTACCGGTACTTAATTTGAGGCGGAAATTCTATAACAATAGCTCAGTAAAATAAGAGGCAGAATCCGTGGTATTAGAGGTTCGGAACGGGCTTTATTCCAAAATCAATTCGAATTGAGGACCCCATATTCCATCACCACGAAGGTTCAGGAAGTGAAGGACCAACTTTATTGACAAGTAATCATTTTTATACAATAGGCATTACAGTGAAACAGATGCAGGAGGCGTAACAATTGATAACTAAGATAAAAACATACATGCGTAGTTAAAGTGGGTGTAACTGGGCGTAACTTAAAGAACGTCATCAGGTATGATGTCACAATAGGGTGATTCCATGAAAGAATTTCGCAATGTCAGCAGAAATACTTGGCAGAGATGCGCGCGCAGCAGCATGACGCGTGATTGACGTGCAACTAGGGGGTGAAGGGGACTTGACATTTAGCTCTACATGTGGAGACAGAAGTCGTGGGTTATGTCAACCTAATCCCAAATCATATCTAACATCCTATGTTTAAAGAACTATGTTATCCAAAAAGAGAGGTCTCTTAGGATAGAATCTTATTCTATACTGACTATACTGACTGTTAGTGCGTGTACAAGCGTCTAAGTGTCTACACTAGATGCGAGGGCAGAAATCTTCCATAGTAACAGGGCTATGAATTGCTTGCATAAAGACAGAGAAGCCGGGCCTTTCGCTCGGTAGCTGGAAGAATGTTTACTTAAACTACTAGACAGGAATGCATTGGATAGGGAGCGGAGCAGATAATCTCGAAGGTGAAATACAGTTTTTGGCAGGCAACAGGCTGGAGTCAGGCACCGTTAGCCGCGCAGGGAGTAGGACAAAGTTCATGGATACAGATGCGAGCTCAAACTGGAGCTTTCAGAGGGAGAAGGCAAGAAAAGGCTTGATGGCAGAATCAGGGCCTACTCGCCTGGACTGTAAAATGGCATAAATGAACCATATAAAGCCGGTGGCCTTTCATACTTAGGAATGGAATATCCGACCCATTCATAGCGGATCTGAAAGAGGACATGTTGACGGTGGACGCACATGTGTTTGCGTCTTCATAACTGGAGCTGGAGGAAACATACATGTACTTATGGTTTATACATGAAACCGTTGGGGTCCAAGATAGGGGACATAACTGACCATAAAAATCCATATTTCCACATTCCCTCCTTGTCCCCTACTTGCCCTTAAGAGATATCAATCTTCATCAATCCGTTGATCTGTTCATATAGCATCATTTGTTCTTCTTTCTTCTTCCGGGATGAATGAAATCTTGGTGGTGGAATACACGATGTGGCACACAGACCACAGATCGCTGGTCCACATTGTAGGCATAAACAGCAACTGAATAGTATGAGAAAGCCAATACCTAGGAAGGATAGGACCCTCCATCCAAAGGTAGATAATACACTCCAAAACCAACCGGACCAAGTCCAGGTGCCTGGATTCTGGTGTATCTGGCTTACAATCTTATGAAGGCGAGTGATGGCTTTATATACAGATGGCGAATTTTCTGGTATGAAAATGCAACAGCTTGATCCGATGACCCTACAAGCTCCGCCCCTATCGGCCAGGATGACGTCAAGGACAAGACGATTTTGAAGCACAACAATCCGCATAGCAGACTGCTCTTCTGTTAAATTGCCTAAGGCGGAAATAGTTTCGTTCACTACTGCTTCAAGGGTTCTGGTTAATCTACGTATCAGCTTACTATTGGTAACTGTACCTATATAGGGAAAGAGACCTTTATTGAAATCTGTGTATTTTTCCCATGCTGTCTCAGTATAGTCGACTATTGGGAGATCTCTCCGTTCTCTATTGTGTACTAAATGAGTATTTCTGTGATAATCAGGAGGAGCTAGGAAAACAGGTGGCAAAAGAAATCCGATGTAGCAGGTACCATCCCAATCTAGAGGCAGACGTATATATGCAGTCTGACCACATATGAAGTAGGAATGGCGAGAAGCTCTGAATGTAGACTTGCCTTGATCACTGAATTCTATTACAGTGGTGCATCTACTATGGCCCATATGTATGGAACCATTCTTTCTTACACATAATTCACCTTTAACTGGAAATACTGACATAGCGGGCAAAATTGGTGCAGCTTCGGATTCAATATTCAGGATCATGATATTGAGCGTGAAATTCCCTAATCCATATACTTCATTTTCTAGATCAGTTCCTGTTCTTTTGGGAAGTCCCTTCTTGTCAGGGTAGCAGACTTTGAGTAAACCTAAGTTCAGGTTTCCCCATACCCAGTTGTCTTTATCAACTGCAGAATTCGAATCTAGGGAATTAATTAGACTAAACCATGCTCCACAGGAGCCATTGTATGTGAACGGGTATGGAAAGAGAGGCAGAATTCCCTTATAGTTCTGATAGGGAGGGAGTCGGCCACATATCCAACAATTTGTAGCATTGCTAACCTGATGGGAATGATGTAACATACTAATAAAAGTGTTATTGCGCAGCGCAAATCTATAGGACAACTCATGCGGGGGTAATTCACTAAAAGAATGTTCAGCAGTAACATTGTAAACTTGTTTAGAAATAGGATAATATATGTGCAACAATATACTTGCAGCTACTATTAAAAGACATAAGAAAAACAAAATTAATAACGTCACTGTGCAATGACTACGCAGTGATTTATAGTACGCATGTTGTTTCATTCGCTTCCTTCGGTGTCTCTCTCTATTCAGGTCTAGGGGATTCATGTCAGGGACAAATTCGACCGATTCACCTTGGAGAGGACTTAAACAATCAAATTGTCTGACTTCTTAGACCTTAGTTTTAGTCTGTATTGTTCCTTGTCATTCAGTTCAACCAAAGGAAGCTTTGAGTCAATCGGTGAAGACACGCAAGGTGTGTCATTTACATCTGACGGTAGTCCATGAAATTTCTTGATATGACTTGAATGTATCCAGCCTTTTCGACCTTCGATCTTCACGGCTGTCCTCGTGGTTAACAGGACGAGTTGAGGCGATTTCCACCTAGGATCCAGCTGAGACTTCCGGTCAAAGTTCCTCACTAACACCAAGTCCCCTGGAATTACGTCATGGGGTTTCACCTCGGTGTTGTCGGGAAAGGCTGCAGCTACCTGTGAACGACAAGATTGTAGTGCAGACATCAAGGAAGCCAAGTAATCTGTCAGCATGTTACAGTCAACATCAGTTATTTTGCGTGGTATAGGCGTCCCCCACATATTTGGTGGTCTATCAAAGACCACCTCATAAGGGGATAGCCCCGTTCGAGAGTGCGCTACCATTCTCATGTAAAAGAGTGCAACTGGTAAGGCTACTACCCAGTCGACACCTTTCTCTCTACATATTTTGGACAATCTAATTTTCAGAGTTTGATTATGTCGTTCCACGAGACCTGCTGCCTCTGGGTGTCGGACACAGTGAAATTTCCACTGATAGCCTAACAAAAGTGAAACGTGTTTCATTAGTTCGGATGAGAACGGCTGGCCGTTATCTGAGTAGACAACACGTGGTAAACCGTACCGTGGGAAGAATTCTCGAACCAACTGTTTGGCAGTAGTCGGGGCAGTGTAATCTGAAACCGGGTATGCCTCTGTCCAACGGGAAAGAGCACAGACAATTACGAGAACATATTTGAATCCTCGACATCGTTCCATCTGGATATAATCCATCTGGAGGACTTCAAAAGAGTGATCAGGAGGCTGAAATCCACCCTGTTCTACGGGAATGCTTTTACCTGGGTTAAACTGACAACAGATCATACAGGTACGAACTTTTTGTTTAGCTGCTGCTCGTAAATGTTTGTTGAACCAAATGTGTTGAATGCTGTCTAGCATAGCTTTTTCTCCTAGGTGCGCTGGACTATGTACAGTGTTAATGATAACTTGGACCATTGAATCAGGAAGGAACCACACAGATTTTTCCTTCGTCATCCATCCTTGATCCGTTTGGATCCCTCCTAATTCAGTCCATTTCTTTATTTCATCCGGTGTAGCATGTGTCTGTATGTCAATTACGTCAAGAGCGGGATCCTTAACCGTCATGCAATGTGCTGGTGTCGAGACTATTGTCTTTGTCATGTCAGATATTTGAGTTTGAGCAGTCTGTTTAGCTGTTCTGTCAGCTAGGTCATTGCCTTGGGAAATGATATCAGTAACTTTCGTATGAGCTTTACATTTCATAATTGATATCGCAGTGGGTAGATGTATTGCATCTAATAAAGCATGAATGAGGGGTCCGTGCTGAATGTGGGCACCGTGAGAAGTTAAATAACCTCTCTCTCGCCACAGTACGCCGAAGTCATGTACAACTCCGAATGCATAACGTGAATCAGTATATATGTTGACTTTTTTATTCGTAGCTTGAATACAGGCTTGTGTCAGAGCGACGAGCTCTGCTGCTTGAGCGGACAAGGTATTTATGCGATTTGTTTCAATGATTTCAGTGTCTGTTGTGACTGCGTAAGCGGCCACTAGCTCTCCTGTACTTGTTCTCATACATGAACCATCTACATACAGCGTCAGGTCTGGATCTAACAATGGGACGTCTGTCAAGTCTTGTCTAGGTTTCGTCGTGATAGTGATAACTTCAATACAATCATGTGCAAGTGGGTCTGTTCCGTTTACTGGTAACAGTGTGGCAGGATTCAATGTACTGCAACGTCTGATTTCTATATGTGGCTGAAACAATGTTAATTCGTAACCAGTGAGTCGTGCTATAGTCAAGTGTTGTGTTTGTGTGCGGTTCAAGAGAACCTCTACTGCATGTGGTACTTGTACTGTCAATTGGTGTCCTAACACTATGGCATCGCTTTGTCGTATTGCTAAAGCTGTCGCTGCCACTGATTTCAGGCACGCAGGCAGAGCCTGAGCTACGGGATCTAATGTACTAGAAAAATAAGCACACGGTTTGTATGATCCTGCTTGTTCCTGTGTGAGTACTGACAAGGCAGTACCTTCGCGTTCTGTAACAAAGAGTGTAAAATGTTTATTGTAACATGGTGTTGCTAAAACAGGCGCTTGACATAAGGCTTTCTTTAGGCTTTCAAAAGCTTGTGTATGTTCCTGAGTCCAAGGGAGAACAGTCGATGTGGCTGCCTCCTGTGTTGTCAACTGAATGAGTGGTTTTGCTAGAAATGCATACTGCGGGATCCACTGCCTACAATATGAAGTGAGGCCTATGAAAGCTCGCACCTCCTTTTGTGTCTTGGGTATTGGCATGTTAGCAATTAACTGGATGCGAGCTGGTGTAAGCTGCCTTCCCTCCTTGGACAGCGAGTGACCAAGGTAAACAACTCGCTGTACACAGAATTGCAGCTTAGAAGGGGACACCTTGTGCCCCTTTTCGGCCAAAAATTGTAAAACCGTCAGTGAGGCTTTTTCACATTCAGGTTTGCTTCTAGCGGTGATCAGCAGATCATCGACATATTGAAGCAGGGCAGTGTTGACTGGCATGTGGATACTGTCAAGTTCTCGTTTTAGTGCTTGGCTATAGATGCTGGGGCTTTCTGTGAATCCTTGAGGTGCGCGTGTGAATTTAAAGCTTCGTCCATTTAAACTAAATCCGAATAAGTATTGGCTTTCCGGATCTATTGGGACGCTGAAAAAGGCATTCTTGAGATCAATTACAGTAAAGAATGTTGCTTCGGAATCAATGGCTGTCAGTAATGAAGAAATGTCTGGGACTACGGGGTATTGTGGTACAATACATTTATTTAATTCGCGCAGATCAATAACCAGTCGATATACTGGCGGGGCTTTTGGATCTGTTCGTTTAAGAATCGGAATTATCGGTGAATTACATACATTGGAGTCTGTTTCCACAACCACTCCTTGGGTAATAAGCTCGTCAATGATTTGCAGTAAAGCTACTACAGCATCTGGAGGTAACTTGTATTGTCGCATTCGTGGTAATACCACTCCGGCCTTTAGTGTTACTCGATATGGTGTAATGTTCATGCACCCAACATCTGTAGGGCCTTGTGCCCATAAATGTGTGGGTAAAGTCTGTAGTCGGTCATCCATGTCTCGGGACACATAGTGTCCTTTGAAATCACGTAAAAACAATCTTACTCCTTCCGGAGAACAACATATTATAGCTCCTAGAGCTTTCAATGTTTTTATGCCTAACAGATTTTCTGGACATGACTCAGTAAGCAATAAATCTGTAGTTCGTGTCAAGGGACCAATCGTAAGTGGAAGCGGCTGTGATACTTCGTTAATGATAGGTTTTCCTGAAAAACCAAGGGAAATATTCTGTGAGCCTGAGAGGGGTGCCCCTGGAACTTCACTACGTTTTATTGTTGTTCGGCTTGCCCCTGTATCAAGTAAAAATTTTCTCTCCTGGCCTAATAGTTCACTGTGTAAATAAGGTCCTTCTTGATCTACGGGGACCTCGATAAGGGGTAAGCCAACTTCCCTCTCTAGGCTGTTTCATGAGTATCGTTGATAATCAGGATAGTCATACTGTGCGGTCTGGTACATCTGTCGTGTCGTTGTTTGTGTGGCAGCAATAGGCTGCGGTGGTGGAGCTGGCATAGACTGTTGCGGAGCTGGCATGGACTGTGCGTGCTGCGGAGCTCCTTGTTGGTTCTGATCCTGTCTAAGTGGCCGTGGTCTTTCTTTTGTATTCCCTATGGCGATATTATGTTTTAAAACTGGGCAATCGTGTACATAATGACCTGGTTGTTTACAATAGTTGCACGTCCCTTTTACAGGACCTGTTGAAACACTGGACTGTGTCGTACCCTTTTTATGACCGTCAGCTGGAACTGTCTGGGAAACTAGCATTTTCATTTTCGTGTCTTTCATACGTCTTTGTTCATGTTCTTGTTCCTCTCTAATTCTATTGTGGTGATACTGTAACATTTGTAACATTTGTGACGGAGTGTTACCTTGCCAGGTACTCTCGAATTTCAATACTCTATTCTTAACTTGGGGCAAAGAATTTTCAACTAACTTTGTCACAAACAGATGTGGATACGATTCGCTACTTGCTTTTATCCCACTATTTATACCAAAACATTTTTCGAATCGGGCATAGAAATCACTAGTGTCTTCATCTGGTTTTTGTTTACATGCTGAGATTGCACCCCAGTCTTCCTTTTTCGTAGTTAATAAACGTGGCAGTACCTGTACTAGTAAACCTGGTAGTGTTTTGGTCTTTTCCCCAAGCCCTGAACCTGGACCTCGAGCTTTTTCTTCGTTTTCTAATGCTGTCCAATCTATCTTTTGGTCTCCCACCTCCCAATCCTTTTCCTTGAGTTTTTCGTAAATGCCCGCAGGCATTAATACCTTTAATATCGTCATAATGTCGGGATAGGTATACTCTCCCATGAGCAACATGTCTTTAATTTCACGGTGGAAACCCGCTGGGTCTTTGTCATGACTGGGTACCACTTTCTTCATTTCTAATAGTTCTATTTTAGATATGGGTGTGTATACAAACACACGTTTAAACTGATTGTCATCACCTTTTATCGGGTGCACTTCGCGTAAGGGATTCTGTCTATCCATATAATACATCGTTCTTTCCTTGATGGGCAGTGAGACATGTTCGGGACATACAAAAAGAATGTACTGCTTTCTGGATTCTAGTATTTCTCTAATTAACTCAGTACCTGAACCTCTCCATTTATTCGTGATTAATTTAGTCAAAATGTCAGGTAAGGGGCCAGGATCGGAGTGTTGGCTTTTATACAATATAAGGAGTTGTTGAATCATATAGATACCAGCTAAACGCTGTTCATCGGGGGCGAGGTTCAAAAACGTGTGCGCTAATGTATCATCACTATATTTTCCGTGACTTTCAACCCACTGAACGGCTGACCTGGCTAATTCTTGCTCGTCCATAGAATCGAGTATATGATAACCCCTTCGTTCTCGGAGTAAATTGTCAGCGGCTTGGAACGAATGTTCGGGGGACCTTATATTTATTATAGGAGTCTGGAAAATTCTGCTATTGTCTGGACGTATCGGACGTATCGGATCAGTAAGGCATCTAGTATTATTGCAAGATCTTCCTCTACCTACATAGGCCATGGTTTCTAACTGTCCTGTGGGCAGTTCTAATTCTTCCTCGTCCTCGGTTTGTTCAGGTTCGTCTACTGCTAATCTTTCTTCGTGTATTCGTTCTATTTCTTTGCGGATCTTTCGGCACATAGCTACTATACATGATCGTTTATCATGTCTCCCCTCTGATATATTCTGACTCCATGTGGTAAGAATTCGCATTTCTTCCGGATTTACCCCTGGTCGGTCGTGATTTCTGATCACACAGTTTATGAGGAAACGTAACAGTTCCCCCTGTATTTCCACCTTTTGGTACTCCATGGCTCTGTTAATACTCTCAGAATCTCGCCCTGACTGGACAAAGTGATATATATTCTCTAAATGTGCAGTCATTCCTGGTAGCTTCCCTAAATATATTGCAGCTCGTCGGATACGTAATGATGCCAGCATCATTTCGTCCCCCTTTCCGGGCACAGGGTCATATCTACAATCTATTAAAAGTTCCTTGAGCGTGTTGGGAGTTACTAGTTTGGGCGTACGTTGGTGGGCTAATTCTTGAAAGGAAAGTTTATTTACTCTGGGTGGCGTGGAAGAAATGTTTGATGTACCTCCGGTAGCACCACCTGGGGTGCTGGATGTGAAAGGATTCGTTGAACGTGATATAGCAACCATAGGTGTGGATATAGATGTAGAAGCAGATGTGCTTGCCGGAACTTGAGTCGGAGTTTGCTGTTGCGGAGGTACAGACGGAAGAGGGTCTTGGCGTTGAACCCCCTCGGCAGGCGGTCTATGTGGCGCAGCATTAGCATACTCGGGAGCTGCGTCGTCTAAATAAGAGGAAAGGAAAACATCTTCTGCGGTTCTGGGATGCCCTTTGGGATGTACTTTTATCGGAAACAATGGGGGTGGCAAGTCTTTTGGTATCTCCGGAGTAGCCTTAGGTAATCCTTCGGCCAGAAGGGGATACATACCATTCATAAGGGCATTTCTTTGTCTGTCTGTTTGTTCTGACTTTACTCGAGTACCTTCTTCAATTAATAGATTTTCTCGAACTTTATTTGAACTCTCCTTACTTTTCTCTTCCTGTCTGAGCGCTTTCTCTGTACGTCTATACGATTCTTTACGCCATAATTCAATGGCATCTTTCTGTGACTGTCTAGCTTTCTTTTTCCATAATTCTTCCTCTATTTTCATGATGCAATCTGTATCCCAGGTCCCCGCTGCAGGCCACCTCTGACTTTCTGGTAATACCTTGGTGTAGTCTACCCATAAATCAAGAAATAATATGGCGTCTAGGCCATGTTTATGATACATGAAGTACCCTGGAGTGTCCCTAGGAGGAATGGGAACAGCTTCTTCGAGTACCCCTTTTCTGGTTTTGATCTGTCTAAATTTCGAAAAGAGCGGCATATTGAGAACTGGTCTGTTACCTAATTTTGAACACGTTTAAGATCATAAAACACAATAATGAACAGTCATTCACACCACAATATACAGAACGTATTTAAAATATTTTAACATTTAACATTTAATAAACAACAATGATGGCCATTTAGGGAACTAGTCACTAAGCATAATACTCGATACTAACTAGGTAATTCTGAATTATATACTAGACATACTTGATATACTGCTAAACAGTACAGATACACTGTTGAAACAGTGCAGACCGGATTTGTGTACCCAAACCCGTCTTGACCGGCACAAACTATGTGCACGTCAGAACGCCTCCCCGACAATGGTACTCACCGGGTAGCTCGGAACGGAAGGCCTCGGAACTGAACTGAACTGGACTCGGACCGGACTGGACTCGACTCGATACTTCGGAACTTCGGAACTGGTGGGCCTCTGTATACCTCGGATCTTGCTCTCTCAGCTAGGCTCTGGTCGGGATACTTCGCACTTCTCACCGCCTCGTCTGGGTGTTGATCGCAGCCTCAGTTACCCCCGCTCGGCAGGAGGGAGATACAGGAAATCCTGTGGGTACGCGTTGTTGTCCGTCCAGCTGTGACAGGAGACCGGGCCTGCAACGTACCTCCGGCGCGTGAGATGAGAAAGTGTCCCTGTTCGGGCGCCATATATGTGGTAAATAATTTAATTACCGGTACTTAATTTGAGGCGGAAATTCTATAACAATAGCTCAGTAAAATAAGAGGCAGAATCCGTGGTATTAGAGGTTCGGAACGGGCTTTATTCCAAAATCAATTCGAATTGAGGACCCCATATTCCATCACCACGAAGGTTCAGGAAGTGAAGGACCAACTTTATTGACAAGTAATCATTTTTATACAATAGGCATTACAGTGAAACAGATGCAGGAGGCGTAACAATTGATAACTAAGATAAAAACATACATGCGTAGTTAAAGTGGGTGTAACTGGGCGTAACTTAAAGAACGTCATCAGGTATGATGTCACAATAGGGTGATTCCATGAAAGAATTTCGCAATGTCAGCAGAAATACTTGGCAGAGATGCGCGCGCAGCAGCATGACGCGTGATTGACGTGCAACTAGGGGGTGAAGGGGACTTGACATTTAGCTCTACATGTGGAGACAGAAGTCTGGGGTTATGTCAACCTAATCCCAAATCATATCTAACATCCTATGTTTAAAGAACTATGTTAACCAAAAAGAGAGGTCTCTTAGGATAGAATCTTATTCTATACTGACTATACTGACTGTTAGTGCGTGTACAAGCGTCTAAGTGTCTACACTAGATGCGAGGGCAGAAATCTTCCATAGTAACAGGGCTATGAATTGCTTGCATAAAGACAGAGAAGCCGGGCCTTTCGCTCGGTAGCTGGAAGAATGTTTACTTAAACTACTAGACAGGAATGCATTGGATAGGGAGCGGAGCAGATAATCTCGAAGGTGAAATACAGTTTTTGGCAGGCAACAGGCTGGAGTCAGGCACCGTTAGCCGCGCAGGGAGTAGGACAAAGTTCATGGATACAGATGCGAGCTCAAACTGGAGCTTTCAGAGGGAGAAGGCAAGAAAAGGCTTGATGGCAGAATCAGGGCCTACTCGCCTGGACTGTAAAATGGCATAAATGAACCATATAAAGCCGGTGGCCTTTCATACTAAGGAATGGAATATCCGACCCATTCATAGCGGATCTGAAAGAGGACATGTTGACGGTGGACGCACATGTGTTTGCGTCTTCATAACTGGAGCTGGAGGAAACATACATGTACTTATGGTTTATACATGAAACCGTTGGGGTCCAAGATAGAGGACATAACTGACCATAAAAATCCATATTTCCACAGTACGAAAGATTAGTTTTGACCCGTTTTAGATTGAGCACTTTTCACCGCCTGGTCAGTTTCCCAACAACAAACGATTGGTCCAAAACGCTGTGTAAATGTCCGTGTGATGAGGTCTCCCAGCAATCCACAATGCATGTTGTTCTTTTTTGTAAGTTTTACAAGGCAACAAGGAGGAGGTGGATCATACCTATTTTAAGATTATGGGGCTTGAAGCAATGTCATCCAGCGTTTATTGCATTGCACATTTTGGAAAATGAATGTGTTACACGAGAGATAGCCCTGTTCTTAAAAAGTATAATCAAATGTAGGAAAAATATTGAGAATTGTATCTATATATTGTAAAATGATTTGATGTAGTATTATTTGATTTTAGTTTCATGACAAAATGACCCATTTGTATTTATTAATTCTGTATGCTTTTATGATTTTTATGAAACAAAAATCGAATAAAGTTTGATTTGATAGTGTCTGATCGGGCCCCCAGTTTATTTCCAAATTTTGGAAGGGGCTTGGCACTCTACTGTAAATAGTCATTTGTTTCTCGTCTGGTCATCATCCGCAAACTGATGGTCAGACTGAAAGAGTTAACCAATGCCTTGAGCAGTATTTAAGGTGTCAGTTACTGCATTCCTCATTATACTGGGACACGTGCTTATGGCGTGCTATATTCGCTTTTAATAATGGCATACATTCATCTATTGATTTCTCACCTTTCTATTGAAATTATGGATTCCATCCTTGCTTCTTGCTTTTACCTCCTTCTGTTTCTACCCTTACCCCTGCTGCTCTGCATTTAGTTAACAGCATACATGATATACAGAAGACAGCTTTGATGAATCTAGAAAAAGCCAAGGCAGTGTAAAAAGAGAATGTGGATCTCCATCATCGCTCTTGTCCTGCATATGTAATAGGAGACATGGTTTGGTTGTCCACTCATAACATAGCTGTGAAGGGGACTCATAAATTAAAAACACGCTTCATTGGCCCCTATAAGATAATCAAGATAGTCAATCCTGTGGCCATGAAATAAGAGCTCTCTTCTACCTTGAAAGTGTATCTGGTATTTCATGTATCCATACTAAAGCCTGTGGTACCAGGGACACAGTTGCCCACACAACCTACCCCTGTGATAGTGGATGATGAGCCTGAATATGAAGTGGGGGCCATTGTGGACTCCAGGAGGGTGAGGCATAGATTGCAGTACTTGATTATTTGGAAAAGTTATGGTCCTGAAGATCATGCCTGGGAACCTGCTGCCATGTACACGCCCCTCGTCTGGTGTATCTCTTTCACAGACGTTACCCTTGGAAGCCCAAACTGGTGGGGGAAACTCTTGGGGGTTGTACTGTCATAAATGCTCCACCTCCGCAGCAGGCTGGGGTTCGGTCGGCAGTCTGTGTGATGCTTCTTTCTGGCTCCTACTGTCGTCCTCTTCTTCATCAATCCGCATACCACATTCTTGAAAGAAACAAAGAGAAGAGAATAATCCTTTAAAGCATCTGAAAGGCATTTTTATGGCAGTAACGCACTTTGCGCTGGCATGCTAAATGAAAAGTATACTATACTTATCTGATTGTTGTCCCTATAGCCTTGGAGAGTCCATATTCTTTTTTTGCTCCTTGATTAAAGCTGTAAAAGAAGAAACAGCACATTGAATGTTTCCTGAAGTTGAGAAGACATAGTAATAGCCTGCACATTTTCTATTTTTTGTCCCCTTTAAGTAAAAGGGACCTATATTCACTGTTCTATACTCGCAGTTTACTAATGGATATATGAATGTTTGGGCTAAATTTAACTCACTGCTACTTCTCAATAGCAGGTGAGTATCATTGTTCCATGTCTTTACAATTGCATAGTTGCTCTGCAAAAGTGAGAGTACAAAACCTGTCTTTATTTTATATTTCTTTTTTCATCTAGATTGAATCTATGTTCCTGTATGGATTAAAATTGATTTATAGTGGAAGAGGGGAGTTAGACAGGTAGGGAAAGCCTTTACACCACAGAAACAATTTACATAGAATTGTAGAGTCATAGAATAAATTACTACACAGTACACACATTAATTCTCATTCTCTGTTCTTTACATACAGGGAACACAAACAACTGGGTTGAATCTTACCTGCTTCACTGGTTATGCTGAGGAACACTTCTTCATTTTTCTTCTCTTGTTTTCCCTCTCCCCCATTATACCAATTTTGCTTTGACAAGGTTGGGCATGCTTGATGAGTGGGGGAAGTTGGCACCTTTTCAGAAGCTCGCATATCGTTCCTTTAGAAACAACAGGTGAGATTTAACACATGACATACAAAACATCTTTTACATTGTCCATGCTTTTTACAACAGTGCACGCTACCCTTGGGGCACCAAGAAGTAATGCTAATTCCAAAGTCGACTTTTGACAAAGACTGATTTTAAAACAAGCCTGCAAGGCAGGCCTGGCTTTAAAATGACTATAGACACCACAGCAGTGCAAACTTGAGTACATTAAGTCCACTATGGTCTCTAAACTTACATGCCGCAACTTATATTAGGGACTTACAGGTAGACTAGGTCTTGGCCAATTAGATGTATACCAATTGCCATATACCTTTAAATTAAAGAGCACTGGCCCTAAGCTTGGTTAGCACAGTCCAGGGCACTTTCAGAGTCAGTAACCACCAGTAGTAGTCAAAAAATGGGGGTAATCAGGGCAAAAAGGATTGCTTTCCTACACTGCCCCAATTTTCGAGTATTAGCCACATTTTTTACCTATCTATTTCACTAATTGGGTCTAGTTTGGTTCCAAACCCTATTTTATGTCCCAGTCTGACCCTGTTAGTCACAGTTATAACGGTAGTGTTAGGGGCCATGATGGTGATGGCAAGACAGCCACGCAAGGAAGGCAGGCACATATCAGGTACTATCAGAATATGTGAAGCATCCATGGCGTGTCTTTACAGAGGGAAAAGCAGTATTGGTGAAGGATTCAAAGTTAGTTGGCGGGAGTCTTACAGGATGGAAGTCTTAAACAGTTCAGGGGTTTGTGTTCTACATTTTTTTTAGTGCAGCCATGCACGTTTTGCGACAGATTCTTTTGCTTTGAGAAACTTGTGGTTTGCTTGGGAATTCATTCTCACTATGTGGGACCACAGGCACCTGAGACGGTTAGAGTTTGAGTTAGGTATGCAGATGTATTGAGGTGAGCACTTTTGAATGTCAAGCAGGTTGTTTTAGAGATGCATTGGCTTCAATGGGAAGTCACTGGAGTGAGATCAAGACCAATGTAATGTGATTAAAATAGAGGGGCCTGATTATCAGATGCATTGTTGAATGCGCGGCAGCTTTAAGAGGGCTAAGACTACTTTTTGGAACACCCAGAAGGAGAGTTTCCATAGTCCAGCCTAGACAGGGCTAATTCTTGGGCAAACAGTTTGAAGCCATGTTTGCGACTGGCATGTTTGGTAGTTCTCAGCAGTAGAGATTGGTGCTGAACTGTCATGCTCTTATTAATATCAAGGTCCCATCTGGTAGAAACTGAGCGATTTGGCTTTGTCAACCATGGCAGGGAAATTATTATTAGTGATAAGGGACACTAGCAAATTCTGAAGACGACGACGAGTGGGACAGGAAAAGCAACTCTGGCTGTCATTTAGAGATGGGCAATACCAGGGCATCTGCCAATAATCTGCGAATGCAACGTCTTTTTAGCTCCCTTACCTCATTTATTGTTGGGGTAACAATACACTCAAACAGCAGAGCCTCGGCTTGTCGGCCAGCCATTGAAAACATCTTGCTGGTGGCACAGCCAATGGAGAACCACCACTTGCACTATCAAGGGCTGGGCTTATGACACTGATTTCCCCTGCTCTGTCTGCTATGCATGGCAGTTCTAGGCATAAAAAAAGGAACAATGCTTCTGTGTGCAGAAAGTAAGCCCTCACTTGGTTTCTGAAAAATCAATTAAAGAAAGTCAACTAAGTCGCCATGATGTGGCAACTCATCTGGCTATGTGTAATTTTAGTCCAGTGATTCTGACCTATTGGCATAAGCACCTTCATAAAATAATTCTGTGCTGATATCGAAGGGAACTCTAAATTTGGTGAGTGAGTCACCGCAGGGCTAATTTTTTAACCCATCCACCAAATTCTATTTACCACCCCCGTTTTTTGGGGCAGTGTGTCTTGGGTGGTGTTCCGCCGTGCATTCACAGCATTTCTTGCATGCTTTTTAACTGCTTACATTTCAGAGCTAACGGATGTCCCACTTTATTGAACATTAATATACATGTTGTTCCATGAGACATAGGTTGTTTCAGAAAGCATTTGGAGAGTACTGAATTCAGCAAGAACTGACCTTTTGTCCCGCATACACAGTACTTCATGGTCAGAAAGCATTCTGTGCAAATGTATCCAACATATGAAGAACATAAATAACAGCCATTTGCTTTTGATTATATGATGGGAAGTGCCCTTGATTGTCCTTGCAAATGCAACCGTTTTAAGCGGACGTTTCATTGTTTGCAAGGAAAATGTCTAACTCAAATTCTTTTATAAAGGTCTTTCAATAGCCTCCTTGAGGTAAACAAATATGTCATAGACGGATATAGTCAAAGAACAACCTGCTACCCAAAAGGAGCATCTGGGGTTTGCAACTTGGTAACAGCATACGATTTCTATGCTTTAAAGAGGGAGACAAAATGTAGATTGTCCATTGCTGGCTTGGGTAGAAACCTGTCCCTCTCATCTCCATGGACTTTGCAATATAAACATTAGTCAAAGAGCTGCCTCACTCGCTTGTTGAATAGGATCTGTGAACAGGAAGCAAGGGTTGAAACATAGTATAGAAACCAGAGTCATTCACACTGATTCTGTGGTATAAAGCACCGATATCTGATTCTTGCACGACCAATGGGCCAGATTGCCAAAATCCCACATCCAGCAGGTATCAAGGGCACAAGACACAAGTTCAGACACACAAAGGTAACACGCCCCAAAATCCCAAGAATGAGGTCAGCCACAGGTCTACAGAGAACAAACTGCAGAAAACAAACACGGTGGTAAGTCACGAATCCCACAGCTGAGAACCAGCTAGTGCCCAGTAGGCAGAAAATCACACACAAGGAGGTCTCAACACCCCCAGAGCGACTAGAGCAGTGGGGAACATAATAGAGCAAAGATATACCAAGGGGAACATAAAGACATGTAGTCATCCCCCTAAGGATCGAGGAAAACGCTTCGATCAAGCTAAAAGTGCCTCACTCATGCACTAGGTAAAGTCACAACAAGAAGAGTATGGCCCAGTCCACGGCCAGAGAAGCAAACTGAAACCCACCAAAGAAAACCAGAGAGCTCACCGGAAGACTCAAATGGCAAACTGAGGAAGTGGCATGACCCAACTCCCACAGCACTCAGAAAGCTGCACAAAACATGGCACAGGCACAGGAAGCAGCTCGAAGAAACAGATGGCCAGCACCCGTAAACCCCAAATGCAATAGGGAGAGACAGGGGGCTACCCAAAGCAGAATAATAACGGGATAAGGAAATCCAAGCAGCAGAGGTGCCAGCCTGGAGAAAAAAATGATATTTCTTTTTATAGAATGTGCAGTTAGAGGGGAGCATGGATAATCATCCCCAAAACGTGAACCCCAGAAAAGTATTGAGGTGAGATAGAAATCCTAGCAAGAATGCAGAACCAACCCTTTTAGCAGTAAAGTGGGAGGTGCCAACAGCAAATAGAAACCACCATGGGAAGACCAGGAAGCACCACAAAAGCACCAAGCCCAACAGGTTGCGAAACATGACCCCTGAGAGAAACCCAATCCATGCTTTTATCCATATGACAACACAATCTAACAGCCCCTGGTCAAATTTCCGTCATAGTAGAACGCATAGAAAACAGTCCGACACCAACTTCTACTAAATAAAGAAATAAGAAGCAATGGTGAAGTCAATATGTTTGGTCTGGGCACCTTTTTTAATTTACATTAAATTGTTTGTGTAGAGTAATATAATATTCTAATGACAAAGAAGGAATAATTTGTTTTAATTATCAGAAAAAAATTGCCTTTATATTTGTAAAGTTCAAAAAATAAATATAAAATAGGAAGAATAAAATATCTGCTGCATCTTAAACTGTGTGATTAAATGCCAAAGAATGAAGCCACAAGTACCAAAGGGAAGTCAGTACGCATTGGGAAAAAAGTGGTGAGAATCTATTTATGAAAACATAGTGACATTTGCTTCAGAACTGCAGGTACACATCTTCATTTATCGTGCGGATAAGTGAACAATTATGCAGAAAGGACAGAATTCAAGACTTGAAGTGAAGTACTGGGCTGATAAGAACATTGCTCTAGACTGATACCACAGCAGCAAGACAAGGAAGAGTGAAATAAAATAAATTGCATGTAACATGTCACGCTCAGACAGAAATAGCAAACATTTAACAAATACAGAATGCAAAGTACAATTTAGAGTGACCATGGAAGACAAGAAAAATAGAATTGACGCAACTTAATACTCTTGATCAGTGGTCCTGGATTAATTTCTTAAGGTGATGGAACTTTTCTCAACTTGAGTTGAATGAGAGTAAGAGAGGGTCGGTACATATTATTGAGTAATCACTTTATTAGTAAGGGAATTCTTGCATTTTCCAGTCTAGAAAGCAAATATGATGCAGCAAAAAATTCAACATGGAAGTGTTTTTTTGCATTTCAGCCTAAGTTAAATTCTACCCATTGCTGTTCATACAGTTTGCTTGTGATTAGTAGGGAATAGCTGCAGTCTCTGTTGAAATCTATTGTAGATGCCCTAACAATTACAAGACATGGCTTCTAAACATATGAAGCAGGAGAACTAGGAGATAATGACAAAAGGAAGAAAAGTAATAAAAATCACTAGTTAGCCAGCCTTGTAAGAACAAGTCTAGGATAGGGCAAAAAGATACTGTAAAAGTGGGGCAAACGTTTGAATATGTCAGCTCTATTAGCAACAGGTTCCTCTTTTGGTTCACTGGATGAAGTCTCTTCTCCTGTAGATACCTGGAGTACCAACCTGTCACTATGTGAATAAAAGGAAGGAATTCTACCCTAATTGAATTTTGTGGGTGGTGACAGAACTCCCAAAATGATTCTGTTAACCCTGTTACTTGGCTGTGCTTGGAGGGGGTGTTGGTTAAAAATATATTCTGATGTGTTTATTTGGTTATCATGTTGTGCTTAAAAGGTGCTTGAAACCTGTGCCTAATGTTTTCCTGTGCTTGGGGTCCATCATTAGGTTCTCGTCCTTTGTCTATTTCTTCTCTTGTTCTTAAATTTGATGATATGGACTCAGTTACAAAGGTTGTTGACATAACATATACAGCAGGGGTTGACTGAATACCATGTTCATTAGGTAACCCCCCACATCCTAAATATACCAGGGTTTGTGTATGCATAAGGTGTTGTCAAACCTACTCCTACAGCTAATCAGCACTGTACTTCAACAGCACGCACTAGGAGTAGACCACCAGCCTTAGTTGTTGTGGTGCTGCACCTCTGATAGGTCTAGTGGATGATGCGCTTGGTGCCCCTTTGTGTCTACGTTTGTCTAAGGCCATGATGGATTTAGCATTTACAGCAAACTGCCTCACTTAAACTCTGATCCAGTGATGGTGCTCAAGAAAAGGAAAATGACGTCTACTGAGTGTCTGCTTTAATTTTAAATTTTTTGACCTCCCAGAAGGTCCTGCGGAACTCCCAAGGAACCCATACAACCAATGAGGGAATGCCATGTCACTCCCACAGGACATTTACCTTCTTTCACGGGCAGCACCCACAGTACTCCTGTGGGGCCTGGACGTTTTATGATGTTTTGCATTTATTACAACATACCTGGTGTTTTTTGGCTAATTGGAGACACCTGGATAGTGCACTATAAAACACACCCCACTCCAAACCAGGATCCTTTACCACTCCACATCAACACAGCAGTCTGTAAAGTTATTTGTGGACATGGAGAAGGCAGGCTATTTCTTTCCCTCGCTGGTGACACTCCACATACTTTACTTAGTCCATAATTGTTTTTCTGTCGCCTGGGTATCTTTTAATTTTGTATTGTTAGTCCTATCACCATTTCAGTATGTCACAAATAAAATCCTACGTTTTTGGAGCAAGAGCTGTCGGTCCTGGTTGATGAAATTATTAGGGTAGAGCCACATTTGTTTGGAGCACATGCCCAACATGCTTCTCTTTGTAGGAAAAGAGAAATTTGGGACAGAAAAATCTGCAAACTGAATGCCATGGGCACACCATTCCACACACACAGGGGGATATTAGGAAGTGCTTGAACGACCTCAGGTGCAAGGTGTGTAACCTCACCTCCAGGCAACACCTGGAGGCCCTGAGGACTGGTGAAGGCCCTCAAAGTACACCCGTGCAGTTTCAACCATGGGAGGGGAAGGTTATGGCCATCATACACATTCTATTCATGCATAGAATAGTTGGGGCAGCAGAGTCTGGTAAGTGTCACTTCACAAACTCACATTACACCTAAATAGCCAGTTCAGTCACAAACCAGATAAAAAAAATGTATGTAGCAAATATTTCCCTAACTGACAAACTGTAAATTATCAGTGTCAGTGGTGAAAATAATCCTCTGAGTGTTTAGTGTCAAAGGCCGTCGATGATGACAGCGGAGTGCCCCGCCTCCGGCTAGTCAGGTGTCCGAAAGTCCCCACGCCCAACTCCGGTAATGGCGACTCGTGAGCGGCGTTAGCGGTGTCTCTCTTCTCTTCTCCTCGTTTCTTTGATCCAAAGTGCTGACATCGTCCGGGGGGCCTCCGGAGTGCTGCTGCAACCTGGGAGAGCGAGGCTGGTGCAGGCGTTCCTCGGGTGAAGCCGGAGCTCAGAGCTGTCGAGTGCATGAGGCAGGGGAGACCTGAATGCTGAAATTAATGGCAGTGAGGGCGGCGCTCGAGATAGGAGATAGGAGACACGAGACAGGAGTCAGGAGCCTCGAGCCAGGAGTTGTTTGCCCCGTTTTCAGAGCCACACCAGCTTAGATATCAAGACGGAAGGAGTGTCTGAGTGAGTAATGACCTGCCTTTGTTAAGTGTGTTTTGGAGCACTTCACTTGGACTGCACTATACTGGCATTGGCGTTATATTATAACTACAAATACTATCTGTAATTATATGATTTAGCCTTTGCCCTTTTTCGCCAATATTTGCCTGTATTCGCTATCAGAACGCTTTTAAAACGCCTTACAACGCCGTTTCTTTGCTAAGGCTTAGCAAGATCTGACTTCAAGATATTTCTGCTTGGCAAAAAATATGGGCAAACCTCTAAAAAACAGCGGGGCAGTTAAAAACGACACAGCCCGTCAAAAAAAAATTCAAACTCGCTTAGCCCAAGTGAAGGAAGCAAGGCAAACTGCCAGCCTGCCCCAAAAGGGCGACGAGCCGGCACGTACTCCATCCCAAGACAGCACTTTCGAGAGCTCTGAAGAGGAGCTCACTCCGGAGACATTGTTAAGAACTAAGGAACCCCAGGAGCTTCATAGGGCAGACGAACTTCAGCAGTCCAGTGAGCTCGGTAGCGCAGGTACAGTCGCAGATGTTCCCAATGATAAAAACAGCCTTTCTAAGCAATTTCCGCTATTTTTCAAAAAAGCAACCTTGCCATCACCAGTCTCCAACCCTAGTCCACCAATAAGGACCACAACCAAAGGCAGTTCAACGGACTGGGGCCAGACAACGGAACCATTAGGCATCCTACCCGCAAGACAGGAGCTATCTCCAGAGTATCGCTTAATAGCAGGGGGGGACTTGGCTCCCGCTCAAGCGCAAAAAAGAGAACAAAAGCCGAATTGTGCACAAGAAAAAGATCAAAACCTAAACCAGGTTAATAACATACATACGGGCCGCGAGACGCCGACTCCAACAGCTGTTGAAAAATCAAATGGAGGCTTACCAACAGCAATTGCCCCACACTCCGACTCCTTTGGGCCAGAAAATCCATTCGTAGCTCCTGTCCCCGTGTTAGTATCAGTACCAATACCGGTCTCAGCTCGAGGGGAGACCTCATCTCCGATTACATCCCCCAAAGCCACCGAGTCCACAGCTGCTCAGCTTAATTCCATCTTAAGCTTTGAGAAATGTGAGAACAGCGATGCAAGACAATTAGACATCAAAGACCTTCTTAATCTGATTCTAGAGGAAATTCGCAAAATGAAGAGGGCCCAGAAAATTGAGACCGCCTCATTGCACCAACGATTGGGGAAAATCGAAGAGGCGATGCAGGGCTTCCCCATCAGACTCCAGGAAGCAGAAGCCAGAGTCTCTCTTCTTGAGGATCAGATTACCTCGGTGTCCAAAGAGATGAAAGCAGCTACGATCAAAGAGAGACATCTCGAAAACAAGCTTGAGGAGCTTGAAAATCACTCACGGAGGTCAAACTTGCGGATAGTTGGAGTTCCAGAGGGAATTGAACAGTCTCAGCCTATGCAATGGGTGGAATCTTTTATTAAACAATCTGTTCTCCCGGAATTTGAAGGAGACCTCTCTATCGCAAGGGCTCACAGAGTACCAGCACAACCTTTTCCGAACTCTCCAATTCCACGAACAATTCTGGTGAACTTTTTGGACTTCTGAGTAAAAGAGAGAATCTTAACGAGCAATTCAGCAGAGGCAGTTTTCCTTAAATGCTACAACCAAGTGTCGAATTTTTTCTGACATGAGTGCCTCTGCTGCTCGTAAAAGAAAAGAATTTGTTAAGCTCTTACAGCTCTTTAAAACATATGGTGCCCAAGCCTCTATCGCACAACAGTCCAAACTAAAAGTCCTTGTCAAGGGCAAGTTCTTTTTGTTTTCAGATCTGGACGAGGCCCAGGCTTTACTAAAGGAAATCTCAAGGGGAGTTTAAATGTATTTGAAAAAAAAACCCGTTATGATCCATAATTTATAGGCAAGGTTGGGATGGGCGTGGGGATGTAGGACACTGAGGGTGTAGGGTCAAGACACCCCAGGGCTTTTGTAGGGTGGGAGAAATGTGGTTAGTGGGGTCTGTAGGGATCATCCACATTGTAGGGTGGGGGGTTCTTTTTTCCTTTGGGGTGGGTGGGATAGTGGGCGTTCTGTATTCATTTTTGGCAAAGAGGGAAAAAACAGAGCAAGAGGTTTTTTTGAGTAAGTCTACAATTAGGATTTCTATAGCCAGACAAGGTAGAGATTTGGTCATAATTAGACGCATAGATGGTTAGGGAGTCCAACAAATGCAAGATTCTATCGGCCAATGTTAACGGTATATTGAATTAAAAAAAAATACGGCGCCTTAATCAGATGGCTAGCTTCATTACAACCCCAAATTCTGTTTCTTCAAGAAACCCATTTAAAATCCAACTCCCCCAAATTGTTTATACCCAGAACCTTCTCGCAAGTTTTTTTTGCATCCTCAGGTTTTGCAGCTAGGGTTGTCGCAATCTATCTTTCTAATAAATTTCCCTGGGAGATTTATAGAAGTTCAGAGAGATTCGAAGGGGAGATGGATTTGGGTCGCAGTAAAGCTGTTTGGGAAGAGGCTCAATCTGGTTAACTACTATGGCCCTATAGTCGATGATGAGGGACCACTGATTCAAGTCTACAATTTATTATCTGGTGCTCCGGGACAGATAATACTCGGAGGAGATTTTAATTTTATATTGGATCCAAGTAAAGACACGACAAACAAACAGAGGGGTCAATTGAAACCGAACACTAAAAAAGCCTTGGAGACTATTATTGAGAGCTTCCAATTGGTTGATAGCTGGAGGGATAGGAATCCAGAGAAAGAATTTTTTACTTTCTATTCTCATCGCTTCCATACGGCATCTAGAATAGACTTTTTCCTTAGTTCCAGGTCTCTTCAGATCTTTGAAATAGGCATAGGTTGCAATCCTTTCTCTGACCATGCCTATATCAATTTGGAAATTAAAATCCATGAAGCAAATAGGGAGAGACCCAGGTGGCAGCTGGATCGCCTTCTTTTGCAGAATGAGGAATGGGTAAGAGGTTTCAGGATTTGGATTTGGGAATACTTCTGGATAAACGAAAACACTGCTTCTCCCTTCTCTGTTTGGGGAGGATTTAAATCGACAGTCCGGGGTATGATAATTGCATATACAACCGCCCAATCTAAAGATCGAAGGAATAAGATAGCTCAATTACAGCTAGATATGGAGCAGGAGTACGCCCTTCAACTACAGTCTCTTCCCAACGAATATCTCCAAGCTAAAACAGCATTGAAAGATTTTTTTACCCTCGAAGAGGTTTGTAACTCCCAACTCTTCCAACAGAGGGTTTACGAGGAGAGTCAGTTGATCGGCAGACTCCTGGCAAACTCCACAAGAAAATAACAGGAATCAGCCTCAATAACAAAAATATCGGATCCCTCTACTGGTCTGGAAATAGTAGATAGCTCTAGAATTGCCCAACTTTTTCAGGATCACTATACCCGACTTTATTCCACTGAGTACAAAATACAGAATAATTCAATCGAAGAATATTTTTCAACTCTAGTTCTCCCTCAGATATCCCCAGAACGGGCTCTCAAGCTAGAAAGTCAAGTGGAGGGAGGCAAAATCTTGGCAGCCATTAAATCAACCCCAGGATCAAAAGCTTGTGGGCAAGATGGCTTTCCGATCGAGTTCTTCAAAGTGTTTGCAGAGGAGCTACTTGTTCCCCTGAGAAACCTGTTTAATTTTATAAAAGAAGGAGGCCAGGTCCCGTGCGAATTCAAAGAATCGATCATAATTTCATTCATTAAAAAAGATAAAAATCCTGATGACATGAATTCATACCGGCCTATAAGTCTTTTAAATTCTGATTTATAAACTTTTTATGAAGGTCTGGGCTGATCGCTTACTACCAGCTGCTCAGGAGGTCATCCATAGAGATCAAACGGGCTTTATTGCGGGTAGATCAATGGCTGCCAATACCCAATTCTTAATACAGGCATTAGAGTATATCAATATAAACCATATCCCCGCTAGTATCATAATGGTCGACGCGGAAAAGGCTTTCGACCTTGTAAATTGGAAGACTTTATTTTTTACTCTAGGTCAATTTGGGTTCCCCTCTAAGGTGGTAGGAATGCTAAATAATATCTATCAGGATGCTACAGCCAAACTCGTAATAAATGCTACCTGTGCAGGAATGATACGAATTAAGCGGGGAACGAGACAAGGCTGCCCACTTTCCCCTCTACTTTTTACCTTCTTTATAGAACCCCTGGTTTTAAGTATCCGTAATAATGCTGCTATTCATCCCCCTATCCCAGATATGTCTAAACTTAAGTTGTTTGCCGATGATATTATTTTATATTTGGCCCCCAATAGGTCTAACTTCGAGGAGGTCTTGGGTGAATTCTCTCAATTTGAAAAGATAGGTGGCTACAGAATCAATGCAAATAAAACCGAAGTTCTTGCCTTGAACACGGATATCGATCCCTTCCCTAATTCCTTAAAATCACAGGCAGCCAGGACCAACCCCATAAGATATCTCGGGATTTATGTCTCCTCACAGTTTTCCCAACTTTATGATTTAAATTATTTAAGAATGAAGACAAAAGTAACGAAATTACTGGATCAATGGTCACTTCTTCCATTATCGATAGTAGGGCGTGTATCTTTGATTAAAATGTCGATACTTCCCCTTTTGATCTTTTTATTCACGAACGTCCCCATTAAAATTAACCAGGTATTTTTTAGGGAAATAGATATGCTTTTTAGGCAATTCATATGGGAGAAGAAAGCCCCCCGAGTTAAATTGAATATCCTTCAACTACCAATAGATCAGGGGGGACTTGCACTCCCACACATTAAATCTTACTATGAAGCCACCCTCCTTGACCTTGTATCAAGACTGTTAGGATCAAGTTCCTGCAGAGATACTTTTTTTATCGATAGAATGTTGTCAGAAATCGGTTCATCCACTCCAGTGTTTTTAAAGACTGCCAAACTTCCAAAGAAAAGTCGATGTAAGATTTTAAAGGACTTCCTTTTTAGACTACAGGCAATTTTTAGGGGCATGAATTTGACGGGTTTTCTATATCTTAAATTAAAAGAATGTGCCGGCCTCGGTCTCCAGTTACAAGCTGGTCATAATATTTTATGGGAAAACTCCGGCTTAACCCAATTGAGACATTTTATAATACAGAATAGACCAATTTCTTGGCAGGAAATATTGGCCAGGGTAGGGGCTCGTCGGAAACCGGCCTATTTTGAATATCTCCGCTTGGTCTCCTGGTTTAGAAGCTATTGAGGTATAAATGAATCTCCCAACCAGCTGTCAACCGCACTTTATGGAGCTAAACTTCGAGGGATTGGTAACTGGTACAAGCTCATCCATAAACAACTGCATCCTCCTATAATCCAGAAACATCTGGAAAAAATACTCCGGGAAACTGACTGCAGCTTGTCCGAAAGGGAGTGGGAGTGGGTCAGCCACTCTGGTGGCAGAGCACTTCGTGCTGCAAACTACAAGAGGATGGCCTTTCTCTCTAGGTGGCTGGCCTATTTGACACCCTCTACTTCAAGCAAAAGGTTTTCAGATGTAGAAGACAGGTGTTTTCGATGCGCCAAACCTGGGGAAGGCGGATGGCACCATACCTTTTTTGTATGCCCCGGGCTGAGGTCTTTTTGGGAAGCAATCTTTTCCGACATCGAGCGCGCAATCGGGAACACTATTCCGATTGCAGCTGAGACTGCTCTATTCGGTTGTTGCAAGGGAGATTTACAATTGTCTAATCCAGAAAGAATTTTTATTTTTATTGCCTGTGCGGTTGCTCGCTCTTTAATTTTGCAAAACTGGAGATCAAATGCAGCCCCCTCCCACTTGAAATGGATTAATAAAATGAAAAGGGTTAAAAAATTTGAGGAGGCTTATGCTAAGAGGGTTGGAGCTGTAAAAAAATATGAGCGAAATTGGAAGTTTTTTGAAAAACTGGAGAAGACTTAACCCTTTTTTTTTTTTCTCTTCTTTCTCTCCCTCTTAAGAATGCACTTGCACTTTGTTCGGCAATTGTTTTTAAAACATTGGATGTGGTGTATCGCTTTTTATTCTGATTATCATGAGTATCATGATGTTTAATTCTTTTGACTACAATTTTTTTTTAGTCTACCTTGTCTTGCACTTGCACTTTAAATGGCTTAAAGTACTGTATTTTTGCTATTTTGCATTTGGTATACTGCACTTTTTTCTGAAGTGATCTACTAT
This sequence comes from Triturus cristatus, assembly GCF_964204655.1. Taxonomy (NCBI): domain Eukaryota; kingdom Metazoa; phylum Chordata; class Amphibia; order Caudata; family Salamandridae; genus Triturus; species Triturus cristatus. The sequence continues at coordinate 1,376,592,991 of NC_140590.1, forward strand.
TTAGATGGCTTTCCTTCAGGAACATATTCAGCACTTTATAGAAATTTCTAAATGTATGCTTATATATTGATCATTAGTTGTCAATATTAGTGTTATTATTAATGCTCAGCACTTGCACTTTAGTGGTGTTTTACATATATGTACTCTTGCTGCTATACACTAAGCAAATCGTATTTCTTATTAGTGTTTTTTTCTCATTGTACTTTACACTTCCAAGCCATACTATTTAAGTAACGAACGCTAATTGTACTCTGTAATGTCTTGTGTTATCTACCTCTTGCTCTGTTCAATAAAAAAAAAATAAAAAAAGAGTGTTTAGTGTCGCACACAGGGTATTGTGCAGCAAATCCTACACCATGCCATGATGCCTGTAACTTTATTAGACATGGAAATATCCCCTGATACATCTGATTTCATTTAATGTAAAGGTATAGCTCATACCAACAGATCAATGTCTACATGTATAACACACACACCATCTGATTATGGCAGACAATATGGTTTTGAAATGACTACAACTACCATGATGTCCTGTGTCAGTCATCCCAAAAAAGATTAAAGTTTCAGTGTGCACAATGTCAATTGTCGCACAAAAACACAACTGATCCACAACTCCTATGTAGTGATCAGGCTACATCCAATGGGCTCCTCAGAAACATATCACTATACTGTCCTGTATGTTGCCCTGGTCACATTAACTGGAATATGATGTGCCATGATGTCTGCTACTATAAGTGTGTTGCCCAGCATAGAAAGTCTAAAACAAGAGTGTAGAGTGGCAGGTGGCCCTTTGACTTGGCACTGCTCTCATGAGCCCAAATGGCAAACACAAAACAGAGTTGGGTCAAATACTGTGTCATCCTCAGCTGCGCCTTGGAAAGTGTAACCAAACATCTCTAATGTGTCGGATAAAATGGTTGTTAAATGTCATGTATACAACATTTACAAACACCCTTCAACTCTGGACATGCTATGAGCTGGGTATCCAAAGTACATGAGTATGCAATCTCTAATCGTCAGATCAACATGTGCATGAATACTGAAACTATCAACACATTAATCTACCTATTGCTTTTCTTCCTTTAGGTTTTAATAACTGTGTTACAAGATCACAAGTTAAATATCAAATTTGAAAGTATCACAATGTTCTCCATTACTCAACAGGTACATTGCTCATAATTACCAAGTGGTCAGCACTCTGCCAATGAAGAGACAACTACTGCACCCCAGGAGCATGCCAACAGTGAGGATGTCAGTAGTGGAAAGCCTGATGTGGATGACGGTGCTGGTCCATCTTGTCTGACAAGGTAGACCCCAACAGTGAGTCTCACTGGGTCCACAACACAACCCCTCCTGCAATTACTCAGCCACTGATGGTTGCACAACCCCTGCCCCAAGCACAGTGGCCTGATCTTGTGCCCCCCCAGTCCAGACTTCTACGGTCCCTGCCACCTCCCCTGCAACTGAAGAGCCAAGAACCAGTGGAGCACAACAAACTGTGCAAAGGCCACAGGATCGTTGGGAGAGACATAGTAGGAGGGAATCTGTAAGTCAGCAGAGTGAGGCCACTGGCCACACTCACCCATTTGAACATTGACCAAGTCTTGGGTGCATACCATCAGTCCCAATACAAGATGGACTAGGTACTGATGAACTCATGGAGATGAAGCAGGTGCAGAGGGACACATACACAGAGGAAGCAGCCCACACCAACATGGGCTGCCTCAACACTCTGACTAGGGATTGTCCACCACCATCCACCTCTTCCTGTGATGACTCCCCATCAGCCCCTCTACATCAGCTTCAGCCACAAGAAGGGAGGCCATGCCAGAGGAGCAAACCACGCCCAGCACCCCAGTCACTGCATCTGCTGGCCCCCTCCAGCACTGGAAGACCGGGGCATCCACAGAAATATCCAGTCTCTTTAGCTGGCAAGACCACCACCACCAGCAAGAAGCATCAGACCTAATTCCCCCCTATAGTATGACTACCATGCCTTTGTGGACTATTTCTGGACCCATTTCCCTTTCTGATGGGAGGAGCATGCTGGAAATTGGACTCCAAACAATTTGCCCTCAACAATAATAACTTCATTCACCATGACTGACTCCTTCACGGTCCATTTTCATTGTTCCCCATATCACATATTGTTTAATTCCACCCAGTTCATGTAAATAAATGTTGTAGTATATCTCATATCTACCAACAAAATCATGTATTCCCATCTGAAGTTTTCAAATCAACAAAGTGTTGCTTAAGTAGGGATTGATATTTAGCATGTACACTATTTGTACCAAAGGTTCACAATCATGTGTCACAAAAACACCTACAAAAACTGTTTTGAGCAATAACTTCTATCCTCCATTTGAAATACAATGGACTATCATGATTTCAGTTACTTACAAAATCGTACACCAAAGTAAAGTGGTAGAAAACGTTTTATAATCACAGACGTGACATACATGGAAAAAAGCAGCATTTCAGATATTTTGAAGGTAATGAGGCCATTCATCATAGATCAATGTCTTCACTTGGTCCCTGATTTCCTGCCTCACAACACAAATCCAATACGTATCACACCAATAGTCAAAATGAGGGCTGCACTGCATTTATTTGCCACTGGTTGGGTACAGTACACAGGGCCAATATCTAGAGGTATCTCATAAAACAATATTCAGTTGTGTGCTAGGATCTCTGCCACTTGTTGGATGTGTTTTATTTGTGCATGTGTTTTCTGTGCAGGAGATCAAGCTCCAAGTGATGACATAAAACATGGATTGTTTGCCTATTCAGCTGAAACATTTTTATCCCATCCCTCTCTTCCATGGTTTGTAGGCATTGAAATGGGCGGTACTCAGGAGACTACCTCCTTCTCCCTCTTCCAGTGTACCTATGTGTCTGTTGCAGAGGCCAATTGTTGGGCAGTTTTTTGTGTGGACTAAGCAGTCCAGTCAGCCGGGCCATCCCTATCTCAACTGCAAGTGCTCAATATAAAAGGCTGTTAGCCTTTGCATACATATACTGAGTCTGACCCATCTCAGTCTGGCTAATTGTCAGAGACAGCATGACAATGGGCCGGTCCTTCTGTCACAGCATGAGCTGTCGCAGCACCCTGTCTCCATCCAGGTGCAACTGAGGCCTTAAGGAGCTGCTTATGGAAAGCCATTAGGACTTGCTTTGCAGAGAACTAGGGTAGGGAATGGAAACTTAGGGTGGTGGGGAGCTGGTTTAGGCCAGCGCTGGAGATCCTCTGGTTATTTGTGTCCCTTTCCCCTCATGGAAGGGGGGACATACATTATTCTCTGTTGCTCTCCTCCTTTCTGTGCGAGAGGCCGAGTTCACTCTATATAAAACTGCTAAACAAATTAGGAAATATGGAATGTGTGCAACTGTTTTCTGGGAGTGCCCGGGCCTAATTGTGATCCCAATCCAACACTGATCACTCCTATGATGTTATATGGGAGTTTCCCAGAACAAAGTTACTCACCGGCAGTGTACAGTGCACCGCGGTGTTAAAGATTACAGGAATCTGTTAGTATGAGCTGAAAGCCATTTTGTACTTGGCAGCCATTTTCGTTAGCTATGTGCTGGCCATTTGCTGTTTTCCTCTTCCAGAGTCTTGCAGATGCTCAGAAGAGCCTAGCTAGTAGAATGCACCTGCTCCTAGTATAGAACTGTCACGCTGTTCTAACTGATGTCAGCAACTTATTACTCCTCCTACTTGTTGACTGTGCATTTTCTGTATGATCATCTATGTGTGTAACTCTTCTCATGTGTACTTGTACCGCCTTCTTTTGAGCCCCTGTGTGGGTATATAAGGCCCCTGTTCTCTGTACTCCTTAGAAATGTCTCCTACAGTGACTTGAGATCACTGTGTGATGCAATTCTCCCTCTTCTGAGGTTAAATAAAAAGATGTCTTTTATATTACAGCTTCTGTGCCAATCTTTTCTTTGTTGGTTTAAAAGGACCAGGTGTATCAGTGAAGCCCCTGAGAAGGTTTTGATTTCTTCAATTGGTGCCCTCTGCGAGATTCATCAGAGAAGTGGCTATCCAAGGGAGTGGTCTTGATGGGAGACAGGAATCTACTGAGGAGGACAGAACAGGACTCTAGTAAAAAGGTACTCTAAACTGAGATTCTGTCTCTGCAGCCCAGTATATTTCTGGTCTTCTTGATTTGACTCCTCCAACTGCTTACCACCCCTGACTGAGAACATTTTTGGCATGAGTATTCTAAAATCGACCATTTGGTCACTCAGAACTTGACAGTTAGAATCTGTAGACCTATGCTAGGTAAGGTCATTTGTGAGATAGTGAGAGAAGTGCGCCGGCTGCACAGATAAACATGAGATATAAAGTGAGATAAACGTGAGATATAACGTGATATAACAGTGAGATATAAAGTGATATAACATGAGATATAAAGTGAGACATAAAAAGTGATATAGAGCAATATAACGTGATACAAAGTGATAAAGTGATAACGTGATACAAAGAGATAACGTGATAAAGTGATATATAGTGATATGGAAATGGAAATTGGCCAATATGTGATGGGAACGTGAGAAATACATAAAATGCAATTTATGTAGGCAGGTAATGAGAAACTTTTTAAACTTGAACGGCACACTTTGAGTTAAGTGCTACTTTGTGTATAATATTGTATATGCTGCAATATTCTTGGCATGCCTGTTCTTAGCACACATCGTAGAATGTGTTGCTTTCTTGGAGGTACCATTTTGGAACTTGTATAGAATTAGCCAGCTCCCCTAGAGGGGATACCTAACTAGGTTTAGGTATAACAAATTTATTTCTTCCTCAGTGACTAGTACCCCGAGGAACTAAATATGTACATAAAAAGGATCCTGGTCTGTGCACTTAGTAACATTCATAAGTGGTGATATGCAGAGCGATTTTTGGTGTTCTGCCAGCCAAATCTAGTGAATATGACTTACAACTAGTATTTACAAATGGTTTGGTTTAAGAACAGTCTGTGGGCTGACTTTTGTTTCTGTCCTAAGTGTTGATCTGTGGGTTAAATGTGTGTTGAAATGTTTGTGGTTTGTCATTAGTGGTACTTGTGTGAGTAAGTAGCGATTGCGCTCTTGGTGCAAGAATGGCTAGCCTTAAGCGCCCTGTATTGTGTGTTCTGAGTATATGACACCCGTTTTGAAAATGTCTGGAATGAGCTCAATGTTTTTTTTTGTCATCATTCTGTTATGCAAAATATAATTAAAATAAAATATATTTTAAAATAATCCAGCAATGAATCATATAATATATGCTAAATAGCTGCACGCTATCATTAAAATTGACATAGTAAGACACTATACATGTGTGCAAATTGCCACGATGCTAAAGATAAAATTAGAATTCACATTGAATAGGAATAAAAAAAAAAGTCAAAAATGAAATTGTGAGCTTTGCAATAAATAAATTAAGATACAATATGTCACAGCATTTATCCTTATGTATTAGGTATTAAAAGGCATTCACATTATCTGAGTGAGTTGGTTGTTGCTGAACTAAACGCACATTACAGAACGACAGATTTGTGCTGGCTTGAAAGGCTGGCTTGAAAGGCGTGTGAATTTGACGCCTCTTCATCTCAAGCAGCTGTGTCAGCATATGGCTATTTCTGACTCCAGGCCACAGAAAGAAAAAATGCTGAAAGTCCACTACATCTTAAGTCAGTGCAAACATGGTGTAAAACCCTGCATTTCAGACTGCTGTTTTAAAAGTTAGAAATCAGGTTCGTTATTTTGGATAACAGAGAACGGATTGACAGTAGGAATTTATTTTCTTAATGCCTTTTAAATAAGGAGATATGTGGTTTTGATGTTAAATAATGACTGTCCTTTAAAAGTGGCGCAGACTTTCATGTTTCAAGTTAGGCTTCTGTGCTTAGGGTTACGAATGAATGCATTTAAATATCATAGGCAAGGGATGAAGCTTGCTTTTCATATGTAAACTCATCAAAATGATTGGATTCATTAAAAAAAATATTTTGATCATATAAATAAAATGTTATTAAAGATAGGTGCATTAAATTCGTTTTTTAATATTTATAATGCCTAATAATGATACTGTGAACTTCTAGTATCAAAATTGAATTTAAGCCGTGCTATACAGCAATAGGGGGTAACTTACATGTGAAATGTCACTTTACCCAGGCGTACAAAACTCATTTTTATAAGGGTATACATTATACATTTCTGATCCCCCATCTCTGGGATATGTAGAGGACATTCTGGGGATGACTATTATGCAAAAACATTGTAGGATATTCATTTTTAAGTGCCCCAAACCATCAAAGTCGAAATTGGGTCAAAATCACTCTTGAAATGAGGTTATTCCAATCAGAGCAGCTTTTAAACTGCCTTAGGCTCTAGTAAATGCCCATATGTGAGTATAGAATGAATAGCTGACATCTATACTGCTAGACAAGCACTCAGCAGACTGCTTACAAATATAAATATGTGCAAAAAACTGGCAAAAGTTATTAAGCTTACCTCTGAATTGCTGGTAGACATGAATGGAGTGGGTTGCTGTTGAGCTCTCAATCTCCAGGGTCACTTTGAATTGGGAGAACCGCATGAAAACCTTGCACACAAGATGGAACAGCTGCAAATAGGTTAACGGTCGAAGTTCTACATTTAGAAGCCTAGCAGGGCTCAGAACCAGGTTTGCTTTGACACTTCGACATTTGAAATGTTTTGAATGACGAAATGGCAGGGCAGGGACAGAAAGAGAGGTTTTGCTTACTTTTATTTTTAGCAAAAGAAAGTTTTTGTGCACTCATATGAACAGAGGGAAATATAATGGTATATGTGAGCTCTGATTAAGAGAATGGTTCTGCCATATATATAGCACTAATGCTTTTAGGGCTGAGTTAAGGAAGCAATGGGATTTAGTTTGAATTCATGCGCCCTCATGTTACACGTCTACATTTGCTAAAGGAATATGTTCTTTAGCTAGCTCAATGTGCTATTTACCTCCTCAGACTTTGTTTATGCCCAGTTGCTACAAACAGGGGTTGATAGTGTTGACAGAAGTGAAACCTGTTACAGGTTTCCTACTCTAAAAATGGGGGAAGGAGGCTAGCTCCTCTACAAATTAAGGCAAAATTATGTATTCTCTCTCTTTTTCTCAATTTCTTTTTAGCCTGTCTAAACTGTCTGTGAAATAGCCGTGAGACATTTAATTGGCTATTCAGTAATACTGTTTTAAACATTGTTAGCATTAATAAAATGAATAAATAAATATGTTATGTTACTGCCCATCCTGTCTGATGAAATTATGAAAGGATGAGTAGTCTAGATTGCTGTTCCCTTATTTGATCCTTAAGGGGAACTAGATGTGGATAGTTTTTGTTCTAAAATTCTCAGGTGATAACACCATTATTGTTTGTTATTCTCATGCTACATACAGTTTTGCAAGTGCATTGCTAGTTTTTATTAACTAGTCTGTGTAAATAAACTGACAGTCCTTACTAGAGCTGATGTTGCATAGTTTGGATTGCGAAAAGTAGAATGCAGGGAAGATGCCCATGTGATCCTTAGCAAACATTTTTGAGGAAAATATTGTTTTATAGGCGTTTGGTTGTCACAACATGTTCTGCTGGAGAAAATGTGCCCATACTGTTGAAGTTTTCAGTTCTTCATGTAATAGGAATCCCTGTTAAATTAGCAGTTTTAAATTTTCCTGTTGTTCCTATAGAACGTGGTCCTAAGCGTACAATGTAGGTGCTTTTATTAAGAGAAATCATTTTAGAAGTGTCTGCAGTCCTGTACAAGTAAAAGTGTAGAACATTTCCTTTTTTCTTGAGGGTCTTCAGATGAATAATATAGGAATACACAGATGTAAGGATTTGGAGTATGTCTGTATTATTTTTTCTCTTTTCCTCAGAAATTAGTAAATGAACACAGACTTCCTTGGCTGCTTGGGATTGGGTGAAGTATTCCTCTTGTCAGTTCACCAAAGAGTTCCTTTTATACTTGCCAATAGGTCCAGGCTGTTGTTTTTTTTACTCTCACATAGATGAAAGTGGTTCTTGGGTGCCTTGCTAATATATGGGGTGTCCCAAGACTAGGAAGTATTCTGAGACTATCCTCTCTGTTGATAGATTATTTCTGTGCCTTGTCTAAAGACCTTTTGTTCTGTCCACCAATAGATGGAATAATGATTTGCTGCCTTACAACCATTGCCAGGGGGGCGCGGATATCAGATCTAGCTTGAGGAGTCAGCACCAGTCCCGCTTGAAGTCAAGGTGAAGGTAACCAGCACAGGCATTGCTGACAACTAGGACCTCAGTGAAGGTAGAAGGCCGGAAGCACTGGGATGTGAAGTTTGTACCCCTGCCACTGTCTTGGGTGAAAAACGAGGTCACAAATCAGAAAGGAGAAATCGTGGATCAAGTTTTTTGATGCCCAGCTGAGAGTCACAGACCGACCAGAAAGGCAAGGTTGTTCTTGCTTGGGGTGACCCCCTTTTGAAACAAGGGTTGCTTCAGGCACTTCAGCATCACGCTCCTGAATGCTGGCTGTAAAGTCTTCACCTTTGTTGGTCAAGAGATACCTGGGCACACTGGATGCAATCTGTGGCCCCAACGAAAGAGCAGTGTGCCAGCAGAGCAATACAGGAGTTAGGGAAGGACTTGAGTTCAAGGTACAGGTGCTGTGTCTCTGGTGCCTGTTTGATTGAAGTGAAGAAAACTGGTGCACTGCCTGAGACACTGGACAGGATCCCTGAGAGCATTTGCCCGGTGGGTGATTGCCCTATTCTGAAAAAAGAAACTTTTCACTTGAAACTGGGCCGTGATTCCTGAGTTGCGAGTTGTGCAGCTCCACCGTGGGAACAACAAGAGCCTGCCTGTGAGGCTCAAACAGACACAGGGAGAAGACTCCCCTCTGGATGGTTGTACAGCTGCTTTAATTTCCCAAGGACTTTTTCTTTTTTGTTAAAAATGTACCCCATTGGTCATCCCAGTTTTGAGGAGGAGGAGCCCTTTGCAGCTCTTCGTCCTAATTCTCATGGTCCTGTGTGGCTCTCCTGGATCCAGGATCATTTTTGTAATATGTCTGACTACTTTAATATTTGTATTAGGAATAATGTTTATTCTGCAAGAGAAAACTTCATCTGAGCAGTTGACAAATGTTACTTTACCCTTTCCTTGATTATAATGATTGATACTCTAGCCCTCATAAAGGAAACACAGGAGAAGTCTAGTGAAAATGTTTTTATTAGATATGTGCTGTTGGCTATTCTGAAGTTGAAATGGATGTGCTCTGAAATGCATAGGAGCCTTGAAAATGTTTTTACTGGATGGTTCTAGGATTTGCTTGGGACTAGAAAGTTAATAGTTCTGTTTCTGATAATAGTCATTACTATTAGTGGTATGATTGAGGTTCTACACACTAACGCAACACGCTGTCTTTTTACTGCAAATGACAGTGCAGAGCTCAAGTTGTATAACCCTATAAACAATAGTAAACAAATTTATAGTGGTGGCGACCCAATTAACATTCTGAAGCAAAGACCGCTGGCGGAAGTCGACCGCGCTGTAGGCGGTAACATCCACGGCACGCATAGCCATAGGCTATCATTATTCCATTGACGTTCACAGTCCGATGGCTGTGACTATCTACCCAATGACAGCTTATGTGGCGTACATGTATGCAGAATTTTGAAAAATAACTCGCTTGCCTCCTGACATTGCTGCGAACAACACCTCGTCAACTTTATCTGCTGTTGGCCAACTCTGGGACCAGTCATGCCAGGTCAAACAGGTGAGAGGGTTAATGCCTTCTCTCCAGAAGAGCTAGAGACACCGGTGGATGAAGGCCTTCCCCTGTATGGTCAGCTCTATGGCTCACCAGAGGAGCAGTTAATGTCTGACATACAATTGTAACTCTGTTGAACTGCCTCATTCACAGCTCCCCAGGCTACTATGTGCCTCAGAGTTCTGATTCCTGTAGTAACATATAGTTGTTCCCATGTAGGGTATATATGTGATGGATTGTGGAGTACCGTGTAGTGTGAAGTTCACATTACCATTGTGATGTGTGATAGCTGAGAAGCCCTGTGTCGGACTTGAGTTGGATGCATATATCAGTGCATGCGTCCTATTCATGGTACCTATGATATATGTGCCAATTCGATCATGTTAATTATCAGAGACATGTTTGGCTTAAGTGGATGAACAATGTATATATACCCGATGAAGCATTTGAGGGAGATATTAGCCATGTGCACAGTCCCACGAATCACTGAGACAATACCACAACTCGCAAAATTGGTGTCTGGAAGCAAAGTATGACTCATAGACCCCTTCAGAGTGCCCCACACACCCATGAGGCCGAGTATTGAACTCCTTCCATGATCATGACTTGTTCAGCTCGTCATGAGTCACAGTGGAGCTGTGCTCATGACAAGCTGAGCTTGTCTTTACCGCCGCGGCCCGCCCACGCGCGATAAATTCCCTGCCTGTGCAGGAGAATTAATCAGGGCGGGGTCGTGACGAGCTCAGCTCATCATGAGCACAGGGGCGCCGCGCCCCCCAACCCGCACCGTGGGGGAATTACCCCCGCAGCGAAGGGGTTAATAGCCTCAATGTGCACTGCTATGTATCGATTACCTTGAATTGTGAGTTTAATGTGGGATTTGTTTATTTCCCCTGCAGACAGCAAGCCCTGACAACGTTGCGGCCAGCATGACCCATGGTGTGCTCAGTCTAGCACATGGACCAGGATGGGACCCAGGCATAATGACATTACTACTAATACAGGAATATTCCCCCTGTAGACCAAAAGATACTTGGCTGTGCACTAATCCGTAATATGAACCAATAGTGGGCCTTATTGCTCATTTATCAACTACATGTTGATTAGTGTTTGTGGTGAACACGGACCAGCTATCTCGTTCCATTAGGCCACATTGTAATTTTTGTTTTAGGTATTTGTCATCATTGGCCTCTTCATCACATATGTCTGTGGTCACTTTCTCAAATGCCATGCTTGCCTATTGAACATGTGACACATTCAGTGGAGATCGTTATTTGATCCTTATGTAATCTTGTTGTCTGATTCACCAACTTGTTCAAATCCACCATATTCTTCAAGATATTTGATGAGATGTTGAATGTCATCTCTGTAACAATGCTTCATGTGGTTAAAGGTGTGTCCTGCGATGGCTGCATATACCACAGCAAGTCAATCATATGTTGTCAGATTTCACATTATTTCATTGACATGTCCACATTTACCAAGAGATGTGACTCAATGACAGAGATGGCTGCCCCTGCTATGTTAGCTGAATGTTAGGATGTAGTTTATACTATGATACCTTCCTGTATGGTTCATATGCATGTAGTAAATGGGCCTGTCAGTAAAGGAAAGTCTACAGTCATACACTAGTACCTTGGCCTTCATAAGGACATAATGGTGTTGTGTTTTCCATAGAACATCACCTGCCACTACTGTTAGGATGTTCTTGGCCTACATAACTGTAGTCGGCAGCATTAGTCAGTTGAAGGACATGAGTATGAGCAACTATACTACTGTACATATTGCATGAACATGGCAGTATGATTGGTCCCTCAATCCATGAAGATGTCTAGTCCGGTATATGACCATTTGCTTGTTGCAGAGCCTTGTGTGGAATCTGTATTAATAAGTTTAACTTTGAGGACCTATTTGAAGCAAGCAGGTTACTAAGGTATAAAACAAGACCCAAAATGTACAAGACGTTAATGTATCCTACTAGTTACATGAGGATGGAAATCCTACAACTTCAGTTATGCAATTGGAGATGTCTATTGGTATGACTTCACTGTGAGGAAGTTTTGAGATTTGGGCTAGCATATATGCATGTGCTCATGCTCATTAGTTCACAAACATACAGGAACTTGTAGGCTTAGTCTTCTGAATGCTTGATAAAAGTTCTGTGATCAAAGCTTTTAGTCAGGTGTGCAATGGCATATGCTTTAAACCAATTTTGTTTTGCATTTCAACATCGTCCCAGGCAGGCGTAGGAGACATGGCCGACATCAGTGGGGAAGTAGCTGGCCACAGTGCTTCTGGTCAAGATACCTTCGAGAGACCGATGAAGCCAGTGGCCCAGAGGGTGAGAAGGGTGAAACGGAGGACGCAAGCTCGACTACGTCACTTTTCTCCAGTAGACACACCCAGGTGGTGGTGGACCCAGCAGGGCAAGTATCACCATCTTTCTCGTCCATCACCCCCCAGTCAATCACCATCGTCTCTGCAGCCCCCCACCCAGTTTTCCAGCCCGCTCACCTCATAGTGTAGTAATCTCCTTTGCACCAGGCAGCTCTGCCCCTGCCCCAGTCCTCCTGCTGCTCTGAGTGAGGAAGTTATTTACCTTCCTCTGTCTAGTCCCCATGCCCTATTCCACATCCTATCCCAAGCACACTCACACCTTTTCATGCATCCACACCAACAGGCAAAAGCACCTGACACAAAAATAAATGCCACAAGCGACACAGGTATGTATCCACACATCACACACTCACCGCCCTCACCTCCCCACCTCCCCACCACCCTCCAACATTACCATGGACAACCCACCCGTACCAACAGAGCCATCCACCATACCCAGCATTGCCCTGACAGCCCACCCATACATACAGAGCCATCCACCGCACACAACATTGCCCCAGACAGCACAACCACACACACAGAGCCATCTACCACACCCAGCATTGCTCCAGACAGCACACCTACACACACAGAGCCATCTACCCCACACAGCATTGCCTCAGACAGCACACCTAAACATACAGACCCATTCACTACACACAGCATTGTCACAGACAGCACACCTGCACACATAGACCCATCCATAACACCCACAATACCCTACCTATTTCCCTCACACTCCAGACGGGAACGCACATCCACAAACTCACCCACTCAACACACACCTGCACCAACAACACTACCACCCACACATAACACTTCCACTCTCTCTAACTCCCAAGCCCAATACACTTATGACTATCCTGAATCCAGTACCCGTCTCACATACTTCTTTTCCCTTGGCCTCCTGCCTGTGAGCCACAAAAACCTCCTTTAAAAAATCAAGGGGCAGACTCCAACAACCAAACCATCCCTTCCACTTCACAAACCACCACTCCCAAGACAAAATCCACCCCTCCCATAAAAAACAACCCCACCAAAATCCCAAATCACCACTCCCAAGATTAAAGCCACCCCTCTTAAATCTGAGCCCACCGCTCCCAAAAAAAGTCACCCCTCCTAAATCCGACCCCACCACTTCCAAGAAAAAGCGACCCCACTTAAATCAAACCCCACCACTCTCAGGAAAAGAATGACCCCTTCTTATACCCAACCCACCACTCCTGCAATCCAGCACACCCCCAAACTCAAATCCCCCCAAGCAAAACCAAGGCCCCAACTAACATCGTTGAGGTGCCTGGACTTCCCACTCAATGGCCCTTACTGGGAATGTTTCCCTGCAGTGTTTTAGTAGGCAAGTTATGTGGCACAGCACTGTGCTGGTCGACAACAGGACACCTTTGGACTGACCGTTTGCGTTTTTTGCTACCATTCCCTCAATTATGGGACAATAAAAACATTTGTTTGTTTTGAAAGACAGTTGTCCTATCATCGCTTCTTTCGCAATTTGATGTTCAGATATACTTGGGGATGTGTGACTCTAGTTGTGCTTCTTTAATCCTGATTGCTGTGTAATTTGGAGATGATTGTATTGTCTAGCCTTGAAAACAGTGTTGGAGTCACACTGGACAAAGGGACAAGGTTAATAGCTGGAGATCTGCGATGGATTAAAATTGGGCCTGACATTGAATTGTATGGGATATCATGTGGTAAGTATTTCTGGTTGTTTTTGTTTTCGTCAATCTGGAAATCTTTGATGTTGAAGTTCTCCCAATGATGTACATTATATATGTGTATTATGTGAACAAGCTAGTTATGTGTTTCACTACATCTGAAGTGGTGTTTTGTGTTGGTATTTTGGAATTTTGTTTTAGAGATTGTTCGTTAGTGTGTGTGTATACCTAGTTTATATTTGAGCAAAAACATGCAATTTCTGCTGTGTTTGGTGTTCTATTTTGACCCCACACATTATACACATCAGTATTACAGTTGACTATGCTATCGGTTGCCGCTAATGTACTTCACTCCACAGGTACTGTGAGCATTGAGAGTTTGAAGCATGGACACAGTGGACTGTGGCCGAGGCACTAAGGCTTTCAGGAGTACCCCCTGGTAGTAGCATTGCTAATTTGCAGGAATTCTTTACATTGAATCCTTTGCATGCTTCTCACCCTGTTCAATTTATATCCTTTTTTCCTGACATTGCCTTTTGGGGTGGGTGCTGTGTGAGAGTACATCACAGTGATTTGGCATGGAATGTATATTTTGTGGTTCTTAACACATCCTTGCAGATCCATGTTTGATATCGCACCAGGACCTGCCACATGGGAAACAAGAGGGTGTAACAGAAAATGATACGTTCGATATTCATGAGTTGCTGTTGCTGTTATTGTAACTGACTGCCAACATTATGAAATCCCATTATTATTGTTGTACAAATTGAGACTTTCCTGTTGTGTGCCTGTGCAGTGTCAGCGACCTGTCAAGGAGGCCATCATGTAGCTGTAATTGGTTTGTACATTATGAATATTTCGGAAGGGGGCCCACAAAATATGTTTGGCACAAGGACCCTTTACCAGTCCATGGCGGACCATCTATTTCCTCTGTAATCGATGGAATCGGGTATGTGTATAGCTTACCATTGATTGTGTCCACGATAGCATCTTTTTCTAACGTCGGCAATCAGGTACAGCAATGGCAGGACGTTTAAGATCGTCTCCATGACAGCACAGGATATGTGTAGTGGAGTACTAGTCATTTTCAGCTTTTTATCTCTCCCTTTCTGCCAGATCAGAGGTGGTGGTTGGACCGCCAAAGAAACGTCAGCAGTCGAGCACATTGTGATTGGGTAGGTGTTCTAATTGGCGGTCCATCCTCCAACAGACACTTTTCGTTTGACTGCCACGATCGAGATTTACTGCCGATGGCGACGGTGCAACAGCGGGATCTCCTATGTGTAACTGCCTGTAACATGATCAAGCAGTCGGATCGCCTACTCGGTGACGGAGTTCCCACCGCCGGTGTCATGGCAGTCCCTAGACTGGCAAACTCATAATAAGCCCCTACATACTACAAAAATGACAACTCTGCAAGATCAGGAAACTGCCAGATTCTCTCACCAAACCATTAAAGGAAAATCATGTACAGCTAAACAACTACCTAACCAAGTAAGTAAAATGTATATTTAAACTAAAACATACTTATTGATAAACCAAAAAATGTAAAATAACAAATAATTAATAGAAACTCTCAAACTTCTATTTCTTTACCTAGACTTCCTAAAATACACAATTATAATTTGAATAAGCAATAAACCGCCATAAATAAATAATGATCACAAACCAACGAAATGTAATAAGAAAGTAACTATACATAAATGATTACAAAATTGTAAACTCACCCAAATAGCGATACCAAATAAACCTAAGACCCCAACCTCCACAAACTACAACCAAATTACCATTTAAAATTAAACTAATGTTTTTTTACATCCAACAGAAAAGAAAGTGCCACATTAGAATACCCTCAACAGAAAAATAGGAAAACTGCACGAAACGTATAAACAGAAAATACACGTAAGTATACATAATCGAAGTAGTTGCATAATTTTGCGTGTAAATAACAAGTGTACAAACTTTGAAATATTGTATAGATTTGTAATATTACACTACTTTCAGGTACAATGACAGAAGCAGCAACGTACATAACTTCACAGAAAGGAAAGCAGTTACTAAATCAGATGGGGCATACCTACAGCCAAGAAATTGCATCAACAGAAAATATAAGTTGCAAATGTACTAAATATTATTCTAATGCGTGCTATGGGGGGGGAAACTACAGAAGATGATGTTGTAATTCAAGTAAGAGAACACAACCAACCCCCAAATGTAACAGAAAGAGAAGTAAGAGAGATATTGTTGGATATAAGAGAGGCAAACACTAGTTCCCAGGAACTCACAACCCAAATCTTTAAAGATATACTGCCTATAGTCCCTATACACATCACAGGTCAACTACCATCCATCCTAATTTAAACTGTTTAATTGCACAAACCAAAAAACTCACCAGCAATACTCCTCTTGCCCCCTGAAGGCATCAAGAAATGCAAACACCTGAACATCTAACTATGACATATAATGAAGGACCTTTCCTTTGAACAAACTACCTAAATGATGAGAAGCTAATCCTAATATTCTCCACAGCAGGTTAGACAATGTCAAACATGGAGGATGGATGAGACCTTCAAAAGGTGTTCCAAACCATTTGCTAAGATATAGACCATACATGGTGAATATCAAAATAAAAATAACCCTTTAAATTCCCTACTACCAAATCAGCAAAGCAGCTCTTAGTACAAACTCTTAAACCACACTAAACATAAAACAAATAACTGCTACCCCACAAAAAATAATCATAGACTTTGAGCAAGCCATTATTCAAACCATTCAAAAAATGTTCCCCCACAAAGCCATACAAATGCTGTTACTATTATTTCCATCAAAGCATATGGAGACACCTCCAAAAATATTCATTACTATACTAACAACCAATTTGTACTTGAAATAAAATGATTATAACACTAACACATGTCCCTGTTACAGAGGTAGAAAACCACTACAATTTATTAATAGAAAGCTCTATCTACCAACAACATGAAGACAAACTAAGCCCCTTAATGGATAATTGGATTATTTCAAAGACTCTTGGGTTGGCAGACTGCATCACTCTGGACACAGATGCCAACCCAAATTTCAAATAGCATGGTGGAATGTCTATGACAGCACCTTCACACAAGAAGCCAAAACAAACAACACAGTGGAAGGATGACATAATGCCTTCCAATCCACACTTGGCGGAACCCAACCTATGCTCTAAACATTTATAGAAGCATTACAAAAAGAGCAAAGCTAACAACACCTACAAATGGAGCAATCTGTTAGCCAGATTGCTCCTAAACATAGCAAACAATACAAAGGAATATACAACTTGCTACAATGGAAAGTTTAAATCTTCATAAATAACAAAGGAGTATATTACTTAGAAATAATAGATAACATCATATTACAGAACAAATATTAACCTACCAAAGTCCTAAACAATTATCACAAAATCTAAACCAACATCACAAATAATTTTTTGTATAAATAATAAATGTAACATGTTATACATCAGTCTAAAAATAAATGTAATTCCAATATTAATGAAGACTGAGATAATGAAATATTATATACATTTAAATAAAAAATTTAACCATCACCAAATAAGAAACTAAAAACAAACTCAATCCTTCACATAAATTAATTACAACACATAAAACATACAATTCCAAATAACAATCACCTACTAATTACACCAACAATATAACATCACATTTCCCACCCAAAAGAAAACTGTTCATGAGTAGCACAAGCATGCACATGCGCACTCTTGACAAGCGACAGCTCAAACATAGGAGGACATAGCACTATTGTGCACTTAAAACAAGCTCATGAACAAGACTCCACATTGTTGCATGTGACATTCACACAAGAAAAGCACACTACACGTTCAACACCCATCAGAATGTATTACAATGCACAAACTCCTCACACACAATGTCATGCTAATATAACAGGACACATGTGGACCTGTCAGTAGAAAGAGCCAACACAGGCCAAAGACTGCATCCATCCACAACAAAAAAACTGCATATGCACATACAAAATCATCACATAGCAAACTCAGCTGGACATCAGGGGGACTCACACCTGGCAAGGACAAGGCAACATACACTGACAGCAGTACATGCACAGTAAGCACTGTGTGAACATCAACAAAACCAGAATTACACGTCTGAGTGCTCCACCATGAACTTCAACACCACAAATCATCACAGGGCACAGATCACATCACACTCAGGAAGAGTAGCAGTACCTCAGCATACACACATACACTTTAGCTGTCACCTACTGCTGCACAACTCAGGAAAACACAGATGCATTCAACAGGACTAGAGGACTGTGCTTGTAAAACATACGCAATGTGCATGAGCAACCATGACTGTAATCAAGTAGAAGAAATCACCACATAACCAATTGGTGAAACTGTCCTGAGTGGCACATTGGTCCTGGACACAGATCATTCTCCAACAGTACAGTGTCACACTATGAAGTGGTGTGGAGGGTCACACACTGGCAAGGCATGGGGTGGAAGATATCAGACTGAAGTGGTGTATACATCACTATTGGACAGGTAAGGAGTGTAAAGTGCAAAAACACATAGAGGAGTAACTCACATTGTGTAGGCATCAAAGGCCCCTATAGGGGATGGTATGACTCTTCATACCACATACTTGTGCCAAAAATGTGTCAAGTGACAGCAATGTATGAGAAAAGTCACATACAATGTCAGTTTGCCTGAGCAGGTCAGCACAGTGATCACACATGTAAACAAAAGCCATGGCAGATCAACCAAACATAACACAGACATTGCAGTGACACACTCTGCATACTCACAACTGATAATGACAACAAGTAGGTGTACCCCGGGATTGCAAGGTCACATTGACACACTGCACAGTGCTCAACAAACAACTCCTACATGTGCCCACAATCTAAAGCACATGGCTGAGAATGTAAACAAACAGGCACTCATTACCTGGATCATACATGTGTGTAGGTGTCATGTTCAGGGAAACATACACATCAACACTTCTGCCAATGACAGGCATATTACACAGTATAACTACTCAAGTGTACACATTCTAATGTACCCATGTGACTATGAAGCCAGGCCTACACAAGATGACTACAGATCTACACTGCTGTTCACACATTAAGAGAGATCCCACAGATATGACAGACCCTGGCCACCACGCAAGTTATCCTGTGGCTAGAATTCACTTCTGTTGTGGTACAGCGTCCAAATATGACATGTGTACAAAATTGGAGACCTGACAATAGACTGATTAGAATAAGAGGACATCATCACAGACAACCATCATTGCACCCTCAAGCCTCTGAGTCATGAAGCAAAAAAGTGCCTGTAATCTCTGACAACCTCTGAAAAAGAAAATCAAGTAATTGCCAATGTGAATGTGGCATACGGAGAACGTGTCACATTAACATATACACATACATGGCACTTTTTCATTAGCAAGGGCAGCAACAAAGCACACAATGCGAGCAACAGTCTTTATTACATTATCTCTGAATAGGCATCAAAAGTGCAAAACATCAAGGCCATTGGCCAGTCCAAATTTTAAGTCCGCACATGTGTGCATGAGAACCCGCACATAAAATGGGTAACACAGTCCACTGCCATAGGATTCACCACAGGTCAGGGGCTTGGAATGGGCAGTCCAGGCACCGCTGTGGGAGAAATGGTGTGGGGAGGGGGACTTGGCTTCAACTTTGGCTTGAAGTTGAACTGGGAGGGGGCTTATTGTCGGGGCCAGTAGGAGAACTGGACTTGGGAGGGAGAGAACTGGCTGAGGTAGAGGTATCTGTGGATGTGGGAGCCTGAGGACTGCTTCGACCGGGTGGAGTGGTGGAATGTGGAGGTGGTGACATGCTGTGTGGAGGCTCAGTGGCTAAGGGGGAATGTTGAGGGCTGGGTCTCAATTGTTTGGGGATCCGATATCCCAAAAGTGTCTTGGCCGGAGTGAGAAGTGAGGTGGGCACAACAGCCTCATCTTCCCCAAAGGTATAGCAGGTGCAGGTGGCTCTCCCCATGGGGATTCGCTGGACCTGGTGGTACGCTGGGGGTTGCCTTGCTTTTTCCAATGCATCTCCTGTTTCTGAGGCAAAGCCCCCACTTTGCTCTCTTGTCCCTGCTTCACAGGGGTGTTGGTGGGAGTTGAAGTTTTGGGTGAATCTGCCTTCTGAATGGCTTTTGACTTAGTTGTGGCAGGCACCAGGATAATAGCAGACAGGGCAAGTGCTTGTGTGTCTTTGGGAACAGGTGTGGGAATGGGAGTGCCCTTGGATTGTGATGATTTTAATGCAGGTAATGTGGATGCATTTTTCTTTGCCCTATGTCCCTGAGTGTCCTGTGATGGGCTTTTCGTTTTGCAGTCAGGTGTGCTTGTTTTGTGTTGTGGTGATGGTGATGTTGTGATGTCTGGTATGCTTAGACTGCTGCTGCTGCTGTGTGTTGCATGTGTATTACTGTGTGCCTGAGGGCTCAGGCATGTTTGTACTCTCGTTAGGGGGGCCACTGGCATGGTGGTCACTGAAGGGACAGGAGCTGGACTTGGAGCTTGGGACTGCTGAATGGCTGCCGTCACTGTGGAAGACAAAGATTGGACAGTTCTCTGTAGGCCACCCACGTCCGAATGAATGCCCTCCATGAACGCAAAAACCTGTGACAACTTGTTTCCATGATCCTGGAGGATATTCAGGAGAGCAGCCTGACCCACACACAGCTGGCACAAAATGTCTACGGCCTCCACACTGAGGGCAGCAGGGGGGACAGGGGCTGGGGCAGCGGTGCCTGGGGGAAGGAGACTCTACCCTTCTTAGAGCTACGGGCATGGACAGCACTTGAGGGAGCATCCGGGAGGGTGGGCACTGGACGACGTGTGGCAGAAGAAGAGGCCGATCTGGAGCTTCCAGTGCCCCCCAACATTCAGGAGTCACCACTGGACTGGGAGGAGGTGGAGGTTGGTGTTTCTGGCCGTGAATCCTCCAGAGCACTCTAGTCCCCCTCCGAGGCGCTGGTCCCCTCAGTGTCACTGAACTCCTGTGTCCCAGTCATGCCAGTAGCTTCCCCAACACTGTTGGGCCCCAGTCCTTCCATGCCCTCGGTAGATGCTGCAAGAGACAGAGACATAGGTTCAGTATAGTGCAATGCTCACAAACATCATCTGCAATCAAAACTACAAACAGGAAAATTAATCTACCATGTTTAACTAGTCCGGGGCCGATTCCAATCCTGGAAAAAGGCTATACGAATCGTTGTACGGAGCGTTTTCTCCGTACGACTCGTACCCGGTAAACTTTCCGTACAACCTAGGAAGTACGATTCGTAGGGAAAGCCTATTTCCGTACGTTTCGTACAAAAACCCGTACGGGTCAAAAAAACAACGATTCTGATCCGGAACAGCTTCTACGCGACGTCCGGATGTATTCAAACAGCGGTTTCCGGCCCAGCAAGTACGATTCGTCCCTACGTCACTCCGTACGGCTCTTTTTTTACGGGAGCCAAACACAGCCGGAAAAGCAGAGTCCTACGCGAACCGCTACGCAACGGACCCCGGTACGCGACGTACACGCCATGAACCCCATCGTACGTGTCATCCCAGTCCTCCTAGCCTACGACCTGGTGCACCGGACCTGACGCACACACCGCAGAAGGTGAGAACAACACCCAGGGGCCAGGGTGGGGGTGAGGGGCAGGAAACATACCCCATACCCAAATCCAAACCTATAATATGGATCCCATACATTACCATCAGGGTCTGGTCACTTGGGGGGGCGTGGCCAGCAACCCCTGCGTACCGCAACAATGGAAGTGGACGTGTACGGTGCGTTGCACACGTACCCCTACGGCACCAGTACAATAGTGATACGGAGCGTACACACGCAATGAATACGTGGGTACGGTGCGTTTCACACGTACCCCTACGGCACCAGTAGAACAGTGATACGGACCGTACACACGCAATGAATGCGTGGGTACGGTGCGTTTCACACGTCCCCCTACGGCACCAGTACAACAGTGATACGGACTGTACACACGCAATGAATGCGTGGGTACGGTGCGTTTCACACATACCCCTACGGCACCAGTAGAACAGTGATACGGACCGTACACACGCAATGAATGCGTGGGTATGGCGTGTTTCACACGTACCCCTACGGCACCAGTAGAAAAGTGAAACGGACCGTACACACGCAATGAATGCGTGGGTACGGTGCGTTTCACACGTACCCCTACGGCACCAGTACAATAGTGATACGGACCGTACACATGCAATGAAAGCGTGTGTACGGTGCGTTTCACACGTACCCCTACGGCACCAGTACAATAGTGATATGATGCGTACACACGCAATGAATGCGGGGGTATGTTGCATTTCACCCGTACCCTTACGGCACCAGTACATTTGGGATACGAGGCATGCACACGCCACGAATGTGGGGTTACAGTCTGGCCCTGCATGTTACCTTCATATTGGTGTGTGTGTAGGTTCAGGCCAGCAGTGTACTGCTCCAAGGGGGTAGGTGGGTGGGTGCAGAGGATTCCCGCAGTGGCCAGCCATATGGGGTGGCTGCAGATCAATACCAGCAGTGTCCAGACATGTACGGGTGGCTGTAGAGGACTCCCAGCAGTGGTCAGCCATATAGGGGTGGCTGTAGATGAATACCTGCAGTGTCCAACCATATGGGGGTGGCTGCAGATCAATACCAGTAGTGGACAAACATATAGGGGTGGGTGCAGATGAATACCAGCAGTGTCCAGACATATGGGGGTGGGTGCAGACGACTCCCAGCAGCGGACAGGGACATGGGGGTGGGTGCATATGACTACCAGCAGTGGCATGCAATATGAGGGGTGGGTGCAGAGGACTCCCAGCAGTGGACAGAGACATGGGGGTGGGTGCAGAGGACTCCCAGCAGTGGACAGAGACATGGGGGTGGGTGCATATGACTACCAGCAGTGGACAGAGACATGGGGGTGGGTGAATATGACAACCAGCAGTGGCCTGCAATATGAGGGGTGGGCGCATATGACTCCCAGCAGTGGACAGAGACATGGGGATGGGTGCAGAGGACTCCATGGAGTGGACAGAGACATGGGGGGGGGTACATATGACTACCAGCAGTGGCATGCAATATGAGGTGTGGTTGCAGAGGACTCCCAGCAGTGGACAGAGACATGGGAGTTGGTGCATATGACTACCAGCAGTGGCCTGCAATATGAGGGATGGGTGCAGAGACCTCCCAGCATTGGTCAGCCATATAGGAGTGGCTGTAGATGAATACCTGCAGTGTCCAGCCATATGGGGGTGGCTATAGATGAATTCCAGCAGTGGACAAACATATAGGGGTGGGTGCAGATGAATACCAGCAGTGTCCAGACATATGGGGGTGGATGCATATGACTCCCAGCAGTGGACAGGGACATGGGGGTGGGTGCAGAGGACTCCCAGCAGTGTCCAGACATATGGGGGTGGGTGCAGAGGACTCCCAGCAGTGGACAGAAACATAGGGGTGGGTGCAGAAGACTCCCAGCAGTGGACAGAGACATGGGGATGGATGCATATGACAACCAGCAGTGGCCTGCAATATGAGGGGTGGGTGCATATGACTCCCAGCAGTGGACAGAGACATGGGGGTGGGTGCAGAGGACTCCCAGCAGTGGACAGAGACATGAGGGTGGGTGCAGAGGACTACCAGCAGTGGACAGAGACATGGGGATGGATGCATATGATAACCAGCAGTGGCCTGCAATATGAGGGGTGGGTGCATATGACTCCCAGCAGTGGACAGATACATGGGGGTGGGTGCAGAGGACTCCCAGCAGTGGACAGATACATGGGGGTGGGTGCATAGACTACCAGAAGTGGCCTGCAATATGAGGGGTGGGTGCAGAGGACTCCCAGCAGTGGTCAGCCATATAGGGGTGGCTGTAGATGAATACCTGCAGTGTCCAGCCATATGGGGGTGGCTGCAGATGAATACCAGCAGTGGACAAACATATGGGGTGGGTGCATATGACTCCCAGCACGGGACAGGGGGTGGGTGCAGAGGACTCCCAGCAGTGTCCAGACATATGGGGGTGGGTGCAGAGGACTCCCAGCAGTGGACAGAGACATGGGGTGGGTGCAGAGGACTCCCAGCAGTGAACAAAGACATGGGGGTGGGTGCATATGACAACCAGCAGTGGCCTGAAATATGAGGGGTGGGTGCATATGGCTCCCAGCAGTGGACAGAGACATGGGGGTGGGCGCAGAGGACTCCCAGCAGTGGACAGAGACATGGGGGTGGGTGCAGAGGACTCCCAGCAGTGGACAGAGACATGGGGGTGGGTGCATATGACTACCAGCAGTGGCATGCAATATGAGGGGTGGGTGCAGAGGACTCCCAGCAGTGGTCAGCCATATAGGGGTGGCTGTAGATGAATACCTGCAGTGTCCAGCCATATGGGGGTGGCTGCAGATTAATACCAACAGTGGACAAACATATAGGGGTGGGTGCAGATGAATACCAGCAGTGTCCAGACATATGGGGGTGGGTGCATATGACTCCCAGCAGTGGACAGGGGCATGGGGGTGGGTGCAGAGGACTCCCAGCAGTGTCCAGCCATATGGGGGTGGGTACAGAGGACTCCCAGCAGTGGACAGAGACATGGGGGCGGGTGCAGAGGACTCCCAGCAGTGGACAGAGACATGGGGGTGGGTGCAGAGGACTCCCAGCAGTGGACATAGATATGGGGGGTGTACATCATTATCAGATGACCACACCTACATGGTGGTATGTACGCATCCCTAACTTTGGACTATGATGACAGTGCCATAACAACACATCACTGACAGCAGTGTCCCACTCCCAGGAGGATGGATGTCTTTCACCCACTGCATGACACACCACATGTGGGTATAAGGACAAGTAACACATGCATACCCACCCATGGCGGATGCAGCACAATACACACCCTGACATCATGCCACAAGACTGTATAGTCATGTAACTGCCTACAAAACTAAGATAGCCACACTGTCACGCACATCCCAGGACTGATAGGAATGTCCAGGTGCTGGTCCAGCCACCCAGATGTTGTCTCTCATGGAAGGAATAGGGTGGAAGTCCCCTAGATACAATGCCCACAATTGTGAGTCACGTGCCCAAATACCCTGCATAACAAGTACCATTTGTGTGGTAGGCTGTGATTACACACATGCATAGTGCTGAACAGGGTGAATTTGTCCCTGAAGGCATTTCGACATACTCAAAACACAAGTACAGTGACTAGCAAGGATGGCACTAACAATTCAGCAAGAGACATCGGTGAGCAGGGATGGCCATTGTTGAAGGGATCCATCACCAACAAAGGAAATGTTGACACAGGTCAGCACAACAATAGTGCAACTGTTTGCAGGGAAGATGTCAGGTGCCACAGAGGAAGGAACACTCCTTGGGACATTGTCTCAAAACAAAATGAACACACACTACCAATGATTCTTTGCAGAGACATTGTGATGGCACACAGATACCATAGTCTACCTCATGACCATCAAACAAAAACATTTCTCAGAACCCTAACACATTACCAGAACACCAACTCCAGGAGCCTCAGCACCAACATCAAGTACCTGAAATGCAATAGTGTTGAAAGTAAAAATAAAGGCTTTATTTAGCACAAAAAAAATAACCAAAAATGTACAGAGGCCAATGGCCAGTCCATACGTAAAGTCCAAGGGGGGACGTAGTGGACCGCATCTACCCCTAACTTGCCTGCACAAATGAACCTCCAGGTTCGTCGGACGGGGGTGGGGCATCATCTGTGGCAGTACCAGGCACCGCAGGGACAGGAGGGGGAAGGGTAGGATTGGTGGGTGCAGGGGTGGATGTCTCCACCACAGGGGGTGGGGCAGCGCCGAAGGTGTAGGTGAGTTCGGCGCTGCACACCGCAGCCAGTACCTCGATCCGAACCCCTGCACCTGAGGATTCCCCAGGGTCAAGGGAGGGTGTGGTGAGCGAAGGATGGGGTGCAGCGCTCCTGGGGGAGGGGGTTGATGTGGTGGGGGACTCGACTCCCATGCCCAGGGACTTCCTCACCCGCTTGTGGGGTGGTGGCTCAGCGGAGGCGAGGTCCAGCCCACCCAGAAAGAGCTCCTTGGGTGAGCGTTTGTCAGGGGAGCCAAGGGGAGTGGTTTTGGAGGGACAGGGTTGTGGGGACTGCGGACTGCGACTGTGGCTGCGTGTATGTCGTCAGTCCCCAGACCCTGTGGGTGTGCCTACATCCCCCTGAGTGTGCGTGCCAGGAGGTGTGCGCTTTGCCTTACTTGGGGGTGTGCTGCCTGTGTCTGGTGGGGTGCGTGATCGTGACTGTCTGGGTGTGCGTTGGACAGGTATGGGAGAGGGAAGTGTGGATGGGTCCAGGGTAGGGGGGATGGGGCGCTGCAGGAGAGTAACTGCTGCCGTCAGTGAAGAGTCCATGGACCGCAGAATCCTGCGTTGGTCAGACATCGTTGCTGACATGCCCTCCATGAACGACACCATCTGTGTAAGCAGTTTAGTGTGGCCATGGAGGACATTTAGCACCGATGCCTGCCCAACCTGCAACTGCCGCAGTATGTCCACAGACTCTTCACTGAGGGCAGCAGGGGTGACAGGGGCAGGGGGTGCGGTGCCTGGGCCGTGGGGAGACATGGTGGGCCTCTGCACGGACAGAAGGGACGGGAGCAACTGGGAGGGCGGATTTGGTAACAGAGGAGGCGGGGACAGATGTGGGGATGCCGCCAGGTGGTGTTGCAGCCTCCGCCTCCTCGAGGAGGTCGGAGTCAGACCCGTCGGCGTCGTAGCTGGTATCGCCTCCAGACAGGTCCTCGGACTGACTCCCCTCGCCCTCCGAGCCACTGCCTCCTTCTGACTCTGCACTGGTGACACTGTCACTGGGTACCTTCTCCAGGTCCGTGCAGGTGTCTCCTTCGGTTTCCGATGATGATGCTGTGGGCAAGGAGAAGAAACAGAAATGCATCAGTCACCTGTATACATCTGACACATGAGCACAAAAACAATAGGTCACAGTGCATATCAGGCAATGCATCATGAGTAACACCTAGATTACTCCGCACATATGTAAGCCCTGTACTGCCCAGTTGGTAGACTCACTATGCCACTTGGACACAAGGAAAAAAAGAACACACCAGGCCACAACTTGAATGATAAATACACTGAGAAGCTAGTGCCTGTGAACAGGTGAGCACAGGAATACAATTAAGTCATGCCACCTCTTGTTTACCCTGAAAGAAACAGTAGTGGTGCACCCAACGTAAACTAACACACCTCACTACTCAAGGTGTCACCACACTCAGAGACCTGTAAGTACTTTGGAACACAAAACGGAAAAATGTTGTTACCTTGGGACTCACAATACTTTACACAATCGACATGTATTGAATGTGGCAATTCGCCATATCGTGAAAAGAACACTCATGTGCCTGCATGAAAGATGTCTCCCAAGGAAGTGCACACAAAACTACATTTACACTGTCATTGAAGAAGCTGGCAACATTTTCAAAGAAGCCACTGTTAGAAATAAATGGTGTTGCAGAAAGAAAGTACATATATATGGGCC
Source organism: Triturus cristatus (assembly GCF_964204655.1). Lineage (NCBI taxonomy): Eukaryota > Metazoa > Chordata > Amphibia > Caudata > Salamandridae > Triturus > Triturus cristatus. The sequence goes on from NC_140590.1 coordinate 1,376,620,432, forward strand.
CACGGAGGTCTTGATGTCTTGACACACGTTAGTTTGTATCACCAACAACAAAGGAGTTTCACAAAATCAAGACCACTGTGGGAACATGTATACGGAGAATCTGTAACACCATTTAATTCTAACAGTGGCTTCTTTGAAAAGGTGCCAGCGTGTTCCATGAAAGTGGAAATGTCGTTTGGTGTGCACTTCTTTGGGAGACATCTTTCATGCAGGCACATTAGTGTTCTTAACACAAATCATCAAATTACCACATTTAAAACATGAAGAACTGTCGACAAGTGCTGTGAGTGCCAAGGTACAAACATTTTTGACTAACAACTTGAATTATGTCAGTTGTCACATGGCCATCCGTTACCTGATGACACAGTTGGCTACACATATGACCCACTGCCTGTCATGTAGAGTGGCACACATGTCCAAACCCAGGACAATGCATAAGCTAATGGGCCTGCAATTGGGTTGTAAAAAAACATAGCTGTACTGTGGAGACACCCTCATGGCAAGCCAGAATGTTCACACAGATGTCAGCACACAAAGACCAAACTGCGTTGCATCTGAACCACACACATGTGCCAATAATTTATGAGCAGTATTCATGTTGTTAAAAAAATGACACAGGCTGCAAAGCACTAACATTAAGCACTGGCCACCATCACAGGGGCACTGCACGTTGATTCTTTGTACAGGAAATTCTCACACACAGGTCAGACCTGGCAAGGAGAAATCAGGGGTGCCCATGTAGGCCTCTTCTGCACAACCCCCCATACCTGAGTCAATGTGATTGATACAGATCATGAAGTGACACCTCTGAATCAGGGTTTCCAAAACTGTGCAGCAACAATTGCTAAATTGACACAACATCACCTCGTGGGGCTGGCAACACACATTTGTTACAAACAACCATCAACAGATTGTTGTGAATAGCCGCACAGGCACTGCCCAGTGTGAGTATGCACAAGCCAAATGATGTATCCCTGTCCAGTGGACACATGTAGCACACATTGGAAATATACAAACTAGGCCAGGGAACAATGCCACAGAGGCAGACCTATGCTGAACCCACAGAGAATGTGCACAGTGTTGGATGACACACATGTTTAGGAGGCCAGGGTGTCTCAGGGGATTGTAGTGGACACACTGCTCCGTGTTCCTGGAATGAGCTGACTGTACCATGAGCAACCGTCATGGCACTATGCATATCTCCCACTCATGCACATCATGTCTGAGGCCCCAACATTGGTCATGCATTGTGCAAGGGTGTTCAGTTGAAACCTCACACTCCTATGTTGAGACTCATCACCAGTGTCAACAAATATGGACCCCCAACATAGTGAACAGATCATGGCACAGGCAAGGTACCAACACATGTCACAGACCACCCTCCCACATGATGCGGAAAGCAATGTGCACTTTGATTTTCTGGCACCCTAGATGACCATGTCCAAATGTGATTACACACAGACCAGGGGACACATATCAAGTAGGCGAAGGGATGAAAAAGAGCACCAGGTGACATTGGGAAACAGAATATGCACTGCATATATAAACTCTGGGAGTGTATCCAGGCTATAGAGCACTTCCAAAAGCTGGTGACACATAACACAACAAACAGCCATGTACCTACCCTCTTGTTGCTGCAGTCTCTCCTGTAACTGCCTATCGAGGTCAGGGAAGACCACCGCCAGGACACGGGTCATGTGGGAGGTCAGGCGTCAGTGCCCGCCGTGGAGGCGAGGAGTGTCGAGCCCCAGCTGGACCCGGGCGATCTTCCGGGTCCAGCACCGGATGTCCTGCCACCGTTTTCAGACCTGTGGTAGGCGCCGACTCCGATCCCCCACCAATCTCACGGCCCTGACGATGTCCTGCCAGATCACCATCTTCTCGTAGGCAGTTACCTGTCAGGATGACAAAGTGAGACAACATCACTACACCTGCTCCATGTCCCAGAGACACACATTTGAACATCTTTGATATGTTGAACAGGGCAAAGGATGCTGACAGGAATGGCATCATTCTCAATGAGACATTGGCCTGTGTGCAAGCCCCAATGCACTACATGGCATTGAAAATCAACAGGTGGCATAAGGGGTGCGACACACTCACTGATCATGGCACACACTATGCAGCACATGCAACAGCAGGCAGATGGACAGCACGTGCCAAGCAGTCACATGTCCCACTCCACTGATGCACCCTCAGCAGACTAGACAGACACACCCAGGCACAGATCACTCGCCTGTCAGTCACAACAGCGGATACAACCCTCACTCTGTGGTGTGTCACAGGTGGCGTGCTAGCTCTGCAAGTCAGACACACAGCACGGCTTACTTGTCACATCAGATGGGTAGAGCTGTTGCCTCCTCCATGCAGCTGTGGTGCAACACTTCACATAGACACTCGCCCACATGACAAGGAACATTCACACACATCAATGTCCATGAGGTCGTACACATCATTTGGACACTCTCACCACAGGTCCACTCAACTCATACACATCTGTGGGTACAGTCACCTGTCACACCGGGGGGGACCACTGAATCACCTCAGGACAATAGGAAAAAAAGCCACCAAGGATTTGCCAGGCTGAATGTGTCATGCACTATGCAGTGAATGTCACAGTAAGCACAATGCAAGTGAGGAGTGCACACAGGAACTACCTCATGCTCTGCATGAGAGACATAAGCATGTCGCCCCCCTGGGACCCACTCTAAACAACTGTGCATGTCTGTCACACCTGGACACAATGCCAGAAGTGACAGTCACACAACAGGTGCATAGGGAAAGGTAGTGGAATCAGCACTCACCTGCTCCCCTGGTCTCCCATACAGCTTGGGGTACTGTGGGAGGAGGACGTCCAGCAACGCCTCATTCTCCTCTAGGGTGAATGGCTGGACCCTCTCCACAGTACGCGACATGGTCCAGAGGAAGCAGAGACAGCAGCAGTGTGGTCGACTGGAAAGTTGTGCAGGCAAGTACCCTCACATGGGTTCGGGCTGCCTTATATCTGTCTTGCTGAGGGGCATTCATTTAGAGGAGTACAAAGTGATTGGTCAGACTCATTTGCATCATACGTTTACTCCAATCACTTTAAACATACACCAATGACACGCATTCGCATCGTTCAAATTTTGAGCATCATGTCAAGTCAACAACCACTTTGCAACATTGTATTATTTGGCCAACTGACTGTTCCAGGACACCTGATGGACACATTGCAAATGAAAACTCTCTATCCATGACAACCAGCATGCATTTTGGGCCTAATACTTGTCCCCTATGTAAATTAGAAATCCACACACATGTACGGTGCGCTTCACACATACCCTTACGGCACCAGTACAATAGTGACACGGACCGTACACACGCAATGAATGCGGGTGTACGGTACGTTTCACACGTACCCGTTCGGCACCAGTAGAACAGTGATACGGACCGTTCACACGCAATGAATGCGGGTGTACGGTGCGTTTCACACGTACCCGTACGGCACCAGTAGAACAGTGATACGGACCATACACATGCAATGAATGCGGGTGTACAGTGCGTTTCACACGTACCCGTACAGCACCAGTACAATAGTGATACGGACCATACACACGCAATGAATGCGTGGTTATGGTGCGTTTCACACGTACCCGTACGGCACCAGTACAATAGTGGTACGGACCGTACACACACAATGAATGCGGGTGTACGGTGCGTTTCACACGTACCCGTATGGCACCAGTAAAACAGTGATACAGACCGTACACACGCAATGAATGCAGGTGTACGGTGTGTTTCACACGTACCCGTACGGCACCAGTACAATAGTGATACGGACCGTACACACGCAATGAATGCGGGTGTACGGTACGTTTCACATGTACCCCTACGGCACCAGTACAATAGTGATACGAGGCGTACACACAGCAGGAATGGAGGGCTACGAGTCACACAAGGATGTCCAACAAGTACTTGTCATTGCATACTTTCATGTGCAGGCCCTATGTGTGTCAGCCAGTGATATTGCATAGGTCCACTCATCTAGTTGCACAATTGATGTGTGATGACCTGTGGACACATGTCATGTGTGATGGGGTACTATGTGGCACACATCAACTTGACACTTGCCACATGTGTGTCTGTAGTCCAACTGTGTCATGCACAGTAGGAGTGGGATGGCACAGTCATCACCACCCGCACCGGTCTCCTGATGCCAGGGACAGAGACACTCTATCAACTGACATGTCACGATCATCGTGCCCCTATGTGACTATGTCAAGTGTGTGTCATGTGTTCCCATGAGCTTGCTGTTAGTGTTCCGTCAACTGCATCTGCTGTTGGTGCATCCAACATGGGTCTGTGTGGAGATGGGCATGGCACACATCTACGCACACCATGCCACATGTGGATTCCCATGGCTGTAGGGTCTGTGTGTATTGGACATCATATTTTCCCAGGCATACATGTCTGCGTCGTCTCAATGGCTGCGTTTATTTGTTGTCATGTGTACCCCTTCATTGCAATGTGTTTCATATGTACATTTGACATTCCATGTGACCTGTGCGTATGCCTTGCAGTCAACTGTCTGAATGAGATGACATCCTTCCAATGCAGCTATGTGGATGTGTGTCACTCCGGTGATATCACTGGCTGTTCACTCAGACTTGCCCCCAGCTCATTTCAGGGCATGTCATGTAGACTTGACAATCAACAGGTGTATCTGGCTTTTAGGAGTGCCAGCAAGCTGGCATATGTGTCCTGGATGTATTGCACACACCAGACTCCATAGTTACCTGATGTTTAGTAGCAGTTTAGCATGTGCTATGTTCATTGACATTGATGTTGGCAGACTCTCAATCTTCATAATTCCTAACAATGTCTTGCAGGGCACCGCCTGTCCCAAGACCAATGCCAGACTTGGCTGCCATGAGGGAACGTGCCTGCATCCGACGTTACAGATTCACTCAACAGTTGATTGAGGACTTGACCGACAAGCTGGCACCACACCTCCAACCGTGACACAGGTATCCTACTGCGCTGACCCCAAAGATGAAAGTGATGGCAGCCCTACATTTTTTCGCCACAGGCACGTTTCAATTGACCATAGCTGATGTTGGTGGGATGTCACAGACAATGTTCAGCCGTGTCCTGCGTGATGTTTTGGCAGCCATGTTGGAGCACCTTGATGAATTCATCAAATTTCCTACTCCTGAGGAGTTGACAGATGTGAAGGGTGATTTCTATGCCCTGGGAGGGATGCCCCATGTCATTGGGTCCATTGATGGGACACGTGTGGCTTTGGTACCACCACAGGCACAGGAGCAAGCCTATCGCAACCGTAAACATTACCACTCAATAAATGCCCTTGTGGTGTGTGTTGCTAACATGCTGATTTCCCATGTCTGTGCACGTTTTCCAGAATCATGCCTACATCATGAGGCGTAGCAGGGAACCACAAATGATGCTGCGGCTGCACAACGAACGAGCATGTCTTGTTGGTGGGTATACTCTGTTGGTCCTGTGTGTTGCGGCATCTTTGGCTCTTACGGCATCTCCTGACCCACTTATTTACATGATGTTTCCATGTAGGGCACTCTGGATATCCCAACATGCCATGGCTAATGACACCTCTCCGCAACCCAAGAACAGCTGCAGATCACAGGTACAACAATGCAGACGGGCAGACCAGGCGAGTGATTGAGAGGACGTTTGGCCTCCTGAAGAGCCGATTCCGGTGCCTTGACAAGACAGGCGGGTCCCTCCCATATGCACCGGAGAAGGTCTGCAAAATCATCATTGTGTGCTGCATGCTGCACAACATGGCCGTTGAGAAGGCAGTGCCACTCATCCTTGATCCTGATGAGCAGCAACACCCACCCATGGAGGATCCAGGGCTTGGTCACGAGGCAAGTGATGAGGAGGAGGAGGATGATATCCGGAGTCAGCTCATACGCAACTTCTTCTCATAATGGTGAGTCACTGGGTATGAGTGTGCAGGCTTGTAGCATTGAGTGGCATGTGTTGCAATGTGTGTGTCCAGCTGACTGAATGCAAAGTGACTTTGATGTGTGTACTGATGTGTCACTCAAGTGATGATTGCATGCCACACAGTTTTGCGGAGAGACTTTCTTTGAAATTTGCATGTGTCCAACATTGTTCATGTTTCGTAACTGACCATGTGTGCGGCGAGATTTGTTTTAGGTGACTTCTTGTGTGTCTGTCATTCCCAGGTTTTTGCGCCTGTTGTCTGCTCGTGTCATCTTTATCCTCCTGCTATTCCTCATGAGGATTGCAACGTGTGCTGAATCAGCGTTCCATGCACGGACATGTGGAAATGTCAGTTTGGGTAAGGATTGCAGCAAGGCTTTTTGGTGGTGGTACGGGTTGGGAATGTGTGGGGACTGCTTCTGTGTATGTTGTGATACCATGCATACATGTCTTCTCACCATGGAGCATATAACATGTAGCATCACTCCCATGACATGATAGTCACCCTTCTTGACAGTCATCTGTAGTGGAGTGTGGAGTCTGATGAAGGCATCAATGTGCATAAACCTTGCCTCTGAAACATTGCTGATGCTACGGGTGGACATAGTGTGGGACATCACAACAACAGGCTCTATGGTGAATTGCAGCCTCTCCGTGTGTAGCAGGATGTGTTTGGCTCATCCCCTTAACTTGTGTGCCAGTTCATTGGGATTTACAACATCCGTGTTGTGAAGGGGGGGTCCAGCGTATGTCCCACATGTTCTGTCAACTGACCTGTGAGTCTGTTCGTATGGATGCATTTCCCTTTGTGTGAGTTTGTGCAATAAAGGTGTTCAGCACAATCCAAAGTGCCTCATCTCTGTCACTGCAGATCTCTTGCCAGTTTGCATGCGTCATCTATGGCATAATTGTCAAAGATTGAGCATATGAGTGTATGTGTACTTGCATGCTGTTCTTCATGGCTAATAATCTCTATTGTGCATGAAGTACCTGGTTGTGTATGTATTTGTGCAGGTTGCTCCCCACAAAGGGACGTCAACGCCTGCTGACGGTGTGTCTCCTGTGTGCAGCTCCGCATTTTGTTGCCTGATCCAGTGGCCGTCATTTTTGTTAATTCTTCATACATTTTCTCGGAGTGACCCATGAGTAACCTGACACTCCTTCCTTTACATACACCTGTTGCACTGTGCCTTTCTGACCTCCTTGTCTTTGTGTGCTACTTTTTGCCTAGTTTCTCACTCCTTCCGCCTGCTGCAGCCTCACCTGCGGCACCGCCCCACCGAGTGCCCTGATTCTGCAACACACACGCCTCCAAAATGCTCCTCCCTTCCCCCCTCCACCCATTCTTAATGCAGCCAGCAGCTTGTCTGTGCCACTGTTGCACCAACGCCGTGCCAAAGGCAGGCCCGTCTGCGCCTGCAATGTGCACAGTGCACGGCTCTCTGGTCCTTGCATGACCCACGTCACACAACAGGCTCATGCTGCAGCCATCCCTCCAAGCAATGTCCACCAGACAAGCAACCGACTGCTATCAGGTAACCCCTAAGCACACACACAACACCTTTGCATGCAGAGTGTGCAACTCCAACTGCCTACACAGCGCTGCCCCGCCTACCACACCCTGTCAGAACAACCAGGTCATGTGCCTCCTACTCCACACCCGCTCCGTCCACCAGCACACCATTGGACTCTGTTACATCCTCAACACAACAGCCCCACACATCACCTTCAAGACAGTAACCTGGATAAAAGCATCCTCAGCACACAACTTCTTCATTGCCATCTCTGACGGATACAAGATCACCCGCAGGGACGGCACCAACAATCCCGGTGGATGACTTGCAATTTATTCACAAGTACACCCTCAGAGTCACAAATCTGGTTTTGCACCAACCCCCTGGCAACCCTCAGAGTAACTTTCATCTACAGATCTCCAGGCCTATATCCACAAATCCCCAAAGCCATCAACACGTACATCTGCACGCACGCCCTCACCTCCACAGGCTACATGTGGCTGGGGGCCAGTAACTTCTTGCTGGAGGAGAACCACACCACCATCCATCATTGGTCCATCAATATTTGCCTCCACCTCTTCGACAAGCAACACACTGCCCCACACCCCGCTACCGATCCCCCAAAGATGCTTGATGTAAGTCACCACAGACAAGCTGTGTGGGACACTCGAATCAACACCCCCGCCACACCCTGCAACCTCACACACTGGATCAGCAACTGATCCAACAATCTTGCCACATTGACGGACTTTCCTGTGAAGCACAACAACAGTTAAGCCACCTGGTACAAGGCAGACCTACTGGACTCATACAGATCTAGCCGGACTCTTGTGCAAACCTTGCAACACAAAGAACCATCAGTTACCTTACAGCCCTGGAAAACGCCACACACAGCCATCACCATATCATCAGCAAGGACAAGTGGAGATCCTTCAGATAGGGCCGAGGCACCCCAACACACGACATAAAGGAGCTCATCAGCATTGTGAGTGGACTGACAGCAGCTCTCCATCCAAAAGACACCCCACCCTTGCAAGGCAGATCAAATTCCTTGCAACTTTCTACCACCGCAAGCTCATGGACATACACGACAGCCTTGGCACACAGAGGCAGACAGCACTATTATCCATGGGACAAACCCCCCTCAGGTTCTGGACTCCCGTCAGCAGCAAATACACCACCTGGCTCATGTGCACCATCCACTCTGGCTCTCCATCAGGCCCCTTCCCACACAACATTTGAACCACATCATTCCCCAACCTTGAAGCTCACGTCCAGCATGTCATGAATGTATCCTTTGAGTTTGCCACATTCCATGGGAGCTGGAGGCATGCAGAGACCCAGGCCCTTCTTAAACAACGGACGGCAGTACCGCAGGAACTCCTGGAACATCACCCTGCTTCCCTATCCCTTACTCTTCGAGCAACTGACAAACTTCCTCCACGCAAACAGCTCCAGGCAACCGGCACCAGACCATCTTCCACAGTAATCACACCACTGCAACCTTCATAATTGCCACCACCAACAACAACTTTGCCCCGCTCAACAATGGTGAGACCACCCCTCTTGACCTCTCAACGGCATTGTACACCATGTGCTACCACACTGTCAGCTCACACATCTCAAACACTGGTGTCCAGATGAGGGGCCAGGATTAAATCAACAAGTAGCTCACCAGCAAGGCCCAGGGAGTCGGCCTCCACCCTTCTGCATGTGGTACACTGGGGTCATCTGGCCCATGCCCCAGGGCTCATCTGTCAGCGTGACGATCTCCAATGTCTCCATGACCCCTCTCTCCACCATCACATGCACACACGTCCTCATCATCATCTCGTATGCCATTGACACCCAGCTGCTCCTCACCCTCACCAAAGACCCAGCCATTGCCAGATCCAACCTTCAAGAAGGCATGAGATCTGTTGACGAATGGCTGAACATCAGCCACCTGAGGATGGACTTGGACAGGACTGAGGTCATCATCTGAGGATTGTCCCCTTACGACTGGGTCAACTCCTTGTGTCCCACTGGCCTGGACACCGCACCAGCACCCAGTGGCCACGAACGCAAGCTGGTGTTCATCATGAACTCATCGCTCACAATTACCATGCAACTCAACACCATCTGTACATCATGCTGCAACACCCTCCGCATGCTGCAAATGATCCACAGATAGATCCCCTCCAAGGCAAGACAGACCGTCCCCCAGGTCCACCACACCAGCCGGGTCAACTACAGCAACGCCCTGTACGGAGGGACAACAGCAAAACTGCAGGAGAACTTGTCCACATCCAGGGTGCATCCGTACACCTCACCTTCAACATCCCCCACCCCAGCCACATCACCGTCCACCTGAGATAGCTACAATGGCTCACTGTCTGCTGCAGGATCACTTTCAGACTCCTCACCCACACTCAGGAGGCAGTCCACAACCCCAGACCCAAAACCGACCTTTGACGTCTGTCATCCAACACCCTGTTGGCCCAACTCCGTGCAGACAACCTTGCCCTGGCCACCATTCATCACATCCACAGAACAACTGCATGCAGGAGATAGTTCTCCCACCTCGCCAAACAGACCTGGGACTCCCTCCCCGGGCACCTCCACATGACCCATGACCTCTATGCCTTTATGATACTCTTCCAAATTGGTCTGTCCGAGCAGTATTGCAAGCCCTCCCTCAGCAGCTTGAGGCCATCACGGGTGAGTATTGGGCTCCATGTCTGTATTTGATGATACATTGTGACCCATGTGTGTCCTCGACTGGACTCAGATCCCAGTGTATGGATGGCTGGAGTTAGTTCCACACTCAGGCATACTTTGACATATCCCCACACTTATGTTGTGGACTCATGCGAAATGACTGCAACATCAAATTTAAATGTTTTTTTTAATTATAGGTCTGGGGCGTGATTTGTGCAAGAAAAAGGTGCAATACAGGGACCATAGAATCCAAAGTTCCCAGGGGGAAGTGGGATCCTTAGCATTTGAAAGCAGCAGAGTCCAGACCACAGTGTTTGGCATCATTGGTCAGACTGTGACCAGCAAGTCCATGTGGCAGAGAATGTCAGTCAACGAGGTGATGCTGTTGCACATGAAGGCCAGGTGCCAGTCCAGGTGACCTAGGATATGTGGATGGCCCGCTGCCTCTCACGGTCTTTTCCGTGGATGACCCACCTTCCTCAGGGGACCCTCAGATGCAGGCCTTGACGATGCTAGGGACGCTCCGTCGTACAAATCCTCCTCCTCTTTCCCTGTGGCTGGTGGTGGTCTTCGCCTGGTGGCACAGGGAGGGTTGCCCATGTTGTCTGAGATCCGACAGAGTGAATGGCATATGTCCCTTTGCACCGCCAGGAGCTCAGCCAGTCTTGCCTCCATCCGTCCTTAGTGTTCTTGTTGACTGGCATGTTGCTCGGCCTGCTGGTTCTTCATCTCTGTGATGGTCCCCTTTATCTCTGTGAGTGTCCCAACTACCTGGCTGATTTCCCTGGTGTCACGCTGGTATGCCTCCATGATGTTGTGTATGTGTGACATACCAGTCTCTTCAGCTGGCTGGTCAGGTTCTCACCTCCGCCTGCCTTCACTCCCACCACCCCTGCCCACACGAGCCTGGCCTGCCGTTGTGGGCACATCGGGTCTACGGGACCCCTGAGGGATTGCAGTGGTGGTTTTGTCTGCCTCCTCCTGGGTGCCTGGCGAACCTTGTCCCTCCTGGTCAGACTAGCTTAGTTGTTCACTGCGGGCAGGGCTCCTCGGTGTCTCCTGGGATGTGGCAGGAATGGGGGTGGTGGTTGGCACAGATGTTCCTGAACCAGGTGCTGCAGGGGCTTGGACAGCAGAGGGTCCAGGTCGGTCGGGTCATCCGCGGAGTGTTGAGAGGCATCGCTGCTGGTGGGATCAGGTTCCTCCCGAGCCTGGGACTTTGATTCTTCACCCCCTTTGTTGGGGGGAGATTCCTCACGTGGCCCTGTGTGTGAGAGACAGTCAATGTAAATGCTGTTTCATGCAACATCCATGTTTCATACACATTCTAGTTGGCACTGTTCCTCCAGGTAGTTGTATGTGCCTAGCATTCTCCTCAATTTTCACTTGTGGATGGGTATGTTGCGGGGGACAGATTGATATGTGTTTGACTTGTTGATTTTTGGCTTGGATGCTTCTTCGGCTATGTATTGGTCTTGTTGTGTTACATGTCCATTGTGACAGTGGGTAAATCCATTGCCTGTCCCGGGGGTGTCTGCTTGTGTAAGGGGTGTGTGTGACAGTGCCTGCTGGTGGCTGTAGTGTGATTTTGCCCTGGGGCTCCCAGGTGATGTAGCTGTCCCCCCATGGAGCATGCTGCCATGACAGTGAGTGTGAGTTCCTGTCCTAGATATCTGACCTTGCTGTCTTGGTGTTTGTGTTTGCACTGGTCACAGGAGGGCCTTGTGCTGCCTACACCAGGGCCCAGTGTCAGCTATCTTGTCAGTACTTTCCCAGTCCCTGTGCATTGAGCATGGTGCATGGGTATGTACCTGGGCCATATGGGATGAGGGCAATTGTGTCTGATTTGGAGTTCAACAATGCGTTTTGTGATACCCACCCTTCCAGCATACCGGACATCCATTCTTGGGTTAGTGCTTCGTGTAGCATGGGACATAGCATGGCCTTGCTTTCTCAATGGGGCATACACATGTTAGTGGCATTGGCGTTGTTTTTGACTATGGTTCTGGCCAGTGAGTGTTTGGAGGTAGCTGCGTGCATTTTGTGTAGTTGGGGTGTGGATGCCATTACCCCCATGTTACATAAGTTGTTTGTGTACTCACCAGGCTCTGGAACTCCTTGAAGTCCATGTACTCCCACCGGCGGAAGCAGGGCCATCACCTTCTCCTCCCAGGGATGGAAATGTACTGGTCTGCGGGGCCCACCACCTCCAGTGATGTTGCTCTGGGCGTAGTCATCATTCATTTTTCGCTTGTCTGCCCTCCGCAGATCGTACCACCTGGCTTGGCATTCAGTCCTGGTCCTTCTGATGGGTGCAACAGCATTCACCCTATCGACAATCCTCTGCCACAGGCGTGATTTTTTGGCTATGCTGGTCTGTCTGACCAATGTTCCAAACAGCTGTGGCTCGACTCTGATGACTTCATTGACAAGGATCTCCAGCTCCTCCCTTGTGAACTTTGGATTCTTGTCTGTGGGCATGGTGTGGGGTGAGGGTGTGGATGGTTGTGGGTGTGTGGGTCTGAATGTGAAGTTGTGGGTCTGAATGTGAAGAGGGGGGTATGTGTGAAGGAGGTTGTGTGAAGGTGTATATGTTAAGGAGGATGGGTGCAGTTGTTGGTGTGTGCTCTCTAGCTGCAGTGAGTCTGTTGCAAAGACTCATGGTTTGTGTGTGTGGGCCCTTTTTATTGGTCCATTTGTGGGTGGGCCTCAGTTTGAATTTTTGGTGGGTGTGTTATAAGGGGTGGTTGTGAGTTTGCCCCGCTGTTTGCCTGTTTGGATGTGGCCAGGTCAGTCATTTCCATGTTTTGTGCACTGTAGACATGTTTTGTGGTGTTGTGCGAGTCGAATAGACCCTCCTTGTGCTGTTTTACATTGCCTATGTACGGTGCGTACATACGCGATGTTGTTGTGAGGTGTGTACATACGCAATGTTGGGGTACGCACTGTACATACGCGATGATGTTGTTGTAAGGTGTGTACATACGCGATGTTGTTGTGAGGTCTGTACATACGCGATGTTGGCGTACGCACCGTACATACGCGATGTTGGGGTATGCACCGTACATACGCGATGATGTTGTTGTAAGGTGTGTACATATGCGATGTTGCTGTGAGGTGCTGAAGTGTGTTCTCCTTAGAAATGTTGCACAGCAATTCAAGTAGACAAGGAAACTTCACTCTTTGATAGGGTTTATTCCAGTCAACAGGATACAGAAGTAAACAGGTGTAGAGGGCTCAAGGTGGCTGCTCCAACTGCTAGAGAAGCAAATCCATCCTCTAACCCAAACATTCCGAATATGTAATACATGGAATACTTAGGCAAGTACAAAGTAACATTCCAACATTTACATGTAAAAGAAGTGCACTAAGAATGAATGCATAGACACCACATATCTCCCTCCTTTTTACAAAAAGAGAAAATTACACATTTGACAAACATTGTGAACAAAGATCCTTACTGAACATACCTACTAGGAATTTTCCTAAATCTTGAACTCCTTCTGACCTCAGGAGAACTTTCTCCAATATTTACAACTGGATTATAAACAGGATTGAATTTGGCCAAACGACCAAAATTCCACCATTGACCATTCTCTAATTTTGCAGAGTTACCTTTAATAATGACTACACGTGCAGGATCCCTGAATTTTGATTTCCCTTTTTGTAGTAACAAAGGATCCTTGACACGAACAAGATCACCAACAACAAATTTGACTTCTTTCTTGGAGACAGGCACGGAGAGTTTATTACATCTCCTAACACTCGCTTCATCACTACGATTCTTAGCAATGAGTGAATTCTCTGCAACATCACATTTATTATCCAAGCAACTCAACTTCCAAAACGGATTGAGCGTAGATACCACTTTCCTCCCTCTCATCAATTCAAAAGGAACACAACCGGATACAGAGTGAGGAGTAGTCCTATATGCCCACACTACATCTCTAACAGCAGACTCACAATCTACTCTAGCTTTGATGGCACTCTGAATGCATTCAACTAGCACCCTATTGAATCTTTCAACTTTGCCATTCGCTTGAGGAAAGTATAAAGGAGTGCGCAAATGTTTGATGCCCATCTTTGTCATAAATTCTTGCATAAGTTGTGAAGTAAACTGAACCCCATTATCTGTAAGTAATTCCTCAGGTGTGCCCTCTCTGCTGAACACATCTTGAAGGAATTTAATGACAGATTTTGTGTTTGGTTCAGAAACACCTCTGACTTCTACCCACCTGGATAAATGATCAATTAAAACTATGAAATATCTCATACAATTGGGTAGTACATGAAATGGTCCAAGAAAGTCTACTGCGACCTTTTGCCACACCCTATTGGGAGAAATTGAAGGTTTGGGAGATGGAGAATTTGTGACCAAATGTTTGTCACTGTACAAACACTGTGTACAATTAACAACAAGTGCTTCCACATCTCGATCAACAGACGGCCACCAAAAATCATTGCGAACTCTGCGCTTGGTGGCAGTCATACCCAAATGACCTGAATGTGCCGTTTCTAGATTTCTGTGTCGAAGGCAATTTGGGGGAATCAGTTTACCTTCTCTGACTAAGAGATCACCTACCAGAGATAACTCATTTGCAACCTTACAAAATGATTGTAACTCAGGTTCAACAGATCTTTCCTTAGGCCAACCTTTCACTACAAATTCCATAACTTGTTTGAGTAATGCATCACTTTCTAATGCTTTATGCCACTCTACCATGTCAGAACAGATTACAGTGTCATCAATGCTGGCAATTATGCATTCTTCAATGTCATCTTCTGACACATTAGACTTGTCCACCTGCACAGGATGTCTGGATAAAAAGTCAGCTTTAATATTTTTACCTCCAGCTATGTATTGTACTACAAAATTGAATTCCAACAGCTTTGTGGATAACCTGGCTAACCTAGCAGTTGCTTTTTTGATTTTGTTGCCAGAAAGGATGTCCACTAAAGGCTTGTGATCGGTTCTCAAACAGAATTTTCTCCCCCATAAATATGGTTTAAATTTCTCAATTCCCCATACACAAGCAAGTAATTCTTTTTCAATAACTGAATATCTCAGTTCAACATCTTTCATGCGTCTGGATGCAAAGCCAATCGTAAGATCATTGTTGCCAGACATTTGCGACAATACAGCACCCATGCCATAGGAACTGGCATCTACAGTAACAAATGTATCTCGCCCTTCCACGTATGCCTGAAGAGCAGGTGCAGAAAGGATATTTTCTTTGATGCGCTGAAAATGATCTTGACAGGTGGCTGTCCATATGAAATCAGAGTTTTTCTTTAAAAGACTTCTGAAACATTCAGTGAGACTTGCAAAATTCTTTATGAACTTGGAATAAAATTCGCAAAGCCCAATGAATGATCGAAGTTGATCTTTGTCAATAGGGTGAGGTGCATTGACGATGCCATCCACAATGCTGGGTTTAGGTTTAACACCATCCTTGGAAAGAACGTGTCCTAAGTATTCAATCTCATTTACAAGAAAGATGCATTTATCTTCTCTGACAGTAACATGATTGTTTTGCAATACGGTAAGTACTTTTTCAAGTACCATGTTGTGTTCTTCTTTTGAAACAGTGTGCACCAAAATGTCATCTTGAAAAACAACTACATTAGAAATATCTTTAAATAGATTACTCATGACTTTCTGAAACACAGAAGCAGCTGACGACAAGCCAAATGGCATCCTGCGAAACTGGAAGGTACCATCAGATGTAACGAAAGCCGTGAGATGCCTAGAGGACCCATCCAGTTCCACCTGATGATACGCAGCTCGTAAATCTAGCTTGGAAAACCATTTAGATTGGCCGACAGCAGTGATTAGGTCCTCAATGCGGGGTAGAGGAAAGTTTTCTACCCAAATTGCGTTGTTAATAGTGCCCAAGTCAATGCATAGACGAAATTCGCCATTTTTTTTCTTGGCCAAAACGATCGGAGAAAGCCATAAGGTGGCATCTACTTTCTCTATAATGCCATCTTTTTGCATGTTGTCTAACATTGCAGACAGTTCACCTCCAACACTGTGAGGAACATCGCGTAGTCTATGCTTGACTGGTTGCGCACCTTCCTTAATCTTGATGGTGTGGCAAAAATCTTTAATCAAGCCACTTTTGTCAGAGAAAACATTTTTAAATTTCTCTTTCCAAGTTGAATGGTCAGAGACTGAATTGGTAAGAGAAACCGGATGTTTATGACCAGGTTTAATGATCATACCAAATTCTGCTTGATGCCACCACCCTAGAACATTAATACCTTTATATGCTACATAAATCTTACCATGAATGGTTTTAGTTTCAAAGGTGATGTTGCCACAGAAGTATCCTGCTAAGTCAATTCTGCTGCCTTCAAAAGCAGTAGTGACAACATCAGGAGGCAATAACATTTTGTGAGACCAGCTTTGTTTATACTTGTCAATGGAAATGATAGTAATTCTTGCCCCCGAATCTATAAGTAGCGGAATGTTGATAGTGTCAATGAAAATCTGGACCAAAGGATCTGAAATTGTGTTCTCGGAATGTACATTATTAATGTCAAAATGCTGTCACTGGGGTTTTGGGTTTAGGTAACGGCGCCACAGGGAAACTTCACATACGTTATCTATTTGCTAAGTAGTATGACGGTGCTAAAAGGTGGGAAGTACCGCCTGACTTCCCAGAAGAAAGAGCCTTAGCTCTAAACAGTTGTGCAATCAGTCCTTAGCACACGCCCTCTTATCAAACATAACATTATTTCGTGTTTTCACATTCACAGTACATATCGGTTGGCAGAAGAAATAAGTTAGTCTCCTCTTATGGGTGGTTCTTTATTCATTAGGTGTCTTCAGTGCGGTACACAACAGCCAGCCAACACGTGTTTCGTCGCAACAAGGGAATGTAGTCCCGCGACTTTTTCAAGGCTGTGTTACAAAAGAAATTGAGAACCTATATAGTACATAACTTGAAAACATGTACTTAATGGTAATTTCAAAGAAAATCGGTGGTGAAACTCAAGACGACTAACAGCGGGTGAACTATGTAGTCCATTGCAAAAACACTAAGTGTGATTAAGCACAATCTCTCTTGATTCAAGAAATCTTAATATAACCATAAAGTTTCTATGATTCTAATAATGGTGGAGAGAGCTGGAAAACCGTGCTGAAGTGGGGAAATACGCCGAAAAACAAAGCTATTCATATTTGTGAGTAGCAAAACCCACGTGAACATAATCGTGGTGTGACGTGGCTGGTTCAGTTCATTATATTTAAGACCAGACGGTGTGCGTCTCTATATGTGCTCATGCGAAGATCATTTTTGTGCCTTATATCGGTGAAGAAAAACGTGAACGTGAAATTGAGAGTCATCCGGTCATAGCTACCTAATCTTTGCTTGGTAAGGTATTTCTGTAAAGAATGAACATATCTATTTTTAGTTCTCGTAAAAAGGACTCTGATAAACCAGAACCGAATATAAACATGGGCAGTTTTTGTTAAAGTAAAAAACCTACTTATTAGGTGGTGATAATTCCAAACCACCTATGGTTTCTGCAGTAATGGCATCACTTTCTTCATGAGTATATGTTCTTTGATCAGGTTCAATAAAGTTATTTTCAGTACTGTGAAAGATAAGTTAAACGAGTTACTTAACCTATATCACAGGCTATAAACTATTAATGCTAACGCTGTGGTACGGCGTAATATGTTAATAGGGCAAAAGGCTAAGCGTGGTTTAGAGACTCTGTCCTTTACTATGAACAGGAGTGGTTAAAAAGATATTGAAATCCGACATTCAGCTATGAAAAAATATGACAAAAGTCATGTTTCGAGTAAAGTAACTATGACTTAATTACGCGCGTTTATAAGTGCAGGCTCTTATTGAATAGAAAAACGTCCCTGGCTGCGGGTCTGTTATCAGAATACACCCTTAAATGTTCATCATCCTATTGCGAAAAAAATAGTGTGAGCCGTAAAGAAATAATCGAGTATAACCACAAGTAAAGCACGTTGATGCGGAGTATAATCGTGCCGTGATCACTATCTGTCCTCAATCTGAACTGAACCTGTATATATACCAAAACAGCGTAAAACCCCCAGTTTGTGCTTAACGGCTCTGTTCATTCAGCGTGACATGACTCGTACTCAGAAACGAAACCTGAATCCAAAATAAGGGATGAGGTTTCTCAACTATCTTCTCAGCTCACTGGGTAAACAATCCTAGTACACTAAGACTCGTAACGAACTCGAGCTACGCTTACCTTATATGACTGAAAACGAGCCGGAGTGATGCCCGTCTCTGGTTTCCCGGTTTGGAGTGTTTGCATGCGAGTGGCTTACCTTGTGATTATATTTCCGGTTTGGGAACGTGAAGCGTAATCACGTGACTAGTTCTATTACGTGCCTCTTCCCATGCCGTGAATAGAAAAAGGACTCAGGTGAATTAACAAATACGGCGGCCATTTTAAAGCTTAATCATTGTATCCTAGAGTTAGTGCTAATATCTATTGTATAGGTCTCTCCAACTATTAGAAACAGTACAAGGATTTCAGAATTATAATGTAAAACGAAACTATTAGACACCTGAGTCCTTTTTCTATTCTCTAAACCACGCTTAGCCTTTTGCCCTATTAACATATTACGCCGTACCACAGCGTTAGCATTAATAGTTTATAGCCTGTGATATAGGTTAAGTAACTCGTTTAACTTATCTTTCACAGTACTGAAAATAACTTTATTGAACCTGATCAAAGAACATATACTCATGAAGAAAGTGATGCCATTACTGCAGAAACCATAGGTGGTTTGGAATTATCACCACCTAATAAGTAGGTTTTTTACTTTAACAAAAACTGCCCATGTTTATATTCGGTTCTGGTTTATCAGAGTCCTTTTTACGAGAACTAAAAATAGATATGTTCATTCTTTACAGAAATACCTTACCAAGCAAAGATTAGGTAGCTATGACCGGATGACTCTCAATTTCACGTTCACGTTTTTCTTCACCGATATAAGGCACAAAAATGATCTTCGCATGAGCACATATAGAGACGCACACCGTCTGGTCTTAAATATAATGAACTGAACCAGCCACGTCACACCACGATTATGTTCACGTGGGTTTTGCTACTCACAAATATGAATAGCTTTGTTTTTCGGCGTATTTCCCCACTTCAGCACGGTTTTCCAGCTCTCTCCACCATTATTAGAATCATAGAAACTTTATGGTTATATTAAGATTTCTTGAATCAAGAGAGATTGTGCTTAATCACACTTAGTGTTTTTGCAATGGACTACATAGTTCACCCGCTGTTAGTCGGTCTTGAGTTTCACCACCGATTTTCTTTGACATTACCATTAAGTACATGTTTTCAAGTTATGTACTATGTAGGTTCTCAATTTCTTTTGTAACACAGCCTTGAAAAAGTCGCGGGACTACATTCCCTTGTTGCGACGAAACACGTGTTGGCTGGCTGCTGTGTACCGCACCGAAGACACCTAATGAATAAAGAACCACCCATAAGAGGAGACTAACTTATTTCTTCTGCCAACCGATATGTACTGTGAATGTGAAAACACGAAATAATTTTATGTTTGATAAGAGGGCGTGTGCTAAGGACTGATTACATTATTAATGTCAATGCAATCTACTGCTAACATTAATTCTTCAAATTTGTTTTCTACAACATCAATATGTAATACATGGAATACTTAGGCAAGTACAAAGTAACATTCCAACATTTACATGTAAAAGAAGTGCACTAAGAATGAATGCATAGACACCACAGGTGCGTACATACGCGATGTTGGGGTATGCACCGTACATACGCGATGATGTTGTTGTAAGGTGTGTACATACGCGATGATGTTGTTGTGAGGTGTGTACATACGCGATGTTGGAGTATGCACCGTACATACGCGATGATGTTGTTGTGGGGTTCGTACATACACGATGTTGGGGTACGCACCGTACATACGCGATGATGTTGTTGTGAGGTACGTACATGCACGATGTTGGGGTACGCACCGTACACACGCGATGATGTTGTTGTAAGGTGTGTACATACGCAATGTTGTTGAGAGGTGTGTACATATGCGATGTTGGGGTACGCACCGTACATACGCGATGATGTTGTTGTGAGGTGCGTACATATGCGATGTTGGGGTACGCACCGTACATAGGCGATGATGTTGTAGAGTGCGTACATATGCGATGTTGTTGTAAGGTGCGTACATACGCGATGTTGGGGTACGCACCGTACATACGCGATGTTGTTGTAAGGTGCATACATATGCATGGGGGGGCCTGTACGACTCGTACCCCTGTACGGCTCGCACCCCGGGAACTACTTTTCCCGGGAAACGAGTCGTACAAAGTTTGCTTTGTAGCGGGTAAAGTCATTTCCCGTGTACGGGACGTTTTCTGTACGAATCCTAAATCGGAAAGCCGGTCCGGATCGTACTTGTACGGTCGGACTGTATTTTTAGGAATCGTACGGAAAAGTGTCCGGGTCCGTCTCGTACAACTTTTCCTGATCTAATTCGTACGGATCGGGCCGATCCGTATGTATTTTTACCGTACGAATCGTACTACACGGGTGGGACGGCACTTGTATGATTCGTAAGGGAAAAATTACGGATACGAGTCATACGGAAAAAAAAAATACAGGATCGGAATCGACCCCTCCATATACTTTCTGCATATGCCACATTTATGCAATTATCAGATGATGCATGGAAACATGCATAATGGATAGTCATGCCCCATGTTGCGTTGACACAGCCAAATACCTGTGCCTGTGCCTCCCTGTAAACACACATAAAACCTTCTGAATGCACACCTACGTGCCTGTAGGTAAGATAGCTATACATCAAAACATGTTTTCTCAGTCACATATGTAGTTTTTTCATGGAACACCGCAGATAAAAAATCCAATATGTCCTTTTGCAAGGCCAACCAGCTCCTGACATCCACCATGTAGGGCCTTGAAGTACAACTACAGTTATACATTGGTGGCAGCTGTGTAGATGTTACAAGTTATTTGTTGTGCACAGAACACATCTAGGAATTCACACTAACATGCTGCTCACTCCTGTTCACTGCCAGTTGATGTCTCTGACACTCACACTGCAGCCTATGTCATAAGGCCACATCTTATTTATTAAAGGAGTGACAATGCTCACCATTTAACAATGCAGTCACAAACACAATGCACAATAGCATGAGAAGGGGAAATTAATGCAAGGCTTCCATAGGTCGTGACATGTCACATACCAACATGTCCACAAGTCCCTGCCAGGCCCTCATTGATCCAAGGCAGGATTGTGTCTTCTGTTGATGATGAAGTAGGTGGACTCCATTAGGACAGCTAATGTGTGAGGATACCTAGGATCTGGCATATGACATCCCTACGTTGTGCTGACTGATGACATTGAGGACACACCAATGTGCCAAAAAATCGCACGTCGATTACAAGCATTAGCCACAACTTCACCATGCACTGATGCACAAGGACACCCCTCCACAATGCACACATACTGAGGACTGACAATCTGACTAATCTTTGCTCATTATCATCTTTCAAATCACTGTAGAACACCTCAGTCACATCACAATTCGACATACCCACTGATCACATCCAACCATGTTAAAACATAGTGCCAAAACAATCTCGCAATACCCAGGTTCAGCTACATTGCAGTCAAGTCACAGAGTCTAACCGTAACAGTCATGTTGCCATGTGCACAAATGGAAAAGGTAATTTAGCCAACACATCACTGCAATCATCACCATCTACCCCATCAGCACCTGTGTGCACTTGCTGTCACTAGGGAAGGTAAGTACATCATGTTATGCCATGCTGCTGATATTGGGCTAGTATACTTCACAGTGGTGCTGTCCACTATATGCCTGTGAAGAAAGGGACTCACGGGACAGGGTTGACCCTTACCAACTCACTGCTCCCTGAGTCCACATCTGTGCATGCTTGTAGCCACTGACACATCATCACATGAGCACACTATTGAGCTAGCCACACAGCTCACACAAGCCTGATAAGTTTACTGGGCTACCCATTGCACACATTGGATTATTCTGTGTAGGAAGGTCTCAGTTCAGACAACATTTATACAATGTGAGATGTAAAAATGCCAAGCTGATGTTATGTGACAAGGGTCATGGGTTTTAACACAAGAAACAAAATGTCGTACAAATGCAGAACAGCTGCACTCAACACTGAGGCCTTTGTAGTAAATACAGTGCTCAAAGCAATTGTAATACCCGACAGAACCAGTTGTTCTATGTGCCACTTAGAAGCCATTGTATCACACTAGATACATCACAGAGCTCCGCACAGGCTCAGGGCTAGGATTCATGCAGTCGCTCCACAATACTCATCCCCAACTTGCTGCTGATGGGCCCTCAAGCGTCCATCCAGCTCTGGCTGTGTCACTGCCAAGATGCAGGCCATTACTGGTGTCATGCTCCGGCGTGCCAACCTGCCACTGCGCGGGAGCACCTCCCAGCTTCATGTCAGCGACGTTTTTTCTCAGGAGGCAGATGTCATCCCACCCCTTGTGGCAGTGCATATGACGTTGGTTGGAGACACCCAAAGACGGCACCTTGCGTGCAATGGCCCTCCATATGGCCTTACACTGATGGACCTTCAGCTGCAGGCATGGGAGACAAGAAGAGGAGGTTTATGTGAAACTGTGTTGTGTACCACTGTGTGACAGTACAGCATGAAAATACATAGCACACTCACACATCAATGGAGAGCAGAGCCCATACAGCATGTCAGATAATACACTTTGAGCAAACCATATCACTGCAATGGTTACATATATGATGATGGACACACTATGTGCCCATCCCATACACATGCAGAGTGGCAGCACAGAAACCAAAGTGAAAATTTCCCTCAGCTGTGATGCACTATGTGACTGAGTGTGACATACAATACACTGGGAATGATGTGTTGAGGTCAGACTCACTGTGTCCTACACTACACACCCCTTAATGTCCCTGAGCATTGCCTAGCTACATGTGTCATGGTGGTCACATTTAGGGCCCTGATCTTACAATCTCACACTCTTCTCACAAGGTGGAGTCCTGTCTTGTGCATTCCACAGGCCTATGATGGCTCGCTGAGAAATAGGGTTTTGGACAACACATATGTTTCACTCAGTCCTTTTGGTGATGGGTCCTTGTAACACTGGGCAGTTTCTGTGCAGGCCAGTGGGCCTCACACTGAGGATAGATGTGACCCATCACATAAATCACATGCATGTACAATATGAATGGAGATACAGTGCATACACATGCAAAACTCTACACATCAAGGAATCCATAGTAGGATGACATGTCCAACTCACATTTAGCTGATGTGTCATAGGTGAATTACCCCCTAGAGTGATAGACTCAGGCATTGTACTCCTGTGCAGAAGGGAGACATCTCCCTAGGGTCATTTTTAAAAAGGTAAAAACATTATTCAGTACCCTCTGGCCAAGCTACATTTGTAATGTCCCAAAAGAGCATATGAACACCTAATGAACCAGGACATCACATAGCACAGGTAATGTGTGCTCAGACTTCGAGTCTTTCAAACTAGCAGGGTAACTGGGTAACTACCAGACCACAGTATGTCATTCCCATCCTTAAATGCAGTCAGGGCTTTGTGGAAATAAGGCTACACATCCCATTGACGTGAAGTCAGCATGCTAGGCAGTGTTTCACACATTTACATTACACAGTCTCAGAACAAAATATGTTCATTTTGGCTTAAGTGGAGCTGGACAAGTGTCCATGTTGCCATCTTTCCCACATACTCAAGTGCAATTATTACTAGGTAATGTATGGAGTATGCTGTTGGCAAAATATTGATGCATGCATATTTGCTTGAACTCACAGGCACATACTACTGTGCAGTAAGATCATGTGAGCATACTGAGCACTCTCAGACTTTTACTCAGACACTTACCAGTACATTTGGAGCACCATATGGCCACCCATACTGTGCAAGGACCTCGGCTACCAGGACCTCCAGCTCCTCTGTGGTGAAGGAATGGGCCCTGATGTTCTCTGTTCGTGCCATCCCTGGGTCCAGAGTAAAGGTACAGCAGCAGTTGGTGGTGATGAATAGCAGGCAGCACTGTCTGAATACAAGTGACATGTGTGGCTCTCTCACAGACATTTATAGGCCCCCAGGGTTGTTTCAGTGGTACACTCCTGTTGCAATTGGTCTGCCTGGTTTGCATCTTTCAATTGTATACAATGACCGGGACAGCGATGGCGGTGCATGCCTACCACGAGTTTAAAAAATGCATTGCACTACCACGATGGTGGTTTCCATTGGCTGCAATGGCACTGTCATAGGCGGTGTCACACCGCGGGGGCCAGGCCGTGATTTCCGCAATCAGGTCTCTTTCAATTGTGGCCAATGACCGGGCCTGCGGTGGTGGTTCATACCTACCACGAGTTTCAAAACTACATTGCCCTACTGCAATGGCGATTTCCATTGGCTGCAATGCCATTGGCATATGCGGTGTCACACCGTGGGGGCCAGGTGGTCTCTACCGCAATTTGGCATCTTTCAAATGTGGCCAATGACCGTGAGCGCAGTGGCGGTGCACGCCTTCTGTGAATTTCAAAACTGTATTGCACTCCCGCGATGGCGGTTCCCATTTTTATGTTGTTATGTTAATTGAGTTTATAAGGTGCACAGCTACCACAAGGGGTTTCCCGGTGCCAGCCTGAAAGTAAAAGAAAGACCAAAAAAGGGGATTACTGGTTAAACAACCACGTTTTCAGACATCTGCGAATGTTCTCATAAACTGTTTCTTTCCGTAGTGACATGGAAAGAGAGTTCCACAGGGAAGATCCTAGGTAGGCAAAGGATCGCCCGCCCATGTGCGTCAATCTGATTCTAGGGACCGCAAATTTCATCTGAGTTGTAGAATGGAGGGGGTGTGAAGGAGTGTAGGTTTGAACTAAGAATTGCAGGTATTGAGGGGCTGAGCCGGTTTTGATTTTATACATGTAGCTCAAGGCTTTGAATTTGATACGATTCTCCACCTTGAGCCAGTGAAAGTTGCGAAGAGAACCAGAAATAGAGGCAGCCTTGGAACCTGGCAGAGCAGTCTAGCGGCTGCATTCTGCACCATCTGCAGTCTTTGTAACACATCCTTGTTTGCGCCCAAGTATAGAATGTTACCGTAGTCTAGCCTAGAAGTAACAAGCACCTGGACTACGATTCTCTGAGTAGAGAAGGGCAGCATCCAAAGAATCTTGTTTAGCCATTTAAGGATGGTAAAGCAGGTTAAGGCCACCTTCACGACTTGCTGTTTCATTGATAACGGATCCTCAATGACAAAGCCTAGGTTACGGACTTGATGAGTGGGCTGGGGTAAGAAACCCATTTCCGAAGGCCAGTGCTGTGGACCCCAGAGATCTTGTTTTTTCCCCAAAATCAGGACTTCTGTTTTTCTCCGTTTAGTTTGAGCAAGTTTGCTTGCATCCAAGATGCATTTTCCTCAAACAAAACTGGAGAGTGGAAGGCTCGGATTACTTCACTGCAGAGAGGGAAAAAATGATCTGGGTGTTATCCGCGTAGGAAAATAAGGACAGCCCTGCCTCTTCTGCAATCACCGCTAGGGGGCGAACATAGACATTAAACAATAGGGGGCTTAATACAGAACCTTGGGGTACTCCATATGGGGATGGCTGGATTTTAGAGCTGGCCGTGGAAGAAAGAACCTGAAACGTACGGTTAACCAAGAAGGAGCCAAGCCATTTGAGTGCAGGGCCGTCACTGCCCAGATTGCAAAGCTTTTACTAACAAGGTGTGTGACACCGTGTCAAATGCGGCGCTTAAATGAAGAAAAAATAAGGGCCACCGTGTCCCCAATGTCCAAACTGTGCTGTAGCTTTTCTGTGACTCCTATTAGAGTTGTTTCAGTAGAGAAACCTGCCCTAAAGCCAGATTGTGAAGGGTGTAGAACAATTTGGGACTCAACAAAGTGGGACAACTGCGAGTTTATATCTTTTCCAACATTTTGGAAAAAGCCGGAAGCAGTGAGATTGGCCAGAAATTGGAGAACTGGGAGGGATCAGCATTGGCCTTTTTTAAAAGTGGAAGAACCATAGCATGTTTCCATTCGGGCGGAACTATTGCCTCCTGTAAGGAGGCCTTAAGGAGCTCCATAATTAACATAAGTGAAGGGAGCTCCAGTTGCTTCAGCACGGAGATGGGGAGTAATGCAATGGCATTGGCATATGCGGTGTCCCACCGCGGGGGCCAGGTGGTCTCTACCACAATTTGGTATCTTTCAATTGTTTCCAATGCCCGGGCTCGCGGAAGCGGTGCACGCCTACCTCGAGTTTCAAAACTGCATTGCACTACCCCTATGGCAGTTCCCATTGGCTAAAAATGCATTGTCATATGCGGTATCACACAGCGGGGGCCAGGAGGTCTGTACTGCAATGTGGCATCTTTCAATTGTGGACAATGACCGGGCCCGCGGTAGCGGTGCACGCCTGTGGCGAGTTTCAAAACGGCATTGCACCACCGCGATGGCAGTTCCCATTGGATGCAATGGCATTCGCATATGCGGTGTCACACCGTGGGGGCCAGGGGGTCTCTACCACAATTTGGCATCTTTCAATTGTGCCAATGACCGTGGCCGTGGTTGCAGTGCATTCCTACTGCACCTATTGTGCTATTGCATTGGCACTAGCCAATTTTCATCATTGAACGCTATACCTGTACAATGTATTCTAGCACCTGGTTGTAAAGTTAAATTGCATTGGCATATGCGGTGTCACACCGTGGGGGCCAGGGGTCCTCTACCACAATTTGGCATCTTTCAATTGTGGCCAATGACCGTGGCTGTGGTTGCAGTGCACTCCTAGCGCACCTATGGACACATTGTGCTATTGCATTGGCACTAGCCAATTTTCATCATTGAACACTAAACCTGTACAATGTATTCTAGCACCTGGTTGTAAAGTTAAATGCAAGTGTGACATTTAAGTCACTGATGCCCACACATGCCATGTCAGTGCACATGATTACATGCATTGGCATGTACTTCCTCATATGTCACATATGATATTTGTGTGCATGTACACTGATTTTGTGTGTAATGGAGTCTCATATTTATGAATATGTCAATGTGTAAGATGGCTAATCAACCCACAGTAATGATGGACTAACCACACAATATGCCTATTTCACAGTGTACATTGCGGTAGTCATTTTGATAGTTGATCAGCTTACACACACTGTGCTCATTGTGTAAAAAAGATGTGCTTTGTGAGACTTAAGCAAGAAGGTGTCAGGTACAACAGCTACGTGGTAGTCAGCAGTGTTGCTGTTTGCTACATGTTCTGTGTCACCTACACCCAGGGCTGGTGACACAAGATGTAGGAGTGTACCATTTAACATTTACATAGTCTGATCTGATTTGGAAGTAGTTAGTATGTACATACTGACCACATGTACGACTACATGAGATCAAGGTGTCTGTGCATGTGACTTGTGCATTAAGCTGTTATTACAGTCCTGTCATGGCATTGTGTTAGTCAATATGTAAGATGTTTGACACATCTCATTGGTGAATTAGATTTACATGTGTCCTCGTTCATATTATGTAGGAGACAACCAAATGTGCATTGGCCTTTCCCAGTGCTTGCGAACATGGAGGATGAGGGCATCATAAGGAAATTCCGTCTGGATCGCCTTCCCCTTCAAGGCCTATGTGGTCAGTTGGAGCCCTATCTGAGGCCTCACAGAACATATCCGACTGGTTCATTTCAGTACACGGTGGCCATTGCCTCTGAGATGTCTCATGCTATGTTCAGCATGGTGCTATGTGATGTCCTGTCCGCAAAGTTGACCTACAAGGACCGCTACATCCACTTTCCAAGGAGACATGAATAGGCAGATGTGAAGGGTGATTATAATGATCTTGGACACATACCTAATGTTGTAGGAGCCATTGACTGCACACATGTTGGCCTAGTTCCACCACAGGTATGTGAGCACATCTACTGTAACAGGAAGCATTTCCATTCCATTAATGTGCAAGTGGTATGCCAAGCGGATATGATTATCTCCCATGTCTGTGCCAAATCTTCAGGTTCAGCACATGACTCCTACATACTGCATCATCCCACAACTGATGGAAAATCTGCATCCAGAGTGTATGTGGCTTGTTGGTGAGTACGCATAGTCAAGTAGTGTGCTGTATGTGTGACATGCTGTTCTCAGCTACTGTTTATATTGCAAAATGTGTCTGTGTATCTCACACCTAGGTGAGTCTGCGTATCCCAACCATCCTTGGTTGCTGAGCCCACTGAGGAATCCAAGGACCCCGGGTGAAGTCCGCTACAATGATGCACAAGGGAGGACACGTTGTGTAGTGGCACGTGCTTTTGGGCTTTGGAAGTCTAGATTTCGGTGTCTGGACAAGAGCAGAGGTGCACTACTCTAATCTCCCCAAAAGGTGTGTCAGATCATAGTTGCATGCTGTAAGCTCCACAACTTGGCCTTGCGCAAAGAGATCCCCTGCTCCTGGACGATGATGAGCAGCGATGCCCCACGCTGCAAATCCACACATGCCCAGTGATGATGATAGTGGAGAAGTGGAAGGTGTTGACCTGAATCAACAGCTCATCGACAACTACATCTCTTGAGTGTAACTGACATTGTACAATAGTGACATTGTCTGTTGGCTTTTAGGGTAGTGGCAAGGCCTAGATGGGTTTTTTGACTGCTGGCTGAGTGCTAATGTCTGATGTGTGTGGCACAGGATACTATTTTCCACGTACCTTATGTCTATGTTGCTGTTGTTGCCCATTGTTCTGTGTGATGGTTTTTGTACGTTGTTGACTAGTGGTGTGTTTTAGCTATTATGGCATCACCTGACAAGAAAATGACATTCTCTTGTATCTTTCAAGGTTCCTTCACCTTATCATTGCCTCGTCACAATCAGAGCATGTGGTACATTGGAATTTGAGTTGACATTGTACATACTGTGATAAACATGGAACTGACACAAAGACATAGGTGTGTAAAGAGTGTTTATTTTCAATAGGTTTTGTGAAAGAGCAGTGATCGTTTTTAAAATTGTGCAAAGTGAATTTATGAGTTGTAAGTGATGGTAAATGAGACAAATAGAGTAGTCACCACATTGATGTAGTCTCACAGTCCAACAGACTCCTGCCATCAACATGGCAATGTGGTTAAGGATAGTTAACAAAGTCAATGTCAAGGGCAACACAGGTGCCATCATGGCTGGCTCAGCGACTTACCTTTGGTTGGTGCTTTGCCGCGTGATCCTCCCGTGGTGTTTCTCTGATGTCCCCCCCTGCGTTTGGCAGGGGGGCCTCTGCTGCAGGCTCAGCGGTGTCTGAGGAGTTATTGTCTTGCAGCTCCCCCCTTTCTGTGGCCGCAGCTGAGGTGGTGGGAGTATCAGCAGGCTGGCCACTGGAGGGGGGTTGAACCGTCATTTGAGACGCATGTCTGTCCCTCAGAACACACACAAGCTGGCCCATGAGGTCCACAAGTTGGACCATACATGTTTCCATGGACCTCAGCAGCAGGCAGAACTCACGCACTTCTTCCACAACCTGGCCCATCTGTCCCTGGTTCTGTTCATATGCACCAAGGACTCTTGCAATGGTGGCCAGGGCTTTGGTCTCAGTGTCCTCCTGTGACTAGCCCCCAGTTGCCCTCCCACCTGCCCTGCTGACCTGTGGTGTAGGGACTCGACACACCCGCACACTCTCCCTGGCATCCTCGAATTGTGTGGTGCTGTTGGTAACCACTGAGGCAGAAAGAGTGTTGCAGGCAGCAGTGGTGATGGTGGAGGTGGCTGCCGCACTGGTCGTTGTAGCAGAAGTCAGTACTCTTGTTGTTGCTGCGGTGACGGTGGTGGTCGGGACAATGAGGCCTTGAGATGTAGTGCACCCTGGCAGTCTGGAGGGGCCAGGTTGTTGCTCCTCATCCGAGAAACGTAGGGAGTCTGCATCAGAGAGTTCACATTCCGGGGGAGGGGGAGACAGGCTATGCAGGTTGGTGGTGTTTTCTGCTGGAGTTCCTTGTGGATCTCCTATTGAACAGAGGTTAGAATGTCAGTTAAGTGCACTCCACAAGCTTGGTGTAAGGCTTTTGGATGTTACATTTCTTACACCAAACACTTTACATTGCAATCACTTGGTATTGCTGAAAGATAATGAGCATCATGACATGATGTTGACGTACATACATTACTTGTCAATAGTGTGACATGTAAATTGAAACCATGTGCCACATACAGATTGTGTGATTACAAGGACATGTCATCATCTACCAACTTGCAGGACAACAACTTTTGATAATGCGTCTTTTTTGTTTACTCTTCCTGGAATGAGTTTGAGCTCAGCAAGAAGTAGCCGTTGGAATGTTATACATACCTTTTTTATGTCATGTACTTTACTTTGTCAGATTAACCATGCATGTTTTGTGTTCATATGGACCTTCATGCTCTGACTCCATGGCACTTACACATTGCATTCTGTTCTGTGCATGATTGGGCCCTGAATTTCTTTCACATGTGACTTGGTGAGTCAAAGTTTAATGTTTGTGACAGTTGCATGCGCTTAGCTGTCTGCACACTGGATGTAAATTCTGGATCTATGCCAAGTTGGCTGACATGTGAGGGCTGGTGTGTTCATATGGCTCCATGCATTGTGAAAAGGATGGCAGGGTGCATGCACTGACTACCTACCTGTTGAATCACACAGTGGAGGGAAAAGTCTGCCACATGGTTCTGAGTGGGGGGTATGTTCCATCCTGCTCAAGGGTGAGGCATGAGAGCATGAGATGGCTACCTACCTGTAAGTTTGAGGTGAGCAATTAAATGGCTGCCACATGGTTCTGGGTGGGGGAGTGTTCCATTCTGCTAAGCTGTGGGACAAGGGTGCCTGGTGGGAGTTGTAGTACTGGCTTCCTACCCACAAACCCCCCTCCCTGTTAAGATGGCTACCTACCTTTAAGTTTGAGGAGAGCAATGACATGGCTGCCACAGGGTTCAGGGTGTGGGGAGTGTTCTATCCTGCTCAGCTGTGGGACAAGGGTGCCTGGTGGGAGTTTTAGTGCTGGCTTCCTACCCACAAACCCCCCTCCCTGTTAAGATGGCTACCTACCTGTAAGTTTGAGGAGAGCAATGAAATGACTGCCACAGGGTTCAGGGGAGAGTACTCCACATTGCTCAGAGGTGAGACAAGAGAGCTTGAGAAGGCTACCTACCTGTAAGTTTGAGCAGAGCAATGAAATGGCTGCCACAGGGTTCAGGGGGCAGTGTTCCATCCGGCTCAGTTGTGGGACAATGGTGCCTGGTGGGACTTGTAGTGCTGGCTTCCTACCCACAAACCCCCTCCCTGTTAGATGGATATCACCTTGTGAAGTGGAGCAGAGGAAGGGAATTGGTTACACATGGCTCTTGGGTTAGGGGAGTGTTCCAGCCTGCTCAGCTGTGGGCAAGGTTGCCTGTTGGGAGTTGAATGCTGGCTGCCTGTACACACACCCCCTCCCTGTTGAGAAGGCTAGCTCTCTGTGAAGTGGAGCAGAGGAAGAGAATAGGCTGTACATGGCACTTGGGTGAAGGGAGTGTTCAATCCTGCACAGCTGTGGGACAAGGGTACCTGGTGGAAGTTGTAGTGCTGGCTGCCTGTACACATGCCCCCATGGAAATATTGCTAGCTACCTTTGAGGTGATTCAAATGAAGGAAACGTTAGATATGTGAGACATGTGTTCGGAAGAGTGTGTTGTACATAAGTGCATTTGTATCTAGGAAGTGTAGCTTTCTAGTTGTGCAAGACAGTACATAGCAGTGTAATCGAAGACATTTGTTGGTACTTACCAGCCTCTACTCCCCTGGGTATTCCTGTGAGACACTCTGGATGCAGTATGGCAAGCACCTTCTCCTCCCATTTGGTGAATATTAGTGGTGGAATAGAAGGGCCACCATCAGTCCTCTGAGCCAGCTCATGGTTCTTGTTGGCACGCTCTTTCACCCTGCTCTTGAGGTCATGCCACCTCTTCTTGATGTCACGCAGGGTGCGCAGGGTGGTCCCTACTGCATTAACTTTGTTGATTATCCTTTCCCACTTTTGATTTTTTCTGGTTACTGGTGTCTGTTGGACCATGCTTCCAAACAAATGTGGTTCTACTCTGATTATCTCATCTACCATGACTGACAACTCATTGTCAGCGAATTTTGGCATTTATTTCTGTGCCATGGTGTGTGATGTGCAAATGGGTGAAAAGTGCAGGTGTGAAGGTGGCGGTGGATATGTGTGTGGTGTGTGTTGAGTGGGGCGTTGTGATGTTGTGGTGTGTGCTGATTTGCCTCTCCTTTGTGCTGTGATGTTTGAGCCTTCAGTTCTGGAGTTGTGGAAAGGATGCTGGTCAGGGAAGGGGTTTGTTTTATACTCAGCTATGTGGGTGGGTCAAAATGGAGTATTCATGTCAGGTGTGTTATCTGGGTTAACCTGGGATTTGTATTCTTTCTTGCCATGGGAATGTGTCATTGGGGTGTGTCAGATGTTTTGGATGCTGCGCCAGGAAAACAACAACACTTGGTAGCCTTGTTGTGTGGTTGCTTTTGACCGCCATTCCGCATGACTACAGCGGTCTGAGTGCAATGGTCCTTCCACCGGCTCTACCATTCATCTTTTCGCGCAACCCTGGCGGTCGGGAACAAATGATGGTTCCGTTGGCTCCGCCATCGTATCATAATTTCACTTGCGGTCATTCCGTTGGTTGATCAGAATTTTTGGGTGTGTCCGCAGCATTTCCGTCCATCGCGGATGGATTTTCAGCTTTTCTGGATGTAACCGGCAGAGTTTAGTGGAATCTGTCACCGCAGTTGGATTTTTCTAGCAGTGCATCCTAATCTGACTGCAAGTTTTGCCGCGGTACATGCGGATGGAGATTTTCCGCTACCATGGCGGTCGGAGTGCTTTTCCATCCGCCATCGTAATTGACCCCTTAGTTATTCTTCTCCGTTTGCCAGACAACGCGAGTGGTTCAGGCTCGGGGGAAGACAAAGTTGCAAGAGCTCTTAACATGACAGAAAACTGCAGACATGTGGTTTCTATGAAATTATTAGAAAACTTTGTACCAGCAACTGGTGGCTGTGCTACCTTTGTGATCGAGGCACACGAGGTGTTCGGATCAGAGTTATTCTATCCTTGGGTTCAGTTCCCACCTGCAGATCTGGTGATTAAATTGTCCCACACCTACATTGTAGTTGAACCACCAGAAGAATTCATTCCATACGAAGACACTGAAGTCCCGTTAACTTACCAGCAGCATAAAAGCTGGTTTAAAGGCGCCCTCCGACACAGAGCATCTGTCGTAAGACTCGACCTACTCAGCATAGAAGGAGTGACCTGGCTGGTCTTACAGGCATACACTCCAATCCCGAGATAGATACACTACCAGTGGATGAAGTCTGTACAATATACAAACACATAATCAGGCTGTACAGACACATTGTCCAGTTCGTCATGCGAACATTAACAGTCCAACCTGCAAGAAATTCTCCAAATGGCCCACATCAGACCACACCTACAATTAACCCACAGACACTGAAATCAGTAATAGGGACAATTCCTTCCAAACTGAAGCAAATTCCGTTGCGGATAACAAAAAACAATTGCATAGTTGGAAACAGTATTTCCTAACACGTGTCCACAGGAAAAACATGCAATGCTAACGATTTGCTTGCCAATGGGGTTGGTTCCTTCGATCGTGGATTGTACCACTTGAGGAACAATCTTAGCTGCAGTTTACATCAGAATACACGGTACTCCTTTCTCAGCAAGAGTTCCAGAAGTATGGAAACAAATATAGAATGAGTACGGGGAAGGACCTGCCCTTGACTTGGGAATGAAACTGACGGCTAATTTTGCCCAAGTCTGTGCAATCCTGCAAAGCAACATAAAAGGGGAGGTAGCAGCAGTGGCCATACACAGCTGCCTAAGTGAAATATCACTTAGAAATAGGGAGCGAGAACTACCAAAAATTATTGAAGAAACCTATGCTGCATTAGGAATAGATAATTTAGGAACAAAAGCAGGGAAACCACAAATGGTGGGTAGTCTCGACAAAGACACCACAAAGAATTCATGATCAAGGGGTGGGTCTCCCCAACAGGAGTCCTCTGAAAAGGGGCACAACCTTAGGAATCGTGATAACATTAAAAACCTGATAGATATCCGTAACCATGTAGGGTGGAAAGTTAAGTCTACCCACCTTGAAATCCCATTAAAATCTACTCCAAATCCTCAGAGACAGTACCCTACAAAAAATGATGCAAAAAGACAGGTCAAAGAAATCTTAGGCCAACTTGAATATCAAGGAGTGATTGAGACTTACACCTCCTCAAGGAATATTCCTTTGTTTCCTGTAATGAAACCTGACTATACATGTCGTCTAGTTTTAGATTATCGACATTTGAACATATGCACACAAACATTTGCAGTTTAAAATGAACATAGTGCTGCATTAGTGAATAACATTGTGCGGAAAAAATACAAAACGACATTAGATATCTTGAATGAATTCTTTTGCCAAAATGTAGCTACAGAAAGCAGATATTTAACAGCATTATCTGCGCTCGGCACTCAGTGAAGTTTTTGTTGTTTACCTCCAGGGTATAAGAACAGCCCGGGGCTATTCTCAGCAAGAGTATCAGAATTAATACAAACTTGTGAAGAGGAGGCTGTAGATGATATCTATCTAACGGACAATGAATTACTTGAATACTTGAGCAGGGTGAACAACAAAATTGTGGGATTCAACAATTTGGGCTACGAATTTAATTTCAAAAATCAAAAATTGCCCATATTAATGTCCTAATTTGGGGATATGAACTGTCAAGTAAAGGCAAGAACCTGGCAGCTAACTCTTTAGAAAAGTGTGTGCTGCTCCAACCTCCTAAGACTCTACAAGGTTTGCAATCCATTTTAGGATTTCTAAATTTTGGAAGAACATGCATTTTAGACTACGCAGAAAAAGTAAAACCTCCTTACGACTAAATCAGACCTGATTTCAACTCAAATCAGTGGACACAGCAACACACAGACACTCTCCGTTCAGTTCAGGCTGACATGATAGCATCTAAACATTTGCACACACGTGTAAATACTACCCACTTGGATATCCGGGTCGTGCCTGGATTATCAAGATATACTTACCTCACGTTCAATGAAGGTGAGACAGTTTTAATTGCATACAAATCACATTTATACACAAATGCTGAAATGCAATTTGCGGCAACTGAAAAAATAGTGACCTCAGTACAGACTCCTGTGGTGAGAGAAAGAGCACTAGCACAGGGGAAACGCATCATCGTTGTAACCCCGGTACGAACTTTAGAAGCTGTTACCAAAGCGAGTATTCCAAATGCAAAAGCATTGCATCCACTA
This sequence comes from Triturus cristatus, assembly GCF_964204655.1. Lineage (NCBI taxonomy): Eukaryota > Metazoa > Chordata > Amphibia > Caudata > Salamandridae > Triturus > Triturus cristatus. Next base: position 1,376,656,078 of record NC_140590.1, read on the forward strand.
TGGATAAAATGGGCTAATTTTCTCACTGCAACAGATGTAGATTACAGAAATGATTCTACACTAAAAATACCAGCGTTCCTGCAGTACGAAAAAGAATACCCTCTCCCGAATGAGATCTTGCCTCTAGAAAAATATGAATATATCATTTATACTGACGGATCTGCTCAGCCTGCCATAGGAAGTAAACAACAGTATAGTGCTGCATGTCATATAGTGAAGGGACATATGTGGGATGGCAAGTTCCATCGCAGCAATACGAGTACGTAATCTCTAGGAGATTGTACAATGCAGTTGGCAGAGCTGAAAGCCCTGATATTGGCACTACAGTACACGGATTGGGAATTCCTTACACTGATATTGTGTGATTTGCTTTACTGTGTGCAGTCTTACAATGAGTATCTTTATTACTGGGGCCAGAATGGGTTTAGAGATTGCAAGGGTTGCACAATTAAACATAAATTGTTATGGGAACAAGTAGCAAAGCTGAAAGCATGCCTGCCATGGTCTCAAGTCACCAGCTTGTTAGCATACACGTTGAAGGGAATTCACTGCTGATGAAGCTGCTAAGGTGACAGTGCGAACTGCTGAAGTTGCTGCAATCACTCGTTCTAGCACAAGGATAGACGGAGACATACTGATAGCTGTCAACGCCTCAAAGAACGACTCTGCTGTTCCACAGGGCTTTCCACTCAAATATTCCTATAAATTGGATGTGCAAAATACACCGTACGCTCAAATTCCAGGAGCGGGGGATAGAGTTACACCAAACACTGATCGTAGATTAGGTTTAACACTAGCTGCACAGGAGGGTCTGGGCTCTGCACACGCAGGAGTCACAGCTACAGCTTCATCACTAAAGCTGCGATTCTGGTGGCCTAGTTTGTCTAAACAAACTAAGGCTTATGTACTAAAGTGCGACATCTGTTAGCAGATGAAGGGTTCCACCGTAGTACAGCTACCACAAATACCATTACTCATTTCAGACAAACCTCTCGCATGTGTCTACTTGGATCACTGCGGCCCCTTAAATTCCGACGGGACTTACAAGTACATCTTGGTGACAGTGGATTCATGCTCTAGATTTCTATGAGTTTGGCCTCAGCGCTCGGCTGATGCTCGAACTGTTATAAAGGATTTGTGAGTCTTCATCGGGATATACTCAATTGGCATGTTCCATTCTGACCGTGGCCCTGCGTTTAGATTTCGGGCGTACAAGGAAGCCATGAAAGGTATGGGCGTGGCCTTGCGGTACTCCTCCCCCTAGCATTCCGAGGGCAATTCGGTGGTGGAGATGAAAAACTGAGACGTAAAGCAATCCTTAACGGCAAGAGTATTAGGTGTGGGTGGTAGTTGGATCAATCACCTATTTGAGGTCTAGAGGGCACTCAATAATATGCCAAGAAATTCCTTGGGAGGATGTACTCCATATGAGATCCTGTTTGGGACAAGAATGTTGTTACCTGACCTCAATTGTGCTAGAACAGTGGCGGATGTAAAACCATTTGATTTGAATGATCGTTTGGCTGTTTTACAGGAACTTAATGAATTTCCAGGCATTACAAAGCAACGTCCAAGTAAAATGCAGCGCCACTGGGGAAGTGAAACCAGTTCTGCCAAGACCTGTCCGGGTCGCAAAAGTTGTGGATCTGATCAGAGAAAAGATTTTGGACAAACTGGAGTTTGGGCCATCCCATAGTATACCTGTACCTGTCCTGGCGGTTCAAGGAACAAGAAAAGTACTTTTCCTGCCTCTTGCCTGCCGAAAAGAAAAATGATTTGTCTCCATTGATCTGATCAAACCACACTATGTGGCTGATTCTCAACAGCAGGTCGTGTGGAATCCTGAGTAGCCTCAGATCTCCTCTTGCTACTATACAGGAAGTTCAGATGGAAAGACTAATAACGTTCCAAGACTCCTCTGCGGAAGATGCAGGAGTAACCAATAAGAGAGCACGAAGTATACCTGTTCAAATTGAACAACATCCAAATGAAACAGAAACACAAATTGCAATCCGGCCCAATAATGAACTTTACATCAACGTGCCTTCACAAGAAGCAACTGCCAGTTCTACAAATACTGCTGAGCTCCCAAGGATAGATCGAACTGTGTCTAGCTACTTCATTAAACTTCGATTACTTTTCTTCAGATCCAAGAGAACGTGAGCAAATGCCACCCATTTCTAAGAAAGAACAATTTCGACAATTCTATCTCTTGCTGAAAAAGACTTACCTTGTGTCCCCTTGGTTGCATCTTTGGTTTGCATTAGGGATCTTGTTCCTGTTAATTTGGATTGGTATAGTAACTGTCTTTTTCCTGCTACTGAATGGACATTACCTCCCACAGTGCTTTGCAGTTCAACCTGTGAACGTGGTCTTGAAACCACATATGTCATCACACCGTGAACAAAGAGACTTGTCCCTAGTGAACATTTCAGCAGTTCCAGTACCGGATGGTATAGTTTGAGATAGAGTTTCATATGATGTATTTGGTAATACTGAAAATTTGAAAATCCCACATGTATTCAAAATTTCAATGAATAATTTAATTACCCCGAGTACACTCTCTGATGATTGGGACATTGAAACTGTAAACACTATGCTTTCAGATCTAGAAAAATCTGCTGCATTTTCTTTCTGGGAATTGTATGAAGATACATCTGACTAAGATAGTATGTTGTATTACGAGCACTATGGTCATAATTTTTTTCATAGAGCACTGTTAACATGTACCATCAATGGGAACATTGCCTGACACTATAGAAAGGTAGTTCTTCAACATACGCACAGAAATGTGCATGTTTTTCAAGGTTTAATGCATCAGACCCAATGTCATACTATTATAAGTTAGTACAGACAAATGCAACTGCAGAGAAAATTATGCTGACAAACACTAAGCTCATTTATTCAGCACCTTTCATCTCCCAACTGCCTATACAAGGTTTTGACTATTGGAGGGACACAATAGACATAAAATCCATCTGGAGACGAAAGATTGGAAAGTTCAGGGAAAAGAGGCTTTATTTAGAGCTTGCCTCATACCGTTACAGATAATATTAGTGAACAGAACAGTGCAACAAACTACCTGCTACGGGTTTGCAAAAATTAAAGACCTGAAAACACCATGCATCCCCTTACCCATACCTATTGCATGTATATTGAATGACACACTGATAAGTGAAGAAAGGCTGGGTGCAATGATACATAATGGTAAAAACAATTCTTAATCTCCCTATAGGAAGGGATGGTTGGTTTGGCCTATCGACACAAATAGGTGTCAATCAAGATTCAAGAGTACCACCAGAGGGTTTAGTATCCATAGGCCCGACCCACGCTATGTACACACAGACGACCCAGGGGTAGTGACTTCTTACAGTGTTGGGAAGATATGCCTAGAATGGCTAAAAACCTCAACACTACAACAGGAGAAGCAACACTTGTCCCTTTAAGCTGACAACATGGATCATAGGGATATCTTGTTTGGTCCCAAGAAACCACATAAGAAACGTTTCCTATATGCCATTTAAAATGAACTATGGAAAGCCTCCCAACAGGATGCTGCAGAGAGATTGCGTGAAATCGATAGGATTAACTTAGAAAAGGCCTTGGATGTGGTAGACAATGGTATGACCACGCTTTCTTCACATATTTATTCAATGAGCATCATATTTTCCTCGGCAATCGACATAATCTATTATGTCTATTCTACAGCATGGGCAATCTCAATTGCGCTCCATTGTGCTTTTAAGCTGGACGCTCCAATCATTGCATTCTGGTCACTGTGCCATGGCGATACATTAACAGCACAAATCTGTTCTCGGCTTACAATCTGACAGACAGACAGTTGACTATGGCAAGCAGAGATGCAACATACTCTATGCTGCTCATTGAAAAATTAGAGAAGTTACCTGTTACAGTAGCTGAGTAACCATCCACTGAATGGCTAATTCATGGTTATAACACACTGCCATTAACGACATTTCAGTTCCAATACTGCCTTAGATACATCCAAGCAGGCAGATATGAAGCGTTGCGTGAAGGGTTCATACAAAAAACCTGGGAGTTACCGTATAGGTATAGGTGAAGAAATAAGGACACTGAAGTTTTCTTAAGTGATAAAGACTGCGGGAAGGTTTAAAGTGGGTCTTTTGTGTGCAAAGAGGTGTTGCTTTATGGAACGTGTAATGCTTCGAAAGCAAACTTGTCATTCTACTTAAATGCTCCCCTGCTGCCGTGATTCATCCGTTTTTTGAATTACTTTCGAGTGGAAGTTATTTAGTGCTGAATGGTCAAGGCTGTTGTGGAATGACACCAGGCATCGCATATCTAGTCACAGTAAACTTCAGGGTTGTTTGCTGTAAGCAAGTTTTGTTTCCCCCAGCTCACACAGTTAGGGAGGCACCACTGTGGCCTTCCTTAAATGTTTCCAGTATATGGTTTGGTTTGCTGAGAAGACTGAAAGCCATGTTGTTTCAAAAAAATGTTGCCTTAACTGCAGCCTGAGAGACTTTTGATCTCCAGGTTGCAAGGTCTTTAGCAGAGATACAGGCTCTGGTCCGTACGAACTTCCCAATCCATTTCGGAGAAATGGTTCATCTTATCTTTAACATGTCTGATACAAGTAGGATCGTACACTTATTTAGGCGACTTGGATCAGGTCTCTTAATCACCTTTCAGACCATCTTCGGAGTAATTCCAGCCTTCATACACTCCGTACTTGGAAGCGTTTTTGGAAAGCTTCCTTTGGTCCGGCTTTCGGTAGCTGGTATCCTTATTTTAATACTCTTACTTCTCAATGGACGTCGCAATCGCTCTCAAAATGGAGAGAACACTGCTGGAACGCCATTGTCTAATCGAATGGTGTTTTGCCTGACTACACCTCGGCTGCGATAGCTGAGTGAAAATTGGTTCTTGGCTTTCAGACCTGTCTGGCTAGACTGTGTCCTGCCTGTGTTCCGTTGCCTCTTCTGCGGATTTGGCTGCATGTTGGACCTGTATTTGACAAATCCATTGTTTGTACCGCCGGACATAGAAGCACTACTGGCACCTTTTCAGGCCCACACGTGCAGTTGTCCACAGTGTATTCCTATGTTGATGGCGGCATTTCTAGAGCCTCCAGGGCATGCTTCCGCTCCTTTTGGAAGGGATATCGTCTCTACTTCAGAGGTTCAGGGATATGTATCAGGCGTGCAGGCATCTAATTCTTTCCCAGCGGCTGCCGTGGGAACCAGAGATGACCACCTTAGCTAATTGGATATGATACTGGAAGTTCTTGAGGGGCTGCCATCTGCGTATATGATGTTCATCGGTGTTGAGTCTTCAGCGCAGGATTCCTAAAGCAATCTGGCCTCTCCTGTGCTGGGAACTGTTTGTCAGCTTTTTAAACATTTACCAAATTGAAGGTCGAACGCTGACTTTTCCTTTTTTGCTCTAACTGAGCTTCATGGCTTTAAAGGTGCTCAGTGCAACAATAGCAATAAGTATGATTATAGAGGACCTGTTGAACACTTTTTTAAAGAAAAATTACTTTCCTATTATGGAAATTTTTAAGACTTTTAAAGAAGATTTTTAGTATGTTTTCATTATAAATGATTTTATGCCTTTTTATAGCGTTAGCTTTATCATTGCCTAGCTGACCTTGTTGGCCTTTTGATGAGGAGTGGGTGTCATGTCTTTTACGATAGTACCATTGATGTATGCCCCATCTTTACATACATTGTCCCATTCACATGACAATAACGATTCTAAACAGGTGACCTTTTACCTAGTAGCTTGCTCCTGTATCCTTGACACCATGCTCTAAGTATTCTACAATAAATCTCTGTACCTGATGTACATAAACATGTCCCCAGGTACGGCAGATTTATTCTGTATAAGGGTCACCACTTTTTGCAACCTTGTCAACAGCCAGCTGTGCATAATTCCACTTGTTTAGCAAAGCATTGATGATTGTTTTTAAAACATTTATGATTGTTTTCAAAACATCCATGGTTGTTTTAAAAACATATTGATTCTAGAAAAAACCCTGGAGTGACCACTTCAGCAAAGACCCTCATTCCCCCTACAAATTAGAGGAGAATTCCTTCCAAGCTGAAACGGGGGGTCCTGCATGCCGAATCTTTGAAACACAGCGGTCTGATATCCCTTCCGGGTTGTCATCCTCAAAGCAGAGAGGGGATCCTTCGTTCTGAACCATCAGGTGAGGGGCTGGCTCTTCCCTAGGGGTTTTCTTGGCTACAGATACACATAGCTATACGCATATACACATACATATCCAGGTTAGGCTAGGTACAATTAGGCAAACTACTTAGGGATTGAATTTCAGGTATATGCAAGCGCTACTGTTTTGATCTGAACTGCTTCTATTCATCTTATTAGCACTATGGTAGGAATGTATCTACTGTTTACGATATTGGTAGTACTAGCAATCTCTTTCGTATGCTTATGTTTCCTGATTGGCGCAGCACATATGTTTTACAGATATGTTTTATACAAGGCTATCGCTGGACCAATAAATTCTTATTGAAATGTCCTTATCGCCATCCTGTGTGTTCTCTGAGAGAAAGCCAGCAAGAGAGTCTGAGAAAAACGTACTATACTGTTTTCCATGATTCCTGAGGAATCTGGGTTGTCATGTTCCTTGGTTGCAAAAACTACCTACACCACTGTAGAATACAGGGAGTGGTAGTGGCACTGAAGAGCTAGCTGGTGTAACGGCTGACATACCCTGTGGGGGTGTCCAAAAGAGGTTGGAACACCAAGCCCCAGTATAGGTCATCCAAAACATGCAGGTCCTGGAGGACTCCTAGGAACTACACAACAGAAATTATTGGGAAATAATGTACACATGTTGCATAAATGTAAGAAAAAGTGTAAAGAATTCGTAAAAATGTAAAACATGTAAACATGTGTTCAAAACGTTTACAAAATTGTAAAGCATAAATTAAATTATAGTTTACAGTTATTGAATATATCCTGAAAATTTATGTTAGAATAATATTGAAAACATGTATCTAAAACAATGTTATAAACATTAAAAAACTGTAGAACAATGGACAATAAAAGTGAAAAATATGCAACATGCAATAATAATTATATATAATTTACTTTAAAAAAAGAAATAATGAAAAAGATTTGTATTTAATTAACTGTATATTCAAAAAAAGCCCCCGAGCTTCAAGGACGCACTCCCAACAGGGGATAGTTCATACAGAGCTTTTATTGGCAAAACAAGATAGGCGTCACCAAACAATTACCAATCCCTGACGCGTTTCGGTGCTGCTGCACCTTAATCATAGGGCGGGGCATAGCAGTCCGGAATAACACCACATTGTACCTTTAACCACTATTGGCATGTTTATTTTTAAAACCCTCTTGCTTCAGAACAACAAGGTAAGAGCCGCACTCAGGATTGCAGTAAGAGAAAGATTTATTGACTGACGCGTTTCAACCTCACGGTCTTTATCAAAGTCACTTCAAAAACAGGAAGTGGCTACTTATAAATGCATTTACAACCAAGCATGACCAAGCAAGTTTAAAAATAGACATGAAAGAAAGAGTCATGAGTATACATGAAATCAGACTCACCCCACATTAAAGCCAGCATTTGTTAAATGTTATTTTGTAGTAAAAATAAATAACATGCCTTTATTATAAATGCTTAGTGTGGAAAATGTAAAAAATAAAATATAATGAAATAAATTAAATATAAACAAACCAGAAAGAAGCACAAGCCATCTTAATAGCGCAAGCTTCAACCGCTGTGTGCAAAAGAATGCTCCCATCAAATGTGTACCAGGATAAAAAATGGTTCACATCCAGAGTCAGTGAAACTGCCAAGTGGCGTTGCAGATGCAGGCAGGATAACGTTGGTGGGAAATAAACACCAAGACATATAAGTTAATGTATTATAAGCAGTACCTAACAAATGGCAGGTTCTGTAATATACTATTGCTCTGCAGGTATCAACTACCCAGGGTGGGCGCTAAATGGCTAGGCTAAGGAATTAAAGTAAAAGACATGAATAGAAAAATTATAAGAATTACACAATCAGTGTGTCAGAAAAAAAATGAAGAAAGTATTGGATAATGCTGGAAAAAACCCACCCCCAGTGCATTAAAATCAAAACGTGGTGGCTATGCATACTACTCAACCAAGCAGCCGCTTGGAAGGAGTTGTGGCCAAAGGAGTATTGTAGGAGAAAGAGGACTTAGACTATCCCGGGCATGATAATTATAGCAGTGAAAAGACAGGAGAAAAATGCCAGGAGAAAAATGCGAGGACTGCAGGGGGCCCAAGGGAACCAGAGTATATATATATACAGTGTTCAAAATGTTGTGGCACCACAGGTACATGTTATCTCCTCATCCTAGATGAACATGAAGGTCTTCCTCTCGATTGAGGCCTCCGGGAGCCTTAATCTGCAGGCGAATGATGTGCTCAGATTCAAAACGTCGCAGGCAGCGTTCTCGGTCACCTCCGCGTGGATGCACCGCAACCCTGTCAATTCCAAAATATTAAATCTTAGAGCTGACATCAGATACCTCTCCATGCTCAGGCGCGCAATGTTTGGCAACAGTGTAAGTTAAATCCCTATTTCTGATAGCGCAGAGATGCTCAAGTATACGCTTCTTCACAGGAAACACAGTGCTACCAACATAGCGCAAACCACAAAGCGCAAACCACAAATGCAAGTCACAACATAAACAACATATTCAGTATGGCAATTGATAAAAGAAAGTATTTTCTCATTCCTTCCAAATGGTAACAAATAACTTTTAACATTGTGACTGTTAGCACAGGCCTTGCACCGGCCACATTTGTGAAAGCCGGGGAGTTCCTTCAGCCACGTGACTGTTCTCTTGACTTGTTGCGTGATGAGACTATGTACCAGTGTGTCCTCTAAGGATTGTGATGTGTAGTTTGGGGCTGACCAGCTTACCTATGACTGAATCCTGCCTGACCAGGTACCAATGTTTGCTAACAATTTTATGTAGTGCCTGAGATGTATTGGAAAAAGTAGTGATAAGCCTAACTTCCTGTTTGCCCTTTCCTCCCATATATATAATTTCAATACTCCTTCCCTTAGATCCACGAAGGAAAAACGGAACGGACTCCACTTAGTACATGCTGCCAATTATTTTATTTTGTGTTTCTCGCCGCCATGACGCATTTCGGGCTACCCAGAGCCCTTGATCACATGACGTGCTCTCAGTTTTTTCCATATGTACATAATGCGTCTCATATCTGCTAAATGCATAAGATCCTCTTTTTCATGTCTTGCTTTTCTATTCGTTTTTTTACCAGCCTACATGTGCAAATTTGCTGCTATTAAAACAATGTCTGTATAAATACATTTTGTTCAAACAGATTACACACTATATAAAAATCCAATAAAAGCGCCAATGGTTTAGAATGTTTGACTATTTTTCCTTTAAGGGCTAATCAATTCTAGTCCATTGTTCACCATACACTAGTTTGATAATCCTATTGGAACCCAAACAGTTTCTGTGATTGGGCTCCTGTAATCTATATACATTACATAGTTAGTGCACATTGTGCTGTTAAAGTGCTAAAGTGCTAATATGATGACTACTGCTTCTCTTTTTGTTCATCAATAAAGTGACACCGTGCTTAGTATGTTTGTCGTTTTACAGTGTGCCATGAGCCCATGTGCACCACTGGAAAAAAAAAAGGATATCTTAAAGGAAGAGGGGACAGAATACAATCTTCTAATATATTTACATGGATATGTTGTCAGTATAGATTAGTCATATTATAGCCACGTGTACAAATCTTCAGTTGTGTTCAAACCGTGTGGGCTCTTGATGTATTTAGTCTCAAGTCGTCTGAGTATTGCCTCTCTGTTTCCTCCCCTTCTCAATGGGGGAATATTATCTATTACATAATACTTCAACTGATTAAGATTTTTGTTATGGATTTCGTTGAAGTGACGAGCTACCGGATAGGAACTGTCATTGTTGGTTATTGCCCGTAGGTGTTGCAATATCCTCTTGTGGACCTGGAGACGCGTACTGCCAACGTATCTTAGTCCACAAGAGCATTCTAATATGTAAACAGCAAACTCAGATTTACACGTTAAAAACATACTGATTAAAATTGGTTTATCATTGAAAGGTGTATGGAATGTGGTTTTACTTTCTCCATATTTACATGCTTTGCATGTTGTACACCTTGCAAAGCCTTTACGTTTGGTTAACCAATTATTATTGGCAGGAATTTCAGGACTACTGCTGACTAGATGGTCGCTGGTACTGCATGCTTTTCTAAGTGTTATAGTAGGGGAAGCAGGCATTTTATCCCCTATAACCGGGTCACTTAAAATCAGGTGCCAATTTTTCTTAATTATTTTCCTGAGACTGTTCCTTTGTGTATTGTATGTTAGGACTAGCCTAGGATTATTGGTTACATTATCTGTGGTGTCTGACTGTTTTATTTTGCTTTTTGAAGGTTTAAACAACAACTCTGTTCTTGACATTGATTTTGTGCGTACAATTGCTTGATCTATGACTTTATGTCCATAGCCCCTTGCTAAAAATCTTAATTTGCATTCCTGTTGGGCTATGTGTAAATCATTGTCATTACTGCAAATCCTATGTATTCGCAGCATTTCACCGTATGGAATACTCTGCATTGTGTGTTTCGGATGAAAGCTGCTAGAATGTAGGATTGTGTTGCCTGATGTGGGCTTGTGATGTAACCGTGTATGTATTCTACTGTCTTGCACGTACACCTCCACATCCATAAAACATATGCAGTTTGTACATATATCGGATGTAAATTGTAAATTCATGTCATTGTTGGTAAGTTTGTTAATAAAGTTTTCAGCACTTTCTTTGTCACCTTGCCATATTATGAACAGGTCATCGATAAAACTGACCCACTTCACCACATTGTCTGTCCAACTCTTTCTCTGTTCTATTTTTAACATTTTCTCCTCCCACCACCCCATATGAAGACAGGCGTAGCTGGGCGAAAAGCTCGCGCCCATTGCTACGCCTCTCTCCTGGCAATAAACCTGCTGTTGGAACATGAAATAGTTGTTATTCAGACAGAAATTGGTGAGGTCAATAAGCAGTTTGTTGTGCGCATGAAATTCTATGGGTCTTGTACCCAGGAAATACTCTAATGTCCTCAGTCCATCCCTATGATGGATTGAAGTATACAAATTAGATACATCCATGGATATCAGAATATAATCATCTTCCCAATTAAAATCATCTGTAGTCGTCTGTAGTGTCCTGTATATATGATAGTAAATTGTTTACGTGCTCTTGTAAAAACGAATCTATATACACTGATACGTTTTCCAATATGCTGTCCTTTGCAGATATTATTGGTTTGCCTGGAGGTCTCAGTTTGTCCTTATGGATTTTTGGGATGAAGTATATTACTGGTATTCTTGGGTGTTCGTTCTTGAGGAATTTAAGTTCTTCCTGACTAATTAGACCCATATTTTTGCAGGCCAGTAACTTCATAAATAATTCATCCTGCTTCGCTTTCATGATAGATTTTGAACTCAGTTTGTAACAGTTGTGGTCCCCAAGTTGATGTAAGGCCTCCTCCATATACTGTTGTTTGGGCCAGATGATCACATTCCCCCCGTTATTGGAGTTTCGTATTATTATGAAGTCATTGTCCCGCAATTTTTTCATTAGCTGATGGTATTTTTGCAACTGCACATTATGTTTCTTTTTCTGATTCTGGGTTTTCAAGTGCAATTTCCTAATTTCAGATGTAACAATTTCGTTAAAAGTATCTATCGAATCCCTGGTCATTATTGGCACAAATTTAGATTTTGCTCTAAAATTGGTGACCGGTGCAGTGTTGATGTTAATCTCCATGTTTTCCATTTTCACCTGTGTGGATTCCTCGTTTAATGGTTCGTCTCTTTCGATCATGTTAAGGTCGCAGATCAGGTTGACATCCGCGGCTGTGAGGTCTGTGCGGTTTCTTTCCTGTGTTGTAATTGGGGCTATTGTTGGTGATTTATCAGTTTTTAATTGATGGAACTTCTGAAATCTTATCTTTCTGATATATTGATATGTATCCGCCCGTGTCTGTGGGTATTCAAAATTGCTTTCAGCACAAAATGATAACCCGAATTTGAAAAGCTGTTCTTCCGCTTTATGCAGATTAATGTTTGCTACATTTATGATGGAGTTTTCACTTGCGTTGTTGATACTTATTTGTGGCGCCATACTCTCTTGTTAGACTTTTTGTTGTTTTGCACATTCCCTCCTTCATTTCCTTCTGTCCTGGCACCTGGCCTTTGTATGTGTAGTTGGTTGGCTTCCTGGGACGGAGTGTTTGACGCCTTTGCTTCTGTAAAAAATTTAGCTCATCTACCAATGTATGTCCTCTTTTATTGTATTTCGTTGACCCTGATGTGCATGGATTTATTTCAGCTTCTGATTCAGTTTCAACTGAGGAACTTAGATCTGGCATTGATGATGCTGATTGAATTCCACCTTTGGCTCCAGCTCTGGGGCCTACCTCAGCCCTTTGATTTGGATTGCTTTTCACAGCTTTTGCTGCATTATACTTGCACGAAAAGGTGAACATTTGGCCTTGTTCGTAGTCATTTTTATTGCGCTGAACTTTAAACGTTTTTCTTTTTTTAATCCCCTCTTCTTTTTTCAGTCGCGATAACATTTCCTCTCTCATTTTGTGCCCCATATTGTCATTTTCAAGCACCTCAATCTTTAAATTAATATCATCAATTTGTTGTTGTAGCTCTCTCCTATCTATATCAGCATATTTAATCAGGATCACCATTAATTTTTTTAGAAGATTCCAAATTGCATTCTCCCCACTCTCTCAGCATGTTAGGATTGGGAGTATCAGAACTTGGGGCAAGCATGATTCGAAGTCCCCTAGGGATTCTGCCCACTTGCAGGTACTTGGACAGTAACCTGTGTTCCCACCACTTTGTTTGTTCAGACCTTGAAAATTTCTCCAATTTTCTGTACAGTTCTTTCAGGCTTGTACCGTTTATTTCACTGCCTTCCCTGCCCATTTGTTCTGGAGCAGGCATACTTGCAGTCTCTGAAAACATTTCCTCTGCTGCCTCTTCCCTTCCTCTGAGCACGTCGGCGGCCATTATATTGCACTAAATTACGAGCTTGGTTACTGCTATACTGCGCAGCTCCTCCACTCCTGCACACATCTCACCACGCTATACTGGGTGTCTCCTACCTTTTAGGCGTTCGCCGTGTCTCCCGTGTCCTCCGACACTGAATTCACTGCTCCGCCTTACTCGGTAGGTGTCCTCCCGCTGCCTGGGGGCTTGAGGCGTTCTCCTTCCGGAGACCTGTTTACTATTCCGGTTTGTACCAGACTTGGCTTTGGGAGGGAGGGGTGGGGGGGAAGCAGGCCACTGACCAAGAATTGTGTGTAAAAGGCCGCTTTATTGGAAACAGGTGCACATTACAATTTTAAAACCTTGGCCGAACGCCTTCCAAAACTAAACCTCACTAAATATAACATACCTAAACCCCGCACCCCGCCCCCTCCCCTAAATTCCTTCGAGCCCGCCCCCGCCCGTACATTACAACATTACAACAATATCAAACATTACATTCCTGTATAACCCCCCCAACAATCTCTAAATACAAACCTTCCATTAACCAAACTCCCCTGCCTGCCCCTTTACAGCTATCGGCCCCCAAACTGTGGAACCAAACTAAACTTACCAACCTATCCTTTCCCTGTCGATAACCCAACTCAACAACATAACTCTACCAACCTCCGGTAAAACTGTCCAAAATTCACCATAACCCCCGCACAGCACCTGCTCCAAGCGACAAAATACAAGCGTAGAAAACCCCCTGCACACCTGTCCCAAGAAAAACCGCCCGAAAAAATACGACAGTGGAAAAAAGAAAAGCAATAAAACTAAAAAATTAAACAAAAAAAGGGGGGATGCCAAATACAAAAAGTGTTTTTTGTGGGAGGGAAAGGGTGGGGACAAAAAACACCCCACTAGCCTAGCTCCCAGCCACCAGGTCACCAAACCTAAAATGGTGGCCGGGAGCAGGTGCCCAAAGTATTTATACTTGGGCTACATTTGGGCTGGAAAAGGAGCCCAAATTTGAAAATGGCCGCGCGGGGCCAGCCACGCCCCCTCCCAAACTGCCCAGGGGTGTGGACTCCCTACGGTCGCCTGCCCCCCCCAAGCCCTCCTTGGGAGGGAGGGGTGGGGGGGAAGCAGGCCACTGACCAAGAATTGTGTGTAAAAGGCCACTTTATTGGAAACAGGTGCACATTACAATTTTAAAACCTTGGCCGAACGCCTTCCAAAACTAAACCTCACTAAATATAACATACCTAAACCCTGCACCCCGCCCCCTCCCCTAAATTCCTTCGAGCCCGCCCCCGCCCGTACATTACAATTTTACAACAATATCAAACATTACATTCCTGTATAACCCCCCCAACAATCTCTAAATACAAACCTTCCGTTAACCAAACTCCCCTGCCTGCCCCTTTACAGCTATCGGCCCCCAAACTGTGGAACCAAACTAAACTTACCAACCTATCCTTTCCCTGTCGATAACCCAACTCAACAACATAACTCCACCAACCTCCGGAAAAACGGTCCAAAATTCACCATAACCCCCGCCACCCAGAAAGAGAGGGGTGGTGTAACAACAGAGAGCTTTAAACTCCACGAGCCTGATTCTGCACGTTCAAACACCGAGACAAAACCTCCCTAAGTTCCAACAAATAAAGGTCCATGCCCAACCTTGACAAATGCACCCCGTCACCACGAAAAAACTCTACCGTCTCAAAACGAATAACCTTGTGTGTCACTCTTCCGAAACCCAAATCGTGGCAAAACCTGGAAATCTCCGCATTCACCTTCTTCCGAGCCCTGTCAATAGCTCTGGGATTCAGAGCCCCTCTCCACACCCTCCGCGGGACCAATTCCGTCCAGAGCACATGGCAACCCGACCAGCGCTCCTTCAACAACGCCAAATTCCTTTTCATGGCACGCAATAAGACCACCCCTTTCACACTGCAAAGATCGTTCTCCCCCAAATGTATCAAAAGAATATCCGGGCATTGTCCCCTCACCATGGCTTTATTTAAACATGGAATAAGCTCCCTCCAAAGCATACCCCCTTTCCCTTTCCAGATCATCCGAAAAAGGCTGTCATTGAACCCCAAACTTCCCCCAAAATAACTTTTGCACGCTTGTACATGTGCCCACTTGACGAAGGAATGCCCCACAATCCACACCGTCAATTCCTTTGCGTGGGGCCCAGCCACCGAACCTGAAAGGAAAAACAAGAATGAGACTCATACCAAAGAGGTTGACGCATGCGCCTCTGCTGCATTCTCGCTTACATATTTGTGAAAACAGTCTGATGACCAACGCCCTAAGCGCATGATGTCGCCTTGAGACCAACCCCGGTTATGCGCTTCAGTCGCTGCCCCAATCCTAAAAGAGTGAGTCCCAAACTGGGCCCCGTCCAAACCAATACGCTGTAACCCCTTGCGCAGAACCATACGCAGCTGATAGTCAGTGACGCGTGACCCATTCATATGTTTGAAAACCAAGTCGCCCCCATCACCCCCTGATAGTATCTTCCATTGCCTCGCCAAACGCAGCGGACAAGTACAACTGGGGGCTCCTGCTTCTAACCACACCCCCTTTCCAACACCCCTCTGATCCGTTTTTGAACTGGACAACCAAATGTTCACACCTGTGTCCGTGAAGAACACGTCCTGCCAACAAATGCCCCGCTTTACCTTGGTCCCGAGGAGCTCAGAAACCCGAAAAGCCCCAAAAAACATGAACACCATAAGGGTAGCAAACAATGAAGCCTCAAAATCGTCCCTGCAAACTGCAGGCAAAACTGTCAACAAACGTGCTAACGTCTGCCAGGAAATAGGTAAACAGGACATAACGCTTCCACCCCGCTCTCTAGCCCAGCCCTCAAGCATTCTGCGTCCTATTTCCCCAGCAGACGGGGAATAACCCCAAAAAAGCTTACCCATAAAGGAAATCCCCGCCAGCTTCCCAGCAATAGTTACTCTAGACAAACCTTTCTCAATGAGGTCCAAGATAAATTGAACTACATCTTCCGAACTGCGCCACGACTCCTCCCTCCTACAAGCTCCTGAGGACAAAAATTCCTTCCACGCCAAAGCATACGCTGCACGAGTGGAAGCAGACAAAGAACCTACCACCAGTTGAAATACCCTACGTTGCCGACAGACCAGAGGTGCTCCGGCATCGGGGTCGGTGTCCTGTCCGCCTCCTTGGCCAGCCCATGGAATCGCCCCCACTGCGAACGAGACAAGGCATCCGCAATGTCATTGTCCACACCTGGCACGTGCAAAGCCCTGAATGAAATATCATAGCGCAAACAGCCCAGCACAAACACCCTCATCAATTTCAAGATCTGCTCATCCCTGGCTGACTGCCTGTTGACTATTTGCACCACTGCCATGTTGTCCACACGGAACAGGACCCTCTTATGTTCCAGCTCCTTGCCCCAAATGGTCAAAGCGGCCAGGAGTGGAAAAAGCTCCAAAAAGGTAGTTCTCCGCCCACCATTCCTCCAATCCTGCGGCCATTTCTCTGCACACCATCGCCCTTGCCAGTAAATGCCAAAACCATCACTGCCCGCTGCATCCGAAAACATTTGCACATCCCACTGCACATCCTCGTCCCTGGCCAGTGGTACTCCATTAAAGGAGTGCAAGAAAAAGGACCACATATGTAGGTCTTCCTTTACACCTGCCGACAAACGCACATGATGGTGAGGTAAATGCTGACCCGCCAAAGCCCGGCCCAGGCGCCTGCAGAAAGTCCGTCCCGCCCTTACAACCCTGCAAGCAAAATTCAAATGGCCTAACAACACCTGGATGTCCTTCACTGTCACTTTCTGCCTAGCCAACATCGTGTCCAGCAAAGCCAACATTTTGCATTTCTTATCCTCAGGCAAACGAGCCTGCATTGCAACTGAGTCAAGCTCAATACCCAGAAAGGAGATGACCGTATCAGGCCCCATTGTCTTTTCCGGTGCCAACGGCACCCCCAGCTCTTCCATAAGCTCATGAAAAGATTCCAGAGCATGCTGGCACTCCGAAGAGCCCGGGGAACCCACAAAAAAGAAATCGTCCAAATAATGTGTGACCAAGCTGTGACCAGTGCGATTCGTGAAAAACCACTGTAAAAAAGTGCTGAACAGTTCAAACAGAGCACATGACACCGAGCAGCCCATTGGTAGCGCCTTGTCTACATACCATTTACCCTCAAATTGTATACCCAACAAAGGCCAATCGTCCGGATGAACCGGGAGCAGCCTAAAAGCCGACTTGATATCACACTTTGCCATGCCAGCAGCTGCGCCCGCGGTCACCACAAGTGACATGGCGACGTCAACTGAGGAGTATGACACCGAAGCAGCGTCTTCATCGATAAAATCATTGACTGACGACCCTTCTGGCCATGACAAATGTTGAATCAGCCGAAACTGCCCTTCCTCTTTTTTGGGCACCACACCAATAGGGGAAATGATCAAATTATGAACTGGCCACTCTCCAAAAGGGCCTGCCATCCTCCCTTCATGCACTTCCTTACACAATTTCTCACGCACCACCAATTTGTGCTCCGATGCGGATTTCAAATTATCCGCCCACCTTCTCAGCCGGGGCCCGTGGTACCCCAACTGAAAACCCCACTTGAAACCATCCAAAAGTGTCTGTTTTGCCACCAAATCCCCGTAGCTCTTCAATGCTTCCTCAAGCTGAGCCAATTTAATTGGCGAAGGAGCCCTTTGGCCCAGAACCCTGTGCGCCCCTACCCCCCCGTCCACCCTGCGACTGCTGCGCATTGCCAGACATCCCTGCACCTGCCTGCTGCCCTTGCTGTCCGCCTGATGGTCTAACGCCCCAGCAGTTGACGAGAGGGTGCCGCTTACCGCACTTGGAACACTCATGTCGGTATTTGCAAAATTCCTGTGTACATAAGCCTTTGTTGAAATCCCAACATGCCCCAACTCCAGTTTGTGATGCGGCTGAGCCTCCCACCCCACCCCGGGTGGGCTTTCCCTGAAAGGGCCGGTAAACTAGAGGCAGACCACTAGTCGTAAAAATAGTCTTACCCCCCAGTGCGTGCCCCATGGTATGTTGCCACAAATCATTATCTAGCTCACCCCATTTTGCCTCTGAATCCCAAGCCATACGGGCCCTAAACTCTTCGTCATACTGTGCCCAGGCGTAACCACTACCTGTAATCTGGGCCTTCCGTATTCCATCCATACACTTGAATATGGCCACGCAGCGCTCGGGAAATTTTTCACAGTACACACTGGCATAAATTAAAAATGCCGCCGTCCAATTTTCAATTGTCAGCGGCACCTTAGGGCGCTTAGCCAATTCGTACTCCTCCTCCTTAGAGCCCTCCTTAGACCTCACTTCCCTGTGGAATAGCTTCAAAATCTCCACATATTCGCCCTTCCAAATACGCTCCTTTGTTGCCAACATTAAGTGGGCACCTAAAGGCTTAGTCACCCCCATATAAGGAAGCTTTTTAATCTTTAATTCTTTACTCTGTGGTTTGTCCTTAATATCCCCCGCCTCTGTATTGGTCCCACTCTCCACCTTGGCCCCAGGAACCGCTCCCTCCGTTCCCATGCCAACCCCACATACTTCCCTCTATACAATCTCCCCTCCGACACACCCCCTCCCCCATCCTCCCCAGACCCCACAGACACCATAATAGGTTTGGCCTGTGTTTTAGCGCTCTCACCTGGCTCTAAAGAGGGTGTGCGGACCGACTCCGACCGCCTCGCCGACCTCTCAGAAGAATCCCTTGGAGGATGAGCCCTTGGATTTCACCACCACAGACTGTTTAATGGGTGCCACACCCGAAACCTGCAAAAAACTACGAGAAACATGAGAGTGTCCCCCCTCCTCATAACCCCGTATTTCCCCTTCTTCGGGGCTGTCTTCCTCATAATCGAGCAGGATTGGCTCTTCCACCTGCAAATTCTCCTCAGCAAAATCCACCACATGGGCCTTACCGGACCCTGCATTACCACAACCGGCCTCCACGGCCTTAAAACCACCTTGCGGGGGAGCCGACTGTACTCGCTGGTCCTCCCCCCTTCGTTGATTAACATAACAATCCATCTTATTTGAAAACTCCGTCCACCTTGACCGTCGTGACGTTGGGGCCAGCGAAGTCGCGCCGGACCTTCGTGAGCTGGCCGCGACGGGATCCCCCGCCGGTACGCAATGTGCCGCGCAAGGCCTCATGCTCCCTTCTCCTCGGCGATAATGGGCGCACCTCGCCCTACCGAGTCTGCTACTCTGCTACACTTCCTACCCTGTAAAGAAAAAGTTTGGACTGGTGTGCTGGGACCTTGAAAACTACCTGACACCCGCGGCCCGAGACCACTCAAAAAACCCTCGCCTGATAGACCACCTCTAGACAAACCCGCTTGCCCCGTCCCCACTGGATTCGGCGAAACCATCCCTTCCTCATCCCCACTCCACTCCAACATTGCGTGACCCAAAGCGGACGCAGTAACCTCGCCATACTCCTCACCATGAACCAGCGAACTGCCCGACCCGATACGCTCGCGACCATTCGCCCCATAAACCACCCTCGCTGTACCTCCCACCACCTTGTCCTGGCTCCGAACGCCTGACAACCCCGATGCACCCTCCCCACCAAGACCCCGAACACCTTCTGCCCAGGAAGGAAATATGTCCAGACCCTCTCCCTCAAGGCCCCCCCAGCTGAATCCCCCTCACCTAAAAACCAACCCTCCCCTCTGCCCCCCCCTTCCCCAGCCCTCCCCTGAACCTCCTCGCTCGCTGAATGCCAACCCACCCCTCCTGAAGACAGTGACTTCTCTAAGACTCCCTGCTCCCCATGTAACCTCAAATCCTGCGCCGGACACCACCCTTCCACTTGCGCCCATTCCTCCTCTCCCAAGGAGCTCGCCCCCACAGAGAAAACCGCGCCTCCCACGGAAGAACCAGGAGAAAACAACAAAGGGCTACTAGGCTCTGCCTCTCCAAGCACCCGGTGCCTTTCATCCACCATGCGCGCCTCATAGGACCTCACCAAACCCATATTACCTGACACCTGCACCCTTGAAGACCCCGCCCCTGCCTCATGCCCACCAGAACTCCTAGCGAAAAAATTACTGTCTCCCACCTCACCCCCAGCTGGCCTGACAGAAATAAACTCCCCACGCTCCTGACACGATTCCTGCCCCAAGCCTGCCGACCCGGCTACACTCAGCACGCGTCCCCCCTCCCTTGCGCTACATAAATGAGCCTCCGGCACAGACGACGAGCGTCTCTTCGTGCCGCGCCCGCCCCCGCGCTTAACACCCACCGCGGGGGATGAAATGGGAACGCGCTGCTGTCAAAGCAAAGCCCGCCCCAAGCCCAGCCGCATTCGCTACACCCGCCTCCTCCGACACACCCGACCGACACGGTTGGCCATAACGAGCGGGGGCGGGCGGCCCCGCTCTCTCACCGACATTTGCTTCGAGCGCTTCGGCGATGTGCAAGCGGCCACTGCAGCCGCCACTCCAGCCGAGGCCTGCCGCGTAGGGCGCGACGGCCCCGCAACCTCCCCCACAACCAGGTCCATCCGGCCCGCCTCAGACAAGAGCCGGAGGGCCTCAAGAACTCGGTAGTCGTGGGACGCCATCGCAAACCAAGACAATCAATACTAGAACTCCTGACAAAAAACACGCCACTAGCCTAGCTCCCAGCCACCAGGTCACCAAACCTAAAATGGTGGCCGGGAGCAGGCGCCCAAAGTATTTGTGGGCTGGAAAAGGAGCCCAAATTTGAAAATGGCCGCGCGGGGCCAGCCACGCCCCCCCACACGCCCCCTCCCAATCTGCCCGGGGGTGGGGACTCCCTACGGCCGCCTGCCCCCCCAAGCCCCCCTTGTGCCGCGCTGCCCAATTCGAGAGGGGGTCCGTTTTTCAAGAAAGCCGCCTTGAAAATAGTATTTCATTACTCCTTCTCTTAGATCGACGAAGGAATAATGGAACGGACTCCACTTAGTACGTGCTGGCAATTATTTTATTTTGTGCTTCTCGAAGCCATGATGCATTTCGGGCTACCCAGAGCCCTTGATCACATGACATGCTCTCAGTTTTTTCCATTTTTAAAGTGACACAGTGCTAAAAGTGACAATGAACATAAAAAAACAGACTATCCGTTCGATCTCTGTTTTTGTGCTTGTTACCATGCACATTTGTATATAGATTTAAATCATCATTAAAACAGGTGTTTAAATTATCTATAAAAATTACTGTATAAATACATATATATAAATATTATACACATGTTAAAAACCTGTGGATGACTATTGGAAAAAAATGTATATATATACATATGTATAAAATGCGTCTCATATCTGCTTAATGCAAAAGATATTCTTTTTCGTGTCTTACTTTTCTATTCGCTTTTTGACCAGCCCACATGTGCAAATTTGCTGCTATTAAAACAGTCTGTTTTATATATATAACAACTTAAAAATAAAAATGTACATAAAGATAAGTCAATAAAAATCTTTCATATATATATATGTTTACAAATGTAAAATGATACAATAAATAAACTTTGGAAACATAAGTACAATTATAAAAATTGTCATTTGTCTATTCCATTAAATTTTTTTATTAATGCCATGATTGCCTACAACAAACAGATGCGCTCACAGCCCGAGGGGGTTTTTCAAATCAGCAACTTTGTTTTACTGCCTTGCCCTCATCCTGTGAAAGCACTCACATCTCATTGCAGTGCTTATAGCAACCAAGGGGAACTGCAGTAGGACGGTGTCTGGCATTTCTGCGTCCTGATTGGGCGGCTACAGAGAGCTGTTCAATACCCCGCAGCGCTGCATGCGCTCACAGGCTGAGGGCTCTTTTCAAACTAGCAACTTTGTTTCCTGCCTCACCCTCATCCCTTGGGGGCACTCAGACTTAATTACAGTTCCTTCAGTGACCAGGGGGGACCATGGCAGGACAGCTGAAGGTGTTTTTGCTTGCTGACCAGGCGGTAACATAAAACCCTTCAATATCCCGTAGCACTGGATACATTTGGGCTCATGCCCGGACGAAGACAGGGCAAAGAGCAGGCCCATCTTTGCCTTTGATTGGCCAGAAAAGCCTGGGCTTCCTTTTTTTGGCCCGTTAAACGCCAAGCTTCCCAGTCTTCCCAGACTTCTTTGCTCAGAGGGGGCTTTGGTTCCTCATGCCATCTTTTTTCTGATGACTTTTCAGCCGTGCCAATGTTGTTCTGGCTCCACTAAGGATCTTCTGTAAAACATAAAAGCCATTAAGTGACAAACCAATTGGAAAATGCTTTTGGTAATGGGCAAGAGAAAAATGACACTTATCCGGAAGAGGGGGAAGGGGCACAAGAGGATAGCAAAATATCTGGCAGAGAATCGGGTAATCTCTGATTTAGATACTTCCATTGAAGTAGTGGAATAATTATTGGAGACAAACTACCATGTGCTGCAAAGGAGCTGTGCAGCCAACACAAGCTAGCAAATCCCTTTGAAAAAAAAGGACCGCACAGGCTATCCCTTTAGAAATAAAAATCCTAACTGGGGTATCTCCTATACTGTCCCCAATCTGAGTATTGCTGTCCCAGTACTACTAGAAGTTCCATAGATCCCATCAGTAACAGATTTGGCCCCTTGGAGCAATAGCCTGTCCACCATGCCCCTCCAATAAGTTACCATTTAGAGAATTGCAAACTCAAACTGGAAGTATCCACTTTTTATGCTACTCCTAGCTCCAAAAACCTTCTAACTCAACAGCTGCAATCTGAAGTAATCGATCTGAAGCATACCGTCACTAAGCTTTGCAATGTAATGAAAAGCCTAAGCAATGGTCACTTGTCCCGCCTTTCAGAGGCAAGACAGGACCAATGTGGAGTCCACCCTCCTTCCTGTTTCTCAAGAAATACCCATACCAAGTCGAATGCTTTCCTTGAAGCCACTGCGCAAGTTCCGGACAGTTTTGACACACTCTGCTACCCCTTCTCCAATCGACAAACATCCCTGATTCCCAACATATCATTACTAGAAGATTCCCGCCAAGAGCCCTAAAAGAGCTAGGTGCCAGAGATAGTGTCATGAGCCTGAAGTCCTAGTCAACACCAGTGCCTTTGAACTATCTCCCTCCATTATGCAAGCACCTGATGCTGCAGCTCTGATTAAAAATGAGGTTTTTATGGTTTTTATGGTGAATGTCCCTAAGCTAATCAAGGCTCTGCAACTTTTTGAAAATACAGATTCACGTATCAACAAAGCAATACACTGGATCAGGAGTGTAAGGCACTGCTACTCAGTAGACGGGATGATGTAGCAGGTGCAGCATGCAATACTCTCCCAGGTTCTAATCGGGACTAAATTAAAATTCCCCTGACCAGTGCCTCGATAGCAAATGGGCCCCTAGCTCTTGGGCTCAGATCAGATCCATCCTCAGGGTCTGAGATTCAATTTAGTTCTGTTCCCACAGCGAGTCCCGTTTTGGTGGACCCCAGGGTCTGGGAAGGTAAGCTCCTTATCTGCAAATTCTACCTCCTAATGCAGTGGACCATTCTATGCCTTCAATTTCCAGCTTTTGAAGTCTTCCAGAAGTACTTGAACTATACATTTCATCCCTGCGGGCTGAGAGAGCACAACCTGGAGCCTCTACTCCTTTTGAGTTAGCCTACCATTGCTGAGATGTATCTCCCAATTTGGCAAGTTGACTTTGCAACTTCAACCAACATTCCTTCCTGTGCTCAGGCTGTACACCAGGAGAATTATTCTCCTCTACAAACCCCTAATGACAGTGTGGGCCATCCCCATGGACAGCACAATGAGCCTGGCCAACACAATGACTCTGAGCGCCTAAATCCAGATTACCTGAAAACTGTCTGCTGGAATGTGGCCGGACTTAAAAGCAGACTATCTGAGAGTGACTAGAATTAATTCATTTATAATGATAACATATGCCTCTTTCAGGAAACCTGGATCTCTTCCCATGCATTTAGACCGGATATAGATGGTTTCCAGGTTATGGCGGGGAGTGCTTTGGTGGGTCGGGACATGGGTGGGCTGTGTATTTGGGTCAAAACCTCTATCCAGAGTTCGGTCAAGGTAATCACTTGCTGTCTTGATCTTGAATATGGTCAGCTTTAAATAACTACTGTTGATCAATGTATACAATAGACAGGCCAATAGTAATTCTGAAGACAGCAAAGAAAAATAAATCTTTTATAATAGGAGTTCACTTTAGCGCTCATTTTGAACCTTCCCCACTTGCTGATGATATCTGCAGGGAGGAGGATGCATATTGGGGTATCCCAGCTATCGACTCTTCCCCTGTTAAACACCTGTCAAAGACAGCTCACCAGGTGACTGATGCAACACTCTCTCATGGTATTTGGGCATGCAATGGGCGCTCAGTCTCAGATAGCAGACCTACTCCTATGTTAAGAAGGGGTCTTTATAGTACCCATCTAGACTACCTTTTTTATTAATCTTGAATTATGGTCTGAGCTGACTGATATTTTTGTAACTCAGAAAACGACCGTGACCCATTAACACTACTTCTGAAATGGCCAATATCAAACTGCTTGCATCCAGTACTGGACAAGGGGAATATTAATTGAATCCTAATTGACAACAGGAGGCCTGTTAGGTAGCCCTCCCTTGAATCCAATGATGCAACATTGAAATCTACAAGGACCAACACTTCCACAGCTCTTGACTTCCTTCAAACCCACTTGTCTAGGCCCAGTTAAAGACTTATAATTCATTCTTTGAGTAAAATCAGAGGATTCTTCACCAAAAATAGGTGCCGTAAGGCTAGCAGAGCAAAAATAAATGAGTGGTTCGATGCAAACTGCCAACTAAGGAAATCAGAACTCATAAGCTCTGTCAGACTGGAAGATGGAGGAGCCAGAAATTGTCATAGAACTCAGACTGCCAAGAAGGAATTGGACAAAGTGACTATAGGCAAATTACTCGGGGCGGCCACAGTCAAAGATTCTAAGATCTTTTGACACTTGCTTATGCCCAAGGGTAAAATGGCCCATTATAAACTTGAATCCCCTGTGCTGTCTAGCGAGTGGGAGTCCCATTTCAAAGCATTATACTCTTGTAAGGCAGAGTGTCCTATTTCGTTTTTCCCTACCTTCCATCTGAACCCCTTTGAACAGTTACTATCCTTCTCTTTAGCTGACACTAATACAGCCCTGAACTCCTTTAAAGCTGGGGAGGCCCCTGGCCCTGATAAAATACCAGCTGAGCTTTGCAACTCCAACCATGAAGCGTGGCTGCCATACATCAACACCTTAGGTAATGCAAACCTTCAAAGAGGACTGTTCCCAGAAACTTGGAGGGGCACCGACATAGTTTTTATCTTTTAGAAGGGACTTGTAACAATTCAGCTTACAACCACCCTAACAGTTTAATTGATAATTTTCAAAAACTATTTTGCAAACAAGTCCTAGACAAACGTACATCCTAAATCTCAGAAAACTCCATCTTAAGCGAACAATTGACCACAATTTTTTATTTGAGCTCATCGGGTGGAAGGTGGTGCTGTGGGATAGGGTCAGTCTTCATGTTGCTTTCATGGATCTACGTGTGGTGCTCGATCTGGTCCCTATAGTTCAGCTGTGGCAAGTGTTATCTGCAAAGAAAATACCCTCTGACCTGCTATCAATTATTATTTGCCTGCACAGAGTTTTTTGCGCTAGGGTTCGCAGACTCCTAGGAGGGGGACTTACGGGTAAAATAGACGTCAGTAAAGGGGTATGTCAGGGGTTTGTGCTGATCCCACTCTGTTATTACTTTTTATCAATGGGTGCATCGATGCCTTTCTGAAATCAAATAATGACTCGCCTAATCTGGCAGGGAAGAATATTCCTGTGTTATTTTTCCCTGACAACACCCTTCTGATTTCTAAAATCTCCCGAGGTCTACAGATCCTAGTTGACAACTGTGACCAGTTCTGTAAGCAAAGTGGCCTTGAAATTAACACTGCAAAGACTAAATTTATTACTTTTAATGCAAAGAGACCAATCAGATGCAGAATCATTGTGGACTCTAAACCCATTAAAGAGTCAAAGAGTTTGACTACCTTGGCAAAAGATTGGCAGGTAACGACAAATTGTGGATAACAACTTGCCAAGAGCAAGGTCTGTTTGAAAACACAGATCTAATGCTAGCATCAAGTTTTTTGAGCTTTCCAAATCTTCGCAGTCTCCCCTGTTTTGCAGGTTTATAGAGTACAGGCTGTTAGTGCAGTGATATACAGTGCTGAGCTGTGGGACCACATCCTAGTGGAAGGTTTATTGCCTGTTGAGAATTGCTCTGTAAGATTGTTGCTTACGTTACCACAAAGCTCCCCTTTATTCCCTCTGTGCCTGGACCTAAACCTGCATAAGATAAATGACCACGCTAGTCTTAAGCCGATCTTGTATTGTCTAAGGTTGTGGTCAACTAAAGACCTGGCTAAATTTAGAGTAGCTTTAAGCGATATAATCACCAGACATTAAACATCTGGCGACAAAAATATGTTCAGAGTTCACTAACTAAACTAGGCACAGCTTTTCTCTGGTTTGATCCTAGCACAATTTCTGCTTGCACAGTTCTGCCTGTAAAAAAAGTATCATTACGGTGCCCCCTTTCTTGGGACTCTAACTAATTAATTCTTGAATATTGAAATAGATTATATTTTTGAATAATTTCTTGATTTTTCTGCAAACTCCACTATTAACAAAGCTTTATATCCAGATAAGGCTGGACACTCTTCCTTTAGCATGTTTTACGAGGACTTGGTCCAACCCCTTGCACAGTACGGACTCATGCCAGGCGTGAAACGTCCTGCATGTTCTATTTTTCTACCCCACGAGAAAAAAAAACAAGAGAAAAATGGATAAAACCACCCTGCCTTAATATGGGGACCAGGAACTATCAGGAGGTCCTTAAAATCTGTTGAAATTACACCAACCCGAAGATAGTTCTCCCTTTGTCTAGCCTTCTGAAAGCAATTTGGTTTATAAGAAACTAGTAATTGAACAATTAAAACTTGAGTCTAAAACCTGTCAAAACATAGTTTCCCCAGAGGTACCAGGACCGCCCCCACTTTAGGCAACGTTCTGCTTCAAACATAGGGCATATCATAGCCCCCGCCATATTGAACAAACATACTAAGGCACACAAATAGCCTGTGCTATTATTGCTTGGAGACAGCGCAAGCAATTTTCAATTATCCGCTGGATAGCAAAGGGGCGAACAAGACTAATTTAATACTAAGAGAAGACCAACCAACTAAGGACACATAGGCATGGAGAAATATCCAACCTATATTTGGATAAAACATAATTGAATTGGAAACAAAATTTAGGGTCGCTACGGAATATCCCTGCTGGTTTTACCCATTATCCAGTACCTACGGGTGTTTCCTTAAAAGAGAGAATTAACATATAAATGAATAAGCCTTGAAAAAGTTACCGAAAGTAACGAAACACGTGTTGGCTGCTCCAAACTGCCATCACTTGGAACGTTCTAGAAATAGGACCCTTATTTGGCGACTGTACATTCTCCTTTTGTTGAAAAACAATGTTATGGGCATATAATATTTCTATGCTTTTTAGTCACTTACCAACATGTTGTTATGACGATTTTGGATTAAAAATATAGATTTACATATGACTTATGCTTACCTGACGTATTTTTCCTGTGGGTATACATACACAAATATATGAAGAATTGTGTTTTCTTATGTGACCATATTTTTGCAGACAATTTTAGGAACTGTATGTTTGAACTATTAGAGTGCCGAGGTGCAATACTTTGATGAAAAAATACTGGTGATGACTTCGGGAATGCTCAATCAGATCCGTTCATGTTATTCACCCCCTCAAACAATTAGAGTCCCTGTTTCTTTCGATGAATTCATGCAAATTCGAACTGCAAATACATTGAATAGTAATCCACCAAAAACAGGATAAATATTGTCCAGAAAGTCCCCCAAAAAATGCAAACATAACACAAATCCAATAAAAAACCCTTGAAGCAATCCAAAGTATCTAGGGACCATCAAAACTCGGAGAAATGCTTAAAAGAAATAAATGCTCCAGGATACCCAAAAATAAGGAAACCAAAGTAAAAAGCATTTGTTTATTAGAAGCCAAAATTGAGTTCCTTTAAAAAATAAAAAAACAGAAACTCCCAATGCCCATAGGACACATTTGTAATAAAAAATATGTAAAGCACAAACCCACCTGCAAGGCAGATTACATTACCCAAAATACATATACATCACACTTATCCTTCAACATATAAGTAACTGAACACAATTTAATGTAACATATTGATACATTACTAAAAAAGTGCATGAAAACCCCAAACTACTAACTAGTGAAAAATACTACTATTACGAAATCAAAATATACCAAAAGGTCACAAACAACACTATAACTAACTTGTAGACCTCCCTCTTAAGCCCCTCCACCCTCAAAACCTTTAACATTTATTTTAAAAAGGACTTATCTGTTCTGAGGAACAGCAGCACCTTACCGCTACCTGGTTCCGGGAAAATAGACTAAAAATAAAATAGCACTAATAGATTTCAAAATAGAAGCTAGCGGTAAAATAAACAGGCCGCTAAATAAACAAAAAAAAGGACTAGCTCTCCATAAAAGTGAATGGAAACTAATGTACAACCATGAAATAAATGTATGAAAAAGAATTAAAAAAATCTTTAAAATGTAAAACATGTAAAATACATTTTGTTTAAAAATGTTACAAGATTGTAAAGTATAAAATAAATAATAGTATTAAATACATACAATTATTTAATATATACAGAAAAAACATATTTTATAATGTTGATAAAAACATGTATGTAAAATAATAAAATAAACGATTAAAAGACTGGAAAATAAAAGTGGAAAAGTCACTTAACTTTATATACGTGTTTATTTCTAAGTTGATATATGTACTGTTTGCAACTGTAAAATTATACAATAAATTAACTTTGAAAACATAAATAAAATTACCAAAAATGTGTTACAGAAAAAAGTAATTATATTGTTTACAAACATAGAAATAACAGTTTTTTCTCATATTTCTAAATACCACCAATACTAGAAAATAACACAAACTATTTCTACTACTTAGAAATACAGTTAAGTGAAAGGATTTCAAACAAAAATTATTAACTTAAAAAATCACAATCCGACATAATTCATTTTTTAAAAGAATGAGACCACTGCCTGCCCTTTAAAAAACGTTTTCCTCAACACTCACAAAGGGGAAGGGGTCCCTTAGGGATACCTTCCCATTTGCGAATGGGTCACCACAAACTCGTAGTTGGCTCTAAAATGCAAATGTTTTACGACAGCATTTTGGTCACACAACATTCACACCTTCCACTGCAAATCGCTATTACGAAAGGAAGCCCCCAACTCACCCCTTCCTAATACCGAATCCCAAATAGGTTACCTGATCACAAATTGGGCATTTGTACATATAGCCCAATTTTGTGAATCGTCCATTAGTTAGCTAAAAACGCTTTGTACATCGAGCAATAAAGGAGTGATATTTACTATTCCCACTCCAATCTAATCATATTTGGGTACAGTATTGGATGCTAAAGGGTTGACATTTACTATTAACATTAAGTTGTAAACAATTTGTGGAATGTGTTGGACACTAAAGGGGGGATCCATTTACTATTCCCGCTCCAATGTGAACTCCATCTTGATGTCCAACTTAAAAGCATAAAATCTCAATTAAATCTGCATTCAATATACATTATGTGTTATTCATATCAAGATGTAACTAAAAATGTAACTCATGCCTATGCCATCTACCTTGACTGCCCTGAGATAAAATCTCTACTAGTCTGACCACAAGTGTTGATATTCCTGACAGTGAGTCAGATTTATTATTTTAATTCTGGTCCAACTAATATTGAGGAAAACACATACATTGGAGTGGGAAGGAGTCACATGAATTATTCTACGCCTAATCAAACGGTCATCTGGGAAATTGTTTACATTGAGAGCAGGCAATGTTAAATATATTATTCTGACTGCAGTCTTACAAACATTATGGAAAGTACAGAAAGGGAGACGGATTAACTATTTTAAATCCACTTTAAAAAATATTTGGGAAGTGCATACATTAGAGAAAGGGATTCCAACTTATTTATTCTAATACCAGTTTAACTATTAAGGAAATTGCGTAAATTGGAGAGTGTTGCAAAGTTACTATTCTAACTTCAGTCTAACAAATATGGAAAAAGTGTATGCATGGAGGGGGTGGTATTTTATTAACTATTCTAAATCCACTCTAACAAATAATGAGGAAGGGGCATACATGGGAGGATGACATTTACTATTTGAACTTAGTCTAACAAACATTGCATTAATCAAAATGCATACACTGTGGAGTCAACAGGGGTAGTATTCTAACTCCTTTCTTACAAGCATTAGGGAAAGAGTTGCACTGCAGGGTACCATATTATTCCCGTTGCTATTTAACATCTATGTTGCACTTCTTAGACAGTTCTCTTTGAAACTTAGTACATATCTATATGCACACCAATGATACACAGATTATCTTTGATCTACAGCAGTTTAGAATAAAAACCCCCGCATCAGGTAAATAAAACAATGTATCTCTTTTCCTCACAACAGTCCACTACTGGGGCGATATTACGCATTTTCATTGCTTGTGCCGGGCGCAAACAATGAAAATGCGCCCTATTACCATGAATGGCCTGCCCCATGGCAGCCGCAAACTTGCGCTGCCCTGGGGGGCAGAGAATTCATGTGAAAACCGGGAGCAGCTGCTTGCTTTTGTTTTCACAGTGTAGGCGGTAAACCGGCTGCACTTTTGAAGGGGATTAGAGATCCCCTTGCAGGTGGGTGCAGTCAGTGACTGCACCCGCCTGTAAGGGGATGTTTGGGGGTTGTCCATAGGATAGGATATATGTTTTTAAAGCGCTCGAATGCCGTGGCGTCTTGGCGCTTGTGCAAATGAAAGTGTTACAGCCTGTATCGCGGATCTCTGTTAAAGCAAACAGCCAGGTCTTTAGTTCTTTCCTAAATATTTGTCTGTTTGATTGAAATCGCATGGCTGTTGGCAGGTTGTTCCACAGCTTCGCTGCGCAGTAAGAGAAGGCTCTTCCACCCCATCTTACTCTCCTAATCCTATCAATATGGAGGAGGCCCAACGTGCTAGATCTTAATGAACGAAACGGGGTATAGGGTCTAAGCATTTTTTGAATATCCTTGGCTCCCCCACCGTAGAATGCTTTGTGGACCAGGCACAAAGCCTTGAAATCCACCCGTTGCTGAATGGGAAGCCAGTGGAGGGCTCTGATTCCAGCGGAAGTTGGTTGACCTCTTGGAATGTTTAGGAGTAACCTTACAGCGGCATTCTGCAATCACTACAACCTACTCATCTGGAGTTTATTAATCCCTAATAGCAGGCCCTTGCAGTAATCTAACTTAGATAGCAGAAGAGCCACTAACACTGTCTTTTGTAGTTCCTTCCCGATGAAGGGAAATATCTTTTTCAGAGTTTTAATTAAAAAGAAATAGGAAGAGGTAAGATTATTTACCTGAGCGGAGAAATTTAGTTGGCAATCAAATATAACTCCAAGGTTTCTAACCTTAGAGATAGGGCTGGGGCGTTCTCCTGCTCTCATTGGCCACCAGGAAGCATTCCACTGGGGTCGTCCCTAGCCATACTCAATGACCTCTGTCTTATCTGTATTGATTTTTAGGAAGCTGTGGTTCATCCAGGTCATAATCTCTTCAAGACACGCATAAAACCTGGCTGTATCTTCAGGCTGCTTGGCTATCGAGAGTATGAGCTGGGAGTCGTCTGCATATGACACTAAAGCAAAACCATGCTTCCTAATGAGTCTGGCGAGGTGCAGCACATATATGTTAAACATCGTTGGGGACAATGCTGATCCCTGAGGAACTTGTGGAAATGTGGATTTTCCTGGTCAGTTATGTCCCCTATCTTGGACCCCAACGGTTCTATATGCATGTTACAAGTACATGTATGTTCCCTCCAGTTCCAGTTTCTAAGACGCAAACATATGTGTGTCTACCGTCAACATGTTCTCTGTCAGATCCGCCATCAATGGGCTGGATATTCGATTCCTAAGTATAAAAGGCCACCGACTTTATATGGCCAAGTTACTCCATTTTTACAGTTCAGGCGAGTAGGCCCGATTCTGTCCTCAAAGCCTTTCCCTGCTCTCTGTCTCTGACAGCTTCAGCTTGAGCTCGCATCTGTATCCATGAACTTTGTCCTACTCCCTGTGCAGCTAACGGTGCCTGCCTCGGCTAGTTTTCGCCTGTCTGCCAAGAAGTTGTATTTCACCTTCGAATTATCTATTTTGCTCTTCAGCCGATGCATTCTTGCCTAGTAGTTTAAGTAAACATTCCTCCAGTTACCAAGCAAAAGGCCAGGCTTCTCTGTCTTCATGCAAGTGATTCATAGCCCTGTTGCTATGGAAAGTTTTCTGCCCCTCGCATCTCATATAGACACTTAGACGCTTGTACACGCACATAGTCAGTATAGAATAGATTCTGTCCGAGAGTCTCTTCCTTGTGGATAACATAGTTCTTTAAACATAGGATGTTAGATATGATTTGGGATTAGGATGACTTGACCCCAGACTTCTCGTCTCCACATGTAGAGCTAAATGTCAAGTCCCCTTCACCCCCTAGTTACACGTCAATTACACGTCATGCTGCTGCGCGCGCATCTATGCCAAGTATTATCTTATAGATCCACCTATGTCTGATAATGCAAGCCAATTATGTTTCTTTTATTCCTTATTACGCCTAGTTTCGATTATGTCACTGTTACGTCATTTTTCTTATCAAATGTTACGCCTTCTACATTCGTTTCATTGTAATGCACTTATTATAAAAATGTATGTCTGTTAATAAGTTATTGTACTTCACTTCCTGAACCCTCGTGGTGACGGAACCTGAAGGCCGCCACTCGAGTCGGCCATTTTGAATGGAATAAAGCCCATTAGAAAACCTCTTATACCACGGATTCTGCCTCTTGTTATTTTGAGCTATTTACTTTAATTTAAGATTCCGCATGAAATTCAGTCCGGTAATATTTATTTTATTTACCACATAATGGCGCCCGAACAGGGACACTTTCTCATCTCACGCGCCGGCGGTGCGTTGCAGGCCCGGTCTCCTGCCACAGCTGGACGGACCATAAACGCGTACCAGCAGGATTTCCTGTAAGCTCCCTCCGGTCAAGCGGGGGCGACTGAGGCTGCGATCAACCCAGACGAGGCGGTGAGAAGTGCGAAGTATCCCGACCAGAGCCTAGCTGAGAGAGCAAGATCCGAGGTATACAGAGGCCCACCAGGTTTTCCGAAATTCCGACGTCCAGAGGGTCCGATGTCCGCAGTTATCGAGTCCTGTCCATTCTCTGAGGCCTTCCGTTTCAAGGAGCTACTCGGTGAGTACCATCGCCGGGGAGGCATGTTGACGTGCACATAGGTTGTGCCGGTCAAGACGGATTTGGGTACACAAATCCGGTCTGCACTGTTTAGCAGTGTATATGTACTGTTTAGCAGTATATCAAGTATTCCGAAGTATTCAGTTATTGTCAAGAATTCAGCGTGGTGATCAGTTAGGCAGACTGTCATCATTGTCGACCATTATTAAATGTTTAATGTTTAATGTTTAAAGTATTCAGAAAATGTCTTGCATATTGTGGTATGAATGACTGTTCATTGTTCACTGTTCATTATTGTGTTTCTCGTATTAAGTAAGTTCAAGAGTAAGTATCAGATCAGTTGTTAATATGCCGCTCTTCTCGAAGTTAAGACAGATTACCACCAGAAAAGGGGTGCTTGAAGAAGCAGTTCCTATTCCTCCTAGAGACACTCCAGGACATTTCATGTACCATAAACATGGCATAGATGCCATATTGTTTCTTGATCTATGGGTAGATTATACCAAGGGATTACCGGAAAGTCAAAGGTGGCCCATAGCGGGAACCTGGGATGCAGAGTGCATCATGAAAGTGGAGGAAGAGTTATGGAAAAGAAAGGTCAGACAGTCACAGAAAGACGCTATCGAGTTATGGCGTAAAGAATCTCATAGACGAACAGAAAAAGCACGTAGACAAGAAGAGAGGAGTAAAGAAAGTTCAAATAAAGTTCAAGAAAATCTATTAATTGAGGAAGGTATCCGAGTGAAATCAGAACAAGTAAATAGACAAAGTAATGCTCTTATGAATGGTATGTATCCCCTTCTAGCCGAAGGATTACCTAAGGCTGCTCCAGAGATACCAAAAGACTTGCCACCCCCATTATTTCCAATTAAGGTACATCCAAAAGGGCGTCCCAGAACCGCAGAAGACGTTTTCCTTTCCTCATATCTAGATGATGCAGCCCCCGAGTATGCTAACGCCACACCACATAGACCGTCTGGCGGAGGGGTTCAACGTCAGGATCAGGTATCTGTCCCCGTGCAACAGCAAGTCCCGACGCAAGTTTCGGCAAGCACATCTGTTTCCGCATCTGTTTCCGCAGTCGACTCTACAGGGGTATCGACACCCATAGTTGCTGTGTCACGTTCAACGAACCCTTTCACACCCGACGCCCCAGATGGGGCCACGGGAGGTGCTAGCAGTACTTTTACACCACCTAGAATAAATAAACTTGTCTTTCAAGAGTCAGCACATTCACGTACACCTAAGTTCGTAAGTGAACGTGCGCTTAAGGAACTCCTTGTAAATTGTAGATATGACCCGGTGGTTGGTAAAGAGGATGAAATGGTCCTGGCATCATTACGTATTAGGCGAGCCGCAGAGTATTTAGCAAGGTTACCAGGGATGACTACGCATCTGGATAACATATATCATTTTGTTCAAACAGGACGAGATCCAGGATGTATTAACAGAGCTATGGAATTCCAGAAAGTAGAAATACAGGGGGAACTGTTACGTTTCCTCATAAACTGTGTGATCAGAAATCAAGATCGTCCGGGGGTAGACATGAACGTAATGCTTACTCTTACAAGATGGAGTCAGAATATATCAGAAGGGAGACACGATAAGCAAAATTGTATAATAGCCATGTGCCGAAAAATCCGTAAAGAAATAGAACGTATTCATGCAGAAAGATTGGGAACAGACGAGTTTGAGCAAGATGAAGTGTCCGAATCAGGGGACTCTGCAAGACAGTCAGAGACCATAGCCTATGTAGGCAGAGGAAGATCCTGTGAAAATACTAGATGTTTTTCTGATCCCATACATTCTGTATGTCCAAATAATAGCAGAACGTATCCAACGCCTGTAATAAATCTGAAGTCTCCTGAACATTCGTTTCAAGCCGCAGATAAAATACTACGAGAACGAAGGGGTTACCACCTCCTCGATTCCATGGATGAGCAAGAATTAGCCAGATCAGCCGTTCACTGGATCGTTAGTCCTGAAAAATATGGTGATGAGACCGTAGCACACACGTTTCTCAATCTCAGTACAGATGAACAACGTTTAGCTGGAATCTATATGATTCAGCAACTCCTCATATTATATAAGAGCCAACATGCTGATCCTGGTCCTTTACCTGATATATTAACGGAACTACTCACGAACAGATGGAGAGGTTCTAGTAACAAGTTAATTAAAGAGATATTAGTGTCACGTAAACAGTATGTCCTTTTTGTAAGTCCGGATTCTCTCTCGCTGCCCCATAGAGAAAGAACGCCGTACTATATGGATAGACAAAATCCTTTACGAGAAGTGCACCCAATAAAAGGCGAAGACAATGAGTTTCACCGTGTATTTGTTTACACACCCATATCAAAAATGGAATTATTAGAAATGAAGAAAGTAGTACCTAGCCATGATAAAGACCCAGCGGGTTTCCACCGAGAAATTAAAGACATGTTACTGATGGGAGAGTACACCTTTCCTGATATTATGACGATATTAAAGGTGCTTTTGCCTGCTGGCATTTATGAAAAACTGAAAGAAAAAGAGTGGGAAGTGGGAGACCAAAAGATAGACTGGACAGCATTAGCAGAGGAAGAAAGGGGCCGAACTGCAGGTTCGGGGCTCGGGGATAAAGTTAAACTATTACCAGGTTTACTAGTACAGGTACTGCCACGTTTATTAACTACAAAAAAGGAAGATTGGGGTGCAATCACAGCCTGCAAACAAAAGCAAGATGAAGACACAAGCGATTATTATGCTCGATTTGAAAAATGTTTTGGTATAAATAGTGGTATAAAAGCAAGTAGTGACTCATATCCACATTTATTTGTGACAAAATTAGTGGAAAATGCATTACCTCCAGTAAAGAATAGAATATTGAAATTCGAGAGTACCTGGCAAAGTAACACTCCGTCGCAAATGCTACAAATGTTACAGTATCATCACAATAGAATTAGGGATGAACAAGAACACGAGCATAGACGCATGAAGGATACAAAAATGAAAATGCTAGTTTCTCAGACAGTACCAGCAGATGGTCACAAAAAGAGTGTGACACATTCTGGTGATTCTGCAGTTCCTGTAAAAGGAACCTGCAATTACTGTAAACAACTGGGCCATCATGTACACGATTGTCCAGTCCTGAAACGTAATATAGCTACAGGCATTACAAAGGAGAGACCACGATTAGTTAGACAAGATCAGAATGAACAAGGAGCTATGCTGCATGGACAGTCCGTGCCAGTTCAGCAACAGTCCATGCCAGCCTCACAGCAACCCATACAGTTTGTGCCAGCTGCACCACCGTTGCCTGCTACTGCCACACAAACCGCAACACGACAACTGTATCAGACTGCACAGTATGAATACCCTGAATACCAGCGTTACGCATGAACCAGCCTAGAGAGGGAAGTTGACTTACCACTTATCGAGATTCCTGTAGATCAAGAAGGACCTTATGTACATAGTGAATTATTAGGTCAAGATAGAAAATTCTTACTCGATACAGGGGCAAGTCGAACAACTATAAAACGTAGTGAAGTTCCAGGGGCACCCCTCTCAGGCTCTCAAAATGTTTCCCTTGGTTTTTCAGGAAAACCTATTGTTAATGAAGTATCAAAGCCTCTACCACTTACGATAGGACCTTTGACACGAACTACAGATTTATTGCTTACTAAATCATGCCCAGAAAATCTGTTAGGAATTAAAACTCTGAAAGCACTAGGAGCCATAATATGTTGTTCTCCGGAAGGAGTAAGGTTGTTTTTACGTGATTTTAAAGGTCACTATGTGTCTAGAGACATGGATCCCCGACTACAGACTTTACCAGTACATCTATGGGCACAAGGCCCTACGGATGTTGGCTGCATGAACATTACACCCTATCGAGTCACACTGAAAGCAGGAGTGGTACTACCACGAATGCGACAATACAAGTTACCGCATGATGCTGTAGTGGCTTTGCTGAAAATCATTGATGAGCTAATTGCCCAGGGAGTAGTTGTAGAAACAGACTCCAATGTATGTAATTCACCGATAATTCCGATTCTTAAACGAACTGATCCTACTGCTCCACCAGTGTACCGATTGGTTATTGATTTGCGTGAACTAAACAAGTGTATTGTACCACAATTCCCTGTGGTCCCTGATATATCATCGTTATTGACAGCAATTGATTCCGAAGCAACATTCTTTACTGTAATTGATCTCAAGAATGCCTTTTTCAGCGTCCCAATAGATCCGGAAAGCCAATACTTGTTCGGATTCAGTTTAAATGGGCGCAGCTTTAAATTCTCACGCGCTCCCCAAGGATTTACAGAAAGCCCCAGCATCTACAGCCAAGCACTGAAACGAGAACTTGACAGTATCCACATGCCAGTCAATACAGCACTGCTTCAATATGTCGATGATCTGCTGATCACCGCGAGAAGCGAGCCAGAATGTGAAAAAGCTTCTCTGACAGTTTTACATTTCCTAGCCGACAAGGGGCACAAGGTGTCCCCTTCTAAGCTGCAATTCTGTGTTCAGCGAGTTATTTATCTTGGTCACTCGCTGTCCAAGGAGGGAAGGCAGCTTACACCAGATCGCATCCAGTTAATTGCTAACATGTCAATACCCCAGACACAAAAGGAGGTGCGGGCTTTTATAGGCCTCACTTCATATTGTAGACAGTGGATCCCTCAGTACGCATTTCTAGCAAAACCACTCATTCAGTTAACCACACAGGAGGCAGCCACATCGACTGTTCTCCCTTGGACTCAGGAACATACACAAGCTTTTGAAAGCCTAAAGGAAGCTTTATGTCAAGCACCTGTTTTAGCAACACCATGTTATAGCAAACATTTTACACTCTTTGTTACAGAACGCGAAGGTACTGCCTTATCAGTACTCACTCAGGATCAAGCAGGATCACGCAAGCCATGTGCTTATTTTTCCAGTACATTAGATCCCGTAGCTCAGGCTTTGCCTGCATGCCTGAAATCAGTGGCAGCGACAGCTTTAGCAATTAGACAAAGCGATGCCATAGTATTAGGACACCCATTGACAGTACAAGTACCACATGCAGTAGAGGTTCTTGTGAACCGAACACAAACACAACACTTGACCATAGCAAGACTTACTGGTTATGAACTGACATTGTTTCAACCACACATAGAGATCCGACGGTGTAATACATTGAATCCTGCTACACTATTACCTGTAATTGGAACAGACCCACTAGCTCATGATTGTGTTGAAATCATTGAAATAAAGACGAAACCTAGACAAGACTTGACAGACGTTCCATTGCTAGATCCAGACCTGACGTTATATGTAGATGGTTCGTGTATGAGGACAAGTACAGGAAATTTAGTTGCCGCATATGCAGTCACAACAGACACTGAAGTTATTGAGACAAATTGTATAGATACTTTGTCAGCCCAAGCAGCAGAACTTGTTGCTCTAACACAAGCCTGTATTCAAGCCGCGGACAAGAAAGTCAACATATATACTGATTCACGTTATGCATTTGGAGTCGTACATGACTTCGGAGTGCTTTGGCGGGAGAGGGGTTATTTAACTTCTCATGGAACACATATTCAACACGGGTCCCTCATTCATGCTCTGTTAGACGCGATTCATTTACCGACTGCAATATCAATTATGAAATGTAAAGCACACACGAAGGTTACTGATATCATTTCTCAAGGCAATGATTTAGCTGACAGAACAGCCAAACAGACTGCTCAGAATCGCACATCCGACATGACAAAGCCAATAGTTCAGACACCAACACAGTGTATGACAATTAAGGATCCCACACTTGATGTAATTGACATACAGACACATGCCACAGCAGAAGAAATAAAGAAGTGGACTGAACTAGGAGGGATCCAGACAGATCAAGGATGGATGACGAAAGAGAAATCTGTATGGTTTCTCCCTGATTCCATGGTTCAAGCCATTATAGCTACAGTTCACAGTCCAGCACATTTAGGAGAGAAGGCTATGCTAGACAGCATTCAGCACATTTGGTTCAACAAACATTTACGAGCAGCAGCTAAACAAAAAGTTCGTACCTGTATGATATGTTGTCAGTTTAATCCAGGAAAGAGTGTTCCCGTAGAGCAGGGTGGATTTCAGCCTCCTGACCATCCTTTTGAAGTCCTCCAGATGGATTATATTCAGATGGAACGTTGTCGAGGATTCAAATATGTCCTCGTAGTTGTCTGCGCTCTCTCCCGTTGGACAGAGGCGTATCCCGTATCAGATTACACTGCCCCGACTACTGCCAAGCAGCTAGTTCGAGAATTCTTCCCACGGTACGGTTTACCACGTGTTGTATATTCAGATAACGGCCAGCCTTTCTCATCCGAATTAATGAAACATGTCTCACTTTTGTTGGGATATCAGTGGAAATTCCACTGTGTCCGACACCCCGAGGCAGCAGGTCTCGTGGAACGACATAATCAACTTTTAAAAATCAGATTGTCCAAAATATGTCAGGAAAAAGGTGTGGACTGGATAGTAGCCTTACCAGTTGCGCTATTCTACATGAGAATGGTAGCACACTCTCGAACAGGGCTATCCCCGTATGAGGTGATCTTTGGTAGACCACCGAATATGTGGGGGACGCCTATACCCCGTAAAATAACTGATGTTGACTGTAATATGCTGACAGATTACCTGGCTTCCTTGATGTCTGCACTACAATCTTCTCGTTCACAGGTGGTCGCAGCTTTTCCTGACAACACTGAGGTGAAACCCCATGACGTGGTCCCCGGGGACTTTGTCCTGGTTCGGAATTTTGATAGGAAAAGCCAATTGGATCCTAGGTGGAAGTTGCCTAAGCAGGTCCTGCTGACGACCAGAACAGCTGTGAAGATCGAAGGACGGAAAGGATGGGTGCATTCCACCCATATAAAAAAATTTCATGGACTACCTTCAGATATAGACACTGTGCCCTGCACTCCCTCACAGACTGATTCAAAACTTCCTTTTGTTGAACAAAATGACTCTCAGTGCTATAAACAGAAACTCAGGTCCAGATCTAAACTGTCGGACGATTTGATTGTTTAAGTCCTCTCCAAGGTGAAGCGGTTGAATCTGTCCCGACATGTATCCCTTAGGTCTGAATGATGCAGAGTCCAGAATCATAATGAAACGACATGCTTATTGTAAATTACTGCGTAACCACTGTATTGTGACATTATTAATTTTGTTTTTATTGAGTATTTTAGTAATTATTACGAGTATGATTTTGCACATATATCATCCTGTTTCTAAACGTGTTTTCAATATAACTGATGAACATTCTTTTAGTGACCTACCGCCACATGAGTTGTCCTATAGACTTGCGCTGCGCAATAACACATTCATTAGTATGTTACATCATTCCCATCAGACTAGTAATGCGACCAATTGTTGGGTGTGTGGCCGACTCCCTCCCTATCAGAATAACAAAGGAGTTCTGCCTTTCTTTCCACATCCATTTACAC
The DNA here is from genome assembly GCF_964204655.1 of Triturus cristatus. NCBI lineage: Eukaryota > Metazoa > Chordata > Amphibia > Caudata > Salamandridae > Triturus > Triturus cristatus. The sequence goes on from NC_140590.1 coordinate 1,376,697,088, forward strand.
GCAATGGCTCCTGTGGAGCATGGTTTAGTTTATTAAATTCCATAGACCCAGACACAGCAGTTTATCAACAACATTGGATATGGGGAAATCTAAATCTAGTTTTATTCAAAGTCTGTCACCCTAATAAGGAGGGTCACCCCAGTAGAACAGGAACTGATTTAGAAAATGAAGTGTATAAATTAGGTAATTTTACGCCTAATCTTATGATTTTGAATGTCAAATCCGAAGTTGAACTAATTCTGCCCACTATGTCAGTATTTCCAGTAAAGGGTGAATTATGTGTGAGAAAAGTTGGTTCCATACATATGGGCCATAGCCAATGCGTTACTACAGTAGAATATAGTGATCAAGGCAAATCTTCATTTAGAGCTTCTCGCCATTCTTACTTTATATGTGGTCAGACGGCATATATGCGTCTGCCTCTAGATTGGGATGGTACCTGTTACATAGCATTCCTTCTGCCACCTGTTTTCCTAGCTCCTCCTGATTATTATCGAAATGTTCATTTAGTACACAATAGAGAGCGAAGAGATCTCCCAGTTGTCGATTATACTGAGACGGCATGGGACAAGTATGTAGATTTCAATAAAGGTATCTTTCCCTATATAGGTACAATATCAAATAGTAAGCTGATACGCAGACTCACCAAGACTCTTGAAGCTGTAGTAAACGAGACTATAACCGCCCTAGGCAATCTGACAGAGGAACAATCAGTGATGAGAATTGTTGTTCTCCAGAATCGTCTTGTCCTTGACGTCATCCTGGCCGATAGGGGCGGAGCTTGCAGGGTCATCGGATCCAGCTGCTGCATTTTCATACCAGAAAATTCGCCATCTGTATATAAAGCTATAACACGCCTTCATAAGATTGTAAGCCAGATACACGAGAATCCAGGCACTTGGACGTGGTCCGGGTGGTTTTGGAGTGTGATATCAGCCTGGGGATGGAGAGTTCTATCCTTCCTAGGTATTGGCCTTCTTATGCTTTTCAGTTGTTGCATATGTTTGCAATGTGGACCAGCGATTTGTGGTCTGTGTGCCACATCGTGTATTCCACATCAAGGTTTTCGCTCAAGATCCCGGAAGAAGAAGGAAGAAGAAATGATGCTCCATGAGCAAATCGATGGAATGATGAAGATTGATGTCTCGTGAAGGGCAAGAAGGGGACAAGGAGGGAATGTGGAAATGTGGATTTTCCTGGTCAGTTATGTCCCCTATCTTGGACCCCAACGGTTCTATATGCATGTTACAAGTACATGTATGTTCCCTCCAGTTCCAGTTTCTAAGACGCAAACATATGTGTGTCTACCGTCAACATGTTCTCTGTCAGATCCGCCATCAATGGGCTGGATATTCGATTCCTAAGTATAAAAGGCCACCGACTTTATATGGCCAAGTTACTCCATTTTTACAGTTCAGGCGAGTAGGCCCGATTCTGTCCTCAAAGCCTTTCCCTGCTCTCTGTCTCTGACAGCTTCAGCTTGAGCTCGCATCTGTATCCATGAACTTTGTCCTACTCCCTGTGCAGCTAACGGTGCCTGCCTCGGCTAGTTTTCGCCTGTCTGCCAAGAAGTTGTATTTCACCTTCGAATTATCTATTTTGCTCTTCAGCCGATGCATTCTTGCCTAGTAGTTTAAGTAAACATTCCTCCAGTTACCAAGCAAAAGGCCAGGCTTCTCTGTCTTCATGCAAGTGATTCATAGCCCTGTTGCTATGGAAAGTTTTCTGCCCCTCGCATCTCATATAGACACTTAGACGCTTGTACACGCACATAGTCAGTATAGAATAGATTCTGTCCGAGAGTCTCTTCCTTGTGGATAACATAGTTCTTTAAACATAGGATGTTAGATATGATTTGGGATTAGGATGACTTGACCCCAGACTTCTCGTCTCCACATGTAGAGCTAAATGTCAAGTCCCCTTCACCCCCTAGTTACACGTCAATTACACGTCATGCTGCTGCGCGCGCATCTATGCCAAGTATTATCTTATAGATCCACCTATGTCTGATAATGCAAGCCAATTATGTTTCTTTTATTCCTTATTACGCCTAGTTTCGATTATGTCACTGTTACGTCATTTTTCTTATCAAATGTTACGCCTTCTACATTCGTTTCATTGTAATGCACTTATTATAAAAATGTATGTCTGTTAATAAGTTATTGTACTTCACTTCCTGAACCCTCGTGGTGACGGAACCTGAAGGCCGCCACTCGAGTCGGCCATTTTGAATGGAATAAAGCCCATTAGAAAACCTCTTATACCACGGATTCTGCCTCTTGTTATTTTGAGCTATTTACTTTAATTTAAGATTCCGCATGAAATTCAGTCCGGTAATATTTATTTTATTTACCACAAACTCCACAGGGCAGATGGAAACTACCTGACTATATGCCCTCCCAATGCAGGCTCTGCTCTCTCCCCTCCAGAAATGAGGATAGGAGGGACAAAGCCAGACCCCCAATCCCTACCTCCCGCAGCCACTGCACTAACACCGTGTGATTCACGGTGTCGAAAGCTGCCGACAAATCAAGTAATACAAGAACTGCTTTGCCCCCTCTATCGACTATTCTACGAATCTCCTCAGCTGCTACAATTAATGCTGATTCAGTCGAATGGTTAGATCGAAAACCGTGCTAGGTTGAATCTAGCAAATCATTAGTGTCCAAATATTCTGTTAATATCGTATTCATCGATTTCTCAAAAATTTTGGCCGCTATAGGCAGACCGGCAATCGGTCCGTAATTCTTGGGCTCCATAGGATCTAAGCTTTTTAGAATGGGTCTAATCGTAGCATTCTTCCAGCAAACTGGATAGCTACCTGACTCCAGGACTTGGTTTATTAACGGGGTCAGTTCATCTCCGATTCTGCTAGAGGCCAAATGCATCACCGTAGCAGGGCATGGGTCTTTTGGTGATCCAGATTTTATAGAAAGGAGGAGTTTATAGACCTCATCTTTTGTGATTGCTGGAAAACGAATTAGCTTCATATCTAATAGATCTGCCTCCGTTTGTGGTAGATCTAGCTTGTCTGGGCCCATTCAAACTTTCAGAAGGCTATCATATATTATTTGAACTTTGTTCTGAAAAAATGCGGCTAGTTTATTACACATACTTTGATTCGGATGAAAGGTGCTTGCCTGCTGAGATTTAGAAAGCAGACTAACCATAGAACCTCTTGTCCCCCCTCCATAGGGCTGCTCTCGGGAAGGCACTCACAGACAGCTAGAAGGTGGTGCACTGTGAGTGCAAATGAGGGAACGCCCTCTTAAGGTAGAGCTGGAGCTTTAAGTGCGCCAGCACTGTCGATTTTAAGGAGAGGCACAAGCATCTGCGCCCCCTTCTGTAACACCAAAATGCCCCAGGGGCGCACAAAGTGGGTGAAAACGCCAGTTGGGCCCCCGGGGCACTTACTGTAATACAGCCCTCAAATACTTTCTGAGCTTAAATCGATTAAGAACAAAACTCCTAAGTACAAGGACAAATTTGTTTACCCTACCTCCAGCTAAATGGCCAGAATGAATAGGCCCCTGCCCTGAGACAGGAAAAGTAGTGCTCAGTTTGGGTATCTACATTGAAACAGAATGCAAGCTGTAACAAAAAATATCCAGATTGGCCTTCACCTGCTTTTGATGACTGAAACTAGTCAGAAAAACTCTGTGTTTTATCAACATTAAATATCACATTCCAGTTGTCCTTATATTAGTGCAATTCCGCTTAGAAAAAAGGGGATGGTTAGTCAATAGGCTTCCCAGAAAAACTTCTTGAACACCTAAAGTTGAAATATTTCAAACTATGAAATAGTTAAACAAATAAATACCAAAAAACCATTTTAATAAATGAACATGCTAATCAATTAATATTACTAAGTGCTAATTAGTGATTAATTATAAAAAATACCCACAGAATACACTAACAAACCTTACAATCCAACCTTAAAACAAAATGCATACACAAAATTCTTTAAAACAATTAAAAGATGCAACATGATCAACATGATCAACAACTTCAGTAATTAACAATATTAATACATAACTATTTAAAAAACTCTATTTCGCAATCACTAAAAGGTCCATCAACCAAAAATGTAATACATTATTAAACATTTTAGCAAAATGAAACGTATAACATATATAAAATATATAACATAATTAATAATTGAATTGATTAACCAACCACTATATATTTAAAAAAGACTACACACCCAATACTGTTATAAACCCACCCTTAAAAAATTACACTTTAAAATAGCATTTAGCCAAACAGCATGATTTTACAATAACACTAATGATAAAATAAAGACGTAGAACCATACACCAAAACACCATAATAACAAATAATGTTAAAATAAACAATATTTTATACTTCAATATTCAATATGTAGTTAAAAAGCAATGGGCCACATGTATCAATACAAGTAGCGATTGCCTATATGCGATTTTCTCTGAATCGCAATTAGGTAATCGCGAATCCTAATGTATGAAACTCTTTTCAGTTTCATTAGCGATTCTTAATGGGTCAAAAATAAACCTATCTCATGCATATTAATGAGCAATTTGCGAGCCATTAGGAATCTACACTATAACAAGGATGGTGGCTTCTTACCATGTCTGTGATTGCTTTTAAATGAAGCAGTCTTTTTTGTTTTCAAATGCAGCCTGTTTTTCTTAAAGGAAAACGGGATGCATTTAAAAAGAAAAAATGAAAATTTGCAGTTTTATTTTTTAGGGCAGGCAGTGGTCCATGGGACCACTGCCTGCTCTTAAGATGAAAATATTTTCCATTCTCAAAGGGGAAGGGGCCCCCTGGGGACTCCTTCCCATTTGCGAATGGGTTACCACCTCCTTCAGGGAGTCGGTAAAATATGAATGTTTTGTGACCATAATTTGGTCGCAAAATATTCATACATCCCATTCGGATTCGGTATTTGCAAGGGACATCCTAAACACGCCCCTTCCAAATAGTGAATCACAATTTGTGTTTCATACATTTATAAAAACATTTTTACGGTCAGAAATGGACCGATCAGCCATTTTCAACCGCAAAAATGCCTAATACATGTGGCTCAGAATACTTATATTCAATATTTTTGCAGTCACTATATTTTGACTATGCTTTTGTAATCAAATGACATTTTTGAGTCTATAATATTTTGGAATGCCAAAGAAAAGTAAATCTGCACACTCAAAAAATATAGGACCTTATTACGACTTTGGCGGTCCTCCAGCGGAGCTGCCACCGCGCCTTCCGCTGGAGGAACGCCAAAGCTGTGGTACACCTGCCCCCCCTGATTAGGAGTTTAACCCTAGTCAGGTGGGCAGGGCTGGGGCGGTCTCACTGCGGTGGGCTGTTAGGCTCATACTAGATCCTAACATACAGCCCGCTGCCGTGACAGTGCCTGAAGCACGTTCCTGCACAGTGTGGCATGACACACCATGCAGGAAGAGTGGTGCAATTCCAGGGGGGCCCAACTTGGAGGTAGCATGTGTCTCTCCGCCACCCTTTTCATGGCGGGCTCACTGCCCTGAAAAGGGCGGTGAGAGGGGAACTCAGAATATGCTTGGCAGTGCCACAGCAGCACCACCAGCATATTCCTGCTCCTGACTACTGTGCGACTGCCGCGGGATCCTGGATCCCCGGCAGAAACAGCAGTCCTGTGGCGGTCTGACCCCCCAATCATAACACTGAGGGTGGGCCTGCAGTGTGGCAGTGGTCAGACTATGGACTGTCATACTTGTAATGAGGCCCTTATTCTTTCCCCAATGTTAGTTGTGTTGGAATGAGAACAGAAAGTCTATACTCAAAAAATAAGCACTTCCCGAATGTTAGTTGGGTTTGAGTCAGAAGGGTAAATTTGCACCCCCAAAAATATACACTTTCCACAATGGTTGGTAGGTGGGAGGAGGAGCAGTCAATCTGCACTCCACAAAATGAATCACCTATCCTGTGGTAGTTGGATTGGATTGAGAATAGTAAATCTTATTGCCTCAAAAATATACACTTTCCCCAATGATAGTTGGCTTTGAGTGAACTTAGTAAATATGCACTCCCCAAAAAGAAGCACTTTCCACAGTGTTAGCTGGGTTGAAGTGGGAATAATAAATCTGCACTCCCCAAAAGTAAATACATTCCTAAGTGTTGAATGGGTTGGAAAAATATGTTTAAAAAAAAAGTTTTGGATGGGTTGGAATAAGAATAGTAAATCAGCACTCAACAAAATTACACTCTTTCACCCAATTGCAGTTCGGTTGCAATGAGAATAGTAAATCTGAGCTCCCCAAAATAAACACGTTTGCCCATAGTGGTTCGGTTGGAGTTAAAATTGTATTTTTAAACTCCAAAAAATCAAACACATTCCCCAATGGTATTTGGGTTTTAAGTTACAATGGTTGGTACAGATTCTTACTTCAGAAGTTCACAAAATGGGCATTGTGTGGGTTCAAAATAGTTACAATGCTTAGTATGCATTTGCATGAAATGTGTACAATAAATACGTTTTGTGATGTAGTTTATTTAATTAATATAGTAATATTATTTTTATGGTTTTTAGAAACATAAATGTTTGAAATGATTCCCCAATTTATAAATTCAAACAAATACAATAGTTATATTAAAACAATTTAAGTTAGTAATATATATAATACTTTAAACAATTATAAATATTATAGTACTTTTCTAAGAAATCGATATATTAATTATATATTGTATGTTTGTATCTATCTATCAATCAATCTATCTATCTATATATAAATATTCACTGAAAAAACATAGATTTCAGGGACATTATAGTAAGAAATTAGCATTTAAAAAGCCTTTGAAATTCACTCAAAAACCATAGGTTTCAGGGACGTTTTAGTTCAAAATTAGCATTTAAAAACCTTGGAAATGTACTGAAAAAAACACAGGTTTCAGGGACGTTACAGTTAGTAGGACATTTCACTCGTACGAAACCAGAGAAATTCGTCCGTTATATTAAGTTGAGCTAACTATAACTCGCGCCCGCGCAATGCACTGCTGATGACGTCACATGATATTACATCATTCATAACATGGCCAGTGCCATCACTGATGGCATAGCAAATGACATCACTGATGACATCGTCCAGTGACTGTGTGTGTTTCTCTTACGTTTAAATATGTTATATATATATATATATATATATATATATATATATATATATATTATCTACTGGCGGTCGCCAGTAGATAGTTATAGTTAGGACCCTGTTTCCATAGGAAATCCGCAACATTCTATTTGGAATAACTTTGGCGCCGGTCGATGAATCCTCGCGAAATTTTCAAAATAGGTGGGGCGCTACGCTCCGCTCCTACCCTGAAAGTCTCGGGGGGATTCGTCAAGCGGGGGCTGAGAAAAAAGGGGGGTCCCAAAACGCGTTTTTCCCATGCATTTTTCCATAGGACCTTTAGACACAGCTACAGCCCGAACGGCTGAACAGAGTTACTTGAAATTTGGCAGAGAGGTAGTCCTCAGGTCAAGGAAGTGCCTTTTGTAGGTCTGGTGTAAATCTGTTCAGTAGTTCCTGAGAAAATAGCATTTAAATCAATATATATATGTGGGCGGAGCCTAACCACACATCTCATCCTGAGATCTGATTGGCTGTCAGCACTTCATCCAAGAAGTGTTGGCAGCCATCTTGGGACCAATATACATGATAGCACCTCATTAAAAAGCATTGCAGTTAATAGAAGGTTTTAAGACTTTAGTTACATTATAAATCATTTGTTGATGGTACCATACTCATTTTAGGAATTGTGGTATGTTCTAAGGTGATTTCACCATGTGAAAAAGCCTTCTGCTGGGATATCATGATTGAGAGAAAAATATTTTCTCATGCTTTTACCACAGAGGTTTGGAAGGTGATCTATAAGCTAAACTGAGAGCTTATTTTCTGTAAATTCACATTATCTTTCTCAGTCATGTGAGAATGAAGTCTGACATTCTCAGTAAAACATGTACATCCAACAAGGGCAGAGACTGTCAGTTGATTCCTTTGTGTTCTACTGCAGCTTTCCAGAGTGTTCCAAAGAACTACTAGAGCGCTAACCGTCCTACTTATGATAAATGTATGGCACACCTGAAGCCATCTTGCTTGGATTAAAGTGGTAACTCTTAAAACATTTAATTTAAAAAGGAACAAAATGAGGGGGTTCATTTTTCCATAAAAAGTATGATTAGTGCTGCAGAAAGAAAAATGAGGGCACATTTTGAGTGACTTCTCAAATCCTCTTCTATTTCATTAAAAAATTCTGACATGCAGACTGAAACATGCACTTTCAATACCAGCAGCAGTTTTCCCTGGTGAGCAGTAGCTTTACTACAGTGATCTAATGAGCAAAAAGAGTGCTAACATTCTGATTTTATGGCAAATGTGTGACACATTTGAATGCCTTCTTGGTGGAATCAAAGTAAAAAACTGAAAGTATTTCCTACTGAGGAGACTGCAGTAAATGAGGAAATTAGGAAACTTCATAACAAATAAGTCTCCCAAGATGGCCACCAGAGACAAAAGAGCCCAAATGTAGCCCAAATATCACCCAGATGTAGCCCAAGTATAGCCCAATGACAGAATGTCCAAGAATGTTCTTAAAAACAACTAGAGCACTTACTGTCTTCATTATGACAAAGGTATGGCACACCTGAAGCCATCTTGATTGGAATAAACTGGTAACACTTAAAACATTTAATTTAAAAAGGAACACAATGAGGGGGTTCATTTTGCCATAGAAATTATGATTAATGCTGAAGAAAGAAAATGAGGGCACATTTTGAGTGACTTCTCAAATCCTCTTCTATTTCATTAAAAAATTCTGACATGCAGACTGAAACATGCACTTTTAATACCAGGAGCAGACTTCCATGGTGAACAGTAGTTTTACTACAGTGATCTAATGAGCAACTAGAGTGCTAACATTCAGAATTTATGGCAAATGTGTGACATATCTGAATACCTTCATGATGGAATCAAAGTAAAAAACTGAAAGCATTTCCGACTGAGGAGACTGCAGTACATGAGGAAATTAGGAAACTTCATAACAAATAAATCTCCCAAGATGGCCACCGGAGACAAAAGAGCCCAAATGTAGCCCAAAATCACCCAGATATAGCCCAAATATAGCCCAATGACAGAAGTGTGCAAAACACTTATTATTTTGTGTTTTTGCAGTGTTATATAGTGCAGACTTGTCAGGTATTGGAGTGCTTTAAATGAGCATTGGTTAGATCACACAAGAACAAATTCATTTTGGTTGTAGACATGGGGAGACTAAGTGATTTGACCAGAATCACAGAATGTCGAGCTGAAGCAGAAACTTCAACCTGGTTCCCCAGTTGCAAAGTCTGCAGTTCTGGAAGTAACACCACATCCTCTCCCCTAAGTGCAACATTTAATCAAGTTGTCAACTAGATAAAAAAACATAAAGATAACAAATAATTTAAAAGTGCTTTGTCGCTATTTGAAAACTCAGAAAATATGTCCTTATTTTAGTCTTTTAGAGCACTAACCATAATTTTGAAGCCAATAAGACCCTCTCATATATGTAATTTCTAAAGGAATGCTCTAGGTATTACAGTTTTGATTACATTAAGATGATGTCAGGCGTTCCACACTTTTGTAATAAATATAGAATGTTAGCAATCTAGTTGTTCATTAGGATACTGTTGAGAGGCAGAGGCCAGGGGCACGGACTCTGAAAATTGAAGGCAGGTAGGAGGGTGCAAAGGCAACAATTTAACCACACTGAGCAGGCAGGAAGGGCCGTGGAAGCACAACAGACTATGGAGGGCAGTGGAAAGGGGGGCAGGGGCAACAAACCAACAATACAGGACTTGCAAGAGAGGCTGTTGGAGGGAAGATCTATTACGGGTCAAGGAAGCTAGGGGCGGTCCCCAGAGCCCCGGGAGCCACCACAGAACTGAGCAGGAGAGTGAGTCAGGGACAAAAGGGGCACCTTAATTTGAGGCGGGGTGCCTAGGAACGCTTGCTCCAAAAATGAAGAAAACAGACATATGAGACATGGAATTGGAGGCAGAATACAATGGCAGTTTAATGAGAAGATGCAACTTCAAAGAAACCACAGAATAGAGACATAAAGTACAAAATACAGAATCCAGATAATCATACAGCTGTCATGATATTCTCTGTATCTCAATTAATGGACTGACAGAGAGAGAGAGAAAACACATCTATAAATGCATCATGAGAAACAAGTTACACCAAGGAAAATGTTACCTAGGGACACTCACATTTACTCTTAGAGCAAGCATTCCTGCAATTACAATACAACATCTTTTAACCCCTTCGGTGCTCATGACGGAACGGTTCCGTCATGAGCCACGGTTGAGCTGTGCTCATGACGGAACCGTTCCGTCATGACCACGCCCGCGCAAGATTCCGTCAGCACAGCGGCGGAATCTGCGCAGCATGGAAGGGGTTAAATGCAAAAGTAAAGAGAACAATGGTTAAACATAACATGACATTTCATATAGGTAAAATAGAATAAGATACTTCAAGCAAAGCAGAGCAAGACATTTTAAGCAAAGGAAGACAAGAGCTCCCAGTTCTTGGGGAAAACCTGCACAGCCTGTTAACCTACATACAGACGGCGAGGTTGTCCGTCGATATCTGTGGGTGCTCCCTTTTTATATCATTTTGTGGGCTCCTTTGCACGCTACATCTACCTACGTATGCTACCCAAAAGCTTCGTCTGCAGATTTTACCAGACATTTCGTCATTTACCCACTTATTGCTGACAATGGACTGGGTGAAAAGGTCAGTCTCTCAGGCCAATCGCTTATCGTAAGTTCCATAGAGCAAGCAGAAAATAATGGGTGTTGTACAGGAATTCAATATATTCATGTATAAAATCTCCTCAGTTCTCCTAACTTGACGCTCTGCGGTTGCCACTTCCTTAAAAGCGGGAAACCTGCCCAGGAAGCAAGTACCAGTCCAGGATGCAGCCTACTGTATGTCGACAGCTTCAGGGGGATGTTGAACTTTGATACCGAGCACGGAGCACTCGGGTAGGGTGGGGGCTACTAGTTTGGAGCAGAAGGCCTCGCAGACCTGCCTTCAGACTGCTATACACTAAAATTGCAGAGCTATGGTCAATTTAACAAAGAGGCCTACATATTGAACAGAAGGGCCTACACAGGGGTTTTATGCTGGCTGAGTGGTAAGGATGTCTCAGGATAATTATATAGCAACACAGGACCCGCTGGTCAATTTAATACGGCCTACAAATGCGGCTGGCAGGGCAAGGGCAAGGGTCTCATACTTCAGGTGTGGACAGAACGGGCCAGGGGCCCCCTGTGATACAAAATCTACCCTCCTTCAAGGCTGTGGCAATGTAATAGACCATTGTGGGCAGAAGGAAGAGGCAATGGTAGTACAACCATACATGCCAACAGACCCGATACAGCCAGGAAACGTCCAATGTTTTTAAGCTCAAATGGGCTTTATTTGATCTGTCTCCTGTCTACAATATCCTCTTTTTCAATGTAACTCAAAGGGGAAAATCAATACCCCAGTTTTTTTTCAAAATCTCCCTCTTACCAAGTTCAAAATGTTCGCAAGTATGGTACATTGGATCATGGAAGGAAATGGGATAGGGACATGGACTTGGATAACAGAGGACAGGAGAGACATGGAGAGGTGCACCAAACTGACCCTGCAGGGCAGGCATCAGGGTTTGCAGCAGCACAATACACTACACAGGGCATGCAGGACGGGAGTGCAGCACAACAATCCATAGAAAGCAAGAGGGAGGGGACAGGACCATGCACATGGACAACAGAGAACAGAGGGGCAAGAGGCAATGGTAGCTAGCTGACCATAATGGACAGACAGGAGAGAAGGCTGCAGCATAACAGACCATAAAGGGCAGGAGGGACGGATCAGGGGCATTACAATGGAACAGACAAGCCAGGAGGGAGGGAGTAGGGGTCTGCACATGTAAACAGAGGGCTGGGGGCAAGGGGGCAGGGCAGGAGCAGCAAGATAGCCATGGAGGTCAGGCAGGATGGGCACTAGAAGCAAGACACAACATGAAGAGCAACAGTGAGACTGTGATGGCATACACACAGACCATGGAGGGAAGGTGGGAGGGGGTCAGGGGCAGCTAACTGACCACACAGGGAAGGTGGGAGGGGCCATGGCAGCACAGAAGACCATGCATAGCAAGTGGGAGGGTTAGTGGCAGCACAATGGCTATGATGGGCAAGAAGGAGGGTGCAGGGGCATGCACAAAGGACGATGGAGGATAGAAGGGAGGGTCAGGACCTGTGCACAGACAAGAAAGTTCAGGGGAAGGGGCCTCACAACAGACCACACGGGGCAGGCAGGAGGATCAGTTGCAGCACAACAGACCAGGGACGGCAGAAGGGTGTGGCAGTACAATGGACCATGTAGGACAGGAGGAAGAGGATAGAGGCATGGCATGTGGACAGGCAGGGTGGAGGTGGCAGGGACAGGTTACAGTCATCTGACAATGCTAGGCAGGTGGGAGGGGAGTGGCAGCTCAACAGAACACTCAGAGTAGATAGGAGTGGCAGGTCCATGGGACATGGTGGGCAAAAAGGATGGAGCAGGGGCATGCACAAAGACATCGGAGGGCAGGGGGAAGGAGAATAGGGGCAGCAAGCTAAGCACAGAGTTTAAGCAGGAGGTCAATGATGGGGCATAGAATTGGGCAATGGAGGGCAGGAGGAGTGGACTGGTACATCATACTAAATTGAGGGCAGTGGCAGCACATCAGACCATGCATGGCAGGAGGGAGGAGGCTAGTCCATGGATTCACACAACAGAGGATAGGGAGGAGGGGGATGGGGCAGCAAGCTAACTGTTCAGAGAAGGCAGGTATTAGAAACTTTATTGTTTTTAAAACATTTTGTCTGTGCAAACTACTTAAAATATGAACAAGTATGCAGCATAATCTCACTTTTATTCAGGAAGAAGAAGACGTTAGTGACTGTGACTCCGGGCTCACTTGGCAAAAACACCCCCTGACCCTCCACCCCCTATCGCAAAATGTAATGCCCGTGAAAAGGGTAGGTGAACACAGTGTTATATAGAACATAGTCCTGAGAGCACGATTGAAAATGAAAACTAGATATAGTGTATGGTATAAACTATGCACCAAAAAGTGTGATATAAGATGAACCAGGCGTGAAATATAATATGCAATACATTGTGCGCAATGACAGATTCATTGGAGAGCGCGAGATAGCACAGGCACTAGCGCGTGCTATGCGATATGCGCCTTGGAGTGTAATATGCACAGGGCAGTGTTGTGTAACCTAACTAGTCTCTAAAGTTGTAATATAAAATATGTGCTGGGGAGTGTAACGTTGCATATTCACTGTGACAAAGATATGGATCCCAGATTGTAATATGTATGGCATAGCACTGTGCGTTATAACATAGGCATCGAGGAAGGCACGTTAGATGGGGCAATATAACCCGTGCGAAGACAAGTGTGGCATGACATTTTCACGGGGTGGTGTTACAGTGCACATGGGCTAGAGAGTGTCATAGCATATGCACTAGCTAGTGGAATACAATACAGAGGTGTGTGGCACTCGGCAGGCAATGGTGGGTGTAACACAGCATTGGGCTCTGTCAGGAGCGCGCTGTGACTCGCAAGTGATGTTCGTCCCCTTTCCAGAGAGTAAAATAAAAAGTATTACACATCCGGCAGTGGATGTGTGTTTTATTAACTGTGAGGGGGGTTTCTTGCATAGTTTTGGTCGAATTTTTGTCGAATCCCCTTTGAATGGCTTGGTGTGCATGTGTATTAAATGTGCCCGTCAATAGCTACCGATGTTTGTATAAATAAACGACAAGGGTGTCTACCGGGATTAGGCACGGTAGAGCATCAGACATGTCAGAGCTTCACTAGTGGTGTAAATACATTCCACGTGGATTAATTGCATGCATAGTCGCCTTTTAATGAATATCACGCAAATCGTCATGGTGATAGGTACGTACGGTTTGTCCAGCATGTCCTAGGTGTGTCTATAAATATATATTTTTTAAAAATAATAAAAAACAGTGGCCGGCCCTGGGGATTGGGGTCAAAAAAATATAATTAGGAGACAGGCCCTGGGGGATGGGGTCATCAGGGCCAATAAATTAGAATAAGAAGGGGAACCACACAGCCCCCCTTCTTAAAAAAATAAAATAAATAAAAGACTGGCATCGTGCCGGAGGCCATGCCCCCTCCATGCAGCACTCTGCAAACGCGCCCCCAACAGGCATCTCCAGTATGCGCCAGGGAGCTGCGCTGCAGACAGGTGTTCTGAGGCCAAGCCCCTTTTTACACCTCTCTGCAACGCAGCTCTGTGGCGCTTACTGGAGGTACCTAGTGGTCTAGTGTGACCCTAGGGACCCTTAGGATTCAAGGGGACTTAATCTCTCAACTTAGAACAGCCACAGGGCGCGTTTACACAGTGGTGAAGGGAGGGGACGGGGCCTGAGGTGACGTGTGCAAACACGCACCATGGCACGTTTTAAATTGGGGATATAATTTCCCTTCAATACTGAGGGCCCCTGGGGGCTAACTAGCCCACCAAGTGCTTCCAGTAAGCGCCACTGAGCTGCATTGCAGAGAGGTGGTCCAGGCCGTGCCACTTTTTACACCTCTCTGCAACGCAGCTCTGTGGCACTTACTGGAGGTACCTAGTGGGCTAGTTGGACCCTAGGGACCCTCAGGACTCAAATGAACTTAATCTCCCAACTAAAAACGGACACAGGGCGTGTTTACACAATGGTGAAAGGAGGGGACGGGGCCTGAGTTAACGTGTGCAAAAACGCCCTGTGGCCTGTTTTAAGAGGTAGTTTTAATCCCCATGCCCTATTATATACTAGGGGCTTATAGAGGAGGTAAGGCTAATCACAGGGGGACCCCAACGCATAATGTTCCCTAGTGTATGTAGGTGTTTTCACTGTATTCTAAGTGTCTTTTAACATAGCACTGGCTCTAGGACTGGTTAGTCAGACTCAGTTACCACCAGTATCCGTCTGAAAAAGTTGAGGGTACAGGATGATTTTGCAACAAGGCTTCTCTCTGCTCTTCTTTTTGTTCTTTCTGCACGTTATCCTTCTTCCTGCACTTATCTTCGTATTTGAGGACTTCTGTTGCTTCTTTCTGCACTTCTTTTGTTTCTTTCTGTGCATTTTTTCTTCTTTCTTCACATGTCCTATCTCTGTAGGCATAGTTAGAAATTAGCATTTAAAAAACCTTTGAAATTAACAGAAAAAACCATAGGTTTCAGGCACGTTATAGTTAGGAATTAGCATTTAAAAAACCTCAGAAATTCACTGAAAAAACCATAGGTTTCAGGGGTGTTATAGTTAGCTGGACTTTTCACTTGTACAAAACCATTGAAATTCCCCCGTTATAGTTAGTTCAGCTAACTATAACTCGCGCGCCCGCAATGCACTGCTGATGACGTCACATATTACATCACTCATGACATGGTCAGTGACATCACTCATGACATCACTGATGACATCTCAAATGACATCACTGATGACATCACTGATGACATCATCCTTGTGATAGAGTGGCAGACCTCCTCTCACCCTAATATAACCTTTGATACACACATTCAAAAATAGAGACTAAAATTTTCAAAACAATGGACATACCAATACCAGTTACAACAACCTCTTCAGTAATTCTAAGATCCACATACACATCCACTCATTCACCAACAGTCCAATACAGTCACTCATACATGTACTCACTCATCATATGTACTCATACACCTATACATTCTGTTACACAATGCCACTCATCCATAGAGTTACTCACACACATAGTCACTCATGCTAATAAAGAATCAAACATACATTTACTTGCATATACAGTTATACACACACCACCACACTTACTTCTACGGAAACTTACACATACTTAGTCTTTTAAACAATCACTTATAGAAACACATACTTATTCATACAGGAACTCTTTCAATCTCTCACTCTCACATATACTCACATATATACACCAATAGTCACATATACTAGTTTAAAACATATGTAGTTACTCATAAAGACACTATTGAGACAGTCATTCACTCACTAACACACCCATACACACACTCATCCACCCATACAGTCCTGCACACATACTGTGTTCAACACATACAAACAGTGAGTCACTCATTCATGCACCTATGCACTACGTAATACCCCCACTGAACCATGCAGACACTCAGACTGATACTCAAAAAACCAACTAATAACCTATATAGACACCCATGTAGCTACTCACCAACCCATGCAGCCACTTATACACAAAGTGAGAGACTGATACCGATATTTACATATTTAAACATTACTCACTAAGCCATGTATTCACTATGATACACTTAATCAGTCAGTTACACAATCAATTTTTCAAAAACAAATCATCCATTTAGACACTTATATACCCATTTATTCTTCCATCGACCTTGAGATATACATATATAAAACATATTTAATTTTCAGAATAACACACATTCACTGGATGATGTCATCAGTGATGTCATCAGTGATGTCATTTGAGATGTCATCAGTGATGTCATGAGTGATGTCACTGACCATGTCATGAGTGATGTAATATGTGACGTCATCAGCAGTGCATTGCGGGCGCGCGAGTTATAGTTAGCTGAACTAACTATAACGGGGGAATTTCAATGGTTTTGTACAAGTGAAAAGTCCAGCTAACTATAACACCCCTGAAACCTATGGTTTTTTCAGTGAATATATATATTTCTTAACCACTCGTAAGCACACTTCCTGGGGGGAAATCACGAGCGCAGACCTCTTATCGTGCCAACAGTTTTATTTATTTACAATCCCCATAACGGATGTCAGGACGCGTTTCGGCCGTCACAGCAGCCTTGGTCACCTGACCACACATCCGTGCAGACCCGGTATTTAAAGTGCAAATGCAACACATTTTTTTACTTTTCTGTCATAGACATAGAAAACCTGTATACACGAAGAAATACTATATAGGCACAATGCGATTGAAATGGAAATTCAGTTTTCACAATTTCATAAATTGTATTGCATTGCGCCTGACAATAATAAAAGCCTGAATGCATATATTAATATCAGTAAAAATACTTCAATTGTGTCTCTTTGTGTCACGTCATAATATGTCACATTAATATCCATATAAAGTGCTCACCGTGCTAAAGAAAAAAGCCCTAAATGAGGGACAACTTAAAAAGAAAAAAGGATAACCACAGTAGTCCGTCAGATAACAAGTATGTTAAAGTGCATAAATGCCCCACTGATGGAAGGACATAAAGTGGCTAGTGCTAATCTAAATAGAGTGAGGCGAACAAACCTATAAAATCAGATAAGGTGCTTAATGCAACAGTACTTGATAATCTAGTTTAACTAATGCTACTAGTGCTTGTCAAACTCTATGTACAGTTTCAGATAAAGTGCATGATGTAACAATACTAAATACCATAAAGTGACCAGTGTAACTAGTGCAAAACACATCTCGGCAATCAACTAATGGAGACCACCGATCTAAAAATACAATTCAATCCTATTATGTAAAAATACAGAATGGACGGAGAAAATATCCCATACGCAATTCATTTTTAGCAATCAAATTCATCTGAGTCACGAAAGGCAAACAGAATATACAGACATTATATATGAGGGATAAAAACCAGTGACATGATTAAAATGATAAATAAAAGGAGATGGGAATATAAGATTATTAATACTACCCTACAATGTCCTAAAACCAATCATTAAAATATGCACATAGGACCCCAATATGTATTCCACCTATATTTGTTGTGTGATGGAACTAAGGAATGGATGTGTATGCCTGTATAAAATTCAAAGAAAGGTGTAAAGATCCTCCGTGGCATTGAGGCCACCTGGCCATTTCGAATCGAACTCTAAAATGTATTGAGTTTCCAAACGACGCAGTGTGGCCTCCCTATTGCCACCTCGTTTTCTCAGTGGTACAGATTCGATGGCAAAATATTTCAGGCATTTAGGGTTGCTGTTGTGTACCTTTTCAAAGTGCCTAGCCACGGGGTAATTTTGATCCTTGTTATTAATGGCTCTAATATGTTGCAAAATGCGTTTGTGTACCGCCAGCTTTGTGCTGCCAATATATTCTAAAGTGCAGTCACATTCCAGGACATAGACACAATAGTCCGTTTTGCACGTAAGGTGTTGTTTGATTTCCCGTTGTGTATTGGGGAATTTCGTGCAGTAAGTTTTGGTATTTGTACCAAATTGGCAGGCCTTGCATATAGAGCATTTGTAAAAACCATTTCTAATAGACAGCCACATTTGTTTGTTGGAGGTATCTTGGCTGTTGACAGTTAACATGTTACCCATACTTTTTGCTTTACGGAAGGTGATAGAGGGATTGAGTGGCATAAGTCCCCCTATCACTGGGTCTTCACGTATAAAATGCCAATGTTTCCTCATGATATTCCTTAATTCCTTTTCCTGTTTGGAATATGTTAAAATAAGGCGTACTGGTTCATTATCAGTATTTGAAACCTAATTTTTATCTTTTTTTCTGTATTCCAAAATTTCCTCTCTTGGTTTTAGCCGGGATCTTTTCATGGCCGCTTCCACTACTTCCAAACTATACCCTCTATCTAAAAACCTAGTCATGCATTCTTTTTGTTTAATTTCCATATCCAGAGGGTCACTACATATACGTCGGATACGGAGCATCTCCCCATACGGGATGCTTTTAATAAGATGTGGGGGATGCGCACTGGTTGCATGAAGGAGTGTGTTGCCTGCCGTAGGTTTTCTAAAAAGGGTAGTAGTTAAAATGTTATTATTAACTAAAACCTGTACATCTAAAAATGTCACTGTCTCATTACTAACATTTGATGTAAAAGAAAGATTAAAATTATTACAATTGATTTCCTCTACAAATTTGAGTACACTTTCCTTAGATCCCTGCCATATGATAAAAAGATCATCAATATAACGAAACCATCGCATCACATTTTGAGTAAAAATCTGCTGATATTGTCGCCTGATCACCAGCTCCTCCCACCAGCCCATAAATAAACAAGCATAGCTGGGGGAGAAGCTGGCGCCCATAGCTACTCCTCGTAGTTGCTGGAAAAAACAACCATTAAATAAAAAAAAGTTATTTTCCAAACAGAAGGAAAGCATGTTCAGTAACATTTTAGTATGATCAGCAAATTCAATTGTCCTGGTACTCAAATAAAACTCTGCCGCTCTCAGGCCATCTTGATGTTTGATGCTGGTGTATAATGAACATACATCTAGGGTGACTAATAGATAATCCTCTTTCCATTTAAAATTATCAATCTTTTTAAGGAAGTCACCAGTATCTTGGATGTATGAATCCAGTTTTTTCATATGGTCTTGCAGGAAATAGTCAATGTATTTTGAAAGGTTCTCAAAGGGGCCATCACAGGCAGATATGATAGGTCTGCCCGGAGGTGAGGTCAGACTTTTATGGACCTTGGGGATGAAGTACATGTAAGGCGTTGATGGATATTCTTTTTTGATGAATTTGAATTCTTCCCAGCTAAGGAGACCCAAACCTTTCCACGCCAATAAGTTTTTAAATAGAGTCTCCTGCGCATTTTTATATTTGAAAGGGGTACTTTTGCTATAACATCCTACTTCATCCAATTGTCTGTACGCCTCTTTGAGATAGTCCGCTGTGGGCCAAAGTACAATATTTCCCCCTTTATCGGAGTTGCGGATTATTAAATCAGCCTTCTGTAGCTTGGAAATCAATTGTTTAAATCTCCTTTCTTGATTGCAATATTTCTTTTTTCTTACTGAATTGCTCATGTACATAAGTTTTTTTAGTTGAACTGTCACATGGTCATTAAAGGTGTCCAGCCCGTCATGGGACGAAAGAGGGATAAATTTGGATTTGGGTTTGAAGGGAGTATCAGGCTTCTTTTGATTGAGAGGTGGCATTGATTCACCTGCCTCTACATGGTCGCCTGTTGCCAGTTGATATAAATCATTGTATAAGGCTGCATCAGAGACTTGGAGGTTGCTGGGACTGTTACTGTTGCTAGACCTTTTGTCAATATCCAGGGCCGGCTTCTGTAGATATAATTTTTTGAGTTTTAGTTTCCTAATAAATAGGTACACGTCTGCCCTGGTACGAGTATAATGGAAACTCGTTTCCGGGCAGTAGCTCAAGCCCAAACTCAATAGTTGGTTTTCTGCTTTCGTGAGGTCTATTTGTCCCAGGTTGATGATAGTTTTGATTTTATCAGCCTGAAGAACAACATTCTCTGTCTCTAATACCTTCGGGAGCGTCCGCGACCGCGTCCTCTCTTCCTTGGTTCGCCGTTGCTTGTTTGCCCGACGTCTCGCCCGTCTTCTTTGGCATTTTGTGGTGCCTTCATGTCTTGTGGTCTTGGTCTCAATGTCTCCCTTCTTCCCTGTTTTAAAACATCCAACTCTTCCCCCACCGTCAGTTTAATTCCTGATGTATTACGTGTCCCTTCATTTTCAGATTCACTTTCCAGTGCAGAACTGGAAAGTGAGGAAAGTTCCACTTGTTCCATTTGAGGTCCCTTATTCCCATATCTTTTTTTGGCTGTAGCTGCTCTCAGGGAATCATAGCGTCGCGAGAAGGTGAAGATTTGACCATTTGCGTAATCATCGCGGTCCCTTTTAAACTTCCATATCTTCCGTTCCTTTATTTTCTCCTCCTCTTTTTCCAGCCGCTTGTTCATCTCTTCCCTTAATTTTGCTTGCTGCTGGGGATCATGTTTTTGTTGTTCAATGTATGCTTCATGCGCGTCTATTTTTATTTGCAAGGCTGCCCCATCAATTTCAGCATATTTTACTAAAATCTGGACTAGACGCCTGGAAGAGTCCAGATTGCATTCTCCCCATTCTGCCATCATAAGGGGATTGGGTGTCTCATAACTGGGGGCCAGCATAATGCGAAGCCCCCTTGGAATTCTTCCAACGTCTAAATATCTTTTAAGTGATCGGGCTTCCCACCACTTGGCAGTTTCTTGTTTTTTCATTTTCTCCAGAATTTTGAATTGTTCTCTTAAGCCAGTAGGCTCTTTGTTAGTCTCATTTGATGCCTTTGTTTGTATAGTCGCCTCATTCTCTAAAGCATCAGAGAATATTTCATTAGCGGCATTATATATATATATATATATATATATATATATATATATATATATATATATAATAGTTAGGACCGAGTTCCCATAGGAAATCTGAAAATTCTATTTTAAATAACTTTGGCGCCGGTTGACTTATCTTCGTGAAATTTTCAAACCTAATGGGGCGCTACGCTCAGCTCCTACAAAGTCTCGGGTTGATTCGTCAAGCGGGGGCTGAGAAAAAAGGGGGTCCCAAAACGCGTTTTCCCCATGCATTTTCCCATAGGACCTTTAGTTTAAGGTACAGCCCGAACGGCTGAACAGAATTACTTGAAATTTGGCAAAAAGGTAGTCCTGAGGTCAGGCATGTGCCATTTGCATAAATGGTGTCAATCTGTTCAGTAGTTCCTGAGAAAATTGCAGTTAAAAGTACATAAATATCTATATGCGTGCACCGTGCACGCACGGTGCTCTCACGGGGCGTGCACCAAATGTTCGCGAGCGTAATTCTGATTGGTGGTTAGATGTCAGTCAACATTCCAATCGGTCGAAATCAGGAAGTGTCGGACGCCATTTTGTGTGTGACAGTGAAAAAGAAAGGTGGAGAACGTGAAAAGGGGGCAGGGTAGAGATTTCCTGACCCCCTAACCTTTGTCAGGGGTTCCCTGAAGGACCCCAAAGGGTGAATTTTTTATTTTTTTTCTTCAAAAAATCTCGGGGTGCGCGCACGGTGCGCACACCCCCCCAGCCGCCATTTTGAGTTTTAGAGGCAGAAGAGAGCTAAAAACACAAGTGGAGAACGTGAAAAGGTGGTAGGGCAGAGAGTCCCTGACCCCCTAGACCTTCTCAGGGGGTCCCTAAAGGACCTCGTAAATCAAAAAACACCATTTTCCTTAATAAAAAAAATTGCCGGTGCACGCATGGTGCGCGCACGGTGCGCGCACGGTGCGCGCACCATGAAAAACCCTTAAAAAAAAAAACATTTTAAACTGTTTATAAGTTTATAGAAGATATTAACTATGCTGTTCAACTTTATCCAAATTAAAAAAAAAGAGCTGAGCCATTCCATATTACAGGATACAGTCAATCTATAACTATATACATAGGTAGTTTATTGTAAAATAAATATATAAAAAATATAATAATACATACATAAATTAGCATTTAAAAAACCTTACAAATTCACAAAAAAAACATAGGTTTCACACACGTTATAGTTAGGAATTAGCATTTAAAAAACCTTGCAAATTCACTGTAAAAACCATAGGTTTCACACACGTTATAGTTAGGAATTAGCATTTTAAAAACCTTGCAAATTCACTGAAAAAAACATAGGTTTCCCACACGTTATAGTTAGGAATTAGCATTTAAAAAACCTTGCAAATTCACTTAAAAAACCATAGGTTTCACACACGTTATAGTTAGGAATTAGCATTTAAAAAACCTTGTAAATTCACTGTAAAAACCATAGGTTTCACACACGTTATAGTTAGGAATTAGCATTTTAAAAACCTTGCAAATTCACTGAAAAAAACATAGGTTTCCCACACGTTATAGTTAGGAATTAGCATTTAAAAAACCTTGCAAATTCATTGAAAAAACATAGGTTTCACACATGTTATAGTTAGCTGGACATTTCACTCGTATAAATCCATTGAAATTCCCCCGTTATAGTTAGTTCAGCTAACTATAACTCGCGCGACCGCGATCCACTGCTGATGACGTCACATATTACATCACTCATGACATGGTCAGTGACATCACTCATGACATCACTCATGACATCTCAAATGACATCACTGATTACATCATCCTTGTGTAAGAGTGGCAGACCTCCTCTTATCCTAATATAAACTTTGATACACACATTGAAAAATACAAACTAAAGTTTTGAAAACTATAGAGATACCAATACCAGTTAGAACAACCTATTCAGTAATTCCAAAATCTACATACGCATCCACTCATTCATCAACACTTCTATATAGTCACTCATACATGTACTCAGTCATCATATGTACTCATACACCTATCCATCCTGTTACACACCTACACTCATACATAGAGTTACTCACACACATACTCACACATGCAAATAAACATCCATTTACTTGCATATACAGCTATACACACACCACTACACTTACTTCTACAGAAACGTACGCATACTTACTCTCTTAAACAATCACTTATAGAAACACATACTTATTTATACAGGAACTCTTCCAATCTCTCACTTTCATATATCCTCACTTATATACATCAATACTCACATATACTAGTTTAAAACATATGGACTTACTCATAAAGACACTATTGAGACAATCATTCACTCTCTTACTCACCCATACACACACTCATCCACCCATACTGTCCTGCTCACATACTGTCTTCAAAACACATACATACAGTGAGTCACTCATTCATGCATCTATATGCTAAGTAACATCCCCCACTGAACCATACAGACACTCATACTGATACTCTAAAAACGAACTAATAACCCATATACACACTCATGTAGCTACTCACCAACCCATGCACCCACTTATACACAAAGTGAGACACTGATACAGATATTTAAAGATTTAAACATTACTCACTAATACTTGTATTCACTAAGATACTGTTAATAAGTCAGTTATACAATTAATTTTACAAAAAAAACATCCATTTAGACACTTATTTACCCATTTATTCTTCCATTAACCTTTAGATATACATATATAAAAAATATTTATTTTTCAGAAAGACACATATTCACTGGATGATGTCATCAAAGATGTCATCAGTGATGTCATTTGAGATGTCATCAGTGATGTCATGAGTGATGTCACTGACCATGTCATGAGTGATGTAATATGTGACGTCATCAGCAGTGGATTGCGGTCGCGCGAGTTATAGTTAGCTGAACTAACTATAACGGGGGAATTTCAATTTTTTTGTACGAGTGAAATGTCCAGCTAACTATAACATGTGTGAAACCTATGTTTTTTTCAGTGAATATGTATATATATATACATATATATATATATATATATATATATATTTATATATATGCCAAGGAGTATTGAAGAATGAGTGGGTGTTTAAGTGTCTGAATAGATGATTTAGTAGGTGCGTGACTGACTGAATAAGTGAGTGATTAAGTGTGTCTTACTGAATGCATGAGTTAGTGACTAAACTGTGTGAATGTCTGTATCAGTCTGTCAGTTGGTGTGTAAGCGGCTACATGGGTTGGTGAGTTGCTACATGAGTGTATATATAGGTTATTGATTTGTTGTCTGAGTATCTGTATGGGTGCCTGAGTGTCTGTGTGGGTGGGTGGGGGGGGTGACTGTGCATAGATGTGTGAGTGGGTGATTCACTGGGTGTATGGGTTCAAGAGTGTATCTGTGAAGGGCTGTATAGGTGGGTGAGTGTGTGTATGGGTGTGTGGGGTAAGTGAATGGATGTCTCAGTGGTACATCTGTAAGTAAGTACATATGTGAAAGGCAGAATATGTGAGTGTTGGAGTATATAAATGACTATATGTGAGCGTGAGTGATTGTGAGAGTGGCTGTATGGATGAGTGTGTGCTTGTATCAGTGATTGTATAAGAGAGTAAGTATGTGTTAGTATCTGTGTGAATACGTTAAGTGGTGGGTGTATAACTGTATGGGTGAGTAAATGGGGTGTGATTGTTTGTATTACTGACTAGGTGTGTGAGTAACTCTATGGATGAGTGGCAGTGTGTGAGTGTCTGTATGGGTGTATGAGTGCATATGATAGCGCTGTACTAATGAGTGACTGCATGTATGAGTGACTGTATGGTTGAATGAGTGGATGTGTGTGTAGGCCTAGGAATCAGTGATTGGGTATGTAGTAACTGGTAATGGTGTGTCTATGGATTCAAAAATAGTAGTCTGTATTTTAGAGTGGGTGTATCAAATGTTATATTAGGATGTGAGGCGGTGCATCAGATTATCACGTGGCTGATGTCATCAGTGATGTCATTTGAGATGTCATCAATGATGTCACTGGCCATGTCATGAATGATGTAATATGTGATGTCTTTAGCAGTGCATTGTGGGTGCGCAAATTATATTTAGCTAAACTAACTATAACGGGGGAATTTCTCTGGTTTTGTATGAGTGAAATGTCTAACTAACTATAACATCACTGAAACCTGTGTTTTTTTAGTGAATTTCTAAGGTTTTTAAATGCTAATTTCTAGCTATAACATCCCTCAAACCTATAGTTTTTTCAGAGAATTGCTATGGTTTTTCAAATGCTAATTCCTAACTATAACGTCCCTGAAACCTATGGTTTTTTCAGTGAATTTCAAAGGTTTTTTAAATGCTAATTTCTATCTATGCCTACAGAGGTAGGACATGTGCATAAAGAGGAGGAAACGCGCAGAAAGAAGCAAGAGATATGTAGAAAGAATCAACAGAGGAGAAGAAAGAGGCCTTGTTGCAAAGTCATCCTATGCCCCCAACTTTTTTGCTGACTGGTACTGGTGGTAACTGACTCTGCCTAACCAGGGCCGAAGCCAGTGCTATGCTGAAAGACACTTAGAATACAGTAAAAACACCTACATTCACTAGGGTACACTATGGGTTGGGGTACCCCTGTTATTGGCATGACCTCCCTGTAAGGCCCTGGTACATAATAGGGCAGGGGGTTAAAACTACCTAGGTATGGAAAGAGGGAAGAGGGGTGCAGAAAGATGCAAGAGTGGTGCACAAAGAAGCAAGTGAGGTGCAGAAAGAGGCAACAGAGGTGCAAAAAGAAGCAAGAGAAGTGCAGAAAGAGGCAATTAAAGTGCACAGAGAGGCAAAAAGTATACAGAAAGAGGCAAGATGGGTGCAGAAAGAAGCAAGAGAAGTGCAGAAAGAAACAACAGAGGTGCAGATGAAGGCAAGAGAGGTACACAAAGAAGCAAGAGGGGCACAGAAAGAGGCAGGAGGGGTGCAGAAAGAAGGAAGAAAAGTGCAGAAAGAAGCAACAGAAGTACAGAAAGAGGCAAGTGAGGTGCAGAAACAGGCAGGAAATGTGCAGAAACAAGTAAGACCACTGAAGAAAGAACCAACAGAGATGCAAAAAGAGACACGAAGGGTGCAGAAAGAAGGAAGAGAAGTGCAGAAAGAAGCAACAGAGGTGCTGAAAGAGACGCGAAGGGTGCACAAATAGGCAAAAAAAAGTGCAGAAAAAAAACAGAGGTACAGAAAGAGGCAAGAGAGGTATAGAAACAGGCAGGAAAGGTGCAGAAAGAAGCAAGAGCAGTGCAGAAAGAACCAACAGAGGTGCAAAAAGAGTCAAGAGGGGTGCAGAAAGAAGCAAGAGAAGGTCAGAAAGAGGCAAGAGAATTGTTAAAAAAAACAACAGAGGTGTAAAAAGAAGCAAGAGAAGTGCAGAAAGAGGCAAGTGAGGTACAGAAAGAAGCAAGAGCAGTGCAGAAAGAGCCAACAGAAGTGCAAGATGGGTACAGGAAGAAGAAGTAGAGAGGTGCAATAAGAGGCAAGAGGGATACAGAAAGGGGCAGGAGGGGTGCAGAAAGAAGGAAGAGAAGTGCAAAAAGAAGCAACATAGGTGCTGAAAGAGGTGCAAAGGGTGCAGAAAGACCAAGCGAAGTGCAGAAAGAAGCAATAGAGGTACAGAAAGAGGCAATAGAGGTGCAGAAACAGGCAGGAAAGGTGCAGAAAGACCCAACAGAGGTAAACAAAGAGGCAAGATGGGTACACAAAGAGGTAGGAGAGGTGCACAAAGAGGCAAGAGGGATACAGAAAGAGCCGGGAGGGGTACAGAAAGAAGGAAGAGAAGTGCAAAAAGAAGCAACAGAGGTGCTGAAAGAGGCGCAAAGGGTACAGAAAGAGCAAGAGAAGAAGTGCAGAAAGAAGCAAAAGGGGTATGGAAAGAGGCAAGAGAGGTGCAGAAAGAGAAACGAGGGGTACAGAAAGAGGCAAAAGGGGTGCAGAAAGATGCAAGTGAGGTGCAGAAAGAAGCAACAGAGGAGTAGAAAGGTGCAAGAGAGGTGCAGACAAAAGCAAGAGAAGTGCAGAAAGAGGCAAGTGAGGTGCAGAAAGAGGCAAGAGAGGTACAGAAAATAGCAAGAGAACAGCAGAAACAGGCAAGAGGGATGCAAAAAAGGGAAGGAGGGTGCAGAGGGAAGCAGGAGAGATGCAGAAAGAAGCAAGAGAAGTGCAGAAAAAAACAAGAGAGGTGCAGAAAGAGTGAAGGCAAGTGCAGAAAGAGACAACAGGGGTGCAGAAAGAGACAACAGGGGTGAAGAAAGAAGTAAGAGAGGTGCAGAAAGAGGCATTAGAAGTGCAGAAAGAAGCAACAGTGGTGCAGAAAGAACCAACAGAGGTGCAAAAAGAGGCAAGAGGGGTGCAGAAGGAAGCGATAGAGGTGCTGAAAGAGGCAAGAGGGGTGCAGAAAGATGCAAGAGAAGTATAGAAGGAAGCAACAGAGGTGCAGAAACAGGCAAGAGAGGTGCAGAAACAGGCAGGAAAGGTGCAAAAAGAGGGAACGGGTGCAGAAAGAGGCAAGAGGGATACAGAACTTTGCAAAAGAGGGGCTGATAGAAGCAAGAGCAGAGCAGAAAGAACCAACAGAGGTGCAGAATGAGGCAAGAAGGGTGCAAAGAGAGGTAGAAGAGGTGCAGAAAGAGGCCAGAAGGGTACAAAAAGCAGGAGAAGTAGAGAAAGAAGCAACAGAGTTGCAGAAAGATGCAAAAGAGGTGCAGAAAGAGGCAAGAGAGATGCAGAAAGAAGCAAGTGAGGAGCAGAAAAAGGCAAGAGAGGTGTAGAAAGAAGCAAGAGAAGTGCAGAGAGAGGCAAGAGAAGTGCAGAGAGAGGCAAGAGAAGTGCAGAAAGAGGCAAGAGAGGTGCAAAAGGAAGAGAGTGAGGTGCAGAAAGAGGCAGGTGAGGTGCAGAAAGAGGCAAGAGAGGTACAGAAAGAGGCAAGAGAACTACAGAAACAGGCAAGAGAAATGCACAAAGAGGCAAGAGAGGAGCAGAAAGAGTCAAGAGTGGTATAGAAAGAAGCAGCACAAGTGTAGAAAGAGGAAGTTGAGGTGCAGAAAGAGGCAAGAGAAGTGCAGAAAGAGGCAAGAGAGGTGCAGAAGGAAGAGAGTGAGGTACAGAAAGATTGCGGTGAGGAGCAGCAAGAGGCAAGAGAGGTACAGAAAGAGGCAAGAGAACTGCAGAAACAGGCAGGAGAAATGCACAAAGACGCAAGAGAGGAGCAGAAAGAGGCAAGAGTGGTGCAGAAAGAAGCAGCAGAAGTACAGAAAGAGGCAAGTGAGGTACAGAAAGAGACAAGAGGCAAGAGAGATGTGCAGAAAGAGGCAAGAGAGGTGCAGAAAGAGGCAAGAAATCTGTAGAAAAAATCAACAGAGGTGCAGAAAAGGGGAAGAGAAGTGCAGAAAGAAGCAAGAGAAATGCAGAAAGAGGCAAGAGAGGCACAGAAAGAGCAGAGGTTGAACAACCACATTTTACAATAAGTAGCACGTGACAATTCTAGCTTTGCAAAGGGCCTTCCACCACGCTGTAACACTGGTGACACTGCATTTTTGGGAATATTTGAGCCGTTTGAGCTAGAAAGAAGGCTTTTTTGTTTAAGTCTGCAGTTCAGGCAGCAGATGATGGAATATTTGGCAAATGCAGAAAATGTTTAATTATGTGAAAATTAGTGCAGCCGAACAGTCACATAATTCCAGTGGGCTTGCTCATACCTCGGACTAGGTCCAGAAGTGCTCCTCAGTGGTTCCTTCTTTTTTTGTGCCTCATTGAGTTTATAGTTTAGCTTTATGCAAACAAGAAAGACTCAACCTGAGGTTACCACTCCACAACATACACTACAATACCACATAATTACTCCCCAAAACACATAATCCCACTCCACATAATTCCTATACACTAAATACCACATACTTTCTATTCACATAATTTCACTGCACAACATACCACATAATTCTACTACACACAATGTAGATCCACCCTACACCAAAAAACATTAGTAAAAAACCTTTACATTTACATTGCCAATAGCTCTAACTCTTGCAAATGCGAAATCTATTACATTGCAAATGCTTCTTTAACTAGTAGTCGCTTTTGCAGAGTGGTGGAGAAAGGGTCCCGGGCCTCCGACCAGCGCTCAGGAATTCCGCTGCATTTGACTTACAGGAGGTACCAGGAGGGCTTCTTAGCCCCCAGAGTCCCTCAGGAGTAAAGTGGACTTCATCCCCCATCCTGTAGTATGCCAGAAGGCACGTTTGTGCAGAGTGGTGGAGAAAGGGGCGTAGACTCCGAAGACTTCTTAGCAGTCCCACTGTGTGGGTAACAAGAGGGGTAGTTGGTGCCAAGGACATCCTTGGGGGACAACTACCCCTCCGATTACCTCCAGTAAGTCCCACACAGCAGTATTACTAAGTTCTCATAGCAGGCCATGCCCCCTTTGCTCACCACTCTTCAAACGTTCTCCCTGGCTCACTCTTGGATGGGAATTGAAGTCCCCTTTGCTGCTGGGGGTACTTAGGTGCCAACTACCCTATCTCTTACCTCCAGTAAGCCCCACACAGTGGGATTGCTGAGAGGTGGACACAGACCACGCCCACTTTCTCCACCACTCTGAAAACGCGCCTCCTGGTATGCTCTTGGTTGGGGCATGAAGTCCCCTTTCCTCCTGAGGGTCTCTGGGGGCCAACTAGCCCTCCTGTTACCTCCAGTAAGCCCCACACAGTGCGATTGCTGAGAGGTGGTCCGAGGCCATGCCCCCTTTTACACCACTGTGCAAATGAGGCTCATGGCGCACTGCTGCTAGGGGGATGAAGTCCACTTGTGTCCTGAGGTCCTTTAAGGAAAATGGGCTGCATTTTTTTTTAAAAAGCTGCTTTATTTAAAAGCTGTCCCAGACATGGTGATCTGCTGAGCCCAGCAGGCCCCCATCCTTGGGAGGGCCAGCCTTTCCAAATGGGGTCGCAAAATGTGAGTGGCTCATTAGTATTCATGAGCCTCGCATTTTGCAACCCCATTGGGAATCGCAAATAGTGTCCAAGACACTGTTATACATGCCAAATAGAGAGTCACAAATTGCAAGACGCAAATTGTGAGTCCCAAAAGCGACGCAATTTGCGAGTTGCTATTTGGAAGGTAGTACATCTTGCCCCTAATCCTCAAAATTCATAAAAATGCTACAAACCCGCAGGCAGACCTATAATATCAGCCATTGGGGAGTTGTTTGAGCCAACTTCCAAATACATTGACCATTTTTTGCAAGAGTATGTTACAACTGTACCATCATTCCTGCTAGACACTAGTGACTTCTTAAGGGAGATATGTGATATCACTTGGGATGAATCATATATATTTATGACCCTAGATGTCTCAGCTCTGTACATGAGTATTAGGCATGAAGATGGGTTGAGAGCTCCAATGCATTTTTAAAGCATAAGACCTATCAATCTGTACCAGCACACACAAATGCTTCTCCAGAAGAAGAAATGTTTTTTGGAAAATAACTTTTTCCTATTTGAAAAACAGCTGTATAAACACATAAGAGGAACAGCTATGGGCACCTGAATCGTCCCCAGCTATACAAATTTGTATATGGGCTGGTGGGAGGAGCAGGTACTTGCAGTGGAACACGCCATGGAATGGTCAGAAAATGTGGCCCTATGGACCCGATATATAGATGATCTCTGTTTTATGGAAAGGCTCTCTATAGTCTGCTAAGAATTTTGCTGATAAATTGAATCATAATGACTTAAACCTCACTTTTACATGTAATATTAGCAAGAGCGAGGTAGAGTGTTTAGACCTGAAGGTCCATGTAAAAGACAAAAAGATTCACAGTAAAACATTCAAAAAGCAAACAGCGGGAAATTCTATTCTCCATGCAAACATCTTCCACCCACCCAAACTGAAACACAGCATGCCGTATGCAGAGAATCTCCTCGTGAAATGTAATTGCAGTGAGAAGACATCACCGAAGCAAGTCCAGGTGGAACTAAATGAAAGATATCTTGCCAGAGGCTATGACCAAATAACACTTGACCTGGCCAAAGAGAAAACAAAAGCAAAATCAAGGTTTTTCAAAATACAGGAAAATAACAGCGTTCAATGCATACAAGCGGAGAGTAAGGACTATCGTTCCTCCCATTGGAACATTATTAGAAGTGATCCATTATTGGCAAGACAGTAACTAAAAGTTCACTTCTCAAATTTATCAGGGCCAAATCCATGCAGAGGGAATTGTGTGTTAGCTGCCCTGATTTGATCAAATCTGAGGTATAGCTTACTCCTGATCCTGGGTTTAAAAAATGCAACAGCTGCAAGGCCTGCAAAATTGGCCAGAATATGAAGGAATTTATCACCTCTATACAATACCCCACTAAAAATACAGAACTCCTATAACTTTAGGAGAGAATTCGTAGTGTATATTCTCCAATGCTCATGCCCTAAGGTTTATGTGAAGCAACTAGAGGGGGTTTGGCTCATGATCAGTAAGGCTAGGCCTATTTAGTAACAAAAACCAACACACATGCCAATACTGACATTTCTTTTCACACTCACTTCAAGACCACCCCACACTTTTGATATTATCACATATTTTATTTTCTAGAACTTGATCTTGTATTTTCATATCGTTTTTCTTTTTTTAAATTATCAACTTTGTAATACTCATTGGTTGAAAAAACGTTGTTAGGCTCGACATTGTACATCATAGAGACACAATAACATTAAAATATACATTACATTCTTCACTCCAATACAACAAAACCTTTGACAATCTGACCATATCTAACATAAACACATAAAAAAATCTTTAGATAACTCTGGTTCTGTGATTTTTGTAAGACATTAACACAAAAAACACAAATTACACTAACATCCCCGCCCTTTTGCTTGACAGTACAATGCCTCGCTTAATTACTTCTTACAGCATGAGCAAAAACCAAACAATGTTCCAATTTGGCTCATTCCATATTATCATCCTTATTGACTTTGATTAATTTCATTTTATGAGCCACCTTTGTACAAATCTATCAAACAACACTTGTTTGAAAAATAAACAGTTGATACATTTCAAACCCTAATGTAATATATTTTTAACAGGGTTCTCCTCAGGACTCAAAACCACAATGAGCTGAAAATATATATATATATATATATATTAACACACACCTTGTAAATCACTCGCCCCATTCATCATGCACACCATCCTCATCATATTTACCTACTTGTATCCAAAACGAATAGTCTCTAACTTGAAAATTCTTATGACTTGAGCCACGGTCCCCACAACAAACTTTCCTACGACACTGCAAAATAAATAAATAGCGACACTAAGAAAAGTTCAGATGCCAAACTTAGTTTAAAAACCAACCACATCGTTGAGCACCCTAGTACTAACTTATGGTATGCGCTTCCTTCTTTCACGGGGGAGTGAAAAAATTATCCTGAGAGCCGTATGTCAATCCACTTCAAAAGTTACTAAAATGGAGAAACAACAAACCTCTATCATAATAAAACTGTACGATCGCGCCACTGCCACACAGCTACTTCAATTTCGCAACGCGAAATGGCTCTTACCTTCTACTAGCGCGAACGCCGATCGGGACTATTTGTCTCAATGTTGTATGTGTCTGAACGCTTACTGGGTGCCGGTTTTGTGTCCATTGTTGCAGGGAATTGCTTCCGGGTCAAAATAGTCGTTCCGGGTCATGGTCACCGTGAAGCTAGTGATGTTTATTTAAACAAAGCTACAAAACTTTGTATTATTCTTCGCATTACTCCCCTCGGTACCTCAAAGTCACAAACTATTAGTAACACTACTAATTATTTGCTATTATTAAAACTTTGCGCAGTGTGCTTGCTAGTATCAAATTGGTACATAGGACCCTGGGATTTGAAGTTCAAGGGTCTGCACTTTCTCCTATTTCAAAGTGCTCAAATTATAGTCCATGATCCTAAAGACAAGTTATCCAACAGTAGTCATAGTGCAGACCATGGATCATATGAGACACCCACTTCTGTCCAAAGTCTCCTCTAGACAACATATGATCTTACTTAGTATGTTCGTAAATTTTGTAATTCAGTCATTGCATTCAATTAATCTACAGCAGAGTTGAATTTCACTATTAAGAATGGTTCCCTCTGGACCAATCATAGTCCAGGCCACCTCGTCGGATGCCTGGTTCAATTACAGATATTTCAGTCCATTGTAAGTCACTCTCTGCATGATTTGAATCAATCCAATGGCTTACCAAAGGCGCTGAGAAGGCCTTTTTCCGAATTCTGGACTTATGTTGGGTAATTCGTTGCCGTACTTCCTGATTGGTTTTCCCAATGTATAACTTCGTACAAGGACATAATATTCCATTCAACACATTTTTTGATTTACGGTTTGAAAAGGTGGTATGTTTCTAATTGGTGTTTTTATCGGTGAATAATGATCTTTCGATCGTTTGGTTGCAGCAGCTGCATGTGCCACATCTATGGTGGCCTACAAATGGTGGTAGACTCAGTTGTTCACGTAATGTATTTTTGGCTGAAGATTTGGGAAGTGCTGCCATAACTACTCGGTTTGCAATACTTTGCTCTCTTTTAAGTGCAAACAAAGGTTTAGTGAAGGACGCATCCAAATTTTTAAGCAGATGCCAATTGTGATTGATAACCTTCTTCAATTGAATAGTGCAAAATGTGGTAACACATACAAGACGCTCAATACTCTGTTTTTCTGTTTTCATTAGTAGTTCCTCCCGGGGTGTCCACCAAGTTTTTTTCATAGAATGCTTGAGAAGTTTTTTCGGATAACCTCGTGCTTTTAGTTTGTCAATCAGTTTTGTTGCATGGAAATTGTAGTCCAATTTTTTTGAATAATTCCTTCTAATCCGCAAAAATTGACCAAATGCTAAATTATCTGAAAGGCTACAGGGATGGTGACTGGTATAATGTAGGGCTGTATTCCTATCTGTTGGTTTTGTGTGGAGTGTAGTCATCAAAGGTTCGTCTGCAGCATATACTTAAACATCCAAAAATGTAATGCTCCCAATATCATAATGTATGCTGAATTATTGTCTGCCGTCCTGTCATTGACCCAATTATGAAATTGTTTGAGTGTGTCAACTTGTCCAGTCCAAATGAAGAATATGTAATCTATAGAACCCACCTAGTGTGAAATATGATGAAAAAAGGGATTGTTATTATAGATGTATTTCTCTTCGAATTTCGCCATATACAGTACGGCTAGCTCTGGCGCAAATGGACAACCCATTTCGGTCCCCTTAGTTTGACAATAAAAATTGGCACCAAATTTAAAATAGATTTTTTTTAAGGGCAAAGCTGGCCAAGCTGAGGATTAACTGCGTCGGTACTTCTTTATGTTTTGGTCTTGTTTTTAAGAGCATTTCTATTGCTGCTAAACCCTCCTCTTGTGTAATTTGAGTGTATAACAACACTACATCAAGTGTAACTAGTAACTGGTTTTCTGGCAAACACTCACTTGCTTCAATCCTGGTAATAAAATCCATAGTATCTCTTAAGTAAAAGGGGACCTCAGACAGACATATCTCTTCCTTGCTATCCAAATTCCTTTGGCAATCCAAGACAATATACCAATACTACTCATTCGTGTGTGGTGGACTGAGGGGTGTGGGGAGGGAGGTTGGGGGGCTCCCAGAAAGCCACAGCAAAACCCATCCTGTAGTAATTTCTGGGGATGCTATTGCCCCTAATCAATCGCATCAATCTGCATTGTCAAGCCAAACATGAACCTTCCAAACCCCAATCCTAGGGAGGTATCCAACGGGGTAACTGCCCAAACAAGGAACAAAATCCCTAAGAAATGGAGCCTACAAGCTACACTTGCCTATGGCGATGCCAAGGCATGCAGGGGTGGTTGTGCTCTGTAACACCGTTATGAGATATCTATATTCCTATATTCCTAGTGGTAAGACTACAATATGAAGCCAAAGAACTGGCAGCAGACAGCAAGCAGTAGTAACCCATAACTACTGCAATATTATTCTGTACAATGCAACAGGATGCCTAGAACAGCCCCATCATGTCAACTGGAACTCCAGCATCGTCTGCATCAACATCTCTACCCCACCTTCGGCCTCTTCACCTCCCACCTCCTTTACAGTGTCAGTGTTTCCACACTCAGGGGGAAACAGTGCAGCATGTGGGGGGAGTGGCAACATAGAAACAAATGGAGTATTCAGGAGGGAGTACGCAATGGAGACCCCCTGCCTCGAGCACAGACAAAGTACTGCAAATCATGAATGATCAAATAATGTGTTCAGCAGTCTGAGGGGTGATATCCATGAGGGACATTGATGCAGTACTATGATGGAAGGACCCCGAGTCCACATCTGAATGGGGATCCACTGTGGATTGTGTCTGTGGTACTGAGGTTCCACCTGTAGCTGTGAGGCAGTGGACAGTGCCTGGGACTGCTCCTCTCTCGCCTGGGCTGGTGTGGGGGTAGAAGTCATTCGCAGCAGCTGGCGGTCTCTCTCACGCTGCCGTCCCCTGCATCATATTCTCTGTTCCCGGGCGGCTGTCCCGATACCAGCGAGTCATCTGCTTCAAATCTGCGCTGCTCCACCAAGTCCCACACATCAGAAGGCTTGGTGAAGAAGTAGCTGCCGTTATTTGCTATAGTTTTCAGCCTGGCTGGGAACAGAAAGTAATATCTAAGGCTGCCTGTCAGAGCTTGCGTTTCATGCCCAAAAAGGAGACCCTCCGGTGCTGTAAAGCCAAGGTGTGATCCAGGAAAATGTAGATGCCAGCAATCTTATATTGGGGCGGTCGGCAGTATGGATCAGGTGTTATGTGGCATCTTTGCCTCTATAGTTCAGCACGTGCACCACAATTGGGCAAAGGGGGCACCTGCCAGTGGGCACCTAGCTGGAACACGATGAACGTGCTCAAATAAGAAATGTGGGGATAGCACCTAAGGTGGAACCACTCCGCCCAGCCAAGATTCAAAGAACTGCACTGGGTCTGCCCCCTCAACTCCCTCGGGGAACCCAACAATACGGAGGTTGTTGTGCTAGGAGTGCCCTTCCTAGTCTTCTGCTTTGTGTTCTAATTCCTGCACCTTGGCAATGAGCGATTTAACTCTTGCAGCCAGTTCGGATAATTTGGGCCGCAGTTCTCTCATGACAGCCTCTGTGGCACCAGCTCTGCTAGCAAGTTTTCTCTGATCTCTGCGAAGCAGGCTCATCTCCACCACTGCATCAACCCTGTTTCCAAGGTCCTGTCTGGTATCAGCTATGGCTTCTAGGAATCTGTCTAATTTTGCATCCGTGACATTGGGGGCAGTGTCTTTAGAGCTCATTTCCAGGTCTTGGTTGCTCATCGCTTCTGTTGAGCGGCGATCCGTTGACCAAGAGTCTGATACGCCTCTATTCTCCATGCTGGGGAGAGCACAGACAGCTGTGAATTGCCCACCTCACTCACTAGACTCCGGGGTCCCAAGCACAGGACCTTCCTGCTATAGCACAGCAAATGTTCCGGCTGCTGGGCCTCCTCACAGAGCGGGGTACAGTCCAGTAGGTGGTGTTGTCCACATAGTCCCACCAACAACACCCGGGTCTACGGAGGCTTCGCTCTCTGGTCAGCACTCCTCCAGGAGGGCAACGACCCCACAGCTATACCCTATTGGACTTCCGAAGGTGGGGGGAACTGGCACAAAGATAGAGACTGCCAGTGCACTGGACGTCGTCTTCCACAGCCAAGCCAGATGGGGCCCGCCACTCACTGCGCAATCCCCACCTTCTGCATGGAGCAGGCACAAGTAATCCAGATGTCTTCTCCTGGGGAAGCTGGAAGTGTAGGCAAAGGTATTACCATCTCTCTGGACAGTGCGGTTCTCTGGTAGCTACTGCTTCCTCCACGTCCTCTTTTGGGTGCCAGGATTCGGCCATCTCTCAGCGCACCATGCCAATGTGCACCAATCTGCTTGCTCCTGCACAGCACCCATGATCCCAGGGGAGTGCTTCCAGGAAGCCCCCGGCATCTCCCCCACTTCAGCACCAACACAGGCGGGTCACCAGCTCCATTAGGAGGCAACAAGCCACAGCATGGGGCCTCCAGGTCCGTGCAATCAGCCCAGGGAGGCATTCTGCGTTCAGTGCCTCTAGCTGCCCCCTATCCCATTTAGTGTGATGGGAAATGCGGGGAACAGATGGTCATCAGGGGGGTTGGAGGCCCCACAGGATTGCACCCGGTCACAAGTCCAGAAATCAGGCCTTCCCCCTGCAGCAGCATCCGGGTCGCCCTCTCTGTCACAGAGTCCACTAAATCATGACTGCCCGGCCCGCGGAACCCCAATTGCAGGGCTTGGTCAACGAAAATGTCTCCACTGGGACAGGAGCCTAACCGGGGAAAGGCCAGGGTGCGTGTCACACACCGTCCCAGTTGTCATGCCCTGTCCAGCACCCGAGGCAAAGAATTGGGGTCCGGCAGCAACAACTCTCCGGGGAGCGTACCCTATCAGAGACCTTACCTCCAGGCAACATCAGTTTCCATTGGTATCTCCGGGGCAGAGGCCCAGTCGACTCTGAGGCTGGGCCGATGGGTGGGCCCCAGAGGCACAGACAAGCTGTGCGGCCCATGCACCAGAAGCCTGCACTCACTCACGGGCTCCGCAGTGTCACAGATCGCTACTTCTGGAGCGAATCAGGGTGCATCTCCAGGTACCGCCACTTGCCGCAACTCCACCCAGTCGTCCACCAGGCATAGGTGCCAGGGTCGTGGCGATGTTTGCCGGATCTCAGGTCAGTGATGCAGAGCTGTCTCAGCTTGTGTCCATCATCTTCCGTGACCTGGTCACGCCCCCTAGCCATGCCCACCCTTCAGGAACCCACAAGCAAACCAGAACCTGCCTTGTACTGGAAATAGATCAAGGAAGCAGTCATTCTCATGCTAAAAAAACATTTTCAATTCGTTACACTCTAGTGGAATTGTGTCAAATGATTTCCAAAATGCCATAATTAGAATTCCTTTCAAATACAAATAGCCTTAGAATTCTTTTCAAGTACAAAAAAACTTAGCATGTCTTCAGATACAGGCAGGAACTTCATAGGCTTCCTGTAGCCAAACTAATTCATTTCAAAACTGCATGCATTCTCCACAAAAGCTATCACGGTAAAAGTCGCTCTTTCTTCGCCCACAAACTACAAAAACAATTTCATTCGGGCAGCACTCAGGTCATTGAGCAAGCTAGAATGTATTTTCCCTGTATTCAAGTTTGAGAAATCTAGGGATGCCGAGCCTTAGATATTTATACTGTCTTAGTGCTATTTTTTACTTCATTTCTTACTCACTCACTCACTCACTTTCTTTCTTTTTTCTTTTTCTTTCTTCCTTCCTTCCCTCCTTCCTTTCTTTTTCCTTCTTTCTTTCGTTCCTTCTTTTTCTCTCCCTTCTCCCATGCCTTTCTATTTTTCCTTTCCCACTCTCCCATTTATCGCTTTTTTTCCTTAGTCTCACTTTCTTTATTTGTCATATTCTTATAGATTTGCCTCTTTCTCTTGGTTTTGAATTAATACCTGTCTTGTGCACTCTCCTCCCTAGCCGACTGTTTTGCGTTTGTTTTGTGTGCAGGCCAATTCTTCTGGTGTTTGCCCTTTTCAAAAAAATATTGACTTTTCATTATTTACTTCCTATGTGAAATGTGTGTGTGTACTTTTCCTTTTGACAAGAGAAGGAAACATTGAAAACAGTAAGAATGTTTCCCTGCCTGTGACCTAATCATAGTCGAGAAACAAAGAGGGCTTCAGTAAACTGTCATCTGTAAGATAAATATTAGGCATCGGGATCGGCCGCAAAATATAAAATGTGAGGCAGAGACCATCCACAGTCTTTATTTTAGCACAGCAAAATCTATCTATCTATCTATCTATCTATCTATCTATCTATCTATCTATCTATCTATCTATCTATCTATCTATCTATCTATCTATCTATCTATCTATCTATCTATCTATCTATCTATCTATCTATCTGTCTGTCTGTCTGTCTGTCTGTCTGTCTGTCTGTCTGTCTGTCTGTCTGTCTGTCTGTCTGTCTGTCTGTCTGTCTGTCTATCTATGGGGCATATCAACAACAACCGGCGATAATTATCGCTGAGCGCACTTAGCGCTCGGATAATTATCGCCGGCTAGCGCCGATTTTTATCGCTGAGATAGCGTGCTATTAGCAACGCTTATCTCATCAGCCATATAAATCCTAGAGCTAACTGGCTAACGTGAGATTATCGCTGGAAACCCAGCGATAATCTCACGTTAGCTAGTTGATAGGTACTCACAAACCTAGCCATGATATCCACCTTCCGTAGGATATCATGGCTAAGTCAGTCCTGAAGCAGGCGTAAGGAAAGTAGCGGTGACAGGGGTTATCGCTACTTTTCCTGACGCTATGCTTCATTGCGTTAGGCTTGCTGATAGAAGAAATGTTGCTTAGTAACATTTCTCCTATCATGCCAGGTCAGGTCGCCCACTTTGCATCTCATTAGAGATGCAAAGCTGGGCGTTAGGAATCCTGACGCTAAAGCAAGGTTTCACGCATTAGCGTGACCTTGCTGATTAGGCGATAAAATTATCGCCGCTTTTTGGCCGAAAACGGCCGCAAAAGCGGCGATAATTTTTTATTGCCTGCTTGTTGATATGCCCCTATATACCTTTACAGGCTACTTGTAGATTCTGGCAATTGTATCTAAATTTTGAAGCAAAGTTATCTATCTAAATATTAGGCAAAAAACAAATTATGCTGTAGCAGTATTATTTTCATCCGTTTTTTAAATTTTGCAAACTGTGCAAATTATGTGGGAACTGTGGGAAATTCAAATGTATGTGATATAACCCCAGAATGCCACAAAACCACTGGTTCTCACAATTGTACATTGTTTTATCTATAATATATTTATGAAAAATGAACGACATCTAAATATTCTACTTTCAGATTGTGCTCATTCGTTGGTTTGGAATAACTAACCAAAATAAACATTTAAGGATAATTTTCATGCAGTTCCATTCTGGAGAAAAAAGTTGATGGAGGATCACAGATTCTCTGTTTCCCCATGTTAGATCCATAAGAACTAATAATTTGGAGATTATTTACATCAATCCTGGTATAAATGCAGAACTTTACTCGGAAAGCATGCTTTTCATGATGTGGTGTAAATCCTTTTTGTAATTTTTGAGATACTATCACTAAAATTAAGAAAGTGCTTGGTAAGCTTAAAGGGTTTCTATTGTCAGTTCAGTTCTTGAATTCAGGTGTGAACTCGGGTTGGAGGCAAGTTCGAGTAACCAAATAAAAAAAACAAAATGATTTGATGAGGAAGCTTTGTCTCACATCATCCGTTTCAGGTATGCGGACTCAAAGCTGGGTCTGTGGATTTAAAGGCTCTGATAAGCACACTCAAGACAAAAGTTTCTGATGCAGTGGCCATTACAGGGTGTAGAAATGTGTCCCCTTGTCCAGACAATAAATAAAAGACCAATAAGGGATATGGGGGGGAAATTCTTCTAACCACCAGGTTCATGTAGAGGAGGGTCTACTAAGCAACCCTCCTTGAATTTAATTTTTGTTTTAAAAAAAATAGTCTTTTTGTCCAGGTTTGCAAACTTTGTCTGAATGGGCTACAAAGTGCTGAGAGCTGATGCTTACGGGTTTTTTGATGTTCACAACTTTTTAGACACCAGAACAAGATTACTGTGATCAACCACTTTGCTATAAGAGTTGATGGGATACAGGATTAGCAATATCTTTCCAACAGAAGCAGAGACTGTTGGCAAATGAAGAAAGGCCAGTTGTACTAATATGCAGGTTGCAAAAAGCTGTTATAAATTGCACACCAATTTTTATAACCAGTATTCTGCATTTCCACCTGTGAAAGTCGGTTTGTAAAATCTTCAGTCACCGGGGAGGTCGCAGAATGACCTGCCTAATGAATATTAATCAGCAATTTGCAAACCTCTGTGCTTGGCTACAAACAAAGAGAGCCCGATTCATAAAGGTAATCTGAGACAAAAGTCTAACTTTACAACTTTTGGTATTCACAGAGGTCATTTATGAGACATATCTTTACGTCTAAAATTGGACCCGAATTTCCTGCTTGTGCCATACTCTCTGCACCCAGGCAGTACTCTCCGGCTCAGGCCGTACTCTTCGGCTCGGGCCGTACTCTTTGGTTCGGGCCGTACTCTCCAGCTCCGGCTTGCTGAAATTGTAAGCAATGGGCCGGAATGCACTTTTTACAAAAAAAAACAACATTTGGAATGTGTGTTAAATGGAAGAGGAGGTCATGGAAATCAGTTTGGGCAGGGAAAAGGGTTTGTCCGGACACTACATCATATCCCAGAAGGGTTTGCTCCTTTGCATCATGGTACATGCAGTCTACAAATGGGGGAGAGTATGGCCGGGGAGCAGTGACTATGACCCAAGCCAGAGATTCCAGCCTGACTTCAAATGCAAAGATATGACTCATAAATTACCTCTGTGAATACCAAAAGTCGTAAAGTTAGACTTTTGGCTCATATTGCCTTTGTGAATCGGGCCCAAAGATGGTGGCCTGCAAAGAACAGCAGTCCACCATTTTCTGTTGACATTTCCAAATGGAATATATTTTTTATAACACATCCTGTGTTCATTAAAGAAACTACTGCTGCTTTAAACAAAAAAGATTTCAGTTTGGAAAAACTTCAGACATAACAGACGTACTCCCTCTGAAGCTGCTACCAAGATTCCAAAGAGGAAGAGGTCTTTTTAGGGACCCCATTTCCCTATGAATCAGTTAAAACCTCCTTTGAGATGTCTGTAACAGTGCAATGGTTTGCCACCAGAATTAAGCTTGCAAACCATTCATACATAGATTACCTAATGACAACTTGGAAGAAATGGACCTTTCGCGCCCCTTCCAAATTATTATTTGGTATGGGCCGCACAACCTATTTCACAAGTAGGACAACATTTCTGACTCATAAAATGGGTTTTGTACATTTGAAATTGCTATCTTATGGACTCAAGCACTGTGATTTTTGAGTTCGCAGGGTTTGCAGCAGCAAAATTGCTTAGTATACCTGCCCATGATTCAGACCTGGAGTTACCTAGTCCAAACCACATTTGGTAGTTCTGGGCACACCTCTTTGTATTTACTAAGATACTTGGACCATTGTGTCATTGAGCTTTCACTAGGTCTTCTGAAGAAGGCCTAAGGGCTTGGAAATCTTCACACATGTTGAATTAGAGGGTTTGAAGTGACACAAAGCACCGGACACTGCATCTTTGTAGCTGACACAGAGATTCCAACATAATAAATCTACTGCCTGACATGAATGACCTGATCTGATTCCGCATGCTTCACAGCTCCAGAACAATAAGCTTTCCAGCTTTGCCATGTTTGTCACATCTGGTGGCAGTTTTTTCTACCGAGGCTGTTGTTTGCACTCTCCCCACTGAAATGGGACTTCGAGTCTGGGATGCTGATGTTACAGTTGCCACATCTTGATTGGTCCTTATTTGCCCACCCAAGTAGGGTTATATGACCCAGAAGCACGAGCCGTCATTTATGATGTATTTTGTTATGGTCACTTTTGACTGACCTCACCTGATTCTACCTGCCCCACAGCAACCTGCTCCATGTGCTTTCCAACTTTGTTTGTCAGCCCACATGGCAGGTACCAACCTGAAGTGTTGTTTGTGCCCTCCTTCAGAGTATTGGGGCTACAGTCTGGAATACGGATGGTACAGCTGCGCATTTGGGTTTGGCCATTTTCCATCCACCTTATCACAATATTTTACTCCTTTCAAAGGGTATTTTCAAGGGTAACACCAAAAGGGGCTATGAGGTGGGGGGGTGGGTAACCAGCCGAACATGGCGGACACGAGCCGTTAGAGCTCCATCCAGAAACCCTCGATTATCCTGATCAGAAATGACATCCCCAGTCATCCGGGTGTGGCGTAGGCATAAATGAATGGCTGCACCTCTGTGGCATACAATCGAGCCATGAGGAAAGCGGAGAAAACTGTAGGAGCCCTTTAAACACTCCCTTTGGGGCCCGACAATGAGGAGCTCGTGAGCGGCGAGACACCATCGCCCGCGAGTGTATCCTGTAGGCACTCGTTCGTGCCC
This sequence comes from Triturus cristatus, assembly GCF_964204655.1. Classification (NCBI taxonomy): domain Eukaryota; kingdom Metazoa; phylum Chordata; class Amphibia; order Caudata; family Salamandridae; genus Triturus; species Triturus cristatus. The sequence goes on from NC_140590.1 coordinate 1,376,740,361, forward strand.
ATTTTTTGGAAGGAATTAATGGTGGTGTTTGACTTTGAATAGATGCTATTGAGTAATACGCTTTATCGATTTTTCTGTTTCATTTGATTTCCACTAGGACATATCTTTTTGTACCAATATCTACCCAGGCCCAGTGGCTTTTAGGTCACCCCATTGTTATAACTCTTGCCATTGTGGGGGGAGGCGGTCACCCACTATCAGTGCACACCTGAAGAAATTGCGAGCCACCGTGAGGCCCAGACTACATTGCGAGATCCCCTGGTGGACGGCACCCGCCACTCACCCTCTGCGCCATCGGAGTACTGCGTGTGGCACCCGCTCGCCAACAGGACCACCGGCCAGGGTATGTGGGGCTCACTCTGGGGACGGGTGGCTTTCCCCGCCCTCCGCCTTTCTCATACTCCGCACGCTGAGGCTGGTTCAGGCCACAGCAACACCGGCGCAGGACCTTGTGGAAAACTGACGAGATGGGTGCTCACCCTACTCTGAGCCCGGCGGTCGGATCGGGCCCAGGCAGTGGAGACATAGCACCGGAGGCAGACGATATTGGTGCTACGCGGAAATATACCTTTCCCCTGGCCACTGATTCTGCAACTCGCCATTGTGAGGAGATATTGCACAGTGAATCGGGCAGAACTCGGCCTTTCCTCCCTGATTTAATTCCAGGCTGCAGTGTGGGAAGCAACGCTGGTCCTGCGTGCAGCGGGGGTCAGATCGGGCCCAGTCTACAGTCAAGTGTGGGGGGGACATGTGGCTTCCCCGGTCCCGCTCAGGGGGCGTGCGGCCTGGCAGAGTGAATATGCAGTGAAGGCGCCAAGTAGTGCAGCACCCTTCCTACAGAGCCTGGGGACAAGTTTTCTGCTGTACTGGTGCTTCCACAAGAGCATTAAGAAAGGCCAGAGCAACATGGACTGGCTCTGTGAAGGGCCTGGGGGTCTGTTCCGGCCCAGGCGGTGCACGATCGGGACCTGGGACAGATGAGGAAGACGGCGCTTGGGAGCGGTGTGCTTCCCCCGACTTCACGGTGCTCATCAGTGGTGCCAAGCTTCAGGCACGAAGCGCAGACTCCCCCTCACATTGATTTATCAATGAGCATGCTGGGATGGGGGAAGAGAGAGGAACAAGTGCAGGCTCCGGCCTGCGACTGTGCTAGGATGACGCACACAGTCCCCCGTGCCTCATCTGGAGCCTGTGCGGCCTGGTGAGACAAGCAAGAAGTAGAGGCTCCATGCAGCACAACATTACCCCAACAATGTCTGCCAAGCAGCGCTAGGAACAGCAGCGCTATCACAGGGCACTGGAAAGAGTTGAAACGATCCGGGCTAGGCCCGCAGCAGGTTCAGGGGTCGGTTCGGGCCCAGGCCGTGCATGCACCGGTGCTGGTGTGAGTGGGGACGACGCGGTGGAACTGGTGCCAAATGACGAGATACTACCCCTAAATCCACATGGATACCCTAACCTAGAATTGCCCTGCAACATGCACGAAAGCTGGGTTGGGCCTAGAAGACGGCCGTGCTTGAGAAGAACTAAAGAATTTCCCTCAACATACCCTGAAACAGGAATATCGGCTGAGGAGAAAAGCAAGCTAGAAGACGCACTGTTGCGAAAAGAAGAGACCAGCACAGACCTGCCCTGGCCCCGCACGAGGGCAGATAATTGCGCTTGGGGCGTAGCGAGAGAACGGGAGGCGGGTTTGGCCCCCTCATCCAGAAATACGAAAAGGGCACCCGCAGGGCACGGGACAGATCCCCAGAGACTCCGCAGTGGGGGTGCAGACAGGCCCATTGTATAAAGTTCTACGACATTCAACCACTCGAAGATACAGCAACCAAGAGGCCGGAGGCACCTGTACCAATAAGAGTAATGCTCGCCCAGGTAACTACCAACCCACAGACGGGACCTGAAACACTAGAGAAGCCCCAAGCAGGCGGCTAGTCCTATCTATATGGAACCAAATCGAATGCCGACATCACAACAGCTAGTAATGGGCCGCCTACGTACCAACACCCAACAACTCAACATGTGCGCTGGTGCCCCAGAAACGGTGGCTGCAGAAGGGGGTATGACCTCGGAGGTACCGTACACCGTTGCTGCCAAACTTGACTCAGTACTAGCAGCGGTTGAGAAGATCGGATCTGCGCTTGTCCAGACTCGCACATCTCTGGAGTATAAAATTGACAGGGTGACCTCAGACTTCACCCTTTTACAAGCTGATCATCACAAGTTAGGGGATAAAGTACGACAGCAAGAACAAGCATTCACAGAACTAAAGCCCATCACACAAAGTCATACCACCGCAGCCCTACAGGACCTAATTGATCGAGTGCATGAACTGGAGGACAGGGTGGAGGACGCTCATGCAGGAACAATGCCCCCGTAGTGTGAATGCCGGAGGGTGAAGAAGGATGAAATCCGGAATAATTTACCAAGCTCTGGATTAGAGACATACAGCCCGCCGACACCCTGTCTCCCCAATTTGTAGTTGGATGAGCACATCGGGTCCCTGCACAGAAGCCCCCACCAGGAGCCCGACCACGTCCGTTCCTGTTCAGAGTCCTCAATTACAGGGACAGAGACATGATATTGAGCGAAACCCGCAAGATGCCAGGCATAAAATTAGGAAGTAGCCAGATCCTGTTTTTTTCTAGATTACACCACGCAAGCTCAACAACGCAGTACCGCATAAACAGCGGTGAAGCGGCAGCTGCGAGAACTCGATCTCAACTACTCTTTGATATTTCCTGCAAAACTATGGGCAGTGGCAAAAGGAATGGCACGTTTCTTTGACTCACCCACCGAAGTCAGGGACTGGTTGGAGGAGTGAGCCCAGACCTTCTACGGAGACAGAGCTACGAAAACCCAACAGAAGACAACGGACTCGCGGTGGGCGCAGCAGACTCCGGTCAAATACCACTGTAACCGCCACTGCTCCCAACCTAGAACAGACCAGAATGGAGAACCAAGAGGCGATCCACGTTGCCGCCACACTAGGGATTACGCCGCAAAACCTGAACGTCAGCAGAGCCCGTCCAGGTCCTCTGACGCTGGCTCCTCCACACCCTCCATACTAGGTGATCCAGAAGAGCATCAACTATCGGATGTTGCACCGCAGACCGCGGATGACATTATATGACACTGGACAGACTATCACACAATGTCAGGAGCAAGCACTCGCAAGTATCTGCCTTCTTGGCAAACATGTTGTGTTAAATAATGCAACCCCTCCCCCCTTCTTTTATCAGTACTTGCCTTGTATGAGTGATGGCGCTCCCTTACACACCGCCACAGTCAGCGCTTGCCCAGCGGCACAACATAGGGCATGGATTGGCTGAGGGTACGCTCAGTCAAAGGCACAGCACTGAGGGCTGCCATTACTCACACCATGCACACACCACACGCGTCCACCCCGCAAACCTTAGCGCCACAGTTACAGCCTTACGTTAGGCAATCTAGTTTGGACGAAAACCCAGATGGAATTCACCCCAGATAGTTATGCATAGTACAGTTCAAAGTCAAAGTCAAAAAGAACTTTATTCGATTGCTGTTTCAGACAATCATAAAAGCACATTAAAAACACACAATTCATTACACAATATAAGATTAAAAATATAAAATATACAATTAAATATAAGGTTCAAATCTTAAGAATAATATACCTATGCTCTTTAAAAACTCGATTATATTATAATGCATTTCCTGTGGCTGAGTACTTTCTTTAAAAACATTGCTACCCTCCAAACTCTATGTTCATTATCCAGGAGCTGTAATACCATAAACGCCAGTCGACATTGTCTGATCTCCAAAGTTTTTAAAATTGTGACAATCCATACCTTCCTTACGTCAGTATAAAATCTACTAAATAAAACAACATGAATGGTGGATTGTTCTGAATGATTATCACAAGGACACAATTGCATCTCTCGGGCCCAGTCGTTAATTTTTGGAAAACTTACAAGTTTATGAAAGATACCGAGCCTGAATCTAGTCAGTAAAAACCTCTCATAACCACCAAGTACCATTATTAAATAAGATTTTATACTAAAAGTTGTTAAAATCATCTGGTTATGCTGCACAGTGGGTTTTGTGATCTCTGCCGATATTCTAAGTGTATCTAATAAAGAAGGCCCTCTCTTTTTGGCTCCTTTCTCGTGACCCTCAGCATGGTCCTTGGCTCAGTTAAAAATTCTATATGACCTAAATCACGCATAAAATCTCGGATATACCTTAACCAGGGGATAGTTAGAGCCCCTTCCAGTTTCAAACTATCTGTTAAAATGTCCCGGTTTTACCTTATTTCTGTCTTTGTCCAGATCCTATGCCATAAAAGAATGGGCTCCATTTTTATGAGGTCAGATATGCATGATAAACCCAACTCAGCATGGCAGACATACGAAGATGTACTACTCGGTACTACCAGAGTATATCATAGAAAAATGTTTTCCACCGTTTGTAAAGGACCTACATCAACAAAACCCCACAACCCGGCCCGAACATGGCCGTGGAGATACATTTTGCTTTATAGATCTGGATGAGCTCTGCTGGCGACCTCCTGACCCGTTTTCTTGAGAAGTTAACAAGGGCGCTTGTTGTCCTTAAAAACGCTAGTTTTTTAGCTAATATTGCCTGGGCCCATGAGTCATTTTGGTCAAAAAGTATTGTGAGATATGAAAATCGCTTTGTGTGCCCTATCTTCTGCCCATCGACAAACATATCCCTACACCTCTGGCTACCACGGTCACACCTCATTATAAAAGTTTTTGAGGCGTTTATCCTTAGGCCAAGATTACTCATGAAAGCAGAGAAACGATCTAAAACTTTCTGCAGTCCTACTTGTGTGTGTGACATCAGACTGCGTCGTCTGCATATAGGAGGGCAAGTATTGGGCGTCTAGCTATTTAGGAGAAAGCTTGACAATCTTTAATCAGAGCCTCACCCAGGCCACTGATGTAAAGGTTAAAAAGAAAGGGGGCTAGAACGCAGCCTTGCCTAACCCCCCTTCTTATAGAAAATGGGGCTGAGCGGTCACCGCTCAAGCCGTATCGCACTTGAACCTTGGCGTCACTGTATAAGCGTCGACGAAAGTAAACAATTTGTGCGTCTACCCCCATAGCCTCAAGGATCTCCCAGAGCTTACCATGACTCACACAATCGAAGGCTGCAGTGAGATCCACAAAAGCTAGAAATAGCCTGCCCTTCTTCACCCGTGAGTACTTCCCGATAATAATAGATAGATAGATAGATTTAAACTCTGTTCAATTGTCCCTAGGCCTCACGAAAACCATATTGGATATCAGATAAGACCATATTATCCTCAGCCCATTCTTGCAGACATTCTAAAATTATTCGGCCAGCCCCTTTTGTCAGAGAATCCAGCAATGAAATTGGCCTATAACATCCAGGATCCTGGCGGTCCCCCTTTTTAAGAATTGTGACAATGATAGAGTCCACCCAGGTTGCTAAGAAAGGGGCAAGGCAAATTGCAGTAATTACCTGGTTAATGATCGGATCCCATATTGTCATGTTTGACTTAAATGAGTCTACTGGGACCCTATCCGGCCCAGGAGCCTTACCACCAAACTTGCAGAGATAGCCCGATTCGCTTCCTCCAGCGTAAACTGGAGATCGATATATTGAAAAAACCAAAGGAAATGATGGACGGAGTGTTGAACATTGCAAGCACTCACCCCCAGTCAACTGATCTGGGTTTAATCCATCACCGTTCTTTAGCCCACTCTGCCACCCCAGTTCAGACATGGCCATATGCAAATCAGTCTGACCCTGTGCCTCATGGGAACAGTCCAGCCCGAACTGCCAAGCCATGTCTTCCCTGGACCGGAAACAAGCTTCCTAGGACCGGTTTCTGGCATTTCAGCCGTCTTCAGCCAGGCTTGCTTGAATCCAGAAACCGGTCCTAGGATGCTTTATTCTGGTCCAGGGAAGACATGGCTTGGCAGTTCGGGCTGGACTGTTCCCATGAGGCACAGGGTCAAGACTGATTTGCATATGGCCATGTCTAAACGGGGGTGGCGTAGTGGGCAAAAGAACGATGGATTTAACCCAGATCTCTTGACTGGGGGAGAATGTCTGCATTGTCAGCATTCCGTCCATCACTTGTTTGTTGTGATCGATATATTGAGTCATAGGAGCCAAGGTAACATCCCCCTGATTATTGTTTACTTGCACGTCAAAGTTCCCCTCACCATTATATACCCTGGAAAAATGCTCGATCCATTGGTCCTCTGTTATAACAATTTCAATTGTCGGACCACCTCTGGAAGTCAGAAAAGGTGCTTTCACTGCTTTCCAGAAAGCCGAGCTATCTTTCGATAAAGAGGCCTTGTGCAGGGATTCCCAGGCTTAATTTCTCAGGGCAGGTTTTCTTTCTTTGAATGCTAACCTGTACTCCCCTCTGGCCTGCCTGACGTCATTTAAATTTCTGGGAGTCTTGTGTAATTAATGTTTTAGATTAGTATAAGATCGTGTACACTTCGAGTCAAACCATCCCTGGCTTATCCCTTTTATTTTATTTTGAACAAATAATGCCCCCCTTATAGCACCTAATATTATTTGAAGAGCAGATAAAATACTATCTGGTGCGGCTGATTCATTCAAGCAAACCTCAAAGGCTGATTTACATTTAGTCCCCACTTGTTTAGTGATCGCTATGGGGTCCACCATTGACCAACACAAAGAATAACCATTTGTCTTATCGATTGTTAAATTTTGTAACGCCTGATCAAATTTATCCTGTTTACCAGCTGGGTTGGTCGGCAATATAACTGAAAAACTCAATGGAAAGTGGTCACTCAATGAATTGTCATCTACAGAAAAAGAGTGAAGTCTGCTCGCGTGACTATTTGACAGTAATATGTAATCTATGGTAGTACATAGACCGCTGCCATTAAAGGTATGGTGCATGGGAACAGGTGTGGCACATAGCTCATTTGCAAAGCCCAAATCAAGGCCAAACACTAATTCGTTATACAACTCCCCTAACATGGAATGTCGAAAATGGGTATTACTAGTCCCTTCTTCATTTGTAAACCACATATTTATCCTCACCATTTGGGCACAAAGTACAGTTGAATTCCCCTCCCAAAATTAACATCATATCCTTGGTATCATCAGTGTGCAAAGATTTGAAAATCATTACCCATCTTTTTCACAACAACCCCCACACAACAACCCCCACTTTATCCGGGGGGATATTATTGTAAAAATGTGTCAAAACGATACAGTGCTTTCTATCTAGATGAATTTTAAACAGTTGGTAAATTTATTCTTTATACATCTCAATCTCTTTTACTTTCAGCCTGTTGGATATATAGGTACAGAGCCCTCTCTTTGCCCTTCCACAAAGCCCCTCAATGGCTGGAATGTGCAACGTTTTAAAACCATTGATGTGGATTATGTCCTTAACCCAAGTTTCCTGAAAACACAATATGTCGTAATTTAATACAAAATCACACCAAATAGGATTGGTCAGCTTAGTGCGTAAACCTGAAATGTTCCAGAAATCAAGGTTACAGAAGGCACTGTTGCTTTTACCTGAGGGGCTGATTAATGCCATGTTACACGTTAATAGACCATCATTCTTAAGAGATATCTGGTCTGATCTTGTAGGTTCGATAAGATTGGGAGACACACCCAAAGTCGGCTTGATGGAGCCCATACCCTCTTCACTCTGCCCAGTGAGAGCTGATGGTGAGAGGTGGTTACATGTGACTCTATAAACCTGATCAAAAGTAATGTTCTGTTTATGTGATTTATCTACTCGATATCAATTTAAATCAATCTTATGAGTAGAATAAGGGACTCTCGAGTGGGTTAGTCAGTCTATATCTTCTAAGGGATTAAAAAAATCATAACGGTTGCTGACTGAGACCGTATATCTGGGCTGTGTATTCCCTAGGAGACTCTCCTCCACGGGGATAGTCAGTTGAGCCCTAGGGGATTGAGAAAAAAAACCACTGGTAGAATGTTTATGCCCTGCGCCGTAATGGACCGATTACCGACCCTGTCAGGGATGGACTGCACCAGGATTGGTGACCTAAACGTTAAAACCACATAGTCACCAGCTAATGACTTTGTGGATTTACCCACCCATCCTATTCTTCACACGATTTTGAATTATGAGAAGAGAGTGTTGGTTGCACCAGTTCTAGCACTCAATAGATATAATGACTTGTTCCTCAATGTTGATCAATGTTCAGGAACATTGGAAGGTAAGGGGGGAACTTTTGCCAACATGATCGTGTAAGGCGTAGCTTCTGGCGGAAGATGCAAAGTTAGGTTTGGGTTAGTGGAGTCTCCCCGATTAAATCTTCGATGGTTCTGTATATTTGTGTCTCTCCCCCATCACCCAGTTTAGTAATCCCCTTAGTGGTTGAGGCCCCATTTTGGGGTATTGCAACCTGTGTGCGTGTGGTGCTTGGGCCTTACAAACTATATGAAAACCCTAGGAGTTCTGATGACAGTGGTACTACGATTTGTTGTGGGGGTCCAGTTGGAGCTGGCCCTTCAAATATATTGCAATGTATACTGGGATAGTTTGCTTGTCCTCTTTCAGGATTAGTTACAGATTGACTTACCACTATTCCCATCCCCCGAGTTGGCAATGTATCGAGACCTCTACATGGGCATATGTCCTGATGGGCTGGGAAAATGGTTGTAGCAAGCCCCTCCAGTTTGGTGAGTCTAGCTTCAATTTGGGAGAGTTTCTGAGACAATGGATCCATCAAAGCTGAAACCGTTGTCTCAAGCCTTTTCCTGAAATCCTCCTCATGCAACCATGGGGGTAATCCATTTATTTCATTGGACTTTAACATTGTACTAGACCCCTGATCGCAATCTCTGTCAGCAGTTTTAGTATTACATCTCGCGGCCTTTGGCGATTTTTGTTTTTGTTTCTGGGGATCCCAACCCTTCTTCTTTTTAGGTGGTGGTTCATGACTACTGCCTCGACTTGTTTTGGCCTTCTGACCCCTGGTAGTTACATTGGGCCTACATGACCTACTTGCCAACTCAGGGGATATAGCTGTTTCAAAATCTACCCCTGTATGCTGTGGCTGACTGGGTTGTGGGGGGACCTTCAGCGTTACTTTGCGAAGAATGCCCTGTGGATTCAGGTCGTTTACGGGGAATCTGAGGCTCTTATGATAATCTGCGCTCTGTTAGCTCAATTTCGTGAATAAGGGCTGACTCTGCCCTTAAAAGGAAAGCATCAACTGTACCCACAACTCCCTGTCCCGAGATAGACTTACGCTTGCTCTTGTTTTAAGTTTCCTAAGGGTAATAACAATATCAGTATTTAGACAATACCTTACACAGCAAGGCTAGATATGTCCCAGTGTCCAAGTGTTAATGGTATGGCCCAGCCCGGCCTCTTCTGGTCTTGGACGGGCGCAGACGGGCCCACCCTTGGCCCAGGCTTTGCCCAGGCGCACCCACGCGCGTCACGTGCTGCAGGAGCCTGCAGTTGATTTTAAAGCACCTCGGGGCGTAGAGCGATGTTGTTGGCGGCGGCAAGTCGCAAAGCAGGCTGGAGTATGCAGTCCCTGTCCCAGCAGCAGAGGCAACAAAGGAAAAGTGAACGAGTGCTAGTCGATCCTGAAGGTAGATGCAAGCTAGTCAGTGGAAGACTTAATGGACAACCGATACTCCTTGATTTCATCTGTGCCCCGAATGTAGGCCAGCCGGCCTTTCTGGAGAATCATACTAAGAAATTAGCCAGGTGGAGTGGAATGCCCTGTCCAAGACCACAGCGGCATCCAACGCACAAGCCCTCCCTATCTGACTGGCACGCTGGGCACTCATAGATATATGGCACGCTCTCAACCCATACACCCGGGTCTACTCATACTACTCAGCGGTGCATATCCTACATGTACGCCGTGATAGAATAGTGGGATCCCCAGAGCTCCTCCCCCTGGTGAACCAGCCATAATGTTTAGGCCGGACACACTCTGATCATAACCCGCAAATATTACAACTAACCTTGGATATTGGGCGCCCCCCTGCCCCCACATGGAGACTCCAAATTGCCACGCTAGAGGACCCAGCATTCTGTTCCTTACTAGGCACGGCCCTACTCACATATTTTGAGATTAATGAAAACACAGCAGAGGCTGCGTTGGTGGAATGGGAGGTCTTGGTATTACAAGAGGCTATCAAAAAAGCTGAATCCAAAACTCGTGAAAGCTTATTGAAATGTACTTATCTCAAGGACAAGGAGAATAGACCTGCATTTGTGTCAAAATTTTGCACCCGCAGCCAAAAATTTGAAAACACAATATTAAAGTATTGGCCAATGTTGAGCACAGAACCAGATTTTAAAAGCATCTTTGAACAGAACCCTAGATTCACCTATTTACTAACAAGTAATCTCAAACAGATATTAAACAAAACCAGGGATAACAAGGAACAACATTTTCGAGGCACGGTACCCTGCATAAATTGCGGAAATTGAAATTCCATTATCAAAGGTAATACCACCCGACATCCAAATCGAGGCACCATCATAAAACTAAGAGTGACAGCCACATGCGATAGTCAGAATGTCATATACATGCTTAAATGCCCATGCGGGACGGCCTACGTGGGAAAAACTGAACGCAAAATCAGGATACGTCTAAATGAACGCAAGAGCAATATACGAACCAGGAACCTCAAGTCTACAGTAGCAGTTTACTTCAATTCACTTCAACACAATGTCAGCCAACTCAGGGTTTTGATCCTGGAACACAGTTTCTTGTACAAAGAGAAATATATTGGATCAACTTTTTAGACACCATGAACCCAAAGGGGTTAAATGAATGGATAGTTTTGAGTTGCTTTTTATAATGGAACTCGATTGTATTGACATGTGACGCTGATTATTTTTTCTTGAATCACACATGCATAGTGTATGAATTATAAATTGGGATGTTTATTTATTCGTTATGTGCAATTTCCATGTCTTATTCTTATTTTATTTTCACTTTTTGTCACACAGTTACACTAATTGAATCAGCCTTTGGATTGCGAACTTGGGCTCATTTATTTTTCTAATTTATATTATTGTAATGTACCTGAATTATTCAAATCACTTTCACACTTTTTATTCAAATGGATGTGGACTACGCCTTGGTAGAGATACCATGATACTCATACACACATATTTTCATTATTCTGAATGAACTTCCGTTTTATGGTTTAGATAAAGCATTACTATTACACTGTAATTTACGGATGTATGACGTTACAACGCACACTTTTACAACGCATGCACTTACAACGCATTTTTTACAACGCATAATCCATTACAACGCATGACATTACAACACATGACACTACAACGCATTTTTAAAAAATACCTTTACAACGCATTGCCATTACAACGCATACTACCTTTACAACGCATACCATTACAACGCATTATATTAAATTACATTTAAGGTAAGTATTAGATAGTATAGGGGTAAAAATTACTATTCTAACTCCAGGGGGTGCAACAGTAGGGTAAGTGTTGGATAGTATAGGGGTAAAAATTACTATTCTAACTCCAGGGGGTGCAACAGTAGGGTAAGTGTTGGATAGTATAGGGGTAAAAATTACTATTCTAACTCCAGGGGGTGCAACATTAGGGTAAGTGTTGGATAGTATAGGGGTAAAAATTACTATTCTAACTCCAGGGGGTGCAACAGTAGGGTAAGTGTTGGATAGTGTAGGGGTAAACATTACTATTCTAACTCCAGGGGGTGCAACAGTAGGGTAAGTGTTGGATAGTGTAGGGGTAAAAATTACTATTCTAACTCCAGGGGGTGCAACAGTAGGGTAAGTGTTGGATAGTATAGGGGTAAAAATTACTATTCTAACTCCAGGGGGTGCAACAGTAGGGTAAGTGTTGGATAGTATAGGGGTAAAAATTACTATTCTAACTCCAGGGGGTGCAACATTAGGGTAAGTGTTGGATAGTATAGGGGTAAAAATTACTATTCTAACTCCAGGGGGTGCAACAGTAGGGTAAGTGTTGGATAGTGTAGGGGTAAACATTACTATTCTAACTCCAGGGGGTGCAACAGTAGGGTAAGTGTTGGATAGTGTAGGGGTAAAAATTACTATTCTAACTCCAGGGGGTGCAACAGTATGGTAAGTGTTGGATAGTATAGGGGTAAAAATTACTATTCTAACTCCAGGGGGTGCATCAGTAGGGTAAGTGTTGGGTAGTATAGGGGTAAAAATTACTATTCTAACTCCAGGGGGTGCATCAGTAGGGTAAGTGTTGGATAGTATAGGGGTAAAAATTACTATTCTAACTCCAGGGGGTGCATCAGTAGGGTAAGTGTTGGATAGTATAGGGGTAAAAATTACTATTCTAACTCCAGGGGGTGCATCAGTAGGGTAAGTGTTGGATAGTATAGGGGTAAAAATTACTATTCTAACTCCAGGGGGTGCATCAGTAGGGTAAGTGTTGGATAGTATAGGGGTAAAAATTACTATTCTAACTCCAGGGGGTGCATCAGTAGGGTAAGTGTTGGATAGTATAGGGGTAAAAATTACTATTCTAACTCCAGGGGGTGCATCAGTAGGGTAAGTGTTGGATAGTATAGGGGTAAAAATTACTATTCTAACTCCAGGGGGTGCATCAGTAGGGTAAGTGTTGGATACTATAGGGGTAAAAATTACTATTCTAACTCCAGGGGGTGCATCAGTAGGGTAAGTGTTGGATAGTATAGGGGTAAAAATTACTATTCTAACTCCAGGGGGTGCATCAGTAGGGTAAGTGTTGGATAGTGTAGTGTAATATTATGCGTTGTAATGGTATGCGTTGTAATGGTAGTATGCGTTGTAATGGAATGCGTTGTAAAGGTAGTTTTTAAAAATGCGTTGTAGTGTCATGCGTTGTAATGTCATGCGTTGTAATGGATTATGCGTTGTAAAAAATGCGTTGTAAAGGTAGTGCGTTGTAAAAGTTGCGTTGTAAAGGTTGTTCCCCGTAATTTACGTAGAAATTTCATTCGACAGTCTAACATCTTTGACCTCGATTAGCATTGCAGCTTCAGACCACATTGCAGTAATTTTCGGGCAAATGGTTGGTTGTTTACTATGTTGATTGTGGTGGTAGTTGTTTAGTTTAATTATAGTACTTTCACTTCCGAGTGGAACGCTTTTTGAAATCTAGCGCATTACCTAACACGCTACTAACATTCCGCTACCTTGGAATCCAGGTATATCGCCAGCCTACAGATCTCCTTGATGGTAATCTAGGTAGAGCGCGAACGGCCATCAAATCCCAGATGCGATTCTGGAGCACACTTCCCCTCGTTGTGACGAGCAGGGTGGCGTGGGTGAAAATGGTGGCCCTACCGAGATTCTTGTACTATATGACCAATCTACCAGTTTACATACCGGCCTCCTTTTTTGCGACTCTGGAGAAGATGGTCAGGGACTTCATATGGTGCCCAAGTCGACACAGAGTGGCATTTAAGAAACTGTATCTGCCCACTGACCGAGGGGGTCTGGCTGCACCATGTCAATACACTACTTCTTGGCAGCACAACTCCAATGGGTGGCCAGGTGGAAGGCAGGTTGCCAATGCGAAGATACTGTGACCACGCACCCACCGCTTACGCTGTCCCAGATCCTCAAGCTCTTTCACCCTGGTACACGTACACGGCCTCCAGAGTTTCTGTGGCTGAACATAGCACACAGATGCTACAAAAGGAGCCTCTACATAATTTGAAACACTACGCCCTACGCCCCTGTTCTCCCCCTAGAAAGCACTCCTAAAGGACAGGGAACACTTACCACTACAGAATTACAACAGTGGCAAGCAGCGGGGGTACAGACTCTGGGAGACCTCTACCGTGAAGGCGCTTTGCTTCCTTATGCGACTCTAATAGAAGCCCGGTTCAGATCCCCAGGAACATGAGGTTCATGCAGATCCAATATTACATTACACACAGAGCGTACTACACGCCAGACAAAATCAACAGCTATTTCCATCGTACCAATTCTGCTTGTCCTAGAAGTTCTGTTTTAGACGCAAACTTGATACATATGTTGTGGAGCTGCACCAGTCTTAGTACATAATGGAGAGAAGTAGCAGACACACTACATAGCTGCACTGAGAGAGAGATACTCTTTGAATGGCCGGCGTACTTTCTGCACAGATTCCGCAGGACACGTAATACCAAGGTCACATACAGATTCTTGGACCTGGGCATAAAAGCTGCCAAACGGCTAATTACGAAACGATGGAAGGCGGCGAGAAGAAACCATAGGCCTTAGGAAAATACCAATAGCTACACATTGGGAAGCGATCCTACTAAAACTACAACAACATGTAAGCCCACCAATCCAGCTAGCATCGACACCTGGCTGGATGGGTTGCATCGGGCACGTGAAAAGAATTCCTGAGACACCCAAAGACACAAATTCCACAGCTGACACTGGTACACCGAAGCCCGATGCATATATTTATGGGGGACATATGGTTAAAGTAATGAACACAGGCACAGCAGGCAACGTACCCATACATACACACAGACAGGTGGAGGCACTCACACTCAGCTCCAAGTGCTACGTCTTTCCCCCTCTGGTTGTTAAATGTACAGTTTATCATGGTCCTCTATACAGTTCCAGACTCTCAATGTTACTTTATGAAAGCAATGTTTGCAGACATACTAACAGGATTGGACTCTAAATGATGATACTGACCTAGTACAATTTAATTGGAACTGTCACACCTGCATGTCAATAGAATAAATAACTGCAATGTTCTTTTTTTATGTTTAAAAAGCTTTATTTGAATATAAGCAAGAAATACAGAAGACCAGCAATACATAATAAGTATAATAAAGTAGAAACATAATCAAAATGGCTAGTATATAAACAAGAGAGAAAGCTGTTTAAATTTTATGAGGAACCGGGGAGGTAAGGGAAAGGGAGGAGGAAGGAAGGGAAGAGGGTAGGGAAAAACTCTTACAGAATGATGGAATAGAATACTACATATTTACAATGGAATATGAATAATAATCCTAATATAAAAATAAACACAATAAACCAATGAAGGTAAAGCAAAATACAGAAAAGATAAAACATTCAAGGAGGTTTAAAATTTTCAGAATTTAAACGAGAGTTATCTGTTAACGTTAGTGTATCTAAATAAGTAGTAAGAGGCAACCAAAAAAGATCTTTATTAAGCATTAGTTTGCAAGAGGAGGCGAGAGCAATATCAAATCTATGAAAATTACAGAGACTATTCCACCAGTGTTGGATAGAGAGTTTTGTAAGCGATTTCCAGTTGAGGGAAATGTGTTGAAAGGCTAAAGCATGTTAAGTTTTAATGGGGTCACCCACGTAAAACTACCAGACCAGGGTCTGTTGGGCAGTACAGTAAAAGATCTGGTTGTGGTAGAGATTTGTAATAACATAAAAGCATTCACCACTCATTTTTTATATATAATGCTCTAGTCATATTTTAATTCCAAGTTTTGACAGGCATTGAATGCAAAGTAAATTCGAAATATTTTGATGGCAACGCAGTTGCTCCAAGGAATAATAACAGTGATATTGTGTATTAACATTGTTCTCGAAGTAGAAAAACAAGAAGGTGTGGGGTAGGAAGTGCTGAGTCAGTGAGTGAAGGACAGGGAAAAGGTAAGGAGACATATGTACATCTTTTGCACATGAGATAAAACCTTTCCAGCCTAACATAGCTCAACTGTTCCTTTATCTGGACATAGCTCAATTATACATGTTAATCGTCACATTTAGTCCATTGAGCTTGTAGTAAAGGAGGTATGTAGTCTATGTTTCGACCCCGGATTGGGAGGGTAAATTGTGTCCTCACGTTGGGATCTTCTTCAGGACAGGGCACCTAAGGATAAGGGGAGAGTGTGTAAGAAGAGCAATGCTATTCGAAAGAAGGGGGTGGGTGAATGCTAGGCTAAGTAAGGTACCTGATACCTACTTGTGATCAAAGCACGCTGAGTGTCTATAATAAGGGTTAGAGGGCAATCGCTGCCTTTTATAGTGATCTTGGTGCAAATGACTTCCGTTGTTTTGTTTGTGGTGCACTTTTGTCGTTTATTCTTCAATGCAAGCAGTCAAACCTACATGTGCCTGTTGTTCCTTGGTCAGTGCCATCAGTGCACATCCATCTTCTTCACTGGTGCCTGACAATGACATTGACGTCCTAGGATGACCTTGACAACGATCGACTTTGTCTGGTTTCTACTTGTCGTACCTGATGCCTTTTGGCTTTCTGGGCATGGCAAGAATGCTTCTAGAACCTTCTGGCGTCCATTTTCTCCCCGGCTCTGATGTAGTTAGTTTCTCTATTACTTTGCAAACTGTTATGAAGTGGTTCCCTTTACAGCAACCTTTTCATGTTTGTACTATGGCTGGACATTTGCCTTTATGTTGAAATAAAAACCCACATCAGAAACACAGATTTGTCTTCTTTGGAAATGTTGACTTGCCTGAATCTACCTTGTGCTTGCGCTTGCTTTTCATGATTAACGCTGATTCATTTTTCACTGTTCCAACTTCTATGTCAGAAGCTTGTTGATCTGCTCTTACTTCAGCCCTTGCAGCCATTAGCATTTTCTTAAAGCTGAGCATCTCTGAAAGAGTCTGAGAGACAGCCATCAATGGCTTTGAGACTTAGGCTTCTTCATCATTGAATTAACTAAACATGCAGTCTTTGATAAGCACATCAAGTCTTTCAACAAACTTATCCATCATTTAACCAGCTTGCTGTCAGATTGAAAATTTACCTTCCAGAGTCGACATTCGGCATTGGATTGAACTTGGTTTCAAAAGCTTATTTGATTTGACGGTATGATACTGCATCAGCTCGTGATTAACCCTGGGCGTAGTTCGCGAAGTAGCGCTACGCGTAACTATGCAATAGCACTTCGCGAACTGCGTAGTACCCTGTTCGTACTGTGCAAGATGCCGTTTTCAATGATTGCACAGTGCGGACAAGCATTCGGCACTGTGCAATCATTGAAAACGGCATCTTGCACAGTGCGAGCTGTAGTTTTCTGCCACTCGAGTAGATTTTTACTCGAGCGGCAGCTTTCTCATCGCGGACTGGTAGTTTCTCATCGCGAGTGGTCGCGAGCATTCACGACCACTCGCAATGAGAAACCTGACCTCCCCGCGTTGAGAATCTCGCCGGGAGGGTTTATTTTCCATGCTCGCGATCGCCAACTTGATGTTGCTGATTGCGAACGAGGAAAAAGTCTCGCCCGGATGTCATTTTGCTTGCTCGCGGTCGCCAACTTGACGTTGAGGACTGCGAGCAAGCAAAAAATGACCGCTGCACTATGCTACGCGTGTTTGCACTGTGCTACGTGCAATTTGCGTAGTGCGAAGTAGCGCAAACTTCGCAAACTACGCGAGCGTATCGTAGTGCTTTGCCCAGGCTTACTCGTGATATTATCTACTCCTTCTGGAACGTCTTGATCCATGCAGTCTACCTGGCACCAATGTTTCTGTTTCTAAGCGGTGTCAAACAGGGGTGGTAGTTTCAGGAACGCGGCTGCACCGTACTTCGCTCTTTTTTCTGTAGCCATTAAAACATTTCACAATTCTGGCGGCCTTCCAGTGCACTGGATGCCACTCGTTGCCGTGCATGCATCTGCGGCTTGACCGAGCCTGGTCATCACACCTGATTCAAAATTGTGTGGTACTTCCCTCGCTTGTGAGTATGTTTGCACTTTCATACCTGGTTTTTACTGGCTTTAGTGTTTTGCCTGGTATCAATGATGGCTTTATGTTATGCTGTGGTGCAGTATCTCTTCTTTTGGCCTTACCAGTGGACTTCCGGCGGGCTTTTCGAATGCACTCTTCTGGAGGGACTTCAACTTCTTTGAGGGCCATATATGGGCTGGGGTGGGGCTTCGATTCCACACCCGCCACCTTTGAACTGTTTTTCATTGAATTGGGCGCATGTGGCACACACAAAGAGTTTGCCGTAATGCTGCTAACTTCCAGGGGAGCAGTCTTGTTTCTTAGGGACACAAACCTCACACTCGTCACTAGTTGTACCATCCTCCCCAGCCTGGGAGCATGCAAATGAATACGCCACACACAATCACACTCTCTGATGATATCATGACCGTTAATAACCACACCTAAGCACCTCCCAATCTGTTACCTACTTCCTCGGTCGAGTCCGCCCAGACCTGAAAGGGTCCTAGCACACATAGTCTTACAACACTACAATCTGCATTTTAAAATGGTGTTGGTCCTCATTTCTCCAATTTGATCAGAGGTCTTTAATGGGTAGAATGAGTAGAATCAGGAATCTGGCAAGCATGATGTTTCTCCTACATGCTTGACTCAGTAGTTCTTTCAAATAATATTGTAAATGTGCTTTTTCATACGATGGCACAATGATTCTAAACTGCTCATGGGATGTCAAGGATTCTAAGTCAGATTCTCACGATAGTGCCACAACATGTTTTTTCATAATGTACTTCCGGGCCAAAAAAAAAAGACTACATGATACTAAAGTGTCTGAGTTCAAATCTAAGTCAATGCTCACGGTTTCTAAATAAGTAAATCTTTTGACTTTTTAAGTTGCTAGTAAGGAAGTAATTTATTATGCTTGATTAATTAAAATTTTACATAAAAGAAATATCAAAACAATCACTATTACATTCCAGTAATAACAGTGCAAAGAAATAAATTATAAAGTTTAAATTCTCTAAAATTCAGTAATATAGTCATGTCTTTCAACAGAATCAAATGTAGGATGCAGACATAAAATTATTTAATTATATAAAAAAACAACAACAATGTAATGTGCTATACACATAGGCAAAAAAGCATTAATACTAAGCAAGTTTCGTGAAGACTGCTCTAAAAATTCTAGCTGCTTGACATAGGTCCATGATTTGCTGACTGTTGAAAGAGCCGGGCCCATAAGTTCTGGACCTATTCTAGAATCACAATCCAATGGTTCTTTTTAGCAGCATGTAAGCGTAGAGGAAAGAAAGTTCACTGTTACTGCGAATCGATTAAACAAGGATTCCTCTGGACACATAGTAACCACAGACAACTACGTAAGGTTAGTTAATTTATTACAAAGCCAAAAATAACTGAACATAAAGACACCTCAATGCGAGAGTGTAGAAATACATCGGAATTAGCATAAAGCCAAATCTGCATATCAAATTGAGACAATGTAGCATAAGTAAAATAATTATTTCAAGAAGCAAAATGCAGAGGATCAAAACGCATGCGTCCAAATGTTGCTGCATTGAGGGTTGGTGAATATAATGCATTAATCTGTCCCTACACTAACTGAGGTAACATCCCTGCTCAAGTATCTTCAGGACGAAGAATAAAATAAAGGTGTCATCATGTAGAGTCTTCCTAAGAAGTCTCTCCACCATCAATGGGTCAGACAGTATAAAGCCATTGAGACAGAGCTTGATCTAAGATGCTGTCTCTCTGAAGACAAAGGCAAAAGTGGGCACTTTCCCTACTCCCAACATCACAATATTGTAGGTAGCTTTCCCAGGATCCTTTGCAAGTCACGCCATCTTCCCTGGGTACATTCCTAAAGGTAGTTTTCCATAGAACAACGGTGTTCTTCTCTCGCAACAAATTGTCCTTGGTAGCCAGGTCTGCTACTGTTTGAAACATGATGACCTTCCTTTATCGACTCAAACTATATGATGTAACTTCTTCTCACCTTGCCTGACTAGTGAAACAAAGACATTATTCTAACTAACAAGAACACTTCTTTCACCTGCAACACAAAACATGAGAAATAACTAATTTCGCAGCACACAGGAAATTCAGCTTTTAATTGTATAGCAAGAGTTTTTAGGGAACTGCAGTCCAGGCCTACTAATTTCAGCTAACATAAAAAACCAGCATATGAACGTTACAAATTTGCATAGCAAAATAAGGCACATTCAATATATGCATTTACTTACATGTAAAACAATATTATTAATAAGCATATTTAATACTTGAATAATTGTCAGTTTCACAACATGAGTTCTTCACGTTAATGTTTTGTGCTAGTTACATTCACCTACTATTGTTAATTCTCTATGTCACTTTCCAATGGTCTAAGCACATTACATTTCAAGTTGATACATTTCACAATCTAACACTTCATGTTAATACGACAAAAGATTATATGCAGGTGCGCTCTACACTTGTGATTATAATGCACCCCCATAAATAAAACGTGACTTCCGTCAAATCACTGTTGAAACAGTGCTTAAGAGCATTATTGCAATGTCTAATATTATGTTTTTTAAACATCTGTTTCAATTATATTTGACTTTCCTTGTGCATTCCTGACCAACAGCAGGTGATATGTGCCATTGATTCTTGTTCATAATCACATAATCTATGTGACTGCTGACACTTCGAAGATTGTCTCAGTTCTTTGATGGAAAATAATAGGAACCTAATGCAGATAATAGCTAGTCTAACTGAGCTACATAACAACTCCATTAAGTAATACTGTAGTGACATTGTGTTATATGAGTCCATAATGTGATCTGAGTTCTTATAAGTGGCCAATGCTGATAGGTCAGCTAGCCTGCTAAGTAATAGGTCTTGTGCAGATGTAAAGGCTCTATTGGTGAAATTGTGTTCCCAACTTGACCAGACTTCCAGAATTTCGATAGATTGTAGTGTTGTAAGACTATGTGTGCTTTCAGGTCTGGGCGGACTCGACCGAGGAAGTAGGTAACAGATTGGGAGGTGCTTAGGTGTGGTTATTAACGGTTATGATATCATCAGAGAGTGTGATTGTGTGTGGCGTATTCATTTGCATGCTCCCAGGCTGGGGAGGATGGTACACCTAGTGACAAGTGTGAGGTTTGTGTCCCTAAGAACGAGAAAGTAGGAGGCCCATGGAGTTGTGAAAGAAGCATCTTGAATCTAAAAGGACCTAATTATTGCTCTTAGTGATCCCAGCTTTGCCTTTTCACCAGTGCACAGCATGTTACAAATGTGGCTCTGCATACAGTGTCCTGCTGTACTAAACCATATCCTACACAGATTTGGGCCTAGGAACAGCAACGGAGTAGGTGAAACAGCCCCAGAAACGTACTGCACCGCATAAGATCTAATATGGAGGCACAATTGCCTAAGTCTAAGTTTCTGGTCCATTTGTTATCTGGACCATTAAAGATCTCTTGCAGTACTCTTCTAGTGACCTCTCTTTAGCATTGGCTATCTGGTGATAATATCTGAGAAATTGTGACTTACATATTAGATCTTGTTTTAATTGTTCAAATTCCAATCAAATATGGGCTCTTGTGTGCACTGTGGTAGCGACAATATCCATCTGTAGGTGATGCATTGCAGCTTGTCTAAGGTGGAATTTATTTTAGACTGGAAGACTTGTTGACTCTGTGAGATTGTTGGAATCAGTTTAGCCTTATCAAAGCTTCTGCTTATGGGCTATATAATTTTGTGTTTCATCGGCATGTTGCAAATATTAAGTTGTGTGTGCTTTTTTCTCCATAGATGTTAGATGAATTACTGATTTACTATATCCAGTAGCCAAACCTCCAAATAGTTGTATGTTGTGGAATTATCAATCTTATCTAAACCCAGTTTTCAGACTCTCTTTGACTTACCCTTAAGTTTCTCAAAAACCATTACTTTCGTTTGACTTGCTTTTGATGCCAATGTATTACTCTAATTGAATTTGTGGAGCTCGACCAATGACCACTGTAACCCTATTTTTGTTTGATCCAAAATGACAATATCATCTGTTTATTGTACAATTGGAGTTTTATGCGTGACTATCCTTGGAGGAAATTATTTTGCCTTCATTAATGCGTTCTTCAGGTTGGCGGTTGAACAGCAATGGTGCCAATAACCAGCCTTGTCTAATGCCCCTGTTTTTAAAGATCTTTTCAAACACCTTATCACCACGGCTCAATTTAACTCGTACCCATGTAACGACGTGTCTGAGTAGAGTGCAATTATCGCTTTAAGGAAGGTTTTGTGGTATATTTCAATTATCTAGTTTCCTCTATAGTATTTATTGATCCACTCTGTCAAAAGATGCGTAGTAGTCTACTGGCTGGAAAGACTAGTTTGTGCGGTCAGTCAGGAATACAAGAGCAACAATATTAGCAATGGTTGAAGCTTTGTGCCTGAATCCAATCTGATAATAGGGTATTCATTTTTCTTTTTACGCCCTTGCTTCTAACTCCTTTAGAAGAATTCTTGCATAATCTTTTGCCTCCACATCTAATATGGCTATCCGCCAATAATGTTCTGGGTCTTTTATGTTTCCCTTCTTACGTATTGGGTGTACTATGGATCTGCTCCAGCATTGCAGAACCTACACATACTTGAAGGAAGCTTGGTACAGTGGTGGGAGATTCCGGGACCAGAAATCTGTGTCTGCTTTAAATAATGAGCCAGGTAAACCATTTGGTCCTAGCACCCCATCTTCTCTTATTATCTCCAATGCTTTAAAATATTTTCTGGTTAATTTACGCCTCTGTTCATATTACTATTGTGGTCTTCTATTCAACATCTTTTTGTATTCAGGAGCCATTTCTTCTGTTGTATATATGTTTGTTATGTGCGCCACCCATTATTCTTGGAGTTTTGCTTTTTGTATGTGTGTGGTATTCTCTCTGGTATAGAATATTATGCCTACATTCTTCATGAGCATTCCCTGCATGGTATGAAGAAGTGGAGGATGGTTGTAGGCTGATGGAGAGACGAAGATGGAGAGAGGAGTCTAGGGTGAAAAGATGTAACTCAATAAACAATTTGATTCAAGATACCTGTATGTGTATCATTACATTGGCGATGAGCAGAAAAGAAGTCCAAGACATCACCCCAACTCTTCAAGACATTTCAGAAAAAGGTCACCCAGCTCTACTTTTATGAGCCTTCATTGGATATTTCACGGTGTGATCTGTGCCGCTAATGTACATAGAACAATCAGACCGGCATATTTATAGACCTTTAATACTTAAATTTAAACATTGTGGTTAAACATGGCGGGTGCTGGTAGTTTTAAATAATCACAAGCCCACCGTATCGTGCTAGGTTCTTCGAGCTGGAAGGGGAACACGCACAGCCAGCTCGTGCTACGTGCATTGCAGTACAGGATGCGCTCCTTCGCTTGTGCAAATTTGACTTAAAACAGGCATTATGGCAAGCATGACGGCAAGTGCGACGGAAGGCAAGTGAAGCAATAGTTCAACCCTGGGTCGCATTCATGCTTGGCAGCCATATGTAATTAGGAATCAGTGATATGCTCACTAGATACAAAGGTGTATTTCTTTTCTACTTGTGGTATTCTGTACACCTCTGTAGAAATGTAATGATATCATATGCTAGACTTTCCTGTTGGTTGCTAGGATGTATTTGATGGTTGAAGGTTCCAACTCAGTTAGATGCTGGTGTTTCCTGTGACTGACTGGGGTCTCTGATATGTGTAACATAATAAAGGACCTACTTCATCTAATTGAGTCTAAGAGACATTCTTCTTTGAGGGGAACTTAACATTGGAGAAGAGCAATGACCCTAGCGATCTGCTGACAACAAGGTGTACCCTGGATATGATCATTGTCACAGCTCCATGTCATTGAGAACTCAACACTTCTGCTGACCTATTATTTCTTCCTTGTTCATGTCAGTGGAATGGAACCTGTGAAAACCCTGGGGCTGAAAAGTGCTGATGGAGCAGGGTTTCGCAAAAATGAAACCCGCTCAAATTGATACCCCCAAAATACGTACTAACAGTAAGTAGTTGTAGAAAAACTAATGTATACCCAAAATGGACACACAGGAACTGCCACGTGCATGCCTGAACTAACACATAAATAAATATTATTGTAATAACTTTTGTGCTTTGAAAGAAAACAAAGAAGTTGCTTGAATATGATGCATGTGCATAAGTATTTTGCATGTTGCATCCCGCTTTAAAGTAATGAATAATGCCGCTTTTGCACTAGGCTTATGCTAGGTAACATTAATGGAAATAGTGTAAGGTGGGTGGTACAGTGAAAGTTTCATTATCACATAATTAATAAATATTCAGTGTCATTTACTTTAGTGTGCTGGATGAAGCAGCCATCTTCCTAAACTTAGCTAATGTGGGAGGGGGGAACTTCAAGGAGCGAGTCCGTTCTGTCATGAGGCAAAGCAAGACGTGTTGTGTATCGCAGATGACATGAAAAGGGTGAAGACAAGAATGTCAAACGACTGCCAAATGCTGTACCCAGGCATGTGACCGGAGATGCACTCTGCGGATGATGTTAATTTGTGAAAAGACAATGTTAAAATTTGTATCTTATGTGGAGATCGTGAGAATGAACTAAGATCAGACTCTGGGAACCAATATAACACAATGAATTTGTTGAATTAAAGGTGAAGTCATGGTGGTGTGACAACGTCACTGCCCAAAACCCACCAATCCCTTTGCGAGTTTGATGTTAGTTTGCAACAATTGTGGGATGGACATGTCAACTTTAGAGTATAATTGAGGTGCCTTTAGGGGTGTGGTTAGAGCTTAGGCTGTCAGGAGAGAAGAGGGGAGATGCGTCCTTGTCCGTTGGCTTGCTGAGAGGCCTAGCTGTTTCTGACCTGTCCTGTTCCTGTCCTTTTTACCCTTTGTTCCCTGATCCTATTTCAGGGAACACCCACCATCTCCTAGTCCGAGGGGGTGTTTTTTTCTACAGACCAATAGGTTTGTATTTAGCCTGACTCATTCTCAGAATGTAATTATTGATGTAATTTTGTCTCTGAAACGTTTGTCTCTCCACCTATCCACTCCATCAATGATTATTGATATGTATTAAATAGATGAATACATCTATCCCCTCCATTAGGTTTATCGTGTTTCGTATATGTCTTTTTGCTGAAACTTTTGTCTCTTACTCTATCCACTCCTTCATTGCATAAAGTCATTGTTTAAGTTGGATGAGTTTGTATTTCATATATATATTTACCTTTAGTGAGATTCAGTGTTTGTAATTTGTGATCAAAATGCAATTGAGCATCATCCTTAAATATTTGAGATAAATTCATTATTAACCTTACTGAGAGTCTGTGATTATTTTAATTAACTAAATGATTAGTAAATTAGTGGTTATCATTGCCATCAACTATTCAACTAATTGGTCCCTCAACCACGTAGAAACAAAGTTGATATTAAAGATCAGTTATTTAAAGATGTCTTATTTGAAATCTATAGAAGGGAAAACTTGTTGGAACGTATAAATTGACACCATCGCATCAGGGATTCTGGGTGAATGTGTATGGGCCATTGTGTATGATGTTATTGATTATCGATCCCTGATCAATTTTTGGTATTGGCGCTGGATCAGTTTCTTGGTAGCAGAGGACGGTTTAATTATTGATTAGTTTGGTAATGATTATTGATTATATGTTCTTAACACGAAAAGTTAGTGTCATGTTTTATGTTGTCTAGAAGTACAGGTACAGAGATACCTGAGGAATCCCGGGAATGGAATTTAGCCTGAAGTAGGCAGAAGAAGAGTGTGGTAGAGAAGCCATACTGCAGAAGTACTTTGTCTGTTGTGAAATTACCTAAAACCCTACGGAGGGCTGTAGGTGTTATATTAGGGAATTTCTGTATACAAGTAGAGTGTTTGAACTAGCGAAGGGTCCACTTCTGCAACTCTTGCCTTATCCCCAGGAGAATAACAAGACTCCTTTTCACACCAAAAAGTCCTCTTGTGAAATCTTGGCGTTATCCCTAGAGAAGTAATAAGTCCACCCAGAGCTTGCTTGAGGAGTAAAAATAGCGCTGGTCGGTATTAGGACTCGTAGTGAGAAAAATCTCTTGAAGAGTGAAGACTATCTCTTTATTTATTGGAACAGACAAGGTAGCATTGCTTTGTGTTGTTACTAACTGAATTTTGATTTAAGAAGACTTAAAATACTGCCATAAAACTTTGTTATGGGAGGGTCAGTAGAAGGAGTAATACTGACGTAAGAAAAAGCAGCGCTGACATTGGTCAAGCAGCGGGCGTGTACTGAGCTATAATTGGTTGGTTGATGTGAGCCGCGCTAGCATTGGTTGAGATTTTTACTTATGTAATAGTGCTCAGAATGGTCGGTTAGTGTGAGTCGCGCTAGTATAGGACAAAAGTTGACCAATAGAATAAGTGGAATTACAGAAAGGTTGTTTTTGTTTATTCATGATAAGACCCATTAGTGGAGGTAGTCAGAAAATGAAGTTGATGCAGAAAATAAAGAATTTCTTTAAGAAGGACAAACCAATTGTGACTAGGGAGGGAATTCCGATTCCTCCTCCAAAGACCCACGTGTATGTGGTTAGAAAATTGTATAGAGTATAGAAAGGGTGATGGAGTTTAAGCTTTTCCGCAACATGGTACATTCAATGTAAGGATATTGCAGAATTTGAGAAACCAAATTAATTAATTAGTCCCAAATTCTAGATTGACTCAGTATGAGGCCTTGAAAGAATGGGAAGTAGAGGCATTTGAGAGAGAAAAATATATAATTGGTAACAGAGGTTACAGGAGTATGATGTTCAGATATGAGAGTAGGGTAGAAAAGCTGAAAAGATGGAGGAGAGCAGTGGCAACGGCAGGATTATACCCAGTTGTAACAGTTGATGAGCAGACTGGAGGTAAATGTAAATAGAAAAGAAACCATACAGAGACTCCAAGTGTGAGAGGTGATATGAATGATGCTGATGACGATGAACTTATAGAGGTCATCATGAACAAAAGACCTCCCCCATATGAAGAAAATGTAGGGGTGGTGACTCCAAGTGTCCCTCAAATGGGAACCCCATTTACTCCTCAAGTCTCAGATATAGCAAAAGTAGTGAAGGAAAATGAAGCAAAACTGTTGACTAAGGCCAGATTAGAACAGGTCCAGAAATTAAATCAGTTGAGTTTGACTACAGAAGAATTGACAGTACTGGTAACAATTGGTCCTGTAATTCCGTTGTATGGAGAATGTGTCTAAAGTGCATGAATTGGCTGTAGCAGGAAGTAGCATCAGGATTGGTACGGATGAGAATGGACAGGCAAATGTGAATAATACATTTTTGGATCTTCCGGATTGTGAGTTGATAACGGAGACCCCACAAAGATGTATACAATTAGACCCAAGAAGGATTGAGCCAAATGTCACTCCAATAGCAGGGAGTTCAGCAGGTCCTTCACCAGAAGAATTAAATAATTGGATAAAAGAAAATGACAAAACCGAAACCTCAATCTCAGAATATAAATGTGAGTCAGTTGAAAGTTGATTTGGAAGAAATTATTATTGATACAATACGTCCAGACAGATTAGGGACCTACCGAGATAAAGAATTGTTGTTTTTGTGTAAAAGTGTCACCTGAAGGGCAAAGAATTTACACAAGAAAATATCTGAAGCTGCTAGTGAGTATAGAGATAGAAAAGTCGAAGGTATTGCAGAAATCGTACAGGTTGGCTTCACTGACAAAGACTTAGAATGTTTGAATGCATTTGGAAAAAGGTTGCAAAAAAAAGAAATTATGAATATTTTGAAGAAATGGAGAGATGTAGATCGCTGGAAAAATAGGTGGATGAAAAAGAAGGAAGAAGCAGCTAGTAAAGGAGCATCTATGATTCCCATGAAAGAAGCAGAACAGGTCGAAAGGGCATTTCCAATTAGAGAAGTGCCAGGTGGTGGATATGTTCATGCTCCTTGGTCAAGACAGGATATATTATCTTTTACAAATGATTTGCCCAGGCTGAGAGAGAAAACAGTTGAATGGTACAAACAAGTAGAAAGGTTTGTGAAGGTCTCAAAAGTTCTGCTAAAAGATTTAGATGGGTGTGTTTGAGATTGTTGTACCAGCTGATTTATGGACAGAGTGTAAGATCACTGTTGATTGGCCCAAGGATGAATATCCCAGAGAGGGTAAAACAGGTGCTTCATCAGAGGAGGTGATGAAAAGGTATAATCAGATAATCACGTTTCTGAAAGGGTACATTTCTCTGAAAGAAACAGATTGGGTTCAAATTGACCGTACTACCCAGGAACCAAAAGAGTTGGTACATGCCTACTATGAAAGGTTATTGCAGGTATTTAAACAGTATAGTGGATATGAAAACATTGGAGATAAAGATATGGGACATTTCGTGTATCGTTTTGTGTTTGGATTAAGACCAGAAATTAGTAATATGATTCAACGGCATTTGATTTGCTGGCAAAGCAAAACGATAGACAAAATTCTGAGGTATGCAAAATATTGTAGTGACAACATTGAATCAAGACATAAAAAGTCAAAGGAGAAAATTATGTGGGCACAGGTAAAGGTGGCAAAACAGCAAGAAGCTAACACTAGCCCTCAAATTAATAATCAGGTGGGTGGTCAGGGTCAAAATGGACAGAATTACAGTGGAGGTAAAGGAAAGGGAAAGATGACTAAAGAAGAAGCTATGAAGAAATTTCCTTGTTATGCGTGCGGAAAGCTTGGACATTGGAGGAATGAGTGTAGAGCTGTTAAAAAGATTAATGGGGAAATCAAAATTTAATTCCACAGATGCAGAATGAGATGGGTGTAAATCAACAGCAAAAGTGGCAGATAGTTCCTCAACAGTTACAGGTGCCACAAGCTCCTATGCCAAATAATGTGAATGCTCAAGTACAGAGATACAGTGTGAACACTGGATACCTCGGGAGTGACCAGCTTGGTACGAATCAAGGTGTGATTCCGCAGTATTGGGTGCAATGCAATGGGAGTGATTCAGACTCATCTCAATGATGGTGCCTGAGGGGGGAGAAAGAGTGCGTACTTGGCGCATCCTTGGCGGTAGATCAGTCAGGTCCATTTGTTGACAGAAAGGTGGAAGGTAATGATATTGCATTCTTAGTGGACACTGGTGCTACCCGTTCTACTGTGAGAGCATCAGAAATTCTGAACCTACCCCTCTCGGGAGAAACTATCCAAGTTGTAGGAGTCTCACATATGCATATTAGAATGCCAGTCACAACCCCAATAGAAGTTTATATTGGAAACTTCAAAGACATGCATCGGTTTGTGGTGTGCGACTCGAGCCCAGTGAATCTGTTGGGAAGGTATTTGTTATGTAAAATGAACTGCACCATCTATTGTACACCAGATGGTATTGCATTTCAGACACTGGATGAGGATATTGAATTCAAAATGATGCTAGCAGAGCAAAGGACAGAAGTGGATGAGTTGTTTTCACTTCTCACAGAACAGAACCCGCCTGAAGAATTGAAAAATGCAGTGAATGCAGATGTGTGGGATTTTACAAGAAAATAAATTGGTCTAATGACAAACATAGATCGGATTCAGGTAATAGTGAAGGATGGTGCTGTGTATCCGAACACACCTCAGTCCAAGATGAGTCCAGAAGTGAGTGCAGGAGTTGCTCCAGTAATTGACCAAATGATTGAACAAGGAATCCTAAAAGAAATAATGAGCAGTTCTCGTAATTCGCCTATCATAGGTTTCAAAAAGCCCAGTGGAAAATACTGGATAGTGCAGGATTTGCGATAAATTAATATAATTGTAGTACCCTGTTTTCCAGTGGTGCCAAATCCGGCCGTGATACTTTAGCAGATTCCTTGTGATGCTGAATGGTACACAGTGATTGATTTGTGCCAAGCATTCTTTCGATTCCTTTGCATCCGGAAAGTCAGTATTTGTTCGCTTTCCGGTTCGGAGACTGTGTCTTGGCATGGTGTTAAGTTCCTCGAGGGTACACAGGGAGCCCCTCAATCTTTAATCAGATATTGAAAAAGTGTCTGGAGACTCTAGTTCTGCCAGGTAATTTGGTTTTGGTTCAATATATTGATGACCTACTGGTGGCATCAAAGACAGGAGAGGCCTGTGCAACACCATTATTTAAGTGGTAGGTCGCACAGATGAAGTTTTGAGTGGGTGCTTACTTAGTTTGGAGTTTAGAGTGTGTGCCTGCATGGTTGTCAGGCAACAAAGAAATTTTGTCATTTCATGACACGTTGCGACATGGAGCAGCTCCCACACTGATGATGTCATCTCCCAACTTCAGCTGACGATTTAAAATGTTTTGCGTGGTGGATGCACATGCACGTCTTCTTTGGGTTTTCTCCTGTTTACCTGACAGCAGCAGGCTGTTGAAAGGGGGTGGTGGTAGAGACTTGCTTCGGCAAACAGTGTGCTGGCAACTGCAGGTAATATATCGTCAGTTTTATCACGAGAATCTTTCTGGGGACAGTTGGCAATAAAGAAGATAAGGTTTGCCTCAGTGCATTTAAGGTTTACTTTCATAAGTTACTGTGCTGTATTGGCACTCTGAGGACAACAAGACTCACCTAAGTGGCGCTAGCAAGTCTTTGGCTGAAACACTTATCTTTTAGAATTCGTTTATTCAGCAGCAGTCCTGTTTATTTTTTTGGTTTATCACATAACTGCTTTGCTGTTGCATCATTATACACGTGTGCCCCCACCCCCTCCCATGTGTGAATTTGTTCATGCTTTCTTGGAGATCTCAACTTCCCGGGTATCAGGTCCGATACCAGCGTTTGTGCTTGTGATCTTCGGAAATAGGTGCTTATAGTCAGCAGCTCCTTCACAGAGTTATATTTTAAAAAGGAGCAGTAGTTTTAAAGACAGCTTACCTTTACCATGCAAAATGTTACTGCACCACGTTTTTCCTTATGTCACCTTGGTGAACCTCCCATACAATGGCAAAAATGAGGCAAGGAGTTTAGTCACTATTCTAGATTATGTGGTATGTCTATAAGTTCGGAATGGAAAATGAATTTGTTGATGCATTGTCTTGGACCTGAGGGTCAAGAGGTATTTGAACATCTTCCTGGTCTATCTGACAATGACACAGCCAACTTAAATGAGTATGACATCTGCTTAAAGAAGCTTGACTTGCACTATCTTGCCAAGGTGAGCACTGTGTTGGAACTTTATCACTTTGGAAGGAGAATGCAGCATCAAGGTGAACCTGAAGAACAATACATCACTGAACTACGCAGGTTAGCTGCTACCTGTAAGTTTGATGCCTCTAATGAAGAGGGATTGATGGATAAGTTCATGTTGGAGTGTACATTAGATAAAGGGGAGCTGCATCGGACTGCTGAGGTATCTCATTTTTTGGGGCAAGAATCCTTTTCTACGCAACGCTGGGGTTTGCACTGCCAGCATCACCTCATTACTATCAGGGGCATAGACACAACTGAGGGTGAGCCACAGCGAGTGACATCACTGCTGCTGGGGACTACAAAGCTGAGAATTCCCTCCTTGATTGCACCTGTGCCGGATTATCATCACTTTAAAAGAAGCGCTGGAGTTCCGCAGCGCGGGACGTGGGCAAGCTGCACCCGGGCCCGTCCCGAGCCAGTGAGACACAGGAAGAGCAAGGGCAGGGTCACCCTCCTTGATTTGACAAATCTGCACTTGGCGGCGGGAATGGACTCCCCATAGTAAGAGGCGTTTTGGGGCACATGCATCAATGTAGGCGTATGTGATTCCCTAATTGCGATTATTAAGGAATCGCAATTGCGAAATTGCAAAAGCCTACACATGTAGGAATCGCTATAAAATTAGCGATTCCCAAACATTCCTTGATTGTGACTCGCAAATTGCGAGTCGCAATTCATTCCTATGGGCCTACATTCCTATTCATTCCTATGGGCCTACATTCCAATAGAAATGAATGGGAAATTGCATGCGCAATTTGCGAGTACCCAATAGGTACTCACAAATTGCGCATGCAATTTCAAGGGTGCAAGGGTGTCAAAAGGACACCCTGTTGCACCCCCTGAAGTTAATCTGGGCACACATGTTGCCCCTAAGGGCATGTGTGTGTGTAACCTACAACTTTGAAAAATGCACTTTAGTGCATTTTTCAAAGTTTTTGCAAATTACCATCAAGTTCAAATTGATTGTAATGTGCGACCCCTATTATTGAAATCACTGTTTAAGATTTCATCATGCATTGCATTTAAGGAATCGCAATTTGCGATTCCTTAAATGCAATCGCAATTTAAGAAATCGCAATAAATTGCGATTCCTTAAATTACGAGAGCTTTACAGTTTGATGCATCGCAGAAGCCCTTTTTGAGGGCGCAAATGGCCGATTTATGCAAATCGCACCATTTGCGCTTGCAAAAAAGGTTGATGCATGTGCCTGTTTATGTTTTGCCTCTCTATTTTGCATCTGTGACCCTGATAAGAAGGAGGCCACCTCTATAGGTCTACGGCTGCCATAGATTTTTTGTCAGACTGTTAGTAATTTGTATAGTTATTGAGGATGAGTAAGAGAAAGCATCCTCCGGTCACTGACGGTGAATGGGCTTTGCCCAACACTCACTCATCTATATTGAATTAAATTATAGGAGCCATGGGGGCAATTGACAAACAACTAACAAGAGTTCGAGAGAGTTTGTGGAGCTGTGGCGAGGGGCTAGTGGTTTCAGATACTCAAGTCCAATCTCATCCTGTCAACACTGCCTCGGTCTCCGTAACACACAGTGCTGAATATAGTCCAGATGATAAAGGGTGTAATGAGTGTGTGCAAACTGTCTCAGATTCCATTTTTCAATGTGACAGTTACATTCAACCTCCACCCAAACGTTCTAGAAAGCCCAGATTCCGGCATGTCACTGATGCCTCCAATATAGTCAAAGCTAAGGCCATAGCCATAGCCGATATAACTACTGAAAAAGCTACCATGAACTGCTGCCAAAAAGTCAGTTCCTAAAGATTTGAGTGATAACATTAAAAGTATGTGTGACATGGTTAAATCTTTAGAACTATTTGTTAGATCTACTTTAGTATGGTTGGTTAATAAATTGCAGCACACAGAAAGCCTGCCTACCTCCTGTCTGGATTTATTAACGATTAAATCTGTTGAGCTCCCGCATCATCGGGCCATGAATCAAGAGTGCCCTCTCTGCAGGCCCCTTGTGATTCTTGGATAGAAGCTCGGCCTCCTTTCACTGCACAGGTCCTATTGCCCATGGTTAAAGTTATCCCCTTTGACCCAGATATGAGATGACTGCAGGGGCCACTGAACCTTGTACCGATACAGAGACAGAGAACAACTATGAATGCAGGTACATCTAATTGTGAGAGTCTCCCTTACCCACCTACAGGTTCCACAGCCCAGGGAGCTTCCTCTAGTAGCCCCTTAGCTTAACCTATTAAATACTTGGACTTTCTCCCGCTGCAATACCATATGTTATAGTGATGGCTAACACACCCACTCTATCTCCACAAGAAAACAAATCTTGGATTTACATTGGGTGGGCACCAGAACTGCAAGAAAGGGGTTGTTTTAGACAATATAAAAATGGTCCGAAGAGTAAAATGGGTGGGAAGAGGTAAAGCATCTTTACAAGGTAAGTTTGTGGTACTGTCTTTTAAAACTCCTCGCTTAGTAGAAACTGTACTGCATAGAGTAAAGATAATAAGTGTATGATCACATAACATCTCAATTCTCCCTTTAGGTTATTTTTACCAACCTGTGCCCAAATTTGTAGAACACAGATTCTAGACACACCTTAAGTCCAGGGCGCTGAGTGATTTTCATGATCCATTTCAACATATATTCGTTATGATAATTTGTCAGGCCTGTATGGCCTGGACTGACTTATGAAGGAACTATATGAGGACCCCTAGGGTAAAGGCTTTTGGTCTTGTATCTTAGAGGAGATGGAGACAAATATCAATTCACAGACTATCAATGGGCCAGGTCCATTTTATAACACAACTATTTTAAAGGTGCTGGAGATTAATATCAGTTCACAGATTATAAATGAGGAGGAACAATCAATCAATCAGTCAATCAATCAATCAATCAGGGGGCTTATAAAGCGTGCTACTCACCTGTGAGTGTCTCAAGGCGCTGGGGGGCAGCTCCGGATCAGTCTTAGAGCCAGGTCTTGTGGTCCTTCCTGAACGTATGCAGGGTCGGGGAGCATCTGATGTTCACAGGGAGCTCATTCCAGGTCTTGGCTGCAATGTAGGAGAACACTCTCTTGCCTGCTCTGTGTCTGCGGATGGGAGGGACCTCTGCCAGGGCAAGGTCGGCGGAGCGGCGGCTCCTCTTGGGTGCGTGGAAGGAAACTCTCTCATTGAGATTTTTGGGTCCGATGTTGTTGAGGGATTTGTAGGCGTGGGTGAGGAGCTTGATGGTTACCCTCTTCTTGACGGGGAGCCATTGGAGGTCTCGTAAGTGTTGGGTCATGTGCTCGTGACTTGGTATTCCAAAGACAAGTCTGGCTGCGGTTTTCTGGATGGTTTGGAGTTTGTGTAGAAGAGTTCTGTTGATTCCGGCGTACAGGGCATTGCCATAGTGCAGTCTGCTGGTGAAGAGCGCGTTGGTGACGGTCCTTCTGCAATCGAGGGGGGGATCCATTTGAGGGTCTTGGGAAGGATGCGCAGGCGGCAGTTGAAACTGGTGGAGGCGATGGCGTTGATCTGGAGGTTCATGGAGTGGGAGGAGTCAAGGATGATGCAGAGGTTTCGTGCGTGGTCCGTAGGGGTGGGTGGCTTACCGAGGGTGGAGGGCCACCAGGTGTTGTCTCAGGCAGAGGTGCAGGGGCCAGGGATGAGGATCTCGGTTTTCTCTGAGTTGAGCTTCAAGCAACTGTCTTTCATCCAAGCTGCGACGTCTTTCATTACTTCGTGGAAGCAAAGTCTGGTGTCTTCGGGGTTCTTCGTGAGCGAGAGGATGAGTTGGGTGTCTTTGGCATAGGATACTATACTGAGCCCATGCTGTCTGACGATTGCGGCGAGGGGGACCATGTAGATGTTGAAGAGCATAGGGCTGGGCGATGATCCTTGGGGTACTCCGAAGTTAATGTCAGTGGGTTTGGAGAGGAAGGGGGGGAGTCTGATCCTCTGGGTTCTGCCGGAGAGGAAGGATTGGATCCAGTCGAGGG
The DNA here is from genome assembly GCF_964204655.1 of Triturus cristatus. Taxonomy (NCBI): domain Eukaryota; kingdom Metazoa; phylum Chordata; class Amphibia; order Caudata; family Salamandridae; genus Triturus; species Triturus cristatus. Next base: position 1,376,775,249 of record NC_140590.1, read on the forward strand.
CGGCTCCTTGTATCCCTGCATCGTGAAGTATGGCTGCGAGCGTGCGATGAGAGACTGTGTCGAAGGCTGCGAAGTGGTCTAGGAGGATGAGGGGGGTGGTGTGTCCCTGGTCGAGTAGTATGCGGATGTTGTCTATAGCGGCGAGGAGGGCGGTCTCAGTGCTGTGGTTGCTGCGGAATTGAGATTGTGAGGCGTCAAGGATGGAGTTCTCTTCGATGAAGGTGGTCAGCTGGGCCGTTAGTTTTTCAGGTCTTTTGGTTCAGCCGTTGGCTTCTTGAGGAGGAGTTTGACCTCCGCCCGCTTCCAGTCATCTGGGTTGGTGCCGGGTCTGAAGGAGGCATTGATGGTCCATCCTAGTTTGGGTGCGATGGCAGGGGCGGCCCTGTGGAATATGTGCGGTGGGCAGGGGTCCGTTAGGGCCCCTGAGTGGGTTTTCTTCATGGTCGTGGTGATCTGTTCGATGGTGGTGGGATTCCAGGTTGTGACGGTAGGTGTGTCTGCGGTGGCAGAGAGGGAGTTGGTGTCTGGTGTCTGTTCACTGAAATTGTCGTAGAGGGCCTGAATCTTCAGAACAATACACAATACCTCTATAGCCCCTTTAAGAGTAAGCCCTGCTCCAGCCAAACATAGGAATTATCTTACTGATAGGCCTGCCTCTACTTCAATGGGCTTTGGATTCTGGAATGTGGCAGGCCTGCTTAACAAGGTTGACAATACAGAATAGCTGGATTTTATTTCTGGGTTCCACATTTTATGTCTCCATGAGGCTTGGCTACTGGACCCTGTCCATATCAATGGGTACAGAACCTACTATATTCCTGTTGTACCATCTCGTCATGGTAGACCAAAGGGAGGATTTGTACTTATGTATCTAATACTTTACCCTTTACAAAGATCCAAATAGTAGCGCATAACTCGTTTTTTCAGATAGTGGTCAGTGAAGTCTCTAATACCACGACATTAGCAGTGTTACATTTTTATAACACTACATCGCCGTCTGATATTACTATCACTCTTCAACACTTTGATAAAGATCTAGAGTCGCTATGTGAAGGACAGCAAAAGGATCTATTTATCTTGTGGAGAGGGGATTTTACCAGACACTTATGTGATTTGCCCTTTAAAAGTGTCTGTTGGCTAACTAATACTAAAAACTTTGAGCAAACACATTTTTCACATAATTGTTATGGGGAGAAATTGAATGATGTACTATTTAAATGTGATTTGGTATTTTCTAATTAAGTTTCCTCCCCTCCAGTTTTATTTAAGCCCACTTTTAATAGTAGAAGCCAGCATAACATTATTAACTTGGTCTTACTTTCTGGTAGTTTCTCGCTCAGAGCTCATACATTTGTGACTCATGGTATCTTATTCAGTGACCATTTTCATCAGAGTATTCAACTTACTTCTAACTCATTTCCTCGTGACCAACCCTTAAGTAATACCTTGGCCGAGGTTGAGCATATTGAGTTAGCTTCCCAGAATGGCTGTACCTTGCGCTGGACCCTGGTTGAACCAGAAGGTTTCTTGAATCAATTGACATGTGCACACAGCGACGCTTTGAGACATGTCTAGATGAGACAGCTGGCCCGTATATTTGTATTGAGGCTTATCTGGAGGTGACGTGGGGGGTTAAGGAGGGTGTCTCTTTTCAGAGGGCACCCCATATGACAGAGGAGATGCTGGTTAGACTCTGATTGTAGAAAGGCCTACGAAAGGTTAAAGGATGCACTACATAAGTCCCCTAGATGTAAATTTGCCTTGTAGAGCTGACTATAAGTGAGCTGTGACGAAAATGAAAAAAGTCTTAAGAGATAAATCTTGGGAATCTTTGCATGAAAGAAGCTTGTACAAGAATAATATTGCATTCTGGCGCGTGGTAAATTCTCCTACTTTAATGGAGAAGGGTGTCCTAGGCTACAGATAGCAACCCTAGAAAAGTCTTGGATTGAATATTTTTCTGGAATATATTCTATTCCATCTAGTGAGTCAGTGATCCCAGTGTGTATAGCTGATGGTAACGTACCTTACAATGTACATCACAGCAATATTGACCTCTCATTCAGCCTAGATGAAGTAATTGGGGCAATCAACGCTAATAAAGTGGGTAAAGCACCAACTCCCAATGGACATGTTTAAAGCCAATACTTCATTATGGGGACTCTTCCTAACCTTGGTACTAAATGATTATTGTTGAATAGGCTTCCCATCAACTTGGGCTAAGTACACTAATGTCCCTATTTACAAAAAAGGTGACCGTATTAATCTTGCGTGTTACTGGCAGATTTCTTTACTTGACTCAACAGTGAAGATAGTCGGGTATATTATTTCAAATAGGTTACAAGATTGAGAGGAATTAAATTAAATTCTTTCGGATCTATAGTATGGTTTTCGCCCTGGAGTAGGTACTATAGAACAGGGACTACATTTAAGCTGCCTAATTGGGAAATACACCATGAATCAAAAGGAGAATGTCTATCTCTCTTTTGTAGACCTTTCATCTGCTTTTGATTGCGTTAGCCATGGTAAATTGTGGAACATTTTAACAGATCTGAGAGTAGAGACAACTGTTATCCATTTTTTCAGGAAACAATATTCAGGTAGTAGGGCCAGAGTTTGCTATGTTAATTGGGGGTGATGGCACACAGCCCTTCCGCATTGCGAAAGGAGTGTGACAGGACTGTGTGCTTCCCCTTTTCCCTATATAGCAATAGTCTAGGGAGTGAATTAGCCAGCAAATATAAGGACCCACTGCGAATCAGTCATTGTCCCATTCCGGCCCTTCTCTATGTGGACAATGCTTACAAAGTTTGCTCACTAACTTTGTCAGCTATTTGTAGGATTTGGGTCTTTTAGTTAATCAAAGCAAAATATATCTTATGGAATGTGGAAGGAGAACAGTGAAAAGCCGCTATATATTAAAATATCTGAGATAATGATCAGCATTACAGTGACCTTCTCCTATTTGGGCATACTGTTCGATAAGGAGGCCACATGGATACAAGCTATAAAGACTAGGAATCTGCTGTTTTGGAAGTCAGTTATGGCCCTCTCTAATTTCACTAGAAAGCTAGACACGAACCCGCCTTATGAAATGCTAAAGATATATAGGGCTAAATGCCTATCCCTTGCCACTTATTAATCAGGTGGATCAGGTCATGTTAATTGTAAGGCGCTGCAAACTATAGAAAATGAATTTTTAAAGGCGCCTCCTTACCTTACCTGTAGGCTCATCTACTTTTGTTTGCAATACAGAACTGGGATTATTATTCCTTGCTGCTATAGTTAAGATACAACTCATTCTGCTATGGCACAACATTTGGACCTTGGAATTTTCTGGTTTTAACCAAGCCATCATTAAAGGTTGTCTGAACCTAATTTTTCCTTTGCGTTTCCCATGGTTATATTACATCAAACAATTCTTCTCTAATATGGGACGCCCATTATATTTTGAGCACCTGATACTTTGATAGACATAAGTACGAAAGATTTGAAAGCCATGTGCCTGGGGAACTTGGAAGAACTCAGGTTGTCTACAGAATTGTTAAAATGTACTGTGTTAAAAAAACAATCCATGCTGATTTCATTTGATATGCAACCTTACCTTAAGTACATTCAGAACCCTAGGCATAGGTTTGTACGCACCCATTTCCGAATGGATATATTTTACATCACCTAATCAGCTTTCCCAAAATATTAGATAACTGTCCTTGTGACCAAGTGTCAAAACAGAGCACTGTGCATGTGGTGTTTTTCTACAAACTATATATTGAGCAGAGGAAACGTTATATTATTCCATTGTGAAATCCTTTTCAATTTTAAGCAATGCCATCCTGCATACTTATGTTTAAAAACTACCTTCTCTGGACATATTGGGCCCAATGCACAAAAGTAATCTGAGACATAATCCTAACTTTACAACTTTCGGTATTCCAAGTCAAGTCAAATAAACTTTATTTCGGAGAATATCTCCATAAAAGATGCATAGAATTATACTATTATAAAAATATTTAAAAACATGCATAGAATTAGTTAAAAAGTGGTTTAAAATATTTAAAACATTTAGAACACCAGGACATCTATATGGCCGCTCGTTACAACAGTCATATACAGTTTAAACCAGTACAAATTGAATCAGGTGAGCGTTTTCAGGTACCGTCTCCTTGTATGCCAGAAAGCCCCCAGAAATTTGGCCACAGCAAACACAATATGGGCAGCCATTTCACTCTTGAGGATTCTAAAGGCTTCATGACACCTAGTAAAACCCAAGTTCCAGCAAATGGGGATGATCCATTTTCTCCGCGCCTCACTATAGCCCGGACAAAAGAATATTATATGCAGTTCAGTTTCATCAGTTACTCTGCATGCCGGGCAAGTGCTAGGTGCGGACTCAATCCAGTGACTAGTGAGTGCACGGATTGGCAGGGACCCATGCCTCCATTGCAGATACAGCTTCCTTATTAGTACTGGGTGTATATTGTCCAGGGCTGGTTCCAGGCTATAAGCATTTTTAATATAAATAAATTGCTCCGTGAGGGTCCCAGGGGTTGTGCAGGGATGCAATGTGGGAGCCTTGGAGTCATAGTACATTTTAGTGAGGGCCTTTTTTGGAAGCCTGGGGCAAGCATCTAGAGGATCATTCCATAAGGTGTCAAGGCCTAGACCCACCAGACTGCTCCTTACAAATTTGAGCCAACCAATGTTCCCCGAATTCGGAAGGCTAAGGACTTCCTGCAAGCCCTGCCTATAATGGATCAATTCGGGCACCACCCACAATCTATGCCAGTGGATCAGAGGGTGGAGCGCCAGATCTTCTTCCAGGGGTCTAATACCTAAGTCAAGTCTTAGTGGCACTAAAGGTGTACTTGGAGGGAGGGCTACTAAGCACCTAAGAAACCTGTTCTCCTCCTTTGCCAAGCAAGACGAGACTTTGTGGCCCCATAATTCACTGCCATAAATAACGGCTCCTCTGGCTTGCGCCCTATAAATGTGGAGCGGAGGGCCTATAGGTTTAAGAGTTGACCTATTCTTCCCCAACAGCCTTAATATCCCACCCACATGTTGTACTAGTTTTAGCTTTGCTTTCTCCTGATGCGGACCCCACCCCATTTTCTCATTGAGGGTTACACCAAGATATTCAAAGGTGTTAACCCGTTCTAGCGTATTGTTCCCTATACGGGGAATGCAGTGGAACCTAGGCGGGGGATTGAAGGCCATAAATTTGGTCTTCGTGGTATTAATCTCCAGTCCGTGCTCTCTACAGAAGTCCACAAAGCCATCCAGAACACGCTGGATTCCCATCGGCGACTTGGAGAGGAGGAGGGTATCATCCGCAAACATAATTGCCGGAACCCTCCTTCCTGCCAGCTTTGGGACGTCAGAATTAGGGACCCCGTTGAGGTGGTCAATGACCCCATTGACAAAGAGGCAGAACAGGGTCGGTGCAAGTACGCACCCCTGTCTTACCCCTCTGCCAACGGGAAACTTGTTGGATAGGGCGCCCTGCTTACCACACCTCACTTGAGCATAGGTGTTGGTGTGAAGTCGAATAATCATCGACAATAGATCACTTGGTACCCCCACTCTAGCCAGCATTTCCCACAGCTTACCACGTGGAACCAGGTCAAAGGCCGCCCTCAGGTCCACAAATACAGTATAGAGGCTGCCACCCTCCAATTGTATTGTTTTCCAATATATGAGGGACAGCCTGAAGACCTGGTCTATGGTAGAGACCTTTTGTCGAAACCCAGCCTGGAGGGGGCTCAAGATTTCCCTATCTTCGATCCAGTCCGAAAGTCAATCCAACAGAAGCCTCGCGAAAAGCTTCTGGGGGACGTCCATCAGACTGATCGGTCTGTAGTTGGCTGGAAGCAGAGGTGAACCCCTTTTAAATATAGGGACAATCTCTGCCCCCAGCCAAGTAGAGGGAACCGCCATACCGTGGACAATGGCATTAAAAAGTACGAAGAAGTAGGGGGCCCAGATTCTAACCTCATGTTTTAAGAGGTCGCCTGGGAGCTTGTCAAGTCCTGGCGCTTTTCCCGAGGAAAGGCGAGCAATCGCCATTTCCAAATCCTCCAAGTTAAAATCTTCCATCATGGAAGAATTACCAGTGGTTAGGGACACTATCTCTCCAGCCTCGGTTCCCAGGTGATCCAGCCCAGCTACACTATAGAGGGATGAAAAATGTTCCTCCCACGCTTCGGGCGCAATATTTGCCTCTATAGCCAGAGCAGGCTCAGCAGAGCCATGTTTCACTATTTGCCAGAACTTCCTGGGATCTCTGACTTTGAGAGCAGATGTCATTTCTGACCAGTTCTCCCAGTCCCAATCTATTTTGGCATTTTCAAGGAGGAGCTTATAAGTGGCCCGCTTTTCCCTAATAACCAGATGGGCCTCCCTGTTTTTGAGTGTCTGGAGAAGGTCTGCCTTGGCTTTCCTGCAGCTGGCATTGAACCAGGAGGCTCTTTCTCTCCTCGCTTTCCTCTCCCGAACCACCGGGTTCAATACCTCAGCAAGGTTATTACACAGGGTCAGATGAATATCCCCCAAAGAACGGCATCCATCAGGTGAAGGCAATTGTGGGAGAAGCCTTCCCACCTTTTCGAGGGCTGGGGCCACTAACTCATAAATCGCCCGGATACGATTTGGTTTTTCCAAGAGTTTTTCCCACCTTATTCTTCGCCTATTACTGGATATAATTAAACTTGTCACCAATGCTCTGTTTTCTACCACAACAGCATTGAGGAATCCGTCGGCTGCTAAGGAGAGGGACAGGCCATTATGATCACTATCCGGCCTGGGGACTATTTTAAATTCTTTGACTAGTTTCCAATCCTGTAATCTAGTTAGTATATAATCTATCCGGGACTCATGGCCTAGTCTATTAAAAGTTGGTCGCGGTGGTATGTCCCCTTTAAACCTGCCGTTGCAAGCTCTAAGTGAGTTTGCAAGGGTCATAGTTGTTATTTGGGATACAAGTGGTGAGCATGCCCTGACCGGGGGACCCGCAATAGTTGGAATATCCCAGAGATCATCCTCCTCACTACTGACCCCGTCTAGATAAGCCGGGAGTGGTTCGTACTGAGTGTTAATGTCGCCTCCGACAAAGAGTGTTACTGAGCTAGAGACAGAGTCGAGAAATGTAGCCAGGTCCTCCATTGTCCCTGAAATGCCCGCTACTCCAACCGGTCTGGAATATACATTTACCAGTGTTAGACCCATCCCAGTGGGCCAACACAGGGCCACACACAAAATATCCAGAGAGTTGGTTTCTACAATCTCGGCCTTGCAGCCAAGATGAGAACCAACCCATATTGACAGACCACCGGACGGGCGTCCCTTCCCTCCCCATGTGGCTAAAACATTAAAAGTTGCAAACCCAGCATAGCAGTGACTCTCTCTTGCCCATGTCTCCTGGAACATACATATATCGTATTTTTTAATGAAGTCCGCCCATTCACTACAGTCTAATTTATTGGGTAACCCCGCTATGTTCCAAGATAGGATTTCTAATGACCTCAGATCCTTATCTGTATTTGTAGCAATCTCGGCAGGAATTCACAAAAGGCATTCAGGAGTAGTAAAGTTAGGAATCCTAACTTTACTACTCCTAAACGGAGACAAAATCCCAACTTTACAACTTTCGGTATTCACAAAAGGCATTTAGGAGTAGTAAATATAGGAATCCTATCTTTACTACTCCTAAAAGCCTTGTGTGAATACTGAAAGTTGTAAAGCTGGGATATTGTCTCACATTACTTTTGTGAATCGGGGCCATTGTGTTTTATGTCAAGCTTTTTGTCGGCAGCGACTTTTGTGAGAATCCTCTAATCATGTGTTATATTATGTACAAGACTGTATTTTTAGACTATATGTTCTTAACTTATTGATGAATTTATGTATTTGTGCTATGTTTTTTATTTAGCATAAAATATTAGATGCATCGCTATCCATTATACATAGTCATAACGTGCATAGCTGCCTTTCTTTATAATGTGAACATATTTTTACACTGTAGTGTCTTTCTGCTTTTCTGCTTTTAATTGAAATCAAATACATTTTTCTTTGAGTGATTGATAAAGCCAGAGAAAGCATGTGGCAGAAGGACAATCCTTCTTTGAAGGAGGTGCTAATGATAGCCAAAGCGCATGAGCATTCTCATGCTTGCATGGAGGTTATTCTCAAAGAAGCCTTTCCAATTGAAAAGAGTGTACCTTCAATGGTTAAACTAGTTCAAGAGAAATTAGACCATGAGAAGTTTTCAGTAAAGTCAAAGAATTCTGGCAATATGAAAACTTTTCTTGGCAAGGGATTTCGGTGTGGCAACTCGGGACACATGGCACATAACAAAGATTGTCCTAATTGGAAAGTTGAGTGTAAGAAGTGTGGTTACAAGGGTCACTTCACCAAGTGTTGCAAATCAACCATAGATGGGAAAAAGATAATGAAAGTAGATTGTGATCATGAGGGTGACGGCATTGAAGATGTTAACATTCTCCAAGTGAAGGAATGTTCTGCTTAAGTACTTTTGGAGATGGTTCTGGATAATGAAGAGCCGGTGAAAATTTGATTTGACTCTGGTGCCAAATTAACACTAATTCCAAAGGTTTTCTATGATCAGCATTTGAAGAGGAATGTGAAAATATGGAGACCTGATATAAAACCCAAAGGTTATGGTGGATAACCCACATAGATACTTGGTTATATTCGGGGCACCATTGAGTGATAGGACAGGATCATACTAGGGAAAATCTATGTCTCCATGAAAGGAGAATCCCTTATCAGTTGGTTCCACCAACTGGATTTATATGTTAATTCGGATCCCAATGAGAATCCCTCAGTGTGAGGTAAAGATATGACCCCAGTCAGAAAAGTCTCTGGGGGTGGTAGAGAGTAGGTGAAGGAATTTCCTGAGGTATTTTTAAACAAACTGGGGTGTTTCAAACATTATCTACATTTAGTAAAGCTGAAGCTAGATACGCAACCAAAGGTGGCTAAAGTAAGGAACGTTCCTTAACTTGTGAAGGATAGCATGAAAACTAAACTTGATAAACTGGTCAAATGTGGCATAATAGAGGAAGTGGAATCATTGACGTGACTTGCTCCAATAGTAATGGCCAGGAAAACTAATGGTGAAGCCAGGGTTTGTGTTGAGTTGAGAGAACTCAACAAAACAGTGGTAGTTATTCACTACCCCCTACCAAATATCAGCAAAATGTTGTGTTCTCCCAATGGGGCCAAGGACTTATCCTCTCTTGAACTGATGTCAGCTTATCATCAGGTAAACATATGTCCCTCATCTCAACAGCTGACAACTTTTGTTACACTGTTTTTTACCTTTAATTTTTCAAGAATGTCTTTTAGGCTAATCTCTGCCAATTCCTTTTTCCAAAGGGCAATGGAGAGAGTTCTTGAGGGCATTGATGGACTCAAAATATACCAGGATTATGTTTTAGTACATGGGTCTAATCTGAATGAACATGACAGCGGATTGAATGAGGTATTGTTAAGATTGCAAAATAGTGGCTTCACACTGAAATTTGAAAAATGCTAATTGGAATGTCTCTGGAATTGAATGCTTAGGTTGCTGATCAGGCTCTGCTAGCCTGCGCGACCATTCCCTCTGTTGCTGCCTGCTGTGGTTGGACTCTGTCCCGCAGCCTGCTCTACCTTCCTGAGGGAAAGGGAGGGGCCTCCTCCCTCAGAGCGGGACATGCTGATCAGGCTCTGCTAGCCTGCACCACCACTTGCTCTGTTTCTGCCTGCTGGGGTGGGACTCAGTACCCCAGCCTGCTTTGCCTTCCTGAGGGAGAGGGAGGGGCCTCCTCCCAATCAAATACCGCAGCCACCTCCTGAAGTGTGGGACGCGCGAGGGTGTGCTGCAGCCAGAAGAGGCTGGGTCGGGGCCACCCTCTTTAGTCCTGCCACTTTTGATATAGTACAATTATGAACTTTGGAGTGAGTGGTGGAACCTCCAACAAGCACCGGAAAAGAGAGGAAACAAGACAGGTCTGTGTAGTACCCTTTTTTGCTTTTACCTTTGCAAAATCTTGTCTGCTATTATCCGACTTAGAAATTAGTAGGCAATATGACCATAAGCAATGGGTAAACGTAAATTGCCACAAAGAGCGACTTCTTCCTCTAAATCAATTTGCTAACTATTTAACGACTGCCATGGGTAACGCAGAAGAAAGACTGGCCATTACAAAGACTGCCTTGCATAATGCTATGGATAAGGTGATTGAGAAAGATACTGTAGCAGAACCAGTGAAGCCTCTAGTTGCCAAAAACACCGCGACACAGTGTGTTTCTAATAGCCCTCTGATGATTAGTGATGACTCCCCACCCGGGTGTTGTCTCCCCCGCCTGCAAAGAAAATCTGTCAGTTGGTGGATACACCTCCTAGAGTTTTAAAAAAGAGCAGGGCAAGGAAAATAATGTTGAAGTTAAAACACCCAGACCTAAAAGGAAATTGTTGAAGACCATAAATGCAACAGATTGCTCTTTAAAGAATGTACATAATAGACTGACAATATTAGAGGAATCTTTCAAAAAGGAACTGGGGGCCATGAAATCAGGGACCCGTTTACTTGAGGCAACTGTTAAGGAAATATTACATCACCCAAAATTAAACATCGGGCAGCCCATTATAAAAGAAGCTATACAAAATGAGACCAGTATATCTACAGCCCCAAATATGGTTCCTATACAAAAAATTTAATTTTTGCCCGCAGACAATAATTACCAACACCACCAAAATCTAGAAACCAACATGCCCCAGATAGCTTTACATCTCCCGCCTGAATCCAGGCATTTTGTAATCATTTTGAGAAATGTTCCTATCTTAAGGCCCAGTGTAATAGAAACCTGTTCTGACCTCAAAAACAAGGTGATGCACTGGTTGCCTAAACAATCATGGAGCACAAATTGCCTCTCTAAAGAAATTATAATGGTAAGAAGAGTTGGTGGATAGGTTCTTCGAGGAAAAGTAGCAAAGACGACTGCATTGTAGTGAATTTTCGTACCCCATTTGTGGTAAAATCCCTCCTCTATGAACTTGCAAATGAATCTGGTAACAGGAGTAATAACGGGACCATTCGAGCTGAACCTTTGGGATATTTTTATAGGCCAGAAATGTTCCTGGGTAAAACTGATATCCCTACACAAGCAGTATATCAAGTTGGACAGAATGCTAATCGATATGATATGAGCTCTTTAAATAAATACCAGATTACAATCCCAACAATGCATCAGTTCCGCCCTCCATCTCACTACGATGAACAGGATTGACAACAGGAGGTTGTAGGGAGAAATGGTAGTAACCGAAGTGGTCCCTATTATGTAGATTTTGAAACACGGACCCCGGACAAGGGCATTGTAACTGAGCAAAGGATAAACATAGAGGAAAAAGTAGAAGACCTACAGAATGTGGTTCGTGGTATTACAAACTGCTCAAATACGGAAATCTCTGAATTAATAATGCAGACCTGGACTATTGCAGGAATAAAAAACAAATGATGAAATCCAGACTGGCTGAAGATCATCAGTCAAACACAACTAGTCTGTCTGCAAGAGACATGGGCACTAGATTATTTTTTTTGTGGAGGGTTTTACTCCATTTGTAACCCTGGCCATTTGCTCAAAGGGAGGTCGGGCCAAGGGAGATTTGGCAGTATTATTATCTACAACCTCTTCACTGAAAGCATTACGGTCCCATCTGTCTAGTTACTCAAGAAAAGGTTATTTTGGTCATAATTACCTTTTATAAGAATGTTTTTGATAAAACCAAAGTACGGGTTACAATGGATTTAAGTATGGAAATTGAACTATTCCTAGACCACATTAAGGACGACTATATATTATTATAGCTAGGAGATGTTAATGTGAGTAAATGCTATAGACAGAGATATGAAAGTTGTGGTTATGTTAAAACAAATGGAGAGAGTATGTTACACTTTTTGAACAGCTCATATGGAGAGGCACTAAATGAACTGATTCACAAATATAGCTTGGTTCGCCTGGAACAATGTATTGGTGAAAACCAAATGTTAGTGCTTACAAACTATGGGAATGGAAGAAGCTCTGTAATTGATCACATCCTGGTGACAGAAAATGGTGAACGTCAAATAGATTTGCTTACTGTTACCCCAGCTGCCCTTAGTGATCCCGCTGTATTGACATTGGTTCTTAATATAAATATTACAAGGTCGAATAGTTAGCAAAACATTAAACAAATTGAGATACAGGGCAAAAGTGGTTTCTCTTATGATGCTGGGATAGCAAAAACAGAGGAAATTATGGCAGAATCCCTCAGAGATTTCTATATAAGAATGGATTATATGTCATCTCCCATGCTTATTATTGAAGCTTTTTGTAAAATCATGTCTAGAATCTCAGAGAAACTCAAGTGCCCAACTAGAGGGAAAAGTAATTGAAATAGGGGTTGATTTAATACAGAATGTTCCTCAATAAATAGAAGATTAAGAAAGCCTTAGGGGACTCCCCAAGGGATAGAGGAAAAATCAATAGATTGAGAACCATGTATAAAAATGCTCTAGCTAAGAAGAAAAGAGCGATAAAGGAAAAATATAGGAAGACCTCCTCCAGGCGGCTGATTTAAATGATTTTTCCCTCTTTTGGAAAATAATAAACCAGCCATTCATAAAAGAGAGCGGAGATCCAAAGATCGAGACAACTGTACAACAGGGGGAGTGGATAGAATATTTTACTACAATTTTTAATCCAGAAAGCAGTATTTTAAATTTGCCTTTTACACATTTACATCACATTGAAGCCGTGGACAAATCCAATTTAACCTTAGAGGAGGTCATCAATGCTCTAAATAAAACAGCAAGTGGAAAGGCTCCTGGCCTCGATGGTGTACCAATAGATATTTTTAAAGCATGTGTCACTTTATGGGCCCCAATGCTGACCCAAGTATGTAATTCTACTTTAAAGGGCTATCGCCCTGTTTCGTGGACAGAAAGTATATTAGTCCCAATATTTAAAAAAGGTAACGGAGGGGAGCCGAAATGCTACCACCCAATACCTCTCCTGGACTCTAGTACAAAATTAATGGGCAGAATTCTTCTGGGCCAGTTAGAACAATGGGTCGAAGAAAAATGCATACTTACCGATATACAATATGGGTTCAGGATAGATATCAGAACAATAGAACAATGTGATAATTTATACTTGTTAATTAATAAATATACGGTAGCAAAGACAGGCAAGATGCACTTATGCTTTGCAGATCTGAGCAGTGCATTCGACCTGGTAAACCATAATAAGCTCTGGTAAACACTTGCGGATTTGGGACCCCCCGGGGCGTTATTCACTATCTGTCCCAATGGCATTCCTACCTTACTGGACAGGTGCGATACAGACTAAATGCGAAATTTACAGATAGATTTAAGGTCACTTGAGGTATTAGACAGGGGTTGTGTTCTCGGCTCTTTTCACTCTATATAAATCGGGTGGTCGAATGCCTACAAAAAATCAAAGCTGAAGTCCGAATGGTAGGTATTCGCTCTGTCCCCATCTTATTTTATGCAGATGATGCAGTCCTTTTATACAAGACAGCTAATGGGCTGCAGCTCCTGATAGATAACTTTGTTAAATCTATGGATAATAAAGATATAAAGGTTAATCTGAAGAAAACTGATATCATGGTAGCTGGGAAAAAGGAAGAGCAAAAAAGAGTACACATCATATGAAGGGCAAAAGGCTAGAGGAGACACAAATCTTTACATATTTAGGCATTCAGTTTAGTGCATCGGGGACCTGGGAAAGTCAATTAAATATGTCTAAAATAAAAATTCTTAAGAGTGATAGAATACATTTTTAGGTTCTCTAATAAAAGAAGCCAAAAACCAATTAGAGAAATGCTGACGTTGTACAAAAGTAAATGCCTATCAAGCACTAGCTATGGTGCGACTCTATGGGGTTACACAAATGGTGCTAAGCTGCAGATACTAGAAAACCTGTTTCTGGCAAGGCTACTGGCCTTCCCAAAATCGAGTTCAACATTGATAACACATAAGGAAGTGGCAGTTCCTTTTTTAGAGGACGACCTACATATTAGGCCCATTATCTTCTGGTACAACATATGGAGCAAAACAGGGACACAGTTTACAAAGGAAATCATTTTAGATTGCCTCGGGCTAGATGCTTGGAAAACAATTAAATGGCTATCCTATTTAGATGTCTGTTTAAGAAAGTTGGACCCCGTTATAGGAGTAAATGACACAGTTAAAATTCTTACCTACTCTAAAACAGAAGTTAGGACTCTATGTAGGGGACAAAAAGAAAAAGAGAGAGATTTTCACTAAAGTAAAAAATCAACGGTAGCTAGTTACTTGCTATACTTTGTACAAGAGGGTCAGTCAAATTACCTGGCAATTTTTTAAAATAGTCAGCAAATAATTTACCTTACTAGAGTCTGATTAGGCATTTTGCATATACAGTTTGCATTTCCAAAATTTGGGGCATGGAATATTAGCCTACCAAGATGCCCATGCGACGGTAAATCATGACAAAGCACAATGCACTTTACTTTATTTAGTGGTTTTTATAAGGATCTTAGGAAATGGTTTTAGCCCCCCTTTTTAAAACTGGAAAATATATTTACTATCAGGATGCTTTTAACTATTTATGTGCCTTGAAAAATAGTGCAATCTGTTTATCTGCTATATCATACATAACAATGGCCATAGGAAGAAGGAAACAATTAGTTCACGTGGAGGCTCTAAACTATGAAATATCATATATAATAAGTAAATCCCTATCTCTTAGTCTGATTGTATAACGTGAATTTTATCACTTATAGTGAATAAATATTGGGTAAGGTCGAAAGCTACGCGATCAGCAATGACCCTTTGACCCTTTATATAGATCTTTGTTGGTCCCTAAGGGACGACCCTATGCTGCCAAAATACAAATGTTATGGGGAATCTGTGTGATGAAGACATATTTGTATGTAAATGGGAATCAGGGATTGTTTTTTATATTTTGATCTTAACTGTTTTTATACTGTACTTTATGGTTTTATGCTTATAAACCGAATAAAGTTTTTTAATTGAATTGAATGCTTAGGTCACATGTTAAAAGCATTTGGCATTAAACCAAAAAAAGGTTTGGTAGAGTCAATCAAGAATAAACAACAAAGTATGCAGTTCCTAACTAAAGAGGCAAAACAAAGACAAAATTCTAACTGTAATAAGGAATACCAGTGAACGACAGGAGAGTGATCTCCTCTTTTTTGGAATAAGGCCCTCACACACCTGACAAGAAGGTGTCTTGCTTCATCATCGGGCCTGCTCCTACTCGGGCCGGCGCTGCAATGCCCGATCAGGCGCCCGTGATGGGGCCTACTTATCGGAGATCTTTTTTCCAAAGCCGTTAGGTAAGATGTAAGTGAGGGTCTTAGTGTAGGTGAATGAGTGAGTATGTGAAGTGATTTAAAATAGGGAAAAAAATCCAATCAAAACCATTTTAATGTACATGGTTCTTCCCCTAATTAAAAATATGAAAAAAATCGCGTATGTACACACAATGTTGTGTTTTTATACGCTAGTTTTTGTGGTCAACATGTTTCATGCCT
The DNA here is from genome assembly GCF_964204655.1 of Triturus cristatus. NCBI lineage: Eukaryota > Metazoa > Chordata > Amphibia > Caudata > Salamandridae > Triturus > Triturus cristatus. The sequence continues at coordinate 1,376,790,853 of NC_140590.1, forward strand.
ATTTTATCAAGTAGATGGCAATTCTTCAGGACCTAAACAGTAATCCTACCTACACACATTTTTTATTGGTGGACACAAAACACATGAAGTGAGGAGTGACCACCCTTACAGCACCCTAAAAAAAGTGTGAGGGTACCTCTGGTATAATCAAATTTAAATGTAACCCTTGTCTCTAATGATCCGGGCCAAGTCGGTACCGGTCGCCGCGGACACTGAGTTCTAGTGCCGGTTTCCTTGGTGGAAGCAAACTGTTATCCTACCCGGGCAGCGTCACCGGTCCAAACGCGTTGTAGTCAATCAAGAACCTGAACTCACCCAAGAACAAAGAGGAGCTAGTAAAGGTTCTTGGTTTGGCTGAGTTTTATAATTCATTTGCGCTGCAATTTGCTGAGAAGATGGTGTGTATGAGAAGTTTACTAAAAAAAAGGGAAGGAGTTTGTAAGCATGGTGCAGGATGTGTGAGAAAGAGTTTGAAAGAGTAAGGCAAATCTTGATAAAGCTTTCTGTATGGGAAATTTTAACCCCAGTGATGAGCCATATGGGATGACTGACACAACCTCGGAGGTTCTCGGTGCTGTATTGATGCACAAATCCAAAGGGGAAGGCAGGACAATTTTGTTTATTTCAAGGGTACGAAGGGGAGCTGAGCTCAATTATTCCGGGATTGAGAGAGAAGTTTTAGTAGTCTCCTGGGCTGTAAAAAAGTTGACAAATCTTTTTGGGAGGCGTGAATTTGTGATTAAAATCGATCACAAACCCCTTAGAGAGGTATTTTCCAAGAAGGGTGTTGATTTCATATCTCACAGTATTCTTAAATGGGTGGTTGCCCTACAGGAATTCGAATTTGATATGTTATATGTTCCGGGTGCCAGACATTTTCCGGCAGATTTGTTTTCAAGGTTAGTTGACTCAGTTGAGTGAGGATCAGGTGACCCATAAGAGGTTTTAGAACAAAGTGATTTCTTTGCAGGAGAAGAATTTGAAGGTGAAGTGAATGTGTGTCTCCTTACAGATGGTAATATACAGGAAGAAGAGTAGAGAAGAGTGGAGAAAGGAATTGGAGGATGATTAGGTTCTTCAGACAGTCATAAGGTTGATTAGTGATGATTGGGGATACCAGAACAAGTGCGGGGAAAAATTAGAGGATATTGGAAGGTGAAAGAAGAATTAACCATTGTTCGAGGCTTGTTGATGAGAGGAAGTAAAGTTGTACCTCCTTCAAAATGAGGGAAAGGTTGGTGGAGAATGCACATGCTAGTCATATGTGGATAGCCAAGTCCAAGGAAAGCGGTCAAGAGGGATATTGGTGGCCAGCAATGGATGTGATAAATGAGAGGGAGATGAGGAATTGAATAGAGTGCGTACACAGGGATAAGGTGTTAAAATGTAGAACTCAACGTATGGTCCTGAGAGAACGGGCTTTGGTCCCTTGGGTGTACATACTTGATATTTTGGTTCCTGTGAAGGGTAAAACATGACAGATATGTCATTGTCTGCTTTGACATGTTCTCTCACTGGCAGGAGATCAAAGTAGTGAATTCAATTGTGTCTGGGGTGATCATACTTTTTTTGGAAGAGTTAATTGAGAGGGCATATTTCCCTACAACTATTCTTACAGACTATGGGGTGCAGTTCAGGTCAGGTGTGGTGGAGGAGTTCCGAAAGGCGCAAGATATAAAAAAGTAATGGTGTTGAGGAGCAATTTATAAAAGTACTAAAGGAAAGTTTACAACAGGTAGTTGTAAGTGGTGTGAACTGGGAATTGTGAATTTAGGAAGAAAGTGTGTGATTATCGCTTAATCCCACACTCATCAATGGGAATTACACAGTTTCAGATGCTCAGAAGCAGGCTTACCGATAGTGAGGTGATTCAGTGTGGGTGCATGAGAAGAGGATGGTGGTGGATGATCATTTGGACAATGTAGAAGGTTGGAGAGAAAGAGAGAAGGAGAAGAGGATGAGAAGGAAGCATTTGTATGATGCGTGTAAAGCAGTGAAAAATACTGTAGTGCAGGTTGGTGACTGGGTTGAAATTAAATCCCCTCGAAAAGGAAATGGAGTTTCCAAGCTCAGTCATCCATTAAAAATGATCAAGGCGTTTAAAAATGCTGTCACGATGAGTGATCACAAAATATAGAATCTGAACAGAGTAGCCAAATATCACTCAGTGGAGGGAGATTTTGAGAGTTTGAGTGGTTCGGCGTTGGATAATACGCAATCAAATTCTGGGTTTAGACAACAACGCATCAAAATGGCTCCCCTATGTCTCAAGGACTATATTTAAAGCCTAAGCTTAGGTTTAAGTAAATATGTTCTTTTATGTGTCATGTGTTTTATTATATGTACATATTTTTATTTTTTTTTGTATTTATAATATTATGGGACTTCATTTCTCATGTTAGTTAATATTGCGAAGGGAGGTTTGTGGTGTTCTGTACACCTCTGTACATATGTAATTACATCATATGCTAAAATGTCCTTTTGGTTGCTAGGATGTATTTGATAGTTGAAGGTTCCAACTAGGTTAGATGCTGGTGATTGCTGTGGCTGGCTGGGTCTCTGATATGTGTAACATAATAAAGGACCTACTTCTTTTAATTGAGTCTAAGAGACATTCTTCTGCAAGGAGAACTTAACATAGGCTACAACAAATGTGCAAACTAGCTCTAGCGATGTTTTGCCTCCATAAGAAACTTGTGTTTATTTGTTAAAGCAGAGAGACACAGGCAAAAAGGCTGGACCACTAAGGTCTGAAGAAGAAGTGAGTTCAACTCAGTGCAGAGGCGACACTGAGTCTCCTGACCAAATACATGTGTCACTTTATATGCTTTTTAACATGAAGTTGACTGACTGAACACGACGTTGTTTAACTTATAGTATAATTAAAAAATATATTCCGGAATTTAGTTTTGCATTTCCGTATTTGAAGCACATCTAATCAATTTATGTCCATTGTGCCCCAATGTCTTTGGAGCAGGTTGCTCTTCTTCAGGGAACTCATATCTATGAAGGTTCTGTGGAATAAAGCATACAGTGGAACATCACACAGGTGAATTTGCAAATGATTCATAAAGTATTTTACCCCATATATTTAAGAGTATCAAAATACCGTCCTTACATACAATGTGCAACATTTTGCCTGAACACTGTGAGCCCCGAAGACCCCAAATTCAAAGCTCTCATAGTTCAAACAGTGAAGCAACCAGTTGATTGGTGAACACAGCAACTGAACCCCAACACTAGTGTGGATGGGTGTCCATATATTTATTTAGTTATTTATTTGAAAGGTTTTATATAGCGCTGGCTCGACCCGGGGCGGTCAGAGCACATTACATGTCTGTAATATAAAAGCAAGTAAAAACAAACTAAAATGACCTGAGGACAATATACATGAGAAGGCACTCAACGGAGGTCTATTAAACATAGTAACAAGAATAACGGATACATTTATATAGAGAGGGACAGAGGGAGACAAAAGATTCTGGACTTGGATGTGGGAGAGGCAAAATAGATAAGAATAAGCGAGAGGAAACCAAAATAGGGAAGAGGTGGGGAAGGGTTGACTGGGAGGGATTTTAGGAGGAGGGAGGTAAGGGACGTGAATTGGAGGAGAGGGGATAGAAGGGGAGGGGGTGGGGGGAGTGCACAGGGAGAAAGAAAAAGAGAGGGGAGAGGTGAGAGAAAGGAGTGAAGTAGAGGAGGATAAGGACAGGGGGGCGGAGTGTGGGGTAAGATGCCAGGTTAAGGACCCCAGCATTTCCTGAGAAGGTGCAGCTTGAGTTCTTTTGTAAAGCTGATGTGGGGGGGGCGTTCCAGATGTTCAGTGCGTTTCCTGAGAAGATATACTTGGTGAACCCATTTTTTCGGTCTGATTATTGCTTTTATTGTTGTACACTTTCACAAGTGAGACATTTATGTATATCTGCGAATGCAGTGTTTAATCAGAGCATCACCTGTCACAGAAATTATTGCATTTATCATCGATGTTATGAGCCCAACACAGGTTAGGGCACTATAGTATTAATAGTTACCGCAGATCATGTGATACTTCATTGTAAAACCAAATTAACTGTTCACTTAACTAAAACCACAACACACCAGCTAGCAAAACCATTGTTACATTAAAGGACATCAAAATCTCATTGTGCAGATCCCTGAGAGTGGGGCATAACATTATCATTACCTCCTGTCCAGGGCTATGGCAGGTTAAGGTGGCTGGCCTGGATGCTCAAAAGTCTCCAGGAGCTCCCTCCAGGTCTCTGCTATAGGATATTTCCTACATCCCCTGCTGTCCACCAGGTTCAACACCACCTGGTCGCTCGGCGCCCATTGAACCACGTCTCTTCTCCATTGTGCAACTGCTGAGGTCCCATATGCCTTTCAGGCGAGAGCAATGTGCCATTAGGCCAGGGTAATTGGAAGTGGCAGAAACCTAGAAGCCAACTGCTGTTTCGTCTCTGAGTGAGTAATATCTTACACATTTCTGGTTATCGTGACTTTTGCCGCTCCAGTGTCATGCCCACGTGTGCCAGGTTCTCCCTCCAGAACTCTGCTACTGCCCCACATTCCTACACCATGTGCACGACATCAGCTTCTACTTGTCCACATCTAGGGCACCCACAGATAATAGTGGAAGATATTTACATTAGTCTCTAGGGTGTTAAGTAGGTTGTATGGAAGTAGTTGAATTGTATATATTTGAGTTGTATGAGACCATTTGTGTGCTCTCCAGTGCCCTCTCCCGCAGGGTGTCTGGGAACAATTTCTGGATGCACACTTCCCAACAGGTTCTGAGTGCATGTAAGGGTAGGACAAACATACAAGAAAGCATTTTATAAAACCCCAATATCAACCTGCCACCTTCCCTCATTGTGAACAATAATTGTAATGCTTGGTGTGTGGCGGGCTCAGTCTGCCTGGGCCCCCATCGCTCTCTCACCATGTCCAATATCTGCACATATTAGAGGAAGTGTGTAGCAGGCAGTCCAAGGTCAGCTGTCATTTCATCACATGTGAGAAGCTTCCTCTCACCGTAACCATCCCTTAATTTAAGGTTGTCCACTTCATCCCACCCTCCCGGAAAAGCCATTGGGATCTCTGGCCAAGCTAGCAACAAGTCCTTAAGCCGATGCTTAAGGTGACGGGCAAGAAGGGTTTAGGAACAGTTTTACAAATACACCCACCTGCAAAGGAGTAACCTCATTGCTATCCACAAACTACCTTTCTAAACTTTCATCAGCCAAGGAGGTCCCAAAACAGTAGTTTATGTGCTCCAGCTCAGCCTTGGAGTAAGTCCAGGGCTACACATGTCTACTCACAGGCACTGCAATACACCCCCATAGAAAGTAATGGAGGCATGAGCTTAAAATAACACCTCAAAGGAAATAATTTTAGGCAAATAAAATGCGTTTCAGCAGATATGCCCTGCTACCATGAACAATATTCTCATAAATGATGTTGTTTGAAATGTCATGAGTCTTGCTATGAATGCTATAATTTTACATGTTATAAGTGATGTAATTTGAAAGGGTTTAAGGCATGCATGGGAAAGGCGCGAGTTATAGTTGATGTAGTCTGGCTAGTGAGCTCACAACACAGTGTACTTAGGGGTATAAAGCGCCACCCTCTTATTTTATAGCTACATCTGTTCCAGCTTTGTATTGCAATTGCTCCCAGTCATGGTGGGTCGCTTAATCCCCCTTTACATGCCCCCCATTCACATCCCAACAACAATGGCAACAGGCCTCCAGGCATTACACTGCTCCGCATACGTGCCAAACTGAGTGGTTACACATGGCCATCCACTACAATTGGAAGCCACATTTTAAACCTCGAAGTCCGGGACTCCCAGCACCCCTCCCTCCGCATCAGCACCTTCAGGACCACCATGTTTACTCTCTGTCTCCCTGCCCTCCACAGGAAATCTCATATGATTGTATAATTTTTGCTGAAACAATTAATGTCCTAAATCTATTATTTAATGCACAAACATATATCCTTTGCGTCAGACAGGCTCTATTATGTGTTCAGATAGCAACCACCCTTACTCAATGATCTAATTACTCATAGTGAACATCAATATGTAAATGTAGAGATACAGCATGCATGGTCCATGGTCCTATCTGAGGTCTAGTTTGAGCCTTGTTTTCCAGGCTTCTCTGGAGAGTATCTTTTCATATTCATATTTGAACATGAGGATTTTGGTGCATGCTGGTACTGCTCCGAATCCCATAGATGTTCCTTTTATTTCTAGAAAAAAAGTCATTATTGTCATTTTGAAAGATATTGTGGAATGGTGTAAAATGTAGTGATTCTAGTAAAAAGATTGGTGAAATACTATTTGGTACTTCACTCTGTAAGTCCCAGTCAATGGCTTAGAATCAGAATGTGGTATTGAAGTTGATACAGCGCCATCTTATTCTGAAATTTGTAGGGATGCATCATACTCACTGTTAGTCCGCATCCATATATTTAGTGAGGATTGTATTAACGTGTGTCTTAGAAATGTAATACTAAAATCAGCATATCGTAGTGTGAAATAAATGTAATCATGTCAGTTATGAAGCTCGATGTAGTGGTCAATCGAAAATGTATTTTAGACAACGCATAATGACTGGTTGCCGTATAATGTGATGCATTAGGTTTAAACGTGCACCATATTAAAGTCTGCACGTGTAGTTTTGCTAATTCATATTTGAAGTGTAATGACATCAATGGTTATAGAGTACTTCTAGAAATGTGTGTTTAAATGTGTAAAGGCCTGATCGCATGTACGTTTAAGAGAAGGCCTGTTCGTTTCTTATGTTAGCTAAACATTGTAGGCCGAAAATGGTTTCCCTTGGTAAGGCTTTGGGTTTCAGAGGTGTTAGAAAATCTCAGAGAAGTGGAAAGTTTCTCGTTCCCATGTTTCTGTTGCAGGTGCAAGGACACCTAGCTCGTTAGTAAGACTAACCCTTTGTTTCAGGAGTTAGGATGGCATGAGAAGCCAGCATGGTAGTATACTGGAAAGCAGGGATGATACTTTCGGTGGAGAAGGTACCTGGGACTCAAGGCCAAGCAAACCGTCATTGGACAGGATACAAGTTTCAGTGAAAAAGTACTGGAAGAAGACCTGTTTGGAGAGGTGTGCCGGAGGGCGTGTTCTATGTTTTGGGATTTTGAATTAGGGACAGTACCCCATGGGTTGAGCAGTTGAGGTTTAGATGGGAAGCTAGAAGGAGCATCTTAGAACGAGCTCTGACAAAGGAGTGTACTTCTAAGGAAGTCTTCACTTCTGACACCTTTTATCCTCTTGCCTGGGAAAATGCTAAGTAGGGATGTCACTTTAGAGGTAAAGTAGGGATAGATTAACTAATTTTCTTTTAGGTTAATGACTTCTAACATAGAGATTGGAGTCGTTATTGCCTGCCTAATGCTCCTGGAACTGACTATTCTTCTTATTCTGAGTCGGAGGAGACTTCTGCGTAGGATCTTTTTTTCATTAGTGCCCATGTATTTCCGTAACCTCGTGCTGAGGTGCTTGTATGTGCAAATATTTTTGGCTTTGTAATAAATCCCTAAAATTAGAGATTTGGAGTCAGTGGTCCTTTGGAGTTCAGATTTGATTCGGTTGATTATGTACTAAGATTGGATTTCCTTCCATCTACACTATTTAGCAGATAAAAAGATCCTGGCGACCTGAGAGGATTTTTGGTGATGGTAAGACAGATAAGAATCTGACTTTATCAAAGTGTAGAGAGAATATATGTTCATGCTGCACAAGTGATATACATTTTACTCATTTGTAATTTGCAGTTTTAAGTTTCCTAAGGTCATTTCCAGTATCTTTCAGATAAGGTAGCTTGACTTTCGCAATTGGTTGAGTTAAGTAATCCAAACGACCAGGCAGCAACTCAACAACAGACATAGAGGAAGTTCTCTTTTCACAGAATCCTACACTGTAAGTCACAGTTCACCCCAGTCTATGATTCTGCCGAATGCTGGGTTTCACCTCATGTGACTTTTTTCCACCACCCTACACTTTTTGCCTCTTTATCTCACTTTTGCAGATTCCTTTTCATCCATGCTTTCTTCTTTTGTCAGTGTTTTCCCGGCTTTCCCTTACTTCTGCTTCTCTCTTTTTCGTTCTTTTCTCTTGCTCTTGGTGAAAGTCTGATGATGAAAAATATCTAAAGATGAGTGCCTTGCCCACCACTTGCAACTACCTATTCAAACTAAGCATTGGCTACTCTGACAGTTTGCAAATAGTTTTGAGGTTTTTTGTACAAATGGGAATGGGGACAATTAGATATATTTGAGTCATGCCTAGGAGCAGGTAGGATAGTAACTGGACCAAAAGTTAGAATTAAAATGATTTGTTTAAAGCAGTTTGGAGACAGTGCTCAGCTGGGTGCTAACAGAGACCTTACAATGTATAGTGCCAATATCGGCAACACACTCACCATCACGCATACAGCAATCTCCAAAATTGGACCCGACGCTCCTCTGCTCTGCATGACATCTGCAGTACCTCTGAACCCAAGAACGCGACGCAGCTGGACGTCGTGTCCAGCGGGAAATTAAAACAGCGTGACGGAAGTGCACAAAGAGAGCGCCAGGTGGGCGGGAGAGGTACTTATACCTATCTCCCTGCCCACCAGTGCCCAGAAATGACACGGGGCGCGCGGACCCAGAGGCGGTCCCTCAGCACTAGGCTGTCACCGTGTGCCGTCATGTGGCACTAAGGCGGCCGCCCTCTTATGGGGGTTCCTGTGTGGACCACGGGCAGCCACATTCATGCCAGCTCCCAAGTGTAATGAGTGATTATATCGAGTGGGCTCTGACAAGACTCACTCATTACTCTAAGTCCACTGTCCTCTAACTGCAGGATGAATTTGGTCCATAAAATGCTTCCATTCTCTGAGTTTTTTTGCCAGGTTGGATAGCTGGCGACCCCCCTAAGAGCAGTCTAGTCGTTAGTTTAACATAGGTCAGTGCAGTCCTGCAACATCGGAGGCTTTGAGGGGCCGGAGGAACAGGGGCTTACAATCATTGTTATTATGGGTTGGCATCTTAGACTAGTCAAGGCTCAAGGAGCCTGTGTTTGTGGTGACTTCGAAATGAGCTCTGATAACGTAGCCTTTTTCACAACTCACATAGACGCAACTCCAATAAGCCGAGCACCCTCTCTACCTCCTGTGAACTGAAAGAAGTACACAGTGGTAAACTTTCCAACATTCCACACTGCCTTGGGTAAAGTTTATTTTAAGAGACGGCATTAATTCCATTGAAAATGTTTACTTAATGTTATTTTTCATCATCATGACAGCATAGAAAACTAAGCTTTTGTGAAGAGCAAACACTGACATTGACGCATGTAAAATATGCCAGCAGTAGCCCTCCCTTGGCGAGTGCATTTAGCATTTCTAAGAGATTCATTCAGCATCATTCAGAAATGCCGGCCTATACCCGCCCGGTGACTAAGTGCTCCGGGAGGCCCAAGGCTGCCAGGTGATTGAGAAGGTCTTTTAGTCTTGTTAATGTGACTTCTGAGGACTCATTCGGGGCCGTTTCTTTTTAGAAATGCGGGGACCGAAGGGTAAAACGTTCGGCGGAGCGCATGCCTGATGAATGCAAATACCGAAGTGCATCATGTGTTGCCAGCCTTTCTTGCTGTGTTATTTACTTCAAGATGTATTCAGGGACGAGAGCGATGGTGGGTCGATACCGCAAGGCCTCCTTATGCAAGAACACTGCCAGGCCTCCTTATGCAAGAATCGTGTTCTTTCAATATATATATTCAATGGAAAACGGGTTCAGGATAAGTTATAGGTAGGAAAACTTTATTTATAATCTGTCTACAAAACCAACTTAAAATACGCAGAGATTAGGGGAAACAACCTTTACAACGCAGTCATTACATCGCACTACCTTTACATAGCAGTCATTACATCGCAACATCCTTTACATCGCATGTCATAACAACGCAGCCGATACATCGCATGTCACTACAACGCATGTCATTACAATGCATGTCACTACAATGTAGGCATTACATCGCAAGTCATTACAATGCATACCAATACAGCGCATAGTACCCTTACACTATCCAACACTTACCCTACTGTTGCACTCACTGGATTTAGAATAGTAATTATTACCCCTATACTATCCAACACTTACCTTAAATGTGATGTAATGGTATGCATTGTAATGGTTTGCGTTGTAAAGGTAGTTTCTGAAAATGCTATGTAATGCCATGCAATGTAAAAGAATGTGTTCTAAAGGACGTTTGTTAGAAATGGGGGTCTCTAGTTGGCAATGGCTGGCCACTGTCCAAGTAGGGACCCTTCTTCCTAAGTCAGAGTAAGCAGACTACACCCTTTGACAACCCCTGCTCAACCCTGTGGTAACGTAGCACAAGCAGCTAAGCTTATCTCAGAGGCAGTGTGTGAAGCATTTATGACCATACACAGTAACACAATGAGGAACACTACAAATGGACACCACTCAAGTAGTTATAAAAAATAAGTATATTTAGATAGACTTAATCACAAGACCAATAACAGTAAAAATCCACAATACTAGAAAAATAGGGTTACTTAAAAAATGCTGCAAAAAGAGTTTCAAGGTGACAAAATGATGTTCAGTTCAATGCAGTGGTCTCTGCGACCCTTTTACTCACAAGGTATCTGGATTCTGTAGCAAAGCAACAAAAATGTCGCTAAGGAGTTGTAGCGATAAATTTCCTCACGCTAACCAGCGATGCATTGAATCCTTACCGCAAGGGAGGATGATGCGCTGGGTTGCAGGCAGGAGAAAGCGACAAACTTCTTCACGCTAAGCCGGTGATGCAATAAAATCCCTGCCGCTAAGGGAGGATGATGCACCGAGCCTGTTGTGTGTGCGATCTTGCTGCGATTTAAGAAAATGGCGCCCGCGAGGGAGCGACGATCCTGATGCATTGCGGGGAAAATGGCGAACGCTCGGCGTCCGTGCTGCGATGAGCTTGATGCGATGACTTGGGGTTAGCGAGCGCTTTGGGGCACGCTAACAAGCAATGCGACAATCCTTGGGTTAGCGAGCGTTTTCAGACCCGCTGACAGGCTCTGCAACGATCTTCGGGATAGCGGGCGTTTTCAGGCCCGCAGACGGGTGATGCGATGATCTTCGGGATAGCGGGCGTTTTCAGGCCCGCTGACGGGTGATGCGATAATCTTCGGGGTTAGCGAGCGCTCGGCTACAGCAGAGCGACGATTTTTTTCACGCTCACCAGCTGCAGCGGCTCGCTAACAGGGGTTAGCGACGATTTTCAGCACTCTTTTCTCAGCAGTAGAACTAGAGGCCCTGGAACTCACAGGAGCCTCACCTGCAGATAGGGAGGAAACAGGAGGCTGGTGGTGGAGTCTGATGTGCCTGAGACTCCTGCAGGAGGCTAGCTCTCTTCTAGCCCTTGGGTGATTGCTGTAGCCACAAAATAAAAGTTCCTTCAAAGTCCTTTTCCTCTTCTTCCAAGTCCAGTAGTAACCACTGCAGGCCGGTCCAAGAAACAGCACACAAGCACAAGGACAGTCCTTCTCCTGCAGATTCCTGTAGTTACACGGACAGAGGTTCTTCTTGTTGTCCAGGAGCAATACAAATTGAAGGGGTTTGGGCACGCATATTTATACCCCCAAAGTCTTTGTTCTTAGGAGTCACAATTCTCTGAATCCAGCCAGAACCAGTTCTGCCCAGCCCTGGAGCACTTTGTTTACCAGGCTGCATCCTTCCTTTCAGAGAGAGGGGGTCTGCCTTCAGACGCACAGTGGTGGAGCCAGCATTCACCTTGCCAGGCACAGCCCTATTCAAGTGCAGGAGCTACCCCTCCCCTCACTCCAAGGCAGATCTCTGTATTCAACCCAGGTCTGACTCAGCCTGCCCTGTCCCTCCAAAACCAGACAGCCAATACACATAATAGCAGAGCAAACTGGAAGGCTTAGGCAAGAAAGTACCTATACTCTAAAAGTGGTAGTTTCAAACACAGAATATAAAAATAACCTTCACTAAAAGATGTATTTTAATATTCTGAGCTCAGGCATACTAAATTTGTTTTTCTACCATGTTCTGTGGGTCAGTTAGGACTATAGATTGTAATAGCCAAAACCTCCCATTCTGGCCTATGGAGAACAGGTAGCCTTACAGTAGTGAAAAACGAAATTGGGTGTAATTCACTACTAGGACATGCTACACACATTAGAGCATGTCCTACCTTACACATACAATGCACCCTATCATAAGGGTGGCTTACAGGATGCCAAGGGAAGGTTCAGGGGCTGGGAAGTGGGTGCACTTCACAGCCAAGATGGCAGTTCTGTACTGCACGCAGACACTGCAGTGGCCGGTCTGAGACACACTTTACAAGCTGCTTCTGTGGGTGGCACAAACCAGTGCTGCAGGCCCACCAGCAGCATTCAGTTTACCAGCCCTGGGCACACACGGGCCACGCTACTAGGGACTAACAGGTAAACCAAATAAGCCAATCATGGATGTACCAATTCACATGTCATCTTTACAAAGGGAGTATTCGCGCTGTGGCACTGAATGGCAGTGGCACAGCGCCCAGAGCATCTATAACCAGCAAAAACAGAGGAGACACAGCGAAAAATGGAAGGGAGACTCACGCCAATGGTGCCAGGTCTAACAATGTTGCTATGTAAAAACTGCATTGTAAAGGCATGCATTGTAAATGTATGCATTGTAACATCATACATTCAAAGATTAGACATTATAAATTTATAGTTGTCATTTTAATGTATAATTTGCGTCCCAACCAAAATGTATTATGACGTGCGTGCCTCTGTACACTGTGTTGTGAACTCGCTTGCCAGACTACATGAACTGTAATTTGCACTGTGTCATAGACTGAAATGTCGTAGAGGGTCACAGAGTGGAGGGATTTAATGGCGTGTCATTCAGTGGAGTAGTGTGTCATAGAGTGAATTGGAGTGGCATGTCATTGAGTGCATACAGTGGTGTAGAGTGGAGTACAGTGGAGTAGTGTGCCACAGAGTAGAGTGGAGTAAAGTAGCGTGGAGTTCATAGAGGAAGTTGCGTAGGGTTTTGTAGAGTTTAGTAGAGTGGCATAGAGTGGAATATTGTGTTGTAGAGTAGCGTGGCAGACAGAGGAGTAGAATGCCGTAGAGTGGAGGGGAATAGAGTGTCATAGAGTGTCGTAGAATAGAGTACAGTGGAGTGGCGTAAAGTGAAGTAACGTAGAGTGCTCTATTCTCGCATAGGGTGGAGTAAAGTGTCATTGAGTGTAGTAGAGTGGAGTGTCATAGAGTGGAGTGTCCTCGTATAGAGTGGAGTGAAGTGGCATAGAGTGAAGTAGAATGTTGTAGAGTACAGAGGAGTGGTGTGTCATAGAGTAACGTGTCGTAGGGTGTCTTAAAGTGGAGGGGCATAGAGTGGTTTGGCATAGAGTAGAGTGGCGTCTCATAGAGTGGAGTGGCATGTCATACAGTGGACTGCGTAGTCATAGAGTGGAGTGGTGTGGAGTGGAGTACGTACAGTGGAATGGCATGTCTTAGACTTGAGTGGAGTCATGTGTCATAGAGTGGAGTGGCGCAGAGTGGGGTAGAGTGGAGTGTGGTAAGGTGGAGTGGGGTGTCGTAGAGTGGAGTGGTGTGTCAGTGAGTGGAATAGTTTGTCGTGGGGTGGAGTGGCGTATAGTGTCATAGAGTGGAGTAGAGTGACGGAGAGTGGAGGAGCATAAAGTGGAGTAAAGTGTTGTGGAGTGGAGTGGTGCAGAGGGCAGTGGCATGTATGGTATAGAGTAGAGTGGAGTGGTGTGGTGTGTCATAGAGTGTTGGGTTGTAGAGTGTAATAGAGTTGACTAGAGTGGCATAGAGTGGAGTATAGTGTTCTAGAGTGGAGTGGCTTAAAGTGGAGTTGCGTGTCGTGGAGTGAACTGTCATGCAGTGTCTTAGAGTGGAGTGGTGTAGATTAGAGTGACCTAAAGTGAACTAGTGGAGTAGACTAGAGTAGAGTGGAGTAGTGTGTCATAGAGTAGAGTGGAGTAACGTAGCATGGAATGGCACAGAGAAGTTGCGTAAAGTGTTGTAGAGTTGAGTAGAGTATCGTAGAATAGCATAGAGTGGATTACAGTGTTGCAGAAATGCATAGAGTGTTGTAGAGCGGAGTGGCATACAATGGAGTAGAATGTCGTAGACTTGAGGGGAGTAAAGTATCATAGAGTTGAGTAGAGTGTCATAGGGTGTCGTAGAGTGGAATGACATAAAGTGGACTTGCTTGGAGTAGAGTGTTGTAGAGTGGCATAGAATGGAGTAAAGTGTCATAGACTGAGGTAGAGCAAAGTATCATAGAGTGGAGTGTTGCAAAGTGAAGTGAAGTGCGATGTTGTAGAGTGCCGTGGACTAGAGTGGCGTAGAATGGAGGGACATAAAGTGGAGTAGAATGTTGTAGAGTGGGGTGGGGTAGATTAGAGTGGTGTGTCACAGAGCAGTGTGGAGTAGCATATCATAGATTGGCATGTCGTAGTGTGTCTTAGAGTGGAGGGGCGTAGAATGGAGTGGCATAGAGTGGAGTAGAATGTTGTAGAGTGGGGTGGGGTAGATTAGAGTGGTGTGTCATAGAGCAGTGTGGAGTAGCATATCATAGATTGGCATGTCGTAGTGTGTCTTAGAGTGGAGGGGCGTAGAATGGAGTGGCATAGAGTAGAGTAGAATGTTGTGGAGTGAAATGGCATCTTGGAGAGTGGAGTGGTTTGTTGCTGAGTGCATTGGAGTGTCATAGAGTGGAGTGGAGTGGCGTAGAGTGGAGTGTCGTAGAGGCATCATGACAGAATATCAAAAACGCAAATATTGTTTGCACAGACACCTTGTCAAAAATAACAAAGACCAAAATATTGAAAGGTCAGTGCAAATAGGTACATATAGATTTACTATTCTTAGCTCCAAATCGACATACCTTAAAGACATCGATATCATCAAGGTACATATATGTGGAGTTATACATAGAAAAACTTTGCTTTCCGATAGAAACTTACCTTCACAATATTTTTGTCCTCAATACTTTTGACGCAATATTTTGTCCCATGATATTTGTATTTTTGATATTCTGTCTGAATACCTCGTAGAGTGGAGTTTCATGTTGTAGAGTGGAGTGGTGTGTCATAGAGTGGAGTTGCGTGTTGTAGAGTGGAGGGACATGTCATAGAGTGAAATAAATTTGCATAGAGTGGAGTAGAGTGCTGTAGATTTGAGTGGAGTGGAGTGGCGTGTCATGGAGGGGAGGGGAGTGGCATAGGATGCAGTGGTGTATCATTGAGTGGTGTGTCATAGCGTGACTTTCAGTGGAAGGGCGTAGAGTGGAGAGGCTAAGAATTGAGTGGCATGTCGTAGAGTGTAGTGACACACAAAGCCTGTAGTAGTGTGTTGTACAGTGTTTTGGCGTTTCCTAGAGTGGTGTGTTGTATGGTGCAGTGGGGTGTCGTAGAGTGGACTGGTGTGTCATAGAATGGAGTGGCTTGTCATAGAGTAGTGTGGAGTGGATCAGAGTGGAGTGGTGTGTTAGAGTAGAGTGGAGTGGCGTGTTATAAAGTGGTGTGTTGGAAAGTGAGTTAGAGTGGAGGGTCATAGATTTGAGTGGTGTACAGTTAAGTGGCATGTCGTAGAGTGGAGTAGCATGTCATAGGATGAGTAATTGTGTAATTTTTGTTTTGTTGTGTTAATAATCAGAATTAACCAGTCATTCATTGACTTTCATATGATGATGGACCAATCTTTTCGAATAGTGGCATTCTCCGAAAGTATCCCCGGCTCATTAGTAACAATGAGTCCACGTGTGCCACATTTGTCCTGAGATATTCAGTTAAAATTGCCTCATGAAGTAATGTCTTTATTTGATTTTTCTTCAATTCAGTGAGATTATCCAAAGCTTTCTACTTACGTCAACCCTGTGTAATTCTATTGTCTACTTGACTGGATGGCCCCATCAAAATTGTAGCTGCCATCTCATTGCTATAGCTTAATCCGCTCTCTTCTGTCATTGCAGTGGTGTTCAGACATTCCTTACTTAGAAATGCGGCTTATTCATCCCAGATTTAAATATC
Organism: Triturus cristatus; assembly: GCF_964204655.1. Taxonomy (NCBI): domain Eukaryota; kingdom Metazoa; phylum Chordata; class Amphibia; order Caudata; family Salamandridae; genus Triturus; species Triturus cristatus. The sequence continues at coordinate 1,376,806,943 of NC_140590.1, forward strand.
ATTGGATGTTATCCTTTCCACACTAAACCGCTACAGCTAATCTGCTGTGCAAGACCTCCGTCATGATCAAGGAGAGAGATGACCTGGACCTTTGCCATACAACTACACACACCGCAAAAGCCAGGAATTATTTAGTCTCCAATCAGTTCATTCAACCAGTGAGATCCCTTGGAAATGTAAGGCCCTCAACCACTTCAAAATGTGGCATGCTTCATCATTGAGCATCCCACACCACGAACCCGGTTGAGTCCCAGGTGGGCTCAACTACTGTGAGTGACAGTGAGGGTTTTTTTTAAAAGCATAAATTCCATCCTAAAATGAGATGACCAGAATGAGATAAACTGTTAAAACTATCTAGGCTATCTTAGAACTATTTTATTGATGCATGTGCTAATAACTTTAAACTACTATAAACCCCAAAGGGAGAAGACGAGGCTATAAAACAGACCCCCACCTGCCTCTTGGAAAAGACTCAAAACACAGAAATGGTGTGATGCCCTCTTGAAGTGCATAGGGACCTTTCTCCCTAGCACTGGTTATGCTCTCCTACCTACCTACTGCAAGTATCCCTAAGTGGAAAGAATACAATTTCAAGAATGGGACGATGTGGGCTCACTCATGTAATGTGACATGCTTCATAATAGGCCACCTCATCTCACCCTGGTGAGATAGTCCTACCAGGACGGACTCAACTTAAGGGGTTGCTGACCTGAGGGAGTTCTTAGAAATATTTTTTTCTCTCATGATAAAATACTTGGATCTAGTTAGTGTCTAAAACAACCTTGGGGTATGCCACAAAGTATCCTTTATTCTGGTGGTACCCTAGGCGTAGATCAAAATAACGTAAGGTATGTCAGAGGATGTACGTGGTTACTATGGCCTTAACGTACTATACACCCTCTCTCAATCTTGATGGTATTTGACAATTGGCTTGGTATTCCAGGGGGAGGCTAGGAATCCAGCCATTGCTATGAGGTATGAGGGGTGTATAGTAAATGGTAAACGTACAAGTAGGAACAGGAGTGATAAAGATTACTAGTAAGTAATTGGGCCATTATCTCTGAGATGTATTTTATTCATGCTTTCTGTATTTATTCCGGTCTCAGGTAAGGTGGATACCCCCGTCATAAGCAACAGCTTGTGCAAGTACATGTAGGACTAGGATTAATGAAGAGTTGCCATTTCCCAATGATCGAAAGGGAGCATGGGGTTCAGTAGGGCACAAGATACACTTTTAGCTTTACTGCAAAATATATTTTAGGAGAAATTCTGATAGGTGAAGAAAACAACTAGATTCAATGTCTGGCACAGGTTGGCTTTGAACTTTCTGAGCATTTGCAGAGCGTGAACCCAGGACCAGAACTATCTACTGCCCATGCCCTTAGACTGGAAGGGAGCAGATAACTACTGGGGGGCGGGGGGAGGAGTGTAAATGTGTTTAAGGCATTGCCGAGACCATGCATTGTGGCTAGTACTTGCTGTGTACGGCAGATCAAAGAAAATTCTCTAATTTAAATATCTATCTTCATTGGATTGATAGTTAGCACGGGAACTGAAAGGCTGAAACTGAATACAAGCCACTTTGTTCGGGGGCAAGATGGCGGACTGAATACGCCACTGAGCGGCAGCGCTGCAAGATGCTCCCTCTCCCTCCCTCACTCTGTTCTATGCCGTATTAGAACTACTGGAGAAACTTAAGAATTATCTAAGAAATGAACTGAATTGGTGTAAGCAGGAGAAAAACCTACCCGCCACTTCTTTTCTCATCTGCTGAATCCACTCTCGAACGAACATCGGATGCTGCGGTTCTTGCTGGGTCGCTGCAGGCGGAGGCTTCTCTTCACTCGACCAACGATCACTCTCGGGGTTGCTGGAGCCATGGCTGTGCAGGACTCTTTACTTGACTGCTCTGGTCTTGGACTCGCTGTGTCCTCTGCTTTCGGCTCTGCTCACGACTTTTGCTTTGGGTCAGGGAAAGAGACACGGCTGACTTCAGTTACTTGTGCCATGGCCCCTAAGAACGCTCACAGATCGGCTCGGACCGGGAGAGGTCCTATTGCTGAAAGCTCAGCTTCCAGGGGAAACATTGTTGCTGCTACGACTCCGGCTCCCTTGGCAGATACTCCGGCGGTCTCGGAGGCTTCAGCCGAACACGCGGGAAAAATTGAGAAAACAGCTGCGATTCCCGATAAGCAGATTATTCGAGTCTCATCATCTCCAGTAGATACTCAAGGCAATTCAGGCTCTGCATCTACTTCTGGGAGCAATAATAATATCTCTGTTAGCCCCCTAATGCCCTTCTCGCCTCTTCTGCCTTTGATGCCTAATGACGCTTTGGTGCCGATCAAGATCCTGTAAAAACCAGGTACGAACCGTCGGACGGAGCAAATTCTCCGTCCGACGCGTACCCGGTCGTCAAAATGTACAAACATGGAATTACGATTCGCACGGAAACACCATTTCCGTACGAATCGTACAAAACCCCGACCGACGAAAATAAACATACAAATGCGATCCGGGAAAGCGCCGACGTGACGTCAGGAAGCACGCAGCCTGCCATTCACGAACCAGGAATTACGATTCGCACCGACGTCATCCCGCACGGTGAATATTTTCCGGCTGCCAAAAACTGCCGGGAAATCAGGACTACGCGAACAAGGAGTACCTGTACGCGACGGACAGACATGGACCCGAACCTACGTGTCATCCCGGCCCTCATAGCAGTCGACCTCCTCTACAGGTTCCGACGCAGACGCCGCAGAAGGTCAGAACAACAAAGGGAGGGGGGAAAGGGGGGGGGCAGGACCAGGGGCAGGCCACAAAACCACCACCAATGTCACACAGCACACATGTCCTGGACATACCTGACCCCCAGGCCCTGGTCACTACGAGGGGGTGGGGGCGTGTCCAGCAAAGCCAGCGTCCGCCACAAAGGAAGTGCCTGACGACGTGAACCGGCAACACAACTATACAGGTACGTCCCGTACCCACGCCTTAAGAGCGTGGGTACGAGTCGTACCACGCCCACACCTACGTCACCCCAACAATGGCGGGACGGCTGTACCCACGTGGCAAAGGCCTGGGTACGGCCCGCACAAGCATCACATAGCGTGGGGACGGATATGTACGGACCGTACCCCCACCACCTTATGCATGGAGCGTACCCCCAACCCCAACAGTGTAAGTACGACCCGTACCCTCACCCGCGTACGTATACGTCCCACCCCAACAGTGTAAGTATGACCCGTACCCTCACCCGCGTACGTATGGAGCGTACCCCCCACCCCAACAGTGTAAGTACGACCCGTACCCTCACACGCGTACGTATGGAGCGTACCCCCACCCCAACAGTGTAAGTACGACCCGTACCCTCACCCGCGTACATATACGTCCCACCCCAACAGTGTAAGTACGACCCGTACCCTCACCCGCATATGCATGGAGCGTACCCCCCACCCCAACAGTGTAAGTACGACCCGTACCCTCACCCCCGTACGTATGGAGCGTACCCCCACCCCAACAGTGTTAGTACGACCCGTACCCTCACCCGCGTACGTATGGAGCGTACCCCCACCCCAACAGTGTAAGTACGACCCGTACCCTCACCTGCGTACGTATGGAGCGTACCCCCACCCCAACAGTGTAAGTACGACCCGTACACCCACCTCGTATTCATGGAGCGTACCCCCCCTCAACAGTGTAAGTACGACCCATACCTTCACCCGCGTACGTATAAGTCTCACCCCAACAGTGTAAGTACGACCCGTACCCTCACCCGCGTATGCATGGAGCGTACCCCAACAGTGTAAGTACGACCTGTACCCCCACCTCGTATGCATGGAGCGTACCCCAACCCCAACAGTGCATGTACGTACCGTACCACCACCCCAACAGTGTAAGTACGACCCGTACCCCACCCGCGTACGTATGGAGCATACTCCCACCCCAACAGTGTAAGTACGACCCATACCCCACCCGCGTACGTATGGAGCGTACTCCCACCCCAACAGTGTAAGTACGACCCGTACCCTCACCCGCGGACGTATAGAGGGTACTCCCACCCCAACAGTGTAAGTACGACCCGTACCCCACCCGCGTACGTATGGAGCCTACTCCCACCCCAACAGTGTAAGTACGAACCGTACCCCCATGGAGCGAACCCACACACGTGTATGCACTAAGCGTACATATTGTTAAATAGGAGGGGTGTGTGCCTATCACTCCCAGCAGTGCCCAGAGTCAGGAGGGGTGTGTGCAGAGTCCTCCCAGCAGTGCCCAGAGGCAGGAGGGGTGTGTGCAGAGTCCTCCCAGCAGTGCCCAGACACAGGAGGGGTGGGTGCAGAGTCCTCCCAGCAGTGCCCAGACACAGGAGGGGTGGGTGCCTATCACTCCCAGCAGTGCCCAGAGTCAGGAGGGGTGTGTGCAGAGTCCTCCCAGCAGTGCCCAGAGGCAGGAGGGGTGTGTGCAGAGTCCTCCCAGCAGTGCCCAGAGTCAGGAGGGGTGGGTGCAGAGTCCTCCCAGCAGTGCCCAGAGTCAGGAGGGGTGTGTGCAGAGTCCTCCCAGCAGTGCCCAGAGTCAGGAGGGGTGTGTGCAGAGTCCTCCCAGCAGTGCCCAGAGGCAGGAGGGGTGGGTGCCTATCACTCCCAGCAGTGCCCAGAGTCAGGAGGGGTGGGTGCAGAGTCCTCCCAGCAGTGCCCAGAGACAGGAGGTGTGTGTGCAGAGTCCTCCCAGCAGTGCCCAGAGTCAGGAGGGGTGGGTGCCTATCACTCCCAGCAGTGCCCAGAGTCAGGAGGGGTGTGTGCAGAGTCCTCCCAGCAGTGCCCAGAGTCAGTAGGGGTGTGTGCAGAGTCCTCCCAGCAGTGCCCAGAGTCAGGAGGGGTGTGCAGAGTCCTCCCAGCAGTGCCCAGAGGCAGGAGGGGTGGGTGCAGAGTCCTCCCAGCAGTGCCCAGAGTCAGGAGGGGTGGGTGCAGAGTCCTCCCAGCAGTGCTCAGAGTCAGGAGGGGTGGGTGCAGAGTCCTCCCAGCAGTGCCCGGAGTCAGGAGGGTGGGTGCCTATCACTCCCAGCAGTGCCCAGAGACAGGAGGGGTGTGTGCAGAGTCCTCCCAGCAGTGCCCAGAGTCAGGAGGGGTGGGTGCAGAGTCCTCCCAGCAGTGCCCAGAGTCAGGAGGGGTGTGTGCAGAGTCCTCCCAGCAGTGCCCAGACATAGAAGGGGTGGGTGCCTATCACTCCCAGCAGTGTCCAGACACAGGAGGGGTGGGTGCCTATCACTCCCAGCAGTGCCCAGAGTCAGGAGGGGTGTGTGCAGAGTCCTCCCAGCAGTGCCCAGAGTCAGGAGGGGTGGGTGCAGAATCCTCCTAGCAATGCCCAGATCCAGGAAGGGTGTGTGCAGAGTCCTCCCAGCAGTGCCCAGAGTCAGGAGGGGTGTGTGCAGAGTCCTCCCAGCAGTGCCCAGACATAGGAGGGGTGGGTGCCTATCACTCCCAGCAGTGCCCAGACACAGGAGGGGTGTGTGCAGAGTCCTCCCAGCAGTGCCCAGTCACTAGAGGGGTGTGTGCCTAACACTCACAGCAGTGCCCATGGAACGCAAAGGGTGGAGTAGCCACAGATACCATGCCCACAAATTTCAGTCAGGTGCACAAAGACCCTGCAGTACATGTACCACATGTGTGCGAGGCTGGGAGTATACGCATGCATAGCACAGAAAAGAAAACATGTCCACATGAAGTCATGTCAATAGTCCACATACACAAGTACAATGACTACCAAGAATGCCACGAATGATGCAGGTGGAGACATCGCTCAGCATGCATGTGCAAAGTAGAAGGAGTCCGGCACACACCCAGCTAATGTACACACAGCTCAGCGCTAAATATTGGGAACACCCTGCAGGGAAGATGTCAGGGTACACAGAGGAAGGAATACACCTTTGGACAATTTCACCATGCAGCAACTGCTTACATGAACACAGAAACCTAGCTAACACCGTGTGATGGCACACAGATCCCAGGGTCCCCCCTATTACCAGCACACTACTACATTTCCCACACACCCAACACATGAACACCACCCAAAACCATGTAGTAGCCCCACCAACAGCAATACCAGCAAAGCAGTAGTGTTCCAAGGGGAAAAAAATAAATTGCTTTATTCAGCATTAACCAAAAAATCTTGTTTGTAGGAAGTTCAATATTTACAAAGCCCATAGGGCAGTCCAGGAGTCACAGCTGGATGGGGTACACAGTGGGATGCGTGTCCCCTAGCTTGCCTGCACAGTTTCATTCCGTCGTCTTCCACAGGGGTGAGGGCATCATGTGGGGGGGAAGAAACAGGCACCGCAGGGACAGGAGGGTGAATGGTAGGCGTCGTGGGTGCAGGGATGGAGGACTCCACCACAGGGGGTGGGGCAGGGCCAAAGGCGGAGGCCAGGATCTCGCTGCACACCTTAGCAACGTCCTCCAGGGAATCCCCTGCACCCGAAGGAACCACAGGCCCCAAGGAGGGGAGGGGTCAGAGGGATGGGTCGCAGCGCCACTGGGGGAGGGTGTAGACGGGGGGAATCAACCACCCTGACCGGGGACTTCCTTGACCGCTTGCGTGGTTGTGTCACTGTGGGGCTCAGGGACAGAGCGGCCATGAAGGAGTCTTTGGGGGAGATGTGGCCAGGAGAGCTGGTGGGAGGGGATTTGGAGGGAGTGGATTGGGTAGAATGTGGACTCCCACTCTGGCTGCGTGTCACACGTTTGCCCCCCGACCCAGTGGGTGTGCCTACTTCACCCTGTGTGTGCGTGTCAGGAGGTGTGCGGTGGACCTTCCCTGCTGGTGTGGTGCCTGTGTGTGTTGTGGTGGGTGCATGCTGACGTCTGGGTGTACGTGGGACAGGCATGGGAGTGGGAAGTGTGGATGGGGCAGGGGTAGGTGGGGGGAGGTCGCGCTGCAGGAGACCCACTGCTGCAGTCAGTGTCGAGTCTATCGACCTCAGCAAGCTGCGTTGGTCAGCCTGCGATGAATGAATGCCCTCCAAGTATGCCTCCATGTTGTGCAGCACTTGGCTGTGGCCATGGAGGACATTAAGGATCGCAGCCTGACCAACCTGCAACTGCCGCTGGATGTCCACAGACTCGGCATTGGGGGCAGCAGTGGAGACAGGGGCAGGGGGTGCGGTGCCTGGCAGGAAGGAGACATGTGGTGACCGGGCATGTTGGGAAGGGACACGAGCAAGTGGGAGGCGGCTGATGGCAATGGAGGGGGCGGGGCGAGATGTAGTGCCGCTGTCAGCTGCTGGTGCAGCCGCCGCCCACTCGGAGAGATCATCCTCGGACCCGTCAGCTTCATACTCTGTTGTGCCAGTCGACAGGTCCCCGGCTTCACTCTCCTCCGCCTCAGTCCCACTTGATGTGCCAGCCCCGATGTCACCGCTGGCACTGGGGCTCGGTCCCTCTGCTCCGTCTGTGCCCATGTCTCCCTCCGTGTCCCCCGACAATGCTGTGGGCAGGGTGAAGAGACAGAAATTAATCATACACCTGTATACATATGTCGCATGAGTCCAATCTACATAGGTCACAGTGCATAGCCTGAAACAAAAGAAGAGTTACATCTACAAAACAAGGTACATATGTAGGGCATGCAAGACACAGTTGTTTGACCCACCATGCCACCGAAAAACTATGGAGAGCATGACACAATAGCAAATGAGATGGAATGGAATTTTGACTGAGGAGCAAGGCCCTGGGGACAATCCAGCACTGCATCTGCACCACACAGCGTGGCAGGAAATAGGGATGAGCAGGGACCATATCCAGGAACAAGAGGCACATGCAGCATAGGTTATACTGAAAACATGCCCACCATGACTGGCCCACTCCACCTTGAGTGCATGTCCAGACAAACATCACACACTGGCCAGTCCTAGCAAGGAGATATCAGGTTGTGACATGAAGGCCATGCCCGCACCACCCACCCCCTACATGAGACAATTATTTGGAGACACAGGAAGCACTTACATCCCTTAGTCTGGGTGAAATACACATGGGATGCAACAATTCAAGATTGCACACAAAATACCCAAGGTGCGCCTGTCCAAATAATCATGTACAAATGGGCATCATCAGATGATTGTAACAAGACACACAGGCAATGTCCACCGTGAGTATGAACAAGAAAAATCAGGTCAGGCTGTACAGTGGACACTTGTACTACATTTCACGTCAATATACATTTGGCCAGGGGACAATGGCACAGAGCACAACCTATGCTGTAGACACAGAGATTGTCGACATATTCGGATTACACACATGATACCTAGGAAAATATGCCCCTGGGGACAGTAGTGGCCACACAACTCCATGCTCCTGAATGGGAATGACTGCAACACACGCTACCATCCCCGCACTATGCGTACCGCACACTCATGCACATCATGTCACAGGCCACCACATAGGACATGCGTGCTGTAAGGCCTCACACTTGAGAGACTAACTCCCATGTCTGGACTCAGCATTAGTGCCAACTGACATGGAACCCACAAGACCAGAACTGGACAGGGCACAGGCAAGGTCCCAATACCTGTTACACACCACCCCCACACATGATGCTGCAGGCATTGTACACGTGGAGAAGGTGCCAGGCTACATAACCTTGTGACGGAGTGACTTCACACAGACCAGGGAACACATTGCAAGGAGGGGAAGGGAGGCAGGAGATGTTGGACTTGGCCCTTCTGGCAGGTTCACCTGTGTTGGACTTGGCCCTTCTGGCAGGTTCACCCCTGGACTTTTTGGCTTTTTATTGGTGATTGTTTGGTCTCTGCGCACTTTCCCTGTGTCCCAGGGTAAAGTGCGTGCGTGCTCTGAGTGCATGTGGTGAGATAGGCCTGCCCTCCCATAGGAATGCATGGGGAATGTATGTGTCCCTAGTAGTTCCTGATGCGTGGGGTGTGCAGGCCCGAGTTTGGTATGTGCGGACTCGTGGGAGTGAATGCTGCGCGATGATGTGTGCGGCGTGCATGTACCTAGTGTGGAAGTGCCACTTCTAGAAGTGGGCACTTCTGTGTGCAGTGTGTCTGTCGCGTGATTGGCTGGTCGTGTCATGTGACGGGCTAGGGATTCCCCAGAGTCAGGATGAGTCACCCAGTGGTGAATGGGGAGATCAGCAGCTAGATGGGTGGGAGGAGTCCACCTGGGTCCTGAATAGGACAGGGTTTTCCAAACACAATGCTGGCCCCGCCCCCTGTGGTGCGACTGACGACCCTAGCCCTTCCAGTGAATAGAATGAGGGGCTGAGCACATCAAGGGTGCTCCCCAACCAGCTGCGACTGGTTTTCCCCCTCACCCTGAACCCAGAACAAAGGGTTTGCCTGTATAAAAATGGGGCTGTGTCCCCACAGAAACTGTTCTCTGCCAGGATCTTACCTGAGGGGGGCTGCTGCTGCTGTTGGACCAGAGGACCGCCACTTGGACTACCTCCCTGCCTGGAGGCCCAGTGAGCTGGCTCTGGGTCCAGCCTTGCCCCCCCCCACCCCTGCTTTGCTGTGTGCAGGGGAGACTTTTGCTGGATTTTGTGGTTCTTTTGTCCTTTAAGCGCTGGGAGCGCCTTATTTTGCCCATAAGCGCCTGGAAGCGCTTTTATCTCCCTTCAGCGCTCAGGAGCGCTTTGTTGCTGCAAGCCGGTGCCCACCCGGCATTTGCCCCGTTCTGGGCCGATCCTGAGGTCCCCTGGCAGGTGCCCACCCTGCCCGGGACATTGCCGCCCTATCGAGTGCCCACCTCGATTTATAGCATTTTAAAAAGCGCCGGTGCCCACCCGGCATTTGTCCGCGAATCGCCCTCCGGCGCCCGACCAGGAAGTCAGGCGGGCCGGGGGCGGGTCTCCGGGACAACCGGAAACGGAAATAGGAGGGCGGGAGCCTACCCCGCCTCCCACGAACACTCGCGGCTAATTTGAGCCCCGGAGCAGGCAGGAGCCTACCCTGCGCCCCGGGGCACTCCGGAGGAGAAGCGCCGTGTCCCCCACCCAGGCGGGAGCCCACCCCGCACTGGGACGTGTGGCCTTCGTGTTCGGAGCCCGTAGGCTCCGCCTTCCAGTCAAGTCCGCGAGGAACAAGCCCCGCAGACCGAGTCCTGCCTTCGCCACCTCTCCCCTAGCCGGTAAGTGAAAAAGGGAGTCCGGGTGGGGAGAGGCAGAAGCAGAGCGGCCCGCTCCACAGCGGACCGCTCCAACGGGGGGCATTGTTTGATTTAGAGCCTGTTAGGCTCCAACGACGGGGCACATTTGCATAGAGTCCCGAGGGACTCCGACCACGAGGCCCGCAATATTTTCTTTGAGCGCTGGTGCGCTCCAACGGCCCACATTGTTTTTGAAGAGCCCAGGGAGGCTCTAAACCTAACGGGGGGCATTTTGTTCATCAGCAGAGCGGCCCCGGAAGGCAGCGGGCCGCTCCTACGTTATCTAGGGGCATTCTTGATTTCGAGCCCACGAGGCTCTAACAGGGCACATTTGTTTATTGAGCCCACGAGGCTCCAACGAAGGCGCACAGTATTATTTAGAGCCTGCGAGGCTCTAGGGGGCATTTCATTTGTTTCAGAGCCTTGGGAGGCTCCAGTGTTGGCCCCATCCTTGTCCTACAGCTGCCCAGCACTTAGTGGGCAGCTGCAACGTTTAGGTTGTGGCCTCTGTGTGTTGGCTGGCGCAGCTTGCGCAGCCTTGCCCTAACATTTGGACACAGGGCGCCCTTGCCCCTTCACGGCCAGTTGGCCTGGGACTGCCACAGGTGGTGGCTAATGTGAGTTTTTGCGCCATTGTTCCTTTCCTGCACCTCTGAATGTGTTTATGCGTCATGTGCTCTGCTTTACACCTCTGAATGTTATGCATCATGTGTTTATGTGCTTAGACCCCTACAAGTAGTGTGATACTTAGGTGGTTGTTTTCTCCCTAGTACAGGTGGTGCTAGTGAGGTCCTGATTCCCTGCGTGGTATTCCTAAAGGTGGTTAGGGTTGCGTAGGTGGTACGTTCTGATACCAGTAGTTACTGGTTGTGTGCTACATGTGCTATTTTTAGTGCTACAGTGATTGTATGTGCTATGTTCTAAAATATTATTCCTACGTTCTAACTGCTATTTCTACAAAGTGCTAATTCCTGACAGTGGTCCATGTGGCCCTGTCCCCTGTATATATAATCCCTTGTAAATTCTGCCCGTGCCTGTTGGCACATTGTAAAGTGTGTGTTTTTATCTAATGTGTTGTGTATAATACAAAGGCTATTTTTATAGAATACCTTGTGTGGAGTTTCCTTTGTGGTGGGCCTTGGGTGTTGTTGCTGGGTGCGCGCGCAAACGCTTTACACATCGCCTCCGGGATAAGCCTGACTGCTCGTGCCAAGCTACCAAGGGGGTGAGCAGGGGTTATCTTTGGCGTGTAACTCCCCAGCCCTGACTAGAGTGGTGGTTTCTGCCTGGCTTTGGCGCAAGCCTCAGCCAACCGGAAATCGCCATTTCTAACATTGGTGGCAGCGGTGGGATTTGGACTTGCGTTTGCGCTGTACCGCAGCAGCAACTGGCCGCACTACAAAACTCTGCATTTAGATAAATCACATGGTATAGGGATTATTGTTTTAAAATTGCTTTTAATTGTCATTTCTTTGGAAATGTGTTTTTGTGCACTGTGAGTTAGGTGTCCCTAGCTCGGGAGGGTAGATCATCCCCCTTAGTGCATTGTGTTTCTGGATTCACCAGAGGGTGGGATCCAGTGGTGGCAGCGTAATAGTGTCCTGTACATTTGTCCCCCGCCCTGCGCCCAGAGTTGGTACCTGTGTCACGTGGTGGTCAGGTTGAGGAATCAGGGGTGGTAGAAACTGCCTTACCAGTCCGAGGGGAGGGTTGTGTGTGTGGATGAATGGTGTGTGGCACTAGGCAAGTGAGTGTGAGTTCTCTGGGTTAGAGAGCTTGCTGAATCTTTTTGTGAATTGTGTGCTCCTGTGTGAAACTCAGACCCCTAGGTTCCCTGTATAATTGTTACCATAACGTCCGCCAGAATGGAGCCTGCTTGTGATCCCTATGAGCTAGCTTGGCGCCAGAGGCAGGAGTTAGAAAGGTACTGTACAGAGGAAGAGTCAGAAGAGGAGGTAGAGGATGACAATACCTGGACGCCAGTAGAGAGTGAGGACCCCATAGGTAGGGCGTCCCGTGCTGGGTCCAGCGTAGGAGGCAGCGCCTCATCCCTTTCCCTGTCCCCAGAGGAGTGGGAAGATAGGAGGAAAGAAAGGGAGCACCAGCTGGCGTTAGAGAAGCTCAGGTTAGAGCATGCTCAGGCGATGGCGCAGCTGGAGGCCAGGAAGCAACAGCGAGAGACTGAGTGGGTCTTGGCGCGGGAGAGGGTAGAGGAGGCTGAGAGGGCCTCCACCAGAGGCAAAGTAGCTCTGGAGGGTAGACTATCCCCTGCGCGCAGTTTTAATTTTCTGGGCTCCCCAGGGAGGGTTGAGTCCAGTGGTAGTAGCGATGTAGATTCCAGTGTAGGAAATCCCAGTCCCAGTTCCCCCAGTCTGGTACCTGTTCCCCAGGAGGAGGAGTTAAGGTTGAAATTCAGGGGCAGTAGGAAACTGTCTCACCAGACTTGGGAGGAGTTTGTGGATGGATGTGAGGAGGCAATGTTTGATTGGATTTCCACAGCAAGTGATTTTGATATACTGTGTAATCTGGTTCTCAAAGAACACCTGCTCAGTTGTTGTGTGCCAGGGTTGCGCCAACACCTGTTGGGGTGTGGATTGGCTGAGCCATTTGACCTTGCGGATGAGGCAGAGCGCTGGGAAAGGGCTAGAGGTTCTCTAGAGTCATTAGGGAGTGACTCCAAAAGTAGTGGGTCAGGTATCTTCCAGCCCAGCGTGGTGGAAGAGGCTCAGTGTAGCCCAGCTAGGTCCCAGGATAGCGAGGAGGGTGTAGGGGCTCACCGCCTGGCTCAGTGGAGCAGGAGTGAGAGGGTGACCGAGGGTCCCCTGACGTACGAAACCCTGCCTCAGGACTTGGATGGTTCCATGAGGGAACACCAAGTCGGGGACCTAGGCTGTCCTGTTAGCCCATTTGAGGGAGATCTCCTGGTGAGTAGAGGACCTGGAGCACCTGTAACCAGGGCTCCTGTGGTTCTAGAGTCTGGCAGTACCGCTCCGGTAGGGAGGGTACAGGAGTCCAGTGTGAGGAGTGATTGGGGGATGAGTTTCCCAGTGGAAGAGCCTGTGGGTCAGGGACTACCCAGTTGGGCTAGGATCCCGTGTAGTGACCAGGGTGGCACCACTTCTGTTCTGGGGGATCTCCGCGCACTGTCAGGTGGACAGGGGACGGGAGATCAGCGCCAGACAGACAGTCGCTTGACGTATGTGTCCTTTGATAGCCTCAGGGGGATGGAGTGGAAATCCCCAGAAGTCCTGGAGTGCCAGGCAATTATTCCACCAAAGGTTCTAGGCCGGAGGTTGGAAGGCCAGGTTCGGGATCAGCCTGACCTGAAGGGTGGGACGTCTGTAACCAGCGTCCCGACCAGTTCTTCTTCCAGAGGTACCGCCCCAGTTGGTAGGGAGCAGGGTTCTGGAAGGGGGTGCAGAGGGTGGGAGAGCCCACCTCTGCCCCCGGTACAACCTGAGGGGTTAAACCCTGGGTTGGGATGGCGTTCTAGGTGTACCCCTCGCCAGAGGAGGAGGAACCCTAGGAGAAGAGGTAGGGGGAGGAGAGCTTTCCCTGAGACTCCTGGTCCGCCTGAGGGTGTAGACCCTAGGCTGGAGAACCAGTGGCAGTCTAGTCCTGTCTTTCAGAGAGGAAGAGTGGAGAATGGCCGCTATGTGCCAGGGGTTACTACCCCCCACTCTGTGGTTAGGCAAAGACCAGTGGCACCTGGGTGGCCTAGGGCCTGGTCTTGGCCGCGGACAGCTTGGGAGTACCAGTGGGGTAGCCCAGTTGGTCCAGACAGTGGTGTTAAAAAGAATTCCATGGGTTCACCGTGGCGTAGAACCGGAGGGTGTCCATGCAGTTGCGGGCCCGCGTCCGTGTTCTATCGCCCCAAGCAGGGAAGTCCATCACGGTGGTGATTGGTCTGCCCTGCGTTTTGGCTGGAAGGGGGTTGTGTTGGACTTGGCCCTTCTGGCAGGTTCACCTGTGTTGGACTTGGCCCTTCTGGCAGGTTCACCCCTGGACTTTTTGGCTTTTTATTGGTGATTGTTTGGTCTCTGCGCACTTTCCCTGTGTCCCAGGGTAAAGTGCGTGCGTGCTCTGAGTGCATGTGGTGAGATAGGCCTGCCCTCCCATAGGAATGCATGGGGAATGTATGTGTCCCTAGTAGTTCCTGATGCGTGGGGTGTGCAGGCCCGAGTTTGGTATGTGCGGACTCGTGGGAGTGAATGCTGCGCGATGATGTGTGCGGCGTGCATGTACCTAGTGTGGAAGTGCCACTTCTAGAAGTGGGCACTTCTGTGTGCAGTGTGTCTGTCGCGTGATTGGCTGGTCGTGTCATGTGACGGGCTAGGGATTCCCCAGAGTCAGGATGAGTCACCCAGTGGTGAATGGGGAGATCAGCAGCTAGATGGGTGGGAGGAGTCCACCTGGGTCCTGAATAGGACAGGGTTTTCCAAACACAATGCTGGCCCCGCCCCCTGTGGTGCGACTGACGACCCTAGCCCTTCCAGTGAATAGAATGAGGGGCTGAGCACATCAAGGGTGCTCCCCAACCAGCTGCGACTGGTTTTCCCCCTCACCCTGAACCCAGAACAAAGGGTTTGCCTGTATAAAAATGGGGCTGTGTCCCCACAGAAACTGTTCTCTGCCAGGATCTTACCTGAGGGGGGCTGCTGCTGCTGTTGGACCAGAGGACCGCCACTTGGACTACCTCCCTGCCTGGAGGCCCAGTGAGCTGGCTCTGGGTCCAGCCTTGCCCCCCCCCACCCCTGCTTTGCTGTGTGCAGGGGAGACTTTTGCTGGATTTTGTGGTTCTTTTGTCCTTTAAGCGCTGGGAGCGCCTTATTTTGCCCATAAGCGCCTGGAAGCGCTTTTATCTCCCTTCAGCGCTCAGGAGCGCTTTGTTGCTGCAAGCCGGTGCCCACCCGGCATTTGCCCCGTTCTGGGCCGATCCTGAGGTCCCCTGGCAGGTGCCCACCCTGCCCGGGACATTGCCGCCCTATCGAGTGCCCACCTCGATTTATAGCATTTTAAAAAGCGCCGGTGCCCACCCGGCATTTGTCCGCGAATCGCCCTCCGGCGCCCGACCAGGAAGTCAGGCGGGCCGGGGGCGGGTCTCCGGGACAACCGGAAACGGAAATAGGAGGGCGGGAGCCTACCCCGCCTCCCACGAACACTCGCGGCTAATTTGAGCCCCGGAGCAGGCAGGAGCCTACCCTGCGCCCCGGGGCACTCCGGAGGAGAAGCGCCGTGTCCCCCACCCAGGCGGGAGCCCACCCCGCACTGGGACGTGTGGCCTTCGTGTTCGGAGCCCGTAGGCTCCGCCTTCCAGTCAAGTCCGCGAGGAACAAGCCCCGCAGACCGAGTCCTGCCTTCGCCACCTCTCCCCTAGCCGGTAAGTGAAAAAGGGAGTCCGGGTGGGGAGAGGCAGAAGCAGAGCGGCCCGCTCCACAGCGGACCGCTCCAACGGGGGGCATTGTTTGATTTAGAGCCTGTTAGGCTCCAACGACGGGGCACATTTGCATAGAGTCCCGAGGGACTCCGACCACGAGGCCCGCAATATTTTCTTTGAGCGCTGGTGCGCTCCAACGGCCCACATTGTTTTTGAAGAGCCCAGGGAGGCTCTAAACCTAACGGGGGGCATTTTGTTCATCAGCAGAGCGGCCCCGGAAGGCAGCGGGCCGCTCCTACGTTATCTAGGGGCATTCTTGATTTCGAGCCCACGAGGCTCTAACAGGGCACATTTGTTTATTGAGCCCACGAGGCTCCAACGAAGGCGCACAGTATTATTTAGAGCCTGCGAGGCTCTAGGGGGCATTTCATTTGTTTCAGAGCCCTGGGAGGCTCCAGTGTTGGCCCCATCCTTGTCCTACAGCTGCCCAGCACTTAGTGGGCAGCTGCAACGTTTAGGTTGTGGCCTCTGTGTGTTGGCTGGCGCAGCTTGCGCAGCCTTGCCCTAACATTTGGACACAGGGCGCCCTTGCCCCTTCACGGCCAGTTGGCCTGGGACTGCCACAGGTGGTGGCTAATGTGAGTTTTTGCGCCATTGTTCCTTTCCTGCACCTCTGAATGTGTTTATGCGTCATGTGCTCTGCTTTACACCTCTGAATGTTATGCATCATGTGTTTATGTGCTTAGACCCCTACAAGTAGTGTGATACTTAGGTGGTTGTTTTCTCCCTAGTACAGGTGGTGCTAGTGAGGTCCTGATTCCCTGCGTGGTATTCCTAAAGGTGGTTAGGGTTGCGTAGGTGGTACGTTCTGATACCAGTAGTTACTGGTTGTGTGCTACATGTGCTATTTTTAGTGCTACAGTGATTGTATGTGCTATGTTCTAAAATATTATTCCTACGTTCTAACTGCTATTTCTACAAAGTGCTAATTCCTGACAGTGGTCCATGTGGCCCTGTCCCCTGTATATATAATCCCTTGTAAATTCTGCCCGTGCCTGTTGGCACATTGTAAAGTGTGTGTTTTTATCTAATGTGTTGTGTATAATACAAAGGCTATTTTTATAGAATACCTTGTGTGGAGTTTCCTTTGTGGTGGGCCTTGGGTGTTGTTGCTGGGTGCGCGCGCAAACGCTTTACACATCGCCTCCGGGATAAGCCTGACTGCTCGTGCCAAGCTACCAAGGGGGTGAGCAGGGGTTATCTTTGGCGTGTAACTCCCCAGCCCTGACTAGAGTGGTGGTTTCTGCCTGGCTTTGGCGCAAGCCTCAGCCAACCGGAAATCGCCATTTCTAACAGGAGAGCACTGCAATACTGTGGGTAACAGGATCTGCACAGCACCATTAAACCCTGGCAGTGCATCCATGGAACAGTGCACTTACAAATGCTGGTGAAACACAACAAACACACATGTACCTACCCCCTTCCTGCTGCTGCATCTCCTGTAAGCGCCTGTCCAAGTCTGGAAATACCAACGCCAGCACACGCTTGTGGATGTGGGAGAGACGGCGGCGCCCGCGGTTCTTATGGCTCTCAGGTGAGTCCCCCAGCAGGACCCGTGCGATCCTCCGCGTCCAGCACCGGATATCCTGCCAGCGTTTCCTCACCTGGGACAGGCGCCGCTTGCGACCATCCGCACTCCTCACGGCACTGACGGCGGTCAGCCAGATCTGCTCCTTGGCAGAGGCGCCTACCTGTGAGGATGAACAAGTGACACTACATCAATACACCTGCAACATGTCACAGAGACACATATGAGAACAAATTAGCTGGTTACAACAAGGCATGTCATGCAGCCAACGCATTGCACCTTTGCCATAGGGACATACTCCTCTGGGGAAGGGCAAAAGCAGTACGTGCCAGTGAAAGTACACAGGTGGAATGAGGGCAAAGACACAATCAATTATAAAGGCTCACACTGTGCATCACACCCACCCCTCCTGCCTCTGGGCACTGCTGGGAGGACTCTGCACACACATCTCCTGCCTCTGGGCACTGCTGGGAGTGATAGGCACCCACCCCTCCTGTCTCTGGGCACTGCTGGGAGGACTCTGCACACACCCCTCCTGTCTCTGGGCACTGCTGGGAGTGATAGGCACCCACCCCTCCTGTGTCTGGGCACTGCTGGGAGGACTCTGCACACACCCCTCCTGACTCTGGGCACTGCTGGGAGGACTCTGCACCCACCCCTCCTGACTCTGGGCACTGCTGGGAGGACTCTGCACACACCCCTCCTGCCTCTGGGCACTGCTGGGAGGACTCTGCACACACCCCTCCTGCCTATGGGCACTGCTGGGAGTGATAGGCACCCACCCCTCCTGTGTCTGGGCACTGCTGGGAGGACTCTGCACCCACCCCTCCTGACTCTGGGCACTGCTGGGAGGACTCTGCACCCACCCCTCCTGTCTCTGGGCACTGCTGGGAGGACTCTGCACACACCCCTCCTGCCTCTGGGCACTGCTGGGAGTGATAGGCATCCACCCCTCCTGTGTCTGGGCACTGCTGGGAGGACTCTGCACACACCCCTCCTGACTCTGGGCACTGCTGGGAGTGATAGGTAACCACCCCTCCTGTGTCTGGGCACTGCTGGGAGGACTCTGCACCCACCCCTCCTGACTCTGGGCACTGCTGGGAGGACTCTGTACCCACCCCTCCTGACTCTGGGCACTGCTGGGAGGACTCTGCACACACCCCTCCTGCATCTGGGCACTGCTGGGAGGACTCTGCACACACCCCTCCTGCCTCTGGGCACTGCTGGGAGTGATAGGCACCCACCCCTCCTGTCTCTGGGCACTGCTGGGAGGACTCTGCACACACCCCTCCTGCCTCTGGGCACTGCTGGGAGTGATAGGCACCCACCCCTCCTGTGTCTGGGCACTGCTGGGAGGACTCTGCACCCACCCCTCCTGACTCTGGGCACTGCTGGGAGGACTCTGCACCCACCCCTCCTGTCTCTGGGCACTGCTGGGAGGACTCTGCACACACCCCTCCTGCCTCTGGGCACTGCTGGGAGGACTCTGCACACACCCCTCCTGTCTCTGGGCACTGCTGGGAGTGATAGGCACCCACCCCTCCTGTGTCTGGGCACTGCTGGGAGGACTCTGCACACACCCCTCCTGACTCTGGGCACTGCTGGGAGGACTCTGCACCCACCCCTCCTGACTCTGGGCACTGCTGGGAGGACTCTGCACACACCCCTCCTGCCTCTGGGCACTGCTGGGAGGACTCTGCACACACCCCTCCTGCCTATGGGCACTGCTGGGAGTGATAGGCACCCACCCCTCCTGTGTCTGGGCACTGCTGGGAGGACTCTGCACCCACCCCTCCTGACTCTGGGCACTGCTGGGAGGACTCTGCACCCACCCCTCCTGTCTCTGGGCACTGCTGGGAGGACTCTGCACACACCCCTCCTGCCTCTGGGCACTGCTGGGAGTGATAGGCACCCACCCCTCCTGTGTCTGGGCACTGCTGGGAGGACTCTGCACACACCCCTCCTGACTCTGGGCACTGCTGGGAGTGATAGGTACCCACCCCTCCTGTGTCTGGGCACTGCTGGGAGGACTCTGCACCCACCCCTCCTGACTCTGGGCACTGCTGGGAGGACTCTGTACCCACCCCTCCTGACTCTGGGCACTGCTGGGAGGACTCTGCACACACCCCTCCTGCATCTGGGCACTGCTGGGAGGACTCTGCACACACCCCTCCTGCCTCTGGGCACTGCTGGGAGTGATAGGCACCCACCCCTCCTGTCTCTGGGCACTGCTGGGAGGACTCTGCACACACCCCTCCTGCCTCTGGGCACTGCTGGGAGTGATAGGCACCCACCCCTCCTGTGTCTGGGCACTGCTGGGAGGACTCTGCACCCACCCCTCCTGACTCTGGGCACTGCTGGGAGGACTCTGCACCCACCCCTCCTGTCTCTGGGCACTGCTGGGAGGACTCTGCACACACCCCTCCTGCCTCTGGGCACTGCTGGGAGGACTCTGCACACACCCCTCCTGTCTCTGGGTACTGCTGGGAGTGATAGGCACCCACCCCTCCTGTGTCTGTGCACTGCTGGGAGGACTCTGCACACGCCCCTCCTGCCTCTGGGCACTGCTGGGAGGACTCTGCACACACCCCTCCTGCCTATGGGCACTGCTGGGAGTGATAGGCACCCACCCCTCCTGTCTCTGGGCACTGCTGGGAGGACTCTGCACACACTCCTCCTGTCTCTGGGCACTGCTGGGAGTGATAGGCACCCACCCCTCCTGTGTCTGGGCACTGCTGGGAGGACTCTGCACACACCCCTCCTGACTCTGGGCACTGCTGGGAGTGATAGGTACCCACCCCTCCTGTGTCTGGGCACTGCTGGGAGGACTCTGCACCCACCCCTCCTGACTCTGGGCACTGCTGGGAGGACTCTGTACCCACCCCTCCTGACTCTGGGCACTGCTGGGAGGACTCTGCACACACCCCTCCTGCCTCTGGGCACTGCTGGGAGGACTCACCCCTCCTGCCTCTGGGCACTGCTGGGAGTGATAGGCACCCACCCCTCCTGTCTCTGGGCACTGCTGGGAGGACTCTGCACACACCCCTCCTGCCTCTGGGCACTGCTGGGAGTGATAGGCACCCACCCCTCCTGTGTCTGGGCACTGCTGGGAGGACTCTGCACCCACCCCTCCTGACTCTGGGCACTGCTGGGAGGACTCTGCACCCACCCCTCCTGACTCTGGGCACTGCTGGGAGGACTCTGCACACACCCCTCCTGCCTCTGGGCACTGCTGGGAGGACTCTGCACACACCCCTCCTGTCTCTGGGTACTGCTGGGAGTGATAGGCACCCACCCCTCCTGTGTCTGGGCACTGCTGGGAGGACTCTGCACACACCCCTCCTGCCTCTGGGCACTGCTGGGAGTGATAGGCACCCACCCCTCCTGTGTCTGGGCACTGCTGAGAGGACTCCGCACCCACCCCTCCTGACTCTGGGCACTGCTGGGAGGACTCTGCACCCACCCCTCCTGACTCTGGGCACTGCTGGGAGGACTCTGCACACACCCCTCCTGTCTCTGGGCACTGCTGGGAGTGATAGGCACCCACCCCTCCTGTCTCTGGGCACTGCTGGGAGTGATAGGCACCCACCCCTCCTGTCTCTGGGCACTGCTGGGAGTGATAGGCACCCACCCCTCCTGTCTCTGGGCACTGCTGGGAGGACTCTGCACACACCCCTCCTGTCTCTGGGCACTGCTGGGAGTGATAGGCACCCACCCCTCCTGTCTCTGGGCACTGCTGGGAGGACTCTGCACACACCCCTCCTGTCTCTGGGCACTGCTGGGAGTGATAGGCACCCACCCCTCCTGTCTCTGGGCACTGCTGGGAGGACTCTGCACACACCCCTCCTGTCTCTGGGCACTGCTGGGAGTGATAGGCACCCACCCCTCCTGTCTCTGGGCACTGCTGGGAGTGATAGGCACCCACCCCTCCTGTGTCTGGGCACTGCTGGGAGGACTCTGCACACACCCCTCCTGCCTCTGGGCACTGCTGGGAGGACTCTGCACACACCCCTCCTGCCTCTGGGCACTGCTGGGAGTGATAGGCACCCACCCCTCCTGTCTCTGGGCACTGCTGGGAGGACTCTGCACACACCCCTCCTGTCTCTGGGCACTGCTGGGAGTGATAGGCACCCACCCCTCCTGTGTCTGGGCACTGCTGGGAGGACTCTGCACACACCCCTCCTGCCTCTGGGCACTGCTGGGAGGACTCTGCACCCACCCCTCCTGACTCTGGGCACTGCTGGGAGGACTCTGTTCCCACCCCTCCTGCCTCTGGGCACTGCTGGGAGGACTCGGCACCCACCCCTCCTGACTCTGGGCACTGCTGGGAGGACTCTGCACACACCCCTCCTGACTCTGGGCACTGCTGGGAGTGATAGGCACCCACCCCTCCTGTCTCTGGGCGCTGCTGGGAGTTTTAGGCACCCACCCCTCCTGTGTCTGGGCACTGCTGGGAGGACTCTGCACACACCCCTCCCGACTCTGGGCACTGCTGGGAGACATCAGGCATTCCACCCCCCGGGAACCCCCCTACAGTACATAGCATGTGTGTCACACCTGGACACAATGGCAGAAGTCACAGTCACAAAAAAGGGACACAGTCTGTGCTAGTAGCCTCTGCACTCACCTGATACCCTGGTTGCCCATACAGCAGGGGGTACTGTGGGAGGATCACATCCAGCAATGCCAGGTTCTCCTCCAGGGTGAATGGCTGTGACCTCTCCACAGACCTTGACATGGTTCCAGGGAATCAGGAGCAGCAGCAGTGTGGTAGAACCGAAATATGTGCAGGCAAGTGATCCCTCATGGGACCTGGCTGCCTTATATCTGCCTTGCTGGCCTGTTTCATGCACAGGAGTACAGAGTGATTGGTCACTCACATTTGCATCCTATGTTTCCTCCAATCCCTTCAAACCTAGCACAGTCAGTGGGTTCTTATTGTGTTTTTTTCTTCAGCATGATGTCAACCCCACAAACACATTGCAACAAAGTAGATTCATTCCAACTGACTTCTGCTGTGCACCTTCCAGAACAAATTCAAACTTAAAACTTGGTCTCCATGACAACCAGCATGCATGTAGGCCTTAATACTTGTCCCTCATGTGTCCCCTATGTAAAATTGAGCTTCACACACAGGTACGGTGCGTTCCGGGCCCCTAGGGCACCCCAAATGCATAGCAACGGCCCGTACAGGCGCGTGTACGGGCCGTACCACTATGAGTACGCATACTCAAGAACACCCATAGTGGTACGGCCGTACACGAGTGCGTATGTTCACTATCACCATGGGTGTCCTCGCGTATGCGTACTCGTAGTGGTACGGCCCGTACACACGCCTGTACGCTCACTATCACTATGGGTGTCCTCGCGTATGCGTACTCGTAGTGGTACGGCCCGAACACACGCCTGTACGCTCACTATCACTACGAGTACGCATACGCGAGGACACCCATGGTGATAGTGAACGTACAGGCGTGTGTACGGGCCGTACCACTGCGAGTACGCATACGCGAGGACACCCATAGTGATAGTGAACGTACGCACGCGTGTACGGGCCGTAACACTATGGGTGTTCTAGCGTATGCGTACTTACTGAACGTACACATGCCTGTACGCTCACCATCACTATGGGTACACATACGGCAGCACTCCCATAGTGATATGGGAACGTACACAGGCCCTCTTAGCAGCAGTACGGTGGTTTTCACACATCACAGTGGTGACAGGCAGCACACAGGAAGGAATAGGGCTGACATACTTGTCCATGGATGGACATCAAGGCATTGTCTGGGCAGTACTACATGTGTGGGGCACAGGTGTGACAGGCTGTGATGTGGCACATTACTCCTGAGTCGAGAAGGCACCAGATGTATGATGAGATGTGTACACATGTAATGTGTGACGGTGCAATGTGTGCCAGGCATGCCCTTGACTCCTTTGACATGTGTGCATGTCGTACTGCACACTTGTGATGAGCGTCACTGGCATGGCACGGACACCAACACACGGAAGTGTCCCCTGATGCCCGGTACAGGGGTTACCACACCTGACATGTCACTACCCACGGTGCACGGTGTGACTATGTCATGTATGTGTGGGGGGTTCCCATTAGGTTGATGTTGGAGCACCCTCAAAAGCTGCAGCTGTTGCAGCAACCAACATGTGTCTGTGTGTAGATTGACATTGCACACTGTTCCGCA
This sequence comes from Triturus cristatus, assembly GCF_964204655.1. Classification (NCBI taxonomy): domain Eukaryota; kingdom Metazoa; phylum Chordata; class Amphibia; order Caudata; family Salamandridae; genus Triturus; species Triturus cristatus. The sequence goes on from NC_140590.1 coordinate 1,376,830,268, forward strand.
CACCATGCCACATGTGGTATCGGATGTGAGGTGCGTATGTATGCATGGGACACGGAGTAGCGTAACAAGGACATGTCTGCATCCTCTCTATGAATGTGTGGTGAGTCATGACATGTACACCTTCATGGCAAGGTGTGTGGGCTGTCCTAGTGTAATGTCATGTGACCTGTGGTTCTAGTGTTCCGCTACCAGTCTCTGCAATCGACATCCTACTTCTGCTGATGTGTGGATGTATGTCACTCCTGTCTTGCGTCTGGCTGTTCACTTGCACTGGGACACAGCTAATCCCATGCCATGGCATGTGGAGGTTCGCAATCTCCGTGTGTAGCTGGGTCTTGGTAGGAGTGTCACCTGGCAGCCATACGTGTCCAGGGCATGTGGCACATACCTGACTCCGTATGTAGCATATGTGTATAGACAGATTAACATGTGCTCAGTACAAATTAATTGTTGTTGTGGTGCACTCACTCTTCCTTGTCACTTCCAAATTACTGCACAGCGCCGCCTCTTCCCCGACCAATTCCGGACTTGGCTGCCATGCGGGAGAATGACTGTATCCGGTGCTACCGCTTCCCCCAACGGTTGATTCTGGATTTGACGGCGAGACTGGCACCACACCTGCAACCGCTGCACAGGTATCCTACGGCACTGACACCCAAGCTGAAGGTAATGGCAGCCCTACATTTTCTAGCCACGGGTACCTTTCAAAATACCATAGCTCATGTTGGTGGCATGTCCCAGAGCATGTTCTGCCATGTGCTGCATGATTTCTTAGAGGCCATGTTGATTCACCTGGATGACTTCATCCATTTTCCTACCCCTGAAATGTTGACTGGGGTCAAGCATGGATTCTATGCCCTGGGAGGGATGCCCCATGTCATTGGGTCCATAGATGGGACACATGTTGCTTTGGTACCACCACAGGCACAGGAGGTAGCGTACCGGAATCGCAAGCACTACCACTCCATCAATGCCCTTGTGGTGTGTCTGTCCAACATGGTGATTTCACATGTCTGTGCTCGTTTTCCAGGATCAGCACACGATGCCTACATCATGAGGCGTAGCAGGGTGCCTGAAATGATGACGCAGCTGCGCAACGAACGAGCATGTGTTGTTGGTGGGTACAGTCTGTCTGTCCTGTATTTTGCGTAGACTTCCAGCACGGCCGCTTCTCCTGTCCTGCTTATGTCCATGTGCTTTCCATGTAGGGGACGCTGGCTATCCCAACATGCCATGGCTGATCTCACCTCTCCGCAACCCCATCACGCCGGCCCAGCTCCGCTACAACACCGCCCATGGCCGGACAAGGCGAGTGATAGAGAGGACGTTTGGCCTCCTGAAGAGCCGATTCAGGTGCCTACACAAGACCGGCGGCGCACTCCCATATGCCCCGGCGAAGGTCTGCAAAATCTTCATGGTCTGCTGCATGCTGCACAACATGGCAGTTGAGAAAGCTGTGCCACTCATACTGGATCAAGATGACCAGGACCATCCACCCGTGGAGGACGAAGGGCTTGGCAATGGGGCTAGTGATGTGGAGGATGTGGAGCCGCAAGAGGACATCCGGACTCGGCTCATACGCGACTTCTTTGCTTAGTGGTGAGTACCAGTGTCTGAGTGTGCACGCATTGGTCCCCGTGTGGCATGTGTTGCGATGTGTGTCTCCACCTGCATGTATGGCACGTGAGTCAGAGGTGTGTGTGGGTGTGTCACTGGAGTGATGGTGCCACTGATGGTTGTATTTCCCCAGTCATAATTGTGACCTAGCATGTTGTCATCCATACATGTGTCGAGTACATGCACATGCAAGTGGCTGTGCTTTTTGTGGCTGACTTCTTGTGTGTCTCTCTTCCCCAGGTACTTGCGCATGCCGTCTGCTGCTTGCATTGTTGTGGCACTGCTATTTCTCATGGACACGTCATCGTGTGCTGACTCAGCGTTACAGGCACGGACACGTTTGGAAGTCTCCTTAGGGTAAGGGATGCATCAGGGGTGTATTGGGTGTGGCAGTTGTTCACGATGTATGCACACTGCCCCTGTCGATGTTTGGTTCCTCTGCAGACATGTTGCATCACCATGGTACACATTACATGCAGCTGGGTACACCTGAATAGATGGTCAGACTTGTTGACAGTCATCTGTGATGGGATAGTGGATTGTGATGATGGCATCAATGTGTGTAACACTGCCCTCGGACACATACGGTTTGCATTGGCTTGACATGCTGTGGGACTTCCACATCAGCGGATCAATGGTGTATGGCAGGCTCTCCGTGAGCAGCTGGGGGTGTTTAGCTGTTAGCCGACACTTGTGTGCCAGTTCCATGGCTATCACGCATTTGTGCTGCAGAAGGGGGGTGCCAGTGTTGGACCCACATGTTACTCCACATGACCTGTTCATGTGTACTTCGAGTTGCCTCTGCAATCCCGAATACATGACTAATAAAGGTGTCCCTATGCCTCCAAGGTGCCTCTTCTCAGTCAAAGCTGGTGTGTTGCCACGGTGCATCCGGCATGTCTGGTATGGTTTTCCCTGATAGTGGCTATGTGTCTATGTGTCGAGTAGCAAGATGCAAGCTGTGTGTGTGGGATTAGACTGTGTATTGTGCATGATGTCCATGACTGTGTGGGTATTGTGACATGTGCCATCCCCATGCATCCAACGTTGGCCAGGCCCCCATTCTCTGCATCCACCGGACTCAAGCTTGCAGGACATGGTTCTGCCACCTGTCTACACATACCTGGGTGCCCCCCAGGACACTCAACATGATCCCTGACCTCTGCGCATGACTGTTGCTGTACTCAATATGTCTGTCGGCACGGTTGTGCGGCCACCCCCTCAGCTGGTTGGGCCCATCACGGGTGTGTATGGTGCTCCATGTCTGTCTTGCCTAATACACTGTGACCCGTGTGTCCTGTGCCAGACTCAGGCCCCAGGGTGTGGATGGTTGAAGTCAAAAGAGAACTCAGGCATGTTTAGACTTTACAAGACACATGTAAGGTAATAATGCAACCAGAAGGCATCTTCTCTTCATGGTGTGACTTTTTATTTTAGTGGGGGGGGGGGTGGGGGGGTATGACATGAGGGGCTTTCCGGGTGTTTGGAATCCAAAGTTCAGTAGGGGAGTTGGTGTCCTTGCCATTGGAAGTCCTCAGAGTCCATGCCACAGTCTTTGTCAACATTGGTCAGACAGTGACCAGCAAGGCCATGTGGCAGAGAATGTCTTTTGATGCTGTGCTGCTGTTGCTCCAGTGGGCCAGGTGCCAGGCCAGGTGTCCTGGGAGATGGTGCTGTAGCGCCGACCCTCACGGTCTTTTCCGTGGACGACCCGCCCTCCTGCGGGGACCAGAAGCAGGCCGTGACGATGTTTTGGATGCTCCATCGGATGTTTCCTCCTCCTCCTCCTGATCCCTCCCTGTGGGTGGTGATGTTCTACGCCTACTGGCACAGGGAGGGTTGCCCATGTTGTCGGTCATCCGACGGAGTGTACTGTGAATTCCCGTGAACACCGTCACGAGCTCAGCCTGTCTGTCCTCCATCCTCCGTTGGTGTTGCAGTAGACAGGCATGTAGCTCCGCATGTTGCTGGGCCTGCTGGGTCTTGATCCCCTCGAGGACGGACACAACCTGGGCCATGCCCGTGGTGTCCTGCCGGTATGTGTCCAGGATGTTTCGGACATGGGAATATACCGGTTCCCCAGCCAACTGGTCAGGCTGGCGCCTCCGCCGTCCTCCAATCCCACCACCCCTGCCCACTTGCGCCTGGCCTGCTGTTGTGGGCACATCGGGTCTCCGGGACCCCTGAGGGATGGCATTTGCGGTGTTGCCTGCCTCCTCCTGGGTGCCCGGAGAACCTTGTCCCTCCTCGACAGACTGGCTGCTTTGTGGTGGTGGGGCAGGGATCCTGGGTGTCTCCTGGGATGTGGCAGGAGTGGGGGTGGTGGTTGGCCCCGTTGTATCTGACACAGGTGCTGCAGGTCGTTGGACACCAGAGGGGCCAGGTTGGTCGGGGTCGTCCACAGAGTGGTGAGAGTCGTCGCTGCCGGTGGGATCGGCCTCCCGCAGAGCCGGGTCCTGTGAGTCTTCCCCCCCCAGTGTTGGGGGGTGAACCACGACGTTGACCTGTGTGTGAGAGAGACCATATTAATTTTGTTCCATGCAACATCCATGTTTCATTAGTTTCAAAGTTGGAACATTTCCTCTGGGAATTTGGATCTGTCTTGCATTCCACTCACAGTGCACTTGTGCATGGGTGTGTCCCTTGGGCACAGCTTTGGTGACGTTAACTATGTGTGGCACAGTCCTACTTGCTGTGTCAAGTGTGACTGCAGTCAGCAGTGGAGTGGGCAGGTGTGGCGAGCCGTGCATTGGCGCCTTCTGTGTTGCACTGTACGTGGGCACATGAAGTTGTTCCACACACTTCAATGATGCAGGTAGCTGTCATTGTGCTCGTGCACAGGTTGTGACATGGCCCTGTGTTTTGCCATGGAGGAGAGGGTGGGTGCTGGCACTGGCCACCCTTGTCTACATGCACGCAGTCCACCTGCTGACGAGCAGACATTCCCACACACCACAAGGCAGATTTGCTCTCCCTGTGTCTCCCTCCCTCTCTGTCCCCCTCTCCCTCCCTCTGTGCATCGGCCTCCTCCCTCTGTCCGTCTCCCTGTGTCTCCCTCCCTCTCTGTCCCCCTCTCCCTCCCTCTCTGTCCCCCTCTCCCTCCCTCTGTGTGTCAGCCTCCTCCCTCTGTCTGTCTCCCTGTGTCTCCCTCCCTCTCTGTCCCCCTCTCCCTCCCTCTCTGTCCCCCTCTCCCTCCCTCTGTGTGTCAGCCTCCTCCCTCTGTCCGTCTTCCTGTGTCTCCATCCCTCTCTGTCCCCCTCTCCCTCCCTCTGTGTGTCGGCCTCCTCCCTCTGTCCGTCTCCCTGTGTCTCCCTCCCTCTCTGTCCCCCTCTCCCTCCCTCTGTGCGTCGGCCTCCTCCCTCTGTCCGTCTCCCTGTGTCTCCCTCCCTCTCTGTCCCCCTCTCCCTCCCTCTCTGTCCCCCTCTCCCTCCCTCTGTGTGTCAGCCTCCTCCCTCTGTCCGTCTTCCTGTGTCTCCCTCCCTCTCTGTCCCCCTCTCCCTCCCTCTGTGTGTCGGACTCCTTCCTCTGTCCGTCTCCCTGTGTCTCCCTCCCTCTCTGTCCCCCTCTCCCTCCCTCTGTGCGTCGGCCTCCTCCCTCTGTCCGTTTCCCTGTGTCTCCCTCCCTCTATGTCCCCCTCTCCCTCCCTCTGTGTGTCGGCCTCCTCCCTCTGTCCGTCTCCCTGTGTCTCCCTCCCTCTCTGTCCCCCTCTCCCTCCCTCTGTGTGTCGGCCTCCTCCCTCTGTCTGTCTCCCTGTGTCTCCCTCCCTCTCTGTCCCCCTCTCCCTCCCTCTGTGTGTCGGCCTCCTCCCTCTGTCCGTCTCCCTGTGTCTCCCTCCCTCTCTGTCCCCCTCTCCCTCCCTCTGTGTGTCGGCCTCCTCCCTCTGTCCGTCTTCCTGTGTCTCCCTCCCTCTCTGTCCCCCTCTCCCTCCCTCTGTGTGTCGGCCTCCTCCCTCTGTCCGTCTCCCTGTGTCTCCCTCCCTCTCTGTCCCCCTCTCCCTCCCTCTGTGTGTCGGCCTCCTCCCTCTGTCCGTCTCCCTGTGTCTCCCTCCCTCTCTGTCCCCCTCTCCCTCCCTCTGTGCGTCGGCCTCCTCCCTCTGTCCGTCTCCCTGTGTCTCCCTCCCTCTCTGTCCCCCTCTCCCTCCCTCTGTGTGTCGGCCTCCTCCCTCTGTCCGTCTCCCTGTGTCTCCCTCCCTCTCTGTCCCCCTCTCCCTCCCTCTCTGTCCCCCTCTCCCTCCCTATGTGTGTTGGCCTCCTCCCTCTGTCCGTCTCTGTCCCCCTCTCCCTCCCTCTGTGTGTCGGCCTCCTCCCTCTGTCCGTCTCCCTGTGTCTCCCTCCCTCTCTGTCCCCCTCTCCCTCCCTCTCTGTCCCCCTCTCCCTCCCTCTGTGTGTCAGCCTCCTCCCTCTGTCCGTCTTCCTGTGTCTCCCTCCCTCTCTGTCCCCCTCTCCCTCCCTCTGTGTGTCGGCCTCCTCCCTCTGTCCGTCTCCCTGTGTCTCCCTCCCTCTCTGTCCCCCTCTCCCTCCCTCTGTGCGTCGGCCTCCTCCCTCTGTCCGTCTCCCTGTGTCTCCCTCCCTCTCTGTCCCCCTCTCCCTCCCTCTGTGTGTCGGCCTCCTCCCTCTGTCCGTCTCCCTGTGTCTCCCTCCCTCTCTGTCCCCCTCTCCCTCCCTCTCTGTCCCCCTCTCCCTCCCTATGTGTGTTGGCCTCCTCCCTCTGTCCGTCTCTGTCCCCCTCTCCCTCCCTCTGTGTGTCGGCCTCCTCCCTCTGTCCGTCTCCCTGTGTCTCCCTCCCTCTCTGTCCCCCTCTCCCTCCCTCTCTGTCCCCCTCTCCCTCCCTATGTGTGTTGGCCTCCTCCCTCTGTCCGTCTCTGTCCCCCTCTCCCTCCCTCTGTGTGTCGGCCTCCTCCCTCTGTCCGTCTCCCTGTGTCTCCCTCCCTCTCTGTCCCCCTCTCCCTCCCTCTCTGTCCCCCTCTCCCTCCCTCTGTGTGTCGGCCTCCTCCCTCTGTCCGTCTCCCTGTGTCTCCCTCCCTCTCTGTCCCCCTCTCCCTCCCTCTCTGTCCCCCTCTCCCTCCCTCTGTGTGTCAGCCTCCTCCCTCTGTCCGTCTTCCTGTGTCTCCCTCCCTCTCTGTCCCCCTCTCCCTCCCTCTGTGTGTCGGCCTCCTCCCTCTGTCCATCTCCCTCCCTCTCTGTCCCCCTCTCCCTCCCTCTGTGCGTCGGCCTCCTCCCTCTGTCCGTCTCCCTGTGTCTCCCTCCCTCTCTGTCCCCCTCTCCCTCCCTCTGTGTGTCGGCCTCCTCCCTCTGTCCGTCTCCCTGTGTCTCCCTCCCTCTCTGTCCCCCTCTCCCTCCCTCTCTGTCCCCCTCTCCCTCCCTATGTGTGTTGGCCTCCTCCCTCTGTCCGTCTCTGTCCCCCTCTCCCTCCCTCTGTGTGTCGGCCTCCTCCCTCTGTCCGTCTCCCTGTGTCTCCCTCCCTCTCTGTCCCCCTCTCCCTCCCTCTCTGTCCCCCTCTCCCTCCCTATGTGTGTTGGCCTTCTCCCTCTGTCCGTCTCTGTCCCCCTCTCCCTCCCTCTGTGTGTCGGCCTCCTCCCTCTGTCTGTCTCCCTGTGTCTCCCTCCCTCTCTGTCCCCCTCTCCCTCCCTCTCTGTCCCCCTCTCCCTCCCTCTGTGTGTCGGCCTCCTCCCTCTGTCCGTCTCCCTGTGTCTCCCTCCCTCTCTGTCCCCCTCTCCCTCCCTCTCTGTCCCCCTCTCCCTCCCTCTGTGTGTCAGCCTCCTCCCTCTGTCCGTCTTCCTGTGTCTCCCTCCCTCTCTGTCCCCCTCTCCCTCCCTCTGTGTGTCGGCCTCCTCCCTCTGTCCGTCTCCCTGTGTCTCCCTCCCTCTCTGTCCCCCTCTTCCTCCCTCTGTGCGTCGGCCTCCTCCCTCTGTCCGTCTCCCTGTGTCTCCCTCCCTCTCTGTCCCTCTCTCCCTCCCTCTGTGTGTCGGCCTCCTCCCTCTGTCCGTCTCCCTGTGTCTCCCTCCCTCTCTGTCCCCCTCTCCCTCCCTCTCTGTCCCCCTCTCCCTCCCTATGTGTGTTGGCCTCCTCCCTCTGTCCGTCTCTGTCCCCCTCTCCCTCCCTCTGTATGTCGGCCTCCTCCCTCTGTCCGTCTCCCTGTGTCTCCCTCCCTCTCTGTCCCCCTCTCCCTCCCTATGTGTGTTGGCCTCCTCCCTCTGTCCGTCTCTGTCCCCCTCTCCCTCCCTCTGTGTGTCGGCTTCCTCCCACTGTCCGTCTCCCTGTGTCTCCCTCCCTCTCTGTCCCCCTCTCCCTCCCTCTCTGTCCCCCTCTCCCTCCCTCTGTGTGTCAGCCTCCTCCCTCTGTCCGTCTACCTGTGTCTCCCTCCCTCTCTGTCCCCCTCTCCCTCCCTCTGTGTGTCGGCCTCCTCCCTCTGTCGGTCTCCCTGTGTCTCCCTCCCTCTCTGTCCCCCTCTCCCTCCCTCTGTGTGTCACCCTCTGTCACCTCAGCCCAGCTTCCTGGACACACACTGTTAGCAGATCTTTGAATGGCCCTTGGCTTGTTGATGTGAGTTTGTTTCTGATCTCCAGGCACCCATTGGGTGTAGTGTCTGTGTCTGCGCTGCTGCTGTGGTGGTGTGTGCTGTTGGCTGTTCATTAGCTGCTGTCATGTGCAAAACAGTGCCTTCACCCCCATGTGTTAATGCAAGGCGTCCGCCATTTGCTGGCGAGTCTTTCCTGTGTGGGGACACACTGTTTGTCTGGCTGTGACCTAGGCCATATGGGCAGAGGGCATTGTTGTCTGCTTCTGAGTTGCACTATGTGATTTTTGGGGCCCACCCTCCCGCCATCCGGGTTACCGTGTCATGTGTTGGTGTCTTCTGTGGCCTGTGACTTGACATTGTCCAGCTGGGTGTATGGGGCATGGTGGCGTCAGTGGCATGTACGTGTTCATGGAGTGTGGTTGAGTCATGCGATAGCTTGGGGTGGTTGCGTGCCTGTTTGTGAGTTTGGTTGTGGATGACGTTCCCCCCATGTGAGGTGCGTTGTTTGTGTACTCACCCGGGTCTCGGAGTCCTCCTAATCCTTCGACTGCCTCCACCAGCAGTATGGCCATCACCCTCTCCTCCCAGGGATGGTAGTGTACGGGTCTGCGGGACGGCCCTCCTCCAGTGACGTTGGCCTGGTTGTGTTCATCCGTCATCTTGGCTCGGACCCTCCTCCGCAGATCGTACCACCTGGCTTGGCATTCCTGCTTGTTCCTTCTGGTGTCCGCAACAGCATTCACAGCATCGACGATGGTCTGCCACATGGCTGTTTTTGCCTAAATGCTGGTCTGTCTGACAAATGTTCCAAAGAGGTGTGGCTCGACTCTGAGGATTTCATCGACAAGGACCTCCAACTCTCGGTTACTGAACTTTGGATTCTTGTTAGTGGGCATGGTGAGGGGTGTGGGTGTGGATGGTGGGGGGGTGTGTGTGGATGGATGTGGGTGTGTGGGTGTGGTTGTGCAGGTGTGTGTGTGAATGTGATGAGGGGGTGTTTGTGAAGGTGTGTGTGTGAAGGTGTGCAAGTGTAAGGTGTGGTAAAGCTTCTAGTATGGTGCTGTAGGTTGTCTGTGGGGTCTGGCAGCAGTGAGTCTGTTGCAAAGGCTCATGGTTTGTGTGTGTGGGCCCTTTTTATTGGTCCATTGGTGGGTGTGGCTGTGTTTGAAGTTTGGGTGGGTGTGTTATAAGGAGTGGTGGTGTTTTGGGCCTCTGTTTGTTTTTGGCAGTTGCAGGTCACAACAACAACAACATGGATTTATTACTGGCCGTGATACTACGGCACATGTCAATATGGCAATTACAGCTTTTGACGTAGCTGCGGTTAATTCCACCCGACTCGGTATGATACTTTTAGATGCTGAAAAGGCATTCGACCGAGTCGGGTGGGATTATCTCTGGGCCGTAATGAGGGCGTTTGGTTTTAATGGCCGATACTTAAGATGGATACAGGCCTTATATAATTCCCCTTCTACTAAAATTAGTTATGCAGGCATGATCTCCCCAGGCTTTAAAATACGTAGGAGTACGCGGCAGGGGTGTCCGCTTTCACCCTTGCTATTCGCACTCTCCATGGAACCGTTTATAAATTCATTATCGATTCAACCTCATATTATTCCATTTGAATTCGGCTCTAACTCTCTGAAAATTACTGCTTACGCAGATGATATTGCTATATATTCCACTGATGTAGAAAAAGCTCTTACATCGATTATAGAAGAATCTACTGCTTTTGGAACAATTTCAGGATACAAATTAAATTTAAGCAAAACACAGGTAATACTCAATTATAAACCACTGACCTCTGTTCAAGGTATCTGCCGGGTGGCGACGTATTTAGGTGTTAAAATATCTGCTAAAGTAAGCGACATAAATAACCTGAATTATGATGCCTTATTGAAAGAAATAGCTTGCTTACTAAAAAAATGGGACAAAATACCTCTAAGTCTTATAGGCCGGATTAATTTAATAAAGATCAAAATTTTGCCCAAATTTATGTATTTATTTAGGTCTATACCCTTACGTGTCAATAACTCCTTTTTCAAGAAACTAGATGGGATCTTAAGTAGTTATATCTGGGGATATAAGAAAGCTAGAAGGTCGCTTCTCCTGCTTAAATTACCAACCAATAAAGGTGGTTTAAATTTCCCCGATTTTAAATTATATTTTTTGGCAACTTTTTTGGGCCGCCTTCGTAGTTTATTTATCCCTAATAGTCAATATTACTACCACCAATTCATGTTGGGTAATGATTCTAATCGATTTCTCGCAAGAGTTAACGACCCTAACTATTTCAAAAGGGTCAAGTTTAAGACTGCGAGAGAAACAGTTGCGGTTTGGAAAACTTTATTAACTACATGTCAAACCTCTTTTTTCCATCCGAGGTTGGCTTTGTGGGGTAATCCTGAATTACCAGAAATATTCAATGATGGACTTGGAACCGTCTAGGCCAATTCTGGAATTAATTTTTTGGGGGACTTGTATGGCAATCAGGGATTTTTAAATTTTACAACGCTTAAAATTCTCTTTAATTTAACGGATGTTATGCGATTTAAATATATGCAAATTAGAGATTTTCTGGTTAGTAAAATGAAAATTAGGCAAATTTCGGACTCAGATTTATGGACGTGTTTCTACTCAGAAAATCAGAAACCATTAATTAGTAGGGGTTATAAATTCTTAAATTATTTTAAAGAGGATAACTGCCCAAAAATTGCTCTGAAATGGGCTTCTAGACTAGGGATTAACATCACTCCCACTAAGATTTCGGCGTCATTTTGTAATATTAATAAAGTGGTACAATCTTCGAGCTTGAGAATTCAGCTGTATAAAACCATCTGTTTTTTATATTATACACCGTTTAGAATCCCCAATTGGTCTCAAAATTTTTCATTAAGCTCACGTTCTAAGTGCCCCAAATGTGATCATGTTGCCGCCGATATTACTTATATTTTTTTTTCATGTCCAGCTCTGTCTGAGTTTTGGTCTGGTTTCGAAAATATTTTATTGCAAAAACAAATTGTCTTTGGTCCTCTTTCATCATTGTCTATATTATTAGACATACAATCTGAGAATTGCCCACACAAAGATTTACTAACTGTATTATTTTCTTGTGCTAGACTGACAATTGCTAGGGTATGGATATCTCAGAAACCCCCACATATCGTGGAATGGTGGTTTTTAGTCAATGAAATGTATACTATGGAACGTGCTATTGCCAAAACGAAGGGATCGAAATCAATGAAAAAATTAGATAAAATCTGGGGAACTTTTCTTTAAGTTTGTTTTCTTTCCTTTTTTTTCCTTCTAGTCTCTACTGTATTTATTTGTATGGCCTATTGGATATCAAATGTATATGTTACTATTATCAGCTAATCTTTGGTTTCTGCCTTATTTGTGTTGTCAATAAAAAAATAATAAAAAAAAAAAAAGAAAAAAAAAGAAAGGCTGAGTTATAAATATTAATTTTCATTTGTCAGTGGCACAACAAAAGTGAACTATATCACATTTGTAAGAAAGAGATTGATGATTACATGGTGACTGTAGGTGGCAGATTCACGATTTACAGCACCATTATGCTCTGTGAGGTCTGAAAACGTGAATATTTCGCACAGAATCCACTTAGAAACCCTGATTTAGGGCAAGGTTTTACCTGCAGATTCATAATTCACATTATTAAATCCAATAATAGTAAAACCTTGGGAATTATTAGCTTTTAATGAAGTTGCCAATGCTTGTTTTCATAAATACCATAGGCATAATAGGCATTACGAGCTCACCTTGTTTTTTAACTAAAAATACATCTCCATCATAACAAGAACACTATCTGCTTTTTGCAATCTCTGTTTTCTATACTTATTGAACTTATGTGGCCGTGAGAAAGCAACCCAGTGGCTGGTTGTGAGCCAAAAAACGAGGGTCGAGTCCTAGTTTCACTCCTTGATACTGGATAGAGTGTGGCAATTGCTCACCTTTTAATTAAGGGGTCGAATCTAAATTGAGGCGGCATGAGGGAAAGGGCAATTAATAGCTGTTAATACCCGAGTCGGACTGCATGGGCAATAAGGCTGGTAACATCTGTTTTCTTATTCACATCCAGCACAACCTATGTCCCTCTCTGCCTCTTTTCACTTTCTAGAACCTCAATGAACCTCTACTGCAGGCTGACTTGCTGAGACAGACTCTGCATTCCCTTGAGGGTGCCAATACGTTTTACTCTCAAATAGAGAAGTACGTGTCTTGCACAAGTGTATAAGGCAACTGCACCTAACTGAAATAAAGAAATTAGACACAGGCTTGTGCACAATTATTTCAGGAATTTTGTATTAATGAAATGATAAATACCAGTGACGGCCGGCACGGCTTGTGGGTGGCGAGATGGGTGATGGGGGAGGGTGGGGAGGGAGTACGGGGGCAGGGTACAATGTTAAATAAAAAAACTACACTTACCTTGCCGCCGGGTCCTGCGTCATTGATTCCAGGGAGTCTACTCTGAGTTTGCCAACCAAGAAGATGGTGAAGATCGCCACAAATTCAAGAAGACCGTGTCACAAAAACTACGTGGTTACAGAAATTGGCCAAGCTGCTGGGCCTGTTGGCCTTGTCCATCCAGGCTATTTTTCTGGGCCCTCTCCATTACAGAGCTCTTCAATGGTTGAAAGCATTCCATCTGTGCAGAGGCCTGAAGTACTCGGAGTCAGTGCGTTTGTCGGAGGAAGCCTGAGAGGATATGAGGTGGTGGCTTGCCCACATTGAAGCGTAGACCTAGAAAGCAATCTTTGGTTCCAGTTCGGGCATCAGTTCGGACATCATATTAGAGTCTGATGCCAGTACAACTGGTTGGAGGGCCAGATGTGGAGATGTCTCCACAGACGGAAAATGGTTTACCAACGAGCAGAACATGCATATTAATTGCCTGGAATTACAGGCAGGATAATTTACAGTACATTGCTGGATGAAAGAAAAGGCACGCTGTTGCGTGGTGCTGAAGATGGACAATGTCTAAGCGGTGCACTACATCAACTTTCAGAATGTGAGAGACTGGAACAACCAAGAGGTACTACTCCGATTGGAGGTAATGGCTACGTTGGTGTATACAAAGGGATGAAGATCCTGTGGCATCAGATGCTGTTCACATAGAGAATTTCTTATAGGCTTTATTGTCAGAATGGGCTGGCCTACCTTTTGGTAATTTTTTTTCTTTTTCTGCCATATCAGCCGGACACATGCCAGCAAAGGGTTCTCCAGTGGGGGGAACACCCCTAAACAAGAAACTGATGAGAGGTATTAGGGTGTTGGTTACTCCCAGGTGTTCCTCTCTCTGGTATGTGAACAAAGTTCTCCAGCTTTTTCTTTCATGGCCACAGAATAAATACCTGTCTAAAAAGCAATTATCAGGTACGTTGGCCATGTTAATATGCCTGATTTCATGTAAACAGGTTTCTGATATGAGAACCTTATGTGTTACAGGTAGGGTATTCACCCCAAAAGGGGTTACTTTTCAGATCTCGAGAAGGACAAAATGTAATGTTAGAACAGTGTCTTATCATGAAAAGCAGAAATTATGTGTGGTTCAATGCATCAATGCCTATGAGGCCATCATAGAAGCAGTTTGCCTGGCTGGGGAACGTCAGCGCTTCATTTTATTATGTAAGCCATACAAGGCAATGTCTTTCACTACCATAGCCAGGTGAAAGCCGTATGTCTTGCAAGAGGCTGGTATTGACACTTCTGTTTTTGGTGCACATTCAGCAGGAGGTGCCACGGCATCTATGGCCTTTTCCTTTCGGGGCTAGGTTGGATGATATCTTGCATGCAGCTGATTGGTCTCCTGAGTCCACATTCAGGACGTTTTATTTCGAACCTGTACTTAACTTGGCCACACTGGTCATCCATAAGCTTTGAAATAGCATAAACCTCACCTGTGGTCCTCACATAGATTATAAAATGTCCTAGCTTTGGTAACGGAAAGTTTCACTTTTACTAAGGACACTGAGGAGAGATTATCCCCACTAGAATCAGGGAATTGTCCCCATAATCCCTCCCTGTAAAGAGATTTACTTTTTTTGGTAATTTTTATATAGCATGAACTCTGAGTTATTGAATTGCTTTACAGGTTATACCAGGACACCTTAATATTTAGGTCGAGCTTTCGAGACCTTTTGTATCTCTACTGTGGGCTTCAAGCATGCCCCTCGCTTATCATTTGTTTGTTTCAGTTGCCTTTAAAAATCGTTGCTTGCTAGCTAGTGGTCAGTCCTGCCTCTTTATCCCACCTTTTGTCTTTTTTTCTCCCACTGAAGCAGGGACTAAGTACTGTAGCTTTATGCTTTGGTTGCTTATCTGTTCTTTGGGGGCCTTTTTTTTCTTAGTTTCTATCTGGTGTTTGGGTAGCTTCCCTTTCCATTTGCAGAGCATTCTCGCTCTGAGCTTAGTTTGCTTTAAATGCTGTTTCTGTAAATAGGGCTGTAAATCATTCTGTTATCTCATTCACATTTGCAAAGTATTTGAAGCCAGAGATTAAATGCTAGAAGGCACCTTGTGCTCCAACCCCCTCATCGCTGCTTGCCCCTCCCAACATATCAAAATCTTCATAGCACATGATTTTGAGCATCCATCAGAGACTTGAGCATGGTTCCCCAATTTAAAAGTTAGCTGCTCCAGCTGTTACTCCACAAATGACAAAGTCCCAGAAGCCATTTTGGTTCACTCCTGAACTACAGCTTTTCGTCACACAACTGTCATTTAGTCAACAAGTGTTGTGTTTAGTTTGGAAGAGGAGTGGGATTGGTTGATACAAAATTCAGGGTGGAGGAGTGGCTTTTGTGTGTTTTAGATGTTTGAGATGGGGCGGGAGGAGAGTAGAAGAGGCTGATTGCTCTATAGGAAGTGTGTGCTGACTCCTCAAGAGGCCATAAATTTCCTAGGGAGCAGCTGACTAGCCTGCCCTCTGCTACAATGAGCAACAAGTGAGCCTTTGCTGCTGTCAATCCATCTTGGACTGACCATGTTCACTTCGAAGCACAAATGGAACCTGTCCATTGCAGGCTTCCTTGGGGTGTACCACATTGGGGTGTCTAGCTGTCTGTAGGAGCGGGCCCTGAATTTAATCTCTGGGGCTGCTCGCATCTATGGGACATTAGCCGGGGCATTGAACGTGGCTGCTCTAGCATGCCCTTCAAGAAGCTCACACCCTGTAGCACCTCATGCAGCTCGCAAAATGTTGCCATGGCCTAACAAAAGAAACAGAATGAATCTTATCTGCCCTTCTTGACATCATGCATTTAAGAATAAACACTCTGACAGAAGAAATGCTGCAACAATGGAAAAGACCAAGAGTGATTCTGTGAGCCATGTCTGCCTCTGAAGCCTCTCGAAAAGTCAGATAAAAAAATAAATGAAGCTAGGCTGTGAGAGGCAAGATGGTGTCTGAGTGAACCCACTGCTCTAACCTCTCCCAGAGCCGGACCTCCAGCCCTCCTGCCTGCCGACCAAATGGCAAGTCACATGCAGGCGGCATCTTCTCCTGCACGAGGACCCTGGAGGCTGATCGCCGTAGCCAGAATTGTGGGAGGATCTTTGGAACAAGTTGTGAACATTAGTGCGCCTTGGGCCGTGTGTTGTCTCCCGCAGCGTCAGCAGATTTACGGCCCTGACTGATTGTTCGGAGGCCAACCGTTTTCCCTCCTGTCTCTCAGCCGAGGAGTCTTTTGATGGCAATGGGGGTGCGTTGTGGCAGAGGCACCAAACAACTGTCTGCCGCCCTCGGCTGGTTCTTCATCAGTGGTAACTGCCCAGCCCCCCATGGCGTGAAACCGCTCTAGAGAGTCGCACTGGTTGCAAGAATAGGAACAGCCAAACCGGTAAGGGGGATAAGTGTGAGACACATCAGCAGACCCCCGGTATGTAAAAGGGACTCAACCCTTAATTGGTAATTGTTTTTTTCCCTCTGGAGCTGCTGGACTCCTTTCTGATGGTGAGGCGAGGAAGGCTGGAACTTAACCTGTTACCAAGTCTAACTCTGTCAGTGAGAAGCCTATTACTTTGTTGGAAGACCCGTGCTCAGAAGGGTACAAGACTGTAGGGGGAGTAGTGGAAATTGAAGTTGGCTCGTTACTACAAGTAAATAAAGAGTCTGTCTTAGAGGCTCTACTTAAGGGAGGATAGCCGGTCCCTTAACGGTTGATATAGCCACCAAAGGTCAAACTGTAACTACTCATTGAGGTCAAGCAGTGTACCCCGATGTGACTGAAAAATGTTATTCTTTGACAGATGAGCCAGACATTTTTGATGCCAGTATATCATCTTCTATATAGAGGGGGGAGCAAGTCCCATGTGGCAAAGAAAGTCTCACTCTAAAAGAGGGAGATAAAAAGAGAAGAGCCTATGAGAAACATCCGAAGAAGGCAGCATGGGAGATTTGAAGTGGGATTACTCCCCCACACAGCTTGCCGCCCCGGAAGAAGGAGGGGTAAAAATGGAAGGGACCTGGTGGAGCCCGCTATGGCAAGTGCTTATGGTATATCAGAAACTGGAAATATGAGTGATCCTTCACTCACAATGGTTCTGCAATCTATTAAAAGCTTCCAGGAGGAAGTCAAGAGTGATAATCGTGGAGCTCGACTTGCTGCTAAAAAACTGCAGGGTGCAGTTAGAAAAAATTGGTAAAACCTGCTTAGACATTGCCAAGAGAATAGCCATGGTGGAAACCCGGATGGAGAGCCTCGAAGTCGTAGGATATAACTCATGAGGGGTTCATCAAGGATATGATGTGGAAAACTGAAGAGCAAATAAACTGGCAACGCCATAATAACTTACAATTTTTGGGGGTTTCAGAAGGGGTGGAGGGGAATGATGCTAGAAAGTTTATTGTTTCCTTACTAAGTGGTGCCTTTCCTGAGTTGATCTCATGGGATTGGGATAAGGAAATCCAGCGGGCCCACAGTTTCCCTTTAATGTTGTCCAAACCTACCCCTAACACCCCAGATCCACCACGAGCAATGCAGGTGTACTTTGGTAACTTTCTGCAATGACAAGCCCTCTATGATCTGGCCCGTCCTACTGCCAAAAGAGTTACCAGACTGGATTTCGCTCATGCTACCTTGGAACGAAGATGGCATTTAAGGCAGCTCTTTACCTCATTTCAAAAACTGGGAGCTGAAGTATTTCTTCAGAATCCAGCTCTACTGAAGAGGGGGAAACGCGTAGCTTCAATTCAGAAATTCGCGCTCAGGCATATTTAAAGGATATCACGGGCAGGTTCGGGAACGGGGTTTAATGGAGCATAGTATCTCTGATGATTAATGGTGCCACTCTTGTTGGGGAAGAATGAAAGGAAAATATGGAGGGTGGTGTGGTAATAGGCAGATTCCTCGTTTATTCTGTTGGCTGGTAATTCGTGGAATGAACAATTTAATTTTCTTTTCCAGGTGGCTGGAGGGAAGTACTTGGGGCTGGTGGGGAGAGATTGTGTCGGATGACATCATCCTGTCTCAGGTTGAACCTGGTTGCCTTTGTTTTTAGTGGTGGAGGGGGGTCTGGCGGTGGATTGGGGCTTGGGGGTCAGTTGGGAGGGAGGGTGCACATGCTGGTGTGAGTGGTCTTTGTTTTACAGCTCTTATCATCTGCAGTAAATATGGCCTTAGAAGTATTAGGATCTTCTCCTTCAAGGATTTGGTAAATTATGCATAGCCACTATTAATATCAGTGGGCTTAACGACCCCAAGAAAAGTCTGAAAACTGCGATAGGGTTACAATTGCCAACTACCGACATTGTATGTATTCAGGAGACCCATATTAAAGGTACCCAAATTCATCTTCTGAAGTCAATGGGATATATAAGTTGGTTGGGAGGACAACATAGAACACTCGGACACGCGGTGTGGCTATTTTGGTGCGCAACATCAGCCTGTAATTCACTCATATGCTAACCAACAAATTTGGCCGATGGGTCATAGCTGAATGCCTGGTATGCACTGGGGAAACATTTACCATGTGTTCAATTTATGGAAGCATTGTAGATGACTCAGGAGTATTTGAGCAAGTGACCAGGGAACTTTCAACCTGGCCTCTCCCAGTCGTTCTCTGTAGGGACTTAAACATTAACATACCGGCTAATCGGACCCCGAACTCTGAAGTAGACTGGGTCACTACTGGGAGGAAATCTAAGATATTCCATGGTTTGAGGGCTCTGTGTAAAGATTATGCCTTGATTGACGTATGGAATTTGCAAAGACCGTTAGATCCAGGGTATGCTTTCTTTTCCATATCACATCGTGTTCATGCTCGATTGGATTATGTATTTGTCTCTCACTCTCTAATTCATAACTGCTCAATAGAGAAAACTCCTCGTATACTTTCAGATCACAATCCTTTAGTGGTAGAAATGTAGGGGGAAGGCTTTAAGCCTAAGGGAATATCTTGGTGCTTTGAGCAAGCTTTACTAAT
This sequence comes from Triturus cristatus, assembly GCF_964204655.1. Classification (NCBI taxonomy): domain Eukaryota; kingdom Metazoa; phylum Chordata; class Amphibia; order Caudata; family Salamandridae; genus Triturus; species Triturus cristatus. Next base: position 1,376,848,850 of record NC_140590.1, read on the forward strand.
CAATGAGGATTATTGTAATCATATGCGGAAATTTATCCCAATTTTGTTTATAGACAATTTAGGGAGCACAGCAATAGACATTGTATGGGACACCCCGAAGGGAGGTATACGGAGGAAAACTCTTAGAATCTCCTTCAATCTTAACAGGAAAGGGCGACAGCTATTATGTGATCTGCAAGTGGGTTTGGCTCAAGCTGAAGAGGATTTGCTTGGTTAGAGTATTATCACAGGGGGACAATCTGGGTGAAGCCCAGTTAAAGTTGGCATTGACTACATCAGTAATTTTGGAAATCGTGGCTAAAAATGAAGCTGATAAGCTTACTGTATGGAAAGAAAAATCCTATGAATGTTGTGAGCAGATCAGATGCCATCTGGCCATACAAACTAGGCAGAGGAGCACACACAATTTAATCCATGAGATTTTGGATCCAATTATGGGATTCACCACAATCCAGCCAATATCAGAGTGTTATTCCATTAATCTTACCAAAACCTTTATCTGGATAATCTAAAGGGGAGCTCTAGGGAGATTAATGATTACTTATATTCAATTCCTTGTGGCCCATTTTCTTTAGAGGAACAGCAGCAGTTAGAAGATCCCCCAGAGTGAATAGAGATCCTACTAGGTATGAACAGTCTTCCAAGTGGTGAAGCCGCTGGCATGGACAGTACATATTGAATTTTAAAGGATATTTGCCCAACAACTTAAGGAGAGTATAACTAAATTGTTTGTCCATGTGCTTAAGGGGGACAGGCCTCCTAGCTCCTAGTCCTCCGCAAAGGTCGTGGTATTCCCTAAAAACAAAAAACGCGGAACTCAGCACCTATTGCCCAATCACCCTGATAAATAGTGTCTCTAAAATATATTCTAAGATCTTGGCATCTCGTTTATCGCCAATTTTTTATAAGGCAGTATCAACTTGGCAGCATGGATTTATTCCAGGAAGGGGTACAATAGACCATGTATGGAGGGTGATGTTGCTTTTTGATGCCACCTGTATAACAGGTGATCCAATGGCACTAATTCTGCTTGACACTGAAAAAGCCTTTGACAGGGTCTCGTGGCAATTTTTATGGGCAGCCCTGTCAAGAGTAGGTGTCAAGGAGGGCTTTATTTAAGCAATTAGGATGCTATATCACCACCCAGTGGCCAGGGTATTTGTGAATGGGGCACTGTCGGACCCATTTTAAATAACCCGTGGGACCCGACAAGGATGCCTGTGTTTCCCGCTGTTGTTTTTCCATTTACATCAACCCCCTGATACGTAGGCTTGAAAAAAACGGACCAATCTTGCCAATCCAGATACAAGGGTGGGAAACAAAGGTATTAGCTTATGCTGATGATATTGCCCTCATGACCACTGATTGCTCAAATGCACTTAAGGAAGTAGAAGAGGAAGCTGAGAGATTTGGGAAATTCTCTAGCTATGCCCTTAACGGAAACAAAACTCAGGTGGTTGTTAATGAGAATATTGTAATACAGGATGAAAGAGTTGTCAAGAAAGCAATTTATCTGGGAGTTAATATCTCGGCAGAAATAGACAACATAGTTAAAGGTGATATAGAAGCCCTTTTAAACAAAACTAAACAGGATTTGTTAAGATTGAATAGTCTAAATTTATCCATAGTCGGTAGATGCAATATTGTCAAAATGTTTTTTTTCCCCAAGAGTCTCTATTTCTTTTGGGCAATTCCATTAGAGTTCTCAGTCCATGTGTTAAAGAGAATGGAAGATCTATTCTCTTGGTTTGTCTGGGCCTACTCCAGACCTAGAAAAGCGTTTAATTTTCCGACACTACCAAGGGAGAAAGGGATTTGGGCTTTGCCCAATCTGAGGGTCCGATTCACAGAACAAACTTAAGACTAAATCCTAAACTTACTACCATTTTGGTATTCACAGAATGCACCTACTACTTCTGGTATTCACAGAGTGAACTTACTACTTTTGCGATTCACAAAATGAACTTAGGACTTTTGCTATTCACAGAATCCATTTACGACCACTAAACTTACGTCCGCACTCGGGCCGGAATTTCCGCCTCCGGAGCGGACTTTCGGGGTCCGGAGCGGAAAGTCCGCTCGCGGGCCGGAAAGTCCGCTCCGGAGGCGGAAAGTCTGCCCACGGGCCGGAAACTCCGCTCTCGGGCCGGAAATTCCGCTCTCGGACCAGACTACATTAACTGTGGCCATTGATCATTTGAGCCAAGGGTAAACACCTGTCCAAGTCCCTACCATCCCCCACCATGCATCAGCTGACGCACTCCAGCCAATCCCAGCCAACAGCTCCAGTTAGCCATCATGTTGCTAGTGCCTACCATCCCCCACCATGATCCAGCTGAAGCCAATTAACACTGATTGACCAGCAGCAAAAAACATTTAAAAGCAGCACACAGTGAAGGAACAGGTTTGGCCACACAGAGTTTGTATTTGCAAGCAGAGACCGGCTAAGAAAAATGGACCTCCTGAAGAGAAAGAGGAACTACACAGCAGAGGAGACCACCATGCTTGTGGAGTTCATTGTCAGGCACCACAAACGCCTCTATGGACTACCACCCTACTGCACCAGTGGGACACAGAAGGCAGCCCTGTGGCAGCAATTATCCACTGCTGTCACAGCATTGGGGGAGGAGAGGCGCACTGTCCAGGACCTAAAAAAAAAATGACAGGATGAGCGGCTGAGGGTAAAGGAGAAATACTCCAGGATTGAATTACAACGGATCATCCCAGCCGCATACTCTGGACCACGCATCCGCCTCACCCCACTGGAGGAGGTTATCCTGACAACCATACACCCCCACTTGGTCCATGGGCTGCCTGTCAGTGACGTCCGCTACGTGGTACCAGGTAAGTGGGATGAAAAGATAAAGTGCATGAATAGAATGTCTGTGTTGCACTGTCAGTGTGAATAAGAAAGTAGTCCAAAGTGTATAAATTAATCCGTCAGTCAGAGACTCCTGTGTCACCCTCTGTATGTAGCACTACAAGTCCCACAATCCTTAGCGATGGAAATGGCAAATCCCTCCCCCACTTCAGAAAACATGGCCACTGTCCAGTTGCAGTAATACACCAGCCCGCTAAGTAGCAATTGACAAATATCAGCAGAGATGCGCCAGTAACAATGCCACACGCAATCCAACTCTTGTGCAACCGCGGATGCGTCACATTTACAATGCGGTGCACTGTGGCGCTGGGATAGACAGATGGGTGTCGCAACTGATGGCATTAGGGGGGTGCTCTGCTGGAGTAGTGTCGCAAGTGTGACGCAACTCCAACAATGTCCATGGACCGCCTACACCTAACGTTCAGGGCCACTCATTACATGTGCCACAAGCTGGTTTAAGTTTGCATGGCAACACCCTATGAAAAGTGACTACGGGAAATGCCGTCGATTACAACGCATCACTTGTACGAGGCATAACCAATCAATCAATCAATCAAAGACATTTATAGAGCGCACTACTTACCCGTAGGGTCTCAAGGCGCTTGGGGGGGGGGGGGGTGCCGTTACTGCTCGAACAGCCAGGTTTTGAGCTTCTTCCTGAAGGAGAGGTGGTCTTGGGTCAGGCGCAGGTCGGTCGGGAGGGAGTTCCAGGTCTTGGCGGCCAGGTAGGAGAATAAACACACACCCTGCCTACATCACAGCTGATGCATGTTTAATGTTGCGCAGGACCGCACACCGTGAGGCATCCCCATAGATGCATAACATTGTGAATAAATGTGTCACCTGTATTACCCCACCGCTGTGTCACAGAAGTGACGCAACTGCGGTGTAAATGTATTACAAGGGGCGTGGAAACATGCCGCTAAATATCAAAGAAGTAAATCACCCCGTGCAAGCTTAAAGCACAAAGCAGAAGGTGAGAGAATCATCAGAACCAAAAGTCAGACACCTATTCTGTTGTACATTTCCCACCCTGCCACGCCATTACGACCCCAATGCACCACTGCTCCTACCTGCCCAGTCAGCGGCAGTACTGCATAACACTGTTAGCATGCAGAATAAATGGGGAAATCACAGAAATGTTCCACAAGCACATATTGCAGAAGTTTAGTTTTCTCTCTTCTCCCCCATTGACACATTCAGCCAGAGCACAGGTCCCTGCATCGACTGGGAGGAATCACCACCGTACACCCTCACCGACTGGTAAGTCAAAGTGGCCAGGAGATGGTCAAAATGCATACATTGTCAGGAGTGACCGAGGGACATATAGTGCCCACATATGAAAGTCAACCAGAGATGAACAAATAGCTGCATTACTATTGGAGTTGTCAATGGACATCCACCTTTAGCTAATTATAATTGTGAACAGCTGAAGACAATATATTACATGTCTTGGCTCATCAACCTTCGTAATTGCGGAACATGACATGTTTTTCAGCAACAGCCCCAGACCTGGGAATCCAATCCTGTTATCGAGTGCCACAACTACTCAAAAGGGTGCCACCACTATGTTGTAATGGTGTCCTTAGACGTAATCAATCAAAGTAATTGACTGAAATATGGCAATGATGAACAAGTGAGATCCCAGGGTCATTAGTATTGACAATGCATACACTGTCCAACTTTGAATGTTTCCAATATAGATCAAATTCCCAGTCCACACAGCTGGTCATGTACCACTTACATTGTCTGGCTTTTGTGTTGCCCATCAACAAAACACGATAGTGGACCTCACTTCAGGATCCGTAGACATGTCATTGTGATATTGGTTGCATCCAGGTAGTGGGCCCATTCGAAGTCATGTGGGAGCAATCATGAAATTACGTATAACACACTTCAGCGACGCTGGTGCCCACAACCGCTTGTGCTCATGCTTTGTGCCAGAAATCTAGTGCATCACATGTGGCTGCAGGAATGTAAAGTAGCAAAACACACTTATCATTGTAGGTACAACGAGGTCCTCCCAGAATCAAAGACACACACTGACTTCTGCTACAAGGTTGGCTGTGACATCTGTTCAGGGCCCACACACTGTTCCCGTGCTGGGCCAAGGGAGGGGAACCCAAGAATATATCAGGCTGACTGCTCATGAAATGTGCCTTTCACGTCCGCCGTATGTTGTATGTGTATTACAACACTGTTGTCCTGCATCACAATATGCTCACATATGGCATTTGAACCCATGCAAGATCAGACCCTGGTGGCTAATGAAAGGATGACACAAAATGTATGCCAAGTGAGTGCAGAATGGACATTCAATAGTACCATGAGTCATATGAAGTGACCAAAACACAACCGGCTTGCAATTCAATGATAGGAAACACCATGATGAAAATAGCATGGCTGAGGCCAACACTGATGCCAGTAGTGTACCTTTGAGATGAATGTAGGGGCTGCTAAGGTGAATCTTCATGCAGTTACACCTGCTAAATGACTAGGCTAAAGAGCAACACGCTAATCCAGTGCAGGCAGAAGGCATCAAAGCCTCTCAGCCTATCCGCAATGTGTGAGTATAAACCAAATGTTACATTCTGCTTGCCTCCTCTCCTACTGTATTCACATGTATAGGTGAGTGTTTGACATATGAGGTTTGGATGTCTGCTGTACAAGACACCAATCGTCGTCAGCTAAGTAGTAACATGATCTGGGAAATAGAGTACGCAAAGAGAGGACACTCAAAGGATGGACATAAGACATCTGTGTTCTCTCATACAAATATGTGTGACTTCATGCGAGGGGAAGCACAAATGACCAACATCATGTCCCTGACTATTGCAAATCTCACACATGAAACCCTTTCTGACTTGACAACAAACAACATGAGACTCTGGAAATATGTAAGTCTGAATGGCAAAGGTGATAGCAGTGTAATGGGGAGGAATCCGGGTCATTTATCCCTTCCTATCAGTAATCTTCTCATACATGTGTGTCTGTTGATGTGTCATCTTATTGATGTCACTGCTGTGTGGAGGAAACGGCTGGCAACTGCTGCATGTGAGCAGGTGCCCAAATGTAAATTTCAGGAGCTAAACATGCTGCACATAGTTCTGGATTACCCACAAATGGTCATTGAGAATGACATGTTGGCTCAGAGCTACCATCTGTGGTTGCAAAATATAGACCTGTATGTCTTATCACAGCTGCTGACCGGATTACACCACAGCAGCGTGCACCATCCCGGGGACTGAATGACATCCTGGCTGCAGCAGTTCAACCCTCGCGCACCCGTCCTTCAGGTAATTCTAGCATGAGGTGTCTGTTGATGTGTCATCTTATTGATGTCACTGCTGTGTGGAGGAAACGGCTGGCAACTGCTGCATGTGAGCAGGTGCCCAAATGTAAAGTTCAGGAGCTAAACATGCTGCACATAGTTCTGGATTACCCACAAATGGTCATTGAGAATGACATGTTGGCTCAGAGCTACCATCTGTGGTTGCAAAATATAGACCTGTATGTCTTATCACAGCTGCTGACCGGATGACACCACAGCAGCGTGCACCATCCCGGGGACTGAATGACATCCTGGCTGCAGCAGTTCAACCCTCGCGCACCCGTCCTTCAGGTAATTCTAGCATGAGGTGTCTGTTGATGTGTCATCTTATTGATGTCACTGCTGTGTGGAGGAAACGGCTGGCAACTGCTGCATGTGAGCAGGTGCCCAAATGTAAAGTTCAGGAGCTAAACGTGCTGCACATAGTTCTGGATTACCCACAAATGGTCATTGAGAATGACATGTTGGCTCAGAGCTACCATCTGTGGTTGCATAATATAGACCTGTATGTCTTATCACAGCTGCTGACCGGATTACACCACAGCAGCGTGCACCATCCCGGGGACTGAATGACAGCCTGGCTGCAGCGTTGAAACCATCGCACACTTGTCCTTCAGGTAATTCTGGCATGAGGTGTGTCACTGGCTTCGACTCCAAAGCCATGACAGAGATCCTGATTCCCCTCTGCATGTAATCAGCAGTTGTTGTGTACAAAGTGAAATACAAATCAGGAGTGGCATGTGCCTGTCTGACAATTGGTGATGCAGATAATTGAGAATGTTGTCACTTCCCTCTACAGCTGCTGGTTCAGGGACAGCTAGGCCTACAAAAGCCGTGAGGAGACAGGTCTAGCAGGTTACACTAGGGGGGAACACCAAGGGACAGAGAGTTGTGGCTGGAGCTGGTGAGTTTGCCTGTATCTGTGTAACACCTCAGTGCTATGGTGTGAGCTGTCATTTGTGGTGGTACCCTACACAGGTCACATGATCCTCATCTGTTGATGAAAAGTACAGTTAATACAAACCCTTGTGTTGCACCACATGTTATACCAGGTCAATCCCTAATACGGTTGCAACCTCTGTTCCAGGGGATGCTGATGACGAGGATGACAGGCCTATGACCAGTGCGGGCCGACTGGGAATCAGAGGGGAGAATCCCCTGATCCTCCAAGCTGTGATGTCGGCTGCAAGCACTGCTCAGGAGGAGGAGGATGAATTTCCTGAGGACGTCTACTTGGTGGATGATGAGGACTACATGTCTGATGACGATGAAGATGCCAATGCACGCTATCGTGCCAGATTGGCTAAATCGGTCAGGGCATCAACTCCTCTGCCAAGCAACGTCCGTCAGCCTCCTCCCAAGCATACCATGGCCTGTCCCCAGACTCGAGCAAACCAGCCACAGCACCCACGCATCACAACACAGACATCACTCCCTCACAGTCCTCACGTCCAGGACCGACATGGTGGTTCCCCTACCCACTCTTCCCTAGACAGTGTATCCCTGCCATCCTCTCCACCATCTGGGGGTAGTACCAGCCCTGTTGTGCTGCCGGAATCCCCTGGGCACCATTCACCTGCCCACAGGCTCCCACCTATCACCCCCCCTGCTGTAGAACCTGCTCATCCCATCCATGGCAGACAGCTGCAGAGAGGGCCTGCACCTGGCTGTGATGGCCAGTGGGAGCAGGACTTCTACCAACAGCAGAGCGATGTGAGGCAGGACATTAGTGCCATAGGGGCTACCCTGTCCGACATGTCGGACTCCCTGCGGACATGGTCCACTTCCCTCAGGCGGTGGAGAGGCTGAGCCAAGTGTTGGATAGGATGGATAGGACTTGGCAGGACATGTCCAGAAATATGCGAGACATGCTAGCCATCCAGAGGGAAGAGAGTGCAAGACACCATGCCTTGGCCATGAAGATGATGGAGGGCATATTGAGAGTGAGCCAACCTTTCCCTTCACGGTCAACGCAGGGAGGGGAGCCATCATATCTGCCCACAGGACAGCACATCCCCACACCTGTACCAACTGCACACCAACACAGCAAAGGGAGACATCCACACCAGCGGCCTGAACTGGCACTCCCAACACCACCCCCTGTACAGGCACTCCCACCACCTGCACAACCACCACCAACCCCTGTACAGGCACTCCCACCACCTGCACAACCAAAACCACCCCCTGTACAGGCACTCCCACCACCTGCACAACCACCAACAACCACTGTACAGGCACTCCCACCACCTGCACAACCAAAACCACCCCCTGTACAGGCACTCCCACCACCTGCACAACCACCCCCCCTGTACAGGCACTCCCACCACCTGCACAATCACCACCACCCCCTGTACAGGCACTCCCACCACCTGCACAACCACCACCACCCCCTGTACAGGCACTCCCACCACTTGCACATCCGGCCCTTGTCCAGGCACAACCATCAAGTGTGCACACACCACCTGCACCATCACATGTAGATGACCCTGGACAGTCCCTTGGACAGTACCCACCTCCACGTAGGCGGCGAGCCAGAGCTGAGCTCTCCGAGCGGTCCTCCCCCCCAAATTGCGACGTCGCAAGCTCGATCCCCGGTGACAGGAACCCAGGACTATGTAACCACGTGATTGTGTGTTCACCAAATAAAGACCTCAAAATAAAGAACTCTGTTGTGTCTCATGTCCTGTGTAACGATGTAGGTGGCCTCGAGATGTGAGAAGGTATGTGTGTGTGTGACACAGTTACAAGTGTAACCCTTCATTGCAACAAGCCATTATGTGCATAGCAGATGACTCACCAAATTTGTGTCCTGATTCAGAACCCGACATTCTAAATGACGTCAAACAAGTAGAAGTAAGTAGGATTCCTCAAATATATTTGGGATTCAACAGAACAACCGTCCGTTTGGAAGGGAGGAAGGAAAACAAATGATGGTCTTGATGCAGAGGAAGAATGGAACCTGGATTGGGGTGGGGCAACAAAAATATAACACGTCAGGGAGCGTCAGGGAAAACAGTCTATTTACAAGGGGAAACTGAAATAATTGTTCACGTCAATGTCTCCGTCAAAAGTCAAGTGTCCTTCTGGTCATCCTCTAGGACCACAATGTCCAGATCCTCTGAGTCCGACGCAGGCACAAGTCTGGCAGGTGCAGTAACAGGCACCACATGTGTTCGTGACACACGAGGAGTACGGGGGGTAACAGTGTGGGGCAACGGACAGGGGGAGACATTGACGGTGGTATGGGAAGGGATTGGGGAGACAACAGACGACATGGCTGTGGTCAGTGAATTGATGCTGGAGGCGAGGGTGGCCATACATCGGAGCATGTCCTCTCGCATCATGCGTACCTCCATACACACTTGTAGCTGGATGCGAGCGGACATGTCTGGCTGACCCTCACACATCCACATCAAGTCCACTGGCACAGCCACAGGAGGAACAACACCGGGAGGGGCCTGGGGGGGACAGGAGGGATGTGGTACCTGAGGTCCGGAGCCAATGATGTTGTGGGGCTGGCGGCGACGATGAGGGGGACTTGTTGCAGGGGATTCAGCTGGAGCCCCCGATGGCATGGGGGACTCTAGAGGTAGGGAGGGGCTGATGGCAGGCCCAGGTTGTGTGTTGGCCTGCCCCAAGGACACCTCTTCAGGGCCCACAGGTGAAGTGTCATGGGGAGAGTAGCTTCCCAACACATCATGGTCCGAGGTGTCCGGTTCACCCCCCCTTCAATGTCTTCAGCCTCCACCCGGGATGTAGCACCAGCATCAGGATGTCCCTTGTCAGTCCGGGTGGGCGCAATCCCCTTGTCTCTAGATGTTGAGGGTCCCTCCTCATCCTCCTCTTGCTCGCTGGTGGAAAGAGGGTGTAGCCGCTGCTGCACTGGTGGCCTCTTGCTCCGGACCTGGTCCTGCTGCCCTTCCATTTCGCCAGCTGTTCCTGCAGAAATGTAAGCAAAATCATAAGGTCATGGTCGTGTCATGCAGGACGAGACACATACATAGAGGAGCCAAGCTCAGACTTATTTTCCTCTGATCACACTCTATAGTTGTCACCGTCTATGAGCTGACATTACGTGTATGTTCACTGTCATTTACTGGATTTAGTCTGACATGGCCATCTCACATGGATGTTTGTGGCTTACACAAATGTATTGCCCAACCCTCAACCTGGCATTCTGGTGATCTGTGTGTCCTGCCACTGCTACATGTGCAGGTTCCAAAAGCAGTCCACCAATGGAGAACATGAAGAGTCCAGAATTTTCTGAATTTTGGCCATTCCTAGGGAGTCGCAGCTATTTAAGGTCTGGACAAGTGTCAGCTGCTTTGTGTCATTGTATGGGACAAGACAAGTGGGGAATGGGGATCACACATCCACTGAGGCTCTGGGCTATTTGCTACATTGTGAGTCTAGCCTCGGGCTGTCCCCACACATGATCTGACTATCCAGTGGCACATATTGTCTTTGGTGACTGATATGGTAATGCAGTACACCGCTGAACAGTGGGGGATTCTTGTGACAGCTACCTGTACATGTGAAATGTCAAAAAGCCCCCTGAGGGTGAGACTTCTGTCAGTGGACACCCCTAGCAAATTTAGAAGCGCTTAGGAGTGATGCAAGGATGTCAAAGTCTGTCTTGACTCCATGGCACATGAAGATTTGTCACAATTTGAACCCAAACTCTACAAATGCAATGCAAGTCATAGCATCCAATGCCCTTTGGCCTGCCATGCTCACACTGGACAGTGTCTGTACCATTGCTCATCCAATGCACACATGATTTCCTAGTGCCAATTGTAGTGGTGCGGGAGGAGCAGATTTCAGTATTAATGCACTATTATGGCTCATTTAGCCAGTTTCTAAAGATACGTGGTATGGAGGAAAGGATATACAAATATATTCGAACAAGGACACTTTTAATTATCCATTCACATGTGAATAAAATCACTTCTCATTTTCTTTGTATTTGTGCAGAGCATATACAAAAACATATATTTACAAAACCAAACCTCTGTACATATGACAAAACTACGCTACTGTCCTAAACATTAATTTTCAATTGTGGCTCCCCCCTTCAATAGTGTGGACAACCCCAGAGGGCATATACACTGCATGAGAAGTATCAATGTCACCATAAATTCTAAGGCAATGCAAGGTTGTTGAATCACAACACAATCAAATTCTTATGGGTCCCTCTGTAAAACCAAAATGTCGACGCGGGCGCGTTTCAGCCAATCAATTCCTTTTGACCTCTTCAGGACAAGGATAACCGCAGCAATCTTAGGCTGGTCCCTCTACTCAGCATACCAAGCGTAAGTACTGTACAATAGCCCGGAGTGGGACGCAGGGGATCCACGCCCTATTCCATCTGTTTATTGAAAAGTCAGCTGGGCCCCCTGTTCATGTTCTAAAGTCAAGATTTCTTCCGTCGTGATTACACGCTTGCTTCTCTAGCCTCTCCTTGATAGCTCTTCCGCATCTATCGGTGCTAACTCTCGCTACGCGAGTTAGTTCAGGAGAGCCCTTTCCTTCCCTGGACCGGAAACAAGCTTCCTAGGACCGGTTTCTGGCATTTCAGCCGTCTTCAGCCATGCTTGCTTGAATCCAGTGGCAAAGTGAGCAAGGGACTCACGTCTGAGCATACCCTGCCAACTTCCAGGGAAGACATGGCTTGGCAGTTCGGGCTGGACTGTTCCCATGAGGCACAGGGTCAGACTGATTTGCATATGGCCATGTCTGAACTGGGGTGGCAGAGTGGGCTAAAGAACGGTGATGGATTAAACCCAGATCAGTTGACTGGGGGTGAGTGCTTGCAATGTTCAACACTCCGTCCATCATTCCCTTTGGTTTTGCGATAAAAAAGAAAAGACAGTGCATGTGTGCATTATTAAAATGTAACAAGAGGGGGAAGAGACCATTTAAAGACATTTCTGCACTAATGGGCGGGGGGGCTGACACAACATGAAACCCCAGTTTCACTTTCTCATGCTTTGCATCATGGTACATGCAGTCCATATTGGGTGCTCAGTAGCAGAGTTGTGTGATGTGTTACGTAACATTGGGGTGGAGAAGTGTGGATATATCACAGACACATGGGGGCAGATTTATGTTCCCTGGCACATCCCTGCAGATCAGCAGGGATGCGCCATGGGAGATGTGTCACGCAGGTGTTCCCTTGCACCATCGCAGAAGCGCCGCATTCACAATGCCGTGCATCGTGGCGCAAGGACAAGCAGATGCGTGACGCATCTGGCCCGCGTAAGGTTGGCGCATTGCTGGAGTTGCGTCTCAACCGCCACACAGCTCCAGCACGGCTCGGGGTGCCCCTATCCCTGACATGCTGCGTCAATCCTTAAGCCTGCCTCAAGCAGGTGCAGGGCTTTGACACAGCATGGCCTGAAATGTGTCAGCGTGAAATCTTGTAGATTTCAATCAGCCACTTTTCGGAGGCATTCCTGTGCCAGAGGGCCCCTCCACCCCTGTGCAGGTACGCCCACATGTGGCGCAAGCTTGACAACGTGACGCATCTCCCTAGATGCGTCACGTTGTAAATAGCAAGCAGCATGGCGCTGTGTCGGCGCCGCCGCTGCGTCACTTAAGTGACGCAATGGGGGCGCAAAAGTGGTGCACGGGGAGTACCCATGGTGTCTGATTCACCCATGACACACATCACTCACGTCGTAGGCGCAGCTTTTGGGGGTGAGTCACATCTGTTGATGGCACAGGCCCGCCAATGCTATGGTTATGGCATTTTCTGATTCAGTGACCCATCCTCATGATGTCCGGCTGTGTCTCTCAGTACATGTATCATTTTCCATCAGCGTCAATAGATTCTTTCGGGACATCCACTACACTGATCGCTGACATGGGCACATGAGCTGCAGCACGCTCAACCTTTAGACTACTGTCACCAGCTGTGATGAACATGCAGTTAGTGTGGCTTGCAAAGTTGTCTCAGGAAGGAATTTATTGACACAGTCGTGTATATCCAAGTTTCATCATTGGCAACAGACAGCAATCCACATTTAGTGCATTCCACTACAGGTTGCTCATGTGAAAAATGTGGCAACGAGCTGCTCACGGACTTGCATGCCCTGACCTCGGTTATGTGCCATGGCCCGGTTTCCCAGATTCAGAGCTAGCCGAGGTTCCAGCGGTATGTGTAAGCCAATGCGCTAAGGCAATGTTGTGCAAGACACAACAGGCTAATATGATCTTGCACACGACTTCTGGGGAGTACTGCAGCACCCCCCCTGTACGGTCGAGACATCTGAATCGCGACTTCAACAGACCAAAAGTGCGCACTATGATGGCTCGAGTCCGTATGTGTGCCCGATTGTACCTACGCTGTGGTACAGTGTTTGCACGCCTGTAAGGGGTGAGGAGATGTGGGGTGAGTGCATACCCAGCGTCACCTGAGGAGAGGGGAAAGGGCAGTTGGTTACATTTGTCTCTTTGACTTGCACAGGACATGATCTGTACTGTATTACATGCAGTATCTGTTGGGCCATGTATGTAGCTTTATGATTCTTATTGTACAATGGTTTATGTTGGGGGGCATTCATACATTTGCAAAACACATTTCCCTCATTTCTAACGCTTGGTACTTACCCAGTAGCCACATGTTGTCAAATTCTCCCGTAGCCATCCGACGGGCAAGAGGTGACATGCAGAAGATGAAGCTGTCATGGGTACTGCCTGGGAACACCGCATGCACATTGATGAACCTCCCCCTGGCATCACAGACAGCTTGCACGTTGATGGAATGCCATCGGTGTCTTGCAGAAGATGTGTGCAATGTGGCGGGGTGGCTGAAGGGCCACATGGGTACAATCAATTGCACCCAGCACACGTGGGAATTGTGCAATGAGATAGAAATCTCGTGCTGCCCTTTGTCTCAGGGCCAGTGTACGTGGCATGTGTATGTGGTTGTGGGATCTTGCAGTGATGCATCTCAGTACCTGATGCAGGCACCGCGACTGGCTCGCCTGGGATATGCCCACATGGTCACTGGAGACCCTTTGGAAAGAGCCAGTGGCAAAGAAATGGAGCGCAGAGAGGATCTTGAGATATGCTGGGATTGCATGGGAGCAGCAGGTCACAGAGTCAAGTTCCTGCTCCCACTCACATACCATATCCAAGATGACTTCTGGAGGGAAACGGTACCTGGCCCTTACATCTTGGCTGGAAAGTCCAAATAGGTTGATCCTCTGCCTGAAGATCCTCTCTGCTCTCCTCCTCCTCCTCCTCCTCAAGTGGTTTTGCCGCATGGCAAGGGGCAGTGCAACAAACACATTCAGTGACATGTTGTAAGGGTTTGTGTGTGTGTCTGCTCTGCAGTTATACGTGCTGCCGACCTAGGATTGGCTGGAGTGTGTCAGCTGATGCACGATGGGGGATGGTAGGGACTTGGACAGGTGTTTACCCTTGGCTCAAATGATCAATGGCCACAGTTAATGTAGTCTTGCCCAAATCGGAAGTTCCGGTCCGTGAGCGGACTTTCCGGCCCGCATGCGAACTTTCCGGCCCGTGACCGGAGTTTCCGGCCATGAAGCGGACTTCCCGGCTCCGGAGCGGACTTTCCGGCCCGCGAGCGGACTTTCCGCTCCGGACCCGGAAAGTCAGCTCCGGAGGCGGAAATTCCGGTCCGAGTGCGGACGTAAGTTTAGTGGTCGTAAATGGATTCTGTGAATAGCAAAAGTCCTAAGTTCATTTTGTGAATCGCTAAAGTAGTAAGTTCACTCTGTGAATACCAGAAGTAGTAGGTGCATTCTGTGAATACCAAAATGGTAGTAAGTTTAGGATTTAGTCTTAAGTTTGTTCTGTGAATCGGGCCCTGAGACTTTATTACTGGGCTATCTCCTTGTTGCACAGCATAATATTGTTGTAAGAACAGCCTGGGGAAAGGAGTATCGAGGAGGGTCCCTCATCTTATGAACTTGTAATAGGGAAGGATACATGGGGGAGTCTGTGGTGACAACTAAATGATAGCTACTACAAGAAAGTTTGTTTTAAGACCCTGTATGAGTTTTTAAAATATGTATATGTAGATCAGTTCGGAGGCTGTGGGGCATCAGCAGACTTAACTTTTATAAGCCTCTGGCAAATAACCCAAATATACCTGAGATTTTTGGGGGCAACCTATTAAGAGATGGGTTGAACTGGGAGTGGCTAGACGGGGGTCTTTCTTCTGTCCAACGGGCATAACCTCCTTTGATGACCTTAAAAATACATATGGAACGGACTGAAGGGTATTTAAAAATATATGCAAATTAGGGATTTCCTGTCTAAAAAAGGGGATGGGCCAATTGGGTTTTTAAAAAATGTTTTAGTTGACAATTTGGTAGATACCAGGCATATGTCGATAGGGGTTATTTATAATCTTCTTAATTCACTAATGAAAGACAATTTGGAGAAATGCTCTCAGAAGTGGCAAGAAAGGGTCGGGATTTCCAATACGTCATTTCTCCAGTCTTTTAAATAGGCCCAAAATATTTTATAACCTGCTCAATTGCAAGCACAGAACAATAAGACCTCTTTTTCCCTCTATTATACCCCATATGAGATCGCTATATAGGGGAAGGGTAAAAGAACATGCTGTCCTCAATGTGCATTGCATCGTGCAGATACTGTCCATATTTTTGCTTCATGCAGTATGCTTACAAATTTGAAACAAGAAATTACGAAATTCAACAGGGAGGCGTTGGGACTGAAATGTACCCTTTCTCCCGCCATAGTTTTGTTAGGAGTGGCAGGGGAGGAGGTAGATGTAGCAGGGCAAGATTTGATCTTTATTGCTATGGCTACACTGAGGCTATGCATCGCTTCTGCATGGCTGGATTCCAAACCTCCGGGTTTCCATCAGTGGCTAGCCCGGTTCCTGGCAGTATATCTGGCGAAAGCTGTTTATGCAGGGGGCCCGTGCTGACAGAAAGGCTTGGGATTTGAGCTCCTTTGACAGATTGGATCGAGAGGGGCCGCAAAGCTGGCACTGGCAGATTTGATTACCAATAGATTCCTCCTATAACACAGGGCACTTTAGGGGGAGTGTACATGCTTGTTGTCTTTTTATTGTGTTCTTCTAGATGAGAAGGTTTTATGAATTATATATAACGTATTGATGTGTATAAGAGCTTTAAGAATTAATTATATATTTGTTATTGAGATATCTCACCAGCTGTTGTGGCGGGGGTTAGGTCGTTTGGGGTTTCGGGGTTTTTAAAAAATTATAAAAAGCAGAATAAAGAAGATTAAAAAAATAAAAAGAAATGAAGCATGGAGGGATTAATAGAACCAGCTGCTTTTACCCACACCAAGTAAAATCACACTGCAAATAGACTGGTAAATACACAAAACCTTCGGCTGCATTCCGAGTCAACAGTAACCCAAGCCCTGCAGAGATTATTGTGTCTGTGGATGAATAAATGTCTCATTTTGTAATGAGAGTAACAGGGAAATCATGGAAAATCTATCCTTCCACATAATCCATCCGTCTCCATTCTTCCCTCCCAGCTGCTCCATTCGCTCCCGCCCAGTCCCACCTTTCTATACCAGCACAGCCCTGTCTTTCCAACCCTAACCCCTGAATACACATAGGGGTATATCCAGAAGAACGTGTGATAACTACCATAAGAGTAGCTTAACGCAACTCTCAACATCGCAGCCCATCGTTGGAAAATAACCCTGTGTCAACGTGGAATTCACAACAAGGCGGCCCTATGCAATAGTATGCCTAAATCGCAGTCAATACCCGCGATACAACCACCTCGACGGAGAGAAAAACACAAACCCCAACACCAAAAAACCTGCGATGGGTCAAAGCTCGATGAGAAAACAGTAACAACCAGCGCAAGGGCAACAATACTCACACGTAATGCGGGAAAAAGCAGAAGAACAGCATACGGAAAATGCCAGATAAAAAAATACATCAGCAGAGGAGTACCACGGATGCACCCTGACCGACTGCAGAGGACAACATGTACACCACAACATCCAAGCACCGTGGAAGAACAGAACCGACAGGCACACAGCATGAAAGAGACCAGTGGCAGACAAATCAGAGCCGCAGGAGCGACTTGCTCACTGTGCAGCATACGCACATAAGCAGAAGTGCACCTCGACATTAACAACATCCTGGTACAAACAGCAACCCCTTCACACACGACACAACTGGTTCCGCAAATGTGCACATCATGGCAAATGACATCTGAAACCTCATGAAAATGTAACTGTAGTGATCAAACGGAGTCAAGGGTGTAGAACAGCAAGACTTTATTCCACGAACTCCCACGGGCACGGCGGCTTGCCTGTGGCCACAATAAACGTTGTCACCAACTGTCATTAACTGTCATAAACACCACGTCATCGCGGGCGGCGCGAGACGCTGAATGTACGCCTCGCGCTCTAGCAGCGCGAGGCAGAACAAGCCACTACATATCTCCTTTTCTTGGAAAACAGAGAAAAGAGAAAGCAGCGAAGGGGAGAGCAAGAGACAGGGAAGAAAGAAAGAAAGAAAGAAAGAAAAGCTCACGAGAGAGAAAGAGAGAGAGAGAGAGAGAGAGAGAGAGAGAGAGAGAGAGAGAGAGAGAAAGAGAGAGAGTGAGAGAGAAAGAAAGACAGAAAGTGCAGGAGGAACACAACAGTGGTAAAGAGAAACACAGAAAGTCATTGACGGTACCTAACAGGAATATTAACTGTTCTGGTACTCCTCCTGACAGCGGCGTGGCTGGGAGAAGAGTTCAGGACATCAAGTTTACCTTGAGAGATCCTATGAGAGGCCTCACTTCTCAACATGGGACACTTGACGTCATTGAGCACATTTTTAACTTTCGCCACCTTGTTACTATTCCACCAGTCTTTTCCATTGACTCGAACCGCATTACCACACACTTTATCCACCACCACAATTTCCCCATACTTAGCTTCTCCTTTTCTTACAAAGCCTGGTTTCTTAATTCTGATCCTGTCTCCCACAGCAAATTCTCTGATCTTAACACGCTTCCTTTCATCAAAGTACTCTTTTTGTTTGACCTGGACCTCCGCAGACTTGGACCTCACTTTCTCATCCATTTCTTGGGGAGTAGAATTGGATTTATTCCATTTAGACATCCAAGCCGGTCTAAACTCGGTACATGGTTTCCTACCTCTCAGTAGTTCAAAGGGGGACACCCCGGTGGAAGAATGAGGAGTGGTTCTATAAAACCACAACATTGTCCTGACACTTTGGGGAACAGCTTTGTGATGGGCAAGAGCCCACTTGACACAATCACCTATGACTCTATTAAGTCTCTCTACCAAGCCGTTGGTTTGAGGATGATAGAGAGAACTTCGGTGATGAGTGATGGCAGATTCTCTAAGAAACTCTTGTACTTCAGATGATACAAATTGTACCCCGTTGTCTGAGATTAAAGTTTGGGGGAACCCTTCTCTCATAAATGTTTCCCTTAAGAAGTCGATGATTTCTTGGGAATCGACCTTAGAGACAAACTTGGCCTCGGGCCACTTTGTGTAATAGTCCACCATGACAATGGCAAATCTGCACTGTTGGGGAAGGCTGTGAAAGGGTCCTAGAACATCTATGCCAAGTTTTTCCCACGGTCCACCCGGGAGGGGAATAGGAGTAAGAGGGGGACTACTAGTGTGAAGACTTTTGTCACTTGACGAACACACAGTGCACTCTTGCACCATTTCCTCAATATCTCTATCCATTTTGGGCCACCAAAAGTACTCTCTTACTCTACGCTTGGTTAATGTGGCACCTAGGTGCCCCTCATGTGCTTTGGTGAGAAGAGTGGATCTGATGTCCACCGGTGGAACAAGTTTTTCTAACCTGAAAACTAGACCATCCTCAATCGAAAGTTCATCACACACCTTGACATAGGGTTGTAACTTAACATCCACATTCCTTTCCCTGGGCCACCCTTGGGAAATATATTTCATCAGGTTTTTTGAAACTTCATCCCCAGCCACCGCCTCCCTCCATTTTTGCTGATCAATAGTACAAACGTTACTAAGTTCAACACTTGCTATAATATAATCCTCCTTATCATCAAAACAACATTCATCAATGCCTTGTATGTCCTGACTGGTATTAGCAGGTAAACGTGACAGTGCATCCGCTCTTACATTTTTTCCCCCAGCAATATGTACAATATCAAAGTTGTATTGTAAGAGTTTGGAAGCTAGGCGTGCGATGCGGGGAGTGGCCCCGCGGCTTTTGGTGCACCCTAAAATCGCAACTAATGGTTTGTGGTCCGTTTGAAGAATAAATTTTTGTCCCCACAAATAATTTTTAAATTTTTCAATGCCCCACCAACACGCTAGAAGCTCCTTCTCAATGACCGAATAGTGAGTCTCTGCTTCTCTTAGTACTCTGGATGCAAACCCTACAGTGTGTTCCTTTTTGTCAACAATCTGTGTCAAAACAGCGCCCAGTCCATAACTGCTAGCATCAACAGTCAAAGTACACTGGACCCCTTGTACAAATGGCTTCAAGGCCTTGACCGTGCTAAGTTGTTCCTTGATCCAATCGAAGGCAGCTTTGCATTCATCATCCCACACAAATTCACTTCGGTCTTGGAGCAGCTTGGAAATGGGACGAATCTTTGTAGCATAGTCTTGAATAAAGCGGGCATAAAATTCTGTGAGACCTAACAGTGATTTGACTCCTGCTTTGTCTTTGGGGGCGGAGGCATCAACAATGGCTTGAACCAAACTTGGTTTGGGCGTGACTCCTTCACTTGATATCGTGTGACCCAGATAATCCATCTTGTCTTTAGAGAATTCACACTTGTCCCTTTTTAGGACCACCCCATGTTCCTGGAATATAGACAGGATCTTGTTCAGTACAATGTCGTGTTCTTGTTGGTCTTTTGCGAACAGCAGAATGTCATCCTGGAATATGGCCACGTTCTTTATTTCCTTCAGTAAATTGACCATAACTCTCTGAAAGACAGAGGCTGCTGAGGCCAAACCGAAAGGCATTCGACAAAATTGGAACAAACCTGCAGGGGAGTTGAACGCAGTGAAATGGCGTGAATCTTTGTCCAGTTCAATTTGGTGATATGCCGAGGCCAGATCTAGTTTGGTGAAGACCTTGGCACCTTCGACTACACCCAGCATTTCAGATATGTTCGGTAGAGGATGCGAATCCACCCAGATGACCTTGTTTAGATTGCGCAAATCAATGCAGATTCTGAGATCATTATTTTTCTTCCTTGCCACGACCAATGCTGAAGACCAATCAGACGACTCTATGGGTTCAATAACCCCTCTTTTTTGCATGGACAAAAGTTCTTTTTCCAAGTCTTCTCTGATGCTGAAAGGGATACTCCTTATTTTGTGTTTTACCGGTTCCGCATCACTCTTTATCTTGATCTTGTGTTTGAATCCTTTGATTTTCCCCAATTCGCCTGAAAACACTCTGGGATATTTATTGAGTAGTTCCTCAACCTGTGTTTGGTCCCGAACAACCAGAATCTGTTCCTTTGCTCCAGGGCACAGCATCATACTGAACAAACCTTGGTGGAACCATCCTAATATGTCTAATCCATTGACAGCGACGTATACTTTTCCATAAATGTGTCTGTTCTTGAAAATCAAGATGTCCTCAAAGTACCCCATCAGTTCTATACTTCTCCCTTCATAGGATACAGGCTCACGGTCAGGCGGTTGCAGAGGTCTGTTACCCCATTTTTCCCTGAACAAAGATTCACTGATCATTGTGATCCTTGCACCAGAGTCTACAAGCAGTCTCAAACTTTCTTCACCTACTCCAATGATGGCATAGGGATCTATACAGTCCTCAGGGTTACCACTTCTTATGTTCCCTTCACTGACAACCACAACCATGTCCTTAAGTTCACAAAGGGTGTCGTCACTGTCACTACCACTTGCATCCATGGCACATGCTACCTGTTCTTTCTTATATTTTTGGCTTTGGCATACTTTGTCAAAATGTCCCAATTTCCCACATTTGCGACAGGTTGCATTTCTCGCAGGACACGGTCTACCACTTTTCACATGGGAGGGATATCCACATCTGTAACAGATATCAGTCCTTTTGAAAAAATTATTTGGCTGATAATCTTTTTTTTTCTCATACTTTTTAAAACGGACAGGGGTAACAACTTCAACACTTTTACTTTCCAGTTCCTTTATGGAAGATTGTGACGTTTCAATACTTTTCGCTATGCGAATAGATTCATCCAGGGAGGGATTTTCCAAAGATAAAAGCTTTTGTCTTATGGTTTTGTCCAGACATTTTCCTATGAACTGGTCACGAATCAATTGTTCACTGAAATTTTCAAAATCACATTCTGCCACCAACTTCCTCAAAGCAGTAATGTATGTGTCTACATCTTCCTCGGTTTTCTGCACTCTTTTAAAAAAATTGTGCCTAGACACCACCACACTGGGTTGCTTATCAAATCTGGCTTTTAATTTCTTCACTGTGTCTTTGTATTCATCAGTTTCTTCGTCTTCTTCCCCCACTACATCAGGTAAATGTTTAAGGGTTTCTCTCCCTTCAAACCCCAGACAATGGAGTAGTAAAAACTTTTTCCTTTCTGCCCTGAACCTATGTGCTCCTATTGCACCCAGGTAATTTTCAAACGCGTCGAGCCACTTCCTCCAAGGCACAGGAGGTTCGCCAGGTGTGTCCAGGAAAGGAGGTGGAGGAAGAATAGACTGCATCATGTAAAATTTTCTTCAAAAATGCGAATGAGGAAATATATATATTTATTATTCCTACTTATAAGTGGTTAATAGTGGCAATCCTCAGAGTGTACGAAATTGCATCAAAGCCAGTGTTCTAGATGAGCCACAACGTATGAAACAGCCTCTATAACTCCAACAAGGGAGACTGCGAGAGGATTTATGTGTTTAATCCTTTTATCTCTTAAGATCGTGCCCACGTCATGTTCTATTTGCCAAATGCAGAGTGAGTAACCCTTTTTGCCTTAATGCGTATTTCCTTCCCACTTGTTGATACTGCCCAGAACACACCAGTCCACTTTTCCTGCACAATACGATGATAAACCTTGCGCAGCACTGAAAGTGAACAAGCCACTACAGTAACATGACAATGTACAAGTACAACCTGTTTTGATCACACATGCAGTGCAATTGGACATCTTCAATTGTCCTATGAGTGCCATGGACGGCCACAATGTGACGTGCTCATGAGAAGTAAGTGTCAATGATGGAGTTCATACGGTCCATTCCTGCCGCAGCTGCAGTGGGATGTGGGCCACCTGCCCCATTGTTACCATCTCCGTCCGGTACCTCTGGAACTGGGATCCATGGGGCATTAGTGCGAACACAGATGTTGTGCAACACACAACATGCAACGATCATCTTGCACACGATGTCCAGGATGTACAGGAGCGTACCACCTGTGCCGTCCAGGCACCTGAAACATGACTTCAACACGCCAAATGTCCGTTCAATGATTCCCCTGGTGCATATGTGGGCCACATTGTACTGCCTCTGGGCGGGTGCCTTTGGGTCTCGGAGTGGCGTCATCATCCAAGGGCAGAGTTCATATCCTTGATCACCTGTGACAGTGCAGGGAGAAAAGAGTCAATACTTCGTTCAGCAGGATGTGATGCCAGGCCCACTAATACAGTGATGGCTGTGCTGGCTGTGTGTGGGGTGAGTGTAAGCCAGCCCTCAGTGCGGGCAACAACTTCAACAGTCATCAGACACTCAGAAATGCAATGTTAGTACAACAAGGGGGAATGACGCGAGTCGCCAGGGCTAGTGGCCCTGGATGCACAGCGGCCGACACGGGCCCATCGCCATGGGACGCCGACCTGCGGGAGACTGGGGTAGGGTCATGAGGGCTGGGCCTCACGTGTCATGGGTGCCTTCCACGGAGTGTCACGGAGGAGAATGGGAGGTCTACCCCCAGGGCCTAATGCAGGGGGCACATGCCAGCTGTGTCCAGCAACATGGCGGATATGAATGCCACATACTCAGGCCAGATACCAAGTGCGTACCTCTCCGTTTCTGATGACAACCCCCAGGCTACAGGCTCAGACACCAACGATGTTCCGTCGGAGGATGACGGTCACTCATGGCGCTCAGGGTTTGTGGCACCATGTGTCGCAGGCCTGCGATATAGAATTATGCCTCACTGATCGGAGGGAGTCTTGTGCTGTGACCGCTGCCACGGATTTGGGGTCACTGCCATTCAGGACTCAGGACAGTGTTCCACATGTGGGACCTACTGGGCCGAAGAGGACGCCGGTGGGGCATGTAAATTAGTAAGGAGTGAGGTGGACCAGCATCTGGGGGACCAGCGATGGTCTGCAGAGGCTGCAGAGGTCGCGGGACTGGGGCTTGGTGCTTGCACCGGCACGTGTTGGGCCCTCGTCAACACACGACGATGTCGGCAGGTGAGCAGTGCAGCACAGGTGCCCTAGGGCGGCAAGCCTGGTCTGTGCATCATTGTCCTGGGGTACAGCAGGCGCACAGTGTCGCAGGCCCCTCTGCTCACGGCGTCGGCCTCGTGGCAGGCCACGCGACGCCACACTGTCAGTGACGTTGGCCTTACTGGGAGTGGACCACGCCCTGTGCAACGGGGTTTGTCACCACACCCCTGTGCAGCCCTGGCGTACTCATGGCCAAGCCACTGCACTCAAGCACACAGGGGAGGACGCAGCATGTGACAATTCCGCTATCTGACCCACGGCCTGGGGTGACATGGTTGCGTACACTGCTCAGTGCTCTCCAGTCACCAGCAGTTGTGGTCTGCATGGACAAATCAGTTGTTTGCATTCCCATGTCTGTCCTGCACATCCATGCCTCACTTCTCATTGTGTATATTCCCAGTCACGGGTCACTTGCATCCTCGCACATGGCTGCATTCCGCTTCTCCACACATTCAGCTGTTTTGTGGCTGTGGTGCCAAGAAATGTCTGCGTTGGGTGCAGGGGTAGCCCAGGATGGCCATGGAGTGATGTTGTCATGTCCGGTAGGTGGTTGTGTAGTTTGACATGTTGTATGTGGTTTGGTCACGTGTGCATTCCCACAGTTGTGCGTTGTGTTGGTGGCTTTGGGGTATGTGATGTGTTGATTTGGCACCTACCAACGAGCAGTCCCATTCCATATGTGCCATCCCGGAATCACTGGTTAATGTCAGACTGTCGGAAGATGAAGGAATCATGCACACTGCCTGGGTAGTTGGCGACGACATTGGTGAAGAGTCCCCGGTGGTCCACTATTGACTGTACATTGATGGAATGCTGATGCTTTCTGTTGCGGTAGTGGTGTGCAGTATCTGCAGGGGGCACAAGTGGGACATCTGTGCAGTCGATTGCCTCCAACACAGCCGGGAATCCGGCTATGGCGTAGAAGCCTTGCTTTGTCTCCAGCTGTTCCTGCGCAGTGTTGGGGAAGTGAAGGTACTGGAGTATGAAGCTGAGGATGGCATCCAGGACAGGTGTGAGGAACTTTTATAGGGCTGGCTGTGAGACCCCTTCGACTCTGGCAGTTGTTGGTTGGAAGCTACCAGAGGCCAACAGGTGCAGCACAGCCAGCAGTTTGTCTGAAGGGTATGTTGGTTCTCTGCTGTGTTGGGACTGTCAGACTGTGAGCGATGTGGGCATGATGTGGTGGATGGTTGCCCTTTTGAGCCTGTAGTGGGCAATGACTTCCTCGGGCGTTAGGTCTGCGAGAGTGGTGCATTTTCGGTAGGTCCACTGTCTCACTCTGTGCTGCCTCTGTAGTGGCCCGGGGGGGAACAGGTCTGAGTCCCCGGGGTGGTGGCAGTCCTGGGTGTGGTGGCAGTGGGTGTTGTGGCCCTGTTGGGGCTCCGAGCTGCGTGATGAGTAGCTCCGTGGCGTCGTTTGTTCTTCGGGTGTGGCTGTGTGCAGGGCTCCATTGCCTACTGCAGGTAGTCGTCCGTCCTTACACCTGCTTGAGGCAGGTGTTAAATACCTGCGGCTACCGCTGCTTATCAGCTGTTTTTGGTTCGCATCGCAGATCTGGCAGATCGTTGTCAAAGTGGTGTTGTGGTTTTTTCGTGTGCATGGAAACACCTACCCTGCATCTCATTAGGGTTGGTTAGTGGTGTCCGCCGGGGTGATAAATTTGGGGGCAGTTATCACGGGAACAATGGCAATGTCTGCAGTTTGCACCAGCTTGTGAATGGTGTGTTAATTCTATCTCCACTTTTGATGCGTTAAGGTGGAGATAAATCGGAGATATGTTCTTGTGAATATCCCCCATAGTTTCTGGTGCCCACTCCCCTCACTCTAGCATGCGGTGCTTGCTTGGGTAAGATTGAGCAGTGCTCCTTTACCTTTTACTGTGTGATTCCTATGGTACTGCTGTGCGAGTTTTGCTTTACCCGTGTGTATGACTTTTATGCATGACTAGTGTCAGTTCCAGCATTGCCAGTGTATGAAATAAATGTTTTCAGTGTCCAAGGCTTACATTACTGGTTGGTAGAATCACTTGACCTTTACCAGTACTATGCCTGCATTACCGCTGGTATTGTGGCATTAACGCTTTTTGTTTTGTTTGCACTAATTATTAGCCCTTCATAACATTGGTATGGTACCCAGGTACTTGGTCAAGCTTGCAGCGCATTGTTGGAGTATGTTTAGGGTGTTACCATGCATACCCCAACAGGGTGTCATGCATGAGGGTCAGAGTTGTGATACAATCATGTCACTGGAGGCTTGACACTGCACTTAGATGGATAGGACGTGCCAAGATGTTGAATATAAACTGCCTTGCTATGATTGCTACTCAATGGTGGTGGCTATGTCAATGAAGATGTACACTTCTCTATTATAATCAATCATTGTTCTTATTAAGTGAAATGGTTATGCTCTAAAGGTAGAGGGTGGCCACTGGTTTCCTCCTCCAATGTGAGAAACAACAACCTCATGTAAGTCCCTTGAACGCTCCCACAAGTCACACAAATACAAGGACCTAATTATGTTTTTGTACAAGTCGTCCTTATTTATGAGTATCTTGTTTTTTGTAGCCTAAATTTTCATTGATGTCCTCCAGGCTAGAAAGTACACACTACCTAACAAACAAAAATTCACTCCATCCCCATAATGTGATAGACAGCCTAACATGAGGAGTTGAAGCCAAGTGGGGCAAAAATATGTTTGCTGATTCATGATCCTTCCTCAAATTGAGGGTACGTACTCATATTCTTTCCATCATGCAATCGTGTATCGTTCATCTATAAATCTATATTAGCCCATATGCATTTGCTAAGCATCTTCCCAAGATCAGTGTGAAGTAACAGTTATTCAGCCACACCAAGGACCTAATTTATGGGGCCCTAGTGTTACATTTGCTCCGCCAGAGTATCACTTTTTAACGCTCCAGTGACATAATGTGCCGCAGCATATTTACAAGGATACATATTATCCTTGCCCAGTAAATATGGGCCCTTTTCACACAGAACACAGCATGAAAGAGGCGTTCCATGGGTGTTGGTGTGGGTGTCCCCAATACGAGGAATCGTAAACCTGGGAATGTGTCAGATTCCTACACCTCCTCAGGGGAGGGGTAGGAGTGGTGCAACAAGGAGAAATACTTTCAATTATCCATGTTTTTTCCTCTTTCTATGCAGGCTGCATTCTGCAGCATGCATAGAAAGAGGAAAATGCCATCAATTATTATTTTTGTGCAAGAAGGTGTGCATTCCTGCACAAGAACAATCATTCCAGCAATGCTGGCACACGGCTGCTGTTTGTGTGGTTATGACACACTCCAGCCCTTTTCTTTTTGATGCACTGCAGCCATTCGTCTCCCCTGCACCCGAAGGAACCACAGGCCCCAAGGAGGGGGGGGTCGGAGGGATGGGTTGCAGCGCTACTGGGGGACGGTGTGGACAGGGGGGGGACTCAACAACCCTGCCCGGGGACTTCCTCGACTGCTTGCGGGGTGGTGTCACACTGGGGCTGAGGGACAGTCTGGCCATGAAGGTCTCTCTGTCCGACTGTTGGGCAGGGGAGCCAAGGGGAGTGGGTGCCTATCACTCCTAGCAGTGCCAAGACATATGAGGGGTGGGTGCATAGGACTCCCAGCAGTGGACAGACATATGAGGGGTGGGTGCAGAGGACTCCTAGCAGTGCCCAGACATATGAGGGGTGGGTGCAGAGGACTCCCAGCAGTGGACAGACATATGAGGGGTGGGTGCAGAGGACTCCCAGCAGTGCCCAGACATATGAGGGGTGGGTGCCTATCACTCCCAGCAGTGCCCGGGAAATATGAGGGGTGGGTGCCTATGACTCGCCGCAGTGCCCAGACATATGAGGGGTGGGTGCCCATCACTCCCAGCAGTGCCCAGACATATGAGGGGTGGGTGCCTATCACTCCCAGCAGTGCCCAGACATATGAGGGGTGGGTGCCTATCACTCCCAGCAGTGCCCAGACATATGAGGGGTGGGTGCAGAGGACTCCCAGCAGTGCCCAGACATATGAGGGGTGGGTGCAGAGGACTCCCAGCAGTGCCCAGACATATGAGGGGTGGATGCCTATCACTCCCAGCAGTGCCCAGACATATGAGGGGTGGGTGCCTATCACTCCCAGCAGTGCCCAGACATATGAGGGGTGGGTGCCTATCACTCTCAGCAGTGCCCAGACATATGAGGGGTGGGTGCAGAGGACTCCCAGCAGTGCCCATACATATGAGGGGTGGGTGCAGAGGACTCCCAGCAGTGCCCAGACATATGAGGGGTGGGTGCCTATCACTCCCAGCAGTGCCCAGACATATGAGGTGTGGGTGCCTATCACTCCCAGCAGTGCCCATACATATGAGGGGTGGGTGCAGAGGACTCCCTGCATTCCCCAGACATATGAGGGGTGGGTGCAGAGGACTCCCAGCAGTGCCCAGACATATGAGGGGTTGGTGCAGAGGACTCCCAGCAGTGCCCAGACATATGAGGGGTGGGTGCCTATCACTCCCATCAGTGCCCAGACATATGAGTGGTGGGTGCAGAGGACTCCCAGCAGTGGACAGAGACATGGGGGTGTGTACATCATCCTCCGATGAGCAAAACTCCATGGGTGCCCTTTTCTTTTTGACGCACTGCAGCCATTCGTCTCCCCTGCACCCGAAGGAACCACAGGCCCCAAGGAGGGGGGGGTCGGAGGGATGGGTTGCAGCGCTACTGGGGGAGGGTGTGGACAGTGGGGGGACTCAACAACCCTGCCCGGGGACTTCCTCGACCGCTTGCGGGGTGGTGTCACACTGGGGCTGAGGGACAGACTGGCCATGAAGGACTCTCTGTCCGACTGTTGGGCAGGGGAGCCAAGGGGAGTGGTTTTGGAGGAAGTGGGTCGTGAGGACTGCGGACTCCCACTGTGGCTGCGTGGCTGCCGTTTCCCCCCGACCCAGTGGGTGTGCCTACTTCCCCCTGTGTGTGCGTGACAGGAGGTGTACGCTTGGCCTTCCTTGTTGGTGTGCTGCCTGTGTCTGGTGGGGTGCGTGCATGGGGATGTCTGGGTGTGCTTGGGACTGGCATGGGAGTGGGAAGTGTGGATGGTGCAGCGGTAGGGGGGGACGGAGCGCTGCAGGAGACCCACTGCTGCCGTCAGTGACGAGTCCATGGACCTCAGCAACATCCGTTGGTCAGACATCGCTGCTGACATGCCCTCCATGTACGACACCATCTGTGTCAGCAGTCTGGTGTGGCCATGGAGGACATTAAGCAGACCAACCTGCAACTGCCGCAGGATGTCCACAGACTCGGCATTGATGGCAGCAGGGGAGACAGGAGCAGGGGGTGCGGTGCCTGGCACGAAGGAGACATGTTGTCGCCTAGCACGGACAGAAGGGACCCGAGCAAGTGGGAGGGCGGTGATGGGAATGGAGGGGGCGGCAAGAGATGTACTGCTGCTTTCAGCTGTGGGAGCAGCCTCCGCCCCCTCTGGGAGCTCAGCCTCGGACCCGTCAGCGTCATAGTTGGTGTTGGGACTGGACAGGTCCTCCGCCTGACTCCCCTCGCCCTCCGTGCCACTTGCTGCGCCAGACTCCCCAGCACTGGTGGCACCGGTGCTGTATCCCTCCTCCACGTCCGTGCCGGTGTCTCCCTCGGTGTCCCCCGACGATGCTGTGGGCAAGGTGAAGAGACAGGAAATAATCAGGCACCTGTATACATATGACACATGAGTCCACACTACATAGGTCACAGTGCATAGCATGAAAAGCATCATGAGTAACATCTACAATACTACGCACATATGTAGGCCCTGCACTACACAGTTGGTTGACCCACCATGCCACTTTGAAACAATGGAGAGCATGACACAACAGCAAAGAACTTGATATCGAATTATACAGAGAAGCTAGTGTCTGTGGACAGTCGACCACAGCATCTGGACCACACACCGTTGCCAAAAATGGATGAGCAGGAACCATGTCTTTTAACTTTTGACACATACTGCAAAGCACAAACATTAAACCCTGCACAACATGACTGGCTCAATACTTGTTGAGTGTCTGTTCAGACTATCATCCCACACAGGCCAGACCGGGCAAGGAGACATAAGGTTTAGACATGTAGGCCTTGCCTGCACAACCCCCCCCCCCTACCTGAGACAATGTGATTGAGACAGAGGAAGGACTTACACCTCTTAATCAGGGATCACAAAAATGGGCTCCATTAAATCCTAATTGCACTCTAACTACCACTCGTGGGGCTGACCACACATATTATTGACAAACAACCATCATCAGATAGTTGTACACAGACACACAGGCACTGGCCAGTGTGAGGATGCACAAGCCACATTGGGTCACCCTGTACAGTGGACACATGTAGCACACTTTACGTAAATACAAATGAGGCCAGGGTACAATGCCACAGAGGCCAACCTATGCTGAAGACACTGAGAATGTCCACAGTGTTGGGTGACACACATGATTCCTAGGAAAAGGTGTCTCAGGGGACTGTAGTGGCCACACTGCTCCATGGTCCTGGATAGATCTGACTGCAACAGGAGCAACCGTCCCTGCACTATGCATATCTCCCCCTCATGCACATCATGTCTGAGGCCACAACATCGGTCATGCATGCTGCAAGGCAGTTCATTTTAAGCCTCACACTCCTATGTTGAGACTCTGCATCAGTGCCAACAATCATGGACCCCCAAATGACTGAACTGGACAGGGCACAGGCAAGGTCCCAAAACATGTCACAGACCACCCCCACACATGATGCTGCAAGCATTGGGCACTTGGATTAACTGCCAGCCTAGATTGCCTTGTGCAAGAGTGACTACACACAGACCAGGGAACACATGTCAAGGAGGGGAAGGGAGGAAGAACAGGACCGGTTGACTTTGGGGAACAGGATATGCACTGCACATATAAACCCTGGCAGTGTATCCAGGCGACTGAGCACTTCCAAAAGCTGGTGACACACAACAAACACACATGTACCTACCCCCTTCCTGCTGCTGCTTCTCCTGTAACCGCCTATCCATGTCAGGGAAGACCACCTCCAGGACACGCTTCATTTGGTGGGTCAGGCGCCGGCGCCAGCCGTGTTTGCGTGGAGGTGAGTCCCCCAGCAGGACCCGGGCGATCCTCCTGGTCCAGCACCGGATATCCTGCCAGCGTTTTTTCACCTGGGCCAGGCGACTAATGTGACCCTCCACCGACCTCACGGCCCTGACGGCCCGCTTCCATATCTCCCCCTTGGCGTAGGCGGCTACCTGTGAGGATGACAAAGTGAGACAACATCAATACACCTGCTCCATGTCACAGAGCCACACATTAGAACAGTTAGGCTTGTTTGAACAGGGCATAGTATGCAGCCAACTCATTGCACCTTTGTCATAGGGACATTATCCTCTGGGGAAGGCCAAATGCACTACGTGGCATTTAAAGTACACAGGTGGCATGAGGGGATGCGACAGAATCAATGATCATGGCTCACACTGTGCATCACAAGCAACACCAGGATTATGGACAGCACCTCAAAGCAGTCACATGCCCCAGGCCACTGACGCAACCTCAGCGGAGTACACAGACACACACAGGAACAGGACAATCACCTGCCATTGGCAACTGCGGGTACAAACATCACTCTGCACATGTGCCACTTGACTGGGGGAGTCACAGGTGTGAGGCTAGATCAGCACGTCAGACACACAGCACGGCTCCCTGCTCACATCAGATGGGTAGGGCATATGCATCCTCCATGCAGCTGGGGTGCAACACTCCACATAGACACTCATCCACATGACAGGGGACTTACACACACACCAATGTCCAGGGGCCGTACACATCATTTGGACACTATCACCACAGGTACACTCAACTCACACACATCTGTGGGTACAGTCACCTGTCACACTGGGGGACCACAGAATCACATCAGGACTATAGAAACAACATTCCCAAGAGGATTAGCCAGGCTGAATGTGGCATGCACCATGCAGTGATTCTCACAGTAAGCACAATGCAAGTGAGGAGTGCAGATATGAACCACATCATGCTCTGCATGGGAGACATAAGGCATTCCCCCCCCTGGGACCCACCATGAACAACATTGCATGTCTGTCACACCTGGACACAATGTCAGAAGTGACAGACACAAAAAAGGGGCACAGTCAAAGCTAGTGGAGTCAGCACTCACCTGCTCCCCTGGTCTCCCATACAGGCAGGGGTACTGTGGGAGGATGACGTCCAGCAACGCCTCATTCTCCTCTTTGGTGAAAGGCTGGGCACTCTCCACAGACCTGGACATGGTGCCAGAGGAATCACAAGCAGCAGCAGTGGTGTGGAATGAAAGGTTGTGCAGGCAAGTGCTCTCTCATGGGTCCTGGCTGCCTTATATCTCCCTTGCGGGGCTGTTTCATTTACAGGAGTACAGAGTGATTGGTCAATCTCATTTGCATCCTACGTTTCCTCCAATCCCTTTAAACCTACCCCAGTGAGGGCCTTTGCATGGTTCAAAATTTGAGCATGATGTCAAGTCAACAACCACTTTGCAACATAGTATATTGTCTCCAACCGACTTTTGCTGGCCACCTGATGAAAAATTTTGAACTGGAAACTCGGTCTCCATGACAACCAGCATGCATTTAGGCCCTTATACTTGTCCCTCATGTGTCCCCTATGTAATTTCACTATCCACACATAGGTACGGTGCGTTCCACACGTACCCCTAGGGCACCACTACTCCAGTGATACAGTCCGTACACGCGTGTGTAGGGTCCGTATCACTATGGTAGTGTTGCCGTAGGCATACGCCATAGTGATACAGTCCGTACACGCGTGTGTAAGGTCTGTATCACTATGGTAGTGTTGCCGTAGGTGTACGCCATAGTGATACGGTCTGTACACGCGTGTGTAGGGCCTGTAGCACTATGATAGTGTTGCCGTAGGCGTAAGCCATAGTGCTATGGGCCGTACATACGCGGGTATGGACCGTATCTCTATGGCGTACGCCTACGCCAACACTACCCTAGTGCTACGGGCCGTACCCGCGTGTGTAGGGCCCGTAGCACTATGGTAGTGTTGCTGTAGGCATACGCCATAGCGCTACGGGCCGTACATACGTGGGTACGGACCGTATCTCTAGGGCGTACGCCTACGCCAACACTACCCTAGTGCTACGGGCCGTACCCGCGTGTGTAGGGCCCAGAGCACTATGGTATTGTTGCCGTAGGCGTACGCCATAGTGCTACGGGCCGTACATACGCGGGTACGGACCGTGTCTCTATGGCGTACGCCTACGCCAACACTACCCTAGTGCTACGGGCCGTACCCGCGTGTGTAGGGCCCGTAGCACTATGGTAGTGTTGCTGTAGGCGTACGCCATAGTGCTACAGGTCGTACATACGCGGGTACAAGCCGTATCTCTATGGCATACGCCTACGCCAACACTATCATGGGGATAGGACCAGTGTGTACACGTACGTGTGTACGGTCCGTGCACACACGCGTACTCCTACCCAAACCCCATATAGTGATACGACCGTACACACGCCCTCAGAACGTGTGTACGGTGCGTTTCACAGCTTACACTGGTGATAGGAGGCGCACAGGAAAGGAATGGAGGTGTATGACTTGCACAAGAATGGACATCAAGTCATTGTCAGTGCAGTGCATCATGTGTAGGGCCTAGGTGTGTCAGGCAGTGAGCTGGCACATGTCTCCTCATGTTTTAACCCAATAGTTGTGTGATGACCTGTGTACACATGTCACGTGTGATGGGGCACCATGTGGCGCACTTCCCCTTCACACTTTTTACATGTGTGCATGTAGTTCAAACTTGTCAAGCACTGCATCACTGGCATGGCACAGTCCCCAACACCCGCAACTGTCCCCTGATGCCAGGTACACGGATGATGACACCTGACATCTCACTACCAGCGTGCCACAATGTGACTATGTCATGTGTGTGTCATGTGTTCCCATGATCTTGCTGTTGGTGTTCCGTCAACGGCATCTGCTGTAGCTGCATCCAACATGTGTCTGTGTGTAGATGCCCATGTCACACTATTACGCACACCAGGACACATGTGGAATAACACGTGACGTGTGTCTGTATGCATCTAACAGGGACTTGCGAGCTTAGGACATATCTGCGTAGTCTCAATGTCTGTGTGATCATATTTGACATGTACCCCTTCATGGCAAGGTGTGTGGTCTGTCCTTTTTCCATGACATGTGACCTGTGCGTCTAGCTTGCCGGCAGCTGTCTGTATGAGATGACATCCTTCAAATGCACATATGTGGAAGTATGTCACTCCTATAATGTGTCTGGCTGTTCACTCACACTGGCCCACAGCTACTTTCATGGCATGTAATATAAACCTTGACTATCCATGTTTGTAGCTGGCTCTTGGTAGGAGTATCACCTGGCTGGCATACGTGTGCAGGATGTATTGCACAGACCAGACTCTGTATGTGGCATATGTGTATTAGCTGTTGAACAAGTGCTCAGTTCATTGACATTGGTGTAGTAATGTACTCAATCTTCGTTATTCCTTCCAATTTTCTGCAGGGCACCGCCTCTCCCCCGACCAATGCCAGACTTGGCTGCCATGAGGGAACGTGACTGCATATGCCGCTACAGATTCCCCCAACGGTTAATTGTGGACGTGACAAACAGGCTGGCACCACACCTCCAACCGCGACACAGTTATCCGACTGCGCTGACCCCCAAGATGAAGGTGATGTCAGCCCTACATTTCTTTGCCACTGGTACGTTTCAATTGACCATAGCTGATGTGGGTGGCATGTCTCAGACCATGTTCAGCCGTGTCCTGCATGAAGTTTTAGAAGCCATGTTGGAGCACCTGGATGAATTCATCCATTTTCCAACTCGTGAGCAGTTGACAGGTATCAAGGGTGAGTTCTATGCCCTGGGAGGGATGCCCCATGTAATTGGGTCCATTGATGGGACACATGTGGCTTTGGTACCACCACAGGCACTGGAGGTAGCCTTCCGTAACCGTAAACATTACCACTCCATTAATGCCCTTGTGGTGTGTCTTGCTAAAATGCTGATTTCCCATGTCTGTGCACGTTTTCCAGGGTCAGCACACGATGCCTACATCATGAGGCGTAGCAGGGTGCCAGAAATGATGCTGCAGCTGCACAATGAACGAGCATATCTTGTTGGTGAGTAGACTCTGTTTGTCCAGTATTCAGCGGTATCTTAGTATGTGACGGCATCTCCTGACCCACTTCTTTACATGATGTTTCCATGTAGGGGACTCTGGCTATCCCAACATGCCATGGCTGGTGACGCCTCTCCGCAACCCGAGAACAGCTGCAGATCACCGTTACAACCACGCCCATGGGCAGACCAGACGAGTGATTGAGAGGACGTTTGGCCTCCTGAAGAGCCGATTCCGGTGCTTCCACAAGACCGGCAGGTCCATCCCATATGCACCGGTGAAGGTCTGCAAAATCTTCCTTGTGTGCTGCATGCTGCACAACATGGCAGTGGAGAAAGCTGTGCCACTCATCCTGGATCCCGATGAGCAGGAACAACCACCCGTGGAGGATGACGGCCTTGGTCATGAGGCAAGTGAGGAGGAGGAGGAGGAGGAGGAGGAGGAGGACATCCGGAGTCAGCTCATACGCAACTTCTTCTCATAATGGTGAGTCCCTGGGTCTGAGTGTGCACGCTTGGAGCCTTGTGTGGCATGTGTTGCAATGTGTGTGTCCAGCTGACTGTATGCTAAGTGACTTGGAGGTGTGTGCTGATTTGTCACTCGAGTGCTGATGTCATTCCCCACATTTTAGCTGACACACTCAATTGACAACTAGCATGGTGTCAACCTAATTCATGTAGAGTACATGACCATGCATGCGGATGACTATGCATCTCTGGCATGGTTGTCAAGGATTGTGCATATGAGTCTATGTGTAGATTAGCAACCTGCATGCTGTTCTTCATGTATTTGATTCTCTTTTGTGCATGATGTCCATGGCTGTGTATGTGTTTTGGCATATTAGTCCCGCCCCACGGGCCGTCAACACCTTCTGGGGTGTGTTTCCTGTGCGCAGCTCGGCCTTCAGTTTCATGATCCGGTGTCAGTCATCTTTGGTGATTGTGCATGCTTTGTCTCTGGGTGTGCCATTGCAAACCGGTAACTCCTTGACATACACCTGTTGCAGTAGTCCTTTCTGACATCCTAGTCTTTGTGTGGATATTGTGGCATAGTTCCCAGGACATGCCGCCTGCTGTTGCAGCCACTGCAGCAAGGGCACACATAGTTTCCAGATATGGCAACACACACACATCAAAGGTGCTCCTCCCTTCCTCCCTCAACACATTCATCTGGCTGTCTTCAGCTTGTCTTTGCCACAGTAGCGGCCACGCGGTACCAAAGCCTGGACTGTCTGCACATGCAACGTGCACATTGCACGACCCTCAGGTCCTTGCATGACCCACATCACACTACAGTCTGATGTTGCAGCCACCCTCCAAGCAAGGTCCATCCACACATCTCCCGCCTGCTCTCAGGCACGCACTGAGCGCACACACAACACCTTTGCATGATGAGTGTGCAACTCCGACTGCCTACACAGCGCTGCCACACCTTCCAGGACCTGTCACACCCACCAGGTCATGTCCCTCCTACTCCCCACCGGCTCTGTACCCCTGCAAGGACATGGGAGTGGGACTCAAGGCATCTGCATGTAGTATGCTTTCATCGTGAGGCACATGGCACAGGTATCATCTCTCAGCGTGTCAATCTACAATGTGTCCAGGACCCCCCTATCCACCATCACATGCGCACACGACCTCATCATCAACTCGTATGCCATTGACAGCCAGGCGTTCCTCACCCTCACCAAGGACGCAGATATTTCCAGTTCCAATATTCAAGATTGCATGGGATCCATAGATGAATGGCAGAACAGCAGCCACCTGAGGATGGACTTGTACAGGACTGAGGTCAACATCTGAGGATTGTCCCCTTACAGCTGGGTCAACTGCTAGTGTCCCACCCACAGAAGCCCCGCACAGGCACCCAGTGTCCACGCACAC
The DNA here is from genome assembly GCF_964204655.1 of Triturus cristatus. Lineage (NCBI taxonomy): Eukaryota > Metazoa > Chordata > Amphibia > Caudata > Salamandridae > Triturus > Triturus cristatus. Next base: position 1,376,885,559 of record NC_140590.1, read on the forward strand.
AAGATGTTGTGCATCATGGATTGCTTGCTCAAATTTGCCATGGTAATCCCCAGCATCTGCACCTCACACTGCAACACCCTCAGCATTATGCACATGATCCCCAGATAGATCCACTCCAAGGTAAGACGGACCATCCCCCAGGTCCACGACAACATCCGTGTAAAATACTGCCCTGCCCTCTACGGAGCAGCCACATCCAAAATCCAGGGACACTTGTCCACATCCAGGCTACATCTGCACACCTCAGCGTCAACATCCCGCACCCCAGCCACATCACCGTCCAGCAGAGATAGCTGCAATGGCTCACTGTGTGTTGCAGGATGACCTTCAGACTCCTCACCCACACTCAGGAGGCAGGCCACAACCCTGACCCAAAACCAACCTTGTACCACTGTCATCCGAGACCCCGTAGTGCCATCTCCGTGCATCCAACCTTGACCTGGCCACCATTCTTCTGATCCACCATACTCCTGCATGCAGGACATAGTTCTCCCACCTGGGAACACATACCTGGGACTCCCTCCCCGGGCACCTCCAAATGAGGCATGACTTCTACGCCTTAATGTTACTCTTCCAAATAGGTGTGTCCTCTCAGTTTCCCTAGCACCCCCTCAGCAGCTTGAGGCCATCACAGGTGAGTATTGTGCTCCATGTCTGCATTGAATGATAACTTGTGACCCATGTGTGTCCTGTACCAGACTCAGATCCCAGGGTATGGATGGGTGGAGTTGGTTCAACTCTCAGGCATAGTTAGACATTTACACACACATATGTTGTGGACTAATGCCAAATGACAGCAACATCTCATGAGAAGAAAAAAAGAATTTATTTTTGGTGGGGTGAGTCTTTTGGTAGATGTGCTAAGGTGCTCTACTGGGTGCATAGAATCCAAAGTTCACAGGGGGAGATGGCATCCTTGTCTGTTGGAGTCATCAGAGTCCAGACCACAGTGTTGGTCATCATTGGTCAGACTGTGACCAGAAAGTCCATGTGGCAGAGAATGTCATTGGGTGCGGTGCTGCTGTTGCGCCAGAGGTCCAGGTGCCAGGCCTGGTGACCTGGGAGATGTTGATGGTCCGCTGACTTTCACGGTCTTTTCCGTGGACGACCCACCTTCCTCGCGGGACCCTCAGATGCAGGCCTTGACGATGTCTGTGATGCTCCGTCGGACGAATCCTCCTCCTCCTCCCTCCCTGTGGCTGGTGGTGGTCTTCGCTTGGTGGCACAGGGAGGGTTGCACATGTTGTCGGCGATCCGACGGAGTGAACGGCTCATGTCCGTTTGCACCGCCAGGAGCTCAGCCAGTCTTGCCTCCATCCGTCCTTGGTGTTGTTGTTGACTGGCATGCCGGTTCTTCATCTCGTCGAGGGTCCCCTTGATGTCTGTGAGGCTCGACACAACCTGGCTGATGCCCCTGGTGTCACGCCGGTATGTGTCCAGGATGTGGCGCATGTGTGCCATACCGGCTCCCTCAGCTGGCTGGTCAGGTTCTCGCCTCCGCCTGCCTCCACTCCCACCACCCCTGCCCACACGAGCCTGGCCTGCCGTTGTGGGCACATCAGGTCTACGGGACCCCTGAGGGATGGCATTAGCGTGGTCGTCTGCCTCCTCCTGGGTGCCCGGAGAACCTTGTCTCTCCTGGTCAGACTGGCTGTGTTGTTCAGTGCGAGCAGGGCTCCTGGGTGTCTCCTGGGATGTGGCAGGAATGGGGGTGGTGGTTGGCACAGATGTACCTGACGCAGGTGCTGCAGGGGCTTGGGCACCAGAGGGGCCAGGTTGGTCGGGGTCATCCACGGAGTGGTGGGAGTCGTCGCTGCCGGTGGGATCATCTTCACGCTGAGCCTGGGACTGTGATTGTTCCCCCCCATTGTTGGGGGAGGTCAATGACGTTGCCCTGTGTGTGAGAGAGAGACAATGTTAATGCTGTTTCATGCCACATCCATGTTTCATACATATTCAAGTAGTCACAGTTCCTCCAGGAGGTTGGATGTGCCTAGCATTCCTCTCAATGTGCACTTGGGGATGGGTATGTTGCGGGGGAGAGATTGGTATGTGCTCCTGAGTGTTTGCCAGTAGATTTTTGGCTGGGAGGATTATTTGGCTATGGATTGGTCTTGTTGTGTCACATGTCCATTGTGAGAGTGGGTAAATCCGTTGCCTGCCCCGGGGGTGTGTGCTTGTGTGAGGGGGGTGTGTGACCAGGCCTGCTGTTGGGTGTAGTGTGATTTCTCATTGGGTCTCCCAGGTGATGTGTCTGTCCCCTCATGGTGCATGCTGGCATGACAGTGTGTGTGAGTTCCTGTGCTGGGTATGTGAGCTAGTGGAGTTGTTGTTTGAGTGTACAGTGGTCACAGGAGGGCCTTGTGCTGCCTACAGCAGGGCCAAGTGTCAGCTACCTTGTCAATACTTTGCCAGTCCCTGTGCATTGGGCATGGTGCATGGGTATGTACCTAGGCCATATGGGTTGTGGGCATTGGTGTCTGGTTCTGAGTTGCACAATGTGTTGTGTGAGCCCCACCCTCCCAGCATCCCGGACATCCAGTCTTGGGTTTGTGGTTGGTGTGGCCTGGGACATGGCATTGCCTTTATTTGTGAATGGGGCATGGAGACGTTAGTGTCATGAGCTTGGTTTTTGGGTGGGGTTGTGTGCGGTGAGGGCTTGGGGGTAGTTGCGTGCATTTGGTGTATTTGTGGTGTGGATGCCATTCCCCCCTTGTTACGTGAGTTGTTTGTGTACTCACCAGGCTCTGCGACTCCTTCGACTCCGTGTACTCCCACCGGCGGAAGCGTGGCCATCACCTTCTCCTCCCAGGGATGGTAATGTACGGGTCTGCGGGGCAGCCCACCTCCAGTGATGTTACTCTGGGCGTATTCCTCGTTCATTTTCCTCTTGACTGCCCTGCGCAGATCGTACCACCTGGCTTGGCATTCATGCCTGGTCCTTCGGATGGGCGCAACAGCATTCACCTTATCGACGATCCTCGGCCCCAGGCTGGTTTTTTGGGCTATGCTGGTCTCTCTGACCAATGTTCCAAACAGCTGGTGCTTGACTCTGATGACTTCGTTGACAAGGAGCTCCAGCTCCGCCGTTGTGAACTTTGGATTCTTGTCTGTGGGCATGGTGTGGGGTGTGGGTGTGGATGGTTGTGGGTGTGTGGGTGTGAATGTGACGGTGTGTGTGAAGGTGAAGAGGGGGTGTTTGTGAAGGAGGTTGTGTGAAGGTGTGTAAGTTAAGGTGTAGTTAAGGTGTGAGTAAGGTGCAGTTGTTTGTCTGTGGTGTCTGTGAGCAGTGGGTCTGTTGCAAAGGCTCATGGGTTGTGTGTGTGGGGCCTTTTTATTGGTCCATTTGTGGGTGTGGCTGTGTTTGAATTTGTGGTGGGTGTGTTATAAGAGGTGGTTGTGATTTAGGGCCTCTGTTTGCCTGTTTGGATGTGCCAGGTCAGTCATAGAGATCTATTTTGTCATGTTGACGTGTTTTGTGGTGTTGTGCGAGTCGAATTGACCCTCCTTGTGCTGTTTTACAGTGTCCTGGTTCTGTACGAGTCTTTTTCGCGTAGGTACGGTCCGTACATACGCGATGCTGGGTGAGGGTGCTGGGGTACGGTGTTTGGGTATGGTGTGGTCAGGTGTGCGGCTGTGCTATGGTGTTGGGGTGCGGCGCGTACAGGTGCGGGCTGTGCTACGGTGTTGGGGTACGGTGCGTACAGGTGCGGGCTGTGCTACGGTGTTGGGGTGCGGCGCGTACAGGTGCGGGCGATGCTACGGTGTTGGGGCACGGTGCGTACAGGTACAGGGCTGGGCTACGGTGTTGGGGTACGGTGCGTACTGGTGCGGGGCTGGGCTACGATGTTGGGGTATGGTGCATACAGGTACGGGGCTGAGGTACGGTGTTGGGGTACAGTGCGTACAGGTACGGGGCTGGGAGACGGGCCTGGGGTGCGGCGCGTACAGGTGGGGGGCTGGGGTACGGTCCTGGGGTATGGGGCGTACAGGTGCGGGGCTGGGAGACGGGCCTGGGGTGCGGAGCGTACAGGTGCGGGCTGTGCCAGGCTGTTGGGGTACGATGCGTACAGGTGCGGGCTGTGCTACGGTGTTGGGGTACGGTGCGTACAGGTACGGGGCTGGGCTACGGTGTTGGGGTAAGGTGCATACAGGTACGGGGCTGGGCTACGGTGTTGGGGTACTGTGCGTACAGGTAAGGGGCTAGGGCTACGGTGTTGGGGTACGGTGTGTACGGGTACGGGGCTGGGATACGGGCCTGGGGTGAGGCGCGTACAGGTGGGGGCTGGGGTACGGTCCTGGGTACGGGGCGTACAGGTGCGGGGCTGGGAGACGGGCCTGGGGTGTGGCCCGTACAGGTGCGGGGCTGTGCTACGGTGTTGGGGTACGGTGCAGTGGGGGGGACGGTGCTGACATACGGGGTACGGTAAATGTAAATGTAAATGTCAAGGTACTTATAGAGCGCACTGTCACCAGACAGCCACCTTGCGGTGTCGCCTTTTGCGGTTTCCTGGCGCTGATACTCATACCGCTGTGGAACCCCTCCTGGCTTTCCCTGTGAAGTGTCCACTCCTGGGCACCCCCAGGGTGAAGCCAGGCATCCTTAGCGCTGTTGGGGCCGGTGTGGAGGCTAAGCAAGCTATTGCCCAGAGTTGCAGCGTGGGGCCCGTGATTAGAATAGGCACCGAGGCGAGAATAGACAGGTCCGAGGAAATTGAGCCCGAGCCCCGCCGAGGCGGGAATCGAACCCTGGTCCCTGGCCAGAACTCTGCTTCAGGGTCTGCCGCTCTAACCATTGAGCCACACTCTTCCACGGTGCTGACATGTGCGGGGTGAGTGGGGCTGTACGACTCGTATCCGGGCACAAGTTTACCCGTGTACAAGTAGGCTACAGCGTTCGCTTCGTACGGGGCCTTTTACATGCGGTTGTGTATTCGGACGGGCAGTGTGGATCGTACTTGCGCGCTCGGACTTGTGTTTTACGATTTGCACATAAAAATGTACGTACAGGTACGGGGCTGGGCTACGGTGTTGGGGTACGGTGCGTACAGGTACGGGGCTGGGCTACGATGTTGGGGTACGGTGCGTACAGGTACGGGGCTGGGGTACGGTGTTGGGGTACAGTGCGTACAGGTACGGGGCTGGGAGACGGGCCTGGGGTGCGGCGCGTACAGGTGGGGGGCTGGGGTATGGTCCTGGGGTACGGGGCGTACAGGTGCGGGGCTGGGAGACGGGCCTGGGGTGCAGAGCGTACAGGTGCGGGCTGTGCCAGGGTGTTGGGGTACGGTGCATACAGGTGCGGGCTGTGCTACGGTGTTGGGGTACGGTGCGTACGGGTACGGGGCTGGGCTACGGTGTTGGGGTAAGGTGCATACAGGTACGGGGCTGGGCTACGGTGTTGGGGTACAGTGCGTACAGGTACGAGGCTGGGCTACGGTGTTGGGGTACGGTGCGTATGGGTACGGGGCTGGGAGACGGGCCTGGAGTGCGGCGCGTACAGGTGGGGGGCTAGGGTACGGTCCTGGGTACGGGGCGTACAGGTGCGGGGCTGGGAGACGGGCCTGGGGTGCGGCCCGTACAGGTGCGGGCTGTGCTACGGTGTTGGGGTACGGTGCGGAGAGGGGGGTACGGTGCTGACATACGGGGTACGGTGCTGACATGTGCGGGGTGAGGGGGGCTGTACAACTCGTATCCGGGCACATGTTTACTATAACTTGCGCGACCGCAATGCACAATGTGTCATTTCAGATGTCATCATTGATGTCATGAGTGATGTCACTGACCATGTCACAAGTGATGTAATATGTGACGTCATCAGCAGTTTATTGTGGGCGCGCAAGTTATAGTTACCTGATCTAACTATAACGTGGAATTTCATTGGTTTTTTACGAGTGAAATGTACAGCTAACTATAACTTGTGTGAAACCTATGGTTTTTTAAGTGAATTTGCAAGGTTTTCTAAATGCTAATTCCTAACTATAACGTGTGTGAAACCTATGGTTTTTTCAGTGAATATGTATATAGATACATATATTTATCTTTCTCTGTAGATGACATTATCTACTGGCGGTCGCCAGTAGATAGTTATAGTTAGGACCGAGTTCCCATAGGAAATCTGAAAATTCTATTTTGAATAACTTTGGCGCCGGTTGACGAATCCTCGCGAAATTTTCAAAACTAATGGGGCGCTCCGCTCAGCTCCTACTCTGAAAGTCTCGGGGTGATTCGTCAAGCGGGGGCTGAGAAAAAAGGGGGGTCCCAAAACGCCTTTTCCCCATGCATTTTCCCATAGGACCTTTAGTCGAAGGTACAGCCCGAACGGCTGAACAGAATTACTTGAAATTTGGCAAAGAGGTAGTCCTCAGGTCAGGCATGTGCCTTTTGCATATATGGTGTCAATCTGTTCAGTAGTTTCTGAGAAAATTGCAGTTAAAAGTACATAAATATCTATAAGCACGCACCGTGCGCGCACCATAACGTGCGCAAGCGTAATTCTGATTGGTGGTTAGATGTCAGTCAACATTCGAATCGGTCGAAATCAGGAAGTGTCCGCCGCCATTTTGTGTGTGACTGTGAAAAAGAAAGGTGGAGAACGTGAAAAGGGGGCAGGGTAGAGAGTTTCTGACCCCCTAGCCTTTGTCAGGGGGTCCCTGAAGGACCCCGAAGGGTGAAAAAAACATTTATTTTTTTTTCCAAAAATTCCCAGGGGCGCGCACGGTGAAAAACCCTAAAAAAAAAAAAACATTTTAAACAAGTCATTCCATATTACAGGATACAGTCAATCTATAACTATATACATAGGTAGTTTATTGTAAAATAAATATATAAAAAATATAATAATACATACATAAATTAGTATTTAAAAAACCTTACAAATTCACTTAAAAAACCATAGGTTTTACACACGTTATAGTTAGGAATTAGCATTTAAAAAACCTTGCAAATTCACTTAAAAAACCATAGGTTTCACACATGTTATAGTTAGCTGGACATTTCACTCGTAAAAAACCATTGAAATTCCCCCGTTATAGTTAGTTCAGATAACTATAACTCGCGCGACCGCCACTCTATCACAAGGATGATGTCATCAGTGATGTTATGAGTGATGTCACTGACCATGTCATGAGTGATGTAATATGTGACGTCATCAGCAGTGGATTGCGGGCGCGCGAGTTATAGTTATCTGAACTAACTATAACGGGGGAATTTCAATGGTTTCTTACGAGTGAAATGTCCAGCTATCTATACCATGTGTGAAACCTATGGTTTTTTAAGTGAATTTGCAAGGTTTTTTAAATGCTAATTCCTAACTATAACGTGTGTGAAACCTATGGTTTTTTAAGTGAATATATATATATGTATCTATGATCGCTCACTCCTTCCTCCTTCCAGAAACAAGGCAAGCACTCGTAGGGGGATTATTCTTTTCAAATTTATTCAATTATCCGCTCTTAAAACATGACGCGTTTCGGCTGACGCCTTAGTCTTATGTTTTTAAGTTTCGCGCCACAACGCGGCTCACCTTTAAAATTACGGCATAGGTCACATGATGCACTTTACATTTTGCATGGAAATCAAAGACAGACCATTGAACTCGTATGTCTTGACGCCATATTAGAGAATGCAATTCCTCAATGGGCCCGATATACGGGGCAAACCTCACTAGGTAATTCACAAAGCGAAGCCAACAATAAATATATATTATTAATGGGTAAGAGGTTATATTAAGCCCCATTCTCATCTCAATATTGATCATGCCGTGGATCGGCTGAGACCTGAGTTCAATGCTTGTATCATGCCGTGTATCGGCTTACTTTTCGCATTTCCATTGTACATCACGACCCTGTCATAAAACCAATCACCATGAGTACATCAATTACACATTAAATATAAAAAATATCTGATAATCATAACATTCTTTGTTGACACAGAAATTGATCAATTAATCACCCAAATGCACTGCCAGTTCTTCTCCTATGTTCATTCCTTTTGGTATCTTAGTGCTCAGATCAATGATATACCTCGATTCAAGTCTACGTAGTTGTTTAATCCTGTCTCCTCCTCTAATATTAGCAGGTACCTGATCTAGCCCAAAAAACCTTAGCAGCTCCCTGTCACTGCCATGTTTCTCAGAGAAGTGTCTTGCCATTGAATAGGTTGCATCCTTTTTAGCTATCGCTCTCATGTGTTCTAGAATTCTTATTTTCACTGGATGAATAGTACTGCCGATGTATCCCAGTCCACATGGGCATACAAGACAGTAAACCACATAAGCGCTATTACATGTGAGAAACTTATTTATGGTTTTGGGCTTTTTGAGACCAATAACCTGATACGTTAGAGTTCTTCTACTGTATACACAGGCCTTACATTTACCACAGGGGAAAAAACCCCTGAGATCCCTCAAGGTCCCCCCTGTGTTTGGTTTTGAAAAAAAGTGACTTTGAACAAGGCCATCTTTTAGTGATCTGGCCTTTCTAAAAGTTAACAAAGGGGTAGATGGAATGTCTGGACCTATGATGCTATCAGTTTTGAGGATATGCCAATTTCTCCTCATGATAGTTCTTAATTCATTGGCATCACTCGAAAAAGTAGTTATCATCCTGAATTTATTGATTCCCATTTCGTTTTTTCTCCTTCTTACCTTGGTAAATAGATCTTGTCGGGACATACTCCTCACCTTATTAAGGGTCATGTCCAGAAGAGCTCTATTATAGCCTCTGGCAAGAAACCTGATAACACTAGCCTGAGCAGCTATTTCAAAGTCCACTTCTCTAGTGCTGTTACGCTTCAATCTTAAAAATTCCCCATAGGGGATACTTTTAACCAACCCTGATGGATGGTTGCTAGTCGCGTGTAACAATGAGTTACCTGCCGTTGGTTTACGGTATAGTGACACATGTATTTGATTGCTGTCTATACTGATTTTAAGATCCAAAAAATTCACTGACTCTGAGCTAATTGTTCCACTAAACTCCAAATTCACTACATTCTCATTTAGATCATCAATGAATTGTCTGGCTGATTGTTCTGAACCATCCCAAATTATACAGAGGTCGTCAATATAACGATGCCAGGTGATTACCTTTCCCATAGTGGCATCGTTAGACGCTCTGGACACCTGCTCCTCCCACCAGCCCACGAATAAATTCGCGTAGCTGGGAGCAAAGCAGGTGCCCATCGCTGTACCGGAGAATTGCCGGTAGAAATCCTCACCAAAAACAAAGATATTATTTTTCAGACAAAATTCTGTGAATTGGAGAATCATAACATTATGCTCAGTGAATTTTAATGGTTTCTTTTTCAAAAAATGTGTCACTGCCTCCAGGCCATGTTCATGTTGGATTCGAGTATACAAACTAGTAATATCTAGTACAATCAATTTGTATCCCGGACTCCACTGTTGTTTCTCAATGAGCATGAGGAAATCCTGTGAGTCTTTAATATACGTGGGCAGTGTCTTAACCAAGGGAAAAAGGAAGAAATCAATAAAGGTTGACAAATGTTCAGTAAATCCTCCTTGTGAGGAAACAATAGGTCTTCCTGGTGGTTTCGTGCAGCTTTTATGAATTTTGGGGATATGATAAAAAGTCGGCACTACTGGATTTAGACAACGGAGAAATAAATATTCCTCCATGTCCAACATAGATTTATCCAGCCATAGTTTGATCATATCGTGATATCTTTGTATACTGTCCAAGTACACATCTTTAGAAATCTTCTGATAGCAGTTAGTGTCAGATAGTTGTCTCAGTGCTTCGATTTGGTAGTCTTCTCTAGTTTGTAAGACTATGTTTCCGCCTTTATCGGAAGGCTTGCAGATGATCGTGCTGTCCTTGCTTAGGCCTTCTATGGCCTCGCGTTGCTCTTTAGTTAGATTCTGTGTTTTCTTCAAATCCGGTTGTCGTTTCCGCAGTCGTATAAGATCTTTATTGACTGCCTCTGCAAAGACGTCAATTGCATCTGGAGGTAACTGAGGCAAAAATTGTGACGTAGGTTTGAAATTACTTATGTCTTTTTCCTGGTCAAATCCCAGTAGCAATGTTCTCTGTAATTGATCTGTTTTGTCCTGGACAATGTCAACTTGATTGTCCGCTCTCAGCGATTCCATGACTTCCAAGGCTGCTAAATCTTCACCGGTTAATGCATCCATTGTGCATGGTTCATTCAATTTCTTTCTTTGTTTGAGAAAGTTTGGTTTAGACTTGAAGTATTTATGAAGTTTTAGCTTGCGGGTAAGTTTGAAGAGGTCGATACGTGTTTGCGTATATTCCATTTTGTTGGAAGGGCAAAAGGTAAGACCTAATTTTAACACTTGTTCTTCCGTGTTGGTTAGAGTCTTGGATGTAAGGTTCACGATGGTTAGGTTGTCTACATCCATTTCTTCCCTTTCCTGTTGCGGGTTGCCCTGGTTGGGGCGTTTGAACCTCCTGCTCCAACCACCCCTCCTTGTTGGTCTTTTTCTGCCTCCGGCGGTCTGCTTTTGCCACCTCGCAGCCAGGTTTGTCTCATGATGCGAAATTCCTCTTGAAAAGGGGTCTTTGCCATCATCTGATTGCTTCCATCATCCGAAGACTCCCCACCTGTTACTTCAGACTCAGAGGTATCGACTCTTATTGCTGTGGGTGTATTCCCAGTGGCTCTCAGTTCTTTACGAGGCCCTTCGAACTTTTTCGCAAAGGTGAGTACCCTACCCTGGGCATAATCACGTTCGTCCCTTTCAAACTTTTCTTGTTTTCTTTGCTTGATTTTGGCTTCATATTTAATGAGTCTTTTCTTCATCTGTTCTCTTAGTTCCTCGATTTTCTTCTTATCCTCCTCTTTCTCTATATCTGTTTCTATCTTTTCAATTTCCAATAATGCTTTGTCTCTATCACTCCATGCGAACTTAACTAGTATGAGCAGCATCCCCTTACTTGACTCGGCTGTGTGGGCAGCCCATTCATCCAGGAGTTTGGGGTCCAGATTTTCGTAGGCCGGGATGGTGTAAATACGTAAACCTCTCGGTACCCGATCCACGTCGATGTAACTTTGTAGGGAGGTAGCCTCCCACCACTTTCTGTGTTCTCGCTCATATAATCATTCTAATGCTGTAAATTTAGATGTTAAGTTCGTATTGGCTGGTACCACTTTACTGCCGACTCGTTGTGAATTCATTGATGTACTCCTTTTAAACATGCCTTCTGCCGCTTCGCGGCGTTCCGATACATTGAACATGATTCAGAGACGGAGTGTCATTTATATCTTGTTATAATCCTCCTTCGTCCTGCCAGAAGATATTACAGAACTGCGAGTTAAATAATGAAACCCGCTTACCAATCCTCGTCGCTTCGTCTCGGGCGTCCTCCGACACTCCGATACTGCCGCTTCTCCGGATATGGCGTTCCCACAGGCGGTGTCGCTGGTAATTCAATAGTAGCTCCGACTGCACCTCAGACCGGCGCACTCACGGACGGGTGCTTCGTACGCGGAGGTGCATCCGCGTTCAAATGATCGCTCACTCCTTCCTCCTTCCAGAAACAAGGCAAGCACTCGTAGGGGGATTATTCTTTTCAAATTTATTCAATTATCCGCTCTTAAAACATGACGCGTTTCGGCTGACACCTTAGTCTTCTGTTTTTAAGTTTCGCGCCACAACGCGGCTCACCTTTAAAATTACGGCATAGGTCACATGATGCACTTTACATTTTGCATGGAAATCAAAGACAGACCATTGAACTCGTATGTCTTGACGCCATATTAGAGAATGCAATTCCTCAATGGGCCCGATATACGGGGCAAACCTCACTAGGTAATTCACAAAGCGAAGCCAACAATAAATATATATTATTAATGGGTAAGAGGTTATATTAAGCCCCATTCTCATCTCAATATTGATCATGCCGTGGATCGGCTGAGACCTGAGTTCAATGCCCACAGGGGGGAACTTGAGGGATCTCAGGGGTTTTTTCCCCTGTGGTAAATGTAAGGCCTGTGTATACAGTAGAAGAACTCTAACGTATCAGGTTATTGGTCTCAAAAAGCTCAAAACCATAAATAAGTTTCTCACATGTAATAGCGCTTATGTGGTTTACTGTCTTGTATGCCCATGTGGACTGCGATACATCGGCAGTACTATTCATCCAGTGAAAATAAGAATTCTAGAACACATGAGAGCGATAGCTAAAAAGGATGCAACCTATTCAATGGCAAGACACTTCTCTGAGAAACATGGCAGTGACAGGGAGCTGCTAAGGTTTTTTGGGCTAGATCAGGTACCTGCTAATATTAGAGGAGGAGACAGGATTAAACAACTACGTAGACTTGAATCGAGGTATATCATTGATCTGAGCACTAAGATACCAAACGGAATGAACATAGGAGAAGAACTGGCAGTGCATTTGGGTGATTAATTAATCAATTTCTGTGTCAACAAAGAATGTTATGATTATCAGATATTTTTTATATTTAATGTGTAATTGATGTACTCATGGTGATTGGTTTTATGACAGGGTCGTGATGTACAATGGAAATGCGAAAAGTAAGCCGATACACGGCATGATACAAGCATTGAACTCAGGTCTCAGCCGATCCACGGCATGATCAATATTGAGATGAGAATGGGGCTTAATATAACCTCTTACCCATTAATAATATATATTTATTGTTGGCTTCGCTTTGTGAATTACCTAGTGAGGTTTGCCCCGTATATCGGGCCCATTGAGGAATTGCATTCTCTAATATGGCGTCAAGACATACGAGTTCAATGGTCTGTCTTTGATTTCCATGCAAAATTTAAAGTGCATCATGTGACCTATGCCGTAATTTTAAAGGTGAGCCGCGTTGTGGCGCGAAACTTAAAAACATAAGACTAAGGCGTCAGCCGAAACGCGTCATGTTTTAAGAGCGGATAATTGAATAAATTTGAAAAGAATAATCCCCCTACGAGTGCTTGCCTTGTTTCTGGAAGGAGGAAGGAGTGAGCGATCATTTGAACGCGGATGCACCTCCGCGTACGAAGCACCCGTCCGTGAGTGCGCCGGTCTGAGGTGCAGTCGGAGCTACTATATATGTATCTATATACACATATATACGTATATAGTACATTACCTACTGGCGGTCGCCAGTAGGTAGTTATAGTTAGGACCCTGTTTCCCTAGGAAAAGCGCAACATTCTATTTTGAATATCTTTGGCGCCGGTCGACGAATCCTCGCCAAATTTTCAAAATAGGTGGGGCACTGAGCTCCGCTCCTACTCTGAAAGTCTCTGGGGGATTCGTCAAGCGGGGGCTGAGATAAAAGGGGGGTCCCAAATCGCGTTTTTCCCATGCATTTTTCCATAGGACCTTTAGACACAGCTACAGCCCGAACGGCTGAACAGAGTTCCTTGAAATTTGGCAGAGAGGTAGTCCTCAGGTCAAGGAAGTGCCTTTTGTAGGTCTGGTGTAAATCTGTTCAGTAGTTCCTGAGAAAATAGCCTTTAAATCAATATATTTATCTGAGCCAGCTTACGGTGCGCTTAGGGCGCGCTTACCGTACGCGTACGGTGACGTGCGCGAGCGCGATTCTGATTGGCTGATAGATCTTAGTAAACATTCGAATCGGTCGAAACCAGGAAGCGGCGGCCGCCATTTTCTCTCTTGCACTCTGACAGGGGATTGAAAAACAAAGGGCAAAAACATGTAAAGGGGCAGTTTAGACAGCTCCCAAGCACCTAGCCATATTGAGGGAGTCCCCAATGATCCCCCAAGTGAAAAAAGGCAATTTTGTTTTTTTCGAAAATTTCGCCGATTACGCTTACCGTACGGGTACGGTAATAAATAATAATACAAAAAAAAAAATATCCACACTCTCACCACCCCATGTGCAAATGGTGCCCGAAGTGCACCATTTGTGCATGGCATATCTCAGGAAAGCAAAACATATATTTTACCTGTCACAACGATGCTCATCATATGTCCTCCATGTGCGCACGGTGCGCGAAGCGCATCGTGCGTTCATGGCCCATCTAGCGTAACGTGGGCACGCGGTGCGCGAAGCGCACCGCGTGCTTACTGTGCGCGCACGGTGCGCGAAGTGCACCGTGCGCGCACGGAACGAACTGCGTTAAGTGGGCGCGCACGCCACGAATGGCGTAAAGTAACTTAGCATTTAAAAAAACGTACAAATTCACTGAAAAAACCATAGGTTTCACACACGTTATAGTTAGGAATTAGCATTTAAAAAACCTTGCAAATTCACTGAAAAAACCATAGGTTTCACACATGTTATAGTTAGCTGGACATTTTACTGATAAAAAACCAATGAAATTCCCCCGTTATAGTTACTGTAGGCAACTATAACTCACGCGACCGTAATCCTCTGCTGATGACATATGTGTCTTTATGAAAAAAAAATATTTGTAATATATGTATAGCTAAAATTTAATGGAAGAAGAAATGGGCAAATAAGTGTCTAAATACAGTATTAGCATCAGCAGAGGATTACGGTCGCGTGAGTTATAGTTGCCTACAGTAACTATAACGGGGGAATTTCATTGGTTTTTTATCAGTAAAATGTCCAGCTAACTATAACATGTGTGAAACCTATGGTTTTTTCAGTGAATATATATATACATATCATCTACAAAGAGAAAGGGACTCTCTCTTTCTCTCTCTATATATAGATATACATATGTAGAAAAAGAGAGATCTCTCTTTCTCTATTATTTTTTATAGTTAGGGCTTCCTTGGGGGAACAGAGCAGGAGGACCGACCCCCTGCCAATTTTGCCGCCTTTTTAAAAAAAAAACAATCACTTTTTTTTACACAGGGGGTCGCCCACTACCACGAGGGTCGACCCCCCCAAAGACATCCCTGGTGTCTAGTGGGGTTTCCTGGCCATGGATCCACAGCCAGGAAACCCTTTCAGGAAGGCCTTGTTTGAAAAGGGAGACTCTCCCCTTTCAAACGAGCCCTCCCTGAAAGCTGGGGAGGCCGTTTCCGGCCTGATTTCCCCATCGGAGTTGAGCGCCGCCTTTCCTGCGGCTGTCCTCAGCTTCAGTGGGGAAATCAGTGACGTCAGAGCGCCTTGCGGTGCGCTGATGTCAAAGATGGGCGGGAGGGGGCGGGGGGACGCGGAAAGCCTTCCATGTCTCCCCCAGGGGAAATAAAAAAAACACTCTCCAGTGCTTTGAACTGGAGGTTTAAAGGGGGCACTCCCTGATGGCAGCCAATGGACGTGCGCCGCACCAGGGAGGTAGTGCTTGTGTTGGCCACTGGCCGACGCAAGCACCAAAAGGGTTAATATTTGTTTTTATTTTATTTAGCTATATAAAATGTATGCGTTAATAAATGTTATGTATTTTTTATATTTGTAATATATATATGTCTGTTCATTTTTAATAGCTGTGATATTTTGTTGTTTATTTTTTGTTTTTGATTTTTAAGTGTATTTGTTTGTGTTTTAGTTTTATGAATTTTGTAATTTTTTTAGTGTTTGTTTTAATGTTTGTTATATGTTATTTGTTTTTATTATTGAAAATAGTTTATTTTTATGTTTAAAAGTATTTTTTTGTATAGTTTATATGTATTTTATCAATGTTTGTGTTGTCGATATCATGCATATCGATATTTTTGCTGTAATGTATGTTATTTTAATTTTATCGATATTTTTGTGGGTTTTTTTGTCGATATTTTTGTCATCAAAATTATTTCAAATTATTTTTTTGTGATGTGTATGTTATTTTAGTTTTGTGTATTAGGTGTCAATATTTTTGTATACAATATTAGTGACTCACTAATTTTGTAGGTTGATATTATAGGAGTCAATGTTGTGTCAGTGATCCATTGAGGCTCAACACATCTTAATTAGAAATTGACTAACCCCTCAATCTTGTGATTCAGTTTAGGGCTGGCTTAGTTAAACAAAAAATGGGTATCTTTCATGCTCTGTAATCATGCCAGATCAGTCACATTTTGATTAGTAAGTTTTCATAGGTCACATCTCAATATCATTCTGTTTAACTAGACCACTGCTGGCTTAGACAACACAGTGATTAAATCTCTGAGCTGTGCTGTGAGTGCACCGAGTATGTACATCTCTCTAAGAAAGATTTTTTTTAAATTATTTTGTGTAGTTAGTCTAACACATTGCTAATAAATTACCAAATATTCAAGGAAAGAAACATGATAACTGGTGTATGAAACTGTGTAATCTTCACTTTCCAAGTAGCAAACCCTCTTGTCTTTTAATGCAACGTAAACTAATTTTACCTATTCCGCCCATGATTCCATCATTCTTAACATTATTTTCACTTTTTGTTTAACCTATTTCACCATCTAGATAAAGTTGGTGCTTGTTGTTTTAGGAGTCTACAAAACACAGGTCTAGAACACATTTAAAAGTGCTTTCTATTTCTATTTGCTGTTTGGAGGATGTATATGTGAGGCATAGAAATATCTTCTTTAAGTGATTTTACTTAATTTTATTCCTGTTAAGTCATCCAAATACTGGTGGTGCTGGTAGAAAACTGATCAGTTGGCTAACCTAGATAAGAAGTATTAGTTTCTCATATTTGACACACTTGTGAATCAACAACAGCAATGAGAGGTGCATTTAAAAGGAGGGCTCTCTCCGGAGCCATGTAATACCTCTGAGCACCCCTAACTTCTACAGACCAAGGAGCCTTTAAACATTCAGTATATTGGAGTGCTTGCACTTACGTCATCTGTGGGACACAGGCTTGAAAACCAGAGGAGCTTTTGCAGCCTTTCATTCTTATTAAGTCGGTAAAATAAATACAAATAATTTGTGTAATGCGAAATCCTTTTAATTCTAGAGCTACAAAAGTGTAACATCTTTCTATGCCATTTCTAACTGAATAGCCCACATATTGATTTTTTTTTATCTTAGGGCACCAGAATTTTTGGTTTGACATCCAATTTTAGTTTTTTCCAGAGCTCTGGAGTTACAGGTGCAGATTGCTCCGCTAAGCGGTCTGCCCCAGCCCTGCAAGCTTTTCTGAGGCTACTTGTATGGGCACCTGTATGCAGCATTGTGCAAACTTTTCATTTTTTAAATTTTCGGTCTTAATTACCAATCAGCCATCTTGTAAATATAAATAAACGTTTTCTAATATTATGCCAAAATGGTAGCTACTGCATAACAATATAGGTGCACATAAAGGCACACATCTTCAGCCATATATACATTCAATTTCTTAGAAAACGCCTGAAGCCTAAATTGTTGACTGTGGAACCAGTCGACAGGTTTTAATCCTGACACTCTCACTAGACTCCATTGTGTAATCTTGGGCAAATCCAGTAATGTTCATTATTCTGAATCTTATCTGAATAGTCTGAAGAATATTGCGAAATAAATAGAATTGCTTCACTCATCTGGGTACCTTGTGGCATACTTGGATGTTTAATGTGACATGCAACACCACACAATTCACTGCTATATAATTCAACAACACCCAACATAATCACACTCAACATAATACCACTCAACGCAACATTATTTAACTCCACATAATTTAACTCCCTCTATCTAATACCAGATAAATGCACCCCACATAAAACCACTTTATACCATATAGCAACAATCCACATAAATACACTCCACACCATGACACATAAATCCAGTCAGCATGATGTTGCTCAGTGCCAAACAGTTCTACGCCACAAAATTCAACTCCACACATTTTTATTCATACCACATACATCAAATACACACCTTAATACACACCACAGAATTCCACATCGTGCCACAAATTTCAACAGCACAGCACATAATTAAACTCCACTACATACCATTCCACAACACAAAATACCAATCCACATAATTCTACTCCATACTCAATACTACATAATTACTATCCACATAATTCCATTGCCCATCATGTCACATAATTCCACAACACAAATCCACTCCACACCACACTATCCCATGCCATTCAATTATGTAATTAACAGTTTCTATCCAAACCACATAATTCCACTCCACACACATCCATTTCACTCAATAATACATGGGTAAAAGACATTGTCATTTACAACGCCAATAGCTCTGCCTCTCGCACGCACTCTTCCCTCCTCTCTTATGTGGTTGACTTCAGGTCTTCGAGCACAGTTGCTTCCTTGTGCCTTTTCAAGTTTCCATTCCTCAATCCGACTTTCTCCTCCTCTTCTTGAGGTCTCTTCTGCGTACACAGGTGCACCCTCTGTATGCATCTGTGGCCTGCTCTCCCCATCTTTCTCTCTTTCTCAAATACTCTTACTGTTCTTCTATGTTGAGTTCATTCACCACTTCAAGTACAAACTACCTATCCCTCTCTATCTTCCTTTCTATCTATTCTGTGCAGCTTTCACCCCTATCTATTCACCGTGTAACATAATTCCACTACGCAAATACACTACTCACCACACAATTCCACCCCAAACAATTCCACAACTAACAATTCCAATTCAACCAACATAATTCCACTCCAAATCACATACATGCACTCCACTCCAAACTAAAACACTTGGGGGTCTATTACGATGGCGAGCGGACAAAGTCCGCCGGCCACCGTAATGGCAAAAGGGACCGCCCGCCATATGTGCGGCGGTCCTGTAATGCATATTAGGATGCCCCTGCCACACTGGCAGGCACATCCAGCATGTTTTACATTGCGGCGGGCGGTGCTTTCAGCAGCACCCTCCGCAATGTGAAAAAGGCATGTTATGCATTTGCATGCACAACGTGGCAGGCACTGTGTGGTGCCTGACACGTTGTGCATGCAAATGCAGGGGGGTACCACAGGTACCCCCCATGTGCACCCCCAACACTCATGGGGCCCGCAATGGGTCCCCACATGCAGACACTGCATGCCTTTCCATGGCAGCAACGCTGCCATGGAAAGGCACATCCCCGCCTGCATTCTAATATGGATGGCGGTGTCTTTCAGACACCGCCACCATATTATACCCCTTTTCAGTCCGGTCGACTCGTCGACCAGCAGAAAACCGGTGGACGGTCTTTCCGTCCGCCGGGGTCCCTTCCCACCATCGTAATATGGCGGGGGAAATGGTAGGCGGGCGGGGAGGAATGGTGGGTGGATCGCCACCACCATACGGGCAGTGGCGATCCGCCCACTATTATAATAGACCCCATAAATAGAAACATTGTTGTTTACAATGCCAATATCTCTAAATCTTGCAAACTCAAGATGTATTGCATTGAAAATGCTTATTTTTTTTAAGCATGGGGAGATTAAGTGATGTGCCTAGATTCACGGGATGTTGAGCCGACGCCAAGACTCGAACTTCGATTTCAAAGTTCCAAAGTCAGCAGTCCAACCGTTACCCAACATTCTCTCCTGCTCGAACTTGACATTGGTAAATCTATTATTAATCACCTCGTACATTGGAAGTAGTGACCTCCTGACTTAAAAATACTCTCAGCAATTTATTTATTTATTTGCTAGGGTAAGATATGATGTGAGGCATGATGTCAAGGTGAATGGGTCATACTAGGGTTATCGTGTCTACACTAATTTTGAATTATGTGACACTTCCATATCTCTGGCTAATGATCTAAACCCCAAGTCCCTCATCTTGTATCACACAGTCTTTCCTTTGGTGCTAGTAACATTATCAGCAAAACACACAAAATGATGGACGGAATGTTACACATTGGCAAAACATTCACCCCCAGTCACAGATCTGGGTTTAATCCATCGTTATTTTGCTCACCACGCCACCCAGTTCAGACTTGGCCATATGCAAATCAGTCTTGACCCTGTGCCTCATGGGAACAGTCAAGCCCGAACTGCCAAGTCATGTCTTCCCTTGACCGGAATCAAGCATCCTAGGACCGGTTTCAATGGGTGGACAGAAAGCTGGATGGTTTGTTCCCTGTGTGTGCGCTCCTGAGCTCATGGGCAATTTGTTGGATAATTAAAGGAGGCGGCGGTCCTGCTGTGAGGAGTAGCACCATCCATGGAGTATATGGAGGCTGTGAGCTCGGAACTGTATTCGGGTTCAATATGCAGCGCAGGGAACAAGGTAAACGAACTGGCTTTGGCGAATCTGGGGCCCACTTAGGGCTAATAATAAATTTGGTCATCAGACTGTACACACTGAACCTACTTAAGGATAATATATGTTCTGGAAGGGACCACAAGTCCCAGTATGCACCTCAATGTGATTGCACTTAGCAAGGATATATAAATGCATGCGGAAGTGACAACTGGTGAAACGGCCTTTGAGAAAGAGGGAGTCCTCGAAACGCGTCAGGTCTGATTGTTCACCCAGAGACAATAAAGCGAGATACCTGCAACAGAAAGCTGGATGGTTTGTTCCCTGTGTGTGTGCTCCTGAGCTCACGGGCAGTTTGTTGGATGGGTAATTACATATATACATTATTGTTGGTTACAAAAGATAGATAGTTCATTCACCACTTCCTTGTAATTAGGTGTATGAGAAAAATGTAATAATCCAATTAGCCCCGTACGAGTGTGTATTCTCACCCCAATTTACCAAACTACTGATCTCACACATGTTATGTTGACAAGAACACATTTTCACTCTTACTTCTGTAAAACTATATATATATATGTTACCTACGGGCGGTCGCCAGTTGGTAGTTATAGTTAGGACCAATTATCCATAGGAAAATTGTAACATTCTATTCCCAATAACTTTGGCGCCGGTTGACGAATCTTCGCAAAATTTTCCAAACTACTGGCCCGTTCTGGTCAGCTCCTATCCTGAAAGTTTGGGGGTGATTCGTCAAGTGGGGGCCGCGAAAAAAGGGGGGTCCCAAACACGTTTTCCACATGTTATTTCCCATAGGAAATTTTAGACACGGCTACAGCCCGAACTGCTGAATGGAATTACACCAAATTTTGCCAAAAGGTACTGTTTGGTTCAGAAAGCACCCTTTTTAAAAATGGTGTAAACCCATTCAGTAGTTCCTGAGAAATTAAAAAAATAGTGGGGAAAAAATCATTTTCCCATTGGAAACTTTAGACACTGTTATAGCAAAAACTGCTGAACGGCATTACACCAAATTTGGCAAAAAGGTACTGCTTGGCTCAGAAAGCGACCTTTTTAAAAATGGTGTAAATCCGTTCAGTAGTTTTTGAGAAATTAAGAAATAAAGATAGTGATATCTATGGCCGCGGAGGATCCGTGCACCCTCCCGATCACGAGCTTCATGCTAATTGGCTGTCAACACTCCAAACTAGGAAGTGTTGGCAGCCATCTTGTGCCTTGGTAGAACCGAGGCACAAAAAAGAAAAACAAAGGCCGGCCTATGGCCCCCCCACAGCCCCGGGGACAGCCACCTGTGGAGCTTGTTTTAAAAAAAAAAAAAAAAAACCTGTGTAGGGGGCTCGAGCCCCCCTACATGCCCCGGGGACCGCCACCTCCCCAGGGCACTAAGTATGCACATTGGGGGGACCCGTTACGAACCCCCCAGCCCCGGGGACCACCACCTCCCTGGGGCTTTGTAAATGGTGGGAGGAGGGCCACGCGGCCCCCCTCCTGGAGCCCTCGATGGCCCTGGGCCGGCTCCTGCAGTGTTCCGGTGTGCCCACCCCCGGGACACTGCAGTTTGCTATGGCCTTGCGGCTCCCTCCCTGCCATAGCAAACTCTGCTTTGGTTTTTGGAAGAGAGAGCAGGAAACCTGCTCTTTCTTCCAAAATCCAAAGCCGATTGCTTTTCCACATGGGGAGCTGCATCTTATCAGCTCCCCATGTGGAAAAGCAATGCGGGCTCCAGCAGGACGGGGGAGCCGGTGGGACCGTGGGGGGATTGGGGACCCCCACACGGTCCCTAGTGGATAGGGCCGGCCCTGGGGGATGGGGTCCCTGGGTCCAGAAGTGGCCTGGGAGGGGGGCCACGCAACCCCCTCCTCAAAAAACAAAAAAAACAACGGCCGGGCCAGGGGGATGGGGTCCCGGGGGCCATAAATGGCCTAGGGAGGGGGGCAACGCAGCTCCCCCTCCAGATAAATTAAGAAAAAAAAATGGCCATGCCCCGGGGATGGGGTCCCCGGGGCCGATTATGGCCTCGGGAGGAGGGCTCCCTCCCAATTTATTTATTTTTTTAAATAAAATTGGGGTCAGGCCCTGGGGGATTAGGTCCCCAGGGCCAGTAAAATAGGAAAAGAATGGGGGGCACACAGCCCCCCTTCTTAAAAAAAGAGACCAGCATCGTGCCGGAGGCCCCGCCTCCTCCCCGCGCCCCCTGGCGCGTTTGCAGATGGGGAACTAATTCCCCTTGAATACTGGGGGTCCCGGGGGCCAACTAGCCCACCAGGAACCTCCAGTATGCGTCAGGGAGCTGCGTTGCAGAGAGGTGTTCAGAGGCCATGCCCCTTTTTACACCTCTCTGAAATGCAGCTCTGTGGCGCTTACTTAAGGTACCTGGTGAGCTAGTTGGATCCCAGGGACCATCAGGATTCAAGGGGACTTTATCCCCCAACTCAAATCGCACCACAGGTGCATTTTTGCTCAGTGGTGAAGGGAGGGGGCGGGGCCTGAGGTGACATGTGTGCAAACACACCCTGTGGCGCGTTTTAAGTTGGGGAATTAATTCCTCTTCAATCCTGAGGGTCCATGGGGGCCAACTAACCCACCACTTACCTCCAGTACGTGCCACTGCGCTGCGCTGCGTTGCAGTGAGGTGGCCCAGGCCATGCCCCTTTTTACAACACTCTGTAACATAGCTCTGTGGTGCTTACTGAAGTTACCTAGTGGGCTAGTTGGACCCTAGGGACCCTCAGGATTCAAGGGGTCTTAATCTCCCAACTTAAAACGGCCACAGGGCGTGTTTA
The DNA here is from genome assembly GCF_964204655.1 of Triturus cristatus. NCBI lineage: Eukaryota > Metazoa > Chordata > Amphibia > Caudata > Salamandridae > Triturus > Triturus cristatus. Next base: position 1,376,908,345 of record NC_140590.1, read on the forward strand.
CACAGTGGTGAAGGGAGGGGACGGGGCCTGAGGTGACGTGTGCAAACACGCCCTGTGGCGCATTTTAAGTTGGGGAAATAATTCCCCTTCAATCCTGAGGGCCCCTGGTGCCCAACTAGCCCACCAGGTCAGTCAGTCAGTCAGTCAATACTTTATTTTGGCTATGTATAGCCATAAAAGTCAAAATATACAAACAACAATACATACAGGCCGTGGTATACAATATACAAACAATAATTTAAAAGGTGGTTATTTCTCCATGATTGAGCAATACCAGATAAGATATAAATAAACATATAAGTTAGTTAAAAAACAGAGTTCTTAAAATGAATAATGCTAAAAACTGAGGTAGACTTTATAGAATAAAACTGTAAGCAAGGGTAATCCATAATTCCTCCCTCTGCTTTTACAGTTTATAGCCAAAACGTTTCCTAGTGATATACACATTAAATAGAAATCTACTTATACCAAATACCATCACTTGAGAGGAGTTAGATTTTAGTATGCGCTCCGCTACTTTGTATGACTCAACCCCCATGTTTTTACAAAGGGGTTTAATCCAGCGGGTCCTCGATTTCTTATACGCTGGGCAAAAGAAAAGTATGTGGGCAATGTCTTCCCTAGCCCCAAGAGGACACATAAGACACGCATCCGAACCATTTTCCCCATCCCACTTACATGTGTAGGTGTTTATCAATAAAACCCCATACCTGAATTGTAGATAAAGTGATTTTGCTAAGGGAGGAGCAATCTCATCCATAAATTTCTCAAAGTTAGGTGAATCTTTTACATTTAGGAAATTCTGAGACAGAATACCAATAGAGGTTCCCAGGATCGTTTCACCATTAACGTAAGACCAAAAGGTATCCTTAAGGAGTTTTTTGGAAAACTGAGTTAAATTATGAGGCCCCTCCCAAAAATTTAAGAGCCCTAGTCTCTTAAACCACGTACAAATATACTTCAGCCATGGGGTTTTTAAATGCACATCCAGCTTGATTAATTCAATCAGACCAACCTTATAGTCTCTCAACTCGGGGGTTGACCATACCCTGATCCAATACAATAGAGGTCTTAATGAGGCTAAGTGCTCTGTTCTTTTGAGATTGATGTCCAAAAACAAGGGGACAACGGGAGTACGAGTCGGTATTTTAAGTAGACTACGCACAAAATTATTTTCAATCAACCCGAATTTGGTAGAATTACAATATCCCCATATCTCAGCCCCATAAAGGGCTGCTGACTGAGCCTTAGCTTTAAAAACCTTCCCGTGCTGGTGTAATAGCTTTGGAATAGCTTGCTCCGTGCTCCTTTAAGATAGGGAGTGAGTTTTGTTTAAGGGATAACAAACTTTTGTTCTGCTGGCCTCGCCAGGTCAATTTATTATCCAACATCAATCCCAAATAATTAAAACTTTCTACCTGTTCCAGTGTACGATTCTCTAAGAACAAGTTTTTTCTGCGGGTTTTTGTTGGGTTTATGGCCATGTGTTTTGTTTTCGTAGGGTTAATTTCTAACCCCTTTTCCACACAATAATTATGGAAAGAATTTACCAAATTTTGCAAGCCTCTCGGAGTCTGGCAAATAAGGATAGTATCATCGGCAAAAAGTAAGGAGGTAATTATTTCGCCGTCTAATTTCGGGGAGTCATGGACACAATTCCTCAGGTAAGTTGGAATATCATTAACATACAATGAGAACAATGTTGGTGCTAATACGCAACCTTGACGCACCCCTCTATCTACAGGGATCGCTTTGGATATTTCTCCAGCCTTTCCCCATCTAATTTTTGCATAGTTCCCTGTATGAAGTCTAATAAGTTCATTGAGTAACTCACCAGGAATCATTAAATTTCTTAAAGTAGACCATAACATCTTGCGGGGAACGAGGTCAAAGGCGGCCCTTAAGTCCATAAATGCCACGTAGAGACTGCCCTGCCTAATCTTTATATATTTCCAGCAAATGCACATAAATCTAAACACCTGATCAACTGTACTGGTTTTAGGTCTAAAACCTGCTTGGTATTTGGACAATAGCTTTGTCTCCTCAATCCAATCTAAAATCCTGTTTAAAATATGTCTGGCAAATATTTTTTGTAAAAGATCTATTAAACTAATAGGACGGTAATTGCTAGGATCATGGCGGTCACCTTTTTTAAAAATTGTTATGATTTCAGCCCCTTTCCATGATTCTGGGATTGGTGTACCGGCCACGATTGAGTTACTTAAAAAATTAATATATGGCCCCCACACTTTAACATCATGTTTCAGTAGGTCACCAGGGATTTTGTCGGGGCCGGGGGCTTTACTTATTTTAACAGCTAATAATGCCTGGTCTGTTTCTTCTAGACTAAAATGTAATAATGTGGGGCTGCTATCTACGTTAATGTCTACATTTTCAAGGGACAAATCATCCTTACTAATCATATAAAGTTTAGAGAAGTGATCACACCAGGTCGATTCATCCAGAAAAATATCCCTGGGTGATCTACCTTTCTTATTACCCTTGGCAATTAGATTCCAAAATGTACTTTGATCATGTAACTTAGCTGCACTCAGTAAGTCCTCCCAAAGGTTAGCATCCCATACTTTTTTAGCTTGATTCAGGGTATTTTTATAGGCCAGTCTTGCATTTTTTATGTCACTTTGGCTCCCATTTTTCACTGTAAGAATCAGCCGTGATTTTGCGTCCCTACAATCTTGGTTATACCACTGGTTTCCTAACTCTATATGATCCGTATTTTTATTCCCTTCTTTTGTATAGACTTTACTCAGAAGGGGGGATAATGCGTCGACCAACTTCAAATGTAAATCAAGAACTCCCCGGGTGCCTAGTAGAGGCATTTGGGGTGTCCCAATGATTTCACTGAATTTATTATAAATGTTGGACAGCGCTTCTTTTTTACCCGCAATATAAGACCATTTTATGGCGTGCCTATTGTTAGAAAACTGTATCTCTCCAACCGGGGAATTTAATGGTCCTTCTGCAGGTAATCTAAAAAGGAAAAGAGCAGAATCTAACCATAGTTGGAGGGGAAAGTGATCACTCTCTGTTCTGGAGTCAATCTTAAAATCAATTAATGATCTCCATAAGTTTCGAGAAGCCATTACGAAATCAATGTGTGATCTAAGACTTCCTTTAAAGTAAGTGGGAGCTGATGGACTATCTGAGGGGAAGCGACCGTTACATGATCTTAAATCATGTGACACAGTCATCTGTAATATCTGTGTGGCAGCTATTGAACTTTTAGCAAAGCTTAAAGCCTCCAGGGGCATAATGTCACTGGCAGCGTCTTGTTCATCAAACAATCTTTCAAGATCCTGAATGGGTTCATATTTACAATTGAAATCTCCACAGATTAAAAGCTGAGCGTTTTCTCCTAATCCTTCTAAGGTGGAATCCAAAATTCCTATTACCTTTGATTCTCTGTTGGAAGGATATGGTCTATTATATATGTTTAATAAATATATGACTCCTTTTTTACTGGTCACGATTTTTAATCCTAACAGGTCAGTACAGGGAATCGGTAGCTGGCTAACCTCTATTTCTAAGGGTGACTTTAACCCAGATGACCAACCCCCCGGATGCCCTTCCCCTATTTGATGGTGTCGCTTTAGAGCTGAAGGTTTTATATCCTACTCTGTAGGGGGGTTCTACCATCCAGGTTTCCTGAAGGACGATAATATCATGTTTTTCAATAAATGAACTTAATACCACGTCCTTCAGGTTCCTAGAGAGGCCAGCAATATTCCAGGACAGTAGGCTAACATTAGAAATGTCAGTTATTTTTAAAGGAGATTCCCTTGATCCAATGTCATCACTAACAGTATCATCCACTGGAAAGTTATTATCCACTACCACTTTATAATCATCAATATCAATTTTGTTGCCTAGTGACTCTACCCGTGCTACAATTAGCTTCGAAGCTATATCTGAACCAGCTTCAGCTTGCTCTCCCCACTGGTCTCCTGATGTCCCAGCTATATATGGCTGCCCATCCAATGGCTTAGTTGGGGACCTCAGTGCTACCAAAATTTCAGAGCCAAGTGTTTCACTACCTTTAAAAGTCTCCATTGGGTGGGAGACCAATAATGGGACTAAGGTTTTATTTTTATCAACCTCTGGGAGTCAATCATTTTCATCTAGTTCACTCAGGACTGTATATCTATTCTCCATAGGGATTTCAAATTTTGATGGATTATTAATACCAGTGAGTCTTTCCCTAATTGTTTTTTGTATTGGTCTATCTGGATGTCTATAGAAATAGGCCAAAGGGTGTACACTCACAGTATTCTCTCCTGATACAAGAGAAGCTGCCCTTAAAAGGGTGGTTGCCACATGTTGAGGGTGTCTAAAATTTATTATAACACAATCCCCCTTACATGTTTTCATTGAGTTACCTAACCAGTCGACTCGCCTAGTAGACAATATTTGGTCTGAAAAATTAGTGGGAAAACCACAATTTTTGTTTAACCAAGCAACTGATTTCCTCTTAAGTGAATCGTGTGTTTCATGTGGAAATTTAGAGGTTACAGGGTTAAGTGGAGGAACATTGGACAAAATGACCACGTAGGGTTCACAGGCTGGTGGAAGATTAACACAGTGTGATTTTTGTACTGTAACTCTAGGCCCCTTACTACTAGGTGGATCTATATTGGTTCGAATATCACCAACGACAGGTGGTAGTGATCTCATGGAACCAATAGAGGTCCCCCCCTCTGAAAAAGGATGTAGGGCAGTATAAGCGGATTGTAATGGTGCCTTAGGCAAAATAATAGGATGTTTCATTTCATCTAGAAGGCCACCCAGCCTCGATACCTCGGTTGACAAGGTTTCAATTTTATCTACAAGAGGCTTAATCATAAGCGCTAGTTTTTCTTCGAAGATTTTGGCTATAACCCCAGAGAGAACAGAATTCTCGACCTCGTTAAGGGTCTGTGTTTTAGCGTGAGCCACAGTGATTCTTCGAGGTTGATCTAGCGATGGCTTATAATGCGCACTACCCTTCTTAAGATGGGACTTTCTGCATTTCCTAACTGCTCTTTTCGGAGGGGATGAAAGAGATTCAAACTCTCTTGGGGACTCCAATAAACCTTGGCTTAAGGTATCGGCCTCATTGTCCACAATGGAATGAATCGAATTTTCCATGACAGAAGCTTCAATTAAAGGATCCCCTCTAGCAAGCGTATGGACACTATCATCTATACATAGCTCTAGATTATCTGCGAGAGTCTCCTTCCCTAACGACTTCCGTCTTTCACTATTAATCATATTGACTCTTTTAACCAAGTAGTTATCCATTGTTATTTTAGCTTTTGCCATAACAAGACGCTAGTTGCAATATTAAACAATATGATCAACAACACAGAAAAATCACCAAGGGAGCAGATTAAACACTAACGCAAAATAAATAATACCACAGTAAGTTAAATATCTTATGTTAAAAAAGTGACTACTACACTGGGAAATAAACCTATGTAATAACAACCTCATCAAACATTCAATGATAACTCGTGACTGACTAAGACCATTTAAAAATAAATATACTTGCAATTTAAATGTCCTCTATACAAACAAGGGGGGTGGCCCAACCCGACCTCCTCCGGCCTCCTAACGGCCACACAACGGCCCGCCCTTGGCCCGGGCTTCGCCCGGCGTCGACCCGCGCGCGATCCCGCGTCGCGGGGAATGCCCTCGATATTTGAGCGCCTCCTGGCGCGAAATCTGTGCTGGCGGTGGCGGCTTCCTGCCGCAGAGGCTCGTGGGGCTTGTGGTCCTTTCCCACACTGCGGCCGCTCAGAGGGGTGATGGTGCGGCGGCGGGGAGAATCCTTCGGCGTCCCCCAGAGCACAGGCAGCGATAGGAGATGATAGCAAGGTAAGGCCCTGACAGGCTGTAATTCCGCAAGACAAAGCCCACCAGGTGCTTCCAGTAAGCGCCACTGCGCTGCGTTGCAGAGAGGTGGTCTAGGCCGTGCCCCTTTTTACACCTCTCTGCAACACAGCTCTGTGGCACTTATTGGAGGTACCTCGTGGGCTAGTTGGACCCTAGGGACCCTCAGGATTCAAGGGGACTTAATCTCCCAACTTAAAATGCTCACAGGTCGTGTTTACAGAGTGGTGAAGGGAGGGGACGGGGCCTGAGGTGACGTGTGCAAACTCGCCACAGGGCTGGTTAGTCAGAGTCAGTTAACACCAGTACCCGTCTGAAAAAGTTATGGGCACAGGGTCATTTTGTAACAAGGCCTCTTTCTGCTCCTCTGTTGGTTCTTTCTGCACATCTCTTGCTTCTTCCTGCACTTTTCTTCGTCTTTGAGGACTTCTGTTGCTTCTTTCTGCATTTCTTTTTTTCTTTCTGTGCGTAGTTTCTTCTTTTATCACATGTCCTACCTCTGTAGGCATAGTTAGAAACTAGCATTTAGAAATTCCCCCGTTATAGTTAGTTAACTATAACTCGCGCACCCGCAATACACTGCTGATGACATCACATATTACATCACTCATGACATGGTCAGTGACATCACTCATGACATCACTGATATAACGGGGGAATGTCTATGGTTTTGTACGAGTGAAATGTCCAACTAGCTATAACGCCCCTGAAACCTATGGTTTTTTCAGTGAATTTCTAAAGTTTTTTAAATGCTAATTTCTAACGATAACGTGCCTGAAACCTATGGTTTTTTCAGTGAATATAGGTAAGTATAGATATACTACTCTTAACTCCACATCTACGGACCATGACAATATAGTGCAAGTTGATATTGTTGATGAAGTGGTATATAATTTTCTAGAAAACAGAGAAATTAATTAAAAATATGGCCATTATATGTGCATATGTTGGGCAGCTTATGAGTGAACTTCCATAGATGGACCAAGAAAACAGTGGTAGTTTCCTCATGATATCTGAGTAACCTCGGAATAAGCCGTTGGGCAATCTGTACAAAAGAGCTCTGTGTAACTATTCTTTCATTGTCTGCTTTTTGCGGGGACCTGCGTAGAAGGATGGATAGATTACGAGGGCTAGCCCGACCCCTTTAGGGCAATGTTCCTTTTCTGCAAGTCTGTTTAGGACAAGACAATTAGAACAGTTTGTCTTTTTAGGTTTAGCCTGCACAGCTCTTGTGCTGTGCTTGAAAAATCTATTGTTTTTAATATAACTTAAATGGGAGTTACATCCCGCCTCCTCTCTTTCCTGGCTTCTCATTGGTTCCTCTGCATGCTACTTACTTTTCCTTCATTTCTATTCGCAGTAGCATATTTTACTCCATTTACCAATGCTTGTTGCTCGTCCGCTTCTCTTATCAGTTTCCCACCGCCGAAATAAACTTCCGCGTTGGTAGAATTATTTTTTCATAAATAAAGTTTTGCCTCTTTCAGCTTTTTTATCCTGCAGCAGTTTTATATATCTGCAACTTATCACCGGGAGAGATTAAGTAATTTGCCCAGAATAATATGATGTTATGCAGGCGAGTGAGCTCTGCATGTTGCGCCACATCCTCTCCACTCACGGTGATGGTTGTCAGGGAGCTCTTTCCTTTGACCCTTAGTCCTGGATGGTGATTGATAAAAGCAGCACATTTTTATCATATAGTATAACCCGATGCATTACCAGTGCTTCTCTTTTCATGTTTTGTGGTTGCATTGGGTGCGTTTGGTGTGTGTTGGTTGATAAGCAACGATGTTTGTCCTAAATGCCTAAGGAAAAAAATCTCCCTGTGCCCCAAACCTTTGGATTTTGTTATTATTTCCCTGCTGTTGTGTGCTATGAGAACTGGCAATGAACAATTAAAAATGTTGGTGTGTTCACGCCCCACCTCGATGCTAGGAAAACACTCTTGTACGTAAAGGTGCATTCACAGGAAAAACAGAGAAACTAACTTCTCTAATGAATTTTTCATATTTTTTATTTCCTTATTTCCAAGACGTAGTCTTGTAGCAGATAGTGATTCTCACTCTCCTTACTCTCTTCCCTGCCCTCTTTCCTTCATCTCTGTTCCTTTCTGACCTACTTTTCTTCTGTGCTTTCCTCTGCCCCTCTTTCTGTCCTATTGTTCTCAAACATAGGCAAATCCGATGCATCACCAATACTTATTCAGGGGTGTATTTCCCCATGAAGTCATCCCCTTCTCACAGGGTTGGTAAAATTTCTTGCAGAGAAATGCATCTTTTAAAAATTTCATAAACAATGACTTATTCTGTAAAAAAATCAAGAAAATCCCACTGCTTTACCAGCGGGCAAATAAAGATATTGCATAGGCCAGACCCAATCTTTTTACATTTCTGAAACATTTCTAATACAAATACGATTTGATCCATCTTCACAGCTGTGGTTCTTTCCATTCTCTTCGTGAGGTTGCCTCTTTTCCAGCACCTTCAGTAGACCTGAAGCAGCTGTCTTTAGCTGGCCTGCGTGCCTCATCTATTTACATTTCCGAGGGGTGTTAGTTTAAACTACATCACACTATAGGCATCTCTGTGTAACAGAGGTTACAAGATTTGTGAGTTTTTCAGGAATATCCACACTGCTCACATGTCAATTGATGGATAAACATTGGTTTGGTGTTTACATCACTGATGATCCAATGTCTTAAATTGGTGCACAGTGGTGGGATCTAGTATGTGTGTTTGTGCAGTGCCACTCAGTGATTATTGTAAAACAGAAAAGCCCTAATAATAATCTGACATCTAAATTGATTTCTCCTTGATTGGCCATATTGTTCCTTTTTCTAAATTTAAGCCCTGTCCCACATTTGTGCACCTGTGACTTGGGTTTGGAAAAATGGAGTTAGAGCTCAGAAGCACTGATACTCTCAAAGCGTTGAAGAAACTCTGCAAGGAGAGAGGGCTGGTCATGGGAAAAGGGGCCACAAAAGTGAACTTTCAATTAGCCCTCAGGGCTTTTAACTAGGTCTGCAGAATGCAAGCTGAGACAGAAGAGCAGAAGGGGATGACCCTGAGGGTGAGGAGATGGATATGGAGGATGAAGATGAACAATTTATTAGCCTGGTCACTGTTCCAGTGCTGCTGTGTGTCCTCCCACAACCTGCCCACTGAGGAGCTGAAGTACAGACGAGGTGAGAGGGAGCTTCAACTGGAGGTGTCCAAGCTGAAATTGGCTGCAGAGTAGAGAAAGCCTGAGGCTGACAGGGCCTTGGAGGAAAATAAACTTTAGTTGGATCATGAAGTGACAAATGCAAAAAGAACAATTGATAGACAGAATTCAGCACAATGTCATATATTCACCCCAGTACAGAGATCTGAGCTTAAATCCATCGTTTGTTTGCTCCCCGTGCCATTCCAGTTTGAATCTAGCCATATGCAAATCAGTCTTGACCCTGCATCCAATAGGAACAGTCCAGCCCGAACTGCCAGGCCAGGTCCTCCCTGGACAGGAAACAAGCATCCTAGGACTGATGGAATGATGGATTAAACCCAGATCCTTGTGACTTGGAATGAAAGTTTGCTTTGTCCAGCATTTCGTCCATCAATTGTTTCTTTTGCATATGTCACCCTAAGTGGGAATGGTATGCCCAAATGTGGGTCAAATCTCACTACACCACTGGATTCAAGCTAGCCTGGCTGATGAAGGGTGATGCCCTGAAACTGGTCCCAGGATGCTTGATTCCGGTCCAGGGAGGACCTGGCTTGGCAGTTCGGGCTGGACTGTTCCCACAAGGAACAGGGTCAAGACTGATTTGCATATGGCTGGGTACAAACTGGTGTGGTGAGCAAAAGAATGGTGGATTAAAGCTAGATTCTTGTGATTGGGGGTTTCCTGCAGAAATGGTGGCAGCTACAACATAATGTCCAATGGAGAAAGAAAGGTCCACATTCCTAAAGACCTGGTACCTAGTTATGTGGTGTGGGGTGATACTGACAAGTAGTTTGCTGCATATGAGGTAGCCCTGCATAAGCATAGGGTGCCAGACGAGGACTGGGGTACAGTCTCTGAATGTATGTGCCAAATGTTGGGTGGGATACCTTCTTATGCTTAGAGGTAGTTGGCTAGATGTCCCACGTTCCCATGAAGGCAGCCCTTATCAGCAAGTTTGGGCTCACCCCAGAGAAGTATAGATGGAAATTTAGGGACAGCTTGAAGCGGTCTAACCAGTCTTGGGTGATGTTGAATGAGTTTGGGTGAGGGGCAGCAATGTGAGTGATGTTGATTGGTAGTTTACCTAATTTTAAGAGAGCACTAAGTAATTGATTTACAAAGTTGCGCCAACCCCTGCTAGACACTAAGGTCACTGTGCGTAAGTAGCTTGCAAGGGAGGCAGACATCTGGATCAACACTGTGTGAGGAAACCTACTCATTCTCCACACCGTACCACCCCAAGACCGATGGGTTTCTTGAAAGGTTTAACAAGACCCTGAAGCGCATGATAATGGGTCTTCCAGAACCCAGGAGGCATAAGATGGATGTCCTCTTTTCATGTCTACTTTTTGGGTACTGGGAGGTGCCTCAGAAGGGAGCGGGGCTCAATTCCTTTGAACATCTATTTGATCACCTAATGCTTGGACCTCTCATTATTGTCAAGGAAGTGTAGCCTCAAGCTCCCAAGAAACGCTTTATGGATGGAGTGAGCTACATGTTGGCACTCAGACCTCAGATTAAACACTTTTGTAATAAAACCACTGAGAACCTGGAGGCCAGCCAGCAAGTGATGAAGCACTGGTATAACCAAAAGGTTACTCTTGTGGAGTACTAAACTGGCCAAAAGATGTGGTTTATGGAGCCTGTGGAGCTCTGGACCTTAAAGAATGGGTGGTCAAGACCCTGTAAGGTCAGAGTGGAAGAGGGATGTCACCTACTTGATGGACCTCAAGACATCCAAGATCCCCTTTATGGGTACTGCATGTAAACCACCTCAAACTCCACTTTGGGAGGTCTGAAGTAACCATGCTCCTGGTGACAGATGATGGTGTGGAGGAGGAGAGTGAATCTCTCCTTGACCTCCCGTCTGTCAAAGAGCAGGATGGGTCAGTGGAAGGTGTGGTCCTCTCCCCTACTCTGACCCCAGAGCTGCTACTTGTTAGGGCAGTTTGCCTCGATTTTCTGACTTGCCTCCGGGCTCACCACTTGGTGTACACATGATATTGATACTGGAGACAGCATGCCTTTCCAAATCAAAATGTATAGGCCATCCAACAAAGTGAGAGCCAGTATTGAGGATGAGGTATCCAAAATGCTGGTGATAGGAATGATGGAGCACTCCAACAGTCCTTGGTTCTTAGTTCAGTCCAGTGGTTTTGATACCCAAGGCCCCCCTATTGGATGCTGTACCGGATCTCCAGTTTAGTGTGGATTACATGGGGCTCAACTCAGAAACCAAGAGAGATGCTCACCCAGCCTCCAAGCTGATGAGCCCATTGACCAGTTATGAGCTGACACATTTCTGAGTGCATTTGATTTATTATCATGGTACTAGCAGATGCCCTTAACCAAGAGGGCCAAAGAGAGGTCTTCATTCTCCACTCCAAGGTAATATTTCTAGTTTAGAGTGATGTCCTTTAGGTTAAATAATGCCCCTGCCACCTTCCAGAGGTTGGTCAACCAAGTCCTAGCTGAACTGGAGGACTTCAGTGTTGCCTACTATGCTACTTTTATGGCATTGCAGTATTCACTTCTAGTTGGGATGACAACCTGCACCACCTCTGGGCAGTGCTTCAAGTTCTGTAGAGGGCGGGCCTGGTTAGATAGTCCAGGGTTCTGTGATTTACTTGGGTCACCAAGTCAGTGGGGACAATGTGCAGACCCTCCAGGCCAAAATGCAAACCATTCTGGCTCAGGACACCCCCCCCACCTGCCCCCAAGACCCAGAGAAAGGTGATAGCCATCTTAGGCCTCACTGTTTACTACAGGAGATTTGTCGAGGGATGTAGCCCCCTTGTTGCCCCCCTGACTGGGCTGACTTACAAAAAGCAGCCGAAGAAGGGGATCTGGAAACATGCATGCCAAAATACTTTTGACCCCTCGTAGAAGGAGACCTGGTGCAGAGTAGCAGTGACCAAAGGATGAGAATTCTCTAAAGAGTTAATTGAACAAACAGACACATCATAGCATGGCATTGGGCCTGTTCTCTCTCATCTGAAAGATGGGAGCTTGGTTCAACCCTTAGCCTTTATGAGCAAGAGGCTACTGACCAGGGAACAGAGGTGGAGTGCAACCAATGGGAAACCCTTTGCAGTGGTATGGGCTCTGAAGAACTTTAGATCATTCTTTTTTGAGACTCACTTCTGGGATCAGTCAAACCACAGACCCCTCAGTTGGCTAATGCAGAGGAGGGATAAGAATTCCAAACTGATATGGTGGTCAAACTGCCTACAGGAAAAGGACATTACAGTGGAACATTGCCCAGGGACTGACCACACCAGTGCTGATGGTCTTTCCAGGGTTCAAGGAATGAGAACTCCCATTAGAAAGGATAGTTCTCAGTGCTTTCAGCTGGGGGGGACCTGACATCCTTTGCGTGGTATTGCCCAAACATTTTGCCTTCACGTCCTGATTTTTGGCTGAAACCATTTTTGTTGGCATTAGGACTCTGTGCAGTTTACCCCTGCTAACCAGGGCTAACGTGCTTGTGCTTAAAGCTTAGTAACATTGCCCTATACCTAATTGGCACAATTAATTTACTTGTAAGTCCCTAGTAAATGGTATTGCCTGTACCAAGGGCCTTGGCAGCAACACTCATTGTGACACCTACTAAGGTAGCACTGTAAAACTTTTCTAGCGCCTGCCACTGCAGCCTGTAGTGCAGTTTAAAGGCTGAATTTCAAACTAGCAAAATAAACCTTGTGCCAGACCTAAGACTTCCTTTTTAATGCTCATAGGTCAACCCTGAGGTAGGCCTTAACCACTCCTAGGGTATGATACATGGTAATTAAAAAGTAGGACATGCATGTTTAAGTTTTACACGTCCTGGCAGTTAAAAATCTTGAAGTGGATTTCACTATTGTAAAGCCTTTCTCTCCCACAGAATATCACTGGGTTACATTATTACATTTAATAAGTGCTATCTTCAGATTGAGAGCAAATAGAGATATGCTGTCTACACTCAAATTACCTTTACGTTAAAATCCTCTTTAATGAAGAAGTCAGATTTTAAGTTGCAATTTTTAAAGTGCCATTTTTTTGTCCAAGTTAACTGTGTGCCTTTCTTTCATTGTCCTGGGTCACATGACTGTAAATGGCTCTCCAGTTGGTTGTGTATTGCATCCGGACAGAAAGACAAAAAAAGCCTAAGTGTGAGGGGAGAGGGTCTTCCTGACATGAAAGCTGGGGAGAAGGTGGCGCCTGCCCTGATTACATTTCAAAGGGACCCACATGAAGCACACAAGGGAACCTGACACAAGGCCTGCCCTTGCCTTTGTCACCCGCAACATTGTGAGGCCGGGACTAGGGGAAGGGTAAGAACTGACCATAACCAGTTTTATGGGCAGGTCAGGGAATTCCCTCCACACAAAGGCTTGCACCAGGTATACAAATGGGACCTTCAGAATCCCAGAATCCATCATCAGAATACTCCTGTGCCTGTGAAAAAATCAGAAGAAGGACTTCTCTGATGCCACAAGAACTGCCCTTCTGCTGCAAGGACTTCATTGCTGTCGGAAGAAGAAAGATTGGACTTGCTTGCCTAGATCTCAGGCTACCCAGAGTGACTCCATGGGTCAGCTAGCTGATCTTCGGTGTGAGCCACAATGGCAATACAACAGACTTTGAAATGTATTCTGGCAGATTAGTACATTCCTTTTTATAGCCTCTAGAGGCCTCCTTGCAATTGACTATCTGACCAGCACCAACTCGACCTGCCTAGACCTGCCTGAACCATGCTGATGGCCTCTACGGGAGCAAGCCCATATCCCCAAGAGGTGCCCCAGGTCCTGGACCCTGAGCTCGCATCAGTGTGAAATCCTCCTTAAGAAAAAGTGAAAATCCTGAAGTTTGAGCTACTCGCAACCACAAAAGTGACTTTTTTGTTCTGAGAATCAACCTTCCTCAACAACTTAAAATGCGAAGCTCCAGCGGGACCTGCTCTTTGCACTGCCAGCAACTGTCCGCGAAGACTGGCAACGCAAGACCTGCACTTCAAAACAACGACCATCCTCGATGATCAAAAGAGAAGCTCCAGCCATGACCAGCTCTTTGAGCTACATCAACAACCCATGATGCTCGACATACTCTTTGAGCTGAAGCCTTCTCCTTGAGGCCCAATTCAATGCTAACAAAACTCTTCACGCTGGACTTGAGAAGGTAACTCTTTAGCGGGACTAACCTGGCCCCTGTATCTGGCCCATGCTCCATCTCACCTGGCCTGAATTTCTGACTTTCTCCTGGCCTAGCATGATCAGATAACCGCGGCTGGAGTTTTGTTCTTTTTGGTCCAATTTTCACTTGAAAGTTTAAAAATCAGTATCTTCAGTTCTGCTGACTGGATTTTTATTATATTGGCATCATTTTATTTATTAAAATGTACTCTAGTTTTTAAAATGGTTTGGGTTTTTTCTTGTGTTGTGTTTCACTGTATTAATGTTTGTGTGCTGAATAAATACTTTATACATTGCCTCTAAGTTAAGCCTGACTGCTTTTGTGCTAAGCTACCACAAGGTTTAGCACAGCTTAACTTGTTGACTGTCTGTCGTTCACCCTGACAAGGATTGTGTTTATTATTTGAGTGGGGCTTCCACTCCGCTCAACAGATAACCCAATTTCCTTCAGAGGCATTATACCACAGGCTCTTCACTTTTGCAGGACCACACTTTTCAGCCTGAAAATTCACGTGAAGCTTTATCATGCAAGCCTGCCATTTGTTAATTATTGATGAGGCAGCTGAATAGGTTATACTATTAGATGGTATCATACCAAAATCATTTCTCCTGCCCTCAAGAACATCTTTTATGCTTATTTGTTCTTATTATAAGGGACTTTTCCTTCTTGGTGAAACAGTAAGTGCACCTGCATCTAATTTATGGCCCAGGCCAAAAAATTTCTGAAACGCTTGAGACTACATTGACCCGTTTGTCAACAAAGCACTTCTAACCAGAAGAAAACAATTGACATTTGCCACTTTGGGGAATAGTATCAAGGAAACACAATAAATATCACATTTCCTGCTTTGCGTGATTCTGTTTAACGCCGCGTATCGCCGGATTTAATCGCCGAGATATCGCATTATTATCAATGCAAATCTCCACGGCGATTAAATCCAGCGATAGCGGCTTGAAACAGAATTGCGCATTTCCTTGATAATATGCCCCGTTGCCTCAGCCGTTCAATCCACCTGCCATTAAAAGTATGGCTAGGTCAGTTTCTTAGCAGGTGTTACAAACCTGCGATAACCGAGGTTAGTGCGGTTTATTTTATTTTATCCAGGGTTTGCACGAGGCTTGATAATTAGGCCTGGGCAAAATTTCCGTTCCGTTCGCGGAATTTGCGATAATTTGGCATTTCCGCGTTCCGCGGAGAGCGCGGAAATGTCAAAATTTCCGCATTCCGCAGCTTTGCGATAATTTGGTTCTTGCTCGCGCTGTAAAATAATACATTCTCGCGCGCGCGCGATCGCCTTACCTGAATCCCCGCGTTCGCCAACAAGTTTTCCCGATCCGGTCGCGTTCTCCATGAGATGTTGTATTGTTTTAGCCATTTGCGCTGTCTCGCGACAGTTCGCGTCTGCAGTGACGTCATGCGTCGCGCGATCACGTCTTTCTTCTCGCTATCATGCACCGCGAGACAACTGAAAACAAGATGGCCGCGCCCGCGAGCAACCGCAGGGGTAAGTTAGCGACCCGTAACCATGCAGAAAATATCGCGAACGGGCGGGAAAAAAACTTCCGCATCTTCGCGATATTTCCGCTTGTTTGCGGAGATTTTTAAAATTTTCGGGATAATTTGCGAAAGTCGCTTTCGCAAATTCCGCCCAACCCTATTGATAATCTTGCGCTGCAGTGTCAGTGCGGATTTCCATTGAGCAATGGAAAGGAACGCCTACTTTGCATGTAATTAGCGATATTCATCGCTGACATGCAAAGTGCGTTTAAAGGGCTGCTTAAACAAGGAAACATGCGTAAGCGTGCCCTTGTTGATTCTGCGATAGAATTATCGCCGCTTTTTGGCCGAAAACCGCCGCTAAAGCGGCGATAATTCTCTTGATAATGTGCCCCTCTGTCCAGTAGCGGCCCGTGGTGGGAGTGCTGCTGGGCGCTGACGTGGGGCGGGGGAGGGGCAGGGTGGGGGGTAGTAAACTACGGATTATGGCTGATTAGAGGTAAGTAAAGCTCTGTCACTTACGACAAGATGGTTTTTCACTGGATGGAATTTTATCTGTCGCGAAAAACTCGGTGGTTTCACCAACAAACCCTGGTGTGTTCCTGCACCCCCTGGTACGTAAACACCAGCCACAGAATGATCCAAAATGGTGTTCTTCACTCTGGATGACTGCCAGTGTGGGCCTCAGTGCCAAAATAGCAGATTTTGTTAATTGGAATGGTTGCTTTTTTTATTCTTTCTGAACTCATTTACCAGAGTTAATGAAGCACCGATTTGCAGTCGTGTGCTGTAAATTATCAGCACATTTGTTTGCCAGTAGTGACCCTTTCATTATCATATACAAGAGCAAAGATCAGAATTTCTCAAACCGGAAGTTATCACTCTTAAAAAAAAATTAACGGATTTTTTACAACAATGCAATGCTGCAATTCAGTGTCAAACGGCTTGCACGTTTCATCACAATGAAAAGCCGTGACCCACTGGGACATTGATTGAAATTGAATTCGACAGATTGTTTAAACTGCACAAGACTATTTTGACAATGTGAACTTAATTATCTGATTTTTAAATACAGTCGTCTACGTTCCTTCACTGTAAAAATGAATTTAGCAGATTTGTTCCCTGTGAAAATAATGATCCGAATTTGCGAGCCACTTGCTGGATCCCATTCAGAGTAAATTACATTAGCCCATTTTAAACCAGTGCAGGCTGTCTTTCATTGCAGAGATAATTATACCGTTTTCAGCACAGTTGTAGGTTCATTCAGAGGTTTCTGATTGGCAGACTATCATTTCAGTGTACAGTTAATTAACATAATTAGATAGAGCTATTGTAATGCATCGTTCAGGCTATAATAAGATGAAACGAGTCCTCACTTAAATTGCTTTTTGATTACCTTCACAGGTAGGCATGTAATGCTAAAGGTGACTTCTTACTTGCATATATCACGTTGTTGAGCAATCCAATACTTACTGGAAAAGGTTTTCCAGGACTATCATTGTGTCTACAAAAGGAACATGTGAAGCTGACAGATTACACTTCAGAGGGGCACATGCATCAAGCATTTTTGCCTTCGCAAAAGGGCCGATTCGCAAAAAATGCTTTTCAGATACAGCAAATCCCAATTTGCGATTCGGTAACGAATCACAAAATGGGTTTGCGATTCGGTATTTGAGGAAGGGGCGTGGTTTGGGCGTCCCTTCCAAATACCGAATCCTAACGTTTTGCGACCGGGATTGCGGTCGCAAAACATTTGCATATAACCACCCAATTCAACTAGGTGGTAACCCATTTGCAAATGGGAAGGGGGGACTCCTTCCCCTTTGTGAATGGTTGTAAAAGCATTTTTAAGAGCAGGCAGTGGTCTCACAGACGACTGCCTGCTCTTAAAAAATGAAAAGAAAACTTTTCATTTTACTTTTTGTTAAGCATCTCGTTTTCCTTTAAGGAAAATGGGCTGTTTTACAAAAATAAAAAGATTGCTTTATTTAAAAACAATCACGGACATGGTGGTTTGCTTACCTCAGCAGGCCGCTATCCCCGTGACTTTTGCAATTCCTAGGGGTCGCAAATTGCAATCTACCTCATTAATATTAATGAGGTAGAGCGATTTTTGACCCCCTAGGAATCGCAATCTGAAACTCTTTGCGTTTTATACATTGTAAATTGCAATTACCTAATTGTGATTCTCAGGAACTCGAAATTAGGTATTCGCAATTTACAATTTTGATGCATTTAGCTCAAAGTCTGTTGTATTGCCTACAAGTCATGTCAGGGCACTAAACATGACTACTTGACCTCTACACCCCAATCAAACCTTTCCCACACTACAGGAGAAATCCCATGCCCAGGTTCACAATAGGATAGCTTCACAAGGAACGTACACACCAATAGGCATTTTCAGCATATGGATCAAGTCTATCTAATGGATGCCCCTTTTCTCCTCTATGGTTCCTTTCAGCAAAGGTCTGTGATTTGAGGGTATCATTAGATAGAGGCTGCATACCTTGATGATGTATATAGCATGCAACCGCTCTTAGAGGACAGAGTTATAATTTATAATTACCCTAAATAAAAATGTAAAATATATAAACAAGCATTGTCAAAGTCAATTGGTCTCAGCAATCCCAGAGGTATTGGCATTGGCATTGTCAATGTCTTTTAGCCATGTTTAGTTATAGTCCCTCTAACAGTTAACCTTTGGACTTTGTTTCAAGCTGCGCAAAACGCAAAAAGTGGCAGGATATGAAACAGTAAGTGCTTAAGTGAATAAAAAATGAATAGGCAGATAAAAGATAGATAGGCAGATAAAAGATAGATACACAGATAAAAGATAGATAGATAGACAGACAGACAGACAGACAGACAGACAGACAGACAGTCAGACAGACAGACAGACAGATAGATAGATAGATAGATAGATAGATAGATAGATAGATAGATAGATAGATAGATAGATAGATAGATAGATAGATAGATAGATAGATAGATAGATAGATAGATAGATAGATAGATAGATAGATAGATAGATAGATAGATAGATAGAAGAGGAAAAGAAACATTGGCATAGCCTATAGGTCTCGCCTTTGGGACCTTATAAGTGTTTAGTTATCCAGCACAATATCCTTGAAAACAACATCAAGTGTTGCATGGCTAAACATTTATAAGGTCCCAAAGGCGAGACCTATTGGCTATGCCAATGCTTGTTCTGTTTACAGTTGCATCCCCGTGCAAAAGGAACACTCGCAACATTGGGACTTATTCCTATAGTAATCTGTTTCAATTTCACAAAACAATGTCATGTGTGGATAGAATTCCTTCTTTGAAAAACCTCCTGAACCATGTTCCCTTATCCTTTCTGTGATTAAGCTTCAGGTCACCAGTGATATGTCTGTCATTTCTATTATGGGTTCATTTTAATGATGATTCGACAATTAATGCTGGTGTTAATGGGACAATTGCTCTTGCTTCCAGAAAATAATGCAAGGGTCAAAGTTCACCTAGACTAATAGAACTAACAACCTCTCGTAAACGGAAGATTAGCCAGGCAAGTATTGTTCTTACTTTGCAATTTAAGTTATGGTTTTAGATCGAAGCATTTGTAAATTATTTACTGCACTGATGAGGAAACGACCATATTTCACAGTATCTCCTCGTTTGTATAAGTGCCATGGAGTACCCTACTGATTGCTGAAAGCTGAGTTTGGAGCATTAAATTATACATTTCGATTAAATGTACAGTACATGTGAAATTATCAGTAATTACCATTTTGTTCAAATCATCCAGTCTTTTTTTATCCCCCATCTTTTTATTGTGCAAGTGTTTATACGTGCGTTTAAAAGAAGAAAAAAACCTTTTCTTTTGAAAATAATTTTTTTCTAGTGTTTGCAAGTATTGTGGAGGTTGACTTGGTGATATACTTCCGGTTCTAAAGGTCGTGGTGCCTCATGGCCATTGTTGGTTCAAAACGAATGGCCACATTAGGATCAGTAAAAGGAGATGAAAGTGAGTCTGCGTGTCACTGTCTGCTGCTCGTAGGAGGTCAGGGAGGATGCGCCATATTTGAACAGAGCAATGAATTTGCTACAAAATGTAAACAATTAATTATGGAAAGTTGTAAAGTTTTATTGCTAACCTCCTAAAAGAGTAATTACAAGCTGTAAAAGGTTATGAACAACTCACTCACTAAACTCACTCATTAAGCATTTCAGCTCGGCTTCACTAATAGAGGCTGAAAGCTTTCCTGCGGATTGAAATACCACATTCTGCCAGGATGTGCAGATCACTTTTTCAATTCCATGATGAAGTATGCTGGGTTTCTCCAAAAAATGTAATTGATAAAAAGGGAATTGACTTCTGTTACTGCCAGTCCAGTGAGGCCTATCATCTACCCACACTTACCACGTCACTACTTCGATGACACTACTTTTCATTTGGAGTGCGGTGTCTTTCCAGGAGCATCAGCTTTCATTGTCGGGCTGCAATCGACTAGACTTTAGGACGAAAGAGAAAGAGTTTCTTCCATGCAAGCTGGTATGTCAATGTAAAGGACTTAAAAAACAAGTCACATACCACTAATGGAAGTGTTGCAATTTGCTAACGTAAAAGCAGCATGAAGGTTCTAAAAGCCCCATACCTGAGGATAAAGCGCAGCGGATTGTTAAAAAGTAGCGCCATGAAAATGAAATAAGTCACATGCCGAGAATGTAGCACAGCGGTTAAATGCATTAAATGCGTGTTAACCCGCAATGTCCTAAAGGGAAAGAGTGAGAAAGAGAGAGAGGGGGAGAGCGAGAGAGAGAAAGAGAGAGCGGGTGAGACAGAGAGAAAGAGAGAGAGAAAGCGAGAGGAGATAGAGGAGAGAGAGCACAGGAGTGCTGCGTGGGTGCTCGTGCAGTCTGCTCTTTTTCGAAGCACATACTCGTGCTTGTGGCACACCCCAGCGTGCTCCCGCAAGGTGTATGCCGCCACAAGCACGAGTATGTGCTTCGGAAAAGAGCTGAACGACGGCTAAAGGTCTCCTAAGAAGCGCATGCGCGCTGCGTAGGCGAGACCTAAAAAAGGCGACAAAGATTCTGGATTCGAAAGGGAGATGGGTTTTATCAACAGCCAGCCTTCCCTTGCCGAGCGCCTGAAGTCCTTCCCAGCTGCGCTTTAGTTCTGCACTTAAAGTAACAGACAAACGGGTTGTTTTAGTCATTACTTATTCATTTTAGTTTTTATGTCCGTTGCTCTAATGACTTGACTCTCAGTTTCCTCCTGACATTAAGTGGGGTCTGGAACTTGCAAATGTTGGGGCAGTGGTACAACCGCCTAATACCAAATGCATACTTGAGTTGGTTGTTAGGGTCTCCTAATATTCGATGCATCGGTGCCTTACCATGGTACCCTTTGATCAAGACCGTTTCATTTGACTCTCGCTGTGTGAACTATTCGGTTCAGAATAAAGTAGAGGAATTAAATCTCTCCATTCAGAATCCACCAAGAAATGCAGAGTTGCAAGAAAAAGACCATGTACAATTACTCAATGGTGAGACACACTTTTTTGTAAAAATTGTTACTGCATTCAGATGATCGAGTGATGAAAATTATTCAAAGCCTCTTGCTAATCGAGACAGTCAAGGTAGTTAAATGCAAATATTGCTGCTGAGAACACACCTTAAAACTCTGCGTCAAAAGCGTGGGCACACGAAAAGCTGACAAGTTTACCCAAGAAACACTGCTGGGCCTAATTGATGACAGGCACGAAGAGGGATTGGTTGGCACTTCTCTCAGTGTGCATGTCAGTTTGACCAGCCATCTTAGAATGGCCAAACCGACACACACTGACATCTCTTAAACTCAAGCTGCATTGCTGGGTGTAAGGAACAGTAGGCACAGAATCCCAGTCTTCCGGGGAGTTGAAAACCAATCCACTTAGGCCAATTCCAGTGCTTCTCTCATGCTGGGACCAGCATGAGGGAAGCAACGGGATTGGCCATAGGGTAGTATGAGAGCCTCAGCCTGTGCACAGCATTTTTTGTCCCCCTGGGTGGCACCACCACTTTCACCTGATACCAGCTGCTACTGGAATAAACTTCAACTACTTAAAGCACTTAGACTTTATTTGTAATACAGTCACTATCAATATGCACTAAGGCTCATCCAGGCTTACCAATGACAACTTCGGTCAAAATAGATGCCTCCATCATGGATCCCCTGCTGCTTACGGTGTGGTCTACTACTAAAACAGAAAATCAGACTTCCACATTAAAATCACTGCTTCTACCATAAAACAATCTAGAAATTCAATAAACATCTAGGGATTATTAAAGTTGAATGGCTAAATACATTCATTTGCTTTTAACAATGACCTTAAAATTATTGCACACATTTGCTGCTTTGGAACAAATAGAGAAAATCCATTATTCATATTATAAACCATCTCTTCCTAGGTGATTACTATGTTCCAAGAAGATAGAGAACGCTTCTCATCAGACGGCATGTGGTAACCACATTTTATATCCTCACTTACATTTTAAGAAGACCAAGCAAAAAATCTTCCACAAACTAACTAACCACTCCCAGACTGCGTACTCAGATGCTCAACCATCTACAAATACATGAAGAATAAGAGGCAGCTGTATCCTACTGTTCTGCTACAACCCTGACTAGTGTTGCTCAACCTCTCCCTGTCAGAAAATACAGAAGAAAAGCAGCATTTTTGATGCTCTGAGTCAGCATCGATCACAAATTGTACTTTTTCCTCTTACAGAGGATCTAATAGCCCCATTTAAATTGCCCCAGCTAGCATCCCAGATAGCAGCACACATTGGAGGTGCCCGGAGGACAATACTAAATAAGCAACAATTTATTGTACTGGTAATTAAAGCCTTAACAAACATGCATCTCATTGGCATAGGTCCAAGACAGCAAATCAGAACAAAAACAACCATCATAAAAATAAAGAGTGCAGGAGGAAGTGCAAAGTGCTGAAGCAGCATTGATACAGTGTCAAAGTGGATATGATTGACCTGTGTGACCCACATAACTTTATTTTTAGAGCAGAAATGGAAAGTGCAGAATGCAAAGGCAATAAAGGATTGTCCTAAGGTTGCTTAAGATGTTAGCTACGAGCGTTTCACAAAACGGTCATTTGAAAGACCTGGGCAATTATGGAAAGTGCAGGTACAAGGCAACACAATTGTCCCAAGGTTGCTGCGGATGTTGAATAGCCGCCGTGCAGAGGTGTTCCGCATTGCATTAATCTTTGAGGCTAGAGCTAGTAGCGAGTCCGAAGTGTAGAAGAAGCAATGGGTGATCCTAGGGGTACCTCTGATGATTACTTGAGGCTGGACAATGGGGTGAACAGTTTTAGGACCAAGTTCTGCAGCAAAAGTGGTGTTTGAGGAAACCAGTTTCGCTACCGAACACATGATGTTTCTCTGCCCAAAAATACAACAGTACCCAAACAAGGTCTACGTTTTATCATCAACATTGTCTCACCTGGCTCAGAAATATCGCTGGTGGAAATTCTTGTCTCAATTCTCAAGCCCAATCCGCTATTCAATAAAAATAAAGTGACTGTTTGCCACCTTTTATTTGCAATTGTGATCCATAAATCACTCCCACTAGGAATGAAGAAGAGCCACCATCTGCCTCAAATTGGAGGTACTCAACCTGCCAAATGCACAAAATTGAGGATAAACCCACAGACAAAAAAGTGGAACAAGACTTTTGGAATTAGTTTGACCACCATTAATAAATTTCTGAACAAGACAGTCTCAATTACTATAACAAGAAGTACTATTGATTAACTCCTGAAGCTGTCCTGATTTGGAAGATGAACAAGACCAGCACAGGTTCTTAAAGACAGTGTTCTATATACTATTTACTCTGTGTGCCCAGCATCTCCCCATCCCCAACACCACCATTACCAAATTCATCTAACAAGGAGTCTTCTGAGAATCAGAGCATCTTCATCAGGGAAGCCGCACGTGACCTTCCCTGCACCACCCCAAACCAGTTCCGCTGTGCCCTTGGGCCTTCCACAGTAGGCTGTGCCAGCACTTCTTGCCAGGGCGGACAAGCCACACTAGGCTCTCCTGGCACACTTGCTGCTCCTTGCCACCCCAAGATGAGTTCCAGTCTGCTGCTCACTACCCCCGCTATGACACCTGCCCCTTCCAGACGAATCTTCCCCATCCATGCTCAATGACCATATCAGGTAGCCAGACCCACTAATCCCTTGTACCCTCATCTTCCTTATTTTTGTCAGGTCATCAATAATGATAAATATGGTTCATGGCACCCCGCGTCCTGGTGGACAGCATCTACTGTAACGTGCATGTTCGCTCACCGCTCACTATCATCTGCAAGTGCACCCATAAAATTGATCAGGCTTTGGTAACAAGATAAATCATGTTGAATTGTGCTGATATTTCAATCTTGTAAAACAGTTTACGTTTAAAGCTGATTAACCTATGAATTACATACAGGGTGGGAGATTAAAATGCACTCATTTTGCAATTATACAAAACTAATGCGGATAAAAACAGGACATGTCAGAGCACCTGTAGTGATGATCATTATCTACCTATGTACAACGCTAAAGTTAGCATAACCGCGTTAAATGTTAGAAAGCCATCTTGCCACATTTGCTGCTTTTGCACACGACACTGTAGTCACATGTTATTAGAATTGAGAAATGCTTACTCGACTTTGCTTCACATGAGAACTGTCTGTTGTTGACATCTTGAACAGTGAATAGCGACCTTGGTCTGTACACAGTGTAACAGAAACAGTCTGGATCGCTAGACGGTGCATGTTGTTGGGTTCAGGTTGATCGGCCCACTAGTTTAGCCATAACACGCACGCAGCTGCAAATACCTGAAAGTCGAATGCTTTTAATATTGCAGTGTTACATGTTTTCAACACATTCGGAAGAAGAGCGTTCCTAGGAGCAGAGCATAGCTGATCCTGTGATGTGAACTCTCTGAGCTGATCTATACGGTATGGGGTTCCCCATTCGAGCCTAGAGACCTTTTATTAGTCTAATAATACTATTAGTGTCTTAGAGAAAGGAAGGTGGCCTAGAGCCACTGTCATTTTAGTATGATTGCTCCTTTCATTTTCTATGGTAGTGTAACTATGCTGATGGTTTTGATTTTAATCGTTTGTCTGCTAATGTTAGCCAAACTGCTGAATATTAGGACACGAGGTTTATAAAATAAACTCTTTAAACTTTTCCCGTGTCTCTGTTTATTCTGTTGTGGACTGGTACGAGAATAATTACGAAAAGGTGTTTCTGATCCCCACCATTCCTGAGAAATATACTAAGTCGCTTGTTCTGGGTTGTCTATACATTGGGACCGCCGAGCTAAACCTCGGATAACGAATGGGACACTGATGCTGGCCGGATAGGGGGTTCTGGGTTCTGAGGTGAGTTTTTGGTACACCGCAATTCACTGAGGGCCTGGGTTCCTGCACATAGTTCTGCGCATAAGCAGAATCCCTGCAACATGGCGCACCTAACGTTTGGTCTATTGATTTGAGACGCCTTAGTAGTGCTTGTATTAGTCCACAACACCCTCACTCTGGTTTCCGGATAACGGGAGTGACGGTTTAACCTACCTGTGTTTCAACTAAATAGGTTCATTCAAGCTTGATCATTAAAAAGGTTATTTAATCTGAACCCTAGTGCTACTGATTTATTGTAGATTTACTGTTGGAGTCCTAATGGCGGTCGAGATTGCGGCTCATAGCCGGGCACCTCTGAAACGTCATCTGGCGAACTATGGGGTGTCAGACGATGGTATGGCTGTGATTTTTGTAGTGAGTGCCGATGCGTTGTTCCCGTTTGAGTTGTTCTACTCTTGGGTTACTTTGCCGGCCGTAAGTGAGGATGATGATACTTACCACAGTTATACTCCCACGGTACTACCAGCCAACTATACGCCATATAGGACTCAAGAAATTCCTATTTCTGCCTGGCAGCATAACATTTGGTTTAATGGCGCCCTTCCCCATGCAGTTACACCGGCGAGAATGGGCCCTTTGTCAATCCCAGGGGCCACATGGCCGGTGTTAGCCGGATTTACGCCTCATCCCCGCTACCTGCAGGTAACGGTGGATCAGTTGCGTGTACTGCACACTGCCCTTATTACAGTACATAGGGCTCTAGTGCAGTACGTGTCGCGCAATGTGCAGGTGGTCGCTACTGCTGTTGCGGGACAACCGACGGACCACCACGCGGTGGTTATTAGTCCTGTTATGGTCAATTCGGTGGTGGGCAAGCGACCCCAAAATAGGGATGATTTCCCTTATTGGCTTGCTGAGAAATTTGATCAAATAGAAGCGGTTTATCCGCGTAAATCTCCCGTGGAGAAGCACAGGATCCTTACCATTGCTTTGCCTAAAGACTTAGTCCCAGATATGGCAGATTGCGAAAACTGGGGTAAGGTCTTTGCAGCGACATATGCGAAGTGCTTTGGCACTGTCGGTACTGCCCTCCGTGATTAAACGTGTTCAAGAGAATCATGGTGCGGAGGCTGCTATTGAATTGGGAATGCGGCTTGTCGGTGTGTTCGATGTGGTTGCTACTATGATCATGGGTAACCTCAAAGGAGATGCTATGCAATTCCAAGTGCTTAATAAATTAGAGACAGTGAACGAAGACGTCAAGCCGAGGGAATTCGCGAAAATTATCGCGAACGCCTATAGACAAGTTGGTCGTAGCGCCTTAGGTGTTAAACCAACTGTGAAGAATCCTGATTTGATTCAGTAGAAGAAGGTAAACTGGTCTGGTAAGGACGATCGCCCTAATTTTAGGGGTCACTTCCTGCCTCTCCAGTTCAGTCAAGTAGTGAGCGCACTTATGATTTGCGTGATCGTGCTACTATTAAGTCACCTGATCGATTTCAGGTTTCTGACCAACGTTCTCCTTGTTCTTCACAGGAAACATCGGCTTCACAGTCCGGTGGTGGAGGCGGTGGAAAAAGTCGGTGTGCACCACAGCCACGTGAGCAGTCCCGACCGGCTGACGGCAAAGGCAAGCAAGAAGACTCTGCACGTCAAAGACCCCCGTTTCAGAAGAAAAAAGTTGCTGCACTGACAGCGAGGTATGCCTCAGATGGTACGGACGCAGCTTCAGAACCTGACATGGGCGCTAACGCTGCTAGACAGCACAGCGGAAGTTACAGTAGTGCGACAAGCACTGCGTCCATATCTGGTGGCGACAGCAACTGATATATTTGTGAATATTGAAACTGCTGACACTCGAGTGTCTCCCCCTGATAGACTGTATAATATAGTCCTGCACATTGAAGGTGACATACAACGCACAATTCAAGGTTTTTTTTGGGATACTCTGACCACTACCTATGATATTCTGTTGGCGGAGGCAGATTGGCCCCCGGCTTTCGTTTTAGCTGCTCCTAGAGGGGAGGAGGTAATCCTCCCGTCCTTTGCGCACACAGTGCCTAAGGTCCTAGCTGATAAGTATGCCGGGGAATGGGCTCAGGTGCAAGCGCCTGCGTTATATCGAACTCAAGTTGGCTGGGATAAATTGTCCCCGGCCATGAGATTCCATTGCGGACTACGCCCCAACCACAACCCCAATACCCCATGCGTCGTGAAGCTAGATCTCACGTAGCATCGATCCTTGAACAATTGGAATATCAGGGAGTAATCGATACATGTGTGTCACCTATGAATAATCCCTTATTTACTGTGACGAAGCCTGACGGGTCGTACCGCCTTGTTTTGGATTACCGGCACCTTAACTCTCATTGCCAGAACTGTGCGGTACAGAACACCCACAGTTCGGCTCTCGTCGATAGTCTCGTGAGAAAAAGGTTTAAAACCACACTTGACATTTCCAATGGCTTTTACAGCCATAACCTGTCCTCTCTTAGTAGTGAGTGGACAGCTTTCACCTCTGGTGGCAAACAAAAACAATTCAAAAGATTGCCAATGGGCTACAAGAACAGCCCGGGAGTCTTTGCCGCTCGCGTGGTCTCCCTCTTAGAGGGTATAGACCCAGATGCGTACTCGTACGTGGATGACATTTATCTCACAGATGACGAGTTAGACCCGCATCTTCGACGCGTTGACCGCATTATTGTTTTGTTTGCAGACTTCGGTTACAAATTCAATTTTGCGAAGTCGCACATTGCAGAGTATACAGTGTTGTTCTTGGGGTACGAACTCAACAATGAAGGTCGAGGATTGGCTCCGCACTTTCTAGAAAAGTGCGCATGCCTCCGTGCTCCTACTTCACTGAAGAAATTACAATCCCTGCTGGGTTTTCTGAATTTCGGTCGAATTTATATCCCGGATTATGCCCAGCGTATCAAGCCGCTTTACGCCTTGGTACAACCTACTTTTTCCAAATCCTGTTGGCTGCCTGAGCATTCAGCTATATTGCAGTTATTGCAAGCTGATCTTCTTGCTTCTAAGTACTTACTGACACGTGATAACCATACTAACCTGGTCATACAAATAGTGCCCGGCGCAGTTGGTTTCACATACTTAACGTTCAATGAGGGCGACACCATCCCCATTTCTTACAAATCTCACTTGTACACTTCAGCTGAACTGCGTTTTTCCGCTGTCGAGAAGGTTCTGACAGCAGTGCAGATGGCGATTCTGAAAGAACGAGCGCTGTCGCAAGGGAAACGCATGTTGGTGGTAACACCCTATCCTGCCCTGGAGGCAGTGACGAAAGCGAGTGTACCGAATTCTAAAGCTTTGCATCCAAGGTGGATAAAATGGGCTACTTCCTTGACCTCGCCGGATGCCACTTTTATCTTTGACGCGGCACTTCAGACTCAGGAGTTTTTGCAGTATGAATTCGTTCATCCGGCTCCTCTGTCCCTGCGCCCGCTCGAGGATTACCATTGTGTCATATACACTGACGGGTCTGCGCAACCCGCGACTGGATCAAAGCACGCCTATTTAGCAGCTTGCACAATTGTAGTCGGTACTTTCGTAAATGGTGAATTCCTGTCCGATGTCGAGCACACGCAGTCATTGGGTGATTGTACCGCTCAGTTGGCGGAGCTTCGTGCTCTGGTGCTTGCACTGGAGTTTGCTGATCTCCGAGTCCCTACCCTTATAGTGAGTGACTCCTTTTATTGTGTTCAATCTTACAACGACAATCTACATTTTTGGTCTCAGAATGACTACCATGATTCCAAAGGTAGCACTATTAAGCATAAATTGCTTTGGGTTCTTGTGGCAGATCTTAAAGACCGTCTGCCTCTCGTGAATGTAATTCACACTCTTGGTCACCAACGCGTTGGTGTCCATGCTGTCGGCAACAGCTTAGCTGACGAGGCAGCGAAGACAGCAGTGGCAACATACTTAGTAGCAGCAGTTACAAGATCCAAAAGTAAGTTTGATGATGACATCTTGGCAGCTATTGCTGCTACAGAGCAGGGCACGAAGCCACCGAAAGGTTTCCCTGCTCGTTACCATTATCGCTTAAGTCCTGATAAAGTCCCATTAGTGAGGATTAATGACGTTGGTGACAGATTGATTCCCAACGCGGACTGCAGACCTTCTTTGATATTAGCGGCCTACGAGGGCATGGCGTCCGCGCATGCCGGCGTTGCGGCTACTGTATCTTTGCTACAACAACGTTACTGGTGGTGCGGTTTATACAAACAGGCCAGAGCTTATGTTCTTAATTGTGACATTTGCCAGCAGATTAAACCTGCTTCTGCGGCGCGCCCACCACAAACTCAGTTGTACATATCTAGTAAACCATTGGGTTGTGTTTATTTAGATCACTGCGGTCCTTTTACCTCTGATACTGCTTTCAAATACCTCTTGGTTGCAGTGGATTCGTGCACACGTTTTCTGTGAGTGTGTCCACAAAGGAGTGCTGATTCTCGTACTGTCATAAAGGATTTGCGTGTCTTTGTTGGAAGTTTTGCGTGTGGTACCTTTCATTCTGATCAGGGCTCGGCGTTCGCCTCTAAGGCGTACAAAGAGGCCATGAGAAATTTGGGGGTCCAGGTCAAATTTTCGTCTCCATACCGGCCTGAGGGCAATAGTGTAGTGGAGCGAATGAACCGTGACTTAAAGCAATCTTTGACAGCCAGAGTTTTGGGTACTGGCCGGAACTGGCTTGCCCACTTGTATGACGTGCAACGTGCACTTAATAATCTCCCTAGAAGGTCTCTGGGTGGGCAGACCCCATACATGATGCTCTTTGGTGTTCGAATGTTTGTTCCAGACCTTGATGGTCTAGACATGGCGGCGTCAGCCGCACCCTTTGACGTAGATGAACACTGTGCTGTATTGCAGACTCTACAAGAAGCCAGAAACAGTCTAGCGAAGGAACACGTACCCTCCTCATCTGAAGCTGAAGTTCAGATTCCGGTAGTCGGCTGGCTACCCCGAGTTGGTGATCTGGTCCGTGAGAAGGTGGAGAACAAGAAGGAGTTCGGCCCCTCTTATCGTGCACCAGTTCCAGTGCTTGGAGTGCAGGGTACAAGAACTGTCATTTTACCTCCACTTCCTGGTCGAAAGGATAACAGATACATTTCGATTGACAATGTCAAACTACAACGAGTGGCCGATTCTTCTTAGTATGACTCCGGCGGTTTCCTGCCCTTCGATGCTGAGAAATTCTGTTGTGGCCCGAGCTTCTGACATAGTGCCTGATGTTGCCATCGAGATGCATGCCGTTACTGGTCCCTTGTTGCCACAAACACCTAGTGGCGTGCTTGAAGAAGTTGAGTATGATTATCCTGCGGATGTTACCTTGCCCGTTTTACAATCCACCACAGTTGCCCTCTCACATGACTCTTTTGATTCTCGCTCAGTGACTTCCATTGCCCCGTCCAAGGTTTCAGTTTTTGTGGCTTGGTTCAAGAGACATTTTTTGATTCTCCCTTGGACTTACATTTGGCTGGTGCTCATATGTGTTTTTTTGTTTATGTCCATTGGCTTTGTGGTAGTGTTTTTTAGACTTATCAATGGACACCACCTGAATGAACGGTCTACAATTCGACTAATTGATGGAACTTTGCCCCCCCACACCTCATCACACATAATGAAGAGGGACCAGACTTTTGTGAACATTACTGCCTGGCCTGTTCGTGATGGGATCGCTTGGGATGCCGTTAAATTTCAAATTCATGGCCCCACTGAAGTGATTAATGTGCCAAATGTATTTCGTGTTTCTATGGGTGATGTCGTGAAGCAGAACATTCACTCAGATGATTGGGATGTTCAAGCCATAGAAGCGCTGTTTTCTGATTTGAAATATTATGCTGCATTTGATGCTGAGGATTTGTATTTAGATATTGCTAATTATGATGAACAATTTTGTTATCAACATTATGGCACGCATTTCCTACACAAGGCAAATACGTTTAGAAATTTTGTAAATTTTACACAATGGGAACATTGCCCCGCCCCTAGGATGGGCAGCTCTGCCAAGTTGGTGGAAAAATTCACTTATTTTTCTGACTTTAGTGTGGCCCATCCGGCCTCCTTTTATTTTAAGGTTGCGCCTGAGGCTGCTTCTAAAGTTAGACTGACACACACCAAATTGTTGTATTCCAAGTCCTTTATGGACGAGTTGGCAATTGGCGGGTATGATCTGTGGAAAGCTACAGTCGATCTTAAATCGGTTTGGGGCTCCAAACGATGGTAAGTACAGGGAACAGAGGCTTTGCATCGTACCTGTCTCATCCCGAATCATATGTTATTTTTAAATTCCTCGATTTTTCAGACAACCTGTTTTGGATTGGCTACGTCTAACAAGTTAAATTCTCCCTTCATGCCGGATCTGGGTGCTTACCCCAATTGGGGTAATCATACGGATCTATCCCTTGATATGTTGCTGACACAGGTTTCCAACACGTCCTTCAATATTTCTACATTGGATCCAAAGGGGTGGTTGGTGTGGCAAACGAGTTCGGACTCCTGTCAACATAGGTTTCTGGATTTGAAGCAGGGGTATACACAGGTTCGTGTGGACCCCCGTTTTGAATCCTCTCACACTGTAACTACCTACTCAGTAGGAAAGTTATGCCAGTCTTGGCTGCAACATTCCACTTTAGCGTCTGTTAAACTCCATTTAGCGCGATTAAATGACAAAATAGATTTGAATGATTTTGTTAAGGGTCCTGCAGTTGGCAGACCCAAGCAATGGGTGTATGCTGTTTATAACGAAATCTGGAAGTTGTCACAAATTGAGGCTGCTTCCAGATTACGTGCTATTGATCAAGCCAATATGGAAAAAGTATTGGCTGTTATAGATAATAGCATTAACACCCTGTCTCCAGAATCTATACTTTAGATAATATCGTTTCATCTGTGGTAGACATTGTGCAGGATGATTTATCTGTATTGTATCATGGTCAAAACCAATTGCGGTCTATTATGCAGTTTGCATGGACATTGCAAACATTGAAGGCAGGGAAAGTCCCTTGGGATTACATGAATACTTCATCTTTATTCCTTCCCTTTAATTTAACTGTGAAACAGCAATTCATGTCCATGAAAGATGCTACATATTCATTGCTACACATTGAAAAATTAGAACCTTTGCCTTTCTCTGTGGCTGAAATGAATTCTGCCGTGTGGCTAGTACATGGGTTGATCACTTTACCGTTTCCCCTGTTTAAGTTTAGTTTGTGCATGAAACATTATGCTTTAGGCAGGTACGAACAGTTGGGTACTGCCTTCCTGCATGAAGTCTGGTTGCTCCCTTTCACATACAGATGTGTGAGGGACGGCAAGGAGGTTTACTTGAAAGGTGAAGAGTGCACTTCCGCACCGGATCACTCTGTTGTGTGTAGGCACATTCAATTGCATGGTGCATGTAATGTCCATGCCCCTAATTTAGCTTGCGTCCTGAAAGGGATTCCGGTGCCAGTTATTACTCCATCTTTCACACTGCTTGCTAACGGTAGTTATTTGCTGTTAAATAATGAAGCTTGCTGTGGGATGCTAGTGGGAATTCCCTACATCGTGACTGTATCACAGAGGGTAGTTTGTTGTAATAACGTCCTTTTCCCACCCCAGCATGGCCGGCTGGATGTCTCTATATGGCCTTCGATTCCAACCTTGAAAGCAGAGTTCAATAAGATGAGCAGAATAAGGGCTCTATTGTCTCAAAAAGAAGTCGCTCTGACTTCGTCCCGGGAAACATTTGTCCTTCACGTAGCTAATACGCGCACTGAGGTGCAAGCGCTTTTGAATACTGATCTCCCACTTAATTTTGGGACCTTGATACAGACTATCTTTAATGCCTCTTCCACAAGTGGCATAGCTCATTTTTTTTAAATCGTGGGCTCCGGCCTCGTGACCTCTTTTCAAACTATTTTTGGAGTGATCCCGGCCTTTTTTCATTCTATTTTTTCCAGTGTCTTCGGAAGTCTCCCTTTACTTCTTGCCCTCGTAGCTGGAATACTATTGTTGATCTGTGCCTTGCGGTATGGATGCACAACTTGCGTGGCACGACAACATGTCCCGGCTGCACCATCTTCGTAACCAGATGATTGAATTCTATGGCGCTTTACCGCTAGCGACTCTGAGCGCAGCCTATGGATTATCCTTTCGGTTTGCCTACTTTACTTGTGTGCAGCCTGTCTTTCATTGCCTTGATTGTCCGTTCCAATGGGCTCTGGATTTGTGTCTGTCAAACCCGGTGTCTCCTGATCCGGATTATGTTCGGCTTATGAGCCCCTTAGTGGCCCACGAGTTGGACTGTTCTGGTGTCGGGATTATGGCCTGTGCTGCAGCGCATGGAGTTCTTGGTAATTGGGACATCGGAGCGGCGGCGATTGACTTCTTGACGAACAGTTACCTTGAGGTGCACCCCGGTTGTCCTCGCCAGGTGCTGGAGGCTCCGGTGGTTGAAGAACATGTCTGTTCTTTCCCCGTCCTGAACTGGATGGCAGATACTTTTGCGGAACGTTCCAATGATTTCCTCTTGGAAGCAGTAGCAACGTATTGTGCATACACTTTGATGGATTGACTTTTGAACTTCCTTTCGGTCCTCAGTCATTCATCGATTTTTAGTCAACTAAATTGTTTTTTTTTTCTCTCTACGTTTTAACTTTTTCCATTGATTTTTTCTTTCGAACTTTTTCACTTCCCTTATATGGACTTATAGTTCATGCCCTTGGTTCCGTTCTATCGAACTTGAACTCTGCGTTCTTGCTAGTGCGCCCCTTGTGGTTAGTGGTCCGATCATGGGGGGGTGTAGTGATGATCGTTATCTACCTATGTACAACGCTAAAGTTAGCATAACCGCGTTAAATGTTAGAAAGCCATCTTGCCGCTTTTGCACACGACACTGTAGTCACATGTTATTAGAATTGAGAAATGCTTACTCGACTTTGCTTCACATGAGAACTGTCTGTTGTTAACATCTTGAACAGTGAATAGCGACCTTGGTCTGTACACAGTGTAACAGAAACAGTCTGGATTGCTAGACGGTGCATGTTGTTGGGTTCACGTTGATCGGCCCACTAGTTTAGCCATAACACGCACGCAGCTGCAAATACCTGAAAGTCAAATGCTTTTAATATTGCAGTGTTACATGTTTTCAACACATTCGGAAGAAGAGTGTTCCTAGGGGCAGAGCATAGCCGATCCTGTGATGTGAACTCTCTGAGCTGATCTATACGGTATGGGGTTCCCCATTCAAGCCTAGAGACCTTTTATTAGTCTAATAATACTATTAGTGTGTTAGAGAAAGGAAGGTGGCCTAGAGCCACTGTCATTTTAGTATGATTGCTCCTTTCATTTTTTATGGTATTGTAACTATGCTGATGGTTTTGATTTTAATCGTTTGTCTGCTAATGTTAGCCAAACTGCTGCATATTAGGACACGAGGTTTATAAAATAAACTCTTTAAACTTTTCCCGTGTCTCTGTTTATTCTGTTGTGGACTGGTACGAGAATAATTACGAAAAGGTGTTTCTGATCCCCACCATTCCTGAGAAATATACTAAGTCGCTTGTTCTGGGTTGTCTATACATTGGGACCGCCAAGCTAAACCTCAGATAACGAATGGGACACTGATGCTGGCCGGATAGGGGGTTCTGGGTTCTGAGGTGAGTTTTTGGTACACCGCAATTCACTGAGGGCCTGGGTTCCTGCGCATAGTTCTGTGCATAAGCAGAATCCCTGCAACACACCCTCGAACATTGACAACTAGGATAAACATAATTAGAATGAAGAATTTATCAGTGTTTCAATATGCATTCATCCATATACCCTTCACCCATCTGAATATATATATCAAACATTTGCAAGAAAGCCATCTTGCCGCTTTTGCTGCTTTTGCACACGACACTGTAGTCACATGTTATTAGAATTGAGAAATGCTTACTCGACTTTGCTTCACATGAGAACTGTCGGTTGTTAACATCTTGAACAGTGAATAGCGACCTTGGTCTGTACACAGTGTAACAGAAACAGTCTGGATCGCTAGACGGTGCATGTTGTTGGGTTCACGTTGATCGGCCCACTAGTTTAGCCATAACACGCACGCAGCTGCAAATACCTGAAAGTCGAATGCTTTTAAAATTGCAGTGTTACATGTTTTCAACACATTCGGAAGAAGAGTGTTCCTAGGAGCAGAGCATAGCCAATCCTGTGATGTGAACTCTCTGAGCTGATCTATACGGTATGGGGTTCCCCATTCAAGCCTAGAGACCTTTTATTAGTCTAATAATACTATTAGTGTGTTAGAGAAAGGAAGGTGGCCTAGAGCCACTGTCATTTTAGTATGATTGCTCCTTTCATTTTCTATGGTATTGTAACTATGCTGATGGTTTTGATTTTAATCGTTTGTCTGCTAATGTTAGCCAAACTGCTGCATATTAGGACACAAGGTTTATAAAATAAACTCTTTAAACTTTTCCCGTGTCTCTGTTTATTCTGTTGTGGACTGGTACGAGAATAATTACGAAAAGGTGTTTCTGATCCCCACCATTCCTGAGAAATATACTAAGTCGCTTGTTCTGGGTTGTCTATACATTGGGACCGCCGAGCTAAACCTCGGATAACGAATGGGACACTGATGCTGGCCGGATAGGGGGTTCTGGGTTCTGAGGTGAGTTTTTGGTACACCGCAATTCACTGAGGGCCTGGGTTCCTGCGCATAAGCAGAATCCCTGCAACACACCCTCGAACATTGACAACTAGGATAAACATAATTAGAATGAAGAATTTATCAGTGTTTCAATATGCATTCATGCATACACCCTTCACCCATCTGAATATATATATCAAACATTTGCAAGTTACTATGACAATAGCAGCAAGGTGTGAAACGTTTATGAGGGAATGACGCAATTAGAATGCCAATATATTCCTAAAGTCAATGGCCCAGGTTTTCAGCACATTCTGATATAGTTTTCAAGTTTTCTTTGCCCACAGCAGCGTAATATGATTTGGTAGACAAATGGGTTTTTCGTTTGCAATTCAGTTTTTCATAAAATTTAATGAAAAGGGAGGAAAAGCGAAGGATAATTGATTGAAGCTTTGAAGAAGCCACAAAGGTACACTTATAAGCAGAAGTGCTTCTTCAATGATTGTTTCCAAATGTGATTGTGGGGATGGGTGATTGGCTGAACATTAGAAGGATTTAATGTTTGGCTGAATGGCTAGATGAGTGAGTGCATCAATGGATGGAATGGAAGTGTTACTAGTAAATGGATGACCTAATGAATGGGTAAGTCCATTATTGGATGGCAGGGACAGTTTGTGGGACAAGTGTAGTGCGGGGGGAGGTAGGGCAGCGAAGTAGTCAAGGGAACTGTGTGAGAAGAGGGGCAATCAATGTAGTAGAGACATTAAGTAAATAAGAAATAATTAAATCAATGGAAGAATAGTGCATGAATGGATGGCAACATTAATGAGCGAGTGGATGAATGTATGAGTCGAAAAAGGGAGCAGTGTGGGAGAAGGTGCATTGTACGGAGGCAATAAATGGGTGGGTTTAAAAGTTACTTTATGAAAGGATGGTTAAACGGTCGGGAAGTACATGGAAGGATGGCAAGTTGAATGGATGAAAACATGACTGCAGGAAGTGGCAAAGCTTATTTGTGGGGCAAAGATAATGTGTAGGAGGAAATGGCAGTGTGTGGAGACAAAAGGAGATTGTGTGTAAGTGTAGGGCAGTGAGGCCATGAGAGGAGGTGTAGTGAGTGCTGCAGTGCATACTGGAAGAAGCAAAGAAGTGCTGGGTGGAATGCTTGATTAATCTCAGTCACCAGTTCGTACTCTAAGCTACAATCAATTCCAGCCTTTTTTGCATGTTGTGCCACTCCTGATAAGGAGAACCCACATGCATGATAGCCTTGGTCCTGTCCCACACTAACTGTCCAGCCTAGCCAGTATCCCATGCCCCCTCAGAGTGGAAACACAAGCAACCAGAGTGCACTTTCAGCCTTTTTGGCCTTCATTAGTGAGGTGCAGATTAAGTCCAAGGCTCAGTGAGCTTTTGGTCCACATCTGGACATACACACTGCACTTAGGGTGTCTCACTGACAGAAATATAAAAGGAGGTGTGGAACACTCTAGTTAATTGTAGGCACTGATACCCACTCTTGGCCACATTTCAGTCCATCATATTTTTTCTTATTGTTTCATTCCAGAGAGGGAATTATCACATGCAAATCAGCATTGGGACTGCTCCTATAGGATAAGTCAAGCCCAAACCGCCCATCTTCATCCGTTCTGAATGAGAACACTTACAACCACAAGTCGGTTTTAGCCATGTTGGGCTTAAAGGTGCTTGGGCATGTGAGACAGAGTCTCTCCATGGCTGGGAGTAGAACATAACATAAGCATATGTAAGGGGCATGTTTGCCTTGAGGTTTACTGTACACACAAGTGAATGGTCATCATTTTTTTTATCAAACACAGAAAACTGCAGAGGCCTCTTAGCTACCAGGCCAGTTCATTAGAGTTAGAGTGCTTGGTGAAAATGCTAAGCTCGTATTTGAGGCAATGTATGGAAAGACAGATACTTGGAGGACATTTTGTTTTGTAAATGCCATGCTTTTCTTTGGGTGAATTGAGCTTATTTCCTCAAAGTGAAAAACTGGCATTTGAGAATAAAATATATGTAATTTAAAAAAAAAAAGTTGCAATTGGTGTTTGGGGACAAACTGTAGATGTTCCGTAATAAATGTAATATTGATATTTCGGTAATGATTTATGCTCAGTTATGATCACTTACCACCCATGTTATTTCCTTAGTGCCAAAGAGCACTTGCTGCTTCGGCATGCGGTGATATTTCATTATCTAAATAAAGAAAGCACTTTCTGAAATGTTTGAAACCACAGTCTATAGTACTAGTGCAAACCAACTGGAATCTTGCCTCTCTGTCTTTGTAGAGGTTACACCGACACAGAATTGGAATATTTCATGAGCAAACCTTCTGTACTTTAAGTATCCATGATTAATCTCTCATCTAATAAAATCATTCATTCATAAAAACTTTTTTCCGGCAATCAAATGCCATAAAAGCATCAATAAAACAAGCAATAAAATACAAGGAATTCATAAAATATACACAGTTAAAAAGGTAGTATTAAAATTCGTTACAGTGCTAATCAGTAATCCAAATAATAGAGTTGATGAAGCCCCTCCCAGATCCCGAAATGTAGCCAGAAAACTACAATATTATGATCACTCATACAATTCCTGCAATGTCATTCTGCTGGGCCATTCTTTTAAGAATGGCCCTTTGGGTGCAGCACATATTAAATAAAAACCGTGAGATGAAGTAGTCAATCAGCATTTGCATGTTCGATTTACATATCCTGTACACTTCAATGCAGCATCTTGACCCCAAGTTTCTGCTGAGTTGGATTGGCCAGCGTGTTCTGGCCTTTCCGTAACCCTTGCAGAAAAAT
This sequence comes from Triturus cristatus, assembly GCF_964204655.1. NCBI lineage: Eukaryota > Metazoa > Chordata > Amphibia > Caudata > Salamandridae > Triturus > Triturus cristatus. The sequence goes on from NC_140590.1 coordinate 1,376,946,989, forward strand.
AACACGTGCAATTCTGTTTCATCTGGGTAGTCCCCACTTGAAGTCCCCTCCCACTTACGAGTAAAGGCTCGTAACAGGAGGACTCCATGTCTGAACTGGACAAAAAGTTTTTTAGCAAGGAACGGCTGCCTATCATCCAGCACCAGTTCTAGACTGTACCTGTTTTTTACTGCCAGGAATTCCACCGTCAAACATCCTAATGTTGGAGAACCAAGGTATCCTCCCTGAACCTCGCATACCCATTATGTCAGTTAATTAGTCCCTATAGGCAGCTAGCTCCGGGGTACTCCAGAGGCGACGCCAATAGAGAAGTGGCCTGAGGGCCACCTCTTCCGCTATGGGTCTAACCCCAAGATCCAAGCGGAGTGGTGTTAATGGAGTACTGACGAGAGGACCAAAAGCTGTCTAATGAAGGAATTCTCTGTTCGGATTAACGGGCCCAATGCACAATGACCCCAAAGTTCTGCTCCGTAGAGGGCAGCAGACCTGGCCTGTACCTTATAGATTTCTATCACTGGGCTAAGTGTTTTTTCGGGGCAACTCCTGTATAATTTTAGGATACACCCCGTTGTTTGGGTAAGTTTCAGCCCTGCTTTGTTTATTTGGGCACCCCAATCCATTTTCTCGGTCAGCGTCAATCCCAGATATTCAAAGATGGTTACCCTTTCAAGGGGTCTGCCGTCCAGGCTAGGATTGGGGCGGGTGGAGTTGCCTTCATTGAAAGCCATGTACTTGCTTTTTTGCAGGTTTATTTCCAGGCCCTGGTGTTTGCAGAAGTCGCTAAAGTTGTCAAGAGTCCTCTGAATTCCCACCAGGGATTTTGCGAGGAGAAGCGTATCATTCGCAAACATCAGGGCCGGGATCTTATGCTGTGCCAACCTGGGGGCATCGATGTTCTTCCCTGCACTCAAGAAATCTATTAGGCCATTGATGTAGAGGGAGAAAAGTGTGGGTGCCAGGACACAGCCCTGTCGACCCCCTCTCTCTATGGGCAATGGGGCTGTAAGTTCGCCATTCTTTCCATATCTAAATCGATCATAGTTACCCTCATGTAGGCGTTTTAACTGCTCGCACAGGTATTCTGGCACTCCCTTGTCTCTTAAAATTACCCATAATTTTTCCCTCGGAACCAAGTCAAAAGCAGATTTTATATCTACAAATATAAGATAAAGGCTACCCCCCTCAATAGAAATGTTTTTCCAATATATCACCTGCAACCTAAATAATTGGTCGATCGTAGATGTCCTAGCTCTAAACCCGGCTAGAAGGGGGGTTAAGATATTATGTTCCTCTATCCAAGATTGTAGGTGCCCCAATGGGACTCGAGCGAAGATTTTCTGACCAACGTCTATAAGACTGATCGGGCGATAGTTAGCAGGCAAGAGCAGGGAGCCCTTTTTATAGATCGGTATTATTTCGGCTCCCGCCCAAGTGGTGGGAATTGCCATGCCTTGTAATATGGCATTAAACAGAGTAGCCAAATAGGGGGCCCAGATGGTATGTTCAGATCGGTAGAGTTCACCAGGGATCCTATCCAAACCTGCCGCTTTTGCAGGTAGGATCTTCCCTAGGGCGTCGGGGGTTTCTCTTACCGTGATTGGGGGGGCATCATCCTGGTTAAGACCCGGGTACGACGAAGCTCTTGCCATACTTTCTTCCCCTTCCTTGTCCCTTCTATAGAGAATTTCAAAGTGAGCCCTTCGTCTATGTTGGGTTCAATGGCTGATCTACCAGCCTGGGAGTCAGTATTTAAGATGTTCCAGAAAGACCTCAGATCATGTGAAATTAATGCGTTTCTGAGGTCTTCCCATTTTTGGGCTACCCAGTGCTGTTTTGCTTTAGTTATGGCGCTTTTGTATGCTGCTCTAGATTCTTTGATTTTTGTTTTATCGCTACTTTTAATGACAGTGATTAGGTCAGTTTTAGCAGCTCGGCAGTTGGCATTAAAACATGTATGCTTGGTCTTTTTGGGCGCTATCTGCATTTTGTTTTGATAGAAAAAAGTGGCCATGATATCAACCAGATCGTGGTGGTTTTGTGAGATCTTTGAGAGTGAATTGGGGGCTCCAATACTCTCTGTTAGTTGAAATGTGGTTAAGAGATAAGGGACTACTTGATGGTAAAGTTTGGCCTGTTTGTCTTGCGATTGGGAGCTTTCGGCACAACGTACTCTTCTCCCACCGTTGGTCAGAATCAGGCTTTGTGCTGGTATTGAGGGTTTAACCTGTGCCTTCATATTATCTGGCGATACTATTTCTAAGATATGGCCATCATGGACGCTGTCATGTCGCAGGCTGATTTTAAAATCTAACACCTTATGCCAGGACTGTAGATCTAGCATAATATAATCAATTATTGAGGTGTGGCCCGGTCTATTAAAAGTGTGATTCACCGGTCTATCAGATGTGGTACGTCCATTGCATGCTCTTTAAGAAAAATGTAGTGTTAGGGATTGTATTTGGAGTGCTAACGGGGTCCAAACCCTTACTGTTAGGTTCGGGAATGGACCAATATTGGTCCTCCTCGTCTAATTGACCTGTTACCAAGCCGTCCAGGGGCTCAAATTGGCAGTTAAAGTCGCCGCCAATGATTACTCCGCAGTTTGATGGAATGATTGGGAGGAGGATATTAAGTTGGTCCAGGGTACTAGACTCTTGGCCCCGGGACGTCGGGCGTGAGTAAAGATTTATAAGCAGAATACTTTGTTTTGACTGAAAAGTTAAAAGGACACAGAGGATATCACAAGAGGAACTTTCAATAGATTTTGCCTCACAGCCTAATGGGCTCCAACCCAAGTGGACAATCCTCCTGAGGGTCTTCCTCTCCCTGAATGGATCGCTGGGATACTAAAGACCGCGTACCCCTGCCTACTCAATTCATCCCTAGACCATGTTTCTTGGAACATACAGATTTCGTGGTGTTCGATGAAGAGTCCCCATTCAGGGTTCTTCAGTGTAGATGTTAGTCCTGCTATGTTCCAAGAAAGTATTTTCACACTTGGGGTGCGGACTATAGTGGCATGTAAGGGGGGGTCGATGGTTATACTATCTAATGTGGACTCTATTTGGGAGAGTGAGCTTGAGATGAGATTTAAGTTGAATGTTTTCTTAGCTGATGGAGAGACTTTTCCATCCTTGTTTGCTGATTTACTTGAGTGCGTGACAGCAAGGGGTTTATCTATGTTCGGTATGCCCCCAAGATCTTGATTTAATTTATCCTCTGATGAACTGCTTTTCCCCGCCTCGGTAGGTTGAACTATGGCCTTAGATAGTGTTAAATAGTCACTCCTTTGGGCAGTCCCTCTTGCCTGTGTGGTACACGTGCTGGGTTGAGCTCTATCTTGTATGGGGGCTACCACTTTCATTAGTGAGTGTACTGCCGCAAGGGAGCTGAACCTATTATTCACTGGAATATTAAAAAATAATGGAGTTGTTTGCGCCTGCAAAGATGTGTAAAATTGAATTTTCTGGTTCACTGCCCACTTCGGGTAATAAGCTCCCCTAGGCTCTTGTGGATGCTGATCAAATGTATATAGATAACCTAGGGGAAATAAGTTGACAGATCTCCCAGGCCTGGCTAAGTGGTGATCTAAAAGGAAGTTTCCAATCCCCCTGTTCCTAAAGTTAATGACAACACAGTTGCCAGTGATATCTTTGGGTCTCCAGCCTACCCATCCTACCCTACGAATCATAATGATTTCGTCTATATCTCTATTGGAAAACTGTTTGTTATTAGTTAACCAAAGGGTACATTTGTTCTTCAAATCGAAATAGGATTCCCTAGTACCTTTCTTTAATTCAGGGACTCCAGCCAAAATGACTACGTAAGGGATTGAGGCTGGGGGTAGATTAATGAATGGAAGGGCTGTCCCTGCCTCATAGGGTCCCTACTGTGGCCTGCCCTTTTGCCTGTCCTTTGCACCAGTGGAGTAGCTTTCAGAGGATCCAACAGCCGCCCCAGCATTAACCTTTTCTTTCAGCGCTCCCTGCTTAAGCTCCTGCCCATAACTAATATCTCCTTTCTACCCCCTTCGGGCAGCTGTATTGCTTTCCCTCCTTCTCCTGATTTAATCGTGGTGTTTTGTTAGGAGGGGGCATATTATTTTTTGCGAGCTGGGGGCCGGGTCTTATGTTGGAGAATTTGTTGACCGGCTCCTTTTCTCTCAAAATCACCTCAGTCCTATCCACCCATTGTTCTACTAGTTTTGTGAGTTTATCAACTCAATCCCATAAAGTTTTTAGTTCGTGCCTCACTATGGTCCTTTTTTGGACCTGCATGTCTACAACCACGACCGTGACCCAGGCTGGCTGTTCTGGGCCTTCATTAGATAGGGGGCTATGGTCTTTAGCCTTTGCAGCGGTAGGAGTCTCAGGGGCTTGAACTTTTTGTTTAGGCCCTCTAGTTACAATGGCTTTAGTTTTGCCTTTTTTTGGACGGGCCGAACCAGATAAAAAATGTCCACCCTGCTTTCTGCGGAGGGTCCTGTGTCGCATAAGACGAGTTCCTGGTCCGTGATGAGGAGGGAATCTGTTAGATCAGGTGGACTAGGAGGTGCAGCAAGATTAGGTGTGAGGGATAATCGCCTTTCAGGTAATTCGATCTCGCCGGCCACTACGCCAATGGCTCTCTGAAGCATCCGGTCTATTGATGTCTGTTGGATAGAGGAGTCCGGTTGTACTGGAGCCACATTTGGCTTTCCCGCCCCGGCTCGCCTCCCCATATTTGCAGGAGGGTTTAATTTAGTGGCCAGTTATTAGTGGACAGGGGGCCTTGTGTCACTAACCTTGGTGAGGATTTGAGAGGGTCCGCTTCCAGGGCCTGTCCTGCTCCCTTTCAAGGACTTAGAGGGGTGGCCCAGACCAGCCTCCTTCGGCCTCTGACGGGCGCAGACGTGCCCGCCCTTGGCCCGGGCTTCGCCCGGCACGTCCCGCGCAGCATGGTGCGAAGCAGCGCTTTGTAGCGCGATGGGGAATGCCTCCGCCCTCAGCAGCTATGGGTAATTTCCAGGGATGCACTCTGGGACACCGAGTCCCACCAGAGTGTGAGCGCCGCAATACCGGGACCAGCAGCAGCAGTGGGAGATCCAGCGATGTTCAAGAGCTCCTCAGAGCGATTAGGTGAGTTTAGTGTCTCCCCAGCTGCGGGGCATGAGGCAGCGCTTTGTAGTGCGATGGGGAACGCCTCCACCCTCATTAGTTTGGGGTAATTTCCAGGGATGCACTCTGGGACAACGAGTCCCACCAGAGTGTGAGCGCCATAATACCGGGACCAGCAGCAGCAGTGGGAGACCCAGCGATGTTCAAGAGCTCCTCAGAGCGATTAGGTGAGTTCAGTGTCTCCCCAGCTGTCCCCCAGACAGTAGACCACCATGCGAGTCCAGGTGATTGACCCCCCCTAATAAAATCAACTATTGATTACATTGATGTTTTTAATCATAATCCATCATTGATCCCATTAAGGTTCATAAATAAATCACGCTTCATTTCAAGATGTGCACTTATGCAAGTTATTTACATGCTACTGAATAGTTTTAAGTCTTGAGCATTCCCATTACTATTTCTGTGGAACTCCTCTGATCCATGGACAGCCTACGGCTGCAGATGATGCACAAACTTTGTGTAAGTTCTGTCCCTTTAGCTGAAACCTCTGAATTGGAATTCTGATCATAGCTTGAACTGACACCATGAATCAAATCTAAGTACTGCATATAGAAGTTACAACCTTTAACATGTCAAAATCTCATCAATGGATAATGCTGTGTGAATCATGCTTTATATGTCTCACCCAAAAAAACTGACAGCAAAAACTGATTTCATGCGAATTTAGCCAGTCTTTGTTTTAAAACATTTAAAATGTGATCATTAAAAATAAAATATCTTATATTATTGGTGTCCATCACCCAAGTGTCAGTTTACATATGCCACTTGTAATTCATTATAATCAGATATTTGTCTTTTTATTACTGAATGTATGTTTAATATCTGAAAACAGATATTTATAGCAGTGCATAAGGGTTAATTGTGAATTTTGTGAGACACAGCATAGCTAGACACTACTGTGTGCCTGGTGAGATATCCAAATGAGGTGAAGATCTGTCAGTAATTCAAGATCCCAATTGCAAGGGACGCTAATCTAGGAAAATGTGTATTAATTCCAAGTTGACATTCATTTTTAAGGTCTGGCTAGAGACAACATTAATGATTGCCAGAGTTCATGTCCAAAGTAAAAATGAACACAAAAAGACAACAACTGATTTTTTTTATGAGCCACATTCCTGCAGTTATTGGCTTGTTTGGGTGTACCCCTTCAGTTTTTTCTTGTCCAAGGTGTCCTTTTCGCTTTGAATGCACTCACAGCATTTTGCTGATATTTATGTTTACCACACAAAATTGTACCTATGTGGTCATTAAAGAATGTAGTCCCTCTCAATATATTTAACAGGTTATTCTAAAAAACACATCTATAGGCGTCTGTGTAGTCTCATTTATAAAAACGCAAAAGACAACTTGAAGTCCCAGTAGTTTTTCTGCACTTTGCTGGATGATCACACATTAGTTGAGCCAGCACCTACAAAGAAATAGAAAACAGTTTATTAAACAGGATGTATGCACTTTCTAAGTTCCTGAGATGGGAAACATTTGTAAATATTAAGGTGATGTAATTTGCGTTGTCCATAACTTAGAAGAGGTGCACTTAGAGCCCTGATAATGACTATTATCGTCATAGTTCATTGTTGGTATATTTATTTAGCCCACAAGAAAAAAAGTAAACATCATTAGGCCATCAAAAGGGAATATGCACGTTTTTGTGTTGGGGTTATTCCCCTCTATGATCTGCCATGATCGAGAACACAATAATGTTTTTTTCTGTTCTACTTTTGACAAAAGCAGATGTTTAAGGGGTCTACTTTGCTCATAAATCTTTGGTTTCCTTAATTGGCGGCATCAAAGGAACCTCGAGTAATGGGCTACAGTACTGTATTCAAAGTCTGTTTCAAGAAGAACAACTAGTCACAGCTGACAGTGCTCCCCTTTGTAAAAGACCATTCAGGGACTTGTGCCTAACTCAAAAGGGACATCAAGTAATAGCATGCATTAATGCACCTTTCTTGAAATCTCTTTCTACATTTCCCACAGCACATTCTTTATTTGTGATTGGCTTAAAACGTGGTCCCTCTCTGGCCTCAAGTAATCTTGACCAGAAAAGATGTCTTAAAGTGATTGGCTAACAAGTTAGGGTCTGATTTATATTTTGGCGGAACCGGTCCCCGCATTCGCTTTTTGACAGTCTTCACGCCTGCCTAGTGGCATTCTGCCCAATCTATTTAGGTGTTGGTGAGTCTATGGAGGGAAGATCGTCGGAGTCCCTCCACATCGGCCAGAATCATGTGGACAGCGTCAGAGGCAGAAGCGGCTGTCGGAGGGAGTCCAGCCAAGATTCTTGCTGACCCGATCATGCTGTGCCTTTTCCCTGAGGCAACTGTGATGGGAATACCTCCTACTTTGAATTGGCAAAATCTAAGGAAATGAGGTAGGAACTTTTACTGTTTCCCACTTCCGCTTCCATCTTGAGCCCCATCGTACAGGTCCCCCCTTTGCTGCTTCAACTGCACCACCAAGCCAAATGACTCAGTTGTCGCCAGGATCTAAGGTAATGTATTACTGTGCATCGTATGTTGACAATTAATGTGGCCGCGTGTTTTTTTTAATTGCTCCTACATGCAATTTGTTCTCATGTGTAATGCAATAGTGTTTATTTTACGACTTATCAAAATAAAATGAACACATCTAATATTGTTACGGGCAAGATGGTGCCTGAGTGTGGCCACCACCACTTACCTCTCACCTCTCTCCTTCCTCCGCCGGGCTCTTCCCTTGGTACGCGAAGTTGACAATGCACCTGGGGGTCAAACGATTGAGCGATCACCGCAGGTTGACGCTGGTGGATCAGCGAGGACAAGGGAAGACGCGGTCAGCCACACTCCCCATACAACTACACCGGGAAGAACCAGAAGCAAAGACAGATGGCAAGAAGGCAGATCCTTGTATCGGTAAGGGGAATAAACAAGAAAAATAAAAGGAAAAGACTGAGGGGGATAGTAAGGTACATATTTACCAGCAGTATAGCTAGCGAACTGTCGTTTCACCCACAATTCATTTTATTTTGACTATAACATTTATGGTGTGCAGCACTTGCATCATTCTGATTCGGTTTCAAGTATAACTGGCTACCTGCAAGGACTTGCAGCCGGCACCCATGAGCATGGCCTCTTTTGAAAGCATAGCAAGCACCACTGAGAACAGAGCTGAAACAAAAGCTTATACCGCTGAACAAGCTTCAGAAATGTACGCATTAATCAAAGCTGACAAATACTTTGACACCAGCGACACCAGCGAAGGATCAATAACTCAACAACTAAAGCATCTAGAATTCATTTCTCGACAGGAAATTAACCAAAGGCTTCATGCCTCTACATTAATTCAATATCATAAACATCAAAGAATTCCTCGAGGCCTGCGACTAGCTGTCAAACCTCTGCATTTTCGCTTCCAGTTCAATAAACCATTCATGGATAAATGGTATGCGGTGCTTAATTCGTGCTCTCTAGACTTAATTTTATTGATTGTGGAAGAACTATCAAAAACCATAAGGAAATTAGAAGAGGAGATTCGAAATATGCATCAGGAATTATCCAACCGCATAGAACCAGAGGAATAGTCCAAAACATTGGAACAAATCAACACAACACATAGCTACGGTAATGATCTTCAAGAAAGCAAACTCAGGAAGTTCAAACGAGATAACATAGATTATCGTTTAAACAAAATACATACATGGACGGACATGTACCGGGATATTTTACCATCTAGAACCCCTTTAAACGTTGAGGCATCCAGAGGAGAAATTGCTTCCAGTAGTCACACAAGCACTGACAATGTTGAGAAGCATGCCATAAGCCCAACAGAATCTTTTTTTATCAAAGGGCAACATCCCACACAACCACCAGATCAGACTTCCACAAAAGCCACTTCAGGCGGAGTAAAATCAGGAGAGGAAAAAGAAAAGCCAAAGAAAAAAGTCATCAGAACTTACCGAGCCAGAAAATATTGTAAATCAACATCTCATCACAAACATTAACATCAAAGCAATTGCAAATCTTGAACAAAGGTACATCATTTGTACCTACATACAACACGAACATGCAAGAAACAGATTGCTTTATACAGATTCATGCGAACCATCAGACTGCATCCTTTTTTCGACAACGTGCTCACCGATTCACAACTCAAATTTTTTTAATTCAGACCCAAAAGCACATTCACAGCACCAGTATCACATAAAATGATTGATACATTTGAATCGCTGGTGAAACATGATCTCCACAAATTGGAGTTTACACCGTGCAAAGGATCCAATTTGACGAAATCAGAAAAATTGATCTTGCGTCAACCAGCGGAGGATGGCCAAATAATATTTCAGCAAGCCGACAGTGCACCACTGGTAGTAATGGAAAACATCTATTACTGTAACAAGGTACTAGAACATCTGGCAGATGAAACTACGTACCTCAAAATGGATTATGATCCCACCAATTAGATCAAACAAGTCCTGCTTAAAATTCTCGATAATGCCTTAGATATGGACTGGATTACGACCAAAACCAGAAGCTTTTTAATTAAGCAATTTCGTGAGCGACCACATATCTATATGTTACCCAAAAAACACAAAGACTCCACTGACCCACCATTCAGACTCATTGTGTCTGGATGTGGGTCACTGTTTGACCCATTGGGTGAATACATTGACCAATTTTTACAACCCATTGTGTGCTCTTGGATACCACCGATTTTCAGGCACATTTACAGAATTTGGATGTTACCAATATCAATGAAAGGTTGCTATGCACAATTGATGTCACCTCACTGTATACTTCTATTCCCCTCCAAGAAGGGATCAACACTGTCAAATGGGCTCTCTTGCAACAACCCCTGATTCGTGCACACAAAGATTTCTTATTGGAACTCCTCCAATTTTTTCTCCAACACAGCTATTTTCGCTGGGAAGAAGAATTCTTTCTCCAAATCAGTGGGACCTCCATGGGTTTCGGGGGGGGGCTCCCACATATGCTAATATCTTTATGGCTGCCTTCGAAGAACACATTTTCAAAGACTCCACATGGAGCAAGGACTTGATAATGTATTGTCGATATATTGACAATACCTATTTGATTTGGTCCCATACTCAAGAATCCTTGGAAAAGAACATCCGGTTGTTAAACACCAAAAACAACAGAATTCAGTTTACACACAACATCAGCAACATCCAATTATCCTTTTTTGGATGTTTTGGTAGAAAAAAACAACCAAGGTATCAACACTAGTGTATTCGTTAAACCGACTGATCGAAACAATACACTGATATTTCAAAGTTTTTATTCTCCGCAGTTGATCCAGAATTTACTTAATTCTCAAATGTTAAGCATTAAAGGGATTTCTTCCACTACAGAGAAATGTGATCAGGATATCATCCAAATCATTCTCATAATGAGGGCACCCTCTTGAAACCATTGCCAAAGCAGAACAACGCATTAAAAACACTGATCGCAGCGATCTATTAATTACCCCAAAAAAATCTGCCACCAACCGTATGGTTTTTGTGTCCAAATTTTCTACTAGATCCGGAAATATTAAAAAAGTGGTCAATAAGAGATGGGAACTCTTACAACATGAACCAGATTTTGGTAATTCATTTCAAGAACGTCCACTATTTGCTTCTACCAGAAGCCAAAATCTCAAACAACTACTCACAGTTAAAAAGAACAGATGTAACATCAATTTCATAGGCATGAGAAAATGCAGTAATTGCATTCACTGCAATAACGTAATGCAGCAAAATTTTATCACACATCCCAGAACGGAAAAAAACAATCCTTAAACACAAGTCAGATTGTAATACCACTAACGTGATCTACTGTATCAAATGCCCTTGCGGACTCCTTTACATAGGGAAAACCGAAAGAAAAATCAAAATTAGAATTGGAGAATGCAAAAGTATGATTCGGACTAGGAATACCAACTCCAATCTTGTAGTTCACTGGCTGGAACAAAGTCACAATATAGCTCAAGTGCAATTTTTAATTCTGGAAAAAGTGCAACCTAGAGAGGGTTCAGATACTAGCAAAATCTTGTCTCAAAAAGAAGTTCTTTGGATTAAAAAATTTGACACAATGATGCCATTTGGCCTTAATGACAAATTAGATTTAAGCTGTTTTCTGTAAAGAGCTCTACAAACACATGCACCCTTTCATTTTCTTCTTGATCATTTCATAGCATTAGATCGAGACATATGCACTTGTTTGCATGGTGCAGTCAACACCATGCATTGCACTTTCTAAATTTATACAGTAACATTGAGCACATTTGTCAGACTGCATGAAAAGTTGTGGTTTTATGTATTCATTTAATATTAATTGTTTTACTGCAATGTTCAACAAGATAACATTGGAAAAAGTGCCTTAGCCCTATTAAAAAATGAGCATGAACACTACATTGCACACATACACTGCAGTTTATTTGTTGCACTTAGATCTCATTGTTGCCATTGGATCAATCTTGCTGGCAGTGCAGAATTTGATGCTACCCCCTAAAAGCTTCATTATCTTGTTCAGTGTATGGCATTTGTAGCATTTCCCTCGATTTAGTGTTGCATTTCGCAATAATTAGTTTTGTATTAATTATTATGTTTTTGCAAGCACACAGTGTTTTCTGCACCATGGAATAATTGGTTGGTTTGTCACTTCCCTGGGAGGTATTTTTCGTCATTTAGATAAGCAGAGTACTCACGGACATCTCGGCGCTTTTTGGAGTTGTTTGTAACTTATGGTTTGGCTATATGCCTTGCTGACGAGATCGTTGCAATTGTTTACATCTATGATACTTTTTGTAATATTCTGCACCCTTTCAATATGGCCGCTATATTCATACCAGCATACTCAGTGTAGTGTTGCAGGGCGGAGGAAAACCCACGTGACCTGTCTCTGTTTTGGCGCGGTGACCGTTTTGTATATAGGGGCGTGACTATCTGTCAGCGTCTCCCAAAAGCTTGGACCTTAATTTACTCACGATTAAGCTGTCGCCTGAGTGCCAGTAAGCCGCATTCCGTTTTCATTGACGTTTATGTCTGCATTGGAGATTGCGCAGATATTTATGTAAATGTACATTTCCGTTCATTTTGCAGGTTTTGTCAAGTGTCACGGTTAGCATTTCACGTATTTGCGATTTTTACAACATGTTTAGCGCACTTCACTGATATGTTTTGTGCTAGTTCTAATATACTTAATCTTTTCAGGAAAACACAGTCTTTTGAGCTTGTTCTAACGATACTACGCTGCCCCCGCTTGGCAGTAAGTATATGACTGCACATACACAAGTTTTGCATAATGACAGCATGATCATTCTTTACATTTTAGTTCACAAGACTTTCCGATCAGTCATTGGCTTTCTGGTTTCATAGAACAGTGGCATTTTTCACTGCAGTGGTGATCACTTCCATGGCATTGGTATTGAGTTGGTGGGGCTCCACAATAGGCTGCACTATATTTGCTGGAGTTTTCAGTCTGTGATTATGGTTGTCTCTTAACTTGCATGGTCGGCATGCACAGTTACGTGCATGCCTGTATTTATTTTGGTATTGTTTTGACTCTAAACAGGGGGAGTCATTGAATAAGGTAGCTGTTAAGTAAGTTTTTTCCAATGCAGCAGCAATGACTCGTTATTATTTTTTGTTTACGTTACAGTGGCCCCTGTGGAAGGGACGAAGGGTCCCGAAATACATAGGGCATTGTGCTATTAAGTGGAATTCATATGAAGAAAACTGTATTTGTACATTCATGTGCTGTTGTATCATGTACAAACTGTATCAGAATTTTTTATTTAATTGGATTGTAACCGCATACTTTCTGAACATGAGTTTGTTCTGAAAAACAATGATTTTTTTTTTTGTTCATATATTCTTGTTGACTACAGTGTTTTGTGTATGAACATAGTGTCACATTGTGTAATAATTTGGGGTTTAAATTGTGTAAAGATTGCAAGAATTCTCATGAGTAGTGCACACGGTTAATTCAAGCTATTCCGCTTGATTCTTTTCATACCTATTCAACGTGTGCCTTTAACTGGGAGCAGGGAAAAGCACAACCCTCCATTGCAAGTATGTTCTTACCCTTAGACACGAGTGAAAGGTAGAGGGGAGTACGAGGAAAAGGGGGAAATCAAGGCAATTTTGATAGCAGTAGAGAAACGCAAAAGGTGGAGAATTTGCTGTGTAATTTAATACAGGACATGCCACCTGGAGCACGAGGTGAGGGAGAGGATGAGAGTTTGCCTGCCCAGGGAGGGACCCCATGGATATCAAATTGCGAAAGCACCAACCTGGAAGTACCCTCAGACACATGTCCGAAGGATGGGCAAGAAAAGGAAACTATACCAAACAATAACTACTCCCTCAATGTTCCCATCAACAAACCTGAGGCTGAGATGGGTGTTAATATACCAGATATGTCACACAAAAGTAAGCATGGCATAGCTACAGGGGGTAACCTTCAAAGGAAGTTCATGGAGGCAGGATACCTCTCCCCCGATTCTTTGGAAAACAAATTCTCTTTGACTGAGGAATCAGGAGGCTCCGACACTAGCATGTCTGCCAGTAGCGATGGTGGAATTTCTCCTTCAAGCAACAGCAGTTGGGAGAGGGGGACCCCAAAAAGAACCAAACTGACTTCAGGCAAAAGAACCCATAAGAGAGCTCTTGAGAAGAGAGAAGATGAGGAAGAATTAGGCTGGGATTCCTCAGCTAATGAGCTGTTACCCCCTGATAGAATAAGCAAGAAGAGAAAATCTCTAAGGGAGAAGTCAGGGGGTGAGACTGCGCAAAATAAAATAATGGAAATCACCCGAGCCCTACCTCTCCCTGATTCTGCAATCCCTGCGAATATTTCAGGATGAGGTCAAAGCAGATAACCATCAGGCCCGGCTTGCCTCAAAAAACTACAAGGATCGGTGCGCATGATTGGGAAAACATGTACAGAGATTTCAGAAAGATTAAACATGGTGAAGACACGCACTGAGGCATTGGCGAACACCGTAGATACGTTGATGGTCCAGGCTACATCACAGAAGAGCACATTGAGAGATGGTATGTGGAAGATAGAATAGTCAGAGAATCGCCAGCGCCGCAATAACCTGAGGCTGCTGGGGATACCTGAAAATTGCAAAGGCAGTGATATAAGAAGTCCAACGTGTCCATCGATTCTCTCTAACAATCTCAAAGCACCCATCTAATGGTCAGGTATATCCTTGGGCCATACTGATTTACTTTGGAAACTTTCTGTTGTGCCAGGCCGTGTACGACCTGGCTAGGCCTAATACTAAAAGGATTTTTGAGAACTTCCCCTTCTGTGCCAAACCAGACTTTGGGCATGCCACCGTGGAGAGGAGATGGTAGCTCAGGCAGCTCATAACTCCCTTCCAGAAAGCAAGAGCTGTAGTTTTTTCGCAAAATCCAGCCAGGCTGAAAGTAATTTTTTAGGGACAAAACCATAGCTTAATCTTTGTAATCCAAGCGCAGAAGTTATTGAATGACATTTTGGTGGGGACTGTCATAAGCAAGAAAAAATAAGACGGTGCTATATGTGAGAAAGGAGATGGCTAGAATTGTGACACCCTCTAAATTGGGGGCAGCTGAAGAAGGATTGATAAAGGCTGTGCACGAGTGATGGAAAGTGGAATCAGAGCAAAGACGTGTGGCAATTGCAAAAACTGGCATTTTGGATATCTTAACGTATAAAGCAATAATTAAGGCAACAAGACAAAGAGAAGCAGTGTATGAATTAAGTGAACAGATTGGTCATCACTTGGCAGTCCATACTAGACAACAAACCACATCTAATATGATATGAGAAATTAATGATCCAGAATACAGATGACAGACTGAACCAGAAGCAATCAGGGCGGCATTTCAGAGGTATTATCATACCTTATATAAGGCTAGTATGGGGGGAGGAGCAGAGTAAGATTGAGGAATATCTGGATCTAATCCCACTCTTAAGGCTGGTGGAATAAAATCAGGATAGTTTATATTGTCCGCCTCACTGGGATGACATTTTACTCTCTGAATAGCTTAGCTAAAGGGAAAGAGGCTGGCATAGATGGTATACCGACCAAATTTTATTTTACCTTTTCCCAGCAGCTAAAGGGAATAATCCATGACCTATTCGCACATTTTTTTTCATGTTGGGCGGCCCCCGGGATCATGGTCTCGGACAAAGATTGTGGTCTTTTTTTAAAAAAACAACTGGGGTCTTATCGCCTTATTACCCTGATCAGGGGTGGAAGGCACGGCCTGGAGCCTCCTGAAGTCTTTTCTGGCCGATAGAACCCAGACCGTAGAGATGGGTGCCGAGGTGTCCAAACCCTTTGCCCTCCCGTGCGGGGTGCCGCAAGGTTCTTCCCTGAGCCCCACTCTTTTTAACATTTATGTTAGTCCGTTGGGTGCCTTGATTAGATCTTATGGCCTCCAACTTACTTCGTATGCAGATGACACGCAAATTGTGTTATCAATACAAAGAGAGACCAAAGTGGGTATGATAACTAGGTGTCATGATTGTCTTAAAGATATCGCCAGCTGGATGTCCGCAAATTGCCTCAAATTAAATGCCAAAACAACAATTGATGGACAGAATGCAGAACAATGTCATACATTCACCCCAGTACAGAGATCTGGGCCTAAATCCATCTTTTTTTGCTCACCATGCCATTCCAGTTTGAACCCAGCCATATGCAAATCAGTCTTGACCCTGTGCCCCATGGGAACAGTCCAGCCCGAACTGCCAAGCCGGGTCCTCCCTGGACTGGAAACAAGCATCCTAGGACCGGTTTCGGGCTTTCAGCCCTCGTCAGCCAGGATAGCTTGATTCCAGTGGCATGGAGAGCAAGGGACTCACGTCTGAGCATACCCTTCCCACTCGGGGTGACAAATGCAAAAACAACAGTTGATGGACAGAATGCAGAACAATGTCATACATTCACCCCAGTACAGAGATCTGGGCCTAAATCCATCTTTTTTTGCTCACCATGCCATTCCAGTTTGAACCCAGCCATATGCAAATCAGTCTTGACCCTGTGCCCCATGGGAACAGTCCAGCCCGAACTGCCAAGCCAGGTCCTCCCTGGACTGGAAACAAGCATCCTAGGACCGGTTTCGGGCTTTCAGCCCTCGTCAGCCAGGATAGCTTGATTCCAGTGGCATGGAGAGCAAGGGACTCACGTCTGAGCATACCCTTCCCACTCCCTTTGTTTGTTGTAACGCTTTTCGCCCTAAGTGGGATGGGTATTCCCAGACGTGGGACCCGTGCTCACTACGCCACTGGAGTCAAGCTATCCTGGCTGATGACGGCTGATAGCCAGAAACCGGTCCTAGGATGCTTGATTCCGGTCCAGGGAAGACATGGCTTGGCAGTTCGGGCTGGACTGTTCCCATGAGGCACAGGGTCAAGACTGATTTGCATATGGCCATGTCTGAACTGGGGTGGTGTAGTGGGCAAAAGAACGATGGATTTAACCCAGATCTCTTGACTGGGGGAGAATGTCTGCATTGTCAGCATTCCGTCCATCATTTGTTTGTTGTAAAAATCAAATTAAATGCCGGCAAGACTGAGGTCATGATATTTGGAAATAATCCAAATACTTGGTCGCAAGCTATGTGGCCCGAGGACCTTGGGAAGCAGCCTGTGCCTACCCCAAAAGCTAGGAATCTGGGTGTCATTATGGACCAGAAATTGGACTTTGGAGGACAGGTTAGTGGAGTCGTTTCTTCATGTTTTCACATCATCAGGATACTGAGGAAAGTAAAAACATTCCTGCCCAAGCATGGTTTCCGGTTAGCAGTCTCAGCTTTGATCCTGTCACGTCTAGACTACTGTAATAGTCTGTACCTCAATCTGAAAAAAAAACATCGGTACAGACTGCAGATGGTACAAAACGCGGCAGCGAGACTGCTGACAGGCTCTCCTAAGTATGTTTCAGTCCGTGAAGGAATAAGGAAACTCCATTGGCTCCCGATTCATAGACGCTCTCAATTTAAGGCCATGTGTACGGTTTTCAAGGCTTTGAAAGGCACTGGCCCAGAGTTTATGAGGGACTGTTTCAGGCGATATGTGCCTGGGAGGGCTCTGCGCTCTGCAGAGAACAACCTAGTGATTGTTCCCAGGATAAAAAAGGCTAGATGGGGGGGTGGAAAGATGTTTTCCTATGGCGCGGCCACCGCATGGAATAGCTGTCCAGCACATCTTAGGAAAGCGGAGGATCTTCTGGCTTTCAGGAGGGGGCTGAAGACCTGGCTGTTCAGGGATTAGACCCTCGTTCTTCAGGGATGCTCAGCATGACAGCGCCAGGACACCCTTGGGTATCAGTGCGCTTTATAAGCTCCTACATAAATAAATAAATAAATAAATCAGTGGTGACTCCAAAATGTATTCAAAATTATTGTCAATGTGATTTTCCCAAGTAATTCATACAGTCATCTCAGAACGCCAACATGGGTTTGTCCCTGGTAGGTCAACTATTGATCATATACAAAGAGTGATTACTCGGTTTGATATCACCGATGTTGCAGGAGACCCTATGGCACTCATTTTGTTGGATTCTGAGAAAGCCTTTGATAGGGTCTCCTGGCAATATCTGTGGATGGCTATGTCAAGTAACGGCACTAGGGAGGGCTTTATTAAGGCAGTACAGATGTTATATACTGAACCGTCAGCAGTAGTTATGGTGAACAGTACACTCTCGGAAAAGATCGCAATCACTAGAGGGACCAGACAGGGCTGCCCGTGCACCCCTCTCTTATTTGCGGTGTTTATCGACCCCTTTATCCGCAGATTAGAAAGTAATACACTAATACCAGCAATATGGTCGCAGAACTGGCCTACGAAGACCGTGGTCTATGCAGATGATATCACGTTGGTTACATCTGATCCAAACACGGCCATGAAAATAATCGAAGATGAAGCCAAGAGGTTCGGGCATATATCTGGTTATGCTTTGAATCAAGACAAGAAACAAATAGTACTCAATCAAAAAATCATGATGGTGGACAATCGGGTAGTTGAAAGAGCCACATACCTGGGTGTCAGTATAACATCAAAACTGGACAATCTAGTTAAGAATAACATGGAACCCTTAAAGGAACACACAAAGAAAGACCTTGGAAGGCTGAACAACTTCCATTTATCCATTGGGAGTAGATGCAATGTAGTAAAAAGGCTGTTTCTCCCTAAAGTTTGTATATTTTTTAGGGCTATTTGTTTAGAATTTATCCCCCCCCACCCAATGGTTTAAAGCAATAGAGAGCATGTTTTCCAGGTTTATTTGGTCATACATGAGACCTCGCAGAGCATTTATATGCATCACCCTTCCAAGGGATAGAGGGGGGTTGGCCCTCGCTAACTTGAAATTATACTACTGGGCCACCACGGTAATCTACAGCCGTGAGTTACTTATGATAAACATAGATAATAGGCCTAATGCTAAAGTTCCTTCACCACTGGAACTTATGCTGTGGGGAGGAGACTAGAGGATGTTTGTGGCGGTAATTGCATGACAATTATCATAAAAAGTTCATTTTAAAACTCTTTTTAGTATCCATAAGCATGGAGTACCGTACGTAAAATGCTGGGAATTGGTAGACAATCCTTTTATACACCTATATCTAACACCCATAATCTCCCTGAGATCTTTGGAGATCCATACATGGATAAATGGGTATGGGCTGGGATTGCTCAGATTGGCTATTTTTTTTCTTCCTCAGGACTCAAGTCTTTTGACGAATTGAAAAATGATTATACCCTTGATCGAAGAGATTTTTTAAAATTTCTCCAGGGTAGGGACTCTCTGTGGCGAAAGGGAGGGGGAAGGACCAAGTTTCAGAGACTAGAAACCATTGAAAGTTTAATTAAAAACAGAATTGGATCAATTGGGGAAATTTTACGATTTTATCAATGCCGCTAGGCCCGACGACATGGACAAATGCTCTTTAAAATGGCAGACCAAATCGGTGGTCTCAGCCGAAACCTTTTTATATTCTTATGAATTGTCACAGTCTCTTTTTATGTCCACTAGGCTGCAAGCAAAATTTTATAAGGCATGTTTCTCGTTGTATTATACACCTTATAAGATAGCCAAGTGGGGGTCAGGGAAAGGAATTGTATGTCCACGCTGTGCACTCTATGAAGCTGATATCATTCATATGTTCGCATCTTGTAATATCTTACAAAAGCTAATCAAGGATATTTCGGATTTTTTATCAGAAGTGCTAAGAATAGAAACAGAAATTTAAGTAGAAGAAATAATGTTAGGTATGTCAGGAACAAGCCGAGTAGGGAATGGACAGGGATTGATCTTTTTGGCTATGGCTGTCTTAAGGATCTGCATTGCTTCAGCCTGGTTAGATCCAAGGCCATCGAATTTTCAACAATGACTTGCCAGATTGTTGGCAACTTGCAGCCTGGAGGTAGCCATGTATAAAAGAAAAGGGTGTTGTGCAAGTCGTGCAAAAGAGTATGAAAATCCCTTATTAAATGGATGCAATGACATAGCAGGTCTGGTTAGAGCCTATGCATGTTTTCTTATTATCACTATCTAAATATGGACTGTTTTTTAGTAAACAGGGAATATGCACTTGTAAGTTTAGGAAGTCACACGTACCTTTATGGATGCCAACAGAACAGACACTCAAAGGACTGTACCCAAATTAATATTCCTGGGAAACCTGACGTTATCTTATGATTGTTGTTGTTATTATTGCACCCGATGAATTATGCACTGATGTTTTGAACCTGTCTGAGGGGGGTGGGGGTAAATAAAAACAATAAAGATTATTTAACAAAATTAATTAAAAATATATTGTTGTTGTGGTGCTTGTGGGTATTGTGCTTGTGTTGCATGTGAGTGTACATTCAGTGGTGTGTTTATGTTGTTGGAGTGCAATGCTATATGTACATGATCTCCATATACATTATGACACATTTACAACAAATATGTGTAGTAAGATAATTATGAGTAGTACCTACCTGCCTCCACACCACCATGACCTCACTCCTTTAGGACTCTGCCACCAGAACACTAGCCGGCACAACAGGAACATCTAATTTGGTTCTGCACAAACTTGCTGGTATGACGGCGATGGAGTACTGTTAGCCAGCATAGAAGGCCACCGCAGTGGCAGTCAACTGTCAATTGCTGTAACATCTAAATACGGCAGGCAGACCGCCGGCAGCTTGACGGAGTAATTGGAACCACCACTCTGGTGGGACAGCGGTAGTCCCGCCAAGAACTACATCAGGCCCTTAGTTCTTTACAGGTATGCTCAAGAGCATTCACATTTCTACTGAACTCCAATGCTATCCAACAGATTGAAATATGTTTATTACACTTACTACAGGCATCTCCTAAGTACCAGTGATTGTAATCCTCTAAATGTTAGGGTGTCTTGACTCCTGATAGGTGCAGTCATCCAACCCAAGTGTCTCTGTGGTAGGCTAAAGCAATGCATTTTTTGATGTAAAAATCAAATTCTGGATGTATGGCAAAGCCTGTACTCAGGGATGATTTTTGCAGGTGTCTCCATATTCATTGATTAAAATGGTAATAACACCCCTTTATTGCTATGAGTGGGTATATTTTTAGAGTTGCGCATATCATGGCTAGTTAACAGTTTATAATTATTTCTGGAGGACATAGTTTTGTGCTTTTGTTTTACTTTTGTGAGTAGCTGAGTATATGATGTGTTTTCCTCACAGTAGGGTGTATATTTATGGGGTTTTTGTGTTGTGGTATTGTCATTTATTGTGTATATTTCTGAGATTGATTGGGGACACGATTTATACGTCCCATCCATCATCAAGTTTTGTCACTGTGTTAGAGGCAGTAGGCTGTTGTTTGTTACACATACAATGATTATTTGGTCATTGTTTTCATTATCCTACATTATGGATTCTTGGTTAATATGTTTTAGTGTAAGGTTTTATGGATACATATTTCTTCAAATGTTCTTGGTGCTCTCTTGGGATCTTCATTGCTACTCTCCTGAATGTTAGCCCCTACATCAATTAAACTAATTTAGGAGTAATATTTGGGGTCAAAGGAGTTGTTTAAAAAAAAATTGGTTTGATTATGGCACTCTTCCAGCTCTTTGGAAATTTCCTCTACTTCAAGAATCCATTAAAAGTGGAGTGAAAAAATTGGCCAACAGTCAGGGCTAGATTTGACTATAATAGTCAGAACATTATCTGGGACTGCGGCCCGAGCAAGACTTATAACAACTATAATCTTTTGTTCTGCAGTCAAAGAAGTATAATATAAAAGATCGCCTTCAGGATCAACCCAGTCTCCATTAACTACCCCATTTTAGCTGAATACAAATCCAGGAAGATGCCAACCCACTCTTCTGAGATTTTGAGGGTAGGCACATCCGTACTCTTATTTACACCTTCCTACACTAGTTCCCATAATTTCTTAATATCTTTTAATGCTAACACAGACCACATCATATCCCAGTTTACTCTATAATACTCCTTTTTACTTTCTTTAACTAATTTAGCATACTCCATTTTTGTTTCCTTCCCTTACAAGATTTACTCCTACCTGGTATACTTCTTTAGTTCCCACAACTGCATTTTTGGATCACAACTGCATTTTTAGATCTTGACGATCATAATTAAACCAGCCAGTGCTGGGAGTCTTGTGATAAGTTATTTGTGTGGGTGGTAAGTTCTCTTTAGCAAAACTACTAGACATTCAACCACCTTACTTACTACCATGTCATAGCGAACCAGTATATTCTTACTTTCAACATTAGTCTTTCTGGGATCTGCAAACTAGCTAGTAAGGCGAGATGTGACTTATTTATCCTAGTAGTCAAACATCGCGGGTACTCACTTCCCAAAGGCAGACCCTGTTCGCTATTCTGGATCTCAAGTTTTAACTCTAAAGATAGGTGCCAGTGATCACTCCCTCTCACATTCAAGATCTTAAAATTGTGACACAGATCATAAAACCATAATTAAATAAATACATAATTAATAGAATAATTTAAATTGCCTGTGGGAAAGGTTTGAATACCATTTAGACCAGGGTTTCTCCAAAGTTGGTCCTAGCGGTCCAGATCCATGCCAGATTTTTAGCATTTTCCCATTTAGATAGAATTAGTGATCTTAAAAATCTGGCATGGGTCTAGCCCTCCCAGACTGAGTTTGGAGAACCCTGATTTAGACAAATAATACCTACTTCTGATATGACTTGTTTCATCTCCATAGCCACTTTCTGTGGAGGTCAGTTTGGAAACTTGACCAACGGTATATTGTAGAACCCCCAGCATAACTACCTGTCTAGTATCCGACCAAGCAGGGTTTAGATGCATATTAAAGTTCCCCATAATCACAGCCGAGGCTTGCTTACTAATCGCACACAGATTACAGATATCTTATCTGAACCATGTTACCTGTTCCATACTTAATTGCTTTTCTGTCCAATCTACATATACCATTAAAACCAGAATAAGTTCACAATTGACAGTGTTGGCATGAAGGTATATCAGTGTCGCTTGCAACAATTCAAATTCTTTTTTGCTTTTTTTTTTTTTGGCAATTTTGGAGAAATTAAGTTTAATAGACCCCCAGTTGGAAGTCATAGACCATTATATTGAGCTTTAAAACAGTTCTGCAGGAAACCATTGATCAAAGGTGTACTCCCAGATAGCCAGGTCTCTTGTAGACAGATTATATTTTCATACAACATTTTATTCAAGCAATCCTTATCTAGCAGCACAAGTATGTTTAATGAAATAATCTCTAGGCAGTCTTGCAAACCCCTTCCCTAGTCATTATAACTGTAGTAAGAAACATCCTCCATGTGGGAGCTCTCAAGGCAAGATAATCTGTTACCGAAGCTAATGTCATATCCTGGTCCATTTATATTTGTTTGTGGTATGCTAATTGCTATGCCTCCTTGATGGAAGCCTACCAACCTTCTTTAAGATGCTCTCTGGCTACTCATAGGTGCTCTATAAAAATGCACACTACATAGCCCTGCATGATGTTGAAGAAGGTATTCTCCTTACTAAAGCTTATTTCCTCCCTTTGCACTATGTTGTTCCTTTGTAAATTTAATTCTATCTCAG
This sequence comes from Triturus cristatus, assembly GCF_964204655.1. Lineage (NCBI taxonomy): Eukaryota > Metazoa > Chordata > Amphibia > Caudata > Salamandridae > Triturus > Triturus cristatus. The sequence goes on from NC_140590.1 coordinate 1,376,970,218, forward strand.
AATCCATTATCAAACTTTGCATCAATTTAGAATAGAAAACTATTTTAGATATCGCTTTTCCTTTCTTTAAATTTACAAAACCTTCCTGCTTCATATTATTAGAGGCAATCAACATTCAAGATACGATTTTTAAACACATGCAGGTGGTTAGAGCTATTGAGTGGTTTCCTTTTTGTATTATTTTTTCCATTACGTAGTATATTAAAATGCAAGACAATGTCCATTTTCTGCAGATTATTTATCACCTTTAAAAATCTGGAGGTATCTCTCGTAGTTGTGAGTCAATAAAACTTTATTCAGCCACATTATGGCCCTTAAAGCACATTAACACATATTAATAAGTGAACAGATAAAACTATGCGATACATAATAATAAGGGGCAGATCTGATATTTCAAGTACAATAGCTGTGCGACAAATTCTTGGCCCTTATATATATTTGGTTTGTCATTACATGGCTACAGTACCGGAATGGCATGGTCCTAAATAAAGTGCATTTTATACAATATCAACACAGACTTAAAAACAGTACTTCCTAAAAGATTATATGACTAGTCCCCATTCCCTGCCTAATCAAAGTTTTGCTTTGGGGTGAGACCCCTGCTAAGAAACTTGCAACTCCATTACATATCGAGTGTGAGGACAGTATTCACAGATATATCCAAACAGGTCTTACATGTGCAAAGTGGCATTTTTTTTTTTGACGGTACCGGCATAGACCTAGATAAAGTGCATTTTATACAGCACTAACAAAATAGACAATACTCCCTACGAGATTGCATTACTAGTCCCAGTTCAGTGGCTAGTCAAAGTTTTTGTTCTTTAGCGTACAGCACCGGCTAAGAAACTTGCAACCCCGTGACATATCAAAGGTGAGGACAGCATTTGCAGATTTTTTTATCAAAGCAGGTCTAATGTGTGCAAAATGTCAATTTTGTCCGGAGATCACTATAACAACCACAAAGAAACATAAAATGCAATAAATCTTGGTCCGAGAAATTGTCACAAGAGCAAGGCTTTAGGGTCCCTGACTTAGAAAAACCCTGGGGACCCAGAGACACCAATGAATATAATTTAACCTAAATCTAGTTAAAAGAAAACGATGATGTGAATTTTTTATAAAAAACCAGAAGGGTTGATCTAAAATCCCAGGGCTTAATATCATGCATGGTCTAATCGTGGGTTTAATAAGTTTGCTGTTTTCCCTTTCCACTCTCCTCCTAGTTAGAAATTGACTTTTAATGTCAGCCCTCTAGAATGCCTCTGTCTGGGATGCCTAAAAAGCTCAGGACGCCCTAGTTTCGCTAACTGCTGAGAAATATAAACTAGCCAATGAATATCTGCGACAGTGGAGGCTCCTTTATAGCGGACAAAAGGGTGGCAACCCCCAAACCATCATGCATCACTCCGCATCTAACTGTTATGATATTACAGCTTTTATATGAAAGAAACTATCTTACCGATCATTTGTTGGCAGATAAAAGCTGTGATCTCACCCTTCACCAGAAGAGGGCTTCCCGGGGCTGTATTGCGCATGTGTCAGGCGTGGGCTGTTACAGCCCATCCTTTCACAGCTACAATACATATTAGAAATGCTATACTAGCCTCAAACAGTGCAGCATGTCAGATAATGGTGAATTGGGGCCTGTCCATCACGTGCCCTTATGCCTCGTCAGAAGCCATGATAATGGAAAAGGACAGCCTTCCATCCTATCTGAGCTTCTGATTGGGCATAAGGGTGTGAGCCTCACTCTAGTGCACTTTTTACTGTATCTGGGCAGTTGAGAATCGTGATTTGTGAAGTGCATGTCAAGGACTGTCTCGGGTAAGTTTCACATTATGTGTATGTCTGAGAGCATGTCCATGTTGTTTGTGTGTGTCTGCAAGCCTGCACCAGTGTTTGTGTATTTGACAGTGTGTATGCGTGAGATTGTACAAAATTGTATCAGCATACATTTAAAAAATGTCCTTTGTGGCAATGCTACCTGCGTCACTTCCCCACGGCCCTTCACCCTGGCAGTGTAGTCTAAGTTCAAATAATAATTTCTCAGGAAGCTACAAAAAATATTTCAAACATCCCTCCCCCCGTAAAAAAAGAATATTCTGCCAATGCATGCACCATGGAGAACAGACAGTACCAGTGATAAGGGGCATAAATATCAGGGTTATGGGGAATGCTACAGACAGATAGATATAAGACTCTGATACTGTTACATTTCTTATGTGTAAAATAGCAGTTTCAAAATATTTGTTGTTTTCTGTTCTGTGGCACAGCTCCACATTAACAAGCAGCATTTGGAACAATTAAATCTGGCAGTAGTCCTGAGCAGAATTGGGGGCCTCAGTGAAATGTGATGCTAAGTGACGTAGAAATCCATCTCAACATAAAAACTCAGAGCCATATGTACAAGGACTGGCATTATCTACAGCTAACGCTATTTAGAGTCAGATTTCCTACCGCCACGTACCGCTGAAAACTATTGCCCTGTTAGCGACGTATTTAGAAGACGCCACTACATGGCGATAGTTTCAGGAAGCCGCAGTGAAAACTGCTGGTAACCCTAGCGTGAAGGCGATAGGAATTCTGTCGTTAGCAGACGAAAATGAAAGGCCCATTAGGGGCAAAAATAGGCACGTTAGTCAGCCCAACATGAATTTTTCTTTTTCCAGTCCACTACCATTGCAAAATAGGAAACAAAACAATGGAATGCAGAATGGAGCAGCCAGGGCCAAATCCAGCACAGACCAACAACCCCCTCAAGCCCCCCAACATACAGGATGACCAGCAAGAGCCCTAGGTGAAGAAGAAATTCAGGGCTACGTCTATGAAAAGAGGCGCATCGTGGTGCAAAACCAGTGATGCATCACTTTTCATTGCGCACTCCTTGCAACACCATGGCATCCAAAACCTTGAAAGCGTCGAAAGTCCCCGGTGCCCAGAGGCCTCGCTGGGCCTGCATCTGGGGCCTGAAGGCCTTGCTGGTCCTGCGCCTGGGACCCGGAGTGGGATGCGGAGGTGCTGTGGAGTTGCTGGGCTGTGGTGGTAGACATCGAGGCACTGCGATCGATCGTACCTGTTGGTGAAGTCTTGCAGGTCGCATGGAGACACGTTGCTGACCTGTGTGAGAAGACTGCCTTGAGCCCCTTGGAGCTGTGAATGGTAGAGGTGCTCCTGCGCACCAACGTAGGGAGGTCTGCATCGCATACTATGATCCACCACTACACCGGGATGCATCGTGGAGATTACCAATGGTGGGCGGCGCCTCTGTGCAGCACAGGCCGAATTATGTTGCACTGGCCAGATGCTGTAGAGGGTGAGGCCCCCACCAAACTTGTGTGGCAGGGGCACTGCAACTTCACGCCTAAGAGGCCCTGTTGCATCACCTGCATCTGGAGGTTCCCCAGCGGACTTGGTGCGACTGCTGTACCCAGGCTTGTGAAATCCCACTTGGTTGAGGCTCCTGCTGGCTGAGTCACAGATTTAGAGACTGTGCAGTGGATTCCACCACAGTGTCAATGTCCAGGTAAGGAGAAGGTGGGACGCGTAGCAGAGGAGGCCCGGGGGTCGAGTTGCCCAGGCCTAGCACCGGTGGAATACGCACCCCCAGTGGCTGCTCATCCGCTATGGTTGAAGAGCGTTGCCCCACTGCTTTCAAGCAGTGCAAGAAGTGGCAAAATAATAACATGATGATAACTTTCTGATGCACACATGCTATGTTTCCTTTGTGGACGGGAGGGTGGGTAGGGCTGCTCCACTCATGGAGCAGGGCTGGGGCAGAGTAATATGCCCACTCAAGTGTGCAATGACTGTTTGGTTGGCCCTCTCATGCATTACAGCCTGCATGGAGAACATGCCCACCCTTCCAGCCCCTGGCTGAACGCCTTGTCACGGGGCTCAAGAACAATCACAACGCCGCATTGCATCATTTTGATTGGCTTAGGGGAGGGAGCCTGGCTGCCTACTTCCTGTTCCTGGAAGCAGACTAAGTAGAGCAGGAGCACAGAAGACGCGGTACCCGGCCTCGAGGTAAGAATTCATTAGAAAAAATATGTACAACCCCCGCTCACACAACCCCTGCGTCCCCGCCTGCTCCAGTGTCCTTTCCCGTGTTTCTGGCCTCCCTGCTGTCCAGTTCCCCTCGCAGCACTTCTCAATGGCGACCGCTGTGTGCTCATGCAAAGTGTGCGTACCACTGGTGTGTCAAAGGAATATATGACGTTACAATGCATACCATTACATTGCATTCCATTACAATGCATACTAATACTACGCATATTGCAACAGTAGGGAAAGTGCTGGATAGCGGAGGGGTAACAATTACTATTACCACTCCAGGGAGTGCAACCCTAAGACTAACCCTTGCATTTCAAATTCCACACACACCCTGAACCCTAAAATTCACCTTTGCCCCCCAAAACACACCCTGAACCCAAATATTCACCTTTGCTACCCAAAACCCATACCCACCCTGAACCCTAAAATTAACTCTGGCCCACCAAAACCCATACCCACCCTAAAACTTACAATTCTACATTACTAACCTTACAATATTTTGTAATGGCATGTGTTGTAATAAAATGCATTGTAAAGGCACCTGCGTTGTAAAAGTTACATTGTAAAGGCATTACAATGTAATGCCTGCGTTGTAATGGACGTCTCCCTTGCCAAAGGCAAGCCATTGGCAGGCCTGTCTGCGTCCGCCTGCCCCTGTGCCGAGCCCAGCACCAAAGACCCCTCCTCTCGGACACTCCCACTCTAGGACTTCAGCACCCTCCTCGCCATCAACCCTGGACGCCACATTGCCTGCCATCTAGCAACACTGTCTAATTCTCTTGAACCCTGCACCTGTCGAAACTATAAATGCACCTTCTGCCACATCAGCACACCAGTGTCTCATGCCGCCCAGCCGACCAACAGTGCACACGACTGGCTCAACTGCATCCTCCTCAATGTGCGGTCACTCCACAAACACACAACAGAAATCTGGGACCTCTCCAATGCAACCTCTTCAGACATCACCTTCTTCACAGAAACCTGGACCAACCTCTGCTCCAGACCGGGCATTGCCATCCCTGATGGCTACTAAATCAACCGCAAGGACCACACCGACCGTCCAGGAGGAGGCATTGCCATCTACTACACAAGCACACTTCGACTGACCACGTACTCTAATGACCCAACGGTGACCATGGAACACCTCCACTGTCAGATACGGACCAACCCCATCCTCTGCTGCAGCCTCATCTGCAAGCCCCCTGGGCCCTAGACCCCCAGCCACCGATACCATTGTAGACCTCACTGCATCCCAGGCTCTCCCATCCTACTCGGAGACCTCAAGTTCTACCTGGACAACCCCAGTGACCAGAACATCACCCCCGTCTTGGGAAGCCTGCCAACATCAGACTCAAGCAGCTAGTCACCACACGAACCTACATAGCAGGACACACGCTCGAGCATGTCTCCTCCGCCAGTGGGAACTTCAACTACAGCCATACCACCGGACTCTCCTGGACTGACTATCATTGTAAACATCACGTCTTCACCATGCCCACCATACACCACCGCCATAATCGCCCCTTCTTGCAGCTGGATCAAGGCCACTGAAGAACTTCTTGTCAACTCCCTCAGCACCACCACTCTGCCAACACATACAAATGATAACACCGCAGTGTGCAGCTGTTGCAGCGCAAAACGTCAAATTCCCCCTTCTGCACAGACCAACTACCTCGGCATCCAATTCACTCACATACATTCATTGGTGGGGCCCATAACACCAATAAACTTACTCTCGGTTGACCTGTTTTCTGAGGGAAAATATGTTTCTCAACGCTGACATGAGAGGAATACCTTTACTTTACCCTAAACAAATTGACATTAAACCTAAGATATCCCTCCCATACGGAGATAGATCATTTCGTTGAATTGGTAATTGATGATTAACTCGTCTACCTTTGTTCTATTACTTTTCCCTTAATCTTCTTCTTCAAATAATCGACACAACACATTTGTCAATTAATCAATTATTCTTTATCTAAGAAATATTGAAAGAAATGTTAGAAATCATCATTAGCATTTCAGAGCATCATATTTACCTATTCTGGCTAAAGTCGTCCTCTAAGTCAGTCAGTCAAAGAGAATTTATTCAACAAAGTTTAGGCCGCAATTCAGTCTCTAATAGATTCAGGATAACAGCTGTCCAGCAGTGTCACCGTCCTCTCCGTCACCATAACGTCAGGAAATCGAGTTCGTCAAGAAGAGCAAGCCGATAGCGTTGAGATCCTACCCTAATTCCCTACCTACTTTTATAATGAAAATAATAACAAAAAGTATCAAGATCGGGGTTTAGAGAGTTCTTATTGGTCAATTTTGACTTGCATGGTACAGTTCTCAGGGTGTCGGATAATGAAGTCATCAAACTTGCTTATTCCGGCTTTTAAAATAAGTATTGTCCTTTCTTTTGGATTGGTTCCCGGAACGATCTTGGAGGATACATGTTCTCCCGGGGTCAGGTCCAGGCCACTGTTGCTGGCGGTGACGCATGCGCACTTCACCCAGAACCTCGTGTTGTCAGGGCAGTCACGTTTAACGTCTCGTTCAGCCATCTTGTTTAGGCCGAAATGGTCAACTTAAGCAAAAGAAACACAAAAACGTAATTAAAATATAGAAATGGCTAATAAAATGTTATCCCCTTGCTAATACCCATATGTGTGTGTATTTATCTAGCAGAAGCAACACTCAGAGCGGTTTATACTCACTGAATAAAGCACAAATCACAAATAAATCACTTAAAGCAACATATAACATATAATATTCTAATTTTCTACTATTAATATGCGTACACTAGTTAATTTACAATTAATATGGCCATGCAAAGTGCAATTTCCACGTGTAATTCTCTTGTTAATATAGTTGGTGAGTTATCACTTCAAATCGATTAATAATATTAATGAATTGTTTATTCGGATTAATATAAACATGCAGAATGGGGGGGGTATACAAAATTTTGTACTACCCGCTCCAGCAATCCCCCCTTTGGTGAATATATCACCACACTAATATAAATTGTTTTAATTCTTTTTACGGAAATTTCGAATTGATTTCTTGTTTCATTCATATTTCAGTTCTCCCTGTTTCTTCTCTTTTTGCTGTTTTATACATGCTATCCTTTAACTCTTCCAGTTCTATTTCTTCAAATTCTCTTTCTTGTTTCTTATCCCTTCTCCTTAAGTTTTCTCTTTTTATTCTTTTCTGGTTTTTATTCTTTCTACAACTAATACAACCTAGTCTGATTATTAGTACTAAGGATATCACACAAGTTAATGGAAATAATATCTTACCTATAAATGTACTACCTAGTTTTACTACAAAGTCTTTAATAGCTGTTATTTTCTTACCAATCTTCTCCCAAACACCTTCAACCTCCAATTTCGTCATGCAATTCTGTAATATTTTTAATATAAATTTTCAAATCTTTACTTTCGTCAGGAATGTAAGTACAACAATGTTGAACTTTCAGCATTCCACGGACTCCACCCTCTTTTGCCAATAAAATATCAAGGGCAAGTCGATTTTGCATTACCATAGCACGCATGGCAACCATTTCAGTATTTACCAATAAGAATCCTCCAGTGGTGCTTGTTGACAAGCGATCCACTACAGTTGAAAGTTTTCTAATTTTGTTCGCATTCAGAGATATTCCCACTGCGGGTATCAGTGCCCCAAAAATTTCACCTACAATTTCAGCCCAAGATTCCCTCTTACTGCGTGCTAAATAACTACCTAAACTATGTACACCATCTTCTCCTCTATCCATGTGAAAAATCTTTGGAAAAACCAGGCCAACATAACATGTGCCATACCAATGGTCTGGCAAACGATAATATGCCCTGTTCCCACAAATGAAATACAGTCCTGGAAAGACTGCATCTCTTCCACCTTTAAATCCCCATCCTCCCATGATCCGGTATGTATCATGGCACTCACTATTCCCTAGAAAATAATTGTCATACGCCGTCTGATTCCTTCTTATACACAATTTCCCTTTCTGAGGGCAATCTAAAGCCATAGTTGGGCTCGATTCTCCTCTTAAATGTTACTCTGTTTCTACATCCCAAACCGTTTTCTCCACTTTCCCTTCTGAAACCTTGCTTTGCATTTTCAATCTCCTTTCTTCAACCATATCCAAAAATGTCTTCTCTTTCTTTAAACTGCAAGTCAAGTTATTTCTAAATATATATTCTAACGTTAGTTCATTTGTCTCTTAGAAAAATTCACCTAATACTTTTGCAGGTTTTACTTTGTTTATTTTGTTAATTGCTGGTACTTGTGAAAATATAGTATCTACATCTAAAAAATAATACTCTAATTTACCTGTTTGATAAAATAAACTAGCTATTACACTACATGTTATTCCATATGTTACAGGAAGGTGATGATAAGTCACTCCTTCAGATACAGATGCAGGTAATTGCATACAAACGTAGCAATCCCTTACGTCCATTGTTTTTACATATTCATACAACAACTTTGAAAACACATTGTTAGAAAAATCTGTTATTGACCTGTCTTTATGTAAATAGTTTTTATTTATTCTAGTTGGAACTACCTTCTGAACTTTCCCTATATTAGTTATGTTATCACTATGTCCTTCTAATGTATCTACAGCACTTTTAAATGAAATTAGTAGAGCAAGAATACTCCAAAGAAGCCTTAACCCCTTCCCCGCTCATGACGGAACCGTTCCGTCATGAGCCACGGTTGAGCTGTGCTCATGACGGAACGGTTCCGTCATGACACGCCCGTTGGCGGCCGCTCCGCCTACGCGGCGCTGTTTCCCCGCCTGTGCGGGGGGACAATGCAAATGGGCGGAGTCATGACGGAACCGTTCCGTCATGAGCACAGCTCAACTGTGGCTCATGACGGAGCGGCTCCGTCATGAGCACAGGCCCACCGCGCTGCCCCCCTGCCCCTCCCCCAGCGCTGCAGCGGAATGTCCGCAGCAGCGAAGGGGTTAATAATCCTGTACAACAACATCACATTTTGCACCATCTTCTAAGAAAGGTACATCTACTTTTCCTACTTTCTATGTTTGCCATCTTTCTAAAATGAGCCGTGTCTTTTGACTTAGCCTCTTCTACTTCACAACTAGTTTCTAACCCTAGGCTCCTAAGCACCTACGTGGTCCTACCAGTTTTTGTCTTTTTCAGTATTTTATTGTTTTTCCATCAGTAATTTTCTTGTCTCATTCAGTTTGGCATCTCATCATCTTTCACCTTCCCTTCGTTTTCAACATACAGGTTGTCCTGAATATCCGCTTCTTCTCCAATATCGGACAAGATAACTCTCAGGATTTCCGATTCTTTGTCTTCCTCAATCACTTCCGGTACAACCACCTCTGGATTTCCTTGGCTATCAGCCTCTTCCTTCACTTCAGGCAGGTCCACATATGTCCATTCCGGTGATTTATACTTCTGGTTAGGTTTTCGTGTTCGTTTGTTTTCTTTGACTACTGTCTGTTCTTCTTTTTTCGATTTTTCCTGACTCGTTACTTCATTCACCTGTTCAGCTCTTGGCGAATTTACACGTGTCAGCCGATATCTCAGTCTCTTTATTTTGTTTGGCTGCACCTCGTCTTTGGCGGCTCTTTTCAATTTACTCCCTTTATCATTCATTTCAGTTCTCCAAGCTCTCTTTCTCAGAACTCGGCCTTCTGGTATTTCATCTTCGCTTTCCTCAGATTCTGTTTCAACTTGCTTTTTACCTTCAATGAGTTCTTTTTCCACCTCTTTTGTTTTCCCTATTTCTGTCCCTCCTCGAATCTCCGTCACGCAATCTTCCTGCTGAATACTTGTCCCTGCTTCTAAGTGGATGTTGGAGTTCCCTACACCTCATCGGGGGTCTTCCGCGATAATCTTTCCCTCTCTCTCTGTATCTGGCACCTGTCCATCTAAAAGTGTTGTTTCAGGTGGAATTTCTCTAAATTTTTCATCTGGTACATCCTTCTCACAGATTTCTTTTATTGTCTCTCCACTGTCCTTTTCTTTGTTCTTCTTGTGTTCTTTCCTGGATGAATGGGCTCTTTGTTCTGTCTCTGAGTCTGAACTGGATTCAGAAATCTGCAATCTTTTCCTTAGGGAGTTACTTCTGGGGACCAAAGTTAACCTTGGATCTGTCTCCCCCCTTTCAGAGTTTACTCCTTCTTTATCTTTTGGCTCTCCGTCATCTGATTCAGTACTGGATTCTGATTCATCAAAATACTCCTTTTCTTTACAATCAACTGGATTTGGAATTCTCAAAGTATGACTTGCATGGATTCAGTTTTCAATCCAGCACACTTCACAGCTGTTGTTGTAGTCAAGATGATTTGCCTTGGTTTTCCCCACCTGGGCACCAAACAGTTTCTTCTTCTGTGTACTTTTATCCTTACCCAGTCCCCTGGGCTTAGATCATAAGCTGGATTCTTTTCAAGAGTGGTGGCATCCGCTCCAACCTGATGAAACACAGAATGAACTGCGTCAGCCAGGCTTTTACAGTATTCCAATACCATGTCATCAGTTATTGTCATCAGCTTGTTGACTGGTATAAATACATGTCTCATTGCGCGTCCCATGAGGATCTCATGAGGACTCAAACCAGTAGTTCTCTCTGGTATTGATCTAATAGTCATGAGTACTAGAGGCAAGACATCGGGCCATCTCATACCTGTGGCTAAACACATTTTCCCTATTCTGTTTTTGATGGTACCCCTCATTTGTTCTACTACACCAGAAGCCTCTGGTCGGTAGGCACAATGCAGTTTTTGTCGTACATTTAATGCTTCACAAATCAGTTTTATTATCTCATTATGAAAATGTCCTCCTCTGTCTGATTCAATTGTTACTGGGAACCCAAACCTAGGTATAAATTCCCTCAACAATAATTTTGCCACTGTCATTCCATCATTTCTTCTTGTTGGGAACACCTCTACCCACCTGGAGAATAGGCACACCATCACAAAAACATACCTCAACCTGTTACAAGGAGGCATTTCAATGAAATCTACTTGCATTCTGGTGAAAGGCCCTCCCTCTCGACCTATTGTTCCTAGACTCACCACTGTCTTTCTTCCTGGATTGTATTGCTGACAAATTAGACATCTTTGACAAATACTCTCCGCAACGAGCCTGAACTTGGCATTATACCAAGTTTGTTTAAAAGACCTAATCATGGCGTCTCTCCCTATATGTCCCTGTTCATGATACATCCGTGCCATGGCAGACATCATGCTATCAGGCATTACTGGTCTTCCATCTCGATAGACCCACACATGATCTTTCTCTCTTGGTGCACATTTTGCTTTTACCCACTGTTTTACTTCTTCCTCTCCTGCTTCTTCATGCAATTGTCTTACCTCATCCCATGTTCCCACAGTGATAGTAAACATTGGGAAACACGAAACCAATTCTTTTTCCTTTGCCCGATTGATTGAATTCTGATTTTGTGCACAATACTGTGCCATGTCATTGGCAAATTTATTTCCAGTGGCAATGTAATCACCACTGCGACTATGAACAGCACATTTTACCACAGCCAATTGCCTGGGCAGCTGTATTGCCTCAAGCAACCTTCCAACCACTTCAGCATTCTTAATGGGAGTCCCACTTGAGATCAGGAAACCTCTTTGCAGCCAAATTTGGCCGAAATCATGGACCACCCCGTAGCCATACTGGCTATCAGTTATCACAGTCACTCTCACACTTTTCCCAATCTTACATGCTCTGGTCAGGGCGATAAGTTCAGCTACTTGGGCCGACCTTACTCCTTTCAAATAGGATGCTTCCATCACTGCTGCAACTGTACATACTGCATATGCTGCACTTAGCACTCCATCATCTGTTCTCAAACAAGATCCATCAACAAACATGACATAATCAGTTTCCGGTAAAGGGTCATCTTTTATGTCAGGCCTTGGTTTTGTACAAAAATCAAGTACATCCAAACAATCATGATCTGCTTCATCTCTTACCTCCACATGCTCTACATCAGGCAACAATGTTTAAGGATTCACATTCACGCATCTCACAAGACTCACATTTGTTGCGCCCAAAATGACCTTTTCATATTTAGTCAGTCGGCTGTGCATCATATACTGAGTACGACTCCTTGTTAAAAGAATCGCCACATCATGAGGCACAAACACTTTCACAGGATACCCCATCACAATTCCTTCACTCTGTTCCGAACTTCGACATGTAGCAGCTACTGCTTTCAGACACCCAGGAAGGGCTACAGCTACTGGGTCCAACATAGATGAAAAATATGCAATTGGTTGCCTCAGTTTTCCATGCTTCTGTACTAGAACAGAGAGTGCACATCCATTTCTCTCACTGCAATACAACTTAAATTCCTTGTCATAGTCAGGCATCCCTAATGCAGGCGCTTCACACAATCCTTCTCTCAATTTCTTGAATGTTGCCAACTCCTCTTTGTTCAAATCAATTGGATCTCTCACATCACTTCTTGTCAGTCGCACCGAAGGTTTTGCAATCAGTGAGAAATTTCCTATCCATTGACGACAATATCCAACCATTCCCAGAAACATTCTCACTTCTCTTTGGGTCATTGGTGGACTCATTCTTTTTATGATCCTGATTCTATCTATGGTTATTTTCCTGTGTCCTTTCTCAATGCTGTGTCCCAAATATTGGACTTCTCTTTTACAAAATTGTAATTTTAATGGTGACACTTTTAGTCCTCCATCTGCCAAATGATTTAACAAAGCTACCGTGTCTACCTCACAAGCTTCACGAGTTTTCGATGCCACAAGTAGGTCATCGATATACTGGACTAGTACTGAATTTTCAGGCCTTTCTAGACTCTCCAAAGACTTTTTCAATAGCTGATTAAATATTGAGGGACTTTCTGTATATCCCTGTGGAATTCGGCACCACGCCAAAATACGCTCGCCGAAACGAAATGCAAAAATTTGCTGACTGTCATGGTGCAATAGGATGGAAAAGAATGCATGGCACAAATCAATCACTGTGTACCATTCTGCATCATGAGGAATCTGATACAAAATCACAGATGGATTCGGTACAATGGGACAACATTATACAACAATTTTGTTTATCTTTCTCAGATCTTGCACTATTCTGAACTTCCCACTAGGCTTTTTCAGTCCCATTATCGGCGAATTACATGGACTACTCATTATTTCTCTCAAAATTCCTTGTTTTATCATTTTCTCAATCACAGGAGTAACTCCTTCAATTATTTCAGGGGTCAATTTATATTGTGGGACATTTGGATAACATACTCCTTCTTTTACGGTTATATTTACTGGATCTACATTCCTCATTAATCCTACATCTTCTCCTGTGAAGTCCCAAACCTCTGCATTTACTGATTGTTTCAATTCTTTTGGTAGTTCATCAGGATTGAATACAGCATATGTTTCTGTAATCTCTTTTTCTTTATTTGCCAATGTCATTTTATACAACATATCATCATCTGGCGTTTCAAAGTCTATTCCATCTGGAGTACAAAATATAGTGCAATTCATCTTGAACAATAAATCCCTACCTAACAAGTTCACAGGACTAGTGTCACACACTACGAATCTGTGCACTTTAGAAAATTTCCCTATACTAACTTTCACTGGTTCTGTAAGATAAGTTTTAATCTGTCTGTTGGAGACCCCAACTACTTGGATCGTTTCATCCGAGAGAGGAAGATTCTTAACATCAGCTGATCTAACAGTTGATCGAGTAGCACCAGTATCAACTAGGAAAGTAATATTTTCGTTATTAACTTTTCCTTCTACAAATGGGCCTGTCTGGTCTACTTATAGAGTTGCGCCAAGTACGCACTCTTCTTCCTCCCTTCGGCACCGTCAACAACCCTCTTCTGAATCGCTTTCATCGCGTTGCAGCCAATACTGCGCAGCACTAGCTAGCGCGTTGCGGCTTATTTACCTGTTCTTCGTTCTAGAATCCATTCTCCTTACTATACTTATGGCAATTTTTGTTCTGTGGAAAAGGTGGTTTTGGCACCTGATTCTGTTGTGTTACACCCTGCTGCTGTCGTTGCTGTTGACCACTCACCTCATTCTGCACCTGTGGATTCAAGGATGAATTTTCATCATTAGTACTTGGTGGATTCTTACACTCGGATTTCCAATGCCCTATCCTACCCCAATTATGACACGGAAATTTCTTTTTATCTTCCTCCATATTCCCTTTATTATTCCCAGGATTAAATCTTGGTTTTGACCCTGCTTGTTCCACTAATTGTGCTTCCTGTCTCTCTGCTACTTTTACCTGTGCCCACATTGCCTTCTCTTTCAGTTTTCTCTGTTTTGCTTCAATTTCATCACCGAAATATTTAGCATGTCTCAATACTTCGTCTATTTTCTTGTTTTGCCAATCTACCGTATGCTGTTTTATCATTTCACTAATTTCTGGACGAAGACCATATACAAACCTGTATACGAAATGACTCAAATCCTTGTCACTCAAATTCTCATCTCCACTGAATTGTTTAAAGGCTAAAATTAACCTCTCATAATAGGCATGTACTGATTCTTTGCTTTCTTGATGTGTTCTGTAAATTTTCACCCAATCTGTCTCCGTAGGGGGTACTTTGTTCTTTAAAAATGCCATAACCTGTTCGTATTTCTTCATTACCTCAGGGTCTGGAGCTCCTGTTTTAGGATCCCTTGGGTATTCCTGTGTTGGCCAATATATTACTATTTTACATTCTGTCCATAGATCTGCTGGTACAATTATATCAAACAGGCTATTCAAATCAATCCATAATACTTTGGATAATTTCACAAATCTGTCCACCTGTCTATACCACTCGATGGGCTTTTCGAGCAGTCGAGGGAAATCATTCGTAAATGACAAAATATCCTGTCTAGTCCATGGGACATGCACATATCCTCCTCCTGGAATCTCTCTCATAGGATATTCTGTCACAACCTTCTCTTTTTCGCTCATAGGATAGGCTGAAAACATTTTGTCTGAAACTTCGTCTCGCTTACGATACCATCTGCTCTTCCATTTGTCCACATCTCCCCATTTTCTCAACAAAATAATTATATCCTTAATCTGACCTATTCTTCCTGTGGTATTCATGTTTTCAATGTCTTTTTCAGTGAAATCTACTCGATAGGGTTTCCGTAAGGCTTTTACCTTTTCAATATCAATGCCCATTTCATTTGCCACTTCTCCTAATCTTTCATGAAGATTTTTCGCTCTCCGTGTTACGCTTTTGCACAGAAATAACAACTCCTCATCTTGGTAGGTTTTTAATTTCTCTGTCGGGATAGTTCCTACTATTAATTCTTCCAGTACCATTTGTAATTTTGCTACATCTATTGACTGAGATTCTTTGTCTTTCTTTTGCAAGCTTCTCAACCATTCACTCAACTCCTCGGTAGATGGTCCTACTGGTTTCTCTACATTTCCTTGTCCAAAATCTTTTTGTTTTTCTGACATGGTCTCTATCATTGTCATACGTTTCTCTGCACAGTTCTGACCTACAAACGGGTTGTTTGAAAAATTTGGTTCAATCATATTCATAGTCTGTCTCCATGAATTCTCACTCTGACTCACTCTTGGTTGTTCAACTGGTTTATTACTTTTATAAGGGACTGTTAAACAATGTTCACTGTCTTTTTGCTTTTCAAAAATAGGCATTACTGGACCTATCGTTACTGGAACAGTTACCGCTTCCAGATTCTTAGTCAATTCTCTTCTTTTCTCCGTTAGTTCTGGGGTTGTTTTGGCTAATTCTGCTGAATTTTCTCCATCCAATTTTCCTCCAGACTTCTTTTCTACCTCTCTAATAGGATTGTTTCTTCCCAAATCTTGGAACTCTGGTTCTGATTTTATGATGCGTACTGTTTCTTTCATTGGGGCACTTGGAGTTAATATTTCTGGTTCTGGTCGGTATGGTGGTGGATTCTTATAGAACATATCATCAAGAACATCATCCTCGGACTCATTCCCTCCATACCCTTTCGTTTCCACATTATGCCTCTTTTCTACACACTTTCGTCCTTCATTCTCTCCTGCACTTCTTACGGGAAACAAGCCCTCAGTCATACTCGCATTCAGCCACCTTCTCATTCGATCATCATGCGTCTCATGTCCGTATGATCTGCCAAACAGGTACCTATATCCTCTACCATTTCTCTGTCTTTCTCGGTCATGCATCTCGTCTTCCCATTCCGTCAAAGCCTCAAATTGAGTCGGTCTAGGTCTCGGTTCTAAATTCATCATTTTCTCTCTCAAATTTCTCAAAACAGCCAAATTAAATGAACCATGTTCTGGAAAAGCTAACACTCCGTCCTCCTTCGTATACTTAACCCAGTTGTCTAACCAAATACAGGTGTGATATCCATTTTTTGCAGTCATTAAGGATGCAGGGGTTTTCGGTGGTGGAAGTAACTGTCCTTCCCTAGTTTTGATCGATTTGTCCTTCTTAAACCACTTCTTAATTTTACCAAACCATGACTTTTTCTCTTTTTCCGGTGGATCGTAATACATTTTCCCTTCTTTTCGTGTCTCACTAGTTTCTCCCTACAACTGTACCACTATTCTGTCCAATCGCAGCGCGACTCACACTAACGCACCAATCCGGAGCGTCTATGTCACTGTCACAATCCTCAAATCCCAGCGCGACTTACACTAACGCACCAATAGGGAGCGTTTTACGTCACCCTGTATTTCTCCACTCCTTGCGCGGCGCACACTAACGCACCAATCCGGAGCGTTTTACAGTTCTGACCAACTGTCCAATGCCAGCGCGGTCGTTCTGATGCCAGCAGCCGCTGCGGCAGCTCCTGCTCCTGTCTACCCCTCCTTTACAAATCTGCTCAGTAAGTTTTTTTTTTGTTTTTTTTGTTTCAATTTCTACAATTTCTACAATTCTGTTAGTAACAATATGAAAATGTCTCCATTGTCCGCTTCGCTAACCAAAGAATAGCAATAGACCTTTCTCACGAGAATTCCGTCTTTCCCGAGAGCAGCGCTTACCTCTGCCCTACTACGGAATCGTTACTTCCGTTGATAAAGTAGCACATCCCTCTACTTCACCCTTCTAACAAGCATTAGCTAACTGTTTCTCTAGTATTTAAGACACATAGTTGGAGACCCAATGCTCCTGAGAAATAAACCCAGAGTTTCGCAATTAACTCAAATGCTATTTCGTTCACGCACTTTCACACTAGAAAATGTAGTACATTCACACAGAATCCTGTATTTCCCGAGAACAGCGAATAGTCTGTCCTACTACAGAATTATGACACACGTTAATTAAGCAGCGCTTACCTCTCCTTTGTCCTTCTAACAAGCTCAGTGAATACCTATTACCTTTCCAGTGATAAGCGTTATCGGAATGCCAGTTGGATCCCTGGTACCTAAGACCAGAATTTCAAAAGTAACCTTCGCTATCATACACACTTCTCTCACACAGAAAATATCTCTAATGGCAACACACAGCGATGTCACCGAATCGAACCCAGACAATGCGTCGTGCAACTTCAATCGTTACACGTTTTCTCCTGTGTACCTACAGGATAACAACAATTCCGTCTTTCCCGAGAACAGCGCTTACCTCTGCTCTACTACGGAACCGTAACAAACTTCCGACTTCCTACATCCCAGAAGCTGTGCAAACAACATAAAACTCAACACGACTCAACATAGAGTGTTAGTACATAAATCAATATCAATAACCAATAATCAATAAGCTATTTACAAGCAATAATCACCAAAGCAAGACAATAAAAACCATTGTCTTGCTACCAGAAAACTGTTGCAGCGCAAAACGTCAAATTCCCCCTTCGGCACAGACCAACTACCTCGGCATCCAATTCACTCACATACATTCATTGGTGGGGCCCATAACACCAATATACTTACTCTCGGTTTACCTGTTTTCTGAGGGAAAATACGTTTTTCAACGCTGACATGAGAGGAATACCTTTACTGTACCCTAAACAAATTGATATTAAACCTAAGATATCCCTCCCATACGGAGATAGATCATTTAGTTTAATTGGTAATTGATGATTAACTCATCTACCTTTGCTCTATTACTTTTCCCTTAATCTTCTTCTTCAAATAATCGACACAACACATTTGTCAATTAATCAATTATTCTTTATCTAAGAAATATTGAAAGAAATGTTAGAAATCATCATTAGCATTTCAGAGCATCATATTTACCTATTCTGGCTAAAGTCATCCTCTAAGTCAATCAGTCAAAGAGAATTTATTCAGTTTAGGCCGCAATTCAGTCTCTCATAGATTCAGGATAACAGCTGTCCAGCAGTGTCACCGTCCTCTCCATCAGCATAACGTCAGGAAATCGAGTTCGTCAAGACGAGCAAGCCGATAGCGTTGAAATCCTACCCTAATTCCCTACCTACTTTTATAATGAAAATAATAACAAATAGTATCAAGATCGGGGTTTAGAGAGTTCTTATTGGTCAATTTTGACTTGCATGGTACAGTTCTCAGGGTGTCGGATAATGAAGTCATCCAACTTGCTTATCCCGGCTTTTAAATCAAGCATTGTGCTTTCTTTTGGATTGGTTCCCGGAACGACCTTGGAGGGTGCATGTTCTCCCGGGGTCAGGTCCAGGCCCCTGTTGCTGGCGGTGACGCATGCGCACTTCACCCAGAACCTTGTGTTGTCAGGGCAGTCACATTTAACGTCTCGTTCAGCCATCTTGTTTAGGCCGAAATGGTCAACTTAAGCAAAAGAAACACAAAAACGTAATTAAAACATGGAAATGGCTAATAAAATGTTATCCCCTTGCTAATACCCATATGTGTGTGTATTTATGGAGCAGAAGCAACGCTCAGAGCGGTTTATACTTACTGAATAAAGCACAAATCACAAATACATCACTGAAAGCAACATATAACATATAATATTCTAATTTTCTACTATTAATATGCGTACACTTGTTAATTCACAATTAATATGGCCATGCAAAGTGCAATTCCAACGTGTAATTCTCTTGTTAATATAGTTGGTGAGTTATCACTTCAAATCGATTAATACTATTAATTAATTGTTTATTCTGATTAATATAAACATGCAGAATGGGGGGGGTATACAACATTTTGTACTACCCGCTCCAGCACAGCCTCCACCAATTGATCTCCAACTGCTCCGACGCCCTGGCACCCCTCAAGAAAAGACCAGGCAAACAACACTCCAAAAAGGCCAACTGGTTCACTCCCGCCCTCCACTAGTCCAGATGCCCTGCAGATGTCTCGAGAAGTGATGGAGCCACAAAATCAATCAACTCTGCAACACAGTCACCATTGCACAATGGCGCAAGGGTGCCTGTGTTGGCGCATTGCAGCCATTGTGCGCCAACGTAGGTGAAAAAGACAGGGGGTTTATTCATGAGTCCTTTCTGACAGTTTCACCCTGACAGTTGGTCAGTTTCTTGGCATACTTGCAGCGTGATTCTTGCACCACGCTGCGCCATATTTGCAAAGTGATGCATGTAGGCATATGCGTGACCTTGTGGAGCCCTGCGCCACATTATACCTGCATCAGGTATGATGTATGCAGAGTGTGCATTCCCACGCAACAAAGCCTCATAGGAGTGGCACAGTGAAATCTATCAGATTTCACTGCCACAATTGTAGAACGGCACTTCGTCAGTACCTTACGCCTGCCTCATGGCAGGCCTAAGAGTGACGCAGTGCCACAGGGATAGGCTGGCCCCATGCATTGCTGGAGCTGCGTCATGCTAGTGACACAACTGCAGCAATGCATGACTTTAGCGCTGACAGATACGTCAGCATTCCAGACGTATCTGTCATTAATTGTGACATGGAGCGCTGTACAGTGAATACAGTGCATCCATGGTGTCGCAAGAAGGGTGAAGTGAAAAGTGTTGCAACGCTGTTTTGTCGCAGCGCTGCAACACTTTTCATGAATGCGGCACAGGAATGCGCCCTATCTTATTGTTGGTGCACATTCCTGCCCTGTAGTTTTGTCCCAGGGCACCGCAGCACAGCAACATTCCTTGCAGCGCTGTCCAGCACCAAAAGCTGCTGAAATGAGGCCCCAAGTCTTTACACCATTTTTAAGACCAGCTATTTTCTGGTCTTAAAAAACTGCCTCCAACTGCAGTTAGAGGCAGTTTTTTTGGTCTTGCTCCATACAAGGAATTCCATGTAAATATCACAAAGTGGGGTTAGCAGCTGTTTTTGCACGGGAACCCCTACCTTGCATCTCATTTTTGTTAACTATCGCTAACAGAAGTGGCGATCTTTAAAATGCACGTTTTCACTGGAAAACTGCTGCCAACTGAGGTTAGCGACAGCTTGCATATGTGGCGATAAAAAAATCACCGCTGTGCCGTCAAAAAAGCGCTGCTACGGCAGCGTTAACTCCTTGTACATATGCCCTTCAATATGCAGCCTCAACTTTATTTCAAGGTGTCGGATGGGAATGGTCTTTGAGCTTTACAATTTGACTTAGGTGCTACATATGGTTATAAAAATAGAACGGAATCACAGAATTGTTTGTGTATGTAGGTTAGGATAATAAAGCGCATTACAAGCCAGTGAAGGGTGGACTAGAAATGGGCCCACACAGAAGGGCTGACAAAAACAGCAGATCCACAATGTGAAAATAGATACTGCAAAGGAGTGTAGTTACTTATTCTGTGTCATAAATGTACATTAAAATGTACTGATGTGTGTGGGGTGAGCATCAGGAGGGAATTATGTTCATGAAGCACACAATATGTGTTAAAATAGCTGAAAAGCAGTTGGAGAGGCTGGTCTTGCGATCAGCTCCTTTCTTCCCTTTATTTCTCCCTCTCCTCTTATTCCTTTTCTCCTCTATATGTTGGTTTTCCCTTTTTCCATTCTCTCCTCTTTCATGTTCCTTGTTGTGCCATTGTCCTTCCTTTCCTCTTTTTCTTTCTTGCTCTTTTCTTTCTCCTCCTCCTTATCTTGCTTTCAATCTTCTCTTTACTTTTTTCTTTTTTCTTCTCTTCCTTTCTTGTCCTCTTACCTCTCACATTCCCATAACTCATCCCATCTCTTGGTCCCTATTTTACATTTTCTCTTCTAGCCTCATCTTTTCCTATTTCTTTCTCTCCCCTCATGTTTTCTCACCCTCTCCTTGTTTTTGAGTGCCCTCTTTCCCATCTGCTTTGCTCATTTCGTTCTTTCCTTCTGTATTCCCCTTATAATATTTAATTCTCACATTGTTTATTCTCATCTCCTTCTTGCGGTTTTCCCCATTTCCATTACCACTCTTCACAATTTGATAATCTCCACTATTAACTCTCTCCCTTTTTCTCACCTCACCCTTTGTTTGCTCTCCTCTTTCTTCACTTTCTTTACATGATCCTCATCTGTTCATTCCATCAATTTTTCTACCACCTCTTTCATTTCGATGTCCACCTTTCCCTACATCTTTCTCCTCTCCCCTTCCCTTTTCATATCTTCTATCTATTTTTCCTCTCCTAATTTGCTCTCCCTCATTTTCTTTTTCTTGTTCTCTCAATTGTACTTGTTTCCTATTCTCTCTAAATTCACTCCTAATGCACTTCCCATCTCTTTAACACAGAGCCTCACAGCACATCTAGTTCCACACACCTAAATTCCTCGCATACCTGAAAATAATTGGTCCACCAGTGTAATATTCTTGAGAATGTTGCTACGTCGCAGCATCATAGACAGCTCCCGCTCACCATCTGAAACCCTCTCTATTACACCACCCTCATGTCACCCTATCCATTCCTTCACTTCCTCATGCTGGCTCACCTCATGCACTCTCACATTTAACTGCAAGGTCCCCCTTCCTCTCACCTCTTCACTCTTTTCAACTTCCTCTCCAGTTGTAACTCTCTTTTCCCCAATTCCCCCACCACCAACTACTATACAAGGCTCCTGGCATCACAACTTCCCACACAACAATACACTCAACACTATACCATTTCTTATAATCTCACCTCACATAACAATACGTTTCGATACTTCTGTATTTGGCTAATATACTCTCTATTGTGGAATCCTCTCTTTCTCCAGCTCTCTCTACTGCCTCTCCCTCTCCTTCTCACTGTCCACACCTATTCTAGACCATCACTTTCTCCCACAACACTCCACCACTAAAACACAATCACCAAAAAAATCTCACTGGCTACTTTATCCCTGGTCCATACTTTGCCTTCTCTTTTTACACTACCACAGTATTCCATGGCATACAACCCAGGTCACAGCATATCATACAAAATTCACATCTAGAACACCACCTGCCTTCACACATAACTCAACACTGCACAGACATGGTCAACAGCATCACTTAATACATCTCACCATACACCACTAGGTCACTCTTGCCTTAACTCACTTCAGCATACCACTAGCCCACACAACATAGACCATCTTGTCACTTGTGACTAACACATTTCAGTACACCAATCCATCACACCCCTTTTGTGTGGCCATTTGACTGATTATAGACCAATAGATAAAAGATCTCTGCAAAAGCAGTTTTACAGAGAGCGAACCGTGCCCAAAGACATAAGTGCGCTTCACCATAGACTAGGCCATGCTCCATTTATTGGCACAAGGAGATATGCTGAGATTCAAAACTGCTCCCTAGTGTTTCCTGGTTAGCAGCTGTACCCAGTAGGCAACATTGCCTTCAACATTCACCCTCCTCATCAGACGTCAATGCGATATTAGTGAACTTAAAAGGCAGTCTGTTGTAATGCCCACGCTATATATCGCCTAGCAATTCATCTCATTCTCTCTGCTGTCTTGCTCAGTCAAACTTTGTTTACGCACACCACTTTCTAAATCCACCAGCCGTCACTGCACAAGACGGCTCCATACCAGTGAAATTGTGGTTCTCACTTTTCAATATTTATCTAAAGTAGAGTGACTTATAGTTTTCGTCCTGAGGAATGGCATGAACTTGTCGGTCTATGAAGGCAGAAACATGCCTACCAGAATATAGAATAGGGTAATATCCATATCCCTATTTCACCTAGCTTGTTTTTAAGTCTATCCATTGGGGGTACCAGAATAAAAGTTGTACTCACCCACCAAGAGATAGTTTTAACCCATGCAGTAGTTTTTGTTTGCTCTCTGCCCCTCTATCCCCTATACAATAGAGAGAACTTGTAGCGTGGATGACAACACAAAAACCCTGCTTCTCTCCTACGGGAGAGTTGTAGCCTACACTGGTTACCTTGTGGTCCCAGGTTGAAGAGGGGACCCTATGATGAAGCATGTCACCCTAGGGTGAGTGAGGATTCTCGTCTTAACACAGCAGTGCTTCCTAGTCCATCTTTTCCTCCTTCCTGTTCTGGTTCTCCTCCTTTTCTACCATCCCCATACATTATGTGAGGTAGAGCATAATTAGAGGGCCAGCTTAGAGAATGACTGCAGGAGCAGGGCAACCGGCACAGGCCTTTAAAGATCTTGTGGCAAACAATCATTTACCAGTGAAGGAGGTTGATTATGAGTTCCTCTTGTCTGGTGCGATAATCGCTTTAACTGTTAAAATCTGACACCAAAATGTCCTGAATTTATCAGATGATATATTTATTACCTAGTTCACTTTTAGGACAATATCATGCAATTTTACTCAATAAAGTGCTTGTGCTCCAATGAGAAAACAGACTACAGAATAGCTTTTGATTCAAAGATACGAGAATGACGGCACTAAATAAAAAGGAACACGCTCCTGACAAAAGCCTCATATAAATATAGCCCTTCCCCCCCTCACCTCCCCCTCCCCCATGGTTAGGGCGATGCATTCGTACCCCTTGTGCTGAGGAAAATATCACTGAAGTGAAAGGACATTGGGATTGGTCAAACAAAAAATAACTTTTCAAATTTAATAACAAGTCCTCAAACCTCTGCACGACCAAGTAATTTCCCATAACCAGGTGAACCTTTGTTAGGAATGCTGAATGCTCCCTCCAGCGGTTATTTTCAGACGCTGAAATAAAGTGCCTCTTTGTGTCTTCTTGGTAGTTCTAGTAAAGCTTGTCAAAATCTTCGCAAACTTTGAATTACTCAAACCATTTTTGGGGAAAAGTTCACTTGTGAGAAGTTCACTATGAAGGGAAATGGCTGCTGGGGGTATTTTTTCCGGATGTATCTTTATGAATGTTGCTTGTCACTCCAATTTTTAGGTCGAGCCTAAAGTCAGCACGCAAGTGCTGCTCTGGTGAAGATCTGCTGTAGTTCAGTACGTGAGGGAAGCCCCGCCCACTCCCACGCCTATATTTTTCATAAGGCTTGTGTCTTTGTCCTTCATAAATGCTGCCTTTGGAATCGTTAATAGGCTTGTTAGTCCCTCCTTATTACTGCCATGTCATCATTTGTATCCTCCCATGGCCACTGGCCCCTCTACTTCGAGTGTTACAAGGTACGTGTTATTGAGACTGTGAGCACTATTTTTTTTAATGAGGTTCTCCTACTGCCTTCTCTACTCCCCCCTTCCTCCCGTTGTCCGTGCCTTCTCACCCCCTTCTCCCCCCTCCCACCGCCCTCACTCCTGTTGTCCCTGCCTTCTCCACCTTCCCCCACCCGCACTCCCGTTCTCCGTACCTTCTCCCCCTCACTCCCATTGTCCGTACCTCCCCTCACCCCCTGCCCTCCCTCCCGTTGTCCGTGATGACTACCATTTGTAATGCAATAGGTCTTGCGTAAATGCGAGTCCTATTGCATTGCAAATGCTTCTTTATAAATGTGTACATATATGCATTGGAATAGTGCGGTTAAACAGAAGCGATATTTCAAAGTTTCTTGTATTTTATTAAAAGATCAGATGTTAAAATTTTGGCTGACTGGAAAACCTCATGAGCGGTTGTTTAATTGCCTTGCCCACTCCCAGCAAATCTTTACTCCTTACCTGTTTTTTTAACCCTGGTACTCACAGGGGGCCCTTATTAATAATATATTGCTAAGGCTTTATAAATCCCTGCTCCAATTTCTGCCTTTGGAACTGACCGTGGAAGCAAATGAGTGACCTCTTCTCTTCTCCTCTGCCCGTTGTTCCAGTGCAACCCTGCTTCATATTAAATCTTTCTGCTGAACTATCAGATATTTCCACTGGGGCGAATCTTTCCACCCTCTAATTCATGCTAGTATTTAGCAGTGCAGGCCAAAGGGTCACTAAAAAGGAGGGCACAGTGAGGGTTAGGCCCTCCAAATAATCTTCAATTGATTTAAGAGCTATGAAATATGTTCTGATATATGCCTTTTTTGTTTTTATGAAGAATCAGTATTTTAATTTGAACCTCGCTATGCTGCCACCTCTGTGCGGAAAGAACAGTCCTCTTGCCCTTCTTCATTCTTGTATTGTCTCATAGAGATGTTACTGAGAAGTGAGGTGGCAGATTATGAAATGTCTTCCTACTCTGCTGTGATCTGCTCACCACTTATATAGTAACAAGTGAGCTGATGGTTATAATTTTCAGTGATTTTTTTCTTGTTCTGATCTACCACCTGCACATGCTCTCCTACCGCTTCCTCAGGCTAGTGACTGTGAAAGGCTGGTAGGTACTGTGTTAACCTTTCCCACCAGCTTGTGTGCATTTGACTATTTGTTTTGGTTGTACTGCTTGTGGCCATGACCCCCGTCTATCCTGCCAAATTACAAGACTCCTGCCATAGATCAGTGCACCTAACAGTATGGTACAGTACTTGCTGTCAGATCAATACGTCTTTCAATGGCACCTACTGATGGCTAATCACATTCCTTTCTTGCTTCTGCTTCTCGTCTAGGGCCCCCTCGATAGCATTGTCCATCAGGGCTACCCTCATAGTGAGCCTGATTCACAAAGGCAAACTTAGACCTGAAGTCTAAGCTAAGATCTGAAGTCTAAGTTTAAACTTGAAGTCTAAGTTTAAACTTGAAGTCTAAGTGCCCGATTCACAAAGATAAACTTAGACCTGAGGTCTAAGTTTAGACCTGAAGTTTAAGTTTAGACCTGAAGTCAGGTATAAACTTAGACTTTAGGTCTAAGTTTGCCTTTGCGAATCGGGTCCAATGTCTCCTTACTAGATGCTTCTGAAGAGAAACATTCAAGTAGCCCAATTCACCACCACTGCCCTTTCTCTCCAGATTTCTAATATTATGAAATTATGGCGTTCCTTCTTCATTGTCACATGCTATCAACGTTTTTTGCTGTGTTGACAATGGGACACTGTTTTGAAACTGCTGCAGCAGTTCCCAACAAGCACAATGCAATGTGAATTTTGAGCACTACAACTTAGCTGGAATGGCACTAAAATTAAGTTCTCACGGAATTTTCCAACACCACCATAAATTACCAGCCTGGATGACGGAAGAGTCCCAAATGTGGGGAATCTAACATTGCCCCCATCCATGGCATGGTAAGACTTGCCTTTTATTCCATCTGGCATTTCAGAGGTGGGCTGGAGCATTGGAGGCTGGTTCTGGAAGCGAGGGCTCTCATGGAGCCTCTGTCACTTTTCCCAGCTCCCCGAGGTCAGTTCCAGATGCACATGGAGGCTTTAACAAGAGAGAGAGAGAGAATGAAAGGAAGGAAATAGGGAGACAGAGCTTGGAGATGAAGGGATTGCATCTGCTCTTC
The DNA here is from genome assembly GCF_964204655.1 of Triturus cristatus. NCBI lineage: Eukaryota > Metazoa > Chordata > Amphibia > Caudata > Salamandridae > Triturus > Triturus cristatus. The sequence continues at coordinate 1,376,996,832 of NC_140590.1, forward strand.
CATATTCCTCTGTAGATATGGTATTCCCATGTACTTGCATCACCTAGAATCTTCAGAGAAGGCATTGTAAGGGGATCCTTTCTATGTTAGGTCATGCAAGATCAACAAACCTCTGTCACGATTGAACTAGTGCAGGAACAGGGGTGATCCTAGGCACATCACAGGAATGGGTTGACATGAGAGAAATGCTTTTCATTTCCTGTCAAAGAGTAAAGCTCGGAGCCAGTCAAGAAAATTACCGGTGACAGCCATCACTGCAGCAATAAACTCACTCCAAGAGACTTACTCTGCACAACATTATCATCAAAATAGTATCACCCACATCAATAATGTTTATTGTATCTTTCACAAAGGATAAAGCCAAAGGCTGAATCACAGATGACAGGATTCATGCTTGTCTCCTGCTGGTTCCATCAGATCAGTCATGCCCCTACTCAACCCCATTAAACATTCTAATTAGCTGGAGCCTCATTTTTCTCCGATTTATAAAAACATCTCCACTCCATGTTGGTTCACCTGTCCTTCAAAGCCTGAAGATCGACACACCCTCGGCTTATACAATATCCATACCCATCCTTAACTTAGAGAGAGATAGTTGGGTATTTGAGACCGCAAGAGGTCTCAGGCTGAGATGATACTTCATTTCCCTCCCTCTGTGCAATGGGGCATTGTCTGGCAGCTGATGTTTGAGGACCAAAACCCTCCAAAGCAAAGATGGTGACTTGTGCTCCTTGACTGGAAAACTCTTCCCTGGTGGGATCAGTAGCTTCTAAAAGAAAGCTATTGAATGACTTCATGTAACCAGGGACACCATGTTCCAGTACTTAACTACCCTTTAAAACCTGTCATTTTCCAGGTATTAACATATTAACATACCTGGAAAATGACAGATGTGTGCAGGTGCTTCAACACTTTGCAAGCAATCCAAACAACCCCTGTTATTGTTTTAATGTGATGAAATATATTAGACAGGTTGGAATTGCTCGGTTTTTACGGTCTGTTAAACTGAATTTTAATTATGAATTATAATGTGATGGGGTGTCGGGTAGTAAGACGGGCCCTTTTATTGATTTTAATTGTTAACTGTGCTTTTTAGAATGTTTTTGGGAGAGGTGAGTAAATAAACGTATTTTCTACCTAGCTAAATGAGACAGGTATGCACAGACCTGGGTTTTGGGCTTGTTGTGGCATTCGATACATGCTGCACCTTTTTTATGATGCCAAAAAAAGGTTGCAATGTCTAGGTTGCTTATGTTCCCCTGCAGACGAGGCGTGGCACAGCAGTTCAGTCTGGATTTCATCTACTGGAGAAGGGCCAAAACATAGGGGCATATTAACAATGCGGCGATAACAAATTATCGCTGCTTTTGCGACCGTTTTCGGCCGAAAAGCGGCGATAATTTTATCGCCTTATCAGCAAAGACACGCTATCGCGTGTTTTGCTGATTTTGCTCCCGTTTCCAGCACGCCTAACTTTGCATCGCTAATGAGATGCAAAGTAGGTGTGTCTGTGGAAACAACATGGGTAAATATCACGAAGGCAGCTTCGCGATATCTACAATGCGGGGAAGCGATTATTTAAATCGCGCTAAGTATGCCTTAACGCAGGAATTTAACGTCTGTTAAATTCCTGACTAAGGCATACTTAACATGGGGGGTGGATTGTGTGGCTAAGACCACAGGCCCCTATTATCAAGGGTATCTCCGTTTTCCATGGAACATCGCTGGAAAACCAGCGATGTTCCAGGACAAACATCGCTATTGCTAGGATAATTATCGCCATTGCGCTGAGCGTTGTTAATACAGCGCTAGCATGGCGATAATTATCTGCGATAGCCGGCGTTAAACATTTTAACGTTAAGAGCGGCCAGCGATAATTATCGCTGGCCGTTGATGATATGCCCCTTAATTTCCATTTGACTGCTCCCTTTCTCCAGCGCAAAATGAACACATATTCAATGGACTGCAATGTGGCCCAAGCGATTGCCAGTTTCTGGGTCTTTTGCAGGCACTCCTTCCATCATCTTTAGTTGTTTTGCTATAGCATGCAACGTCATCATGATACACTGTGCTTCTATCCACCAATATACACCGTTGTGGGGGTGTGTGCGAAAAATGTTATGTGAAATACATTTTTCATGTAGGAATCACATTTTAGAAGTTTAAATAAACTGCAAGATATAGAGTTTTAACAATTTTCTTCAGTAAAAATATGTCTCTTTGCCTGGGCAGCAGGAATATAGTCAATAAACTCGTGATTTTCTGCATAATAATCTGTTCTTGAGGGTGCCAGATTGTGTACAGCATAACCTACTTCCCTTTCCTTATCTACCTACACAGCCTACAGGAAACCCGTTTTGATAAACTGGTTAATAATCATCACTCATTTGCTTTTGATAATTCAGCAAATATCAGCCATCTGCCCTGAACAAACATGCACTGTGGGTTTCTGAACCTGATTCAATGCACACTCCACTGGCTGCAGGTCATAGCTGCCGCCCGTCAGTGGGGACATGTTGCCATTGTCATAGAAGCAGAAGTTAATTGCTTGGCGACCTTACATACAGAATCCAGGGGCGTAGCTTGGTCAGTAAGATTTGAGGGAAAGGGGGAGCTTCGGATTTTCCAACAATCACACTGGCATATGATGTAAAAATACATTATACTGGGGTATGGCACATGAGAGAGGCTTAAGGGGCAGTGGAAAGGTCGAGGAATTCAGGTGGTAGGAGAAATTAGTGAGGGAAAACACAGGGGCTTATTTACAAGCCCCTTGAGCCACCCTTACGTCACTTTTCCCATGTTAAAAATGACGCAAAAGTGGCGCAAGGGGCTTGTAAATCGGCCCCACAGTATTTTGTAAACAAACCAACGTTTTTGGAGACTTTCAAAACAGCGACAGGGAGAGAGTGTGTGTGTGTTTTTGTCTGTATTTATGTTAAAATTTGGGGTGAAATTTGACGGACACCTCACCATACCAAACTGAAAGCACCTGTGCCCAACCATATACCAGAACATACATTTATTAGGGGAATGTAACACCCCAAACACGCCTGAACCTACGCCCTTGACAGAATCCTAATACGTCTAGTACTGTGACGTTTCGGTGACATTTCCAAGGAGCACCTTGTTTTCGAGCTTGTGGAATTTATCTATCTCAAACCATTTTTGGAGTGTGGCAACTGACGAGGCCCAGAGAGACTAAAAACTAGGGGGCAGATTTACAAGCCCTTTGCGCTGCCAGTATGTCACTTTTTGTGATGCTCTGGCAGCGCATTTCTTTGCCCTATATTTACAAGGACAGGAAAAGCCACCCTGCGTGGCTTTTCCTGTCCTTGTAAATATGGCCTCTTTACACGCAGTATTTTGCGTGAAAGGGGCGTTCCATGGGTGTTGCTGTGGGTATTCCCACGCAACACCCATGGAACCAGACACATTTCCAGATTTACGAGAAATCGTAAACCTGGAAATGCGTCAGTAGCCAGGCACGATGAGGAGAAATGTTTTCATTTCTCCTCGAATTTTCCTCTTTCAATGCGTACTGCATTCTACAGCATGCATTGAACGAGGAAAATGTCTGTAGTGGTTGTTTTTGTGCAGGAAGGTGCCCCTTCCTGCACAAAAACAATCTTCCCATGGCGCAGGCATCCTTGCACCATGGTGCAAGGGTGCCTGTGCCGGCGCTTGGCAGCACTTTGTGCGCCAGCGCAGGGGAGAGCACAGGAATGCGACATATCATGTAGATATGTCGCATTCCTGTGCTCTGAAAGTGCTGCAGCATGGCGCAGCCAAAGGGCTTGCGGTGCAGCGCTGCAGCACTTTCTTGTAGATCTGCAACAAGGTTACATAGAGTTGTTATTAGACCTCGAAGACCCAGAAACATGTATTTATTGATGATGCAATGCTATTCCAATCCAACCCACGAATAGTGGGTGTATCTACAATTTAAACGTACTATCAGTAGCAGATTTGTGGCCTACAAATACTGCTACATAGGTAATTAAATATTTGAACAAGGGCACACCAGTCTAACTTCTTTCCAGTAGTTAACACGCTAGTTTGAAAACGGCTGTGAATTATTAAATACTTAAAGGTAAATCTGTTCGGAAATGTATGCACACTTAGACAGCCTATTTGTATAATATTTGTAAAAAAGTCCTACCATGTGCTGTTCACCAAGAAAACGTATTGGTTTATGCGTAAGTGTAGACGTATGTCGGTACACAGCATTACAGCTATGCAAATCGGAGGCACTATGGACATATGTCTAAATTACGAAGTAATTGCACAATATGTACCATTACAGTGGTAGATAATTCACACCTCCGCATGCTTCATGTTGGTGAAATGGTATGGAGCATACAAACATGCTGCATATCATTCGAAATGGAGTGAATATGAATTTACATCACTCTTGATCACAATCACACACACACCATATACCAATCACAATCTAAAGCAACTCATTACAAGCAACCCCCTCAGCCTTGCCTCCTTCCTCTTGTGCTGCGTGTTGTTTTGGTGACAATCCTCCACAACCCTACTCATGATTCAATATATGCCACTGCAGAGGAACACCACTGAGAATGAACCAGGCATTGTGGTCAACTTTGCAGTTAACCAATATGGTGAACTATATCTGCTGCCACACAACCACAGTACAGTAGGGAAGCTGGCCAGGTAGCAGGATATCACCGACAGTATAGAGGACTCAGGGCATGCCAATGACTCACCCCATGGGTCCAGAGCACCCCCTTTGGAGCATGCATAGCAGCTATTTTCATGCCCACCAATTCAGGGGACTACCATCACAAGGCTACATAAAATACACAGATGCGTACTGGTAGTAATAGGCAAAACACTTACAGGCCAATAACCATCACTCTTTCCATACCCCATGCAGGCTCTGCTGCGAGGATCAACAGCAGTGGCTGCCTGTGGTGTAGCAAGGGCACAAAAATGTCTTCACATATTACCCTCCTCATCGATCCAGGTACGTATCACAGTACATAACACAAGAGCCACAAGAATGTTTGCTTGGTATTGATGGCTTCACCCTGCTCCATCAGTATCATCACCTGTACAAATGCCCTCTGTCACTGTCCAATAGGTCTCACAACCACTCACGTCTGTCCATGTACATATACGTTGTCAATCAGTGGAAAACCGTAGACAGAAACATACTCAAATCGAATCACATATGGTTAGGTTATATCTGTCAGAATAAGAGGGAGAAGGAGGTTCAGGCTAGGTTCGTCCTCCTATATCATTAAAGTACACTCAATTGATCCATAGATAATGGATCATGAGAAAGTAGCCTAAGTCAACAGACAGTGGGTTCACCAAATTGGTGAGCCTCAACAATTTAGAAAAGAAAAATGCTTTTCTAGAGTCCCCTCACTCACCCAGGGTTGCCCCTAGGTGACATGCTTCATCATTGGGGCCATCCCAAGCATCTACTGCTTGGGGCATGCTACGACTTGCGAGATTTACGTAGCAGCACTTTTTTGTGTGAAACTATGCGTTGTGCAGTTTTGGGGGAGTGGTGTTTGTGTTAGTTAAAAATACCTAACTTGTGAGTTAACAATTTATTCCTGCTCCTAGCTAGTAAGATAAAAAGGGGTTAATAACAGGAAAAATATAACTGTTATGCGGTTATATTGCCTATTATTTTGTCAACATGTTTCGAGGTATCCCCTAACCTCTTCTTCAGGACAGCATGGGATCCAGCCCTACGTATACGACTCCGTGCAGAAACCTAGATTAAGGTGAAAAATTAGACTAATAACGTGCGCCTATTGAGCGCACTTGGTTATATACATACGGTTATTGATGAACACGGAGTATTTATATGGTAGCACTAATATGCCCCATGGTCTGTCTGGGTGGAGGGGCCAGTGGGACCTGTTCTCGGCATCTCTCCGTCAGTGTGACCTGTAAGTCCCAGGCTCGACCGCATATTTAGTTTATATCATCATTGCAGGATCTGTGCTACCAGCCCTGTGCCCATCTCAACGGCTATTGCCCTTCCTGGGGTGCCATGCTGAGTGGCTACTTAGACTGGATATCAAAGATTAATACATGTCTTTCCACCTGCACAATAGAAATGCACTAGAGGTCTTGTATATTACTCAGTATCACCAACATGTACACCTCATGTTGTTAATGTTCTCACAAATGTTATGTCAACATTTGCCTCTAAAAGTACAGATTTACCCTGTCCCCCACTAATTTCACCAACATGTAGGTATATAAACAACAAAAGTCCGTGTTTCAAGTTTTAATTCTGTAAGACGTTTTTCCATTGAAAGACAAAACAAACATATAGTAATGTTTGCCAGGTTCTTTCAGTCTTAAAGATATATAGAGGCAGATTTACTAAGTAGTCAGGCAACTCAACATGCTGTGCTGTGTTGAGTGGCAGCTAGAGCGCAGAAATGCTCCATGCCTACTAAAATATGACACATTCCTGCTCTCTTCCTTTGCTGCCGCACCGTGTGCTGCCTAGCCCCAATGCTAGCACCCTTGTGCCATGGCTCAAGGGTGCCTATGTTACAAGCAACATTTTTTTTATGCAAGAAGGTATACCTTCCTGCACAAAAACAATCCTTAGAGGCATTGTCCTCTTTCTACGTCACTACAAAATGAAAACTCCTACCAATAAAAAATGGGTATAAAGAAAAGTCATAATTTTTTTTAAATCTACCTACTATTCTAAATTTAAGGATAGGGGTTATTTGTGAACCTGGGCAAAATTTGAATGAAGTCTCATACTTCACGTAATTTCGAAACATTCTGGGTTATGCTCGCTATGTGAAAATCCTAAATTGATGCCATTATGCCACTTGAAGTAATTACATGCTGTTCGAGGTCAAAAGCTTCCAGAAACATCCCATTCATGGCAAAAATGTACCACAAATGTATGGAACAACAGAAAGCGAGCAGCTGTTGTTTGTGGTGCTTTTCTTATTCTGTACCATTTTTTAAGCACAGGATGTAGCTTGGTGTCAAAAATTGATGCGTGAATGCTTTTTATTATCTTAAATATTGCATCATTTTGCTGAGATGTAACATAATCACACAAAGGCAAATTACGCAAATATCGCACACTTAAGGGTCATTAAGATGGCGGTCAGACAGCCAACGACAGGCTGTCAGTGGTAGTCTGACCAACATCCAGCAGAGTATAATGTGTCAGTCGGACTGCATCAGTCAGACGGACGGACCGACCAACACTTCCAACAGGCTCAAGGAGCCTATCGGCCAGTTGGTTCAGATCGTATTCCCTTCAATAGGGGCGTTGCCTGATTAGGCACCGCCGTAGGGATTATGATATCCCATTCTGACAGCCTTTCTATGGCAGTCCGACTGCCATGGAAAGAATGTCAGAAAGGCACTTTTAGGGGCCCCTAGCAGGGCCCCCGACTACCTCCGCTATGAGGCATTGGGGCACATGTGGTAATCCCCAAAACATCTATGTGTCGTGTGCCAGGCAAACATGGTGCCTGGCACACGGGGCATGGATTTTTTAAAACAACCCTTTTTCCATTACGGCTTGTGCTGCAGCCCAGAAAGGGCTGCAGCACAAGCCGCAATGGAAAAAGCCATGATTACGACCCCCTACACGGTGGATGCATCAAAATTTGGTGAGTCGGACCGCCGACCACTTTTAGGTGGGCCCCAATCCCGCAGTGATGGCGGTCGGACATCGTAACTGGGCCCTTTGCTATTTGTATCACTCGAAATTGTGGATTTTAATAAATGCCAGGTGATCCTGATGGGCCTGTTTCAAAAAGTGTTCCTGTGGAGTCTGACTTTCAGTTGTGAGAAAAACGTTAGAACGGTAAAAAAAAAATAGCAAATGTCCTTTCATGCTGCCTTTCCACACTTTTATGAATAAAAACAGTATCCGGCTTCTGCCGGTGGGCCTATCACATGGAACAGGAAAGGCCCACAAATGTGTCTATGTAAAGTCAGGAAATTTTGTTTGGTTAACATAGAAGGCTGTTGTTTGGTGGTTACCTGCCGTAAATGGCCTGGGGGTTAGATGGTACCCAAGGAAACGTACCAATTCCAGATATTTCTCAAAACAAGACCAGTGTGGTGGCTTACCTGGACCCCACTACTTTTCTTACCTAATATGATGTGTAAACTTCAAACTCTAAGTAAAAACAGAGAATTGTCATACATTTCTGCAAGGCAAAGTCCCATAATCAGCAGGGGAACTACAAAAGTCCCATCAGGCAGGGTTCTCACACTTCTTCTACTAAAATGGAACCCCAGTTTTGTGGATTGCCTTTCTGGATGAACAGGAAAATGCCAGAAACTCAGCCATATAATGATCTGAAAATGACTGTAGAAGAAGGCCTTTCCTTGGAATGCAACTGTTGCATTTGGACCCAGGGTAAGCCAGCACTAAGTGAATCCTACCAACATCAGACATTTATGAAAACAAGACACATAGGGAATTCCAGGTTTCTATGACTTGCTGTATTACAATATTTCCAAAAATCTAACTTTGAGTAAATACATGGAATTTATATTTCTGTATAAGTAAAGTTGTGGAATTCATGGGGAATGACACATTTTCTACCACTCAGTGTTCCCACACTACTCTTGATAGAAGACGTATCTCAATTGTGGGGGAGGGTTTTTGTTGGGAGATAGGAAAACCCCCAAAACGCACCCATAGAATGGCTTCAACAGAACCTTCGGAAATTATGGTATTTGGTCCTGGGTTTGGCTTGCATACAGAGAAACCTCAGACATTTCTGGAAACAAGCCAACCAGGAGAATCCAGGGGATCTGACTTGCATGGATCAAACTATGTTCGGTTACCTGAATGCCCTTCAAGTGTGACACTTTGGTTAAAACACAGAACCTTTTCACATGTTGATGTACCTTAATCTGTGGGAAAAGGCGAAAGTTCTAACAATAAACATTCTCACCCTTCTTCTAATAAAAGCAGTACCCCACTAGTGTGAACAAGTCTGCCTCCTAGAAGAGAAAAAGCCCAAAAAGGTGCCTGCGCAAACATCACAAAATGTTTGTTAGAACTAGAGCGATTTTTGGGACATGACTATCTGTTGTATTTTGGCCCAATGTCATCTGGCACCAACACAGGCATTTCTGAAAAGTAGAGATGGAGAGCAGTTCAGAGTAGTGAGGCTGGCATTAATGGCACCACTTTCTTACCCACAATGCATTGCAAACATCAAAGTTAGGTTAAAAATACTGGCTTTCCCAAATTACTGTAAAGCCAAGTTCCAGAATATGTGGCAAACTGCAAACTTTCTGCCACTCATCATTTTCACATTTCTCTCGATAAAAACAGTACCCAACATGTGTTGGTGGGCCCATCACCTGGAACACAAAAGGCCCGTGAATGTGGCCAGCTGCTGTGTTTGGGCGTGAGGTCACCCGGCACCCATGGAAGTCTACCAAAAACCCCGGTTTTTCTAAAAAGTGGTTACCAGGGATTCTCGGAAAGTGGCATGGCTTGTGTGGATGTCACTTGTTCTTACCCTGGGAATGCTCTGCATATATATATGGTTTAAAATATTGAATTGGCTAATTTTTCTGAAAGGGAAAGTTCTGGAATTTTCAGGGAGTGGTTAAAGCCATTCCTACCGGCATTCCCAAACCTCTCCAGATAAAAATGATACCCCACATCCATGGGTGGCCTATTGCTTCTAAGAGAAGAGGCCAAGACCTGCATTGCAGAAAAGTCTTCTAAGGTCCTTTCTAAAGTCTTTTTTTGACATGTAGGTAGCTGCCATATGTGGGCCTGTCACTAATAGAACCCTCCCCACCGTACGCACTTATGAGGACTAGAGCCCTGGGGGAGTCCAGGGGTGTGTGGATTGCATGAATGCCATGACATTGTCTTACCCCAAATGCCCTGAAAATATCTAACTATGTAAAAGAACTGTTCAATGTCCTCTAAATTTCCATGAGGGGTGGACATAGTATTTCACCCAGGGTTTGGCCTGTGAACACAGAATCCTACTAACCACAAACATTTTGAAAACAAGATATTAAGGGGCACCCAGGGCAGTCTAGTTTGCATTGATCACATCAGTTTTCCTAATCCAGAATCACTTACAAACATCAAACCATGTCTAGAAATGTTTCTCAATTATCATTAGGTGACTACAGTATATTGGCCTGGGGTCGATTGGAATTTTGGAAACCTAACAATCTACAGAATCTTTGGAACCTAGAGACACACATAGATTTTGAGTCTTATGACATGCATGGGTCAGATAACATTTTGTTTTACTGAAAATGTCCATCATAATTCAAATAATGCAAAAAGAATCTCAGTTTCCAGACATTTACATGACAGAAAACTACAGGCTTTCTGCCCAATAAGAAATCCTACTCCATTCTACACTTTCGATACAAATTATACTCCACATGTGTGGGTAGGCCAGTCATATGGAGCATGAATGGACCTAAGTGTGAACACGGTGACAGATGTGGCCTGTTGATACCTAATATGCTTGGTCCACACTTTCAAACTCAGAAATGTCAGATATGAAACCAAGGGTCATATTTACTGTAGGAAATTGGGTTACTGGATGGCTGGAGTGTGAGCTCTGGCCAAGCAGCAACCACAATGCTTGTCAGGGTAAGGCACAAGCAAACCCAAAATTAGCCTGTGCTCAACCCCTTGCTAGTTTGGCACAGAGCAGTCAGGCTTAACTTAGCGGCAGTGTGTAAAGTATTTGTGCAACACTCAAACAGTAACACAGTGAAAACACCACACAAAAAGTTTTCCACACCAAGTTAGAAAACTAAAGCAAATTTTCATAAATAAAACAAGGCCAAAACGACAAACATCCAATCAGTCAAAACAGAGTTAAGAATTTGTAAAGATTTTGTGAAAATAGCGACAAAATGCAAAAAGCGCTAACACTTTTAGGCTGACCGCGAAGAAGTGCAGGTTGGCTACAATCGCCAGGTTATGCCCGCTGAAGTTTACCTTCCAAATTTCTGCCAAGAGTCCCATTCGTGACGGAGGGGGGCGCTGAAACTGGGAAAGCATTGCAGTAGGCTGTCGGCGTAGCACAAAGAGCCGGGCATCGTCGCAAGCAAGTATTGCTGCAGCTTTGTGCTGGCAGTCCCCCTCTAGTGGTAGATGCTGTAGTGCGGAGAGGTGGCTACCGGAGCTTGGTGTTGAATTGTGGTGCGAGTTGTGAGGTCTCTGTGTGAATAGGTCCCTTCGCGAAGAGCCCAAAAGCTTGAATACAGCTCCCTTGAGTTACACCAAGGGTGCAGGACCCAAGAGGCACCACTTGGAGGTCAGGAACTAACTGCAGCTGGGTCCATGGGCTGGTGCAGAATGTTGGGGAGCCGTTTAGGTCCCTGAGGTGCAGATCAGGAGGCCAACAGACTTGTCCTTTGAGTCACTCTTTTGTCTTAAGTTCAAAGGTGAAGTTGCATATCCAGTTCTCTTCTCACCCAGGAAAGAGGCCAGCAGGCAGCAGGTCAGCACAGCATGGCAGCAGTTCCTTCAGGCGCAGCAGTCCAGAAGAATGGTAGTCCTTTCAGCAGCACAGCAGTCCTTCTTTCTGACAGATTATGTACAGGTACAGAAGTGTACTGAATAGTCGCTGAGGAATACACAAACATGTCAGTTACACCCAGTTATATGATATATGACCAGAGACAGGCAACTGGCACTAAATAGCTAAAGTAGAAAAATGCCAACTTTCTAAACCCTGGAATCCGTTCTCCATACCGCCATGTCTCACAAAGGATGGGACTGGGTCCCACGGGCCTGGGAAGGCTTTCAATCCCTGCCAGCTTCCAATGCCTGTCAGTGTTAAAAAGCTCTAACTGGGTCGAAGTCGTGGCCTCGGCAGGCCCGGAGGTGTAAACCCCCGGCCATGGGCTCTGTTCTCCAACCCGCCATGTCTCAAAGTGCCTAGGACGGGGTCCTGCAGGCCCGAAAAGGCCTCCCCCGCCTGCCCATGTTAAGGAGTTTTGACCAGGCCCCTGGTCAGAGCTCCAGATGCCTGTGAGCAGAAGACCTTGGTCCTGTGTGCACTTCCCTGTTCCTTAGGGCTCAGGTCTGGGTCCCACACACCTGCTCAGGGCTCCCTAGCTCGGCTCAGAAAAATATCTTTGACTGTGCCCTGGTTCAGATCTCCATGTGGCCTACCTACAGCTCCATGCCTGAGGCTCAGCTTATGCTCCGAGAACCTGGATTGGGGAGCCCATGGCCCCTTCAAGGGCCAGTGGAATATGATTCATAAGACATGGTGCGACCAGATGACTGTCCTTCAAGCTCAGCCATCTGGCCATGCATGTCATTTGAATGAAGGGCCCAGATGGCCATGCTGCCAAGGATCATTTGGCTCTTCAAGCCCAGCCACAGCTCCATGAAGTTGGATTCATTTTCTCAAATGCCCCTCTCTGTCACTTGGAATGCACGCAGTATAAGAAAGTCAGGTTGCTTTCCTCTGGAAACTTGTCCCATCTCCTGCCTCTTGGCATCCCATTGATAGCGTTTATCAGGCATTCCGAAGTGTTTATCTTGAAAAAAATTAGAGTGTCTAAAGGAGGCTGGTTGCCTGAATACTTCAGCTAGGAATAATGGAACAAGACTTCGGATCTATTGAAAAGCCCTGTGGGGCCCACTCCCATGCAGATTTATTTAATTAAAGGGGCGGGGGCCTAGGAGCCCCCACCCCTGGCCATTCTAGGCCTCCTGAGCCCAACCCTGGGACAAAACATTCAAAAAAGGGTCGGGCCCTCAAAAGGTCCTAGGGGCTCTGTCGCACAGGGCAACTACTTTTAACAAAAAGGGAGGGCGTGGCATTGCTCACCTCCCTAAGCCTTCAATGGCCCTGGGGACCCCATCCCCTGAGGCCAGGTCAAATGCTGTGTCCTAGTGGGCCCACCCCAGGAATCAGCAATTTCCCTGCTGGCACCAGTACGGGCAGGAAAACTTGTGTTTGTTCCCACCTGGGTGGAGCAATTTTAAAACTCCTGCCAAAAAGGAACTAATACAAAGTCTGTTCCCAGCGAAGGGAGCTTTAAAATGCTCTAGCTGGCCGGGAGCAAACAGATCTACAGATTGTTCCTACTCAGAGAGAGCAGCATAAATAGTTGCTCTCTCCGGGTGGGAGCAATGCCGGCTTTCGCGGCATGCGGGAGGTCCAGCTGGGGCCATGGGGGCACTGAGGCTCCCTCCATGGCCCTCAACATTGTGCAAAGTGGATGCCTTGGGTGGGCACAAGGGAACCCATCTATATTAAACATAGGCCCGAGGGATGAGGTCTCCAAGACCTAATCACCAGGGCCTAATGAGACTCGCAAAGGGGGACCACATTGCCCCCCTCCGCTGCCTCTGGGTGGCTGCCTGTGGGGAACTGGATGCAGGGCCTGGCTGCAAGCAAGGCTCTGAGGCCAACCCCATGTGGCATGCGACTAAAGTGTGTGCGCAGTGTAAGGTTGGCTGCCTGCAGATGGGTCGGTGCCTCCAGGTGGGTTTCGGCAATGCCGTATTGGCAACCACCTGCTGTGCATTGCCAAAGACCATGCGCAGCGCAGCATGGGGTGGGCTGCCTGTGAAAGGTTTTCTGCAGGCCCTTTGGCCAATCCTCCTCCGTGTATGGCTGAAGGTCGTGTGCGATGGGGGATTGGCTTCACGTATTGTAATAAAATATTACTTTAGGATTAAAAAAATCTAAAAATTCACTGGAAAAACAGAAGGTTAAAGTAACATTATTGTTAGGTGTGATAAAAGATCTGGTTTTGTTCTTCAAAACATCTTATAAATTCACTAAAAAAACCAAAGGCTAAAGCAACGTTATAGTTAGATGAATATGTCAGTGACAGCATTACCGTTTTTAACTAAAACAAATAGAAATTCACATTATAGTCAGCAGAGGTAACTATAACTTGCGCCCCCACCATGCACTGCTTATGACCTTGCATATTACATCATTCATTACATGTTCTATGACAATCATTTATGACGCCACTGATGACATCTCAAATGCTTTACTGATGACTCACTGATGACATCATCCAAGCTTCTTTGGAACACATTACACTATGAACTATGGACAGCCTTTACCTGTATCTGAACCCTAACAGTCATCAAACCCACATTGAGAAATGAAGTTGATATGAGTAAAAAAGTAAATAGTGTTCCCTCTATGGAGAGAGTTTACTCTGAACCACACTGTTTGCGAACAGTAAAACTCTCACGAGAAATACACCACAGAGTATTAAAAAGTATCTACTGAGAAAAGTGTACAGTCTATGCAACACTTGGCAAAACAAACACTATTTGCTGAAAATAATAAATGTTTGAAGGTGGTAAAGATCATACTATCTGCAGTTTTCATACTGTGGTGAAAACTTTACAGATAGCCCATCGGCTGAATCAAAAGAAGCACATGTACATAGGTTAGTACCTTGTACACACAGTATTCTACGTTATGTAGAAAAATGTCATGCTGAGACGATTCTCTCTAATAGCTCAAAGCTGCTTACAATTCTTTAGGCCAGATGTACGACCCTTTTTCGCACTTGCAAACGAGTGATCGGCCCGTTTACGACTGCAAAAAAGGGTCCTGGCATGCACAAACGCTTTTTTGCAAGTCACTGACTCTCAAAATATCGTTTGCGACTCTCGCTATTAGGAAGGGGAGTCCCTTCCTAATAGCGAGTCTCAATGCCATTTACTATTGTTTTGGAACTGCATTTGCGGCCGCAAAACACTCGCAGTGTAACACCTACTTCAAGTAGGTGGTAAACCACTCGCAAATGGGCGGGTGTCCCCAGGGGACTCCTGCCTCTTTGTGAGTGTGTGCAAAAATATTTTTAAAGAGCAGGCAGTGGTCCCAGGAATGCCTTGGGTGGGCACAAAGGCACCCCCATATTAAACATAGGCCAGAGGGATGGGGTCTCCGAGGCCTAATTCTCAGGGCCTAATGAGACTCACAAAGGAGGGGGCCAGGTGGCCCCCTCCGTTAAAATACATAAGGCCTGGGGTCCCCAGAGCCTCATGAGGCTTGGGGAAGGGTCCTCACTCCCTCCAATCATTTGGAATACCAATCTCAGATTGACGGCAGGAAACACCTACCGGGCCTAGAAGTAACCAGTGCTTAATCAGGGACTGTTAGTGGGAAACATAATTTACAACGCATGCGATACATCGCATGCCATTTCAACGCAAGTTGTTACGACGGGTTGTTACTTCACATGCCATTACAACGCAAGTCATTACAACGACTTGCTGTAGGGGGCAGAAGTTGTTGGATTTCCAATCCAACACCTTCCCTAGTGTGGCACACACTGGAGTTGAAATAGTTAATTATGCTATTCCAAACTTCAGCACCCACGTACACTAAGACGTTCTAACGACTTGCGTTTTAATGGCATGCGATGTAACAACACGTCGCTGCAATGACTTGTGTTGTAATGTCATACGTAAGAAACGCATGCGTTGTAACGAGTGCTATTCCTGTTAGTATGTCACTACAAGCTAACCCTGGTGGCTTATAAACCAAAGCATTAGATGCCATCTGCTAAAATTTGCCTGAGTCACTTTCGCTCCTAGATGGATCTACAGAGCACGCTTCCTGCTGGACCTGGACAAAAAATGTAGAGTGCTTATTCGTGGGGTTGTAAAACCACCTGACAGAAGTGTACTCTTTTGCTTCTGTTTGGACAATAGAGCACTTATCTGTTCTGCTTGCAACCTGGGAATGTCCAATGCTGTCCATCAGCTTCCTTTGTGGCTGGATCTAGTCAATCTGTTTCGGCTGCCCTAGAGGGATCCCAGCACGCAACGCAGTGCAGAATTCGTCATGGAACATCTATGCTGGTCAACAATAACCAATACATAACTCAGGAGTACTTTTATGGCATCATGAGTTTGACCATGACTGCCAGTAGAGTGACTACACTGTTTTATTGTTCCCAATTAACAAAAGAATACTGGTGCTCCTCTCTGGATAATATGGGGCACTTATCCATACTGATGGCAACCTGGGCATACACACAGCTGTTCCTTAGCCTCTTGAGAGAACACATAGAATGCAATCATTCTCTATTATTGCTGCCTTAGAGGGATCCTAGTAAGCAACATCTTCAGCACCACATTTAGCTTGCCAATGCTATAAGTGGTATTGTACAAATGCACTCTAGCAATACACTCTCAATGTGTGATCTACCATATCATTTCTTTGTTTATCCCGTTGGTCCAGGATACATGTTTCTGGGCAGGGGGCTCTGGCTGTCTGAAACCAATACACGCCATGTTAGCAGGTTACCCTCCAGCAGTCCTGGGCAGATACTACAGAACACCTTCATCAACAGCGCCTCTCCTGTGGATACTAATGGTACTTCCTTGATGAATTGACTTGTCAATTCCTTTCAATCACTACCTGTTTTCAGTGCAGACAATGCACTTTTGCATCACCTAGAGGTATTCCTTGTAGGTAATTATTGGGATTTAAGATAAATTATTTAATCATGGTAGCAAAAATCTATGAACCTAAAACCGAAATTTTATTCTGCATCGGAGGAATATTTACTCATTTTAGAGGGACAGAATGTCCAGGCTTATTTCATGAACTCTCCCTCGAATGTTTCTCAAAATGTTTCTTTTTTGTAGACGACATGTTTTAGGGGACATTTCTTTAAAATGTACTGTTAGTTCAATATTTTAAAAAATCTCTTGGGGCAGAAGAAATCTTTTCAAGGGTATGGTACGAATAATATCCAGGTTTTAATATCGACGTGCACGACATCGTCAAGATTAACGTTCTTGGGGAATATTACATGTATACTTCTTCCCTGTGTGCACTAATCGATTAGGTCGTAGTCGATATTTTGGAGTCGATATATAAATAGATCTAAATTTCTCTGCCCGATATTTTCACGTATTTCACGTTCTTCCTTAAACTTTGCCAGGGAAGGGTTGAATTGCTCACTGACTTTGCAGTCCCTGCGATCTTGTTAATGCGATGCCCTTGGCTGGTAGAGAGAACTCCCTGGCATCCTACAGGGGCCAAATCTTCCCTGGCCCTATAGGTAGCTGGCTTTTGCGCCAGAATGCCAGTGCTCTAAAGGGTGATTCACTTTACGGAGAGCAAAATACTGATGCCCAAAGCAATTCGGGTCAACATGCTGTTTGTTGTTCACATGTCATAAAATGTTTTCCACGTTTTTCTCTTTTGCCATAATGATACCATACAAATAGAAAATATTTTGACATGTACACTTGTGGGACATCCCCGCGCCGCACGGCCAACAGCTGCTGCGTGTGCCTCCACTGCCATGCCCTCTGCCTCGCTGCCTGCCTCGCTGCCGGCTGCCGGCTGACTCCGCTGCTGTTGTTCTTGCTTTGTTTTTGCCGTCATTTGTGCTTGTGATTATTTTCTTTTACCCGTGTTAACGTACTGATCTCCTTCTGTGCCTGCTGTATTTTATTGTTTTGTGCCAGTGCCAGCGTTTCTCCTTGCTGGTTGCCCGCCTACCTCGCCGCCCTCCGTCCTCCCTCCCCGCTCCCCGCTTCCCGCCACCACCGCTGACCCCGCCCCTTTTTTCCTTCTGTTCCCTCCCCGCTCCCGCCTCCCAGCTGCTCCGCCCACCCGTGCACTTGGCCTTATATGGCGACCGTGCGACGCAGGTGAGTGTGACCCACTTGTGGGACATCCCCGCGCCGCACGGCCACCAGCTGCTGCGTGTGCCTCCACTGCCCTGCCCTCTGCCTCGCTGCCTGCCTCGCTGCCGGCTGACTCCGCTGCTGTTGTTCTTGCTTTGTTTTTGCCGTCATTTGTGCTTGTGATTATTTTCTTTTACCCGTGTTAACGTACTGATCTCCTTCTGTGCCTGCTGTATTTTATTGTTTTGGGCCAGTGCCAGCGTTTCTCCTTGCTGGTTGCCCGCCTACCTCGCCGCCCTCCGTCCTCCCTCCCCGCTCCCCGCTTCCCGCCACCACCGCTGACCCCGCCCCTTTTTTCCTTCTGTTCCCTCCCCGCTCCTGCCTCCCAGCTGCTCCGCCCACCCGCGCACTTCGCCTTATATGGCGACCGTGCGAACGCGCAGCGGTCACGCGCAGCGGGCGCGCCGATTGTGCGCCAAAGGCGCGCCAAAGGCAAGCCCGTCTGCGCCCGTCCGCGCCAGGACCGCGCCCAGTGCCAGGACCCCTGGTCCTCGAAGACCCCGACCTACCCGCCTGACGTACTCCGCCGCCACCCTCATCGCACTCAACACCGGCCGACTTCCAGACTGCCACCAAGCCACACCATGACGCACCCACGGACCTTTCAGCTGCCACGCCTGCAAATTCACCTGCATCCAGACCTGCCTCGCACCAGCAGCCGACAAGTCGAACACCAGCAGCACCCACCTCAAGTGCATCCTGCTCAACACCCGCTCCGTCCACAGACACGCCGTCGAACTCTGGAACCTCCTAGACGCCACAGCCCCTGACGTTGCCTTCCTCACAGAGACCTGGATGAACGCCTCTTCAGCTCCCGACATCGCCATCGCTATCCCGGAGGGCTACAAGATCGTCCGGAGGGACCGCAACGCCAACCAGATAGGAGGAGGCATCGCCATCATCCACAGGAACACCATCCGCATCACGACCAGCACCGACGACACCCTGACCACCGCCGAACACCTGCATTTCCAGATCCACACCGACCCGAACACCACCCTCAGAGGCACCCTGATCTACCGACCCCCGGGACCACGCACACAATTCAGCGAGGACATCGCCGACTTCGTCAGCCCGCATGCCCTCCCCTCCGCTGACTACATCCTCCTGGGGGACCTCAACTTCCACCTGGAGAACAACAACGACCGCAACACCAGCACCCTGCTCGACAACCTCACCAATCTTGGACTCAAGCAGCTGGTGTCCACCCCCACCCACCTCGCCGGACACACACTCGACGCAGTCTTCTCGTCCTGCACAGACATCGACTTCAGCCACGCCACAGAGCTACAATGGACGGACCACAGCTGCGTCCACTTCACCTTCAAGAGAAAGACGTCCCACCACCACCAGCAACAGGCCGCCCGCAGAAGCTGGAACAAGATCACAGCAGACCAGCTCGCCGCTTCCCTGAGCCAGCACCCTCCAGCCAGCTCAGCGAACCCTAGCCAGGCCGCCGACAACCTCACGAAGTGGATCAGCAACTGCGCGGACGAACTCGCCCCGATGAGGACCCCGCCCAGCAGACCCGGCAGCAAGAAAGCCCCGTGGTTCACCGACGAACTCAAGAGCTCCAAGAAGAACTGCCGAGCCCTCGAGAAAGTCTGGAGAAGGGATCCCACACCGGACAACAGGACCACCTTCAAGCTGGCCACCCGGAAGCACCACCAGCTGATCCGCGCCGCCAAGAAAACTGCTTTCAAGGACCGGCTGGACAACAACGCACACAACTACAAGGAACTCTTCAACATCGTGAAAGAGCTATCCAACCCCAGCGCAGGAAACAACGACATCACCCCATCGCAAGACCTCTGCGACTCCCTCGCTTCACACTTCCACAACAAGATCGCGGACATACACAACAGCTTCAACAACCAACCAACGCACACCAAGACCGAACAACCACCCCTCACCACCACCCTCCACGCCTGGACCCCGATCAGCACCGAAGACACCATCCACACGATGAACTCCATCCACTCCGGATCACCGACCGACCCCTGTCCTCATCACGTCTTCAACAAGGCTGACGCTGTCATCGCACCCCACCTGCGAGACATCGTCAACACATCCTTCGACACCGCCACCTTCCCTGAGAGCTGGAAGCACGCCGAACTCAGCGCTCTACTCAAGAAATCCACAGCGGACCCCACCGAACTCAAGAACTACCGCCCCATCTCGCTCCTCCCGTTTCCAGCCAAAGTCATCGAGAAGACCGTCAACAAGCAGATGGCCGCCTTCCTCGAGACGAATGGATCCCTCGACCCCTCACAGTCCGGCTTCCGAGCCAATCACAGCACCGAGACCGCCCTCATCGCCGCCACCGATGACATTCGAGCCCTGATGGACAACGGAGAAACAGCGGCCCTCATCCTCCTAGACCTCTCCGCAGCATTCGACACTGTCTGCCACCGCACCCTAGTACAGCGCCTCAGCAACGTCGGAATCCAGGACAAGGCGCTGGAATGGATCATCTCCTTCCTCGACGGAAGAACACAGAGAGTCCGTCTACCACCGTACAAGTCAGAGGCCACCAAAGTCATCTGCGGCGTCCCTCAAGGATCCTCACTGAGCCCCACCCTCTTCAACGTCTACATGAGCCCCCTCGCGGCCATCGCACGCCAACACAACCTCAACATAATCTCCTACGCCGACGACACTCAGCTGATCCTCTCCCTGACCAACGACCCCGCCGCCGCCAGAGCCAACCTGCACGAAGGGATGAAAGAGGTAGCCGAGTGGATGTCGACCAGCCGCCTGAAACTGAACTCGGACAAGACGGAGGTCCTCATCCTGGGATCCTCACCCTCCGCCTGGGACGACTCCTGGTGGCCTCCCGCCCTGGGCACCGCACCCAAACCGACAGACCATGCACGCAACCTGGGCTTCATCCTGGACTCCTCCCTCTCCATGACTAGGCAAGTCAACAACGTCTCCTCGGCGTGCTTCAACATCCTTCGCATGCTACGGAAGATCTTCTGGTGGATCCCCACCGAGACCAGGAAGACCGTCACCCAGGCCCTCGTCACCAGCCGACTGGACTACGGCAACGCCCTCTACGCCGGCACCACCGCCAAGCTCCAGAAGAGACTCCAGCGGATCCAGAACGCCTCAGCCAGACTCATCCTCGACATCCCACGAACCAGCCACATCTCCGGACATCTGAGAAACCTGCACTGGCTCCCCGTCAACAAAAGAATCACCTTCCGCCTCCTCACCCACGCACACAAGGCCCTACATGACCAAGGCCCGAGCTACCTCAACAGCCGAATCAACTTCTACGCTCCCAAACGCCACCTCCGATCAGCCAACCACACCCTCGCCGCCGTCCCCCGCATCCGAAGAGCGACTACAGGAGGAAGGTCCTTCTCCTACCTGGCCGCCAAGACCTGGAACTCCCTCCCGACCGACCTGCGCCTGACCCAAGACCACCTCTCCTTCAGGAAGAAGCTGAAGACCTGGCTGTTCGAGCAGTAGCAGCACCCCCCCACCCCCAGCGCCTTGAGACCCTACGGGTATGTAGTGCGCTCTATAAATGTCACTGATTGATTGATTGATTGACTATTCATCATAAAGCCTTCACCATCTTTACGAAGGACAGGCCACAGTACCATGCCTTTCAAGGCTATTATTCGTATATAAATATGGAAGACACTTTCTATTCGCCATTGTAATGACACACAAGAGACATGCCTGTGTGATAGCAGTACAGTTAGCGGTAATGTTAGATTGTTCTCCCCATCGCAGCTGCAGGGAAGGGACGTGTTTCAGCATAAGATTTCTAAAGGAGAGGGCAGGCATCTTGAGTCATGCCTATTCAAAGCAGCAAGGGTGAAACTGCAAGGCCAACGTGACTAAAGCAATACAAAGTGAAACATGTTCAGAGCAAGCAAAGAAAAACAAAATCGCAGAGCGCTTTTACTTATGGGGAGAGAAAACAAGGGAAAGTATTTTTTTTAAATAGAATATTTCAACTTTGTGGGAAAACATAAAGGGGTATATGTACAAGAACCGGCGAAAAACATTGCTAACGTTAGTTAGCGGCAACATTTTTATCGCTGCGCACCATCGCAAACTATTGCCACGTTAGCGACATATGTACAAGCCGACGCTACGTGGCGATAGTTTCTCATCTCAGCGGAAAATGTCAACGTAAACAACAGCGTCACGGCGATAAAAATCTTGCAGTTAATGTAGAAAAAGTGTAGGCAGGCCAGTCAGCGGCCAGAAACTGCACGCAAATTAGCATATCGCCACTTTTTTTCACGTTAGGCCGGAAAATCAACTACAAAACGCCAGCAAACTATAACAAACTGAGAAAAAATAAATTAATAAAAAAGAACCATGGATGAAGCTGGACCCAGTACTGCAGGAGAAAACAACCCCCCAAACAGCCAGGAGGACCAGCCAGACTGCCAGGGTAAGGGCAAGGAGAAGAGAAAGAGGAAAACCAGGTTCAGCCTGCAAGAAAACCAGGTCCTGATTGCGGAGGTGATAGAGAAACAACAGCAACTGTTTGTCAGCTCCTCTGTGTCATTGGGGACAAAGAATGCAACATGGCAGTCCATCGCAGCCAATGTGAATGCTGTGGGAGAGGTGAGGAGGACAGTGAACGACTGCGGGAAGCGCTGGCATGATGCTAAGTGCAAGACTAAGGAGAAACTGGCGGCCAATCGCAATGCAGCACTCCAGACCGGAGGAAGGAGTCCAGCGTCACAGGAGGAGCTGGATGCCTTGGAAGAACAGGTGTTTGCAGTCACCTGGAGGAGTCGGTGGTTGGAGTCCAGCGACAGGACACTGCTGAACATGACCAGCAACATTAGCAACACGGTGAGTAACAACCAGGGACTGGGGGGATAGGAGTGAATGGCCCAATGTCACTCATGCACAATTAAATATTCACCAGTGCACATCCACAATGACTGCAGATCTTGTCACAGATACTCTTGTCCCTGAGTGTAGAGACACATATCACACTAGACAACTAATAAATAGCAAGACACATATTGGTGGGGTCATACACTTTGAAATTTGCACAGAAAAGTAATTCTAAACATAGCCAAAGATTCATATAAGACCACAATATAAGGGCAACAGGAAAGAGCTAAGTGGAACATAGCCTGGAGATGCGGCAGACTGGCACAATGGACCCCTTGCCTCAACACCACACACATACAATTGTCTGCATCTCTTTGACGACAAAATGAGAATGCGCTGTGAATGCGACAGATGATGTGCACAAGTGAGCATGGCCCCCCCCCCCAGGGATGTCGCCAGAAGTGCCCAGTCTGGCCTGTGTCACACTCTGGCTGTGTCCTTGGCCTACATGGGGCATCGATTTCCACCTACCAGCTGCTTGGTCAGCTTGATACCTCCTTGACATGTCGCGGTATCCCTTCGCCACCTTGCGAATGTGGATATACCGGTCCTTCCTGACCTTGAATGCATGGGCCTCCTCTGGCGCATTGTTGTCTGTCAAAGAAGAGCAATGAGCAAATGTGAGTCATGAAGACTATGTCAATTCTCTCCATTTAACAAAGAAACACTAGGTCAGTGGAACATGGAAGTCTACACCCTAACAAAAGATTGTGAAGTTTGAAAATAACATGTACAATGCAATGGAGAACCAATGATCAGTTACAACATGCTGGCAACACTGACATGACAGTGCATGGCATGTGACTGGTAGTGTCACAACCCCATGACACTGTCAGGAGCATATGTACAAGCAACTATCGCCACCATAACGTCACTTTCAGTGACATTATTGTGGAGAAAAGGGCTGCACCTTATGTACAAATGCAAAAACAACTATTGATGGACAGAATGCAGAACAATGTCATACATTCACCCCAGTACAGAGATCTGGGCCTAAATCCATCGTTTTTTTGCTCACCATGCCATTCCAGTTTGGACCCAGTCATATGCAAATCAGTCTTGACCCTGTGCCCAATGGGAACAGTCCAGCCCGAACTGCCAGGTCAGGTCCTCCCTGGACTGGAACCAAGCATCCTAGGACCAGTTTCGGGGTTTCACCCCTCTTAGGCCAGGATAGCTTGATTCCAGTGACATGGAGAGCACGGGACTCACGTCTGAGCATACCCGTCCCACTCGGGGTGACAAATGCAAAAACAACTATTGATGGACAGAATGCAGAACAATGTCATACATTCACCCCAGTACAGAGATCTGGGCCTAAATCCATCGTTTTTTTGCTCACCATGCCATTCCAGTTTGGACCCAGTCATATGCAAATCAGTCTTGACCCTGTGCCCAATGGGAACAGTCCAGCCCGAACTGCCAGGCCAGGTACTCCCTGGACTGGAACCAAGCATCCTAGGACCAGTTTCGGTTTCACCCTTCTTCAGCCAGGATAGCTTGATTCCAGTGGCATGTCCTCAATGCTCTTTTGACAATAACATTGATGGAGATTGCACAAGGGTGTGTCAAAACTATTGATGGTGTATGTCACTCTTGAGAAGTCATATGCTAAATATTTTAAGTTTCATATCTCATACAATGGTACTCTAGACAGAGGTACAAGGGCAGCATACATAGTAGTCTGCGCCAACACGGGATGTTAGTGAATAGCTGTTCCTATCTCAGCAAAACTCAGAGAAAAGCATTATTCCTATTTTTTATGATCTTTACATGTGTGCTGCCTTGTGCAGCACACATGAAATGATCATAATGAATTGGATTGTTGGTGTCATGTAAGGTCACACTTCATGTACATAAACAATCTTTTCCCGGCACGTAGACACACTTGCACTATGGTGCAAGGTTGGCACTACACTGCAACTTTTTTGCACCAGCGCTGGTGGAAACGAAAGGCTGCACCATATGCTTGTAAACATGGTGCAGCGTTGCGTCTCTGCAGTGGGAAAGTTAGGCCTCAAGGTATGATGTAGAACGCCTCACTCTGCAAAATACCTGTATATATACCTCATTGTGTTACAGACAGCATTTTCTATGAGTAACACAAGTGTTCATTCAACTATTTTGAGGTTGTACTTACCATCTTGTTGGCCAATGAGGACTCCAAGGTGGTCCAACATGTCACCCTCACGGCCAAGAATCCTGCCATTGATGTTTCCACTGTCGGACCATCCTGTCCACACAGAAGACCTGCTGCATCTTGCTCCTCACATTTTCCCACCCCACCTTTCTCACACGTGTAGCATAGCCCTGCAGGATCCGAACCCCACTTTTGATCATCAATGGCAGGTAGTGCTTCACCAGCCGAAGGAAGCCCACAATGCCCCCTCCGACATCCTGCGCTCCCTACCCACAACCACCATCTCCCAGCACATACCTAATCCCACTCCTAAAAAATGAAAACCCCAATATATACCCCATCAACGATTAATAATTTAAAATACTCCTTGGACAAGCACCCGGCAAAATATAGTACTAAACACAAAAAACAAGTAAGGACTACTACACAAGACTTCACAGGGACACTAGGGACAGTTCACAGGACACAACCACACTCTCAAAACCAAATTCAGCAGCACACAACACCTAAAACCTCCAACACTCTCCACAATCACAAGAAGTGTGCTCAAAAGTGAAAGTGAAAGTGAAAGTGCACAGTAATCCTCCAGACAACAGGATGCATGCTGACATCACTTCCTGTGTGTTTGTGTCCCGTATTTTGAGTTTGCAATCATTTTCTGCACGCAAATTGGATGTTGCTGAAATATTTGGCTATGTTTTCCTATTGCGGTTATGAAAAAATTATCACGTTAATGCGGCAAAAACATGGACGCTAACTGCAAGTTTTACCTCAGATGAACTGTATTTGCTGTAATTTCATATCTGACCCGATAACACACCCTAAATTTAATCTCTGAACCCAAAACACACCCTAATTTAATCTCTGACCCCCAAACCACCCCAGATTTAATCCCTGAGCCCAAAACACACCCTAAATTTCATCTCTGACCCCAAAACACACCCTAAATTTAATATCTGACCCCAAAACACATACCCACCCCCAAGCATACAATTCAACAATAATAACCACACATTGTTAAACTTTCACTTGTCAGATATATGTACTCATGCAGAGTATGAACATGCCACAAGGTTTTTGTGTTGTGATGCTTGTCATATTATTACGTGGTCATGTGAAAAAAGTATGAATGATTCTGTCCCTTCGTGCTGTTCCTGAAGCCATGGCTGGAGGATGTGTGCAGCATCAGCCTCTTCTTCTTCATCATCCTCAGGATTTTCCGGTTGATCCGGAACTTCTATCCATGGTGAATTGGTGCGGACACATATGTTGTGCAGCACACAACATGCCACGATGATCTTGCAGACTATCTCAGGGCTGTACAGCCGTCTGCCGCCTGAGATGTCGAGGCACCTGAACCATGACTTGAGTACACCAAATGTTCTCTCCACAAGGGACCTGGTGCGTCCAAGTGCAACATTGTAATGTCTCTGTGCCTGGGTGCTTGTGGCTCTGAGGGGTGTCATCAGCCATGGAGATAGTGCATATCCTTGATCACCCACCTCCCTGCTCGCCCATTCGCCGCCCGCTCCTGCCTCCCAGCTGCTCCTCCCACCTACCCTTATATGGTGGCCACTGCGCAGTGAGGAGAGCGACCCTTGACCCTGTTTTCAGGTAGGCTGCTCCCCATGCCACACAGCACCACCCGTGTGTCCGTGCCTTCCAGCCCGCTGCTGCCGCTGCTGTAGGTTCGCTGCCGCTCTTTCCTTTCAGCCTATTGCCTTATTGTATTTGTGCCTCTGCTCCTGTATAGTGTCTTAGTGGTTTTTGCCTTATTTGTGCCTCTGCTCCTGTATAGTGTTTTAGTGGTTGTTGCCTTATTTCTGGTCTCTGCACTGTTAATCTATTTTATTGTTGTCCCCCTTTTTGCCTTCTGTATCCACCGCCCGCTCGTTTCCTGCCGCTGCGTGCTCTGCGTCCCCCCCTGCTCGCCCATTCGCTACCCCGCTCCTGCCTCCCAGCTGCTCCTCCCACCCACCTCCCCTTATATAGTGGCCGCTGCATGCCTGCCCCGCTGGCGCGCCATTGGCACGCCTAAGGCAAGCCCGTCTGTGCTTGTCCGTGCCCAGCGCCAGACCCTCTGCCCCCACGAACACCACGACGCCCGTCACTGCTACGATCCCAGCACCCTCCACGCACTCAACACCGGACAATCACACACCTGCTTCCTGGCCGCCCGAAGCGCACCCGAGGACCCTTCTCCTGCCGGAGCTGCAGCTTCATCAGCATCCGATCCACCAATCCACCCACCGAGAAAGGACGCAACTACCTCAGATGCATTCTACTAAACACCCGCTCCGCCCACAAACACGCTGGCGAACTCTAGGACCTACTCGACTCCACCTCCCCAGACGTTGTCTTCCTGACGGAGACCTGGATGAACCCCTCCTCGGCACCCGACATCGCCATAGCCATCCCAGATGGCTGCAAGATCACCCGCAGGGACCGCACCAACGGAACAGGAGGAGGAATCGCCATCATCCATAGGAACACTCTCAGAGTCTCGACCAGCACCGACGATACCCTCAGCACTGCCGAACACCTGCACTTCCAGATCCACACTGATCCCAACACCACCCTCAGAGGAACCCTCATCTACAGACCCCCCAGACCCCAGCCACCGTTCAGCGACTCCATCGCCGACTTCATCATTACGCACGCCCACGCCTCCACAGACTACATCCTCCTCGGGACCTGAACTTCCACCTCGAGAACAACAACGACAGCAACTCCACCACCTTGATTGACAACCTCGCCAACCTCGGACTCAGACAGCTCGTCACAACACCCACCTACTCTGCCGGCCATACGCTTGACCCCATCTTCTCCGCAAGCTCCCACGTCTCCTTCAGCCACACCACTGAACTCCACTGGACAGACCATTGCTGCATCCACTTCACCTCCCGGAAACCCACCACGCACCACCGCACTCAAAAGATCTCCTGCCGCTGCTGGAGCAAAGTCACCGGACACCAGCTAAACACCACCCTCGCCCGAAGCCCACCCGTCGACCCCACCGACCCCGACACCACCGCCAGCAACCTCAGACAGTGGATCGACGACTGCGCCAACACTCTTGCCCCGATCAAGAAACCCTCCAACAGACACACTGACAAGAAAGCCAGCTGGACCTCCAGGCCTCCAAGCAAACCTGCAGAAAATTAGAGAAGAAATGGCACTGCGAACAGACACCGGACAGCTACGCAGCCCACAAGAACGCCATCCGCAGACACCATCTCCTCATCAGATCCGCCAAAAGGACCTCCTTCAAAACCGCCAAGATAAAAATGCGCACAACAGCAAAGAGCTCTTCAACATCGTGAAGGAACTCTCCAACCCCAGCTCCAACACCAACAACATGCCACCCTCGCAAGACCTGTGCGACTCCCTTGCCACCTTCTTCCATCACAAGATTGCAGACATCCACAATAGCTTCAACACCATGAATGCCCCGACAGCCACCGAGACCTCCGACCTCATGGCCACCATCCACACTGACCCCCTGCTCACCTGGACCAACATAAACTACGACGGCACCATCAAAATCATGAACACCATCCACTTGGGCTCACCGTCAGACCCATGCCCACACCACATCTTCAACAAAGCCAGCGCCACCATCGCACCCCATCTCAGCAAGGCCATCAACATCTCCTTCAAGACCGCGACCTTCCCAGAGAGCTGGAAGCACGCCAAGATCAACGCCTTACTAAAATAAAACAAGGCTGATCCAAAGGACCTCAAGAACCTACGACCCATCTCCCTGCTCCTGTTCCCGGCGAAGGTCTTCGAGAAGACCGTCAACAGACAACTGACCCGCTACCTCGAGGAGAACAGCATACGGAACCCGTCCCAGTCCGGGTTCCACAGCAACCACAGCACCGAAACGGCCCTCATCGCCGCCACCGATGACATCAGAGCACTGCTGGACAACGGCGAAACCGCAGCCCTCATCCTCCTGGACCTGTCAGCCGCCTTCGACACTGTCTGCCACCGCAGCCTACGCACATGCCTCCACAACGCAGGGATCCGAGACACGGCACTGGAAAGGACCTCCTCCTTCCTCTCCTGCAGAACCCAGAGCGTCCACCTTCCCCCTTTCCGATCCAAAGCCACCGAGATCATCTGCGGTGTACCCCAAGGTTCATCCTTCAGCTCGACATTGTTCAACATCTACATGGCACCGCTCGCTCACGTCGCCCGACTGCACGACCTCAACATCATCTCCTACGCTGACGACACCCAGCTGATCCTCTCCCTCACCAAGGACCCCCTCACCTCCAAAACCGACCTCCACGAAGGAATGAAAGCCGTCGCCGAGTGGATGAAGAACAGCTGTCTGAAGCTGAGAAAAGACGGAAGTCCTCATCCTCGGCCCCACCCCCTCGGCCTGGGACGACTCCTGGTGGCTGACCACACTGGGAGCAGCACCAACACCCACTGACCACGCACGCAACCTAGGGTTCATCCTCGACTCCATCCTCTCCGTGACCAAGCAGGTCAACGTTGTCTCATCCTCCTGCTCCAGCACCCTCCGCATGCTCCACAGGATCTACAGGCGGATCCCCACCGAAACAAGAAGAACGGTCACCCAGGCCCTCGTCAGCAGCAGGTTGGACTACGGAAACGCCCTCTACGCAGGAGCCTCGGCCAAACTCCTGAAATGACTGCAACGCATACAGAACGTCTCTGCACGCTTGATCCTCGACATCCCTCGCCGCAGCCACATCACACCCCACCTGAGAGACCTGCACTGGCTTCCCGTCAACAAGAGGATCACCTTCAAGCTCCTCACCCACGCACACAAGGCACTCCACAACACCGGACCGCATTACCTCAACAGACGACTCACCTTCTAAACCCGAAACGCCAGCTCTGCTCCGCCGACCTTGCCCTCACCGCCGTCCCCCGCATCCGAAGAGCAACCACCGGTGGCAGATCGTTCTCCCAGCTCGCCGCAGGTGGGAGAACGATCACCCTCCCCATCCTCCTACGGCAGACCCAGGACCTCCTAACTTTCAGGAGGCTACTCAAGACATGGCAGTAGCAGCACCCCTCCCCTTTCCCCCATCGCCTTGAGACCCTCACGGGTGAGTAGTGCGCTTTACAAATGTTCTGATTGATTGATTGATTGATTAGTATATGTGCATGCTGTGTTTGCAGTGTTCATATTTTTGTGTGTGTGATTTGTGCTACTTAGGTAAATTCACTTTGTTATGTGTAGCTTCAGACAATTGTCCAGCGTCAATGCAAATTACATTGCCTCCCAGCTGCTCGTCCATCCCCCTACCGCACGTCTGCGTCCGTCCGTGACCCAGACACAACTTGCGCCACGGACCCTGGATCTCATTACGTCTACCTCTACGACTAATCTGACATCGTCCCACTCAACCCCAGAAGGAAGTACAACTGATAACAGGCCACAATGAACACCATCCATGACCAGTTATCCTACCTCCACTGCCGCATGACCTTCACCACCGCCACGGCTGCCAACACCGCAAATGCACTAAGATGCATCCTCATCACCATGTTCTCCCGGCACAGACACATATTGGACATCTGGTACCTCTGGGACACACTATCACCCATCGCCTTCTTTTTGGACAGCTGGACCACCAACTCCTCTGCCCCTGACATCGCCCTCACAATCCCAGATGGAGGTAAGATCTGGAGGGAGGACTGCCCTTAACACCCGGCAGGAGTCCTCACCATCGTGCATGTAAAAGTCCCTCTGCCTCTCCACCTCAAGCAACACATTTGCCGCCATGGAAGACATGCATTTCCAGGTCCAGCCCAGCCCCGACTCCACACTCTGCGGTACACTTGCCTACAGACCCCCGGACACATGGACTGCTTTGCCAACACCATCAATGGCCTCTTTGCACCCCACGCCATCACCTCCATGGACTACCTACTCATCAGAGACCTGGACTTCCACCTCAACAACCCCAAAGACACCAACTCCACTACCCTCTGGATGAATGACACAACTCTTACCCACACCAACCCACAAGGCAGAACATACCCTCGACCCTTTCTTTGCAGGAAGAAGCAGCGTATACTTCAGCCACACCACACAGCACCCATGGACCGACCATCACTGCTTTCACTTCCATGGCAACCAAACCAAGCTGGACCCACCCGCACATCGCGCCACACAAAGGGACTGGAGCTGAGTCACTGATGAGCAGATGTAATCAACCCTCAACTGCAACTCCACCAACACTGCAGCAGACGCCAAATGCGCTGCCAGGGAATCCCACACATTGATCTCCAAATTTGCAGACAAACTCACCCCACCACACAACTCTGACAGACAGTGCAGCAGCAAATCTGCATATTTCACCACCAAACTCAAATATTCCAGACACACCTGCAGACCCCTGGAGAAAAACAGGAGAAACTGCAAGACACACGTTAACTTCTAGACATACAAGAACACCATGTCCAAATACCACCAATGCATCGGTAGCACTGATAGGAGCTTCATCCACGACATATTAGTTGCATACTCTGAAGACCTCTTCAATGTCATCCATGAATTCACCAAGACCACCAGATAAGCCACGGACAACACTATCCTGGACACATCTCTGTCTGGATTTCTAAGCAACCACAGCACCGAGACCACCCTACTAGCTGCCACAGACAACATCCACACCCTCCTTGGCCAAAGCCACAATACAGCCCTGATTCTACTTGTCCTGTCAGCAGCATTCCACACCATCTCCCACCGCACACTAGCAGGCAAACTACATGACGCAGGAATACAAGGGACCACCCATGACTGTATTTGGTCATTCATCACTGGCAGAAGCCAAGGGACCAGACTGCCACCTTTTGTCTCCGAACCCACAAATATTCACACGCGGAGTGCCCCAGGGATCATTGCTCAGACCAACACTCTTCAACATCCACATGGCCTCCTTCTATGCCATCCGCCAACTGCACAGACTCAGCATTGTATACTACACCAAGGACACCCAGCTCATCCTCTCCCTCACCAAGGAGCCCACCACCACCAGGCTCAACTTCCAGGAAGGAATGCAGATAGTTGCAGACTGGATGAGCAACATCTGTATAAGACTCAACGCAGAGAGAACATGAGTTGCCATCCTTGGAAACACCCCAGCGGCATGTAACAGCGCCTGGTGGGACACCACCCTTCGGCAGTCCCACAACACACACGAACCACGCCAGAGACCTGGGCATCGTACTCAAATCCTCCCTCTCCATGTACCAACAGGTCACCGCTGTCACATACAGCTACTTCAACACCCTCCGCATACTCTGTAAGAGCTTCAAATAGATCCCCCCCAAATCCAAGAATACAGTCACCAACGCACAAATTTACATCAGACTGGGATGCAGACGTGCCCTCTGCGCCAGCATGCGACAGTCTCTGCTCCTCAAGCTTGTGACTATGCAGGACACCACCACCATACTTGGGCTTGTGTTCACACTTTCCTCATGGGTCCTGACCCACCATCACACCTACTTGGTTCCAACCTCTCCCAGCATTTGAGGCTGTGTGATGAAAGGTCAGGACTTTGGATGGACATTTGTCTACAAGCATACCCCCAAGGACCACAGTCCCTTGGAATATTGTGTATGGTGGGTGGACATATTTCAAAGCATGTTGTTTGACAGTTGCTACATGTGCATTCTCACATTTGTGTGCTACATGACTGTGGACTTGTTGTGTGTGGTGTGTTCAGTTTGTACTTTCCAACAAGCAGGCCATTTCCATATGTGCCATTCTCAAACCTCTAGTTGATGATGGATTGCCGGAAGATGTAGGAGTCATGCACACTCCCTGGAAACTTGGCTACAACATTGGTGAACAAGCCACGGTGGTCCATGATTGCATGCACGTTCATGAAGTGTGTCTGCTTCCTGTTCCGGTAAATGTGTGCAGTGTCCGTAGGAGGCACAAGTAGGACATGGGTGCAGTCAATTGCCCTCAACACATGGGGAAAGCCAGCAATGGCATAGAAGCCTTGTTTGGTGTCAAGCTGTTCGGAGCAGTGTTGGGGAAGCGTAGGTGCTGTGACATCAGGCTGATGATGGCATCCGAGACATTTGGGAGGAACCTTGAAAAGGATCACTGGGAGACTCCCCCAACTTTGGCAGTGGTTGGTTGCAAGGTACCTGAGGCCAACAAGTGCAGCACTGTTAGGAGCTTTGTCTGCCGAGGGATGTTGTTTCAATGCTGTGTTGGTGATTGCAGCCTGGAGGCTATCTGGGTCAATATGCAGAGGATGGAGGACCTTTTCAGCCTATAGTGGGCTATCACATCCTCTGGTGTTAGGTCTATCAGGGTGATGCATTGACGATAGACCCGCTGTCTTCCTTGGTGCTGTCTCCGTGGTGGTCCTGGGGGCAGGGGCAGTGGAGGTGGTTGTTGTGGTCTTCTTTGTGCTCCAAGCTGCATGAACAGTACCTCCATGGCATCAGTGGGTTGTAAAATGTGGCTCTGGCCTACTACCCCTTATATCCTGTTTTGTTATCTCCATTTTTAAGACCACCTTTTGTCTGGTCTTAGAAACCAGCCGCTAACGGAACTTACCCGCTTTTTTTTAACGTTTCGCCGGCCCCGGTGATCATTTTACATATCACGAAGTGGGGTTAGCGGTGAGTTTTACGCGGGAATACCTACCTTGCATCTCATTTTGTTAGCTATCGCTAACAGAAGTGGTGAACGGAAAAACGGACGTTATTGCCAGGATGCTGTTGCTAAGCGCGGTTAGTGGCAACTTGTACATACGGCGATAACAAAAACCCACCGTAGCTTCAGAAAACTGACGCTACGGTAGCATTAACTCCTTGTTCATATGCCCCAAAGTGTGGCCTCTTCTGCAGTGCCCATGACCTCATCCTCACACGGTGATGGATGCAGATGAGATTAGATAGTTTACCATTAACGTTATGACACAACTATGAATGTAGTATGATTACATGGTTTTAGTATGTACTTTTAGGTGTGTTACATATTGTATAAATATTGTGACTTCATGAGCGTTGCATTTTGTATGTGAGCTCTGGTTTGCATGGCAGTGTGCAAGTTATGGATTTCGTATCTATCCACAACTGGCAAATGTTAGTGGTTTTTGTTTTCATTTTCTAGCCAGATCTTCACATTTACTGTGGTTTGTTTGTAGGTGAGTTTCAGTGGTTTAAAAAGAAAAAAAATAGATAAAGCTCAAGCCACTCTGAAACAAATATTTTTTTTTTCTTTCAAAGACTTTATTCTATCGCCAAGGTTCGTAAGAACACACATACACGAAGATCACATTTAAAGACATCCAATTCAAATCCATAGTTGCAATACAAATTAAAAACCTCAAAAGAACACATTTTATATTCATGGATCCGTGATAATTAATATAATACTTAGTAGAAGTTCCCAAATTCTCCCCATCATGAGTTGCAAGACCAGTGTGATTTTTGTAGGAGCTGTGCTTGCAACACCTATGGTCTGCGTGAAACTATGAGAACACAGTAGCTACATAAAGTTTCTTCATGAAACACATACCAGTAGATTGGTTTAAAATACAAAGACAAAATGAATTTAAAACCAATAAAAGGGCAATCACAAAAGCACAAATAACCACAAAATAAAAAATTCATATCAACACGATTGTAAGAGAGTGTAATACAAAATACGAGGAGATATCCCTGACCAGGCCCTCCCACATGATTAACCTCATAATTCTGAGTCACTGGCCTGATAGATTTTGAGCTCCAAATCCAAGCAGCCATAAGAAATCTAGGAATTGCAAAAACCACAAACCTAGAGGCATCAGTCCTTAAGATCCTAAATGCCTCTATATGCTTTCTGATACCCAAGGTCCTACACGGGGGCAATAGCCATTTTTTTCTCTGATGGTCATAGGTAGGGCAGAAGAACAAGAAGTGGGGGACAGTCTTCAAGCATCCTCTGCACATTGGTCACTTGTCATCCTCATTTTGTACGCCAGCCCACTTTGTGTAGAATACTCGGGTGGGAAGGAACTGGTACCTAAACTGTAGGAACAATTTCTGAGCCAGAGGGGGTGTAATTCCGTCAATCTCCTTTTCATACCCAGGGAGCATTTTGAAATAGAGAAAATCTGTGGTTAGGAGTCTTTGCACTTGCGAAAAGTCTCAACCAATACAAACTCCCAAAAGGCAGATTCAATAGCCATTTTAGAGACAGAATTGGATTCCTCCGGCCTAAACCAAATCTTTTCCAGCCACAACTTCCTCAGTGAGGTTCTGACGAACGTTAGTTGTGGTAGTTTGGAGGCACCTTGAGAAGCCAGAAGATTCCTAAAGGTTTCCCTATAAGCTTCTAGAGCAGACAAGCTCTGCAGTGTATGCCAACAAAGCAAAGGCCTGGACTTGGTCTTCCAGGAGATCTTCCTAATAGCCAAATCAACAAACCATGGAATGAGGGGCATACTTATGGGGAGGGCAACAAGAGACCTTATAAAACTGTTTTCTGCCAATGTTAGGATGTTACAGTTTGCAAGTCTCTAAATCTCAGAGCCATACAAAATGGCACCCAGAGCCTTTACAATTTATATCCCAAGTGCTGGGATGACTCTCTTTGAGCAGGTTTTATTACACAACTTTGTCTATCCTGTTGTATAATGTAGCAGTGAGCAATGGGAATTTGGACTTGCAAAGACTAGTCTAGGTTTGATTAAAGCCGTATCCCAGATAGTCAAAGTGCGAAACCTGTTCAATCGGATCATTGTTACCGTTCAGCTTACATTTATAACCTTCACGCTTTGCAGGATTAAAGGTTATAAACTTTGTTTAGGTGTTGTTGAGCTCCAACTCACGCTCATTAAAAAATTTGATTAAAACATTCAGAAGGTGTTGCAAGCAACAGAGATTTTGAGATCATCCACAAAAAGCAGAGCAGTCTGCCCCTCTAGGTGAGTCACAGCCAAAGCCTGACCTCTACATCATTTATATACAAAGAGAACAATGTGGGGGCCAGGACACAGCTCTGCCTGACCCCCGTAAGATTGTTATAGGAATGCAACTGGAATAGGGCTACTTATCAAACAAAATCAAGGGCTGAGGGAGGACTTTGAGAGGATTGAGAACCATTCTCGGAGCAACAAACTGCGGATCCTAAATGTACCGGAGGCAGAGGAAGGTGGTGACATGAAGGCATTACTTCGAGACACAGTTCTCAAGGACAAGCCTGATATTAATCTCAAACACGAAATACAGAAATACAGAGAGCACATAGGAATCCTTTCAAAAGGAAATTGCAGAGTCAGAAACGTAGGAAGATCTTGGAAAATGTCCTTTCCTATACAGTGAAGGAGGCCATCCTGAGTGTAGCTATAAAGAGAGGTTCCCTCTCTGCCAAAAACTTCTCTTTCACCATAAGGTCTAATGTATGTAAGGCAATTGATCAGCGGAACTGGGAGCTCAGGAGGAGAATAGACACGCTTCATAAACTAGGGACCTAGATGCAATTAAAATTTCTGTCGATGTCACGCATCATGTAGAATAATAAGATGTACAATTACTATTCGGTGGAAGATGTGGATGTGCTGATTGACTCTATCATAATGGACTCAAATGTTTGAAGTTATGTTTCCGCATAGGGTTCACGAGAGGTGAGGGGGATAACTGTAGTGAGTTTTTAATGTTTTTTTCCATTTTCTTTCTTTCTTTTTTCTCTTTTTCCACCTCCTGGGGATGCTCTAGGGCATTTATAATGCCACTCAGTAGTTGGAGGGTTCCTCAGAGAGGGTTCTGGCAAGGGGCACTAGGTGGGGAGCAGTGGGATAAAAGGGGAAAAAAGTCCTCAAATTCACCAAGCTGCCGTCTTTGTAGCCATCAACATTAACTATATCAAAGGGAAGACCGAGTGGAGATGGTTTGAAATTACATGGGGACAAGCAAAAGAGACACGCTTTTTGACCTGGAGCGTTAATGGTCTCAGGTCAAAGGGGAGGCAGAGATTGATGCTTAGGTATCTTGAGGGGAGCACCGCCCATATTATGATTCTGCAGAAAACCCATCTGACAGCAACTTAGAGTAGAGCCCTCTTTTCTGAGTTTAGGTAGATCGAGAGGTATGCAGTCTCAGATCAAAATGTTTATTGCAAGGGGGTTGCAATCCTTCTGAGGAGAGGGGTAGGGGTGGAGATTCTGACCTCAAAAACAGACAACTATGGTAGATGAGTTTTGGCAAATCTAAGGTGTGCGGTATTCAAATTTACATGTTTGGGATTTTACACCGATGATCCTTCGTTTTGATCAATTCTGGAGTGGAACCTAATGGAGTCCACATTACCAGTTGTCTTCGGGGGCGATTTCAATACCTTATTGGACACTAACCTCAATAGATCCACCAAAACAGAGTGTACTCATTCACCCAAGATCACACATGGTTTAAGAAGAATGATACAGGACTCTGGATGGGTGGATACCTGGTACCATCGAATGGGCATTGTAAGGAATATGGCCGATTTTCATGGCTCAATTATTTCTTCATATATAGTACTTTAGCTGATAGGATTAAAGAAGTTAATCACCTCCCAGGTCATATCTTTGATCATTCAGCCATGACCATGCTCATCCAATGTCCGAGAGGTTTTCAGAATTCAAGGTGGTTGGTGATTTGTGCCCTCCTCTTGGACGTAGAGTTCGCTTTGGCCCTGAAAAGAGCTAGTGATGATTTCCTTATCAATATCATGGGATCTGCTTCATTTTCTATAGTTTGGGACACCTTCAAAGCATTTATACATGGGGTCTGGAAAAGTCTAGCTCACTTCAGGAATAAAGTAGAAAGAATTGAGCTTACTTCCCCAGAGCAAGAAATCGCAGTTTTGGAGGCTAATTTGCAGATACAAATGTGAGATCAGGATAGGGAACATAAATTAAAGTTTTTGGAAGATGTCCAGCTGAACTTTAAAATCAAGCTTGAGAATAAGTGCAGGGAAAGGTGGCAGGCTTAGATTCGTAACCTCATTGAATTTGGGGGAACAATAAGGATCACTTTTGCCATGGAAGGCCAGGAATAACATCAAGGAGCTGATCATTAATTCTAAGGGAGATATTTCTGAAAAAGTGAGAGAGATGCAGGAACATTTGGTCCCCCTATTCTCAGCATTACATACAGAGGAGGTTTACTCGGACCTCAATAGCCTCAGCGAATGGATGAAGGGAAGGGAACTCTCTGGGCTTAAGAAGACAGGGAGAGTGTGTCTCAAGGCACAGATCACTGAGGCAGATATCTTGAGCCATTTAAAACATGTTAAGGTTGTGAAGCAGGCAGGTCCAGATGCCATTCCATCGGAGCTTTATAACCTCTTGAAGGAAGAGGTCATGCCTATCTGGAGGAAACTGTTTAACTCAATTTATTTAGAAAACTCCCACATACCAGACTCATGGAGGGAAGCTACACTATTTTTGATCTTAAAGCCTGCCAAGGACATTAGAAAGGCACATTCATATCAGCCAATTTCCTTCTTGAATGCTTATCATAAGGTCTTCATAAGCATATTGGCTGGTAGATTGGCTAAATTAGCTCCATTTCATCCACCCAGATCAAAAGGGCTTTATTCTGAAGCAACAGATTCATAAGCACACTCAACAACTAATAGAGTCTATTGACTTAGCAAAGGCATATTCAATCTCTTTGGCAGTTGCTGCAATCGATGCTGTCAAGGCATTCAACCGCGTATGCTGGGTATATCTCTGTGAAGCCTTGGCACTGTTGGTTTCAGCCCTTATTTTATCTTGATTCTCGAGAGATTATACACAAACTCATCTGCCCGAATTCGTTTCAATGGGATGTGACTAACAGCTTTGGAATTGACAGAGGGACGAGACAGGAATGTCCCCTGTCCCCCCTTCTTTTCGATATCTATATTGATCCATTTTTTCCAACTGCTTAGAAGAGCTCAACAAGTGACTTCTTTCCCCTTGTAGTATTACAAAAATAAGATATCACTTTATGTGGATGATCTCATACTTTATACATCGGATCTCACCCAGACCATCCCTCAGTTAGAGAAGTTGACCGAGGAGTTTGGGGCCCTATTAGGATATTCTGTGAATGCATCTAAGTCAGTCAGAGATTATGTGCTGGAACATCATTACATGAGACAGGGAGGTTAAATTATAGATTAAATACCTGGGTATCTCCATAGTTCACTCCCTGGAGGCTCTCCCAGCATTTAATCTAGTGAAGGAGACAAAGGAGGTCGAACTGCTGTTTTCTAGATGGAGGAACTAGCCATCAACAATTTATGGGCAAGGGAACTTGATCAAAATATCAATATTCCGAAGCTGACATATATTTTTAACTGCATCCGACTCATGTTTCCTAGACTGGTTTAGCTAAATTTCAGGGGACAATCAAAATTTTTATTTGAAGCTCTGGTGGGGCCACGCTGTCTTGGAAGAAATTGAGGAAAAAGTTGGGGGGACGCTAGGTGGCGCACTAGCGAATGGCAGCCCTCGTGTAGGGCTCCCGCAGTCCGGCGACAATTATCCGGCTATATATCCTTATTCGGCGACTATTGGTGCTGTAACTGAATTGGGGGATTGACTGTGAGTCCGGACATCGGCTGGCCAAGTTTGGGGGACAGTGGTGAGCTGCACCGCGAGCGAGAAGCTCCGGAAGACTCCACGAACTGGTGGGCTGGAGGACGTGAGGCGAGCTGATCGGCTGTTGCTCCCAGGCGAGGCCGCGGCGGTAATCAGGGCCGTGGGCCTCCGGATCGCGGGAGGAGAGAGCAGCGTCCTGAGGAGCCCCGCCGGTTGGAGGTTCGGAGCTTTGATGCGCTGGGAAATGCATTATATAGAGTGGTGGCGGTGAGGTTTCCCCCCCCCCCTGGTTCTTTTCTGGAAGGCTGGCTGGTATCGTCGCGAAGTGGGCTGCGGTGGAGAGGGCCGGGGCTGCCGGGGGGTTTGGCAGGGCCCCGACTTTCCATTGGTGGCGGTGCACCCACTCCGGAGGGCAGATCCCCGGTCGGACGGATCGGGGTAGTGAGGCTGTGAACTCCCCCTCCCTGGCCGGGAGCGCTGGTGCGCTGCGGTGGTCCCCTGAGAGGAAGAGGTGCGGTGCTGAAAGCTACGGCGGGATTGTGCACAGAGGCAACGCTGGTGAGCTTGTGCTGTGGAGCCAGGGATAAAGAGCTTCAGCCATGGAGAGTCTGCGGATTGCTGTACCCCCTTCGGTGAGATTGTTGGGGACAAGGATGGCGCCCTCGGGGATGCGAGGGTTGTGTATGGGACTATGCTGGTGAGGGTGCACGTGGACTTGGTCCCCGGAAACGTCGCCTGGCGCTACGGCTGCGGAGCAGTGACATGTGCTGGGACTCCTCAGAAGCGCCTGAGGTGCTGTGAGAGCCGTACGTGGCGCCATCGCCGTTACCCACTTGCTGGCTGGCTGGAATCGGATGGCAGGGCTGTGGCGCTGAGTGAAAGGTTTGGCGTCATTTTGGATCGAGAGGTGGCTGCATCCCCTTGGGTCCCCTGTTTGCATCGGGCGAGTGCCCTTTCTGCTGGGTTGACGCTGCTGATTGCGCTGTGTAAGGATACACAGATAGACCTGAATCCCTGCGAATTGAGCTTGGGGACGGTACTGACAGACACGCGTGCTTGGTTGCTGGAGTGTCCCCTTCCTCCCCTGCTTCACCCTCCTGCTTGTGGCATTTCGGGCCTGTTTGCTGGGGCCTTGAGGTGGGATCATCCTCCAGGAGCGATATTTTGTACGGGCTGACGTTCAGGATGGGACGGACGGATGCGAGACAGCCCAAGCTCACGTTTGAATCGAACAAGAAGACGTCCAGACCAGGGGAGGTTCTACACTGCCCGGCTGGGCCGAGTGGAGCGGCGGGGGATCCGCCAGACGCGGCGACTAGCTTACAGGAAGTTCTGCGTGAGATGCGCCAAGGGTTTGCGACGATTGCAGACAAAGTCGATAGGATGTCATCGCGCATGGATGCAGTGGTGCATAAACTGGATGCTCACGGGGAACGATTGAAAGGAGCGGAACAGCGGATATCGGACTCGGAGGACACGCTGACCCACCACACCTCGCAGCTCTCCATGATGGACAACCTACTGTGGGTTATTGCGGCTAAGAACGAGGATTTGGAGGCGAGAAGTCAACGTAATAATGTCCGCGTAGTGGGTATTCCGAAGACGACCAATGTGGGCAAAATGGAGGAGTATGTGGAGAAGATGCTCCTGGCGGCGATTGGTCCTGACGCTTTTTCTCCACAATTTATAGTGGAAAGGGCGCATCGGGCCCTGGGCCCCAGACCAAAACCGGGTACGGCCCCTAGACCGATCATTGCCCGGCTGCTGAACTATCGGGGCCGGGATGCAGCTCTGTGGGCGG
This sequence comes from Triturus cristatus, assembly GCF_964204655.1. NCBI lineage: Eukaryota > Metazoa > Chordata > Amphibia > Caudata > Salamandridae > Triturus > Triturus cristatus. The sequence continues at coordinate 1,377,037,916 of NC_140590.1, forward strand.
TGCGTGGCACGCGCTCACTATCGTATGAGGGAAATTCCTTCACTTTGTATCCTGACTTCACTCCGATTCTGGCTGTAAAGGCTAAATTGCGTAACCTGCAAATGGATTATGCGTTGCTCTACCCGGCTCGGTTGAGAGTCACGTATCAGGGGAGACAGAAGTTTTTCACGAATCCTCAGCAAGTAGAGGATTTTCTCAAACATTACAAGCATGCGCATCGGCCTGCTGATGGAGCGGAAGAAGAGCCGGAACCAGTGCAGGGGGAGATGGCGGATGGGGAACAGTGAGTGGGGTGCGCCTTGATCGCATACTGTATCTATGGATTATATGAGCATGAGGCACGAGAGAAGTGCATGGGGATTTCGGTTGAGAAAGACATTATACTGGACTCAGCATTCTGATTGTTCCTTAAATTGTTGTGCATGAGGGGGGCGGGTGGAGGGGGGGTTCTTTGACGGTACTGTGGGTTGTCTATTCTCTATTGTTAGCTGATAGAAATGTATGCTGCTGAGGTACCACGGTTGCCTATGGTTATAGCGCCGGACACCCCTCTGGGTCATCAGGCCAGACTACGAGTCGCATAGTGAGTCTGGTAATAATGAGGGGAATTAGTGGTGCCACCTAGACATGATCCCCGAAGGGAAATACCCTAGAGTAAATTTATTGGGTGGGGAGTTTTGCGCCCTAGTTTTTGGGGCAATTGCGGGAGGGATGGGGAGGGGACAAAGCTGGCAGGTTGGGGTTTGCTTCAGTGGGAGTGGGGAGGGAATATGGGATTTGATTTGGGGTCGGGTGCTTGGAGTTCATGTACTGGGAGGGTGACTCGGGACAACTGTGGGGGTTTTTGCCTACAGAGATGGATGCTGGGAGGAGTTGATTGTAACACTGCTTTGCTGGGATATGAAAATCCAATGCTGTGGATGATGTTGTTGCTCTTGGTATGCATACGGGTCATGGGATGGAGGGCCATCCCTTACGATTTGGAGCTATTCGGATTATGGGAGGTGGATGCATAATGGCTGATATTGCAAGGATTGCGAAAGTCACAGTGTTATCATGGAATGTGCGAGGCTTAAATGATGCAAGGAAGTGCAGGAGGGTAGTGGCCTATTTAGAGCAGCATCAGGTGCTTATCGCATTATTGCTGGAAACACATCTCAGCCCCCGTGCTACTTATGCCTTGGCTAGCAAATGGGCGGCGGTGCGTAGTTTCTCTTCGTATTCAGGGTATGCCAGGGGAACGCGATTTTAATTAAGAAAGCGGTGCCGTTTGTGCGACTGGGGGAGCATACGGATGCAGAGGGTAGATTTGGCCTGTTGTGGGGTAGGCTTGGCACAGACACAGTCACAATCGTAAACTGGTATGGACCTAACGTAGATTCGCCCGCTTTTTTCACACAGTTGTGGGGAAAGATACTGAGCACGGGATCAATGCATATTATCTGGGGAGGAGACTTTAACAGTCAGTCAGTCAAGGTATGCTTTATTCGAATATTATTCATAAAAGCAAAGTACAATTTACAATAAAACATTTCATAAAATGGTTTAAAAAAACAATTAAATTCAGTATAATTCGATACATACATACATAAAACGTTTCGATGGTCCCAGGATTAGACAGGTCCGATGGCAGCCCTACATACCACAAATGTGCACGAGATGCTCTGGTGGGTATACTGGAGGAAGGGGGACTGATAGATAGTTGGAGGTTTGTGCATGCTGGGCTTCGTGAGGGTACGCACTTTACTGCATACGCTAACACATGGGCCAGACTTGATTATTGTTTTTTGTCTCGCGGATTGGTGGTGGATTTAGGTAGAGTTGCGCATTTTCGAGGTCCTACTCAAATCATTGTCCGGTTCTGGTTCAGGTTGCGGTTCAGGGTTATGGGAGGGCTGCACCATTGTGGTGTATGCAACCCACCGCATTTTTGGATCCACTGTTTAAAACAGAGTTGGGAGAGGAGATTGCAGAGTTTTTCCCTCGCAACAAAGGATCGGTAGATAGTGTGGAAACCACCTGGGAGGCGTTTAAGGTGACGGTCCGAGGATACTACATGTCAAAGAGCTTTGGGGTCCTGAGAGACATACGAGGTGCACTTAAGAAACTAGAGACGGAACTTAAGGAACTGGAATTTCGGATGGCCCGTGAGCCGATGGGCCCCATTCATAAGGAATTTAGAGAACGGCTCACGCAATATGAACAGGAAGCAGATAGAGAGGCCAGATTCAGAGGGAAGCATTGGCAGGCTCGGAGGTATTGCGAGGGAGAGAGGCCGGGGCGCATACTAGCAGAGATAGCTCGACACCCGCGCTGCAATACACAGGTGTTGGAGGTCCGTACGTCGTCAAGTGTCAGGCATCGGGATACGAAGGGTATTTTAGGCCTCTTCACTGCACATTATGAGGAGTTGTATGCCGCACGGTCTGCAGGGGAGGTCATATGGGGTGATTTCCTAGATGATGTGGCATTGTGCTGGTTGAGTGACGATCATAGGCAGTTCCTTGGAGCCCCGTTCGAACTTGATGAAATCCGAGAGGCTATTCTGTCTCTTAATAATGGTAAAGCGACGGGCTCCGATGGGCTGCCGGCGGAATTCTATAAATGTTACATTGATATAATGGCCCCGGTGCTCAAGGAGGTCTACGAGGAGTCTCTGGAGGTGGGTCTCTTGCCAGGCTCAATGAGGGAGGTGGTGATTACATCGTTGCTAAAACCAGGTAAAGACCCTGCTGAATGCGATGCGTATAGGCCTCTCTCTTTGATAAATTGTGATGCTAAAATATTGGCGAAAGTGCTTGCCACTAGGCTCTCTTTGCTAATGACTAGGATTGCCCTTCCGGATCAGGCTGGGTTTATCCCTGGGAGATCTACGGCCAGAAATTTGCGGACTCTGTTCTCTCTGCTTCACACGGTGGCGCCGGATCTACCTGTGGCTGCCATATTCCTTGATGCTACAAAAGCATTTGATTCGGTTGAGTGGAACTACCTGTTTGCTATTTTGTATAGGATAGGGTTTCCGAAAATATTGGTGGCGTGGATAAAGTTGCTTTACACTGACCCGTCGGCCAGAGTACTAATTAATGGGGAACTGTCGGATCCGCTTTCATTAACCAGAGGTACCAGGCAGGGGTGCCCATTGACCATATTACTGTTCGCGATAGCGATTGAACCTTTGGCATGTCGTGTACGGCAATTACACAAGCAAAGTGCCTCTAAGTGTTTCCAACGTCAGATAGATGTGTCCCTCTATGCGGATGATTTAACGTTATATGTGGTGGATCGGAACTAACCTCAACCCGCTGCTCAGAGACTTTTTGGTGTTCGGTAGATTGTCTGGTATACAGATAAATTGGAAGAAGTTGCAGTTTTTTCCCCTGACTCCTGCGGTGGCCCGATTTTCATTGGACTATCCGCTGGAATGGTGTGACTCGGATCTTCGTTAATTAGGTATACAGGTATCAAAGCTGAGGGAAGAGACGCTACGATTTAATTATGGTACTGCAATCACTAAATTAGCAGATGATGTGACTTGTTGGACTTCTTTAACTTTTACCATGGCTGGTAGGGCTTCGCTAATTAAAATGGTGGTTTTACCGCGCTTTTTTAACTTGTTCCAGAATATCCGGTACTACCCTGGTGCGTTTTTCTTTCGAACGCTACGTTCTGAGCTGTTAAGATTGTTCTGGGCTGGTAAGCAACCTAGATTGGTGTGGTCGATTATTACCCAGCCATATTCTGAAGGGGGATTTGATGTCCCCGATTTTTTGGCATATTACATGAGTGCTCAAGCCCATTTCGCATACCACTGGTTTTCGCCTACGCCGTTCATGCCGCAGCTGGCTGTGGAGGATTGGATAGTTCGACCTCTGCCATTGAGTGGCATTATTCATGGTCCAGTGGGTGTGATTGAGACGCCGGCTACTACGGTGATGTGCACGATAGACGCGTGGCAGCGTATCTTACGCAGGGTTGAACTTCCGATTTTGTATGCTCAGACCTTGCTGTTAGTTTACCATCCGGGTTTATCCTTTTTGCAGGAAGGGGGGTTTCAGGGGATGTGTGCTAAGCTAAAAATCCGTTCCTGGGGCGATCTATTTTTGAATGGTCAGTTCAAAACAAAAGAACAATTGTTTCAGGGGTATCGGCCTACACCGCTAGACGTTTTTTACTATATCCGGCTGCGGCAGGGGTTGAGGGCACTTTCCGGAGGAACCTGAAACAGTGCTGCCTTTGCAAGTTTTACTGACGTCTGGGGATGGCAGGCATTTAGTTTCCCATCTATACCGTAGTATCCGAAAGCACAGTGGGAGTGGAGAATGTAGAGCGCTCAGGCAGTGGTGTGTTGATATAGGCAGAGACATTACGGAGGCGCAGTGGGCGTATTGCTGTGAGCTTACGTCACAGATATCGGCCAGCTGCAGACTGCGGATTATTCATTATACATTTTTGCAGAGATTGTACTGCACACCCGTAAGAAAGCTGAGGTTCCGGCTGTCGGACAACGACAGGTGTGAGCGTTGCCATTCGGAAGGGGCCGGTTTTCTCCATTTGGCTTGGACGTGTCCGAGGTGTCCGATTATTGGTTGCAGGTGCACACAGCTTTGACCGCTATGTTGGGCGAAACGATTGAGCGTGACCCGCTCACGATGCTGCTGGGATATACTATGCAGATACCCAAGGTGCATCGGAAATTTGGAGGTATTGCTCTTTTGCTAGCTAAACGAAGGGTGGCTTGTAGGTGGGGGAGGGGCCGAGCCCCGAAATTTAAAGAGTGGCTAGATGACTTACTATATTGTCAGGACCAGAACATGATATACGCCGATACACAACCACTGAACAGTAGGGCCAGGGATATATGGGATCCGCTCAGAGAGTATTTGGCAGCTACTGCCACCGTGGATAGCGATGTCCGCCGGGGAGCGTCGGGGACGATGTCTGCGGATATACCAGGCACTTAGGAGCGGCTCCTTACCGATATACTGCATTGATGAGTCAGGCCGGTGGGGAAGGTGGTACACTGGCGTGCTCTTCTATCTGCAGGCGGCACTATGGATTCGGGGACGCTGAGGATGAGAGGGTAGAGGGTGGACTGTTGGCAGGGCAAGGAGTTTGACACGGGTGGTGCGGGGGGCTGAGGCCCTAGTATAAATATCTTATTATTTGCTATAGCATATAGCCCACAGGGCTGGGAGGAGTATTATGCACTGCAGGAATGGCTGACTGTCTCCATGGAGTGTAGCCCTTTATTGCTGCTTATTCCCAAAAAGTCAGGGTCGGGGGTTAATCAGGTGCGGGGAACATATTCGGATTCATGGCAGGTACTGTGAGTGATTACAGCTGTATGCCCGGCAGGACTAAGGCAATTACGACTTTATGTGTAGGATTGGGATTCTTGACACCCTTACCCCAGTTACACCTTCACTGTTGTTCTATAGGGTGGGAGTTACAAAAGGACACTAAAATAATTTCATGGACCTCGGAGCGAAGTGTATCAGGCAGGGATGGACTGTGGGTTCGGTCACAGACATTTGCCGCCAGACTTCCGGGATGTCGGCCCGATGGCTGTGTATATATACGAATGGAACAGGGAGGATTTCTTCACTGTAGCCGGCCCGTGAGGTTGTAGGCGTGGAGATGTAATACTGTGTACTGCTGTAATAAAGGTCTTTGAAAGTTTAATAAAAAAAAAAAAAAATTGAGGAAAAATTTGAAAAAAGGTGGCCAGGCACTCCCAGATCTGAATTTGTCCTCTATGGCTGTTCAATTTAAAAATTGTAGAATGCATCTTGGGACTCCAGATAGCTCATCTTGGGGAAGGATTTTGGAATAAATGTCCGCAGAATGAGGATCCACTGGTTTTCTTTATAAGTTTGGTGCACCAATTTTGTTTTGTTTTCCTACCACTTTCTACTTTCACTTTCCCCATGTCTCTCTCCACTCTTTGCTTCTCTTTCTTCTAATTTCTCTGTTGCTTTGTCCTTGATTCTTTTCTTTTCCCTTGTCTCTATACCCCATCTTCCTTAACCCTTGTTACTTTATCACTACATACATTATTCTGATCATCTTTTACCCTCTTCTACCCCTTTCCCCTTTCTTTCTCCCTGTGCAGGTGTGGTAAACTAATGGGTGATACAGTGGTCCTGTTGCCCTGACAAAATTACCACAAAATACTCTGGCAATGAAACATGTTTGTCGCTCTTAAGTAACTTTGGTATTAATCTCTTACCTTGGGTCTTTAAAAATAAAGAATGAGAATAGTCCCTTTGACACATTTTTAGTTTGGTGGTCATGAGATTTAGTGAATGGACAGCATCACTCTGACACTGAGGACTGGACATAATAAGCTTTAGGGATAGATACAGGAACACACATTAGGTTTCCCTGTCAAATAGCACCTAATACAGTGAAGAGCATCACTGCACGCATAGGAGTATGCTGATGATGAGAAACCCTGCCACAAGGAATACCTAGCCAACAGGCAAAGAGTGGTTTCCTACGTGAGGTTTCTCCTACTTTTCTGATGGACACACTGCTGTATGGCCTTATAACATATGTATCACCGATGAATAAGATGTAAATTGGTAATCTTTCACCCTAGGTAAAATAATTGAAGAAATTAACTGATAGCCAATCATGCGGGATGTAGGAGTAAGGGGTTCATTGTTCTTGCTGACAGATACATACATAACTAAATACAATATGGCTGTTTCCCTTCGTCACAACTCAGTATCTTTCCCTAGCTTCTTGTTTCCCTTTATTTTCTTCTTGTTGATAGTTTGCTCCTCCTCTATTTCTCTTTACCCTTCTTTGTAATAACTACAAAGCTGCTATCCCCTCTTGTTCTTCCTTATTTTTCTTTCTTTCAATCCTCACCTCATGCGCTCATCTTTTGTCCTATCTTAACTTGTCCTATCTTGTCTCTCATGGGGGGACTGGCCTCCACATGCCTCACAGGATAGGGGCCATCAGGCCTATTGGTCTGAAAGATAATGAGGATGGGAAAGGGTCAGTGTAGTATGCTGAAAGAGGACGAGTCCAAGTAATTTTCCATGAAGGTTTATTAGTTAGCAGGTTACATGGAAAAGAAGAATAAGAGTAAAATGAGAGCCCCACCAGGAGCAGCTTCCCTGCTGCTCAGCCCATACACCAACTGACTCAGGCACTTCAACATTCCACATCCCAACATTCTCTCACACAATCATTCTGGCTGAGCAGCAAGATACCACATATCTCCCTCCTTTACAATGGAAAAGAAGGAAGAACTAAAATACATCAGAAAATAAGCAAGAAAAATAGAGAAGAAAATACTCCGGAAAAACATGAAATGAAAAGTGGAAAAGTAAGAAACGCAAACAAGAAACGATGAAAAGAAAACAGTGACTAATGCACCAACACCCTTCCTCACAGAAAGACAAACCCACATCCTCCCTCACATAAATAACAAAACAAACCCATGTACAAAAATATGAAAGCTGGCCAGGCAACCATAAAAATATACAAGGGTATAAGCAACAAGGTGAAGGAGAGAAAAAAACAGAAAGGGTGGAAGACAGCTATAGATAGAACAAGCAAAAGGATAGTTGCCTTTAACTCAAGCAAGAGTATGGAGAAAAGTCCCCAGAAAGACAGCAAATCCTGGGTATGGCAGAAAATGCCACACGGAACATTACAATAAGTAAATGCAAAAACAGAAATAGGAACTGTAAAACTACTACAAACGCCAGAAAGGTGTGTGCAGGTACCACACAGTACAATACAATAGATAGCAATGTTACGCAAAGAAAGGTTCCCTAGAAAACAACAGCATGTAAAAGAAAATTTGCAGTATTGTAAATGAATAATCCTTGTAGCGCAGCAGGTAAAAGTATTGTAAAGCAGAAAATTGAATAAAATGAACAATCCTTGTCGCGCAGCAGGTAAAAGTAATGTAAAGCAGAAAATTGAATAAAATGAAGAATCTTGTAGCGCAGCAGGTAAAAGTATTGTAAAGCAGAAAATTGAATAAAATGAACAATCCTTGTAGCGCAGCAGGTAAAAGTAATGTAAAGCAGAAAATTGAATAAAATGAAGAATCCTTGTAGCGCAGCAAGGTGAACAATCCTTGTAGTGCAGCAGGATAAAGTATCGTAAAGCAGAAAATTGAATAAAATGAACAATCTTTGTAGCGCAGCAGGATCAACAATCCTTGTAGTGCAGCAGGATAAAGTATCGTAAAGCAGAAAATTGAATTAAATGAACAATCCTTGTAGCGCAGCAGGGTGAATCCTTGTAGCGCAGCAGGCAAAGTTAAAGAACTAGATGGCACAGTAGAGAACCAAATACATCGAGTGTGCTATTGGTGAAACTGTTAGAATTGCTTCACATCCAGAGTCATTCCCAGAAAAGAAGGCTTGAATAAACGCTCAAAAGAAAACCGGCGGTTGAACTGACATTGTCATGGCTGATATAAATTGTACTGACATTGTCATGGTTCTTATTAATTGAAATGACACCGTCAAAGCTATTATACTCACTGTGCGCAGGATGTCGACAGGAACCAAACAAAAATAGATACTGCCACCTCACTGTAGAAGGGTAGAAACATGCAGGGCTTTAACTGAAGGCAAAACGATGTCATAGTAATCAATGCACATGTCGAAGAATAACGCTGTAACAGGTGGACATAATACGGTTGGCAAAAACAGACTGTATGGCTTAGATGTTGTGGCAAACTTAAAATGGCGGCACGCACGGTGGCGCTAAGCCGGGAGGCTCACAGCGCGTGCGTGCATGCAATCAACCAGAAGCAGCATAGAACGTGGAAGTAGCGACGAATCCTCAGGAGATGAAGGTGAGTTCGCACGCGCTGGAGGAGACACGCGCACGATTTACATTTTTAACTTTACTCACAACTGTCAAATTGTAATGGGACTGGCAGGTAAAAGTAATTCATCATAAAGGTTTTCCACATCCTAAGCGCACACGAATACAAATGGCATGTTTCCCCGCATCTAACCTCCTCATAGTGCAGCGTTCTGCAAGATGATAAGGCTGCGCATAGTAGCAATAATAACTGCCTTTAACTAGACACAGACTGGCATAACATTGCGCATACGCCTTACCGGTGCAATCCATACAACCGGAAACCAAAAATCGGTCAGCAGAGTTCCGTATGAAATCGGTAGATACTAGAGAGTACGTGTAAAAGGAGGTTTCAAATTACACAGCACTCGCTATAATGCAGATTGCAGCAGGTCTCTGGGCAACTACGTAGCAAAGCGGAAGGCAGCATAAAGTAGAGGATGGCAGGAACTGTCAGGCACACTTCAGTTGTGTGCAACCGATGTCGCAGGAAATGACTGATAGCAGGTCAATAGCAGGCAGGAGGAGCTGGTAGAATAAAGTTGAAACTGGCACTTTAATACTGGGTTGCGGGCGACCGATGATATGGTCACTGGTGGGGCTCGTTGATGCCAGTAAAATTGAAGTTCTCCTCTTTAGTTTCAAAGGAAATCTTTGATCTTGATTGTGGGTTCTTGTTCTTCAGCCTCTTCTTATCAGACTGTGGAACCCCACTCCTGGTACCAATATGTAGAATGCTGAAAGAGGACGAGTCCAAGTAATTTTCCATGAAGGTTTATTAGTTAGCAGGTTACATGGAAATGAAGAATAAGAGTAAAATGAGAGCCCCACCAGGAGAAGCTTCCCTGCTGCTCAGCCCATACACCAACTGACTCAGGCACTTCAACATTCCACATCCCAACATTCTCTCACGCAATCATTCTGGCTGAGCAGCAAGATACCACAGTCAGCCTAAGACTTGACAGGTTTGTTGCTAGCCCAACAGACATTTCCAAAGCATGGATCTTTGAAGGGCATCTACAGTTGTTTTTGGCCCTGGGCCTTTACTGACAGGATAACAGGAGAAAGGGGGTGAGTGCTGTACATGACATTTCATAGTTCAAGTTTAGTACTCATTTCTGGCTCCAGCTCACCCCTCTTCTCAGTGGACATGCAAAGCTGTACACTCTTCTGTGCCACTCATTTGTTTTTATATAGGCAGACTTAATCTGAAGGTACTGGAGAGCTTACACGAGAACCAGTTACATTACACAAGGACCCATGCATTTTTTCAGGCACAAGGAGATCTTGGCATTATGGCCAGAGCTGCTGACTTTGGAGCTTGGAAACCAGGTTGGAGTCTCGGCATTGGCTCAACATCCTGTGCTTCTGGGCCAATCACTTAATCTCCCTGTGCGTAACAAAAACAGGACTGTATCCTTGTGTAATTTAACTGGTGCTCATGTAAAGAGCTCCAATACCTTTGCGTCAAGTTCTCGCTAAAAAACTTTTTAACTTAGAATCACAGGCTTGTGATTGGCAGATTGACAGGCAGTTCTGACAATATGAGTGATGGTTACAGTACACAGTAAGCTACTGCAGGACTGTCACGCAAGCCCAGGCCCCATGATGTTAAAGAAATGAACAATGGGAGAGTACAGATCAGCACCCAATGCAGTGACCTGGGCCACTAATCAGACATGAATCCACCTCGCTCACACCCTATCCCCCACCACTACCAACAACTCTTCCTCCGTGGCTTACACATGTAGCCATCAGCACCTTGACAAGCTGTTGCACAAATGAGGAAACAAGAGCCATTCACCTGAGAGGGGTTATGTGATACTTCGAAGGAACTCGGGACTGGGAATGATTTCATGGTGCAGGTGACAGCAGGATGAGGTGGTAAGCTTTCCTCAGCTTACTCAACAGGCGAAGGCAGAGGTGCCTGTGTCAAGCTTGGCGCTCCAATAATTTAGGCTTTACAGTGCAACTGACACGTGAGTAAGGCATGTCAGTAGAAAATGAAATAGACACCTACACTGCCAAGTCAATATCAATGGATGGCTGAGTTTTAATTTTTTTTCGCACCTGTGCTTCCGCATCGTTACTGGTTGCAGGAAATACATGTTGCTTGGCATTTTTGGTACAACTAATGACAATTAAAAAGCACATTCTGAATGCAAGCATTTAAAATGCTCTCATATGGGAAAAAGAACAAACAGGAAACTCTGTGAAATAAGGTATTTGCGCTTTTAAACAGCTGCAAACCTTGGGCAGAGTTGCAGAAATTAACAGCATGCGAAGCCGCAGCCGGACTCTGTTCAACAACGACAAACAAACACAAATCGTAGAGATGTATTGCAACATAAAATAAACATTTCTGGTTGTGCACCTGGATGCTGCTGCACTTCTGCTTAATCCTTGCAGCCTTTCAGGCTACCCCACTCCCGACACGAATAGTCACAAACAGCATGTTTAACTGCCGTCTGCTCCGGGCTCTGTTATGACATTCCACAGGCCCATGGCAGGGAAGGTCTACCGTTCTCGAAGTCTTGTTTTAGCTGACCTTCGCCTCGCCTTCTAAACTCACCAGAATTTCTCCCTGCACTTCAGCACCAAGAAAAAGACTCGTATTTTAAGTGGCTGTGGGCAGCAAACAGTCTTTGAATGTTGCATGAAGCAGAGATGTGTGCGCTGTGCAAGATAGTGTGCGCGCTAGGGAAAGATAGTGTGAACGCGCGCGGAGGCGTGCATGCTACCGGGAACCATGCATTCAGCCCAAAAATTATAATACAAAAAAATACAAACATAATTAAAAAGAACTCCATATGTCAATGCAAAAATATATTAGATATACTTAAAAATGATATAGGTTGCACAATGGTATTTGAATAACAGTGGTAAAGAATACAAAAAAATTATAATCTTACCTGCAATATTCTGACCCCGGATATTTTTGACATCACAATATTTAACACACATTTGTGTCTAACAATATTTATTTCCATGATGTTTTGTTAGAACAAGCATCATAATATGTATAGGAACGTATGCTCTTAAACTAAGTGGCATACATAAAAGCATGCATACGCAAGCACTCACACACCCACATCAATCACTCAATCAATAAAAACTGTATTTGATTTTTATAATAAAAATCATACAAGTATACATGTGAAAAACATAGCATCATCAACCATGCAGAAAAAAAACATATATAGAACATACATGAGTTAAAAATACGTCAACAAGTAATTTAAATGGAAAAACAACCAGACACACTAAAACAGTAATTGACAGAATATCAAACAAGGCAATAGATTAAACTAGGACCTGGAATCATAGCGCTAGTATCTTGCCTTAAGAACACCAGCCAGAAACTAAGAAAGAAACAAACACAGTTTGGAAGTAGCTAAAATTTGCAAAAAAAGATATGCAGGTCTGATCTGTCTAAAATTCATAGGTATCAGGAGGGCCCTAAAATATTTTCGATGGAGGGTGGAGAATTACGGGCAAATAAGCACTATATGCATAGTATCACAGACTAAAGTGCTATCACAGCTGCAAGGAGGCAGCTTGGATGGTTTAAATCAAACCCCTTTCGGAAACATTTCCTGATGGAATTTATCCATATATGCCAAAAGGCGACGATGATGGTTGGGTATATCCAAAAGGAGGTAGTGCTCAATCCCACTGACAGATTTAACAATTATATACTTCTGCATCCATTGTTTGTGAAAGGCAGAGCTGTCCTGTTCTGATTAACCCAAAAATATCTTTTTTCACGATGCCCTCTGGATCGGAAAAAAGACCTGGCTGCCATTGGAAGATGTCTTAATATATTGTACCCACAGAATCTGAGCTACATTATCCAAAGACAAAGAATATGCCTATTTAATTTTAGCTCTTGCTTGTACCAGACAAAACACCAAAATAGAAGTGGTTGAAATCTAACAAAATCTGTGATAAAATCATTCTTACTTCTTCATGTATGATTCCAGCAGGGAGTCCCAGTCTCATAGATAACAAACTCCTCAAAAATCTATTTTTAGTCACCTGGACATGATTACTAAATGCATACCCCAAAATTTCACAGCCAAAAGTGGCCATCTGAATTCATTTGGCCTTATATATATCTAGCAGGAGTTTTGGAGGCCTGTGCCCAAGGTGGCTAGCAAAATCATCTAGACTGGAAATGCCCATTTGTAAAATCCCTACGCTTTTCTTAATGAAAAGTTTCCAGCTAAAGACCAGAGTCAAGCAATAGCCCAGAGTAGGAAAAGTGTTCGACCCTACTTAGGGACTGACCCTGGCTAAAAAGCTGCATTTTGTTTGTTCATGGGACCTGCCACCATAAAATATGTTTTTTTAAATGTGTTGATAAATCCAAGCTGTCTATAAAAGCAATATGTCAATCTAAAAGTTGTTGAAGGCTTCTGGCTGTACGAGCAATTAAAGCCACATCATTGGCATATAAAAACACTGGAATTCCTCTCCCGTCAAGACTGGGAACATCAAGGCCACTATTCCATAACACCGCTTCTAGCCGATTGATATACATAATGAATAGAAATGGCATAAGGATGCAATCCTTTTGAACACCTCTTTTTAAACTAAAAGGCTGAGTACATTGACCATTAGATCTGTATCTAACTACCCTGGCATACCATATGGAGGTCTCTCATTAAGGTTAGAAGTGCCTGATCAACACTATGAACCCCAGCTCATCCCAGAGTTTATCTCTATTAACTTTATCGAAGGCTGAGCTGAAATCCATAAAGACCAGATGTACCAACCCCCCCTGGGCCCGAGTGTATTTGGAGATCAAAAGGTATAGGTTTAGTTTCTGCGCAACCATGCTCCTTCAGGGCCTAAACCCATATTGTAGGTCAGGCAAGATTTAATTCTTATTGGCCAAGCCAGTCTCCAGGATAACTCTCCTTATGATCTTGACTTGTACATCAACTAGAGTGATTGGCCTGTAACAGGCAGGATCTGCTCTATCTCCTTTTTTATATGCAGGCACTATTACCGTTCATCTCCATTCTTCTTAGAGCGGGGCCTCTTATGGCTGCATTACCATGGAGAGTAATGATAGGTACCCATAAGTTTACTAGTGATTTCAACAAGTCCCCCGAAACCCCATTAAACAGCGATTGAATTGCCTCTGCGACAAAAGCTCAGAACACTCACAGTCATAGAGGGCTGACAAATGATTCACCCAGGCTTGAGCAGGCACAATAGTAGCCTGATCAGAAAGTTGATCTTCTTTAAAAAAAAAAAGAGTGATTCCGAACCTCCAAAACTTGGTATCTTCCTTCAAATGGCTGGCTATCACTAAGCCTTTTCACAAGTCATTCTTTAGCTGCTGTTTCCTGCTTGTGAGTGCAGCTCTATAGGCTGTCCTACACCTTTTGACCGCTGCCCTATCTCGTGTTATACTTTTTAATGATGTCAAGAGCTCCTTCTTAGTCTTAGAGAATTTCTTGTCAAACAATTTACAAGGCTTGAATACATGCAGAAATGCACATCCAAGCAGTTGTACATGAGCACTTGCCAGCAAACATAAACACTTGTTTGTGTGTTGGCACACACACACAGACACATGTCTACTCATTTGGAAAGGCATGTGACTACACAAAGTAACAGACAGCTTTCAGCTCCCAGCAACTGAGTATTGCAGGCCGATTAACACCAATCCTCCAATGGCGTTTGGTAGTATCAGTCACCTTGGTGATGCTCTTTATTCCCCCACAGGATTCCGCCTTGATTGGGCTGGCACTAATTGAACACCATATGAAACAAATCATTGCTCATGACTAGCGGTTTTCACCCTTAATTACCCTCACATCAAGAGACAATTTTAAACATTTAGAATAAGTTATGACCCTCACGTGGTTGCTACCATGTTGTCCTGATGAAGACCATTTTAAATTGTTTTAGAGTTAGAAACATCGACATCACTAGTACACTGACATTGATTGTAGCATTAAAAAAGTGTACTCTTTTTTCCCAGTTGTGTATCATAATTGTATCTTTTGTCAGCACTAGTGGTGTGTATAGTTTTGCTTTGTAGATAGCACCTGAGCACTTTGTTCACCTATGTCACTATACACTTTCACAATGCTGTTCTTGTTGGATCACCTTCTGTATGAACAATTAGTTTTGTCATATCACATAATGGAATCTACAGTAAATACATTGTTACTGTAGATCTTGCACTTTTGTCGTGTATACCTTATCAGTAGAGAGCCTCTAGGCTTCAGTACTCCCTCTGAGGGAACAACTGTTTTGGTTTGATCATATACAAAGGCAGAGAAAGCTTTAGTTTTATTACAGTCCGTATTACTTCAAGGACTGTAATAAAGGAATTAATTTATAATAAAATAAATGAGCGTAAACCGTAACTAAGATGATAACACATTCACAGAGTTGGCATTATTTGAAACCTCACTGCTGCTTTGGATTAATACATTGTCACAAACAATTTCATTAACAGAGGAATTCTATTCTATAGAATCCCTTTAAAGATGTACACAGAAAACATCCAAGGCTGTAAAGTATATAACTGAACAAAGTTATAGGCAGAAAAAAAATCTACATGCATTCACACACAAGCACCCACACATGCACACACACACACACACACACATATACAAACATTCAAATTAAAATGTATAAAGACACAAATGCAACCAGACCTTTAGAGGTGTTTGTTTTAAAGTTAAAATTAATTTAGACTTGAAATTGTCAAATTAATAATGTTGTATCCTACATTATTGCATAGAACTCCTCCAAAATTGCCAAATTTCTAAAGTTGCTTTTATTGAATGCATTCTTTAAATTATTTAACTGTACCAGTAGCGGTCCGTAGAGGGAGTTGCATGGGGCGGTGAGGCGGGGCGGGGGAGGGGCAGGGTGGGGAAATGTAAACACCGGAATATGGATGAACGGAGGTAAGTACACATTTAAATAAATAAAACGAATTTCGTTGCGTGCGCTGCATCACATTTTGCCCCTCCCCCGCCCCGCCTCACCGTCCCACGGAACTCCCTCCACGGACCGCTACTGAACTGTACCCTAACCACTTAGTATCCCTTAATCCTTCCCATTCCGGCATCCTTGGAACTCTGAACTATCCATATTTGCAACTTTTCCCTGAACCCTAGAAACCCTTATTACCTCTTAACACACTCTTCCCTAACCCCTAGCAGAGCTAAATACTCCTTAATACTGCCAAACCCTAAAAACCCTTTACTACCACTTTACACACTATTTCCTGATCCCTAAAATCCCCTTTCTGCCCATTAACATTATTCTTCCCTCATCCCTAAAGATCCCTTGCTTTCCCTGAACTCTGCCCTACCATGTGGTACGGATACAAACCAGGGACGCCCCATAGCAACTCTTACATATGAACACAACCCCTGAATAGCTCAAGGGAAATATTCACCCCCCTGCATCCACAGCTGTAGATCGCCGGATCACCAGGCAAACTTGGATAGAAGACCTACTTCTCCCCGTCTGCACTCCCCCCCACTGACCCTGTAACAATACCCCAGTTCTACATCCAGATTACCAGTTAGAGATACAGGCCAACAGTTTGGTTTGGTATCGACATTAGTTGGTAGAGGAAATACCCCAATCGAGAGGACAGAAAATCACGACTCCCAATGACACCAAAGGCCGGTGTAGCTCCTGCACCAGTGTACATGTTTATAGGCATTTTACCTAAAACACACAACCAATGTAGGTTACCTTAATATGCCTATACTCCCAGGTCAGTACAGATGATCAGTGGCTATTATGTATGGAGATCACCACCAATGTACGGTCAGCTGCCAAATCCATGTCAGTCTACTTAAGTATGTAGTTCACGTATGAATCTGTGCTTCTCTGTATCTGAATTGTTAAAATCTAATAAACAGATCTAAGCAACAAAAAAACTCTGCCCTTCCATGAACCCTAAAAACCCCTTACTATCACTTAATGCTACTGTTCCCTGACCCTAAAAACTCCTTACTTTCCCTTATTACTACCTTTACCTAAATCCTAAAACTTCTAACTTCCCCATAACACTACACTTCCCTGAATACTAAAAAACAGTTACCATCCGTTTATGCTACCCAACCCTGAACTATGAAAGCCTTGAATCATCTGTTAATGTTGCCTTCATGTACCCTAAAAACCTCTTACTACCTCTTAACACTAACCTTCCCTGAACCCTAAGAGCCCCTAAACAGCCCTTAATGCTGCCAATTCCTGAAGTCTACCAACCACTTACTACCTCTTAACACTACCCTTCCCTGAATCCTAAAAGCCTTTTATTGGTCTCCTGACCCTTTCCCACCTCACTGTAAATTTTCCTCTCGACTTCAGCAGATTGCCACCTTGCCTCTGTTCCTAGTATAGTTGCTTTTGTCCAATAAGGCACACTTTTTATATATGTTTTGTTTGCTGCAACTTTTTTCATTCTATTTTTTCAATAGACCACATTTTTTAAACCTTTGTTGGGGCCTTCCAGGATAAAAAATGTTAGGGAAAATCTTACTTGCCATATGTATTGGTAGTTCACCATGTTTTTCCATATAGACCATGGTCTGAAGGGGTACCCCAATGCTAGAGACTGTGAGCTCACCGAGTTCCTTGGAGGCACTAGGGGGCATATGTACAAGCCCCTAGCACAACTGGAGCGTAATGTTGCCCTGCAACATATTTACAAAGTGGCGTTAAGCCACTTTTTGTGACTTAACGCTGCTTGGTAAATATGCTACCCTTTCAAGCAGGTACCTGAGTGAAAGGGGAGTGAAATGGGTGTTGCTGTGGGCGTTCCACAGCAACACCCATTGGTTTTTTACGCTGCCCCGGATTTACAAGGATGTATAAATCTGTGGAAGTGCTAACAACTAATGGCATGCAAAAGCAGGTGTTAGAATGGCGCACAAGGAAAAATGATTTTATTTCTCTTTGGTTTTACTTTTTCTAACTGTGCTGCATTCTGCAGAACAGATATAAAGAGCCAAAATCTATAAAAACCAATAATGGCTTGGCATCAAGAGGAATCACTTTTGAACTCAAGGACCTCCACTACTATTGGGAATACCTATTTCCCCCAACCTCTGGCAACACGTCCAAATTAGTGAAGTCCTGGGCCTCTTAAATTTCAGTTAAAAAGACCTGCAACACTGCCCTCCATTACCTAACAATATTTTCCACACAAAGTAGATCACCAAAACTCACACAAGTAATCAGAGAAATAGATGTGAGAAGTGAAAAGTGAATAGTGAGAAGGCACCTCACGTACACAACACCAGGAAGGCTGCCAGCTGGTTCTCGCTGGTATGCCCACGTTTTATCATCGTTGGTAGCCAACTCACAAGGATCAGAAAACTAGTGTCCAGTGAAGAAAAGGTAGGCAGACAAAGAAAAGAAATTCAAACAGAAACTTTGCTGTCCCCATAAACAGAAAGAGAAAAAGAAAAACCCAGTGTATTGCAGAGAACAAGTGTTCCGAGCAATATTAAAATTGAGTTGAAGACTCACTATAGGTCACCCTCTTTATTCAAACCAGTGAGTTCACTCAAAATAAAAGCACTATATGTCGCTAACCTTTATAAGGAAGGCCAACATGTTTCATTGCCATTTATCCTTATTGTGGCAATTTCATCAGGGCATAGGGTTTCAATCACTCGCCTCACTGGACATATACTTTTGTGTTGCAGAAGGGTATGTAAAGGCCGAGGGCACTCATACCAGCCTTCACCATACCAACCGGGGTTGTATTAAATATTCTTTTCCCCGATTTTCGGAAGTGCGCTGAAACTAGTGCGTGTTCCACCGCAACCAGTACCGGAGCGATCCGTATCTCGTCACCGCCTCAAAAGCCATTAATGATTGTTTATGTACAGGAAGGTGTCCCTTCTTGCACATATACAATAATTAAATAATGATGATTTGGTACTTCTATATGTGATGCAGGATGCAGCACACAGAAATAACAAATTGCCATTATAGAATGTTTATGTTCTATGTAATTCTCTGCAACGCAGGCACCCTTGCACTATGGTGCAAAGGTGCCTGCGTTGGCACTAGGCAGCTAATTTTAGCACCAGTGCTAGGGAAAACACAGGTGTGCACCATACATTTAGAAAATTTTGGAGTGCGGCATATTGTACATAAGCCCGAATGTTTAATCTATCTCTCAAATGAAGTCAACGTTTCACTAATTATGCGTTTGTATCAATTTTTTTGGTTTTGTGAAATTACTGAATTTAGTGTTGTTCTTAATCTTACACTATTGCTATGTTATTATATGATTGATGTGCGTTTATGTAAATCTGAATTCAAAATAACTACAAGTGAATAGGTTTAAATTGAGTTTCTTTCAAGACTTCGCATATTTCTCATTTGTACACTGTATTCATCAAAGAGTTCTTCGCTGCCAAGATAACACGGTAGGAAGGTTATGGTTAATAATGGCAGTATTACTTCATAAAAAGTAGAACTAGAGATGTTAGGATTATGCTATTCGTGTTACATGCTTATCTGCTATACAATTTTGTTACTTTAGAATTGGGTAATTACATTTATGATCGTTCCCATAACCATGGGTCTATTTCCAAACTCAAAAAGTGCAGTCAGAATATCAAAAAGAGAAAAAAGAGAACGTCAAAATATTAATGCACTGAAATCAGTTAAGGTTATTTCTTGCTCTTGAACAGGCTATTTTACTGGAATGTGTATGCTGAGGTTCTTGTAAAAGCATCCCAAAGATTCCATGTCTTATACTGAGGTTCCTGTAAAAACATAACATGTATTGCATGTTATATTATGAGATTATTGGATTTAAGATCAAGGGAGTTGGAAGACAATAATGTATTAGTTTGGTGATTAGTCCTTGTGCTCTATGTTGAAGAGTGTTGGTGCTTAAAGCACTGCTCAAAAGATAGCTGCTGGTGCTATTAAATGCCCTCAAGCCACATTTTAAGGCTGCATAGTCCTGCATCCACCCTGGCCTCTTTAATCCACTGCCATACATTCTGCCACTTTTTCTTTACCGTTAATTTGTTTTCTCCTCTCTTGCTCCCAGGGATTGCCTGATAATGAAAAATAAGTGCCAGCGGGCCCCACTGGCCGTATAAATGAGAGGCGTGGGATCAAACTGCAACCACCAGCTCATCTTAAAAATTGGGCAATGGTGTATGTCTGTGTGTGTGCATTATGCAGTAATAGTGAGTAGTGAGTGTGTGCTGCTAAACTTACCTGGGGATCACCGGGATAAAGATCCATGCCCATTGTGTACACATATGATTTAGGAGTGACTAGTTGGGAAAATCAAATGATTATGGAGTGGTTGTATGACATACTATTGTCATAAAAAAATCATGGTACAAAATTAGTGTTGTAAAAACATCAAAAGCCCTACAATTGACTTCTTAAACCGTTATAGAAAATACAAGAATATCAAGAACAAAAATATCAACAATAACATGTAGTAAAACCAACAACAATATAGTAAAACAAACAATACAATATGTAATACAAAAATATAGATAACATATATAGAAATTTAGAAAACAGCATCAACATGCACAACCACCAGACAAGCCTGCAAAAACTGAAACAGCATCACTGAAGAGGACAGGAACACCAATCTCAACACTCACTGACTCGAACACAGCAACAGTCTCCCCAAAGAGATCAAGAATTTCAACAATTGGATTACCTCCTGCACCAACTCCCTGGTCCACCTCAAACACAACAATGTAAATTCAAGAAGATCCAGACCCCAGACCAGTCGGTACACGGAGGAACTCAGACTAAGGAAACGTCACTGCAAACAACTAGAGGCCAATTGGACAATGAGCCAGGACAGTGCAGGCAAGAGCATGATCAAATCTGCCCTGAGACGCTACCACCAAATGATCCGGACCACCACACATGCCACTCTGACAGTCAGCATTGATACCAGCACCAACAGAAGCAAAGAAATCTTCTGCACTGAGAAAGATTGCACCTCACCAATGGCCGCCTCCAACTACCTCTCAGGATCTATGCAACAGTCTCTCTCATTTTTCAGCCACAAAATCCCTTCCATTTGAAGCAACTTTAGCCCGCATCCGCAACTGATAGACTTCGCAAAACACATTCTGATCTTATCCAAAGAACCAGTGGTTAATTGCTGCATACAGGTACTCTGTGCCAGACTGTTTTGGGGCGAATCTCCCACCGCATGTAGTGCATAGCTCAGTAACGCTGTTATTTGCTTTGAAAATCATTTTACAGTAAATTGTTTTATCCTTGAACTTGCGCACTCACCATTTGCCTCCTCTTTTATCACTCGCTCCATTTTGGCTTTCTCTTTCCCCCGCCTGCCATTTCTTTCCAGTCCACCACAGCTATCTGGCTAACTGAGTGGAGGGATGACTGGCTTGAAGACTTTCTCACTTCTTACTTCCGGATTGCCATTTCACAGGGCCATCTTTGGAAGGGAGACATTCTAGTCTTCTCCCGAGTCTTTCTGCCTTCGCATATTTAAGTGGAGGATGGCGCCGGCGCGCAGCGGGCACGCCACCAGTGTGCCTATGGCTTGCCAAAGGCAAGCCCGTCTGCGCCTGTCCACGTCCAGAATGCGACCAGCGCGAGAAACACTGCACAATTTTCATCAGGCAGGTGTTTTACCAGAGATTCCTTTCTGGCTTTAAACGGCAGTCCCCACATTTGTAAAAACCCTCTTGATGTTACTAAATGGAAGGGCTGCATCTGCTGTAAAAATTGCAAAACAGTTTTCAGTTGCCCACAAAACACACCGGTGGGAAATAGTCCCAATACCACCTACCTACGAGAAGGCCTCACAAATGCCCGCTCATTATGTAAACATGATCAAAGCATCCACAATCTCATCTTAGATGACAACCTAGATTGCCTCTTCATAACAGAAACCTGGCTTAAAGCCTGGTGTAACCATGATATTGTCTGTGCACTACCCCTGGCTATCTTAGTCATAGATAGGATAGACCGGAACAACGAGGAGGAGGGCTGGCGATTAATTACCGCAGCACACTCAAATTTTCAGTGTTTGAAAAATACAACCTGAAAGGTGCAGAAAGCATCTGCTTCTACTTTCAATTAGAAGACTCCTTCACCTTCTCAGGGGCTCTGCTTTGCCGCCCTCCAAACCACCTCAAAAAATTCTTGGATAGCATTGGAGACACTGTGAGCTCACTTATTCTTAGATTTGCCAATTTTACCTTATTAGGAAACTTTAACATCCACCTAGATGTACAAAGTGAACCGGCTGGAATGAACTCCCTAAAAATCAATCATTGATACACTTGGCCTAGACCAGCGGATATCCACCCGCACTCAAAATGCAGGCCACACTCTGGATGGTATCTGCTCTAATCTCACGACCCTTATAGTCAAAACCCCAGTTGGTTTAACCTGGTCTGATCACAAGTTTATACCTCTAGAAATTAGGTATCAGCATGCGAAAAAACTAAAGGGCCACATCCCCATCACTCAAAACGCCAGGCCTAGATGGAATGATATGACAGTCCTTCCCAACCTCAGTTTAGAAGCCTCAATTTGCAGGCCCAGGCTGTCGGGGGTCCGACAGTGGACAACCAACGTTTCACACAGTGGATGACCACTTTGAGGGATCATTATGCCCCTCCTGCCCCAAAGAACAACTGACTGTTTAAAAAACCCTCCGCCCCATGGTGTACCCAAAATCTGAAAAAATTACACAGCCACTGCAGGAATCTGGAATGCAGATGGCGACAAAAATATTAACAGGGAGATCAAATCAGGTGTCAAATCGCTCTTAAAAACTATCATCAACAAATCAAGGCTATCAAGAAATCTTATTTTACTGAGAATCTTAAGCTGGCCAAGGCAAACAAAAAAAATATCTTTAAGATAGTCAACTCTTTTACCAATCCAACATCCCTTAAACAAGATATCCCCCCATCACAGTCTATTTGCGACCGCATAGCTGACTACTTCAAACAATAGGTTCAATCATTACAACAAGATTTCTCTGCACTCTTTGCTCTGCTTGCTACTACACCTGCAGATCTATATAATAATAGATGATCCCTTAGAGCTTTTCAAGCCATTAGCCTAGAACAATCCCGTCAGGCTATTCTTCCAGTAAAATCAGGCTCTCCTTTTGACCCCCGTCCCCCCTTAATTTTACACGCTATTGTAGATACTGTCAATCCTGTTATCAATAAATAATAAAGGCCTCTTTACTACTAGCTGAAGTTCCCAATGAATGGAAACGTGCTGCGGTCAAGCCTTCCCAAAAGAAACAACTTGCTGATCCCACCACCCTTACCAAATTTTGACCTATCTCTTTACTCCCATGTCTTAGTAAGATTACTGAACAACTAGTTAACTCTCAATTAATGACCTATCCGAAAGGAGCCAACATCTTACACCTTAATCAATCAGGTTTCAGGCTTTTAAATTCTACGGATTCAGCCCTCCTATACACCGCTGAATCCCTGCAAGCCGCCTTAGACCAGGGGAAAAATGCTGTGCTGGTCTTATTAGACCTATCAGCTGCTTTTAACACAGTCTCACATGTCATCCTCCTGGACCGTCTCGCGTTATGTGGTATCTCTCATCTCACCCTGGCCTGGCTAGAATCATTTCTACAAAACAGAAGACAAGTCATCACTCTTGGAAATTATCACTCAGCAGAAAAACCTGTTTTCCGGGGTCCCACAAGGGTCTATTCTCAGTCCAGCACTCTTTACAATATGCAGCAAATCCTGGTCTTAGATAAAAATATCACACTGGCTGAGGAAAATCTCCGACAATGTCTCACAGCAGTCTTTCACTGGATGAAAACAAATCACTGAAAATGAAACTCGTAAAATACAGAAATTATGCCACTAGGGAAAGCAACCTTCTTTTCCCTTAGTCTATGGTGGATCTCCGACATCCCCCCCCCAATATATTAACAGTAGCCAGGAATCTGAGTGTCAAATTCGACTCAGCACTATCCTTTCACCATCAATCCCTAGCAGTGGCTGGAACCTGCTTCTACCTAATAAAATCATTTAAAAGTTACTTGACCTACTTCCCTGTATGGCAAGACAGGCAGTTGCAGTGGCCTTAATCACTTCCAGATTGGATTATTGCAACAGCCTCTATGCAGGAGCAAATAAGTCGGTCTGACACAAACTACAGATGGTACAGCACGCTGCAGACCAACTAGTACTAAAATGGCCCAGGAGCTCATCAGCATTCGCCGTATTAGAAGCCTTGCATTGGCTACCCATCCATAAAAGAATCTTGTTTCAGATCCTGAGAATTACCTTCTGAATCTTTCATCCCTTAGGCCCTCACTATCTTCTGCCTAGGTTCACACGTTATGTGCCACGCCATACCCTCAGATCTTCCAACGCTAACCTACTAAAACCCCCTGTTTTCAGATGTCTCAAAAGGGGTAAAATCAATTGCAGTGTTAGGGACCAAGGCCTGGAAACAATCAGAAACTCTTTTCAGGAAAGCTCTGAAAACCTGGATTTTTACAGCTCCTGATGCTCTATGCAAAGCACTCATCTAAATTATCTTTTCCAGTCTCAGACATCCTGTCTATCAGCGATTCGCTTAGCGCCAAGATGCTCCTCGGAGTGAAAGCTGCGCTTCATAAATACTTTATAACATAACATAACATAACCAAGTGGCCTGTCACCACCCCAGAACAAACAGCCTCCACCATGAAGTCCATCTAGTCAGGGTCCCTATCAGTTCTCTGCCCCAACCACGCCTACTCCAGAGGACTGAAACTCATCAGTATCATGCTTACACCCATTCTGAATGCCACTATTTCTTTGGCGACCTTCACAGTTTCTTGAAAATATGCACTGTTCTCCCATTGCTGAAGGAACCCTCTGCAGACCCTTCAAAATTTGCCAACTACAGTCCAATCTCCTTGCTGCCATTCCTGGCCAAGGTTGCTGAGAAAAGCATCAACAGACACCTCACTGAATGCCAGAACAACCGCCAACTCCTTGACACCACTCAGTCTGGTTTCAGACCCAACCACTGCATGGAAACTGCCCTTATCACTATCACTGCCACTGATGGCATCTGCATAAATGTGGGCTGAGGAGAAACAGCGACCCTAATCTTCCTGGACCTCTCCACAGCATTTGATACAGTCTCTCATCCCATCTTCCTCCAGTGCCTACATGACATCGGAATCTAAGAACACACACTCTGATAGATTTGATCTTTCTTCACTGGAAGGACCCAGTCAGTCAGTCTGTATGTATGTATGTATGTATGTGCGGTCTTATATAGCGCTCAAATTACCCTTGGGCATCTCGGCGCTTGCATTGGGAACCCGTCCTGGTTTTTCCCTGTGAGATAACCGTACTGGGCATCCCCAAGGTGAAAGCCAGGCATCCCGCCGCGGGGGGCCGTTGTGGAGATTAAGCAAGCTTGTTGCCCAGAACTGCATAGTGTGAACTCGTGCTTAGAGTAGGCACCGAAGCGAGAATTATCGAGTCCGTGGACAATTGGGCTCCAGACCCTGCCGTGTCGGGAATCGAACCCTGGTCCCGGGTCTGACCTCTGCTTCAGGGTATGCCTCCTCTAACCAGTGAGCTACACTTCTCCACTGGCACCGTACATCTCAGATGCCCGTGACCTCATCTGAGAAGTTCTGCAAGGATCATCCCTGTGCTAAATCCTCTTCAGCGCATACATGATCCCTCTAGCAAGGTTCATCCCCTCTCACAATATCAACGTCCTCTCCTATGCCAATGACACGCAACTTATTCTCTCCCTCATGGACAAGACGTCCAATACCCTGATCAATTTCAATGCCTGAATGACTAAAATCCACCCACTGGATTAATACCAAGTGCCTGATTTAGATCTTGATGACAGTACCACCGTCCCACCGCAGACTTGGTCCCAAGTACTCTGTCAGGCTGATGGCAGTCCATCAGTGGGATTTAGATGCATGCAGACTGACTTGCAGCTGCCGCCAAAGGAGTGGTTGCTGTTGCGTCCATGGTTCACCACATCCAACGCGGCAGACTCCAATGTTCCTAATAGTCCTCCATTGCCATCAGAGCAGTGGGGTTACACTGAGCCTATTTAGATAATACAGTTGAGCTGGCGGGCTCATAGCAGCGGTCTGGCTCTGGAGTGAGTCAGTTGTGGGTCGTAGTTAGCATTGCACTTCTTCTGTGGCTGTAGTGGTGATGCTAGCATCACACACTTGATGTCAATTGCACAATTGTGAACACCTGACTACTACACTATAAAACACATCCAATTCCATACCATGAGCCATTGCAATTCCACAGCACCACAACACTGAAGTTGATTCATAGACGTCAAGCAGGTTTTTTTCTTGTTCTACCTGTTTCTTCTCCCTTTTTTTATGTTCAGTTGTATTCATTTAATTTCATTTAAGTATATTATTTTGTCCATATTGCCTGACCCCAAAAACCCCCATTTCTCAGGGAGGATTGTCAGCTATTGTGGATGAACTCATAAGAGTAAATCCACAATTGTTTGGAGCCAAAGTCCAAAATACAGTCCTGTCCCATAAAAGATAATGTGGACCAGAATATTTGACAGAGTGAATGCTGTGGCTAACAATCTGTTCACACAGGATGAAATTAGGAAGCAGTGGAATAACCTGGGTGAAGAGTCCATTTCCCGTCCTTCAAACAGCACATGCTGGCCCAGAGGACTGGCGGTGGTTCTCCCAGCCCTCCATTACATCTCATGCCCTAAGAGAAGGTTTTGGCCATCCTACATCCTGAAGGCTTTACAGGAATCCCTGGAGGATTATTGTCTGGTAAGTTATACCTTTCAATGTGTCACTAAACACAAATCTATTTGCGTTGACGTTTTCTTTTTCTAATGTGTTGTGCACAATTATTTGGTCATAGAAACCAAAATATATCAGTAAATTCTTCTTCGGCTTGTTTGTTTGAATGTATTGAGCTGTGTTTGAGGTAACAGCTTTCAATAGCCATCACATTGCATATGTTGTTATGGTGTTTATAAGAGTTTATATTCCAAATAACATATATGTGTTTCTCATAGTAAATGTTTGTTCTCTCAGTACTGCAGATTTACACAGGGTATGTTCAAGTTACAACTTCGCAACTAACATTATGCATTGTTTCTGAGTATGGAAAACATTATTGCCATTTAATTTTGCAAATTCTCCTCTTTTTCATGCAATGTTCCCATATACTAAAGTTTAATTCATTCATCAATCTCTATTTAATGCTCTCTTTTCAAAATTGTTTGTGGTGAATTTTGGATCATGTCATTTTTTTGTCATGTAAGTGAATTGACGCCCTTAGTACCATATAACAACTCTTGTTGACCTTAACAATATATGGCATCTAAAACTTTATGCGGAATACAAGTGGCATATCTTAAAACTGAATTATGCACCGTTCATTTAAGACTAATGCTAAACATCTCTCCAAGTTGTGTAAATGTCAGTCTTTTAGCCTGCTAGGCCTTGCAATGCTGAATTTCACGTCTCCTCTCTACTGTGTTGTGCTGAATCATTGCTACATTTCAGGTTTACTTACTAATGCTTCTTTTTTCATTTCAGGATATCTTGTTACCTCTTTATTACAAGTACTTTTGTATGAAACATAAACTGTTAGTGTACTAAGGAAATTTTACACTGAAATGTTCAATCATGGTATGCAATTTAATTTCCCTTTTATGTGTCTACATTATAGTTACTCAAAACTTATTGCATGTGTAATCCACAATGTTGGAAGCTGGCTTTATATGTACTATACCAAAGTAAGGTATAGTACATATACACAGAGTCCAGTGGATTCCTAGAGGCTTTATAGAGACGAAAGTAGATAATACTAATGCTCTCTTTTGTGGTAGTGTGGGAGGGTAGTTAGCATTTGTTGTGCACACTCACGCAAGAAATGATTACAGTAGTGTGTGAGAACGTAACGTCTTCAAGAGTTTAGCAAAAAAATCAGACTGTCGGTGGGTAAACGCAGACTGCCGCTTCTCACCTCTCCGATGACACAGCAGAACACTCCGAGACCGAAAACGGTATAGCGCATCCACGGAGGTACACAGCCTCACAGCTCGCCTCAGGCCGTCAAAAGTCAGCCAGAAAGGAGGGCATTAATCCCTGGAATCCCTGGAATCACTCTCCGCCATTCCACCTCCGCAGCAGCCTCTTTGCCGTGGCGACCGGTGGTTGCTGGCGGCTCTGCAGCTGCATCGGGATCGGCGAGCTCCACTTCCAGGTCACGGGAGGCAGCTTCAGAACAAGTCCCTGGGTGCGTGTACCACTACTGGAAATCCAGGCACCCTATCCTATGTGCCCCAAAAGGACGCCTCATACTGCTACAAGGGGAAAAGGACTGGGGAAAACAACAAAGGCCGACAAAGCAGGACAGACCCCAGACACATAACTGAAACCCCCAGGTATTTCAAGACATACTCTGAGGAACTCAAAGGTAGATTTCAGGGGGCGCTAGGTGGCACTGGACCGTCATGGCCGCGCTTTAGTGAGGCTCTCGCCAGCCGGGCGACAATAAACCCTACAGCACCATCCTACAGGCCATTTACCGACATCCAAACGACACCAATGGACGGCTAAAGGTCGCGGGTACACTCGGTGTGAGTTCCAGGTCCGTGGGCGTCTTGGCGGTGAAGATATTACCCGTTGCGGACGGGGCAGCGTGAGGAGCGGACCATCGGAGCGGAGGCTCCCAGCAACGCGAGACCGGGGATTCATCGGGCCCTGCGAGCCGCGGGGGAGTTGTGGACTGTGGCTGACGCGGCGGATGCTCTGCTGGACAGCCGAGGTGGGCCTGGACGTCCCTCTCCCTGCGTTGCGACTGCCGGTGCCTACCTGATGTGCCGGGCGTGCGGGGAACGCTGACGGGACCTCGCTGCATCGGGGCTGCGGACGCGGTGCGTGTGAGTGCCCTGCCCGCCCGGCTGGACCGCACTGAGGCGGAGGAGCGCACTTCTGGGTCCGTGGGTCGCGGGGGTGCCGTGACCGGGGGCACCGGGAGCTGCATCGAGGTAGGGGCTGGTGGCAGAACTCCTCCACTGACGCTACGAGGTGGCTGCGGCCCTTGCCTGACGGTCGTCTCTTCTGGGCCTGGCTTGGTGCATCCCCCGGTCGGCGCCTCGTGGCCTGCGGAGCGGAGTGGCGCGGCCCTGTCCTTGCGGGGGCTGAGGAGGTGCTGTGGCAGCACGGAGCGCCTTGAAGCCAAGCTGAGCTGCAGAATCCTGGCGGATAGAGGGGACTGGTCATCTGATGAGCTGGTGTTAGCACTGCGGACTGTGGCTGGCCCCTCGAATTGGTGCTCACGTGGTCGCATACAACATTGAACTCACCTGGCGGACTAACTCTTGGAGATCTGGGCTCTCGTCTGAGGCCGCCATGGGCAAATCGGACGCAAAACAAGCGACGCTACAGTTCAACCCCCCCAAAAAGAAAACGCGCGCACTGCCCGCGGAGAGTGGAGAGTCGGGTCCCAGCGAGGAGAAGGAGGTGGACTGGAAAACTATCCTTCTCGGCATGCAGAAGAGCTTAACGTCCATTGACACCAAAATTGACAATATGAACACGCGCCTGGAGGCGGTGGTACACCGGCTGGACCAACACGGAGAGCGCCTGAAAGAGGCGGAGGGCCGAATATCGGAGCTGGAGGATGGCGCAGTGGCTGGGGCAACTAAGTTGACGCAGGTGGACCGGCTGCTCAAGGTCATTGCCGACAAAAATGAAGATGTAGAGGCACGCTCCCGACGGAACAACGTTCGCCTGATTGGCCTTGCGGAGTCCAGCGGTGGGGGCCGTATGGAGGATTTCATTGAGCGGCTGCTGATCGATAAATTTGGAAGGGACTCTTTCTCGCCACAGCTGGTGGTGGAGCGGGCCCACCGCTCCTTGGGGCCTCGTCCGGTCCCTGGTGCCCCACCGCGCCCTGTCATCATCAAATTTCTGAATTACAGGGATCGGGACGCCGTACTGCGCCTGGCCAGGGAGAAACAACCGATCCTGCATGACAACGTCACCATTTCATTCTACCCGGATTTTACCCAGGCAGTGCAGGATGCCCGTCGGAAGTTTACAGGAGTAAAAAAGAAACTACAGCAACGAGACATTCCTTACTCCATGCAATATCCAGCCAAGCTCAAGGTCACCCATCATGGCAAGCCCCTCTTTTTTGGCACTCCGCAACAGGTGGAGGACTTCTTGAAAGAACAGCCTTCTGCGGCCCCTCGGCGACGCAGTCCTGTGACGGGATCGGGCTCCAGCTCTCTGACGTCTGCACCGGACTGATGAGTACCACTGTTCTGGTTCATGTTCTGTCTCTTTCCCCCTTCATGTGTCTGTCTTTCTTCCTTGGCACTGCCAGCCCCCCCTCGCTCTTGCTTCCTCTCTCTGGAGTGACCTGTACTTTGGCTGTGGAGCTGGGGAGGATGATGCTTTTGAGAGGGACCGTTTCCGTTGGCCCAGTAAAGGACTGCCTTGGCCTTTCGCCCTCTCTCTAGGATGTGAGAGATGAACAGACTTTACTGTTTGGGGACCCGTATGTGCTGTCACCTACTGTTAACAGGGTACTGGTCTGGACATTGATGACGGGATTCGCCCTGGCACTCCCCCCCTGTCCCACTTGAACTCCTCCCCCACTGGGGTGATGGTGTGGTGGGTGAAAAAAAGGGGATTGGGAAAGGCGGGTCCGGCACACCGGCGAGTCCCCTAGAGGGTATACCCCACTTTTGCGTATATGTTTGTTGTAAAGGATGGGAGGGGGTCTAAATTCCGGCAGGATTGGGCTGCAGTGGTGGGAGGGGGTGGGATGGGGGTTGGGGATGTCCGACATGATTGGGATGTCGGAGTGGGTGGGGGGGTAGGTTTTCTAGGGACTGTTTTGGGGTTGTTGTTGTTCTTCAGCATGAGCACTGCGAACTTACTTGTTGAAATAGCACAGCGTGCCACCCTTTTTCGACCAATACATCTATGGCCTTGCTGCTAGATGCGCCCCTTAACCCATAATTCATTTATCGGCACAAATGACCCGCACCACACGCACTGAGCTGGGGGGGGGAGGACTTCTCACTGCTATTACCTGGAATGTACGCGGCCTGGGGGATCCAAGGAAACGGAGGCGAATCTTGGGTGCCTTAGACAGGTTGCAGGCTCAGGTTGTATTTCTTCAGGAGACTCACATGGACCCCCTCCGCAATGCCACCTTCGCTGCCAGATGGGCTGCCCACTCACTTCATGCGCCATACTCGTCTTATGCGAGAGGCACTACTATCCTAGTTAAAAGGGGAGTTCCCTATGTTCCCATAGGCACCACCACGGATCGCGAGGGTCGTTATTGTATGGCGTGGGGTAGGATAGGTATCGAGACCATCACCCTTGCCTGCTCTTATGGCCCTAACTGCGACAACCCGAGCAGTTTCATTGCTCTCTGGAACAAGATTAGAGAAGTGGGATCCACACACCTCATTTGGGGGAGAGATTTCAACGCTGTTTTAGACCCCACTTTGAAAAGGTCGAACCCATCTATGCACCACTACACTAATACACACAGATACCTAAGGGACATCTGCGACACCCATGATGTCGTGGATACCTGGCGACACTTACACCCGACTTCTTTGGAAGGCACGCACTGGAATAGTGCACATGCAACTTGGGCCAGACTAGACTACATTATGGTGAATAGGGCCCTGGCCCCCTCCTTGGTGGAGGTGCGACATGTGGGCCGTACGTACTCCGATCACTCTCCGGTACTGGCCAAGTTCCGTCTACCCGAAATAATGGGTAAGCCTCGGACTTGGAGACTCCAGCCCACCATCTTACTTGATGAACTGTTTCGAATCGAATTGGGTCAAGAGCTAGAAGATTTCCTATCCCGTAACAAAGGAACGGTAGACCGGGCGGCCACTCTCTGGGAGGCGCTAAAGGTCACAATACGGGGCTTCTGCATTTCTAAGAGCTCCGGGGTACTAAGGACCTTGCGAGATACATTACGCAAACTGGAAACTACACTCCACACCCTAGAACATAGCCCAGACTACGCCAATAATACAGATGCGCAGGCAAAGTACCGCGAGACGCTGTCGGACTACATGTCCACTGCTGAAAGAGAGGTAAATTTCCGGGGCAAGTACTTTAAAGCTCGTACGTACGGGGAAGGGGAACGACCCGGTAAATCATTGGCAGGAGCGGTCCGCCCACCGCGAGGCTCTAATTTTGTGCTGGAGCTGGAGGGGGAGGATGGGACTCCCATACGTGACACGCACTCGCTTCTGGCGGCCTTCACTACACACTATTCCACGCTATACTCTACTACTAGGGTCGGTGCACTGGACATGGACGATTACCTTCGGGAGCTCACACTGGGATGGCTCTCTGACCGTCAACGGGAGTTCCTGGCAGAGCCGATCGGCCTGGAGGAGGTTAGAGATGCGATCAAACAGATGGCTCCGGGAAGGGCCCCTGGCCTGGACGGGTTGCCCATGGATTTCTACAAGGCGTATATGGATATCCTTGCTCCGGTGCTCCGGGAGGTCTACATGGAAGCGCATGAATCAGGCACGCTTCCTCCGTCAATGCAGGAGGCACTGATTACCTCCTTGTTGAAGCCTGGGAAGCCGCCTCAGTGTTGCGACTCGTACCGCCCTCTCTCGTTAATTAATTGTGACGCCAAAATCCTGACTAAAATACTAGCTAACCGGTTGCAGTTGTTGCTGGGAGGCCTGGTGTTATCAGATCAAGCAGGATTCGTCCCTGGCAGGGCCACTTCCAATAATTTCCGGACGCTATTCTCCATCCTGCATAATGTAGACCCGGAGTTGCCATCGGTGGCGGTTTTTTTGGACGCCACCAAGGCCTTCGACTCTCTGGAATGGGACTATCTCCACTGTATTTTGCGCAACATGGGCATGCAGCTGGGCTTCACGCGCTGGATAGATCTCCTGTATGACCGGCCGGTTGCTAGGGTGGGGTTGAATGGGCACATATCGGACGCTTTTGTGGTGTTGCGGGGTACCCGGCAGGGTTGCCCACTATCTCCGCTGCTGTTTGCGGTGGCGATGGAACCTCTGGCGGCCCGGCTCCGCCAACATCACCGAGACAAGGCACTGCGCTGTCTTCAGCGAGAGGTCCTCATCTCCCTATACGCGGATGACATCACGCTCTACATACGTGATCCCGCTACCAACCTCAACCCTATCCTCCGTGAGTTTATTCGCTTCGCGGGTATGTCTGGTATCCATATCAATTGGGGAAAATCCACTATATTTCCCCTGACTGCGGCCGCTCAGCCCTTCCCTCTGGACTACCCTCTACGGTGGGAGATGGATGAGGTTCGCTACCTGGGCATACTTCTCTCCCATGACCGAGAAGAGCTAATGCGGATGAACTATGGCAGTGCGTTTGACTATATCCAGGCATGCGTGTCTAGATGGATCACGCTGCCCCTCTCCTTTGCGGGCCGTGCTTCCTTAATTAAGATGGTGGTTCTTCCGAAACTCCTGTACCTTTTCATGAATATCCCATATTACCCTGGCAAGTCCTTCTTTCGTCTCTTGAGGTCTGAGCTCATTCGCCTGGTCTGGGGAGGGAGGAGGCCGCGTCTTCGTTGGGAGGTGTTGACTCGTCCATTCGTGCAGGGAGGACTCGACCTCCCGGACTTTGAGATGTATTATCATAGCGCGCAGGCCCACTACATTCATCACTGGATTCGCCCCACGCCCTTCCTGCCGCAGACGGCTGTGGAACATTGGCTGGTTGCTCCTATCCCACTGGAGGGAGCGATACTCAGTACACCAGAGACACATACGGCATACCGCTCCACGATTTCGAGTTCCATTCTGGCGTGGCGATACATTGCGAAGGTGGCACGCGCACCGCTGCTTTATTCTCCACTGCTTCCCCTGGCATACCATCCCCGGTTGCCCCTTTTACAGGAACAACTGTTTAAAAACTTTATGGCCAAATTCCACATTACAACCTGGGGGGACCTCTATCATGACGGACAATTCCGTTCCCAATCTCACATGTTCGCTCACTTTGCACCCACTTTCATGGACACCTTCCTATATGTCAGGCTTCGTAGTGGTATTCGAGCAGTGACGGGGGAGTTTCCTAGTGAGCCACCCACGTTGGAACCCTTGCATCGGCTACTCAAGGCTACCACTCCGGCACACGCAGTCTCTACCCTGTACCACTCGCTACGCACTACACCAGACTCCTTGCCTTGCAGGGCACGTACCAAATGGGAGGAAGACCTAGGACTGCCCACAGATGACGAACTCTGGAGCTATTGATGCTTACAAACTGAACAGATCTCCTCCAGTAGCAGGTTCAGGGTGATCCATTATAGGTTCTTACATAGGCTCTATTGTACTCCAGCACACATGCATAGGGTGGGCCTCCGAGAGGATGATCTATGCTGGCGCTGCCGCGCTCCGGGGGCGGACTTCCTTCACATGACGTGGAGATGCCGGGAGATTGCCGACTATTGGCAACAAGTGTATTCCGGCGTTTCGGAAATGATAGATGTCCCACTGGCACCCCCTCCGACGCAGGCACTCCTGGGTTATACAAAAACTATACGAAAACCGGTCCGCAGATTTGCCACTATCGCCCTTCTTATGGCGAAACGTCTGATAGCCTGCAGATGGGGACGGGGCAGGGCTCCCAAATTTAAGGATTGGATTGGTGATATGGTACACTGTCAGGATACTTTACTTCGATATGCTGAACTTCTGCCTTCCGCTTCTAAGCCAACTGACATCTGGGGTCCCTTACAGGCATATCTGTTGTCACACCCACAGCCATAGCGGGCCTTCCTACCCGCTTACCCCTTAACCTTCCTAGACACCGCTCCTACGGTAGTGGCCCACCTTCTGTCCCTCGGCCAGGCAACACACGGGGCTGAGAGGTGAGACGGTCATTGTGCACGATTACGAGGCACCTCTATACCATTGCTGCATGTTATTGTGGGTAGACTGTTTCAATGCAAAGTACTCCGTGGTTGATGGGTGGTGGTCATTCATGCTGGCATGCTAATTATCCTGCTTCTTATGCCGCAGCCGGCCCCTGGAGGGTTGTAGGCAGGCAGCTGTGTTTAACATTCATTTTCCTTCTCGTATCACGCCGCCGGCCACAGGTTGGTTGTAGGCATGGGGCTGTGTATTTCGTATTCATGCTGAATAAAGGTTTTGAAAACAAAAAAAAAAAAAAAAAAAAAGGTAAATTTCAAACTAGGTTTACTCAGGGTGGATCCTCTCCAAATAATTTTCCCTATCAGTGCATCCGCACCGGCTGGCGTCAAATCTCCCAGTCTACTGCCTCACATTAGCGATTCTAGCGAACCAACCCCAACATCTAAAGTGCCGCTCGCAGGCTTGCCACTGTTGCTGGACCATTATGGGCTCTGCCCGAGGACGCTGTGCTGCTTGGGGGGTGCTACTTACCTGGACCATTCTAAACCGGGACTGCGAGGACCAGGCTGCTTGGCGGCGATCGCAGCTGTCTCCTCTTCCCGACTCCTCCCTCAGCAGGTACTTGACGCCTCGCGGCCCCCGCTTCGCGGGAGCCGCTCGCAGGCTTGCCACTGTTGCTGGACCATTGTGGGCTCTGCCCGAGGACGCTCTGCTGCTTGGGGGGTGCTACTTACCTGGACTATTCTAAACCGGGACTGCGAGGACCAGGCTGCTTGGCGGCGATCGCAGCTGTCTCCTCTTCCCGACTCCTCCCTCAGCAGGTACTTGACGCCTCGCGGCCCCCGCTTCGCGGGAGCCGCTCGCAGGCTTGCCACTGTTGCTGGACCATTGTGGGCTCTGCCCGAGGACGCTCTGCTGCTTGGGGGGTGCTACTTACCTGGACTATTCTAAACCGGGACTGCGAGGACCAGGCTGCTTGGCGGCGATCGCAGCTGTCTCCTCTTCCCGACTCCTCCCTCAGTAGGTACTTAACGCCTCGCGGCCCCCGCTTCGCGGGAGCCGCTCGCAGGCTTGCCACTGTTGCTGGACCATTGTGGGCTCTGCCCGAGGACGCTGTGCTGCTTGGGGGGTGCCACTTACCTGGACTATTCTAAACCGGGACTGCGAGGACCAGGCTGCTTGGCGGCGATCGCAGCTGTCTCCTCTTCCCGACTCCTCCCTTTCCGCCCCCCTGCCTCTATAGCACAGCCCTGTTTTCGCGCGCAACCGGAACGCGCGCGGGACCTAGCCCGGGGCGAAGACCGTGCAAAGAGCGGGCCGTTTGAGGCCGTTTGAGTACGGGCGAGCTAGGCCCAGGCCCCACTACTTTCACTCATTGCGGAAAGCCTAGGGCTCCTTGAGGTTCCCTGCCTGATCCCTACCATGTCTGCTAGAGAAACTAGAAGTAAATCTGCGCTAGCTGTTGGAGCTGCCTCCGGCACTTTGGATAGGTATTTCGCTAAGGCCGGCTCTTTGCTGATTGACGAAATTACTATCTTAGAAAGGCGCATCTCTCAGGAGATTGATTGGGTAAGGAGATCTTCCCTGGGACCTCTTGCACAGGCTATTTCTCCAGCTCACGCCCATGATTTCACGACACCTAATGCAGCCCCTGAACCCGGTACCTCTGAACCAGATTTGCTGATTTCTTCTGTTACTGATTACGACATTTCAGCCCCAACTGAACTAAGTATTTCTTCCCTTCCCCCACCTAGATTGCACCCCGCTCAACATAATTTAAATCTTCTCATCCCTGATCAGGCTAATACCCTTTGTAGCAATTCTTTAACTAAACAACCCAGCCAGGGGGAGCGGGAAGGTGCAATCTCGAAGAGGAAAAGAAAGGCGCAAACTATTAGAGGGCAAAAGCCCAAAATTGCCAAGCCTAACCCGAGGAGTGTATCTAATCAATTAAGATAAACTGAAACAGGGTCAGATCTACTAGATATACCTGCCTATACACTCCAGAATCACAACCCACCACCAAGTGTGGCTGGCTTTTCTTTCTTGGATCTAAGCTCACTCCTGAAGAAATCACTCATTCCACTACTAGACCGTTTGGCTCTAATAGAAACATCTTTAGTGAACCTTCAGAGGGGAATTCAATCACTCCTAGAAGTATCCAGATCAGATAGCCAACAGGCAAACACCACCCAAACAGTTCCAGCAAAAGAAGGCTGTCCTCCATCTAAGCTTTCCCTGCCACGCAACCCTAGTGCACCTATCCCTCACATAACTGAACCCTCGACCGCACCTTGCACTACTGACTCCAGCTCTCACGGGTTGGCACTGGAATCTATAGCAGGGACGCAAGATACTGATATTGGACACAGGCCAATTCACCTGCCGCCGGAGGCTGCCCCCTACACTGTCATTTTAACCGGCATTCCCGAACTACGACCTTTTGCTAAAGAACCAGTTGACGCTTTAAAAAACAAGGTCATCCACTGGCTCTCTCTAAATAGACCCCTCCCCCAGGGTATTCATAGTGAGGTTCTCATGGTGAGGAGGGCCCCATGGCTGGGAAATACCAGAAAATCCATCAAAGGAGACTGTGTACTGATTAATTTCAGGGACCCCCGCACGGTTTCTCATATTTGCAGGTGGCCTCAAACCACCCAGGGATCCCCTATCCAACCCTACCCACTGTCATTTTTCTACCCGGATACGACGTCCGACCAGGAGGAAGAACGCTGGGTACTGGTTGGCAGGAGAGGGAAACGGGGTGGCCAAGGGTTCAGAAGGGACCACCCTTCCATGGTTCCTCCTCGTTATGACTATTTCCCCACTTACAATAGGTTTAGTTTTTTAGATATGGTGAATTGACCGCCCGCTTGGGGGGGTGGTGCAGTCCTGCATCAAACCATGTCTTGCATTTCACCTGCCCACCTCGATACTTTAACTGTGCAGGAGCATTCGACCCACTTGGATTGTAACCACCCAAATACAGAAGGTCCCGTGGGGGTTATCTGCTCTCCGCTTAACTCGGCCATGGCTATGAATCTTTATATCCCCAATTCCTCTTCTAACTCACACAAGGGCCTGAGCCCCGAACCGGCTCATATCCCAGTTGCACATCCCGCGACGGATGCTTTGTCTCCTCTCAAGATTTTATCTTGGAACGTCGCGGGCCTAGCCACTAAATGGATCAATCCGGCCTGGAGCTCCTTCATTGGGGACAAAGATATTTGCTTGCTCCAGGAGACCTGGGCAAGGGAGGAAATCTCCCATATTGGCTTCGCTGTATTTTCTGAACACGCGACCTGGGGGGGGAAAGGCCGCCCGTCCGGAGGCCTAGCCATATGGGTGGCTATTGATTTGGGGTGTAAGGCCTCCATTTTCCCGACAGATTCCGCAGATATTTTAGCCGTACTGTTGGAATGGCCCAACTCTCATAATCTTCTACTGATCAACATTTATGCTAGGCCAGTAAACATTGCACAGGAATCGTCTACAATTGCGGAGCTAGTGACGGTCCTGGAAGCAATCCCGGAGGGCACCCCCTTTATAATCGGTGGCGATCTAAACTGCCAGTACGAGCCCCTCCCAGGTATATTGGAGGGGCTGACCTCGGAAGAAGATCTCCTGTGGTCTATCCCTCCCCCACAGGCCCCGGCTGCTAGAGCATGCTCCCCCCTAGCCTTACAAATCACTTCCCTGTCCCTGCAATTTGGCCTTAGGGCCTGCAATGGAAGGTTCAAGTCAGACATCCCTTCCAGATGTACTTTTAATCGAATGGGCAGTGAATCGCGTTTAGACTATGTTATGGTTCCCCTGTCTTTATGGACACACATAAGGGATTTTAGTGTCTTAGCCAGGGAGGACAGTGACCACAATGCCCTTCAACTAGTCTATGATCACCCTGGGTTGGAGGTTAGAGACATTCCAAGGACTAATGCGGAGAACTCCTTGGATCTCGCTAATAATAGGCGTAGAATAAGATGGGAGCATCTAGACTCACATCATGGGAAGATACCTTTACTATACGCTCAGGTTGTTCCCATATTCGAAAAGCTAGAGGCACTCAAAATGGAATAAACTTCCCAGAACACTTTTAGGCAATTGGGGCAGATTCACGAGGATTTGATCAAACATCTTTCCAAATGTCTAACTCAAAACATAAATAGGCTTGGCAGGAAAATTTCCCTTCCCTTCTGGTTTAATAATGCTTGTCGGAAGGCAAAAACCGAACTTTTGCTCCACATTAAAGAGGGAAAGGGTAAAGACGAAATCAGGGCAAGTAGAGCAGCCTATAAATCCCTGATTACTAATGCTAAAAGTGAATGGGAGCATGACAAATGGGCAAGATTGACTTCCTTCCTGGCCAGTGGAGACTCACGCAAATTCTGGTGTTGTGTCAACTCTGGCCTGGAGGAGCTGACCCCGGCCACACTATCTAACATATCACCAAAGGTCTGGCAGGACCACTTCCAGTCTCTTTATAAATTACCGCAGGACGCCCCGACTAGTACCACTTCCATTTTACAGCAAGGAGGGACGGGGGAACACTTCAAGGTGGGCGAGGTGCGCGCGGCTGTAGTCGGCCTGGCATCTGGAAAGGCACCAGGGTTGGATGGTATGCCTGGTGATTTATTCAAACAGGAGCCGGATGTTTGGGCGCCCTATCTTATGATCCTCTTTAATGCTATCCTTGAAGGCATGGCTATTCCGGGTACTTGGCTGGGCGTAGAGATTGTCCCAATCTTTAAGAAGGGTTCTCCTCAGCACCCAGCCAACTACAGACCTATTAGCCTTATTGATGTCCCACAAAAGATCTTTGGTAGACTCATGTTAAATCGCCTCCAGGATTGGATTGAAACAAATGAGATCTTGAGCCCATATCAGGCAGGTTTCCAAAGGGGCATCTCGACTACTGATCAAATCTTCCGCTTGCACCTCATCTACTGGAAGACGGTTCTCTCCGAGGGCGGCAGTCTATACACGGTTTTCGTGGATTTACGTGCCGCCTTCGATTTGGTCCCAAGGGACAAACTGTGGGCAGTTCTTTTGGACCTAGGGGTCCCGGCTGACATCCTAACGATTCTAAGGAGACTGCACCAGGGGAACTTCGCCAGGGTAAGGTGTGGCAGGGATGGTTCCCTCTCTGATGCTTTCCCCGTTGACAGGGGGGTAAGACAGGGGTGCGTTCTTGCACCCACCCTCTTCTGCCTCTTTGTCAACGGGGTCATAAGCTTTCTCCAAGAGCTGAGTAACATTGA
This sequence comes from Triturus cristatus, assembly GCF_964204655.1. NCBI lineage: Eukaryota > Metazoa > Chordata > Amphibia > Caudata > Salamandridae > Triturus > Triturus cristatus. The sequence goes on from NC_140590.1 coordinate 1,377,077,962, forward strand.
CGCCCCCAAGCTTGACGGCAGCAGGGTTCCCGCAATTATGTTTGCGGATGATACCCTGCTGCTTTCTAAATCCCCCATGGGTTTGCAGAGGGTCTTGGACGGGTTCGCGTGTTTCTGTGCGGACCGAGGATTGGAGATCAATGCCGCAAAAACAAAATACATGATCTTCAATCCCCCCCCAGGACCCGAGCACCCCCCTCTATAGGGACATCAAGTTTGGAACGGGTGTATACGTTTGAATACTTGGGGTTGGTATTAAATCAGTCCATGTCATGGGACCCTCACTTAACTAAGATGAATATGAAACTCTCCCAGCTTGTGGGGGGCATTGCAAGGATGGCAAAAGGATTAACGTATAGGCCATTCGCGCCCCGCTTGCAGATTTACAAAACCCAAGCCAGAGCATCAGCGACATATGGAGCTGAATTATGGGGCCATACTTTGGGACCGAAGCTCCAGACCACGGAAAACAATTTCCTCAGACAACTGATAGTCTTACCAATTAGCACCCCACTCTTGCCGCTAAGATTGGATCTGGGTTTAAGACCGATTTCAGAGGTCCTGGGTCTCAAACCCTTGACCTTCTGGTGTAAAATGTGGTCTTCCCCGGATCTTGTGAAATATAGAGCTGAGCTGGAGGAGATTCTGCGTTTGTGCAAAAGTATTCCAATCCCATGGCTCAGCTATATTAAACGCATCTGTGAAGCACTTGGCAGACCAGAATTGTGGTCTGATCCGGCATCGGCCTGTCCTAAGGTCTCCCGAAGGTTCATTTCCAAAGTTTATTATGAGTATTATCTGAGTCTGGCCATTACGAGCGCACGAGAGGGCTCACAAACAGCACATTTTTTAGGATTCAAAGATTTTTTCCATCTCGAGCTCACTTATGATGATATGGGCCCGCCTTTAACGAGGAAACTCTTTATGCAATGGCGTTATAACACACTGCCCCTAAGGGCCTACACGGCTCGGTGGGCACACTCAAACCACACTGCTCAATGCCCCACATGTTCACTCCCTGAGGAAACGGATCTACACATTATATTTTTCTGCCCGGCCTACCGCAGAGCAAGGAATTACTGGCTCCGCCCCCTTCTCACTAACATGGGTTTTAGACATTATGCCCCTGCCTTCAGAATACTGAAATCAGATCTCTCCCCTCCAATAGTATTTGCGGTGGCAAAATTTTTAACTTCAATGTGGTTTACTCGCATGCGTTACCTCAAGTCTTTCCCATTGAGACCAATACCCTGATGATCTTAATTTATTGCTTATGAACTGTTTTTATTGTCTTTTAATTTGTCTAAGTAATGATGTATACTTGTACTCTTTTATGGCCCTGGTGGCCGAAATAAAGACTTGATGATGATGATGATGATTACACACACTCAATTACTAAATCCAAGACCCATTGTTTGTAAAAATATTACTTTTTGTATATTTATTACTTCGAATCAAATATACTTTGTTGCAGTAAAATACGTTTTGCAATATCACAGTTTTTCAGTATAAAAAGTGGACACTGCCTTTTTCGAACAGTTCAATGTTAACCTATTGAAGGAAAACAATAATGCAATTTTACAGGTAAGAACACAACTTACAATTTCAATCTCGGGGTTTTAGGATCAGCACTGGGCAAGGTTCAGGAAAGTATAGAGACCGCACCACCAGCGGCACTGGGGTGGCCAGGTGCAGAGGTCAAATTCAGTTTCTGGGGCCCAATGTTTATCAATGGAGACTAGGTGCTCTCAAAGAGTTGCTGGTTGAAGGTAGGTAAAATCAGAGTAGAAGTCATTCTCCAGGGGTTTAGACCAGCACTGAGGGGGCCATGAGGCAGCACCAAACACACACCCTCAGTGATACAGAGGCGGCCCAGTGCAGACTGTCAACACAGCGTCAGTCGCCCAATACAAATCAAGGGGGAACGAGGGTTTCAAACCAAGGCTGCTGGCTCGGACCAGTGGATGAAGGGAACAGTTGGGGACGGGTGGGGATAGGCTATTCAGAATGGCAAATGCACTACTATAAATCCCTGGTGCAATTCAGGTCAAAACTGCAGACCTATCAGTTCTTTTAAGTGCAAAATATTTAATATCTAGAACATTAAAGCAGACATCAAGTAGCATCAATGTTAAAGTGCAATGCCTATAAATATGGTGCAAGAAACAAAACTACATATAGACTTAAACAATAAAAAATAATAACTGGCTATGTGCGAGTAAAATTCCAAAGACCCAGAGATGGATACATAGAAGGTATCATGCTAGGAGAAAACAAATTAATAGAAAATTATTTATGCTCTGTACACATTGATGCAAACTATATATCAACTGCATAGTTGATAAAATATTGATAAATTATTAATTTCATTTATGAACTTAGTGTCAAATGATTGGTTACACACAGAATAGTTATGGCATTTTTAATGGCCAACAGTCAGTGGTAGACCTAGTAACTCGGCTGTGGTGGTAGGTTTCGGTTCCAAGACATTGCATTGACAAGATGATCACGTTGGTTTCTTCCTCTACGAAAAGAGAAGGGGCGGGTTGTTGATTAATCCACATGTATTTAGTATGTTCCAGTGTTTTTTCACAATCTTTGTGATTTGATTTGAAGCTGAGCTGAATATAGTAGCACTGGACATACTTTCTGTGGCGTGGACTGTTGGTCATAACAAATGACATAACTGTTCTGACTGTAACCAAACATTTGACACTAAAATATTCACACATGACAACGTCACACACACACTTTCTCTGACTTTATTAATTGCATTTTGACAAACGTTGTATACGCAATTAAGTTTGTGTTTGAAGGGGCACCTCTCATTCTTTGTGAGATGCGCAATTAAGTGACCTTGCAATTTCAGCTACATAGGACAAACCACTCAAATGGTAAAAGTTCAAATAATCCAGCCCATGAGCAGGATTTTACAGCCAGTCATGAATTCCCCATTAGTGGCAAACCTTACCAATATATCACATTCCGAAGTGTCATTTACTTGGCAAGTGATTGACCCAGAGGTGATGATATACAACATATCCTCAATAGATGTGAATCTAGGTTGATAAGAAGTTTTACAACACCTCATGGTCTAAATACTCTAGACGAATGGAATTCACTGATCTAAACATATCGGTACGTTTTACTCAATTCTGATACCGATTGTATATTGTGTTCTGCTAAATTTGTCACAGGTTCTGTAAATACTAAAAATGGTTGCCAATTGCAGTAATTTGAATATCGGGACATTTATATATTTCTTAACTGCTGTCTGTTACACCCTGAATTGTGTCTGTATCTTGTAAATGTATTTATCTTGCCTCTTTAACCTTTTTGTTTGCACTGGGGTATGCCAAATAAATAACAATCTTTAAAATCTGACCTCTGTTTTGGTGCCGTGTATCGGGAGGAGAAAGATCAGCGAAGAGTCAATTTGGATTTATGGATGCAGCAGGTGTCCTTCTCATCACGAGCACTCGAGAAGTGAAACGAATCGGCTGGAAACTCGTAGCAATTGAAGTTTTTGAGACGTACCCTGCTGACGCCTCTGCTTGATGCAAAGAAACAACCGTGCGTTTGCTGAATCTGGAACCGGCGGACGACGGCTACTGGCGATCCTGGCGGTGAGTACGAAGGCGGGGGGAGGCCGGTGAGCGGCAGCCCTCTGAGCGGCGGCGCGAGGGCGCAGGTTGCGGCTGACTCACACGGATAGGAAAGCCGCCTTGATTGCACCGTGCCAGAGGATAGAACAATTGGGAAATAGACGAGAACTCTGTCAGGTTCCCACTCACTCCATGCAGAATTGTAGAAGCATCTTTGTTCACGCTTATGTGAGTTTACCGAACATTGTTATTCAACCTGAGCAGACTGAACACGGAGCGACAAGCAACTAAAAACCGCCTGTACAATCACGTGTCTCTCGGGCATTTCTGAATTAACATTCCTAATCATGGAAAACAAAGGAAAGAAAAAAAACTCACAAACAGTGACCACAAGCATTTTTTCGAACCTTTGACACTGCTAACAGTGTTCTGAGAATTACAGAAGAGGGTGTATTTTCACTGAGCATACTAGTTGAATAGATTTTACTGCAGTTGCATTAACAGGGAACTCATCGCTAATATCCTCATCAACTCTCCCTCGACATGGCAGAGAGGAGCAGGAATAGAACATTGGTTTGAGTGAACTGTTAAATGATGATGCAGCACTATCAGCGAGCACAAACATCGCCACAAACCATGGAAATGGAACTAAGAGAACAATCACAATAGTGATCAGAGAATTGCAACAAAATCAAATTTTTGAAGTAAACAAATGGGAGAAAGCAACTGTAGAAAAATACATAGAATATAAGAGGGTACCGAGAGGACTGAGAATACTCATTATACCAACCATGAATGGTTTGGACACCGATTTAATTAAGCAATGGCAATCTGACACCAATGACTGTTCGCTAAAATTAATGAGAACAATAATCATCCTTACAGAGAGGAAACTAGAAATCATAACAGCAAAAATTAAAGAATTGGAAGATGAAATGGATAAATATCCCTCAAACGATGAGAAGCAGGATCTGGTAACATCAATGGAAAGGAAAGTTGCCAAGCATGAAACAGATGTAGAAAAAAGAAAGGCCAGCAAATTTAACAGAGATCGATTGGACTACACCAATGGATGAATTTACACTTTCACACAAAAGTATGAGGTATATCGTAATAAGGCATTAATGGATAAATGTGCTGGATATGAGACCACAACTACTGTGGATAGTTCTGATATCAGCTCGGCAGACGATGAACCTGGCACCTCCAATCTGGATTTTTGCGGGGAGATGCGACTAGTTCAAATGATAACATCGCAAAGCGGAAGAGGAAGATCATTAACACAAGGGAGAGGACAAACTCAACCACAATCAGAAGACGCAGAAAATGTAGTCAAATCAAAAAGAAGAGGAGGAAAGAACAATCAAAACTAAAGAAGACCTCGATTAAAAAGAACTTGGTGATTAACGTCTTAGATGAAAACTGGAGTACTGATCAGACTACACCGTTGAACAAAGGTCTCACCTTTTGGCTAAACCATGATATCTCCAATTTCCGCTTTGACTTCAATACATTTTGTCGCAAGCTGAAACTAAGAAAACACTTTGACAACAAACCGCCAACCCAAATCTCTTCCATGGGAACCGTCATTGAATCATCCCCTTTATGTCCTAACGATTTATCAACATTACGAACCCTAATGGAACTGGAGACAGAACAGAACTTTGGAGGAAGTCCATCATATCAATCACAGGAATCGGACAAACAACTTCGTACTCGACTGGGAATTCCCACCTGGAAAGGAGGGAATGATGTCATCAGCAATGTCATTTGAGATGTCATCAGTGATTTTATCAGTGATGTCACTGACCATGTCATCAATGATGTAATATGTGACGTCATCAGCAGTGCATTGCGGGGGCGCGAGTTATAGTTAGCTCAACTAACTATAATGGGCAAATTTCTCTGTTTTTTTACGAGTGAAGTGTCCAATTAACTATAACGTCCCTGAAACCTGTGTTTTTTTCTCTGAATTTCTAAGGTATTTTCAAATGCTCATTTCTAACAATAACGTTCCTGAAACCTATGTTTTTTTTAGTGAATTTCTAAGGTTTTTTAAATGCTAATTTCTAACTATAACGTCCCTGAAACCTATGGTTTCTTCAGTGAATTTCAAAGGTTTTTTACAGGCCAAGCCCCCTTTCTCCACCACTATGCAAACGCGCCTCTTGACGCGTTCTAATTTGGGGGATTAGGTCTGCTTGAATAATGAGGGTCCCTGGGGACCAACTAGCCCACCAGGTACCTCCACTAGGCCCCACACAGCTGGATTGCTGAGAGTGGTACGAGGCCACGCCCCCTTTTTACACCACTCTGAAAATGCGCCTCCTCAGGACACAAGTGGACTTCATCACCCCACCAGCAGTGCGCCAAGAGGAGCGTTTCCAGAGTGGTGTAAAAAGGGGCGTGGCCTCATACCACCTCTCAGCAATCCCACTGTGTGGGGCTTACTGGAGGTTCCTGATGGCCTAGCTGGCCCCAGGGACCGTCACCAGCAATGAGGAATTAATCCCCCAACGCAGGGCGCACCGGGAGGCACATTTGCAGAGTCATGCAGCAAGGGGCCGGGGCCTCCGGCGAGTTGCCAGTCTTTTATTTAAAAAAAAATTACCTTATGGGAGGGGGCTGCATGGCCCCCCTTCCCTGGGCCAATTCTGGCCCCCGGGATCCCATCCCCCGGGGCCTGGCCAGCCTTTACTTTTTAAAATATTTTTTGGAGGTGGGCATCGTGGCCCCACTACTGAGGCCAATTACGGCCCCGGTGACCCCATCCCCCTGGGTCTGGCCAGCCTTGTTGTGTTTTTTTGGGAGGAGGACCGTGTGGCCCTCCTCCAGAGGCCAATTATGGCTCCGTGGATCCCATCCCCCGCGGCCAGGCCTTATTTTTTTTTTTTTATAATAAAAGGAAGGGGGGCTGCGTGCTCCCCCTTCCCAGGGCCACTTTTGACCCCGGGGACCCCATCCCCCGGGGCATGGCCTCTTTAAAAAATATATATTTATAGGGAAGGGGGCCACGCGGCCCCCCTCCCCAGGCATTTTTGGCCCCAGGAACCCCATCCTGAGAGGCCCGGCCATTTTGTTTTTTAATAAAGGGAGGGGTGTCACGTGGGGGTGGGCACCCTGGGATATTGCAGAAGCCGGCCCTGCTGGGTGGCAGTCCCCAGGGCCATGAAGGGTACCAGGAGATGGGCCACGTACCCCCCTCCCAACATATGCATAGCGCCGGGGTGGTGGTGGTCCCCGGGGGTGGGGTTCCACAATGGACCCCCACATTGAAATAAAGTGAGCCTGGAGAGGTGGTGGTCCCCGGGGCAGTGTGGGGGGGCTTGAGCCCTCCCAAACTTCCTTCATATTTAAGCCCCTGGGAAGTGCCAGTCCCTGGGACTGGGGGGGCCCGTGAGGCCCCCCACACATAATTACTAAAGCCCTGGGGAGGTGGCATTCCCCAGGCAGTCCTCGGGGCAGCCTGGGGGGGCAGGAGCCATCCGAAAATAAAAACAAAAATGCTCTTTTGGGCCCTGGGGGTCTCTGTGGGACTCCCTGACCAGGCCTAGGGAGTCAGGGTGTTTTTACCCTGCCCCCTTTTCTTCTTTTTAATATTTTTCTTCTCCTCAGTACCAAGTCCTCAGTACCAAGTCACAAGATAGCTGCCAACACTTCCTGGTTTGAAGTTTTGGCAGCCAATCAGAGGCAAGCTCGTGCTCGGGAGGGCTCAGCCAATCAGATCTCACAATTCTCAAATCTCGATTTTTGTAAATCTTTAAATATCTCAAAACTACTGAACGGATTTACACAATTTTAAGAAAAGCTTTCTTTCTGGACCAAGAGCTATCTCCCTGCCAAATTTGGTGTAATTCCATTCCGCAGTTCAGTCTGTAGACGTGTCTAAAGTTTCCTATGGAAATTAACATGGAGAAAACACGTTTTGGGCCCCCCTTTTTTCTCTCCACGAAGCAAAGCAGAATTGCTTTTGGACAAGGGGAGCTGCATGTTTGCAGCTCCCCTCGTCCAGAAGCACTGCCGGCTCCAGTAAGCTCTAGATAGTGGGATTGCTGAGAGGTGGGCACAGGCCACGCCCCCTTTCTCCACCACTCTGCATATGTGCCTCCTTGCGCATTCTGGGTTGGGGGATTAAGTCTCCTAGATTCTTAAGGGTCCTTATGGGCCAACTAGCCCACCAGGTACCTGCAGTAAGTCCCACACAGTGGGATTGCTGAGAGGCGGTACGAGATCACGCCCCTTTTGACACCACTCTGCAAACGTGCCTCTTGGCTCACTGCTGGTGGGGCTATGAGGTCGTCATGTGTCCTGAGGACCTCAGGACTAAAGTGGACTTCATCCCCCGAGCAGCTTTGTGCCAGGAGGCGCGTTTGCAGAGTGGTGTACAAAGGGTGTATGACCTTGGACCACTCTCAGCAATCCAGCTGTGTGGGGCTTACTAGAGATAACAGGAGGGCTAGTTGGCCCCCAGGAACCCTCAGGAGGCAAGGGGACTTCATCTCCAAACCAAGCGCGCACCCGGAGGTGCTTTTGCAGAGTGGTGGAGAAAGGGGGCGTGGCCTGTGTCCACCTCTCAGCCATCCCCTATCTGGAGCTTACTGGAGGTATCAAGTAGGCAAGATGGCCACTAAGGACCCTCAGAAGCGAAGGGGACTTTAATTCCTATCGAAAAGCGTGCCAGGGAGAGCGTTTGCAGACTGGTGGTCAAAGGGGACGTGGCCTCTGAAGACCTCTTAGCAATACCACTGTGTGGGACTAACTGGAGGTAATAGGAGGGGTAGTTGACCCCCAAGGTTGTCCTTGGGGGCCAACAACCCCTCCTGTGGCCTCCAGTAAGTCCGACAGAGTGGGATTGCTAAGAGGTCTTCAGAGGCCAGGCCTCCCTTTCTCCACCACTCTGCAAACGTACCTCCAGGAACACTACGGGTTGGGGGAGAAAGTCCACTTTACTCCTGAGGGACTTTGGGGGCCAAGGAGCCCTCCTGGTACCTCCTGTAAGGGCCACACAGCGGAATTACCGAGCACTGGTTGAGGCCCAGCACCCTTTTCTTCAGCTTCCTACAAATGCCACTACTAGTTAAAGAATCATTTGCAATGTAATAGGTCTCGCATTTGGGAAAGTTAGGGCTATTGGCGTTGTAAATGTAAACGTTTTTTACTATTTTTTTGGAGTGGACTGGATGTAGGTTGTGTGTAGTGGAATTATGTGGTATGTTGTGCAGTGAAATTATGTGGATACAAAGTATGTGGTATTTAGTGTATAGTAATTATGTAGAGTTGACTTATGTGTTATGGAGAGTGCTTATGTGGTATGGTAGTCTGTGCTATGGAGTGGTAACCTCAGGTTTAGTATTTCTTGTTTCCATAGAAGCTAAACCATAAACTCAATGAGACAAAAAATTAGAAGGAACCACTGAGGAACACTTCTGGACCTAGTCAGAGGTATGAGCAGGGCCACTGGAATTATGCAACTGTTTGACTGCACCAACCTTCGCACAATTATACATTTTCCGCATTAGCCACATAATCCATCATCTACTGCATAATCTGCAGGTTTGAACAAAATAAACCTTGTTTCTAGCTCAAACGGCTCAAACATTACCAAAATTGCAGCAACAACTGTTACAGCATGGTGGAAGGCCCTGCGCAAACCTAGAATGGTAACCTGTTACTTATTGCTAAATGTGGGTGTTAAATCGGTACTAATGGTTTGCAAACCACTCTTGCTTCTGCACCTCTCTTGCCTTTTACTGCATTTCTGTTGCTTGTTTCGGCACCTTTCTTTCTTTTTCTACACTTCTCTTGCATCTTTCTGCACATCACTCCCACTTTCTGCACCTCTCGCCTCTTTCTGCACATCTGTTGCCTCTTTCTGCACCTCACTTGCTTCTTTCTGTACCCCTCTTGCTTCTTTCTTCACCCTTCTTCCCTCTTTCTGCACCTCTTTTGCCTCTTTCTCCACCCCTGTTCCCTCTTTCTGCACCTCTGCTGCCTGATTCTGCACCTCTTGTGCCTCTTTTTGCACTTCTCTTGCCTCTTTCTGCAATTCTCTTGCCTCTTTCTGCACTTCTCTTGCCTCCTTCTACACATCTGTTGCTTCTTTCTGCACTTCTCTTGCCTCTTTCTGTACCTCTCACCTCTTTCTGCACCCTTCTTCCCTCTTTGTGCAACTCTCTTGCCTCTTACTGCACTTCCCTTTCCTCTTTCTGCACCCCTCTTACCTCTTTGTGCACCTCTGTTCCTTCTTTCCGCCCTTCTTTTGTTTCTTTCTGTACCTCTCTTGCTTCTTTCTGCACCCTTCTTACCTCTTTTTGTATTTCTCTTGCCACTTTCTGCACCCCTGTTCCCTCTTTGTACACATCTCCTGCCTGTTTCTGCACTTCTGTTGCTTTTTCTCTACTTCTCTTGCTTCTTTCTGCACCTCTCTTGCTTCTTTCTGCACCCCTGTTGCCTCTTTCTGCACTTGTTTTCCCTATTTCTGCACCTCTCTCGTCTCTTTGTGTATCTCTCTTGCCTGTTTCTGCACCTCTCTTGCGTCTTTCTGCACATCTCTTGCCTGTTTCCTAACCTTCGTTGCTTCTTTCTGCACTTCTCTAGCCTCTTTTTGCATTTCTGTTGCTTCTTTCTGCACTCCTCTTGCCTCTTTCTACATTTCTGTTGCTTCTTACTGCACTTTTCTTGCTTCTTTCTGCAACCCTCTTGCCTCTTTCTGCAACTCTGTTGCTTCTTCCTGTACCCCTGTTGCCTCTTTCTGCACTTGTTTTCCCTATTTCTGCACCTCTCTCGTCTCTTTGTGCACATCTCTTGCCTGTTTCTGCACCTCTCTTGCGTCTTTCTGCACATCTCTTGCTTCTTTCTCCACTTCTCTTGCCTCTTTTTGCATTTCTGTTGCTTCCTTCTGCACTCCTCTTGCCTCTTTCTACATTTCTGTTGCTTCTTACTGCACTTTTCTAGCTTCTTTCTACAACCCTCTTGCCTCTTTCTGTAACTCTGTTGCTTCTTCCTGTACCCCTCCTGCCTCTTTCTGCACCCTTCTTCCTTCTTTATTCACCCCTTTTGCATCTCTCCGCACCTCTGTTCCTTCTTTCTGTACTCCTTTTGTTTCTTTCTGCACCAATTTTGTCTCTTTCTCTACCCCTCTTACCCCTTTCTGCATCTCTGTTGCTTCTTTCTGCACTTCTCTTATCTCTTTCTCCAACCCTCTTCCCTCTTTCTGCACATCTGTTGCTTCTTTTTGTACCTCTCTTGCTTCTTTCTGCACCTCTCTTGCCTCTTTCACACCCCTCTTCCCTCTTCCTGCACCCCTCTTGCCTCTTTCTGCACCTCTGTTCCTTCTTTTTGCACTTCTTTTGTTTCTTTCTGCAGCTCTCTTCTTTCTGTACCCCCTTGCCTCTTTCTCCAACTCATGTCCTTCTTTCTGTACCTCTCTTGCCTGTTTCTGCAACTCTCTTACCTCTTTCTGCAGTTCTCTTGCCTCCTTCTGTACCTCTGTTGTTTCTTTCTGCACTTCTCTTGCCTCTTTATGCACCCCTCTTGATTGTTTGTGCACCTCTGTTAGTGCTTTCTACACTGCTCTTGCTTCTTTCTGGACCTCTTTTGCAAATTTCTGCACCCCTTTTGCCTCCTAGAACTCACTTCCCTTGCCTCATTATGCACCTCCGGTGCTTCTTTCCACTTTTCTCTAGCTTGTTTCTGCATCTTTCTTCCTCTTTATGCACTACTACTGCCTCTTTCTGTGCTTCTCTTGCTTCTTTTTGCACATTTCTTCCTCTTTCTGAACCCCTCTTGTCTCTTTCTACACCTTTCTTCCTCTTTCTGCACCTCATTAGCTTCTTTTTGCACCTCTCTTGGTTCTTTCTGCACTTCTGTTGCCTCTTTGTGCACTTCTCGTGTGTCTTTCTGCACATTTCTTGCTTATTTCTGCACTTCTCTTGCCTCTTTCTGCACATTTCTTACTCTTTCGGCACCTGTCTTGATTTTTCTGCACTTCACTTGCCTCTTTCTGTACTTCTCTCACCTCTTTCTGTACTCAAATGAGAAGTGCAAGCACTCAAGTTTAAAGGTCTGTGTGCTATCAGGACCGAGGTATATGTCTACTTGTGCATGTATTCTTACAGATGTTATGCATTTGAAGATAGTAGCTTAAAAAGTGGGTTACTTCTCGTATAGGTGGTCGAATCTTCTCAGTTCTGCTCTGTCATTCGGTTGCACAGGCAGACATGTCTTATGTATATAGGTGTTATAGAGCCCTTCAAATATACTATTGAATACCCATGTACCCTGTATTGTGAGCAGAAAGAAATGCATACACCTTTTTGTACACACATTTACAGAGTATGGTGTTTGAAACACAGGTATTCAAGTATTTGTATGTTTATTTTTATGTAACATGTCACTTGGTAAAAGCAGACACACATGCATGCATACCTTCACAAACTTGGTGAGACTTACAACAGTGACATGGTTAGGATTGCTGTTTTACATTTGGTAGACATAACATTCTGAGCTGGCGATGAACAGTGAACCTTGAAGTGAAAAGTGAGGTTTAAGACATCCTGGGAGAAGGATTACTGATTAGTCTACTTTGTATGGGTCTGTGGAAAGGTACAGCCAAAGTAGGCCTTTTTCTGCACCTCTGTTGCTTCTTCCTGGACTTCTTTTGCTTTTTTTCTCCACCTTTCTTCCTCTTTCAGGGCTTCTGTTTCCTCTTTCTGATTTTTCTTGCTACTTTCTGCACTTCTCTTGTTTCTTTCTGTGCCTTTCTTTCTCTTTCTGTACATGCTCTACCTATGTAGGCATAGTTAGAAATGAGCATTTAAAAAACCTTAGAAATTCACTGCAAAAACCATAGGTTTCAGGGACTTTATAGTTAGTAATTAGCATTTTTAAAAAACGTATAAATTCACAAAAAAACCCCACAGATTTCAGGGACGTTATAGTTAGGCTGACATTTCACTCATACAAAACCAGAGAGCTAACTATAACACACGCACCCGCAATGCACTGCTGATGACGTCACATATTACATTACTCATAACATGGTCAGTGACATCACTGATGACATCACCGATTACATCTCAAATGACATCACCACTCCTAAGATCACTCTATTTAAAATGTAGCTATGGTATCCTTCCAGTTAACAGTTTCGTTGGTTGCTGGAAGGGTGTCGATGTCTCAACCAGTTGTCCTGGGTGCAAAGGAATTCTTGAATCAGAAGTCCATTTCCTGTTTTTCTGCCCCATGTATTAGCAAGCAAGAAGGACCTGGCAAATCCCAATCTGTTGAATTGTGGCAGCCAACAGCCTAATAGAGATTGTCAGAATCTTGAAAAGTGACAGCACAGAATATTTCGTATTTGGCTTGTCCAGATATTTGCTCTACGAATGGACAGCCCGAAGTAGAGCATTAAAGATCACCATACAACAAGGGTCAGGGTAGTGATTTTGTTGATTGCATAGATGGCCTAATCAGGGTAGGGACAAGCAACACTCAAGGGATTACAAAATAAAGAACTGTGAAATATATCAGGCTCCTACTACCCAGTCTATACACTCCAGATATGCCATGATGTGATTCTGGCATCTGACGGCTCAAAACATTATGCTGCTATTTTGTTCTTGATGACTACCTTGATGTTTTATGCCTTTGTGAAGGGAATATTCTTTTGAACCTTGATGTTTTACGTATTTGTGAAGGAAATATTAATTTTAATTATGATTTTACCTTACACATTCCAATTTTAAAACAATTGCTTAGAGTTGTGTGATCGCAAAGGCACCAAGCACTCTATTAATAAATCTGCAAGTTCTATAGCAAATACAGAGAGCTACAGTACGGCTTGCAGCTATCAGGGATTATTATTATGAATGAGGGAAAGTTGTCAATTATTATTTGACACTACATCATCCAAGGATCATTTGTTGTGGAACTTGCTTCTCTTCTATCTCTCCCCACTACTTGTTTGAAAATGCATTGCCTAAATGTTTGTAAGTGATGTGCTTTTATGGTTTTTATAATGACAATCGAAAAAAGATATTTACTACTACTATCTCCCAATAGACTTACAAAAAATAGACAAGAAACATATCTCCTGGCCCAGTTGAAACAAATCAAGGTTTTTGATGATCTGACTTTTTTCACAAGGAGTTCTCCAAAAATGTTTGGAGCTACATCCTAAATAAAAGATAAAAACGCAGTATTATACAACTACCTCAAACTGAGGGTTGCTATCAAGAAAAAAGGAAACATAGTAGCCAGTCCTGATATTATGAACTTCCTAGACAGGATCTACAAACCAGGTAAAACCACTTTAAAAAGTTTTGATTCCTCTAGAATCAAACCTAAAGTAAAGTCTTACCCTTCATCAGTAACCGGAAAAGACATTGCAAACCTCTGCTTCCAGATGACTGGTCCCACATTTGGGCTGGCCCTTTCAAATCCAAGATTGTAGGGTCTCTTGCTCAAACTATCTTCAGGATATTAAACAAGTTAGGCCAACTCCCAACTCCAAACATGTTGGCACAGCCAATCAACTCCAGGGTACCTGATACGCATAATATATATCTCTAATCAAGAAGAAGCATACTGGTGCAAAATATGACTAATTTGAAACAACAGATTTCTATACACTTTGCACTTTCAATCTGCTGAAATAGTTTTTGCATCCCTTTTTAGCTTCGGGAACTTTGGTGCTAATTACTTTCTTCTCTAATTTTGTTTAGTAGGCCAGTTGGGCCCGTTTCTCAAGTCTACTTAAACTTTAGCCTCCGGCCTTCTTTCCTCTGGCATGTCTCCATCTTAGGTGCCTTCGCTCAGTGTAAAATGCTATTATCAAGCTATTTATTTAGAAATACACATATAAGCAAGGGTGTAGTGCGTCCACCTCAGTCATTTTGAACAAAATAGTGTTTGACTGCATTTTATTTGTTACGGCAGGGGGAGACTGTCCTACTAGGTTTTCTTTTCTATAGAATGTATTTTAATTTGAGTTTATATTTAATATGACATTGCCCTTATGTGTTGTGGTAAAAATGTATTTGCCCTGTGCAGTTTCAACATCTTGAAATATGTTTTGCATCCTTTTTTTTTAGCCCTGGGCACTTTTTGTGCTTATTTACTTTTTTCTATGTTTTTGTATACTGAGTTAGTCCGGACAGTTTCCTTTTTACATTTGAGTCTAAGGATTTTTTTTCCTTTAGTGAGCCGCCATCTTGGATGGGATTCACTCAGTTTAACATGCTATATTCTAGACCTTCTTCTGTATTGCAGGCACATGCAACATGCTCACCGCTCGGGTGCTGAAGACACACCAAGTAAAAGCCTGTCTGCACCTGTCCACACCTAGGCAATGCCAGGACTCCCAGTCAGATGAACTCAGCACCAGCCAGTAAACTCACTTACCTTCGAGAACAAATGCTTTATATGAATGCTATTTGGAGCCTTAAATTTAAGCTTTTGTGTTTCTTCTCCATCTGAGATGCTTGATCGCTTTTATTGCATGGGCTGCAGTTGGTACTGCCTGCCTGTGAGGGGCAAGACAGAAGAATCAGCGGAGATAAAACCTCAATTACAAGATCTGTATCACTATGAAACCATTTTGAGTCACAGGCAGTGGCGCCCCCCCGCTTGAGTGCCAAGCAGCAAACAGAAACGGGAAAAAGAAAATGATAATAAAACCATTTTATTTTTCATTCTGCTGCAGGCAGCCAAGCCTGGGTGGGGTCGGGTCATGAGGAGTTCAGGGGGAGAAATGCACACTGTAAAGTGCACATGAAGGTTTGTCCAGCTATTTAATGGCGTCCAAATCGTCATGCGCACTTTGATCTCTCTCAACCCGAGCTGTGTTAGACAGCTGGGTGGAGAAGAGGCACAGGCTCCTAGGCCCTGAGTGAGCATTAAACATGCCCGCTCATGCCAATCACGGAGCTGCTTTCAGAAGAGCAGTGTCTTGATTAACGTCAAGGAGCCTGCGCAGTGTACAGGGACACCGAGGAGAAAAATCCTGAGGTGGTGGCTGGCAGCAAAGCAGCAGGTAAGAGTTTTTTAATGTATTTGTTATATTACTCCTACCCCCACACCTCCCTTCCTTCCCCTTGCCCCATCAATTGTTAAGAAAGCGAGGAGCTACTGGTCGTGGGTCACCCTTGAATGCTGTTTCATTTAATGCCACCCCCCCCTTAAAAATCCTGTAAGGAGCATATTTTTTAATGCTGGCTGGGTACCTAAGAATTCCAATTTGAGACACTATTCACAACTTAAAATCAGACTAATATTTTATAACTGGGACCTGATCAAACAACCACTCTAACTCAGATCTAGCTATCACCTTACCAGGGAACTACAGCATAATTAAAGTGACTTTGGGGAGAAAAGTGGGAGCACAGTAGTGTTAATTTTAAAAGATACCATTAGTTGGAGGATCTTAGAGCCAGATGCATCAAAGGGTTTTGCTCATTCTGTCTCTATGGGAAAATGTGTTCATGCATATGGTCCTTAGACTCTTTCATGTCAAAGGAGATGGAAAGCTTAATTTTTGGAATATGACTTTATATTCTCAAGTAGCATTGAGGGTGTTATAATCTACAGATTATCTGCACCAAAAAGATGTTAATGCTCACTTAGCAGAATTATAACAGACTTGCAAAAAAATGTAAGTATTTTTTGCTCATCAGGGATTTTAATTTTACCCATTAAAATCAGGCTGACCTGCAAACCACAAAACTCAACAAAGAGATGGAGCTGCTAAAACTTCATCACCGATTGAATGGCACAACTCTTAGAGTTTGGCACATGTTAGATTTACCTTATTACCAATATTGACTTACTCCATGTGACTTTTATAGATGCTCTAGATTGGTTTGGACCACTATTTAATAAAGGTTCAATTTATCTTACATCATATGTTTTAACACCTGACAGGGGGACCACCATCAAATATAGAGGGTGGAAAAATATCACTGAGGATAAATTAGCTGACAAATTATGGTGGTCCGGGATTACTAATAGTCAGAACACTAGTGGGGGCATTGCTCAGTTTAATGCGCTATGACAAGGGTGCTAGATTTAGTTTTTCCAGAAACAAATAGCAATGCCAAGCGAAAATTCACCACTGCCAAATGGTACAAATTAGATCTGAAAGCACAGAAGGGGGCTTGAAAACGTCTTGAAAGGCAACATACTAAAGTAGAGAATGATACATTGAATTACAAGGTCTCTCTTAAGAGTTATCACTCTAAGCTTCTCCAGTCCATCACATCCATTTTAAAAAAACTCCTCTGGTGAACTTCTCAAAATTGTGAAGTAGTTGCAGGAAGTCCATACCAGCCTTTCTGATCTTCTGTACCAATCGGGAACTGGATTTCAAGGGTAAGATTAAGAGTATCTATTCCAATTATACTGCTCAACTAACTCTACCAGTCTCTCAACTGAAATGGATATTCCACATCCAGTTGCCATTGTTAATTGGAACTCCTTGAAGCCCTTGTTTACATGGTGAAAAAAGCTATGGTGGTGGTCAAATCTGGATCTCCAGATGATTCCCCACTTTGTGCCCAATTATAATGTTGTTAGGAAACTGTCCTGAACGAATCGGCTCTGGAATAGTTTCCAAACGAATAGGGTCCTGTGAGTCCAGACAATCCATTACAATGCTTCCCAACATCGTTCAGTCGGACTCACATTGACTTCAATGGGAGCCTGTGTTCCGAATGAGAACACAGGCTCCCATTGAAAAAAGGGGTGTCTGGATGCCTTTCAGGACCAATTTGGTCTGCTCGAACGGTTTCCGTGCATCGTAGTCTGTATGTTTCGGAAGGAAAACAAGGGTTCCGAATCAGATTCTGCAATACCAAATCCTATCCAGCGCCTTTCCCAATGACATTGTAATCTGCCCCTATGTCTTTTCTCAACATGCCTCTTTACTGAGACCTTCATTCCTGACATGATTGGAAACATTCTCCAGTACTACCTTTGTTGAAAAAGTAGGAGCAGCTGATCAAAACTTGGCAAACTATTGCCCAATTTTTTTGCCCTCTATCAAGTTAAAGTAGTGAGAAACTTGAACATTTCTAGCTTCGTCACATTTAGATTAGAACAACTTGCTGGATGCTCGACAAACAAGTTTCAGAGCCAGCCTGAGTATGGAACATACCTTGTTGAGTGTAACTGACAACATCACACGCACAGTGGATAAGGACAAATCTGTTGTCTTCCTCCTCCTTCACCTCTCTGCAGCATTTAATATTGTGTCCCACTCCCTTTTAATCAAACAACTGCATGAGACTGAGTTGTACTCGACAGTCTGCACTGGTTCTTCCTGATGGTCAAATCTCAGTCTGTGCATCTCTGCCCAATCAAATCAGAGACCATGTTCTTTATGTGTGGCGTCTCACAAAGCTCTTCAGTAAGTTCAACACTTTTTAACATGTATATGGCCCTCTTGGCCGACAATGTTAGAATTTGGGGCTTTAATATCATATTTTATGCTGATGATGCTCAGCTAATTGTATCTATTATTATCTTCAAGGAGTGATTTGGTTGAGTGTCTGAAATCAGTAGCCACATGGGTGCAAAATCATTGCATGAAGTTGAGTAGGGGCAAGACTGAGGTAATCCTGTTTAGTAAAATACCTTTGATTTGGAATGATACCTAGTGGCCAAGTATGTTGGACCCTGTTCCTCTTCTCAAGAAAGCTGCTATGAATTTAGGGATTATAACTAGGGCTCCCAGTTTTCAGTTTTTACGGATTTCTACATATAAATACAGACATAAACTATATTTCCTTTGTCTGTATTTATATTTAGAAACGGCAAAATACTAGCAAATTTTGCCGAGCTTCAGTGCAGAGTTTCCTTGCCATGCCCTGTGTAACCCTCTCCAGCCGCTCAACCATCTAATCACCAGTAAACTCTCACCCGCGTCACTTTCGTCCCACTTGTCCGACTCACTACACATGCGCGAGTCACCTCACTCATCCTGTTCAAACCACTTATCCTCCCGAACTGCAATGGTATAACATTAGCCCCCAGAAGCTGAGCACGAGCAGAGAGCAGCGAGAGGTGAACCCAGGCTGATGGAACAACCCAGGGGTAAGCGGGGCGCAAAGGGTTAACAGGCTCCAAGTGGCAGAAAGAGGCAGAGGGAAACTTCCCAGGAGCCCGACCACTTAGTGCGCTTGCCTCAGCTTGACACAAAAGCCTCACAGTTTATGCATATTCATTGACCGTGTGTGTGTGTTCATTTAGACTTCCTATGTACTGCGGGGTTGTAGGTTTTTGTGTTGTTGTGAAACCCGTAACCTGAGGCCAAAACACCAAGGCTCATTTACACATCAGTTCTTGGCATCCTTTTGAATAATACCGTTTATCTCTGCGAAGACCCTGCCCCTGCCCCACTACCTCTGAAGTTAGGACATTCTTATGCGTGACGGCGTTACTTTCTATTATCGTATTGAATGTAATCATCCATTGTTAAAGTGAAGAGGCGTTTTCTCCAAAATCTGCTTTGGCCCTTGAGGCTGTCCGACATGATCCACGACAGACTGTCCCACAGTCCCCACGTGCAGATAGCTTATCCGTGCTTGTCTGCTCGGTGCCTGCCCTGGGGTGTACAGAATGCCCCAACTGCTCGATCGCTTTCATCCAGTTACTCCAATTATACATTTCATGTGAAGCTCTCAGAAGCATTCAGTTTTAACAGGCGCTATAAAAAAAGAGATTGATCAACAAGGGAGGTTTACCACTGGGAAGTTGAGGAGAAATGATGGATAGTGTTGAATTGTCTCTTTCTCATTGAGATTCATATACGTTGTTGCATTGTTGTTATTACTCCCTGTTAAACTTTGTTGAATTCTTCTATGAATGCTATGTCTTGTAAAGCACTCTGATACCCTTGGGTCTAGCCAGCGCTATATAAAACTCCCAATTAAGCCCCCGTCTGACACCTCCCCACCCCCCCCCCCCAGCCTCGTTAACAAGTGAATGGTCTTTTAAAGACCTGTGAAGTACTCGGGTGTGGCTGGCAGCTCAAAAACTGTCTGTGTGTGTGTGCCTGTCAGCATCGCCACTTCCCCCCTCTCTGCCCAGGATCTTCTGTGCCCGCCCAAGTTCATCATCAAATGATTAAATATTAGGTGGACATGAAACCTGCATTTATACATCGTCCTTTCTGTCGGTGTATCTCCCTGTTCCTCTCTACGTGCCTGAGTGTGCCCTGTCTGATTGTTTTTGCACAGGGTGAGACTGAGTTCAATCCTGTTTGTACTTTGTCTGTGTGTGTCAGCCTCTGCATGTTGGGTTGTGGGTATAGGTAGCTGGCTCTCCCTCATACAAGTGTAGGGTGCCAGAGCACTTTGCATCAAACACACACATTACATAGAGACTATCAATCATACATGTGTAAATCAGTGTATAGGAAATGTTACATAAGCCAAAGGACTAAAAGTGTAGGTACATGTCATGCATACTGGTAGGCAGTACAGTTTAAGAGTGCTTGGTCTGGAGAAGCACAAACTCAGAGTCGAACAAGAAACTGCATAGTTGGGAGTTTTTTTACAATAATAATAATCGAATTCCAGCCAAATTAACCCTTTATGCAACATTAATCAATGTTCTAATGTATACTTTGCAGTGGGTAGGCAGTCCTATCATGAAAGTTAATAGCTCACTGTTGAATATTAGGACTTTAAGTTATAAATTGCAAGTAACAAAAGGATGTCTTTTTTAAAAGCAGTAACCTGCTGATCTGTTTACATTATATGCACTCTGTAATCTACTTAGTACACGTTCTTTGAAGCAGGCATGTTAACCCTCTGCACTAACTTAACATAAGTTAAAACCTCAACTATACAAAACACTGATCTCTCTCCAGGAAGATAATTAATCACACGAGTTTTCTTGACATTTTTGTGAGGCCTGGTAATTACCAGAAGAAAGAAACGCTGCAGCAGGTGCTTGAAAAACATACTAAACTTGCAAACACGGTGCCCCCAGGAAGGCAGTACCCGGTGCGGTGGCACCAGTCGCACAACCCTAGAGCTGGCCCTGTGTGCATTGTCAATTTAAATAAATGTGGAAAAATACTAGCTGTAGCGTTGGCTTTTGCTTGTGGCAAAAATAAATGTGGATAAATACAGAAAAAATGCCCAAAAAATAAATATGGATAAATACAGACGGAAATGGCAAAAAAATAAATACCCTAAAACCGGGAGCCCTAATTATAACGGATGACACTCTCTCGACAAAGGACCACATTATTTCAGAATGTGGTGACTTATGGGATCCTGCACTTATTATGCAGGATTTGTACCTGGATACCCATCTAGTGCCGCAGAACCATAGTCAAGGCACTTATTTGCTAATCACCTGAATAATGGTAATGATCTATACATGAGTATAGCTGATTATCTGTTTTCATGCCTGCAGCTCATTCAGAATGCAATGGCACAAATGATTTGCAATTTTCCGGCCACATCCTCTATGCCCCCCATTCTCTGATGTCTTCATTAGTTGCTGTTGGCAAGCGTGTAGTTTTCCAACTACTCTCTAATGTGGACTGAGCACTAAATAATACTGGCCAGCACCCCTGCAGAATAAAGTTTCCTTCTGTAACCCATCAGAAGATAAGTGTGTGCTATAGGAATCCATTTAACATAACATAACACCACCAACCTTAACATTTGACCCGACACAACCAGTAAGTGCCTGGACTCCGGCATGAACTCTTCGCTTAAGGTCACTTACCTCAACAATGAGGACATATTACTCTGAGGCTCCCTCCTTGCCATAGCGACTAAGAACATCCTACTAACTTGAAACAAGCACAGATGATTTTGAGTAATTTCTGGTAGTCACCTGTCTTTGCAAATGTGAACCGGTTAAGGGTAACTTTACTTTATAAACTTAATTTCGGCTGTAAGCCATAAAAGTACATGAGATAAAACATACATTCACACAATTAGGATTTACATTATAAAATGTGCAAAATGTCATGAAATAACATAGAAAATGTAGCAACATATGACTCCTTGCTTTAAGGCAGAATCCTGCAATGTAAAGGTTTTTTTAATGCAATATTTCGGGGAGTACCTGATACCTCCCTGGCTTAATTTAGGTTAAGGGTAACAAGCATCTCCTTTCGAGTTCTACACCCCTATGGAATCAGTTAGATAAATATTTACAAAACTTTCATCCACAATGAAGGAATTTACTGTTGACAATTGTTAATTGTAAAACATTTTTCACAAGCAATACTAATCCATTCATCTCTGTGCCCATCATTTAGATTTGCCTTATTTTCAGTACTTCACTTATTTTACTATACTCTTCCTTTATCTACTTCATATTTCATTTCCTCTTTCCTTTCCCCTTCTACATTACTATAAAACTGATGACAAAAGAAAAAAATCCACATATTCTCAATGTGCATTTAATCTCACTGTCACTAACTGAGCAGTGTTCCTCTGTCTTTTGCTTTTCTTTACTGGTTATTTTATGAAATACTCAAAACTAATTGACTTTAAAAAATGTTAATAAATAAGTAAATAATCTTGAGGAAAACGTTTTATAGGACTCTTCAGGAATACCATAATCACCAGGGTCTTGTTAGTGAAGAGGGGAAACATGGTGGCAGGCTGATGCCGGTCGCGCGAGGTCCCGGAACTAGGAGAGAAAGGAGTTGGAAAGGCAGCTTGAAACAATGGTTTAAGCAAAAAGTAATGGTGAATTAACTTATGGAAGAGGAGAAGCTTACCTATTGATGAGAATTACTCGACTACATGGGATTCAAGGCGATACAGCAGCGGGAGATCTGGAGGCACGCTGCGGCTTCCTGGCAGAGGACTCGTACAGCAACGGTGCTAGCCAGCTTCCGGGTCTGGGTTGCCCAGGGCAGTGGCAGCACAAGTCGGCAGCTATCGAAGGATAGACGTGTCCGCGGCAGTGTGGAGGAGCAGATCAAGAGAAGGAACAAGGAAGGTGGCATTCTATGTATATCCAAAGAGAGTGTGTGGGCATATTGACCACTTCTACAGGAGAGTCCTCAGACTTTATCGAGGCTGATGGAGAGGGATCCCACTCCTAAGGTATCTCTGGAAGAGTGTATGAGAGGCAGGGGGGAAAGCGTAATTGAGCGGATCGGATTAGGGTTGAGCACAGTAAGTGGAGTTAACACACTGGGTTCTGGGGAGAACATCCCAGTTAGTGCACCAGTAGAAAAAGGGGCCCCAGTCAGGAGCTGGTATCAACTGCGGTCAGCATTTAAGGAAAGACATAAAGGCAAGAGAACTGGGGAGCAGGTTGCCCGGCAGGTCGTTGTGGTCCCCCCCAAAAATAAAGTGGTGAAGATGGGGGGGAAACTCAAGCGCTTTGGCCCTAAGGAGGTGCGATCATTAGTAAAACCCTTACCATCCCTCAGCTCCTATTTTAAGATAATGGAGCAGGTAACTATTTCACAGGGGGTGAGGAGTAAGGTGGGGGATAAGGTAACCCCGATGACTCAGTCTGTACCACTCCCTTTGGAAAATCACTTTTCCTTCTTGGCTGGGAACCCTAAACTTGGGTGTGGGAGTAGTACAAATTTAAGTCCAAGCATGGATTTAAACCCTATTCCATGCATTAGCCAGAGGCCCCCACAGGATAATGATGAGGTATTCACTGTAGAGGATCCAAGTTTAAGAAACAACAGCCTTCAAGCTGCAGGAGGAACTATGACTCAATTGGAAAAGATGATCCTTAGTATACGGCAGGATATCTTTACAAAATTTGAAATATCAGAAAGCAATCAGAAGGACATCCAAGAAAGGTGTGGGGTCCTGGAAGAAAAATTAGATTACATAGTGCAACGTACTGGAATTTTGGAAGGGGAGGTCAGGGTACTGTGACGGTGTCAAAGAACTCCAGAGATATAGAGGATCTGAAATCCCAGAATAAGTCTTCGCAGGAAGACTTGTAGAGGCTCGAAACACACTCCAGACGCAATAACTTGAGAGTACTCAATATTACTGGGTTCTCTGAAAATGGGGATATCAAGACTTTCATCTGCAAGTAAATTGAGAGAAGGATTTTTGCACGATAGACAGGACCTCGATCTTGAGAAAGAGATTCAAAGAGTCCACAGGGACCCTTTTAAGTTAAATCCTGCCAGTAAGATGCCCAGGAAAATTCTGATTCTTCCATATGCTGTGAAAGAGTTGGTGTTGGGTCATGCTCTGAAAGAAGGCTCGCTGAAATCTGGCGATTTTAACTATCAAATAAAGATCTGATCTAGGCAAAAGAACTGCTCAGAGGCAATGGGAGCTGGGTACTAGGATGAATGAATTGAGGAGTAAAGGTGCTCAGGTTCAGATGAAGTTCCCAGCAATGCTTAAAATTATGTGGCGAAATAATATGTTTAAAATCAGTAGTCCAGGGGAGGTTGATACCTTCTTAGCACAGATGGAGGGATAAGCTTTTAGTGCCTAAATAATTATAAATGATCCTATGCTGGAGGAAACAGTGCAGGTGCTAATTATGGAACTACTGCAAGCAGTAAAGCTGTTCTTCTCTTATCTTTGAACATATGCATTTATCACTCGTTGGAAAGGGGGGTCACAAAGGGCAGATTATATCGCCTAGGGAAAAACGAGGGGGTTTCGCAGGGGGTGGGGTAGGGGGACACTGGGTGTGGGGAGCAAAGGGATTTTTTTTTTTTCAAATAGGCCTCTTTTTGCTATTCTCCAATTTGTTTGAGGTTATATATGGGTTCCTTCTGGCTGGGAAGTTCGACCAAGGTCTTATGTCCAAGAAGGTGAAGAAGATGAAGAAGTTTAATAGGGACTGAGTTTGGGAGTTTAATATATGGATAGAGTAAACTTGGTAAATCTTCTAACATGGAACGTTAATGGTTTGAGAAATAGGAGGAAAGTGGCTCGGATGACAGAACATCCTAAAAATAGTAAGGCGCAAATTATACTGCTGCAAGAGACCCATCTGGAACGGAGGGAGTGTGGTTTATCTTTTAATAAGTTACGGTGGGTCCAGGAGGTAGTGTGCTCAGACCAGAGAGGGAATACCAGAGGAGTGACTCTTATTATTATGAATAATTTGGGAGTAAGATTAGTTAAATATGAATCAGATCTCTCTGGTAGATGTTTAGTGGTCACTCTTTTGGTCCAAGGGTGGCCAGTAGTTTGTGCAGTATACTATGGGCAGAATAATGATAACCCTGAAGCCTTAATAAAGCTGGAATATTGTCTGCTGGAGACATCAGGCCTGATCATATTAGGAGGAGATTTTAACCTAGTCCTGAATAAGGAGTTAAATCGGACCTCGAGACTTAAATATGTCAATCCTCCTAAAACATCCGCTAGATTGAAAAGTATGATAGTAGGATTTAATCTGGTAGATATCTGGCGCAATAAGATGGAGGTTGTAAGGGATTTTACCTTTTATAGTAAAAAGTACCGTCACCGTTCTCGCATTGATTACTTTTTGGTAGATCAGGAGTTATATGAGTAAGTGGAGGTGGTATCTCATGTGCCGACGGTGCTGTCAGATCATTCTTAAGTGGCCCTATCTCTGAGGTTAAATCAAAAAGTGGGGCAGAGAAGGTGGACGTTGGACAGGACTATCCTACTGGATGAGGAGGTAGTACTAAATTTAGTGGAAAAAACAGTCGACTTTTTTCTGTTCAATGAGGGTTCAGCAAAAAGCAGAATAGTGTGGGATGCGTTTAAAGTCTATATAAGGGGAATATAAGGGTTCATAACGGTTGGTAAAAAAGCGTATGGTAAAGCTCAAAGACGAGATTTATTTAGGAAAATTAAGGCTAGAGAAAGTGACCTTCAGAGGGCTTTGATGGAAGGCTCAGACAGAGTATCCCTGCTTAGTAGAGAATTAGAGGGGCTGCAGGTAAAATATCAGCCACAAGTGGATAAAAAGATACTTAAATGTGTTATTTAGGAGTACTGATAACACAAAAAGTAGGAGATACTTCCAAAGCAAATTGGAAGAAAATCAGTCAAGAGAAAGCTAGCCTACTGCTAAAATGGGCTAACCTACCTCTAAACATCTATGGTCTGGTGAATCTTATAAAAATGATTATCCTCCCTAAAATCACTTTTCTTTTCAACTCAGTCCCATTGACTTTTCAGAAAAAGGATATAGCCAAGCTCCAGGGAAAAATTAGGAGTTTTATTTGGGCTTCAAAGGGTCAGAGGACAGCCTGGAAAAAGTTGAGAAGGAGGCTCGAGGCAGGAGGTTTGGCTTAACCCGATCTACTGGCGCATTGTTATGCTTTCCGCTTCAAGAATTTTCGTATGCTTGCAAATAAGGCAGAGGGGTCACCTATGGGTCTGCTTTTTGAAGCCATGTTGGCTAATGTTTCTCAAGGCCAGCATTACTTCCTTTTTAAGTATGGAGATCCAAAATTCTATAAAAAAGTGAGGTTGAAGATTCCGAGATCTGCCTTAAGTATGTGTGTATATCTGCGGAAAAGGCTGGGAGTCTCATATTGTTCAATGCGGGCTCCAATTTGGGAATCCCCGGGTACCCCAGAATGTTTGAGAGATCAACTAAGTCAGCCTTTAAAATTGGGGGGGCTATACTTTTGGGCACACCTCAAACCCAGTGAGCTGGGAAGTGTTAAGCAACTGCACCAGGGGACAGCTGACGAGAATGAAGTATTATCAACTACGTTCTTGGTGAGCAACACAGGACTGGGTAGGAGAGGAAGGTGATTCAGAGCTTGACCAGATAATGAGTACTGATCGATGGGTAAAGGAAGTCTCATATTGGTATTGGGTCTTCTTGGAGGCGGATGAGAAGATCGACAATGAAGTCTCAAACATTATGGGCAGAGGAGCTTGGAGAGAGAGACGTGAAGCAAATCTGGTCTGATTCCTTTTCCATTTTACGAACAGCTGTAAAACCTGCTTCGCTCAAACGTAATCATCTTTGTACCGCCCATAGGGTCTACTGGTCTCCAGTGAAGTTATCAAAGATCACAGGCAATATCTACAACTGTCCAAGGTGAATGCTCTCATCAGCAGATGATCTACATTTGTTTTTGCAGTGCCTGAAGATTGCCTCTTATTGGACCTTGGTATATGATTTTTTTGGCTAGGTGACTGGTAAACAGATTAAGGTAAGCCCATGGCTTTGTAGTTTTTGGGCTAAATCAAGATGAGACTGTGCAGATAAACTCAGTTGTTTCCAAGTTTATTTTCTATGTTTTGTTGGCGAGGCAGGAGATTTGTAGGCTTTGGAAAGCAGAACGTCCTCCATCCTTTGCTGGGTGCCTTAAAAGTATTATATATACGAGCTAGTCAGATATGGCGTGTGACCCAAGGAGTCATGACAGGATCTGGACATTGTTGGTTGATTGGAGAGAGAAGGTGAGCGGGTCCTATGATTAAGCCAAATACGCTGGCGGTCTCAGCCTCTCCTCATTTGCTGGTCCCCTATCGTTAAGGTTAAGGCGAAGGAGATGGGGTGGAAACAGCAGAATCCTTGTGTGGAAGTGCTCTTATCTCCCCTTCCTTATTTACTAAAGGGACAAGAGCCAATCTAGCAAGAGAGTTGGCGGAATGAGGACACAAAAACAAAAAAAAAGGTTCTTGTCAACTTCAAGAGATTTAGTAGCATATGTGACCTCGTAAAATATAAGAATTTCCGAAGAGATTTTTGGCTTCTTGAGAAATGCAAAGTAGATCACAAGATGCTGTAAATGCGTCAGTTTAAAATTTTCATATGTTTTTGATTATAATTTCGTGTGAAAAGACAAGAATTACTTAGCGATGTATTTAGTCGATAGATCAAATCTCCAAACTTTTAGAGAGTAAGCGCATGATCTGAATTGCCAATTAATAAACATTTTCCTTCAGAAGTCATGTAGAACATATTCATGAGCAAACCAAATTGTTAATTCTCGAGTATTATATATATGTACTTGAACCAAAAGTAAATTCTTCATTTGTAGGCAACATAAGCCACTAGTCTTTCTTGCTCATTGTATTTACTTGGGAAATTCTTTAAGTAAGGAAAGAGATTTAGAGTCTTTATCTGATTGCAAATAAAGTATCCCTTAAGGAACGCCCCAAAAATTCACCATCAGCAATGAGAGGAACTTTAATAGGATGAAGAATATGGGTTCATATTGATCTATGAAATTTAACAATATTGTCTAATTGCATATTTTCTAACACGTCCACCTGTTTCTTGTTTTTGTATAATATGTGTAGATTAAGCTTTTTTTTAGACTAAGGGCCAGATTACGAGTTTTTCAGTCGTACCGCTATATTGCCACGTCAGCGGCCCCAAGAAGACTGCTGAGCCTGTAATTTCCATGTCATGATATTTTAGACCTGATATTCTTGTACATCGATATTTCAACTCGATAGTTTGGGGAGTTATTATGATTACGTAAGGCTCCTACCTGCGGTCGGAGCCTTCAGGGTTGCATCGTAATGGTCTTAGTGATTTCCTTTCCGACTGCCTCATTATGATGGAGGCGGTCGGAAAGTAAACCGGCCAGCCATTTCGGCTGGCCCGTCGGCCAGTCGGAAGCCAGTCAGTAATCTCAAGGGCGGGCCTTTCCGCCCTTGAAATTACGATGCATGGTTTCCGACATGGTTTCCATACTGGCCTGTCCGACATGGAAACCATGTCAATAAGAGTGTTTGGGGGCCCACAGCAGGGGTCCCTTTGGTGCATGACTTTAAGTTGGAGGCCAAGGGAGCACCCATGGTGCCCCCTGTTGATCCCTGCACACTGCCATGGGGTGCAGGGATGAACTACAGCTCCCTTTTAGTCAATGCGAGCTTTTGTTATGGCCGGTTTATGGTGTAAAACAAGCTCCTATTGATAAAAGGGAGCATGCGAAGAAACAGTGGTCGGTTGCATTGTAATGGGCCAGTTGGGGCCGCCTACCGGGTGGCGGTTATTCCCAGGACCAAGTCGGTGTCAGGCTGTAAGCAATTCCACCAATATCAAAATCAGCCCCTTTGTCTGAATACTGTAGGATTAGTGTTTTTAGGGGCAGGAGATCATGCACCAACTGATGACATATATCCTGTATTGTTTGGCTATTCAAGTACAACTTCTTGATGACCTGCCTTTCTTCCATGGTCTGAAGGTCTGGAAATGGGTGGTACATTGGAGGCTGTCGTCTTCTCCCTCTCCCAGGCTACCTATATGTGGAATGGAAACATTTTTAGAACATTGATCACAGTGTCCAGAGTAACATATATGTAGAGTAAGCCAAAATTAATGTGACAATACATTACTGATTCAGAAAGCATTACGCACAATTCACATAATAATTTTTCACCGTCCAAGATCCACCTAAAATCTCCATTGTTGTCTTCACATGTGTCTGTTACAGAAATGTACACATTATACATCCAAACATGTCATGAGTACTCTAATATTGTACATTTTAAATTGTACTCACAAAATGTTGTCACTGTTGGTGTACAGTGAACCACAGTACTATAGTGGTAATGCACAGTAATGCGGTACACTAATGTTTGTGTAAAGGGAATTATAGAGTAATAGAGTAAAACATGATGTAAGCATGTTACAACACCTTTGTAGTGTTGGTGACACTCTTAACAGTCACTAATACTGTTGTTCCAACAGCTAAAATTGCTGACCTCTGACCTTACATATAAAACATAC
The DNA here is from genome assembly GCF_964204655.1 of Triturus cristatus. Lineage (NCBI taxonomy): Eukaryota > Metazoa > Chordata > Amphibia > Caudata > Salamandridae > Triturus > Triturus cristatus. Next base: position 1,377,107,223 of record NC_140590.1, read on the forward strand.
TAAACCTCCCACCGGTGGCAGAAGTCAACCTCGTGGTAGGCGGTTTCATCGACAGCAGACACAGCCATAGGCTAACATTGGTGATTGTGACGGTTGTGGCCCTATGGCTGTGTCCATCTATGTTGATGACTGCTTACGTGGCATACATGTACGACACAGTTTGAAAAATAACTCAATTGCCTCCTGACACTGCTGCTATCAACACCTCCTCCATTTTAGCTCCTGTTTGCCACCTGGGAGAGCAATCAATCGTGTCAGGTCAAGCAGGTGTGTAGGCCCCTGCCTTCTTTCCAGAGGAGCTGAAAAAACTTGTAGAAGAGGTCCTTTACTTGTATGGCTAGCTTAATAGCTCACCAGTGGAGCAGGTAACTATCTCACAGTCCTAGAGTGAATTCAAATACTCTGTTGTAACATTTTGTGGTCCCTACATAGGACAATCATGTCATGGATTGTGGATCTAGTGTAGTTTATGTGCTTAACATCACCATTATGATGTGTGTTGTGTGTTAAACCCTAGATCCTACTCATTTTGTATGCACAAATCTACACTTGTATACTTTTCATGGTACCTATGATATATTTTCTAATTAGATCATGGTAAATGTGCCAAAAATATATTGGCTTTACAACATGAGCTCTGTATGTATACTGTATGAAGCAGTTGAGGATGGTGTTAGTTATGTGTAGAGTCCCACGCATCATTAAGCCCAGATCAAGGCTCGCCAAACAGTTGTCTGGAAGCTACCTATACTCTTTCACAGTGCTGCATAACCTTGAAGTCACTTATTGGATGGCCACAAGATGTACATGTATGTAAAGAATTGGTGAAAATGTGCTGTTCATGTGGAATCAGAATGCTCAGCCTGGAGACAGCAAGACCTGACAATTCATTGTGCCTAGTAGACTGGGGAAGAGTCACTGTGGCAATACAACTGATGCATAGAGTAATATCCATGTAGACCTGTAGATCATTGGATGTTCCCAAAACGTGTTTTCTGAACTAATAGTTGCCCTGATTATTTTTACATAGACTACATTTGGAATGTGACTGAGATAACCCCATGACCTGATACGTCTTTCCAATGACCCACATTGTCAAGGTTTGACATTTACTTATGACAGGCTCTTTACTCCCACAGGTCTGCTGCCACATTTCCATAAGTCATGCTTGTACTATACAGGCCTATTGCACATAACATGACACATTAACAGTGCAGATAGTGGGATACTTCTGAAGGGATTTTGATATGTGAATCACCAGCTCTGTTGCAATCAACCAATCAAACAAGACATTTAGAGGCCGATTACGATGTCACGCGGAAAACCTCAGACTGACAGTTAGATTCTCCTAGACCGTGGGCCCAATTCCGATCTCGTTCAGAAAGCATACCGAACAAATCATTTTAGAAATGCTTTCCGTATGACTCGGACGGGGAGTCCGAGGGAATGAGTACAATGTATCCATATGCATCTGGATACAATTTGGTTAGCCTCTGTCCTGAACCTCAACACAGGTTCCCATTGAAGAAAGGGATGGGTGAGGAAAACCTTGCACCCTTTGGCGGGCACCCCATGGTGCTTGCCACACTGTGCATGGTTAGAAAGGGGGGACCCATGGGTACCACCACAGGCTCCATTCAGAGGGCCCCAGGTAAGTGGGGCCTGCTATGGGCCACCAAAGACCAATCCCAGCAGCCGTTTCGTTACGGGCAAATCGATTCGGAAAGGCTGTCCAAATCAGTCATCGTACTCGCTCATTCGGAAACCAAGTCCTTAGAGCTGTCCGAATCCGCTCTGGAAAGGCTCCACCTGTCCAAATTCCTTTCGGAACTGATTTGGTCAGCCCGAACGGTTTCCAGGCATCGTACTTGGTTGTTCGGAACTCGTTCGGAAACAAGGGCTCCGGATTGGATTCAGCAAACCCGAATTCGATTCGGAGCCCCTCTGACCGACATCAGAATCAACTCCTTTGTTGGAACCCTTGACATCGCATTTTGCCATTTCAGCTTCCTGCCGGCACCTCCGCACTCGGCAGATAGCATCATCGACCCAGGCATACTATCCTCTTCCGCAATTGAAAAATGGACCGACCCGCCTTCTGGCCAGGATAGGTGGTGAATCATCCTGAATTCCTCCGGCTCTTTCTTCGGCACCACTTCCAAAGGTAAAATGATCAAATCCACCAGTTGCCAATTTAAGAATCGACTAACAATCCTGCCCTTCGCCACTTCCTTCTCTAGTTCTACTGCCACAACATGTGGAAGTTCTCTTGCTGACTTCAAGTTGTCCACCAATCTTTGCCCCCTCAGACATTGGTACCCCACCTGAAACCCCTTGGTGGAACCCCTCTGCAGCCACAATGCTGCCTCCTTGTCAGGCTAAACCGAGAGCCATGGGCCCAGAGATTCAACTCTAACTGGCACAGGGGCAGTTCAATCCAGACTGCCCCCAGCTGCTAGAGAACATCCACTGTTCTGCTGGGGTGGCCAAAGTGAAACATTGTATGATAGGATGGCATCCCCTGCACTTGGAGCATTCATGTTTGAACTTACAGGGGTACATGGAGCAGAATCCCTCATTAAAGTTCCAGAATGCCTCCCTGGTGGGTCATGTTGGCAGTTGAGGATAATCTGCCTCCCGCTCTCTGCGGAGCGGGACAGGACTGAAAGGTCTGATATGTCACTGGCAAGCCTCTGGCTGTATGCGCTGAAGCCGAGGATTGGATGGAGGACATCCACTACATCCAGAGTTCCAAATCCACCTCCCCCATGGCTTATCTGGGTAATGCTTGCCCTGGCCCTAAACTCCTCATCATAGCTCAACCAAGCATATCCCCCAAAATGCATCTGTGCCATGCCAATATTTTCCATGCATTTCAGCGAAGTGATTGCTCTATCTCAATTCCGCTCGCAGTAAATGCTAGTGTAAATCAAGAAACCGGTGGTCCAATTCGTCATGTTAATGGGCACCCTTGGCATCCCGGTCCACTCCCCCTCCTCCTCCTAAGATTCCTCTTTGGCCTCAATCTCCCTATGGAGGAGCTTGAAAGCATCAACATTTTCACGTTTCTAAATTCTATTTTTGGTTTTCTCTGACAAATGAGACCCCAATATCATCGCCAAACCCACATAGGGCAAATTTTTCTTATGCTTATCCTCCACATTTTCTTCCTTCCCATCTGTCCCCACTGTACCTTCTGTCTGTACCCCGGTATCTAACAGCAGTTTACCTCTGTCCCCTTTCTTTAGTTCTGCAGGCGTCGTTGCTGCTCCCGGCCACGCATTCTGTGGTTGCCCCACCACCCCATCCCACCCCCCACCGACCTGCAAGGTTTCTCTTTAGCACCTGTATCCCCCACATCCCATGCTGTCCACCACTCACCTTTACCTGGCATCACTTTACTGCTGATGATTTTGTCCTTTCCTCGACCTCCACTGCTAGGGTGCCCCATGGGCTTGGCACTCCCCTACTTCTCTGGCTGTCTTCGCCACTGCCCCAGGTCTCCCCACTGTCTCCTCCCCTTCATCATCAACTCTTCTTCCTCCCATTCATCTCTATCATTCTCATAATCAAGCACCAGCTCTGCATCACCTTCAGCCTCATCACACACAGGCTCCTGCACCACACTCTTTTTCCACTGTACAGACAAATCACTCCGTGATGGGCAATCCTTTGATGCCGTTCCTTGTGCATGAACCCTTCACAGAGAGCAGGCCGCCGTGGACCCCTCAGCTGCTTCAGGCCAATGTCCTCAGGCCGTTGTGCAGCCTGTTGGTATCCCCTCTCTTGCAGTTCTCGTTCACCCTCCCCCACCAGGCTGCTCCAACCTGGGGGGTCTCATGCACTCATGTCCCCTTAACTCCCTCTGTAGCCTGATTTTCAGGGACCCATACTCACCCACCTTTCCTTCCTTTCCTCAGTGCTCCTTAAGTTTGGATCCCCGTCACAGGTTTGAGGGCAACCGCAATCTCCCTGGCCTCACACATGCGTGCCCACCACCCCTCTGTCTCCTGTATGAGGAAGCACTGTTCCCTTATACGCGCCTCCAGGTCAATGCCCTGTCATCTATTGCGCTGGGTATCCCTTGGTGAGGGGGCCCCCCTAGCCCCCCCACTGGGTCATCTGCCCCACCATCCAGACACCCCTTTGCAGCCCCTTTCCCGACCAGCCCTCCCCTCCCTTGCCCAAACATAGCCTATTTTGGTTTTTTTAAATACAAGGCCTATGGGCCAGTCATTTGCCTCTCAGTACTCTTCAGGGGGACCTCACCGAGGGATCTATCAGCCCGATTCCCCCTGGGAGGTCCACAACCTCTGAGCACTTGAACTGCATGCACGCAGCACCGCTGGCTTCACGATGATAAGCCCTGCCTCCCTCCGCTAGGCCTAGAGCATTCTCTAATGGGAGCCGCCCTGAGAGGTTTTTCTTCCTGCCCCCTAGCTTTGCTCCCCCTGTATCACGTTTGGCGCCCTGCCTGCAGCCTGCTGATGCTTTCCCTGCAGGTGGCGGCTCGAGAAGGTAAGTAGGCCCTGCTGCAGCGACCTCGCTCGACCCCAACCATGTCGGGCAAAGTATACTGACCCAGGCATGGTCAAGGACGTCAGGCTGCAAGAGGTTGGCCCTACCTGCTTCACCCAGGAGAATCAAGGCAGCCCGGAACGCCTCACTATCTGGCACTGGCCTCCTGCCTGTTCATATGCCGCTCCACAACCAAGGTAAGCCTCACTTTTAAACTTTACCCCACTAACTTTTTTAACCCCTCCCAGTGGTGCTTGTTGTCAGTAAGAGGCCAGACACTCCTCTCCTAACACCTTTATAACCCAACCTAAAACCCTCCCCTCACTTGGCCTGTCCCACCTCGTCCTTTCAGCCCCGCTCGAATCACCCCAGGGGAAGACTGGTCTATGACCTTCACTTCCCCCGGGGGCCAGCATTACACTTCAAAACTAAACAAAACTGAGAATGCTGGGGATACCTATCAATTACCTTGAGTGGTGTTAATTAGCAGGACTATGATAATGTGCAGGAGAATATCCTTGAACCTGAAGGAGACCTGTCCTAAAGTCTTCAATGCAAGAGTAATCTGGGGCATATTATCAAGAGAAGTTTTGCCGCTTTCCCGGCACATATCGCCGGAAAAGCGGTTTTCCTATAGCGCTATCAACAAGGACTCACTAACATGGCTTAGCGCTTGTTTCCGTGCGATAGCAGCTGTTTTTTTTGCCGCTTTACATGTCAGCGATATTTATCACTAATGATATGCAAAGTAGCCGTTTCTCACTAAAACAACATGGAAACAGTCACAAACATAACTTCCCTCTATTACCAATGCGGCCCCGGACCCGCGAAGCGATAATAAAAGTTGCGCTAACTGCGATTATCGCTGGTATCTAACGCCTGATTAAAACCTGACTTAGCCATCTTGTCAATGGGAGGTGGATTGTCAGGCTGAGTCCACACCTGCCTATTAGCAAGCTTTACATTAGCGCAGTCAAAATATCACTGGATTTCTCATGCTATTGCTGATTTTCACCGCTATCGCTGGATTTTACATTGCCTCTGAGCAAAGCGTTGCTAATACGGCACTAACATGGCGATGTAATCCAGCAATAGCCGGCGATAGTAAAAGACGCGCTAAGCGCGCTTGCAATAATTATCGCATTCCGTTGATAATATGCCCCATCTGACTTTACCCCAGCTGATGTTAATGGTCGTTCTACCAGTGATCACTACTGTGAATCTCCTGCATATCAAACACCAGTTATGTCTGTTGTATTTTAAGAACATACAGGCACATGCATCAAAGGAAAAACCGGTCGCAAACGGGCAGATTCTCAGAATCTGCCCCTTTGCGACCGGTATTTTTGCATTTGGGATGCATCATCCCAAATGCAAAAATCGCAATTTAAGGAATCTCTAAATTGCGATTCCTTAAATTGCCATTGCATTTAAGGAATCCCAAATTGAGATTCCTTAAATGCAATGCATTAAGGTAAAAAAATTAGCGATTTCGCTAATAGGGGGAGCAAATTACCATGAAGTTGAACTTCATGGTAATTTGCAAAAACTTTGAAAAATGCACGTTTGTGCATTTTTCAAAGTTTCATGTTGCGCACACACATGCCCTTAGAGCATGTGTGTGTGCAACATATGTGCACAGATCAATTTCAGGGGTGCAATAGGGTGTCATTTTGACACCCTTGCAACCTTGAAATTGCATGAGCAATTTGCGAGTACCTAGTGGTACTCGCAAATTTCTCATGCAATCTCCAATTCATTTCTATGGGCCTGGAGGCCCATAGGAATGAATGGGACGGCATTCCTTAATTGCGACTCGCAATTTGCGAGTCGCAATTAAGGAATTTGTAGGAATCGCTATTTTTATAGCGATTCCTACATGCATAGGCTTTTGCAATTCCTTAATTGCGATTCCTTAAAAATCGCAATTAAGGAATCGCAAAAGTCTTTGTTGATGCATGTGCCAGTAAATCCCTCTTTATAAGTTAGTTGAACTGTTTCTTTTAATTTGATCTAGGAGTTCGCACATACAGGGCCCTTTAAAACACCCCAACGTCACTACTCGATGCAAGAAAAACCAATATCTCGTTGGCTGCAGCAGGGGGATTAGGAAAGTCAAAGAAACCACGAGCAGAATTAATCAACCGGGCACGTTCTTAAATTTAATTATCAGGAAACTTGCACCATCACATCTTTATTTCCTCTTTGCCAGTTTACGGAGAACGCCTACAGATTTTATTACAGCTAGTGCGCATGCAGCGAGTGCCTAGCGACCACGGACTTGGAAACAACAGAACATTGATTGCACCACTTGAACTTTGCAATAATTATGCTTACTTTCACTGTTTTAGTCCTTTGAAGTTATATTTGTCAACACCATCTGGTGCCTGCTTTTACATTTTTAGTTGCTGTTCTTTATAAGGACACTTTGGCCCGGATGTACCATGGAACTAACGTTGCTTATAAACGGAGACGTCCATTTGGGGCCATATTGCACTAACATTTCTTGATGACACAAATTGCACTGATGCCAGTAGAATTTTACACCGGCATTTTGGCCATCCTTCCAGTGTAAAATGTCGTCTTAACACCGATCAGTCTGTTAACATATTTGTTGTGTTTGGCAGGCAGCGCACGTGACAGTGTGATTGATGTGTGTAACCCTGAAGAGAAGGGTTATGGGCCATATGCACGAACACGTTTTCCCATAGGCACAGAATGGGTAAAAACCTTTGATACATCTGACCCTATGTGCTTTTCTTCTTCACGCCCTCTGCGGTTTACATTGACTTGAAATAAGTTGTTCGTGCATTGGCTGCAGACAACAGAGCTTGAAATCACAAAGTAGTAATTGTCAATTTCTAATACTGAGCTCTGTTGCCAGCAAAACATGCACTAAGTCAAATTTTTCGAGTTATTAGATGAGCTGATGAACACTATTAAAATGTCATTCAATGCAGCGCAGAATACAAGACATAATACGGCCTGATGTGCAAAATCACACTCGTTTTGGGGAAACTCCATGTAATCCTCCCCCCTAGAAGCTAAGGTTCTTTGATTTATGCCCAGATTTGCTGATGCTTTGCACAAGATGTCAGCTTTGTGAAGCAAACCTGGTGCAAAGAGTTCAGGTGGGATTACTATCCAATGCAAACCCGGATTTGCATGGAAAATTCCTCAAAGTAGCGCAAAGATCTGGGGGCACATATTGGTGATCAGCAACTCACGACAGGAGAGGCAAGCAGGACTCAGGCAGGCCCAGTTGCAGGTCCAGGAAGGTCCAGTGCAGCAGGTCAGCTTGGAAGTTGCAGGTGGGCTCCTGGAATGTGTTTTGTCCCTGTAGCTCAAACAGGAGAGCAATTATTGACGCTTGGAGTCACTCATGATGATAGTAAACAGGTCCAGTCTTCCTGCTCAGACAGCAACGCATTCCTGAATCAGCAGGACAGTCCTCTGGCAGCAAGGCAGTCCTTCTGTAATGTCCACTGGTAAAGGAGTGGGCTGAAAATAGGCTTGGGGGGGTCCAATATTTATACCTGGTGCTAGCCTTTGATGTGGGGTGGATTTCTTACACACCCCACGCCTCTGGTTCTGGAAAGTTCGTCCCCTTCCCCTGTCAAGGCCCCAAGAAGCCTGGGTGGCAAAAGTATGTTGTCAGATTATTTTGTGTTTGTGTGGGGCAGAATCCTTTGAAGTGCAAGTTGGAATGGGTGCAGCTTTTCCAAGTCATCCTGTCCACTCCTATGACCCTTTTGTGTCACTGTCTGAAAATGACAAAAGCATTAGATCTACCTTAGTAAATAGGCCCTTAGTAAATGTGGAAGTACAGAATATATCGAGTAGGGGATATCGAGATACCAAAATATCGTACACATAATATTAAGGATCAAAATATCGACAGATAAGTGTTTTTAGGTAAGTATAGGTTTACTATCCTTAACTGCACATCTACATACTGTGATTATAGCTATGTGTCTACAAGGTACATAGATATTTAAACAAGAAAATTAAGCCTATACTTTCCGATACATACTTTCCTCCTCGATATTTTCTGTTATCTAGATAATCTCTACTTGATATTCCAGAGGCATTAGTCTACCAACAAAGCTGAAGGTCGACAAGCAGTGGTGTTTCCAACTCTGTTGTATACTTGCGCGACATAGACTGTCTACTGGAGTCATGCACAGACGCTCAATCACTTCTACATGTCCTGTCTGCACAAGCTTCTTAGAATCAGATGGCAGGCCAAATGTTGGAGAGCCAGTTTGCCTTCAGTTCATACACTGCTGATGAAAGCCCAGGTCAGATGGGCTAGGCATGTTGTCAGATTGTCAGGAGAGAGCGTCCCTAAACAGCTCTTCAATGGAGAACTCTCTCAGGGAAAGCGCAACCATGGAAGACAAAAGAAGCAGTTCAAAGACATGCTGAAGCCTCCCTGAAGTCCCTCCAGATCAACAACGCTGGGAAACCCTTGCACTGAACCATCCAGCATAGAGCAGACGCATTCACAATGGCTGCCAAACCTCAGAGGCGAGGCTACAGCTGAGGCTCAAGGAAAGGGTAAGGTGGGCAAGTCCAGAGCTGGCCACATATCACCGACAGTGTCATCACATGTCTGCCCGAGGTGTGACAGGAGGTTCAAAGCCCGAATCGGATGGCTCTGTCATCTGCGGAAGAACAGGGCCCAGTCACAACCAATCAATGAGATGTTAAGATCTTCATCGACAATGATGGACGAACATCACTCGATATTCTAGACTACAGACCTTAATAAATAACACCCATGGAATATAAGGTGAATACATGTCAAACGTTTAGAGCTGCGTTTTTGCTCCATTCCTAGGGGCAGATTTACGTTCCCTGGCGCATCCCTGCAAATCAGCAGGGATGCGCCAGGGAAGATGAGTCACGCAAGTTTGCCCTTGCGCCACCGCAGATGCGCCGCATTTACAATGCGGTGCATCGTGGCGCAAGGACAAACAGATGCGTGACGCATCTGCCGGCGTAAGGTTGGCGCAGTGTTGAAGTTGTGTCGCAAGCACGACGCAACTCCAGCACTGTTCCAACCTGGCCTACCCCTAACATGGTGCGTCAGGCCTTACGCCTGCTTGAAGCAGGCGTAAGGATTTGACGCACCAGTGTTGGAAAAGTGACTGTGTGAAATCTTGTAGATTTCACTGCGTCACTTTTCCGAGGCTTTTTTCGACGTAGCGCCCACCCTGCATACATTAAACCTGACGTGGGTTTAATGAGGCGCAGGGCTTTACAACGCGACGCATCTCCCTAGATGCGTCACGTTGTAAATCTGTTGCAGCATGATGCTAACTTTGCGCCGCCGCTGCGTCACAAAAGTGACGCAACGGCGGCGCAAAAGTGGCACAAGTGGCTTGTAAATCTGCCCCAAATGGCCTAAAATCCTTAACAGCAGAACCTCCTCTTTTTAATGGTTCCCCAACCAGTTATTTTTTTCGACTTATCTTTTAACGCAGCCAAACATAAATTAGAGGGAAAAAGTCTCTTGACTCCATCGAACGACGCCACTTTGAAAAAAAAGCTTATTTCGTATATATCTCTGGGTCAAAGCGTAACATTCATGAAAAAGTACAATTAAAGCCTGAGAGGTGTTTTAGATCCTCTTTGTGTGCAGCTCAGCTTATTCCCGCACAAACGTGTTTATCTCAGTAAATGTACTTTTACAGGAGGTGAGCAGCTCCTGAAGCAGAAATGATACTCTCACCATGTACACGAGAATTTTATTTTAACCTTCGGGGCTGAAACCTGCTAATGGATCGCAGGGAAGCTAATGCACATTCACCCTCTGTAATTATGTGAGGCTGAAGGCCTGACTTAAGTGATATATAGCCTCAGGTGGTTGCCTGTGCCTAACGTAAAGGTACACAATATTGTAATAGGTCAAACATCATGACAATGCAGAGCAGCAGGAAGAGACGGAGAATTACTGTATGGTCACAACTCAGACCACAAATGTTCAAAAAGAAAACATTTCATCCTCAATGCCTGGAAAAGCGTCGGAGTCCTTTAAACAGCAAATATTCTACTCTAACAACTATGATGCTTTCCATTACAGACGACCTGAACTCCCATTAATTGTCTTCTTTCATTACAGTTCTCTTTGCTCTCATTTGGGGATCCTGGGAATAGCTTGAGTGGGAGATTTCCGTCTTGACCCTGTGGGGCTTGAGAATGTTCTGTTCTTTCATGGTTAGATGTGATTGGCGGAAGCCCTTTTGGGATGCACCACTCCACCCCCCGCTTCTTTCTCCTGCTCAGGCCTCACTCCAACATCTTCATAATTAGTGAGTCTCAGTGGGGGGTGGGGTCCCAGGTTAAAGGGGTGAGGACTCGGGGTGAAGGATTGTAAGGTACTGGAGGAAGAGATGCAGCTTCTTTTGAATTCTCGTTTCATTTATACAATAGAAGGAGGCGACTAGACCTAGACAGGTGCTGGGTGTGAGACTCACAGATGAGAGGTAGATGACTGTGTCTACTCGCTGCTGATTCAAACTTTCATATTACGTTTTGCACTTATATTTGGCCAGTGCTGTGTTTTGTCTGTACATGTGTGAGAGTACTCTATTAAGCAAGAAGACATTACAGCAGTTTGCAAGTATAAGCTTGTGAAGACAGTGGGACATGTTGCCCATTCCTGAGCCCTCCTGCAGAAAGCACGTGAACAGTAATGGCTAGGTTTGAATGCACACTGTGAGAATTTAGCAGAATGTTTAATCTGCAAGAGAGAGGATATTTATCTGCACTTTCCGTCTGCTGCTCCCACCGTGAGACTAAACAATACAGCATCGCCTGCTGCTAGCAGTTCTATGCCAGCACTCAACTCGTTTCCGCTCCTGTGTCTGCCTGAGCTGCTTACCCTTTGTAGTCAAGTTAAATCTGGTTCACCTGCAGATCAGCTTGAACCAGATGTTTCTTAAGCTGCATGACTCCCTCTTACTATCCTGCTAGAAGTGATCAATCTTTCCTTGTCGTCAGCCCATGTATCCGGTCCTTGAAAGCATGGCAAAGTTATCCCTTTCCTGGAGAAACCATTTTTGGATGCACCCAAACCTGCAAATGTACGCCCTTTCTCTCTTTTGCCTTTTCTTGTGAAGGTAACAAAGAGACATGTCAATTGTATTCTGACAAAGTTCCTGGATGATAACCACATCTTGGATATCTCCCAAAATGGCTTCAGGCCAGGGCACAGCAGGAATCCATTCTCCTCGAGGAACTCCGTTGTGCCCTGAATGAAGGCTGAGCTTCAGCACTGATTCTGCTTGATCTGAGCGCCGCATTTGATACGGTGTCTCATAAAATGTTACTGCAGCACTTACATGACTTTGGCATAGGTGGGGTGGCACTGTCCTGCTTTGCATCTTTTTTATCGGAACGCTCCTTATATGGCACTTCAATCCCTTACAATTCACAACCCCACACTTTACCCCAGGGCTCTGCACTAAGCCCCACCTTGTTCAACATTTATATTCAACCATTCGAAGAGGTTATCAAATCTACCAGGATTGTGCTTATATCCTATGCCGATGGCACTCGGCTTGTGCTCTTCTTCACAGATAATCCCACCCGTGACCGGGCTAACTTCCAAAGAAGATTGCTAGCTGTTCTGGAGTGGATGAGTGCCAATTGCTTTCGCTTGAATAAGAATAAAATGGAAGTTCTTTTACTGGGAAAAGATACCCACTTTTGGACTGAGCACTGGTTGGCCTCCTCCCTCAGGCCCCCTCCTATACCTAAATTCTCCATAAAAAATCTAGGTGTCTTCATGGACCGCACAGTAGCCTTTTAGGCTCAAGCCAAATCAGTTGTTGGCACCTGTTTCGGGCTCTTGAGAAGTCTCAAACCCACCTTCGGTCTTTTCGACATAACACCTGACAAACCGTCATTCAGACAATAAATCAGTATCTGGGGACCAACAAGTCAGTTATTAGAAGACTCCAGCTGACTCAAAATGCTTTAGCCAGGCCGCTATTCTTTCTCCTAAAATGTTTCTCTGTCTCTGGTCTTTTTCACTAACTGCATTGGCTCCCAATGGATAAGCACATCCAATTTAAGACCTTGTATGTTGCTCATCAAGTTCTGCACTCCCATGGGGCCCCTATCCTGTCCATTCTTACAGTCCCTTACCGTCCCTCCCACTCCTTACATTCAGCTGATCTCAATTTTGCCATTGTCCCTCTGAAGACAATGAGTTTTCACTAGGTTCCATTATTTTCCTTACATTCCTCCATTCCTTGCCATCTCGTGACAAAACCCTGCCTACAGCCTACATTTCTGCTGATGCTCAAAACTATCGCATACCCAAGTCCCCCTGTTCTTTGCGGGTAGCCAATTCATCGACAGAAAGCCATGAGACACCTACGCCCTGTGTAAACAAACTCGTTTTTCATCTTCTGCTTCCTGCTTGGTAAACGTCCTTGACACCGTGATCAGGTTATCTGGACAATGGTCTGAATGCCGAGCCTTGATCAGGTTGATTGAACAATGGACTGAATGCCGAGCCTTGATCAGGTTATCAACTACAAACATCGCCCTGATTGAACAATAGACTGAATGCCAAAAGAGTGGGGTAAAATGTATATAAGGCTTGTACGCTGCGGAGTAAAGCAGCAGCCTCCTGGATTTTGTCTCTAACGAGCTTGGGACTCGGTTCCATAGCCCGGGCTATTGTAATAAAGGTGGTTCTCTCTGCAGACAAAGGTTTCCGGGTCTACTTTGTTATATAAGGAGGGCAAAAGTAGACTCGGGTGATTCCCGCACCGCCAAGCCCCCACTCCTCCTTGGGGTGGGCTTTCCTTGGTTCTACAAATGGCGCCCGAACAGGGACACCACGGAGACCTAGGTCTGGCCCGGTGGTCGTGAGAGGGCCCGTGGTGGAAGTCTGACGGAGGTACCCTACCCGAGGGACCATTTTGAGTCAAGTAGACCAGAAGTCTTGCGCACGGTCTTCCCCATCCGGTCTGGCCCACCTGACCGCGTCCCGCTGGTGTCCCCTTTAGTGCGGTTTCTGTCTGGATCTGAACCCGTGCCTGCGTCTGCAGAAGAGAACAACGTTTGCGGGTAAGGGTGGACTGATCATCCACCACTTGTGCTCTGTTTTATGACTGTATTTGAATTTTGCAAAAGCCAAGCCAGTGAGGTGAGTGTTTTTCTCCCACTGTTGTCTGCCTGAAGTAAAAAAATATGCCAGTTAGTAGTAAGTTCCGAAAATTATGTTGTTGCGTATGTACAGAGGACTCCCTTCTGGAGGCTGCCTGCCTGCTTCCTCCAGAAGGAACTCCAAGTTATGAAATGTATGTTAAATATGGGCCATCTGCTATCATGTTTTCTTCTTTATGGGTAAAATATACAAAACAAAGCAATGTTGAATTACAGTGGCCACAGTTTGGCTCCTTCGATCTCCAGGCCCTTTCGAGCCTGGAGGAGCAGCTGCTCCGCAAACGGTCTCGTCAAGCCATGTTTGACGCCACCGCGTTGTGGAGGAAAGAAATAGATCAAAGAATGAGAAAAAAGCAAGCGTTGAACAAAAAGAAAGAGAGGATGTCTATGGCTGATCAGAAAGTCAAAAGTTAATCCTGAAGCACACCCTCATCTTCTTGATGCTTAATTTTGTCACTATTTTCTTCCGTTTAGCGTGCAGAACTCCTGTGCGCCCCGTCCCAAAACAGCGCCAATTATCATGAATCCAAGTTATGGCACGCTGTGTGCGTGTCAAAAGGAGTTGCACAGCAATATGCACATAAGTGAACAGTATTCACGAGTATTCCATGGTTTTGTCAAGTTCATCCATTTTATTCAAAATATCATCATTAGTTTAACCATCACGTCAGGGGCAAAAAGTTTCTATGTTTCTAGCGTTTTCATGCTCTGAGATTGCCCATCCGGGCCTATTCGCAGGCGAGGCAGAAACTTCATGCTTTACAAAAAGTGTAATTTACCCAATGCATTTCGGTCTTCACAACCTTCTTCGGGGGTATCTATGATGTTAAAAATATATATCAATATATTTCTTTCAACTAACAGTACAAATGTAAATTGGTTTGACTATGCAACGTTTACAGCTGCTCCCCTGGTAATATTTATGGCGTTAAAGATATCTGGCCGACGTTTAGACAATGGACGGCCATACAACAAACAGACATGGCCGAGTATATGTGCACATTTAAAATGAAAAGATACAAAGCATTGTTCATGGATACTCCCCGGGGATTGATTGATTTAAAACTAACTATTGCCAAGGGTCATGTTCAGGGAGATGATATGCATGAAGCTCTTGTTACCATGATTGTGTTCAGAGACACAACGGCTTTTCCACCACCTCCGAATGACAAAGCTATGCCTATGAGAGAGACAGCTCCCGTCTTTGTCCCTGCAGTGCCCGCCAATAACCAGGGTGTTGGAGCAGCCCCAGCCCACTGGCGTAGGATGTGGGTGCATGTCCCATGGAAAAAAGCGGATGTTCTTCAATTGAAATCCCAATTACCAGACCCCTGTAAGAATCCGGCTCTTTACTATCAGGAATTAGGTCAGATTGTTTCCTCTGGTGTCCTTACCTTAGAGGATATTGACTTATTATGCGGGTCAGTAGTACCACCCGACATATGGAACAAAATACGCCATGCCAACCATAATGCCGCTTTGCATGGTGACTGGACCGACTTTGAGAGGATGGAGAATGACAGAGAGAGAGGGACTAAGCCTGATCCGGCTATTCTGGCTCTCCCAGGCCATCTGTTGCAACTCATGAAGACCCTTTTGCCCGAAATCTCTGTTAATTGGGATAAGATAAATGCATGTAAACAACGTAAGGATGAGTCTGTTGCTGATTTTTTCACCCGCTTCGAAACTGAGTACAAAAGTCACAGTGGATTGGACCCTAGAGCCCCTGGCTCGGGTTCAGTGTTTATTGATAAATTTGCATATAATTTATTACCGGCTCACTCGGCCCGCCTTAAGAAGGTTGAGAGTACGTGGTCAGCTCAGACTATGGCAGGCATACTTGCCATCTCCCAATATCATGAGAATAGAGAGAATGAAGATAAAGACAAAGAGGTTAGGAAGAACAAGGACCTTAAGATGAAAGTTTTGTTACAACAAGCTTATCCACCCCGGGGACACAATGCTAGAGGCCAAGGTCCGCCTTCGGGCCAGTTCCAGAGGCTGCCCCAGCGCCCCCTTCAGTCTCCTTTACAGAAGTCCATCAGTTCGGCAGGTCCCGTTGATAAGGACCAGTGTGCCTACGGTAAGGCTTATGGCCACTGGGTTAGTGAATGCCCGGTGTTAGCCCAGAATATTCAGTCAGGAAAAACTAGGCCCCGAACCCAAAGGGAAGGAAATGTGGGACCTCCTAGGCAGAGGCGTGCGCCAGACCCTAATGTTCGACCCCGTATGGGTCCGCCTCAGGGTACAGTTAACAGATTTGACAACGGGTATGAGGCCACGAGGACCTACTTTAACGATGATTATGATGAGATCGATGAGACAGGTTTCTACCAGCCATAGGAAAGCCAGAAAAGGGGTAATGTAAGAGTGCCGATTCCTGTGGATCAGCGAGGTCCTTATGTCCGGATGTCAGTTGCAGGGGATAAAAAGAAGTTTCTCCTAGACACCGGGGCTACTAGATCCTCTGTTGCGCACACCTTGATACCGGAGGCACCCCTTTCTGGCTCTCTCAATGTCTCTGTGGGTTTTTCTGGGGTCCCTGTCACTAACCCCGTTTCTAAGCCTCTTCCGCTGGATCTCGGTCCAGCTCATATGGATGCTCCTTTGGTTCTCACGACTGGATGTAGTGAAAATTTGCTGGGTTTGGAATTGTTAAAGGCTTTACATGCTATCATTTCTTGTAGTCCTGATGGCGTGTCCCTTACCATATCAGCAGATTCCTCCGCCACTATGTTTCTCTCTGGACCCCTCCCTCCCGTTCTGCAGGCCTTACCCTCATCACTTTGGGCCACTTCTGACACTGATGTAGGACTTCCGGACATTTCTGAGCATACTGTCCGTATCCAGCAAGGTGCCCAACTGCCCCGGCTTCGCCAGTATCGCCTTCCCCAGGAGGGTGAGGCTGCCCTATTATCTATAATATCAGATCTCATGAAGAATGAAGTGGTTGAGGAGACACGTGGTAATGAGTGTAACAGCCCAATTATTCCAGTCCTTAAAAAATGTATTGATCCCTCTCCCACGGCCCCCAAAATCTATCGCTTTGTCATCGATCTGCGGGCTCTCAACAAAATTAGTGTCTCCCAGTATCCCGTTGTTCCTGATATCACAGCCCTCTTGGCCATGTTCCCAGCGACCGCCACTCATTTTTCTGTTATTGACCTGAAGAATGCGTTTTTCAGCATTCCCATACATCCGGACAGTAGACATCTTTTTGGTTTCTCCCTTGGAGGGCGGAGTTTCCGGTTCTGCCGCGCCCCGCAAGGTTTTACTGAAAGCCCCAGCATCTATAGTCAGGCTCTCAAGAATCAGTTGGAATCCCTGACACGCCCAGCAGGAGCCACTCTGTTGCAATATGTAGATGATCTCTTAATTGCAGCCACTTCTGCTCCACTTTGTGAACAAGCAACAGTACGTCTGCTTCACCACCTTGCCTCCCACAATCATAAGGTTTCCTTGAACAAATTGCAATTTTGTCGAGAGAAAGTGACCTACCTCGGCCACCTCCTCTTGAAGGAGGGAAGACAACTTACCGCTGACCGAGTGGCCCTTATTACCTCCATGCCTCCCCCTTTGACACAGAAACAAGTACATGCCTTTATAGGCCTCACTTCCTATTGCAGACAATGGATCCCTAACTTCTCGGCCATTGTCAAACCTCTTTTAGCTCTCACTACTAAAGATATGCCAGAGAGAGGTTTCCCATGGACAACTGAGCATGCGGCTGCCTTTCAGACACTCAAAGATGCCTTATGTACAGCTCCAGTGTTAGGCACCCCAGACTATGGCAAACTATTTTTTCTTTTTGTCCATGAGACACATGGCTGCGCTTTCGTGGGCTTAACTCAGATTTTTGGTGACAAACATCGCCCTTGTGCTTATTTCTCGACTACACTTGACCCAGTAGCCCGAGCCCTCCCTGGATGTTTACGGGCAACTGCTGCTGCTGCACTTATGGTCCGCCAGAGCGCAGGTATTGTTATGTCTTCACCCTTGACCTTAATGGTCCCACATGCAGTAGATACCTTGCTCAACAACACCAAGACACAACACCTTACCAGTGCACGACTTACAGGTTATGAGCTCACTCTTTTTGCCAGTCACATTGACATTAGGAGATGTAATATTCTAAACCCAGCTACACTACTCCCTACTGAGACACAAGGGAAGGATTCTGACCCTCATGACTGCATATTACGGACTGAAGAAGAGACAAAGGGTTGTGTGGACCTACAAGACACCCCCCTAACAGACGTTGAGGGGACACTATACATAGATGGTTTGTGTCTTAAAAGATCAGATGGAACTACATCTGCTGCATAAGCCCTCACCACTCTTGTTACGGTAGTTGAGACAGGACAAATTCCACAGGCATCGGCCCAAGCGGCTGAATTAATGGCCTTGACACGAGCTTGTGAACTCAGTAAAAACATGACAGTTAATATCTATACGGACAGTCAATACGCCTTTGGGGTGGCTCACAATTTTGGCAGACTCTGGAAAGAAAGAAATGTTCTCACCTCACATGGGACTAGAATACAGCATGGTCCCCTGATACACAGGCTTCCAGACGCCTTGTCGTTACCAAGAAAAGTTGCAGTGATTAAATGTAAAGCCCACCAGAAAGTGACTGATGATGTAGGGGAAGGCAATGCCCTTGCAGACCGAACAGCAAGACAGACTGCTCTAAGTAAATCAGATGGAATGTTTGTGACAGGACCAGCCAGATGGGTGGTGGAAGGAGGAATGGTGGAAAATACTAGTCAGAGTGTGGTCGAGATTCAATCTCATGCCACTGCAAAAGAACTGCACACCTGGGAGGAACATCTGGCAGAGAAGGAGATAGAGGGATGTTGGGTGCGTATATCCGAAGGGAGGCAATGGATGTTACCAGACCGTCATGTCCCCCCGGTTGTCACTATGGCCCATGGCCCTGCCAATATCAGTGCAAAGGGAATATGCAAGTTACTAGAGCCAACGTGGTATAATGAAAAAATACCCCTATATGCTGACCGAGTGGTTAAGTCATGTATGATCTGCCTTATGCACAATCCAGGAAAAGGTACACTTACCCCCGCTGGTGGCTTCTCCCCTCCTACGTTTCCTTTTGAGGCCATCCAGATGGATTATATCCACATGGATTGCACAGCTATTACAACAGCTAAAATTTTGTTGAAAGAATACGTTCCCCGATTTGGGTTGCCCCGTTTGATTTGGAGTGACAATGGCCAACATTTTACAGACAATGTGGTCCAGTTTGTGTGTTCCGAGCTTGGTGTCAGACAAAAGTTTCATGCTGCTAATCACCCCCAGTCAGCCGGTTCGGTGGAGAAATACAATGGCCAAAATAGTGGCGGAAACAGGTGTTACCTGGGTAGATACCCTACCCCTTGCTCTCTTGTCAGTAAGGACAACTGCCCACTCAAGGAGAGGATTATCTCCCTACGAATTGGTATTCGGTAGACCAGCTAATGTATGGGGCATACCAAGGCTAAAGAAATTGTCTGATGTTGAGTTCCCAGTATTGACTGATTACCTATACCAGTTAACCGATTCCTTTCGTACTCTTTATCATCAGGTACACGTTGCTATCCCCGACAAGAACGAAGGCCCGGGTCACACCATTCAACCAGGTGACTGGGTGGTGATCCGCAATTTTCAGCATGCCAAGTGTCTGGAGCCCCGCTGGTCGCACCCCCAACAGGTTCTTCTGGCCACCCGCACTGCTGTAAAAGTCGAAGGAGGAAAGAACTGGATACATGCTACCCACTGTAAGAGGTTGCCTCTCCCCTCCCGTACGACCAATGGATGAAAGAAGGACTGCCGGATTGCGACACAGAAGTAGTACCGACCTTTGTCCCTTTCAGTGATGCTCGGCTTCATTACACCAGTACGGATGCCGAAACTGACCGAATCTTGGGGGGATCCAGTCGTCCCTCCTCTGCGGGATCAGAGGAAGGAACAATAAGCTCTCTTTCCAGACCACTCCATACCTTCTTCCACTCGCTACAACTTAAGACCAAGAAAAGGGGCTGGCCCTTAACTCTGTCTGGTGTCTATAGGCTCTAGGGCTGTGATATCTCCAGCTGAGACTGGTGCTGGTATGCTGGACCAAAGGGACGTCCATAGGACTCTTGGTATCCACATCCAGTGAAGCAACCACCAATCACAGACAGCCGCTAGTGACAACAGGCGGAGCACAATGGCGGCAGTCCGAGGATCTGAAGCGCACAAGAAATATGTCAAACTTCTGAACAATACATTTTTCCTTTCCACGATAGTTATGCTTTTTGCTCTCCTCATCCTGCTGGTTGTGGGATGGCTTCTGTTGCTGACCTCTCCCCCAGCTCCTCTGGCTACGACACCGACACCTGCGGAACATCTCCACGCCGCCTTGTCACCCCATGAACTACCACGACGCCTGGAATTCATGAACAATACTTTTGTACAATTATTGCACCAGCATCAGCTTGTGATTAATACTTCGAACTGTTGGGTATGTGGGCTCATGCCGCACTCTGACACACACTGTCCCCTATTTCGTCTATCCGTTTTCTGTTTTTGGGTCCTGTCTGGCTTGGAGGATGCTCGTCACTGATGCATATATGATCAATGGAACAACAAGCTCCATCATTGGCGATTTTTATGACACTTTCACCCGAAACAGAACAGGCAATATCAGTAATCCTTTCTGCCCTACTACGACATCTGACATCTTGAACATCTCTCGTGCTGAACGCAATGAGATGGTTGTGTTCAACACCTCGAGTAGAATAATCTTTTCTCGCTTTCGGTCCAGACGCAAAGTTCCCACCAAATTGCAGGCTTTCAATGTGATCAGCACGCATGGCTAGGTGTGCCTGAAAGGATTGGGGACCCGGGAGGTAGGAGTCAGTGACTGCGCAATAGTCGGTACACTGAATATTATCTCACCACTACTCCTAATCGCTTCTCCAAATACATATTTTGTTTGTGGACAGTCTGCTTATACCTGGCATCCAGGAAATTGGTCAGGTGTGTGTTATTTGGCCTTTCTTCTTCCCCCTATCTTTACTGCTGTTGGGACGCATCACTTGACTAATCCCCACCTCCTCCATCGTATACCTAGGGGAGTAATTGAAGCCAATGACACTGCAGGACAGGAGGCGGGGGACTTCTTCAAAGGTTTCCTGCCGTTCTTGGGTCCTATGGTCAACAGCCGCAACATACGACACCTTACCCGAGTGGTGGAGGCAACCGTTAATGAAACAGCAGGGGCGTTGGGCAACATCACCGCAGAGCTTCAGGCGGACCGCCTGATGATGCTACAACATCGAATGGTGATTGACATCATCCTTGCTGACCGTGGTGGTGCATGTAAACTGATCGGCTCCAGCTGCTGCATTTACATACCTGATAGCGCTCCATCAGTCTATCAAGCTATCCAACGTCTGCATAAACTTTCCTCTGAGATTCATCAACAGGAAGATGACTGGTCCCTCACGGGCTGGATTTGGGGCCTTCTTTCCAGATGGGGATGGGGGATCCTCATTTTTCTTGCCTTGGGAATAGCAGTCATCATCTTGTTCTGCCTGTGTCTACAGTGCTTGCCTATGCTTTGTGCTATGTGTGCACAGGCCCTTAAAAGTTCCCCGGTCAGTACAGGTGACACCAACGTAAGGATACTGCTTCAACAAGAGATTGGCGACCTAATGCGGATAGACATTTCCTAAAAACATGCTTTGCCACTCAATGGCAAAAGGAGGGGCTGAAGAAAATGAGTTTTCACTAGGTTCCATTATTTTCCTTACATTCCTCCATTCCTTGCCATCTCGTGACAAAACCCTGCCTACAGCCTATATTTCTGCTGACGCTCAAAACTATCGCATACCCAAGTCCCCTTGTTCTTTGCAGGTAGCCAATTCATCGACAGAAAGCCATGAGACACCTACGCCCTGTGTAAACAAACTTGTTTTTCATCTTCTGCTTCCTGCTTGGTAAACGTCCTTGACACCGTGATCAGGTTATCTGGACAATGGTCTGAATGCCGAGCCTTGATCAGGTTGATTGAACAATGGACTGAATGCCGAGCCTTGATCAGGTTATCAACTACAAACACCGCCCTGATTGAACAATGGACTGAATGCCAAAAGAGTGGGGTAAAATGTATATAAGGCTTGTATGCTGCGGAGTAAAGCAGCAGCCTCCTGGGTTTTGTCTCTGACGAGCTTGGGACTCTGTTCCATAGCCCGGGCTATTGTAATAAAGGTGGTTCTCTCTGCAGACGAAGGTTTTCGGGTATACTTTGTTATATAAGGATGGCAAGAGTAGACTCGGGTGATTCCAGCACCGCCAAGCCCCCACACCTCCTTGGGGTGGGCTTTTCTTGGTTCTACACCTCAAGGAAGGAGAGCAAGAGCGGTAGGCTGCTCTTTTTGTGCCAAGACCACTGTTCTCTGGAACTCGTTTCCCCTTTCCCTCAGGAACCCTGAGAACCACCTGCATTTTAGAAAAACCCTGAAGACCTGGAATTTTTCTATCATGGAACTCCTCATTCTATTTCCCACGGTCAGCCTGCAGATACAGTACAACTATCCTTTAGGTCCAATGCTGGGAATCTCCGTTGTTGGAGCAGCTATGTGCTTCATAAAAACTATAACCTAACATCAGTGACAGTTTCTGTAGGGCTGGGATGTTATTCTCTCGGGTTCTTGTTCATAGTCCATCAGGACCATTGTCTATCCTGCTTAGTGACTGATGGTCTGACTAAGGAGACAGTAAACTCCTTAGTTTTAGGGTAGCACAGAGAGTGTTTTCTACAGTCTAGAAACTTTAGCAGTTGATTTAAACACTTCTGGCTCAATCTGCGTATCCAGCCTAAAGGCACATAATCACATCTCCTCTTTCCTACTGGCTGAAGAGGTGTTTGACTTACCTGTAGGTCTATTATTAGATGTGAAACCCAATGACATGGTCAGATGGTTGGGAAAACTTTCGGGAATAAATAATTTGGAAGGCAGACCTTGGGGGTATTATGTAAGAAAATGTATATATCTCACTCTATGTAAAGTGGGCTCCAAGAAAGGGGAATAATGAGGTGCAGCAAATATGTTTCTCTTGAGGCAGTTGTAAGAAGTTGGGTTATTAATTGAAAGGGATGACAGCCCCACTAAAATATTAAACAATATCCTAGTGAACTACAAAAGTTACTCAATAAGGAAAACCCTCTGGTAGTTTGACACAAAAGCAGTCAGGCTTAACTTGGAGGCAATGTGCAAAGTATGTATGCAGCACTCAAACAGCAATAAAGTGAAAGCACAACACAAGAACAATCCCAAACAAATTTAGAAAAATACAGATTTCAATAAAATGACACCAAAGTAGTTAAGATCTTATAAGTAGAACTGAAGTTATGAGCTTTTAGAATTTCTAATGAAAATCTCTGCAAAAGCACAACACGCAAACTTCTGTTATCTTGTTGCCCTGGAACGAAATATGTCACAAATTCAGGCAGTAAATACGTGGATCACTTCCTACGTCCCATTGTGTGTGGTCTAAAATCCTTTGTGAGAGATTCTGCTCACATTATTTCCCTCTTTGAAGGGAAGATGTTCTGTGAAGAGACTCAGTGTCTGGTTACTCTGGACATTGAGTCTCTTTACACGAACATACCACAAGAGGACACAGTGAATGTGATACGTGATGTCCTTGAGGATCAAGATCTAGGTGGTGCCAACGGTGACTTATTTGTAAGGTGTGTTAGATTAATTTTGAAGAATGACATCTTCCTGTTCAAAGATGAGTATTTAAAGCAGCTGAAGGGGACCAGCATGGGGGCCACTTATGCCCCCAGTCTGGCCTCCCTGTATGTAGGGCAGTTCGAAGCCAAACACCTCTACAATGAGGTGGCCCCTTTCTATGAGAATTTAGCGGGCTGGTACCGCTACATTGATGATAACTTCTTCATCTGAAAAGGGGCCACGGAAGAATTAGAGGAATTCCTTATTTGGTTGAACTTCGGCGACCCTAATCTTAGATTTACATCACACTACAGTAAAACCAAGGTTGATTTTCTTGATATTTCGATTAAGGATGCGAATGGATTTCTAGAAGTGGAGTCGTTTACAAAGCCTATGGCTAAAAAGACTCTTCTCCACTTTTCAAGTTTTCATCCTAAATCACAGAGGGATAGCATTCCCTTTAGCCAATTTCTCCGGTTAAGGAGGAATTGCTCTGATCTGCAAGATTTCTACAAACATGCTGAGGAATTGAAGCGTAAATTTAGAGACAGAGGCTACCCTAAAAAACTCCTATCACATTCCCTAAAGCGTGCCAGGTTTTATGACCGTGATGTGTTGGTTAATAAACCTGCCTGCAAGAAAGAACCACCCAACAAGGTGGTGTTTGTGAGTAAATTCTCTAATCTCAGTAATCAGATTAAAAATATAGTTAAAAGGAATTGGCACATATTGAACCACGATGAAGACGTTAAATTAGAGAGACCATTGTATGCATTCAAAAAGAATAAAAATTTAAGAGATATGCTAGTGCATACGTATCGTGAGGATAATTTGGACACTCAGAGGACAATTGTTAACACCCCAGCAATTGGTAATGTCAGATGTGGTACATGCAACATATGCCCCCAATGCCTACAAACAAAATAAATCACACACAATGGTTGCACTATTAGATCAACGACTCTCAATAACTGTAGGAGCAAGAATGCCATTTATCTCCTATTGTGCCCTTGTGGTTTGGGCTATGTGGGGGAGACTGGCAGAGAGGTACGTACCAGATTCCAAGAACATAGGTCTGCTATAAAAACAAAAAAACTTACGGCACCTCTCGTGCCTCATTTTTTGGAATTTGGCCATGGAGAAAATGATTTCCTCTGGTTCATTCTGGAGAGGGTCAAGTTAGATAGGAGAGGTGGAAATATCCATTCTAAACGTAAAGCGCGTGAACAATGGTATATCTCCCACCTCAACACTGCACGAAAAGGGTTAAACTCGAGGGAGGAATGGGAACGCCTCCTAGGGGCTAGATAGCTGATAAGGTTTTTGCCCTTGTTATGTCTCTGTTATCTGTACACAACAGTGAATGAGAATAGACTCAAGATCTTAGAGGCTGGTGGGTTCTGCGCTTTATTTGCGTAGGTAGTAGGACCCTTTTAGGAATATATGGGGCTTAGTAGTGATATAATGTAGGCATCATGTGAGTAAACCAAGGAAAGCTATACTCGTTTTCCATTACCTGTCTGTAATAGTAAGTGGCATCGCCTTTAAGATCTGTACTTATTAGGAGTAGGGATAGGGTTCCTCCCTGCTTTGTTACATGCTCTCCTTTGAGCAAAGCAGTGATGCAAGAAGGGTCCGTATTTGACCTTTGTGTACAGTGGGAAGTAGCCTGTATATTTAGCTCAGTGAGGGGTTCTTTGAATATATCTCATGGCCGCAAATATATGTGCATGCTTTTAATCTTTTTAGCATGTTTTTCAATATTCCTGATGTATTTAGCATAAAATGTATATTTTCTAAATACACCAGCTGAAGGAATGAAAGTGCACCTATAGACTCATAAGTATACTCCTAAGATGGCGGATAGTTTACCCCATCTGGGTTCAGCAAGAAAGTCATGCCTTCACCAGAAGTGGTTTTTAGCTTCCGGGTGATGGGCGGAGTGTCGGTGCCTATTTAAGGTTTAGCGCGTCTGCGATCTGGTTTGATATGATACCGACCGGAGGAAGATAACTCGCGGGTTACCAGAAGCTGGATACAGGTACGTGTGTTCGCACTGCCCCGGAGGCTGGAGAGCACCGTTACAGTTGGTAGAATATAATTATGGCAGATATAACTATGTCGCCTTCTTTTCTGTTATTCTACAGATCTCGTTTTTTGGGACTGTTTTTAATTCTACTTTGCGGGTGTAAATCGGACCGCTTTAAGAAAGTTATTTCAATATTTAAGGTAATTTGGGACCCCCTTGCCCGGGTATATGTATTTAGGTATTGAATGGGAGGCGAGTCTAGTGACGGGTTTAGCTGGGTGGTATGTTTTGAATCCCCGGCCCATACATGCTGATAGGTTCATAGGACAGGACCTGTTTGCATGCCCACTTCCCATGGCAGCGCTGTTTTTCACTCTTTAGAGGAAAGCTGTAACCTATTCATTTGATGTGGGGCTTGCGTGTGACTTGAGCTACACTTGCTTCATACAGAGGCATGAGTTGATTGTAACACATGCTTGATTGTGAGCCTGATTAATGTAGGCTCTAATAAGTACTATCTCCTTTCAGATTCCATTCCATCCATTATCCATGGAGTATCATATTTAAGTGTATTGACCGCCCTATGTATAGCAGGGATCTGCATATAATACCTGCTTAAGGTAACTACAGGTGGGTTTAGCACAATCAAGAAACTGAGTGTATTTGTATATATGGCTATTTTGGGTAATCCACTTTTTCTCACATGCAGGCACATATTTGTTCGAGTTCAGTATTTGGGAGGACCGTACTTAAGTAGACTGACGGCCTAACGTGTAGTGATACATTGCATATCACACTTGTCTAAGGTAATTCAGGCAAGAGACTGGATGTAAACCCATAAAAAGTTTAGTGGGGTGATGTTATTTTCCTTATATGCAGGCACACGTTGTCTCGAACACGAGGTGGCAGGTCTGGTCCGGAGACATGTGTCTGTACTGGATAAACAGGTAGATGGACCAGCCCGGTCTGCAATTTTAATATAAAATCTAGATAGTTGCCTGTCATTGTGAACTACAATAGGGAGGCTTGTTGGCCCTCCTAGTACTTGATGATGGGATTCTTTTAGCCCTCCATTAATTTCAAGGAGTACGTGCTATGTATGGATGTTCTTTGGTAGAATGATATATAAGTAGAGACTAATTTCCTGATAGCTAAGATGTTTTCAACCGGCTTTTAGGTTTATAAGCTGTGCTCTATATGGTCAGTATAAGGTTTGTGTGTGTGAGCCTCATTCTTATCACCAGTGTGTTGAGCCTTGGACACTAGGATGTTGTATAAAATGTGATTGGGATTTGTTGGATTTTATCAACTAGGTATTGAGGTTTTTTCAATATTTTCCACATGTTCATTTACTTTTTATTTTTTACAGATTGTTGACATTGTGATTGGGACTTTATGTCATTTTCATGAAGAAGGTGATGGCTGTGTATTAGTGCCCACCGAAACGCGTCGATGCTCATTGAAGAGGAACCTGCGTAAAATCTGTGATGACAATTGTTTCTGATAAATGCACTTGGATAAATACCCATTGTGGTCACAATTGATCAAGTCTTGATTTAGTGGTTTCATCTCTGGCAATAGGATCTATTTTTCCTCTCTGTGTTCCCAATTTTTTTAATATTTTGAATTGCACTGTGTATTAATGCACTTGGTTTTAATGTCTTGTGTGTTTCTCTGATGTTTTTAAATCTCTTTGCACAGTTCCTGAGATTGTTAGCCTTTTTATGACATTTTCTGTGTTCTGTGATTTATGTGGTACCTAAGATTCGTGAATAAATGTGAAAAATTCTTTTAGATTGTTTTTTGATCATATCCTTTTTGTCCATTCTCACTCTACTGGTGTGAGGCTGCTTGTGTATAAATGGTGTGTGAAGTGTGAATTTATCCAAGGGGGTTCCCTTCGTGACTAAAGACACAAGTTCAGGCTGGCCATGATGGAGCGTGTGCCAGGTACAGGACCAGATTCGAACTGAAAGGGCCAGGTCCATAAGTTTTAGATCTGTTCTACAGTCACAATCTAATGGTTCTTTTTTCGCAGCTTGAAAGTGTAAAGGGGAGAAAAGTTGTTAGGGAAACAGTCAATTAGTCAAAAATTTCCTTTGATACATAATAACTCACGCACAACTATTTCAGGTTAGTTAATTCATTACAAACCCAAAAATAACTGAACAAAGAGACTCCGCAACATGAGAGTATATAATACTTAACACAAAGCACCACCACGGCTGACCACTGGTTCTGCACCTCAATCTTGGTGTATACAAAAAACATTTTACAAATCCTGTGCACAATTCTTCCAGAAATCCGCCGCAGAAGGACTTCACTGATTCACAGTTGGAAAGACTTTTTTAACGAAAGAGGAAGGTGCACCAGTAAGAAGTCCAAACATGATAGAAAGTCCTTTACGTTTCTTTAATTCTTGTAAGTATTCTTAAAAACAGACATCAGCCAACGCGTTTCGTTCTAAAAGATAAGAACTTCTTCAGGGCTGAAACAAGTAACAAACAAATATACAGACATCACTACATTTAAATTAAACATATATAGTCATACACAATATTGTAAACAACAATAAACACATAGGACCATTTTTAGCGACTTTGATGTATACACAAACATTGACACAATACATATATATATATATACAAATATACATCAGACCACTGCACTATAAAAACATGAAAATACATTCAAATATCATGAATAGTATAAAATCCGATAGAAAACATTAATTCAAAAGAAGAACTCCCATATGTTTCTATTTTTCAGAGTGTATACAGTAGAATCGATATCCATAGGATTAATTGGTGTGCGGTCTATCAAATATACCCCAAGGATAAGAATTAAAAATGAGGGGAAGTTAATATCAAAGGAATCTCACCTCTACTTTGACGATGTGGGAAACCTGCGATTGTCAATCTGGTTCCGCACGATCAATAGATCAATATTTATCACACGATTCAGTGTAGAATTCAACAATATGAATACAAACGAATAATAAAGATGTCTTTCACCGATCTAACAAGTAGTGATCAAAAAAAAAAGAGAGTTTCTAATGAACCAAAACGTAAAAACAAACATAGAAAACCACAATAAAGTTTACTTGAAGGTATTCAACAACATTGTTGTCAATAAACAACAAAGAATCATGAGCAACGAGACTGACCTACGTTATGTCAAAATACATAAACGGCGACTAAATTATATAAAACATTCCAAATATTTGTATGTTATGCAAAAAATTGTCCACTTAATTTGAGCATGTTATAGGCATACTGAACCATTGGCTCAGATAATATCTCACCTAAATCGTTTTGGAAGTTCAGTTGAAAAATATAAGTACTACCATCGGTATGGAATACGAATGTGTCCTTCTAGTCAAGACGCCAAGTGGCATAGGTCTTAGTAGTGTATGAACATTCTCACGCACTACAAAGTAAACAAAGCAAGAGGAAAAAGATAAACGAAGGAAAAGCACAAGAAAGTAGAAAAACAGCAACAAACGAAAGAACAGAAAAATAATAATACTCATACTTAAATAAATAATAATAAGTATGAAAGTTTCAATATCCACAATGCTGATAATCTCAATTGGTATAAATCCTCCTGAGGTGTGATATAAACTTATCTCCAAATGCTCCAGTAGCACTTGATCACAGGAAAGTATCAAAACATAAAAACACTTCTACCTCTCAGTCCTATCAACGTTAATAATCTCGAATAGCAATAATCGTCTTCAAGTATGATATAAGCCTGTCTCCAAACATTGCTAATGCGCCAAATCTTAGACCAAAGTAAAGACTTAAGAATCTTTCTGCCTATTAATCCGCATTAGTATCTTGCCAGAAAAGCGGGATGCAAGTAAAATAAACAAAATTACCGAGAATAAAATCCAAGGAAGATCAATAAATGCCTACTATCCGTGATACAGACAATAACCAGCTTACCATTTCCAAATGCGGAAAGCGGAGTGAAGAGTAACGGGGTCAGACAGCACACCTGTATTTACACAGGTTACCGCGAAACCGCTATTTAAATCAATCACCGGACATGAGGTGACGCCTCCCAAACTAGTTTGAGGAGGAGCATGTAAACACAGACGCCATATTTAAATGTCGTATGAGGCAAGCGTCGATGTATGTAAAGCATCGAAAAGCGGCTTGGAATATGAAAAACCGAAACGGTAATACTCAAAAATTATACAAAATTATCACTAAAATATTACGTCCTGCCTATGAAAAAGAAAAGAAACATCCTAATATACTGCGAACAGATATATATATATATATATCTGATGTCCCATATATGTCCAGGGCTCAAAGGGATAACTAAACCTCGTCACAATATTCAAGGTAAATCGCGAAGCCCAACCAATAATAATAAGCCGAATATTTGGAAGTATATAGCGTTAGGTCGAGCGCAATGCCCCATATTTGAATAATGTAAGCAGCGGACAATTTGGCATATGTAACATCCAAAATGCACACAGATGTAATGTATCCAAAACTGGAAGAGCAAAGTAGATGTTATATATATTTTAATAGAAAGGAGGTAATATATTCCCACCTATATTAAAGAGATGGATGAGTTTCTAAAGAAACAATATTTATACCGCATCCCAAATGTATACCAGAAGGAGATAAACGAACAAAGCAAAAGTAAGGACAACTGACAAGAGGCCATCACAGATATTATAAAATAAGTCCTGATCAAAACAAAAATTATTGAAAGAATAGAAGTATGGATATGCATATTATATATGGACAATACCTGCATAAGTCCATGAGACGAAAAGTAAACATAACACAAACTACTGAATATAGAAGCCAATATATAGCCATATTTATGAAGAAATATATATATAGACCAAGTGAAAAAGCAAAAAATATGAAGAGCGAAAAAGCCTGATGTTAGTAAACCAATATTACACTACGGACATACATAAAAGAAAAAGTAAAATTAAAAAATGTGTGTAAAGAACGAGTCAAAATGATATAAACCAATCCCAAAACATATCCAGATGATTAAATACGGATTTTAATAATGACAGTGTATCGACACAAATATAAGTTGGAGACTCAGCTTGGAGAAAAATTATACAGTTCAATCATCATAAAAAATAATGCATCTCAGTATCGGAATTATGTCCCAAGGTGACAGCTCGTAGACGACAAATCCATTTAGATTCACATTGTCTCAGTATCAATTCTCTATTCTGTCCTCTTTTGCCTACAGGAATATGTTCAATTCCATGGAACCAAAAAGAAGGGCAGTCTGTATGTTTAATCCTGTAATGCTCAGTAATGGGATATCTTGTATCATTATTTAATAGGGCTCTCCTATGTTCTTGTATACGTGTTTTTAAGGGGCGAATGGTACTACCCACGTAGATGATGTCGCAATCACATCCCAGGATATATACAACATGGGTAGTATTACAATTGATGAATTGGTTAATGTTAAATGTTCGTATACAATTGTAAGAAAAAGTTTTAGTTTTATTCTTACCCATGGGACAAACATTACAGCTACCACAGACAAAAAATCCTTTAGGTTTTTTTGGGAGCCAAGTACCACTTGTTTGTGGAGTGGTAATATAACTGGGACACAGTTCATTTCTCAAAGAAACGCCTTTTTTGTATGTAACACTAGGCATTATGGAGATACAGTCTTTGAGTCCATCAACGGAAGTCAAAAGATGCCAATTCTTCCTTAGAGCTTTAAAAATACCATCACTATGTGTAGTATATTGAGTAATAAATCTTGCCATGTTATTAGATTTATCACTGATTCTGGATTTGTCAAGTAGTGTCGCATCCCTGGAGGAGGACAAGATTCTTTTTTCAGCGTTATCTAGAGTCTTCTTATTGTATCCTCTGGCTTGAAATCTTTTTTTGGTTTCACTGACATTTGAGAGAAAATTATTCTCCTCACTGCAATTCCTTCTAATGCGTACAAATTCCCCAAAGGGGATGTTGTTGATTACTGAACTTGCATGGGCACTAGAAGCATGTAAAACTGAATTGCATGCAGTCTCCTTTCTGTAGAGTTTACTTTGGATCTTATCATTTTCAACATAAAAGTTGATATCAAGGAAATTAATACTATTGTTATGATAGGACATAGTTAGTTTTACATTAAACACATTATCATTTAGATATGTGTGATATTGTTCCAATTTCTCAACAGAACCGGACCAAAGACAGATGATATCGTCTATGTACCTCCCCCAGAATACAATGTATTCGGTCCAGGGGGAGGCACATCGGGCCCAGGCATGCTCCTTCTCGTACCACCCCATAAAGAGGCAGGCGTACGAAGGAGCAAACCTGGAACCCATCGCAGCGCCCTTGATCTGCTGATACCAGTGGTTATCATGTAGAAAAAAGTTGTTCATGAGTATAATATTGACCATCTCAATGACCATCTCATTATGTTCGTAATACTCAGCACCTTCCCAGTCCAAAAAAGAGCGAAGTGCCATTATACCAAATTTTTGGTCAATACACGTGTAAAGACTTTCAACATCAAATGTTACAAAAAGCAATTCCTCAGACCATTGGAAGTCTTTGAGTTTGACAAGAATGTCTTTACTATCCTTGACATAAGATGGTAAGTCTAATACATATTTGCGTATTTGAAGATCTACAAAGTGTGAGAGTTTTTCTGTGGGTGAACCAATCCCCGAAATAATAGGTCTTCCTGCGACATCATCTACGTGGGTAGTACCATTCGCCCCTTAAAAACACGTATACAAGAACATAGGAGAGCCCTATTAAATAATGATACAAGATATCCCATTACTGAGCATTACAGGATTAAACATACAGACTGCCCTTCTTTTTGGTTCCATGGAATTGAACATATTCCTGTAGGCAAAAGAGGACAGAATAGAGAATTGATACTGAGACAATGTGAATCTAAATGGATTTGTCGTCTACGAGCTGTCACCTTGGGACATAATTCCGATACTGAGATGCATTATTTTTTATGATGATTGAACTGTTTAATTTTTCTCCAAGCTGAGTCTCCAACTTATATTTGTGTCGATACACTGTCATTATTAATATCCGTATTTAATCATCTGGATATGTTTTGGGATTGGTTTATATCATTTTGACTCGTTCTTTACACACATTTTTTAATTTTACTTTTTCTTTTATGTATGTCCGTAGTGTAATATTGGTTTACTAACATCAGGCTTTTTCGCTCTTCATATTTTTTGCTTTTTCACTTGGTCTATATATATATTTCTTCATAAATATGGCTATATATTGGCTTCTATATTCAGTAGTTTGTGTTATGTTTACTTTTCGTCTCATGGACTTATGCAGGTATTGTCCATATATAATATGCATATCCATACTTCTATTCTTTCAATAATTTTTGTTTTGATCAGGACTTATTTTATAATATCTGTGATGGCCTCTTGTCAGTTGTCCTTACTTTTGCTTTGTTCGTTTATCTCCTTCTGGTATACATTTGGGATGCGGTATAAATATTGTTTCTTTAGAAACTCATCCATCTCTTTAATATAGGTGGGAATATATTACCTCCTTTCTATTAAAATATATATAACATCTACTTTGCTCTTCCAGTTTTGGATACATTACATCTGTGTGCATTTTGGATGTTACATATGCCAAATTGTCCGCTGCTTACATTATTCAAATATGGGGCATTGCGCTCGACCTAACGCTATATACTTCCAAATATTCGGCTTATTATTATTGGTTGGGCTTCGCGATTTACCTTGAATATTGTGACGAGGTTTAGTTATCCCTTTGAGCCCTGGACATATATGGGACATCAGATATATATATATATATATATCTGTTCGCAGTATATTAGGATGTTTCTTTTCTTTTTCATAGGCAGGACGTAATATTTTAGTGATAATTTTGTATAATTTTTGAGTATTACCGTTTCGGTTTTTCATATTCCAAGCCGCTTTTCGATGCTTTACATACATCGACGCTTGCCTCATACGACATTCAAATATGGCGTCTGTGTTTACATGCTCCTCCTCAAACTAGTTTGGGAGGCGTCACCTCATTTCCGGTGATTGATTTAAATAGCGGTTTCGCGGTAACCTGTGTAAATACAGGTGTGCTGTCTGACCCCGTTACTCTTCACTCCGCTTTCCGCATTTGGAAATGGTAAGCTGGTTATTGTCTGTATCACGGATAGTAGGCATTTATGGATCTTCCTTGGATTTTATTCTCGGTAATTTTGTTTATTTTACTTGCATCCCGCTTTTCTGGCAAGATACTAATGCGAATTAATAGGCAGAAAGATTCTTAAGTCTTTACTTTGGTCTAAGATTTGGCGCATTAGCAATGTTTGGAGACAGGCTTATATCATACTTGAAGACGATTATTGCTATTCGAGATTATTAACGTTGATAGGACTGAGAGGTAGAAGTGTTTTTATGTTTTGATACTTTCCTGTGATCAAGTGCTACTGGAGCATTTGGAGATAAGTTTATATCACACCTCAGGAGGATTTATACCAATTGAGATTATCAGCATTGTGGATATTGAAACTTTCATACTTATTATTATTTATTTAAGTATGAGTATTATTATTTTTCTGTTCTTTCGTTTGTTGCTGTTTTTCTACTTTCTTGTGCTTTTCCTTCGTTTATCTTTTTCCTCTTGCTTTGTTTACTTTGTAGTGCGTGAGAATGTTCATACACTACTAAGACCTATGCCACTTGGCGTCTTGACTAGAAGGACACATTCGTATTCCATACCGATGGTAGTACTTATATTTTTCAACTGAACTTCCAAAACGATTTAGGTGAGATAATATCTGAGCCAATGGTTCAGTATGCCTATAACATGCTCAAATTAAGTGGACAATGTTTTGCATAACATACAAATATTTGGAATGTTTTATATAATTTAGTCGCCGTTTATGTATTTTGACATAACGTAGGTCAGTCTCGTTGCTCATGATTCTTTGTTGTTTATTGACAACAATGTTGTTGAATACCTTCAAGTAAACTTTATTGTGGTTGTCTATGTTTGTTTTTACGTTTTGGTTCATTAGAAACTCTCTTTTTTTATCACTACTTGTTAGATCGGTGAAAGACATCTTTATTATTCGTTTGTATTCATATTGTTGAATTCTACACTGAATCGTGTGATAAATATTGATCTATTGATCGTGCGGAACCAGATTGACAATCGCAGGTTTCCCACATCGTCAAAGTAGAGGTGAGATTCCTTTGATATTAACTTCCCCTCATTTTTAATTCTTATCCTTGGGGTATATTTGATAGACCGCACACCAATTAATCCTATGGATATCGATTCTACTGTATACACTCTGAAAAATAGAAACATATGGGAGTTCTTCTTTTGAATTAATGTTTTCTATCGAATTTTATACTATTCATGATATTTGAATGTATTTTCATGTTTTTATAGTGCAGTGGTCTGATGTATATTTGTATATATATATATATGTATTGTGTCAATGTTTGTGTATACATCAAAGTCGCTAAAAATGGTCCTATGTGTTTATTGTTGTTTACAATATTGTGTATGACTATATATGTTTAATTTAAATGTAGTGATGTCTGTATATTTGTTTGTTACTTGTTTCAGCCCTGAAGAAGTTCTTATCTTTTAGAACGAAACGCGTTGGCTGATGTCTGTTTTTAAGAATACTTACAAGAATTAAAGAAACGTAAAGGACTTTCTATCATGTTTGGACTTCTTACTGGTGCACCTTCCTCTTTCGTTAAAAAAATGAGAGTATATAAGTACAGAGGAATCAGCATAAAGCCGAATCCACGCATCTAGTTTAGACGGCGCAACATAAACAATACGATTAATTCAAGACATAAGATACAGAAAATCAGGAAGCATGAATCCAAATTTCCCTACATCAAAGGTTGGTGAGTAAAAAGCATTAATATGTCCCTTCTTTAGCACTGAGGTGACATCCCTAACTAACCATTCTCAGAGGGAAGGATAAAAGATGAAATTACGTGGAGTCTCCCTAAAAAGTCACTCCACGATCAATGGTTCAAGTAGCATAAAGCTACCAAAGACAGAGCTTGTTCTCGGATGCTCTCTCTCTGAAGAAAAGGAAGAAGTGGCACACTATCCCTAACTTCAACAAGTCATCCGTAGATGGCATTCACAGGGTGCAGTGCAAGTCCAGACATCTGCCCTGGGTACAATCCTGAAGGTGATTTTCCACAGCACAACGGTGCATCTTCCTTAATACAATTAGTCCTTGGTTCCCAGGCCTTCTCCTGTGTGAAGAACAACAACCTTCCTTTTTTCGGCTCAAACCACACAATTGTCACTTCTTCTCTCCTGGCCTAACTAGTAAAACAAAGACATTATTCTATCTAGTGAGAGCGCTTCTTTCACCTGCAACACAAAGGTGCCGATTCCGATCCTGGAAAAATATTCCCCGTACGAATCGTATCTGGATTTTTTTCCGTACGAATCGTACAAGTCCCGTACAAACTGGCAAGTACGATTTGTATGTGAAAAAGTCCATACGAATCGCATTGGGTAAATTCCCCGACACGTCCTCGGGTCGGGAAAAGTGTCCGACACGTCCCCGGACAGTTTTACATACGAATCGGAAAACTGAAGTCCGAGCGCGCAAGTACGATCCGTACCGTCCGTCCGATTGTACAACGTATGGAAAAAAGACCGTCCGGAGCGAACTCCTATACCAACCATGGAGACGTCCAAACAGGTGCCCGGTACGCGCCGAACACCCCCCCAGCCCCCCGTATGTACGCGCCGTTCCCCCCCAGCCCCGGTATGTACGCGCCGTCCCCCCCCAGCCCCCGTATGTACGCGCCGTCCCCCCCAGCCCCCGTATGTACACGCCGTCCCCCCACCCCACCTCTGTATGTACGGAGCGTACCCCCACCCCTACACGGGTGGGGTGGGGGTATGCTCCGTACATACACGGGTGGGGGTTCGCTCCGTACATACACGGGTGGGGTGGGGGTACGCTCCGTACATAGTCGGGTGGGGGTATGCTCCGTACATACACGGGTGGGGTGGGGGTACGCTCCGTACATACACGGGTTGGGGTACGCTCCGTACATACACGGGTGGGGTGGGGGTAGGCTCCATACATAGTCGGGTGGGGGTACGCTCCGTACATACACGGGTGGGGTGGGGGGACAGCACGTACATACGGGGGCTGGGGGGGGACGGCACGTACATACGGGGGCTGGGGGGGGTTTACAGCGCATACCGGGCCCCCTATTCCGCTCGCATCGCGGCGTACTTGGCTTTTCCGGCACTTTTTGGGTGCCGTAAAAATATTGCCCTCCGGACTGCTGCCGGTACGAATCATACTTGCTGGTACGTAAAAACATGCCTAACTCTGTCCGGACGTCACGTCCGGGGTGTCCCGGATCACATTCGTGTGTATTTTACTGTCGGTCGATGTTTTTTCCGACTTGTACGGAAATGGTGTTTCCGTACGAATCGTACTTGCAAGTTTGTAGGGTTTTTTTCCCGGGTACGAGTCGGACGGAGAAAACGCTCCGACCGACGGTTCGTACCCGGTTTTTCCAGGATCGGTATCTACACCAAAACGTGAGAAAGAAACTCTTTCACAGCACACATGAAATTTAAACTGTTACTTCCAAAACGAGAGTCTCAGAGACTTGCATTCCAGGCCTACGAAATTCAGCTAACATAAGAAAGCATCATATAAGCGTTTGCAAAATGGCATAAAGTTAGGGCACTTTCAACTAATGCATTTACGTATGAAATGACCTGATCAATAAGCATACTTATGCTTAAACGGTGATCAATTACACAACACAGGTTTTTCATAATAATGATTTTTGCTAATTACATTCATTTTCTACGTTGATTCTTCATGTTACTTTTTATGTGCCTAAAATACATCACTTTTCATGTTAATACATTTCACAATTATAACACCTCACGTTAATACAACAAATGAGTATATGCAGGTATGATCTAAACGTGATGATGATGCACCCCTACAAATGAGATAATATCTCTGCTCTATGAGAACCACTGTGAGTTGTACCATTTTGTTCTTGTTACAAGATCTGTGCAGCCTGGGACTGCAAGGCTCTGAGTTTCTCGCCTTCTGATCTGGTGAAGCTCTTAGGGACTCAGCACTGCGGGGATCTGCATTGGTCGACATTAAATCTGTTGATGCCTCCAGGTACGAGCTACATGGCTTTGCTGGGCTTGGCGTCACTCTTCATCTCAGTGCGGTTCTGGTAAAGCTGTGATCATGAGCTGTGTAGTGCTGTGATGTGAGCTCCCGCGGTGGTCGGCACCACACTTCATTAGTTCTAGTGAAACTGCTGATCAGGAGCTGCAAGGTGCTGTGATGTGAGGTCCTGACTCCAGCCCAGGGCCAGGACCTTGTGGACAGCACTTGGGGGTTTAACACTCATTCCCACAGAGGTGGCAGAAGGGACCAGGTCAGATCTAGCTGGGTCTGATCAGCGGGGATGCAAAAGTGGCACCTGGAAGCTTGTTTTGTCCCTGTAGCTCAAACAGGAAGGCAGCCAACATACCCTTGGAGTCACTTCTGGGGAGCCTGGGTTCAAGGCAAGCAGATCCAGTCTTTCTTCTTCAAACAGCAGGACATACCTTCTTCTAAATCTTCCACAGATCCAAGCCTGTGGGTGGGGGATTCCTACTTTGTCTAACCTTTCCTGCTTCATGGGTTTGGATACAAACTGTCTATGGTAACAAAGGGTAGGCAGGTCTAGGTATGAACTGCATTTGTCAGTGGCAGGCAGCCCTTATAAGCCAGAAGGGGATAGGCAAGCATTGAGGCTACCATTTGAAGCTCAGAAAGGGCTGAGTACAACCCACCAGGACATCTTGTTTAGGAGAGCAACACCTTGCCCCACACCCAAGGACCTTTTGCTCCATGTCTGAAGGAAATACACAAAGCTCCACAGGAGAGCCATTCACAGTGATGACCTTGAACACTAGCAGTAAGGCACTGTTGGTTTAGGCAAAAAAATGCCAACTTTCTAAAAGTGGCATTTACAGAATAATAAAGTAATATCTAACTTTAAATTACAATTAATTTAAGTGGAAGCAGAATTTCACTATCTGCTCCCAAAATGAAGTCATTACTTATTAAGTGTAATAAGATACCCTGTGTAAGTCTATGGGAGAGATAGCCTTTCAATAGTTGAAGACACCTTTATGCAAAGTGGCTCAATTCATGTTTATGCCACAGTCTCTGCCAGTATACCAAAAATCTTAAATTGCCCTTTGCGAATGGTTGCTTCATTCCCCAGTACAAATACAGCAGGAGAAGTGGTGTACTTTGGGAGAGATCACTCAAGGAACCCACACATTTATTTTTAAGTGTGGTTAGATCATTTAACTTGTAAGCACCCCACGGTTCATCCCCATATAGTGAGCCACCCATGGCTTTAACGTTATAGATCGGCAGTTCGGGGACATTGATCTAGATGTTGTTGATTTAAAAATCTTTAATATACCAGAAATGTTCTACTGGAGTCTTAATCCACTCTTGCTAATATGCTTTGCCCAGTGCATGCTATCTGTTAGTTGGATGGCCAAATAATCAAAATCACAAACCCTTTCAAGGCTTCGACTTCCAATGAATATCTTCCCCCTGTGTGATTTGTGCCGATTGATTATGATATATTAAATTTTTGATGGATTAATCTCCAATCCGTGCTCAGTGCAGAAATCCACAAAGTGATTAATTAAGGTTTGCAAACCTCTGGGGGTTTTTGAGCAAAGATGCATCATCCGCAAATAAAAATACAGGAACTTTGCTACCTGCTAAAGTTGGGGAGTCATTTTCACAAATGCTTTGATATTACATCATTTATGTACAAGGTGAAAAGCATTGGGGCTAGGACATATCCTTGTCTCACTCCTTTTTCAACTGGGATGAGCTCTGTCAATTCGCTCTGATTTCCCCAGCACACCTGTTCCTAATTCTCATTGTGCAAGCAAATTAGCATCAATAAAATGCTACTAGGTACCCCTATCATTTCTAGGGCTATCCAAGGTTTACCCCATTAACCTCAAAAGCAGATTTTAGGCCCACAAAGGCAACATGTAGTTCAAGTTCCTAAGCCCAACCCCTAGATTCGAAGTGAAGGGCCGCGACTCTCTGACCCACAGGCAGGTACCGGGCACCAGAGGGGACAAGTGATTATACTCTCCCTCATTGCCACAGTGAGCACCGACGTGGCCCTTCACTTCGAATCTGGGGGTAGGGCAAAGGAACTTGAACTACACGTTCCCACTAGCGCTGAGACGCATCTACACCTGATTATAGGTATTACAGGTATACTGGGGTTCCCTTTTTTTCAACGGGAAGACATTTATCCCCACCTCCACATTTGTTTCCAAGAGAAGCTCCACATCCGATCTATTTTTAACCTTATCATCCGGACCCCTGAATAAAAGTAGGCTCTGGGTACCGTCTGGTAATTTTAACTCACTCATCCACTCAATGTCCCAGGCCCACACACCTGCATGCACAACTGCGGCATCTCCTTAAAAGATCTCCGATAAAGAGCCCTCTCGCGGGGCCCGCGGGGGACAGCAGCACCACCCCCATGAGGAGCAACGCCCGATGATGAAGCATGACATCGCAAGGGTGTGTGAGGGCACTATATTCAAAAGGAGGAATTCTCTATCACTCTAGACATCCCAACTTTATTGAGATAGACAACTCTTACACCTCTGTGCCAACCAGAATAGTTTGCCACTCTCTTTATCTTCAGGAACAGCTACCCCTCAGTGTATACCACGTCAGTTCTTGGGAGCAATGGTAATGGACCTGTTTTCTTTCTAATAGTTCCCCATCCCCCCCTCTCTACAGTGTGTTGTGGCTAATTGAAAAGCCAGGTCTTCAGCTTATTGTGGAGTTCAAGAACAGAGGAGGTCATTCCATGCTTTAGGAGCGATGTAAGAGAACACTTGTTCTCCTGATCTGATTCTGTGTATTTGTGGGATGGTTGTAATTAGCAATCGTGCACTGTGGAGGTGTCTGGATGATTAGTGGAAGGAGATGCGATTGTTCAGGTAGGTGGAGCCTGAGTTGTGGAGTGCCTTGAATGTGTATGTGTGTGTGTTGTTTGAATTGAGCAGATCTGTGTATTGGAATCCAGTGTTGTTCCCTGAGGTGTGGTGTAATGTGAGTTCTGTGAAGGAGGATGAGGATGAGTCTGGCTGCCGAGTTGAATGATCTGTAGTTTTCTAGTGAGTTGCTTGGTGATCCTGGTGCAAAGGGTGTTTCCATATTCCAACTTGATGGTGACTAGGGCATGAATAACAACTTTTCATCTGTTTCTTGGAAGTCATTTGAAAAGTTTCCTCAGTATCTTTAGGGTGTGGAAGCAGGATTCAGTGACAGTGTTGACATGTGCAGTCACGTCCAGTGTGCTGTTTCTGATTATTCCAAGGTTCCTGGCGTGCGGTGTGGGTGTAGATCCAAGTGTGTCCGGCCACCAGTTGGAGTTCCATGGTTAGGTGTTCTTGCTGAAGATTTCTACTTTTGTCTTGCCCATATTGAGCTTGAGACAGTTGGATTTCATCCTGTTACCGACTCCGGTCATGCAGGTCGTGAACTTGTTTCTTTTGTTGGGTGTCTTCTCTGAGAGGGAGAGAATGAGTGCCAAACTCACTAGTTGCTCCTTATCCTCAAATAAGTGCATCCTCATAAGAATATCCAGAGTTTGCTCTACATTGACACCTCCATTGCTCACTTGCTGAGTTCTAAACATTTTCAGTTGCAGATCTTTTTGGCATGCAGTGGTGGAGATCACAAACCATTCGGCTATCCCTGGTCCACCACGGCTTTTGTGTGCCGCTTGTGTGGAGGGACACAGCTCTACCCCCAGCACTCGATACTTCCGGGTGGACACACTATTTAAACTACATGATTGCCCGGTCTCGCAGCAGACGCGTAGCAAAGGCAAGCCTGTCTGCGCCCGTCCGTGCCTGACCGGGACCAGGGGATCCGGACCCCTGGTCCGGATGGGATGCATAGATTGGTTTACTCACCTAGTCATTTAGCGACTCATCGATCCTCCCGTTCACATGCCTGCACGCTTCTACAATTATGCAACAGGGAAGAAACATACCTACATTGTGTTTTTTTTTACTACTCTCCCCACTGGCCACTGACACCCTCATAAGCCCCTTCCTCTCAGAAGCACCCAGAGATCCATGTCCCCACTATATGTTCAACCTAGGAAACGACTCCATCACCACCATCCTCAACATTTCCATCACCTCCACTATCTTCCAAGGGGGAAGGAAGCACGCAGAGGTCAAACAACTCCTAAAAAACCCTCTGCAGATCCAGCAGAACTGAAAAACTACCTGCCAATCTCCATGCTCCTCTCTTCAGCAAAAGTCCTAGAGTGAGCAATTAACATCTAACTCACCAACCACCTTGAAAACAACAAACTCCTGGACCCTTACCAATCAGGATTCTACTTAAATCACAGCGCGGAAACCGCTCTGATAGCAGCCACTGATGACATTAGGGATCTCCTAGACAAGGGAGAGACCACAGCCCTGATCCTCTTCAACCTCTCCGCAGACTTTAACACCATGTCCCACTACACCCTCTCTCAGGCTCTCCACCAAATGGGAATCCAAGGGAAAACCCTTAAACAGATCTCATCCTTTCTCACCGGTAGAACGCAGAACATCCACCTCCCACCTTTCTCCTCGGGCCCAAATAACATCATCTGCAGCATCCCACAAGGGTCATTGTCAGCCCCACCTTTTTCTACACCTACATGGCCCTGCTGGCCACCCATGTCAGAGCCCATGAGATAAACATTGTATCTTATGCGGACGACACTTAACTCATCCTATCCCTATCCTCAAACCCCGCCACCACCATGTCAAATTTTCACAGGTGCATGACCAGCATCGCCAACTGAATGCCGAACAACTGCCTCAAACTCAACACTGTCAAAACTGAGGTACTCATCTTCAGGAGAAATAACACTCCTTGAAATGACTCCTGGTGGCCAACCCAATTTGGCCCCCCACCCACACTCTCAGAACACGCATGGAACCCAGGCATCATACCAGACAGCAAGCTCACAATGAGGAAGCAGATAAATGCCGTCTCGTCATCTTTCCTCATCCTGCTCATGTTGAACAAAATTATTCAAATGGCTCCCCACCAACACCAGAGGCACCATCACCCAGACTCTCATTACCAACCACCTGGACTATTGCAACGCAATCTACGCGGGGATCACCGCACAACTTCTAAACAGACTCCAC
Source organism: Triturus cristatus (assembly GCF_964204655.1). NCBI lineage: Eukaryota > Metazoa > Chordata > Amphibia > Caudata > Salamandridae > Triturus > Triturus cristatus. Next base: position 1,377,149,978 of record NC_140590.1, read on the forward strand.
ATCAATCATAGTACAGCATCAGGGCTAATCCTCAACCTCCTAAGGCAAACCTACATCATCCCCACCTCAAAGCACTACACTGGCTCCCCCTCAACAAACAATGCCAGCTCAACTGCTTCCCTATGCCTACAAGGCCCACTACAACAAGGGCCCAGCCTACTTCAACCACAGAGTTAACTTCCAGCAGCCCATCAGACAGCTGCGCTCAATATCTCTCTCCCTGGCTCACACACCACGCATCCTCAGAAGCAGGAGTTGCGGCTGTGCTTTCTCCCACCTAGACGCAAAAACCTTTTGATCAAACTCCCACTCCAGCTCTGAAAAGCTTTGGCCCTGCAGGAGTTCAGGAAGGACCAGAAGACCTGGTTGTTTAATGGATAGCCCTCAGCAGCAGCTCTTCACCCCCTCAGCATTTGGATACCTTCATGGGTGATAAGCAGCGCTCTATAAATCCTGATTGGTTGATTGATTGACTGATTGATTGATTAATTGATTAAACACTGGAACATGGTTCTCATGCTCCGTGGGCTAAATGAAAAAATCTAGGCTACTTTTTCAAGAGATTTCATGTCCTTGTTCTCTTAAGTGAAGGACATATTACTGGTTCTATTCATAATTACTAACACGTTTGTGAATTACCTTCTCCAGTGGGTGACATTCCTCTCACAAACCAATATCGAGTAACTCTGTGTTACAGGGAAACCGTTTGTTACTGCCAACTGTTCCATGAAATGATGGTGTTTTGAACATGCCATTCCCTTTCCAAATATTGCTCTTCTATTCTACTTCTAAAAAAAGCTGTGCTCCTGTAACAGGAACAAAGAGCAGAAGCTTCTAGAGTCTATCAAAACAAGGATGCTATGATCTGCACTTGCTGCATATGGAGGGTGATTTGGACTGGGCAATGGGACCATCTTTATTCGCCATCACTGGCTGCCAGAGTCAAAAGGGCGGGAGTGCTGCCTAGCCAGTTACTGCTCTTGACACTATAATGTAACAGGGCTATTGTGTCCACACACACAACAGATCTCAACTGAACTCACCTTGACCCATGCCATACTCACACTACAACCTTCCATGCCTTCTGACTGTCTGAGGAGCACCTCCTCTTGCACAGGTTCTGTGCAAAGCCATCGTCCAACTATGAAGGAGCAATGCCCATGTTTTGCCTGGTTGCTTTTGATCATAAATTAAGTCAGGGACATCACTTAACCACTTTTTCCCCCCATATATTTGTAATGGCATTCTTTTTAGGTTTGAAAAATATTCTTGCCCCTTTAAACACATAATTTGACATTCAAGTTGCCAAAATATGCTTGAGCAACGATTGGCATCTACGCAAAATTGCATTTTAATTCCATTCAGTTTTTGTTCTTACAAACCTAATGAGCTTTAAAGACATTGTATACCACTATCTTTCCCCAAAGCTTTCTGGTGTTCTTCAAACTTCCTGCAAAGTGCTTTCTTAATCACACTTATTTCCCAAACTATTCCTTGAGGCAGAATAGCACCAATAATAAAATAACACTAAAATACAGTGTGCTGTGAAACCTCAGGAATGCACAGATGTGGCTTTTCCCCTAGCACCCAGTTGTGAATTAGTAGATAGGCCGCCAGGCACACAGAACCCGGAGCATCGAAATACCCCCTTTCCCAAAGTGGCATTTCCAGCAATGTAATGTCGAACTCCTTCCTCCTACCAGAGCATTCACAGTTAGGAACCCATCAAAACCAACCACTATACTGTTACTATTCTGCCAGTAGGAAATAATGCTTGACGGCTGTAGGAGAGTGGCATCGACTGCATAGTTGCCCCCAACTTTTTGCTGATGTTTTGACTGTTTTATGACTCTAGCCAGGCTGTGGCCCTGCTATCCAGGACCCCAGCCTATCTGCTTCCTCTCTTAAACGATGTGAGTACCCTAGGTACAAGCCAATTGGATACTGAGGATACCCTGGCAGTCCCTTGTAGATGGTACCCTAGGTACCCAGTGCATGGGTCCCTCAGTAGGCCTACCAGGGCTGCAGCAATTATTGTGCCACCCTGGGACAGCCATACAAACTGACACCACCAGACCACTACTGTAGTCTGGGTAAGGTGGTGCTAGCACCCCTTACAGGGATATAGGTACCCTATATCCCACCCCATTACAACACATATACTCTCATAGGTCACCCCTATAGCAGGCCTTGGTAATCCTACAAGGCAGGGTGCTGAGGTATGTGTGAGGGGGGACCCCTACCTGAGTAGGGCCCCTCTGCAACTTTCGTAAAGTCATTGCTGGGTTGTTTGTAGTGTAGCCATACCATATACTCTTAACCGCATTATAAGTCTATCGTGATAGCGTGATAACTTGAGAATGGCTACACAGAACCATATCGTGTTTGGTGTCAAACATGTAGGAATCATACCCCCAGTCCAGCCATGGGCATGAGGGCACGATTCCCCCCCTGCTAGAGGGGCGATATGGGAAAAGCGGCAGAATTTAGACACCAATTTAAAAGTGCACATGTAGTACAAAATGGATGCTACCAGCCACCCACACAACTCTGGCTGCCTGTTGCTGGGGAAAATCCCAGCCTCGGCAGCTGGACAATAGGGGTCCTGTTGCAGGGAGGTGCCAGCACCTCCCCAGACAGACTATGTGGATTGGAACTGGGTGGGTGCACCTTAGGATGCCTTTCAGAGTTGCACGTAGGCTGCTACAGCGCCTGCATTCTGCATACACCGCCTGGAACCGGTTCAGGGGCATCCTGCCCCTCGCCCAGGTGGGAAACACACAAAGGGGAGTGGGTGTAGCCACCCTTTCCCGCATCAACTCTCATTGGTAGGCTCTGATCTGGACCTTCCCCTAATCTTCTGGATAAAGGTGAATAATGTGGCCTCAGATTAATCTTGGACTTCACAGACTTGACCTTCGACGAGCTGACTGAAGAAATCTCCCTTGGGGAAAAGGAGTTACCCCCCTGCTTGGCAGGCACCTGAAACACTGCAAGTGACCCAGTTGGAACTTCGCTGCTCCTATGGACTTCGTCGACTCCCAGCAACCTTGAGGTGGGTTTCCTAAGCATCCCAGACGCCAGTGAGTGTGCACAGCAAGTCTGAGCACCGTGGACCGCGTGGGTGCCAAGATCCCTAATATCCCAGGACACTGGCCACCTCTTGCATAGCACACGACCCTGACCAGTGGGGAAGTTGTGCTTTGGCCCAATCTCTCTGCAGCAACTGTGCCAAAGATCAGTGCCCTAGCTCACTCCGGTGGCCCGTGGGCCTCCTTTTACGCACGCCAAATTCTTGCCTTCCGCAGTCCCTTGTCTCTCGACTTGTGGGCCCTAGCGGAGGTCAATCTTTACTTTTAAGAGTTCCCCTGGTTGCTCCAGGCCTGCTCTATAGTCTCCTTGAAGGAGACCTCTCACAGACCTCGTGGGTCTGCACCAGTAGCTGATTTGTTTATCTTGCGTGTGCATAGGTCGAAAACGACCTATGCACCCGGCTTCCCTGGGGCAGGTAACAGTGGTACCTCGGTACTCTCGTGGTAGTGGGCTTCTTAAAAGCTTAACTCTAAGCCCTTAACTTTGAACTCCTGCTAGAAGTGTCTTTAATGTTTTAAAATCCAACCGCGACATTCTCCGTAGGCTATAATAGAGATCCCGATAGCAGCTACTTGCACTGCACGCGTCTCCCGTGGGTCCCCTTCCTCATAACCTGGGGTGGATTCTTAAGGAGCCAGCGATCCTAAATGCCCTAGGCATTGTCTGTAGAATTGTTGTGGTTCTTATACCACTTTTTTAATATATGGTTTGGTCCCCCCCTGGGGCCCTGTGATTCCAGTGCTATTTATTGTATCTATCAATGCTTGTTTGAATTGTAACTTTGCCTCTAGCCTCATAAAGAGACTTGTGGGATTCTGTTTAGAATAAATACATATATTTTATATATATACGTGTGTGGACTACTCTTTCATTTGGTCATTCAAGAGGTTATCTATGGTAAAACAATAAGCTTAACACTCCTTCAAGACTTAGCCTGAAGGCTGCTCTCCACAGCTACCACTAGGATAGCTTTCTTTAAAGGTTGTCTTTAACCTATCACCATAAGAGTCGAATTGGACTGGTGCAAGATGTCCCCTATAACTAGAGGACAGCATATGCCAGGCCAACTTCTCACAACGGCATTTCCCTACACCCCCCCCATGCTAATTCAATATGAGAAGCAGGCCCCCATCATACCGAACACACCATCCGGTGTCATTCGTGACTTTTGCAGGTAACGCATGCACACACCTGCCTAGCCTCTTCCCAACATCGCACCCTGTCACCAGGGACAACTCCGATATGGCAAGAGACATGCAGAACCTAGGTGCGCACCTTTGTAAAGGCTAAGTCTACTAACAGTAACCCATGCACACAGGCCCCATCAGGGCAAAGCTGTGACACAATCGATGAGCTACCTCAGTGGATAGCACAACCAGTGTGGCAGGCCCACTGAGGCGCATTTTGGATGCATGCCCATGGTATAGGTCTTATCTCATGACAAGGAACTTACAGCTAACTCAAATCAACCAATCATATATACACTGATCCACAGTATGTATCTGATGAGCACAATGCTTTGACAATGCACCGCAGTGCCCAATGCTCTCAAGTCCTAAGGCTAGCATCCAGAACAGTGGAAAACTTGAAAGGAAAAAAGCAAAAAGTCAAGAAAAAGCACCCTGGAAAGGGAAATTTCCAACAATTCCTCTATATGGAACTGTGTATTGAATGCAAAGCAGTGCAGAGGAAATGGCAGTCGATCTTCCTCAAACTTCCTCAAACCCCTACATTGTGAAAGATCTCAGCAAGCAGGATTAATTATTTTATCAAATATCCCTTTACCCATCACATTATAATGAAGCCTTGGATGAGAAAGAGCACAGGATTTTTTCCTTCATAATGTTACAGACCGAATTGTCAAGAGTATAATTTGGCAACAGATTGCTCGTCAAGGCTAGCAAACAAATGAATTCCAGTTCAGCACAGTGATCAGAGCTCTTTCACTGGCCATTAGGGCTTTAATAAAGGAATACAACTGTTAAGATATATATTTGTGTAACATTTTATTGTAGACTAAATTAATTGCATGAAGCTTCCTCCCATTCCATCCAACTGACATGGGTATACTGGGCAGAAAAAAGCATCTAACTCTATGCCCTCGAGACATAATATGATGAAGAACGTAATTTTCAGGCAGCTGGCCTGTGACATCTGGATGGAAGCAGACGTTCTGACTAAAAGGGTAATTGGCATTAGCTTTCAATATAGACATCTGTTTTACATACTCTCTGTTTGCTTCAGAGGTAAAGCATACCAGTACACTTCTTGTGAAAATGTGTTCAGATTCAACTTACAATATCATTTCGACTTGAATGTGTCACAATCTGGGATGCAACTAAACCAATATTTCATCTGTAATTTTTTTTTTTTAAATAAATAAGTAAATACAGTATATGTTATTAAAATTGTATTATTTATATTTAAAACAAAAAAAACGTAAAATTCCTCATTTTAAAAATGAGTTTACTTAATATTTCCATTTGTGTTAGTGTTGCTTCCTGCCTTTAATGGTTTCTATGGGAGTGTGTTGAAGTGCCAGTGCTTGGTCACGTGTGGTGCTTCACTTACTCCAACTCGAAGCTGGAGTACATTTACTACTTTTTTGTGTCATTTTTGACTGTAAGAACAATGGAAGGGTAGTTTATGAATAGGCATGGGCTTATACTTTTATGGGTATTTGTGTGTGCACCCCTAAACCCCTCCCTAACCTAAAAGACGGAGTGGAGTACCTCGGAGACTGTTTTGGCAGTGGTGCTACAGTAGTAGATTTAAATGTGTATTTTGTGAATCGCTTTTCCCTTACTCTTATGTGGGGTGTATTTTGTATTAGCATGTCCCTCCATTACGCTCAATTTCCCTTAACTCCACTGAAATTGTCTTGTGTTTCGATGTGTGTGTACTAGGATCTCCACCTTGGACTGCACAACAGTGTTCAGTGCGTGCTCTCCGTGATGGTATTTTTGTCTTTGAAAGTGTGGGCTCTTGGGTTGTCTGTGGCAGATTACTGCACACATCATGGCCAGTTGACCATGTCTTACTTCAGGTTCTGGACCTTTCATGTTTGCCACTCATGGAACGCTGCATCCACCCACTTGGAAGAAAGTTGCCCCCATTTTCCAACCACTGCCCCTTGTCCATCCCACATTTACAACTGATCGACAGAAGGCTCTTCCCATCAAGCAACACTATGTTGTTACGTTGCTTCTGGGGGAACCATGGAAGTAGGTGGTCACACTCCTGCTGCTCTGCCTCCCTTCGTTTGGATGCCAGCTGCCCCCGAATCCTGGTGACTCTGGCAGAGAGCCTCAAGCGTGCTTGCTGTGCTTGCCGACTGATGTGTTTTTGACTGGGCTTTGTTTATCAAGTTGACAAGTTGGTCTGTATCCCCTCCAAAACGTCAGACAGCATAAGCAATTTATCTGCTCTTCTAGCATCCTGGGGGGAGGGCAGAGTGTGCCATTTTACTGTTAAGTAAACGTGTTAAAAATACCAGGTACAGCGGTGCCTATTGCACCCTACTGTGCCCATATTGAGCCCATGTGACAATCTTCACAGCAGGGGGCTTCCACTAGTTGCTCCAAAGGCTTATCAGGAGTGATGCAGTCCATTTTACTAGTTACTTCACAGGCTTATCAGGAGTGACACACTCCATTTTGTAACCCTCAGGGCTGAAGGGGAGCTGCTGCATGGGGACAGAGAGAAGGCACCCCAGTATGGCTTGGGTTTCCAAGAGGGTTAAGTGGGAGCGCACTCTCACCTTCATTGTGTGGATCACAGCAAGAGTGCTGGGACATTCAAGGAAGAGGCACAGTGCCCACCTCCACTAATTGGCATATACTGGGTGTAAAGACCTCACATCTTTTGGCATTGTCTTCCCCGCCCCTTTTGGATTCCGACCGCCTGTTTGGACCTTGTTTTGCTGTCATAGGACTTTGTCTAGGGTGAGACATATACCTAGGGAATGAAACACAAATGCACCTTTGTGGGCCTGCAGTTCTTCAAACATACCACAGGTTTTCCATGGCGGGGTCGTGTATGCAAGTTACTGTTACTCAGCTTGGCATTCAAAAGGCTACGTGCCAAGGTTCTGCATGCTTCTCGCTACATCAGAGTACTCCTTGGGGCCAGGTGGCGGTGTTGGGAAGAAGTAGGTCATGCGCGCTTGTGTGCTACATATATCAGCAGTGAATGGCACCGGGTGGTGTGTTTGGAATGGTGTGGACTGCTTCTCGCATTGGATTGACATTAGGGATCAGTGGCAAGGCTATTGAGCAGTATTACCTATGTGCAGAAAAGAGACACTGTATTGTTTTGATATTGATGACTTAGTAATAGCAAATCCTGTCTGGTGATATGAGTGGATTCAGCCTTACTAATGTGAAAATCCCACTCTGTGAAAGTAGGCATTTCTGTGCTCATGCCTCTGTGGGTATGTCAGCCTTCCTCCAATCCACATCTGGGTCCTAGGCAGCTACATCTGTGCTTTCCTAATAAGACAGCAATAAACTAGGTGCTCAAGGGAAACTGCAGACCTTTGAGTCTGAGGGGACTTCCTGTGACGGATAAGAGGGGATGGAATTGGCACCTGCATTCCCAGGCATAGGGTCTTGGCCCCACTGAAGATATTGATCAAGCCTCTTTGAACTGATCATATCTTCAAAGGCAACTGTGGGTATAACTACTGGGGCTGCCCTCAGGAGTTCAAGACGCTTTAGGGATTAGAACCATACTAAGCTGGTTCAACACTGGGACATCAACAAGAGGAACTATTGGGGAGGAGGGACTGCAACTGGATTATTCGCAGACTTGTGGTGGAATGGAGCTTGTCATGCACTAGAAGGGGGACTAGAGGAGAGGATGTGGCCAAATGTCTAGAGCGGTTGATTTTGAAGCTGGGGAACTGGGTTCGAGTCTCGACAGTGATGCACAACATCCTGTGATTCCGGGCAAATCACTTAATCTCCCCATGCCTAACAAAAATTAATGTGTCCGTCTGTAATGTAACTGGTGCTCATGTAAAGAGCTCTCTTGCCTGTGGGTCGAGTTTGCACTATTTAAAACAAAAAAAAAGAAACATGATGGAATTTCACCTGGATGTTGATGGACTGCAGCTAATTGCCAACTGCCCCTGCCCATAAACACTCTACAAGGGCCAGTTGGCTGGCCTTCTGTCCACGAGCTCCCAGGTCCAGAAAGGATCTCCCCATTTCCATGAGATCATTAGGACAGCACTGGGTGTGGCAGAAATGGGTGGAAGTGATTGTTGATTGGGTCAAGGACCATCCTGATGTGTGTAGTAATCACACTGTGCTGAGGAGAGTGCTTGTAATGATCAGCGGCCCACCTGGGAGTTCTGTAGAGTGCAAGGAGTGCAAGGAGTGCAGGAGAAGTTTTTTGAGTCCGAGGGACCTGAGCTTAGATCCAGAAACCTGTGCTAGTTCGCACTACGTAGCGTGTGGTGTCCGAGGGGTGTTGAGGGAAGTTTGCTGAGTCCACAGGACCAGAGCTGGCAGCCTAGACTGTCTCCACCTCCAGATCAGGAAGACAACAGTGGCTAACATCACAGCCTTAGTCCGAGGTCGCTTGCTCCTTCTCTCTGGACCCATGCCACAAGGTACTCTGTTGTTGAGACTATCATAACTCAAACCCAGAGGTCTCATTGTTCCTTGTGTGCACCCATGGCTGGCTGCCTGGAGCAAGTGCAGCTTGCACCACCTCCGGACAGGAAACCATTCTTCAACATTGGAAGCACGCCGGCTTCCGATGTCACAGTCTTTTCCCTACCCGGGGACAGTGATCCCACTGGGAGCCTGAGGACCCAATCTGGATGGACGAGTACACGTAACTGTTCCCTTCTGCTTTAGGTGGTCCTGACAATCTAAGCAAAGTGTTGCCAGCGGGTGCAACACGTATCATTGCTTGGTGTAGTTTGAGTGGCTGAAGGACTGGGTCACGAGGCGCAGTCAGAACCTGTGATTTCTTGACCAGTACAACTATACAGGATATGCTTACGAGGCTGAGAGGATAGCGGGGGAAGTGAATACCTATGACTAGTACATATATATTCATGCAGTTTTGCTACTAATGGAAGAGTTTCACAGTTGCATATAACTGTAAAATATATATACAATGTGTATGTTATTTTGATTTCAATGTGTGTAATAAAAAAACTGTGTTTTATGCATACGGTGTGGAGTCTTTTTGTGGCATACACAGTGTGTTGCGAGGATGGGGTTGTGCCAATACTTTACACTTTAACCATGAGGATTAGCCTGGCTACTCGGTGTCAAGCTAACCAAAGGTGAGCACAGGTTATTGGACGAGTGTATCGTTCTCATCCTAGTAGGTTGGTATATTTTGCCTGGCTTCGAAGAGTCCCAGCCTGCCAAAAACCGCTTGGTCTAGCATTTGGTGATCAGCGGCGGGGATAGGACTTGTATTGGCACAAGCCACAGCAACACAGTGTTTTGCTACGACTCCGGTGTGCAATAGTGTTTTCTTGCCTTGTATTTTTTTTCTGTGATTTGCCATTCTAGTTTGGAAACCTTTCTGTGTTCACAACAGTTATGTCTAAGTCTGAAGAGCAGGCAGGGGTGCTTGCCTTGCTGTGAGGGAATTTGGACAGGAATGGGAAGCTGGGAAGGTGACACTGCTCAGGAGATTCCACACAGACCTGCAATGTTCTTTTAAAAGGCCACCGAGAAAGGAGGAGCTGCAAAAGGCATTAAGGACCTGGCTGGCAGTCAGAGGTACAGCTGAGAATTCCAGGGAGGGTGATGTACTGGATGTTGAGGAGCAGGAGCTACAGGAGGGGAGCATAGTACCCTCCAGGTCAGGCAGCAGTGGTTCCTGTAGGGGGGATGTCCCCAGAAGAGCTGGAGGACAGGTGAGATGAAAGGAAGCTCAAGTGGGAGCTGGCCAAACTTAGGTGGGAAAGTGAGAAAGCCAAGGTTGCGATGGAAGAAAAGGAAATTATGTTGGCTCAAGAGTTGAGCATGAGAGAGCTGGACTTAAAAGCCAAGAAGGCTAAGTCGGCGCAGATGGTGGAAGCATTTCCTTCATTTTGTCGGACAAAAGAGTCAAAATACCTAAGGGTCTGGCTCATGATTATGTAGTTCGAGGATGACATAGACCGATGGTTTGGGGCATATGAAAAGCTTTACAAATGTATAGGATCCCTGGGGGGGCCTGGTGGGCTGGTTTGTGGTAGCATGTTCCACCTGAGAGGAGGGACACCTTGTTGGCCCTAGAGGAAGGTGACAGGGTGAAATTGTCCCCCCTGGAAGAGGCCCTGGTCATGAAATATGGTTTGACCCATGAGAAGTACTTGCAAAAGTTTAGGGACAGCATGAAACTGATCCCCCAGATCTGAGTAGATTGTATGGATTCATATTGCAAGGCATTGGATAGATGGGTGAAGGGCAGTAAGGTGATGGACTTCAAGGGCTACACAATTTGATTGCTCAGGAGCACATGCTGAGCCTGTGTTCTACCAAGCTGCGACAGCACTCAATTGATAAGAAGCTTTCAGATCCTAGAAAGCTTGCTGAAGAGGGAGACCGCTGGGCTAACACCTGGCTCCGCAAGAAGGTGTCTTGAGAAGATTTCACCAAGGGTGGGCCGGGTCCCATGAAGAAGAAGGAGGGGGGGGGCAGAAATAAAAGTAAGGAGGTATCTCAAGGGCCCCAAACAATTTCCAGGGTAAGAATTCTCAACCCCATGGTGACAAGAAAAAATGGTTCCCCACATGTAAGTCAGCAGGGAAGGGAATCCCTGGGTGTTATGCTTTTAAGCAGTAAGGGCACTATCTGGGGGAATCCCATGTGTCCTAAGTGGGCACCGTCCCCCACCCATGGGCAGACACTGGGTTGACAGGGGTTGCATGTGGGGAAGAATTGGTCCCAGTTGATGGTGGGGAGCCATCTGGGATAACCCTAGTGCCTCTGGGTGGCAATAAAGTGTTCCAGAGAACCCTCATGCCTGATAATACTAGGAAGTACTGGCAATGGGTGACCATTAATGAGCATAGGGTGCAGGCTCAGCGAGGCACAGGACATAGTATGAAGACTGTCAGGTGTCATCTGGTGTCTGCAGAGCAGGTCATTTCTAACGTGGTTTACCAAGTGGTTGCAGCCGACAACAGTGTGAGCCACAGTCTAGTGGCACAGGTCCCCTTTGAATGGGGGGGGGGTCTTCAGTTCCTTGAGGGGGCCTGTGACTCCATCTACGCCTGTAGGCTGTCTGCTCGGAAGCGACCTTCAATATGCCTCCTGGAGGGATATGGAGCTCCAGTCGCACTTGGAGATGTTGGTACTGTCTTAGTGGGCGTTTCTGAGCACACAGTCAAGGGTGGCACCGGAGGGTGGTCAGACAGACCCTGAGCCTGAAACAGTGGCCCGGGTCCCTGCTAGGAAGAGAAAGGGCAAAGGTCAGGGGTCCATGGAAAACCGCTCCTGAGATTTCCATGGTCCCGGAGGAGGCGGACCCTGAGGGGGAGATTCCGGTACCTACAGGGGAGGATGTGGCCGAACTGGGGAACCAGCCTGAGCTGACCAATTGGCAGCAGGACAAAGGTACCTCCAGGGAGGAGTTCTGCATGGCGCTGAAAGAGTGCCCTTCTACTCTGGTGGGTCTTTGGTAGCAGGTTGAAGCCCAGGAAGCTGGTTATGCCTCTTGAACTCACTGGATTTATTGGGAGGATGATCTCCTGCATAGTGAGCCTAAGGTTGCTGAATCTGGGTCAGCCCGTGTGCTGGTGGTACCCCAGTGTTTCAGAGCCTTCCTATTGGATTTGGCTCATGGTGTGACACTGGCAGGTCATTTGGGGCAGGACAAGAACTTTGACAGGCTTGCCACCCACTTCTATTGGCTTCAAATGAGGAAGACCTCAGATGTGTTCTTTCGGTCCAGTCCTATCTGCCAGGCAAGCGGCAATACTGAGGGGATGTGCAAGGCCGCCCTGCAACCGTTCCCTGTCATGGGCACTACTTTTGAGCATGAGGGCATTGACATTGTGGGGCTTCCAGACCCAAAGACTAACATGGGCAACATGTTCATCCTGGTCTTGGTAGACCATGTCACCCGGTATGCGGAGGGGATCCCCGTGAGGACTGTGGGAGCGATAAAGCAGATAAAGAGCAAACTCAATTAATCAGGCTAATTTAAAGATTCTGGTGTTGTTTTAAAATTCATTTATCTAACTGTGGTCACACAGTCTCGTAAGTACAACATAGGCTTTAAAGAATTATGTTTCATGCGTCGCAATATGGAAACAACTATATTGGGCAATAAACTTGGCAAGGATGGGTATTCACAAAAACCCCTGAGTATTTTTTCCGAATCATGTAAAAATAAAAATAATTAATCTTGGATTGTTTTTTGACTTCTACTATACTAGCCACTGATGATTACAATATTAACTATAGGCAAAATTGCAATGATGCCTCTGGCATTTTCATATGTTTTCCCAATCAACTAATGGTCATTGTACAAATTCAGACTCAATGCGTGGTAGAGAAGATAAACTAACAGAATGTGTTATAATAAGCTCTGTGGAAGTACAGTATATCCTCATTGGTTCTGGTCAACTTAAGGAATTGAATACTGTAATGGAGCAAGAAGAAACAGTAAATCATGCAACAGAGAGTAGTCCTTTAAAAGATCCCTGTGCAGAGAATGCGAGCGAATTGACTCCTCCAACCTATCCAGTTTTAGCAGAAAACAAATCAGTTAGTAACACTTCAACCAGGATCTCAGATGCCGTGATTAATCAATCAATATTCTTAACTAATCAAGTTACAGTACCAAGTATATCTCTAGGAATATAGGGGCAATTTGTGAGAATTATAACGAAAATATTGAATTAGATAACTTTTCTGATGCACTCTCTGATACAATTGTTAAAACAAAAGACTGCAAATCATTTCTGCCAAATGTGTGATATTCATTCAAGTCAATGCACAAATCAAGAGCTAATCTCTGCTAGTAACATCAATAGGACAGACACTATAAGGGACAATGTTAACACAATCAAAGAATTCAATAATTCACTGAAAATCACTAAGACTCCAAATATTCCCAGCCCAATTTCAACATCAAAAACAACTTAAGGAATTGAATACTGTAATGGAGCAAGAAGAAACAGTAAATCATGCAACAGAGAGTAGTCCTTTAAAAGATCCCTGTGCAGAGAATGCGAGCGAATTGACTCCTCCAACCTATCCAGTTTTAGCAGAAAACAAATCAGTTAGTAACACTTCAACCAGGATCTCAGATGCCGTGATTAATCAATCAATATTCTTAACTAATCAAGTTACAGTACCAAGTATATCTCTAGGAATATAGGGGCAATTTGTGAGAATTATAACGAAAATATTGAATTAGATAACTTTTCTGATGCACTCTCTGATACAATTGTTAAAACAAAAGACTGCAAATCATTTCTGCCAAATGTGTGATATTCATTCAAGTCAATGCACAAATCAAGAGCTAATCTCTGCTAGTAACATCAATAGGACAGACACTATAAGGGACAATGTTAACACAATCAAAGAATTCAATAATTCACTGAAAATCACTAAGACTCCAAATATTCCCAGCCCAATTTCAACATCAAAAACAACTTAAGGAATTGAATACTGTAATGGAGCAAGAAGAAACAGTAAATCATGCAACAGAGAGTAGTCCTTTAAAAGATCCCTGTGCAGAGAATGCGAGTGAATTGACTCCTCCAACCTACCCAGTTTTAGCAGAAAACAAATCAGTTAGTAACACTTCAACCAGGATCTCAGATGCCGTGATTAATCAATCAATATTCTTAACTAATCAAGTTACAGTACCAAGTATATCTCTAGGAATATAGGGGCAATTTGTGAGAATTATAACGAAAATATTGAATTAGATAACTTTTCTGATGCACTCTCTGATACAATTGTTAAAACAAAAGACTGCAAATCATTTCTGCCAAATGTGTGAGATTCATTCAAGTCAATGCACAAATCAAGACCTAATCTCTGCTAGTAACATCAATAGGACAGACACTATAAGGGACAATGTTAACACAATCAAAGAATTCAATAATTTACTGAAAATCACTAAGACTCCAAATATTCCCAGCCCAATTTCAACATCAAAAACCGCTTTCAACTCTACAAATAGCACCACCAGTTTAGTATTAGATGAGGTTATCAGAGACGTGGACTTATCAAAACTCAATGCAAATAACATCTCATAAATGAAGGCCTCAACAATATAACTTCTCAAATGCTGCTAAGTGTGAAGTTCATTCATAGATCAAGCTACAGACAGAGAAATTATGAGTAACTCATGGTCATTGGACATGTGGCTTACTCTCGCATGGGCCAGAAAATGACTTAGCTTATTGGTGAACAGAAATTAATCAGCCAAAAGAGAAAAACACCCTCATATAGTAAAAGTACAACTGCAACATAAAAAACCTCTTTAGGGTTCAAACAGTGTTAGGATCTTTAAAATTTAGCAATGAACCGGGCAATCTCTTTTACAATATAGTTGATAACCTAAACACAAAACTAATCAATGATCTCAGTACAAAAAGGTAAATTGTCAGTCCACTGCCAACAGTTTCCCGGCCCACAAATCAAGATGAAGTAAATTGCCACTGATTGAAATCAAAATTTTGAACTGATCAACAGTATTCCTGACAGCACATATTTCATTACAGGACTGCAAAATAATGATTTTAAGATATGCTGTTGGAACTTTGCAGGACTAAACCCTCAATTTAAATGCAGAGGAAAAACCTTAGTCAATTTTTCAGTCCTCCCTCGTTTTTATGATTTGGGACTTTGGCATCTAAATGAGAGGTTTGACCAAAACCAGCCAGCTCCGCATGCATTACAAGTATCAGGGAAATGCACCATCATTTACTACATCTTCATTCATACCCTAGAATTTCAAAAGTGTATTGACTTTAAAATAGGAACCAGAGTTGAGAGTGATCATAAACCTCAGTATATCAAAATAAACCGAGTGTTCAACTGGTTTTGGTCCGGGAACTTCATTGATGCAGAGGACATAATAATAGTCACATGAAAAACTATAAATTAGGATTAAAATCTCAATTCTGGAGTGAAAAAAATTGTGGGAATAGCGTTTCATGAAGGCAATATTGCTTAAAGATTTGTGACAACCTCAGATATGCAGATAGTAAAATGGGGAAAATTAACAACAAAAATATTTTCTTTTTTCTCTAATCCTTAACAAGTGCCACACAACGGCCGCAGAAGCTGTATCAATCATTAGACTGCATTGTACACAAACATAAGCGCTTATATATGAAAGTAATAAAACATCCTATACCATCAAAACAAAGGGATATTGAATTTAGGCATCCAAAAAATGATTTAAAGAAAACAAATCATAATTCATTTGCACAAACAGCAAGGTTTCAGATCACACTCTTCAATGTTTGACAACTTCAGAGCCATAAATTGCATAGTAAATAAGTCCTTACAATGTAAAGAAAAGAAGCTATTGGCATGCTTTGTTGACTATTCGACACCATTTGATAGAATCCACAGAAATATATTTTGGGCTAAACTACATGGTTGGGTCATTGGTCACACCATCCTTTTGCTTATAATGGAGCTCCACTCAGCACTTAGTGACAAATAAAAATTTGTGTTGGAAGAGATCTAACTCTCTGATTTAAAACAAATTATGGATTGCATTTCAGCACCTCTTTCTTGTCTTTATATATTGCATATTTGTGTCAAGTGTTACAATGAAAAGACAGGGATAGGCCAAACCTTGGTTACACTCCAGTAACCGATTTAGTATATACACACAACTTATTTAATTTTACCCCCAACACAAAATGGACTACAACGTCAGTTAACCCGACTAGAAAAGTAAAATAAGTGCAATAAATACAAATCAGTTTTGAAAAGGCTAAAATTATATGTTTTGGGGATTCTGCCATAAATTATAACTGGTGACTTGAACACACAAGACTAGTTACAATAGTAAACTATCCTTAGCTGGGTGTCCAAATATGAAAAGAGTTTAACTGGTCTGATCCTATAACTCATTATACATATAAAAGCAACAATATGAGGGGAGCAATGATACGTTTTTCCAATTAACACTGTGACGGAGCTATGGGACCCACGATTACGGCTAAATAATACCAAACTGACTCAGTGTATATGTTACTAGGGTATAGGGAGAAGTAAACAAACAATTGGAAAACTAGATTAACTGTTTCTAAATTGTGGTTGAGGAATATTAAACCTCAGGTCCTCAACACCACATTCCAGATTAAGGTTAGGTGCTTGATGTTTCATTGATAGCCACAACAATATATTGAACTATTTAACCAAGAAACAAACCTTGAACTCATCAGGTAACAAAATCAGCACCACCGAACCTCGACTCTGAATGAACATGCTTTACAAGCATTCTCCACTCTCAATAAGGTGAGTAGAACAGAAAGAAAGAAGTTAATAAAACATTCAGTAAAGACAAATTGTATCTTAGACAGAGGCAGACAATATAAGAAAAACCTGAGACGACTCTCTTGATGTTGCCATGGCATTTATAATTTTAATCATTCAAATATAATAGATATTAGGTTTAATTTAATGAATATTTTAAATCTATATATTCATATTTCTATTATTGTGAAAGGTTTAAAAAACAACATTATAAAGTATATTATTATCAATAATAATAATAATAATATTTTGTATATCTGTGTGTGCAGAGATCTCCGCCATGGGGGGAAATCTCAGTGCAGAAAAGATAGGAGAGGTGGTTGCAGAGAGTTCCAGCCAGTGATTTGTGAATTGCTTTTCTGATATTGAAAGTAGTCCTACTTTGTGTACTCCAAAATGGCTTTTGGAATAAGACCCTCGGTTTCATAACTCAGAGACCTTCGTTACCATAAGTGCGAGTAACAGCTGTGTAAGCATCCTAAAGGTTCAAACCCTGTTAAGGAAGTCTCCATCAGAGCATGGCATCACAACCGCAAGCTTTAACAACTAATTTCCATGAATGGTGATCCTTCTGTAGCTAACCTTGCTAACACTGTCAATATCCAATCCGTACTAGAGCTCAGCCCTACTTACAGAGCCACCAAAAATCAACAAAAGAGAGTGCCAGATTTCTTTTTTTTTAAATAAACAATCTTTATTCATTTTCCAACTATAATCTCCATGTTCCACGCCCCCACACTCCCCCATCAGACAGGTGTGACCAATCAAGTTCATTGCATTCTTACATAAAATGCCCTCAGTTCACCTTATCAACTACAAATTAAAGTGACATATGCAATATATTTCCCTAATACAATATGAAAAAGAACAGACAAACAATATTCTTCTTTGCAGCTCAGAGTGAAGGTTCTTACTATCTTACATAACAGTCCACACCTTTAGCCACACAGTGGGGTAAGTCGTTTTTTTTTATTATTCCATTCTTTGGGAGTGAGTCCAAACAAATAGGGGGGACCACATTTTCAATTCTTCTATGCAGTTTACTACCTTTTTGTTTGTAAATGGCCATTTCTAGATTAAACATTGCTAACAGCCTGGCAAGCCATTGATGGAACGTTGGTACATTAGGGTCAAACCTGGCAGATGCGAAAGACATTTTTAAAACTGCCATAACAATAAAAATCAATTAATGTCCCGTTCTTACACGATTGAATTCAGCAACCCCTAACAAAATGTCATTGGACATTATTATTTCAGTTTTTAAAAGCCAGTAAAAAAAAATTCAATCTCTTTTTTAAACTTTTTTGACCCAGTACGTGATGCAAAGATATGAATACTATCGTTAAACATTGTGCATCTCGGGCAGAATGTTCCCTTTCCATTTCCCCACTTGGCAATTTTATCCGGAGTGTAATACAAGAAGAAGCATGTTTTAATGAATTGTGCCTGTAATCTGGTACACATTAAAATAATCTGTGACATCCCATATGCATACGTGGATGCTTCATTTGATGTCCCTACTTTCACCTGCCACTTCTTTGAATATATATCCATATCATCTGGCAATGCTGCATTATTGTGTGTATACCTCACCAATAGAGCTTGCTTTATCCTGAAGTATATTTCTAAAGAGGGGGAACCTAGGGCCTTTTAATCTAGGTCCAGCATACAGGCCTGTGACTCAGTATAAACCAAAGTGGTATGCAGTTCCTATTGTGAGTAGCAGGTATTTGCATATGTTTGAAAGTACACACGGTGGTGTTCAATCAAAGGCCGGGAAAATGATTTCCTCCTTTCGGAAAAAGACCCTCACACACCCAGCCAGCTAGGTGTCTTGCTTTATCATCAGGCCTGCTCCTTATCGGGTCGGCGCTGCAATATCCGATCGGCACCCGATATGGGGCCTTCTTGGTGGAGATCTTTATGCCGTAGGGTGTAGTGCATGTGTGGGCCCTTCGTCAGTGTAGGTGTGGTGATGTGAAGGGGTGTGAGAATAAAATAGGAGATAGTGGTCCACTCA
Organism: Triturus cristatus; assembly: GCF_964204655.1. Classification (NCBI taxonomy): domain Eukaryota; kingdom Metazoa; phylum Chordata; class Amphibia; order Caudata; family Salamandridae; genus Triturus; species Triturus cristatus. The sequence continues at coordinate 1,377,168,569 of NC_140590.1, forward strand.
AGACAATTATAATGAAATGTGGCCACTAACTGAAAAAGCGCGTACACCCACTCTAAGGTTGCAGGATTAGATGCTTGTGATTCAGGTCAACATGTTTCTTGCCTTTTATCAATTAGATGGCAATTCCTCAGGACCAAAGAGAGATCTACCTACATTTTTTGGTGGTGGTCCGAACTACGTGAAAAGAAGTCGTGACCACCCATACAGCACCCTAAAAAGTGGTACCTGTATATCTACAACATAGCCTGCAACAAGAGAGATTCATACAAGTTAGTTTGTCATAATACAACTGTATTTCATACATTGATGTTTGTGCACCATTTATATCCAGGGTGCAACACACGCATGCTTCACACTCAAGTGACTGTGGTTATGCGTCAGATGTAAAACAGATACAGTAAAAAATAGCAGCAGTATTAAAAAATACCTTGTGCACCAGGCACAAACGTGGAACTCACCCTATTTGGGTCAATTATGCGCGGCAGCGTGTACTGGCAGGTGTAGACACTAAAGGTGTAGTGTCCTAGTGAATGGAAGAATTCAGAAGAGTTAAAATATGGACATACAGGCACAGTTTCCTGTAAGCAATTATCTGGTCAGTGGTTAAATCACAGCAATTATGGCCCCTAAGTGTATGTCATCATGCAAAAGCTCCTACGCCTAGAATAGGAACCTTGTGTCACCCATCTGCTGGAAAAGAAACACGCCACAGGCAACTCCCCTCAGCGCGAACCGATGGCTCCACAGATGCCAACCAAGGGTTGGTGTCTGGCTTGCCACAGGTAAGCGCCATGGTGGAGAACCCGAGGCACATCCCCTGACCAATAAAAAAGTGCCCACAATGATTAATCGCCGCTGTAAATGCGCCGTCAATCCACAATGGTTGTTCGAGTTACATGCGCCTGCCTACGATTACTCAATTGTGTCTTAATGGCCAACTTGATCCCAGCTGGGGACGTGCAAGGCAGGGGGTCTCATGTACTCCTTACATTCCCGCAGAGGTTTATGCTGCATGTACCAGATGGTAGAGGTTCCCTTCCAATTGTCAGTGCCCTGCAAGAGTCGATTTACCCATGGGCTTGCCCCATTCCCTCTCAATACTCACATAGTGAAATCCAGTGGATCAGTGGTCGTCCTACACCTCAGTCTGCCAGCCCGGGTGGTGCCGAGTTCATTCTGACCTGGTTAGTTATACCTCCAGTCTGCCGTGCGCGAGGGGCGGGACTTCCGGGCTGTCTATTGGGAAAAGGCTGGAGTGCTGCCCGTGGTATTGGGCGCCATATTGGAATTATCGCCTCTGTCGATACTGTAGGACAAGCTGAGCAGGTCAGCCGTGACTATGGGCGCCATATTTGAATTCTCGCTGTTGGTGGTAGTTGATTAATTCAATGCAGTTTGGTGATGGCAGAACTAAGCCATTCCAAGTGTCGGGAATGTCGAAGTATTGTGTCTTATGTCAGTGCAATCTCATATATTAATGCCGCTGCAGGGAGCTGCATCAAGGAAGTTATAATGATGCAAGTCTCCTGTATAGTGATATTAAAGACTCTTATCTGGATATTAATATATAGTTGTTAGTGACTCTTTTAATAGGTATTACTATGTATGATACCTATATGGAATGGGATGATGGCTAGATACATATGTCAATACTTTTAAGGTTTCGCCCACAGTTCATGGTCGCGCAAGTCATAATGCTCACGGTGGTACAGATAGGAGTTACTTATATGTAACCAATATGCAATAGTTGGTGATTCTTTACTGGGTCTCACTATGCATATAAGCATTAAGGAATGGGATGATGGTTGGATACGTATGTCAATGTTTATAAGTTATTACCCACAATTCATGGTCGCGAAAGTCATAGTAATGTTCACTTTGGCAGATAGGAGTTACTTGAGGAATGCCCCATGGGAGATAATTAGGTCAGTAAACTCCAAGGTATATCCTCATTCAATCCTTCTTTGACAGGGGCTACCCTCAGAACCCATCGTTGTTCGATGCGGAACAGGGAATTTTTGGTCATCCCTGGATGCACTTCAAGCACGCCCCAGTTGAAAGAGTCAGGAGAATGTTTTTGTTGTTCAAAATGTGCTGTCATTTTCGTATTGGTCTTATGGCATCTACAATTTCTCCTGTGTTCCATTATCTGGACTTTCACCGGTCTTGTGGTCATTCCTATATATAGGAGTCCGCGAGGACAACTCAATATATAGATGCAGTTTGGAGTATTGCAGTTCGTATGTTAATTCATTTTCCATTTGACTCCGTTAGGGAAAGTCAGTTCTTTCGTGATTTTGGTGAGAGGAAACACTGAGCAGGACCCACATGGATAATGTCCCAATATAGGGGGTAAATCCCATAATGTTCTTTGCACATTGCTCTGAAGGTTTCTGGCTCTTGTGTGTATGAGCATGTCCTTTAGGTTGCTTGTCCCTTTAAATGCAAACCTTGGTACAGGTAGGTTTAATGTTCCTGTATTAAGAATGCTCCAATATTTCTTAATGATGTTTTTCATACGATTGGAGTCAGGGGTATAGGTAGTCACACAAGTGATCGCATTGTCTGGTTCTCTAGGTTTGATTTCTAGTAGACTCTCACGGTTATTGTTCTTAGCCCTTTTGCAAGCAAGTGTGACGGTGTGTTTAGGGTACTCTCGCTGACAAAGATTTTTTGTCACGGTGTCGGACTCTTTCTGGTAGTTTCTCAATGAACTATAGTTCCTTCTGATGTGGAGGAACTGTCCAAAGGGGAGATTCTGTTTTAGGGCCCTGGGATGGTGACTACTAAATAGTAATAAACTATTCCTATCTGTTGGTTTGCGATAGAGTGAGGTAGTGATAACACCATTCTCCAGTTTTATCAGTAGGTCAAGAAAGGGAATCTCGGTTTCTGAAACAGTATTTGTAAATTTCAGAAAAGGGTTCAGTGTATTGATCCACGCACAGAATTCTTTGCATTTTGTGCGTTCTTCTTTCCATAGGATCAGAATATCATCAATGACCCTCTTCCACAGTAGCACATGTGCCTTGTATGGGTTCCTGGAGCTGTGGATCTCCCTTTCTTCAAACGCCGACAATTACATTCAAGCCAGGCTCGGCGCAAACGTACTGCCCATCGAGGTGCCCTGCGTTTGATGGTAGAGTGGTGTGTTATACTCAAAGAAGTTTTCTTTTAGGCTAAGGTGGCACACTCTAATATGAAGGCCACTGAAGTGGGAGAAGTCCAGTTACCATGGCTTAGTGCATCCTCAATAACTTCCAGGGTTGCCCTTTGTGAGAAGTTAGTATAGAGGGCCTCAACATCCAGGGTAATCAGTAGATCTACCTCTTTTGGATGTTGGACCCCCTCAAGTAACTGTAAGACATCTGTGGTGTCCTTAATAAAAGAAGGGGTTGCTCTCACCAGCGGTTGCAGGAAGTGATCACAGAATCTTGAAAGGGTTCCAAGATGGACCCGATCCCCGACACAATGGGCCGTCCGGGGCCCGGGGTGACCCCCTTATGGATTTTGGGCAAGGTGTAAAAGTATGGGGTCTTAGGCTCTTTTGTGATTAGGAATTCAGCTTCCTTTCTAGTGATCCATCCCTCGGTCTCAGCTGAGAAAACCATTGTCCTGCTAAGTCTGGGAGTGGAGTCCTCTCTCAAGGGAGTATAGTATCTGCGGCTGCTTAGTTGCCTCCGACATTCCACGTCGTACTCCACCGTGGACATAATAACCGTGGCCCCGCCCGTGTCTGCCTGTTTGATTGTGATACTCGCATCATCCGCCAGCGCCCTGACGGCTGAAATTTCACTTGAGGACAAGTTGTGGAAGGGGGCGGGGGTGGTCGTGCTGTTCAGGTCTTTCAACACAGCTTGTTCAAACGTCAAGACCTCGTTTGGAACCATGCTACTGTTAGATGTGAACGTGGACAGTTTGTGTAGCTCAGAGTCGCCTCCCTGTGGAAGTGGTTTATCTTGAAAAAAGGCTTTTAGGCGTACCTTGCAAAAGAAGCCCAGGACCTCACAGATGTCACAAAATGTATCAGTTTTAGGGGTGGGGACATAGCCTAACCCTTTTTGTAGGACCTTCTCTTCTGTGGGAGAAAGGGCCCTCTGGGAGAGGTTGATGATCAATCTCTCTTCCCCCGTGTCTGACTCCAGGTCTCCACTGAAAGTGTCGGTTGTTACTGACATTGTACTCTTTTTTGCCCTCTTCTGCGCCCTCTTCCTCTGCCCCAGCCTCTGTCTAAAAAAGGGGGCTCAGTCCCATGCTGGAAGAAGGGTGGAGGGCCTTGATGGTACATCGGATATTGCCAGAATTGGGGTCCTCGGTACGGTGGCATATTGTAGGGTGGATACATTGGGCGTTGGAAAGGTCTTGCATTTTTGGTGTTCCAGCTACCATTGCTAGAGTCACTGTTGGATGAGGAACCTCTTCTTGAGAGGTTAGAGCTCTCATCTGATGAGTAGCCTGTCCCTGGTGTGGTGTGATCTGCTTTGAGATACGGGTAGACCTTCTCTGTGGAGAATTTTTGGATATATTTTTGGAGTTTCGCGATTTTTTGTTTCAGCAGGTATTCCCTATTGTCCGCAATTTCTGCATTGATCTCAGCTAGCCTAGTTTTAAATGCAGCTGTTTGGACAATAACTTTGATCGCGCCTTCCTCTGTCTGTATCCTTATCAATAGTGGCTCAAGGTAACTTTACATGGACCTATTGTGACCGAGTATTTAGGGGCTAGTATAGCTCCAAACAGTTTTATTGTCAACAACTTCCCACACTTATTCTTGGATGATGCAGTCTTTAAGAAAGAGTGGTCCCTAGTGAAATGGAAGTGCTCTAGGGACTGGCTCATCCTTATAATCAATACTGCGAAAAGAATCGCAGACGCACTATTGATAAGGATAGAGACAGCAGAAGGCGCGATCAAAGTTATAAACATTGACATACGTATCCAACCATCATCCCATTCCTTCTTGCTTATATGCATAGTGAAACCAAGTAAAGAATCACCAACTATTGCATATTGTTTACATATAAGTAACTCCTATCTGTACAACAGTGAGCATTATGACTTTCGCGACCATGAACTGTGGGTGATACCTTAAAAGCATTGACATATGTATCTAACCATCATCCCATTCTATATAGGTATCATACACAGCAATACATAGTAAAAGAGTCACTAACAATTATATATTAATATCCAGATAAAAGTCTTTAATAACACTATACAGGAGACTTGCATCATTATAAATTCCTTGATGCAGCTCCCTGTAGCGGTATTAATATATGAGAATGCACTGACATAAGACACAATACTTCGACATTCCCGACATTTGGAATGGCTTAGTTCTGCCATCACCAAACTGCATTAAATTAATCAACTACCACCAACAGCGAGAATTCAAATATGGCACTCATAGTCACGGCTGACCTGCTCGGCTTGTCCTACAGTATCGACAGAGGTGATAATTCCAATATGGCGCCCGACACCACGGGCCGCACTCTAGCCTTTTCCCAATGGACAGCCCGGAAGTCCCCCCCCCTTCGCGTATGGCCGACCGGAAGTATAACTAAACAGGTCGGAATGAACTCGGCACCACCCGGGCCGGCAGAGTGAGGGGTAGGACGACTGCTGATCCACTGGATTTCAGAATGTGAGTATTGAGAGGGAATGGGACACGCCTATGGGTAAATCGACTCGTGCAGGGCACTGACAATTGGAAGGGAACCTCTACATTCCCGTACATGCAGCAAAAACCTCTGCGGGAATGTAAGGAGTACATGAGACCCCCTGCCTTGCACGTCCCCAGCTGGGATCAAGTTGGCCATTAAGATACGATCGAGTAGGCGGGCGCATGTAACTCGAACAACCATTGTGGATTGACGGCGCATTTACAGCGGCGATTAATCATTGTGGGCACTTTTTTATTGGTCAGGGGACGTGCCTCGAGTTCTTCACCGCGGAGCTTACCTCTGGCAAGCCAGACACCAACCCTTGGTTGGCCTCAGTGGAGCCATCGGTTCGCGCTGAGGGGAGTTGCCTGTGGCGTGTCTCTTTTCCAGCAGATGGGTGACACAAGGTTCCTATTCTAGGCGTAGGAGCTTTTGCGTGATGACATACACTTAGGGAGCCATTATTGCTGTGATTTAACCACTGGCCAGATAACTGCTTACAGAAAACTGTGCCTGTGTGTCCATATTTAAACTCTTCTCAATTCTTCCATTCACTAGAACACTACACCTTTAGTGTCTACAACTGCCGGTAAACGCTACCGCGCATAATTGACCCAAATAGGGTGAGTTCCACATTTGTGCCTGGTGCACAAGGTATTTTTTAATACTGCTGCTGTTTTTTAATGTATCTGTTTTACATCTGACGCATGACCACAGTCACTTGAGTGTGAAGCATGCGTGTGTTGGACCCTGGATATAAATGGTGCACAAACATCAATGTATGAAATACAGTTGTATTATGACAAACTAACTTGTATGAATCTCTCTTGTTGCAGGCTATGTTGTAGATCTACAGGTACCACTTTTTAGGTTGCTGTATGGGTGGTCATGACTTCTTTTCACGTAGTTCGTACCACCACCAAAAAGTGCAGGTAGATCTCTCTTTGGTCCTGAGGAATTGCCATCTAATTGATAAAAGGCAAGAAACATGTTGACCCGAATCATAAGCGTGTACGCGCTTTTTGATTTTTAACCAGGTTAGTGGCCTCATTTCATTAAAGTTGTCTTGAGTGGACCACTATCTTCTGTTTTAATCTCACACCCCTTCACATCACTACACCTACACTAACGAAGGGTCCTCACATGCACTACACCCTAAGGCATAAAGGAATAAAGATCTCCGCCAAGAAGGCCCCATCTAGAGTGCCGATCGGGTATTGCAGCGCCGACCCGATAAGGAGCACACCCGATGATGAAGCAAGACACCTAGCTGGCTGGGTGTGTGAGGGTCTTTTTCCGAAAGAAGGAAATCATTCTCCTGTCCTTTGATTGAACACCACCGTGTGTACTTTCAAACATATACAACTACCTGCTGCTCACAATAGGAACTGCATACCACTTTGGTTTATACTTTATCCTGAAGTACTCTTTCAATAATTCCGACTTTCTCGAATCTAATCTGCCCCACCTTCGTAACAAAAAATCTCTAATCTTGAGTAATTTAAAAATAATCCTGCCAGTCCAGAGTGAAGTCTTTTTTCAGTTCTTCAAAAGATTGGAACCCTGTGGGGGAAACAAAAACAGCCAATCCGAACTATTCCAGCACTCTTCCATGTCTTCATACATGATTCTCTAAAAATCTCCGGGAGATTATGATTGTCAGCTAACCGTGTATAAAAAAATAATCTGCCAATACCGAACACTTTCCTAATGCCACTCCATGCTTTAAAAACACTAAAAAGGGTTTTAAATCAGACTTTTATGTAGTAGCTGTCAGGCCACTAGTCTCATTCCCCAACACAAGTTAAAAAATAGATGGAATTATATCTGTCCGAATGTCGTCCCTTTTAATCTGCAGTAGCTCTCTGCCATACATCAATATGAAGGCCCAGTAGTATAATTTTAGGTTCGGGAGTGCCAGCCCTCCCCTGCCCCTATATAAGGTAAGAAATGTATAGGCGCGTTGTGGTCGTGAATAAGCCCAGATGAATCTAGATAATATCTGCTCTATTGCTTTAAACCACTGTGATGTGGATTCCAGACATATTGCCCTAAACAAATATAAAATCTTTGGGCAAAAACCATCTTAATAATGTTACATCTTCCTTCAATAGATAGGTGTAAGCTATTAAGGCGTTGAAAATCTTTTTGGATAGTGTCCATAAGGGGTTCCAAATGAGGCTTAACCACATTAGCTACCCTAGACGATATACAGATACCTAGATATGTGGCCATTTCTACTACACATATATTGGTCATTTTTGCTTTGTCAGTAATGACAATCTGAGTTTTGTCTTCGTTAAGAGCATAACCAGAGATTTGTCCAAAGCGTCGTGCCTCGTTTTCGAAGACAATTATGGCGGCATTTGGGTCAGCCGTCACCAAAGCAATGTCGTCTGCATAGGCCAAGGTCTTAGTAGGCCATTTTTGTGACCATATTGCTGGTATTTGGGCGTTATCTTCGAATCTACGAATAAATGGGTCATTGTAGATCGCAAATAAGAGCGTGGAGCAGGGGCATCCCTGCCTTGGAAATTGTTTGGACAGTATACCATTTACAATCACAGCCGCTGTTGGTACGACATATAGTCTTTGGACTGCTTGGATAAAACCATCCACTATTTCGACCCTAGACATGGTAGCCCATAAATATTGCCAGGCGACCCTATCAAAGGCTTTTTCAGCATCCAGCAAGACCAGAGCCATCAGGTCTCCTGCAACATTGGTGATGTCAAAGTGTGTGATGACTCTTTGAATATGGTCTATAGTAGATCTCCCCGGAACAAATCCATGTTGCTCAGAAATAACTTTTTGTATAAAAGGTGCTATTCTGTTACCTTAACAATTTCGAGTATATTTTGGAGTCACCATTGATTAGTGTGATAGGTTGGTATGATCCAATTGTACTGTTTTGTTTTTTTTAAGTAAAATTTTGCACTTGACCATGATCTCGGGGGTCGCCCGCCATTGAATATATGCACCATTAGGTCAGTGAGAATGTTTTTCAACTGATTTGCCAAAACAGCATAGAATTCGGTTGGAATACAGTCTGTTCCTGTTGCTTTCCCTTTTGCCAGACCCTTAATAGTCAATAATATTTCCTCCAGGTCAGGTGGACATTCTAGAGCTCCCTGATCCTCTTCCTCAAATGTTTTATGTGGTATGAGATCTAACTACCTTTCACTATCAATCTGCCCACTCCCCACGTTTGGTGTATATAGATTATGATAGGATCTCCTAAAGGCCTCCCTTTTAAGTTCTGGGTTAGTGGTCTGGCCCAGCACAGGGTCATTAATCTCTCAGATTAGATTTAGAGAGGTCTGCTGTCTAGTACGAACCACCAGCTGGTGACCAATTTGCTCATTAAGCTCATAGACCACTTCTTTCTGGGCCACCGCTTTACTCAAAGCTTTATCGGTAAATACATTAATGAATGCCACCTTTGCAATTGCGACCTGCTGATGTAAAACCTCTAGATCCTTGTTTGCTCTAACAGCCCTCACCAATTCCTCTTCTGCCACCCACAGATTATCCTGCAATATCTTCATAAATTGCCTGGCTTGCTTATAAAGATTTAAGGAATACCGTAATGTTTCACCCCTAATGCCAGCCTTCAAGGCTTTCCATATTATTTTGATTGGGGTAATCCCTAGGATATCGTCCAAAAACATTGGGATCCATTGTCTCATATATGTGCAATATCCTATATCTAAAAGCAGGGATCTCTCAAATGTCCAAGCTCTTATATTGGGGTTGGCCATCTCTATTTCTAGACTACATTTTAGTGGATTATGGTACGACAGGGCCCGTGTTAGTTTATCTATTTGGCATTTTGATTTTAAAGAGTTAGAAATAAACACATAGTCTAATCTGGCGTGGGTGAGGTGTGGGTTGGAGAAATATGTATACCCCGGATCAGTTGACTTTCCGACCCGCCAACCGTCAACTAACCCATTAGTCTGTCACAGATTTTTTAGCGCCCCAAATACCTTTGGCTTTCTACCCACGTATCGCCACCCCTCCTCCATAGACCAGTAACTGGGTAGATTAATATTAATGAGTGGAAGAGGCCAATGAGCGAGTTCACTTGAGATATCATCCAACACGGCCGGATCATCACAGTTGCTTCCATATACTGTACAGAGCGTTAATTTCTGCACAGAACCATACTGACATTCAGTGACTGCCCAGCAGCCATAGTTGTACGAGATTACTCGGTTAAACAGCAGCCCGCCTCCTTTGGCCAAAATCACAACCCCCCAATACCCTAGCGCCGTGTGTTGTCACACTTATCACCCTAAACCCCAGTGTCTTCAAAACATGTATTTGTGCGCCATCTATGTGTGTCTCTTGGAGGCATATGATATTAGCACCCATCGATTGTAACCCTACTGCTACTTTCTGCCTTTTTTAACATAATTCAAGCCGCAAATGTTAATAGATGCGACTTTCAATACGCCCATGCGATTAGGCACCATATTCCTGACACAGATGCCCCACAGTCATAAAAAATGCACATACTTTGTCCAACAGATATCACTATTCTTTTTATACACTAGACTACACTACTGTTTTTAGTCTCTACAGAGCTGCATAATTCTGTCATAACCCTGCTTATCACCTGTATGAAAACCCACCCTTCCTGACAACCCATCCTCCCCCACCAATAACTAGGCAGCCAGGTTCCGCCAGGAGCCTGTGTAAGGACGTCTGAATCCTTCCACCTCACTTCCCCCTACTACAATTACAACTACACGTAAATATACCCCTATCCTGTGTTGTACTAGATATCAGCCTTAAGCTCCACTATTTGTATTTGCTCTCTATTTTCATGATTTGGTACCCATAGTCCCTGTTGTAATGCCATCCAACATCTTCTGGGCTTGTACTTCTAAATTAAAGCTGAAGTTCTAACCTTTATAAATCACCTTGAGCCTGGCCGGATTTTGCAAAAAAGCCAGGGATCCTGCCACTTGAAATGGAGTTATTAATTGCCTAAGCCACCATCTACACTCCAACGTGGCATGGGCACAATAAGGCTTGGCAAAAAAGGAAAATCCTTCAAACTGTCTCTTGGCGTTGGGTCTGGCTTGATCGTACACAGCCTGTCGAAGTAAAAAGTTGCCAAAATATATCAATAAGGCACGGGGTAATACATTTCCTTCAGAAGCATGTTTTGATGATGTTAATGGAAATTCATGAGCCCTTTGAACTTCTTTATCCCAGTCCCAAGACGACAGTTCAGGTAGGGACTCTTTTAAGCATATTTACTACGAATTTCCTCACTTCGTTATCCTCAAGGTTCTCAGGCACCCCAAGCAGCCTCAGTTTATTCCGGTGTTGCTGGTTCTCATAGTCTTCCAGCTTCCACATGACATCCTTGAGAACTTTGTCCTCAGAAATAGATTGTACCTTCAGGGTTTGCACTGTATTTTCCAACACTTCTGTGCGTGAATCTACCATATTCATCTGTTCCGCAATGTCCGAGCAGATTTTCCCCACTTTCCGCACTGACCCTTGCAGTTTCTTGGTAGCTAACCTTGCTTGTCGATTATCCGCTTCAACGTCATCTTGGAAGGCTCTTAGAGATTGCAAAATCAGAGCTAATGAGGGTTTGGACAAATTCCCTCTCTTAGTATGATCCGCCCCATCCCGGGCAATTGAATGTTCCCCATCGCCGTTTAGCATCTCTGGGGACAACATTAGTGTTGCTGAGTAGTGCCACCCCATCTCTTCCACCAATTCTTGTTCCTCAGGGGTCTTTCGATGGAAGTTTCTCCCTGATATCCATTTAGATTTTTTCTTAGCAGTGGTGACCTTTTCCTCTGGGGGGCTATCTTCTGAGGATGAACCCGCATCATCATCGCTCTGATAGGTAGACTGGTATCCGACACCTCTGACTCTTCAGTCAGAGAGAAGAACTTTTCCCCTGTCACATCGGGAGACTGACAGCCTTGTTCTATGACCCCTTTTACCACTGAGCTCCGAGGGGGTAATGCATTGCCCAATATGTCTGCTAATCCATCATTATGCACATTATTCTCCAGTCTTGGTTTATCCGTTTCGGCCCTAGGGGCCTGTCCATCCTTCATTTGTATTCTCCCATCCTGATTGCCACCCGGGGTAGGTGCCAGTTCCTCTATCGTGGCCTTCACAGATGTACTTGGTCCGAGAGTCAAGTTCCCCCCTTCTAGATCCTCTGCCATACCAGTGGATGTTGCCATCTGCACTGCCTCCAGTAATGTATTATTTATTGCGTTATCTATTTCACCCTCATGATTATCATTACCCGCTTTTTTCCTTCGACTTTCGTTCTTATGGTCAACTAAGGGTGAAAATATACTTGAAATGGCGGGTTGTGTGGTCCCTGGATCATGGAGCGGTTTTGTTCGGTTACTATTTGACTTCCCAGGAGGCTCATTTTTCTCCTGTTCTACTTTTCCTTGCTTATCACCTTTAATAGCTCGTAGATCTCCTTTGTTACTGTCAATTTTGGGGTCCGAACCCTCTTGCCGCACTGAGGCAGCCGCAGTTACTCGCAGTTTTCCTTTCCCCCCGAGTTGCCATCATAGCCGGCAGTGCTTCTTCCGGGAACGCATTGCTGTTTCCAGGCAATCGGCATGAGATGTGTGCACACCCAGCCCCAGCAACCGCTGTCAGGAGAAGCTGCGCCAGACCCTCCCAGCGTCCTTCACAGGAGTCCCCGCGGACATGTGATCTATGCACCGAAGTCAGTCGGGCGACTCGAGGGCACCACGAATCCCGTTGATGTCCGTCAGCCCTCCACGCATGCCAGTGGCGACAGCACGGGATGATTCTTCCACCCTAGAGGAGAGAGGTCGGTGATGGTCTCTAGTCAGACACCATCTTGCCTCGTTGGAGAGTGCCAGATTTCACAAGTAGTCTTATAAAGGGGCCTGTTGCTAGAAGAAAGGGAATTAAAAAAATTAGACCTACGGAAATCCTTGCATTGACCACAGTGCCAGTACGAGCAGTGCAAGACTCTTAACTCATTCAACACCATCATTGTCAGTACTTCCAATCAAAGTCTTAACAATATTTCATGTTGTTTTAAGTAGAGAACATTACCACAATTTCCTTTTCTGTGACATACATACGAGCCTGGAAAATCATGTACTATGGGAAGAACAACCAGTGGCCTCAAATCTAGGTAAGAGTGGGTTGGCGCACTATAAAAATGTTCATAAGTTGACCCTAAATGGTGCCATACAACTCACTCTGACACATCTTAAAATCATCATTGGCTCTCATTGGCTAAAAATACATCTTGCTCTCTTTCACCCTTTAATTATATTAATGTAATGTCACCAAGGCTGTGTCTGCAAACCAAATATTTCAAAGTAGGTAGGTCCTACATTGTTGTTCAGTCTCAATGACATGAGGATAAGGAGAGAGAGCTAATGGTGGGCGGTGGGAAACAGAAGGCAGCTCCGAACTGTAAATGTTAGAGGATTCCCAGACAAAACCCCAGAGTCAGTGCATTAATGGGGGTTTTGGCACTATTAAAATAGATTTGTAGGTGTAGGAGCTCAAAGTAGGCATCTCACAATCAACAAAGCTTCAGTAAGGTTGGAGAAAGGGTGTTACTGTTGGAACCCATATTTGCACTTCCAATGTGCTCCAGGTTTGCCTCACAAAGATGAGGCAAAACAAGTTGTTTATTTAGGATTTTCTCTAAGGTACAAAATCTCATTTACGCTGGAAAGTAGCCATAAAGTAACACAAATTAGCCCTAGCACTGCTTTGTTTTGCATCTAAGGGGGTGGTGACGTGCGTGGCTGGTAGGTATTCTCATGCAACCATCCATGAATTTTGACACAAAGCCCAAGATACTAAAAATGGTAGACACGGTTTTGCACCATAAACTAATGCCTCTTTCAGGCAGGAGCAGCAATTATCAAGGAGAAATGTTTTCAATTCTCCTAACTCTTCCAACATTTATTATATGCTGTACTGTACAGCAAACATCCAATGTCTGAACCTTTTGAAACTATGTCCAACTGTAGTATCTTGAATAGAAGGGATCCCTTCCAATACAAAATGCACACACTCTTGCACTAAAGTGCAAAGATGTGTTTGTGGGGCAAGCCAAGCTTGAAGAGTGCGTGTGGAAAGAGAAACATTGCCATATCCTATAAGATATGGTGCTGTTTTGCTCTCTCCCTCCGGAGTATAATTGCACAGAAAGACATTCATGACTGAAGAAAGAGGACCAATGCAGATGACCCAAGTGGTCATGACAAAAAAGATATGACAGAGGGACATCACTGTTAAATGATTCGGTCCTACAGATAGAAAAACAACCCTTTCTGCATAAACGTTGTTTCACCATTTATGGATCCATAAACAAAGTCGTCTGTCTGTCCATGTATTGATCTTTCAGAGATCCTTTTGCATGTCGTATTCGCTCTCTTACCTTCTTTGGAAGTATCTTTAGAAATGCCTAAGAATGCATTCACCTTTCATGGAGTACTTATACCACCAGTTAAAACCTTAGTAATCCAATCCCATTACTGTCAATGCTGCTGTTTTAGCCTTTGGTACACAATTATCATTGATGTCCCAGTGCTGAAGTGCAAGCTTTAGAAGCTAATTACCAACATACAAGTACCACTGGTGAAAGCCTTATTATGTAAGTCACCAATGCCAGAATCACCTGTGCAAGCCTAACTTCTTCGTAAAATGGACCGGTACAGCCAATGCAAGTCTTGGTCATTCAATTACCATCGGTGCATGTGATTAATTGATATGGAGCCTGGGCCTTACACAGTAGTTGGGATCAAAGGATTGACAGTCATGCACATCTCCTCTCCTTGAGGAAAAGATGTCTCAGAAGACTGAAACCAAGACTCAAACATTGTCCTCTTTAGGAATTGATGGGTTAGGGATCCAAAGCCTGTCACCTTAAACTCTGGATGGCTCAGGTTTGGCATATAGAGTCTGTCACTTTTATAGTATTACTTGGTTAATGGGGAGGAAAATATAAGGTCCCTTTCAGGGGGACCGCGAGGCAGACAGCGGCTACTGGGCCCCAAGCCTGGTGGTTGAGGTTGTTTGCCACTGGTGGTCTGATGTCCATCCTACTGTGGCTGTACAAACTAGCCAATGTAGAATCCTTTTCTCATTTGACTTTCAGGGTAGCAAGGGCAATAAGTCAAAGCCTTCTCAGGGAGGTAGTCTGGGGATCATTAGCTCAGAATTCAACAGCCAAACAAAATCAATAATAGAGTATTGTCCAGCGCAGTGCAAGTCCTTTAAGCAAAAGAATATACTTTAATTGAACATCAATACTAAATACTACACATTCCAGAGGTGTTTCAGCTGCAGGGTTGTAAACGCCTACAGGATCTAGTGAGAGGAGTTGGCCTAACGGCTAGGGCGTTTGACCTTGGACCTGGGGAACTGGGTTTGAGTCTCGGCAATGACGCTGAACATCCTGTGATTCTGGGCAAATCACTTAATCTCCCCATGCCTAACAAAATATGAATGTGTGTCCTCATGTAATGTAACTGGTGCTATGTAAAGCGCTCTGATACGTGATTGGATTCGGGTCAATTTCGTGCTATATAAAACTCTGCAAACAAAAAAAAAAGCAGATAGTCCTATGATGCCCGCTTCCTCCCCCCTCTCTTATGTAACTCAGGGAAAGAGATAGGCAGATATGAAAATTAGAATAGAGATTACCTAATTGCACTTTTTTGCAATTCACAATTAGAAAATTGTTATTCCTTATGTATGGAACTTATTGGGTTTCATTTAGCGAGTCTCAGTTGGTCTCAAATAAACCTACCTCTTGCATATTAATTAGGTAGGTCGCAATTTGTAACCCACCACAATTCTCTACCATCACATGGATAGTGGCCTGCTGGGGTCAGCAGACCACCATGTCTGTGATTGCTTTCAAATTAAGCTTTCTTTAAAAAAACATAGCCCGTGTTAATTAAAGGAAAATGTGATGCGTTTAAAAAGAAAAGCTGCTGAGAGTAAACAGGCATGAAAGGTTGCAGCAAGGAAAGTCATAAACTTAGATAAATTATCATTGCACACAGATAATGGCGGTCATTCATAGAGAAGCACAGTTCACATCAGTAATGAAGAAATGTCATTGCAGAAACAGCCTTCAGCAATAATATAGCACTAGGCTGTATCATTTGCATTCCAAGATGCACATTATCCTGAAATTAGTCGGTTTACTCAAGCTCAGCGATAGAAGGCAGCAGAAATTGAGGACGCGAGCGGCATGCAGAGGAAATGGCAGCCGCTCGTGTTTGACTGGAACTCACTACCACAACACCGGGTCCACAAGACGTTCCTCCGAAGTTTCCCACCAGCTTGCAATGTTGCAAGGGTAAAGGGGAACACAAACCTTCATCCGAGGGCACCAGGAGCAGATGAAAGATGGCTAAAAAGTCAACAGTAGCTCTGTGTCATGAGGGAGCTACAACAACCCGCTGCCATCTCGCTCGGTGCGGAATGCATACCCCCACATAATTCGATTTGCTCATTACTTCATTTTGAACTTGCCTATTTCTAACTGTACTGTTGTATTAGAGCATGCAATTTTTTAAGGGGAAAGTCTTGCTGTGAATTAAAAATAACAAGGGGAAGCCAGGGTTACAGGAATTTTCTCAAAGGAATTTGATGGTTTTGACTTTGTGGGATCTCAGCAGCAGTTCATCAAATCCTGGAGAATTTTGACCACATCACCCCAATACTGATGGATCTTCAGTGGCTCCCCAACATTCGTGCATCACCTTCTAGACTGACTGTGTTGCTTTTGAGGCCATAGAAACAAGCATTCCTGCCAATTTGGTGGGCTAGGCCTGCCAGGACATCCAAACTTGAGACAAATTACGGCAATAGAGAAAAAAAAAAGTATTTACTCTCTCTGTCGCCGGATCTGGAATGACCTTTCTGTTATCATCAAAAACACCCAACTGTCCGATGCTTGGCTCATCGAGTTCTGCACAGCAAGTGCCTGTGGCTATTACAACATCTGGTTCGTCTCTGCATCCCCAATAACACATTTGTCTACTGACAATTCCTACGATCAATAAATCATGAAGTGGTGGTAGGCCTTTTGCCTACCTGGTTCCTAAACTATGGAACTCATTGCCTAGTAAAGTACGGCAGATCCAAGATGACGTAAGCTTCAGAAAAAAGTGAAAATTATGCTGTACACCTAATGCTCTGTCACATTATATGGGCACTGGTATAATTCGTTAGTGCTGGGAGGCACGTTTGCATAGCCAAGCACTCTAGAAATTCCAAATATAGAATAGAATTAAAATGATGTTAAACACATGTACGTGAAACAATTTAAAATATGTAAAAAAAACTTTAATAACAAAAGAAAGAAAAACATGGAAAATGAACAACATACTATACTGTTTGAATATGCTTTACATTGTTTATTTAATAATACAACAATATTACAAATTGTTTTATTTATTTATATATAAATGTTTTTAACTAGAAATATATATGTTCAAACATATACCTTAAATAAACTTTGAAAAAATAAATAACATTTGAAAAATGTGTTCCGTATCTTTATTCTATGAAAAAAAGTAAATAAGAATGCTATTTATTACAATACAACCAACTACTTTTGAAATTATCTTTTTAAACACCAACAATACTAATTAAATGACGCCAACTCCTCCTACTACATAGAAATATACTTTATAAAAGTATTTCACTCTAAAATGGTTACATTTAATAATCACACTTCAACGTAAACCATTTTGAAGAAAGAATTGAACACTAAAGGATTTACATTTACAATTTCCACTCCAATCTAAAGCAATTTGGGGAAGACGTAGGATACTAAAGGAGTGACAATTACGTTCCCACTTCAATGTAAATCAACCTGGGGAAGGTGTATGGCACTACATGGGTGACATTTACTATTACCACTCCAATGTAAGCCAATGTAGTGAACTTGTTAGACATTAAGGGGCAACATATACTATACCTTCAACGATCTAATTCAATTTGGGGAAGGTGTTGGAGACTAAAGGGGTGACATTTACTAGTCCCAATCCAAACTAAACCAATTTGGAGAAGGTGTTGGACAATAAAGGAGGAGACATTTACTATTCCCGCTGCAATGTAAACTAATTTGGGAAAGGTGTTAGGCACTTAAAGGGTGACATTTACTATTTCCACTAATATCTTAAACATTTTATGCAAGGTGTTGGACACTAAAAATTTTATAAACGCTGTCAATACTCCATAAACACACATAGTTTTTGATCTCTAAAATAAAATAGAAATTACTTAAAAAACACAATAACCCAAACAAAAAAAATATGTATTTATAATTGAACATTAACGTATAAAATAAATGTTTTATTGCTATTAATTATAAGTATATTTTTATGAACATTTGCTAATATTCCTAAACTTTGAAGCACAACATAAAAAAATTCATACTCCAAAAATGAACATAATTTACCCCCCCCTACTTGGTTGCGGCGGGTCGCGGTGTAATCCTGGTGGTTTTAGCGGCTTCAGGGAGGTGTGGATGAGTCTCGGGGCAGTGGCAACAGATCAGCGGCATCCACGGGAAGGAGGTCACAGCGAGGGTGGCGGTCCATGTGGTGTAGACCAGCGAGCATCAGCTCAGATTTTCTTCCGGGAACACCAGGCAGAGTCAGCTGGCTTGCAGGCACACCAATGTTTTCATGGAAAGTGACTGTCAACAGTCTTCTAATGAGCAAGTTCAGAAGTGCTGCTTCAGGCAGCGGAGGAAACGCCCAGGAGTTGTTTAATCTGCCTCCGTTTGCAAAGTAGATTAAAGGAGAAAAGTAGTGCGTTTGGGAAAAGGAGGAAGTGCCTGGGCTGATCCAGAAAATCTCTAGGCAGCATTGATGAAAGAGATTAAATCCATGTTTGCGGTTTTCCGAAAACAACAAAGCAAGAATACAAGAGACCTGTGAGTGTCTAGAGGGCAAAATGAACACTCTGATGGAGAGGCTGAACACAGTGGTCAATCGGGAGGACATACATACATTGAAAACATGGGAAAAAGACCTCCGCAAAACGATAGAGTCCTTTGAAAACAATACGAGAAGGAATAACGTGAGGTTATTAAATATCCCAGAAGGTACTGAAGGAGAGAACCTCAAATGTTTCCTAATAAGTTTCCTGGAGGAGTTTATCGCTTTGGTAGACACCAGTGAGTTGGCTGCAGACTTCCAAAGAATTCATTGGGCCACTTTTAGAAGCAACCAGAATCGAAAAAATCTAAGAAAGATTTTGATTAATTTTAAATCTTATTCCTTAAAATAACCGATCTTAGTGGAGGCTTTGAAGTCTCGCCACTTTAAGAAAGGTGAATGGGCTTTCTGCATTAAATTAGCCATTTCAAGGGCAACACAGGAGAAGCAATGGGAGCTGGGGAAGCATATTCAAGAGCTTAGGCAGTTTAGAGCTACTGCCCGAATGACGTTCCCCACAACATTGAAAATAATGTGGAACATTAAAATGTTTGAAAGAGCCAGGCGAGGTGGAAAATGTAATTCAACAAATTGCAGTGCACCAGAAGTAGATTTCTAAAAGTTAAAACTAGATGCTGGAGGAGTGGAGGGCTGAAATGGGCACAGCAGGAATAACCGGTAAGAAAAAAGGGAGGGTTCCTCAAGGAGGGACGGGTCGGGCACAGTGAGGGGCGATGTTGGGTTGACGGCACTGGGTGGGGAGAATCTGGGGGAAAAAGACAAAAAAGGGGGTCCTCACTTGTAAGAAGATGTGGAAAAGTGTCAGTGGAGGGAGGGAGTTATATGTTAGGGGAGAAGTTTATCAAGAGCTTTATCAGGAGTATGTAAGATAGATTTTACTAATGCACACATTTTGTGGATCTTGTCATGGAATGTGATTGATCTTTGAGTTAAAAGTGGAAGGAGGAAAATCCTATAATATCTAAAACAATCAAACAGTGGAATTGTAATACTGCTAGAGACACACCTATTGAAAAAGGAATGTGAGGGTATTCTAAGGAAGCAAATATGGATTAGTGACTTTGCATGCAGGTATCAATTGTGTTGCGCAAAGTGGCCATTTTGATTGAGGGATTGTTAGACCTGGCATCATTGGCGTGAGTCTCCCTTCCATTTTGTCGGATTGCCTCCTCTGTTTTTGATATGTTTTTGCTGGTTGTATGCTTTGGGCACTGTGCCACTGCTATTCAGTGCCACAGTGCAAGTGCTCCCTATGTTAAATTGATGTATTGATTAGTGACTCCATGATTGGGTTATTTGATTTACTTGTCAGACCCTAGTACAGTGCACCATGTGTGCCCAGGGCTTGTAAATCAAATGCTGCTGATGGGCTTGCAGCACTGGTTGTGCCACCCACAGAAGCATCTTGTAAAGCGTATCTCAGGTCTGCCATTGCAGAACGTGTGTGCAGTCTGGTACTGTCATGCTGACTAACCAAGTGCACCCACTTTCCAGTCCCTAAACCTTCCCTTTTCTTCATATCAGACACCCCTATGGTACGCCCAAGGGCAGGTTGCATTGTAAGTATAAGGTAGGACATGCCCTGGTGTGTGTAGCATGTCCCAATAGTGAATTACAGCCATTTTCGGTTTTCACTAATGCAAGGCTACCTATTCTCCATAGGCCAGAATGGGCAGTTAGATTATTACATCTTATAATCCTAACTGACTCAGGAAACATGGTAGATATTTGAATTTAGTATGTCTGAACTCAGAATGATAAAATACATCTTTTAGTAAAGCTGGTTTTAACATTCTGTGTTTGAAAATACCACTTTTAGAAAGTAGGTATTTTCTTGTCTAACTATCGAAAGCCTACCTCTGCTAGGTTGTGTATTCCTTGTCTGGAGTTTGAGTGACAGGGCTGGGGAATTCCAGGAGACAGAATGAGTCAGCCCAGTGGTGAAAAGGGAGATCTGCATCTAGATGGGAGGGAGGAGTTGCACCTGGGACCTGAATAGGGCTCGGCCTTTCCTCCACAATGCTGGCTCCACCTCCTGGGGTGTGGCTGATGTCTCTGCCCTGCACTGTGAAAGAAGAGAAGGAATCATGTCAACAAAGTGCTCCAGGGCTGTGCTTTCCCTCCACAATGCTGGTTCTACCTCCTGTGGGGCATCTGATGTTTCTGCCCTGCACTGTGAAAGGAAAGAAGGAGTCCTGTAAACAAAGTGGCCAATAACTGGTTTGGACTACCTTCAGAGAACAAAGGATTTTGGGGTATAAATATTGGGACCCAGACCCAAGAACTTTAGATCACTTCTGGGAACAAGACGAACCTTTTGCAAAGGAGAAGAACCAAGGAAGCTGCAGGAGTTTGGACTGCCCCTCTGCCAGTGTGCTGTTTGCTGGGTTGGCCTGCAGTGGTGTCTTCATTACCAAGGAAAGGAGAAGAAACTTTTCAAAGGACTTTCATCATCTTACAGAATATTCCTCCACTTGAACTTGTGCTTGCCTCCTGTCGAAATCTCAGGGACAAAAGACTTCACCACCAGCTCCCCTCTGAATTTCCTTGCTGGGAATTCTATCTGCAGAAGCCTGCGTGTCACTGGGAGCTGGAAGCGCGACGCAACGAGAAGAAGCATGTCGCCACCGCAGCTGTAGTCATCGCATCGCCGGAGAAGTGTGACGCCATCGCATCTCCCAGGAAGCGTGTCTTTGCTGAAGCTGTCTGCTGTCGCATCACCGGAGAAGCATGACGCCATCGAGAGGGTTGCCATCACATCACTGGAGAAGCGTGTCGCAGGGCCTGTCGCGGCTCCAAAGTACAGAGTCGTTGCAAAGCTGCCAGGGCGTGATAGCCTCGCCGTCACATCGTCGCATCGAGGGTGCCATTTTCTCGCATCGCACCAGGATTGTTGCATCGCACCGAGGCACTATCTTGCACAGTATTGTGGATTTTTGTCGTTTGTGGTCTTGTGTTAAGTCTATATCAAGAATACTTATTTTTATAAAACCTGTGTGGTGTCCATCTGTAGTGTTTTCACTGTATTACTGTATGTGTTCACAAATGCTTAACACACTGCCTCTGAGATACGTCTGTCTGCTCGCGCCAAGTTACCAAGGGGGTGAGCAGGGGTTATCTAGGAGTGTAATCCCCTTATTCTGACTTAGAAGCAAGGGTCCCTATTTGGACAAAGGTGTATACCATTGCCAACGAGAGACCCCCAGTTCTAACAGGGATCTTCTCAAGCAATCTTGTGGGAATATACAGCAGAACGTGGAGGGCAGTGGTTAATAGCGAATGTCTAGATACATAGTCCATGGAATGCCCTTGTAGGTTATTATGGTTCAAACATTGATGATCCAGATCCCCTACAAGCCTTATATTGTTACCTTTTAGTGGTTAAAGTCCATATAGTAACAGGGGGGACATTAATATATCACTGGGCTCAGTCCTTGATAAATCTACCACGAGAATTGTCATAAGATGAGAGAACATGTGCGGCAGGTGATGGAAGACTTAGGGCTAACGGAAAGAGAGGCTTCACTTTCCACAACAGAAAATATGGCATACCTCCAGAATTGACTTTTTCCTTCTTGATAGAAGATTATGGGCCTGAATTAGACAACGACGGATGGGTTACTCCATCACAATGTTGACAGATATCCTGTCCGCCAAAATATAAATCCCACAGGATATTAAGGGATTTATATTTTGGCGGACGGGACATCCGTAAGTAATAGAACTGAAGGAATAACTCATCTCCCTGAGCATTTGTGAGACCATTCTGCAGTAGGGTTAGAGTTGCCCATGGACAAAATACTTGCTCCGCCGAAATCTTCTTTGGACAAAACACTGCTTCTCGATCAGGCAGTAATTAGCCAGCTAAAACATTACACTATAGAATTGTTTGAAAAAATGATTTGGCTTTCCTACACATTATATGGGATGCTTATAGTCATTTATTAGGGGGGAATTAATAAGTCTAACAGCTCATAAACATAGGACAGATAAAGGTAGACTCAGGGACCTAGAAAGGAAAATTGAAAAATTGCAGGAAAACTTTGATGATAAGTGTAATACTCAAGCACAGTCTGAGCAGCACATTATAGTTAGGGAGGCAAGAGTGGAACTAGCACATTTTCTGGAAGGAATTTCGTAGGACAAATCGGAGGTCAACAGGCTTGCCCACTAGAAATATGGGGAAAGTTGTGGGAAGTTACTAGCCTGGAAAACCAAGGCTGAGCAGGTCAGAAATAATACTAAAGGAATCGAAATTAAAGGCTCAGGTAAATGGTATGTAGATGATTTAGAGACAGAGCAAGCCTTCACAAGCTTCTCTCAGGAGCAAGATACAGATGATCAAGATAATTCTGAAGATCAAGATAAAAAGCTGCTTAAAGGAGGTCTCTTTGCCTACATTTGAGCCAGAATTTAAGCAGACTCTAATTGAGGAAAAAGGTTGGGAGGAGGTGAGAGGAGCAATGAAAACTTTAAAGAGATGGATTGCGCCAGGCCATGACGGCATACCAAATGAGTTATATATCACCCTAAAAGATGAGCTAGCTCCGAAATTAAACAATCAACTAGCAGACATTTTCTTAGAGGGTCTTACCCTACCTCTATCCTGGGAGGAAGCTAGAATTAGTATTATTTTAAATCCTAATAAGGACACTAGATTCTGCAAATCAAATAGACCGCTCTTGTTGCCAAACTCTGATTATAAGATTTATACACATTTGTTATAAAAAAAGATTGGAGAAGTTGATAGGGGCCTTACTCAATGAAGACCATAAGGGTTTTTTCAAGGGGAGATAGCTCAATGACCTGACATGTGATTTGGTGGGAGCGATTGATATGGCAATAGAAGGAAGAATCCCATTAATAGTTTTAACGTTTGATGCCGCTAAGGCCTTTGACAGGGTGAGTTACCCTTTCTTATATGGTGCGATAGAACAATTGAGCTTAGGTGAGACGTTTCCAAGAACTATGAGATCAATTTACAAAGCACCGGTGCCTAGAATTGTCTATAGGAGGAGGGACATAGCAACGGTGCCCATTATCCCCCCTGCTTTATAATCTGTAAATTGAGCCCTTAGCAAGGAAAATTAGGGAAAACCAGTATATTGCCTCTTTTGAGTGCATGGCTAGGTGAAGAAAGTTGCTCTATATGCAGATGACGGGATGATATTTACTAGGCAATGATTTAGAACACTCATTGGTATAATCCCTGGGTGAAGAAAATAAAGGTATTTGGGAGTCCAGGTTGCACAGGATTTGGAGAGAATGCCCCAAGTAAATTTTAATAAGCTTATGACGGAGACGAAGAAGTTTTAAAGAGCATTTGGGTTTCTCTCCTTACCAATTATCGGGAAACCTAATATGGTGAAAATGGCGATACTCCCAAGTATTACTTTTATCTTTCACATGATTCACTTAACTTTTAGAGCTGAATGGCTTAAAAAACATCAGGGTGAAATAAGTAGCTTTATTTGGTCATCTAAAGGATTAAACAGAAAAAAATTAAGAGGAACAAATCTGAAGATGGTTTAGCATACTTAAGTTCTACTGTTGGGATTTTCAGCTGAAAACATAAGAATGTTGCTAACGGGAGGGGCCCAGCAGAAAACTTCCCTGTTTAAAGCCTTGGTGATAAATGTGCCGTATGAGGACATACATTTTTTGTATGAGTTTTGCCATCCCAGGTTTTTTAAAAGATCATATTGAAGACCCTGAGTGCTGCTTGTAGGTTATGGGTCCAGATCAGGCGGGTACTAGGGATACCTTACTACAGTGAATTTGCCCCAATCTGGAGTAACCTGGGACACCAGTATACCTGCAAACAGTCTAGCCAGCGAGACCTTTGATGGAAGCAGGTGTCAATAGATAGGGCCAGATTATTGAGGCTGATACTCTGGTTACACACAATCTCTACAAAAGGGTCTCGTAGGGACCAGTTTAACGACTATAATACCTTCAGTCCCCAAAGTAAGACTACAAACACTACGCGAAGGTCCTAAGTCAAAGCATAAACACAACGCCGCATGATGCTGTATGTGCAATCCCTTACATCAAAACTTAAAGCATTATTGCATCACCAGGCAGGAGGATTAAAGGGTCTATCGGGCCACCCTTAATGGCGGAGCTTCGTCATGTATGACCCTAAGGGATCAGAGGCAGGGCCCCTACACTCGTGAGCCACCCGGCTCTACTGGGTGCCCGTCACAGTGATCCCTAACTGAAGAAATCTCATGCCACTGGTGTGCATCCAAATAGTTCAAAAGCATACAAAAAGAGTGCAGTGCGATAATGTGGTAGTGTACTAAAAATGACTACGTGGTCAAAAAAATCCGTTTAATATGAATTGACCAGGTGTCATGTCTAAAAACCAAATAAGTCAAAAAATCTATGTATGACTATTCCCTGTCTTGGTCTGTCTAGGTCGACATGTTTCAGCCGATCTGGTTATTTCACCCGGCTTTCTTCAGGACCAGTTAGTTGATTAAAAAGGAAGCTACTGCAGGATAAATTTGGTAAACAGTGATGTGAGTCAAATTAAGAAACTTATTGAAAGAAATATAGTGTGGCCGAAGCCACCCTACCAGACTAGCATAATTGCGCTCAGAATTAGTGTAGTCAACTCTTCTTCTCTCCTGAAAAGAAAGAGTGGTAGGTGTCACACAAAATTTGTGATGGGATTAGCACAGAAAAACATAACAGCATCAGCGACTCGTGTCCAGTAGTGCTATTCTTGAACACTACTAATTATTATAGTACGGCCACAGCTTGGTCCGCAAAGAGAACATTCTCTGAAAACATGCAAAATTATAAATCACCCAGCGTTCTGTGGGAGGAAAGCCTCACCTCACCCGGCAGATTGCTCGGTATAGGAGGCACCGCTCTGTTAAAAATAGGAACACAAGAGGGCGGGTTGTGAAAACATACACCTACACTCCGTGGTCCCTACATAAAGAATAACACTGACCAATCAACTCCTGACCCACAGGCCAACACACCCAATGCCTGACAGAACTGTGCCATGCACTCAATTCAGCTTGGAGTCTGCTAAGTGGTGACATCTACAGACAACAGTCTAAACGCAGTGTAGACATATCCACAGTGTTGTACCTCTCTCTCAAATGCTCAAGCTATACAAATCATAGTGGTAGCAAAGCAATATGTAATGAAGAGCAATATTTAATGGAGAGGTCAATGTTGGTGTTAAATTAAAAACCAGTCATAAATGTCCCAAGTTACCCTAGGTTGATCATTATTGCTCGCAATACCTTAAAAAACGCTAGGTCAAGGCACATATCCAAACCCCACCTTACCTATCCGTCGAGACCTCAGACTGGACCTCGAGCAGTCTGGGAGGTGCCGATCACTAGGAAGGCGGCCCCTTAAATAGTGCCTGTGATCAATTTACATTTGCGCCATGTCGCAGGTGTTGTAAATCCACTCGACACTCGATGAGTCTTCAAACACAGCGCATGTGCGAACACCGCATCGCCACTGCCGTCTGCTAGTGTAGTTAATACCGGGCATGCGTGGTGTAAGAAATGCTGTTTGTCTCTAGAACACCGAACCCTGTTCTCAATGCGCATGCCCCGGCTCGAATGTCACCAAGCGCTGCGCATGCCCAGAGTCTGAAATGATCGAAAAACCTCAAGATTAAATTATCTCTAAGAGCCACTCCAAAATACATCAGCGTGTTGTACTGAATCAGAAAATGACGCGTACAGAACGAAACAAACACACAGACCATGACTGTGTGCGAAGTTTGACAGTGGTACACTCGATCGATATCAAAAAAGTGTAAATGCATCAGTACAAACCAACGTGCCACTACTTCTAGCACATGCGCTGTAGTACCGAGGTCGGCAAAGTAGTTGATGTGTCACCACTATTCAGCAAAACCTGATGCATTCAGGTAGGTTGGTTGCGTGCCATAACCAACAGCAAACTAATCGCGACATACTAACTCTAAGGTAAAGCCACATAGTATATAGTGTGCAACACTGTGTCGACATAAAGCCTCCTGACCCTAGTGATGTAACGAAAGTTACTAACTTAGTGTTATATCAAGTTAGTACTGACACTAATGTGTAACTAAGAGAGTAGATCTACCTGATATTCTTTCAAATAGGGTTATATAGGGTCTATATGGCAGAATGGCTGTGTAAAGGACAATTTCTGATCAATGGCAGAGAAAGGGTATAGACAAACTGGGTCACATGATGTCGGAGGTACATGCAATACTATGTATCATATGGAGTCTATATGGCAGAATGGCTGTGTGTGAGGGACAGTCTCCTCGTGGCTAGTCAAGAAGCAGAGAGAGGCAAGTCTAGATGTCTCGTTGACTCATCCACACATACTCATATCATGTCCTTATGGGAACCATGGGTCAGTACTCAAATGGACGTCCATGGAATATTATCGTTGAGTCCATGTGTGTCCGTCCTCATTTTAAAAATCCATTTCTGCTCTTTAACGAATAGAAACTTAGAAACGTCGCTCACATGTGAGGGAATGAGCGGTCGTTCAAGCACAATCCATCTCATGTCGTCTGCTATATGATGTTTAGCAAGGAAATGGTCCGTCAGACATGTAGACTGTTTTCTACATCGGATAGTGCTCTTGTGCTCGCTGATACGGAGCTTGATCTTCCTTGTTGTATGGCCAATGTAGTGTAGAGAACAGGGACAAGTGATCATGTATATCAGGTTCTCTGAATTACAGTTCGTATGACTGGTCAGAATCCAAGGCCGTGCCGTACCTACATCGACAGAGGTGGTTTTAGAGGTTTGAGGGCAGACACTGCAAGACCCGCATGGGTAATGTCCCCTCACAGGTGGTAACGACCATAAGGTACTTTCGACCCGTGTGTGTTCGGTACGTGGTCGTGTGTGAACTAGACTGTTGCGTAGACTAGGACCTTTCTTGAAAGCGAACAGAGGAGGCGGAATGTTCTCCGCGGCCACATTCAAAATGTGCCAATGCTTCCGCACCAACTTCTGCAAATTGTTTGAGAGGGTACAGAAGGTTGTCACAAAAGTGAGCCTCTCATTTGGTGTCCTTATTATACTGTTGTCTAGGAGGGCATCACGATGGTTATTGGATGCTCTTTTCCAAGCCTGTCGTACAAGTCTTTTCGGGTACTGGCGTAATTGCAAGTGATTAGCCAAATCCTCCGCATGTTTGTGAAAGAGGTCTGTAGTAGAACAGTTCCGTCTGACACGTAGGAACTGTCCCACCGGGAGGTTCTCTTTGAGGGCCCTCGGATGGTGACTATCAAAGGACAGCAGCGAGTTCCTGGACATAGGTTTTTTAAATAGCTCACAATGTAGTGAATTGCCAATAGGGAATATTGAAATATCCAGAAAGGACAGACGTTGTTTGCTGAACTCCATCGTGAAATTAAGGAATGTGTTTTGCTCATTAAGCCAGACATGGAAAGCTTGAATCTCAGGGATGGAGCCTCGCCACACCACCAAAATATCATCTATGTACCTCTTCCACAACACCAGATGTTCAGAAAAAGGGTTGTTGTGGTTCAATACATGTTGTTGTTCAAAGAGATGTACATAGAGATTGGCGAGGCTCGGCGCAAAAACACTCCCCATCGATGTACCAGAAATCTGTAAGAAAATCTGGTCCTCGAAACGGAAAAAGTTCTCGGTCATCGCTATTCTAGCGCACTGCATAATGAATGAGACGGGTGTTATACTACCAAGATCACGGTCTTCCAGAAGCCCTCTGATGGACTCAAGGGTCTCTGTTTGCGGGATGCATGTGTAGAGCGACTCTACATCGAAACTTGCCAAAATGTCAGTTTCGGGATGGAAATCAATGTCTGGAAGCAATCTCAAAACGTCCGACGTGTCTTTTAGGTAAGTAGGCATTTCTAACACCATGGGCCGTAGGAAAACATCTACGAACTTAGAGAGGGGCTCGAGGAGTGACCCTATCCCCGATATAATGGGGCGTCCCGGAGGGGGTGTTATATTCTTGTGTATTTTAGGGAGGCAGTAAAAGTAGGGCATTACTGGATTGTCAGTCACTAGAAATCGTGCCTCCTGCGACGTAATCCAACCCTCTGCCTCCCCTTCCTCAACCAAGTGTTTAATTTCAGTTTTAAGCCTCAGTGTGGGATCCGACGTTAGACTGCGATAGAATTTGTCATTGTTGAGTTGTCGCAAACATTCTCTCCGGTAGGTGACCATGTCCTGTAGGACAATGGCACCTCCCTTGTCCGCAGGTTTTATAATAATGGACGTGTCTGAGCTGAGGTTTCGGAGAGCCTCTCTGTCTCTCTTGGGGAAATTACAAAAGCTGGAGGGCCGTGAGTCACATAATGCCATCATGTCGAATGTGACCGCTTTCTCAAAAGTGGAGACTTGAGAAGGGACTTGATGAGCCATCGGTGTGAAGCTGCTCTTGGGTCGTAGCCCAGTGTTCGTAGTCAGCATCTCATCAGCAGAGGATGACACATCATCTGATGGTCTGTCCTTGAAAAAGAAGTGTAAACGAATTTTCCTAAAAAAAATTTCGAGTTCGCATCTCAAAGTAAATGCGTCTCCTTGATAGGTAGGCACAAAGCCTAGACCTCGGTTAAGAACACTGAGCTCGCTTTCCGTTAGGGTGCGAGAACTGAGATTGACTACAAGATCGTTTCTCAACTGCTGGTGGTGCTGTTGGTTTGCTGGAGGCCGCCTCTGCTCCGGGTGTTCGGAAACGTAGAGTCCGGTTGCCAATGGACAGATGTCGTGCCTCTCCGCTTGCCCCTCGTTCGGCCTGGGCCTTGATCTAAAAAAGGCTGTTAGGGTAAAATTGGGATTGAGGTGGACAGGGTGGCACTAGCGATGGAAAAGGGGGTTGGTACCCCCAAGGTCCTGGTGGCCACCATTGACCTTGATTCGGATAGTAGCCCTGTAGCCCACGTCCCCTGTTATATCTACGAGGTCTACCTCTGCCCCGTCCTCGGGAAAAATCATTGGGGGATGACTCTGAGTCAGTGGATCCCTGCTCTGATCCAGAGGAAGAGTAGTTTGATCCATACCGTCTGCCTTTGTTGTTAAAGGTTGGGGCTACGTAGTTCTCACTGGTGTATGGATATATCTTCTCCCAGGAGAAACGGGCCAAGTCCTTTTTAAACTTATCGATCTTATTAATCAGGATGTTGTCCCTATACTCTTTGTTAGTTTTATTGGCCTCGTCAAGATTCTTCTTAAACAGTGCAGCTGTGATGGTAGTTTTGATCTGTCCCTCCAAGGTCTGAATTTCGATAAGGATTGCATCTGCCTGACGCTTAGCCGTGCTGATGATCAAAATCAGCCAGTCGCGGGTACAGCGCCAGGCTATGAGCGACCAATCGCGTAAAAATTGCTTATCGGTGAGGAACAGTCTCGGTGCATTGGTGACTATTAGGCCAGTTGGGGCACATTTACCTCGTAGATATTCTGTCATAATGAGCCCGTGGACAGCTGTACGTGACTGTGTTCGCTTGAGATTGAGTAGTGTTCCCCAATCATCTTTAGTATGTCCTGTTAGTTCTGGAAGTGACTCTAGAATGCTGGGATTGTCAGCTAAGATGGCACTTAAAGTCTCATCGTCAAATGCAAGGCCTGCAAAATCAGCCATTATGGTGTGGAGGTGCGATATGAATCAGAAGATAAAAGGGAGCAGAAACCCAGAACCCTAGATAATCTAGGGTCTGAAAACAAGACCCGCAACCAAAAGGCTGCTCTCACAATTACACACAATCTCTACAAAAGGGTCTCGTAGGGACCAGTTTAACGACTATAATACCTTCAGTCCCCAAAGTAAGACTACAAACACTACGCGAAGGTCCTAAGTCAAAGCATAAACACAACGCCGCATGATGCTGTATGTGCAATCCCTTACATCAAAACTTAAAGCATTATTGCATCACCAGGCAGGAGGATTAAAGGGTCTATCGGGCCACCCTTAATGGCGGAGCTTCGTCATGTATGACCCTAAGGGATCAGAGGCAGGGCCCCTACACTCGTGAGCCACCCGGCTCTACTGGGTGCCCGTCACAGTGATCCCTAACTGAAGAAATCTCATGCCACTGGTGTGCATCCAAATAGTTCAAAAGCATACAAAAAGAGTGCAGTGCGATAATGTGGTAGTGTACTAAAAATGACTACGTGGTCAAAAAAATCCGTTTAATATGAATTGACCAGGTGTCATGTCTAAAAACCAAATAAGTCAAAAAATCTATGTATGACTATTCCCTGTCTTGGTCTGTCTAGGTCGACATGTTTCAGCCGATCTGGTTATTTCACCCGGCTTTCTTCAGGACCAGTTAGTTGATTAAAAAGGAAGCTACTGCAGGATAAATTTGGTAAACAGTGATGTGAGTCAAATTAAGAAACTTATTGAAAGAAATATAGTGTGGCCGAAGCCACCCTACCAGACTAGCATAATTGCGCTCAGAATTAGTGTAGTCAACTCTTCTTCTCTCCTGAAAAGAAAGAGTGGTAGGTGTCACACAAAATTTGTGATGGGATTAGCACAGAAAAACATAACAGCATCAGCGACTCGTGTCCAGTAGTGCTATTCTTGAACACTACTAATTATTATAGTACGGCCACAGCTTGGTCCGCAAAGAGAACATTCTCTGAAAACATGCAAAATTATAACTCACCCAGCGTTCTGTGGGAGGAAAGCCTCACCTCACCCGGCAGATTGCTCGGTATAGGAGGCACCGCTCTGTTAAAAATAGGAACACAAGAGGGCGGGTTGTGAAAACATACACCTACACTCCGTGGTCCCTACATAAAGAATAACACTGACCAATCAACTCCTGACCCACAGGCCAACACACCCAATGCCTGACAGAACTGTGCCATGCACTCAATTCAGCTTGGAGTCTGCTAAGTGGTGACATCTACAGACAACAGTCTAAACGCAGTGTAGACATATCCACAGTGTTGTACCTCTCTCTCAAATGCTTCGGCCACACTATATTTCTTTCAATAAGTTTCTTAATTTGACTCACATCACTGTTTACCAAATTTATCCTGCAGTAGCTTCCTTTTTAATCAACTAACTGGTCCTGAAGAAAGCCGGGTGAAATAACCAGATCGGCTGAAACATGTCGACCTAGACAGACCAAGACAGGGAATAGTCATACATAGATTTTTTGACTTATTTGGTTTTTAGACATGACACCTGGTCAATTCATATTAAACGGATTTTTTTGACCACGTAGTCATTTTTAGTACACTACCACATTATCGCACTGCACTCTTTTTGTATGCTTTTGAACTATTTGGATGCACACCAGTGGCATGAGATTTCTTCAGTTAGGGATCACTGTGACGGGCACCCAGTAGAGCCGGGTGGCTCACGAGTGTAGGGGCCCTGCCTCTGATCCCTTAGGGTCATACATGACGAAGCTCCGCCATTAAGGGTGGCCCGATAGACCCTTTAATCCTCCTGCCTGGTGATGCAATAATGCTTTAAGTTTTGATGTAAGGGATTGCACATACAGCATCATGCGGCGTTGTGTTTATGCTTTGACTTAGGACCTTCGCGTAGTGTTTGTAGTCTTACTTTGGGGACTGAAGGTATTATAGTCGTTAAACTGGTCCCTACGAGACCCTTTTGTAGAGATTGTGTGTAATTGTGAGAGCAGCCTTTTGGTTGCGGGTCTTGTTTTCAGACCCTAGATTATCTAGGGTTCTGGGTTTCTGCTCCCTTTTATCTTCTGATTCATATCGCACCTCCACACCATAATGGCTGATTTTGCAGGCCTTGCATTTGACGATGAGACTTTAAGTGCCATCTTAGCTGACAATCCCAGCATTCTAGAGTCACTTCCAGAACTAACAGGACATACTAAAGATGATTGGGGAACACTACTCAATCTCAAGCGAACACAGTCACGTACAGCTGTCCACGGGCTCATTATGACAGAATATCTACGAGGTAAATGTGCCCCAACTGGCCTAATAGTCACCAATGCACCGAGACTGTTCCTCACCGATAAGCAATTTTTACGCGATTGGTCGCTCATAGCCTGGCGCTGTACCCGCGACTGGCTGATTTTGATCATCAGCACGGCTAAGCGTCAGGCAGATGCAATCCTTATCGAAATTCAGACCTTGGAGGGACAGATCAAAACTACCATCACAGCTGCACTGTTTAAGAAGAATCTTGACGAGGCCAATAAAACTAACAAAGAGTATAGGGACAACATCCTGATTAATAAGATCGATAAGTTTAAAAAGGACTTGGCCCGTTTCTCCTGGGAGAAGATATATCCATACACCAGTGAGAACTACGTAGCCCCAACCTTTAACAACAAAGGCAGACGGTATGGATCAAACTACTCTTCCTCTGGATCAGAGCAGGGATCCACTGACTCAGAGTCATCCCCCAATGATTTTTCCCGAGGACGGGGCAGAGGTAGACCTCGTAGATATAACAGGGGACGTGGGCTACAGGGCTACTATCCGAATCAAGGTCAATGGTGGCCACCAGGACCTTGGGGGTACCAACCCCCTTTTCCATCGCTAGTGCCACCCTGTCCACCTCAATCCCAATTTTACCCTAACCAGCCTTTTTTAGATCAAGGCCCAGGCCGAACGAGGGGCAAGCGGAGAGGCACGACATCTGTCCATTGGCAACCGGACTCTACGTTTCCGAACACCCGGAGCAGAGGCGGCCTCCAGCAAACCAACAGCACCACCAGCAGTTGAGAAACGATCTTGTAGTCAATCTCAGTTCTCGCACCCTAACGGAAAGCGAGCTCAGTGTTCTTAACCGAGGTCTAGGCTTTGTGCCTACCTATCAAGGAGACGCATTTACTTTGAGATGCGAACTCGAAAAATTTTTTTTTAGGAAAATTCGTTTACACTTCTTTTTCAAGGACAGACCATCAGATGATGTGTCATCCTCTGCTGATGAGATGCTGACTACGAACACTGGGCTACGACCCAAGAGCAGCTTCACACCGATGGCTCATCAAGTCCCTTCTCAAGTCTCCACTTTTGAGAAAGCGGTCACATTCGACATGATGGCATTATGTGACTCACGGCCCTCCAGCTTTTGTAATTTCCCCAAGAGAGACAGAGAGGCTCTCCGAAACCTCAGCTCAGACACGTCCATTATTATAAAACCTGCGGACAAGGGAGGTGCCATTGTCCTACAGGACATGGTCACCTACCGGAGAGAATGTTTGCGACAACTCAACAATGACAAATTCTATCGCAGTCTAACGTCGGATCCCACACTGAGGCTTAAAACTGAAATTAAACACTTGGTTGAGGAAGGGGAGGCAGAGGGTTGGATTACGTCGCAGGAGGCACGATTTCTAGTGACTGACAATCCAGTAATGCCCTACTTTTACTGCCTCCCTAAAATACACAAGAATATAACACCCCCTCCGGGACGCCCCATTATATCGGGGATAGGGTCACTCCTCGAGCCCCTCTCTAAGTTCGTAGATGTTTTCCTACGGCCCATGGTGTTAGAAATGCCTACTTACCTAAAAGACACGTCGGACGTTTTGAGATTGCTTCCAGACATTGATTTCCATCCCGAAACTGACATTTTGGCAAGTTTCGATGTAGAGTCGCTCTACACATGCATCCCGCAAACAGAGACCCTTGAGTCCATCAGAGGGCTTCTGGAAGACCGTGATCTTGGTAGTATAACACCCGTCTCATTCATTATGCAGTGCGCTAGAATAGCGATGACCGAGAACTTTTTCCGTTTCGAGGACCAGATTTTCTTACAGATTTCTGGTACATCGATGGGGAGTGTTTTTGCGCCGAGCCTCGCCAATCTCTATGTACATCTCTTTGAACAACAACATGTATTGAACCACAACAACCCTTTTTCTGAACATCTGGTGTTGTGGAAGAGGTACATAGATGATATTTTGGTGGTGTGGCGAGGCTCCATCCCTGAGATTCAAGCTTTCCATGTCTGGCTTAATGAGCAAAACACATTCCTTAATTTCACGATGGAGTTCAGCAAACAACGTCTGTCCTTTCTGGATATTTCAATATTCCCTATTGGCAATTCACTACATTGTGAGCTATTTAAAAAACCTATGTCCAGGAACTCGCTGCTGTCCTTTGATAGTCACCATCCGAGGGCTCTCAAAGAGAACCTCCCGGTGGGACAGTTCCTACGTGTCAGACGGAACTGTTCTACTACAGACCTCTTTCACAAACATGCGGAGGTTTTGGCTAATCACTTGCAATTACGCCAGTACCCGAAAAGACTTGTACGACAGGCTTGGAAAAGAGCATCCAATAACCATCGTGATGCCCTCCTAGACAACAGTATAATAAGGACACCAAATGAGAGGCTCACTTTTGTGACAACCTTCTGTACCCTCTCAAACAATTTGCAGAAGTTGGTGCGGAAGCATTGGCACATTTTGAATGTGGCCGCGGAGAACATTCCGCCTCCTCTGTTCGCTTTCAAGAAAGGTCCTAGTCTACGCAACAGTCTAGTTCACACACGACCACGTACCGAACACACACGGGTCGAAAGTACCTTATGGTCGTTACCACCTGTGAGGGGACATTACCCATGCGGGTCTTGCAGTGTCTGCCCTCAAACCTCTAAAACCACCTCTGTCGATGTAGGTACGGCACGGCCTTGGATTCTGACCAGTCATACGAACTGTAATTCAGAGAACCTGATATACATGATCACTTGTCCCTGTTCTCTACACTACATTGGCCATACAACAAGGAAGATCAAGCTCCGTATCAGCGAGCACAAGAGCACTATCCGATGTAGAAAACAGTCTACATGTCTGACTGACCATTTCCTTGCTAAACATCATATAGCAGACGACATGAGATGGATTGTGCTTGAACGACCGCTCATTCCCTCACATGTGAGCGACGTTTCTAAGTTTCTATTCGTTAAAGAGCAGAAATGGATTTTTAAAATGAGGACGGACACACATGGACTCAACGATAATATTCCATGGACGTCCATTTGAGTACTGACCCATGGTTCCCATAAGGACATGATATGAGTATGTGTGGATGAGTCAACGAGACATCTAGACTTGCCTCTCTCTGCTTCTTGACTAGCCACGAGGAGACTGTCCCTCACACACAGCCATTCTGCCATATAGACTCCATATGATACATAGTATTGCATGTACCTCCGACATCATGTGACCCAGTTTGTCTATACCCTTTCTCTGCCATTGATCAGAAATTGTCCTTTACACAGCCATTCTGCCATATAGACCCTATATAACCCTATTTGAAAGAATATCAGGTAGATCTACTCTCTTAGTTACACATTAGTGTCAGTACTAACTTGATATAACACTAAGTTAGTAACTTTCGTTACATCACTAGGGTCAGGAGGCTTTATGTCGACACAGTGTTGCACACTATATACTATGTGGCTTTACCTTAGAGTTAGTATGTCGCGATTAGTTTGCTGTTGGTTATGGCACGCAACCAACCTACCTGAATGCATCAGGTTTTGCTGAATAGTGGTGACACATCAACTACTTTGCCGACCTCGGTACTACAGCGCATGTGCTAGAAGTAGTGGCACGTTGGTTTGTACTGATGCATTTACACTTTTTTGATATCGATCGAGTGTACCACTGTCAAACTTCGCACACAGTCATGGTCTGTGTGTTTGTTTCGTTCTGTACGCGTCATTTTCTGATTCAGTACAACACGCTGATGTATTTTGGAGTGGCTCTTAGAGATAATTTAATCTTGAGGTTTTTCGATCATTTCAGACTCTGGGCATGCGCAGCGCTTGGTGACATTCGAGCCGGGGCATGCGCATTGAGAACAGGGTTCGGTGTTCTAGAGACAAACAGCATTTCTTACACCACGCATGCCCGGTATTAACTACACTAGCAGACGGCAGTGGCGATGCGGTGTTCGCACATGCGCTGTGTTTGAAGACTCATCGAGTGTCGAGTGGATTTACAACACCTGCGACATGGCGCAAATGTAAATTGATCACAGGCACTATTTAAGGGGCCGCCTTCCTAGTGATCGGCACCTCCCAGACTGCTCGAGGTCCAGTCTGAGGTCTCGACGGATAGGTAAGGTGGGGTTTGGATATGTGCCTTGACCTAGCGTTTTTTAAGGTATTGCGAGCAATAATGATCAACCTAGGGTAACTTGGGACATTTATGACTGGTTTTTAATTTAACACCAACATTGACCTCTCCATTAAATATTGCTCTTCATTACATATTGCTTTGCTACCACTATGATTTGTATAGCTTGAGCATTTGAGAGAGAGGTACAACACTGTGGATATGTCTACACTGCGTTTAGACTGTTGTCTGTAGATGTCACCACTTAGCAGACTCCAAGCTGAATTGAGTGCATGGCACAGTTCTGTCAGGCATTGGGTGTGTTGGCCTGTGGGTCAGGAGTTGATTGGTCAGTGTTATTCTTTATGTAGGGACCACGGAGTGTAGGTGTATGTTTTCACAACCCGCCCTCTTGTGTTCCTATTTTTAACAGAGCGGTGCCTCCTATACCGAGCAATCTGCCGGGTGAGGTGAGGCTTTCCTCCCACAGAACGCTGGGTGAGTTATAATTTTGCATGTTTTCAGAGAATGTTCTCTTTGCGGACCAAGCTGTGGCCGTACTATAATAATTAGTAGTGTTCAAGAATAGCACTACTGGACACGAGTCGCTGATGCTGTTATGTTTTTCTGTGCTAATCCCATCACAAATTTTGTGTGACACCTACCACTCTTTCTTTTCAGGAGAGAAGAAGAGTTGACTACACTAATTCTGAGCGCAATTATGCTAGTCTGGTAGGGTGGCTTCGGCCACACTATATTTCTTTCAATAAGTTTCTTAATTTGACTCACATCACTGTTTACCAAATTTATCCTGCAGTAGCTTCCTTTTTAATCAACTAACTGGTCCTGAAGAAAGCCGGGTGAAATAACCAGATCGGCTGAAACATGTCGACCTAGACAGACCAAGACAGGGAATAGTCATACATAGATTTTTTGACTTATTTGGTTTTTAGACATGACACCTGGTCAATTCATATTAAACGGATTTTTTTGACCACGTAGTCATTTTTAGTACACTACCACATTATCGCACTGCACTCTTTTTGTATGCTTTTGAACTATTTGGATGCACACCAGTGGCATGAGATTTCTTCAGTTAGGGATCACTGTGACGGGCACCCAGTAGAGCCGGGTGGCTCACGAGTGTAGGGGCCCTGCCTCTGATCCCTTAGGGTCATACATGACGAAGCTCCGCCATTAAGGGTGGCCCGATAGACCCTTTAATCCTCCTGCCTGGTGATGCAATAATGCTTTAAGTTTTGATGTAAGGGATTGCACATACAGCATCATGCGGCGTTGTGTTTATGCTTTGACTTAGGACCTTCGCGTAGTGTTTGCTGATACTCTGGTGCCTTGGGAAAATCTACTTCAACTCACGGACAATAATATATTCAAATTTAAGTATTATCAGATGGCGAGCTGGGCACAAGGCTTAAGTAAAGAGGAAAAAGGGACTTTGGAATGGGAAGTAAAGTTAGAAGGATGCGCTCCCCAGAAAAAGATAAATGACAAAATGGTATTAGATGCTAGTGCAAGGAGTCAAAGGAGCCTTTACCGTGCCAGATCAGACCTGGAGAAGGGACCTGCCAGCGCTGGAGTTAACACGCTTGTAGCAAGTATCTGCTAACTAACGTTTTTAATGCCATAGCTAAGCTGGGTCCTCCTGACTCTTGGAATCTCTTAGTTATTATTCCTGTTCATAAAAAAGGGGACTGACAAGTCCAATCAATTATCGTCCTATATCATTAATTGATAACACAGCTAAACTGATGGGACGTTTGTTATTAAATAGACTATAAGATTGGGTAGTGGAACAGAAAGCCCTTTCCGAATCTCAGTATGACTTTTGAAAGGGTAAGGGAACCATAGATCAATGTCTAAACTTGGCCATGGTAATAGCTAAGTACACAGTAGCAAAAAAAGTACATTTTTATATGGTCTTTATGGACCTCTTTGCCACATTTGACTGTGTGGTCCATAGCAAGCTATGGTTAATAATGGAGAAAATCGACATTGATCCACCCATGATCACATTTATAATTCAACTTTATATTGGGGCAACCTCATGTGTCCACTATAGGAGGGAGGGAGAGTGCACAAAACCCTTCTTCATCCATAAGGATGCGATACAGGGGTGCATTCTAGCTCCCTTCCTGTTTGCTCTATACACCAACAGGATCGCCATGGCATTGGCAGAGTGTGTTAAAGATGTGTCTTACATTGAAGCTTCTCCCCTTCCCATACTCCTCTATGCAGATGATGCCGTGCTCTTAGCTAGGACTCCTAGGGTGCTGGGAAGTCTCATAGAGGAGTATCCCAAGTTAATATCGAGTTTAGAACTATTTGTACATTTTTCCAAATCCCATGTGCTTATTTCAGGGATTCCCCTAAGAACTCCCCCGAGTTTTATCAGGGATGGGCGGAGCTTCAATACACAGATACACAGAATTCCACTGAGTTGAATAAAAGCTCTGTGAAATTCCGCTCTGCTCCACCCTAGTCTCAAGAGTGATGTACAGGAGTTTGGAATAATCGCTTATTTAAGAGCAGACCCACACTTCTCGCTGTATTAGACATGTGTTTTGGCTTCAAAACAAAGAACTCATTCCTATTTTCTTTCATAACAACCAATATCTTGCTGGTTTCCCCTTTGCTAATACTCAGAGCCCCACAGGGATAAATGACACAAACTGGATCTGGGACCAGTAGGGACTACGCTTGTTATAAGATACCTTTGGAATAATACAAGGCCATATAAGATATTGTTCTGAGAGAAAAATACTCCCTTCATAGACTCTTTGATGATTGTGAAGAAAGGCTTACCACATTTCATTTGCCCTGAATAAGTCCTTAGGGACGAAAAGCGTTGGCTACGGTCGTTTTAAGGAAAATTTGAATAAAGAAAATTGGAGCCAGGCCTGCTGAATGAACTTGAACTTTTTCATGTAATACTATACTTGATTTATATTGATTGGAGTGCAGGATCATGTTGCATTTTCAACTCTCAAAAATGTAATACAAAACATATATTTAAATATATTGTGATTTTATTAAAAGCTTATTTACATTTTTTTTATGATATTGCTCCAATATTGTAAAGTGCAAATACATAGAATAACAGGATGATGTCAACATAATTCCATCAATACAAAAGTTTTCGCCTTTTTATACATATCATTAAAAACAATATATTTGCAAATGGGTTAAAAATTCATAAAAACAAGTGTCAACACAGCGTTTCGGTAAAAGTTAAGTAGTTTGTCACCTTCTTCAGGACAGAAAATGCATATTATCTATTGGTATACGTACGGAGACCCTATGGGACATCGTCTCACGCATGGAATTTAACCAGAAGTATTTATAGATTATTCTTCAAAACTTCATGGACACATATAAGAATTCTACACGGTCTGATATTTTTCTAGGGAGACTCATCAATACAGAATTCAAAATCACTTGCTAATGTCCAAAAGATATTGACAATTAAGAATCTATAGTTGAATCAACAAAGCAGTTTATAGATTAATTTGTTGCCCACACAAATATAATAATGATCAAAGTGATTAATGCTTTCTCCAATTCCAACACTGCCTAGCAATCCATTCGATATTGCTGTAACAGTACACCGCGTGTTCAATTGTCTCAAGGTATGTTGGAACAAGATCGAGTTATTGATGAACTCTATCGTTCTGAAGAAAAGCGACCGTCAATCTCGCTACCCGATATGCAAATGCGTTAAAAGTACATGTATCAATCGATAATGTGGATATCCTATCCTGAAGAAGGTGACAAAATTCTTAACTTTCACCGAAACTCTGCGTTAACGCCTGTTTTTATGAATTTTTAACCCATTTGCAAGTATATTGTTTTTTACTGATATGTATCAAAAGGATGAAACTTTTGTATTGATGGAATTATGTTGACATGATCCTGTTAATCTATGTATTTGCCTCCTACTGGTACTCTATCAAGTGGAAGCTAGGACAAAACAAACACCGCATGGGTCCAGCAGAAGTCGTCACAAGGGGCCCCCTGACTCCCCAGTACTCACCACCTACATGTGAGTTGCAGGACAGTGGACCGTCTCGGAGACCTTCTCCCTGGCTGAAGCTCCTCGAGGTCAATGAAGTTCTCCCACTGGGACTCAGAGCTGGCTGAGCGGAGTACATGCACCACAGACTGCCAGTTCAGAACAGAAAGTGAAATCTGCACTTAGGGTCTGCGACTGTGATCCCCCGCTGAAGCTCTGTGCATGCGCCCTGCCACCCGGCTCTTCAATTTTCTCTTATGCCGCCGAAACAACAACAACTAAGGACATAACTTTACAAGTTAAGGCGGCTGTGGGTGGTAAACTCAGCTACGCCACAGCGGAGATTGAGTTTTTTTGCCAGACTCCGCATACCAAGCAGAACTTGGAGTGGCAAAACTCCGCAAACTCTGCCGACAGAGCGGAGTTTACCTGCCACCCCTAGTTTTTATATAGCCAACTGAAAGATAGAGGTAGTGGAGACCTTCTCAAACCTGGGGGTATTATTTGACATGAAATCCCTATGAAAGGCAATGGTCCTTAATCGCACTGCCCTGTTGGAAAAAAGTATTGTTGCAATCTTAAATTTTGCAAAGAAGCTGTGGTCTAGTCAAATTCCAGAAATGTTGAGTATTTATTCTACCATGGCTAAGGTGGTTGCGACATATGGCGCAGCAATTTCGGGAGTGACGGAAATCATTCAGCTGCAAAGTGTGGAGGGCTCTTTTCTTAAAATAATTCTATCACTGCCCTCAAGCTGTGTTAATTTTATTTGTCACAATGAGCTGAGTTTCCCATATATTGAGTATAATATTCGATTGGCACCATTGCTCTTATGGCATTCGATATGGAAACAAGACTCTGTCAATTCAAATCAGGCTGTGCTGAGGATTTGCCTAAAATTTGATTTGCTACCAAGATTTCCTGGCTGAATTATTCAGTTCTACTTCTGCAACCTTGGGACTTACAGTTTTCTTTTTACTCCCCTTCTGCTTGCACTAGCTTTCCCAGGATGAAGCTTAAAAAGCTGTTTTCAGATAAAGCTGCTAGGGACAGGTGGGCATGCAACAAACACAAATGTTCTGTAATTTTATATCATATGATACTCCCTGTTAAACCTGGTACTCACTCTTATTGGTTATTTGAATTAAATTCTCAACATCTTTTCATCTTGATACGGTTTTAGTTAAATATGACTCCCCTTATGCTTGGTTTTTCTTCTAACATCCATGCAGTAAGTGCTCTGCCCCTTGCCCCTGCGACAGAAGGTATGCACAGACTAATTTGCATCTTTTTCATTTTTTTGTTTGCCTCAACGGAAAACATATATTTTGCTCCTGCTCTGAAAATATAATTTTATACAATGTCACCCAGCACTTTATTAATCTACAGTTAGTTGACCATTATGTGTGCTTTGCGGTAGAATCATTCTTGTGGGCTGCATTAAAATGTAGGCGATTGCTAAAGGATATGTGATGTGGGGGTGTTTAAATATATTTTAAACATGATCTGTTTTTTCAGTTTAAAAAGGCTTTATTTGATATAAGAAAGACTATGATATAACATAATACAAATAATACGGGAACAGCATTATAGAATTATAAAAGGATAAGAATACATCATATATGGGGATAAGGAGGGAAGGAAGAGAAAAGGGAGAGGGGAGGGATGGAAAAATAACAATTGTAAGTAAAAAAAAAAAAAAAAAAAAAAAGGATTACATAAAAGTTCTCAATGCATTAGTATAGCACATAATGATGAAATACAGGGAAATAAGGCAACAAGGGTTGTAAAAGTCAAGGTGGTGTTGTTATATCTTCCATGAAGGGAGCAAATGAAAAAAGGTTATCAACAGATACATCTAAAAAGGTTGTAACAGTTAACCAGAGGGAAGCCTCCTTTAAGCGGAAGCGAAATAGGATATACATAAGTTCTATCCAACCTTATTCCTTTCGTAAGTTCAATCATGGAGAAATACAATGCACAGAAAAATAAAAGGTGTATACGAATAACACTAGAAGTTAAGGGGGTTTGAGTACTTCTTGCTGGGAGGGGGTTGGTAAAGAATGTTTAGATGCACATTTATCAAAAAAAGTTGTAACAGGCGACCATAACTGGATACGTTTCATGGCCATTTGTAAAGGAAACAGGAGAAACGTGTCCAATCTGTGATGGTGGCAAACATCATACCACCAAGCTTTATAAGACATTTTCGTGAAGTCTTTCCAATTCCTTGTGATCTGCTGAAAGGCAACTGCTATTAACAAATCAACAGTTCTTACATCAGCTTCATAGTTATCCCAGATTGGGGAAAGACTACCTAGAAAGATGCTTTGTGCGCAAAATGGGGCATCAGTGTCAAAAATTAAATTGATTTGTGACCAAACCTGTTTCCAAAACCTGTCCACAAATGAACATGTGAAAAGCATGTGAAACAAGTCAGCATTGGAAGAGGAACAGGACCAACAGTTATCCTGCACAGCAGAAAAAGTTTTATTTAAAACGTGGGGAGACAATAGTAACCTATTGTATGTAAAAAACAGAGTTTGTGTTAAACTAGCTGTTCTGGAGATTTTACGGATCTTAGTCCAAATCTTATTCCATGTCGATGGGGACCAAGTCGTACTGAAATCTCTTTCCCAGGCGGCTTCAATCTTAGAACTAGGCCTGGGATTAACCTTGGATTGGAGTAGAGTATATAGGGAAGAGGCCTTAGGTTTGGT
This sequence comes from Triturus cristatus, assembly GCF_964204655.1. NCBI lineage: Eukaryota > Metazoa > Chordata > Amphibia > Caudata > Salamandridae > Triturus > Triturus cristatus. Next base: position 1,377,212,026 of record NC_140590.1, read on the forward strand.
ATGCAAAAGGATAGATAGAGCATTAGGTGTATCAGTGGTACTAGAAGTACTGGCGTTTCGGAGAAGCCGAGCGTGTGTATCAAGTACCGTATGCCGAAGAACGCAGTATTTAGGAATCCAGGAGGTATGTAAATTGTAGATCTGTTGAAGCAACGGAAAAGGAATAAATTCATTGTTTGAGAATAATTGATGAACCCAAATCAAACCTTGCCGCCTCCAAGACTTCCAATAAAAAGGTTTATTATTTATCAAGAGAGCCGTGTTATGCCAAATAGTAGACGACATCAAGGATTCAGGAGTATCAGGGATTATCGGAAAAGAGGGGGCAAGAAGATTGGAGGTAAATTTAAATATAGGAGAAGACAGTGCTTGGGGTTTGCGGGAGAAAGAGAGGTATTCTTGAAATGAAAAGGGGGACAAAAACGAGCTTTTAACTGAAACCCATAATGGACAGGAATCCGTTGAATCCAGCAACCAATATGAAGCTTGCCGCAATAGAAAGGCTCTGTGATAAACAGAGAAATTAGGAAAATTAACCCCACCCTCAGCTTTAGGACGAACTAACCCAGAGAAAGACATCCGAGCTTTTTTTGAATTCCACAGGAAGGATGATAATAGCGAATTGATCGACTTAAACAATTTAGGAGGGATGGAGACTGGAATATTGGAGATGATGTATAAAACCATAGGGGAAAGCATAATTTTTATGGTATCTAAGCGGCCCCACCAGGAAAGGTAGAGGGGATGCCATTTCGTGGTCAGATCCGAAAGTTTTTTAATACAAGTATTCAAACATAGAGTAACCGTGTCCTTAATCGTGGGTTTAAAACACAATCCCAGATATTTAATATGAGAAGATTTCCACGTAAAATTTGTTGAGTTGAAATCAGCTTTGAAAGTAAATTTGGTTAACGGTAGGATTTCACATTTATCACTATACAGTTTATATCCAGAAATTTTTGAAAAGGATTGAACTTCTTTGAGAAAGGCAGGAACCGATTCATTAGGATTGGATATAAAAAGCAAAATATCGTCTGCATATGCTGCTAATTTGACATCTGTGGTCGGGGTCTGAAAGCCATGTATCCGTGTATTTTGACGAATCCGAGATAGGAAGGGCTCCAAGGCTAAATTAAAAAGGAAGGGGGAAAGAGGGCAATCCTGACGTCCACCTCTACCAAGGTAAAAAAAGGGTGAGATGAGACCATTAGCACAAACCGCGGCGCGGGGTCTGGAGTACAAAAGCGAAAGCAGGGCTATAAACTTAGGGCCAAAGCCGAACCAACGAAGGGCATAGAATAAATATGGCCACTCGACTCTATCAAAGGCCTTCTCTGCGTCAAGAGCTATAGCAGCTAGGGAGTGTTGTAAGTGTGGAACCTTAGACAGAATATCAAAAAACAGCCTCGTATTGTCGCTAATGACCCGCCCTTTCACGAAACCAGACTGCTCCCTGCCTAGAATATTTGGTAAAATAGGGTCTAAACGTAATGCCAATGTTTTTGAGAAGATCTTATAATCTATATTTACCAATGAAATAGGCCTATAGTTTTTACAATATTGCAGATCCTTGCCATCTTTTGGAATTAAACATATATGAGCCTCCGAAAAGGAGCCCGTTGAGCCTTCCGAAGAGGTAAAAGAATTAATCAACCAAAAGAGTTTAGGCAATAATAATTTGGAAAAATGAAGATAAAATTCAACAGTAAAACCATCAGGTCCAGGCGCTTTGTCTTTCTTCAGGTGTTTAAGAGCCTCGAAGAGCTCTTGTTGCGTAGTATAATTTTCTAGAGACGATAAATCGAAGGGGGTTTGCGAGGTTTTATGGATAGAAGAAAAAAATTGTGAGAGGGCAAGATCCGTGGGGCTCATTTCGGGGGCATACAATGATTTATAAAAAACTGTAAATTCATTAAAAATGTCCGTGTCACTGAACTTTAAGACAGAGTTGCCATCAAAAATAGAATCAATGGTTAGTTTATTATGTCTAGTTTTTAAATAATGAGCCAAAATTTTACCTGCCTTATTTTTCCCACCATAGTATTTGGCGCTAGACTTTAGAAGGTAAAAGGAGGCACTGTCAGTGGATTCCTTATTAAATTGTAATTTAGCTTTAATTAGGGCATCAAGAACCGTTTTAGAATTAGACGTGTAGAAAGAATGCTCCAAAGTCTTAATTTCCTGAAGCAAAGTATGGGACCGATGGCGAGCGATGTTGCGCTTCTTGGCCACAAAACTGATGATAAAATTCCTCGCCGAGGTCTTAAAGGCATCCCAAATAGTGGAAAAAGGTAGAGAAGTCGAATCATTTAAAAAGAAATAGTCGTCAAAGAAAGTAGAAAAAGAAGAAGAGAATACGGGATCTAGAAGAAGAGAGTTGTTGAATCTCCATCTTCTGGGCGTATTATTTTTCGGCAAAATGTCTAAGACAATTGAGACAGGGGCGTGGTCAGATAACAAGATAGGTCCTATATCAGCGAGTAAAAGCGCTTGTGCAATGTTATGGGAAACAAAAAAGTAGTCAATACGTGTCTGAGAGTGATGCACCGGGGAATAAAATGTGTACTCTTTGGTGGTAGGGTTACACAGCCTCCAGGCGTCAAGAAGTTTATTCTGAGTGATAGCATGAACAAAGGACTTATGTGGTTTGTTAGGGATGAATGAGACTTTGGAGTGGCGATCAACAAAGGGGTCAAAAATCTGATTACAGTCCCCTGCTAAAATGAAATTATCTTCCATGCAGAGGGCAATCTGCTGGGCCATTGAAGACCAAAAGGAGGAATCCCCACCAGTAGGACCATATACATTGAAAAAGGAGATTGGAACCCCCTTCAGCTGCAGCTTAACGTGGAGCCAGCGGCCTTCTGCATCAGAGTCCTTTGAAACAAATTTACAATCAAGAGACTTATGACAGAGTAACATAACCCCATTGCGTTTTCCATCCCCATTAGAATAATAAACTTCCCCCACCCAGCCCCGTTTTAATTTTAAGGACTCAACTTCCGTTAGGTGGGTCTCCTGTAAAAACACAATATCAGCATTCATCTTTGCTAAATGGGCCAACACCCTTTGACGCTTGATGGGAGAGTTTAACCCTCTAACATTCCAAGATACCAATTTAAGCGGCATAGTAATTTAGGAATAAATGAAGACCAAGGAGAAAAATAGCAGCGAAATAAAACAATGAAATGCTCCAAGTAAAGCATAGAAAGAAAATGAGAAAAAAGGAAGAATACAGTACGTCAAAAAGGGAAAGAGTTACCAGAGCTTGAGGAAAGAATAGATAAGAAAGGAGTAACAGAGAAAGAAGATGAGTAGATTTCGACAGAAAAGCCAAGGAGTCAGAGAGAGTATATCCAGAATGGTAATACATAGGAGAGTAATAGAGAGATAAGTATGGAACTATATGATAAAGCACCAGTATAAGCTTAAGGAATACCATCTCAAAAGAAAAGACAAACAAATCAAAAAGAAGGATAAAACAGAGCACATGGAAGAAAGAAAATTCAATTACAGGCAGACGAAGGATCAAGAGAATTGACGAGAGAAAAATAAGGGAGAAGAAAAAAACAAAAAGGGTGAGAAAACAAAAGGGAAACATACCTACATGGGGACATACCAAGCAGAGACGGGAGGGGGGGTGGAACCACATGGAATGGACGATGCACCAGGGATCAGCAAAACGGGAAGCCGGGGAAGACTCAAAAAGCAGGTGAAAGGGATCTGTAAAAATGAAAACAGAATCAATATTAAAACGTACAGAGACAAATGCCAAAAGGTGTAAAAACAATACCAAACATAATCTCAGAAGAAAAACATGACAAAAATTTCTTTAAGTATACTAGCACTAAGAGTCAAAGGATCACCAAACAAATTATCAAACTTCTGAGAGGAGGAAAATGAAACATTAAGTCAATATGTCAACGAAAGAACCATTTTACACACTCAAAGAGAGGAAGCAGAACCAGAGGAGTCCATATCGTTAGGTTTGCATGAATTGATAAAACTTTGTAGGCGGACCGGATCTTCATACGTGGTGGTTCTGTTATTGTATGTGACTTTGAAAAGACATGGATGGAAGAGACCATATCTAGCTCCCAAGGAGCGCAAGTCGGCTCTCATATTCAGAAAAGCTTTGCGTCTGGCAGCAGTAGCCTTCGCATAATCTTGCGCAAAATACAAAGATGATCCAGACCATGTGATTTTAGGAGAAGCTCGAACTGCTGAGAGAACCTTTAGCAGATCCGTATATTCCAGAAAGTACAAGATGACGCCTCTAGGCCGTGACGCAGGCATAGTGCGAGTTGGAGGACGGCCCAAGCGGTGCGCTCGTTGAATGTTAAGGGCCGTCCCTTCTGGCATGTGAAGCAATTTAGGAAGGAATGACTTGAAAAAAGCAAGAGAGTCCGTCCCTTCAAGGCCCTCCTCCAGGCCATAAACGCGTAGGTTGTTGCGTCTGCTACGGTTCTCCAAATCCTCAACCTGCTTTTGAAGTGTCGAAACTTGAGAGTGTAGATGAGAGACAGTAACACAAGTGTCTTTAAAGGAGGATACATTGTGCTCGACTGATGATACCCTAGCCTCCAACTGAGACCAAGTGTCTGTTAAGACTTGTAGTTTGGTGTTGGTTTCTTCCATGAAGGGTCGGAGAGCACTAATTTCCTCCAATAGTAGCTCCAATGACACTGGTGAGGTTGGTTTAGGCGGCGATGGTGGGTCTTTCTTTAGGCGTTTGGTATTTGATTTCACTGATACGGTAGGGGCAGGCGAGGGCTCCATTGTCGTATCCAGGCGTGGAAAAGATGAGGTTGAAGAGTCTTCTAATTAGGAGAATTCTGAAAAAATCTTCGAGTTCTTTATGAAAATGCGCTTTGGCTTGGAAAAAGAGGAAGAGGAAGGTGGAACCTTTGTTCTCCCCATAAAACTTTATGCACAAAAATCAAACCAGTAGTGGTATGTCAGGAAAACGATACAAAAAACCAGGTGCAGGACACGGAAGAGCATCATCAAAAAGAAAGAGAGCAGCCTTTGAAAAGGAAAAGCGCTCACTGGTAGCTAATCGCCATGCCTTCTATAAAACTCCGGCGAAGTATAAACAGAGGTAAATAAGCCAGGAGCCCACACCAGCGCCGAGAGAAGAAGCGATATCGCGCATGCCACCAGCATTTAATGTAGGAAGAGACCACAGTGAATTGAGCGTTGCAGAGTCTCGTTGTAATGGGCTTGACAGAGGTAATCCTACACACAGCTGCAATATCCCCACATTCAAAAGACTCCTCACGAAGATACCAGCAAACTTGTCATTGAAGAGATACAGATTGCCTGCTTTATAACGCCACAAGTCCCTCACAGAAAAAGCTGCCAGATGCCTTAAACAGCGAAGAGATGTTGAGCAGGGTCATTTTAGAGAAGACATGTTTCATTCCGATATCAATCTGAGGGAACGCGCGTTCGCGCGCTAAGTACAAAATGGCGGCCTCGCAGGATACGGAGCCGGTGAGGAACTCACTTTGATGCAATTGAAGTTCCCGCGCCGCCATAGAAGTCAAGAGTGAGCCCACAACCGCTCCAAGCCATTAGACAGCCATGCAGTCACTCAGCCGAGCAGCAGCTGAGGGCAAAGCGCCGAGTCTTCCCGGTCGACCACGGAGCTTCACCCGGGCGCCGGCATTCACTCGGGCGCCAAGCCACGCCCCCCAACATGATCTGTTTTTAAATCTAGGTTTATCTTGATGTATTAAGATGTATGTACTTCATGAAGAGGTAATAATTGTGAAGGCCCTATTTGAGTTTATGAATTGAGGAATCACCTTTATTTGAGTGGTGCTATTGTGATTGATGATGGACTTTGGTCGTGAAGGATTGTAGTATGTTGATTCACACAAGCTTTGCTTTTGTACCATTTTACATGATATTTTAACTAGATTTGGTAGTACAAGGCAGGTTTACTTATTTTATTTTTGTTAAAACATTTATACATTGAAAAATTCTAATTAAGTCTGATGATGATGAAGTATCTATATCTATTCTTTGGGATTCTGTAAAATCTGCATCTCTCAAGAAGACCATTTATTTAAAGTCCATAGAGCTTACAGGACTCTGAAGAAGTTGTCAAGGAGGTCTGAGAATTAAGGCTTGCCCTAAGTGTAGTTTGGAGATGGTGGATGATGTTCGTATGTTCTTGCAGCGTCCCAATATCCAGTCTTTCTGGCAAGAAGTCAATGTAAGCCGTGCACTGGTGTTTTTCAGTATTTTAGAAGATGAAGGTTCCTTGAAGAAATTGCACACAAAAAAACTATTCTCCTATTTGTCAGTCAGTCAAAAATCTTTATTCGATTCAAAGAATCATCAAAGCATACAAAACAAATCTTTGTCCATATTGCAAATTTCATTCCTCTAATGCAAACGTAAAAACATATATCAATTACAAGGGACTAAAATACAAGACATATATACAGTTTAAATCTTTCTCCTTTTGTTCTTCGCCCCAATTGCACATAGTTTGATTAAAATTCGTGCCAATACAGTACAAGGATAAATATTCAATTATTGCACGCAGCACTGATTTAGGCTCCGTTACTGCTAAAATTGTCAGCTGATTCAATCTAAGACCATGAAAAGTTAAAACACATATAAAATTCTAAAAATCAATATTTATAAATTGTTTAAAATTTAAGCCCATTCCTATATCTTATGTGACTGGCAGCCAACAAAAATTTGCTGACACCAAATACAATAAGTTGGCGACAGTCAGATTTTAGTATTCTAAACTACTCTAAATAGCTCCTGATGTTCAAACTTCTGCACAGTGGCTTAATCCACTTGCGTCTGGGGGTAGTATATGCTGCGCATAAGAATAGAACATGCGCAAAGTCCTCATTGGCACCTAGTGTACACAGTGAGCATTTAGAATCATTAGCCGTCACCCGGGAATTTGTCCATTTAGCAGTAAAAGCATTGACTTGTAGTATTTCATACCTAAATTTCATATAGAGTGACTTACAGAGTGACTTTGCCAATTGCGGATGAATCTCGTCTAGAAAGGGCTCAAAACTCGGGGTCAATTTAAAAGACAAGAATTTTATCCATATTGCTTACACTAAGGGAAATATGCACAAAATTGATGTTGGCTATATCTCTAATGGTCACAGATTGGGTGCTTTCGGCCCAATGTTTTTACAGGCTTGATCACTGTTGCCAGGACTAGCGATTTAAACATTCATTTTAGGAGTGATTCTGCTGTTGAATGATTATGACCTATAAACTAACAAGGGAGTGAGCATTAGGATCATCCCGAAACCCCTTCGTAATGTTGGATGTTGCCACAGACTTACTTGCAGGTAGCACAAAGGGAGATTGTCAGCACTAATTCTGTGGGGACTCCTCACCCGAGCCTACTCCATTTGTCACAAATGAGTACTTAAAAAAAAAATCCAGATATTTTTGACACAATAATTTTTAATCACAATATTTTTTATTCAATATTTTCTCCAAACACCATTTCCTACAGATCAATCTACTTGTCTTAACCTCATGTGTACTAAATCATATGTATGGTGATTAATTCAACTTGAGTTGGTGAAACATATCCAACTGGAGATATTAAACACAACAGCAGGCCAACTAATATTATTAATATCAATATCAACAAAAATATATTAAAATGTTTACAGTACCTTAGTTTGCTATTGGCAACCGTCATCTAATAAGTAAAAAACAAAATGAGACAGGAGAGTCTCAAATTCAAAAGAAAAGGTACTCTTATTTTTCAAAATGTTTAGTTATTTCACTCAATCCATATATTTCAAGACAACCTACACCTACTGTCCTTGTACAGATAAAGTACAAAAATATTTTTAAAAATAATTTAATTTCTTCTATGGATTTCAAAACTTCAGCTCAAAAATTCATCAAACTTTTTTACTGAGTTCAAGATGGTTCTTCTGATTCTTCTTCTGAGATGAACTGGCGGCAATTTGTTTAATGATAGACTTCCATGTCTGACTCTTCATGTGCAAAAACTGATGCTAGATAGGACCACTCAGGAGATGTGTACTCTCTGCTTGGCACTCTCTCTCTTGTCTGTCTTTTAGCTACAGGTGGTTCATGCTCACTACATTCAGAATCAACTTCAATTGTCTCTAGTTCTTCTTCAGTTGATTCTGGTCTCAGAGTTTTCCAGTGCAATCTCACCTGCTCATGGATTCAGGCCACTTATCTCTTCAATGCACACTCTCCTCTTCTGCTTCTCTTGTGACTACTGCTGTTTCTTCTTTCTCCATTCATGACTGAACTTGTGCTTTTCCCGGCAATCACAGCTTAGCTCTCAATAAACCACTTTCTTTGGGGGGGGGGGGGTTGAGATGAGAATTTTCAGCTCCAACTTCTCATAAACTGGAGTTTTAGTCTCTATTTATTCTTCTTGCTCATAACTTGGAAATGTTTATTCTTCTTGAATCTAGATTATGTCTTCTTCACCCCTCCACCAGAACCTCCAAACCAGCTAGAGCAAGTTCTTCTCCGCTCCCTGGATCCACGCAGCAAACTCAAACTTGACACTATAAATCAGTGGTTGTGGTGACCACTTCTTCATCTGCAGTCTTCACCCTCTACGTATGAGCTTCAGAGATCCACTGCAGAGTTCCAGCACACTTCACAGCAGTGTTAGTCAAAAGAATCACTTGATATGGCCCTTTCCACCATGGTTCCAGACAATTCTTGTGAGCCTGTATCTTTATTAGTATTAATTGCCAGGTTGCTATGCAATACACTGAACTTCTTTTGCTGATGGCATTGCCAAATTCACCTGATAGGAGCCAGATCTCACTACATCAGCTAAACCTTCCCAGTGGTCCAACATAACGTCATCACTTACTGATACACGTGGTGCTGAGGAGATGCACAGAATTCTCATAGCTCTCCCCATGAGTACTTCATGTGATGAGTAACCAGTATTTTTATTTGGAGTATTCCAAATGCTCATAATTCTGGGTAGAAGAGTGTCAGAACATTTCAAAGTTGTCGAGGCACATGTTTTTGCTAGCTTGGATTTATTGGTTCTGTTCATTCTGAAGAACCGGGGTTTAACCCAGCGGCGTCAGGGGCACGCCTAAGATCTTCGAGTTCACCTGTCTTGGTATACAGAGACACAGAATACTTCTGGATGGCATCAGAGACCAAGTTTATTAGCTGCAGCTAGTAACAGTGATCCTAGAAATACATCACGGTGTAAATTCTCAGGAGACTGCTCATTTTACTAAGGCGAGACGTCTCCTTTTATACCCAATATTCACATTATAAATGTACACCCACTGCACAAAATTCTAGCCAATAAGGTACATTTTCAAACAATGTGTCACATAACAAAAATTCAATTTACAGTATCCCAACCCAAAAGTTAATTATTAGGAATGTCCCAAATTCAATCTCCACAAGCCGGACAAACCTATAATTGAAAGCATAACCCATGTAATGAAGAAACATAAAAAAAGAAACGGTAACAGATGCTGAACAAGATAAGGCATGTGCAAGGAAACTAAAAGTTAACGATGTCCTGAACATTGATTGGCAATCTCAGACAAAGATCGATCAGGGAAATTGGCTTTGCGGGGTCAGTTTCAGGTGCAGAGGTCAGTTTCTTACAGTTCATTTCAGAGTCAAAAAGAAACCTAGTTAATGTATACATGAACTAAGAAGGCCAGGCCACTTTATTCGCCAGGCTACCTTCACAGGCCTACGTGAGGGCAACACAAAATGGTGGCACAGAACAAAATGGAGTTAGACTCGAGAATTACAGAACCTCAGACCCTCCTTTTGCCATTACGTAGGCAATAACCTAAGACTCATGTTAATCTGAATCTAGGTCTATGTCGATATTCATTAGGTCATCAAGATGTTGCTGTAGCATCATCTTATTATTCTCTACTTCTCTCGGGACAGGTCTCCGAACACACATAGTAGCACAAACACTACAAATGGCGGGACCACACTGGATGCAAAGACAACAAGAGAAAAGGATGGTTAAAACCATACCAAGGAATGTCAAAAATCTTCCATCCCCATTTGGACAGCAGTCCCCAAAACCATCCCGTCAATGACCAGTCTCCTTCGTCTACATGGATAGACTCAGAGATTTTATACAACCTAGAGATGGCTTGGTACACTGTAGGGGCATTATCTGGTATGTAAACACAGCAACTGGATCCAATCAATTTACATACTCCTCCTCCATCTGCAAGTATGATGTCTAATACCATACGGTTCTGCAAAGTCATAAGGTGGTCCGCTTGAAGCTCAGCTGTAACATTACTAAGAGCACCTGCTGTCTCATTAATAGTAGCTTCAACAACGCGGACAAGCTGTCGAATATGCCTACTATTGATCATAGGACCCCAAAAGGGCAAGAAGCCCTTGAAGAAATCTCCTACTTCGTGTGCTGCGGTATCTTCCTTATTGAAGACACCTCTACCATATCTCGTTCTATGATAGTCTGAAGCAGTAGTGTATGTAGGGGGAAGTAGAAACGCCACATAACACGTTCCTGAAAAATCAGGTGGCAACCATGTGTAGGCTCTGTCATGACAAACAAAATATGTGCCTTTAGCTGGCACAAACGGTGGAGAAGTCCGAGATGAATAGACATAGGTTTGAGCACACACACTCTTACCTAGCTGAGCTTTCGGATTCCGACCATTACCTTGAAAACAAAAGTGGCCTCGGTGGGGTACAATCCAAATAGGGGGAGACCTTTTTCGTCTCTCCTTCTCTGTCAAACTGGTACTATATCCAGTCACGTTCCAACCAACGTAAGCCTGCACCTCATCCTTAGGGATAGCATTATATGCATCAATATCTCGGATCATAGCTACTATTCCCCTTATTAAGGCACTATTGCTCGAGTTATCTTTAAGGCAACGTAAGGGGCGTACCTCATTTGCATAGATAAACATGGTCTGAAAAGCCCACACAGACCCATTAAAAGAAAAAGGCAAAACCAAATATGGCATACCTTTATCTGTCGTATGAGGCATAAGACCACAAACACAACAATTAGTGGTATTTACTACTAACTGATGCTGATGCAACAACTGTATAAACGAGTTGTTGACAAATTCTGATCTCCTTGTCTGTTCATGTTCAGGCAACGTATAAAACTGGTGCAAAGAAACAGTAGTGAAAGAAAGCATAGGTTGGGAGGTGGGTGCAGATGTCTGTTGTGTAGCATAGACAGTCCAACCCACACAAGCTAATGTGATACTTAAAAACATCAATGTACAAAATCTTATCTTAAGGTCTATTCTCTCAACATCTCTTTCAGTTACAACAGACTCCATCCTCTAACGTGCTGCTCGCGGCAATTTTCCTTCTTCACTCAAGTGTGCGTCCAGGCGTCCTAGACGTCCCTAGAACCGCAGACCTTTCGTCAATACGCGGGCCACCCCTTAAGTTCTTATACCGCGACCCTGCAGCTGAACCCGGATGGTGGTTCGAAAAAGAAAAATAGTCTCTTGTCTGAAAGAGTGTAATTCACAAAAAAAATCAAATTTTATTTGTCCTTTTTAGACCTTAAGTTGTAGCGTTCTTTACCAGGCACAGTTTTATCCTGAAAGAGTGTCTCTGGGTGCGTAGTATCAAGTCTCAAACACAGCGGCACAGCTTCTTGCAAGACTTTATCATCCGCACGTTCTGACTGAGTCCATTCCAGATGTGCATCGCTAAAAGGTACAAATCTCGGAACCCTTTCACTCTCGGAATCGGCAACACCTTCCCGGACCCACTTATCGTACAGTAAGGGCAAAGGTATCTTCTTACAATGGGTACTATGTACCCAGTTTTTCTTGCCAAACACCTTAATAGCAGTCCGAGTTGATAAAAAGGACTTGGTATGGACCGGTCCGTCTCGGTTCCACGTTCTTTGACCTCTGGAAATTCTTGGTTAGAACCCAGCCGCCAGGTTGAATCGTGTGGCCTGCGTCTACAGAAACTGAAGGCAAAGTGTCATGGACCTGTTGGTGAAGAACACGCAATTTAGCAGTCAAATCATGTAAGTAGTCAACCAACATAGGGTACTCGATATCACTGTACTTCTTAGGCCTCGGCACACCCCAGACATTCGCCGGGCGTCCAAAAACAATCTCGTATGGGCTAAGTCCCACGCGAGAATGTACTGTCGTTCTCGTGGAAAAAAGTGCCAATGGTAAGGCATCGGGCCATGTAAGACCAGAGCTCGCTTGCACCTTGGCCAACTTCAGATTCAGAGTGCCATTATAGCGCTCGACCAGGCCTGCTGACTGGGGGTGATTCACAGCGCGCAATTTCTGTTTAATACCCAGACCCGCACATACTTTCTTCATAATCTGACCCACAAATTCACTTCCATTATCACTCCATACCATCCTCGGCAAGCCATATCTGGGAAAGAATTCTTTGAGCAAAACCTTGGCTGTAGACAAGGCAGTATTATCCTTTAGGGGGTAGGCCTCTATACATCTGGAAAAGGCACAAACAACCACAAGGACATACTTCAAGTTATTGCATCTTTCCATATGAATATAGTCTATCTGCAGCACCTCGAACAGATACGTTGGAGGAGCAAAATAACCCGCTGGAGTTGGGGTTCCCTTTCCAGGATTATGCATCAAGCAAATCATGCAGTGTTTAACCAAATTCTCAGCACACTTAGGAATTCCACCATTCTGCCATACCGGAGCCAACAACTTACTTATCCCTTTTGAACTAATGTGAGCCAACCCATGAGCCATAGTAACCACCGGAAGCACATATGCATCCGGCAACAACCATCGCTGGTGCTCTGACAACTCAACCCAACAGCGTGTTGAATCCAACATTCCCGTACTCTCTCTCCACATACTCAATTCTTTCTCAGTAGCTTCTGCCTGAATCATCTTCACACTTTCTGTTGTATCTTCTCACAATTCTCCTTCCACAACCCATCTGGCAGGACCTGCAACAGTTTCTGAAACTGTGGGGGTTGCTGAAACTGGGAAGGTTGCTGAAACTGACGCTGATTAGGGAGAGGCGGATAAGCCTGCTGCAGAAGAACTTTCGTTTTTAATTCTCCAGTCGTCTTCTCTACTTTATCCTTCTCATCTTTATCTCTATTCTCATAGTATTGTGCAGTAGCCAATATCTGAGCCGAAGAAGAAACAGCCCATGAACTCTCAGAGTCCTTTAACTTATTAGAAAGTTCAGGAAGTAAATTAAAAACAAACTTATCTACAAACAACCTCTGACCACCTTCTGTACTCATATCCTGACCACTATGATCAATGAATGTTTCCTCAAACCTAGTGAAGAAATCAGACACACTCTCGTCTTTCTTTTGTTTGCATGCTGCTAACTTGTCCCAATTCACCCGCAGAGGGGGCATCATAGTTTTCATTAAATTAATAATCCTACCAGGTAGTTCTGCAACTAAGGGTTCAGGTTTGGCACCTCCTACCTGCCGACCGTCTGCAGCAGTAATATTAACCCACGTATCTCCTAACTCTGGCGCGTGATCCTCGTGACGGATCTTCGCCCACAAGGGTTGAGGAACTACATTACCCATCAACATATCTATGTCAGCTAAATTCATAACACACGCATCAACTGTCTGAGACAACTCCTTATAATAACCAGCAGGATTTTTACGGGGGTCAGGCAAAGTCTGCTCAAGAGCCAGGACCTCAGCTCTCTTCCAAGGGACATGCACCCACACTCGCTGAAAATGAGCCAGTGCAGCCGCAATACCATGAGCGGCATCAGCCACAACTGCCTCTCTCCATACAGGGGGAACCTCTCTCATAGGATACTGCTTCACTTTTCTCCTAATAGAAAGGTCAGGTTCGAACAATGACTGAGGTGGAAGTCTAGACCTGAAAGTGAGTAGTGTCTCTACCGCTTTCTCAACATCGGAACCCACTATCGTCCCTTTATCAAATTCAGACTGAACATTAAGCAATTCCAGTGGAATTGAACCCAACTCATTATCTTCCCACTCCTGACGAAGGAAGGTACACATGACATCAAAACATACCTTTGTTTTGGTGCCTCCCACTGTAGGAAGATATCCATAACCACTTGTGGACTGTACTTGGAGGTATTCGAAACCCATCTACGAGCAAGGAGATCTAACACTGCCCGCTCTTCGGGACCAGGGAGCTGACTACGTCTCTGCTTACGTTCAGAAACAGGAGTCATATTCAGTGACCCAAAGAAAGGAGACAAAAGACTAGTGACAGTCTCAGTCATTCGTTGCCGAGCAGAAGGAGAAGAAGTTGACATGAGGACAGGAGACAAAGTGTTTTGAGGTGACAGAGACGTAGGGACAGAAATAAGAGAAGTCGAAGATAAAGGAGTGTAAGGCAAAGGAGTTTGAGGCAAGGCTGGTGGCAAGGCTGGCGGCCCTGGAGGGGGCTGCGCCGGGGGAGGAAGAACCACCTGTGAAGCAACGGGTGGCTGAACAACAACAGGGGGTTGAATGACAACAAGGGGTGCAACAACTGGAGGTAACGGAGGTGCAGTAGCACCCTGCACATAAGGGGGTGGTAATCTCAGAAAATGTGACATCAAAGGATCCTTTTCAGTGTCTATAGTCACATTTGAAAGGGGAGGTGGCAAAGCCGGGTGACATTTGTCAATGGCCATGCAATGTTGTCTATCTGACACTTCAATCGCACGATCTTCTTCATCTTCCTTAAACTGCCTAGCAGCTTGCATTACCGATATATTCCTTTCCTTCCTATCTCTCTTAGCTTGCTTAATTTCTCGCTGTTTGGCTTCCTTACGCCAAAGGCGGAAAGAGTCAAACATCGCCGGCCGGGCTTTCTTCTTAAATAGCGCAACTTCTAGGTTATCTAAAACATCTGATTCAAAACTACCATGTTGGGGCCATCGTAAAACACCATCTTTCCTTGTATAACGGACCCATACTTCATTAAAGGTAATGGGACCTACACCATGCTTTGAAAAGAGCTCATAAGTTGGAGTTCCAACCGGAGGTGTCGGACACGAGTCCTCCAATCGGAAATCCCTATTACAACTACAACAAAACCATTTCCTAAATTTGCTAAAACCAGGCATCTTTTAGCTCACTAGTCTTGCTTCAAACTTCAAGGGGTTATCAAAAATGATACACCCGCAAATATACGATCCCCCCGGCTTCGACTATTGCAATGGCCGAATCAAAACCAAGAAACAAAACAAAGTCGTGGGAGCGACCCACTTATACTTAACCAAAATGTCTGTCACGCCACCAGAAGACCGTCTAACGTCTCGCCTTACAAATCATCACAAGAGGGTCCAAGACAGGGTGACAGTCAGGGCAGCAGTCCTTCGCAGCCGTCTGAAAGGGGAAGCCTCGCAGAAAAAAATCTTCGGTCCATGTCGACATGCAGGGGTCGATGAAGTGGCGGCCGTCCTCCAGAATTTCCTCACGGGGCTCCTCACAATCTTCGGGCTTGGACCAGTACCGCTGAAGTCGCCCAACGTTGGGCGCCAGTTGAAGAACCGGGGTTTAACCCAGCGGCATCAGGGGCACGCCTAAGATCTTCGAGTTCACCTGTCTTGGTATACAGAGACACGGAATACTTCTGGATGGCATCAGAGACCAAGTTTATTAGCTGCAGCTAGTAACAGTGATCCTAGAAATACATCACGGTGTAAATTCTCAGGAGACTGCTCATTTTACTAAGGCGAGACGTCTCCTTTTATACCCAATATTCACATTATAAATGTACACCCACTGCACAAAATTCTAGCCAATAAGGTACATTTTCAAACAAAGTGGCACATAACAAAAACTCAATTTACAGTATCCCAACCCAAAAGTTAATTATTAGGAATGTCCCAAATTCAATCTCCACAAGCCGGACAAACCTATAATTGAAAGCATAACCCATGTAATGAAGAAACATAAAAAAAGAAATGGTAACAGATGCTGAACAAGATAAGGCATGTGCAAGGAAACTAAAAGTTAACGATGTCCTGAACATTGATTGGCAATCTCAGACAAAGATCGATCAGGGAAATTGGCTTTGCGGGGTCAGTTTCAGGTGCAGAGGTCAGTTTCTTACAGTTCATTTCAGAGTCAAAAAGAAACCTAGTTAATGTATACATGAACTAAGATGGCCAGGCCACTTTATTCGCCAGGCTACCTTCACAGGCCTACGTGAGGGCAACACAAAATGGTGGCACAGAACAAAATGGAGTCAGACTCGAGAATTACAGAACCTCAATTCTCTTAACCATGCCAGATGCTTCTGGTCGGTAACTGCAGTGAAACCTTTACTTGATTATTTAAGCTGCATCATAATTTCAAAACCTCATGCTTGAAATGGGTTCCTCTATCCCTCTCACAGTAGAAGTAGATATTCCAAACCTCAGAATAAAATATCTTAACAATAGTTTGCTCACATTCATACTATTGCTTCTATCCTAGTCGGATAGGCTTCAACCCAATTTGGAAAAAGGCAGACTACCACCAAGATATACTTGAGTAGAATTAAAAACAATTATTACTATGAAGTCTGCTTGAAGCCTAGTGAAGGATTCCTCTGACTTGTTTGTGTAACTCATGGCTATATGTGTTCATTTTCCCTGTATAACTCCGTTGCTGGTAATGCACCTTTAACACACGTCTTCTGCTACAGTTCAGAATATTGCACTGTAGCTGTCAGAACTCTGTTCAGAGATCAATGGGGTATGTAGGATCTAATGGGCCCACCATGTGCGTTGAGGTTTTTTACTCCTGATGTCCCATAGCCCGACCTCCTATGGATCTTGAGTACTGGGCCATGAACACATCCAGCACTCAACCCTCAGGAATGGGATGGTTTGAGCAGTCCAAGGCTCCTTGCAGAGAGGTGGATACAGGACAGAAAACATAGGCTCACAACTCAAAACACACAGCAACAGCAATAAATTATTGTTCAGCCAAATATTCACTTTATGATAAAAGAGGTAATTTATTTTACCACTAACAACACAAAGAAAAATGTGACATTCACAATCAATTACACATTCCCTCTGAGGTCAGGGCTCTAGTGGTTGTAAGGTAGTTCTCTGTCTCCTATTCCCTTCCTGCTATAGATATAGTGGTTTTCCCCATTCACTATAGGCAACATCCAGGGTAAGACCCACTAGTAATCTGAATCTCAAGAGACCACGCCGACTCTGTTTCAAAGTCAAAAGTGATCCAGTGCTGTCATGTGGTCACATTAGGCCCGGGCAGTATCACCACCATTTAACATGCCCATGTTTAAAGTTGACTTCTTTTGTTGAGCGTTGGCATTTGACACACATTTGGTTGCATGCTTGTACTGATAAAGTTCCATGAAATAACTTTGCTTACATTTACACGTCTTCATAGGCATATTATCAGAGCCATGAACATTCTGTACGAAAGCTAAAGTTCCCTGCGCAAAATGTTGTTGTTTGTTATTGTTCTCTCAACAGCTGTGTCAGGATAGTATCAATACTGATGGTCTGACTGGGACTTCAGCATGGCAACATAGGTGAAGTTTATTATATAAACAACATCACACCTTTATGTAGTTAAAGAAGCATTTTGATGACACTGTTGAGGTCGCCACATCCCGGAATTCCAGCCCAGCTGAATCATGTTTACCTCTTGAGAAGGATGGTGCCAAGCTCTGCAGAAAGACGGGCTCCCAGATGAAACATACCCACAGGTAACTGGGGAAGTTATATCACCTGCAGGGATTCTGGCAGATTCACCCAACTTAGGCACAGTACAATAGGGAGCGCTAGGTAGGAGCATAACTATAACTATACTTATATGCGGCATATATTCTATGTAACAGCACAAGGGCTGAACTGTTTATATTCTTTACCATTCTTGTGATGCTGATTACTCTGGGTTGTTTCCTTCTATTGATTATTGCAGCACACATATTTAACACAAGAATCTTATTGCTGTAAAAATATTGGAAGGCCAATTTGAGTATTTCTTGTGTCTGTCATTGGGCATTCATGAGTAACAAACAAAAGGGCCCTAGATCTGTTTCCATCATATCCTTGGTGAGTCAGGGTGGTCATGTTCTGAGGTTGCACACACCATCTGTTACCTTGCTAAGTTAGGGGTACAAATGGTGCATTATGAGCTTGCCAGGGATCAGGTCAAAATATTGTGATGGTGTGTGTGGAATCAGTCTTGCACAGTTTTGACATTTATCTTTCCTACAAACGGACAGTTTTACTGTGAAGGTATGAACCGTACAACAGTGCTGCAGCACTATCTAGCAAGCAAGTTCCCCCAGGGCTGACTGGCCCGAACTCAGTCTTACCCACACCGACAGTATCGGAGCATCCAGAGTTCCTGAGTGCGTCCTTTCTGCGGGTATGTGAGCGGCAGCAGCTGGTTTAGGTGAGTTCACTGCACAAGACCCAGGCGGGCTGTGCTCAATGATCCCCAAGGTCCTCACACATGGTTGCGCACACTCAGCAACCGGAGGCTCCCTGCAGCTCTGCCCAACATGGTAAGACTTCGATCCGTCCCATGGTGGGGAGAAGGTGATGTGATGTCCTGATGCTGATCACTCATCCTGGTCGTTAGACCTGGCACCATTGGCGTGGGTCTCCCTTCCATGTTTTGCTGTTGCCTCCTGAGATTGAGTGTGAGTCATTTGCAGGTGGCGCCCCTACAGCCCAAGATTGATACCATCCTGGCTTGGGAACCCCCCAAGAACCAGACAGAGATTAGAGCATTTTTAGGACCCACAGGTTATTACAGGAGGCTTGTCAAGGGGTATGGCAGCATTGTTGCACCCTTGACAGACCTGACTTCCAGGAAGCAGCCCAAGAAAGTGAACCAGACTGATGCCTGCCAGAAAGCTTTTGACGCCCTGAAATCTGCCATTTGCATGGCGTCCGTGCTTCAGGCGCCCAACTTCTCAGGGGAATTCAGTGTGAAGACAGGTGCTTCAGCACATGGTGTGGGGGCTGTGCTCTCACAGTTGAATGAAGAGGGCCTAGACTAATCTGTAGCCTTCATTAGTAGGAGGTTACTTCCACGGGAACAGAGGTGGAGTGCGATTGAGCGTGAGGAATTTGCTGTGGTCTGGGCACTGAAGAAGTTGAGACCATACTTGTTTGGGACTCACTTCCGGGTTCAGACAGACCACAGGCCCCTCAGATGGCTGATGCAGATGAGGGGTGAGAATCCAAAGCTGTTGAGGTGGTCCATTTTCCTACAGGGGATAGACTTCAAGGTGGAACACCTCCCAGGTACAGAACACGCCACTGCTGATGGTCTGTCCAGATTTTTCTGCTTTAGTGAAGAGAACTCCCAAGTGGGTGGGTAGTTCTCCCCACATATTAGCTAGAGGGGACACGTGTTAGATCTGGCACCATTGGCTTGGGTCTCCCTTCCATGTTTTGCTGTTGCCTCCTGTGTTTTTGCTATGTTTTTGCTGGTCTAGATGCTTTGAGCACTTTGCCACTACTGTTCAGTGCCAAAGTGCAAGTGCACCCTGTGTAAATTGTTGTTATGGATCAGTGATTCCATGATTGACTGATTTTATTTACTTGTCAGACCCTAGTACAGTGCACCATGTGTGCCCAGGGCCTGTAGATCAAATGCTGCTGGTGGGCTTGCAGCACTGATTGTGCCACCCACAGAAGCAGCTGTAAAATGTGGTTAATGGATCTGCCATTGCAGAGCCTGTGTTCAGTCTGGGACTGCCATGTCGACTTGGCAAGTGCACCCACTTGCCAGTCCCTAAACCTACCCCTTTTCTGCATGTTAGTCACCCCTAAAGTGGGCCAAAGGTACCCCTGTGGGCAGGGTGCATTGTATGTAAAAGGTAGGACATGCCCTGATGTGTGTGGCATGTCCTGATAGTGAAATACTGCCAATTTAGTTTTTCACTATTGCAAGGCTATCTGTTCCCATAGGCCAGAATAAGCAGTTAGTTTATAACATCTTATAAACATAACTGGCCCCAGGCACAAGATAGGAAAATAAAGTTTAGTATGCCTGAATATTAAAGTGCATATTTTAGTGAGGGTGATTTTTACATTCTGTGTTTGAAAATAGCGCTTTTAGAAAGTGGGTATTTTCTTACCTAACTATCCAGTATGTCTCTGCTAGGTTTGTGTATTGCATAGGCCTGGACGGTAAATTACGTTCCGCTCACGGAATTTGGGTAATTTTGCGTTCCGCGGAGAACGCAGAATTGCCCAAAATTCTGCGTTCCACGGCTTTGCGGAATTTTGTTCGCGTCCTCAAAATGCTTGTTCGCGAGATATTTCCCCCCGAGCACGCAAACAGTTTTCGCGAAATGGAAAAAAGCATCGCGAACAAGCAATTCCGCGTGTTCACGGAATTTTTGCGTGCTCGTGGAGTTCTTTTACCGTTTCGCGGAGCTTTGTATAGCGCGACTACGCAAATTCCTCTCACCCCTATGTATGTCTGGCTTGTGAGTGACAGGAGCTGGGAGAGGGCAGTGGCTCCAGCAGTCTGATATGTCAGGGCTGGGCTGAATGGGACCTGGGTTGCATTTAGAGTAGGGGGAGGATATTTCCTTTCAACTTCCTGGGCCAGGTCCGTTTTCAGCAATGCTGTCTCCACCTCCTGCCAGGAAGCTGCACCAGTGAGGACAGAACTGGTTTTGGCTGGGTACAGACACTCTCTGCCTTCAGAGAACAAAGGATTTTGATGTATAAAAAGGGGGACCCAGACCCCAGACTTTTAGATCACTTCTGGGAATAAAGAGGAACTTTGTCAATGAGAAGAGCCGGATAAGCTGAGGAGGAATACTACCCCTGTGCTTTTTGCTGTCTGGGGTTGGCCTGCAGTGGCTGCTTGCTGCCAAGGAAAGGAGAAGAAGGACTTTGCTGTTTGCTTTGTCACCTGCTTGAAGAAAAGATCTCCAAGGGCTTGAAACATCACATCGAGGCGCCCTCTTGTCGCATCATAACCGGAACGCAGTAAGAAACTGACGCATCACCTCCTCTCCGGGAAGGAACTGACGCATAGCCTCCCCTGCACTGCAGTAAGGAACCGATGCATCACCTCCCCCGAAGCAAGGAACTGACGCATCACCTTACCTGCGACACTTTTATTTGTTTTGTGTGACGCATCTGAGGTACTTTGTTGGAAAAGTGTTGCATTTACAACTTGTATTGAACTGAACTATTTCTACCATTTGAAAGTCTTATTTTTAATACTGTATTGTGGATTTTTGTCGTTTGGCCTTGTTTAGATAAAGATTACTTATTTTTCTAAACTGGTGTGGTGTCCATTTGTAGAGTTGTCACTGTATTACTGTATTTGTTCACAAATGCTTTACACACTGCCTCTGAGATAAGCCTGTCTGCTCATGCCAAGCTACCAAGAGGGTGAGCAGGGGTTAGTTTAGGAGTGTATTCCCCTTTCCCTGACTAGAAGCGAGGGTCGCTGTTTGGACATAGGTGCAAACCATTGCCTACTAGAGACCTCCATCTGTAACAATGGTGGTCAGCGGTGAGGATCCTGGACTTGCATTTGTTACGTACATTTAGTGATTGG
The DNA here is from genome assembly GCF_964204655.1 of Triturus cristatus. Lineage (NCBI taxonomy): Eukaryota > Metazoa > Chordata > Amphibia > Caudata > Salamandridae > Triturus > Triturus cristatus. The sequence continues at coordinate 1,377,233,558 of NC_140590.1, forward strand.
TGTACACTACAAGTGAGTGCAGAACATCACGCAACCACATACATTTTGATCGTATTTTTACTTGGAATTCTTTGCATCTTGAGAACTGCCAATTTTCACCATGAGCAAACAAGGATCCATTGCATCTGTTGATATTGAATTTAAAGAAGAAAGGGTTAATACCTACACTGTGTCACAGCTTAAAAACATCTGCAAAAAATGTAAAGTCTCCTGAGAGGCCTCACCAAAAAGGAGGTGTATCAAATGGCGCTGAGGGCCTGGTTGGAAGCAAGGAATGCCAGTGGGCAGACTGAGGATCCTATGGTGGAGGGGGAGAATTTAGAAGGGCAGCAGGATGGGTTAGTTGACCTAACTGGTGGGGAAGTGCCTCCCAGGGAGGGCAGCAGTGTGTGTTCAAAGGGTCTGTCTTCAGAAGAGTTGGGGGACAGGGAGAAAAGCATGAGATGGAGCTTGCTAAGTTCAAACTGGGGAGCCAGGGTGACATAGAGAATAAGAAATTGGAGTTGGAGAGCAAGAGATTGGCCGTGGAGGAAAAGAGGATGCTTTTATAGCAGAGAGTGTTGAGGGAGCTGGAGCTGAAGGCAAGGCGCTTAGAGATCACACTCTCTGGTGGCAGTACACCATCAGTGCCTGTAAAGGGAAAAGTATATATTGCAAGGATGTGATTAAGGATTTCCAGAAGCATGAGGACATTGGGCAGTGGTTTAAGGCTCATGAGATAGCCATGATGTCTCATGGAAATTCCCGAGAAAGATTGGGGAGCGGGGTTGTGGGACCGCTTCATTGTGTCTTTTTTTGCAGAGCATTGGATGGTTGGGTGAAGAGTAGCAAGGCAAATTATTTTCAGGCGCTCTATGATTTGATTGCATGGGAGCACTTGTCCAGTAGTTGTTTTCCAGAGCTACGCCAGCACCTGATTGATAGTAAGCTGACTGATCCCAGGAAGCTTGCTATGGATGCGGACAGCTGGGTCAGTACCCGGGTCCACAAGGGTCTTGTGGGAGACTCCGCCAAAGGTGGGCAGGGTGCCCAGCAGAAGAGTAGGGGGGACACGGGTAAACAAAAGGAGTTCCAAAAAGGGCCCCAAAGTAATCCACAAGGGAACCAAGGTAAGGGTTCCCAGCCTCCCGCTGACAAAAGACCAAGGGTCAAGCCCGGTAAGCCTGTGCAGAAGGGTCCCAAAACCTGTTTTAGCTGTGTTCAGGTGGGTCACTTCAGGGGAGATCCTAAGTTTCCCAAAACTGTGACCACTGCACCCACTGGTGCACCACTCCGGGAAATGGCTAGTGTAGCCTTGGGGGAGGAAGTGGGTGTCCAAGGTGAGTGGGGTCCCGCAGAGATGTCCCTGGTCTCTTTAGGAGACAGTGAGATGGTCCCTAGGGCTCATCTGCCTGATAACACAAAAAAATACAGGCAGGCAGTGGGTGACCATCAATAGCCATAGTGGGGAGGCTCTGAGAGACACTGGAGCCAGTGTGACAGCTGTCAGTTGTCGGCTAGTGTCTGAAGAGCTGGTGGTCTCCAACACATTCTACCCTGTAGTTGCCGCTGACAACACAGAGTGCCTCTGCAAAGTGGCACAGTTTCCCTTTGAGTGGGGGGGTCTCAAGTACCTTGAAAGTAGCTGTGAGGCCCGCCATGCCTGTTGACTGTCTGTTAGGAAATGATTTGGAGACCTCCTCTTGAGCTAAGGTGGAGAGAAGGTCTCATTTGGAGATGTTGGGTCTGCCTGAGTGGGCACTTGTGACCACTCGGTCAATGGCAGCTGGTGAGGGCATTCATGAGGACCTGGAGCCTGAAAGAGTGGCCCATGTGCCTGCCTTAAAGAGAAGAGGCAGGGGGCTTGGGAAACTACCCCCGAAGTTCCCACGGTCCAGGAGGAGGCAAGCCTTGAGGGGGATGCCCTGGAGCCTACATGGGAACAAGTGGCTGAACTGGGGGACCTGCCTGAGCTGACGCATTGGCAGAAGGAAGGAGGCCCGTCCAAGGAAGAGTTCTGCGAGCAGCAGAAGAAGTGCCCTTCTCTTGTGGGTTTGCGGCAACAGGCTGCAAACCAGGCAGCAGGTGATCATTCTGGATCACATTGGATTTACTGGGAGAATGGTCTCCTGTATAGTGAGCCTAAGGTTGCTGAGCCTGGGTCAGCCCGTGTGCTGGTGGTACCCCAGCGCTTCAGAGCCTTTCTACTGGGCTTGGCTCATGGTGTGCCTTTAGCAGGACATTTGGGGCAAGACAAGACCTTTGAAAGGCTTGTCACCCACTTTTACTGGCCCCAAATGCTCAAGAGTTAAGATACTCATTGCAGGACCTGTCAGACTTGCCAGGCAAGTGGTAAGCGTGGGAGAAGGCACAAGGCTCCTCTCCAACCTTTCCCTATGGTCAGTACACACTTCGAAAGGGTGGGCACTGACATTGTGGGGCCTCTGATCCCAGTACAGCCATGGGCAACAGGTTCATCCTGGTCTTGGTGGACCATACCACCTGGTACCTGGAAGCCATCCCGCTCCAGACTGTGCTGGCCCCCGTGGTGGGTCGTGCATTGATGGGGATTTTCTCCCATGTGGGGTTCCCCAGAGAGGTGGTGTCAGACCGTGATACCAACTTCATATCTAAGTATACGAAGTCCCTGTGGCAGGAGTGTGGTGTAACCTATAAGTCCACCACTCCTTACCATCCCCAAGGTAATGGGCTCGTTGAGAGATTGAACCGGACCCTGAAGGGTATGATTATGGGTCTTGGAGAACACATGAGGCGTAAGTGGGATGTTCTCTTGCCATGCCTTTTGGTTGCTTACAGAGAAGTGCCACATAAGTCCTTGGGGTTCAGTCCCTTTGAACTGCTGCATGGTCATCTTGTAAGAAGACCTCTGAGTCTGGTAAAAGAAGGCTGGGAGAAAGCTCTCCGTAAGCCTCCCCAGGATGTATATAGCTACATGCTGGCCTTCAGAAACCAGACTAGGCGTTTCAGACAACTCGCCCAGGTGAATCTGGAAGCCAGCCAGGAAGAGATGAAACAGTGGTATGATCAGAATACCACTCTGATCGAATTTCAGCATGGACAAAAGGTTTGGGTCATGGCCCCAGTGGAGCCTTGTGCGCTCCAGGATATGTGGACTGAACCATTTAAGGTGGTAGAGCGTAAGAGTAACGTCACCTACTTGGTGGACTTGCAGTCTCCTAGGAACCCTTTGCGGGTCCTGAATGTGAACTGCCTGAAACCCCACTTGGAGAGGTCCGAAGTGGGCATGGTCCTAGCAACAGTTGCCGGGATAGAAGAGGAGACTGAGCTTCTTCCTGACCTCCTGTCTGCCACTGGGTCAGTGGACGGTGTGAACCTCTCTACCGCACTGACCCCTGAGCAGCAGCGCCAGCTGTTGGGGCAGTTTTCTGACCTGTTCTCCATGACCCCCTGGGTCACTCCATGTTGCGTCCATGATGTGGACACTGGGTACAGTCAACCAATAAAACAAAAGGTTTACAGAGTGACTGACAGAGTCAGAGATTAAATCAAGGAGGAAGTCTCCAAAATGTTAGCACTAGGGGTGATTGAGTCCTCAAACAGCCCTTGGGCCAGCCCAGTGGTCTTGGTCCCAAAGGCTGCCGCACTCGGTGCCGCTCCAGAACTCCGGTTCTGTGTGGACTACCGAGGGCTCAATTCAGTCACCAGGACTGACGCGCACTCCATCCCCAGAGCTGATGAGCTCATTGATCGGTTGGGGGCTCCCCGATACCACAGGTTATTTTAGGAGTGTATCCCCCTTTCCCTGACAAGAAGCAAGGGTCCCTATTTGGACAAAGGTGCAAACCATTGCCAACTAGAGACCCCCATTTCTAACATTGGTGTATGTGTGCAGGGTTTTCCATAACAGCCTCACTCTTCTGGCAACATTTCGGGGATCAGGTCAAACAACTTAGTAGTCCCGGTGACCCCCTGTGGCATATGGGGTCCCTGTACCTCCACTGTACACAGGCGCCACCTCGATGGGCACTGCAGATGCCTGCACGTTGTGCCCTCCTGGCATTCCGGATAGCTACAAAACCCAGGAATTTGCCTTAATCACCCCAACACATCTGGGCAAAGGCATACAGAAGCAATAGACAAAAAGACATGTGGGAAATGATTAGACTAATTACAAAGTAGGAAAAAAATGCATTAGTTCCTACAGGTGGGATCCTAGTCCCCAGGCAAATTCTTCAAATATTTTAAGACACTCACCGAGCCTACCCCAGTTGTTTTACACGTAAGATTGAATATTTTTTTTCTCAATACTTCACAAAACCAAAAACATCTAACATAATAATCAAAAATCGTTCATGATTCCTACCTACCCATACAATCTAAACCCGGTTGCAAACACAAATATATATGCAATTTGTGGAGAGATAGTCCATTACACACAAATATGTGGGATACTTCTACCTCCACTCAGTCCATGAAGTGTGTGTTTGTAAATTTATCCATAAAACTTTTGTTCCATTAGACTTCTTCACTTTTTCAGGTTCGACGCATTTCAGCCCACTGACTGGGCAAAAAAGAGAAAGAAAGAAAAACCACCTACAAAACTATTTGCACAAGTCAATAGCTAAAATCCTCTCGTTGCTTTTCTGAGAAGCCACAACTCCCATGCATAGAATTATGCAAGCACTGAAAATGAATAAAAAAAATAATAAAAGCTCGAACCACATATACCCGTAAAAATTAATGGAACGGAACCTCAAATAGATAATATCGCCTCGGTGGTCTGAAAATGAAACACCAACCACTAAAAGAAACCTCCACCTGTGTACAATGCCATATCACAGTGGTCTTCAAACTTTTGTACGTTGAGCCACCCCAGCTGAATTTTTTTAGATGTTGGGCCCCCCCCCCCCCACCACCTGAAAGAAATTTCTGGAATCGACCGCCACGCGCATATTCCGGGCATATCCAGCAAATAATGTTCAATACAATAAGAGTGTTTAGTAAACTGCAGGTTTGTGAGTGGGTGTGGTGAAATGACAGAGGCTTATTACACAGCTCAAAACACCACTTTTCAAGATAAAATGTGCGCAGATTGTTTTTACTAGGATGCTTTGTTTTACACATGACATAGATTGATATTAACACCCTCAACATATAAATGTGACACGGTGTGCCTGTTTTTCAGAGACGATCAATCTGTTGATGGATTTTTGCTACTGACATCCTCAGATTGTGAGGTACAGGGTGAATAGCGCAAGTGCATTGTGAGTGATCACTGTGAGTGGAGGGTAAATGGGTCAATGGTGTGAGTGCATGGTGAGCAGTGTGAGTGCATGGTGATCAGTTTGAGCGCATTGTGATCAGTGTGAGCGCATTGTGATCGCTGTGAGTGCAGAGTGATCACTGTGAGTGGAGGGTAAGTGGGTGAATGGTGTGAGTGCATGGTGATCAGTGTGAGTGCAGGGTGAGCGGGTGAATGGTGTGAGTGCATGGTGATCAGTGTGAGTGGAGGGTAAGTGGGTGAATGGTGTGAGTGTATCAGATCAGTGTGAGTGCAGGGTGAGGGAGAAAGTGAAGGGCGAGAATGAGGAGCAAGTTGTCTGAATGCAAGGTGCAATCCCAGACACTTGAAGTAACTCAGCATGTTATTGACCGCAGCGTAGGGTTTCAAATGTGTTAAACTATTGCTATTATGGCAGTAACCAGGGATCAGGGTGGAGGAAAGAAATAGTGTGCTGATCCCTCAACAACTTCCAGTCTTATGGTAGCCAGCTCATTATTTTGATGTCACAGATGGTATAAAAATAAGCAGTCACCTAAAGCCGTATTTTCAGCACTTGTCTGTGCATACTTTGAACAGCAAATATAAATAGAAATAACTTTTAATTGTTTTCTAGAGCTGCCTGAATGATCCATGACTGATAATAAAAGGGAACAAAAACAGAAAAAGTCACATTACAAATGAATACATTCTACTTTATTTATAACCATATTTAGTGTCAAGACAAGCAATTTGCATGCTGTTTAAACAACACATGGCTGGCTGGCATTTTGCGCGCCTGACTGTGTAATTTTAAAAGAAACTTTCAGGGATGTTTTAAGTATTTTGAGGGCCCTGGGCCAAATGTATTTTGGGGGCCCCTGTTCGGACCAGCTTTGATTTTATGATCCAGTCTCAGCTCTTTCATGCCTTCTTTGGTCAAATACTAAATGTGTGTACATATGATATTCAGGGATAGTGATGTGTGTTTTCAGTATGTAACACAACAGCACTTCACTAATATTACTGCAAATAATCTCTGTCACAACGTCCCATTTCTCATATGTGAGGTCCTGTATTGATCTAAAATATCTTTTTATATGGATGTTACATGACGCATAAACAACTTTTGGCTGCAAAATGTCTGTAATAGACTCTTACACATTAAAAATGAATGATAGAAAAACGCTATTTACAACATTGTGTTTAATAAAATGTCAAGTTCATGAGGGCAAGACTGTAGAACAGAGCTGGCTCTTTCAGCACCCCCTCCCCCCCACCCGCTTTAAAAGGCTGGGGCCCTGGGCCGGAGCCCACCTTGCCCATGCCTGAAAACATCCCTGGAAACTTTGTCTCCTTTCTGGGAAGAGCTATCTCTCCCAGGAGGGGGTTGATTCATAGACCTGAAATGCTTCAGCTGCAGTGGGAGGCAAGGGGTCTCCTCTGCTGTGATATCGAACGTGAAGGAACAGGACTGTGTTCGTTTGCTTTCGGTTTTAGCAGAGGAGACATCCTGCCTCCCACTGCAGCTGAAGCGTTTCAGCTCTATGAATTAACCCCCCCCCCCCCCCCGGGAGAGTTAGCAAAACAAAAGCATGGGATCATAAGGAAAGATTAGAGAGGAGTGCGTGCCCCCAAGGGGTGGCGTCGCGCCCCCCCAGGGGGGTGCGCCCCACAGATTGAAGATCTCTGCCATATCACCTTCTCAACTTGGATAACTACTCACATTGGTATCAAAGAAAGTCAGGTGAGCACAACTTGTAGAGATGCTTCGCCCTGCATGTCTTGAGACAACGCCTGAAAGAACCACATGAGACACCCAACGAAGCAACCATTTTTGTGCATGGTTAATTGACAGTAGGAAAGAGTTAGGGATGGGGAAAAGGTGTAGGAGCGGGAAAGAGGGTAGAGGGGAAGGGGGAACAACAATATAACAGTGTGAGAGCTCCGTGGTCCATGATATTTGTAAGTGAGGGTCTAGGGATCCAGGCATCCAAGTGTCCCACTATTAGAGAGGGAGTAGACTGTGGTTTGACCTGCAGAAAGAATGTCACCCACCAATTAGAACAGGGAAATAAAGTAATGGTCTCTGGTTGCTTGTGGGTAGGGAGGAACGGGCAGGCTAGATATGTGGGGGATGGTGGGGGGGGCTGGGAATAGCACACCATGGGGGAATTGTGTCAGGTTGTAAGCAAATGTAGTTTCAAAGAAGATGGTGCTGGGAATGGGGGAGAGCATCGCTGAGTTCGACTGAATGTCGACCAGTGGTGGTATTCATGTAAGAGTGTTCAGCGTATGAAGATTCATGGTGGGCATTCATCATACTTAGATTTGACCGCTATACAGAACGTCTCCCATTTCTCAGCTGCCACACAGGAATCATAATTCATGCAAGTCAATCTGAGAGTACGGGCCTCAGCCCTAGTCCATGTCAGCAATACATGAAGCCAGCTACGAACCTCAAGAGGGGCGGGGGATTTCCACGCCATGGCAATATGTTGTTTATACAGAATAAAGGCTAGGTCAATGAAATTATGTGAGTGTTTTGCCCCTTTCACATGCAGTCACAGCCCCAATAAGCAAGATTTAGGAGAGTGGCTGAGGGGGTGAGCGAACAGGTCTGCCACCAGCGATGTCACCTCTGTCCACGTCTGCAATAATGGAGGACATGTCCATACCATGTGTATAAATTCCGCGTTCTTTAGCCTGCAAAGCAGGCATTCTGGGGAACTCGCTAGGGACGTGTGCTGGATGTGGAGTGGGGAAAGGTAAGTGTGGTGTATATATTTAAATTGGGGAAAGCGAAACCTGAGACTATGGGAGACATCCTTAGTGAGCCGCAAGGTGGGCCCATCATGTGTCAGTTAGAAGTTGGTGGAGAACCGCATCCCATCTGGCGCAGCCTTCGTGGTGTGAGAAAGAAAAGTGGTATTGAGGGCAGAGTGCAGGAGCGTGATAGCGTGGCGTGTGGAGTCAGATGTCAATAATAGGGACAGAACTTGGTACAAAGGTGGTTCAGCCTCCCCGGCACCAAAAGGGGATTGAGCGACTTGTGGAGCTAATGGCCTTGTCCAAGTTACCCTTTCAAAGATCACAGTCAGAGTGATGTAAGTGTACACCCAGATAATTGAAAGTATCATAGCACCATCATAGGCATGACTCTGGGTGAATCAAGCAGTCAGTAATCAGTATGTGCATTAGTGGGAACACACAAGACTTGGAACAGTTGACCCGCAGACCGGAGAGAGAGCCAAAATCTTCTAGGATCTGCACTATATCCGGGAGGGACTTTTCCACGTCATGTAAGAAGATCCAGGCGTCATCGGCATATAACAAGATTATGTGATGCAAATCATATTCGCGTATTCCCCAGGCTGCTGGATGATGGTGGAGTTGGCAGGCTAGGGGTTCCATTGCATGAGCAAATGTGACGGGGGACAAGGGGCAGCCTTGTCTCATACCCCTCTGGATAAAGAATTTATCGGAGAGCACCTGTCCTGTTTTAACATGCCCCTGGGGTGGTGTAAAGGGTGCGCACCCAATCCAGAAAACCCAGGCCGAACCCCATTCTAGCAAGGACTGCAAATAAATAGTCCCAGGTGAGTGTGTCAAACGCTTTCTCAATGTCCAGCGACACTGCCACTTAGCTGTGATCATCCGATGGAGTACTGTGCAGAAGGCGTAAAAGGCGATGGACATTCAGGAATGTACTGGTGCCCGGGATGAACCCAGATTGATCCGGGTGCATCAGTGAGTGTATGATAGGAAGGATGCGATTGGCCAGGATCTTACCCAATATCATGCAGTCTAAATTAGGTAGAGATAATGAGCGGTAGGAACAGACATTAAGGGGATCTCTGCCTGGTATGTGCAGCACCACTAATAGGGCCACGTGGAGGGTATCAGGTAAGTGACCATGACTTCTGGCCTCATTAAAAACATCTAAAAGGCATTGGGTGGTCTGAGTGAGGAACGCGGCGTAATACTTGATAGGCAATCCATCAGAGCCCAGGGTTTTACCACGGGATATCTGGGACAGCAGCGCAGACCTCATCTAAGCGCAAAGTTCTTCCTCAGTGCACTGAACCGCGTTTAAGCAAGGTAACTGTAATGCATTAAGGAAGTCACTCAGGGTGTAGTTTTGCATCGTAGCTGGGGTGGACTAGAGCTTGCTGTAGTAACCGCGAAAGACTCCATCAATATCCACCTGCGTGGACAGCAACTTGCCGTCTCTCGACCTTATCGCGGCTATGTTATGTTATGTTAAAATGGCTTTTATAGAGCGCACGGCTACTCAAAAAGAGTGTCCCGGCGCTTTTATTTAGGGTAGGCTGCAGTATACTAACATAACACATTAAAAGAGAAAGTGTCACAGACAGAAAGAAAACAACGAGCAAAAAAAGACCTACTGGGTGAACAACCAGGTTTTGAGGTCCTTTCTAAAAGCTAGTAAGCTGGAGGCTCCCCGAAGTGTAAGAGGCAGAGAGTTCCACAGCTGTGGCGCCAGTAGTCCAAAGGAGCGACCTCCCAAGCGCACTCTCTTCACTCGCGGGACGATCGCCAAAAACAGGGATTCTGATCTCAGAGAGCGAGCCGGTCGGTAGAAGGCAAGTCTCCTTTGGAGGTACTTTGCTCCCGTCGCATGGAGGGCCTTGTATGTCAGGGTCAAAGGTCTATAGGAGCGTGCCCTGCCCTGCCCACACCAGCAGCCTTCAGCACAGTCTTGCTCAGCATGCTGTAAGGCTAAACGCTGTTTGTAAGTGTGTTTACTTTAAAATCTGTTCCGCTTCAGAACGTTATTTGCGTAATTGTGTAAGCTGTGCATTAATTTCTGCCTAGTTGGCCAATTGCACCTCTAGTAGGCGAAGTTCTTGCTCAATGGTCAGGAGATCTTCAGTGAGTCTCCTGCATATACCCCACATGACCGAAAGGCAATAGCCTCTTATTGTAGATTTGTGAGCATCCCATTTGATAGCACTGAACGATGCAGTGTTGGAATGAAGGGCAAAGTATTGCTCTACACATTAGGGGAGGTCCGCACGAAATACTGGATCAGATAACACCTCCGGTTGAAGTTGCCATGTGGGTTTGAGGCGGCGGGAGTGCCCCCACCAGATGGTGAGTAACAGAGGAGAGTGGTCAGACAAAGTGCACGCCAGGTATTTCTGACTGGTCAATTGAGCTCTGAGGTGAGGTGAGCAGGATAGGAGATCAATCCTGGTGTGAACATCATGTACAGGAGAATAGAACGAGTTTTCATGATCTACTGATTGTGTTAGCCGCCATGCCTCATGCAGATGCATGTGGGATGCCCATCTGCAGAAATTACGTGTGGTGGCATGGAGCGATCCACAGCCACTTCTGGAACACGATTAAAATCCCCACCCCAAAAGGCAGGTTGTGGCGTAGGCCAGGGTTACGTTGTCAAGAAATTCACATTGATGTGCACTGGGGGCGTATATCGTAGCTAGGACCAAGGGGGAGCCATCCAAGTGACCCCCAAGTGCTACATATCTACACTCTGTGCCCACCCTTTAGGTAGCCACTACATATGGAACACCCGGCGCTATCCAAATTAGAACTTCACAGGTGAAGGAGGAGGACTTGGTGCCATAAACCTGTCCATGCCAATGTGTCTGGAGTTTTTGTAATTCAGTGGCGATGAGGTGTGTTTCCTGGAGCATTGCTATGTGGACATGACGTCTTTTCAAATAGGCATATATACGATGGCGATTTCAATGGTGTGGCCATGCACTGTACATTCCAGGTCATTAAATGATAGTGGGGAACATGTGTGTTCATCTGGGGATCAGGTATAGAGAGGGCAGCGTGCATCAGGGAGATTGAACTGTAGTATGTATTGTCCTGTTCGTCCACCCACCTTTCAATGCGTGCACTGTGTGGAATAAGCCCAGTACCTGATGGCGAGTATCGCAGAGTGAGTCAGCTCTGAGTATGGAAAAACCCAGTCCAGCCAAACCGCAACACTTGCCAGATGAGGCTAGTGCGATGGATTCTACACATGATGCCAGAACTCTCACTAGCCTTCACCAGTTGGAGCAGACCCTACAGGCACAAACAGCACAATTCGATAAGGTGCGCCAAGCTATCCTGGATACTCGGCTTCAATGGAAGCCTGCATTGATACAGTATCAATTGAAGTGAACTTACCGCATGCTGTTCACCACAAGATCACGAACTGGGTGGACGAAACCAAATATGCGCTGGCGATGCTTCACCCCTCCAATAAGGAATTGCAGGAACACCTGAAGAAGGTGGAAGCGGAAGTTACCCTTTTACATCATTGAGTGGAGGATGCAGAGGGCAGGTCTAGACACTATCACATACGCCTACTGGGCTTCCCAGAGTGCTCAGAGGATCCTAGCATGGAACTATTCCTCGAGGAATGGCTGGTGAAAACTGTCCTGGACGGGAAAGCACGGAATTTCTTCTCAATTGAGCGGGTGCACCGCACTCCTAGCCACCCTCCTCTCATGGGCCCTCCCCTGGCCAATCATAGCATGTCTCCTCAATAATCGAGACCATGCCCTGCTCCTGCAGCGTTTTTGTACTAAAGAGCCATGGACATTTGAAAAATGCTCAAATCTTGGGTTATCCTGATTTCACACTGGAAGTCCAACGGCACCGTGGCTCATTTCTGCGTGTCAAGCAACGCCTACGGGAGCTAGACATCAAATATGCACTCCAATTCCCTGCAAAATTGCGCGCTATCGATAACTATGCAACACACTTTTCCCACTCCCCAGAGGACACCTGGACATGGCTCCATGCGAAAGATTTGCTGAAAACATAGACTACAGAGCACACTAATGATACCAGGACCGTCCATAAGCCACATTGATGGAGACACCGCAAACCTGGGCTGTGCCCTTCCAAGGTCCTGGTGGCAGAGGAGCAAGCTTGAGCGGTGGCAGAAGCCACCCTAAGCAGTGCAAACCCTTTTGCCCCTCTGCGTGACAATCACCTCTCGGAGTCGGGATCGGACTCATGTGACTCTCGCTGGACAGGGGTCTCAGAGGACCGATGGTGACTCCCAGGTCAGCAGATGATCTGTAAGTACTGTTGCAGAGCTGCGTCGAAACCTCGGAATTAGTTGCCGCCCCCGCATTGCTTCCTGATGACTTCTAGCAGCACACAATGGGCACTGGCCTGAGAGCTGGTACTATTACTGGGCCCACACCTCTGCTCCATTAGACACTGCTGGCACAGCATCACTCCTTTACTCGAACCCACGCCTCACCCAGGTTCCTATGTGAACTTTACATTTTCATGTAATGCTGCATATGTTTTTGGTCTCTGTATTGTTTATGTTGCTTGGCTTGAGGATGTTTACCTGGACGAGGCCTTCATGGCAGTTGTCCGGGGGGGGGGGGGAGTTTTTTCATGTTCTTGTTCTATTGTTACGAGATGCTCCGTTTTTGAGCCAACTCACTCTGCGATACTCGCCATCAGAAACTGGACTTATTCCACACAGTGCACACATTGAAAGGTGGGTGGACAAACGGGACAACACATACTACATTTCAATCTCCCTGATGTATGCTTTCCCATACTCATGAGGTATTTAGAATTCTAGGGTAGGTCGCCGCAGAGAGCGCCAACCACGGTAAGACAGGTTGAACTCTACTATCAAAGGTGAGGAGGGATCATGTAATGTGATGCCAGGAGGCTCCAGGCAACCATGATAGCAGGCATTGCAGCACAGAAGAACACAAACCCCAGTGGCAAGAGGAATATCTTTGATGTCTGTCTTGGTTTGATGCACAACTCTGTTACATGGATGCAATTGCAGTCCGGGTCTTCATTATATCCGTAATTGTTGGGAATCGGTAGCAACATTGCAGGATTCAAAGTATTATATCTCCTGTTTAGTATGTTCTTAGCCACTAGCAATGTTTGTTCATGCTTTGCTAAGCAGCTGTTTGTCATGTGCAGAGTTTGTGTATAAGTCACCAAAATCTCGACTGAGTGGGGAACAAACACAATCAGTGTGTAACCCATTACAATTACCTTACTTTGCTGATTTGCCATGGAAACAGCTGCTAAAGACTTCAGACAATGAGGAAGAGCTGAGGCTTCTGGATTTAATGTAGCAGAGAAGTAAGTGACGGGTCAATTTACTGCACCATGCCTTTGTGTAAGGACTGATGGAGCACACCCTGCTTTTTATTGATAGTACAGTTGGAATTCCATGTCATAATAAGGCGTTCCTAGGGCTGGTACTGCAGAGTTTGTCCCTGAGTGCTAGGAAGGCACTCACGTATTCATCATCAAATGGCACCTGATCCAATATGTAGCTGTAAGTAAGCCTTTTTAAAGGCCCTACAATTAGGGAAACATTTTAGAATCCATTGTCAACAGTAGCGAGCCATTCACAGAAACATTCTCACTTCCCTCTGGGTAGTCGTAGGATTCATTTTTTAGTATTCCAGAAGTGTTCTTTGCACATGTTTTTTGCCCCTTTTTCAATATGGTGAACAAGGTAAATTAACTTTCTTTGGCAATACTGCACATTTCAAGATGAGACCTGATGACGATTGTCATTAAGATCGTTCAAGAGCCCTATTGCATCCATCTTGCAATCTTCATTTGTCCTTGAGGCAATTAAGAGGTTGTTGATATAATGCCCCAGCATTGAGTTACATGACAGTTGCAAACATTTTGAATCTTTCTTTAGGACCTGACTAAAGGAAAGACTCTTAGTATACCCCTGTGGGATCCTACACCAAATGAAGACTTTATTTTGGAACTAAAGGGCAAAGAGATGTTAGCTATTCTCATGTAGAAGAATAGAGAAGAATGCTTGGCACAAGTTGATGACTGTGTACCATTCTGCATCCACAGGAATCTGAAATAAAATCATAACAGAATTTGGTACCACTGGACAACATGGGGCCACAATTTTATTTATTTTCCTAGAGATCTTGGCTTGCCTTCCACTCATTGCTCTGTCTCCTAATGCCCTTCATTGGAGAGTTGCAAGGGTTACCAAGCACCTCTCGTAGGATACCATTTTCTATAATTTGTTTCTATGATGGGCTTCATTCCTTCCTTTGCTGCTCATGAAAGTTTATATTACCGAGGCCTGGAGTATATTGCATATGGTTTAACTGTAGTTTTTACTGGCATTGCACCCCTCATCATGTCAATCTTCTTAGCTGCAAAATCGTGTACCCCTTCTTTCACCGTATGTCTTAAATTAAGAAGTAGGTTATCTTTTGTAAGAACTGGTAATAGCTGAAACCTCAACGCTTGTGATTTAATCTAAAAAACGAAATCCTCATCTTGAGAATGACTTGCGACACCATCTGACGTAGGTAAATCACACAATCCAACTTGCAGAGCAAATCCCTGCGAAGTAGGTTAACAGGACTCAAATCACACAATATGAATTTGTGGTCATTTTCCTTAGATTCGATTTTAACTGGGACATTTGCTGAAACCTGATTTGTAATTTGCTTATTGCCAATTCCTACAACTTAGACTTCTTTTCCTGAGAGGGATAGACTTGGGCCCCCCGTGGAACAACCCTTGCAGTGGTAGCACAATTATCAATTACAAATGATAGAGGATGGCCATTTATTTCACCATCTACTTATGGCCCACTCTAGCCTATCTCTAGGACTGCACCAAGCATGAAATCATCCTCCCCCTTTAGACACTGTCATTGCAAATCTGTCTCGTTCGATGTAAACTATAGAAAATCAATTCCTACGATTAAACGATTCTGCTGGTAACTTAAATTCCGTGGCATTCTATTTCTCACGCTTGTTGCAATACTGGAGCTACAGGCATTATTGTGTGAAACTTCCCCAGACTTTGCATACCCTGCATAGGATACAATGCATTGGAGTCTGTTGGGGTGGGAGAGCAAACTGTTTCATGTGATTTGCATTCTGTTGCATCTGGGGAACAAAATAATTTGCAATGTGATCTGGATTCTGTCTACATTAATGCTTCCAATATCTAATTTATCTGTCATCAGCAGCCAGCAGGTTTCCACTCAGTCTACAAATCTTTGGGAACAACAATCTTTAACAAAGAATTTGGAACTGTTCAAAGCACTTTCAAAATAGTCACTGGTCTTTCAACCTCTGTGTACCACTTGTATGGATCCTCTCTCATTTTTTGGAAATTTGCCGTGAAAGCATAAAGATCACCCCTAAACTAGGTAACGTGCATAATTCACTCGATGTACTTCTCTCAAAGGAAACTCTCACAAAGCCATTTCCCTTTCAGACTCACTCATAATCACGCTCACTTTCTTTTCTGTATCAATCTTATTCTTTTTAGGGCCAGTCTTTTTGTTCCTTTGTTTCTGTATTTTCTCAAATCTTTCCAATCTTTAACCGATTCAATCAAATCCTCTATTTGAGCTCGTGGAATTAGTTAATCCATTTTCTCAATTTCTACTTCAATCAATTCCATTTCCATGCGAGCTCCAATATCTGTTTAGATCAAAGTCACATTCTTCTGCCTAATGCTCAAACCTGGAATATACCTGGCATATACCTCACATGCAGACCTTTCTGCTTTCCTGATCAAATATCTCTGCTCATCTGAGTTACATATAGGCAGTCTTCGTTTATCAATTGCACCCTGCAGACCTTTTCCAAATTCAGGCCCAAATTTACTAAGGGCTTGAATCACCATTGCATCATGCACGGCAATGCAAGCATTTAGTCAGATTTACTATGCCATGTAGAGCAATCTTGTGTGGCTCTGTGTGGCATAGTAAATCAACAGTAATGCAAGGGAGGGCAAGTCACTGCTTTGCATTTCTCTATGCAGCGCTGGCATTCCATGGGTATGGCATAGGTGTTCCAATGCATCCACCCATTGTTTTTTATGAATTCCCAGATTTATGAGCACTAGTAACCCTGGAAATGTGTCAAAATGCTATGCCTTCCCGGGTGACCCATAGCATGAAGAAATATGTTTATTTCTCCTTGTTTATTTTCTACTTTCTCCATGTGCTGTATTATGCAGCACAAGTAGAAAGAGGAAAAAGCCTCAGAGATGTGTTTTTGGGCAAGAAGATGTTTTTGTCTCTTCCTGCACAAAAACAAACTTGTATGTAACACAGACACCCATACACCATTTTGTAAGGGTGCATGGGTTGGTGGTCGACAACAGTCAGTGCCCAGCTCAGGGAGAGAACAGGAATGTGTCTTATTTTAGTAGATATGTCACAATCTTGCTCTCTTCCTGTCACACAGCGCAGTGCAGTACGTTTTCTTGCTGCTTTGCGTTGCATGACTTTATAGTAAATCTGTTTCTCAATTTTCAGATTAACAATATTAATTTCTTTTCTCATCAGGAGGAATAGCATCAACAGCTTCAATATCATAAACTACTGAGTCAACCGCAGAAATAATTCATTAAGACCAGGTAAAGCTAGCAATGCACTCTCAAGCAGAACACTCTCTGGTGCAGCACTCGCAATTGTTATTGCATGCATAGCCATGCTTGACTCTCCTGCACCCATTCCATGTGCTGGCAGTCTTAGTGTCTGAGCATCATCATTGTAAGGAGAAGGTCTAGCGTCTGACAGGTCATTAAAAAAATATCCTCCATGTTAGAACCTTTTTCTTTAGCTCTTTTGTGCTTTTCAGTATAACAATCATTAGATTTATTCTCAATTTTCTTTCTGCTAATCTCACTAATTGTTGAGGAAATACACCAACACCTTGCATTATGTTTTCTTTCCATCAGTGGCATAGCTAGACCTTAGACCACCAGGGGCGGTCCCTGCATTTTCTGCCCCGCTGCAGCCGCATTGAAGAGCAGGGGGGCTGGCAACTGCTGCCCCCAGATGGCAGATAAGAGCTAGAGGGAGGCCGCGGCACCCAAAACTCCTGCTGCCCAGGGTGGACCGCCCCCTGCACTCCCCTAGATACACCACTTCTTTCCGTGCCTTGTTTCAGCATGCACTACATAGATTCTAACTATTGGCTCAATGTTTGGAATCCTGGGCTGGGGAAGGCGAAGCCGGACCCAATGGGGGCCAGGGCTAAAGACTTTCCGGAGGCGGGAAGCCCCCCCCACCCCCAGGGTGCAAACCTGTGAAAAAGGGAGCGACTGCAATTGGTTGCCCCGAAGCGAACGCGGCCTCCCCCAATAAGGATAGCAGGCCGCAAGCCACGGAGGGGATTAATAAGGGGGCAAGCAGCCCCCTCAAGCATTCAATACCCTCCGTCTGCAAGGAGAAAAGGAAACCCACCCACCCACACCAAAGAAATGCAGAAAAGCGGGCATCGCAGCCGTGAGCGGGTGAAGGGAGAATGTCCTTGAAATGCCTCACTGCAGGGATACTGAGGGAGCAAACAGGCCCTTGGGATGCCTCACGGCAGGGGTACCAAGGGAGCAAGACGTAGAACTCAGCTGCAGGCTGGATAGTTGGGATGCTCACATGGGGTCCTTGGGATGCCACACGGCAGGGACCCAGAAGAGCAGGGTGGGGCCAAGGTGGCACTAAAGGCAAGCGGGATGGCACTTGTGGCCCGGGCAAGTCAGGACAGACACCCACCAAGTCGGTAACAAGTTGAAGCCTAACCCCCTTGGCGACAATAGCCGTGGTATTGGGGCCACACCCTCCAGAAGGGAAGCTGTCTGAAATATCAGATAACAACCGAAATGGACTGAATCAACAATGATGTTATGTACCAACATATGAAACAAATGTATAATGTGTTAAGTGTTAATAAACTGCGACTTTTTTTTTGCACCAAGCAAGTTGCTACTGGTTATACCTCAAGGTATAAGGGGCACAGTTGGAAACAAACAAGGGGAGGGGGAGGCAACTCGCCGTCTGGAAGGGGTTTGTCACCTGCTTCTTCATTCCTTTCCTTTCTTTCTCATTAGCCACTCAATCCAATAATTTAGTGCTTCCAATTATGTAGGTCAAGGCTGTAGCATTCACTCACAGATTATATGTCTAAAGTGATCAAGCTTTCTAGTATTGAAATACGAAATGTGAACCAATGTCAGTCTTTTAACCACATGCCTATGAAACCTGACGTCCGTCATCATTTCAAAAGCTTGAGTATCTTCAGAAGGAATCTTTTGTCCCTCCAGATCAGGAACTCTAGGTTTTGTAAATCCAGCATCTACTTTCTCCAATCAAACAATTTACAAGACACACAAAAACAAACAAATGAAAAACAACCAATCGCAATGCGGCTATAGCACATTTCAACCAATTACAGCACGATCTACAGCAGCAATCAACCAATGACAACGTGACTCATGATGACATCGCAGCCATCCCTGCGGGACTCTCAGCCTCATCCGACTGGTTGCACCATGACTCAACTCATGAAGGAGCTGTGAATAGAAATCAACACAATGCCTTTCACCAAAACAACACACTCAAGTAAACAAAATATGTCTTGTATACTCAATCTAATAAAATAGGAAAGCTTAGAAAACGAAAAAAATCAGCCTTGGAATTTGATAGAAATAGAACCAGCACCTTTGCTGCATTTATCTATCACAATTCTCATCCAGTGATAATCCGCCCCTCACAAGTGTGTTTACTCTTGTGCCCAGAACGCGAGGTTGGGGACTGTATTGACCTTAAGAAAAGATGAGGCAATGTGTCCCATAAGGATAAGATTCAAACAGCTATCAATCAAATCAATCAATCAAATCAATCAAATCAATGCAAAAATACAGTCAAAAAGAATAAAGGACTCATTCCAAAAAGACATTTGAGATCAGTAATTTGGAAGTAACCTTAAAGGTTTATTAAAATAATAGGGCACAATGCAGAAGGCAAAATATTGCTGTGTTCAATCAGTCATAAGATAGGGAAAATTAGTTACCATGAAGGCTCTATGGAATAGAAATAAATTAGCAAAATCAGGAAATTAGTCCCAAACGTGCAGCAAATCGACAGAGATTCAGGCTAGGGGTGGGCAGAATTTGCGAAAGTGACTTTCGCAAATTATTGCGAAAATGTTGAAAATCTCCGCAAACACGCGGAAATATCGCGAAGATGCGGAAGTTTTTTTCCCGCCCGTTCGCGGTATTTTCTGCGTGGTCGCGGCTCGCCAACTTACCCATGCGGTTGCTCGCGGGCGCGGCCATCTTGTTTTCACTCTTCTCGCGGTGCATGATCGTGAGAAGAAAGACGTGATCGCGCGACCAATGACATTATTGCGGGCGCGACCTGTCACGAGACAGCGCAAATGGCTACCAACAATCCAACATCTCGTGGAGAACGCGACCGGATCGGGAAAACTTGTCGGCGAACGCGGGGATTCAGGTAAGGCGATCGCGCGCATGCAAGAATGTATTATTTTACAGCGCGAGCAAGAAACAAATTTTCGCTAAGCTGCGGAATGCGGAAATATTGACATTTTCGCGTTCTCCGCAGAACGCGAATATGTCAAATTATCGCAATTTCCGCGAGCGGAACGGAAATTTAGCCCAGGCCTAATTTAGGCAGCATCCCTAGAGGCTCAGAAACAGTCATGGTTCACCTCCAAATTTAGACATCTTGAATGTTATCTTAGAAAGCTATAGAAATGTTCACAGTCTCAGTACAGCATTATAAAACTTTATATAAAGCTGCTATGTTAACACTAGCCCACTACATGAATATGGATTGGCCCCTTCTAACCTAATGTCATCAGAGATAACTGAACAAATGTGTCAGAATAAACAATGGAAAATCCTATAGATGTTCTGTCTATAGTGTAAAACAGGAAGAACATTGAAAGTTGCAAAGAATTCGCCAGATCTCTTCTTAAACAATATTTCATTACAAAATAAACAATGCACTGTTTTCTGTGTTAGGTGCCAAAATGAGGGAAAATAAACACATACTGATTGTTATGTAATAGATGCACCCATCTTTTCTAAGTTAGAATTGAGGCATATTGAGGCCTAGTTCAGCAAAGGCCAGATAATAAATGCACCTAAACATCTCAGAGTATTTGTTTCAATTGCAATAGATTCATGTTAATATGCACAATGGTTATAATAAAGAAATAGCTCACAGAGAGGATAACCTTTAGTAAACGCAACAACCCTCAGTCTTAGAAGAGTTCATCAAAATATTCCACAATAGCATGACTTTCTGAATACTCCTTCTATATTTTCAATGCATTTCTTAAACATCTGTGGTTAAACTAATGGGTCTTGGCAAGAAAATCCAAGATCTATATAGCAAGGTGCTGGCTGCAGCAACACTATATCATGATGGCCTAGTAAAGATGAAGGGCGCCATGAGGGATGGTCTATTCAGATGACCAAGATGACTGCCTTCAGCTACACGTCTGAAAATAATGCAGACATCATACCCAAAAGAATATTTATAGACTTTGAATGTTTGATTTAACCCTTACTTGGTTAGGATGAGGTCATCCCCACAAAGATGATATCGAACCCCCATTGCATTTTTTTTTCATGACAAGATCCAAAACACTAGACAGGATTTAGACAGAGATGTTGTGGAGAAACCTGATTCACTTATCTGATTCAGGAGTTTTATCAAGTTTCTGTGCAAAGCTTATAATGTTAATAGTGAGAAAAAGTCTTTGGATTCCTCTAGTTACTGTCCCCTTGCTAAATTTTTTTATATCAAACCTAAAGCTCTGCCCTTTCAACTGGAGATAATGGGGTCTTCTGGATGCGGTCCATCTGATTTCAAATTAATTTCTTTAGCAAACCTCTCTAGAATTAAATAATTATGCGAATTCTAGACTGGTATCCATTTTTCCATATCCTGTCCGGCTATTTTATAGAGAAGTCCATACTGCAATTATCTGTAGACAAAAAACCTATGTTGAATCATTATTAAAAAGGCTTGCAGCCAGGTTTAGGTATGGAGTTAGTGGTTACCTCTGCACTGGATGATGTGTGAGCTACTAGGGGTGGAAGCAATGGCAGCACAATGAATTTATTAGATCAACAGGATTCTACAGAGGTGACCATCCTTTCCTCTTACAACTCTTGGATGACTGTGATATTCAGGATTCGGCCTAGAAATGGCAGGAAAACATTTTCTCTAACTGCAGCCAAGCCATCCATCTAGGCCATTTTTTGAAGCTTAGGAAACCTTTCCCTATGGTTATCCCATAAGGTTTATCCTTGACCTCAATTCTTGTTAATATATATATTTTACTTTTTTTCCACAAACGTTTTCTATGCTAAGGGAGTGAGGCGACTTCCACTCTGGGTATTAATGTTAGTAGTGACACAGCAGAGTGCCTAGGACCATAATCCAAGAAAGGAAATCGCCCAAATGAATCCAAATTTGATAGAAAATGACATATATCAGGATATTGAGTGCGGGGGCAAGATGGCGTTCGAGTAACATCCTCGCTGCAATGCCCCGTTGAGTGAAAAGTAAAACCCCTATCACTGCTAAACCTGATGTGGATGCCTTCTACGCTCCTACGAAAAATATGCTGTATCCTGGAAACCTAATACAATGCACCGGAAAAATATTCCAAGGACGGTAAAAGTTTTCATCATTTGCCGCAGAGACTCGCGCTCTCACCTCCTCCTAACCTCGAGGACGCCTGCACGACTCGGGCTTCTTGGATTACTCCTGACCTGCGTGATCTCTGCTAAACGGGAAGCCACAAAGATTTCACAGTGTTTGGGACAGAGCTGCAATTTTCGGAGAACTAAAATCACAACAGTGATTCTTTGTTGCAACGTCTGGAATCACCACAAACAAGTAAGGATGGCTAGTAGGGGGACTAAAAATATCAAAGGGGAAAAATATTTCTGTGCCCAGTCACAAGCAGCCTCACATCCCATTGCAGCGCTGTCAGCTACCCGGCAAAAAAGGTTGGAAACACTGGGAGCCAGAAGCAAAGCCGGGGGAGAGAAAGGGAATAAGGGGGAGTGCGTTGATAAAAGCAGTACAATGGAAAACAAGCCAGAAAATACAGTGACTGTTAAAAAAGGCCTCGCTAAACCACACAGAAAGACCAGCTATTCTCAAATGCTGATTACTAGCACTTTTGGCACAGCGAGAGGTCCTGGCACTATGCTTAAGTCTGTAGAAGGAGCGCCAAGTCTGACAACAGAAAAGCTAGGGCAGATTGAAGGAGCACTGACTGACTCAAGCTCGCCAGCTGCATTATATGTAATAGGGCCACCAGGTACCCCGTTCCCTATAGATCAGGGGGAGAAAACAGTCCTTGAGGTCCATTCTACACCTGTGAGCCACCTGGATGAGGACTGCTTGGAGGGCAAATTGATAAGTTTTAGCGGTAAAAGCAGTAGCTCAAATGATTGTGTGAATATCTCTGGTGGAATTGTAGAACCGGCAGTAACTCCATAAGGTGAAAACAGCTCTCTTCTAAGCCATTCATTCAAAACACCGGAGAATCAAGACAAATACTATTCATTAACAGATGAATCAGAGCTGACAGACACAAGCATCTCAGTGTCAAGTGAGGAAGACGGTCCCAAATGGTACAGCAGCTCTAACACGGATCCTCAAAAGAGCAAGCTTGGCCCAAAAATACTGCAAAAAAAGAAAAGTGGGGATCGCAAAAAAAAAAAGGAAACATGATATCCCAGACAAAGAAAGTGGTACAGATCTGAGGTGGGACTATTCTGATACTCAGCTTACAGTATTATCTGACTCTATGGTTGCCTCAGGTGGTAATAGAACAATAACAGGTAGCCTAAACGGAGACAATGGAAGACCAAAGAGCGACCCTGCGCTGGAGGTTGTTCTTCAATCTATCAAAAGCTTCCAGGAGGAAGCCAAGGCTGACAGCCGTAGATCACGCCTGGCCGCCAAGAAACTACAAGGGGCTGTCAGAAGGGTTGGTAAAACCTGCGCTGAAATTGCAGATCGGATGGCTTCCGTGGAGGAAAGGACGGAGCATTTAGAGAAAGATGTAGCCTCGCTTAAAACCCAAAGAGACGAACATGAGAGTGTGGTCAAAGATCTCATGTGGAAGATGGAGGAGCAGGAAAATAGCCAGCGGCGTAACAATCTCTGCTTCCTGAAGGAGTGGAAAAGGAGGACCCCAGAGGCTTTTTGATCTCACTCCTTAACCCCTTGCATGCTTATGACGAGCCCAGCTCGTCATGAGGCACAGTGGAGCTGTGCTCATGACGAGCTGGGCTCGTCATAATGGCTGCGCTCCGCCCACGCGTGATTGTTTCCCCACCTGTGCGGGAGAATCAATCAGTGGGTGGAGTTGTGACGAGCCCAGCTCGTCATGAGCACAGCTTCACTGTGCCTCATGATGAGCTAGGCTCGTCACGAGCACCGCGGCGCCGTGCGCCCCCCTGTGCCATGGGGAAATTACCCCCGCGGCAAAGGGGTTGAAGGGGCTTTTCCAAAGCTACAGTCCTGGGATTGGGTCAAAGAAGTTTAGAGAGTGCATAGATTTCCTCTTTCTCTTGCCAAATGTACCCCATCAGCGCAGCAACATCCTCGTGCCATGCTGCTGTTTTTTGGCAACTTTCTCCTCCGTCAAGCTCTTTATGATCTGGCAAGGCCCACGAATCGAAGATCCTTTGATGGAATAACTTTTTTCACTAGACCTGACTTTGCACATGCCACAGTGGAACGCAGATGGAGGCTCAGGCAGGTGTTTGCTCCTTTTCAAAAACTGAGAACCGATGTTTACCTTCAGAATCCTGCCAGACTTAAAATTGTATATAAAGGGTCCACTTGTTGCTTTGTTTCGGAGATCCAAGCTGAAAAATACTTAAAGGAAGTCTCTGGAAATATATAAGGGTAGCAGTAATATATTGATTGTAAAAACACTAAGGAATCGATCCGGTTTTTAGGGAAAGCCATGCAGTTGCTTGTGTGCAGAAAGTAGCTACTAATGATGTTGTTAATTTTTTTTTTTTGTGTGTTTTCCGGTTTTCTTTTCTGTTCTCTTTTTCCTTTTCTTGTTTAGGTACACTTCGGTTAAATTTGGCTCTTTCTGGGGGTTTGATTATATAGGTATGAAGGTGCTAATTATGGGGGGGGGATCCAGCGGACACGTGGGGCTCTGTTGCCTCGGATGTCAAACCCTGGCCTTGGTTAGGCCAGCTAACTTCCAAAACAGGTGGGGGGTGGAGCGGTGGGAGGGGAAGGGGGGAGAATGGTGTAGTTGGAAAAAATGATATGCGCAACAATCCTTGTTTAAATTGGTTTGTAGTTATCAATACCAGGCCACTCAATGGTATACTGGATGTCCAAAGCTCTGGGCATGGAGACTCACCCGGTGCTCAGTCTCTAGCTAGATGGGGGTGTTAAGGGTTTTGTCTTTGAACATCTGCGGGCTTAATGATATTAAAAAAAGGCAAAAAACAGCGGTTGGATTGCAGGCATCGGGCACCAACAACGTATGTTTGCAGGAAACGCACATCGAAGGCTCACAAACATACATTTTAAGAACACTTGGGTATAGGTTGATATGTGCAACAAAAGAGGGTGCCAGGGTACGCGGGGTAGCCATTTTAGCCAAAGGGAACGGGCTTGTGTTTAGTCGATCTAAAGCTGATGAATTTGGCCTCTGGGCAGTCATCGAATGTCAATATGGGAGTGGGCAAATGCTTACGCTGTGTGCAATATATGGCAGATGCACCGATGATCCGACGGTCTTTGATGAAATTTCAAATGAATTTACGCACTGGCCACTTCCCTTAATCTGCAGGTATTTTAACATTAATCTCCCTAATGACTGGTCTTTGAAAGAGGATTGGCAATATGCTGGCCGTAAACCTAAAGTTTTTAGGGCCTTGAAGACTATGTGTCAAACACATGGGCTAGTGAATGGTTGGCAGACCTTAAACCCCAATGACCAAGGGTATACTTTTTTTTCAAACCCCCATTTTACGCATGTAAAAATTGATTATATACTTATCTCAAACTCACTGAAATCGAAATGCCAATTGGAGACGTTACCACGTGTCCTATCGGATCACAATCCACTAATTTGCACGTTACGAATAAGTATGGGGAACCTACCAACAATGTCCTGGACATTCGAGAAATACCTGCTATTAGATGATAAGTATTGTGCACACATGAGAGAATGGATCCCAAGCTTTTTAGCAGATAATCTAGGGAGCACGTCAATTGAGGTTGTCTGGGATACCTTGAAAGCAAGAGCTCGTGGGGAAACACTGAAATTCTCTCTAAATGCCAACAAACGGGCTAGGGAATCTTTGAAGCTACTGCAGAAGAACTTAAGGCTGGCAGAAGAAGAATTGGTAAAGTTGACAACAGGAAATAGGGGGACAGACGAACTGGCAATAATACAAAGTCAAGTTGCTGTTGCTAAGGCGGCAATTACCAACACTTTTACTGACAAAGCGGTTAAAAAAGCCATGTCTCAGAAGGATAAGGTCTACGAGATGAATAAACAAATAGGCCACCAATTAACCGTACGTACAAGGCAACAGACCTCTGATATGAGAGGTATGTGATCCTCTGCTAGGAAAAATAACTGGACCCGAACCTAGAAGTGATGGCTTCTGGCGCTTCTATCGGGACCTATATACGGCAGGGGTAGGTGGTGACCCATTAGATATTGATAGGTATTTAGATAAGGTGGACAATGAAAAATTTGATGATGTAGACCAGGCAACCTTAGAGGAAACACCGGATACTGAAGAGGTTTTAACAATAATTAAAAACTTGGCAAAAGGGAAAGCAACGGGAATGGATTGCATCCCATCTGAATTTTATGTCACCTTTTTGGATCAAATTAGCTGTATTTTTACAGATCTTATTATACATATTTTTAAGGGTGGTCAGCCTCCAAGCTCTTGGTCTAGGGCTAAGATAGTTATTTTTACCAAAATAAATAAGCCTCCTGATCAATTAGGCTCATACCGACCAATTACTCTTATAAATGCTGACTCAAAGATTTATTCAAAAATTCTGGCCATTAGAATTGCACCCATTATTCATAAAGTAGTAGTCAAGAGCCAACACGGTTTTGTCCCAGGGAGATCCACCATTAATCATATCCAGAGAGTGATTACATTATTCGACTGTATGGAGGTTGCTGGAGACCCAATGGCTTTGGTTCTTTTAGACGCAGAGAAGGCATTCAATAGGGTCTCCTGGCAATATCTGTGGGCCGCCATGACTAGGGTGAGAATTAAGGATGTGTATATCAAGGCAGTTCAAAAAATGTATATAAAACCCATGGCAGCAGTAATGGTGAGTGGGATTTAAACTAAAGAATTTGCAATATCACGCGGAACACGGCCGGGGTGCCGATGCTCACCACTCTTATTCGCCATATACATTGATCCCTTCATCTGGAGAATAGAGAGAAATAGGGAAATACAACCTATTTGGTCACAAAATTATCCCACCAAATCCCTAGCGTACGCAGACGATATAGCTGTGGTAACAGCTGATCCTAATATGGCCATGCTAGCCATTGAAAGTGAGGCTGATAACTTCAGAGTAAATTCCGGATATGCTCTGAATCAAGGGAAAACACAGATAGTGTTGAACAACAACAATGCTAAAATGAATGACACGCGGGTAATAGAAAAGGCTACATATTTGGAAGTATGCATATCAGCTAAACTTGATAGCATGGTTACTTTAAATTTGAAACCTATGATGAATAAAATGCAGTTAGATCTCCAACAGCTAGATAATTTACATCTCTCTATCATTGGCAGAGTTAATGTTGTGAAGAAGGTCTTTTTCCCCAAAATGTTATATTTATTTAGAGCCATTTGCCTAGAATTTTCAGCTCAATGGTTCAAGTCAATGGAGCGTATGTTTTCTAGCTTTATTTGGGCTTATGCGCAACCTCCACGGGCTTATAAACTTCTCACCCTCTCTAAAGATAGGGGAGGCTTAGCGCTCCCAAATTTAAAAGCATATTATTGGGCTTCTGTGCTACTATATAGCAGAGAGTTAATTCAGAACTTGGAGGGGCGGAGGGACTCGGGGACAACACCCCATCTATCTTTCAACTGATTCTAGGTAGCAAAAGTAGAGGATACCTATGGTGGCACCTGCATGATAGTTACCACAAAAAAGTCAGGTATAAAACATTCTATAGTGGGTTTAAAGTTTGGAATGCTGGGTATTGGACGAATATCATTTTATACTCCCTTAAGGGATAACCCAATCCTACCGGACATTTTTAGAGGTAGTTGCTTAAACAAGTGGAAAGCGGCAGGTATTGTTCAGATAGGTTGCCTCCTTTCCGCTACAGGAGTACAATCTTTTGAAGAAAATAAAAAAGATTTCAACTTGGACTGGTGGGATTTTTTTAAATATCTCAAAATCAGAGATTTTTTTTCACAAAAGGTGGGGGGAAGGGCACAATTAGAGAAAGTGGATATTGTGGAGTAACTAACTCACACTAAAACAAGTACCATTGGAGAAATATACTCTTTCATTAATGCAGTATTCCCTGATGATTTGGAAAAAACTGCACAGAAGTGGCAGGAAAAAGTAGGATTGTCTAATGAAGAATTTAACTACACATACTCCATGTCCCAATCTATTTTGATGTCAATGAAATTACAAGCACAGTTTTTTAAAACCTGCTTCTTTTTATACTACACGCCTGATAAAATTGCTAAGTGGGGGAGTGGTAAGGGAACCTGCTGCCCAAGATGTAACCTCTTTAACGCTGACAGCATACATATTTTCGCAAACTGTGTCGAACTAACATCTTTAAAGAAAGAGCTAGAGAAATTTCTGACTGACATACTCCAAACTGAAATAGTACTGTCTAATGATGTTATATTACTAGGGGTGGCAGATCCCAGTAACGCAAGGGTATGGCACAAATTTATTTTTATTGTAATGGCAGTTTTAAGAATCTGTATTGCCACTGCTTGGCTGGATCTTGTGGCCCCTACCTTCCAGCAGTGGTTAGCCAGGCTCTTAGCAATATCTAATATTGAAGTTGCTATCTATAAACAGAAGGGTAGGAGACAGCGTAGAAGAGGGGTGAAGATCTGGTCCCCCCTTTTGTACTGGTTTCAGTCACAAGATAACATGTAATCGAAGGAAGACTATTTCTTTTCTTATTTAGCCCGGATAATACTTTGATAATTGGAATAGCCATTTTGAAGAATGTAATGTGTAACAGTTATGAAAAATTGTAATAATTGTACTCTGTAATAAGTGGACAGATGAGGATATAATGTATGACGAAGCAAGGATTTGTATGTATTACTGTCTGACAGGGGAGGGTGGGGGGTGGGCAAGGGAGGGGCTTATGTTTTGTTTGTTGAAAAACTGAATAAAGATATATTTTTAAAAAAAACAGAAAATTACATATATAATATTGGTGTTGTAGGCCATGCAAAACTCCAGGCTCTACTGGCCCTGCACCTGCAGCTCCCCTCAAAAGATGTAACGTATGTGTGATGTGAAGTGTTCTGACACCTTAAACTGGTATGAGTGGCGCTATAAAACTAAATGAATCTAAGAGACAGTGGTTATGGAGACTTGGGGTGCATTGTCAAATGGTGGTAGTGAGGGAATCCGTGGCGAGATGGTAATGGGGGGGCGCCAATAAACATGTCGCACAGGGCGCCACCAGTACTACAGCTGGCCCTGAAAGGAATTATAAGTTCAGATAAAAAAACAAGTTATGCAGATAACCTATAGCTTTTTTTATATAATTGAAGAACGGATTCAAGCACCTACTCCCACGGCACCTATAATTTTTGATAATTAATTACTGGTCATGACCACCTCCAGGACAATGCCCCTGCCATTCTCGTGACAGTGAGTTTGACTCTAGTGCTATGGATTCTGAAGCCCTTGTGATGACAGCACGTGGTGTTATAGAAACCATTTCTATAGCTTATTGAGCATACTTTGTTTTAAAGCCGTGAAGAAGATATAAAAAACAAGGATTCATTAGTGCATGAAGCTAAAAGTCTCGCTGCACATTATCAGCTCCATTAAAAAATATAATTATATGTTCACTTCCATCCAGTGAAGGCGATGAACATTGCAGGACAAGGGCTCATTATTTTGTACCACTTCAAAGGGAAGGAACAAAATGTACGATTTTTAACAGAGGATTTAGTTTAAATCAACTCTTCTCTCAAAATGTATCTTACCTCGGCTCATTAGAAGCATCTTTTAAAAGGCTTGTCCGTATAGCTGTCAACTATCTATCAAAATACTTTTGCAACCTATAAAACTGTTTTCCAGAACAGTTGACATCGTTTTCTATGTGTCTCTTAGCCAGCCTGGTCGTTTGGCTTTCTGCGCTGTTTGTTTGCTTGTGTGCTGCCTGCCTGTTTGCCTGTTTGTTTATATGTTATCAACCAGTATATGTGTCGATTCAATGTATTTTGTAAATAGTTAAAACACTACCTCCACAGTTGTTGCAAAGAATTTCGTTTTTGTGATCCTATTTTAACATAATATAGTCGAAGTTCTTTCTGTAGACTTACAGATTGTTTTCAGTTTTGGCCTGACTGCGCCGACTTTTAACATAAACAGCACTGGAATATGAGGCACTAAAGCCAGATCATGACGGCTCCACCACATTTTGTGTTAGCATGCTGTGTACAATTTAGCGGGTGCGCAATTTCAGCCTACTTTTGTATTTGACAGTTCAGAATGGGGAATAATGCCCCAGCACTGTCTGTTATTCCGCATTCTGATTTACCGAACCTTCCCATACACGTCATTTGCTACAGTGATTTGAGAGAGGTTTCCCATTTATCACATTGCTGGTCCCAATGCAAACGACTTGGGTCCAGGCTGTGATGCCAGGTCAGATTTCATGCCAGTAATATTCTTTATGCCAAGCCCTACTCTTCATCATGTGGCCAGTCCTGGAGAGAGATACCCTTCTAGTTAGCTAAAATCTTATTGAAGTAGCAGCTTTTCCTTTTTGTGTCTCGCTGGACTCTATTGGCCTCCTATCACATAAAAACTTTAGTAGTCCAAGCAGGACCACGAAGGAAGGAACCCAACATGGAGGTCGGGAGGGTTGTGGGGACTTTAACAAGGAAAGTAGGACTTAGCATAATGAGGATTATCGGCATATATTCAAGTAAGTTGCTTTTCCCCTCTCTTCCATGTCAAAGTTTTTGCTTCATTCGGGATGTAGGACGTGGTAAAGAAGACCCTTGTCTGAGTACCATGACATAAAAGGTATGTCATACCCAACATTGCTTGTCAAGCGCCGGAGATGTAATATTCTTATATTGAATACATTTCTGTAAAATATTGATAATGGAGATTGAACACCAAATGTACATTCAGTAGGAACTCCTAACCTCTGTGTGCAATAGAGTATCACTAACCAAAGGAAAGTTTGAGTAACAGCTTGACAAACATCTACTGAAAGATCACCTTGTTTATCTACCCGTGAAGCAGAGACCCACCAGGAGGATTCCCCTAAATGACAGAAACCACACTTTCTGATGCTATGGAAAAATCCACCTAATTACCCAAGGTGGTGGAATAAGGTTTCAGAACCACTTCCTTTAACTAATATGTATGAAAAGATGTAAAACCCTATGTAGAGATTCTATACAGATCAATATCAGCTGATTTTTATGTTGAGGGGATGAGCCCTCTCCGCCTCTGGGGATTAAGGTGTGTAGTCTCACAGCAGGGCTCCACGAGCTTTAATGCAGGCAGAAACATTGCACCCCTGCACCCATGCTTGATAGAAAATGACACCAATAATATTGGGGCGATGAGTCCTTCAAAACTCCATGCCCTATCAGCAATGCATTGCAGCTCTTCTCAAAGGTTGTGAGATGAACGCATGGGAGGCACATCTTCTGTGGAGAATATGAAGACAGAATGTTTGAGGAAATGTAGAGTTAGCTAGGCATGCAAGTTTTCTGAGACACGAAACAGAGGTTGTGAAAAAAAAGATTATTAGTCCCTTAAGTTAAACAGAGTTTGTTTCTTTATTTTGGCGTGGGGGCATCGCCCCCCGTTTATTTGCCGATTGTTAGAAACTGCATTTTTAGTAGGCTAGGGCATGTGCCAAAGCCAGGGAGATACCACCACTCTAGTCAGGATAAGGGAGTTACACTCCTAAAATAACCCATGCTCACCCACTTGGTAGCTTGGCAAGAGCAGTCAGGCTTATCTTAGAGGCAGTGTGTAAAGCATTTGCACATAACCAACAGTAATACAGTGTTATCACTACAAAAGGACACCACACCAGTTTGGAACAAATATCCAATATTTTTAAATACTTAAGACAAGACCAAAAATTATAAAAATCCACAATTCAGTACTTAAAAATCTTCGGTTATCAAACTATGCTTGAAAAACAGTTCCTTGACGTCGATAGCTCCATCCGGGGCTATCACGGCATTGTGAGCAAACAAAACCAAACAGTTCTGACAGACCGCGGTGTCGCGGGTCAGCTACGGTGTCGGGAAGACCCGCAAACAGTACCTTTTAGAAATGCAGCGCGTTGGCGACCTCTCATTGAGCTTCCGAAAGCACGGCGTCCGCAGGCATCGGTTCTGGAGGTCGGTGCAGGAGTCATCGGGGCCCTCGAAGTCACACACGTTGCAGATCGAACTCCTCTCTGTTGAAGTCAGGAGCGCTGGCGTCGGCTGGTGTGGGATGCTGCGGAGAGAAGTGCAGCGGTGCGGCGTGCGGTGCCCTCAGATCGCAGTGCGAGCAGTGGCTCGGTGGCGGTATCAGATGGCATCGTCGGTGAGCCAGGGCCACGGTGCGAAGTGAGTGCGGTGCTCGTCGTGGTGCTGGCAGGTCGCGGTGCAAGCAGCGGCATCTTCATTGCTGAAGCGCTGTTGTTGGCTGATGAACTGCAGTCGATGATGCCGGAGTCGGTAGGCCAAGGCTGCAGCGTGGGATGAAAGCGGTGGATCATGCAACTTTACGGGCGGTGCCCTCTAACAACGGTGCAAGCAGCAGCGTTGCTTTCAGCGTGGAGAGGAGTCGTCTGGGATACCACGGCGTCGCCATGAAGAAAGGCAGTGCAGAGTGCGGGGCTCACAGGTCGCGGTGCGAGCAGCGGCTCGGTGGCAGTGTCAGCAGGTGTCGTCGGTGAGACCAGGGTCGCTGTGCCCTCTGCAGTGCCTTCAGGACACGGCATTGGCAGTGGCGTTGTAGACGTCGTCAGGTTGCTTTTCTTCTTTTGCAGCCCAAACTCACAGTTCCCCGTGCTGAGGGCAGAAGAGCTTGAAGTCTTTGCTGTTCCTGAGACTTCTTGAACAGGGGTCAAGCTCTACCTCAAGCCCTTGGAGAAACTCACAAGGTAGATTGCAGAAAGTTCAGTCCAGTCCTTTTACTGCCCAAGACAGAAGCAGCCACTGCAGGCCAACACAGAAAAGCACACAGCAAAGTGGTAGTTCCTCCTCACAGCTTCTCTGGCTCTTCTTCTTGGCAGTCTTCTTGGTCAAAAGAGTTCTAAAGTTCAGGGGTCTGGGTCCCAATATTTATATCCCAAAATCCTTTGGTCTCTTTGGCAGAGAGTGTCTGTGTCCAGTCAGAACCAGTTCTGCCTTCTCTGGTGTGACTTCCGGGCAGGAGGTTGAGATGGCATGGTCAGAGGCAGACCAGGTCCTGTGAGGTGCAAGGAAATATCCTCCCCCTTCCCCAATTGCAGCCCAGGTCTATTCAGCCCTTTCCTGACCCACCTAGACTATCTGGAGCCACTCCTGCTCCCCAGCCTTCTGTCATCCAAACCCCAGACAGGCAATCCACATTCCAGCAGAGGCACACAGGATGACTGAGCAAGAAAATACCTACTTCCTAAAAGTGGTATTTTCAAACACAGAATGTAAAAATCACCTGCACTAAAAGATGCATAAACATAGTAGGTCGCACACTGCTCGTCAAACCAGCAAATAGCCCCATAAAACTCTGGATAATGTAGTGGCAACGGTGAGTACGCCTATGCCACGAGTATGTCACTATAATGCCATCCCTGGACACGTGTTTCGAGGTAATTGCCTCTCGTCAGCAGGGAGCAGGTAGGTATGTGGGGTGCCAAGTAGACTGCCGAAATATTAAAGGTAAAGTACCTCTCACGGCACGCAGGTGCGGAACCAAGGCTCGTCAGCCCAAATCGCTCGAGGGAGCTTAAATACATAAACATAGTAGGTCGCACACTGCTCGTCAAACCAGCAAATAGCCCCATAAAACTCTGGATAATGTAGTGGCAACGGTGAGTACGCCTATGCCACGAGTATGTCACTATAATGCCATCCCTGGACACGTGTTTCGAGGTAATTGCCTCTCGTCAGCAGGGAGCAGGTAGGTATGTGGGGTGCCAAGTAGACTGCCAAAATATTAAAGGTAAAGTACCTCTCACGGCACGCAGGTGCGGAACCAAGGCTCGTCAGCCCAAATCGCTCGAGGGAGCTTAAATACATAAACATAGTAGGTCGCACACTGCTCGTCAAACCAGCAAATAGCCCCATAAAACTCTGGATAATGTAGTGGCAACGGTGAGTACGCCTATGCCACGAGTATGTCACTATAATGCCATCCCTGGACACGTGTTTCGAGGTAATTGCCTCTCGTCAGCAGGGAGCAGGTAGGTATGTGGGGTGCCAAGTAGACTGCCAAAATATTAAAGGTAAAGTACCTCTCACGGCACGCAGGTGCGGAACCAAGGCTCGTCAGCCCAAATCGCTCGAGGGAGCTTAAATACATAAACATAGTAGGTCGCACACTGCTCGTCAAACCAGCAAATAGCCCCATAAAACTCTGGATAATGTAGTGGCAACGGTGAGTACGCCTATGCCACGAGTATGTCACTATAATGCCATCCCTGGACACGTGTTTCGAGGTAATTGCCTCTCGTCAGCAGGGAGCAGGTAGGTATGTGGGGTGCCAAGTAGACTGCCAAAATATTAAAGGTAAAGTACCTCTCACGGCACGCAGGTGCGGAACCAAGGCTCGTCAGCCCAAATCGCTCGAGGGAGCTTAAATACATAAACATAGTAGGTCGCACACTGCTCGTCAAACCAGCAAATAGCCCCATAAAACTCTGGATAATGTAGTGGCAACGGTGAGTACGCCTATGCCACGAGTATGTCACTATAATGCCATCCCTGGACACGTGTTTCGAGGTAATTGCCTCTCGTCAGCAGGGAGCAGGTAGGTATGTGGGGTGCCAAGTAGACTGCCAAAATATTAAAGGTAAAGTACCTCTCACGGCACGCAGGTGCGGAACCAAGGCTCGTCAGCCCAAATCGCTCGAGGGAGCTTAAATACATAAACATAGTAGGTCGCACACTGCTCGTCAAACCAGCAAATAGCCCCATAAAACTCTGGATAATGTAGTGGCAACGGTGAGTACGCCTATGCCACGAGTATGTCACTATAATGCCATCCCTGGACACGTGTTTCGAGGTAATTGCCTCTCGTCAGCAGGGAGCAGGTAGGTATGTGGGGTGCCAAGTAGACTGCCAAAATATTAAAGGTAAAGTACCTCTCACGGCACGCAGGTGCGGAACCAAGGCTCGTCAGCCCAAATCGCTCGAGGGAGCTTAAATACATAAACATAGTAGGTCGCACACTGCTCGTCAAACCAGCAAATAGCCCCATAAAACTCTGGATAATGTAGTGGCAACGGTGAGTACGCCTATGCCACGAGTATGTCACTATAATGCCATCCCTGGACACGTGTTTCGAGGTAATTGCCTCTCGTCAGCAGGGAGCAGGTAGGTATGTGGGGTGCCAAGTAGACTGCCAAAATATTAAAGGTAAAGTACCTCTCACGGCACGCAGGTGCGGAACCAAGGCTCGTCAGCCCAAATCGCTCGAGGGAGCTTAAATACATAAACATAGTAGGTCGCACACTGCTCGTCAAACCAGCAAATAGCCCCATAAAACTCTGGATAATGTAGTGGCAACGGTGAGTACGCCTATGCCACGAGTATGTCACTATAATGCCATCCCTGGACACGTGTTTCGAGGTAATTGCCTCTCGTCAGCAGGGAGCAGGTAGGTATGTGGGGTGCCAAGTAGACTGCCAAAATATTAAAGGTAAAGTACCTCTCACGGCACGCAGGTGCGGAACCAAGGCTCGTCAGCCCAAATCGCTCGAGGGAGCTTAAATACATAAACATAGTAGGTCGCACACTGCTCGTCAAACCAGCAAATAGCCCCATAAAACTCTGGATAATGTAGTGGCAACGGTGAGTACGCCTATGCCACGAGTATGTCACTATAATGCCATCCCTGGACACGTGTTTCGAGGTAATTGCCTCTCGTCAGCAGGGAGCAGGTAGGTATGTGGGGTGCCAAGTAGACTGCCAAAATATTAAAGGTAAAGTACCTCTCACGGCACGCAGGTGCGGAACCAAGGCTCGTCAGCCCAAATCGCTCGAGGGAGCTTAAATACATAAACATAGTAGGTCGCACACTGCTCGTCAAACCAGCAAATAGCCCCATAAAACTCTGGATAATGTAGTGGCAACGGTGAGTACGCCTATGCCACGAGTATGTCACTATAATGCCATCCCTGGACACGTGTTTCGAGGTAATTGCCTCTCGTCAGCAGGGAGCAGGTAGGTATGTGGGGTGCCAAGTAGACTGCCAAAATATTAAAGGTAAAGTACCTCTCACGGCACGCAGGTGCGGAACCAAGGCTCGTCAGCCCAAATCGCTCGAGGGAGCTTAAATACATAAACATAGTAGGTCGCACACTGCTCGTCAAACCAGCAAATAGCCCCATAAAACTCTGGATAATGTAGTGGCAACGGTGAGTACGCCTATGCCACGAGTATGTCACTATAATGCCATCCCTGGACACGTGTTTCGAGGTAATTGCCTCTCGTCAGCAGGGAGCAGGTAGGTATGTGGGGTGCCAAGTAGACTGCCAAAATATTAAAGGTAAAGTACCTCTCACGGCACGCAGGTGCGGAACCAAGGCTCGTCAGCCCAAATCGCTCGAGGGAGCTTAAATACATAAACATAGTAGGTCGCACACTGCTCGTCAAACCAGCAAATAGCCCCATAAAACTCTGGATAATGTAGTGGCAACGGTGAGTACGCCTATGCCACGAGTATGTCACTATAATGCCATCCCTGGACACGTGTTTCGAGGTAATTGCCTCTCGTCAGCAGGGAGCAGGTAGGTATGTGGGGTGCCAAGTAGACTGCCAAAATATTAAAGGTAAAGTACCTCTCACGGCACGCAGGTGCGGAACCAAGGCTCGTCAGCCCAAATCGCTCGAGGGAGCTTAAATACATAAACATAGTAGGTCGCACACTGCTCGTCAAACCAGCAAATAGCCCCATAAAACTCTGGATAATGTAGTGGCAACGGTGAGTACGCCTATGCCACGAGTATGTCACTATAATGCCATCCCTGGACACGTGTTTCGAGGTAATTGCCTCTCGTCAGCAGGGAGCAGGTAGGTATGTGGG
This sequence comes from Triturus cristatus, assembly GCF_964204655.1. Classification (NCBI taxonomy): domain Eukaryota; kingdom Metazoa; phylum Chordata; class Amphibia; order Caudata; family Salamandridae; genus Triturus; species Triturus cristatus. The sequence continues at coordinate 1,377,270,121 of NC_140590.1, forward strand.
GTGCCAAGTAGACTGCCAAAATATTAAAGGTAAAGTACCTCTCACGGCACGCAGGTGCGGAACCAAGGCTCGTCAGCCCAAATCGCTCGAGGGAGCTTAAATACATAAACATAGTAGGTCGCACACTGCTCGTCAAACCAGCAAATAGCCCCATAAAACTCTGGATAATGTAGTGGCAACGGTGAGTACGCCTATGCCACGAGTATGTCACTATAATGCCATCCCTGGACACGTGTTTCGAGGTAATTGCCTCTCGTCAGCAGGGAGCAGGTAGGTATGTGGGGTGCCAAGTAGACTGCCAAAATATTAAAGGTAAAGTACCTCTCACGGCACGCAGGTGCGGAACCAAGGCTCGTCAGCCCAAATCGCTCGAGGGAGCTTAAATACATAAACATAGTAGGTCGCACACTGCTCGTCAAACCAGCAAATAGCCCCATAAAACTCTGGATAATGTAGTGGCAACGGTGAGTACGCCTATGCCACGAGTATGTCACTATAATGCCATCCCTGGACACGTGTTTCGAGGTAATTGCCTCTCGTCAGCAGGGAGCAGGTAGGTATGTGGGGTGCCAAGTAGACTGCCAAAATATTAAAGGTAAAGTACCTCTCACGGCACGCAGGTGCGGAACCAAGGCTCGTCAGCCCAAATCGCTCGAGGGAGCTTAAATACATAAACATAGTAGGTCGCACACTGCTCGTCAAACCAGCAAATAGCCCCATAAAACTCTGGATAATGTAGTGGCAACGGTGAGTACGCCTATGCCACGAGTATGTCACTATAATGCCATCCCTGGACACGTGTTTCGAGGTAATTGCCTCTCGTCAGCAGGGAGCAGGTAGGTATGTGGGGTGCCAAGTAGACTGCCAAAATATTAAAGGTAAAGTACCTCTCACGGCACGCAGGTGCGGAACCAAGGCTCGTCAGCCCAAATCGCTCGAGGGAGCTTAAATACATAAACATAGTAGGTCGCACACTGCTCGTCAAACCAGCAAATAGCCCCATAAAACTCTGGATAATGTAGTGGCAACGGTGAGTACGCCTATGCCACGAGTATGTCACTATAATGCCATCCCTGGACACGTGTTTCGAGGTAATTGCCTCTCGTCAGCAGGGAGCAGGTAGGTATGTGGGGTGCCAAGTAGACTGCCAAAATATTAAAGGTAAAGTACCTCTCACGGCACGCAGGTGCGGAACCAAGGCTCGTCAGCCCAAATCGCTCGAGGGAGCTTAAATACATAAACATAGTAGGTCGCACACTGCTCGTCAAACCAGCAAATAGCCCCATAAAACTCTGGATAATGTAGTGGCAACGGTGAGTACGCCTATGCCACGAGTATGTCACTATAATGCCATCCCTGGACACGTGTTTCGAGGTAATTGCCTCTCGTCAGCAGGGAGCAGGTAGGTATGTGGGGTGCCAAGTAGACTGCCAAAATATTAAAGGTAAAGTACCTCTCACGGCACGCAGGTGCGGAACCAAGGCTCGTCAGCCCAAATCGCTCGAGGGAGCTTAAATACATAAACATAGTAGGTCGCACACTGCTCGTCAAACCAGCAAATAGCCCCATAAAACTCTGGATAATGTAGTGGCAACGGTGAGTACGCCTATGCCACGAGTATGTCACTATAATGCCATCCCTGGACACGTGTTTCGAGGTAATTGCCTCTCGTCAGCAGGGAGCAGGTAGGTATGTGGGGTGCCAAGTAGACTGCCAAAATATTAAAGGTAAAGTACCTCTCACGGCACGCAGGTGCGGAACCAAGGCTCGTCAGCCCAAATCGCTCGAGGGAGCTTAAATACATAAACATAGTAGGTCGCACACTGCTCGTCAAACCAGCAAATAGCCCCATAAAACTCTGGATAATGTAGTGGCAACGGTGAGTACGCCTATGCCACGAGTATGTCACTATAATGCCATCCCTGGACACGTGTTTCGAGGTAATTGCCTCTCGTCAGCAGGGAGCAGGTAGGTATGTGGGGTGCCAAGTAGACTGCCAAAATATTAAAGGTAAAGTACCTCTCACGGCACGCAGGTGCGGAACCAAGGCTCGTCAGCCCAAATCGCTCGAGGGAGCTTAAATACATAAACATAGTAGGTCGCACACTGCTCGTCAAACCAGCAAATAGCCCCATAAAACTCTGGATAATGTAGTGGCAACGGTGAGTACGCCTATGCCACGAGTATGTCACTATAATGCCATCCCTGGACACGTGTTTCGAGGTAATTGCCTCTCGTCAGCAGGGAGCAGGTAGGTATGTGGGGTGCCAAGTAGACTGCCAAAATATTAAAGGTAAAGTACCTCTCACGGCACGCAGGTGCGGAACCAAGGCTCGTCAGCCCAAATCGCTCGAGGGAGCTTAAATACATAAACATAGTAGGTCGCACACTGCTCGTCAAACCAGCAAATAGCCCCATAAAACTCTGGATAATGTAGTGGCAACGGTGAGTACGCCTATGCCACGAGTATGTCACTATAATGCCATCCCTGGACACGTGTTTCGAGGTAATTGCCTCTCGTCAGCAGGGAGCAGGTAGGTATGTGGGGTGCCAAGTAGACTGCCAAAATATTAAAGGTAAAGTACCTCTCACGGCACGCAGGTGCGGAACCAAGGCTCGTCAGCCCAAATCGCTCGAGGGAGCTTAAATACATAAACATAGTAGGTCGCACACTGCTCGTCAAACCAGCAAATAGCCCCATAAAACTCTGGATAATGTAGTGGCAACGGTGAGTACGCCTATGCCACGAGTATGTCACTATAATGCCATCCCTGGACACGTGTTTCGAGGTAATTGCCTCTCGTCAGCAGGGAGCAGGTAGGTATGTGGGGTGCCAAGTAGACTGCCAAAATATTAAAGGTAAAGTACCTCTCACGGCACGCAGGTGCGGAACCAAGGCTCGTCAGCCCAAATCGCTCGAGGGAGCTTAAATACATAAACATAGTAGGTCGCACACTGCTCGTCAAACCAGCAAATAGCCCCATAAAACTCTGGATAATGTAGTGGCAACGGTGAGTACGCCTATGCCACGAGTATGTCACTATAATGCCATCCCTGGACACGTGTTTCGAGGTAATTGCCTCTCGTCAGCAGGGAGCAGGTAGGTATGTGGGGTGCCAAGTAGACTGCCAAAATATTAAAGGTAAAGTACCTCTCACGGCACGCAGGTGCGGAACCAAGGCTCGTCAGCCCAAATCGCTCGAGGGAGCTTAAATACATAAACATAGTAGGTCGCACACTGCTCGTCAAACCAGCAAATAGCCCCATAAAACTCTGGATAATGTAGTGGCAACGGTGAGTACGCCTATGCCACGAGTATGTCACTATAATGCCATCCCTGGACACGTGTTTCGAGGTAATTGCCTCTCGTCAGCAGGGAGCAGGTAGGTATGTGGGGTGCCAAGTAGACTGCCAAAATATTAAAGGTAAAGTACCTCTCACGGCACGCAGGTGCGGAACCAAGGCTCGTCAGCCCAAATCGCTCGAGGGAGCTTAAATACATAAACATAGTAGGTCGCACACTGCTCGTCAAACCAGCAAATAGCCCCATAAAACTCTGGATAATGTAGTGGCAACGGTGAGTACGCCTATGCCACGAGTATGTCACTATAATGCCATCCCTGGACACGTGTTTCGAGGTAATTGCCTCTCGTCAGCAGGGAGCAGGTAGGTATGTGGGGTGCCAAGTAGACTGCCAAAATATTAAAGGTAAAGTACCTCTCACGGCACGCAGGTGCGGAACCAAGGCTCGTCAGCCCAAATCGCTCGAGGGAGCTTAAATACATAAACATAGTAGGTCGCACACTGCTCGTCAAACCAGCAAATAGCCCCATAAAACTCTGGATAATGTAGTGGCAACGGTGAGTACGCCTATGCCACGAGTATGTCACTATAATGCCATCCCTGGACACGTGTTTCGAGGTAATTGCCTCTCGTCAGCAGGGAGCAGGTAGGTATGTGGGGTGCCAAGTAGACTGCCAAAATATTAAAGGTAAAGTACCTCTCACGGCACGCAGGTGCGGAACCAAGGCTCGTCAGCCCAAATCGCTCGAGGGAGCTTAAATACATAAACATAGTAGGTCGCACACTGCTCGTCAAACCAGCAAATAGCCCCATAAAACTCTGGATAATGTAGTGGCAACGGTGAGTACGCCTATGCCACGAGTATGTCACTATAATGCCATCCCTGGACACGTGTTTCGAGGTAATTGCCTCTCGTCAGCAGGGAGCAGGTAGGTATGTGGGGTGCCAAGTAGACTGCCAAAATATTAAAGGTAAAGTACCTCTCACGGCACGCAGGTGCGGAACCAAGGCTCGTCAGCCCAAATCGCTCGAGGGAGCTTAAATACATAAACATAGTAGGTCGCACACTGCTCGTCAAACCAGCAAATAGCCCCATAAAACTCTGGATAATGTAGTGGCAACGGTGAGTACGCCTATGCCACGAGTATGTCACTATAATGCCATCCCTGGACACGTGTTTCGAGGTAATTGCCTCTCGTCAGCAGGGAGCAGGTAGGTATGTGGGGTGCCAAGTAGACTGCCAAAATATTAAAGGTAAAGTACCTCTCACGGCACGCAGGTGCGGAACCAAGGCTCGTCAGCCCAAATCGCTCGAGGGAGCTTAAATACATAAACATAGTAGGTCGCACACTGCTCGTCAAACCAGCAAATAGCCCCATAAAACTCTGGATAATGTAGTGGCAACGGTGAGTACGCCTATGCCACGAGTATGTCACTATAATGCCATCCCTGGACACGTGTTTCGAGGTAATTGCCTCTCGTCAGCAGGGAGCAGGTAGGTATGTGGGGTGCCAAGTAGACTGCCAAAATATTAAAGGTAAAGTACCTCTCACGGCACGCAGGTGCGGAACCAAGGCTCGTCAGCCCAAATCGCTCGAGGGAGCTTAAATACATAAACATAGTAGGTCGCACACTGCTCGTCAAACCAGCAAATAGCCCCATAAAACTCTGGATAATGTAGTGGCAACGGTGAGTACGCCTATGCCACGAGTATGTCACTATAATGCCATCCCTGGACACGTGTTTCGAGGTAATTGCCTCTCGTCAGCAGGGAGCAGGTAGGTATGTGGGGTGCCAAGTAGACTGCCAAAATATTAAAGGTAAAGTACCTCTCACGGCACGCAGGTGCGGAACCAAGGCTCGTCAGCCCAAATCGCTCGAGGGAGCTTAAATACATAAACATAGTAGGTCGCACACTGCTCGTCAAACCAGCAAATAGCCCCATAAAACTCTGGATAATGTAGTGGCAACGGTGAGTACGCCTATGCCACGAGTATGTCACTATAATGCCATCCCTGGACACGTGTTTCGAGGTAATTGCCTCTCGTCAGCAGGGAGCAGGTAGGTATGTGGGGTGCCAAGTAGACTGCCAAAATATTAAAGGTAAAGTACCTCTCACGGCACGCAGGTGCGGAACCAAGGCTCGTCAGCCCAAATCGCTCGAGGGAGCTTAAATACATAAACATAGTAGGTCGCACACTGCTCGTCAAACCAGCAAATAGCCCCATAAAACTCTGGATAATGTAGTGGCAACGGTGAGTACGCCTATGCCACGAGTATGTCACTATAATGCCATCCCTGGACACGTGTTTCGAGGTAATTGCCTCTCGTCAGCAGGGAGCAGGTAGGTATGTGGGGTGCCAAGTAGACTGCCAAAATATTAAAGGTAAAGTACCTCTCACGGCACGCAGGTGCGGAACCAAGGCTCGTCAGCCCAAATCGCTCGAGGGAGCTTAAATACATAAACATAGTAGGTCGCACACTGCTCGTCAAACCAGCAAATAGCCCCATAAAACTCTGGATAATGTAGTGGCAACGGTGAGTACGCCTATGCCACGAGTATGTCACTATAATGCCATCCCTGGACACGTGTTTCGAGGTAATTGCCTCTCGTCAGCAGGGAGCAGGTAGGTATGTGGGGTGCCAAGTAGACTGCCAAAATATTAAAGGTAAAGTACCTCTCACGGCACGCAGGTGCGGAACCAAGGCTCGTCAGCCCAAATCGCTCGAGGGAGCTTAAATACATAAACATAGTAGGTCGCACACTGCTCGTCAAACCAGCAAATAGCCCCATAAAACTCTGGATAATGTAGTGGCAACGGTGAGTACGCCTATGCCACGAGTATGTCACTATAATGCCATCCCTGGACACGTGTTTCGAGGTAATTGCCTCTCGTCAGCAGGGAGCAGGTAGGTATGTGGGGTGCCAAGTAGACTGCCAAAATATTAAAGGTAAAGTACCTCTCACGGCACGCAGGTGCGGAACCAAGGCTCGTCAGCCCAAATCGCTCGAGGGAGCTTAAATACATAAACATAGTAGGTCGCACACTGCTCGTCAAACCAGCAAATAGCCCCATAAAACTCTGGATAATGTAGTGGCAACGGTGAGTACGCCTATGCCACGAGTATGTCACTATAATGCCATCCCTGGACACGTGTTTCGAGGTAATTGCCTCTCGTCAGCAGGGAGCAGGTAGGTATGTGGGGTGCCAAGTAGACTGCCAAAATATTAAAGGTAAAGTACCTCTCACGGCACGCAGGTGCGGAACCAAGGCTCGTCAGCCCAAATCGCTCGAGGGAGCTTAAATACATAAACATAGTAGGTCGCACACTGCTCGTCAAACCAGCAAATAGCCCCATAAAACTCTGGATAATGTAGTGGCAACGGTGAGTACGCCTATGCCACGAGTATGTCACTATAATGCCATCCCTGGACACGTGTTTCGAGGTAATTGCCTCTCGTCAGCAGGGAGCAGGTAGGTATGTGGGGTGCCAAGTAGACTGCCAAAATATTAAAGGTAAAGTACCTCTCACGGCACGCAGGTGCGGAACCAAGGCTCGTCAGCCCAAATCGCTCGAGGGAGCTTAAATACATAAACATAGTAGGTCGCACACTGCTCGTCAAACCAGCAAATAGCCCCATAAAACTCTGGATAATGTAGTGGCAACGGTGAGTACGCCTATGCCACGAGTATGTCACTATAATGCCATCCCTGGACACGTGTTTCGAGGTAATTGCCTCTCGTCAGCAGGGAGCAGGTAGGTATGTGGGGTGCCAAGTAGACTGCCAAAATATTAAAGGTAAAGTACCTCTCACGGCACGCAGGTGCGGAACCAAGGCTCGTCAGCCCAAATCGCTCGAGGGAGCTTAAATACATAAACATAGTAGGTCGCACACTGCTCGTCAAACCAGCAAATAGCCCCATAAAACTCTGGATAATGTAGTGGCAACGGTGAGTACGCCTATGCCACGAGTATGTCACTATAATGCCATCCCTGGACACGTGTTTCGAGGTAATTGCCTCTCGTCAGCAGGGAGCAGGTAGGTATGTGGGGTGCCAAGTAGACTGCCAAAATATTAAAGGTAAAGTACCTCTCACGGCACGCAGGTGCGGAACCAAGGCTCGTCAGCCCAAATCGCTCGAGGGAGCTTAAATACATAAACATAGTAGGTCGCACACTGCTCGTCAAACCAGCAAATAGCCCCATAAAACTCTGGATAATGTAGTGGCAACGGTGAGTACGCCTATGCCACGAGTATGTCACTATAATGCCATCCCTGGACACGTGTTTCGAGGTAATTGCCTCTCGTCAGCAGGGAGCAGGTAGGTATGTGGGGTGCCAAGTAGACTGCCAAAATATTAAAGGTAAAGTACCTCTCACGGCACGCAGGTGCGGAACCAAGGCTCGTCAGCCCAAATCGCTCGAGGGAGCTTAAATACATAAACATAGTAGGTCGCACACTGCTCGTCAAACCAGCAAATAGCCCCATAAAACTCTGGATAATGTAGTGGCAACGGTGAGTACGCCTATGCCACGAGTATGTCACTATAATGCCATCCCTGGACACGTGTTTCGAGGTAATTGCCTCTCGTCAGCAGGCAATTACCTCGAAACACGTGTCCAGGGATGGCATTTTAACTTTTTACTCGTGGCATAGGTGTACCCGCCGCTGTCACTACATCCTCCAGAATCCTATGGGGCTATTTGCTAGTATGACGAGCGGTGTGCGACCCACCTCGCATTTTGTATTTAAGCTCCCTGAGCCTTGGGTTGACGAGCCCGGATCCCGCACCCGCGCGCCGTGAGAGGTACTAGACCTGATAATAATTTTTTGGCAGTCTACTTGGCACCCCGCATACTTACCTGCTCCCTGCTGACGAGAGGCAATTACCTCGAAACACGTGTCCAGGGATGGCATTTTAACTTTTTACTCGTGGCATAGGTGTACCCGCCGCTGTCACTACATCCTCCAGAATCCTATGGGGCTATTTGCTAGTATGACGAGCGGTGTGCGACCCACCTCGCATTTTGTATTTAAGCTCCCTGAGCCTTGGGTTGACGAGCCCGGATCCCGCACCCGCGCGCCGTGAGAGGTACTAGACCTGATAATAATTTTTTGGCAGTCTACTTGGCACCCCGCATACTTACCTGCTCCCTGCTGACGAGAGGCAATTACCTCGAAACACGTGTCCAGGGATGGCATTTTAACTTTTTACTCGTGGCATAGGTGTACCCGCCGCTGTCACTACATCCTCCAGAATCCTATGGGGCTATTTGCTAGTATGACGAGCGGTGTGCGACCCACCTCGCATTTTGTATTTAAGCTCCCTGAGCCTTGGGTTGACGAGCCCGGATCCCGCACCCGCGCGCCGTGAGAGGTACTAGACCTGATAATAATTTTTTGGCAGTCTACTTGGCACCCCGCATACTTACCTGCTCCCTGCTGACGAGAGGCAATTACCTCGAAACACGTGTCCAGGGATGGCATTTTAACTTTTTACTCGTGGCATAGGTGTACCCGCCGCTGTCACTACATCCTCCAGAATCCTATGGGGCTATTTGCTAGTATGACGAGCGGTGTGCGACCCACCTCGCATTTTGTATTTAAGCTCCCTGAGCCTTGGGTTGACGAGCCCGGATCCCGCACCCGCGCGCCGTGAGAGGTACTAGACCTGATAATAATTTTTTGGCAGTCTACTTGGCACCCCGCATACTTACCTGCTCCCTGCTGACGAGAGGCAATTACCTCGAAACACGTGTCCAGGGATGGCATTTTAACTTTTTACTCGTGGCATAGGTGTACCCGCCGCTGTCACTACATCCTCCAGAATCCTATGGGGCTATTTGCTAGTATGACGAGCGGTGTGCGACCCACCTCGCATTTTGTATTTAAGCTCCCTGAGCCTTGGGTTGACGAGCCCGGATCCCGCACCCGCGCGCCGTGAGAGGTACTAGACCTGATAATAATTTTTTGGCAGTCTACTTGGCACCCCGCATACTTACCTGCTCCCTGCTGACGAGAGGCAATTACCTCGAAACACGTGTCCAGGGATGGCATTTTAACTTTTTACTCGTGGCATAGGTGTACCCGCCGCTGTCACTACATCCTCCAGAATCCTATGGGGCTATTTGCTAGTATGACGAGCGGTGTGCGACCCACCTCGCATTTTGTATTTAAGCTCCCTGAGCCTTGGGTTGACGAGCCCGGATCCCGCACCCGCGCGCCGTGAGAGGTACTAGACCTGATAATAATTTTTTGGCAGTCTACTTGGCACCCCGCATACTTACCTGCTCCCTGCTGACGAGAGGCAATTACCTCGAAACACGTGTCCAGGGATGGCATTTTAACTTTTTACTCGTGGCATAGGTGTACCCGCCGCTGTCACTACATCCTCCAGAATCCTATGGGGCTATTTGCTAGTATGACGAGCGGTGTGCGACCCACCTCGCATTTTGTATTTAAGCTCCCTGAGCCTTGGGTTGACGAGCCCGGATCCCGCACCCGCGCGCCGTGAGAGGTACTAGACCTGATAATAATTTTTTGGCAGTCTACTTGGCACCCCGCATACTTACCTGCTCCCTGCTGACGAGAGGCAATTACCTCGAAACACGTGTCCAGGGATGGCATTTTAACTTTTTACTCGTGGCATAGGTGTACCCGCCGCTGTCACTACATCCTCCAGAATCCTATGGGGCTATTTGCTAGTATGACGAGCGGTGTGCGACCCACCTCGCATTTTGTATTTAAGCTCCCTGAGCCTTGGGTTGACGAGCCCGGATCCCGCACCCGCGCGCCGTGAGAGGTACTAGACCTGATAATAATTTTTTGGCAGTCTACTTGGCACCCCGCATACTTACCTGCTCCCTGCTGACGAGAGGCAATTACCTCGAAACACGTGTCCAGGGATGGCATTTTAACTTTTTACTCGTGGCATAGGTGTACCCGCCGCTGTCACTACATCCTCCAGAATCCTATGGGGCTATTTGCTAGTATGACGAGCGGTGTGCGACCCACCTCGCATTTTGTATTTAAGCTCCCTGAGCCTTGGGTTGACGAGCCCGGATCCCGCACCCGCGCGCCGTGAGAGGTACTAGACCTGATAATAATTTTTTGGCAGTCTACTTGGCACCCCGCATACTTACCTGCTCCCTGCTGACGAGAGGCAATTACCTCGAAACACGTGTCCAGGGATGGCATTTTAACTTTTTACTCGTGGCATAGGTGTACCCGCCGCTGTCACTACATCCTCCAGAATCCTATGGGGCTATTTGCTAGTATGACGAGCGGTGTGCGACCCACCTCGCATTTTGCACTAAAAGATGCATCTTTAGATTCTGAGTTGAGGCATACTAAACTTTATTTTTCTACCTAATTCCCCGGGCCAGTTATGTTTGTAAGATGTTATAAACAAACTCCCCATTCTGTCCTATGGGGAACAGGTAGCCTTGCAATAGCGAAAAACTAAATTGGCCGCAATTCACTATCAGGACATGCCACACACACCAGGGCATGTCCTAACTTTCACATACACTGCACCCGGCCCACAGGGGTACTTTGGGCCTACCTTAGGGGTGGCTGACAAGTAAGAAAAGGGAAGGTGAGGGACTGGCAAGTTTGTGCACTGGCCAAGTTGACATGGCAGTTACAAAGTGCACACAGACTCCGCAATGGCGGGTCTGAGTTACCTTTTCAGGACTACTCACGTGGGTGGCACAATCAGTGCTGCAGACCCGCTAGTAGCATTTGATTCACAGGCCCTGGCACACTCAGTGCACTTTACTAGGGAATAACAAGAAAATCAAATATCCATCATGGAAACACCTATCCATAACACAATTTACCACAGGAGCACTTGCACTTTACCACTGATCAGCAGTGAGGAAAGTGCGCAGAAACACTACGCCAGCAAAAACAGAGTCAAAACCAGGAGGTCAGAAAGCAAAACCTCAGGGGAAACACGCAAAAGATGCCAAGTCTAACATAGATATTAAATTAATGTTCTTGAGTCAATATCTCAGATACTCCCTTACCCATGTTTAACTAGAAGAATATTATGTTAGGACACTGTGCCATCCTATGGACATCATCCGTGTTCACAAGCCTGCACTTCTGACACTTTCTCACCACACGGATCCCCAGTTTTGACAGCTTTAGCGGGGTCCTATACACTCTGTGCAGGTAAACAAATGTTCCTTAGAGGTGCTGATTTTACTCTTTCATATAAAATGTGCATCGACATTGATACTTGCCATTTGTTTGTGATCTTCAGCAATGGCAAGTATTTCCTCCTTGGCTCCTCAGGCAGCGCCAACCTCCTTCATTAGTCCCCAACACTACAAAGCAACCACTTTGTTCCCCATGAAGCCAGGACTCCCAAACTGGGTCACCTTGATATCCTTGTTTCTGTTCCTGCATCCATCGAGCAAATTGGCAGTTCTTCAACCAAGATATCTTATCTTCTGTTGCCCTCAAAATCACTTCCATTGGCAGCAGCCTACAGCCTTGCAGTAGCTGGCCCCACCTATCTATGCCTGTATGTTTCAGAGGTATTGCTAGATGGTCCTTTAAGCAATCAAGGATCCCTGGTGAATTCCATATAGGAGCATATTCAATATAATATGGTACCGCAAACACTTTCCTTATTTGCACCCAAATGTTTGGCTGCTGCTTTGAGCATTTTACGTTTCATCTTCTTAAACAAATATTGTCACCAAATTTATACAGAAAATTTGATTTGTCCTGGTGCAGATTCTTTAGCATTGTGTGAAGCAATAGCCCAATCTGCGATAAAACCAGGGACTCCAGGAGCTGCCTACAATTTTACCACTGAAGTGCCCCAAAATATAACTGGAAGTTTGGAGTCGCTAACCTCTGCCTTCTCCAGCTTCCTTTGGAGTTTCTTCCCAATGCTTCTGACCCCTTTGACAGACCAACTAAAGCTACTAAGTATCCCCTGTAGGTGCATAAACCATTGCTTATTAAAAGGCACTGGAATGGTATCAAAACTGAAGGTATTGAGAAGAATCATCATCCTCAATATATTAGACCTACCAAATACCGTAAGTGGAAAATTCACCCAAGCTCCTAAAAGCCTACTTGTCTCCAACAGTCTTATCAAATTTAACCTGTGTCAGTTTATCATTATATTGTACTATCTGCACATCTTGATATCTTATTTCACTCTTTAACAATGAACTATTACAGGGACTATTCAACACCATGACCTCAGTCTTGAAAACATTTGTACATTAGCCTGAAACTTACCCAAACTCCTTGATTACGCCAAAGAAGTTGCAAAATCGAGGTATGGACCATCAGATTATCAGGGTCTATGCAACCTTCTTTTCCAAACCTTTGCCTGAATAGGGTATAATAACAGAACTCTCTCACAACCTCCTGGCCAACAGCTCAATATAAAATTAAAATAACAGTGGAGAAAGTGGGCACCCCTGTCTCTTGCCTCTTCTTATCATGATATGAGTTGTGAGACTGCCATTAATAACTATTCTCGCCTCTGGATCCCTATTTATCAGCTGAACTGCCCTGCAAAACCTCTCCCCCAAATTATTGTGCTTAAGGACTAAGGAGTATATTTATGAGGAGGTTTGCGTTGTGTCCGAACCATACAATGTGGTACATGCACGACAAAAACCTAAGGTAAGATTTGTAAAGCCACGCAAAGCCACTTTGTGTGGCCCTGAGTGGCTTCATAAATCAGGAGTAACGCAATGCAGTGCAAATTGTTACGTTACATTACTCTGCCCTGGAAAGGTGTTCCATTGGCATTGCATGGGTCTTCCCATGCAACTCCCATGGTTTGTGACGCATTGCCAGATTTACCAGAACAGGTAAACCTGGGAATACGCCGAAACGTTATGCCTTTCCAGGGGAGGAGTAGCGAGGAGAAATATCTCTATTTCTCCTTCTTTCCTCCCCTTTCTATGTGTTCTGTATTCTGAAGCAGACATAGAAAGAGGAAAATGCCTCCCAGGATTGTGTTTTTTGTGCAGGAAGGAGGCCTGCATTGCTGTAGGCTGACAAAAGGGTGCCAAAACATGGGAAATGACAGGAATGCACTGTATTGCCTTAAATACGGCACATTCCTGCCCTTTCCCTGTCACACAGTGCAATGAAGCAAGGTGTCTTGATGCTCTGCGAGACTTTCTCAGAAATGAGCTCCGCAGTTTAAATAATCCCAACTCACTCTATCCAATACTATGGCAGCATCCAAAGTTAATACTGCCAACGGAAGCCTCTCTGCTGTTTCCAAGCATTTATGGACCTCAGGAATCAAGGCAGCTAACGCTTTACTGAGACTTTTTGCCAGTAAACGTGCAACAACTGTATAATCACAATTTAACAGTGAAATTGGCTGGTATGAATTATGCAATTTAGGGTCGTTGTTTGGCTTTAGAAGCACACTGAATGTTGCATCCCCCAAGTGCGTGTCAGAGGATTGCCCCCTACATAGATGTCTTCTAACAACTTAGTAAAAAACGCCACAATCCTCTCCTCCAAGGCCATATACAGCTCGCTAGGCAGGCCATCAGGGCCTGCTGCTTTGCCTCGTCTGCTCTCTTTCAGGACTTCCTTCACCTCTTCAACCTGACTCTTTTGATTCAGAAAACACTTTTGATCAGGCTGGAGCTGTGGGAGTGGGAATTCACTTAACCAACTTTCCATGACCCCAACTGATTCCATAGAATCCTCCATATACAAGTCCTGATACAAAGACAAAAGCATCTTCTTCGTCGTTGCTGTCCGTCATTACCCTCCCTGAAGTCTTTTCTTTAGTCCCTTTATTCATATTCGTTCTCTGACTTATTTTTGTTTACCAGGCCAGGAGCGTACTACGCCCCTTATCATACTTGAAATGGGCTAGCCTACTCTCTTCCCATCTTTTACTTGAATTCAGCCAACTCCTCCTTCGCCACCCACAATTCATTCCTTTGGCGAGAGCAGTCTTCACCCCCCTCTACAAAGTTATGCACTGCCTCTTACAAATACAGCATGTATTCTTCAAACCCCGAGTTGCTCAGCTTTGAGTGCCCCGCTGTCAAACTTGCGACCAAGTGCTATGGCTTGTTAAGGATGCTGTGGAAGATTCTTCCTCTTCACCCAGCGACTACAAAAAGAGTGGCTGTCCTGGCCTTATTCTATCTTGCCTGGACTATGGCAACTCGCTTGATTTAGGAACACCTAATGCTACCATAAAGAAGCTGCACGTGGTGCAAAATGCAGCTGCTCGGTTACTACGTAACATTCCTAGATATTAATCCGCCCGGCAATCATTACGCCTTCTTCAGTGTCTTACTGTTTCTGAGAGGAAACATTTTACGTCCCTATGCATTGCCCATAGGGCACTTCGAGGCAGAGGACCATTGATCTTTTGACCATTGATTTCGCCTTACATTCCTGGGAGAAAATTGTGTTTTAAAAATGCTTATCTGGTCAAGGTCCCTCCCATTAAAAAAGCTAAGTACAGAGGGAGGGCATTCTCCTATAATGTGGCTACAAAGATGAACAGCCTTGCCCTTGTTCCTTGAGCATAGGAGGAATTTTTGTTGCAAAAACAACTATGCCCTATATAAATGCTCATGGAATGGAATAGAATAGGGACCGGTGGAAATTAAAAGTTTGGGCTGACCATGATAGAAGGCAGTCCAGCTACTGGACCCACGTAGGGTCCACTGAAAAAGTACCTTGGATGGAGCAATGCGACAACATTCAGGGCACAATGTGGCGGCCTTTTCCAAGCAGTTGGATCAGTGCGTTGTCCTTGAGCTCCGTCGAAGTGAATGCAGCCGTTGAGTCGCACAGAACGCCGTTGCTGAGCCATGCAGGCTGGGGATCTGCTGTCGTTGGGCAGCTGCTGCACTGGTGTCGGAGGGCGATGCGTCAGTTACAACCGGTGCAGTAGTGCCGATGCATCGTTTTTTGAAGAAACCAGCAGCAGGATCCACTTCTGAGGTTGAGTACTCAGGAGGGCACCTCAGTTAAGGGTAGGACTCACAGATGGCAGAGTCCAGCAGCAACAGCAGGATTACAGGAAGTCGTTTGTGTCCTTGTGACTTCAGAAAACAGGAGGCAAGCCAGCAAGGCCAATTGATAGGGTCCAGTTCTTGTCCTCAGCATGGCAGAGATCAGCAGAAGACCGTCTGGGTAGCTCAGCAAAGCAGAAGCAGAGAAGCAGTTCCTCAGAACAGTCAGTCCCAGCAAAGTGGAAATCCTTTCCGCCCTACAATCTTTGCTACAGTAGAGTTCTTCCCATGTCCAGTAGTGAACTGATTTGATAGGGTCAGAACCCTGGCACTTATACCCAAAAGTGCCTTTGATGCATGGGGTGACTTCAAAGGAATTATCTGAAGTGCACAAGGATCGCTTTCAACCCAGCCTTGGCTCCAGACTACCAGTGTTGAGTAGTTTCTGCTAATCAGTAGGAACTGTACGTTTGTGGGCAACATAAACTTAGGATGGTGCCAGACTGATTCCATGTACCGCTGTACAGCTTGCTCGCAGTGACACTGTGAGCCCCCCTAAATCTGAACAGGGAGCAAACAGTTCTCGCAACCACCGTACTTGACAATTCTTTTCCCTAAGGAACCGTGGTGACAGACTTTAAAATTTTGCTCAGTCACTTGTGCTTTTTTGTGCTCAGAGACATATATAATTAATACATGAAGGGGCACTTTTAATATTAATTAAACCATAGAGATTCTTGTGTAGAAGATATGGGCTGTGATGATTAATAGACAGAAGCAGACAAAAGTTATAAGTGTCAACACAGAGAATAAAACAAAGAGTACCACCATCTTGTTTATACAGGTTGTATATGCATACATTTATAGGATTATAACACTCTAGCATACTCCTATGATGCTCACACTGACATACGTGTCTAGGGTGTGAATGTGAGCTCTGCCAAGAAAACACCAGTCTGGATGATTTAACCCCTTTACCTGGTGGGGAAGAGTGTATGACCCCGTCTTCGTCACAAACTGGACACCCCTAACGGAGATGTCAGTCAGCTTCTGGATGAAAGTTTCCGCATGCAGGGACCCCTGAAAGTTAGCAGAAGTGTCTCCTCTGATTATGTTAGGAAACAAAAGGCTATATATAGAAAATGGCATGCTTGCCTCGGGCCGAGATTGTGACCAGGCTACCATTGTAGGTGTTCTACAGATAGCTGTGTCCAAATAGATGTAATAAGAAGACACATTTCTACTACTCATGTGAGAGGCCTTGCGTCAATGCCAAGGTAGCGTGATAGTATTCTCATGAAGTGTTCCATGTGAGCAAGGTCCGTATTTCTGCGAAGGCAGTCCAAGCATCACAAATGCAAGATGTGTGTTAAACATTAATGTGGCAAAGATAAAGCAACTTTAGGAATAAGGGTTGCGTACATGCAATAACTGCACTATTTCCAACTGGGCCTAACTTGGGCACCTGACACCAGTAGGGGAGAAATCAGCCCTTTGTGTGAGGACATGACATAACCTATTCAGATGTGAGTGTGAGCAAACTTCCCCTTCCTGTCCAAGAAGGCTCTCAGCAGATGAATCCATTGTCACGCCTAGCCCTTCCTGTGCTGTGGCTGTCTAGAGGGAATGCACAAAGTGTAGCTGTTACCCAGCCCAGACATGTATTGGAGACAGGCTGCAGGCATGCAGATCAAAGTTAAGAGAGGAGAAATGTCCACTTTCTAAATGGTAATGTCAAATCCAACTTTACCATCAAAAACGATTTATCACCACCATTCCAAAGCTATTAAACATGAAGTAGCTACTCCTTTCCAATCAGGAATTACAGCTTAAAAGGTCTTTTAAGGAACAGCCAATGCTAGCCTATGGAAGAAGCAGGCCTCACAGCACTGAAAAACGAATTAAGCTGGTTTTCATAGCCAGGACATGTAAACCTTAAAGGTACATGCCCTGCCTTTTAGTTACACAGCACACTGCCCTTAGGGTCTCTTAGGGCCTATCTTAGAGGTGACGTATGTGTAAAAAAGGGGAGTTTAAGGCCTGGCAAGTGATTTTAAATGGCAAGTCGAAGTGGCAGTAAACTGCACACACAGACCCTGTAATGGCAGGCGTGAAATGTTACATGTGTGAATGGCACCACCATTGGTGCAGGACCACTAGTAGCATTTAGATTACAGACCCTGGGTACATGGTATACCACTTTACATGGGACTTACATGTATACTTAATATGCCAATCAGGTATACACCAAGGTCAACATGTTTAGGGGAGGAGCACATGCACTCTAGCACTGGTTAGCAGTGGTAAAGTGCTCAGAGTCCTAAGGCTAACAAAATGATAGAGCAAAAAGTGAAGGGAAGCAGGCAGAAAATTGGGGGAAGACCACTCTAAGGATGGCAGGTCCAACAGTGGTTCTTCATTGTCCTCATCCAGGGCATGTTGGCCACTCCCCTCGCACCCGGAGAATATCATTCCATTCCAGCATCTCTGAAGAGGACTTGGGGACTTAGAGCTTATTCATGAAAACCATGCCGCTAATACTGGCAAATGAACCTGATGCTTTTTGTTTATTATTTCTTTCAAGCATTTGTAAATACATTGCCTATATGTTAATTCTCATTTTAGACATGCATCTCTGTTGAGTGGGTCAGACATATTTAAGACTCTTTTCTGTGAGATCCATGGGCTTATTTAGTTATTTTGCTTATAGAACTTGCCTCCACTTTGTAAGTCACCGCTGAGGTTTCTGCTACAGCTCTCTGAAAACCCATCTTCCCTCTATCCCTTTTAGAAGCATCCCTTCATACATCAGTGCACTCATTTATTCATCTTTCATTCATCCATTCGCGCACTGCTTGTCAATTCATCCATGCACCGAGGCACTCAAACATTTGCAAACCCTTCTACTCGCTCATCCAGCCATTCATTCTTGTTTGCATTCACCCATCAAAACAACCGTACACAGAAGTACTCCAATCACTGAAGTGAAGAATCGTTTTTCCGTATTAAAAGGCTGGATATTTGGACGTTTTTTGCATTTACCCTCAAAGGTTTCCATATACTTCATAGTACAGCCTGACTTTCCATGCTGCATTGCAAACTCTGAATGATCAATGTCCTTAGTGTATTCTGCAGCAGCTTTGTTTCTCTATATCTCCTCCAGCACGATGGTTGCTACGTCAACTCGTTTGATCTCCAGTC
Organism: Triturus cristatus; assembly: GCF_964204655.1. Classification (NCBI taxonomy): domain Eukaryota; kingdom Metazoa; phylum Chordata; class Amphibia; order Caudata; family Salamandridae; genus Triturus; species Triturus cristatus. The sequence goes on from NC_140590.1 coordinate 1,377,288,610, forward strand.
GACTCACAATTAATTACTCCTTTTCATCTAGGTCTAGAGGGGGAGAACAGAGGAACAGGAAGAACAAGTAGATTCAATTAAATGTGCGTCATTTTATAATTTCCCCACTGATTATCACATACTAGACATTTAATTTCATTTAAATCAAAGAGGGTGTGCAATCAGTTATTTATTCAGTTATCTATTGCTCTCGTTGAAATGGTGAAATAGATTTTCTTGAAGCGCTTTTCTTTTTTTACTTCATGACAATAATTCAGCATCCTCGTTACCCTGATGAACAAATCTGCCATTTCAATATTTCCACATTACTTTCTTATTTAATATACAGATATCTTAGCTTGTGTTGAATACTCTTAGAATGGAACTGTAAATCATACTTCAAAAACATTTTTTTCACTGAAACCCTTTCTGCTCCTCTCTAATACACCGAATGAAGGGCTAATTCTACTTTAGTGACATCATTAATGTTTTTCTTTCTTGGGTAATTGGGAACTATTCACTTATGAACTGTTTATATCGAATAAGGATTTCTAACCTAAAACCCAGACAGGGTTTTCAGAAAACGACGTGCCAGACTCGTACCATAAATAGGTTTGTTTAAAACTGCATTCAAAGTGCTGTATACCACCGAACCGCTCCTTGGAGGTGCTTGTAGCTGCACAGCCCAATAACGCCCCTCACAGGCGTTAAGTGGTGTATACCTAAAATCAATATCCCTGATCTTTGTACACGTGCCACCAATTTATGGACTTGGGGGCAGATTTATGAGCCCCTTTTGCCACTTTTGCGTCACTTTTAACATGGGAAAAGTGACGCAAAAGTGGCGCAAGGGGCTCATAAATCTGCCCCTTGATATTTTGGCTTCTGTCGTTTACACGTGGTGCTAAAGGGAATGGGCCTGGGTCACAAAAGTAAACTGAGACGAACGTCTAACTTTACGACTTTTGGTATTCACAAAGGGCATTTACGAGTAGTAAAAGCCCTTTGTGACTACCGAAAGTTGTAAAGTTACCTCTCGTCTCATTTTACCTTTGTGAATTGGGCCCTATGTGTCTAACGCAGGGGTCTTCATACTAGGGGCAAGCTCCCCCAGGGGGCCTTAACTCATCCCAGGGGGGTATCAGACTCTGGTCAAAAGAAGCATTATGCTGAGAGCAGTGCTTTGTTTTGATCTGAAAACAAATGATCAGCAGTCAGCAGCTCTGTAATGGGCCATTTTTAAAAGGTTTAACATAACTCTAATGTTTAAACAAGTCTAGACATACTTAAACATTTCCAATAAAATAGAATAGTTGTGAAAAATTCTGGAGGGGGGACCCAATGATTTTTTTTAAATACTGGGGGGGGTGGGGGCGACATAAATAAGTTTGAAGACCACTGGTCTAACGTGAGAGTATAGATCTTTGGTAGGTATCCAGCACCTATCGGTTTCCAATGAGCACTATTGGGTAACTTGGGCCACAATACCATGAATGAGACCTTTTTAGAGTCAAGAAGCCCTCTAATGATACACAGGTCATTCAACAGAGACCAATTCGCTTTTGTAAATAAAAGAACATGATTGGAGGATCGAGTGTATGTCAAACTGGCCACCTATACACAGAGGCCATTTTGCAATACACTTTCTCTCCAGTTCACTTTAGCGGTCTGCAACTTCCCAACAGTGTTGCAACCTGAGAAAACAAGCATTGACAATTCCAATAAGCCTGTCTTCTGAATGAAAGCGTCTTTTGTCATTTATAGGTCAAAGCACTCAATAAGTCATCATACACGCACTCTGTTACTCGTCTTTGCACTCATGCATCCATTAACTCAGCCACTGAACCATTGTAGCTTTTACTCTCTCACACCACCAGAATAAAACAGACTCAAATTCAACTAAATATGCAAGATAGTTTTAAAGAATAGAAGAATGAAAAGAAGGTATGGTGCTGAATAAACACAGTGACAATATGCCTGCAATAACAAACACTGGGTGTCTGTCTTCGAGTGGGATTTTACATAGTATATGATCACCTGGTTTTGAGGAAGTCATTACGTGGGATGCATGGCACAGCAAATAAGACAGCAGATGAAAAGAACACTAAGCAAGCAGCCAATCAGAACTTCGCAGGGAGCTGAAAAGCAAAGAAATTAAATGGTAACAATACAACAAAGGAAACCAAAAGCTAAATGAATGGTCAACCAGCCCTGACAATGAAGAACATAATGTGCACTTGTGAGCAGAAAATGCCATCATTTAAACTGTAGTACAGCTAAAGACTGATGTCGACTGACTAATTACCCCATGCGGTGTGCTGTCATGGATGAAAGCAAAGTATAAATGTCACTCACACAGTCCAAAGGCAGAAGAAGGCTGACCCCAATGGCCCTCTATGTATCTATATGGATAAATATATATATACATATTACCTACTGGCGATCGCCAGTAGGTAGTTATAGTTAGGACCTATTATCCATAGGAAATTTGTAACATTCTTTTTCCAATAACTTTTGGCACCGGATGATGAATCTTCGTGACATTTTCAAAACTGGTGGGGCGCCCCTGTCAGCTCCTGAAAGTCTGGGGTGATTCGTGAAGCGGGGTCTCAAAACACATTTTCTCCATGTTATTTCCCACAGGAAATTTTGGAACAGGCTACAGCCCGAACTGCTAAACGGAATTACACCAAATTTTGCAAAAAGGTAGCCCTTGGTTAAGAAAGAGACCTTTTTTTAAATGGTGTAAATCCGTTCAGTAGTTCCTGAGAAATTAAAAAATAGAGGTCAAACAATCAATTTCCCATAGGAAACTTTAGACACAGTTTTAGCAAAAACAGCTGAACAGAATTACACCAAATTTGGCAAAAAGGTACTGCTTGACTCAGAAAGCGACCTTTTAAAAAATGGTGTAAATCCGTTCAGCAGTTTTGGGGAAATTAAGACATAAATATAGTGATATCTATGGCCGCGGTGGATCTGCGCACCCTCCCGATCACGAGCTTCATGCTAATTGGCTGTCAACACTCCAAACCAGGAAGTGTTGGCAGCCATCTTGTGCCTCGGTAGAACCGAGGCACAAGAAAATAGAAAAACAAATGTGCGGAAAAGGGGGCAGGGTAGAAACAATCTGACCCCCTAGGCGTGCTCAGGGGGTCCCAGAAGGACCCCTAGGGCTCAAAAAAGCATTTTTTGAAGAAAAATAATTGCGGGATGCGCGGAGGATCCGTGGATCCGGCCGAAAATTAAAAAAAACGAAGTGCAGACTTCCGCGCTTCGTGTTAATAAAGCCCCCGGGTGGGCCAGCTCCTGGGGGCAGTTGAAAAAAAAGTGTGGGGGCCCCCAATTCCCCCCACACTTGCCCCGGGGACCGCCACCTCCCTGGGGCTTGAAGAAATAGGCGCGGGGGGCTAGCAGCCCCCCGCAGCCCCGGGGGCTGCCACCCCAGGGCAAATTTTTAAATGTGTGTGGCTTTCATTAATTGTAAGCGGGGGCACAAGGCCCCTCGCAGCCCCGAGGACTACCACCCCCGGGGCTTTTTTCCTCAATAAAATTAATCTGTGTGGGGGGCTTGAGCCCCCCACATGCCCCGGGGACCGCCACCTCCCTGGGGCACTAATTATTCAAAATAGGGGGTCCGTTATGGACCCCAGAGCCCCGGGGACCACCACCCCCCGGGGCTTTGCATTGAGTGGGAGGGGGCTGTGCGGCCCCCCTCCTGGAGCCAATGATGGCCCTGGGGACCGCCACCCCCCAGGGCCAGCTCCTGCAGTGTCCCGGTGTACCCACCCCCGGGACACTGCTGTTTGCAATGACAGGGCGGGAGCCTCGCGGCTCCCGCCCTGTCATTGCAAACTCTGCTTTGCTTCATTGACGCGAGAGCAGGGCAACCTGCTCTCGCTTCAATGAAGCAAAGCAGAATTGCTTTTCCATAAGGGGAGCTGCATGTCAGCAGCTCCCCTTGTGGAAAAGCAATGCCGGCTCCCGCAAGACGTGGGGAGCCGGCGAGACCTTGGGGGGATTGGGGACCCCCCCACAGTCCTCAACGGATAGGGCCGGCCCCGGTGGATGGGGTCCCCGGGCCAGAAGTGGCCTGGGAGGGGGGCCACGCAGCCCCCCTCCCCCAAAACTTGTTTTTAAAAAAAGGCAGGCTAGCCCCAGGGGATGGGGTCCCCGGGGCCCTAATAGGCCTGAGGAGGAGGGCCATGCGGCCCCCTCCGAAAAAAAAAAGCAATGGCCAGGCCCCGGGGGATGGGGTCCCTGGGGCCAGAAGTGGCCCAGGAGGGGGGCCACGCGGCCCCCCTCCCAAAGAAATCAGTGATGTCATTGGAGATGTAATCAGTGATGTCATCAGTGATGTCATTGACCATGTCATGAGTGATGTAATATGTGACGTCATCAGCAGTGGATTGCGGGGGCGCGAGTTATAGTTAGCTGAACTAACTATAACGGGGTATTTCACAGGTTCTGTACGAGTGTAATGTCCAACTAACTATAACTTTCCCTAAGACCTATGGTTTTTTCAGTGAATATATATATATATATAGTCACAGAAAAAAACCATAGGTTTCAGGCCTGATATAGTTAGGAATTAGCATTTAAAAAACCTTAGAAATTCACTGAAAAACAATAGGTTTTAGGGGTGTTATAGTTAGCTGGACATTTCACTCGAACAAACCCATTGAAATTCCTCCGATATAGTTAGTTGTACTAACTACATCTCGCGTGCCTGCAATCCATTGCTATATATATATAATACATATTTAAATAATGAACCAAACCACATTCCCTGGATGATGTCATCAGTGATGTCATCAGTGATGTCATTTGAGATGTCATCAGTGATGTCACTGACCATGTCATGAATGATGTAATATGTGACATCATCAGCAGTGGATTGCGGGCGCACGAGATGTAGTTAGTACAACTAACTATATTGGAGGAATTTCAATGGTTTTGTTCGAGTGAAATGTCCAGCTAACTATAACACCCCTAAAACCTATTGTTTTTCAGTGAATTTCTAAGGTTTTTTAAATGCTAATTCCTAATTATATCAGGCCTGAAGCCTATGGTTTTGTCAGTGAATTTCAAAGGTTTTTTAAATGCTAATTCCTAACTATATCAGGCCTGAAACCTATGGTTTTTTCAGTGAATTTCAAAGGTTTTTTAAATGCTAAATCCTAACTATAGCAGGTCTGCAACCTATGGTTTTTTCAGTGAATTTCAAAGGTTTTTTAAATGCTAATTCCTAACTATATCAGGCCTGAAACCTATGGTTTTTTCAGTGAATTTCAAAGGTTTTTTAAATGTTAACTCCTAACTATATCAGGCCTGAAACCTATGGTTTTTTCAGTGAATTTCAAAGGTTTTTTAAATGCTAATTCCACTTTATCAGACCCGAAACCTATGTCTTTTTCAGTGAATTTCAAAGGTTTTGTAAATGACAATTTTTAATGTATTAATTGTTATACTGATTTTTTTTATACTGATTTATTACATTTTTTAAACTATTTATTTTTAGATTTGTTTTAATTACATTATAATTACATTATACATTACATTAAAAAATATACTTTCTCAGAATGAATTACTTTAGTTTAAATACTTTGCAAATAGGCAATAGACTTTTAAGTACAGTAGTTACAGTTGTTGCAATGGGCAACACAATTTCAAACACAATGCAACATTGAGCTCAATGTGAATTTCTAGTCAAATGCAATTAGTTACTTTATGGATTACTTTTCTAACCACAGGACTGGATCCTAGATTCAGTCCTTGGACATCTCCTGTAAACAGTTGAGTAAAAGCGTTTTGGTTACAGTAGTGATTTTTAAGGACTATTATTGTATTTTAAAAGGTGACACTTAGAAATGTTTTCACATAGAATCATCAATGTTATCCTATGGTAGAAAATTCACTTAGCAGGTAAGTAGTGTTATCGTTACTTTTTCTTACTCAGTGGTGGATCCTGGATCCAGCACTGGTGAATCTCCTGTAAACAGTTGCAAGAATGTGTTTAAGTCATACAGACGATTTTTTAGGAATATTTTTAGTTTGTGAAAATAGACACTTAGAAACTCTTCTGGTGAAAACGACACAATGGATTCCTATGGAAGGAAATACAAGTTACTGGTAAGTATGCTTAGAATTACTTTTCAGGGTCAGTGCTGGGCTAAAAGATGCAGCCCTGGGTTCTCTCCTGATAACAGGTGAGTAAATCGCAATTCGTAGTTCGGCTGATTTTAGAGGAATATTTGTACGTTTCAAAAATGAACACTTAGAAACTTTTCTGGTGAAAACCACACAATGGATTCCTATGGAAGGAAATACAAGTTACTGGTAAGTAATCTTAGAATTACTTCTCAGGGTCAGTGCTGGGCTAAAAGATGCAGCTCTGGGTTCTCTCCTGATAACAGGTGAGTAAATCGGAATTCGTAGTTCGGCTGGTTTTAGAGGAATATTTGTACGTTTCAAAAATGGACACTTAGAAACTTTTCTGGTGAAAACCACACAATGGATTCCTATGGAAGGAAATACAAGTTACTGGTAAGTACGCTTACAATTACTTTCCAGGGTCGGTGCTGGGCTAAAAGATGCATCATTGGCTTCTCTCCTGATAACAGGTGAGTAAATCATAATTCGTAGTTCGGCTGATTTTGGAGGAATATTTGTATAATGGTGAAGGAAGGGGGCGGGGCCTGAGGTGATGTGTGCAAACACGCCCTGTGGCGCGTTTTAAGTTGGGGAATCAATTCCTCTTCAATGCTGCGGTCCCCTGGTGGCCAACTAGCCCACCAGGTACCTCCAGTATGCGCCAGGGAGCTGCGTTGCAGAGAGGTGTTCAGAGGCCACGCCCCTTTTTACAACACTGTGCAACGCAGCTGTGTGGCGCTTTTTTTGGCCCTGGGGGTCCTTGTGGGACCCCCTGAGTAGGCCTAGGGGGTCAGGGTGTTTCTACCCTGCCCCCTTTTCGCATTTTGCGCATTTGTTTCTTAGGTTTCTTGTGCCTCGGTTCTACCGAGGCACAAGATGGCTGCCAACACTTCCTGATTCAGAGTGTTGGCAGCCAATTAGCATACAGCTCGTGCTCGGAAGGGTGCGGGGAGGGTGCGCGGATCCTCCGAGGCCATAGATATATATGTACTTTTTCCTCTAATTTTCTCAGGAACTTCTGAACGGATTTACACCATTTAAGCAAAAGGCACGAGTCTGAACTGAGGACTACCTCTTTGCCCAATTTGGTGTAATTCCGTTCAGCATATCCCCCTTTTTTCTCGGCCCCCGCTTGACGAATCACCGTGAAATTTCAGGATAGGAGCAGACCGGAGCAGGCCAAAAGTTTGGAAAATTTCACGAAGATTCGTCAGATCCTGGGAGACAGCTAAGGTTTCAAGCCTTCTGAAGAGATTCTTGCAAGAATAGTTGCAGTGCAAATTGTATATTAAAGGGCGTAACAACACCAAACTCCTTCCCTGTAAAGGTAATCTGTGAGATTTTATGTAACTAAATAGTTGACTTCAGGCTTTAATATGGCACTACAACAATCCTACCTAATAGGTCTATTGCCCTTAATATATGTTTTACATAGTAAGTATATCAGGCCTACTGCCTTTGCGACAAATTTTCATTATGAACAGAACAGACCTATGGAATCTGAAATACCTTTTCCTAATCAACCAATCAGGCCCATAGCTATCATCACTAACTTGTCACCATATCCACCTTTGGCCTAATGTATTCAGTTTAAGGTTTTTGACAAGCAACGATCAATTGAGCAGTCATAAATTTACAAAAATGTTACGAAATTAGAGTTGGCAAACCAGAATACTATCTCTCCTAAGAAGGTCTTACAAGGATTCTCAAAGTGAAAATCTTATATACACTCAGTTTGTAAGAGAACACCCTTGCCTACTGTGGTCATCTTTGAGATTTCATATAACAAATACCTATTTGGTGATTTTAACAAAGAGGGCAAGAAATTGGGGTATTGGTTGAGGGGAGTGGAAACCCTACTCAGCAACAACCACAATCCTTGTCAGGGTGAACCACAAAAGTCACAAAATTACCCTGTGCTTAACCCTCTGGTACCCTGTCACAAAAGCAGTCAGGCTTAACTTAGAGGAAATGTGTAAAGAATGTATGCAGCCCACAAACAGTAATAAAGTGAAAACACAATACAAGAAAAATCTGAAACCAATTTGGAAAAATAGAGTAAATTTTAATAAACAAAATGATAACAGAATTAAAAAAAATCCAATCATTAGAATCGGAAATATTCATTTTCAAAATTGTTCATGAAAATAGCACCTAAAAGCATAAAGCGCCACTCGCGGTCATCTGGTTGTCTCGACCAGGGGAAAATCACAAGTTCAGGCCTGCCCTGATGAAGTGTTGGTGAAATACAGGGACTGGGATAGTCCAGCTGAAAAGTTATCTTCTAAGTCCAGCGCAAGGAGTTCTGTTCGCATTGGAGGAGGCTGCGAGGAGGAGGCTGAACATCACTAGTGGTCATTGCTGTAGCGAGAAGCACAGCTCGAGCATAGCAGATGTCCAGTGCTGTTGCTCGAAGGGAAGGTTGAGCGTTGTCAACGGTTGTTGCTGAAGCATCTTGTTGGCTGTTGTCACGGGATGTCGTTGCTGTGGCACGAAGTGCAGGTCTTGCATTGCTGGTCACAGTGGACTGTTGTCGGAGCAAAGAGCACATCTCATCACAACTTCAAATTGGTGGTTGTCATGGGTGTTAGAGTCTTGGTGCGAACAGGGCCATTCATGGTCGTGAGGACCCTAAACTTCAAGATAGTAAACTTTTCTTTCGGAGGAGTTCACTCTGATACCAACCAAGGGTCCAGGACCTTGGAAGGCACTTCTTGAGGAACAGGGACTCACTCCAGCAAGGGCCAGATGGACTCTGGCAGGTCCAGTCGGATGTCTAGGCAGGCCGAGTTGCAGGAGGCCAGTTTGGCAGTTGCGAGGTGGCCTCCGAAGCTTGTCCCTGTAGCTCACAAAGTAGGTCAGCCAACTCACCCTTGGAGTCAATCGGGATAGCCTGGGATTACGGTAAGCAAGTCCAGTCTTCCTTTTCAAAATGCAAGGCAGTCCTACAGCAGCAGGAAAGTCCTCAGGCAGCAAGGCAGTACTTCTGTAACTTCCACAGGTCCAGAAGTTTTCTGATGAGGGTCTCTGGAGGCCCAATATTCATACCCGGCATCAGTGTTTTGTGGGGGGGACTCTGTCCTACCCTCACATCTGGTTCTGGGAAGTTACCCTACAAAAACTCCAAACTGCCTGGGGGTGAAAAAAGGCAGGGCAGGCCTGGTGTCATGTTCCTTTGTGTGTGCAGGAGGCAAAACCGAAGAGTAAGTGGGGCTGGGCACAGCTCTGTCCCATTCATACTGACAGGATGGCCCATCCAGTCCACACCTAAGCCCCCTTTGTTGTTACTGTCCGGAAGAAATACACAAACCTCAACATCAGTTCCCATTGACAATCATGTAACCCTAGACACTGGTTGGGACAAGAAAATGCTGACTTTCTAAAAATTGCATTTTCAGGATTGGGACCTAAAATCTGACTTTAGAAAATGAAGAATGTTGGAGGTTCCTGGAGAACTCCTGTTTCAACGGTATTTTACATGGTTGAGACGTTCAGACGTGCTGGCTTGGTTGGCCTTGCGTCTTCAGGTCACCATAACTATTGAAGATGCTATAGTTGCGGATAATTATAGTCCCAAGATGCACTGTGTGCAATGAGCATAACCCCTTAATCAATATTAGACTTTTGAGTTGGATATTTCCAGAGCATTTACTGTTCTGTATTAAATCAATTCAGTCTTCATGCAAATCCATAGTTCTGTACATCTATACATTTCATTGTTGCATCATACCAATTTCTTCAGAATGTGACAATTCATAATTCCCAATGCATTTTGTACAATCTGCTCTTCATAACGGCAAATTTCATACCAAGTCTGTAACATAAAATGATTGTTCTTTAATTGAAGAAGCAGAAACTTCTACGGGGTGACAATAAAATTCAAGTTTCCAAAAAATTATCAAACTCCATGCATTAATTAAGACTATGATGAGTGGCTGATAGATTGGAAAGGATTAAACAAAGAAAAGAGGCTTAAAAGTCAGTATGCTCAAGTAAACTAACGTTTCTATGAATCTAATACACATGTCAAAGTCTGAGAGCAAGAGTATTGTCTTGACTTATACTTGGTGCTCTCTTGTGTCTGGACAGATCTACACCTAACTGATAAGCGCCAACTAGCAAAACATGTGTGTCAGCAGTTGCAGACAGGTTGGCTTTGGATGGTATGTTACCAATTCAAAGGTGTGAGACTGGGCCTAGAGTGGTAAAATACTTTTGTCATTTTTCAGCTCAGCGTGGATGGCACTTGGTAATCCCATGCTTCAAGACTTTGATGTAAAAAAGGGAAAAAGTTTGTCACTTTCTAGCTCAGTGTGGATGGCACTGCGCTAGTCCTATGCTTAAAAACTCAGCAAGAGAAACAGACATTTGAGGTGAGAAACTTCAGAGTGTCTGTGATGCTGCAGAGTGCTCCATATAAAGGAACTGCTCTCCACCTAAAATTGGGAACTACCCACAGATCACTTCTTCCTTTTTTTGTAAATATATACATATGCATACATATATACACACATATGTATATTCACCTAAAAAACCATAGGTTTCACACAAGTTATAGTTAGGTGGACATTTCACTCGTAAAAAACCAATGAAATTCTCCCGTTATAGTTAGTTCAGATAACTATAACTCGCGCGACCGCCACTCTATCACAAGGATGATGTCATCAGTGATGTCATGAGTGATGCCACTGACCATGTCATGGGTGATGTAATATGTGACGTCATGAGCAGTGGATTACGGGCGCGCGAGTTATAGTTATCTTAACTAACTATAACGGGGTATTTTCATTGTTTTTTTACGAGTGAAATTTCCACCTAACTATAACCTGTGTGAAACCTATGGTTTTTTAAGTGAAGATATATATATATATATATATATATATATATTCAGATTCACTGAAAAAACCAAAGGTTTCAGGGGGGTTATAGTTAGGAATTGGCATTTAAAAAACCTTAGAAATTCACTAAAAAAAACATAGGTTTCAGGGGCGTTATAGTTAGCTGGACATTAAGTGAACTTGAGTGTGTTTAACTGTATAGGTGAGTAAATTGGACTGTGTTTAATTATTTGCATGACTGACTAGGTGTGTCAGTGCCTCAAAGGATGATTGGCGGTGTGTGAGTGTCTATATAGGTGTATAAATGCATATGATAGTCTTGTACGGAGTGACTGTAAGTATGAGTGACTGTACTTGTGAGTGAGTGGAGATGTATGTAGACCTAAGAGTCAATGAGTGGGTATGTAGTTATTGGTATTGGAGTATCTATGGTTTTGAGAATGGCCGTCTGAAATTTTGAGTCGGTGTATCAAAGGTTATTTTAGGGTGTGAGAAGATGCACTAATTTATCACGTGGATGATATCATCAGTGATGTCATCAGTGATGTCATTTGAGATGTCATCAGTGATGTCATCAGTGATGTCACTGACCATGTCATGAGTGATGTAATATGTGACGTCATCAGCAGTGCATTGCGGGGGCGCGAGTTATAGTTAGCTGAACTAACTATAACAGGGGAATTTCTAGGGTTTTGTACGAGGGAAATGTCCAGTTAACTATAACGCCCTTGAAATCTATGTTTTTATTAGTGAACTTCTAAGGTTTTTTAAATGCCAATTCCTAACTATAACGCCCCTGAAACCTTTGGTTTTTTCAGTGAATATATATCTATATATATTGAACACAAAAATCTCTGAGAACAGTAATAATCAATATTTTCAATGATACACAGATGATAAATCTTCTCATGCATTTATTTCATGATGTTTTTATTCTTGATTCTTATTAGAAGTCAACAGTTCACAAAGAAGAATCACAGAACTTGCCAAAACGTGTTTCGTGCCAGCTGCGCTTCTTCAGGGCTGTCATATAAAGAAAATTTGATACCTTTAGAATGACCTCTTACATCTTAATCGTACATCCATAATTATACAGTTCTTAGACATAAAAAAAGAGGGTATTAAGCCTTCAATGATATAATCTTAAACAGTAAACACCGAAACTTTACACAATATATGTACAGATAAGTACAAGAACACAAAAAAAGGGGGAAAATAGGAAGAAAGGGCCTATCACTTTATTATATAGTCATTTGTTTTAATTTACTAACAAATACATCAGAAAGTCCACACCTCATTTTTAGTGAAAATTTAACACAGGAGCTGAAATTACCTCATCTTCCATAATTGGTGTCTTTTCTAAATCATAAAAGAGAAAATCTATATTTTGATTCCTTATTCTAAGGATAGAGTTAATCCAAAATTAAAATGGTTTACAATGAGCAAGATTTCAATACTATATCCTCATTGTAGAACACAAAGTGCAGTTCATAATGTACGTAGCTTATATCGACGCTACTATGCAACACATTTTTTCTATCATCAAGTCATAAGAATAGATTTAATAAACATAATGAGACTTTATTAATTAACAATTTTGTGACAATTTAGGAGTGTAATCCTTTTAGAATATCATTTTATGACTACATCATAACGAATTTAATTGTTTATAACTTTACTTATAGATCGTATAACGGATCGTTAACAGAACCACCAAATTGCCTAAAATAATATTTTTTTTACAAGAATGAGCGGAATATAGTTATAAATAGGGTGAAAATATTTTTTTCGATAAATCTTTATGTTAGTGGAGACTATTAAACTAAACAATTAGGATATAAATTTGTAAACCATTTTAATTTTGGATTAACTCTATCCTTAGGATAAGGAATCAAAATATAGGGAAACCGCATCAAGTATGAAGATTTTCTCTTTTATGATTTAGAAAAGACACCAATTATGGAAGATGAGGTAATTTCTGCTCCTGTGTTAAATTTTCACTAAAAATGAGGTGTGGACTTTCTGATGTATTTGTTAGTAAATTAAAACAAATGACTATATAAGAAAGTGATAGGCCCTTTGTTCCTATTTCCCCCCTTTTTTTGTGTTCTTGTACTTATCTGTACATATAGTGTGTAAAGTTTCGGTGTTTACTGTTTAAGATTATATCATTGAAGGCTTAATACCCTCTTTTTTTATGTCTAAGAACTGTATAATTATGGATGTACGATTAAGATGTAAGAGGTCATTCTAAAGGTATCAAATTTTCTTTATATGACAGCCCTGAAGAAGCGCAGCTGGCGCGAAACACGTGTTGGCAAGCTCTGTGATTCTTCTTTGTGAACTGTTGACTTCTAATAAGAATCAAGAATAAAAACATCATGAAATAAATGCATGAGAAGATTTATCATCTGTGTATCATTGAAAATATTGATTATTACTGTTCTCAGAGATTTTTGTGTTCAATATTTGAATAACACTGGTGGGGACCAGTGTCTGAGATTGAAGCGCCGGGCAATTTACCTGCTACCCAACTTCCTTTCTGCATATATATATATATATTCAGTGAAAAAACCATAGGTTTCACACATGTTATAGTTAGCTGGACATTTTACTCGTAAAAAAACAATGAAATTCCCCCGTTATAGTTAGTTCAGCTAACTATAACTCGCGCGCCCGCAATGCACTGCTGATGACGTCACATATTACATCACTCATGACATGGTCAGTGACATCACTCATGACATCACTGATGACATCTCAAATGACATCACTGATGACCTCACTGATGACATCATCCAGTGAATGTGTGTTTTTCTGAAAATTAAATATGTTTTATATATGTATATCTCAAGGTCGATGGAAGAATAAATGGGTATATTACTGTCTAAATGGATGATTTCTTTTTGAAAAATTGATTGTGTAACTGACTGATTAAGTGTATCATAGTGAATACATGGCTTAGTGAGTAATGTTTAAATATATAAATATCTGTATCAGTCTCTCACTTTGTGTATAAGTGGCTGCATGGGTTGGAGAGTAGCTACATGGGTGTCTATATAGGTTATTAGTTGGTTTTTTGAGTATCAGTCTGAGTGTCTGCATGGTTCGGTGGGGGGTATTACGTAGTGCATAGGTGCATGAATGAGTGACTCACTGTTTGTATGTGTTGAAGACAGCATGTGTGCAGGACTGCATGGGTGGATGAGTGTGTGTATGGGTGTGTTAGTGAGTGAATGACTGTCTCAATAGTGTCTTTATGAGTAACTACATATGTTTAAAACTAGTATATGTGACTATTGGTTTATATATGTGAGTATATGTGAGAGTGAGAGATTGAAAGAGTTCCTGTATGAATAAGTATGTATTTCTATAAGTAATTGTTTAAAAGACTAAGTATGTGTAAGTTTCCGTAGAAGTAAGTGTGGTGGTGTGTGTATAACTGTATATGCAAGTAAATGTATGTTTGATTCTTTATTAGCATGAGTGACTATGTGTGTGAGTAGCTCTATGGATGAGTGGCATTGTGTAACAGGATGTATAGGTGTATGAGTACATATGATAAGTGAGTACATGTATGAGTGACTGTATTGGACTGTTGGTGAATGAGTGGATGTGTATGTGGATCTTAGAATTACTGAAGAGGTTGTTGTAACTGTTATTGGTATGTCCATTGTTTTGTAAATTTTAGTCTCTATTTTTGAATGTGTGTATCAAAGGTTTTATTAGGGGAAGAGGAGGTCTGCCACTCTATCACAAGGATGATGTCATCAGTGAGGTCATCAGTGATGTCATTTGAGATGTCATCAGTGATGTCATGAGTGATGTCACTGACCATGTCATGAGTGATGTAATATGTGACGTCATCAGCAGTGCATTGCGGGCGCGCGAGTTATAGTTAGCTGAACTAACTATAACGGGGGAATTTCATTGGTTTTTTACGAGTAAAATGTCCAGCTAACTATAACATGTGTGAAACCTATGGTTTTTTCACTGAATTTCTAAGGTTTTTTAAATGCTAATTCCTAACTATAACGTGTGTGAAACCTATGGTTTTTTCACTGAATTCTAAGGTTTTTTAAATGCTAATTCCTAACTATAACGTGTGTGAAACCCATGGTTTTTTCAGTGAATTTGCAAGGTTTTTTAAATGCTAATTCCTAACTATAACGTGTGTGAAACCCATGGTTTTTTCAGTGAATTTGCAAGGTTTTTTAAATGCTAATTTTTTTTTTTTCTTCTATTTTTTCTAACATATTTTTATTTTAATTTTCTTACCTTTTATAAAGACTATGAATAAATTTTTAAAATTCTTTAATATGTTTTTTTTTATATATTTTTTAAAATAAACATGTAAAATTTATTTGCAGTACTTTTTTTCTATTTTTTTTTAAATTTTTTTAGTACGCGTACCGTAAGCTCACGGTAAGCGTACGGTTTACGCAACGTCCGTAATTTTCCTACGCTGCTTGCGTATAGTTACGCCATTTGCGTAGCCGCGCGTACTCCGCATGGGACGCGTACGCGTGTACGCTACACGCGCACGTTACGCGGTAGTGCCGGGAGTGACTGTTATGCGCATGCGCGCAAGCGCGTGTCTTTTTTACGCGCATGCGCACTTTTGCCGTAAGCGTACCGTAAGCGCACCGTAAGCGTACGGTAGGTCATGTGATCATGAAACACAACTTTTGATTGGTTGAAACTACTTTCAGTTCTAGAACTCCCCTACACCACACCCATTCCCCTCATTTCTGCTTGTGATCCCTTGGGAGAAGGAGCTGGTTTGTCTTTGGGATACGATGGCAGAACAGCAGAGCTCTTCTGAGAGTGAGGCTAGCACTAGCAGCACTGTCTTGAGGCAGAGATCGAGGAAACAAAAGCCCTCTTATGTATGGGATTATTTTACTTTTCCTGAAGGCCAGCAAAAGGTAAATGCACCCTTAGTGACTTGTAAGCTGTGTAAGCGTGTACTTTCTAGAGGTAATCCTAACAGGAAGTATTCCTTTGGGAATCACACCATGAAGAGACACCTCCAGGATGTACACAGAAGGACACATGGTCATCTTTTTGGAGGTAACTCTTCAGAAAGACAAGCCAGTACATCCACAGCAGCTCAGCCTGGACCATCATCTGCAGGGCTGACTCCTTCTTCTGCAGGTCAGGTGAGCCCTTCATCTGTGGGGGGAGAATCTCCTTTTGCTGGCCCTCTGGAAATTAACCCTCGGTTTGCGAGGGTTGAAGTACGGTGCGCCACTTGTCACGATCTAATTACTTATAGGGAGACCAGTGTTTCCCTAGTGAACAGTAAAATAGATCAGCACACTTGTCGTACCGTCTAATATTCCCAATCTTTCTTTCCTCTGTCCCTGCTTGAACACAACGGCTCTTTTAAGAGCCAACCTTACCTTTCATCTATTTTTTATATATGTTTTTAAAAACTTTTTTTTTTTTACCGTACGCGTACGGTACGCGTAATTTTTTTTTTTTTTTTAAAAAAACACTAAAAATCAATTATCACATTACAAGGTCCTTGAGAGACTACAATTATTATTATTGACTTACCATACTCACTCAAAAAAATATTTATTCATTTGTTTTTTTTAAAAATAGCTTTAAAAATGGTTCTAGTTTTCGAAGATTTTCTATATGAATCTGAAAAAAAAGAAAAAAGTATTAATATTTTTAAAACATTTTATAATACAGTACACATATTTACATTTTTTTCCAAAAAATATTTTTGCCTTATTTTTGCTGTTTTCAGAATATATTGCATTTCACTATAAATTGTGAAAGCAATTGCATTCATCATTTTACAGCGGGCAAAAAAAAATAACAATCACAAAGATTGTAATAAAAAAGCCCAGAATCTCTTTTTACTTAAACTTAACATTATAGAAATGCATAATATTCTAAAAAAATATCATCTAATACCAATACTTATTTCTTTAAAATACCGTCTGATATGTTTGTTTCAGAAGTATAATCACAATATTATATCTCAAATAACTCCAAAATACATCTGATTTCATTTCCTTTAGACCAAATAGTAATTTTAAATTTTTTTTTGGAATAAATTTCCAACGGTAATCCAATACAATTCTAAAGTTTAATTTGTCCAGATCTCACCGATTCTCTGTAACATTTTGGTTCACGAATTTTTTTTGAATAATTTATTAAGTCCACAATAGAATTGGTTACTTTTCCGCATGGCCAAATAGTAATTTTTTAAATCATTTTTGAAAAAATTTCCAATGGCAGTCCAATAACATTCCAAAATTTAAAATGTGCAGAAGTTACTGATAATCTCTAAATTATTGGTTTTTCAAAGTTTCATTAAAAATTTAAAAAGTCCACATTACAATTGGTTATCTTTCCATTAGGCCAAATGATAATTTAAAAAATCTTTTTTCTACAAAATTGTAATGGTAATCCAGTAAAATGGTAAAATTATTTTGTCGAGATCTTGCCAAATCTGTCTAAAATTTAGGTTTCAGGAAGATTAGATAGGAATTTGCTAAATCAAAAGGCAAACGTTGTTTGAAAATCAATTGGGAATCATTACACAGTGTCCAGCCTTTTTCACATTTAAGATAAACTGTGTAATGTCCAGAAGTAACAGTAGGTCCATCATGGAAAATTATTGCAACAGTTACAAAAGTTTTTCCTGAAATTGATAATTGCTGTCCTGTAAACTTCTTTATTAAAGTATCCAATTTTGAACCATCAGCTCTACATCGTTGCATCATTAAAATTACATACTGTCCGTATTCCTTTAAAATTAATGTTGAAAACATGTCAGAATTACACTCACTACATTTCATGCTATGATTAGCATCTTTAACTAATTTTGCAAAAGTGACTGTTTTACTCTCTGGCAATGTCAAATAAATAAATCTTTCATTATCAACAATAGAGCCACATATATTATAACAATTATCACAACTATGTTCCCATTTATAAGAGAGACCAAAAAAAATGTCAACTCCTTCTTCTTCCACTACCTGAAGAAAATACATCAAAAATTAATGTGCATCTTGCTGTTCATTTTGAGAAAACTGTGTTCGTCCTGAACATACATCTAAAAGTTTTCTAATTTCAGTAGCACTTTCTATTTGAGTTTTATCTTTACTCAGCTTTTGAAAAAGGAGACTCAGCTCTGAACAGAATCTTTTTCCCTGATTTACTATTATCTGCTCTTGCAAACTTTTCAGATAAAATGCAACATTCAGCACTACATTTGCGTAGCAGTTGACACCAGAGCTATTTTCAAAATGACATCCTACAACCTGTTCTTCATTTTCCTTTTTCTTTTTGCTTGCAATTACATCACTCCTCTTTTTTTTCCTCTTCTCTACATCTTCATTACAGATATTCTCATTTTTTCTTTTACGAGAAACTACACGTTTCTCCAACACAGGATACTGACCTAAATGAGGAGCATAGCTTCTTCTTAATCTATTATACTCCTTTACACAGTTTGTATCAGCACTAACTTTTGAGTCATCAAAGTCTATCATGAATAAACCTGATAATGTTTTCACTCGTGACAAAGCTACATAAGCCATACCTTCTTTGAACACAGTTGAACCAATGTTCACAAATGCACAATCTACAGTCAATCCTTGAGACTTGTGAATAGTTACAGCATATGCTAGAGAAAACGGAAACTGCTTCCTACGTACATATAAGTCTTTCACAAGCATAAAACGTACTGTACAACGACAAATATCTTTAACTTCTTCTATCTGATCAAATTTTATTTTTAAACATTCAACTCCTTCTTTTTTCTGGTAATTAATAAAACCCACAACTCTTCCCATCGCTCCATTAACTAAACCTTTTTCAACATCCAAATTTCTCCTTAAAAATACTCTACAGTTCATGCAAACATATAGATTTTTTTCTAATCCAGCTGTTTTGGAGATGTTCTTCTCTAGTGAGTCCAATTTATTTTTCAGTTTGCCTGTTACTGTGACACTAATTCTTCCATCCTCAATTTTGTCCACTGCTTCCAATTTCCTGATCTCTTCCTTTTCCAATTTCAAAAGCTCCTCATTGAATATTGAGCATTCACGTAGAGTTGGCATTAAGCAGATGACACTTTTGTTTTCTGCAATGTTCTTGTATATCTTCTCTGCAACTATTTCTTCCTTTGGAAATAAATTATGTAGCAGCCGACTCTGTAATGTTTTTTTGCCAACTTCTGTGAGTAGTCCAATCCTGATATCTTTCAGAATACTTCCATATTCTTCATCGTTTGCTTGCCTCATATTAGTAGTAAGTTCCTTGTACTCAAAGAAGGACCAAATATTTGTATTTCCGATGCTTCCCAATGACTTCTTCGTGTCTTCATGTGTGACAGTATTAAACACTGGTTGTCCTTTAACTGGAGTAAGTTGCAAAAGATCTCCAAAAACTATGACGTGTTTTCCACCAAATAACATGTCATAGTCTGTCTTCAAAATTTGCTGCATTCTTAAATGCACAAAGGCAAGCATTAAGTTTGATACCATGCTCACCTCATCAATAATGAGAACTTGCATCTTCTTCAATACTCTTGAAACTTCCAAGGATGCTTCTCCAGTTAGCTTGTTGAATTGTATTTTGTTCTCATGCTCCACTGGTAACATTAGCAAACGATGTAAAGTGATTCCTTTTATGTTATATGCTGCTAACCCAGTTGGAGCAGTAACCACACAAGACAAAGTAGAATCCGTTTTTTGCTTTAGGTAGCTTCTGATGACTTTTATTAGGAAACTTTTTCCAGTTCCAGCTTGTCCGCTTACATACATCCTGATTGGATGAAATGATGTGCATGAGCACTCTTTTTTTTCATGTAGAAATCCGTGATCAATTTTGTTTTTGATCTCTTCATAAATTTGTTGCTGCTCTTGATTCAGTTGTCTTTCCAAATTTTCTAAGTCTATAAATTCTTCTTGAGCTTGATTCATAGCCGTTTCCACTTCATTCATGGCTATTGATGCTTCATTTTCAATGATTGGTTGTCCTAGGGGATCTTGACTGAGTGTTCCTGAACTTTGGCTGTCCTGAGAACTATCTCTAGCGATTTCTGCTGCAATTGTAGTTTCCTGATCAATTTCTTCATTTAACATTTGCAGATAAGTTGAGAATGTACTGCATTGTATGCTGTCTTTGCAAGCATTAAAAGAATCTTCATAGCTCTGGAATTCTCCCAGTAGTTCATCCTCTGTACGCCATGGTTTAAACAACTGTAAAAGAGCCAAGAAGTAAAATTCCTTCTTGTCAGTAGTGTCGCAACTCAGCTTCCGGTGATTTATCAAACTTCCTTTTGTTTGCTTCACCAAACATCCTTCTTCACCAACGACTTTATATTTTCCATTATTGATGTCTTCTGTGGCTTTCCGTGAATAAATGTAGTTCAGCAGCACTTCATAGAGACACATGTTCTCCAGATGTTGACTTCTCTTGGGATAATATGTGTCCAACATGTTTGTTTTCAAAATATCTGTACTTTCTGGGTCATTCTCGGCCAAATATTCAATTTCTCCTACAGATTTCAGTACCCGATTTCTCATTGCTGCAAGGCCTAAACTTGCCCAAATTATTCTTCTTGACTTCGAGTAGAGACTTGCAGAAGATAACCTATCTGAACATTCGTAGGATCCAATTTCTCGATGCGATAACATCTTCAAACTGAAACTGTACAGCTTCTTACTGACAGTCTTCTCGTGAGAAATCTCTTCCCACATTTCCTTCAATTCTGTTTTTTCTGATTTCGTAATGTAAGACGTTACATATCGAGCAACAGCAATGGAATTGTCAGCTACATACTGTATATCCATGTTAGCGTTCCACATGGATAAAATGACTGGGTTGTAGTCATTTATATTTTTTGATTCTTCTTTTCTTTTTAGGTTGTAGGTATTCTTAGGTGATTTTCTTGTGATAGTATGTCTCACAGCTGACATAAAACTGTTGACTCTTCCATTTGAAAGAACAGGTCTAGGAAATCCAAATCGACATTTAGTGTAGTATTTTTCTTTGCTCTTGTATTTCCGTCGACAGTATTTTCCACACCGATGACTTTGGAAACGTAAAACTTGCTCCTTTAACTTGTTCTCTTCTGTGCTTTTTGGTATAGCACATGTTGCATATTCTTCAATGTAAGATAACACTGCTTCATCAGCATCTGTTCCAAACTTTGGGGCATCCTTGATCCACAACAGCATATGAATATGAGGAGCACCTCTTGCCTGGTACTCTTTTCTCCAAAAGAAATCCACTACTTCTCCAAGGGGTGGATTTTTTTTATTGCAGATGAAGGACATCATAGCCTCAAATCTATGATTGAAATATCTGCAAACATTAACCGGATCCAATGAGCACAGTTCTCCTGCTGTCTTGTATTCGATGTTTTTAATGTTTGAATTGGCCTCTCGTAGAAAATCCAGTAAATCATCCCAAGCGTACTCGGCACAGCTTAGGGTAAGGAACCATGTTGGTGTTCCTAAATTCCGTAACATGCATTTTAGTTCACCATGGCGTCGGTACCAATATTCATTTGTCCCACTCTGACAAGCCATCAGATTGATCAGTTGTGTTTCCAAATGATCATCTCGGTGCTGCACTTTCTCCATAAAATCCTTAGCAGACACATTTTGTAAATGTACTCCACTTTTTAAAATGTGATTTACTGCATAAGACAGTGCAGACAAGTCGCTTTCAAATAAAAGATGGAACAAATAAGGAATACTTTGTCGAAATCTGGGATCTTCAGCATATAGTCTTGTAGTCCGATACTCAGAAGCTGGAATCTGTTCCGGACGTTCATCGTATCGTCCTCCTTTTCCTTTAGGAAACAGCTGGGGAAAACATCGAGCTTCCAAGCTCTCCTCCCATACACTCACGGGAGTTCCTTTTGCTTTCTTCATCTGAAAGAGATCAATATTGTCTCCCATAACTTCTTTCGAATGAAGAGGATGTATGCTAAAATGTTCATAAATTTCTTCTTCCTTTGACTTGTCCACTTTTTCAATTTGTCCAGTTGGTATTTCTGTGTCTTCTTGTAAATCTTCTTCTTCTTCTTCTTCTTCTTCTATATAAATTGATTCATACCATTTGTTATTTTTTTTCAAATACAAATTTGCTCTTTGTACTTTCCGCACATCTACCAGCTCCTGCCAAATCTTCTTATTCTTTGTAGGTACACCATTAACCAGAATAATTAATGGTTCAGTTTCCAAAGTATCCGCATCAATAGTTTCCATATTTTTTTTCAAATCCAAGGGCAAATACACCACTCTACCTTTTAAACCTCTCAGTAAATCTGAAGGAGGTAATTTACCAGTTTTGGGCTCCATACGTACTATGGTCTGGAACGGATGAACACATTGAATGAGTATAGACTCATATGTATTTAATTCAGAAAGTTCAGCAGGAATAGCATCCAATTCTAAATTATTATGTACAGCTCTGGTCGGCATTCTATTTTCCTCTAACTTGTTGTAACAGTATTTACAAATACGCTGATCTTCACCCAATTCAAAACAATTTTCTAGAAATATATATGTGGCAAAATCCTTCCACTTATAATTATCTTCATTTTCACTCTTTCTGTAGAGATCAACATTCCTAGTTTGTTTTCTATAATGAGTTCTGCGGCAACAAATACAAGTAAAATTTGGTCTTTCATTAGAGACTATTGCAAATTTTGTTATGTGATCATTAAATGTGTTACTTACAGAGGGTTCTACATTCTCTTCCACTTCTTCCTCATTTACTGTGTCCTTCTCTGCACTGTTTTGTTCAGGACCAAAGTAACAAAACTGAATTTCATCAACAACCTTCTCTACATCTGATACTGTTCCTCGGAACAGAGCCCTATTCAATTCATTTAACTTTATTGCTGGACTTTTGGCAAAATACAACCGTCTCACAAACTTTCTCATTTCAGTATGATGAACAGCCAGCATCCTAAAATGATGGAAAACACTATTGCACACTTTTCTAGATAGACAAGCCAGAGAATGACCCTGCAAACCAGTATTCTCTCTCACTCTGCATGGATCCAGACTTTGAAGCACCTTAATCTTCTGTTTTACACTTTTTTTACTATATTCTCTTAGAAACTCTCGAAATTTGTCAATAGATTCCTGACGCACAGTGGAAATACTACTACAATTCCAAGTGTACACTGGGGCTTTAGGACGTCTCCCCATTGCCTCATCTGCCATCACTTGTACCTCATCTCTTGGAACCATTATCTCCTTCTCCATTATGCAACCATTTGTTACTTCGTATGAACGACCTCTGGTGTCAACTGCATGCAGCAAACTATTACTTTGAAAATAGCTCTCTTCATTAAAAAAAGGTTCACTACTTGAACTATGCATCCACTTTCCTAAAAACACTTTACAAAAGTTTGTTCTGTTCACTACTCTTTTCCTTTTGCTATGTGATTTCAGTACATTAACCATTTTGTCTAATGTACGCATCCTATTCAAAATTAATATGAATAGTTTCCTTTTTAATTCTAATGCCTTTGCTGCAATGGCTTCAATTTCTTTTTTTCTCTTGTAATATTTTGCCTTTTGCTTATATTTCTTCACATCCTTTATCAAATTGGACATAACTCTTCTCTGAAACATTTTTCTACGTATCTCTTTAAACGCTGTTTTTCTATTTATGTAAATCTTTTCAGTTGCAGAAGGTATATTTGCATTAACTAAATTCTCAATTTTTTCCTGTTCTGTTCGTTTCGTAACATTCTTTCCAGTACAGACATTTTGTACATTTTTCCTTGTTTTGAATATATTTTTAAGAAATTGTTTTTTCTGCTTACCAGAAGATTTTTTCTTTTTCCCAACATGAGCATCTTCTACTAACTTTGGTCCTCCAGTTGTCTTCAAATATAGTTTTTTTTTTAGCGTTTTTTGAACTCTGGATTTTGTAGGCATCTTAAATTTTTTTCACTGCTCTTCAGCAATACCTGAAAAAAACTAAAAAAAAATTCCTTTATTGTATTTAAATATATTACTACATTTCTTTTCACAATAGTCACAAAACGAAATTTCTATGCCAATTTGAATGCACACTAACTGCTCTTTTTTTTGGGCAAGTGAAAATCACTTTTACAAACTGTCACATTATGAAACCACTTTTCAGATTTTTTAAAAAGCCCATATCCAGACTGCAAGGGCAACCAGCCTTAGTGATGCTGAATGTATTTGCATTACAGACTGAAACCTGAAAACCCCACTCGCTTGTAAATACTGTGCATGATTATACATGGCAAGCACATGGGTGTGTGCTAAGAGTCTGCTTCTTCCCCCAAAAATTCGCTCCCCCTTTCCATCTAATGCAACTGTGAAATCACCAGAGCAATACGCAATAAACCTCTGCCTATAATTCCTCTCTGCACACAGAGTCATGTTTTCACATTAGTTCCAAAACGAAATTTCTTTGCCAATTTGAAAGCACACTTACTGCTCTTTTTTTTTTCGGGGCAAGTGAAAATCACTTTTACAGACTGACACATTATGAAACCACTTTTTTTGATTTATTTAAATGCACATGTCCAAACTGTTTTTTTCAGACCACCACCATGTGTATTCTCGGTGACTGCCTACACTCCAGCAAGGGCAACCAGCCTTAGTGATGCTGAATGTATTTGCATTACAGACTGAAACCTGAAAACCCCACTCGCTTGTAAATACTGTGCATGATTATACATGGCAAGCACATGGGTGTGTGCTAAGAGTCTGCTTCTTCCCCCAAAAATTCGCTCCCCCTTTCCATCTAATGCAACTGTGAAATCACCAGAGCAATACGCAATAAATCTCTGCCTATAATTCCTCTCTGCACACAGAGTCATGTTTTCACATTAGTCCCAAAACGAAATTTCTTTGCCAATTTGAAAGCACACTTACTGCTCTTTTTTTTTTCGGGGCAAGTGAAAATCACTTTTACAGACTGACACATTATGAAACCACTTTTTTTGATTTATTTAAATGCACATGTCCAAACTGTTTTTTCAGACCACCACCATGTGTATTCTCGGTGACTGCCTACACTCCAGCAAGGGCAACCAGCCTTAGTGATGCTGAATGTATTTGCATTACAGACTGAAACCTGAAAACCCCACTCGCTTGTAAATACTGTGCATGATTATACATGGCAAGCACATGGGTGTGTGCTAAGAGTCTGCTTCTTCCCCCAAAAATTCGCTCCCCCTTTCCATCTAATGCAACTGTGAAATCACCAGAGCAATACGCAATAAATCTCTGCGCACATGGGTGTGTGCTAAGAGTCTGCTTCTTCCCCCAAAAATTCGCTCCCCCTTTCCATCTAATGCAACTGTGAAATCACCAGAGCAATACGCAATAAATCTCTGTTTTTTCAGACCACCACCATGTGTATTCTCGGTGACTGCCTACACTCCAGCAAGGGCAACCAGCCTTAGTGATGCTGAATGTATTTGCATTACAGACTGAAACCTGAAAACCCCACTCGCTTGTAAATACTGTGCATGATTATACATGGCAAGCACATGGGTGTGTGCTAAGAGTCTGCTTCTTCCCCCAAAAATTCGCTCCCCCTTTCCATCTAATGCAACTGTGAAATCACCAGAGCAATACGCAATAAATCTCTGCCTATAATTCCTCTCTGCACACAGAGTCATGTTTTCACATTAGTCCCAAAACGAAATTTCTTTGCCAATTTGAAAGCACACTTACTGCTCTTTTTTTTTCGGGGCAAGTGAAAATCACTTTTACAGACTGACACATTATGAAACCACTTTTTTTGATTTATTTAAATGCACATGTCCAAACTGTTTTTTCAGACCACCACCATGTGTATTCTCGGTGACTGCCTACACTCCAGCAAGGGCAACCAGCCTTAGTGATGCTGAATGTATTTGCATTACAGACTGAAACCTGAAAACCCCACTCGCTTGTAAATACTGTGCATGATTATACATGGCAAGCACATGGGTGTGTGCTAAGAGTCTGCTTCTTCCCCCAAAAATTCGCTCCCCCTTTCCATCTAATGCAACTGTGAAATCACCAGAGCAATACGCAATAAATCTCTGCCTATAATTCCTCTCTGCACACAGAGTCATGTTTTCACATTAGTCCCAAAACGAAATTTCTTTGCCAATTTGAAAGCACACTTACTGCTCTTTTTTTTTTCGGGGCAAGTCAAAATCACTTTTACAGACTGACACATTATGAAACCACTTTTTTTGATTTATTTAAATGCACATGTCCAAACTGTTTTTTCAGACCACCACCATGTGTATTCTCGGTGACTGCCTACACTCCAGCAAGGGCAACCAGCCTTAGTGATGCTGAATGTATTTGCATTACAGACTGAAACCTGAAAACCCCACTCGCTTGTAAATACTGTGCATGATTATACATGGCAAGCACATGGGTGTGTGCTAAGAGTCTGCTTCTTCCCCCAAAAATTCGCTCCCCCTTTCCATCTAATGCAACTGTGAAATCACCAGAGCAATACGCAATAAATCTCTGCCTATAATTCCTCTCTGCACACAGAGTCATGTTTTCACATTAGTCCCAAAACGAAATTTCTTTGCCAATTTGAAAGCACACTTACTGCTCTTTTTTTTTTCGGGGCAAGTGAAAATCACTTTTACAGACTGACACATTATGAAACCACTTTTTTTGATTTATTTAAATGCACATGTCCAAACTGTTTTTTCAGACCACCACCATGTGTATTCTCGGTGACTGCCTACACTCCAGCAAGGGCAACCAGCCTTAGTGATGCTGAATGTATTTGCATTACAGACTGAAACCTGAAAACCCCACTCGCTTGTAAATACTGTGCATGATTATACATGGCAAGCACATGGGTGTGTGCTAAGAGTCTGCTTCTTCCCCCAAAAATTCGCTCCCCCTTTCCATCTAATGCAACTGTGAAATCACCAGAGCAATACGCAATAAATCTCTGCCTATAATTCCTCTCTGCACACAGAGTCATGTTTTCACATTAGTCCCAAAACGAAATTTCTTTGCCAATTTGAAAGCACACTTACTGCTCTTTTTTTTTTCGGGGCAAGTGAAAATCACTTTTACAGACTGACACATTATGAAACCACTTTTTTTGATTTATTTAAATGCACATGTCCAAACTGTTTTTTCAGACCACCACCATGTGTATTCTCGGTGACTGCCTACACTCCAGCAAGGGCAACCAGCCTTAGTGATGCTGAATGTATTTGCATTACTGAGTCCAACCTCAAACCCTTAAACTATTCTTTTTTTTTCCAGTACACCTTAATTTATTGTGAAAACATACTCCATATTATTTTACATGTTCCTCACATTTAAATTTCTCCCAAAACAGAAAATGATAAACGCAACTACAACAAAAACAATTTCCATTTCTATTATTCATTTCTTAAGTTACCACATACATCCCCTCTCAAACTGTAAACTCACCTTTAAAATTAGTTAGTTGTGAAAGAAATGTGACACTCAAACAGCAGATTATCAGAGCCAGGATCTCTGTTGTGTTCACCTCTCTCCTCTCAGCAGAACCAGATAATGGCAAACTTTCCCTCTATTTTTCCACACATATACATGTAAGTTTCAAATCTCAGTTCTTCCCCCTTTTTTTCAAATGTAATCACACATTTCTATTGGTTGAAAACCAACCCTTTTCCAAAAGTACCCTTCCCCCAACTTGACTTCTGCCTAGTACCCTTCCCCCAACTTGACTTCTGCCTGCTACCATAGCAACAGCTCATGGAACACTGCTGTGTTGAGTTAGGTCAGAAGTTCGCCAAACAATGTTTCAATTCCACAGAGCAAGAGTGCTTGACTTTTCAAACCTAACAGCAAATCCATAGTACTGTTCTTTGGTTACACATTTTTTTGTACCAATACAAAACATGCTTCTATTAATTTACACATACAGCCTAGTTTTTATTCTAGAATGGTATGAAACAGCCAATCAGTTCTTTTTGTTTTGAAAAAAATATGTATGCCTCCATTTCCAAACTGTCTTTCTTTTCATATTGCCATTCTACTGAAAGACACCTCCTGAGTGCATCCAGATCTCCTTTGAAGATGTTCACAGTGTGGATTGTAGGGCACAGCTATGTCTTCTGGAGTGAAAAGTTTGCAGAGAAAACAGATATGGTGAGAGACCTTGCTTTGCCAAATGTAGACATTAAATGGATTGGTCAGAGAGGGTTAAAGTGGCACCAATTGATGCCATTGGTGAAATCCTTCATGCAAATCCAACACCCTGACCTCATAATAGTGCACTGTGGTGGCAATGACCTAGGCACTTTGACTGGGGTAGGTCTGGAAATGCTTATGAAGGACACCTTTGCACAACTGTTTTCACTTTTCCCTAAAACTGCCTTTGTGTTTTCCAACATATGCCAAAGGCAAAAATGGAACTGGTCCAATCATTTCTGTCCACAGATTGACAAAGCAAGAAAGCACGTCAACAAATCTGTTTCTGCTTTCCTCCGTGACTATGGTATGGGTGCCATTTACCACAACAACTTGCGTTATGACATGCAAGACATTTATAGAGGAGATGGTGTGCACTTCAATGATGAAGGGAACAGAGTCTTCCTTTTGAACCTTAGACTCTGCATCGGTACTTACTTGTAGGTACCACTAAAAAAATGACTTCATAAACACAACAGCTCTTTTTAGAGCTCCCTAATATCTAAACTCTTAAATCTGCTTTTGATTTATTTTTTTTTATTTTTTTTACCGTACGCTTACCGTAAGCTTACCGTACGCGTACCCCGTGATTTTTTTAAAAATCAATAAATTTTTTTTTGTACTTTTCTGTCCTTCTTTGACCCCCTTACAAATGTTAGGGGGTCTGTAACTCTCCTCATTGCCCCCTTTTCTTGTTTTCACTCTTTTTTTTCAGAGTGAAATACACAAAATGGCGGCCGCCGCTTCCTGGTTTCGGCCGATTCGAATGTTTACTAAGATCTAAGAGCCAATCAGAATCGCGCTCGCGCACGCCACCGTACGCTTACGGTAAGCGTACCGTAAGCGTACCGTAAGCGGGCTCAGATATATATATTGATTTAAAGGCTATTTTCTCAGAATCTACTGAACAGATTTACACCAAACCTACAAAAGGCACTTCCTTGACCTAGGGACTACCTCTCTGCCAAATTTCGAGTAATTCTGTTCAGCCGTTCGGGCTGTAGCTCGTTCTAAAGGTCCTATGGAAAAATGCATGGGAAAAACGCGTTTTGGGACCCCCCTTTTATCTCAGCCCCCGCTTGACGGATCCCCCCGAGACTTTCAGGGTAGGAGCGGAGCGTAGCGCCCCACCTATTTTGAGAAATTCGCGAGGATTCATCGACCGGCGCCAAAGTTATTCAAAATAGAATGTTGCGGATTTCCTATGGAAAAGGGGTCCTAACTATAACTACCTACTGGCGACCGCCAGTAGGTAATATATATAGCTATATATATAGATATATATCTCTCTCTCTCTCTCTATATATATATATATATATATATATATATATATATATATATATACACATATATATATATATTATCTACTGGCGGTCGCCAGTAGATAGTTATAGTTAGGACCGTGTTTCCATAGGAAATCCGCAACATTCTATTTGGAATAACTTTGGCGCCGGTCGACGAATCCTCGCGAAATTTTCAAAACTAATGGGGCGCTACGCTCCACTCCTACCCTGAAAGTCTCGGGGGGATTCGTCAAGCGGGGGCTGAGAAAAAAGGGGGGTCCCAAAACGCGTTTTCCCCATGCATTTTCCCATAGGACCTTTAGTCCGAGCTACAGCCCGAACGGCTGAACAGAATTACTTGAAATTTGGCAGAGAGGTAGTCCTCAGGTCAAGGATGTGCCTTTTGTAGGTCTGGTGTAAATCTGTTCAGTAGGTCCTGAGAAAATAGCATTTAAATCAATATATATATCTGTAAGCGCGCTCCGTGCGCTTACCGTAAGCTTACCGTACGCGTACGGTGCCGTGCGCGAGCTCAATTCTGATTGGTGGTTACATGACTGTAAACATTCGAATCGGTCGAAATCAGGAAGTGTCGGGCGCCATTTCCTGTCTCTCGCACTGAGAATCAAAGGTGGGGAACGTGAAACGGGGGCAACGAAGAGAGTTGCAGACCCCCTAGTGTTTGTCAGGGGGTCCAAGAAGGACCCAAAAGTACGAAAAATAAATTTAATAATTTTAAAAAAAAATCGCGGGGTACGCGTACGGTAAGCTTACCGTACGTGCACGGCAAAAAAAAAAAAATAAATAAATAAAGAAGTAACAATCACATTTATTAAATAAATTAAAGGACCCACAAGGGAAAAAAAAACAAATGTTACTGCGTAAAAAAAGGCGAGGCGCGCACGGCATGGACTGCGCAACGTGGGCGCTCGGTGCGCGAAGCGCTCCGTGTGCGCAGGGTGTGCGCATAGTGAAAAACCAGAAAAAAAAATAAAAAAAAAATACATAACTTAGCATTTAAAAAAACGTACAAATTCACTGAAAAAACCATAGGTTTCACTCACGTTATAGTTAGGAATTATCATTTACAAAACCTTGCAAATTCACTTAAAAAACCATAGGTTTCACACATGTTATAGTTAGCTGTACATTTCACTCGTAAAAAACCAATGAAATTCCACGTTATAGTTAGATCAGGTAACTATAACTTGCGCGACCGCAATCCACAATGTGTAATTTCAGATGTCATCATTGATGTCATGAGTGATGTCACTGACCATGTCATGAGTGATGTAATATGTGACGTCATCAGCAGTTTATTGTGGCCGCGCAAGTTATAGTTACCTGATCTAACTATAACGTGGAATTTCATTGGTTTTTTACGAGTGAAATGTACAGCTAACTATAACATGTGTGAAACCTATAGTTTTTAAGTGAATTTGCAAGGTTTTGTAAATGATAATTCCTAACTATAACGTGTGTGAAACCTATGTTTTTTTCAGTGAATATATATATATATATTGGTGGCTCAGTGGACTAATGCGTCTGCTGCAGGGGCCTGTGTTCGACCTCATGGTCACAGGTTCAAATCCCGGCGGGTCCACTCAGCCTTTCATCCATCTGAGGTCGATAAAATGAGTACCATTGAGTTGGGTAACAATAAACATCTGTTATTCAGCGCCAAGATACCCGTAGTAGTGAATGTGCGCTTTACAAATACACGTGTTATGTTATGTTATCTATTATCTACTGGCGGTCGCCAGTAGATAGTTATAGTTAGGACATATTTTCCCGCAGCATTCTTTTGAGAATAACGTTGGCGCCGGTTGATGAATCTTCGTGAAATTTTCCAAACTTTTGGCCAGCTCCGCTCCGCTCCTACCCTGAAAGTTTTGCGGTGATCCGTCAAGTGGGGGCCGAGAAAAAAGCGGGGTCCCAAAACGCGTTTTCCCCATGCAATTTCCCATAGGATCTGTTGTCGCAGCTACAGCCCGAACCGCTAAACGGAATGACACCAAATTTGGCAAAGAGGTAGTCCTCAGTTCGGACTCGTGCCTTTTGCTTAAATGGTGTAAATCCGTTCAGTAGTTCCTGAGAAAATTAGAGTTAAAAGTACATATATATCTATGGCCGCAGAGGATCCGCGGATCCTCCCCCCACCCTCCCCGAACCCTCCCGAGCACGAGCTGAATGCTAATTGGCTGCCAACACTCTGAATCAGGAAGTGTTGGCAGCCATCTTGTGCCTCGGTAGAACCGAGGCACAACAAACCACAAAGACGCACAACGCGACAAGGGGGCAGGGTAAAAACACCCTGAGCCCCTAGGCCTGCTCAGGGGGTCCCACAAGGACCCCCAAGGCCAAAAAAATATATATATATATATTTTTTAAATCGCGGGATGCGTGTAGGGTCCGCGCATCCCGTGAAATATAAAAAAAACGATATTTAGCCCAACGGGGGCAATGTTTTTATCATTATGGGGGGCCCAGAGGGGCCCCCCAGCCCCGGAGACCGCCACCCCCCCCGGGGCTTAACTGAATGTATGCGGGGGGCACATGGCCCCCCGCAGCCCCAGGGACCGTCACCTCCCGGGGCTTGTTTTAAAAATAAAAAATAAAAATACCAGTGTGGGGGGGCTGGAGCCCCCCCCACATGCCCCGGGGACCACCTCCCCCGGGGCTTAAAATTCAGTGGGAGGGGGGCCGCGCAGCCCCCCTCCTGGAGCCAAAGATGGCCCTGGGGACCGCCACCTCCCAGGGCCAGCTCCTGCAGTGTCCCGGGGTGCCCACCCCCGGGACACTGCTGTTTGCTATGGCAGGGTGGGAGCCTCGCGGCTTCCGCCCTGCCATAGCAAACTGCTTTGGTATTTGGAAGAGAGAGCAGGAAACCTGCTCTCTCTTCCAAATACCAAAGACGATTGCTTTTCCACACGGGGAGCAGCATGTTAGCTGCTCCCCATGTGGAAAAGCAATGCCGGCTCCCGCAGGACGCGCGGAGCCAGCGGGGCCGTGGGGGGATTGGGACCCTCCCCACGGTCCCCAACGTGAAGGCCAGGCCCCGGGGGATGGGGTCCTCGGGGCCAGTAGTGGCCGGGAGGGGGTCACGCGGCCCTCCTCCCAAACATAAATTAAAAAAAATAATTTTAAAAAACAGCCCCGGGGATGGGGTCCCCGTGGCCAAAATGGGCCAAAGGAGGGTGGCTACGCAGCCCGCCTCCATAAATAAAAAATTAAATAAAAAGGGCCATCCCCCGGGGAAAATTATGGCCTCGGGAGGGGGGCCACGCGGCCCCCTTCCCGATTTTTTTTTTTAAATAAAAAAAAAACAAATTGGGGGCAGGCCCTGGGGGATGGGGTCCCCAGGGCCAAAAAATAAGAAAAAGAAGGGGGGCTATACAGCCCCCTTCTTAAAAAGGAGAAATATTTAAAAAAACGGATCGGGAGGAGGCCACGCCCCCTCCTTTCATCACTCTGCAAACGCGCCCCCTGGCGTGTTTGCAGAGAGGGGACGACTTCCCCTTGAATACTGGGGGTCCCTGGGGGCCAACTAGCCCACCAGGAACCTCCAGTATGCGCCAGGGGGCTGCGTTGCAGAGAGGTGTAATGAGGCCACGTCCCTTTTTACACCTCTCTGCAAGGCAGCTCCCTGGCGCATACTGGAGGTACCTGGTGGGCTAGTTGGCCGCCAGAGGACCTCAGGATTCAAGGGGACTTAATCTCCCAACTTAAAACGTGCCACGGGGCGTGTTTGCACAGTGGTGAAGGTAGGGGGAAGGGCCCTCGTACAAAACCCTAGAAATTCCCCTGTTATAGTTAGTTCAGCTATGCAAATAATTAATCACACTCCCATTTACTCACCCATGCAGTTATACACACACAAGTTCACTTACTCATAAAAATAGTATCACATTCTTACGCTCTTATACAATCACTGATACAAGCACACACTCATCCATACAGCCACTCTCACAATCACACACTCTCACATATACCCACATATATACTCTTACACACATATATACTGCCTTTCACATATGTAGTTACTCTGAGATATACATTCAATCACTAACACACCCATACATACACTCACCCAACCATACAGTCCATCACAGATGCACTCTTAAAACCATGCACCCATAGAATCACCCACTCACACATGTATGCACAGAGTCACACACACCCCACCCACACAAACACTCAGGCACCCAAACAGATACTCAGACAACCAATCAATAACCCATAGAGACACTCATAGCTATTCACAAAACCATGCAGCCGCTTATACACCAACAGACAGACAGATACAAACATTCACACAGTTTAGTCATTAGTCTGCAGTAAGATACATTTAATGACTCACTTATACAGTCCGTCACGCACCTACTAAATCATCCATTCACACACTTATACACCCACTCATTCTTCCATAGGTTTTTCCCTATATATATATTAAACATATTTAAAATTTACAGAAACACACACTCACTGGATGACGTCATCAGTGATGTCATCAGTGATGTCATTTCAGATGTCATCAGTGATGTCATCAGTGATGTCACTGACCATGTCATGAGTGATGTAATATGTGACGTCATCAGCAGTGCATTGTGAGGGCGCGGGTTATAGTTAGCTGAACTAACTATAACAGGGGAATTTCTAGGGTTTTGTACGAGGGAAATGTCCAGCTAACTATAACGCCCCTGAAACCTATGGTTTTTTCAGTGAATATATATATATATCCATCAACACAGGTTCTCCGATTTGAGGACACTCACTCGGAAGGTAACACTTGTAAGTATGGGGCATAAAGCGGGATTCAGCAACGCAGTTTCATCAGACCTAATTGCTGTACGGCCCTATGCGTTTCAGACACCAGTCCTTTTTCGTGAGCCCAGCATGCAGGAAAGAGTGCAACAACAATGTAGATAGACCTACTTTTATTTTAAACTCCCGCCCTGATGGGCGTGTTTTCAGCCTCAGTGGGCGTGTTCCCAATTGCACCTTGGTATTAGTAGTCTCTACTTCCGTTCTGTTCAGCACACCAGAAATCCAGCCGCTGCAGATCCGTTATATACACGGCAGTGCATCCTCGCGGCCGGGACCAGCCGATAACAATCCATCAACACAGGTTCTCCCATTTGAGGATGCTCACTCGGAAGGTAACACTTGTAAGTATGGGGCATAAAGTGGGATTCAGCAACGAGTGAGTGGGTGTGTGACTTTGTAAGTAAATAAGTGGATGTGTAAGTAGCTGTATGGGTGAGTGTGTGGTCATGTGGCTGGCTGTATGGGTGAGTAACTGGTTGTATGTGTAGCTGTATGGGTGAGTGAATGGTTGTGTAAGTGGGTATACGAGTAAGGGAGTGGGTGAGTAAGTGGCTCTATGGAGGACTGAGTGGGTGTGTGAGTAACTGGTATAGGTCTGTGAATGGGTATGTCAGTGGTTTTAGGGTGTGTGAGTGGGCGTACAAGAGGTTTTATGGGGATGTGAGTAGGTTCTGTGGATTATGTCATCAGTAGTGGCATCAGTGATGTCATTTGAGATGTCCTCAGTGATGTCATCAGTGATGTCACAGACCATGTCATGAGTGATGTAGTATGTGACGTCATAAGCAGTGCGTAGCGGGGGCATAAGTTATAGTTAGCTTAGCTAACTATAACTGCTGAATTTCTCTGGGTTTGTATGAGTGAAATCTGACCCTAACTATAACGTCCCTGTAACCTTTGTTTTTTTTTCAGTTAATTTCTAAGGTTTTTTAAAATTGTATTTTGTACCTATAATGTCCCTGTAACATTTGTTTTTTTCACTGAATTTCTAAGGTTTTTGATATTTTATTTCCTCACCATAGCGGCCCTGTAACCTTTGTTTTAATCTGTGAATTTATAAGGTTTTTTAAATCCTAATTCCTAACTATAAAGTCCCTGTAACCTATGGTTTTTTTCATCGAATTTCTAAGGTTATTTAACTAGTAGTCACATTTGCAGAGTGGTGGAGAAAAGGGGGCTTGGCCTCTAACCAGCTCTCAGAAATCCCACTGTGTAGGACTTACAGGAGGTACCAGGAGGGCTTCTTTGCCACCAAGGTCCCGCAGCAGTAAAGTGTAAGTCATGCCCCAACTAGTAGTGCACCATGAGCTGCGTTTGCAGAGTGGTGGAGAATGTAAGCGTGGCCTCCGAAGACCTCTTAACAATACCGCTGTATGCTGCCCACACAGGTGCTGGCAGGGAATCCTGGGTTTGTTGTGACTTGGCGGGAGCAATTTAATTTTAAAGCTCCTGCCAAGCGAGAGCAAAAACTAGTTCTGGGCAGACGAGTTACTCCATAACAATGGTGACGGATATCCCATCTGCTGAAATATAAATCCCATTATCTCCTATGGGATTTATATTTCAGCGGACAGGATATCTGTCAATGTTGTGACTGGGTAACCTTTATTTATTTAAATTAGGCCCTAAGTCCGCTGCCAGCAGGCAGGAGCGTGAAAACTGCTCCCACTCACAGGGAGCTGACTTTTCATCTGTTTCCCTGCCTGCTGTGAAGAACAAATGAAAACATTTCTCCTACCTGCAGGGAGCAGCATTTGTAGGTGCTCCCTGCGGGCAGGAGCAATACCGGCTCCCACTGGAGGCAGGAGCCGGTTGTGGCCTCAGGGGCATTGGGGGACACCCATGGCCCTCAACAATGGTAAAGTGAGTGTCCTAGGTGGGATCCAGGGCACCCATTTTTTATTGACTGGGCCCCGGGGGATCAGGTCCCCGGGGTTGAAATCGTTCCAGGGAGGGGGCCATGTGATCCCCCACCCCCATTTATATTTGGCCAGGCTTCAGGGGACAGGGCCCCTGGAGCCAATGTTCACCCAGGGAGTTGGGCTGTGCGCCCACTCCCACTTCATAATGTGGCCAGGACCTGGGCGATTGTGTCTTCAGGGCTGAAATCAATACGGGGAGGGAGGCCCGCAGCCCCATCCCCATTTGTAATTGTCCTGAATCCAGGAAATGGGGTCTCTAGGTCCAATATTAGCCCAGGGAGGGAGCTGTGTGCCCCCCTACCACTTCATAATGTGGCAGGGGCCCCAAGAGATGGGGTAGCCAGGGCCAAAGTCAGCACAGGGAGGAGCACCATGCGCCCACCCTCCCTAATTAATATTTGTAAAGGCCCTAGGGGATGGAGTCCCTGGGGCCAATATCGACATGGGAAGGGGGGCTGTGTGCTTCCCTCCTCTTTATTTATGTGGCCAAGTCATGGGATCCTTATGGATGAAATCGGCCCAGGAGGGGGGCTGTGAACCCCCATCCCAGGTTGGCTGCCTTTAGGGGGTTGGCCACAGGGACTGACCACAGGGCAGCCCCTTTGGTCAACCCCCACCACACACGGCCGAAGCGAATGTGTGGTGTCAGGTTGGCTGCTTTTGGGGGGTTGGCCCGGCCGCCCTGTGGCTGGCTGCATTTGGATTAACTTACTGTAACTAAATATCACTTTAATTTTTTTTTTAAAACATAGAAATTCACTGAGCAGAACAAAGCTTACAGGGACTATATAGTTAGGAAATAGAATTTAAAAAACCTTAGAAATTCATTAAAAAACCAAAGGTTGCAAGATCATTATAGTTAGTTTCAAATTTTGCACACACAAAACCATAGAAATTTAGCAGTTATAGTAACTAGAACTCATGCCCTAAGGTAACTACATCTCGCACCCTCGCTATGCACTGCTAATAACCCCACGTATTACATCACTCACAGCCACGGCCCGTATAGGGCGTGCTACCGGGGCGGTGACGTGGGCGGGGAAGGTCAGGGTGGGGGTATGTAAAATGCGGCATACGGCCGATTTCAGGTAAGTCACGAAAAAAATGAATAAAACAAATTTTGTTGCGCGCGCTGCATCGCATTTGGCAATGCAGGGCGCGCAACGAAATTCTTTTTTTTTCCGTTACTTACCTGAAATTGGCCGTATGCCGCATTTTACATCCCCCCACACTGCCCCTCCCCCGCCCCACGTCACCGCCCCGGTAGCACGCCCAATACGGGCCGTGGCTGATCACTCATGATATCTCCTATGAAAACGTTGATAATAGTGCAACATTTGCTGTACAATTATTCAAGAGAAAACTCATATACTCTTGGTCTAAACTGGAGAAATAAAATAGGCATATACCACCTTTGTAAAATAATTCAAGAAAAAAGCCTCATATCACTGTTAATGTTGAGTGTTTGTTTGTTTGATGTAATATTTTGGGAAATGCTACTTCTGTTAGGCGCAGAAGCACAGTCCTAACATCACAAGAACAAGTGTGCTATATCAAAATGCGAAAATATTTTTTACACATTTTGTAACTGCTATTAAATGGGTTAGTGGAAGATACGTTTTAGAGAGGGAAGTTGTCAGGTGTACAATGAGAACAGAGGGATCTCAAGCTGTGATGTAGCCTGCCAAACCTTTTGCATTTTGTCTTATGTATTCATTTGGCACAGAGCTAAGATAACAAATTTAAAAAATGGATATTTAGCTCATTATTATTCATGGGAAAGGATTTCCAGTAGGAATCCTTACATTTGTCTGCAAATGCAGCAATGGAAGCCTGAAAGGGACAGCAGGCCTTCATCTCTGAATTTGATAGCAGTTCATGTCTTCAAATAGACATGGTCTGTAATTGAAAGCTGGCATTGGCAAAACCTATCGCACTTGCTTTACCTGTTTTTTGGTTGCTGCAATTGGCTTTACCAATGTCGATGCTTGTAAAATACACCAGATAATAATGCTTCCATACTTTATCGTGCAACATGGCAGCCATCTTGAACATATAAGGCCTAGACTTTCAAGGCGGCCTGTCACTGTGGCTGGCTATGTCAATGCCTGTGCATTTTAAAAGTATTCTGCTATGGCAAAAGTCAATAGTGTCAGCCAGCAGAGAATGAAAGAGGGTAAGAGGGAAAGGGACAGGGGAGAGAGAGAGGACTGGGGAAAGCAGACACCAAGAGACTCTGGAAAGTGCTGTGAGTCAACACCCAAGCATCACCAGTCCCGCCTTCTGTTGCCTGGTGCACCACTCATGATTCAATTTCAGCACCCTTCTTTTCTAAGCAAGACAAATAGTTACTATTGGTCGTCTTGTCCTGGCGGGCACAGAGAGTGCAGCAAGAGAGCACACGAGGGGAGGGGGAGAGGCAGGGAGGTGGAGGCTGAGGTTGGGGAGGTTCGTGGAGCGAGGGAAAGAATACAAACCTGCTCTGAGTGCACACAGTGCAGAAGAAAGGGGCAGGACATGTACTCCTGTGGAGTGCTAAGGAAGAAACAAAACATGTAGGACAGTAAGAAAAATAGCTCTAAGAAAACAGGGTGCGAAGGATGCAACTTAAAAGGGAGATATAAGAAGAAATGATCCAGGGGTGGGACTGACAAGTAAGTGTATGGGAATTATTAGGAAGAAAATCCAATAAAGAATATGGAACTGATATTGACAAAACAGCCACCCAGTATGAGGAAGGGAATGACTCAAAGCCTCCTTCATGTGATATTGTATGCTGTACTGTCTGCGACAAACAGCTGAAACTATTTGTAGCACGACTGCAAACATTTACCACAATGTTAGGGGACAACAGTTGGAGGAGTCAGTAGTTTGGTGGACAGCTCCTATTTCCTCCACTACCAGCAGCTGTCATTTGCACAGCAGAAGCTGTATATCATGAACAGCGTTCACTACTGAACTGGAGACCTTCTGCTCTGCAGCCATTAAAGTTTGAAAAAAGGGTGACAGCATTATATTTCTCCCTTTTTTTGAGATTTGCAAAAAAATGCAATGTTCACTTTGTGAATCACAAAGATATCCCTTACATGCAATTTCGCTTTGCATAGTGCAAAATAAGTTTGATAATTTAAAAGTACAGCTAAATTGTGCACTCGTGAAAACCCATTTTGGACCAGTTGCAAAGTTATAATAGTTTCTTTAAAACAGCCCACCGCACACGACCAGTGAAAGGAACTTGTTACACTTTGTAATACAACCACAATGGTGCTAATTGTATTGGCCTTGAATTGACAAGGAGCCTATCATATAAAGTGAGCAGAGAAAATGCTAATTTAAGACTAATTATCTGATTTAAGGTTTAGCAGATTTCTGACCAGTGCTAAATTTGATCCGGGGCTTGAGGTGGGCCAACTAGCACACATTGTTTGGTACTGACACTTATTTGGCATTGATCAAGAGCAAGAGAGGAACCAACACACAAAGGCAAAAGAAGGAGGAAATGAAATATGGAAAAAAGTGACAAAGTGAGAAAGAAGGAATCTGCAAGAGTGAAATAAAGGGGCAGGGAGCGTATTGTCATGGGGGGTTCTGAGGAAAATGTTACGCCTCTTCACTTATTCTTTTACAAATCAAGTACTGTCAGTGGCCGATGTCACCTCTGCCTTATTAACAGGTTATTATCTCCTATGGCATTGTAATAAGGCAGATGGTCATATCTGTCACTTGGCCCTCATTACAAGTATAGGTGCAATGCGGCACACCCAATAAATAACGATACCACAGGGTACGTTATTTATTAGGTGTGATAAATAGCACCTATTACGAGTTTTTTGGAATAACATAGGGATTATGATGTTTAACACCAAAATCAGCACGGCACGGTAAATAACATACATATTTCTGATGATAATTTTTAGCAGGTTTGACCTGCTGAAATTTAGCCAATTTTGGGGTATTTAATGCATCCGATAATCATCAGATGTGGTAAATACCTGCAAACTCTTAATTCCAACCCATATGTAAATAGGGATTTATGCATGGGTCGGAATTAACTGACCCACTCTTAATCAAGTCGTTTGTGACAGACTAACCTGACCACCAAATTCTAAATCGGGACCAAAGTCTCTGCCACAGTTTTGGGCTGACTGGTGTCTTGAACAGTTGAATGGTTGGAGCAGAGCTATCACTTTTGCAGCAGTGAGCAGTTATTTGTCATTGGAAATTCAAAGGCAACAATTGGCTGGAAATGTAACAGCATTTGTTGACATTTGTTAAGCAAACAACAGAACACAACACAATACCATACACAAACCAACAGAACATCATAATTATAACAAACTGGGCACAACAATACAGTCACCACAGGAATGCAACACAACAATCAAGGTACAACACACCACTGCATTGTAATAATGCAGCATAAAAGCACAGCAACAAATAACAGAAAAAATCACCATAACAAATATGTACAAATATAGTTGTGCATTACCCAGGGCATCCCTAAATCGGAGTGAGCAAGACATCACCCTGGGAGGAAAGACAATTTGGTGTTTTCTGTGGGGGGGAGGCATTATGGTATTACAGCAGGAGGTGTGAGGAAGCTGGGAGGAGGGGGGGGGGTTGATGGGGAGCTAACAATTACGCTGAGGCACAGTAAGGGCTGATTACAAAGGGGCATATCAGCAACATCCGGCGATAATTATCGCTAAGCGCACTTAGCGCTAGGATAATTATCGCCGGCTAGCGTGGATTCTTATTGCTGAGATAGCGTGCTATTAGCAACGCTTATCTCAAAAGCGATAAAAATCCTCACGCTAACTGCCTAACGTGAGATTATCGCTGGAAACCCAGCGATAATCTCACACAATGTGGCGTTAGCTTGATGATAGGGACTCACAAACTTAGCCATGATATCCACTGTCCATAGGATATCATGGCTAAATCAGTCCTAAAGCAGGCATAAGGAAAGTAGCGATAACAGGGGTTATCGCTACTTTTCTTGCCGCTATGCTTCATAGCGTGGGGCTTGATGATAGGAGAAATGTCGCATAGCGACATTTCTCCTGTCATGTCAGGTCAGGAACGCCCACTTTGCATCTCATTAGAGATGCAAAGCTGGGCGTTAGGAATTCCTACGCTTACGCAAGATTTCACACGTTAGCGTGAGCTTGCTAATTAGGCGATAAAATTATCGCCGCTTTTCGGCCGAAAACGGCCGCAAAAGCGGAGATAATTCTATCGCCTCGCCTTGCTGATATGCCCCAAAGTCTTTAATGGGACCCGATTGAGACCAAGTGGGATGGTCGAGCTGCTGCTGTTTGCATGACATTAAGTCAGGCAGTTCCTTGCTGAATTCTGCAGAATATAGGCGCCCCGGGCCTGGGCCCAGCTCGCCCATGCCCGAGGACGGTCCTGGATACCACCTCCAGGAACCTGGCTTCATGATGTTACGGTAATGCCTCAGATCTTGGCAGGGAGTTATTTTGCGCACCATACAGCGCAGATGGTGAGTAGTGAGAAAAGCTGTAATGAGCTACAGATGGGCAAAGCAGGAAGCAGCTTTGACATGAGAATTGCAGTCTGGCCCATTAGCAACATGAGGAAGTGCGGTGAATCTGAAACTAACAAGAGGGAAAAAGACACACTGCTCTTAAGAGAAAAAGATAAAATGTTTCTTTGTTTATTGGCTGTCAAAGAAAAGTATCAGATCAGGATGCGCTTGAGGCAAAGGAACGCAAGGAATCAAAATGTGGTTTCACACGAATCATAGTTCATCCTTAAAGTACCCAGTTAACACCACTACCCATCACCTTACTTCATGCCGGTGCTTGGGTGATGGGCACTGGCACTTATTCTTCGGGGCAATTAGAGCTGCCTGGCAGAGTGATATCTATGTGGAAGCAAAATACCGCCTTAATGTACATTTATTGAAGCAGTAAAGTTATGTATGTCTGGCCTCGACTGGTGTGCTGTTAGTAGACTGACTAAATGTGTGCATCTTTTACTCATCACACTCGAAGAGGAGACGGGAGGTATTTTTCCTCATATCTGCACATTCGTTTTTAGATTTAATTTTAGTTTGTTGCACACATATATATATGTATATATATATGTGCCATAAAACAATGTAAAAGTGTGTATGTCATATTAATACCATGTGCTCGTTTTGAATAATTGATGCTGTTCGATTGTGTTTATTTTAATTAATCATCAATAAACTATTTACTATTATTTAACAAAAATACTTTAGAGACAATTACATTTTTTCATCTCGAGATTTAACCCCAGAAAAAAAGAGAAGAGAAAGGCAGAAAGGTCGCAATAAGAAGGAAGAGAAAAATAGGAAAACAATGACATTAAGAGAAAGCTCAACTAAAAAGAATCTGCAATAGTGAACTAAAGGGGAGAAAAGTGTAGGATGGTGGACCGAAGAGACTTTCATGATTCATAAATATACAAGGAGAAGTATTTACAAGAAAGCAAAACAACCCCTTTTGTTTGAATGTATTCGCCTACAAATACAAAACAAGCTGTGGCAAAGCCAACAGGTCTCGCCTTTTGGCTTTGCAATGCTTTTTGCTGAATCTGTTCTGCATTTAAACAGTGGTGTGCCGCGTGTGGAGGGGGGGGTACCTCACGGGCTGCCGCAAGTGAAGGGGAGAGGGTGAGAGCAGCAGACTTGGCGCATCCTCTGAGCAGTGCACGGCACCTCCTCTGAGCAGTGAGCGGCGACTGTGGAACACCCGCTTGCGACCGGGCCACCGAGGCCTGTGATCGACAACACAGCGGGGAGACCCACAGATAATGTAAAACCACAAGTACAGCGGGTGGGGGGGCGGGAAGACAAACAACATGGACAACGGAAGGGGGCATGAACATAGGAAATGCCGACAATCGGAGGGGCAGGAGAATGGTGAACACTGACAACGGGAGGGGGTGGAAACAAAGGGAATGCAGTCAACGGGAGGGGGCGGGAGCAAAGTAAAACAC
This sequence comes from Triturus cristatus, assembly GCF_964204655.1. Lineage (NCBI taxonomy): Eukaryota > Metazoa > Chordata > Amphibia > Caudata > Salamandridae > Triturus > Triturus cristatus. Next base: position 1,377,331,794 of record NC_140590.1, read on the forward strand.
AACAGGAAATTAAAAAACAAGCTGAGGCAAAAGAAAAAGTGGTGCGGGTAACAAAACATATGGCCCCAATCAAAAGGATCCATGCAGCAGGGGCAAATGCCAGGGCGGAAACAAAACAGCCACATGGCGGGACAAATTTACTCTGTCCACGAACCAAAACAATGGCATTTAGAAAGGCGGACTAAGTAACCAATCACAAGCGGTGGGCGTTTGGTGGGTGTCTTCTAACTTCCCAGAGATATTACAACATGCCCCGTAGAGCAGCGCATGCGTGCTGCCTCTAGGCTTGACCTAACAATTGCCTTGATGACTGTCCACCCAATCAATGGAACACTTTGAAAAACACGTGGAAGCTTACGGCTGGGAGGAAGGGACCCAACACCTGCACTCACGTGTGTGAGCAGCTTTCTAAGGCGCAGCTTTAAATCACAGCTGGGTGGAACAGCCTTGCACCTTTTCAAGATTAGCATTACCATTCTGGGCTTCATTCAGAATGTCCCGGTTATCAATCCGTGAATGGTACCACTAAGAGTTAACAAGATCAATGGCGCTACTAAGTGTGGTAGCTGGTAGATTACAAGTGGGTCCCTGAGTGTCTCACTAGAGTGTGCTATCTGTAATTCCGTTCCAGATTTCTCCCCTAATTATAGATCATTCCCTTATCAGCACATGTTTTATTATGGTATGCAACACTGCAGCACAGGTAGCTGGGTAAAGGTTAAGAGGTATGCATATTTATAGCAAGTTTTGTAGTTCTGATGGAGCAGGTAACATATATTTCCTACACTACTAAGCAAACAGAAGCAGATGGTAGATAAAAGTCAATGATTTTTGGACGGGCCTACATAGCTGTAATCGCCTCTGTTACATGATAGCTAACACATCAGTGCATTGAAAGATATGTGTGTGTGGGGGTGAAGTGTCCATGCCATCGGAAGTCTTCTGATGTGTTGAACTCTTTGAGGCTCCTTTGTTATTGCCTTTTAACGTGAGCTTTGTATGGCTTTGTTTTACCCCATTTACTGAACTAATATGTAGGAGAGAGAAAGTAGCAAGAATTGACCGTGGAGCACAACGATGAGTTATTTGGCGTGAACTGCAGTTGTGCGCACTGGTTTGAAGGGGGGGTGTTAGTGTGTTGTGTTAGGGGAAGGTGTAGTGATTGGTCTCGTGTAGCCATGAGACATACGGGTCTGTGGACTGGTTTCAAGAGGCTGCGCATGCCAGTGGTACACATTTTACCTTTACCTTTTAACTAATTGGATGTGATATGTTGTCAATAATTACTTGATGATAGGGGCTATGCTGAGCAACTCTGCATGTGCTATAAAATTTACATCTTGAGAGCATATTTTCCCAAGAATTCCATTTTCAGCTGTAGTCTCTGTCTGGCCGTCAAATTACTTTTACTGAGGGACTGGTCGAGCTGTCCTTTTAGGGGGGGGTGGGGGTTGGTGTCTGGTTAACAGGCACCTGTAGCCTACAGTGTTTAGAGTTCAGTGAGGGAGGGGGTTAGTGAAAAGAATCCCTGATTTTACCTCCTGTAATTACGTGATCCGGCCTTTCATTCAGGGGGGAGGTGGAGGGGCTTTTCATTTGTTGACAATTGGCACTTGACGCAATCTGTCATCGACTTGATATCTGGTCAGTTCGAGGCAGTGACTGAAGGGTTGTGACCTCCGGAGTTAAAAAATATCTCTGATACCCTTAGGACCAAGAAACCACTTGCTGAGCGAGTTTCTAGTATTAGTCTTCTGGGGTTTAAAGTGCCAACCGCGGTTCATCCGGAGCAGGACCCATTGTGCCCCACTTGCTACCAGCTGACGAAGTGATGTATAACATATGGGCCGCCAGAATAAAGAGCATTTCTTTGGCATGCACAATCCTGAGTAGTTTACCAGTGCATGTTTAAGTCTATTTAAAGACCCATGCACTCGGAGATCTTGTTTGTGAAAATGATCCCCTGCCTGCGAGTCAAACCATGCGTGCCATGCCACTTGCCAGGGGTTTTATTTTCAGATACATCTTTGCTCCCGTGTGCACAACATTTTGCATTATGAGACGCCGACGACCATGTTACGGACATCCGTGTCCTTCACGTTGCCTCAAGCGACGTGATGCTAGTGTGTTTGGCTCTTTAGAAATCCTGTGCTTTATGAAAGGACACATATGGCGCACATAAGTAAAGGACAAGCAGCTCAAGAGGTGTGGTGGGGCGGGCACAGGGAGACAAGGGGCAGTGGTGAAGGAGATACAAGGAGGCACTGCAGCTGCCGCTCTGCGCACCGCTGCTCACTCCCGCCAGCAAAACGCAGTGGGAGCGAACCTTTTCAAAAGAGGTGGGACATGCACCCACCTTTAGCCATTTGCAGGCTATGAATAAAAAATGACACACGCAAAAGCCAACCCAATGCGTGGGGGAAGTCAGACCCACAAAGAGTAGTTTAGAGTAGTTACAAGAAGCCTCGAAGAGCAGCGCATGTGCGCTGCACTAGGCTCGACCTAAAAAAGGGTTCTGCTTCATCGAGAGCCACTTTCACAAATCAAAAAGTGTCGCATTATATATTTTTATTTTCCCATTGCGCGTTTCGGCTGCACGCAGCCTTGATCACAGGAATTGGGAAATATTATGGCTTGCTCCACCAGGATACACGGCACCTCCCACGGGCCCCTATATATATATATATTCACTGAAAAAACCATGGGTTTCACACACGTTATAGTTAGGAATTAGCAATTAAAAAACCTTAGAAATTCAGTGAAAAAACCATAGGTTTCACACACGTTATAGTTAGGAATTAGCATTTAAAAAACCTTAGAAATTCAGTGAAAAAACCATAGGTTTCACACATGTTATAGTTAGCTGGACATTTTACTCGTAAAAAACCAATGAAATTCCCCCGTTATAGTTAGTTCAGCTAACTATAACTCGCGCGCCCGCAATGCACTGCTGATGACGTCACATATTACATCACTCATGACATGGTCAGTGACATCACTCATGACATCACTGATGACATCTCAAATGACATCACTGATGACCTCACTGATGACATCATCCAGTGAATGTGTGTTTTTCTGAAAATTAAATATGTTTTATATATGTATATCTCAAGGTCGATGGAAGAATAAATGGGTATATTACTGTCTAAATGGATGATTTCTTTTTGAAAAATTGATTGTGTAACTGACTGATTAAGTGTATCATAGTGAATACATGGCTTAGTGAGTAATGTTTAAATATATAAATATCTGTATCAGTCTCTCACTTTGTGTATAAGTGGCTGCATGGGTTGGAGAGTAGCTACATGGGTGTCTATATAGGTTATTAGTTGGTTTTTTGAGTATCAGTCTGAGTGTCTGCATGGTTCGGTGGGGGGTATTACGTAGTGCATAGGTGCATGAATGAGTGACTCACTGTTTGTATGTGTTGAAGACAGCATGTGTGCAGGACTGCATGGGTGGATGAGTGTGTGTATGGGTGTGTTAGTGAGTGAATGACTGTCTCAATAGTGTCTTTATGAGTAACTACATATGTTTAAAACTAGTATATGTGACTATTGGTTTATATATGTGAGTATATGTGAGAGTGAGAGATTGAAAGAGTTCCTGTATGAATAAGTATGTATTTCTATAAGTAATTGTTTAAAAGACTAAGTATGTGTAAGTTTCCGTAGAAGTAAGTGTGGTGGTGTGTGTATAACTGTATATGCAAGTAAATGTATGTTTGATTCTTTATTAGCATGAGTGACTATGTGTGTGAGTAGCTCTATGGATGAGTGGCATTGTGTAACAGGATGTATAGGTGTATGAGTACATATGATAAGTGAGTACATGTATGAGTGACTGTATTGGACTGTTGGTGAATGAGTGGATGTGTATGTGGATCTTAGAATTACTGAAGAGGTTGTTGTAACTGTTATTGGTATGTCCATTGTTTTGTAAATTTTAGTCTCTATTTTTGAATGTGTGTATCAAAGGTTTTATTAGGGGAAGAGGAGGTCTGCCACTCTATCACAAGGATGATGTCATCAGTGAGGTCATCAGTGATGTCATTTGAGATGTCATCAGTGATGTCATGAGTGATGTCACTGACCATGTCATGAGTGATGTAATATGTGACGTCATCAGCAGTGCATTGCGGGCGCGCGAGTTATAGTTAGCTGAACTAACTATAACGGGGGAATTTCATTGGTTTTTTACGAGTAAAATGTCCAGCTAACTATAACATGTGTGAAACCTATGGTTTTTTCACTGAATTTCTAAGGTTTTTTAAATGCTAATTCCTAACTATAACGTGTGTGAAACCTATGGTTTTTTCACTGAATTTCTAAGGTTTTTTAAATGCTAATTCCTAACTATAACGTGTGTGAAACCCATGGTTTTTTCAGTGAATTTGCAAGGTTTTTTAAATGCTAATTCCTAACTATAACGTGTGTGAAACCCATGGTTTTTTCAGTGAATTTGCAAGGTTTTTTAAATGCTAATTTTTTTTTTTTCTTCTATTTTTTCTAACATATTTTTATTTTAATTTTCTTACCTTTTATAAAGACTATGATTAAATTTTTAAAATTCTTTAATATGTTTTTTTTTATATATTTTTTAAAATAAACATGTAAAATTTATTTGCAGTACTTTTTTTCTATTTTTTTTTAAATTTTTTTAGTACGCGTACCGTAAGCTCACGGTAAGCGTACGGTTTACGCAACGTCCGTAATTTTCCTACGCTGCTTGCGTATAGTTACGCCATTTGCGTAGCCGCGCGTACTCCGCGTGGGACGCGTACGCGTGTACGCTACACGCGCACGTTACGCGGAAGTGCCGGGAGTGACTGTTAAGCGCATGCGCGCAAGCGCGTGTCTTTTTTACGCGCATGCGCACTTTTGCCGTAAGCGTACCGTAAGCGCACCGTAAGCGTACGGTAGGTCATGTGATCATGAAACACAACTTTTGATTGGTTGAAACTACTTTCAGTTCTAGAACTCTCCTACACCACACCCATTCCCCTCATTTCTGCTTGTGATCCCTTGGGAGAAGGAGCTGGTTTGTCTTTGGGATACGATGGCAGAACAGCAGAGCTCTTATGAGAGTGAGGCTAGCACTAGCAGCACTGTCTTGAGGCAGAGATCGAGGAAACAAAAGCCCTCTTATGTATGGGATTATTTTACTTTTCCTGAAGGCCAGCAAAAGGTAAATGCACCCTTAGTGACTTGTAAGCTGTGTAAGCGTGTACTTTCTAGAGGTAATCCTAACAGGAAGTATTCCTTTGGGAATCACACCATGAAGAGACACCTCCAAGATGTACACAGAAGGACACATGGTCATCTTTTTGGAGGTAACTCTTCAGAAAGACAAGCCAGTACATCCACAGCAGCTCAGCCTGGACCATCATCTGCAGGGCTGACTCCTTCTTCTGCAGGTCAGGTGAGCCCTTCATCTGTGGGGGGAGAATCTCCTTTTGCTGGCCCTCTGGAAATTAACCCTCGGTTTGCGAGGGTTGAAGTACGGTGCGCCACTTGTCACGATCTAATTACTTATAGGGAGACCAGTGTTTCCCTAGTGAACAGTAAAATAGATCAGCACACTTGTCGTACCGTCTAATATTCCCAATCTTTCTTTCCTCTGTCCCTGCATGAACACAACGGCTCTTTTAAGAGCCAACCTTACCTTTCATCTATTTTTTATATATGTTTTTAAAAACTTTTTTTTTTTTTTACCGTACGCGTACGGTACGCGTAATTTTTTTTTTTTTTTTTTAAAAACACTAAAAATCAATTATCACATTACAAGGTCCTTGAGAGACTACAATTATTATTATTGACTTACCATACTCACTCAAAAAAATATTTATTCATTTGTTTTTTTTAAAAATAGCTTTAAAAATGGTTCTAGTTTTCGAAAATTTTCTATATGAATCTGAAAAAAAAGAAAAACGTATTAATATTTTTAAAACATTTTATAATACAGTACACATATTTACATTTTTTTCCAAAAAATATTTTTGCCTTATTTTTGCTGTTTTCAGAATATATTGCATTTCACTATAAATTGTGAAAGCAATTGCATTCATCATTTTACAGCGGGCAAAAAAAAATAACAATCACAAAGATTGTAATAAAAAAGCCCAGAATCTCTTTTTACTTAAACTTAACATTATAGAAATGCATAATATTCTAAAAAAATATCATCTAATACCAATACTTATTTCTTTAAAATACCGTCTGATATGTTTGTTTCAGAAGTATAATCACAATATTATATCTCAAATAACTCCAAAATACATCTGATTTCATTTCCTTTAGACCAAATAGTAATTTTAAATTTTTTTTTGGAATAAATTTCCAACGGTAATCCAATAAAATTCTAAAGTTTAATTTGTCCAGATCTCACCGATTCTCTGTAACATTTTGGTTCACGAAAATTTTTTGAATAATTTATTAAGTCCACAATAGAATTGGTTACTTTTCCGCATGGCCAAATAGTAATTTTTTGAATCATTTTTGAAAAAATTTCCAATGGCAGTCCAATAACATTCCAAAATTTAAAATGTGCAGAAGTTACCGATAATCTCTAAATTATTGTTTTTTCAAAGTTTCATTAAAAATTTAAAAAGTCCACATTACAATTGGTTATCTTTCCATTAGGCCAAATGATAATTTAAAAAATCTTTTTTCTACAAAATTGTAATGGTAATCCAGTAAAATGGTAAAATTATTTTGTCGAGATCTTGCCAAATCTGTCTAAAATTTAGGTTTCAGGAAGATTAGATAGGAATTTGCTAAATCAAAAGGCAAACGTTGTTTGAAAATCAATTGGGAATCATTACACAGTGTCCAGCCTTTTTCACATTTAAGATAAACTGTGTAATGTCCAGAAGTAACAGTAGGTCCATCATGGAAAATTATTGCAACAGTTACAAAAGTTTTTCCTGAAATTGATAATTGCTGTCCTGTAAACTTCTTTATTAAAGTATCCAATTTTGAACCATCAGCTCTACATCGTTGCATCATTAAAATTACATACTGTCCGTATTCCTTTAAAATTAATGTTGAAAACATGTCAGAATTACACTCACTACATTTCATGCTATGATTAGCATCTTTAACTAATTTTGCAAAAGTGACTGTTTTACTCTCTGGCAATGTCAAATAAATAAATCTTTCATTATCAACAATAGAGCCACATATATTATAACAATTATCACAACTATGTTCCCATTTATAAGAGAGACCAAAAAAAATGTCAATGGGAACTCCTTCTTCTTCCACTACCTGAAGAAAATACATCAAAAATTCATGTGCATCTTGCTGTTCATTTTGAGAAAACTGTGTTCGTCCTGAACATACATCTAAAAGTTTTCTAATTTCAGTAGCACTTTCTATTTGAGTTTTATCTTTACTCAGCTTTTGAAAAAGGAGACTCAGCTCTGAACAGAATCTTTTTCCCTGATTTACTATTATCTGCTCTTGCAAACTTTTCAGATAAAATGCAACATTCAGCACTACATTTGCGTAGCAGTTGACACCAGAGCTATTTTCAAAATGACATCCTACAACCTGTTCTTCATTTTCCTTTTTCTTTTTGCTTGCAATTACATCACTCCTCTTTTTTTTCCTCTTCTCTACATCTTCATTACAGATATTCTCATTTTTTCTTTTACGAGAAACTACACGTTTCTCCAACACAGGATACTGACCTAAATGAGGAGCATAGCTTCTTCTTAATCTATTATACTCCTTTACACAGTTTGTATCAGCACTAACTTTTGAGTCATCAAAGTCTATCATGAATAAACCTGATAATGTTTTCACTCGTGACAAAGCTACATAAGCCATACCTTCTTTGAACACAGTTGAACCAATGTTCACAAATGCACAATCTACAGTCAATCCTTGAGACTTGTGAATAGTTACAGCATATGCTAGAGAAAACGGAAACTGCTTCCTACGTACATATAAGTCTTTCACAAGCATAAAACGTACTGTACAACGACAAATATCTTTAACTTCTTCTATCTGATCAAATTTTATTTTTAAACATTCAACTCCTTCTTTTTTCTGGTAATTAATAAAACCCACAACTCTTCCCATCGCTCCATTAACTAAACCTTTTTCAACATCCAAATTTCTCCTTAAAAATACTCTACAGTTCATGCAAACATATAGATTTTTTTCTAATCCAGCTGTTTTGGAGATGTTCTTCTCTAGTGAGTCCAATTTATTTTTCAGTTTGCCTGTTACTGTGACACTAATTCTTCCATCCTCAATTTTGTCCACTGCTTCCAATTTCCTGATCTCTTCCTTTTCCAATTTCAAAAGCTCCTCATTGAATATTGAGCATTCACGTAGAGTTGGCATTAAGCAGATGACACTTTTGTTTTCTGCAATGTTCTTGTATATCTTCTCTGCAACTATTTCTTCCTTTGGAAATAAATTATGTAGCAGCCGACTCTGTAATGTTTTTTTGCCAACTTCTGTGAGTAGTCCAATCCTGATATCTTTCAGAATACTTCCATATTCTTCATCGTTTGCTTGCCTCATATTAGTAGTAAGTTCCTTGTACTCAAAGAAGGACCAAATATTTGTATTTCCGATGCTTCCCAATGACTTCTTCGTGTCTTCATGTGTGACAGTATTAAACACTGGTTGTCCTTTAACTGGAGTAAGTTGCAAAAGATCTCCAAAAACTATGACGTGTTTTCCACCAAATAACATGTCATAGTCTGTCTTCAAAATTTGCTGCATTCTTAAATGCACAAAGGCAAGCATTAAGTTTGATACCATGCTCACCTCATCAATAATGAGAACTTGCATCTTCTTCAATACTCTTGAAACTTCCAAGGATGCTTCTCCAGTTAGCTTGTTGAATTGTATTTTGTTCTCATGCTCCACTGGTAACATTAGCAAACGATGTAAAGTGATTCCTTTTATGTTATATGCTGCTAACCCAGTTGGAGCAGTAACCACACAAGACAAAGTAGAATCCGTTTTTTGCTTTAGGTAGCTTCTGATGACTTTTATTAGGAAACTTTTTCCAGTTCCAGCTTGTCCGCTTACATACATCCTGATTGGATGAAATGATGTGCATGAGCACTCTTTTTTTTCATGTAGAAATCCGTGATCAATTTTGTTTTTGATCTCTTCATAAATTTGTTGCTGCTCTTGATTCAGTTGTCTTTCCAAATTTTCTAAGTCTATAAATTCTTCTTGAGCTTGATTCATAGCCGTTTCCACTTCATTCATGGCTATTGATGCTTCATTTTCAATGATTGGTTGTCCTAGGGGATCTTGACTGAGTGTTCCTGAACTTTGGCTGTCCTGAGAACTATCTCTAGCGATTTCTGCTGCAATTGTAGTTTCCTGATCAATTTCTTCATTTAACATTTGCAGATAAGTTGAGAATGTACTGCATTGTATGCTGTCTTTGCAAGCATTAAAAGAATCTTCATAGCTCTGGAATTCTCCCAGTAGTTCATCCTCTGTACGCCATGGTTTAAACAACTGTAAAAGAGCCAAGTAGTAAAATTCCTTCTTGTCAGTAGTGTCGCAACTCAGCTTCCGGTGATTTATCAAACTTCCTTTTGTTTGCTTCACCAAACATCCTTCTTCACCAACGACTTTATATTTTCCATTATTGATGTCTTCTGTGGCTTTCCGTGAATAAATGTAGTTCTGCAGCACTTCATAGAGACACATGTTCTCCAGATGTTGACTTCTCTTGGGATAATATGTGTCCAACATGTTTGTTTTCAAAATATCTGTACTTTCTGGGTCATTCTCGGCCAAATATTCAATTTCTCCTACAGATTTCAGTACCCGATTTCTCATTGCTGCAAGGCCTAAACTTGCCCAAATTATTCTTCTTGACTTCGAGTAGAGACTTGCAGAAGATAACCTATCTGAACATTCGTAGGATCCAATTTCTCGATGCGATAACATCTTCAAACTGAAACTGTACAGCTTCTTACTGACAGTCTTCTCGTGAGAAATCTCTTCCCACATTTCCTTCAATTCTGTTTTTTCTGATTTCGTAATGTAAGACGTTACATATCGAGCAACAGCAATGGAATTGTCAGCTACATACTGTATATCCATGTTAGCGTTCCACATGGATAAAATGACTGGGTTGTAGTCATTTATATTTTTTGATTCTTCTTTTCCTTTTAGGTTGTTGGTATTCTTAGGTGATTTTCTTGTGATAGTATGTCTCACAGCTGACATAAAACTGTTGACTCTTCCATTTGAAAGAACAGGTCTAGGAAATCCAAATCGACATTTAGTGTAGTATTTTTCTTTGCTCTTGTATTTCCGTCGACAGTATTTTCCACACCGATGACTTTGGAAACGTAAAACTTGCTCCTTTAACTTGTTCTCTTCTGTGCTTTTTGGTATAGCACATGTTGCATATTCTTCAATGTAAGATAACACTGCTTCATCAGCATCTGTTCCAAACTTTGGGGCATCCTTGATCCACAACAGCATATGAATATGAGGAGCACCTCTTGCCTGGTACTCTTTTCTCCAAAAGAAATCCACTACTTCTCCAAGGGGTGGATTTTTTTTATTGCAGATGAAGGACATCATAGCCTCAAATCTATGATTGAAATATCTGCAAACATTAACCGGATCCAATGAGCACAGTTCTCCTGCTGTCTTGTATTCGATGTTTTTAATGTTTGAATTGGCCTCTCGTAGAAAATCCAGTAAATCATCCCAAGCGTACTCGGCACAGCTTAGGGTAAGGAACCATGTTGGTGTTCCTAAATTCCGTAACATGCATTTTAGTTCACCATGGCGTCGGTACCAATATTCATTTGTCCCACGCTGACAAGCCATCAGATTGATCAGTTGTGTTTCCAAATGATCATCTCGGTGCTGCACTTTCTCCATAAAATCCTTAGCAGACACATTTTGTAAATGTACTCCACTTTTTAAAATGTGATTTACTGCATAAGACAGTGCAGACAAGTCGCTTTCAAATAAAAGATGGAACAAATAAGGAATACTTTGTCGAAATCTGGGATCTTCAGCATATAGTCTTGTAGTCCGATACTCAGAAGCTGGAATCTGTTCCGGACGTTCATCGTATCGTCCTCCTTTTCCTTTAGGAAACAGCTGGGGAAAACATCGAGCTTCCAAGCTCTCCTCCCATACACTCACGGGAGTTCCTTTTGCTTTCTTCATCTGAAAGAGATCAATATTGTCTCCCATAACTTCTTTCGAATGAAGAGGATGTATGCTAAAATGTTCATAAATTTCTTCTTCCTTTGACTTGTCCACTTTTTCAATTTGTCCAGTTGGTATTTCTGTGTCTTCTTGTAAATCTTCTTCTTCTTCTTCTTCTTCTTCTTCTTCTATATAAATTGATTCATACCATTTGTTATTTTTTTTCAAATACAAATTTGCTCTTTGTACTTTCCGCACATCTACCAGCTCCTGCCAAATCTTCTTATTCTTTGTAGGTACACCATTAACCAGAATAATTAATGGTTCAGTTTCCAAAGTATCCGCATCAATAGTTTCCATATTTTTTTTCAAATCCAAGGGCAAATACACCACTCTACCTTTTAAACCTCTCAGTAAATCTGAAGGAGGTAATTTACCAGTTTTGGGCTCCATACGTACTATGGTCTGGAACGGATGAACACATTGAATGAGTATAGACTCATATGTATTCAATTCAGAAAGTTCAGCTGGAATAGCATCCAATTCTAAATTATTATGTACAGCTCTGGTCGGCATTCTATTTTCCTCTAACTTGTTGTAACAGTATTTACAAATACGCTGATCTTCACCCAATTCAAAACAATTTTCTAGAAATATATATGTGGCAAAATCCTTCCACTTATAATTATCTTCATTTTCACTCTTTCTGTAGAGATCAACATTCCTAGTTTGTTTTCTATAATGAGTTCTGCGGCAACAAATACAAGTAAAATTTGGTCTTTCATTAGAGACTATTGCAAATTTTGTTATGTGATCATTAAATGTGTTACTTACAGAGGGTTCTACATTCTCTTCCACTTCTTCCTCATTTACTGTGTCCTTCTCTGCACTGTTTTGTTCAGGACCAAAGTAACAAAACTGAATTTCATCAACAACCTTCTCTACATCTGATACTGTTCCTCGGAACAGAGCCCTATTCAATTCATTTAACTTTATTGCTGGACTTTTGGCAAAATACAACCGTCTCACAAACTTTCTCATTTCAGTATGATGAACAGCCAGCATCCTAAAATGATGGAAAACACTATTGCACACTTTTCTAGATAGACAAGCCAGAGAATGACCCTGCAAACCAGTATTCTCTCTCACTCTGCATGGATCCAGACTTTGAAGCACCTTAATCTTCTGTTTTACACTTTTTTTACTATATTCTCTTAGAAACTCTCGAAATTTGTCAATAGATTCCTGACGCACAGTGCAAATACTACTACAATTCCAAGTGTACACTGGGGCTTTAGGACGTCTCCCCATTGCCTCATCTGCCATCACTTGTACCTCATCTCTTGGAACCATTATCTCCTTCTCCATTATGCAACCATTTGTTACTTCGTATGAACGACCTCTGGTGTCAACTGCATGCAGCAAACTATTACTTTGAAAATAGCTCTCTTCATTAAAAAAAGGTTCACTACTTGAACTATGCATCCACTTTCCTAAAAACACTTTACAAAAGTTTGTTCTGTTCACTACTCTTTTCCTTTTGCTATGTGATTTCAGTACATTAACCATTTTGTCTAATGTACGCATCCTATTCAAAATTAATATGAATAGTTTCCTTTTTAATTCTAATGCCTTTGCTGCAATGGCTTCAATTTCTTTTTTTCTCTTGTAATATTTTGCCTTTTGCTTATATTTCTTCACATCCTTTATCAAATTGGACATAACTCTTCTCTGAAACATTTTTCTACGTATCTCTTTAAACGCTGTTTTTCTATTTATGTAAATCTTTTCAGTTGCAGAAGGTATATTTGCATTAACTAAATTCTCAATTTTTTCCTGTTCTGTTCGTTTCGTAACATTCTTTCCAGTACAGACATTTTGTACATTTTTCCTTGTTTTGAATATATTTTTAAGAAATTGTTTTTTCTGCTTACCAGAAGATTTTTTCTTTTTCCCAACATGAGCATCTTCTACTAACTTTGGTCCTCCAGTTGTCTTCAAATATAGTTTTTTTTTTAGCGTTTTTTGAACTCTGGATTTTGTAGGCATCTTAAATTTTGTTCACTGCTCTTCAGCAATACCTGAAAAAAACTAAAAAAAAATTCCTTTATTGTATTTAAATATATTACTACATTTCTTTTCACAATAGTCACAAAACGAAATTTCTATGCCAATTTGAATGCACACTAACTGCTCTTTTTTTTGGGCAAGTGAAAATCACTTTTACAAACTGTCACATTATGAAACCACTTTTCATATTTTTTAAAAAGCCCATATCCAGACTGCAAGGGCAACCAGCCTTAGTGATGCTGAATGTATTTGCATTACAGACTGAAACCTGAAAACCCCACTCGCTTGTAAATACTGTGCATGATTATACATGGCAAGCACATGGGTGTGTGCTAAGAGTCTGCTTCTTCCCCCAAAAATTCGCTCCCCCTTTCCATCTAATGCAACTGTGAAATCACCAGAGCAATACGCAATAAATCTCTGCCTATAATTCCTCTCTGCACACAGAGTCATGTTTTCACATTAGTTCCAAAACGAAATTTCTTTGCCAATTTGAAAGCACACTTACTGCTCTTTTTTTTTCGGGGCAAGTGAAAATCACTTTTACAGACTGACACATTATGAAACCACTTTTTTTGATTTATTTAAATGCACATGTCCAAACTGTTTTTTCAGACCACCACCATGTGTATTGTCGGTGTCTGCCTACACTCCAGCAAGGGCAACCAGCCTTAGTGATGCTGAATGTATTTGCATTACAGACTGTAACCTGAAAACCCCACTCGCTTGTAAATACTGTGCATGATTATACATGGCAAGCACATGGGTGTGTGCTAAGAGTCTGCTTCTTCCCCCAAAAATTCGCTCCCCCTTTCCATCTAATGCAACTGTGAAATCACCAGAGCAATACGCAATAAATCTCTGCCTATAATTCCTCTCTGCACACAGAGTCATGTTTTCACATTAGTCCCAAAACGAAATTTCTTTGCCAATTTGAAAGCACACTTACTGCTCTTTTTTTTTTCGGGGCAAGTGAAAATCACTTTTACAGACTGACACATTATGAAACCACTTTTTTTGATTTATTTAAATGCACATGTCCAAACTGTTTTTTCAGACCACCACCATGTGTATTCTCGGTGACTGCCTACACTCCAGCAAGGGCAACCAGCCTTAGTGATGCTGAATGTATTTGCATTACAGACTGAAACCTGAAAACCCCACTCGCTTGTAAATACTGTGCATGATTATACATGGCAAGCACATGGGTGTGTGCTAAGAGTCTGCTTCTTCCCCCAAAAATTCGCTCCCCCTTTCCATCTAATGCAACTGTGAAATCACCAGAGCAATACGCAATAAATCTCTGCCTATAATTCCTCTCTGCACACAGAGTCATGTTTTCACATTAGTCCCAAAACGAAATTTCTTTGCCAATTTGAAAGCACACTTACTGCTCTTTTTTTTTTCGGGGCAAGTGAAAATCACTTTTACAGACTGACACATTATGAAACCACTTTTTTTGATTTATTTAAATGCACATGTCCAAACTGTTTTTTCAGACCACCACCATGTGTATTCTCGGTGACTGCCTACACTCCAGCAAGGGCAACCAGCCTTAGTGATGCTGAATGTATTTGCATTACAGACTGAAACCTGAAAACCCCACTCGCTTGTAAATACTGTGCATGATTATACATGGCAAGCACATGGGTGTGTGCTAAGAGTCTGCTTCTTCCCCCAAAAATTCGCTCCCCCTTTCCATCTAATGCAACTGTGAAATCACCAGAGCAATACGCAATAAATCTCTGCCTATAATTCCTCTCTGCACACAGAGTCATGTTTTCACATTAGTCCCAAAACGAAATTTCTTTGCCAATTTGAAAGCACACTTACTGCTCTTTTTTTTTTCGGGGCAAGTGAAAATCACTTTTACAGACTGACACATTATGAAACCACTTTTTTTGATTTATTTAAATGCACATGTCCAAACTGTTTTTTCAGACCACCACCATGTGTATTCTCGGTGACTGCCTACACTCCAGCAAGGGCAACCAGCCTTAGTGATGCTGAATGTATTTGCATTACAGACTGAAACCTGAAAACCCCACTCGCTTGTAAATACTGTGCATGATTATACATGGCAAGCACATGGGTGTGTGCTAAGAGTCTGCTTCTTCCCCCAAAAATTCGCTCCCCCTTTCCATCTAATGCAACTGTGAAATCACCAGAGCAATACGCAATAAATCTCTGCCTATAATTCCTCTCTGCACACAGAGTCATGTTTTCACATTAGTCCCAAAACGAAATTTCTTTGCCAATTTGAAAGCACACTTACTGCTCTTTTTTTTTTCGGGGCAAGTGAAAATCACTTTTACAGACTGACACATTATGAAACCACTTTTTTTGATTTATTTAAATGCACATGTCCAAACTGTTTTTTCAGACCACCACCATGTGTATTCTCGGTGACTGCCTACACTCCAGCAAGGGCAACCAGCCTTAGTGATGCTGAATGTATTTGCATTACTGAGTCCAACCTCAAACCCTTAAACTATTCTTTTTTTTTCCAGTACACCTTAATTTATTGTGAAAACATACTCCATATTATTTTACATGTTCCTCACATTTAAATTTCTCCCAAAACAGAAAATGATAAACGCAACTACAACAAAAACAATTTCCATTTCTATTATTCATTTCTTAAGTTACCACATACATCCCCTCTCAAACTGTAAACTCACCTTTAAAATTAGTTAGTTGTGAAAGAAATGTGACACTCAAACAGCAGATTATCAGAGCCAGGATCTCTGTTGTGTTCACCTCTCTCCTCTCAGCAGAACCAGATAATGGCAAACTTTCCCTCTATTTTTCCACACATATACATGTAAGTTTCAAATCTCAGTGCTTCCCCCTTTTTTTCAAATGTAATCACACATTTCTATTGGTTGAAAACCAACCCTTTTCCAAAAGTACCCTTCCCCCAACTTGACTTCTGCCTAGTACCCTTCCCCCAACTTGACTTCTGCCTGCTACCATAGCAACAGCTCATGGAACACTGCTGTGTTGAGTTAGGTCAGAAGTTCGCCAAACAATGTTTCAATTCCACAGAGCAAGAGTGCTTGACTTTTCAAACCTAACAGCAAATCCATAGTACTGTTCTTTGGTTACACATTTTTTTGTACCAATACAAAACATGCTTCTATTAATTTACACATACAGCCTAGTTTTTATTCTAGAATGGTATGAAACAGCCAATCAGTTCTTTTTGTTTTGAAAAAAATATGTATGCCTCCATTTCCAAACTGTCTTTCTTTTCATATTGCCATTCTACTGAAAGACACCTCCTGAGTGCATCCAGATCTCCTTTGAAGATGTTCACAGTGTGGATTGTAGGGCACAGCTATGTCTTCTGGAGTGAAAAGTTTGCAGAGAAAACAGATATGGTGAGAGACCTTGCTTTGCCAAATGTAGACATTAAATGGATTGGTCAGAGAGGGTTAAAGTGGCACCAATTGATGCCATTGGTGAAATCCTTCATGCAAATCCAACACCCTGACCTCATAATAGTGCACTGTGGTGGCAATGACCTAGGCACTTTGACTGGGGTAGGTCTGGAAATGCTTATGAAGGACACCTTTGCACAACTGTTTTCACTTTTCCCTAAAACTGCCTTTGTGTTTTCCAACATATGCCAAAGGCAAAAATGGAACTGGTCCAATCATTTCTGTCCACAGATTGACAAAGCAAGAAAGCACGTCAACAAATCTGTTTCTGCTTTCCTCCGTGACTATGGTATGGGTGCCATTTACCACAACAACTTGCGTTATGACATGCAAGACATTTATAGAGGAGATGGTGTGCACTTCAATGATGAAGGGAACAGAGTCTTCCTTTTGAACCTTAGACTCTGCATCGGTACTTACTTGTAGGTACCACTAAAAAAATGACTTCATAAACACAACAGCTCTTTTTAGAGCTCCCTAATATCTAAACTCTTAAATCTGCTTTTCATTTATTTATTTTTATTTTTTTTACCGTACGCTTACCGTAAGCTTACCGTACGCGTACCCCGTGATTTTTTTAAAAATCAATAAATGTTTTTTTTGTACTTTTCTGTCCTTCTTTGACCCCCTTACAAATGTTAGGGGGTCTGTAACTCTCCTCATTGCCCCCTTTTCTTGTTTTCACTCTTTTTTTTCAGAGTGAAATACACAAAATGGCGGCCGCCGCTTCCTGGTTTCGGCCGATTCGAATGTTTACTAAGATCTAAGAGCCAATCAGAATCGCGCTCGCGCACGCCACCGTACGCTTACGGTAAGCGTACGGTAAGCGTACCGTAAGCGGGCTCAGATATATATATTGATTTAAAGGCTATTTTCTCAGAATCTACTGAACAGATTTACACCAAACCTACAAAAGGCACTTCCTTGACCTAGGGACTACCTCTCTGCCAAATTTCGAGTAATTCTGTTCAGCCGTTCGGGCTGTAGCTCGTTCTAAAGGTCCTATGGAAAAATGCATGGGAAAAACGCGTTTTGGGACCCCCCTTTTATCTCAGCCCCCGCTTGACGGATCCCCCCGAGACTTTCAGGGTAGGAGCGGAGCGTAGCGCCCCACCTATTTTGAGAAATTCGCGAGGATTCATCGACCGGCGCCAAAGTTATTCAAAATAGAATGTTGCGGATTTCCTATGGAAAAGGGGTCCTAACTATAACTACCTACTGGCGACCGCCAGTAGGTAATATATATATATAACAATGGCCATTTAAAATATAAACTGGTAGTGCAATTGGGATGCTTCTGGATGGGGCTCAGTGGACTACATTGACTGATCATGGCAGATACAGCTACTAGGGTCGATGGGAGACCTGCGGTATTCCGAGTCTTGAGTTGGAACGTTAGAGGCCTGCTTGACAAGATTAAACGGGGGGCAGTCCTGCAGTATGCCAAGCGGGCGTCGGCGGATGTACTACTTTTGCAAGAAACACATCTCCTGGGTACTAAGGCTCCCTGTCTTCAGAGATACGGGTACCTGCAGGTCTTTCATTCTGGGTTCACCAGGGGTTCCCGTGGTGTGGCCATACTCATTCACAGGCGGGTCTGATATCCACACACGCGCTTATGGGCGGATACGCAAGGGCGGTATATTTTTGCTCAAGGAAAGATTGGGGTGGAAGTAGTGATTTTCGGAAGTGTCTATGCCCCACCCCCATTATCATGGACCCTGGCTGAAAAGATCATGACTGTATGGGCAGAGATGCCATTGGCAGCAGGTATAGTGGGCTGCGACTGGAATGATGTTATGGTGGTGTCACGGGATCGCTGTTCGGGGAGTGGTGTGCGAGACGACGATTGACCAACCAAACTACAGGCGTTGGCTGACGGTCTTAATTGGGTGGATGTATGGCGGCGGCTTAATGGGAATACACGGGCGTGTACCTACCTCTCTGCCGTTCATGGGTCATTTTCTCAGCTAGACCACATTTTCCTTTCAGGGGCCGCGGTGGCACGGGGGGTGGAGGTGGATATCCTCCCACGTGGGTTATCGGATCATTCCCCGGTCTCGCTTCGTATGCGCTCGAGGGGGTCAGTGGGCAATTTCGCTGGCGCCTTTCGGGTTGGCATCTTCAGCAGGAAGACTACTGTGCCCGCATGACGGAGGCTCTGGATCCTTACTGGGCTCGGAATGTGGGCTCAGTGTCGGGAGTTGATATCTTATGGGAGGCTTGGAAACCTACGCTGCGTGGAGTTGACATCTCACATAGTGCGGCGGCCCGCCGAGCGCGTGATGCGGGATTGGTCCAGGCGGAGGGCGAGATTAGGGAACTTGAGAGTAGAAGCCGAGGGGAGTCAGGTGGTACCACACGGCGTCAGTTGCAATATGCCCAGCAAACATACGCCTCGCTTTTGATGGACGAGGCGAGGCAGGCATGGTTAGCTACGAGGAGCCGGGTTTATCAGTGGGGGGACAAATTGGGGACAATGCTTTAGAGGCTGTGTCAGGGGCAGCATCAAGCACAGACCCTCCCGGGGATCACAGATAGAGAGGGGCGCGTGCTAACAGACCCTGGCGCCTTAGCGGAAAGCTTTGCAGCATATTAAGCGGAGTTGTACGAATCGCGGGAGACCATACCCGGGGGGTTTGTAGATCGGTTCCTCGATGATCTTCCCCCTAGAGCCCCTTCGGATGAGGCGCGTGCAGACTTGGACCGATCGCTGACGGTAGATGAGTTGGGGACGGCATTGGGGAGCTTGTCCCTAGGGAAGGCCCCGGGCCCGAACTGGTTCCCGAGTGAGTTCTTCAGAAAATACTTTATGCAACTGGGGCCCCATTATCATGCGGTGGTGGAGGATGCCTGTGAGTGGGGGGTTTTGCCGGCCGACTGGCGACATGCAGAGATCGTCGTATTCCACAAGCCGGGCCGCACTCCTGAACAACATGCCTCCTATCGGCCGATTTCCCTTCTTAATGTGGAGGCGAAGATTCTGGCCAAGGCCCTGGCCAACAGGCTCTTGCCATATATTCATACCCTGGTCCACCCGGACCAAGCCGGGTTTATGCCACATAGGGCAATGCATCACAACATCCGGCGTGCACATGTGGCGATTGCTGCAGTCCAGCGGCGAGAGGCTCGGTCAGCTCTCCTTTTGGCCGACATACATAGAGCTTTTGACTCTCTTAGTTGGCGCTATCTCTTTGCCTTGCTGCAACGTCTAAACCTGGGGCCACGCTTCTTATCCTATTTAACGCTTCTGTATGCGGATCTTACGGCCTCGGTTCGGGTGGCAGGGGCGACCTCGGCAAGATTCCCGGTGAACCGGGGGACACGACAGGGCTGTCCCTTGTCGCCTTACCTATTTGCCTTAGCCATGGAACCGCTGGCCTCCTGGGTTCGTATGGATGTGCAATACACAGGGTTTGAGTGGGAACATGGACTCTGGGATCGCATTGCCCTATATGCCGATGACGTGTTGTTTCGGATCTGGATAAAACGGGACTGCGGCTGCTCCGCATGATGCAGGTCTTTGGGGAGACGTCGGGACTATACATGAACCGGAGGAAATCCACCCTTTGGGTACTGGGCGGTCGGGACGTACAGGGTAAGCGGACGGCGTCATTACTGGTGTCGGCCGTGGGGCTGCAATATCTGGGGGTCTTCCTGACCGACGTGCCGACGATCGCCTGGTAAGCGCAATGTGGTGCCGGTATGGGAGAAAGTATGTCGAAATGTTAAGCTCTAGGCGCGTATGCCTCTCACTATCTGTGGCCGCTCTGCCATCTTTAAGATGGTGGCACTGCCTCGACTTCTTTACCAGCTCCAACACCACCCATATGCGATTCCTCCCAGTTTGTTTCGGAAGGTTAATGCGGTGCTGAGCCAATTTCTGTGGGAAGGGGGTCTGGCCAGGGTATCGCTGCGGGTTTGCTTTCTGTCGGTATATGATGGGGGACTGGCTACCTCTGATATCTTATCCTATTATTACGCCTCCCATTTATTGGTCCTAAACGAATGGTGGTATGGAGATAGGGGGGACCCGGCGTATGCGGTGGAGAGGCGTCTCATGGACCCACATACGGTACATACCCTACTTTACGCGACTGCATTGCGAGAGGCACTGCCACCGGTCACTCGGGTGGTGTTTCAGGTGTGGCGCCGGGCTTTACGTCATATTGGGTGGTGGGGTAGGCTTACCCGAGAAACCCCGCTGTGGTAGAACGGGCTGCTCCCTCAGTTGGCGGTCCTCTCTGGATTCAGGGGTTGGGACAGAATTGGTATCTCCACGTTGGGATCGGTGGTTAAGGGCTGTGTGATGAAATCCTTTGGGGACTTACAGCATGAGTATACCTCCAGCTGTGCCACGCCCTCGCCCCTAGACTGGAAGGTATGCAATCCATCCCTGAATTCAGTCCCCTTGAGGCTAAGGTGTTTATGGGGGATCTCCAAGAAAAGAGTCTCTAAAATCTATCAGGCTATGGTGATTCATAGTGCTCCGTCCCTGCAGGGTCTGCGTGAGCGGTGGAAGACGGATGTGGGGCCGCTGGACGAGACGGATTGGAGGGAGGCGCTGTCCTCCCCCCGTGAGGCTAGTATAGCGATCCGACTGCGTCTCGTTCAATTTCGGTATCTACACAGGACTTATTACACACAGCAGCGGCTGTGGCGGGCAGATCTTATAGCCTCCCCGGACTGCCTTAGGTGTGGGCGAGAGGTGGGGTCTTTGGTGCACACGGTCTGACCCTGCCCTGCAGTGCGCCGGTTTTGGGGGGGAGTGTTAGGGTGCCTATAGGAGGTATTGGGCTGGGATCTTCCACTAGACCCCAAATTGGTGTTGCTCCATATTATGGCCGATATTGGCGGTAATATCTATAAGCGTCACTTGCTGCTTCTGGGCCTAACGACAGCCAAGCGGGATCTCGCCCGGGCATGGAAGGCCCCGGCGGCTCCCTCTATTAATGTTTGGAAACGAGGTTTAGATTTCAATATGGGCCTGAAAATGCCGATCTTTAAAGCGCGTGAGTGTCCTCGGAAACACTTCAAGATCTGGAAGCGGTGGGCTGATTATAGGGGCATTTTCCTTGACCCGGTCCCTACGGATGGAGACTTGGGGCCTATTTGAGTGTCAAGTGTGGCGCTGAGTACTAATTGTATAGAGATGGTGCTGGTGGACTCTGGCGGTGGTGCGGTCGGGGGGGAGGGTGTTGGGTGTTGGGAAGCCAGGGGATTTTCTTGACAGATGATGTATGAATAGCTCTCCAATGTTCCTTGTGATGGTAAAAATATCAAGAGCTGTTGCTATTTACTATGTGGCAGATCCCCTGATTCTACAGGGGCCTGCACCCTTTGCCTTCTTGATTAATAAAAGTGTTGTTAAAAGAATATATAAACTGTTAATTCATATTTATAAAAGCAATTTGCCAGTACAGAATAGTACACTCAATCATTTATCTGATTCTGCCTTCCTGGGAGAATCCCAAATTCCCTTGACTTTTAACAGTGTGCCTACCATTTGAGCATACTGTTCCTCAAGTTTCCTAACATGATCCACTTTCGCTATCTTGCTTTTGAATATAAGAGGAATAGGGAATCCCACCTTTGGAGAATTAGCAACTTTTCAATTAATAACCTAATGAAATAGTGCTGTTGCTGTGTCAATCTAAGGTGACAATTGGAGGGAGGTATACCGAGTAACGCACCTTGCAAGTCAGGTTCAATTTGGATTTGTAGTTTTTCACCCAAGTAGGCCATAATTGTGTCCCAAAAATCAAATAGTTTGGGAAATAAAACCACCACATGCACACAATCCTCTCACGGATACCCACATCTGAAACATTTAGGAGACGAGGTTGGAAACATCTGTTGCAAATGATATGAGGTATAATCGATAGCCGACTTTGACTAAAAAGTCATACGCTTAAAGTTAGCTCCTCGCACGGCCTTGTGATCCATACGATTAAATCTGCCCCATCTCGCAAAGTCATATCTACCCTCAATGTATTGCAAAATTGAGGCAAATGCAGTAGGAGCAGTTGATTCGTGTAGATACAAGTATAATATTCGATACCACTTTCCTAGCTCTATCAGTTTATTTAAAAAAAGTGCTTTGCTGATATGTTTCTTAGCTGTGCTGGACATCTGTAAGTAGGACTGAAGATGTTCATGAATTTGAAGGTAGGAAAATGCAAAATCCAATGAAATATTAGCATTGTCCACCATTACCTGTTCCCAGGTTTTAATCTGTCTAGCTAATCAAAATTTGCCAAAAGTATAATAGCCGGCCTTCTCCTATTTCTTGATAGTGCCATATTGCAGGGTTAAGCCTACTAACCCACATTCTTTCAAAGGCATCAAGAAATGCATCAAAGGGAACTGGTATTCTTCTTGAAGTCGTGTAAAGTTTTTCACTATTGCTTGCGGAAACTGATATTGAGAGAGTTTAGGCAGCTTTGGGATTTTTAAAAAGGCAGATAGCTGAGCTTCAGATTTTTCAAGCATTTTATGTAAATAAAAACAGCTTGAAGAAGAGCTTCCTGTGACTGCATGATTTAGGCAATCAGGAAAAGTGGCTTGATAGCATTTCGCAGATAGGGAAAAGCCAGACTGCCATCATCAATAGATAGCTGAAGTGTAGAAAAGTTTACTGTGGGGTTTCTTCCCTTGCCATAGTAAGTATCAGAACAGTTGGTTTGACCTCTGTGAAGAAAGATTGCCTAACTGTGATCACAATATTTGAAATAACTAAAATAAACAGTGGAAGGATCAACATTTTGACTATCGCTACCAGGTGATGATAGACAACAATAAGTTTTGCCAAATAGTTAACATTGCACATGCTTTACTAAGCATGGCAGTATAGTTTAATTTGAACAAATATAGGAAATCGTGGGAAACAAAAACTGCACAAGTACCCTATAGGGCGAGTCGCTGAGAAGTTTTGTTGCATGTCTATGGGTAGAATTGAGGGTGGGCAGTGATATGAAAGCACCTCAGATTTAGCCTGGTTAATCTTATAACCTCCAATATCTGAAAATGATTGAATTTTGCAGAAGGTTTTATGGACATTACAGGTTGAAGATAAAGAATGATATTGTCGGCGAATAGTTTTGGTTTCAGGGCACCAAGGAGTGGTGGCCGAATCTCGGGTCTTGTCTGAGGGGCATCTCCAAAAGCTCAACAAAAAGAGCAAATAATACTTTTGACATTGGACAGTCCTGATGCATGCCTCCAGTGGAGCAAAGAAACCTATGGGGGCCCACCTGCAAATTTCACAGAGGGGGCCCCCCATGCCCTGGACCCAGTCAGGAGCTTTAAAGACAGGGACCTCACCGCCCGTGCACAGTGCAGGAGGGGGCACCCTGGAGGCCTGGGGCCCTCCGCACCATGGGGGCTATTATTACACTACTAGCTACACAACAAGGATTTAAGTGGCTTGTGGGAAAGGTGATGGTGTGACCATGTATTACATGGAATAAAGTACCCGTTGCCGTAGATGATAATGATATTGTAAGTCACCTTCGGCCTCGTTCCGCTATATGGTCATGGAACTCCTCATGGAGTTGCACTATCCTTATAATGTATGACAGGGGCTACTTCATCTCATAAAATACAGCCACCAGTTGAACTATGGCCTAATGCATGCTCCCCTACAATTTGCTTCTAAGGACACTACAGATAGTTCCACTAGTGATATTCTAGACAATGCATTCAATAAACAACGCATAGAGAAAATAGTGCAAATGTCTGTGATAGTCCACGCAGGCATGGGTAATTGCTGATTTGGGTAAAACATTTAAAATACTTGTAATTGAATTACCTTTTCAATTTACCTACTTGGAGTGAAATATATTACGTCCCCACACAACCAGTGCTTAATTTCAGCCAATGGTTTCTGGTGCTCATCACTGAATCTTAATTTGTTTCCTTTGCTCCGCACCGGCACTTACTTGTTAACACCACACTTAAGACAGTCTGTCACATGGTGGCGCTGCTCATCTAATTTAGAGATGAGCAGAACAACGGTTGTTTATAAATACAATATACATTAAAAATTAATAATATGTGCTGCCCTAGTCATTCCTTTAGCTTTGGGGACCTCGAATAATCCGAACTGTAGCACTTGCCGGCGAGAGAAATGGCTATTAGTTGTTTTGGCAGCTATGACAGGAGCGATGATTGGTGCAAGTTGCAATGGCCTCCTGGTCAGGGCCCTGGCACTTAATATTTTACAAATTAAGCACTGCACACAGCAACTCCCCTTGGGAGCAGAGGACTCCATGCCTGCATTAAACTATTTAAAGAAATGCTATCCCTGTCCCCTTACAGCAGACCATTAACAAAACAAGATCCCTGTGCAAGGCACAACTGTGCTTGTCATTGAGAGTAAAAGGCTGGTGTTGTAGGAGAGCTATTTGGGGGAGGGGTCTACTTCCTTAGCGCTCACCTACCACAATCACTCATGTTCAATCACCCCTCCACATCCTTCACCACTCATTCAACATTCCAGCTATATTTTGTCCCTCCATTGCCCCTAAGTAGAGTCCTGGTTATGTTTCTGCAGTTGCACACATCCTCTTCCTATGGGTGCCACCTAACTGGTTTTATATGGGCATGAGCTGCATTTTAATGTCCTGGCAGGTACAACAATTAGAAAAATCAGATTGGTATTGTTTCCCCTTATTCTTTCTTTCTTTCTTTAATCTTTATTTCGACTACAATGAGTCATAAAAGAAGACACAAATAACATGAGGTTACAATTAATACAATCAAAAGAAATATATCCATCATACACTTTATAGCCGGAAGATGAATACTAGTCAAGTTAGCAGACACGGTGCTACGTTTGATCAGGAAAATTCTTCCTCTTCTCCCATTTCAAGCTAGGAGAATTATTGTTCAGGCCCTGATTTTGTCCCGTTTAGATTATGGGAACGCACTCTATCTAGGTGCCCCTCAATCTACTTTAAACAGACTTCAGGTGATTCAAAACTGTGCTGCGCGCCACCTGACACAGATCCCTCGAAGACATTCAGCTAGGCCTGCGTTGATGTCCTTGCACTGGTTGCCCATCCGCGCCAGGATCCAGTTCAAAGCTATGTGCCTTGTACATAAAGCTTTCTGAAAACAGGGCCCCCAAATCTTGCATTCTTTGGCTGTTCCTTACCAACCTACCAGGACTCTACGGTCCAGTGACACATTTCGTATTGCGCCACCTAAAATTCGGAGAGCGAGATGGGGTGGCCGGTCCTTTACTCTAAACGCCTCCAACTTCTGGAATACTCTCCCACTCACGCTCCGTGGTGAACCCAACATTCTACTCTTCCGCAAACACCTTAACACTCACCTCTCTCTCTCAGCTTTCAAGTAACCCCTTTTTCTTCTACTCTCCGTTGTCCATAAGCGCTAGGAGGCCTCCGGGTAGCTATGCGCTATATAAATGTAATTTCATTCATTCATTCATAACACTAGAGCCAGTCACCCAGCATCACAGAAAGCTATGAAACTAGATGATCTCATAATTACAAAAACTTCCTTCTAGTTTTCCACATTGCGTCTAAAAATTTGCTAACAGCAAAAACGGTTAGTGGTGATAAATCCGTTTTAAGTATTCGAAAAGCCTCCAAATGTTTCCTAAAACCCCATTTTTTACATAGGGGAATAATCCACTTCCTTCTAGATTCTATATATAGAGGACAGAAGAAGATTACATGGAGATCATTTTCAGGCTGGTCAGTGCAAAGAGGACAATTAGCAGTAGTTGAAGGGTGCCATCTGTTCGTAAGAGCACGAATAGGGAGGGAGTTGTATCTCCATTGGAGATAAAGTTTTCTAAGGGTAGAAGGATAAATATCATTCAGCACCATCTCAAACTTATAATAATCTTTTATTGAGATAAAAGAACTTGTCATGGAACCCAAATTATCAGAAGTCATCCAAACCGACCGGTTGCTTTCATAATACATTATTGCCAAAGCTTTACGCGATATGGTCTTGGATGCGAGTTCTGGAGAACTCCACAGAGAAGGGCAACCCAACCTATCAAACTCAGCCTTGATATATCTTATCCAAGGAAGGTTTTGTATGGTTTGAAACTTCAATAAATCCAAGAATTCTAATCTATAGGTGTTAAGTTCGGGGGTTGCCCATAGACGTCGCCAAAAGGTTAGGGGCTTTAAGGCTAATTCCTCCTTGATGGATCTAATTCCTAGGTCTAACCTAAGAGGAAGAAGAGGAGTACTGGAGGGTAAAGATGATAATTGTCGGAAACATTTATTTTCAATAGCCAAAAATGCTTGGAGGCAATTATTGCCCCACAATTCCGCTCCGTAAGTTACTGCCCCTCTGGCCTGTATCTTGTAAATTTCTAAGGGTGGACCAATAGGTTTTATATAGGAGTTTTTCCAAAGTTTAAGAATCCCCCCAATTTTCTGTGTTAATTTTAATTGGGATTTAGTTTGGTGTTGAGTCCATAGGAAGTTTTCATTTATAGTCACTCCCAGGTACTCAAACACCCGAACTCTCTCCAAACTAACACCGTCAATGGTTGGATTTGGGCGGGATTTTCTAGGTGGATTCAAAATCATAAACTTTGTTTTTGTTGTATTAATTTCCATGCCCCTATCCTGACAAAAAGAGACAAACCCATCCAGAACTCGCTGGATACCCATGGGGGACTTGGCGAGTAGCAAGGTGTCATCAGCAAACATAATCGCCGAAATCCCCACCCCAGCGAGCTTTGGCGCATCTCTATTAGGGACCAAACTTAGATAGGGGATAACTCCATTTACATATAAGCAAAAAAGGGTGGGGGCCAGGACACAGCCCTGCCGAACACCCCTATTGACAGGGAAGCTTGATGATAGATTTCCCTCTCTCCCACATCTAACCTTGGCGAAGTTATCGGTGTGGAGTCGGATTATAATATCAAGAAGGGGGGATGGAATTCCTAGTTCACGAAGAACAGCCCATAGCTTGGTACGTGGGACCAAGTCGAAGGCTGATCGAAGATCTACAAAAACAGTATATAGGGATCCGCCCTCAACCATGACAGTTTTCCAATAAAGCATATTAAACCTAAAGATCTGGTCAATGGTGGATACAGATTTCCTAAAGCCAGCTTGGTAATGGCTCAAAATCTCAAACTCATCAATCCAGTCCAATAGGCGATTAATAATCAGCCTAGCAAAAAGTTTTTGAGCAACATCAATAAGGCTGATAGGCCGATAATTAACTGGGAGAAGGGGCGATCCCTTCTTGTAGATTGGGACCACCTCAGCACCCAGCCAAGTAGAAGGTATCTTCATACCCCTAGCAATTCCATTAAATACAATTAAAAGATAGGGAGCCCAGACTCTTGGTTCATGTTTATAAAGGTCACCGGGCACCTTATCAAGACCAGGGGCCTTACCCGCAGGGAGTGCAAAAATGGCAGTCTGGACTTCAAGAAGAGTAAAACTAATTGGGTCAAGGACAGAATTGTCACTCAACAACAAATCAGATAAGGAGGGAACTGTGCTAAGGGATTGACTGTTATATAAAAGACTAAAATGCTCCTCCCAAACTTGGGGGGCAATATTCGGGCTAATTGCAGACTCAATATCAGTTGAACCAGTAGTCACGATCTTCCAGAATCTACAGGAGTCTCGATCCGCCAAAGCAGATGTTAGATCGGCCCAGTTCTGAGTGGCCCACTCAAGCTTAGCATGATGGATCAAATAACGATAAGTGCGTCGTTTAAAATTAATAAGATCTCGAGCATCATTTACCTTTAGTGCAGTCATTAATTCAGCTTTTGCCAGTCTACAAGCCCTGTTATACCATGAATGTTTCCTAGATTGATATTTCTTCAAGGAAGCTAGGGGATTCAAAATATTTCCTAAGCTTGCATAAAGTGCATCATTAAGTGCAGCAATATCCCTATTGGTATCTGGGACTAATTCAGACTCAACAAGGCCAGCCATTCGGTCCAAAGTTGAGCTAACATTTACGTAGACTCTAGAAATGTCCTCAGGCTTGCTAATCAGTTTGGACCATTTCACCCTCCGTCTATTGTTTGAGAGGGCAAGGGTGTCTGTTCTATCTGAGTGCAGCGGGGGTTCAGTCCAACCCAGACCTAATAGAGCGAAGTCCAAGATTAAAGGGTTGTGGTCACTTTCTCTCCTGGGAAGCACCACAAAATCCTGGACTCGGTTCCATTCTTTCCACTTGACAAAGATATAGTCGAGGTGGGCCTCTCTGCCTGATACGTTAAAGGTAGTTTTTGGAGGATTATCAGATTTGGATCGCCCATTACATGCTCTAATAGAGTGAGCCAACGATAGAGAGGTGATTTGAAGAGCCAATGGGGTCCAAGATTTTACAGTAGGGCCAGCCACCTGTGGAAATTCCCAAGAGTCATCCTCCTCTTGGTTTATGGCATCTAATAACCCCTCTAAGGGTTCAAAGTGGGAATTAAAATCCCCACCCACCACTAAAAGGATATCCTCTGGTAAATCCGACAATACCGTAAATAAGACATCCACAGCCCTCGATTCTGCCGATAAGCTAGTTATTAGTTCATAGTTTAAACAGGCAATGTAAGAAGAAAACACTTTAAGTGTGCTCTACAGCTGCCCTGGTGACCCCTGACTGACAAAGACAGAAAGGCCATATTCAAAGGAATAACAATGATTTCTTATAAAGTTCTATTTCAGAACTCAGAACCATATTGGGGCCTTTTTGCAGAATGTTAAATTGTGAACAGATGGCTATATTTGTCTGTTGCAATTAAAGGTAGCAACCTTACCTCTGCCCCAATATGTTCTGTGCATCCTCTTTCCCTCAGACAAGCAGTGCTCTAAGGAAGACGCTTTCTGTGAGGAGGAGTGGGAGGGGGAGGTGGGTATCTGTTCTTGTAAGGGGCCTGGCAGGCTCAGAGTGAAAGAGAAACAAAAGTTGTTATGAGTCAGCCCGTGTCAGCGCAGAGCAGCTCATAGCAGGCTGCAAACTGCATCTGCTTTACAGGAGACACATGCTGGACGAACACGCTGAGGGGGCCCCCTTCATATATTGAAGAGTGGGCCCCCCCCACAATGCAGCGGCTGTGGGTGTATCCGTTACGCCACTGTGCGCCTCTACGTATTGGGACAATTCCTGCTGCCTGGGAAGTTATCATGATTTTAGCCATCGCCATTCCGGTATAAATTACACAGCAGTCCTATAAGTTTAGAAGGGAATCCAAAGGGCAGAAGGATCATGAATAAGACCTCCCAGTGTACATGGTTGAACGACTTCTCGCATCAAGCATAATTATTGCTGCTTCCATATTATTGGCTGAATAGTAATTTATTGCCTGTACAAGAACGTTTGGGGCATATTCTCAAAGATCTATCGCCGAGTTATCGGCACTTTATCGTAGCCAAAGTCGCGATAAATTGATCGGCCCATTCACAACCTGGTGCTAACAGCACATATCACCAGTTTACCTGCGATAGAAGTCGCAAAAAGCATTACCACAGATGACCCCGGCAACTAACGCTAATGATTTGAAGAGTAGGCGTTCACGTGCAAAAAGCCGCGACAACACCACTCCACAACATTCTCAATGACCAGCCAGAGTGGCGATAAGATCACAAAACAAGCGATAAGGCGCATTAGCAGCAGGATTTTAACACCTGCTCTTACCTGGTGTAAAGTTGGATGACAACCGACACCAGACAAGGGAGCACAGCCCAGAGCCACACATGAAGGACAACAGATGCCCTGGAGCAACTGATCATGCAGCCCGTAGCCCCAATACAGCAACAACACCCACCACCACCACAGGACCCCCCCCAGGGCTCTACCCCTCCACCCCACTTGGACAAAATTATTGCACATCGACTCTACAAAATCATGAACCAAACAATTCGCCTGTAGTCGCACAATCACAGCACCTAACATACAGGTCAGAAAAAGGAGAATCATACAGTCAACTTAGAATATCCAAATAATCAGTTTATTACAGAATACACAAAAACAACAATTCTGAAGTGTCATGGCGGGCCTTCTCAGGACATTCTGTAAGTCACAGCCTGCAAGACAAAAACCTAGATAAGAAGGTCTGTCATGCGCTCATTAAAGTACAGAGAGAGTGCGAAAGAGAGATAGAGATAGAGATAAAGCGAGGGAGAGAGAAAGAGAAAGAGAGAGAGAGGGAGAGAGAGAGAGTTATAGAGAAAGAGAGAGAGGGAGAGGCAAAGAGAGGCAGAGAGAGAGAGAGAGGGAGAGAGAAAGAGAGAGAGAGAGGGAGAGATAAATAGAGAGAGGGAGAGAGAGAGGGAGAGAGAGTGCCGACACTGTGGACCCAGGCCTCACTGCTCACCTGCTTCCACCGGTGTGTCTCCAACCATGTGCTGGTATGCACTGCAGTCCCCCAGGTCACTTATCTGAAACAGTTTCCAGAGACATGAATGGCAGAGTCCAGACAGTTGCACACGCCATCATTGCTTGCTTGCCCATGCGCACACAGGATGCTGCACCCCAGCCCCTCCCGCTGCCCAGCGGTGATTGCCCACCCCTGTGCAACCAGGCCTCACTGCTCACCTTCCACCACCGGCGTGTCTCCAAGAGGGCCCACCATGTGCCAGTGGGAGCTCTAAGCCCGGGGCCCGTGACCACGGCACCCTCCACATCATGCAGCCCCACACCACAGGCCACCGGGTCACACACTTGATTCTGGGTCTTGATTTTGCTATGGCAGAGGCCAAATCAGTGTACACGGCATCATCGCAGGCTGCACACCCGCTCAGCTCTTGCGGTGCCCCAACCTCAGTGCACCGAAAGACACCGTCCCATGGCAGTGTGCCTGTGCCTGCTGCAGTGTATCCGGTGCCACCAAGTCTGTGAACAGCTAGCAATGGACCCTTTATGATTGAGTCTTGTGGTGCGGACGCCATCATGTCACCCCAGGCACTGGAAAATGTGAGGTGGCAGGGCCCTAGGCCCTCATGCATTAATGATAACCACACGGAGACACCCAGTTAGAGAGTGGAAATGGTGTCCAGCACGTGCGCCAGGCCCTTGCCATAGTAAGTATCAGAACAGTTGGTTTGACCTCTGTGAAGAAAGATTGCCTAACTGTGATCACAATATTTGAAATAACTAAAATAAACAGTGGAAGGAGTCAACATTTTGACTATCGCTACCAGGTGCTGATAGACAACAATAAGTTTTGCCAAATAGTTAACATTGCACATGCTTTACTAAGCATGGCAGTATAGTTTAATTTGAACAAATCTAGGAAATCGTGGGAAACAAAAATGCACAAGTACCCTATAGGGCGAGTCGCTGAGAAGTTTTGTTGCATGTCTATGGGTAGAATTGAGGGTGGGCAGTGATATGAAAGCACCTCAGATTTAGCCTGGTTAATCTTATGACCTCCAATATCTGAAAATGATTGAATTTTGCAGAAGGTTTTATGGACATTACAGGTTGAAGATAAAGAATGATATTGTCGGCGAATAGTTTTGGTTTCAGGGCACCAAGGAGTGGTGGCCGAATCTCAGGGTCTTGTCTGAGGGGCATCTCTAAAAGCTCAACAAAAAGAGCAAATAATACCTTTGACATTGGACAGTCCTGATGCATGCCTCCAGTGGAGTAAAGAAACCTAAGGGGGCCCACCTGCAAATTTCACAGAGGGGGGCCCCCCATGCCCTGGACCCAGTCAGGAGCTTTAAAGACAGGGACCTCACCGCCCGTGCACAGTGCAGGAGGGGGCACCCTGGAGGCCTGGGGCCCTCCGCACCATGGGGGCTATTATTACACAACTAGCTACACAACAAGGATTTAAGTGGCTTGTGGGAAAGGTGATGGTGTGACCATGTATTACATGGAATAAAGTACCCGTTGCCGTAGATGATAATGATATTGTAAGTCACCTTCGGCCTCGTTCCGCTATATGGTCATGGAACTCCTCATGGAGTTGCACTATTCTTATAATGTATGACAGGGGCTACTTAATCTCATAAAATACAGCCACCAGTTGAACTATGGCACACAGGATGCTGCACCCCAGCCCCTCCCGCTGCCCAGTGGTGATTGCCCACCCCTGTGCAACCAGGCCTCACTGCTCACCTTCCACCACCGGCGTGTCTCCAAGAGGGCCCACCACGTGCCGGTGGGAGCTCTAAACCCGGGGCCCGTGACCACGGCACCCTCCACATCATGCAGCCCCACACCACAGGCCACCAGGGCACACACTTGATTCTGGGTCTTGATTTTGCTATGGCAGAGGCCAAATCAGTGTACACGGCATCATCGCAGGCTGCACACCCGCTCAGCTCTTGCGGTGCCCCAACCTCAGTGCACCGAAAGACACCGTCCCATGGCAGTGTGCCTGTGCCTGCCGCAGTGTATCCGGTGCCACCAAGTCTGTGAACCACTAGCAATGGACCCTTTATGATTGAGTCTTGTGGTGCGGACGCCATCATGTCACCCCAGGCACTGGAAAATGTGAGGTGGCAGGGCCCTAGGCCCTCATGCATTAATGATAACCACACAGAGACACCCAGTTAGAGAGTGGAAATGGTGTCCAGCACGTGCACCAGGCCCTTTTTATTGGCAGGGTCACATGTCCTATGACGGCTGTGTTGGATGGGTGTGGTGTGGGTGTAAACCAGCCATGAGGGAGTGGCTGTGGCATGCTGACAACTATACCTGTGAGCAGCAGATCCCTACAGGGATGACCTGGGACATGTAGCGTTGTTGTCCCCCCCTGTGAGCGTAAGTGGCGTGGGCTGGCCTGGCGTATGCCAGTCCAGCGTAAGGTTGTGAACAATGACCCCGGGGCTCTTGGCGTGGTTCCGTCCTGGGCTGGACAAGGAAGTAACTAATGCGCGTGTCTCCGTTGTTGTGTCGGCGCCACCCGGTCCACAATCGGCAATGAGTCATCCTGTGACTCTACATTCAGCCATACTTCCACACTTGAAAGATCATAGACATGACACATCTGTGTGAACATGAATGTTTAGTGCACATTCAGTGGAGTTCTGAAGCTGGAGCAGTACAGGGCCATGCAAACCCCACTTTACATTGTTGGCCCGTGGAGGGCCAGCCAGAGTCTTTCAGGGAATGACAGGTACATCAGAAGAGGAGGAATTCAGTCCGCAGTCTGGTAGCTGTGTCATTAGTGACCAAACAGAATATGGCAGTCCATGTCGAGGTCCAAGGTGAGTGTCGCAGAGTGCATCGGGGAACAGTGGAAGGTGATGATGCAGAGGGCAGAACCAAGCAGAAACAGGCCATATGGCGAAGATGAATGCTACTGCATTCTTCTGACCATGGAGGCAGATTCATCCCCATCTTCATCCTCTGCTGTTGCATGTGCCTCATATGTAGGTGGTGGTGTCCTATCTCCAGCACTGTGTGGCACTGACACCTCAGGGGCCGGAGGTGGAATGTCTGCCGCACTGTGTGGCACTGACACATCAGGGGCCGGAGATGTGGATGGAATGGTAGCAGCAGCATGCATCAGTGCCAGGCCTTGTGGCAGCAATGCCATGAGGATGGTCTTTAAGGCATTGAGGGACCCAGCTACCTCTCGCTGGTGTGCAGCGTGGCAGCCGCTCTTTCCACTATGTTC
Organism: Triturus cristatus; assembly: GCF_964204655.1. Taxonomy (NCBI): domain Eukaryota; kingdom Metazoa; phylum Chordata; class Amphibia; order Caudata; family Salamandridae; genus Triturus; species Triturus cristatus. The sequence goes on from NC_140590.1 coordinate 1,377,366,065, forward strand.
TTCTTGAACCTCCGCATGTGTCCCAGGTCCTGGGCAACATCGCTGGAGCCACTCTGACTAGACAGTCGTTCTTGTCTCAGAGTCATGACTCTGGCGATGTCAGCCATGGTTCATTGGAGAGCATGAAGCGGACTGTGGGTGTCTGTTAGGGACTGTGAGTGGTCCCTGATGGGACTTAGACACCCACGTATGGCGTCCAGTTTGGCTGCCATGCTGTCGAACCCCACCTGCACCTGTTCAGCCAGCTTCTCCTGGCAACCCAACACATGGCTTTGGAAGGCCATGTGTTCGTCGTTGGTGTCCTGGGAGGCAGCCGTGGTGGTGGGTGCTGCCTGCTGTGTGTCCTGTGCAGGAGTGGGTTCTCCTCATAGCAGATGGGCTGCCCTGCTCCTGGAAGTGGGCTGCGGAGGCTCTCCACGAGCTCTTGGAGGGCGTCGGAGTCGAAGGTGTGGTGGTCCTCTTCGTCATCAGAGAAGAGAGGTTCGGCCTGCTCTGCAGGAGTTGTTGGATTTCCCCCTGCAATGTGAAGTGGAGATGCAGTTTAACATTGTGTTTACATGTATGTTGATGCATTGTACATGTTTGCATTCAGACTGCATAACAGTGTACTTTGTGACTGTTTGGGGGGAGCTGCCTATTTGATGCGGGACAGTGGACATTTCGCCAACATCATGGATGTGTGTTTGTACTTGTACGTTGTCAACTCACATTTCCTTGCAATGCCATATGTGATTGGCCAGTTTCTGCACACAAGCGCAGTAGTTGTGTCCTCTGTTCTGTTGTGGACGTGTTGCGGTTTGTGCCACATAGTTGTCAATGTTGATGTGCTCTGCAGGTAATGTGTGTCTGACGCATTTTGGGGGAGTCGCTCCTGCAGCTCTGATTTAGCTGCCCCTTATCCCTTACATGTGGTGTGCCTCTGACTTCTGTGCTTATTCACTGCTGAGATGTTGCATACTTCGGTGCATTGGTCTCTTGGTGGGAGTTGGGGTCTTGGGCATGGTTTGTCCACAGATGTGCTATGCTTACTTGTGCATGTGTGCCATTGTGCCTATCTCCCCCGTCCCCCCAGTCCCTGGTCGTTACTCACCCTGTTGCTGGTGTGTCAGGTCATGTTGGGCAGTGTCCGGGCCACCAACTCCTGCCACCGTCTCCCAACTTATGACAGTGGACACCATTTCCTCCCTCTCGTCCAGCTCCTTCTGTGACGCTGGATTCCCACCTCCAATCTGCATTGCTGCCTTCCGGCTGTTTGCGAGTTTCTGCTTGGTTTCACATCCTTCCAGCGCCTCTTGATCTATTCCATTGTCCTCTTCAGTACTCCAACTGCATTCACCTTGTTCACGATGGTCTGCCATATTCCATTTTTTGTTGCCAGTGACACAGTGGAGGTGACAAACAGTGGTTGATGGTGTTCTACCACCTCCGTTATCAGGATCCTGTTTTCATGCGGACTGAACCGCTTCTTCCTACTCTTCTTGTCCTTGCCCTCCCCTGACCCCGAGCTCCCAGGCTGGTCCTCCGGGGGGCTTGTGGGGTTCTGGTTGTCCTCTGTACTTGCTATGGCTACCTCCATTGTGCTTCGCTGTTGTTTGGCTTTTGTTTGTATTTTTGTTTCTACTTTTATAGTGCCTTTTCCCACATGATGCGTGGGAATTGCAGGCCTGTAGCTGGTTTTCGCTGATTTTTGTATCGCGATTGGTATCATCGCTACTTTTTTCATGTTCGTGTTTCGCATTTTTGAGGCGTCGTGTTGATTTTAACGTGTTCATTTGATGCGCTGTCGTGGGTCTATAGCATGATACCGCCGTGTTGGGTATACGACATTGACACGGAGTTATTTTCCCGTGATAGACTGCGATTTGAAGAGTTGCGTTAAGTTAATTTTGCAATGGTTATCACACGTTCTTGAGAATATCCCCCAAAGTATTTAATGACATAGATCTTCCCAGTAGAAGGACATTTTAGTCAGAGTGTACCACTGACGATGCTGCAGGGGCCAGCATTAATGTGTTGATTTTAGTGAAGAGTTTATAGTCGGAGTTCAAGAGACTTATAGGGCAGTCTGACCAGAGCTGTTTCAGAGGTTTATCTTTCTTAAGGGAACTGACGATAACTGCCTCAGTGAATTCCTTTGGGATTTTGCTCCCATCCAGAAATTCAGGGGCCGATTCACAGAACGAACTTAAGACAAAATCCTAAACTTACTACTTTTGGTATTCACAGAAGTTAGGATTTTGTCTTAAGTTTGTCTTAAGACAAACTTAAGACAGATTTAAGACAGTCTTAAGACAGACTTAAGACAAACTTAAGACAGACTTAAGACAGACTTAAGACAGACTTAAGACAAACTTAAGACAAAATCCTAACTTAAGTATGTCTTAAGTCTGTCTTAAGTCTGTCTTAAGACTGTCTTAAGTCTGTCTTAAGACTGTCTTAAGTCTGTCTTAAGTCTGTCTTAAGTCTGTCTTAAGTTTGTCTTAAGACAAACTTAAGACAAAATCCTAACTTCTGTGAATACCAAAAGTAGTAAGTTTAGGATTTTGTCTTAAGTTAGTTCTGTGAATCGGGCCCTCATTAAATAACATGACTAGAAAATTCACCAGTTGTGTGTCAAATGCTTTGTAGAATTCAGATGGTATGCCATCATTTCCGCATGCTTTGGCATTGTGAAGGAGTTTCATAGCTTCATTGATTTCGGACCATGAAATGGGAGCTCCTATTCTCTTTCGCAATTCGATCTACTAAAAAGGAGTTTAATTGGGGTCAAAAAGGCTTCAATCAGCCCTCTTGCGTTAGTAGAGATTTATCTAAAGACCATTGTGGGCTTTCCTTCAGAGGGCTGTTCATTTTAAACTCTACATATGGAACTGAATGATCAGAAAATGGGTTCGTGAGAATGCCTAAACCTGCTCTTCTCCAACTGTGTGATATTAAAAAGTAGTCAATCAATCACATAGCTTTATTTTGCCGATAGACTACGGGCATAAAAAGTATTCTATACAAACAAATTCATCAGTAATTAACACAGAATATTACATAATTAGATGACATCTGATTAGAAACAATTTAAAAATTGAGAAGATTACAATATAAAAACAATCATATTCTAAAAGTCATTAATTCATACAGACATGCACAGAATTTAGGCACAAAAGCCTCTTTGATTGCATCTAAGAGATCAAATTATGGAGATAATCTCCTCCCATTAAGGGCAGATTAATAAAACTAGGCCAAACAAATCATACCAAAGGCTCCGGGAATGACTTGAGGTAATATAGAGCTGGACGACATTGTCTAAAATTCAGTATACGCATAAGAGGGAGGATGTATCTGTTTCTTTTATAAATATATAATTTACAGAAAAATATAAAGTGCAGGTCATTCTGTGGCGATAGCATGTCACATGGACAAAATGGGAGTGCGTCACTCACATATGTTTTAGTTGGTTGACCTAGCATTAAGGGGATATCATTTATTCAAAATTTCAATAATATATATCTATGTTGGAGATTTGTAACAAATGTCAAATATGAAGATTTAAAGTTGTTTATACTAGGTGCTATGTGGTATTGTCTGACAGTACACAGATTAAAATTGGACTCAAATCTCTTCTCACCAAAATGGGCTAATAGGCGAACCTTTAGTTCCTTTTTTGTTATTGATATACATGAATTTGGGTGCCTCTATAGGTTCGGTAAGCCAACAGCCTGTAGGATAGTCTTAATATATTTTAGCCATTTTATTTTACCTACGCCATCTAAGTTCAGGCAGTCCTTTACAATGTCTCTAGTTAAGGCTAAGATTTCTTTTTGCCACAGAAGGATCGGTCCGATACGGATCTTATCTGTAATGTTAGGGACACTCAGCTCAAGATGACAAATATAGTTGGAACAAGATTGTGGTAGGGATACCAAGTTTTTCAAAAAGCCATCCTCTAAACACTGGATTTTAGAGATGTCAGATATACCCCAAACTGCTGCCCCGTAAGAGGCAACAAATACTGTTTTTGCACTATATATTTTTTTAAGAAACTCTAATGGTTTGGTTCCCAGTTTTTTTACAAATCTGAAAAGACCTCCAATATTTTTTTCTATTAGGTTTACTCTGCTGGCTACCATGTTTAGCCAATTATTTTTGCTAACAAACATAATCCCTCGGTAATTGGAAGAGTCCACAACCTCTAGTTTTAGGACTTCAATGTACATTCTAATTTCCTTCAGCTGTTTTTCCCACAAGAACAAAAGACTTTGTATGATCAAGTCAAGATTATTCATAAATTTTGCATACTCCTCTATGAGTCGCTGCAGTGCGTTGGGAGTACGTGCCAACAGCACCGCGTCGTCAGCATAGAGGAGTATCTGGACAGGAGTTTAATTAATAAGAAGAACATCTGTAGTGGACCCTAACAGGGCATATTGCACAGCGTTTGTATATAAGGAATATAAAAAAGGGGCGAGAATGCACCCTTGCCCCACTCCCTGGGTAATTCTAAACTGTCTAGTGCATTCACCATTTTTCCCAAATCGAAAACACGCTGAGGCCTCAGAGTTCATGTCTTGGATAAAATTAATTAGTTGGGTCTCAACACCCAAAGCCTCCATAATTATCCACAACTTAGAATGAATCACACAGTCGAATGCTGCCGACAAAACCATAAAAGCCGACGAGCTCCTGGACGACGCACCTGCGTGCCTGTGTGGGCATTGAGGCCCTTGACGGTTGCTTGGCGGCCCTCTCTTCCACCCCTAACTATTTTCTCTACTGAGGAGGGAAGTTATCCCGAAACCCGAGCCATGTCTCGGGTGATATTTTAAAACCCGGGACATGTATCGGGTCTAGAGATTATCAACAAGTACTTACTTGCACCCACTGGGGTGAGCCACTTAAGAACTTCATGCATCAGCTTCCCATGGGGCGACCCGGAGGAGGAGCTAGCGGTGTGCGCTCCATTGCGATTGTTTCTAAAAATGGCTCCCTCGAGCTTTGAGCTGACGAGCTCCTGGACGACGCACCTGCGTGCCTGTGTGGGCATTGAGGCCCTTGACGGTTGCTTGGCGGCCCTCTCTTCCACCCCTAACTATTTTCTCTACTGAGGAGGGAAGTTATCCCGAAACCCGAGCCATGTCTCGGGTGATATTTTAAAACCCGGGACATGTATCGGGTCTAGAGATTATCAACAAGTACTTACTTGCACCCACTGGGGTGAGCCACTTAAGAACTTCATGCATCAGCTTCCCATGGGGCGACCCGGAGGAGGAGCTAGCGGTGTGCGCTCCATTGCGATTGTTTCTAAAAATGGCTCCCTCGAGCTTTGAGCTGACGAGCTCCTGGACGACGCACCTGCGTGCCTGTGTGGGCATTGAGGCCCTTGACGGTTGCTTGGCGGCCCTCTCTTCCACCCCTAACTATTTTCTCTACTGAGGAGGGAAGTTATCCCGAAACCCGAGCCATGTCTCGGGTGATATTTTAAAACCCGGGACATGTATCGGGTCTAGAGATTATCAACAAGTACTTACTTGCACCCACTGGGGTGAGCCACTTAAGAACTTCATGCATCAGCTTCCCATGGGGCGACCCGGAGGAGGAGCTAGCGGTGTGCGCTCCATTGCGATTGTTTCTAAAAATGGCTCCCTCGAGCTTTGAGCTGACGAGCTCCTGGACGACGCACCTGCGTGCCTGTGTGGGCATTGAGGCCCTTGACGGTTGCTTGGCGGCCCTCTCTTCCACCCCTAACTATTTTCTCTACTGAGGAGGGAAGTTATCCCGAAACCCGAGCCATGTCTCGGGTGATATTTTAAAACCCGGGACATGTATCGGGTCTAGAGATTATCAACAAGTACTTACTTGCACCCACTGGGGTGAGCCACTTAAGAACTTCATGCATCAGCTTCCCATGGGGCGACCCGGAGGAGGAGCTAGCGGTGTGCGCTCCATTGCGATTGTTTCTAAAACCATAAAAGCCATTTATAAGTGGCCATGCTTTGCCGCAGTGTATTTTGCAATTATTAAATTCAAAATAAGGCCCTGGTCCACTGTTCCCTTTCCTTTCCTGAAGCCATATTGGCTGGAGATTATTATTCTCTTTTCCTCTGTCCATTCCTCCAGTCTATTTAAAAGAATCTGGCCCATCAGTTTAGCTGTGGAGTCCACTAGGGAGATGGGCCTATAATTTTTTGGAACTGCCTTATCACCTTTTTTATGAATGGGGATTATAACGATTTTTTTCAAGAAGCCGGAACGCTTTTTTGTACAATTATATTAAAAACATTTTTAAGCAGTGGGGCCCACAGGTCTTGGTTATTTAAAAAGAAGTCAATCGGGACCCCATCGGGTCCAGGGGCCTTCGATCTTTTAAACTGTCTAAGGGCGTGCATTATTTCTTCCAAGCTGAAGTGGAGATTATCTCCACCACTAGAGGATAACCTCAATGGCAATGGGTCGGTTGCCTCCTCCGAATTTCCCCAAAAACCTTCAAAGTGTGCTACCCAAGCCTCATCATCTACATGGGTATCTAAAGACATCATGTTTTCCTCTCTTGGAAAAGGAGCATTAATTAAAGACCAAAAATCCCAGCTATTATTTAGGACGGAGGCGTTATGTAACTTCGCCCACAGATCCTTTTTAGATAATTTGCATCTTGCTAACCTCGCTTTTTTGTAAGTCTGCCTTAGGAGCTTCACAAGATTCAAGTCTCTAGGCTTGGACTTCAAGGCCACATGAAGATTGTTGAGTGCTTTTGCACATTCATCTTCAAACCAAGTGACCTCCTTGCGTTTTCCACTGGGAATGGAACAGAGCAGATTATTTTTGATTTCCAGTAGGACCCGCTCAAAGGCCAGTGGAATGTCATTGTTTTTTTATATTTGGGTCTAGGTAAATTATAATCTCTGATGCCATTTTGGCTACAATGATCCTGATAAACTTCACCGTGTTCACTTTCTACCACATTTAGACAACCCCGTTTTTTCTCGCAATCATCGGTTTCAGAACTAAGTTCCCGCAAGATTTCAGACTTTGTTCTAGATGGATGTTACACGTGATTGCAGCATGGTCACTAAAAGCATTAAAATTGGTCTTGATATTGATAAAATGCATTCTGATAGATTCAGACACCAAAATATAATCAAAGGTTGAAAAATAGGAGCGAGTGGAATATGTGAAATCCAATTGGCCCATTCTAGTATCAGATGGATTTATTATCACTAGGCTATTACCTATTAATAACCTATTGAGGGTATTACCATAGTCGTTGTGACAGAAATGGGGAAAAGGCTCCCCATCGTCATTGGGCTGTCCACATGCTAGAGGATTGGCCCTATTACAGGTATGTGCATCGAAATCGCCCAACCAAAGGATGTCACATGGGACCAAAATCAGTGCTCTGTTACTTTCAAAGTTGTTATTGTAGAATCCTATTCCTACCTTTATAGAGCTCACAGAGGAGGATATGATAATACGGTGATGTATTTAGAAATGTTATTACCTTTAAGGTAAGTGTATTAGAAAGGAATGTTTCTAAACCACCTCCAGAGCGACCTGCAATTGAAGGTATAGCGGGGGTCTCTAATCAACGATACCCATTTAAGTGAATCTGATCACTTTCCCAGGTTTCCTGGAAACACAATATATCAAATTGGGTTATCAAGGGCAACCAATTAGCATTGCTCTTTTTTTGATTGAATACTGTTATGGTCCATAAAATGACATTTGCCTATTCCCTATCATGTCCCGAATAATCTGGGCCCTGTGCCAAGGGAGAGCTATCATTTTGGATACACAGTTTTACTAGTGATTTAAAAAGAGACAAGGGAACCTTAACCTTCCCATTAGGCAACACTTTTTGTGGCTCAGCAAGTCAATCACAGTCGGCCATGTCCCCCAGTACAGTGAATCTATTACTGAGGGGTACTAAAGAGCCTATATAAGGGAGGTGTGTGGTCGCAGGATGGTAAGGGTAATGGGTAGATTTCATCTTGGGGTATACAGTTGAGGATAGGTTGGTGGGTTTATAGAAAAAACACAACGGGAGGGCACACATTTCAGTGTCAAGGGAAGGAGTGGATAGCAATGATCTCAGCAAATCACCCACTAAATACTGGTTGTTAAAATTCATGACAATACAGTCCCTTCCTATAACCTTCGGCCCAACTCCTACCCAGTTTACTCTTCTAGTCATAATAAGGTATTGGTATAATTTAAATCTGCTGCCCAAAAGTTTAAAAAACCCAATGATGGACTTTATGCATTAGCTACTCCGTGGATTCTTCTTGCTCGGATCTTAATTCTGGTGTACTGGTTAACACTATAACATATAGGCACGCTGCTGGAGGGAGGTCTATTCTCACTCTTTGATTATATGGCTGCTCTTCTTGATAATTTACATTTCTTTTTTCAGAATCACCAATACCCCCCATACCCAAGGGCCCACTTTTTGCAGCTGATAGAATATCATTATCTCTCTCCCCTAATTGAGACTGCTCTAGAGTTAAGGTATGGTGTGTTTTCGATGGGTGCGAGACCACTGGGGGTAACCTCTGACCAGGGCAGTTCATGGGGTTAGTCTTTCTCAGTAGGGGGGGTAGCGTTAGAAATAGTGCCAGGGGATAGTTTTGGTGGTCTTAGATGTGAAGATACAGGGTCCTGGGACAAAGCAATGGGGGCGGTGGAATGGATCATGCCGGCAGGTAATAAAACAGGTTGATCTGAGCCAGGAATGTACACCCCCGCTCCCTCCCCACAATAGTACTTGACATGCTCTTACACAACAAAGACAACAACTCCTCAATTTTTGACAGCCTGGTGAGGAGCGGTTGCAAAAGGAGGGACATGGTTTGTTCCAGTTTCTTGTATAGTCCATCAGTCAGCAGAAGCGGAACCCTCAGGCCAGATGGTCAAAGATTATCTTCATTAGTAACTTGATCAATCCTTTTTGAGGGTTTCCCAGACTTTACTGTAGATGCCTTTTTCGCTCTTACCCCTTTCCTTTTACCCGGGGGTTCTATCAGTGGGCTACTTTCAATATGATTGTCCAAGGCAGGATCAGGGGTAGTAATGGTATTAGGCATTGTTTTATGGCTTAAAATAGTTAACAGGATCATGTCCCACGTAAATCAGGGGCAGATCTTACCTCCTTCAATGAAAGACGCCGTTCCGTTATCCCTATCTCTTTGGACAGCGTATCTGCCGCCCTCAGTAGAAAAGAGTTTAAGGTGTTGATGACTTCACCCCCTGATTCAATCGCCTTCGCTTTTCACGTTACCATCTCGCTGGTGAAGGGAACAAGATGGTTGAGTACCAAATGTTAGTGGGGTAGCCCAGCCCAGCCTCTTCCGGGCAATGATGGGCGTGGACAGGCCCACCCTTGGCATGGGCATTGCCCAGGCAAGTCCCGCACTGTGATGTGGTGATGCGCTTAAGAGCAGTGGGCGATGGGATTTGCAGTTCCCCAGCGGTGAGGCAACTCAGCTTCTTCCACTCCACGGGTCAGTACCTGGCAGCTACATGGCTACACGGGCCGCAATGAGGTGATATGCTTAAGAGTGGGATGAAAGAGCAGTGGGCGATGGGAATTGAAGATCCCCCAGCAGTGCGGCAACACAGCTTCCTCCTCTCCTCAGGTCAGTATCTGCCTACACGGCTAAAAAGTAGTCAATACGAGACGCCGAATTGAAACGCTTAGAGCAGCAAGTAAACTCCACTCCATAGGTTGGTCAGTTCTCCAAGGATCGATCAAAGCGAGATCCCGTCCAAGATTGGCCAGGACCCGTGCTGATTTCGGCTTGTTCTGATATTCATTTTGATGAGAGCAGTCACATCTAACCTCCTGGATGAGGTAAAAATCTCCCCCAATTAGTACTAGTCCCGTAAGTGGGGCTAAAATATTGTAGACCTCTTCTAATGGAGTTGTCTTATCTCCAATGGACCCCTAAAAGCTGACTAAATGCATGGCTTGCGGTCAGAGTATTTCAGTGACTAAGCCTATGCGTGCATGTGATTAAGGTGCAACAAAGGGGCTGTCTTCCCTTTAAACTTAATCAAGACAGATCTATATGAAATTCGAAAACGTTTGGTATTGTTTTTTATTTTTATTTATGTTTGGAGTTTGTCATTTCAGAAGCACATGAGAGTGTCTGCACAGAAAGCGACAAGCAAGATCATTGTATAGCGAAATACTTTCTCGCCAAACACATACATCCCCTTGAATGTTTGAATATTTACCAGAAAAGGGATTTGTATAAAGCTGGATCGCTAGTCCTGAGGAAGGGCAAATGACCCTTTATGGGTGGCAGTAGTGGCCGAAACATGTCGACATAGAAGCATTACAGGAGAGAAGAGGGGTCCTTATCATCCCCTGGAATACTTCTGTTTTTTAATTTTTAATCCTATCCAGGGAACCCATGAATATAGGTTTGGAACAGTATCTCTGAGTTAGTTTTACACCTACACAATCACTGTCCCTTTTGTATTTAGCTTACTGCGTGGATCCCAGCACATTTATGTTTGTATTGTCTTCCCCCTCCCTTTGCTCTATCCCAGGCATTTATCTGTGCAGGGATGTTGTAGCAGCCCTATGATGAAGCATGCCACTATTTAGTGGTGAGGGCATTTACAAAAAAAAATGTTTTCCAAGTGAAGGGTGATATCTTAGACACCTACCTCTTCCTTCTTTTCCACTTAGTGATGGTATTGTGTGCATGATAAGGAGGATGGAAAAGGATCAGTACCCCTCTCCCCAGCCAACAAACACTTTTAGAAATTGGCTGACAATTTGGTGCAATAGCAAATAGCAGTAGCAGGAGCTTTTCAGTCAGTTAGTGTGCACATATAACAACCCAGAAGTTGCTGCTCCCCCTTCCCCAGTATAGGTACTTATCTGGGGCTGAAAGGTTTTTGTGTGGGAATTGAAGCACCATAGAGCCATCTTTTGAGTCTCGGTTCGCTTTCTGCAGTTGTGACCACAGCTTCACCTCACCGCAGTGTCCTGCAGTTGGGAAATGCTGTCCGTCTTGTGATCTCCTAATTTCAATGGTCTAGTGGAGAACCTGCAGATGAATGCCTCATCCCTGGGACAAAGTGCAAGGAGAAGTGGTTCATAGTTTTCCCGCAATCTGGGCACCATCAGCGCACCGGAAACAGCCTTCATGCATGGAGCATGATCGGTGCTCTACTTGGCATCAAAACTCAATAGCCCTGGTATTCGACAATCCAGGCTTTAGGCACTACCAGCAGAGGGCTTCTAACAAACCCTATGGGTCCTTCCAATACTATTTTCCCAATTGAGCTTTGGTAGACTGGGATCTTTAAAGAACTGACCGTTGTTTATGAAAACGGAGGTGTATAGTTCGCCCTACAAAAAAGGTCCACAATGTACTGCAAATGTTTTGCAAAACAAAAACATAAGTATATCCGCTTTAGAGTGAGGTAGTAGTTCAGGGTACTTCCCCTCATTCCCTTCCTGAAACACAAATGCTGATCAACTTCCACCCCCCACACAAACAATGCCAACTGTTTATTTTAAATCAACTACTAAAAGTGCATCTCTTCTCTCATGGCTTAATTGCTCCAGATTAACATTGGCTTTATGCCTCCCTTTCATTCACCACAACATGTTTTCAACCCATGAATCCTGCAATACAACCCAGCACCATGATTTAGTACAACAAAACAGGCACACACACTTTGCCTAATCTCCCCACCTCTCAATCAACACCTATTTGATCAAACTGCTCTCCTCAAAATGGTACAGTGGTACGTGTGAAAACCACTAAATACAACTGAATAAGTATCTCATCAACCTTGCCAATTCTGCTCGTATCAAAGGCTACTCTTTCTCCAACTGCACTCGTGATGTCACCAGCTGTTTCTGTGAGATGCACTAATACTGCCAATGGCACCTTTGCAGTACATAAGTAAGCACAACCAAATTCATCCAAAGCACTACGAAAACCTCGAACTGCAGCAAGGGTACTGATCAGCAACTTTGACTGTGACCAAGGGGCCTTCAATCACCAACAACTGTGCTTGAGAAACTGGCAACACCATCTGGGTGGTTTATTGTACTATGATATAATTATTCAATAGTGAAACAGATACATATGAAACAGACCGAATCCAGAATCCAAAAGACAGGAAACGTTTGAGAAGTTCCATCATAGGAGCAAAAGCCTTTTGAGATGCAGATTCCTTGGACCAATATCTCTAGAATCAAGAGGATGAAAATACTTTCATAATGTTCTGCAAAAGTATTGTCACTTAGTCATATTTCAAGCTCATTTACTTCCATACTTTAGTGTGGGGGTAGATTCTATTGCGCTAAGAGCTTAACTTTTTGTTTTTAAAACTTTTGCTCCTTCTCTTATCTACATACAAGATCAATGTCGGCACTAGGCCTGGGCTAAAATTTCGTTCCGTTCGCAGAAATTGCGATAATTTGACATTTTCGTGTTCCGCGGAAAGCGCGAAAATGTCAAAATATCCGCATTCCGCAGCTTGGCGATAATTTGATTCTTGCTCGCGCTGTAAAATAATACATTCTCACGCGCGCGCGATCGCCTTACCTGAATCCCTGCGTTCGCCGAAAAGTTTTCTTGATCCGGTCGCGTTCTCCATGAGATGTTGTATTGTTTTCAGCCATTTGCGCTGTCTCGCGACAATTCGCGCCCGCAGTGATGTCATGCGTCGCGCGATCACATCTTTCTTCTCGCGATCATGCACCGCGAGACAACTGAAAACAAGATGGCCACGCCCGCGAGCAACCACATGGGTAAGTTGGCGAGCCGCAACCATGCAGAAAATCTCGCGAACATGCTGGAAAAAAACTTCCGCATCTTCGCGATATTTCCGCATGTTTGCGATAATTTTGAACATTTTCGCGATAATTTGCGAAAGTGGATTTCGCAAATTCCGCCCACCCCTAGTCGGCACCCACAATCTTCAGATTTTTTTTATGCCGATCAAGCAATTAAAAATATATATATCCTGTAGTTAGGACATTCCAGATCAAGTAATAGAGCTGGGCTTCAGTCTTAGAATTTTCTCTTTAACCACGCCGATCCATGTGACCTCTCTCCTTGTGACGAATGACTGTAGTAGTAGATTGCTATAAATTCATCTGTTCACTAAGACCTTTCTTTAGGGTGATGGCTTAGTGTCATGGCTAAGTGTAGTAGACATTTACAGCAGACTCACCTCAATGCTCACACCTTTGTCCAGGATATAAAATAATTTGACTAGTGGGTTATCCCACAGTAGCCTCTCTGCTAAGACCTCTCTACTGGTTGTATGTTGTAGTGGTTTGTGTAAATCTGACATTTGCAGTAAAACTTCTTTCCAAGTTCACAGATGGTGTTGTGGTTTGCAATAGGTTAGCTTATATGGTTAGACAATTTACATTGGTAATCAGTGTTTAGAGTAGTGGTTCAGAAGAGACAAGACTATCTGCTGAGAAGTGTCTCTTAGGTGATAAGTGAATGTATTAGTTGATAAGATTACAGTGAGCTCTGTGCTGTACATCTCTCACATGTGTACTTTAAAAAAATCTATATTGTATTTTATGAAGTATTTTAAAGTTTACTTTGCTGGATGATGTCATCAGTGATGTTATTTGAGATGTCATTAGTGATGTCATCATTGATGTGACTTACCATGTCATGAGTGATATAATATGTAAGGTCATAAGCAGTGCATTACAGGGGGCATAAGTTATAGTTAGCTCGAATAACCTGACGACTGAATTTCTATAGCTTTGTGTGTAAAATCTGAACCTAACTATAACGTCCCTTTAACCTTTGTTTTTTTTGTGTGAATTTCCAAGGTTTTTTTAATGCTATTTCCTAACTATAATGTCTCTGTAATCTTTGTTTTTTAGTGAATTTGTACTTTTTTTAATGTTGTTTCCTAACTATAACGTCCTTGTAACCTTTGATTTTATTACTACATTTCTAAGGGTTTTTAAATGTTATTTCTTAACTGTAAACTGTAACTTTTGAGAATGGATGTGTGAGTTGCTGTATAGTTCATTGAGTGGATGTGAGAGTGGCTGTATCCATCTGAGAGTGAGTGTTTGATTGGCTATATGGGTTTGTGAGTGGGTGTGTGTGTGGCTGTATGGGTCGGTGAATGGGTGGGCAAGTGGTTGTATCTGTCTGTAAGTGAGTGTGTGAGTGGTTGTATAGGTCTGTCGCTGGGTGTGTGAGTAGCTGTAGGGTCTGTGAGTGAGTGTGTGAGTTTCTGTATTGATGTATGAGTGGGTGTATGAGTAGTTTTGAGTGTATGAGAGTTGGTGCATGAGTGGTTTTATGGGTCAGTGAGTAGGTATGTGAGTGGCTGCATGGGTCCGTGAGTGGGTGTGTGAGTTGCTGTGTCAGTGGGTATGTGAGTGGCTGTATGGGTCTGTGAGAGGGTATGTGAGTGGCTATATGGGTCTTCAAGTGGGTGTGAGTAGCTGTATGGGCCAATGAGTGGGTGTGTGATTGTTTTTGTGGATGTGTGAGTAACTATGGATATGTGAGGGTGTGTGTGAGTAGCTATGTGAGTCTGTGATTAGATGTGAGAGTGGCTGTATGGGTATATGAGTGGGTGTCTGAGTGGCTGTGTGGCTATCAGTAGCTTTGTGAGTGACTAGGTCAGAGCAGAACCTCACTTGCCCATTTATCCAACAAGAGTCAACAGTTTTACACAAGTTCTACCCAACTGCAGTACTTTCTACTGCTTAATTAGTTAGGGGTACCTTGGTGGGCAAATGTCTAGTGCATATTCTATGCTACAGCTGCACAATGGACCACAAAGAAATGTCTCCAGTGACCTTGTGTGTGTATAGTTTTGGCAATGTGATTGTTCATCGAATGTCTTCTTCCAGAAATCTGTAATAACATGAATTCTCGTATAGAGAAGACAATGAAACTACAAAGAGGTGACTCTCCACCAATTAAGGGTACTTCCTCTTGTCAGTCAAAATCACTTTATTTCGCCAATTGATAAAAATGATGGTGTCTGCACTGGACGGGTTATGGTGGAGCCTTTCATGTGCTGGCAGATGTCGCATTTCAAGACATACAGCCTCATGCATCAAGCCAAAATCCAGTCGGTAAAATACCGATTCTTTATTAGCTCCCGGTAGCGAGTCCCAAATACCCAATCCCAATGCATCAACCCAAAACGTGAGCAAATAACGAATCGCTAAATAAATATCCGCTAACATACCGAATCGCTAATACCCAAAATGCTAAGTTACCGAATCGCTAAATACCGAATTAGCAGTTACCGAAATCACTATTAGCTCCCGGAAAGTGCCAATAGCAAATAACGAATCGCACCCCAATGCAACAAAACTCGCTAATAACGAAAATCCCAAAAATCGCTATTTTGCAAGAGCTAAATAAGGGGAATCAAAACCTGGAGGTAAAGTTAAAAAAAAAAAAAAAAGATAATGCAAAAAAAAATTCCACATGTGCAAATGATTGAGGCAATCACTAAACCCTTAAATGTGGCCCAGGAGACCCTGTTGGCTCCCACAAAATGGCTGCCCTCTACGTGCTTGCAAGGAGGATGCGGATCAATGCAGCAGGACAGCGCAGGAGAAGGGTCCAGGAGCGAGTTTTCAGACTGGGCATAACCTTGCTCGGGCAGAATGAGGACGAGGTGTACCAGAAGTATCGCCTCAATCGTGCTATGATCATGCGCCTGATTGCAGACCTGGAACCATTACTGCAGCACCAGACACACCGGACAAATGCAATCCCTGCGCACGTTCAGGTCCTATGCAGCCTGCACCTACTGGCCTCAGGGAGTTTCCAGGGGGTAATTGCGGTGGCCGGAGGTGTTTCGCAAAGCGCACTGTCACGCTTCTTCAAGAAATTCCTAGATGCCATGCTGACAATGCTCCACACACACATCAGCTTCCCCACAACCCCACAGCAGTTGGACCGCACCAAACAGGCTTTCTACCAGGTGGCACAATTCCCACATGTGATTGGATGCATCGACTGCACGCATATCCCCATATGTCCTCCCGCAGCAAATGAGTACATATTCCGGAACCGCAAGTCATACCACTCGATCAACGTGCAGGTTGTGTGCGATGCCAATAACATCATAACGGACCTAGTGGCACAATTCCCAGGGAGCACACACGACTCATACATCTTCCGCAACAGTGGAATGCACAGGCGACTAATCAACGGAGAATTTGGAGAGGGACTCCTGCTAGGTACGTAGAAATACGCTTCCCCACACCAACACCACACATGTATGTACATCACCAATGCTAAGTCTATGCTTCTATCTTCTAGGTGACAGTGCCTACGCCCTGCGTGAATACATACTCACCCCATACTTAAATCCAGCAACCCCGCAGGAACATCGCTACAACGCTGCACACATCAGCACGAGGAATGTGATAGAGAGGACTTTTGGGATTCTCAAGAGCCGCTTCCGAATCCTCCACAAGACTGGCGGCGCCATGCTATACCAACCTGAAACATGCTGTCGGATAATTGCTGTATGTGTAATGCTGCACAACATTGCCACCAGAAGGGGGATACCCATAGAGGTGGACAGGGATGACGACCACCGGGCTGACCAACCACCCGCCCAACAACGACAGGCGCACATCCCAAACACAGCAGAGGGCCATAGGAGGTGGACATACATAATGCAAAATCATTTTTGAAACATGGGAAAATGAGACATTACAAGTTAGTTTGGGGTGCAACTGTTTAATGCACAGTAGCACAGAGGATTGTGCAACAAAACTAGCATTGTAAATCATGCTCCAATTGCATTATTGTAAATAAAAGGTGCCTTAAAGTCACGCCTGTGCATACACAGTGATTGGATGGCCATGGTTTCCCCACCATGGTCCTGCATGCATGTCCAACTGTCTAGTGGCGCTTCCCACGTACCCCAAGCCTCCGCTCAGGTGTATCCAATGCCTCACCACGGCCTGGCCCCGCGGAGGCACGCGAACTGCGGCGCCTGGTGCTGGCCTCTGCCAGTGACACGCTGCTGACACTGGAGGCAGCCTCACTTGTGTCATCCCCTCCCAATGCAGCAGCACTGCATGTGCTGCTCTGAAGGTGTTCCACAGCAGTGGTGATGTGTCCTAGTGACTTTGCGACATCCCCGCAGAAGTGCCCAATGTCCACCTGCAGGGCGACTGAGCGGCGTGCCAACACTGCGGTGCTGTTGCTGTGCCGTGTGATGGCCTTGGTAGCGGCGGCGGAACGCAACATTTGCTGCCGGTGACTCCTCTTATGGCACTCATGGCGCTCCCTCGTGGCATGGGTGAGCTCATGTACCTCCTCCCTGAGCTGAGCATTGCCCTCTGCAACCGCAGTGGTCATGTCCCTGACCGCCTTGCTCATGTCCGTGACTGCTGCAGTCATGGCGCGCATCTCCCTAGCAAGGCGCACGATATTGCAGCTAATGTTAGCCACATGTCGCCCCTGCATGCGCTGTGTACGCAGCATCCTCTCCTCGATTGCAGAGGTTGTTGGGACATCCTGTTCGGCTGAGGAGACGGAACTGCGACGAGCCCTGTGCCGCCGTGCGTGTCTTGCACCTCCAGGTGGTGCATCAGGTGGTGTGTATGTGCGCTGCCTGGGTGCCAATTGCGAGGTGGGTGTTTCCATCTCCTGCAAGGGCGCAACTTGGGACCTGCGCCTCTGCGCTATTGTGGCTGTAGTTGCTGCAGCCTGTTTGGCTGGTGCCGTTGCTTGTGGCGCTGGTGCTGGTGCCGTAGCTTGTGGCGCTGGTGGAGGTGCCGTAGCTTGTGGCGCTGGTGGAGGTGCCGTAGCTTGTGGCGCTGGTGGAGGTGGTGCTGTTAGGGTGGCAGGTGTTGGCGATGCATGCGCGTCCTGCGCTGTCTCCTGGTCTGACTCGACGGGTGTTTCCGAGATGATCAGCTGGCTGCTGTCGTCCGAATCCCCAGGTGATGCATCTGTGTGTGAAACAGTGCATGGTTAGTGGGATAATTACAACTACATAGTGTTGTACACATGAATGTCCCTCTGTGGTCCACTAAATGAACAGTCTCCATCCATGTTCAACTGATGTGGTGTATGGTCATTGGATTTACGCCTGTACATGCACACTGGGCTGACTAGACTACAACTCCCAAGATGCACTGGTGTCATGTGTAAAGCTGTCTGTGCCAGAGCTGCAGACACACTGAGATCGGGCTGGGGGCATGGAATTGGATTTACGCTATGCAGGGTGTGGGCACAGGCATGCATCTTACCTTGGGCACTTGTGGCTGCGCCCGACGTGTCCATCTGGGTCACCCCCACGACGGCTTCCCGCTCTATCGTCCCTTCCACAAGGTCCTCCAGGGCTGTGTTGGCTGGTGCTGTGGATGGTCCGCCTCCAGTCCTGCTCGTCTCCCGGAGCCTCTCCGCAATCCTGTCTTTGGCACGCTTCAGCAGGTCGTACCACCTTTTTATGAGGTCGTCGATGCTGCGGGTCGTGACGCCAACTGCATTCACCCTCTCACGGATGCGCAGCCATATGCGCTGCTTCTCCTGCTCAGGCACCTTGAGGGACAGCTTGCCAAAGAGGCGGTCGTGTTTGCTGGAGACTCCCTCGATAAGGTACTCGAGCTCCCTGTCAGAAACTTTCCGCTTTTGCTTGCGTGCTGACTCTGCGCTGGATGGCACTTCCTGCGCCATGAAGTGTGTGTCTTTGGATTTGCAGAGTCGGTGTGGCCTCACTCTGCACAGGCAGTCTTCCTTCCCAGCTCCTGTCTGCTCCTCTGTCGAGGCTATGTGGGTGGGGCTGCAGTATTTCCTGGTTGGTGATGTCATCTGCACGTTCCCGGAGCAACGCGGCAATTTGCGATTTCGCTATTACCGATTCGGTAATAGCTAACTCGGTATTACCGAACTCGCTATTAGCTAATTCGGTATTACCGAACTCGCTATTTGCTAATGGGAGTTTGCATTAGGCCTGGGCCAAAATTCCGTTCCGTTCGCGGAAATTGCGATATTTTGGCATTCTCGCGTTCCGCGGAAAGCGCGAAAATGTCAAAATTTCCGCATTCCGCAGCTTAGCGATAATTTTTTTCTTGCTCGCGCTGTAAAACAATACATTCTCGCGCGCGCGCGATCGCCTTACCTGAATCCCTGCGTTCTCCGACAAGTTTTCTTGACCCGGTCGCGTTCTCCACGAGATGTTGGATTTTGGTAGCCATTTTGCGCTGTCTCGCGAGAGTTCGCGGCCGCATTCAAGTCATTTTTCACGCGATCACGTCATTTGTCGCGCGATCACGTCTTTCTTCTCGCGATCATGCACCGCGCGAGTATGAGAAGATTGAGATCTCGAACATGTCATTCTACATCGCGAGCCAGAGAATGAGGACGCGGGCACATGAAATCGAACGCGAACAGGAGAAAGAGACCGCGAACACGTCATATCCAACGCGACAGGGACAAAGAAGAGAACGCGATCATATCGTTTTCGACACGCCGGCGGAAGTAATGTGAACCTGGAGAACTCAACAACGTAAAATTTACAATTTGGAGAGGAATATCGGCTCTAGCAGCATGAAACCATCTGCAAATACTGATTTTGGATGAAAAGAACTCCTTACATTCACATTTGGCTTTCCTTTTTTGTGGAAGGAGTCATTTTTTTTTTACAAGGTGGAGAGAGGGAGGAAGTGACACAGATTCTCCAACTTCCTGTTCCTGTCCAGCAGGCTCCTCCCAGTGCTTTGTCCATCTCCTGCTCATTCTGCCTTTGGATTTGGAGCTGGAAAGATCACTCTTTTTGTCTGCTGCATCATTGCAATTGGATTTCAGGATTTTTGGAATAGGATATTTTACAAGTAAGTGGTTGTTGTGTTTGATTGTGGGCATTGCAGTTGTTGTGTAACTACAATTTATTTTTGATAATTAATTATCATCATTCCTTTTTTTTTTTTTAAATTTATTTTAATTTTGTGGGTTGTAGTAGTAGGCCCGAGCTAGCCATGGGCATGGCCTCATGGGTGTGTGTGTGCATGATGAACCAACTGTTCCTTTTGTTTTTTGAATATATTTCATTTTCAATCACATTTAGGGCATGGATGGCATTGGATTGAGTTGGGGAAGTGTGTTTTTTGGGGTGGCCTTGCTGATGTTGTTGGGCCTGGACATGTGGCTGGTGGCCATTTTGAGGCCTAGGCCTGCAAG
Organism: Triturus cristatus; assembly: GCF_964204655.1. Lineage (NCBI taxonomy): Eukaryota > Metazoa > Chordata > Amphibia > Caudata > Salamandridae > Triturus > Triturus cristatus. The sequence continues at coordinate 1,377,386,236 of NC_140590.1, forward strand.
CTTGCCTGGCCTTGTCTGCCAGCAGGCCTGCTTTCATCCACTGCTACCAGAGCAGGTAGCCACAGCTTTAGTAATCTACTGTTTTCTGTGTGCTCTGTTGAATTTAGACATCATTTAGGGCATGGATGGCATTGGATTGAGTTGGGGAAGTGTGTTTTTTGGGGTGGCCTTGCTGATGTTGTTGGGGCTCGCCATGTGGCTGGTGGCCATTTTGAGGCCTAGGCCTGCAAGCTTGCCTGGCCTTGTCTGCCAACAGGCCTGCTTTCATCCACTGCTACCAGAGCAGGTAGCCACAGCTTTAGTAATCTACTGTTTTCTGTGTGCTCTGTTGAATTTAGACATCATTTAGGGCATGGATGGCATTGGATTGAGTTGGGGAAGTGTGTTTTTTGGGGTGGCCTTGCTGATGTTGTTGGGGCTCGCCATGTGGCTGGTGGCCATTTTGAGGCCTAGGCCTGCAAGCTTGCCTGGCCTTGTCTGCCAACAGGCCTGCTTTCATCCACTGCTACCAGAGCAGGTAGCCACAGCTTTAGTAATCTACTGTTTTCTGTGTGTTCTGTTGAATTTAGACATCATTTTGGGCATGGATAGCATTGGATTGAGTTGGGGAAGTGTGTTTTTTGGGGTGGCCTTGCTGATGTTGTTGGGGCTCGCCATGTGGCTGGTGGCCATTTTGAGGCCTAGGCCTGCAAGCTTGCCTGGCCTTGTCTGCCAACAGGCCTGCTTTCATCCACTGCTACCAGAGCAGGTAGCCACAGCTTTAGTAATCTACTGTTTTCTGTGTGTTCTGTTGAATTTAGACATCATTTTGGGCATGGATGGCATTGGATTGAGTTGGGGAAGTGTGTTTTTTGGGGTGGCCTTGCTGATGTTGTTGGGGCTCGCCATGTGGCTGGTGGCCATTTTGAGGCCTAGGCCTGCAAGCTTGCCTGGCCTTGTCTGCCAACAGGCCTGCTTTCATCCACTGCTACCAGAGCAGGTAGCCACAGCTTTAGTAATCTACTGTTTTCTGTGTGTTCTGTTGAATTTAGACATCATTTTGGGCATGGATGGCATTGGATTGAGTTGGGGAAGTGTGTTTTTTGGGGTGGCCTTGCTGATGTTGTTGGGGCTCGCCATGTGGCTGGTGGCCATTTTGAGGCCTAGGCCTGCAAGCTTGCCTGGCCTTGTCTGCCAACAGGCCTGCTTTCATCCACTGCTACCAGAGCAGGTAGCCACAGCTTTAGTAATCTACTGTTTTCTGTGTGCTCTGTTGAATTTAGACATCATTTAGGGCATGGATGGCATTGGATTGAGTTGGGGAAGTGTGTTTTTTGGGGTGGCCTTGCTGATGTTTTTGGGGCTCGCCATGTGGCTGGTGGCCATTTTGAGGCCTAGGCCTGCAAGCTTGCCTGGCCTTGTCTGCCAGCAGGCCTGCTTTCATCCACTGCTACCAGAGCAGGTAGCCACAGCTTTATTGATCAAGTGTTTTCTATGTGATCTGTTGAATTTTTAGACATCACCTTCCTGAGAGTGTAGTGTGGCTGTACACAGTACTAGTAGTATAACATAGCTCTAGTTAAAAAAAAATCATAAATGGCTAGACTATCTTTTGTTTGCACTAGTACAGTACTAAGTAACTGAACCACAAAAACAAATGAACCATTTCACTGATGTTCTTCTCCTGTCTTCTTTGCTTTTAGGTGCACAAAAGACAGAGTAGGAGGTGTCATCGGCATCACCTGGCTACCTGTTGTACTGCCAGCCAGACAGAAGTCCTGCTGCGCATCACGCCCACGTGTGACCAGAACTTGTTGTGCATCTGCCTCCTGCCTGACGTCGGAATAAGATGGCCCCAAAGAAAGGTACCAGGTCCAGTACCAAGAAAGTTGCTGGTGAGAAGAAGGAACAGAAAAAGGAAGTGCCATTAACCACGACTGGTGGTGTGCCGGCCAAGGTTTTTTTTGGCACCAAAGCGTTGTCCGGGAACCAAGCTGGGAGCAGCACAGCGGTCCAGCAACCCCACCAACCTAGGCCCAAGGGCTTTACTGTCGCAGAGGTAGCCAGTCTACTAACGGGCAGCGATGTTGAAGAAATGTCATTACCGCAAAGTAGTACACAATCAAGTTCAACGCAGGCGCAAACTCAGCAGATCAGTGTGCAGCCGCCGCAACAAGAACAGCAGCAGCAGCCGCCGCAACCAGAACAGCAGGAGCAGCCGCCGCAACCAGAACAGCAGCAGCAGCCGCCGCAACCAGAACAGCAGCAGCAGCCGGCGCAACCAGAACAGCAGCAGCAGCCGCCGCAACCAGAACAGCAGCAGCAGCCGCCGCAACCAGAACAGCAGCAGCAGCCGCCGCAACCAGAACAGCAGCAGCAGCCGCCGCAACCAGAACAGCAGCAGCCGCCACAACAGCCCACCATAGTAGTTGTTGCTCCTGACGTAGGGGCATTTCAGGAAATCGAGCTTCCTGCAGACAAAGCGGAGCGAAGTCAAACCACTGTTTCAGAACATCTATTGTCTTCCAGACCACCAGCAAGGAAAAGGAGGCTTAGTCCATCATCTTCTTCTTCAAGCCCCGCTTCTGATGATCGTGATGACACTTGGGTCCCACCAGCTCGGTCTGAGAGTGAAGTACGCCACAAGACATTGCTTCTGAAAAGGAAGGTCCCAGAAAAACTTAGAGTTATGGAGGTAGATGTAGAAGAGGGGGGTGATGATGTTGATGAAGACGAGCCAGTCATCACGCACATTACTCCCGCCCCAAAGGGATTGGAGACCGACATTCTAACCCTATCCAGAAAGGCTGCTACTGAGCGGGATGTAGCACGGATCTCACCAACACAGGTTACACCACCACTACCTCCAGCTGCCATATTTTCCAAGGCCCGGCAGGGACCTACATCCAGCTCAACCACCTCAGTAGGAAGTGGTAGTAAAAGTCACAGTGTAGGTGGACAGGGTCACATATTTTCAAGGACCCCCTCAAGTTCATCTGGTGTTGAAAGTGGCACATCCAGCAGTGCCAGAAAGTTCTCCTCCCCAGTTTGGGACTTCTTTTCTGTTAGCGCCAAGGAGGAGAACATTGCTATATGCGCAATTTGTCGGCAAGGTGTTCGGCGTGGTAAGCTTGGTACAAACTATGGTACCGGAGGACAAGCAAGTCATCTCAGACTACACCACACTATTGTGTGGGAGGATCACCTACTTAAGTTAAAAGAAAGTAGGAAAACTAAACCCTTTGAAGTTGGTCAGGAATCAGGGAGCGATATTATTGTGGTGGCAGGTGAAGAACAGGGAGGCATTTCTAGCCCTGTCTCCAGTAGTGCAGTCACTGCAGTGGTAACTCCCACATCCTCCTCAGTAACATCAGAGTGGCACCGCAGTAAGAGCCATACTCAGAGTGTGGGTGAGACACCAAGGCGACCGGCGAGTACCTCAATGAGACAATCTGTGTCGTTGAGCCTTAGTGGGTTAATGGCACCACTAAGGAAAGTAAGCCAGCCTATCATTGACAGCATGTTTAGGTTGGAGGGGCAGTTCCAACGCAACCACCCAACGGCACGATTGTACAATGCGAAGCTGGCTAAAATGTTAGCGCTGGACCTTCTTCCTTTTTCATTTGTGGAAGGGGTGGGTTTCCTTGAATTTGTGTCTGCCATCTGCCCGAAATGGAAAGTTCCAAGCCGGTCCTATTTCGCAAGAATTGCTGTCCCGGCACTACATCATGATGTGCTGGAATTGGTTGGACAAGCTTTGCAGAAGAGTGCTGTGCACAATATCCACCTGACAACAGACATGTGGACCAGTTGCCAAGCCACAGATTACATGTGTATCACTGCACACTGGATCTCTTTTGTGGGGGTTAAAGATCAACTATCTGCACGAGGTGTTGTTGACACAGCTGCGATTTTTGAAGGTACTCGGAAACATGCAACTGTAGCCATGTTCGCCATGGAGAAATCTCATACGGCTGAAAACATTTTAGAAGAGTTTCGCACCAAGGTTTTGGAATGGCTGCAGCCCAGAGGGCTTGGTATTGGTTTTGTTGCCACAGACAATGGCAGTAATGTACTTAAGGCCATGGAACTTGGTTCCTATTTCAGGGTTCCGTGTTTGGCACACTGCATAAACATTATAGTGCAAGACTTTCTGAAAAAAGAACCCATAGTAAGCAATTTACTGTCCATCTGCCGAAGAATATGCACTCATTTCAGCCATTCTTTTAAAGCTCGGAAGCAGCTGAGGATCCTCCAACGTGAGCGTAGGGTGCCAGTCAAGGCACTCATCCAGGAGGTGGCAACACGTTGGAACTCAACGTATTACATGCTTGATCGTCTGTACGAACAGCACAGGTCACTCAATGATTATGTCTGGTACAGAAGCAGTGATGCTAGTGTTAAAGGCATGACCCTTCAGAGGGAGCAATGGACCCTAATTCAATGCCTGACTGAGATGCTGTCTCCTTTTGAGGTCTTCACACGTGAAGTCAGCAAGGAGGACTGTACAATGGGCCAAGCTATCCCATTGTTGCAAATGCTAGAGCATGAGCTGAATAATGTGTCTGAATCCTACAAAGGTGTAGAGGACAGAAGGCAAGCCCATGACTTGGTGGAGAGCTTATCCAGGCGCTTATCAGAAAATGTAAGGATACAAAATAAAATTTTGTCACAAGACCATTACATTTGTGCCACAATTCTGGATCCACGTGCAAAATTAGGACTATTCCGTTCTTTTTCCGACACTGATGTTGCCCGCTACAAAAGTTGTATAGCTGAAGCAGCCATCAAGTTTGAAAACGAAGGGCTGCTAATTAAAAGCCCGCCACATCAACCCACAACAAGTACTGATACTGAAGCAGGCCATGCAGAATCAAGTGCAACTTCGTCGGCTGAGGGCAGTGCGGTTGGCTCACAATCGCAACACTCACCATCACCATCGACTACAAAAACAATAACTGGATCATTCTGCCGAGTACAATCATTATCAGATTGGTATGTAAAGATGGGCCTTAAGCACAGTGCTGATGCACAGAAAAAACAGCACAAAAGCTTACCAGCAGCAACCCTGAACATTGAGCGGATGGTCCAGGCCTATCTGGACGACCCAACAGAGGTGTACGTTGATCAAAACCCAGTGCAGTATTGGCATAGGAAAAGGTCTGAATGGCCACAGCTCAGCAGGCTGGCGATAAGCTATCTGGCTTGCCCTGTCGCAAGTGTCTCTTCCGAACGTGTTTTCAGTGCTGCAGGTTCCATTGTAACCTTGAGAAGGACCAGTCTATCTCCCAAAAACGTGGAGAGGTTAACAATGATCAAAATGAATCAGCACTTCATACCACCGAATTACACAATGCATGAATCAACAGAGGAAGATGAGGACAGCGGCTCAGGTGACGGAAGTATTGTGTCAGATTGCCTACTACTGGAAGATCCCCCAGAGTTTGAGGACGAGCTATACTTCCCTGACAATTAGGCTCGCACTTACTGTCTTCCTCCCTTTTTTCCCCCTTTGTTTGTGTCTGTTGTTCCGGTTATAAACTTGTGAATCGCAACCAATGCATTATCACCATCTTCTAATCTTCTAATTTAAGATACAAGTTTCAGGTGTCTGCCATTTGACACTACAGTCCTCAGAATCCAGCTCCTCCGCTCGATCATACTGCATCTCCTGGTCAATTCCATTTCCCTCATGAATGATGATTGGATGATGGTAACATCAAATTCAAACTTTCCTCGTCCTTCCAAAACAAGTGGACTATGAATCTGATGACTTCTATAGCTATCCTCCTTCAGAGCCGAGAGAGACTGGCCATTAACTGAAAATAAGATGCAACAGGTAATGATTGATGCCATGCATTGTCCGCAGAAAAGCAGACTGAGTGATGTAGATTTTGTTGTGTGTGTTGCGCATGAATGAATTGATGTAATTGTGCACTGCCACTAATCAACATTCTACAGAACACACTAATTTTCCTCTTCTGGCAAACAAGAAATGTGTACTTCTCTCCTGCATCTTGGTGATACATTGCTTTTAATTCAATACAGGAAGGGGACTCACTCAATCTGCGCAATGCAAATGACTGTGACTTAACAGCACCGTCCATCATGATGATGGCGAAAGAGACGGCCTGCAGCGTTACCGAGATGAGATGCAACAGGTAATGATTGATGCCATGCATTGGCCGCAGAATAGCAGACTGAATGATGTAGATTTTGTGGTGTGTTGCGCATGAATTGATGTAATTGTGCACTGCCACTAATCAACTTTCTACAGAACACACTAGTAATTACTAATTTTCCTCTTCTGGCAAACAAGAAATGTGTACTTCTCTCCTGCATCTTGGTGATACATTGCTTTTAATTCAATACAGGAAGGGGACTCACTCAATCTGCGCAATGCAAATGACTGTGACTTAACAGCACGGTCCATCATGATGATGGCGAAAGAGACGGCCTGCAGCGTTACCGAGATGAGATGCAACAGGTAATGATTGATGCCATGCATTGGCCGCAGAATAGCAGACTGAATGATGTAGATTTTGTGGTGTGTTGCGCATGAATTGATGTAATTGTGCACTGCCACTAATCAACTTTCTACAGAACACACTAGTAATTACTAATTTTCCTCTTCTGGCAAACAAGAAATGTGTACTTCTCTCCTGCATCTTGGTGATACATTGCTTTTAATTCAATACAGGAAGGGGACTCACTCAATCTGCGCAATGCAAATGACTGTGACTTAACAGCACCGTCCATCATGATGATGGCGAAAGAGACGGCCTGCAGCGTTACCGAGATGAGATGCAACAGGTAATGATTGATGCCATGCATTGGCCGCAGAATAGCAGACTGAATGATGTAGATTTTGTGGTGTGTTGCGCATGAATTGATGTAATTGTGCACTGCCACTAATCAACTTTCTACAGAACACACTAGTAATTACTAATTTTCCTCTTCTGGCAAACAAGAAATGTGTACTTCTCTCCTGCATCTTGGTGATACATTGCTTTTAATTCAATACAGGAAGGGGACTCACTCAATCTGCGCAATGCAAATGACTGTGACTTAACAGCACCGTCCATCATGATGATGGCGAAAGAGACGGCCTGCAGCGTTACCGAGATGAGATGCAACAGGTAATGATTGATGCCATGCATTGGCCGCAGAATAGCAGACTGAATGATGTAGATTTTGTGGTGTGTTGCGCATGAATTGATGTAATTGTGCACTGCCACTAATCAACTTTCTACAGAACACACTAGTAATTACTAATTTTCCTCTTCTGGCAAACAAGAAATGTGTACTTCTCTCCTGCATCTTGGTGATACATTGCTTTTAATTCAATACAGGAAGGGGACTCACTCAATCTGCGCAATGCAAATGACTGTGACTTAACAGCACCGTCCATCATGATGATGGCGAAAGAGATGGCCTGCAGCGTTACCGAGATGAGATGCAACAGGTAATGATTGATGCCATGCATTGGCCGCAGAATAGCAGACTGAATGATGTAGATTTTGTGGTGTGTTGCGCATGAATTGATGTAATTGTGCACTGCCACTAATCAACTTTCTACAGAACACACTAGTAATTACTAATTTTCCTCTTCTGGCAAACAAGAAATGTGTACTTCTCCTGCATCTTGGTGATACATTGCTTTTAATTCAATACAGGAAGGGGACTCACTCAATCTGCGCAATGCAAATGACTGTGACTTAACAGCACCGTCCGTCATGATGATGGCGAAAGAGACGGCCCGTTAACTTAAGATGAGAAGTAACAGGTAATAAATGATGATAATTAATGGCATGCATTGGACACCTGACTCTGAGCTATTGGTCTTTGTGTTTGCGTTGTTTGTTGTGCACAAAGTGATGTCAAAGTGTACTAGTGTTAATCTATCTTTCTGTACACAATAAAGAATGACTCAAGTCAGTAATATTTATATTTCTACTCTTGTTGTGTTATAAAAATTACACTTGTACTGCAGGCCGATCTTCAGTCAGTAGAAGTATCAGAGCTGATGATGAAGTCAGGAGGATGTTTCATGAGTGGCATAAAACGGAAAAGCCTAAAGGTAAACACGTGAACCACAACCACAGCACACCCAAATGTCTGTGTAGAAGTTGAATAGAGTGTAGCGGTGGGATGACTGCAGTGCATTGATTTTACTAACTTTAACTGTAAAATGCTATGTCTGGAATGGATAATGTGCTTTGCGTTTGTCCAACTCTTTGAGAAAAAAAAAAAAAGAACTCTAAAGTGTTAACGTAGGATGTGCTAATGGTAAGCACTGTGGGCCTGATCTCTCCTGTTACTGTTGAAGGTCTATGCTGGAAACAGACTACAGTAGAGATGATGCATATGCATACATGCCACCTCGGAAAGTGTTCTTGTTGCACTACACCATCACTTGTGCATTTGTTTTCACTTTCTTTCTGAATATCCCCTTTGGTTTTCAATCTAAAATTACAGGCCGGGCCTTGTCCAAAACTTTGTAAAACATTACAATGCATATTAATTACCTTACCAATCAATCACCTTTTTATTCCAGCCGGGCAGTGGCGAGTGGTGAGGCGACACACCCAAGATTGATGGACGAGAGGAGCAAGAGGAATGCCGAGATGCAAAAAACCAGTCCACATTTTTGACCAGGATAAGACAGTAACAGTATCCACTTTTCACTTCTTTTAAATAATTTGATTAATATCTTGTATACATTCTTTACAACAGTGTGTTCTTGGAGTTGTTATTATCAATCATCATTACGTTTGCTCTGTGTTTACGATTCTTCACTACCAATATTTAAAATTTCTATTTGCTATCTGTTAAAGTATTAAGGCCGGAACAGAACAAGAAATAGAAGTGTATGTAATCCGGGTCTCATCATGCATGCATTTCCTTTTTTATACCTTAACATATGGAATGGATATGGTATGGTAGTCTTCAATGATTGTCGTTTGTTTGTCTATGTATGCATACTGTTTTTCTATGTCAAACCTTTCCCAAAATCCCCCTTCCCATCCAATCAACGGACCCTAACCCTCTTCCCCCGGGCTGTGTGACTTATTGTCGAGGTGTAACTAAATTACATGTACACCAATACTTAATCACACACTTGCTGGGGCGGATGTGGTGAAAGCAACACTACTTCAATTTCAATGCAGAGCGATGATCTTCTTCTGCTTGCCCACCCATGAGTAGGATATTTCACAGGTTATTTTATTTAACAAAGGAACATATACCTCAGCATGAATTGCCGGCATTGATTGGATTTGTTTGTTGTCATTCCTCATATACAGCACTAACTGTTAGACTGTAGGCATAGCCAAGTCGACAAAACTATAGTTTGTAACTCTGTCTAGTAGGCTATCCTCATAATAACCAGCATTCAGTTTTTTTGTCAAATATTTGAGCATATAATTGTTGCTCGGTAAATTCTGTGATGTACTTCATTCAACTACTCCTCTAACAGTCTCTCAAAGGCGATTGACTATCTCCTTTTCTTTTTTTGGAAATGCTGCCACCCTGCCAGTGTATACTACTACTACTATACTACCACCACCACCCCAATCATGGCATGTATGAAAAAGGAAACCATCTTCACCATGCAGCCAGTGCTGTGCCACAGTTGGACATAAACATCAAGCACCGGTAAGAGAAGTTTGGGGGAGGCAGAATCAATAATGGACATGTTGTCAATGATGTCAGTTTCAAACACCACTCCAAAGAATGCATAGTAGGACCAGTCAATGAGTGAGGTGTGTCGCATCTATCTGTTTGTGTCTTATACAGTCAGCAAATTATTGAAATCAAACACACGCTATGGGCGGCCATGCACCAGCAAAGAAACAGTGTGATGTAAAACAGTTACCCCACCTACAAAACATTAACAACATTGCATGTAACATAGAAAAATATATTTAATTGACCCTAACAAATAAACTAAACCCACAAAAGCTAACCCACCCACCTCCCTAACCCCAACGACTGTCCATAGAAATAGAGAACGCCCAAACGAGTGAAGAACGAACAGGAATTAAAAAAGGGGCAGTGACAGGGACTAACTGGTGGGGCGGGACTGGAGGAGGACACGAATCTGGTCCTCTAAATGGGCGACGCGGCGTCTAAGGCCGCGGCAGTTGCAGCCACAGTGGGGGGGGGCACCGGAGATGGCACGGTGGCGGCGGGCAGCCGCCAGACGGTGGCGCCGTACCGCTGGAGGGCAGTGGCTGGGGCCCGGGGCACTGGAGGAGGCTTGAATTGCTGCTGCACTCTCCTCCTCCTCCTCGGCTAGGACCACCAGCCGCCGGTATTCCTGCTGGATTGCCTCCAGCTTCCGGCGCCGTGCCTTGGCGGCCAACTCCTTCCGGTTGATTTTCGGAGTAGCTGTGTATCAAAAAGAAAAAAACAAGACAATTGTAAAATATAGTCTTAATAAAACAGTAGGACAAGGTAATTATTTATACACATAGTGGCATGGTAGAGTAGCACTATAAAATAAAGCACAGTAGTACATAACATTTTAAATGTCGCCCGTCCTCCTTCCTTCCACCTGTCTTACACTTTTTAGTTGAACAGTGCACCAGGTGCTCTTCTCCATAAAACTTTCAAAGCGGAGTTGAAATCAGATAGATGAGGCCATTGGTTACTCAATACTCTGGCTCCTAGTCCTATACCAATTAAAGGGAATTCTAGTCTTCTAGTTCACTCTTCAAACGTCCCCAAGAACTCATACTTACTTACGACATCGGATAGCGGGCGGACTTTGTCCGCCCGCCATCCGACTGCTAAAAAGGGTGGGGGTCCCGTGGGGACAATTAATTAGGATGATGCGCCCGGCACAGTGGCGGGCGCACCCTGTTATTTTAAATTTAAATTCTGGTTGGCTTTGCTGAAAGCAATGCTAAAATGTTGTGCTGCTTTTCCAAGCACAACATGACGGGCCTCGCACGGAGCCTGTCACGTTTTGCTTTGAAAGTCGGGGGGGTACCATAGCATCGGTAGGTACCCTCCATGGGGGCCCCCAAGCATACTCTGCAATGTGTGCATGCCTTTCCGTGGCGGACGGTAATGCCGCCACGCAAAGGCATTCCAAAATGCAGATTATATGGCTGCCGGTGTGGTGAGAGAGACACCACCGCCATATTGAACCCTTTTCCACCTAGACATGTCTGAATATTTTCTACAGGGATGGCGGGAGGTTTGCCCCTGCTGTGACGGCAGTGAATTCCAGCCAGCCCGGCAGGGGCAATACGCCCACCATCCTAATGGGGCCCTAATTCACAACTTTACAGTATACATATACATACAGTACACCTTTGCAGTGAGTGTGCTGTCAAGTTCAACAATAGTTAAAGATTATGAATCTAACTTACCACCGCCTGCCACTGGTGCTGCCACTCCCCCTCCGTTGCTATCTGCAACTGCCGCATCCTCGCCCTCTGCGTCGCCTTCGCTGGCCCCAGCAATGGTGGTCGGTAGTGCGCCTAGAAAACATTACACATTTATTAGGCAACATATACACCTCCCCCCTATTGATCAGTAGCAAGGTTGAAAAATGAGTTAATACTAACATAAATCACTAGTACAAATCAGGTAGTAGTAGAGTAGACACTAAGTTATATGATCATTGTAGCATTTGCTTGATTAGCCCTAGCCATGCACATGTGACGTTACCTTTACCTTGCAGCTTCTTAAGACACCTTTGAGCCCACATGACCTGCCTCACACTGCTACTGTCTAGTCTACGCGCTGCGTACAGGCGGTCAACAAACATTAACAAGCCACTTTTTTAGGAAGAACTGGTGTACTACTGTTACTGTTAGTCCATATTGCTTATCCATAGATGCTACACTTTTTTTTTGGCACGGCTGAGAAATGCTTGCAAGTTGCAATATACTAACGCACACCATTTCCTTTTTTCGCATTACAGACGCAAGATTCGCTTCTACGAACCAGAGCTTCTGAACGATGCACCAACTACCAGTACTAGGTTCTTCTGAGGTGAGGGGTCCCTTCACTCACATCTTCATTTATAAATGTATATAAACTAAATTGCTATGGGATGGTGGTGCTGCCTTCCACCACTTCAGTTATCATGATTTAATTCCCAAATGTATAAGTGTAACAATGTATATTGTTTTAATGTTATTGATTTGCCGGTTGGTGCTGCTAAGAAAACAGTGTACAGACCTTCTCAAATTGAAATAAAAATTTTAAACTTACATAGACTTTGTGGTATTTGGTGTGGAGTGGACTAACTTACACGATTGAGCAAATTAAAGTAAGGGTGTGCATGTGAATTGCTTCCACGACAGAGGTTGGGTGTGTTAATGTTCTGGGTTGTCTACTTGTTGGTTATCTTGGGGGGAGGGTTCCGAGACCTAATAGGTATGACAAGACAGTACTATAGTCAAGCAGTGGAATTGTGGTGGGTGCGGAATTTCTGATTGAGGTGTGCAAGGAAGGTCCAACCTACCATCACCAACATCCTATTTTCTGGTGCAAATGTATGTGCAAGATCCCTACAACAGTTGTATGTCCTATAGGGTATCATATCAAAATATTAAGAAATCTGGTAGGGCTGTTGCTGTGAATTTTCAAAGCCTAAACATCAACAAGAGTAAAAAGTAGTACAAGACAACGACCCAACGGATTGTACGAGCTACTGGTGAATATGAGTTTTATATTACAACCTTTCACAAAGAGTGGCACTGGGCAAGACTAGCTACTACAGTACAGACAGACAGACTGATAGTATGTAGTAGTACTCAGTCATCATAGCGGAGGCAGGGATAAGCTTTTTGAAACCGTACAGATCGAAGGATAATTGGTGGTAAAAAAAATAGCATTTGGAAACACACTCTAGTTCGGGAGAAATGGGGCAGTAAAAGTTATGGAATAAGAAATATTATTAAAAACAAGAAGACTTACTGGGGCCAGCAGAGGAGCCCTCAGCGGTGTCCTCCTCGTGGTGTTCCTGTCCCGCCGACTGCCCAGTCCCTGCCCGTCTGCCCCTGGGTGCTGATGAACAGGAAAGATATAAGAAAGACAAACATTGATGGATGGTGTCAACTTAAGCAAATACAATATTTTTCAACAACGGTCAAAAACACTTATGTAAACAATTGCAATAACTACATTGACCGATCTCATCTGGTCAACATGTAATATCGGGGGATTCGCAGTTCGACTACTTAAGTTACTATTTATCAACAGTAATCCATTCTTCCATTCTGATTCCAGAAAACTAAGTTACAAGTAAGCCTAAGTATTAGTACAACGTACCACCCAACCTAGCCCACCTATTCCAGGCATGCCAATTGTACATTAAGTATGCATTTCGACTGTATTCCTCAACAATGTGTATGATCCAATCATGGAGGACACATGAACATGACTACATTTTTTGTATATACACAATTTTGGTTTGATTGATGCTGATCTGCTACTGCTAAGTAACTGCAAAGCCTACCTCCACTCATTGAACAAACTAGAAAGGTTCTAAAGACTGGCGTACTAGCAGCACGTCACGTAACTGAGTGAGGGGGGCATCACGCATACCACTAACCAATTAGAAGCTCATACAAAGTACCTAAACCTATGTATCAATCCGCCCCTATCTATTAGTGACAGGACAAAGTAAGGAGTGGACGTGAGTCACTGTAGCATTACGTAACTTAATTTCTCTAAAATAAACTCGTAAAGAATCACGCTAAGCAAGCGCAAACGCAAAGCTGCAAACAAGTAAGATTAGTAGTAGCGCAGAAGAGCACCTGTGTCATAATCACAGAAGACTTTTAAACGTTATTAACCTGGAATGTATTGCAAGCAGCAACATTCTATCTGGTTGGAAGGAAAAAAAGATATTCGCAATATATAACATAGAGCAGAAGAACAGACACAAAGTTGTAATAATTAAATAGGTACTCACCAAGCCCCGGGACCTCCACTCCTAGCAGGTCCAGCAGGTCCTGCTCACGGTCCAGGATGTCGGACCACCGGTGCGTCAGCTGTGCCTGGGTGCGCCGGACCCCAGAGATGCGCGACCCTGCCCGGCGCACCTTCCCCCACCGCTGCCGACGCTCCCGGAGGCCGTACCCGGACCCAGGCCTGCCACCTGCTGCCAGGGTTGAGGGGAGGTGGCGCTGCACAAAGAAAATTAGTGCAGCCAACTCCGCCTCCCCAAATAAGGCCCGTGCATGCACCCCTTGTGGGCGCCGCCTTCCGCAAGGAAGGCGGTCGCGGCTCTGGCTGCGCCGGCGAACAGCCCTGCCCTTGGACATGGTTCTGGGGACGGGGCGGGAAAGAAAAGGTAAAATAAATAAAGGAGTAAAGGAAATAAATAGCAGGCAATACAATGAGAAAAAGTAGCTAAAAAACAAAAAAAAAGGTACACAAAAACCAAAAATATAGAGGCAGGAAAATAGTTAGAGAAATAATAAGTAATAAAGATCCAAAAAAAGTGGCTATAAACAAAGGATTGAAAAGATTTAGGGAGGATTGAAAATCAGGCCCCAGAACCATGCAATAGAGTGGAAAACAAGATGGCCGCGCCCGTTGCGACCACGTGCGCAAGTTCGCGCGATATTTTCTCCCTGAGCAAGCAAAAAGCAACGCGATCAAGTAAAAGCGATCGCGAACAGGAAATATCGACCGCGAACATGCATTGCGCGACCCGGAACAGGAAGTAAACAACGCCAGAGGGCGGGACAAGTGAAAACAAGATGGCCGCGCCCGTGAGCGACCGCATGGGTAAGTTGGCGACCCGCGAACACGCAAAAAATACCGCGAACAGGCGGCAAAAAACTTCCGCATTTTCACGATATTTCCGGCGTGTTTGCGGAGATTTTCTGCATTCTCGCGATAATTTGCGGAGGTTAATTCCGCAAATTCCGCCCACCCCTAGTTTTCATGCCCCGCTATAGAGAAATCGGTAAAATTAGCGATTTTTAAGGAATCGCTAAATTTTACCGAATCTGTTGATGCATGCCATATACCGATTCCTTAATGGCGATTCCTTATTTTTCGCTATTAAGGAATCGGTATTTGTTTGGTTGATGCATATGCCCCATAGTCCTTAGTCTGCTTTCTCAGTCCTGGCCACCAATAGCGCTGTTTCAGTAGAGAAACAGATGCTGTAACTCCTGCATGTGCTGACCCTATACCCTCGTGTGCTACTAGAATTAATCCTAGCCTACGATCCATATTTGGTATTACTCTATCCCCCACTCAAGGGATTTGAGCAAATGGAACATTGTTTGCATCTAACCTGTAGGAGTATTTGAGTGGGAAACTTTTCGATACTGCCGAGTCATAGCAAGTAGCAATAATCGCAACCATTATCTCACTGTCTATTCTCGTTTTTGAATGAGTGATTGCAGCTACGGAAGCCGTATGTGCAGCACCCTTTGCGGCTTTGTCAGCTAATGAATTCCCTTCAACGTGAATCCCATCACAATGATGACTCAGTGTATGTATCACGAGAGCCCTTGGCAGTTCGTTTTTCTTCTCCACTACCTGTTCCCATCGCGTTTTGTGCTTTATTGTGCCACCTTTTGCATCCTTGAACCAGTTTTGTCCCCAATGATGTAAATATTCATTGTATGACTGTACACAGTAAAAAGTAGCACACACGATTAGTGTGGGGAATTCTCGATCTGTATTTACCAGTGCCAGTATTAGTGATTTTAGTTCTGCCAGCTGCGCCGTGCAGTCTCCAAGAGACTGTGTTTTTGTACACTTTGGGTGAAAATTTCCATCCTGTATGCATCCTTTAACGATAGCACACGCGGCGATGTATTGCTGTTTGCTCCCTATGGCCGGTTGCGCAGAACCGTTACTGTAAATTATATATTCATTCTGATCTATTGGCATTATGTCATTTGGTAGAGGATATTCTTGTTCGTATTGTAGAAATACTTGTGTTTTTAGATTTGGGTCGTACCTGTATTCTACATCTGTTGCATTGAGAGAATTAGCCCATTGTATCCCTCTTGGATGTAAATCTTTAGTGTTGGGAACGCTTGCCTTTGCCGAAGCCTCTAAGTCTGGAACCGTGGTAACGACTATTAAATGTTTCCCTTCAGCCAGGGCTCTTTCTCTGACTACATCAGTCTGTCCTGCTGTTAGAATTATTTCAGATGATGCAAAACGCATCTCAGCATTTGTGTACAAATGTGCTTTCTATGCTATTGGCACTGTCTCACCTTCATTATATGTTAGATAGGTATACCCAGATTGACTGGCAATTATACGGTTCACCAGGTTGCGCACATTTACGCGTGTCTGTAAGTGTTTTGAAGATATCATGTCAGCTTGTAAGGAACGAAGAGTATCTTTGTGTTCCTGTGTCCACAGTCTAACTGAAAAGTCAGGTTTTATCAAATTGTAGAAAGGTTTTACTCTTTCCGCACAATCTAAAATGTATGTTCTGCCAAAGTTCGGGAATGCCAGTATTAATTGTACATTTTTTAATGATTTTGGAGGTTGGAGCAGAGCGCATTTTTCTAAAAAGTTAGCTGCTAGACTTTTTCCTTCACTTGAAAGCTCATATCCTAGAAAAAGGACTTTAAGGTGGGCAATCTTCGATTTTTTTTAATTAAATTTGTAACCCTCAGATGCAAATCCCAAAATTATGGTTTTTACTCTGTTCCAGTGATCCTACAGGTCATCATCTGTCAGAAAAATATCATCTACATAGGACAATGCCTCCTCATCCTGATTTTGAAGCAATTCAGTTACCATAGCCGAAAACAACCCCGGGCTGTTCCTATAGCCCTGGGGGAGTCGGCAAAATTGATGCTGAAACCCTAGCCCTGAGAATGCTGTCAAATATCTGCTCTCAGGCACTATATTTTGGCAAAAAAATCCATTTGAGATATTGTTTTTTTTTTCCGCACAATGTTATTCATTAATGCGGCACTGTGTGCATTCTGTACTGCAAATGTTTTAGTGAAAGTTTTTAAATGTCTGTAACCCAACACTAGGCGGTATGTGTTGTCCGGTTTTGATATGGGAAATAAAGGGTTAGTCATTTGAGAGGTGCATGTTTCAATCACTCTTTGGTATTCAAGTTGATCTGAGATCTCCCTGACCTGTTTTTTAGCTTTTTGCTTTATTGGATACTGCCTTTGTGCAGTAGGAGTTTTTTTATAATGGAATTATGTGGTGGGTTGAATCCTCATCCCATCCAACATGGTTTGTGTGTAATGCTGAGGCTTGGGCTACCAACCACGCCCACGCGTATGCATATTTTAAATATTTGGGAACATGGTCAGAGAATGCTGGTAATATTACCGTTTCTCCCTTAAGGCAATCCATGACGAATGCTGGTGGGCAGTCTTGTTCAGCTAACTAAATGTAATAGCCAAAAAGTGAGGTTCTCACAAAAGAGACCTCTAAATGTCCTGCATTTGTCCCCTCCATTTGGTGTGTAATTTCATATAATTTGTGTGGCACACTTACCCTAGTATCAGGTGTTTCCAATGTGATATAATCATGGAAGTCCGCTGTCACCAGAAATTCCATCAGGTTCTGGCGAGCTATTGTAACTTCTGCCGCACTGTTTAGCATCATCAGAGCCCATTTCCCGTTCAGTAGTCGAGTCCTCAGAACTCTGGGCATGTCTGATCTTTAGACCTGCAACCTTCTTCTTTTGGAACTGTGGTTTTTGCTTTGGTTTATCTTCTTTTTTGGAAGTATATTCTTGAACGTGTTGCTTGTCTCTGGACTTTGCACTCTCTTTTTGTCTGTCTGACCGTCCTTCTCTCTCTGAGTTTTTCGTTGAACCCTGAAAGGAACAACAGGAACATGTATCAGTATCTTGATACCTGTCAGGTTTCTTAATATCCCTATTCCTAAGGTTGTAACTCCTTTCAGAGGGCTCCTGTGGAGGAGATCTACCTCTGGATTAAGATCTGTTTTCTTTAACCTTTAGTTTTTTGTTATTGTCCCACATCTTTTTAGAAGAAGCAGGTGTCTGCTTGAAGGTCTCCTTCTCGGGGCTACCCATAAGTTGTGGTTTTAATGCTCTTCCACCCAAACTGTTCCTGCCTAATTCTGCATACACAGTTTCTATTATATTTAGTAGTTTGTGCTCCTGTTGTGAAGGACTGAACTCCCTTAGGCGTTGGCGAATAGCCACTGATGCTGCCTCCCCTTTAAAATTTGCTAATATTATGGCTGATACCTGAGCATTGTGTCCTAGTAACATCATCCCTAAGTTCAGAGCAGGCTCTGCTCCATATTCATTTTGTATTTGTCTTAATACATCTGGTATTATTGCTAAGGAATGTATACCATGAGTTCTGGAATATATGGCAGTGAAAACTGTACCCCAAGAGGTACAAAGCTCTATCTGTGGTGTTATCCCATTGCATTCTGTGTTTTTCGTAAGCGCTGGTAGTTGGAATACTGTTTCTAGCTGTGTTATTTCCTGCGCTATCCAGAATGTCATTTGTTCACATTTTGCGGACATTTTACCCATTACTGCGTGTAACGTTTGTGGTGTTATTTTAGTTGTTGTGTTTTGACCGTTAGTTGTATTTGTCGTTACCATTGCTGGCTGGACTGTAACTGTCCTCATGACAAACTGCGTCATGTTTCTATAACGTTTTATTAATTGTTTGTGAAGTATGAGTTAGTCTGGTCCTGGCATTGTTTCGATGTCAGGATGTGGTGTGTAGGCTTCTAATATTGGCCATGTTGCCCCTTCTCTTCCGAGCTGGCCGAGTCTTACTCTTCTTCTTGTGTGGGGTAGAGCGCCGTTAAAGCAGTATAAATGTTCCTGGTACGTGAGCAGAACCTCAATGTCCTCATATGGACAGTATTCCACTGGTAGTTCATCTTCTGTGTAAAAATGAAAAGTTTTTGTTCTTGCATTAGCTGCTGGGAATGTAACCCTCTAATAAAATACCTAGTTTCTGTATGATTTGTGTGCCTCAATCATGAAAGCTATTATGCCACCCCTAGGTGTTAAACCATGCACAAGCAGGTTCAGGGTGACTGTATTTCTAACATTTGCCGTAATATGTATTGCGTCTGCATCTTCCTCGTCTTCTAAGAGCGGTAATGGCTGGTCTAGTGGGTCTAAGACCTGGTTAGTCATTGTGTTTAGAAATTGAAATTACTTTTTGAGGGAACTTAAGATAAGGTGTTTTGCACAATTTTTAAGAACACTGTGTCCTTCAAGCTTGAAAAAACAACAGGTAATTAATAGTATATTGTGCCTACTCAGCTGTGGCAGAGTTTTGCCCACCCACTCCAGAAGTCTCTGGTGTTTTGTGAATAGGGATTTCTGAGAAGAGCATGACTGAACTACTCAGATCTTACTGTTAAATAAGTGCCCAACCAACGTTGGCGGTGCCATGTTGTGTCGTTCCTATAAAAAGTATACAGGATCTGCACGTTTAGACAACATACACTGTAGGATAGGTGTCAGACAAGCTCTGATTAACCCCCACCGGGTATGGTGGCCTTTTGTACCAACTAGCTCTCAGTGCCACTAGAATGTAAACCCTGATCCCTCAGGACCGTGGAAACAATATACTACTTTTCACTCAGTCACTCGTGATTACTTAGTCTGCCTCAGAGAGGTAGACAGAATAAACAGGCTGGGCATTTTCAATAAGAATTTATTGAACAGTTGTTAATCTGGTGTAAAATAGATCAGCTGCAACAACAATTAGACAGTATAAGATATAAATGATTAGCAGCACTATAAAGATAAATAGATGGTATAGCTCTACCATCTTAAAATATTCATGAATACATCCGAGTATATAAAACACATAATAAAAAGATGTGTACTCCTACAATGCTTCCCTAACTAGATATACCTAAGTGTATCAAGCATGTATGTAGATGTTAAGCCAAGAATCCCTCTAGTATTTAGTCAACCCCATTACCTGGAGTGAGAAACTGTGGGACCCCATCATGGTCTCGAGTTGGACACCCCACTAGGGATGTTTTAGACCACTGCGAGCTGGAGTGTCTGCATGCAGGAACCTCAGCGTCTCTGGTCAGTGCGTCGGCCGGGAAGTCTCGGTCTCCTCTGTCTTATCTTAGCAAGATGTGATGTATTAATACCCATAGGTCTCCCCAGGGGTCCTACCTTGCTGTGTTACTGTGTCGGCCTAAGGATCACGTTGGACATGAGCTTTGTACATAGATTTTATACAGGAGATATTAGTCCTGCTGTGCTTCCAAGAATCCTCATGCATAATGTATGAGATTTCTAACTAGGGAAAACCCACGTTCTGAATGCAGTGTAGTATCTAGGTAAAAGGTCAGTCCCTGTAAACCATGACAAGTGTAATATAGGGAAGAATATAGGTGAAGGGTAATGAAGTTACCAAGCCCATTTTATGGTACCTATATGGAATATAACAATATACGCTATTCCAATGTACACCACTCCATTCTGTGCCACTCTACTCTACCCCACTCCACTCTACAGCACTCCACTATATGCCACTGCACTCTGTACCACTCCACTCAATCTCAATGCCACTCCAGTCTACACCACTCCACTATATGCCACTCCACTCTGTGAGAACCCACTGTACACTATTACACTCAATATCACTCTAATCTATGCCACTCAATTCTTGGTAATCATGTCTATCCTATTCCACTGTATGACACTCCACTCTAACATACTCCACTGTACATCACTTCACTGGACACCACTCCACTGTACGCTATTCCACTGTACGCAACTCCACTGCATGGCACTCCACTCTGTGACATTCTACTCTATGCCACTCTACTCTGTGCCACTCCACTGTATGCCACTCTAGTACATGTTATCTCATGGTACAACACTCCACTGTATGCCACTCCAGTGTACTCCACACTACCCCACTCCAATCCATGCCACTTCACTCTACGCCATTCCACTCTATGCCCCTCCAATCTATGGCACTCCAATCTACACCACTGCAATGTAAGCCACTCCACTATATTTCACTCCACTCTTCAACAATCCTGTGTACGCTATTATACTTTACCCTATGCCAATGTACGCCACTCTACTTGGTGGTAAGCAACTATTTGCCACTTCACTCCACGTCACTAATCAGTATGCCACTAACATTCAACATTATTCCACTCAGCACCACTCCACTGTACGCTACTCCACATTATGCTAATCATCTCTATGTCTCTACACTCTACGCTATTACACTGTATGCCACTTTACTCTATGACACTCCACTGTACGCAACTCCACATTATGATATGACACTGTGTGCCACTAGTCTACCCCGCAACACTCTATACTGCTCCACTCCACTCCACTCCACAACCTTACACTCTATTGTTTTTACTGTATGCCACTCCAGTCTATGAAATTGCACTGTTTGCCACTGCACTGTACCTCATTATATGCCACGCTGCTGTATGATACTCCACTGTACCTCTCTCCGCTCAATGCTATTCCACTTTACGCAACTCCACTCTACCCTTCTTGAGTCAACACTATTTCACTCTCTGCCACTCCAGTGCATGACACTCACCTCTACTCAGTGCTATTACACTGTATGCCACTACACAGTATCTCACTCCACTCAACGCCAATCCCCTCTACAACAGTTCAGTGTATGGCACTGCCCTCTGCACTATTTCACTGTGTGCCACTCCACTCTAACACACTGTATTGTATTCCACTGCACTGTACACCACTCCACTGTACACTATTCCACTGTATGCTGCTAAACTGTATGGCACTCTAGTCTATATGAACCCACTCTACGCTACTACACTGCACGCTAATCCATTCTACACTATTCCACTGTACACAGCTCCATTGTATGACACTCCACTCTATGACATTCAACTCTATGCCACTCCACTCCAGTGTATGGCACTCCACTGTACGCCTCTCAACAGAATGCCACATTACTCTACGCTACTCCACTCTACTCTATTCCAGTGTATGCTACTATACTGTATGCTATTCCAATGTATACCATTCCACTCTATGCCACACCACTCTACCCCACTCCACTCTACGCGACTCCACTCTATACCATTCCCCTGTGCATCACTCCACTTTACTCTATTTCACTGTATGCCACTCCACTCTACACCAGTACACTCTACAAGACTCCATTTTACATCACTCTATGATGCTGTACTATATGCTATTCCCCTGTACATAACTCCGCTCTACCCCACTGCACTGTATAATATTTCACACTATGCCGCTCCACTCTACCCTTCTTCACTTCATGCTATTGCACTGTGTACCACCCTACTCTATGCCACTCCACTTACACTACTCGATTCCATGCCACTCCACTCTACCCAACTCCACTCCATGCCACTCCACTATTCTCCACCCAACCACATTATACTCAACTCAACAACAGTCTACGCCCTTTCACTGTACCACACTATACTCCACTGTATAGCACTACACTGTACAAAAATGTACTCGTCCCAATACCAGTGTACAGCACTCTACTCTGTAGCACTTTACTTCACTCTACTCCATTCTACAGAAGTCTTATTATGCAGCTCAGCCCCAATGAATATTCTATGAGACAATACTCCTCTGTGCTCCAATGTACTCCACTACTGCACTCTAAGCCACTCCATTGTACGATATTCTATGGCACTCAACTATATGGCAGTCTATCACACTCCACTCTACTATACTGTACCACACTCTACTCTACTGCATTCCACTCTACTGTACAACACTTTAAGTCACTCTGTGACACTCTACTTTACTCCACACTATGACACTTTCTGACACTCTACAGCACAGCAGTTTACTCCATTGTACCATTCCACTGTTCAACACTTTACTCCTCTATATAGTAAGCTACTCCACACTACTCAACTCCACACAACTGTACTCTAGAACACTAATCTGCTCTTTTATAATGCTACTCCAATGAACTCTACTACATTTTACTTCACAACACTTTCCTCCACTTTATTGCACTGTACCACACTCCACTCTACACTGCCCCATGGTGCCACTCTCTACTCTACTCTATGCAACTGTAGTCTACAAGATTCTACTACTCTACGTGCCACTGTATAACACTGTATTGCACTATATGCCCCTATACTACACTATACAACCCTCTACTCCACTCTTTGCTCTTGCAACCCAGTGTAAAACACTCCACTCTAGAACACTTTCCAACACTCCATGACAAATCACTCCAATGTACTGTACAAGATGCCACTCCAACTTATACAAATTCACTCAGCTCTACACTATGCCTGTCCACTCTAGTGCACTCCACGCCACTCTACTATACAACATGCCACCACACTACATAACAATTTACTCCACTGTACGGTGCGCCACTCAACTCTACTCTACTATATGATACTGTACTCCACTTTTCTGAACATCACTTTACTCTATCCCACTCCACTGTCACATCGCACTGTACAATACTCTACTTTACACCACTCCACTGTACACTATTCCACTGTATGCCACTCCACTGTGCCACCTTCCACTCTACTCTACTTCAGTCCTCTCTACCCCACTCGATGACACTATCCTGAATGATAGTACACTGCGACACTCTCCTCCTCTCTACTCTACCACACTCTACTTAACCCCTTAATGTGGGTGTAGGCCAATGCACAAATTAATTCCCCAGTGCATCTGTGTGCCATTGGCCAACACTTGAGAGGCATATAAAGGTCCCTCTGGTGCGGATCTTCCCAAGCAGCATGAGCCTTTTTTTCCTTTTACTGTAGAGCAGAATGAGCAGTTGGCTTTGTTTTACTTTAACTTCATCAGTGCTCGAGGGGCATATTTCAGACCATCCAAGCAATGATTGGGTTTGGGAGAGGTATCGTTGGAAGGGGTGGAATCTTTCCTTTCCAATGATTTCTTTGCCCAGTGGATCCCTGCTTGGGCATCTCCATAGGAGAGCGATTGCCAAGCAGGGATCTGCCCACTAGACAACAGGAATTTTGGGAGAGCAACCTCTTGGGCAAAGGCTTGTGCTCCCCATACCCCCATAATAGATCAGTCTTTATGCCCCCTGGCAGATGGGGTTGTGGTAATTACCCCAGATCCTCACTCAGGGGGGCAAAAAGCCCACTAGAGACCAGGCCTTAATTAAAAGAAATATAGGGGTGAGGGATGCCCATCGTGGGCATGGCCATGTCCCCACCCTAAACAAAATATGCTGGCAGTCTGTCTTCGCA
Organism: Triturus cristatus; assembly: GCF_964204655.1. Taxonomy (NCBI): domain Eukaryota; kingdom Metazoa; phylum Chordata; class Amphibia; order Caudata; family Salamandridae; genus Triturus; species Triturus cristatus. The sequence goes on from NC_140590.1 coordinate 1,377,410,410, forward strand.
CTGGATTCAATCTGCCATCCTGGGGGCCAGAAAGCCCACTAGACACCAAAGAACACAATTATAGGGGTGGGGGCTCCCCATCATGGAGTTGGCCATGACTCCACCCCACCCCACCAGTCCTCTGCCCCTGGGATATGGGTGATTACCCCCATCTGCCCCCGAGGGGCAGAAATCGCACTACAAACCAGGGACATATAAAAAATATAGGGGTGGGGACTGCCCGCCACGAGCATGGCCATACCCACACCCTATCAAACAAAGTATGCTGAGAGTCTCTCTGCTCCTCTGGGGTAGATGGGCATGGTTACCCCCGATCTGCTCCTGAGGGGGGCAGAATGCCCACTGGACACCTGGAACATTTTAAATATATATATATTCACTGAAAAAACCATAGGATTCAGGGGCGTTATAGTTAGTTGGACATTTCACTCATACAAAACCATAGAAATTTCCCTGTTATAGTTAGTTCAACTAATTATAACTCACGCACTCGCAATGCACTGCTGATGATGTCACATATTACATCACTCATGACATGGTCAGTGACATCACTCATGACATCACTGATGACATCTCAAATAACATCACTAATGACATAACTGATGACATCATCCTTGTGATAGAGTGGCAGACCTCCTCTCACCCTAATATAACCTTTGATACACACACTCAAAAATACAAACTAACATTTTCAAAACAATAGACATACCAATACCAGTTACAACACACCTATTCAGTAATTCCAAGATCTACAAACACATCCACTCATTTACCAACAGTCCCTATACAGTCACTCATACATGTACTCACTAATCATATGTACTCATACACCTATACATCCTGTTACACACCGCCACTCATCCATAGAGTTACTCACACACATAGTCACACATGCAAACAAAGTATCAAACATCCATTTACTTCCATATACAGTTATACACACACTACCACACATACTTCTACAGAAACTTACACATGCTTACTCTCTTAAACAATCACTTATAGAAACACCTACCTATTTGTACAGGAACTCTTCCAATCTCTCACTCTCACATATACTCACTTATATACACCAATACTCACATATACTAGTTTAAAACATATGTAGTTACTCATAAAGACACTATTGAGACAGTCATTCACTCACTAACACACCCATATACAACCCACCTATACAGTCCTGCACACATGCTGTCTTCAACACATACAAATAGTGAGTCACTCATTCATGCATCTATGCACTAACTAATACCCCCCACTGAACCATACAGACACTCAGACACTCATACTGATACTCAAAAAACCAACTAATAACCCATATAGACACTCGTGTAGCTAATCACCAACCCATGCAGCCACTTATACACAAAGTGAGAGACTGATACAGATATTTACATATTTAAACATTACTCACTAACCCATGTATTCACTAAGATACACTTAATCAGTCAGTTATACAATTTTATTTATTTATTTATTTATGTAGTTTGTAGAGCGCGCAGCTACCCCCGAAGGGGTGTCCCGGCGCTAGAACCTGAGCCTCAGGGGGAGAAAAAGAGGGAGGAAGTCAGCAGTGTGAGTATCAGAGTCCAGAAAATAGCCAGGTTTTGAGTCTAGCCCGAAAGATGGCCCCAATCAATTTTACAAAAGAAATCATCCATTTAGACACTTATTTACCAATTTATTCCTCCATCGACCTTGAGATATACATATATAAAACATATTTAATTTTCAGAAAAACACACATTCACTGGATGATGTCATGAGTGATGTCATTTGAGATGTCATCAGTGATGTCATGAGTGATGTCACTGACCATGTCATGAGTGATGTAATATGTGACGTCATCAGCAGTGCATTGCTGGCGCGTGAGTTATAGTTAGCTGAACTAACTATAACAGGACAATTTCTATGGTTTTGTACGAGTGAAATGTCCAACTAACTATAACGCCCCTGAAACCTATGGTTTTTTCAGTGAATTTCTAAGGTTTTTTTAAATGCTAATTTCTAACTATAACATGCCAGAAACCTATGTTTTTTTCAGTGAATATATATATATATTTATTATACTATGTATACATGTAAAAATGTCTCTGTCCGCCTGTTTGCCTCGGTGGCACAGAAAAAATGGGTGGAACTGACGTCAGCACGCCAACAAGGTCCTCTTATGGCTCCGATGACATCATACGGTGTCACGAGCAGAGCCGTGCTATTATGACGTCCTCGTCGATGTGGGAGAGCTAGGAAAGAATTTCCGTGGAATGCTGGTGCAGGGATTATTCACCTAAGTTTTCAGGCTAGTCCTTTCGGAGCAACTGTTTATGTTGCCACTCCAGAAACTGAAACCAGTGATCCGAGGGCAGAGGCCCTGCAGATGGCACATGAGGTGGGGTGCCCAGTCGTGTGCACCGGCGGGTCAGCGAAGTGACAAGCACCACAACCCACAAAAAAGGTAACAAGGGCACTGAATAACACAGGATCTTCTCTTTGTATCCTGCAGGAACAACAATCTGCACTTCATATACGTTTACGCATTTCCAATTCTACCATTGGGGACACCACAGGATCCCCTAGAAATGTATTCCACTTTGACCATTTCTGGTCCCATTTTTTGGCGCACCCCCTTGCTACGAAGACTTCTGTTTCTGCCAGCATGCATCTATCAAGCTCTTTCGCCCTCGTGTGGAGGCGTGGTGTGGAAGCTCCCCGCAACCCTCTCGCTATCTCCCATTTGACTAGTGTGTAGCCTAGCGTTGTGAACTGTTTTTCCACTTCCGTAAGGTCAGTTGCCTCCCAAATATTCAATAATCCCAGGTGTGGCGTTAGGACAATTTCCTTATGTAGGGCCTTGTGCATGTGTTCCGATGACTCCACCCACAGGGCACGTATCTTTGAGCAGTTCCACAGAGTGTGGTAAAATGTGGCCTGTTGGCCACATCCCCTTAGGCAGAGATCATCAACTCTGAAACCTATTTTTTTCTAGGGTCTGTCCCATCATAGATTATCGGTGTAGTATCCTAAGTTGGATCAACCTACATTTTAGTGTTATAGCTACCTCTTGAGGGGACATCAGGCACTCCTGCCAATCCTCGTCGCTAATCATTCCCAAATCATCTTGCCATCTCTTCCTGAGTCTCGGAAAAGTATCTGGGAGGTTATTGCATAATTTCTTATATGTGAGAGATATTGCTTTCGAATTCAAGGGCCCATCTAATAGCCGATCTTCTAGTGGTGAAGATTCTGGTATGTCTGTAAAAGACGAAGTAAGCCTTCATAAGAGCATGTAAAATTTGCAGATATCTATATGTTTCTCCCCGAGCAGCTATGTTTTCTGATGACGTTTCGCGCCGGCCCCGTCCAACAAAAGAACTCCTTTAGATCCAAACAGACTCTTCCACTTTCTCACCGGAAGTGGAACCAGGCCACGCGGACACTTTCACAATACAACAGCTGGGAATGCACTTTTCGGTAAAAAAAACCACATTTCTTCCTCCTAATTAATCAAATAAACATCTCACTGAAGAACAGGGGCCAGCTTCGATCGGTAAACAGCCGTTACAACGACTTTTTTACTTCACGATACCCTTACAACGCATGCATTACCACGCATGCGTTGTACATCGCGAAGTCATATCTACACATTTTTTTAGAATGCATGGTTATTTACCATGCCTTTACAACAAATTTTGTTGTAAAGGTATGTATGGTAAATGACCATGCGTTCAAAAAAACATGTAGACGCTCCACGTTGTTGTAAGGAAACAGAGGCTGTTCCGTTTCCTCACAACGTGCACCGCCACTCAGAGACGACGTGAAGCAGGAACCACGAGGAGAGAGGAACCATGAGGAGTGAGAGGTAAGGGGGATTGGGCATGGGTGTTTTTTTCCCTAGGGTTTAGGGTAGTGCAGTGGTGTTTGGGTAGTGTAGGGGGTCATGCTGGGGGTAGTGTTTTAGGGTTTAGGGTAGTGCAGTGGTGTTTGGGTAGTGTAGGGGGTCATGCTGGGGTAGTGTTTTAGGGTTTAGGGTAGTGCAGTAGCATAGGGGGTCGAGCTGGGGGCAGTGTTTTAGGGTTTAGGGTAGTGCAGTGGTGTATGGGTAGTGTAGGGATCATGCTGGGGTAGTGTTTTAGGGTTTAGGGTAGTGCAGTGGTGTTTGAGTAGTGTAGGGGGTCATGCTGGTGGTAATGTTTTAGGGTTTAGGGTGGTGCAGTGGTGTTTGTGTAGTGTAGGGGGTCTAGTTGGGGGTAGTGTTTTATGGTTTAGGGTAGTGCAGTGGTGTTTGGGTAGTGTAGGGGGTCGTGCTGGGGGCAGATTTAGGGTTTAGGGTAGTGCAATGGTGTTGTAGTGTTTTAGGGTTTATGGTAGTGCAGTGGTGTTTGGGTAGTGTAGGGGGTAGTGCTGGGGTAGTGTTTTAGGGTTTAGGGTAGTGCAGTGGTGTTTGTGTAGTATAGGGGTAGTGCTGGTAGTAGTGTTTTAGGGTTTACGGTAGTGCAGTGGTGTTTGTGTAGTGTAGGGGGTCGTGCTAGGGTAGTGTTTTATGTTTTAAGGCAGTGCAGTGGTGTTTGGGTAGTGTAGGGAGTCGTGCTGGTGGTAGTGTTTTAGGGTTTAGGGCAGTGCACTTATGTTTGGGTAGTGTAGGGTGTTGTGCTGGCAGTAGTGTTTTAGCGTTTAGGGTAGTGCAGTGGTGTTTTGGTAGTGGAGGAGGTAGTGTTTTAGGGTTTAGGGTAGTGCACCCAACCAGCCACAATATCCGTGGACAAAGGGGATCCTGACTCTTTTGAAGGCTCTGCCAATTGAATAATTTGGGTCAAGGGCCCTACCACATCCAAGATCTATCAATTCCTTTCTTGGATTCCCTCATATACTTGGAGAAAAAGGTACATAGTTTCTCATCAATTTCAGGCATTTGTGCCGCCTTCCCCTTCAGTGAGGGCCTGGGGCATTCTCCCCTCATCCTATCCCTGACCTCCCTTTCAAGGGGTTGATGGATTTTCCCCACCACATACTCTGTCACTTTGGTGTCAGGGGTCCACTCCGCCGACCTAGGATGGTAAATTTGGTAGGCTCGAACATGTCCGAGTGGACCCCGTCCCCAACCCAGGACTGAGAGGAGTGGGACTCTGGATGCCAGGGACGCCCCAAGTCCTTATCCTCTTTGGAGGAGAAATCGTCCTCCGATACACCCTCTCCCTCTAAGGGAAACCCGCCGTCGGGGTCCACAATAGTGGAGACAGCATTGCAATTTTCTCCGGACCCCTCCTCCTCTCGGCAGGGTGCTTTTTTTAGCGTTCGTGCACTCTTGAGGAAGGTATCTGAAAGTTTATCAAATCCTTCCAAGTGCCCCACGTTATGCTTAATGGCCCTTTTATTCCCCATCTGGGAGCTACTGGGACCCGCTACCACCAGATCTGGGTCACTGAACACCCCAGGGATGCTTTTCGCCAGCTTATCAACCTGATCCCTAAGAGGAGCCAGCGCCCTAGAAATAGCCAGAGAGAGGGCTTGGTCCACTGCTGGAGGGAGAAGTTGGGGGGCCATTCCTCCTCCACTTCCTGGTAGGAGGAGTAAAAATGGTCTTCTGGAGAAGACATGATAGCAGAGGGTGTGAGCACAGAACAAATGCCCTTAAAATCCTTAACTGAGTTGAAGACAGGGTGAGAACCTGTGTATAGCTGTGCACTATTCACAAAGTGTCTACTCCGACACTAAGTTACCTTTACGCAAGTTGTACTTTTATTTTTCAAAGTTACAACCAGCACTTTGTACAAATGCATACCACTCTATACAATGCTGTTTCAAATGCTTATCAATGAGCAATACAATCAGCATTAAACATGGTAACAATTCGCAATCATTGTTGTACTTTTTGCATTCATAAACATACAAATAAAGTTGTTTGACATTAACAGATTAGTAACAACACGTATACATTTGCCCAATGCATTTCGGAACCAGCCAGTTCCTTCATCAGGGGCCAATCTGTGTCAATGATCTGAAGGGTGCACTGAAGACATGTAAGCTGATATCTTAGTGTATGCGTTCGATCACATCGAACGCATACACTAAGATATCAGCTTACATGATGAAGGAACCGGCTGGTTCCGAAATTAGGCGAGGGTTGGTCGGGAATCAAGTGGACTCTATAGGAGTAACCGGATTCCCAAACGCGCGTAAAGACCAGCGGGATCGCTCGGACCAGACACGCCTGACAGGATCTCACCGCGCGCAGGGCGCACAGCGGGAAAAACTGCGAGGGGGAGAACACTCTCGGGCAAGAGCCTGCTGCACAGGGAATATGAAACAATACCAAGGCAAAAATGCTAATAACGTGCACAAGAAACCGCTATACAAACAGCAACAACGTCAGATTAAGCCAAGAATGTAAGGAATGCACTTAACTGACGAGCAGTGAAGAAAGAGGAAGCGGTAGGGACATCACAATATTATATGATGGACTGTGATATGATTGGACTATAGTTGCCTTGTAGACTAATCCCCTAATGATTCATGGGTTGTGTAGTCTTTTGTTTAATGAGTCACACATTTGCCATGAATTCAGAATGTTAGCACTCTAGTTGTTCATTAGATCACTGTGGTAAAGCTGATGCTCACCAGGGAGTTAATTGGAAGTCTACTGCTGGTATTGAAAGTGATTGTTTCAGTCTGCATGTCAGAATGTTCTAATGAAATAGAAGAGGATTTGAGATCTCACTTAAAACATGCCCTAATTTTTCTTTTTACAGCACTAACCGTAATTTCTATGACAAAATGAACCCTCTCATTTTGTTCCTTTTTAAATTAAATGTTTTAAGTGTTACCAGTCTATTTCAATCAAGATGGCTTCAGGTGTGTCATAATTTTGTCATAAGTAAGACTGTTAGCTCTCTAGTTGTTCTTTAGAACACTCTGGGAAGCTGCAGTAGAACACATAGGCATCAACTGACAGGCTGCTCCTGTTGAAATATATCAGGAAGACATTTGAGATCACACTTGAAACATGTCCTAATTTTTCTTTCTACAGCACTAACCATAATTTCTATGAAAAAATGAACCCCATCATTTTGTTCATTTTTAAATTAAATGTTTTTAGTGTTACCAGTTTATTCCAATCAAGATGGCTTCAGGTGTGCCATAATTTTGTCATAAGTAAGGCTGTTAGCACTCTAGTTGTTCTTTAGAACACTCTGGAAAGCTGCAGTAGAACACAAAGAAATCAACTGACAGTCTCTGGCCTTGTTGGATGTACTTGATTTACTGAGAATGACAGACTTCATTCTCACATGACTGAGAAAGATAATGTGAATTTACAGAAAATATGCTCTCATTTTAGCTTCAGTTTTCTCTCATACATGATTCATGATATCCCAGCAGAAGGTTTTTCACAAGGGAAAATCACCTTAGAACACACCACAATTCCTGAAATTAGTATGGTACCATCAACAAATGAATTCTAATGTAACTAAAGTCTGTTATCACCCTTTATAGTTCTCCTTTTGGTAACCCTCAACATCTTCGATTCACTACAATGCATTTCAATGGGGTACTATCAAGTATATTGGTCCCAAGATGGCTGCCAGCAATTCCAGGATGAAGTGCTGACAGCCAATCAGATCTCACGATGAGATTTGTCGTTAGGCTCTGCCCAGATATTGAAACTTTTTCTTTTTCTAATTTCTCATGAACTACTGAACGGATTTACACCATTTAACAAAAAGGGATCTCTCTGTTCCAAGGGCTACCCTTTCGCCAAATTTGGTGTAATTCCGTTCAGCAGGTCGGGCTGTAGCCGTGTCTAAAGTTTCCTAAGGGAATTACCATGGAGAAAACACGTTTTGGGACCCCCATTTTTTCTCGGCCCCCGCTTAACGAATCACCCCGAAACTTTTAAGATAGGAGCTGGCCGGAGTGCCCCATAAGTTTTGAAAATTTCGCGAAGATTTGTCAACCGACGCCAAAGTTATTGGGAAAAGAATGTTGAGAATTTCTTATGGATAATAGGTCCTAACTATAACTACCTACTGGGGACCGCCAGTAGGTAATATACATATATATATATATATATATATATATATAGGGGTGGGGGCTGCCCACTATGGGCATGGCCATGCCTCACCTCACAAATACCTGCTGACAGCCTTTCTGTTCTCCCTTATGGGCAGATGGGGATGATTACCACCTGTACCGAAGGGGACTGAAAGTCCAATAGACATCAGGCACTGCATTTATGCCGTATTTGTTTTGGGTGAGTATGGCCGCCCTGGGCATGGCTTGTGCTCTCCCCACCTGCAGCCCAATAGACTTTCTGATAATGCTAGTGGGTAGATAGGGGTATTCACCATCAATCTGCCCCTCTCTGGGGAGATAGCCCACTGAACACCAGAGGATTTCAAAACAGTGCCAAAATAAACAAAAGGAGGGAAGATACCATGGCATCAAGGGGAAATAGTGCCTTTCTGCCTCCCCGTGGGGACAGATAGGTCTGTCCCAATTGGGGAGGTTGCCCAAATCTGCCCCCAGCAGGAGTAGAAAGTCCACCTGACACCGGGGAATTGGCCTTGTAGGCAAAAGAAAGTGATGCAGGTGTTGCACTCTGTCATTGGCCACACCCCCACCCCAAAAAGTACAAACATTTAAAAAATATATATATATTGAAGTGGGTCTGGCCCATCCTAACATCGAGCCTCACCCTCACCCCTAAAGCGTCAGTCTTTCTGCTCCTCTGTGGACCATAGAATTCCATCCCAATGGCATGTGCTGGCTCAGGCGAGACATTTAGTGAGTGGGCTTTCGAAAGTCCGACCACAGCTTTCAGGGTGGCATAGAGCGTGTGGTTACGCGCACAATGACGAGCAGAGGCGCCTTCTGGCTTTCCTCTCTCGTCATGGTGCGCGCACATCGCTCGCGATCACTTTCACTTTTGCCGTGCACACCACTCACAGGCTCACCTCCTGCTCCCCTCTCAGTTAACAGTTAACTTTCGCGACCGCTTGTGTTTTAGCAGTTGTTTTTTTAACTTTCGGCACGCACGCGCGCACAACTCGTGTGCTTGCCCCCGTTGCCACCCCAGACCCCTTTGCTTGTTTCTTTTAACTTTAGGACTTGTAGTTCTCCGTGTACAAGGGGAAAACTATTAACAAGCGCTCGCGCTGGCCTGCCTCGCTGCAATAAAAAAAAAAATCGAAGCAGAAAGCGCGGTGTCATGACAACTGCAGCGCTGACTCCGCCCTTCAGTCGTCCAAGGAGGATAATGTGAACAACCATAATTTGTTAGATACAAACACCTTTTGTTCAGAGCACTGTAAAGCTGTGAGTATGTGATACAAAGTACCATCAGAAAATGTATAATTATAATTGTTTTATTATTATCATCATTTCAACAATAACTTAATTAGAACATGACACAATCTAGACTCTCTCTGAGCTAAAAATTTTAAGGACACTTAACTTGCTTTTTAAAAAACTATCTAAGAGAAAAAAAAACGCGATGGGCTTGAGAACTGACATCTAGGTACATCCAGAGTACTGAGCCAGCAAGTAAATCCCTTCTCAGAAACACAGCCATAGAACATTAACCTTCTACGCCATCTTGCTGCGGTTAGAACCTGGGATATGTAGATTACACATGCAGCTCTGCAGCAGGCGCATTGACTATCTCAGCTATCGTGGCGAAATTTAAGCCAAGAGCCTGTAAGTCGTCATCCACAAATGCCTGTAGAAGGCGCATCAAATTTCTGGGCTGGTACGCTGGGGTTTAAACTCGTGACAGGCAGGCTGCACGTGAATCTGTGCAGGTGGCGCATTCATCCACTGAGCAAGCGTCCTCTGTGGCCAGTCCAGCTCTGTACCGCGTGTGGGATGTGACTGGACAGCTGCAGGTGGGGGTGCTCGATCTGTGCGGTGTAGAACATTATCGTAGCGTGCCCTGGCCTAGGAATGTAGTTCATGCCTATTATCGCGTGCGCAGAAGTTTACATGTTCTAAAAGCGCAGACCCTGGAGGGCGATAGATGCACAGGGCATGTTTACAAGGGCATTTCATGAGTTATTCTGTCGGACCGATATCGCAGACTCAGCATCAGCTCAGCTACAACAAGCGTCAAGATGCCAATCTTTCAAAGTGTGCTCTACCGAATGTATCAACGGCCCGCAGCCTGACCAACCCCCACCCCTGTTAGATCAAGCTCACCCGACCTTCTGCAAAATGCTTCCCCCCACCGGTTCTTATTCCTGTCTTCCCGTAGCTCTGTAGGAATCCTATGTCAGACGTAAGTTGCTTGCACAGCTCTGTGTTTTTTCTTTTAACTTTAGGACTTGTAGTTCTCCGTGTACAAGGGGAAAACTATTAACAAGCACTCGTGCTGGCCTGCCGCGCTGCAATAAAAAGAAAAAAAAAGAAACAGGAAGCGCGGTGTCATGACAACTGCAGCGCCATGGTGCGCGCACATCGCTCGCGATCACTTTCACTTTTGCCGCGCACACCACTCACAGGCTCACCTCCTGCTCCCCTCTCAGTTAACAGTTAACTTTCGCGGCCGCTTGTGTTTTAGCAGTTGTTTTTTTAACTTTCGGCACGCACGCGCGCACAACTCGCGTGCTTCCCCCCGTTGCCACCCCAGACCCCTTTGCTTGTTTCTTTTAACTTTAGGACTTGTAGTTCTCCGTGTACAAGGGGAAAACTATAAACAAGCGCTCGCGCTGGCCTGCCTCGCTGCAATTAAAAAAAAAATCGAAGCAGAAAGCGCAGTGTCATGACAACTGCAGCGCTGACTCCGCCCTTCAGTCGTCCAAGGAGGATAATGTGAACAACCATAATTTGTTAGATACAAACACCTTTTGTTCAGAGCACTGTAAAGCTGTGAGTATGTGATACAAAGTACCATCAGAAAATGTATAATTATAATTGTTTTATTATTATCATCATTTCAACAATAACTTAATTAGAACATGACACAATCTAGACTCTCTCTGAGCTAAAAATTTTAAGGACACTTAACTTGCTTTTTAAAAAACTATCTAAGAGAAAAAAAAACGCGATGGGCTTGAGAACTGACATCTAGGTACATCCAGAGTACTGAGCCAGCAAGTAAATCCCTTCTCAGAAACACAGCCATAGAACATTAATGGCCAACAGCAGCACGGTGGGTGCAGAGGGTTCGCCACAGCTTTTTAGAACAGCAGCTGCAGTGCCTTGAAGGTGGATGAACATTTGGCAGCACTGTGGCTCTCACACGAACTAATAACAATAAAGTGCTGTTTTCATAGTGTCAATAACGTGTCATGCGCAGATCAGGAACAAGGCGCATTAACCTTCTACGCCATCTTGCTGCGGTTAGAACCTGGGATCTGTAGATTACACATGCAGCTCTGCAGCAGGCGCATTGACTATCTCAGCTATCGTGGCGAAATTTAAGCCAAGAGCCTGTAAGTCGTCATCCACAAATGCCTGTAGAAGGCGCATCAAATTTCTGGGCTGGTATGCTGGGGTTTAAACTCGTGACAGGCAGGCTGCATGTGAATCTGTGCAGGTGGCGCATTCACCCACTGAGCAAGCGTCCTCTGTGGCCAGTCCAGCTCTGTACCGCGTGTGGGATGTGACTGAACAGCTGCAGGTGGGGGTGCTCGATCTGTGCGGTGTAGAACATTATCGTAGCGTGCCCTGGCCTAGGAATGTAGTTCATGCCTATTATCGCGTGCGCAGAAGTTTACATGTTCTAAAAGCGCAGACCCTGGAGGGCGATGGATGCACAGGGCATGTTTACAAGGGCATTTCATGAGTTATTCTGTCGGACCGATATCGCAGACTCAGCATCAGCTCAGCTACAACAAGCGTCTAGATGCCAATCTTTCAAAGTGTGCTCTACCGAATGTATCAACGGCCCGCAGCCTGACCAACCCCCACCCCTGTTAGATCAAGCTCACCCGACCTTCTGCAAAACGCTTCCCCCCACCGGTTCTTATTCCTGTCTTCCCGTAGCTCTATAGGAATCCTATGTCAGACGTAAGTTCCTTGCACAGCTCTGTGTTTTTTCTTTTAACTTTAGGACTTGTAGTTCTCCGTGTACAAGGGGAAAAGTATTAACAAGCACTCGTGCTGGCCTGCCGCGCTGCAATAAAAAGAAAAAAAAAGAAACAGGAAGCGCGGTTTCATGACAACTGCAGCGTCATGGTGCGCGCACATCGCTCGCGATCACTTTCACTTTTGCCGCGCACACCACTCGCAGGCTCACCTCCTGCTCCCCCTCTCAGTTAACAGTTAACTTTCGCGGCCGCTTGTGTTTTAGCAGTTGTTTTTTTAACTTGCATCACGCACGCGCGCACAACTCGCGTGCTTGCCCCCGTTGCCACCCCAGACCCCTTTGCTTGTTTCTTTTAACTTTAGGACTTGTAGTTCTCCGTGTACAAGGGGAAAAGTATTAACAAGCACTCGTGCTGGCCTGCCGCGCTGCAATAAAAAGAAAAAAAAAGAAACAGGAAGCGCGGTTTCATGACAACTGCAGCGTCATGGTGCGCGCACATCGCTCGCGATCACTTTCACTTTTGCCGCGCACACCACTCGCAGGCTCACCTCCTGCTCCCCCTCTCAGTTAACAGTTAACTTTCGCGGCCGCTTGTGTTTTAGCAGTTGTTTTTTTAACTTGCATCACGCACGCGTGCACAACTCGCGTGCTTGCCCCCGTTGCCACCCCAGACCCCTTTGCTTGTTTCTTTTAACTTTAGGACTTGTAGTTCTCCGTGTACAAGGGGAAAACTATTAACAAGCGCTCGCGCTGGCCTGCCTCGCTGCAATAAAAAAAAAAATCGAAGCAGAAAGCGCGGTGTCATGACAACTGCAGCACTGACTCCGCCCTTCAGTCGTCCAAGGAAGATCATGTGAGCAACCATAATTTGTTAGATACTAACACCTTTTATTCAGAGCACTGTAAAGCTGTGAGCATTTGATACAAAGTACCATCAGAAAATGTATAATTATAATTGTTTTATTATTATCATCAGACATGAAGAAGGAAAACAAGCTGTGGCATAGCCAATAGGTCTCGCCTTTGGGACCGTATAAGTGTTTAGCTATGCAACAGTTGATGTTGTTGCACCAAGGATATTGTGCTGCATAACTAAATACTTATAAGGTTCCAAAAGCTAGACCTATTGGCTATGCCAATGCTTGTTACATATGGGCTAGGAGAGTGTGGCTAACTCCCTATATCATCCCACTCACAATGGAGAATGATTTCATTTTTTTGAGCTGGGGTAGGCTGGAACCTAGGAAAGTCTACAGACCCAGACAGTTCTAAAAACTAGACACCCAGGAGAGTCATGGGTGGTGTGCTTCACCCGGGTCTTACAATATATTCTTACTACAATGTCCTGCAAACCTCAAACTTTAAGTAAAAACACATTTTCCTTGCGTATCTCTGTGAGGAAAACTTCTGGAATCTGTAGGGAGCCACGAATTTCCTACCACCCTGAGTTCCTACACATCTCCCGATTAGAACCGGTCCTCATTTGTGTGGGTGGGCCAAGAGACCATGACACAAAAGACACTAAAGCACTACATGGAGAGATCAGCAATAGGGGTAGCAGCAGGATTTGGGGCCATGCTCAGCCGCCATTCATGGAAACCTACCAACTGCAGACATTTAAAAAAAATAAACAACCAGGTGATTCGAGGGTGATGTGCCTTGAGTGGATCTCATGATGTTTTTCTTACCCACCATGCCCTGTAAACCACAAACTTTGCCTGAGACCACACATTTTCCTTACAGTTCTGTGATGGAAACTTCTGAAATCTAAAGGCACAGTGTTTTTATTTGCACAAGTGGAGTAACACTGGGTGGTAGGAATTTTGTGGATTCCTGCAGATTCCAGACGTTTTTATCACATAATTGTAAGGAAAATGCGTGATTTCAGGCAAAATTTGATGTTTGAAGGGCATTGTAGGTAAGAAAACCTCATGCAATGCAAGCTAGGCCCGCCACCGTGAAATACCCTAGTTTTCGCTAATATCTGTGATTTGTAGGTTTGCATGTGTGGCACCACAGTACGGCTCCAAATACTTTAGCTACTCTTGTTGCTTATCTCTCAATGTTTTGCTTAAGGGTCTTTTTGTGTCGTGGTCTCGTGGTTTGTCAGTGGACAAGTGGGAACTCAGCGTAGTAGAAAATATTTGGCTCCCCACAGATTCCAGAACTTTCCGTCACAGAAATGTGAGAAAATGTCTTATTTTTACCAAAGTTTGAACTTTGCAGGGGCTTCTGGGTAAAATGATCTAGTGAGATTCACACACCTTTATACTCCCGTGGTTGTCTAGTTTTAAAAATATAAAGGTTTGCTAGGTTTTCCTGTGTGCCGGTTGAGCTAGGGCCCAAATGTGATGTGTCCATGTTGTGTTTTGGGCCATTTCCTGTTGCAGGCACTAGGCCTACCCACACAAGTGAGGTACCATTTTTATCAGGAGACTTGAGGGAATGCTGGGTGGAAAGACGTTTGTGGCTCCCTGCAGATTTCAGAGCTTTCCATCACAAAAATGTGAGGAAAATTAGTTTTTTTTAGTTATAGTTTGAAGATTGCATGGGATTTTGGGTAAAAACGCCTGGTGACAGCCACACATGTCATCCCACTCTGGATCCACCAGGTGTCTAGTTCACAAAAAGGTGCATGTTTGCTAATTTTCCCTTTGGTGGCGACTGAGCTAGGGCCCAAAATACACAATTACCCACTTTGTAATAAAATGGACAGATTTGAGTGGAAAAATGTAATGTATCCATCTTGCATTTTGGGTCGTTTCTGTTGCAGGAAGTTGGAACTAGGCCTACCCACACAAGTGAGATGCCATTTTGATTGAGAGACTTGAGGCGATGCAAGCTGGTAGGATGTGTGTGATTCCCCACAGATTCCAGAACTTTCCATCACAGAAATGTGAGGAAAATGTGTTTTGTAGTCAAATTTTGATGTTTGCAAGGGATTCCGGGTAAAAACACCTGGCGAGTGCCACACAAGATACCCCACCCTGGATTACCCCAGATGTTTAGTTATCAAACATGTGCAAGGTTGCTAGTTTTCCGCAGATTGTGGCTGAGCTAGGACCCAAAATCCACAGCTACCCACTTTGCAAAAAAAGGGTCTGTTTTATGTTTAAAACGTTTTTTATTGAGACAAAACAAACCATGGGGGAGGGGGATAGGAGGCAGGATACATGGAATACAGTCAAAGAAGAAGGGATGCATCTCCAGAGGGTTGGCAATAGGTGGCGCGGTGGCTCAGAGGGAAGAACACAGTAACTGAACGCTAGAATTACAAGCTGTGGAGTCCCACGCGCGTATCCGACACCCCAAAGCTGAGCAAGAGCATCCCCCCCCATCAACACCTCAACAGAACACAATCCCCCCCCTCCCATCCCCCCTCCTCCCAGTAACAAAACAACAACACTCCCCCCTCCCCCCCGTCCTATGGTCCCGCATCAAAGTAGCCCTAACCAGGAAGCCCCGCTCCCCCCCCCCTCCCCGGGGGTCCCCATCTCACATGTAAGCTAGTCCGCCGGGGTCACCGGCGGCCTCAGCCTGAGAAGCCTAAGGTACCTCGGGCAGGTGAGCTCCCGGAATTCAGTGGACAGCAGCGCTAGAAAGGGTTGCCATAGCTCTTCAAATTGGTCTATCTCCCCCGCAACCGCAAGCGACAGCTTCTCCATCCCCAGCACATGCCAGAGCCTATGCAACCAACCGGTGATGGAGGGGACGGTGGATGTGCGCCAGTGGATTAGGATGTTCTGAACCGCAGACCCCAGCGCTATTGCAATCTGCCTACCCCTGCGGGACTTCAGTGGGTACATTAGGTCATTGGGGAGGCCCAGCAGGACATACGCCGGGAGTCGCGGCAGCTCTATCCCAAAGTGCTCATCCACCTCGTCCAAGACTTCTTTCCAGTAGGCGGTCAGCACTGGGCAATCCCATAGAATGTGTGTAAGGGTACCTTCCTGCCCGCAGCTCCGCCAGCACCCCTTGTCAGTGTGTTTATGCATTTCATACAGTCTCTCCGGGGTGTAGTACCAGTATGTGGACACCTTAGTGAATGTCTCCGTAAGGCCCGTGTGATATGCAGAGTGCCGAGCCCGATACGCAATTTTGTCCCATTCCTTGTGGCTGAGTGTCCTACCCAATTCCCTGTGCCAGCGCTCCCTCCCCGGGTTGTAGTAGTGAAACGGCGGGGGTTGTAGGTGTTTGTACAGATCAGTGATCAGTTTAGCGTCGGAGGTCCGAGTAGCCAACCACCGCTCGTACGGTGTGATTGGACGGGCAGCGGTGGCCCGCACCTGAGGCTGGATGGCCCAATGCCGAACTTGCATGTAGCGCAATCTGTCCAGCTCCGTCAGGCCGAACTCCTGGCGGAGTTGCTGAAAAGGAACCACGCCTTCCGGGCCATAGATCTGGAAGAGTGCCCTGCAGCCCGCCCGTACCCAGTGGGAGAAAACCCCCGGCTCCATCCCTGGGGAGAAGTCCGGGTTGCCCGTAATGGGCGTGAGCGGCGAAGGGAAGGTGGTAAGGCCCCGGGTCTCGCAGACCGCGTCCCACACACGCAGGGGGACCCGCGTAACAAAGGAAGCGTAAAGATTAGGGGGGCGATGCGTGCGGCGCAAGAATGGAACCTCTTGTAAGGTGCGGCCCGCCACTGCCTGGTCTTGGAAGAGCCAATGTTTGTCGGACTCCCACCTGCTCCACTCCACCAGATAGCGAAGCTGTGCCGCCTGAAAGTACTTACGGAGGTCCGGAATGCCGAGACCCCCCGCTTCCGGAGCAAGCGTGGAGAGGACCCTCTTCATGCGTGGCCTGCGGCCCTGCCAGACAAAGCGGGAGATGTCAGCCTGCATTTGTCGGATCCAGCCCACCGGGGGTTGGAGCGGAAGGGCTCGGAAAAGATATAGTATCTGGGGCAGCACCGTCATTTTGACCGCCGCGATTCGCCCCAGCCAGGACAGCAGGCCTTTGTTCCATCGGCCAAGCTCGTCCTTGATCTTCCTGCTGAGGGAGGCATAATTGGCCGTAACCATCTCCGATAATGTAGGCGCCAGCAGAATCCCCAGATACGGCACCGTGGACGAGGACCACTGCATGGGGAAGAGCCGTTGAAGATCCCTCCTGGTTTCCGCAGCCAGGGACACGTCTAATGCCATCGACTTGCTCATATTCATTTTGAAGCCGGCCACCCCCGCAAAGGCGTCCAACTCTCGGAGGCAAGCAGGCAGCGACCTCCTAGGGTCGTCCAAAGTCAGCAGGACATCATCCGCGTAGAGACTGACGGTGTGGACGTACTGGCCCATCCGGACCCCGACTGCATCCGGATTATCACGGATCCTCTGAGCAAACGGCTCCATGTAGAGGGCAAACAGGAGCGGCGAGAGAGGGCAGCCCTGCCGCGTGCCGCGCTCGATGGCGAAGCCACCAGAGCTACACCCGTTTACCCGCACCGACGCTGAAGGATGCTTATAGCAATTAAATACCATGGTGCGGAACTTATCGCCGATTCCCAGTTTTTTGAGGACCCGCTCAAGATACGGCCAGTGAACTCTGTCGAAGGCCTTCTCCGCGTCAACGGACAACAACATCCGCTCCCCCGAGATCCTTGAGGCCTTCTCCAGAACATGCGTCACCCTCTTGGTGTTGTCAACCGTCTGTCTACCGGGCACAAAACCAGCCTGGTCCGCCTCCACCAGGTCGGGGAGGTGTGGACCCAGCCGGGATGCGAGAATCCCCGTGTACAACTTGAGGTCGACATTTAGGAGCGAGATGGGCCGGTACGAGCCGCAGAGGGCCCGGTCCTTCCCAGGCTTCGGGATTACCGCGACCGTCGCCCTCAGGAGATCCGGAGGGATGGCTCCCGGTTCGGAGAAAGAGTTAAACAGCCGCGTAAGAACAGGGGCCACGGTCGTGCAAAAAGTCTTGTAGAATAGCGACGTGTACCCGTCCGGGCCCGGGGCCTTGCCATGTTTCAGCCGCGCGATAGCCGAAATCACTTCCTCCACATGGATGTCCCGCTCCAGGTGGTCAGCCTGAGCCGGGTCCAGCACCGGGAGGGTCACCGACTCCAAATAGCTATCGGCATCCCGTGGCGAGGAGGGCTCCTCAGCATACAGCGCCTCGTAGAAGCCGCGGAAAGTCTCCGCTACCTCCGCGTCCCCGGAGACAACCCCCCCGTCCGCACCCACCAGTTCTTTCACCACGCTGCGCTGTTGCGCGACCCGGAGCCGGTGTGCTAGGAGCTTGCCACATCTGTCCCCCCCAGTGTAGTAGGCATGTTTCAAGCATAAGGCGGCATACTCCGCCCTATCAAGATCCAGAGCGGAGAGGAGCTTCCTCGCTGCCTTCAACTGCCTCCATACCCTCGGCGCTCCCGTACGGCGGTGGACCTGCTCAAGCTCCCGGACTTGAGCTGTCAACTCATCCCTCTTCAGTTGCTGCTCCTTATTCTCGGCTGCAGAGATAGAGATGAATTCCCCCCGTAGGACGGCCTTCAGTGCCGCCCACTGTGTCGCCTGCGAAGTGTCAGTGTTGCTGTTGTGAGTGAGATAGTCCTGTATGACCTCCCCGACGCGTTGTACCACCGATTTTTTGTGTAGAAGTGTGTCCCGGAGGCGCCACGCCCCCCGAGAGGGGGAGGCCGCCGGCCACCGGAAAACGCCGGTGACTGGAGAGTGGTCAGACAGGGTCAGGACCCCGATGTCCGCCGCCGTGGCAGCGGCACGCATCGGTCCACTCACCAGGAGGTAGTCCAGCCGTGAGTAGGTGCGGTGTGCGTGCGAGAAGAAAGAGTAGTCCCTATCCGTGGGGTGCAGGGAGCGCCAGAGATCGTGCAAGTCCATTTCCGCAATCCGGGCCCTCCCAGCCTGGGACAGTTCCCCCGTCTGCGGAAAGCGCTGCGCCGATCTGTCCATCCCAGAGTCAAAGACAATGTTGAGGTCTCCGCCCAAGATAATGTGTCGGTCTGGGGAAGCAGTGACATCCACCAGCGCGGAATCTAGGAAGCGCTCTTGATGCTCGTTTGGGCTATAAACGGAGCCAACCGTAAATGCTATGCCTCCCAGGCGCATGCGGTACGCAAGGAGCCTCCCCTTCTGTTCAGCACACTTATGCAACACCTCCCCCCGAAAGGCGCTCGCTAGGAGAATAGCCACCCCCGCCGTCTTGTTCGCTGCCGAGGAAAAGAACTGGGTGGGGAACTTAGCAGAGCGCATCCTATGGCAGTCTCGGGGCAATAAGTGTGTCTCCTGCAAAAGGCAAATGTCCGCCTGCGTCCCCTCCAGCAACGACAGGATCGCTCTGCGCTTCACCGGGTTATTCAGACCCTGAACATTAAGGGTCACTACCTTTAGGCCCGGCATTCCTCGCAGGGATCGGGAGCGCCATGCAATGGGTAGGGAATCAGCGGGGGGGGCGCGCGGGGCCGCAGCGCGGGACAAGCCAAAACAAAGCGGGCATAGACAACATCGGACGGGACCTTCCCAACCCCAAAACAACTCCCTCCCCCACCCAAAACACAACCTCGGCAACTAGCCATCCCCAAACTCAAACACCCCATAGTCTCAGTCAAGCCCCAAAACGGGCAAGTCCGTAGAAAAAAGCAAAGTGGACGTCCAGCCACTCACCTCCGCCCGCTCCCCCCAACCCCCCCGCCCCGTGCCAAGCATGTTAAGAAGCTAAAGACATCTCCCCCCGGAGTGTGTGTTAGGCCGTCAAGGCCACGCTAGAGGAGCCGGTCGAGTCCCCGGCCGCCGCCCTCAGGGCGTCAGCCCTGTCCGCCCTAATGGTAGGGGAGTCCGGGCGCCCCGCGCTGGTCGCTGAGCGCCGCCTCGTTGACCTCCGCCGATTCCGTCCTTCCGAGGACCTCCACGACGGCGTAGCTCCGTCCTCCTCCGCTGCCGTGAGCCCCAGGACACCACAAATGTCTTGCAAGGAGCGTAGCTGGTGTAATACTCCGTTCCACCGAAAAATCAGGCGGAAGGGGTGACCCCAAGAGTACGGCGTCTCATGTTCGCGCAAAAAGTCAGTGGCAATCCTAAAGGACCTGCGTTTCTGCAGAGTGATGGCGGAGAGATCCTGGTAAAGCGCCACCGGCCGATCCCGAAAGGTCAGGGGCTGTTTCCTGCGGGCTTCAGCCATGATACGCTCCTTTAGTGGAAAGTCGGGCAGGAAGGCCAGAATGTCCGGTGGGGGCGCCGATGGCTGGCGCTGACGGCCAACCCTATGCGCCCTGTCGATGCTGATGGGAAAGTCCGTGGCCTCCCCCAGGATCTCTCGGAACAGGGCCCGCAGGTAGCCCCCCAGATCGGACCCCTCATCCGCAGTCGGCACGCCACGCACTCGGATGTTGTTCCTCCGAGATCTGTTCTCAAGGTCCTCAGAGTGGGCCTGGAGCTCCACACACTGTTCCCGGAGGCGAAGAACGTCCTGCTGGAGATGGACTATCTCCTCCGCTCGCTGTTGGCCCTCCGTCTCCGCCGCTTCCACGCGCTCACCTAGGCCCTCCACCTCTCTGCGCACTTCTCGGACCTCGCTGGCCACCTCCCGCTTCAGTGTCTGGAAGTCCTCTCTGAGGGAGCTAAACAATTCCTCCATAAAGGCCCTCGTGACAGGCGGCTCCCCTCCAGTCACATCTGCCGGAGCCCGGGAGGGCCCCGGTGAGGGCTGTGTCCTGTCCCGCAGATGCTGGGCCCTGCCAAGCATGTCCGGCAGAGTACGGTCCCCTTTCTTCGGGCCTCCTTTTCCAGACATCGCCAGCTCCGCAGTCGGGCACCGATCCAGGCGCCCCAGGGATGCTCAGCCGCCGGCAAGCACTCGGCCCGGGCATCCCCCACAAGTGAGGTCGCTGCGTCACAGGTGACAAAATGGCGGCCTAGTCCGGTCACCGTCAGCCGCAAGAGCTAGCGTGAGACAACCAAGGGGACCGCAGCGGAGGGGTCCCAACAGCTCATCCCTCCGGTAGTCAATCCAGCAATAGCGGGAGGTCGCCCGCAGCCAGCAGCCAGGACTCCAGCGGAGGCCGCCACCACTGCTCCTTCGGGGACAAAATGGCGGCCGGGCGGAGCGAGCCAAAACGACTAGGCCCGGCGACACCTCCGGGGCCTCCGAGGCACCCCGCAGTAAAATAAGTTCCACCACCGGCCCCCGATTGTCACGCACAGGGGGCCAGATGATCCGACCCCATCAGAGAGTCCGCCGTACCTCGGCTAGGGGTCAGGGCTTCCGCAGTGCAAGGTGTCGCCATCACCAGTCCGAGTGCCGGGGCACCCGTCCCAAGCCTTCCATACCGTCGGGCCCCTTCCCGCCAGGCTCCTTCAGTCACCGTCGAGCGGCGGGCCAGATCCCCTCCAGACCGCAACTTTCAGCACCAGGCCCAACCGAGGCGCCCGGACAGCTCTCCAATACGCTCCGCCCCTCGGGCTCGCCGCCGTCGTCCTTTGATCTCGGGCGAACTTTTGGGGGGGTTCCCCCGGGGCGATCCGGACCAAAACAGCACCGGTGTATGCCCCTGATGTTCCGCCACGCTCCTCTCCCGCGCTGAGCCTCAGCGGGGGGAGAGAAGCATAAGAAAAGGGCTTTAGCTTGGCCGGGCCGGAGGAGCTACGGGAGGAAGCGTCCGCTCACCCCGCCATCTTGGCCACGCCCCCAAAAAGGGTCTGTTTTGAGAGGAAAAATGTGATGTATCTATGTTGCATTTTGGGCCGTTTCCTGTCACAGTCACTAGACCTACCGACACAATTGAGGTGCAATTTGTATCGGGATATTGGGGGAATGCGAGATAGGAGGAAGTTTGTCGCTAGTTAGGTGGATTTGGCAATGACAACAATAACGTTTTGAACTAAAAAGAAACTCAAGCAGCGTTAACTTTAACTTGCGCCCCCTGCCATCACTGCTTATGACCTCATGTATGACATAACTCATTACATGTTCTATAACATAATTTATGACATCACTGATGACATCTCAAATTACTTAATTGATGACATATTTGATGACATCATCCAAACATCTCTTGTACACATTGTTCTTAACTGGTACAACATGAAAGCTATGAAAGTGAAAATATCTTAGAATAATATGAAGCATCTTTACTGCTATTATACATAAAACACCATAGATAAAGCAAGCATGTATTATTTGCAACACTGTGGGTCTGGTGGTAGGCTGACTCTGTACACCCCCACTGAATATGTCAGCCTATGTTTTGCATTTGCTAGCTCGCAGTGCCACTAGAATCTCCTTCTATCAGAGAGATTAGTTTTTGGCAACCTCAGAACACAACAAACCCTGATTCCTCAGACTCGTGTAACAATATACTACTTTTCACCCAGTCACTCGTGCTTGCTTGTTTTGCTCTCAGAGAGATACACAGAAGAAACAGTTGGGCGTGTTTACAATAAGAATTTCTTCTCATTTAAAATATATGTGCTGCTACAACTGTGACACTGTAGCAGAGATATAGAACCAGCAGTACAGTGAATAAAAAGGAATAGTATTGTTCTTCATTTTGCAATAGTCATGAACACATACATGAATATAAAATGCATTTATAAAATAAAGTGCGTACTCCTAATATGCCTGTCTAGATGTACCTAAATGTACCTAGCATGTGAGAAGGTGCTAAAGAGCTCAGAGCCTAATAGCCTAATAGTCTAAAAGTCTAGGATTTAGTCGAACCCCCATACCTGAATGGTGAGAGTGTGGGACTGTGTCCTGGACTTGAGTTGAACACCCTGCAAGGGATAGTCAGACCACTGTCAGCTGGAGCGTTGGCATGCCGGAGCAGCAGCTTCTCTGGTCAGTGTGTCGGCCTTGAAGTCTCGGTTCCCTCCTGCCTACTGATAGCAAGAGGTGCTGTATTTATACAGTCTATGTGCGTGTGTTAGCCATTGTTCAGTTGGAAGATGACGTTGGGGATTAAACCTTTGTGCGTAGATAGTAGAGGTTAAGTATGCCCCGTGGAAAGTGTTCTCATAAATTATTCATATGTGCTAAGGATGACGTCTTAGCACTATCGATTGGGCAGAACCCACCCTCATCATAGAACTAGGTAAAAGATTTAGTCCTTAAAAGGCGTCAGTCCTTATAAGGCATTTAGTCCCTATAAGGCATTCTATCCTTATTTGGAGTTATGCCCTTATAAGGCTCGTTCATATGAAATGAAGGGAAGATGATGTAGGGAAAGAGTACAATGTTCTCTAAACCTATTTTAGGGTACCAATATGAAATATAACAATCATACACTTCATGGGTAGCCGAGTTCATGGTAGCTCCAGATGTAAAACTTAGACCAGTAATGACCTACATTCCCACACATTGCATCCAGCATGAACCTCTGTGTCCCTCTTCACTGGAGAAGGTAAACTCTAGCTGAACACTGTCCCAGAGGCATGTGGGGCTTATAACTAAGAAATATGGTACCCTCTTAGAGACTGATCTGTGGATCATGAACACAGTATTCTGCCCACACTTCCCACTGTGAGCCTGCACCTGTAATCTTTTTTCATAAATCACTATTACCTTACTTGTCACACCTTCTTAGAAGAGTGTGTTCCTCTGCATAATCTGTTAGTGTTGTATTATTTAGTTAATGTAATAAAGTACTTTCCCTTTTTCATAAAGCTAAAGCACTGGACCAATAGCCATTACTGAGTTCCATTGAGTGCTTAGTCTCTATACTCCACACTACCTCCCTGAGAAGCCTTGGGATGCTCACTTCACTGCCCTAAAATTAGTGGTGGACAGAACTCGTAGAGTTGCACTACGCAGAATTCCGCAGAGTTGCATGAAAAGTCTGTGGAATTCAATAGAGTTCCACTCTGCCCTAGTGTAAATAGGGGGGTATAGGTGAGGGTGAAGGAGACCCAGATGCACCGCACACTCTCAAAGCCTTAAACGAGGCAGCATGTAGAACCCCTGAAGCAGGCGGGTGCAGCTGCAGCTCTGATTCTGACACCCCCACCACCCAAGACCGGAAATTTGTGCATTTTGACCAGCGACAGCTGTGAGCATGCATTGCCCTTCCTCGCAACCTTCTGCTCAAATAAAGCTGATGCATTGTTCCCATTGTACCCCAAGGATTGTAATTTAGTAAAGAGCCATGCCACCCTCACACACTCACCCCTCCCCAGCCTGGAGCTGCACTGGTGGCGGCTGCAGCCTTTGTACGGACGGCCAGCACAATTCTTAGATTCCCCCATGGCTTGTGCCTCAGGCCATGCCCAACGTACCGGCCATTGGGCCGCAGTGCACTTCAGGCCACGCCTCCTCACTGACGGGCATCAGCAACACAAGTCCCCATCCCCTGTAAGATTTGCGGACTAGGCGGCCATCTTTAATGAAGATATAGATATCTTAATTTGAGTGGAGACAGCGGGAGAGAGGGCTTTAAGGATGCATACCATGAAGGATTTCTAAATATAGTAGTTATATATATGAAAGTATTATTTTATGGGATTATATTTCATAACAATATTAGGGGTGGGCAGGCACCTGAAAGGGAGTGTATTTGGTGCACAGTTTTTAGTAACCAGAGTGCTCAGGCACTGGGACATCAATTGTAGTAGTATAACAATGGAATAGCAATAGGATAAAACATTTGACTATAGCTCATTTCATGGAAAAGACAAATCCGGTAGAATTCACAGAGGCATGACTGGTTCCTTTTAGCTTCAGAGGGGCTATGTGACGGGCAAGCAGTGAAAAATAATGACAGGAACTAGGGCTCTCAGAACCATTATGACTTTCTGTTATTGAATTATTCCTAGTGTAGACTTTCTTAACAGCACTAATGTCACATTCTTGAATGTCACAAGCGGGCAAAAGCCATGTGACATTACTTCCTATAACATCAGTATCAAAGGTCATGAAATGGCCCTTTCTAAGATGTCATTGAGTCAAAAAGCATGTGATGTCACGTACCCTGTCGTTAGCATTCTTGTGAATTTACATACATGACCTTAACTACCCACTGAAACATATTAAGAACAAACTGTATGTTTTTATGGGAAATGCTGCAAAGTATTCCAGAGTATCCCTTTCACAAAATGGAGAATACTGTTGGTGACCTAACCTTGCACTTTGTAAAAGAACAGAGGAGAAACTGCAAACAACAAGTCTGTTAAGACATATCTCCTGGTCCCGATGACATAGTCTAACAGCTTCCTTTGCTTAGTAATCGATAGGCTCCAATTGTAGGAGAACAGAATTCTGGTCTACTGGAATTAAAGTTTCCTGTTGGTGCTTCTTGACCTAAGTCTGACTATTTTAAGTTTTTTTCCACAGAATGTGGAATATTATGCATCCCCGAAAAGGGGCATGGCTTGGTGCTGCAATATGGTAGCTGCTTCTTGATGACCTCCAAATCTGGCGCGTTTATCCTCCGACTTTAGGGCCGAATCAGGAACCTCTAACCACAGCATGCTGAGCCTGCAAAGATTCATGCAGGCCACATGAGAGACCCCAAGACTACCATTAAAAGCTCTATTATGGCGTGCCCCCCCCCTCCGAGCTGCTGAGGATAACTCCAAAGTGTTGATGCCCAGGCCCCAGTGATCACACGGTCCACTGCTGACCATTTAGCCAGGTGACAGAGAGGACCTGGTGATGTCTGCATCCTTTCTGCCTGCTTGCCATCCTACTGTTGGCCAGCCACACTCCCGGGCCCTTGAGGACTGAAGAGGGGTGGAGCCTCCCTTACCCTCTCTCCTGGCCTGACGAGACCTCCTCCCGCTGAGGGAATCTTCCCCCTGTGTGCACCAAGCAAATCAACTGGGGCCGACATGGAGCGTCGGAGACTGCTTGTCTCAAAGTTCCTTCATGGCTGGGGGCATGGCAGCTCTCTACTCCTGCACCTGTAGTGCGGAGGAACGCTGCACCCAACTACCTACCCAAACCCTCATTGTGGCTTCACCTCTTCGTATTACGCCCATAGCCCAGCCGCCGTGCCTCCCTCCTCCTCTGGAGTAGGCGACAGTTCCACGCGACGTACCGCTGTTGTTTTCCTCGCATCACTAGTGTGCCCCGCAACGCTTAAATCTGCACTGCTGCGAGCTGCGGTTCAGTCCATGGTGCCTCCCTCCTCCTCTCGGGCATGCCACAGATCCATTGGGCGGGCCGCTGTTGTTTCTGTAGCATCTCGGGTATGCTGCGGTTCCAGTTTCGGAACAGTAGCTCCCTGCAAGATCCTCTGCTTGGGCACTAATTTTCTTACCTCAGACCTGGGGGGCAGATATGATGAACTCTATAGCAGCCATTCCCTTTTACGGAGGCCATTTTCCTGCATCTCTTCTTCCCATGATTCTGCAGCCTTGTTCCCTGAATGCTTTGGGAAGGGTTTGCTTGCACCATTCTAAGATGGCAGCTTTTCTTATATTTTTCACTTCTACTTCCCAATACAAGATGGTGACTGCTCACTTCCTGTCACATCATTTCCTGTCCATGGATATATAAGGGGCTGAAACTTGCTGGTGTGACATCTCTCCCGTTGGTGTATCTTCGTTCCTGTTGCCTCTTCTTGTTCCTATTTTGGAATTCCTTTTGCACCTTCATTCCTGTTGCACTTGTCTCTGTTTCCTGGTCTGACCTCTCATTGCCAGTTATTTTTCCAATGGCTAGCCCTGCTCCCTGATTTTCTGTTGTCTTCTTTCTGTTCCTGGAGTCTCCACTTCAGCCAGAGCTTTTTCCCTTCATGGTTTTTCCTCTTGGGGACATCTTCTGTAAGGCACTGTCTGCCCTGGTGTTACTTTGTCAGCAGCACTATGGCTACCGGAAAGGGTCACCCCTTCCTTGGATAGACCAGAATCTTCACGACCTGGAACTGGGAACCATCTCTGCACACCGGAGTCAGAAAAAGAATTTCCGAACCCGACAGATTGCATTGCACAAAACCCTGTTTTGGTCTTGATGCCATGGATGTTCCCCAAGCACTTACTTAAGAATGACCCGTAGAGGCAGGCCCAGTGCAGACTGTTAAGCAACAAACTCAAGACCTGCAACAATTGCAAGTCAAGTTCTTGCAACCAGGGAATCTGATCTACCAACAGTCTACTCTAAGCAACCATTCCTCATTATTCAGGGGATCCAAATAAACTGAAAGAATTCCTGGATTCTTTTACAGTCTTCTTGTTTTTCACCTAGCTCAGTTTTTGATAGACATAGCCAAAGTCGGTTATCTGATCAGTGCCTCGTCCGGTTCTGCATTTACATGGGCAACACCTTAGGTAGCCACAGAAGACCCACGATTGTCCAACTACATAACCTTTCTCACTATCTTCAGACAAAGGTTTGAAAAGCCTGGCTTGGAAACCTCAGCAGAAGAAACTCTGTGTGATATCCAGAAAGGCAACCAAGATGTCCTGCAATACATAACTTGTTTCCGACCGCTAGCTGCAGAGACCTCTTGGGTGGAGCGCATTCTAATTACTCTCTTTTACCGAGGTCTTCGTGAAGAAATCAAGGACGAGTTGGTGCATTTGCCTCGTGCTGATACTATGGCTGGTCTGAATGATTCGGCTTTGTCTGTAGAACACCGTCTCAAGGAACGCCAGTTGAAGAGGTTAGTCAGGCTTGTGTTCAACAACATACAGGAACGTCACACCTCCATATTCACAGGATGGATACTTCCCTGCCTGAAATGTCCGTAGAACAGCTAATGCAAATAGGTCTGGCTCAAGGACCAGTGTCCGAGGCTGAACTGGAGCATAGAAGGAAACAAGGACTATGCGTGGATTGTAGTTCTCCTGCCCTTATGATTCATAGCTGCCCTACTCGTCCACAGAAACCATTTGGAAATGCTGGATCCCACCCTCTGTAAGAAGGGAGAGGGTGGGATATTCTGGTATTCCTTTAATCTGTTCCTCAAAAGAAACAGCATTTCTCGCTTTCCCTTTTACCTATGCTCCTAGGATTACCGAATGGTTCAGAGGAGAAACTACTCATCTCGTCAGACTGTGTAGCCAGCAGTAATTATCTGGATGAATTATGGTCCATGGAAAAATAAATGTTCTGGTTTCCTAAAGAAATACCTGAACAATTTCAAACTGTTGACGGAACCCCACTTGTCTCTGGACCAGTAAAGGATATGCCACCGTTGTTACGGTTAACTTTCATAAGGGATTAAGTATTTGTCCTTTGATCTTATATCCTTTCCCAACCCTATCATGATTTTGGGAATCCCTTGGGTGATCAGGCATAATCCTTATAACAATTGGGAAACCAGAACTATCTCCATGTCCTCAAATTATTGTCAACAATTTTGTTTTGCTACAGAGGAATACTGGTCATAAACGCAGATGCCTACAATGAAGGAAGATGTATGCAACTCCATCAATGTCATACCAGGGGTAACTGGTCACTATCAGATGTATGCAGACGTATTCCAGAAACCAAAGAATCTTATTTTACCTCCTCATAGAGAATTTGATTCTCTAACCTGGGGCCACAATTAATTTTGGAAGAGTGTACTCCCTCACTGAACCAGAGAAGAAAACACTTAAATAATACCTTGAAGAAAGTGGTCTAATTACACCGTCAGGGGTTACCCCGCTCATGAAAAGTGCACCCTCTGTCGCATACTTCCCAACTGAAACCTTACATCACTGACCGCTATAAATGTGTATTTTCCCGACCACCTCCAGTTCGGGTTAATGATGTTCCTGAGTAAAAGGTCAAGGAAATCTGTGACTCCCAGTTTTTTAGAAACCGTTTACAGTTCCTGATCAATTGGAAGGGTTATCCTCCTAGTGACAGGTTTTGGGAAGATGCTTATTCAGTTCATGCTCCTATCCTGGTCCACTGATTTTTTCAGCTTTTTTCTGCCAAGCCCAGGATCTCGGGAGGGGGACCTACTGTTACACCATGGGCCATGGCTCTGCATGTGAAGCATCCATCTACACTGCTGTGGGCCGTGGTTCAGTCCGGGGCACATCCCTACTCCTCTCGTGCATGCTGCAGATCCATCCTGCGGCCCACTTTTGTTTCTGTAGCGTCTCGGGAACGCCGCAGTTCCAGTTTTGAACTGCAGGTCCCTACACAACGCTCTGCTTGGGTCCTAATTTTCTTACCTCACGCCTGGAGGGCAGATATGTTTAACTCTCCAGCAGCCATTCTCCTGCCCGTAGGCCATTTTCCTGCATGTCTTCTTCCCATGATTCTTCAGCCTTGTTCCCAGAATGCTTTTGGAAGGGTTTGTGTGGGGATCTCTTTAAGATAGAATGTTAGGTAGGTTGCTAGGGTGGAATGTTGTTGTTCAAGGAAGGGGAGGTTGGAGTTGAAGAGCTGGAGAAGGAAGCTGGAGGTACCTGATACTCTGTACTGCAAATAAAGATTTCCAACTCCATATCTTGTGTTGGAGGGATCTTTACATTGGCGACGAGTGAATCATTCTGCGCAGGGGGCAGACAAGAAGTACCTCCACCCCTGGAAAAGGAATTTACTTTCCATATCCAAATACTATTTATTTCTCATGAACCCAGCGTTTTCAAAGTTGGATCTGGACACTAAATGACTGGTAAGTACCTTATATCTTTTCTACAATCGCCCACGATATAAGAAACTTTCTGCTCCGACCCACGTTAAAACTGTGTTTCCTGCGTGTACCAAGACTCTCTTTGAAAGATTTGCACTGAAATACTTTAAGACCCCAAGCAATACTAACTCTTGTGCCCGCATCTTCTTCATTGCTCATTATTACTTCTTTTTTATTGCACCTCTTCGATTGATTCCAATATTAAAACATGCATACCGTTACCGTTTGAAAGAACTCCGGCGGCATTTTCTGAATGTGGTGCGCGAGGTCGCTGAGTCGGAACAGCGTCATTTGGTGAGCGAGGTCGCTGAATCGGAATGCCGTCATTTTCCCCTGCATTTAGAATCTCATGGCAGTGACCTGCATTTGGAATCTCCTGGCCACCGCAGATGCACCACTTGCGCATGCGCTGCACACGCGTCCTAGCGTGAAGTGGAATGTGTTCAACTTTCTCCAGAAAATTACGCACAACACGCGTAGCGATCGCCGGAGCAGCTGCTTTCAAGGATTTCTCCACTTCTTGAAAGGAGCAGCTGCTTTCAAGGATTTCTCCACGCATACGATCGTCACAGCAAGTGTTTCTCCACGCATAACGATTGTCACAGCAAGTGTTCTCTAGGATTTCCTCATTTCCTAAAATAATCAGAATTTCTTCGTGTCATCAACCAACTGACAGTAATTGTGACAGTGACATACAGTAATTTATTCTTTTAATTTATTATTTTCACTAACATTAATTTTCCTTTTAGGTCAAACTCTGTTTGCTATTATAATTGCATTTTTTTAAGATACTCAATGGCTGACCAAAGTCTAGCAGCTCCCCCCTCCTTTCTCCCCACTCCTGGTGATTCTCCCATTCCCTGGAAAGAGTGGAAACAATTATTTTTTAGCTATATTTTAGCAACAGGTGCAGACAAATATGATCCTGTACGCAAACAGGCAATATTAATCCACCACTTAGGGGTCGAAGGACTGTAAAACCAATGGACAAGGGTATGGGGAGCATTCTACAGGGCAGTACAGCCTTTTAGAATGCCTGTTGTTTTAAATGACTGAAAATGTAAGTTCATCAGCAATTTGAATTAAACAGTTTTACTTGAATGTAAATCCCTGCTCTCTCCACCAATTTTATGATTACCCTCAAACAAAAAAGACCTTTAAGGCAACACAATTTTTATTTTTACAGAGCGGTTTGGTGCATTTAAACCCCTTGTTTCGTATGGAAAAATATGCATAACCCAAATGCGACAGGAGTATCCATGGAATGTCTTAAAATTGCAGACAGTTCTGAATTTTAGCTTGCAATGCATTTGCATTATGGGGCTTGTAGTTCCCCTTTCTCATTATAAGAAACGGTTTCTAAAAATTGCAGCTTCCAAATCTTTGATGGAAAATATCAGACTGGTTTGAACATACATGTCACATACCATGGAACCATTTGCGAGGTACCATGCCCCTGTCTATATATATTTTGGGTGTACACTCACTTCAGCCATACAGCCAAATAACAATGACCATAGTTTGGCTTCTACATAATGAATACAGAATCCTTTCAGGGAACTGCTTCTGGCATAGGCTCTATTCATTCATCTGGGCTAGCAGTGAATCCATCTATCTCTTGGCATCTATTTATATAACAGATACAATTCATCCTGGCAGAGTCTGCATCCTCCACACTAGAGGCCCTTCTGATGCCTGAAGTGCACACATGCAGGAGGTGGTTAATGCACTTGCTAGAAAGATCAGAGCCCCTTCTAATCAAAGGTTCAAATCACCATAAAATTGCCTTAAGGGTTAATGTGCTTGTAGGAAAGCACAGTATGCAAAAGATTTTTTTATTAAGTAGATAGCAAAGTTGCTTAGGTTTTTGTTGCAGAGATTCTTGTATTACCGGCAGGTCACAAGTTAAATTCCTCTTCATATCGCTTAGTGAGTTATGATCATGGGTCAAGGAGCTGCATGCAAAGGACAAAACATATATTTGGAATCTTAATGCTTTTTCCTCAATCTTTTGTTATTTTAAGGTTGTTATAAAAGAGGGTTACTTTGGGTAATTATAAACACTCATTAGTAAATGCTTTAGAAATGGTTAATAGTGCCATATCTATTGGACAGATACTTCGGACTTTCTCACGATGCATGTGGATTTCTTGCATATCAAGCTTAGAAAGGGCAAAAACCTAGCCCACCCCTTGCTCCGTTCTTATGCCTCCACCCCCAAGTCCACTGCTCCTTTTGGTGATTACCTGCACCTATGTTTTTCCATTTAAAGCACTGTCTGGAACCAATGAGGAGATGCAGGACTGAGAGGCCCCTCCGCTTTCTTTCTCTCTCGTCTGCGGGAGACAGCCCCTCTGAACTTATACCTAGTGGCTCATGGACACCATATGTGGAAGACCAGCCTGGCAGTAGTCCCCTGGTGGCAAAGCTGGACTCAATCTTTCAAGCAATTGCAGAAACACGCTCAGGTCTGGAGGACAAAGTTGACACAATAGTCCTGGACTCGGGCTTGCTGTGTGACAACCAGGGGAAACTATTGGAGCAGGTGAGAAAGAATGTTATGGCCCACCTGGACCTCACAGGAGGTCCCATGCCCGGGGGTTGACCTTCTTCTGCCTGGTCTGTCGCCAACACCCCTTTGCCAAAACAATTACAGTTAGAGAGAATTGTTGCCTTGTCCACTGCATCTCGACTCCTTGACACTCACCACGCTATCGCTACTGATCACACTGATGTTCCTATTTCCGATAAAGAATCAAATAGCTCACAATCAAGCTTGGTGATTTTGCCTTTTTATCACTCCCTAAACTTTCAACAACATCATCTGAGACTGTCCTGCACTGGCAGTGGATTGTGGCTGGGGGATGCGGACTGGGAGGTGAGACTCCCCGCCACATGTACTATGTTAATTTCTGTAGTATGGGACACTTCCCTTGCACATGGTGAGGCACCCCATGCAAATCGCGGAGGGGCACCATTAGTCGCTCCATGGGCAGGAGCCATCATGCACAGTCCTTTGTCTGTGTCCCTATGAAGCAATGGAGGGCTATGATGTCCTCAGGAGGTGCCTTGAATGAGAGCATTTAGGGCATCGAGAGGCGGGGGATCGACCTCTTTTCTCTCCACTACGCTGCAGCTCTCAGCATTCTGTATCACACACCTAGCCACCCACACCTAGAAGAAGGCAGAATTGGCAGAATTTCTAGCAGCAGAAAAAGGGGGCTACCCAAAAGCTTGGACTGATTGACAGAGCTGACCCCTTGGAGGGGTGTTGATTTGTGTTGGCACTGGGCAGGCAGGAAGGGGGACAGAACTTCTGGTGGCCCTTGACCTTTCTTCCCTACCCTGTGATGCCTATAGATTAACAGTTTGGGGGATTTGCCTGGTGACAGGTACCCCGGCAGGGGGATGGAATGCTATGTGGTGCCCTGGTGTATGTGTTGGGATGGAACTGCGGGTTTTGACCATCCCTCTATGATGGAGAGGAAGTTGCTACTAAGGTATGCTTGCCAATAATCTCGCGGATGCCCTTGGTTGACAGCATGGGTGATGGTTACGGAAAGGGGCCTTCTGGAACTTTGCACCTGAGAGTTGCGCTGTAATGAAAAAGCGGAGAAAATTGTTGTATTGTTCGTACAATCTGTGAGCTGTTTTGCTAATCTTCCAGGCCATGATCACCAAATGGCACGATCCCATTGTTGAGCTCGCTCATGCTGAACTCTCCATCAAAGTGTGTATAAACAATAACCAGAGTTGCTCAAGGTCCAGATGACTTGGCCCCACACAGGGTATGATTACCCGGCTGGTGCTGACACATAACTGTGATCCCGCTTGATCCATGCAGACCCTGACAAGGCAGAATCTGCTCAGTCCTCACTCACACAATAAGCATCCTCCTGACAGGCCCTGCTGGGGTTCACCTACGATCCATTGGTTTCATTGCGACCACCACCCGCTCATGAACCTGTTCATGAACACGTAACAGTGCTATCACCAGTGTTATTTCAATGTTGTTACTAGTTCATTGTGTGGGTGGCCAGAAGTCAATCTACCCCTGGGGCAGGAGTTAGTAAATGTACGTTGTCAGGCCTGCTCCCTTCTCACTAATACCTGCCGCAGGAGGAAAATTTGAGAGAACAATACCTTCCATCATCATGCTTGGTGGGCCTTAACCCTGCCCCCCAGCCCATCATTAGTTATTTCGAATGACCACTGTATCAGGTAGGCCAAGAAACAACATGCTTTTTTTTGCTGTTTCATATATAGCACAAACTCGACCCGTAGGTATTGGAGCGCTTTACATGAGCACAAACTACCTTACGCAAGGACACATTCATTTTTGGTAGGAACGGGGAGATAAGTGATTTGCCCAGAATCGCAAGATGTTGAGCAGACGCAGATTCTGACCTTGTTCCCCAGTTCCAAAGACGGCTGCTCTGGCCGTTTTGTCATGCCTTCTACAAATGCGGAGGCACACACATTCAGGAGATGCACTGTGCATGCTAGGAACAAGGGGCCCAAGCTAGAAAAGTGCTGGGAAGGCCAATATCATTGTACCAGCTACTCTGGATATACAAATGGGTGGATTAGGCCCACGGTCCCCTTCAAACATATCACAGTGGTGGCAGACGTCGAGGGGCAGCATGTCTTAGTAGAAGGTATACTGGACGGCACTGAAATCCAACTGGGCAATGTGTACTCTCCTGGTACGCATGCAACCACAATTCCTGGCAGACCTTTCGCTACTACTTGCCCGCTGGGCCCACATTCCATGGATCATAGGAGGGGGGACTTCACTTGCGTTGTAGATGTCCTCCTGCACGGACTGCACCCTCCACTCCCACGCACATCCAAGATCAGCACCACCACCTGCTTCACAAAGTGGCTGACACACTGGGCATTTGGGGCTGGCAATGCACACGGGGATGGGCAGGGGGGCTGGCTGGGGGGGGGGGGGGTCGCGATTGCAGGAGGGAGCATGATAAAAAATAAATAATAATAACTTACCTTTAGGCCGGGTCTCATGTCTCTGCTCCTGCTGTCCTGTCTCCGAATCTAGGAAAAGGCAGCCAGGCTCCCTCCCCTAGGCCAATCACAATGCTGCAATGCAGCGCTGTGTTTGGTTTGCACCGTGACATGGGGGCTGGATGGGTGGGCAAATTCTCCATGCAGCCTGTATGGAGAAGGGGAAAGTGCGCAACACTGTCTTGGGTGGCGTGAGAGGGCCGACCAAACAGTCAATGCGCACTTAGGAGTGGGTAAACCACTCCTCCCCTGCCCTGCTCCATTAGTAGAGCAGCCCCGCCCACCCGCGAAGGAAACATAAAATGGTAATAACTGAAAGTTATTATCATTTTATGTTTTTGCTTCTCAGACTACAGTGAGGCGATGCTCCTCCACCATAGCAGAGGAGCCACCACTGACACTGGCCCCTAACAGAAATTTGGGGGGCCTTTCACCCCAACATGATATGCATCCCCATAATTACTATGTGCAAACCCACGTGTTGAGCCCCCATTCCATAGAAAAAGAGCAGGTGGAAAATGGGAGTATATGGCCTGACAAGGAGTGGGAGGCTGGAGAGGAGAGTGTGTCAGTGAGCAGGGAAAGCCCAATGTTCCATGCTTCCCTGATCCGCATGGTTGGTTAAGGAAGGGGTGAGGCTGGGTTTGTGCCGGCAGCCCTTGCCCGAGCTGCTAAAATTGCCTCCGTTTTCCCTTACTGAGAATATTTACACCTCTCACTTTCACCCTCTCGGGGTTTCTACCTTTGTTTCTCTTCCTTATCAATTAAACATTTTTCTTTTTTTTTCTAAATTATATTGATTTTTTAAATTAACTTGATGCTACCTTAGTGGTGTGTTGCCCGTTTCCTCGATCCCTGGGAAATGCACTTTTCTTCGCTATATTTACCTTACAGCCACAGGCTCACAATGAATTTCGTGCCCAGCAAGCACGAGCTTGCACTTGTTTAAGATTCTGTTAAAGTTGTTTCTTGCAGCTCAGCTTCAATCATTCCACCATGACCCCACAGTGTAGACTGACATGGGGGATCACGTTCTTTCGCTTTGTGTTACGACTGAAAATAAAATGCCCTTGGTGATGGACGACAGAGGTGAAAGTGTAATTGCAAAAGAGAAATCCGAAAAAATCTGATAAATACCAAACGGTGCACGACGATACACAATAACATTTCCCCCCACAAAACGCATGGACAGAGGAGAATGTGCGGAGTATTGCAGTTATATGAGCTAAAAAAAAATAATCACCGTCACATACAGGCATGTACACATCGCAAATAAATTATAACAGCTGCCAGGAACGACTCAGACAATGTCCTGTACAAGTTAAAAGGAAAGGTAGCAGTTGCACTATAAATGAAACTCTGACAAATTGGTGCTTTCACGGCAGACACCCACCCTAAAGATATGACAAAGACAGTGGCGTAACAAAACGTGAGGGGGCCCCCCTGCAAGATATGCTGAAGGGGCCCCTCGCACTCACACCAATAGGGGTTGAGGGGGGGCCCCCTCCAGTATGGGTAAGCCTGGGGGTCCCCTGCACTGTGGGGGCTACGGAGGCCTTTGTTACGCCCCTGGAGTCCATGCCTTATGCTGTCTTTTGCAATGCAGAACAGAAATGGAACGGTACTTCTTTTAAAAAGAACTGGAACCCTATTGGACTACACTGGTAAAAGAGGAGGGGAAAGCTTTTGAATTCACAAATCACAATGCAGATGTAAAAGTGGTGGAAAATAAGAAGGGATGTCAGGGGAAAACAAGTGTTGCAAAGTCATCCTTGGGACCTGGGCGCCCACATTTTTTTACCGGTTGATACTGGTGGTAAATGACTCTGACTGTCCTTGGGCTTTGCTTAACCAGGCCCAGTGCCAGTGCTATGCTGAAAACACACTTAGAATATACAGTGAATTCACCAACATACACTAGGGTACACTATGGGTTAAGGTACCCCTATGATTGGCATGACATCTCTTATAAGGCCATAGTACATAATAGGGCACGGGATCAAAACCACCTTTAAGTCCCTAGTATATAATAGGGCATGGCAGTTTAGAGGGCAGTAGCACTTTCTGAACTGGCATCTGTGCACTGCAGGGGCTGGAAGTCAGTTTAAATGAAGCCCTGTGTTACAGGACTGCTTTTAAAATGTACATTGTGCCCAAACGCGACTTTGGTGTTTGGGACACTTATAAATAAATACACTACAATGTTTTGGCCTATTAGGCACCCCTAGGTGTCCCAGTGGTGGAGAGTCAGTTAGTTATAAGGAGGTCCTGTATGAAATAGGTTTTACATGCCTTGGGTTTAGTGAAATTACACATTTCACTTCCCACATTGTAGTAAAGGGCTTCCCAAAATCTACGTTTGTGCTAGGAGCACAGTGTAGTGAGGATCTGCAAATGTTTTCATATTCAGACCCCTTAAGGTCTACCCTAGGTGTTCCAGGGGTGGGGGTCCTGTAGATATAGGCATGGCCTTTATAAAAGATGTCTTCTAGGCCCTGGTGTTGGAGAAATTGCCCAGTTAATTTTTCCCATTGCAGATCCCAGCCACATAGGTTAACATGGCAAGACGTGATTAATTAATAATTCCCTTCAGGAGAATCAGAAAATTTCATTCAATGACTTACTACAATGGCATTGATAAATCCAGCAATATGGTGTTGTTGAACATATCCAAAAAGGTACAGACAGGAAGTTATGAGTTTCTTGTCTGTAAGCCAAAATTGAGCCTTCCAGTGATCTGCCCTGATTGGTCAGAGTTAAGTGGATTAGCCAGGCTGCTTTGATGAGGTGATAAGTAGCCACTGGTTTAAAGAGCCATTCGGGGAGGAGAGGGTTCTGCTACATAGGAATGCCAGAGCAAGGGTGAGGGTCATAAACAATAATATTCAATAGAAGGAGGAGACAGGTAGAAGAATCCAGTTTCATTTCCACCCTTACTCTTTGAACCCAGTCAGATGGCAGGCTTAATGAAGGAATGTGCAGATGCCAGGGGGAAGGAGAATATGGAGATGAGCCATCCTAGAGGTTGGTTTAGTCAGTTCTTACCTCTCTGCTGAGAATTCAGCCATATTGAATTTTGGAAGAACAGAGCTTTCTGGGAAACCATAATGCCACTCTCTAGAGGAAATGGTCATGATCTGGGGTGTTGCTCTGCACCTCATTGGATGGGAGTGCCCTCCTGCTTTACCCAGAGAACACTGAATAAGTATCTGTGAGGGGCAGAGCCTCTCAAATCTGCTGCTTGAAACTAAAGGAAGAAGAAGGGTGCATGCTGGAAGTTTGATTTGCACCACCCAGGCCCTGCACTCTGACTGGCTGCACCTGCTGCACAATCAGGAACTACAGCCCTGTGGATCAACCCTGCTTCAAAAGGACTAAAGAGTGGAATCCCTGCATGCTACAGGTTAACAAAACTCAACTGGGCCATCACCATCAAGAATCCTCAGCCTGGAGTACTACCAGTGGATTTGTAAGGGTTTTGTCTGACCGGATTGGTGGAATTGAAGTCCCATACTTTCAAGGACCATTTTAGAGCTTCCAGACCCTTAGAGTACGTTTGGGCCCCTCAAAGGCACTTCAGGAAGAAGTTCCAGAAATTTGAATAAGTTTGGAGCAACTTTGGAAAAACATTCCAGAAGTGGACCAGCTCGAACTGGCCACCCAAGCCAACCACCCTCAATCACAAGCCAGCCTTCTCTTCAGGTTCGTCCTGGTAAAAAGCTCTGGGTGTCCGACTTCTAGAGTATGACCGGGAGCTGGTTGAAACCCAAGGCGGTGAACCCTCACCGACTCCAGCCTGGTGAAGAGCATCGAGGGACTCCGGGAAAAAAAGCTCCGTAAATGTTTCTAAGTCAGAACGTAGAAAAGGTGACCGAGACCAACCTCAAGAGTCAAGCTGCCCACCTTCAACCGTGAGCCAGCCTGGATCTCTGGTTCGTCCTGCTGCAAAGCTCCATAGGTCTGACTTCTATAAGTTTGACCAGGAGCTCGTCGCAAGGCAAGCCGGCGAACCCCACCAAATCCAGACTAGCTGAGAGCTTCAAGGGATCTCGGGAAGAAAAGCTCCAGAAAATTTTCTATGTCAGAAGGTAAAATCTTTGACCGAGGCCTATCATGAGGGGTAGCCGCTCAGGGCTCCTTCGCGGTCGGCCTGAAACTTTGACTTTGTCCCGGTCTACAGAGACCAGATGACGCTAGGCGCTATAGGTTTCTATGTGCTATATAGTGCTAAATCTTTAAAAATTCATATCTCCAGTTTCCTATATTGGATTTTTTTTGTTTGAGTGTCATTTTAAAGTCAACAAAATTTCCCATGTTTATAAATTGGTTTTGGATTTTTATTGCGTGTTGTGTCTTAATTGTTTACTGAATTTGTGTTTTTAAATACTTTACATATCTATCTCTGAATTTAAGCCTGTCTGCTCACAGCCAAACTACCAAGGGTTGATCATGGGAATAATTTTCTGAGACCTAATCTGAGCCCTAGACTGTGTTAGTGGCTATTTTGCCAGTGGTAGATACATATTTACCACTACTAATAATCCACTATCCAACAGCATAGGAAGAAGGGATGCAGTTAATGTAACCCAGGGAGGTTGGTTCCGTTTGGTTCCATTTTTCTGTGTCACTTTGAACACAACGAGTGTGCCTTTCACCTCTAGAACTCGTTTCTGATCACAAATGGTATTGAAATGTTTGGAAGACAAAGTAGTGAGTAGCTCCCCTTTTATGAGGCGCTTGGGTGAACTGAAAGACTGGCCGCATGTGAGAATATGGTAGTCATGATGCCAAACACGTCCGTGACTTTTCAAAGCTCCTGCCACATGTTTCTTGACGTCTGACATTTTTACTATGACTTGATCTATGATTTAATCTGAAGTTTATCGTCACGATATAACGGGTCCGATAAGCCATGGGAAACGCTCGGCCTAAAACTTCTTATTCATTAAACGTTCCTCTTAGGAGACGGGGAGCTTTTACTTGGACGAACTCTGACGCTTATTATGGCAAAACCGCCAATATATCAATGGGGACGCGCGTGCTTTTACCAGAAATGCATATATCTACAAAAACAAACACAAGGCAGGATACTTTTGAGGGAACATTTTTAAAAAGCCCCAAAATAAATCTCAACCCAGTTCTACGGCGGTTATAAAGTTCACTATTCACAGCGATGAACTTGACGTCAGCGAGTTTGTGAATGGCGTC
Organism: Triturus cristatus; assembly: GCF_964204655.1. NCBI lineage: Eukaryota > Metazoa > Chordata > Amphibia > Caudata > Salamandridae > Triturus > Triturus cristatus. The sequence continues at coordinate 1,377,450,174 of NC_140590.1, forward strand.
ACTGCCTTCAGCTGTAACGCAGATATAGTGCCTCGCGCTTCTGAGTACCTCAAGCAGGGGATAGGTGGGGCAGATTTACAAGCCCTGTGCACCACTTTTGCTCCGCCGTTGCGTCACTTCTGTGATGCAGCGGTGGTGTAAAGCTAGTGCCATGTTACGGGTGATTTACAACGTGACGCATCTAGGGAGATGCGTCACATTATAAAGCCCTGCGCCACATGAAACCTGCAGCAGGTTTCATGTGGGCGTTCCGGCGCAGTAACGCCTCGGAAAAGTGCCTGAGTGAAATCTACAAGATTTCACTCAGTCACTTTTCCGACCCGCTGCGTCAAAACCTTGCGCCTGCTTGAAGGAGGCGTAAGGTGTTACGCATCATGTGGAAGATAGGCCGGGTTGGCACAGTGCTAGTTTTGCATCGCACCCGCGACACAACTCCAGCACTGCGCCAACCGTACGCCGGCAGATGCGACACGCATCTGTTTAGCCTTGCGCCATGATGCGCTGCATTGTAAATGCAAAAAAAACAAATGATGGACGGAATGCTGGGCAATGTAAACATTCACCCCGAGTCACAAAGATCTGGGTTTAATCCATCATTCTTTTGCTCACCACACCACCCCTGTTTAGACCCAGCCACATGCAAATCAGTCTTGACCCTGCTCCTTGTGGGAACAGTCCAGCCCGAACTGCCAAGCCAGGTCCTCCCTGCACTGGAAACAATCATCCTGGGACCGCTTTCAGGGCATCACCCTTCCTCAGCCAGGCTAGCTTGAATCCAGTGGTGTCGTGAGCACGGGACCCACGTCTGGGCATACCCTTCCCACATAGGGCGACAAATGCAAAAGAAACAAATGATGGACGGAATGCTGGGCAATGCAAACATTCACCCCCAGTCACAAAGATCTGGGTTTAATCCATCATTCTTTTTCTCACCACACCACCCCAGTTTAGACCCAGCCACATGCAAATCAGTCTTGACCCTGCTCCTTGTGGGAACAGTGCAGCCCGAACTGCCAAGCCAGGTCCTCCCTGCACCGGAAACAAGCATCCTGGGACCGGTTTCAGGGCATCACCCTTCCTCAGCAAGGCTAGCTTGAATCCAGTGGTGTCGTGGGAACGGGACCCACGTCTGGGCATACCCTTCCCACATAGGGCGACAGATGCAAAAGAAACAAATGATGGACGGAATGCTGGGCAATGCAAACATTCACCCCCAGTCATAAAGATCTGATTTTAATCCATCATTCTTTTGCTCACCACACCACCCCAGTTTAGACCCAGCCACATGCAAATCAGTCTTGACCCTGCTCCTTGTGGGAACAGTCCAGCCCGAACTGCCAAGCCAGGTCCTCCCTGCACTGGAAACAAGCATCCTGGGACCGGTTTCAGGGTGTCACCCTTCCTCAGCAAGGCTAGCTTGAATCCAGTGGTGTCGTGAGCACGGGACCCACGTCTTGGCATACCCTTCCCACATAGGGCGACAAATGCAAAAGAAACAAATGATGGACAGAATGCTGGGCAATGCAAACATTCACCCCCATTCACAAAGATTTGGGTTTAATCCATCATTCTTTTGCTCACCACACCACCCCAGTTTAGACCCAGCCACATGCAAATCAGGCTTGACCCTGCTCCTTGCGGGAACAGTCCAGCCCGAACTGCCAAGCCAGCTCCTCCCTGCACCGGAAAGAAGCATCCTGGGACCGGTTTCAGGGCATCACCCTTCCTCAGCCAGGGTAGCTTGAATCCAGTGGTGTCGTGAGCAGGGGACCCACATCTGGGCATACCCTTCCCACATAGGGCGACAAATGCAAAAGAAACAAATGATGGACGGAATGCTGGGCAATGCAAACATTCACCCCCAGTCACAAAGATCTGGGTTTAATCCATCATTCTTTTGCTCACCACACCGCCCTAGTTTAGACCCAGCCACATGCAAATCAGTCTTGACCCTGCTCCTTGCGGGAACAGTCCAGCCCGAACTGCCAAGCCAGGTCTTCCCTGCACCGGAAACAAGCATCCTGGGACCGGTTTCAGGGCATCACCCTTCCTCAGCAAGGCTAGCTTGAATCCAGTGGTGTCGTGAGCACGGGACCCACGTCTGGGCATACCCTTCCCACATAGGGCGACAGATGCAAAAGAAACAAATGATGGACGGAATGCTGGGCAATGCAAACATTCACCCCCAGTCATAAAGATCTGATTTTAATCCATCATTCTTTTGCTCACCACACCACCCGAGTTTAGACCCAGCCACATGCAAATCAGTCTTGACCCTGCTCCTTGTGGGAACAGTCCAGCCCGAACTGCCAAGCCAGGTCCTCCCTGCACCGGAAACAAGCATCCTGGGACCGGTTTCAGGGTATCACCCTTCCTCAGCAAGGCTAGCTTGAATCCAGTGGTGTCGTGAGCACGGGACCCACGTCTTGGCATACCCTTCCCACATAGGGCGACAAATGCAAAAGAAACAAATGATGGACAGAATGCTGGGCAATGCAAACATTCACCCCCATTCACAAAGATTTGGGTTTAATCCATCATTCTTTTGCTCACCACACCACCCCAGTTTAGACCCAGCCACATGCAAATCAGGCTTGACCCTGCTCCTTGTGGGAACAGTCCAGCCCGAACTGCCAAGCCAGCTCCTCCCTGCACCGGAAACAAGCATCCTGGGACCGGTTTCAGGGCATCACCCTTCCTCAGCCAGGGTAGCTTGAATCCAGTGGTGTCGTGAGCAGGGGACCCACATCTGGGCATACCCTTCCCACATAGGGCGACAAATGCAAAAGAAACAAATGATGGACGGAATGCTGGGCAATGCAAACATTCACCCCCAGTCACAAAGATCTGGGTTTAATCCATCATTCTTTTGCTCACCACACCGCCCTAGTTTAGACCCAGCCACATGCAAATCAGTCTTGACCCTGCTCCTTGCGGGAACAGTCCAGCCCGAACTGCCAAGCCAGGTCTTCCCTGCACCGGAAACAAGCATCCTGGGACCGGTTTCAGGGCATCACCCTTCCTCAGCAAGGCTATCTTGAATCCAGTGGTGTCGTGAGCACGGGACCCACGTCTGGGCATACCCTTCCCACATAGGGCGACAGATGCAAAAGAAACAAATGATGGACGGAATGCTGGGCAATGCAAACATTCACCCCCAGTCATAAAGATCTGATTTTAATCCATCATTCTTTTGCTCACCACACCACCCCAGTTTAGACCCAGCCACATGCAAATCAGTCTTGACTAAGTGTGGGCGTAGTTCGCGAAGTAGCACTTCGCGAAGCTACGCAAAGTGAAGTTCGCACTACGCGAGCAACGCGTAGCACTTCACGAACTGCGTAGTAACATGTTCGCACTGTGCAATATGTTGTTTTCAATGATTGCACAGTGCGGACAAGCAGCCGGCATTGTGCAATCATTGAAAATGGCATCTTGCACAGTGCGAGCTGTAGTTTTCTGCTGCTCGAGTAGATTTTTACTCGAGCGGCAGCTTTCTCAACGCGAACTGGTAGTTTCTCATCGCGAGCGGTCGCGAGCATACGCGACCCCTCGCAATGAGAAACCTGACCTCCTCGCGTTGGGAATCTCGCCGGGAGGTTTATTTTCCATGTTCGCGATCGCCAACTTGATGTTGCTGATCGCGAACAAGGAAAAAGTCTCGCCGGGATGTCATTTTGCTTGCTCGCGGTCGCCAACTTGACGTTGAGGACCTCGAGCAAGCAAAAAATGACCACAGCACTACGCAACACTACACTACGCATGTTCGCACTGTGCTACGTGCAGTTCGCGTAGTGCGAAGTAGCGCTAACTTCGCAAACTACGCGAGCGTAGCGTAGTGCTTCGCCCAGGCTTAGTCTTGACCCTGCTCGTTGTGGGAACAGTCCAGCCCAAACTGCCAAGCCAGGTCCTCCCTGCACTGGAAACAAGCATCCTGGGACCAGTTTCAGGGCATCACCCTTCCTCAGCCAGGCTAGCTTGAATCCAGTGGTGTCGTGAGCACGGGCCCCACATCTGGGCATACCCTTCCCACATAGTGCGACAAATGCAAAAGAAACAAATGATGGATGGAATGCTGAGCAATGCAAACATTCACCCCCAGTCACAAAGATCTGGGTTTAATCCATCATTCTTTTGCTCACCATACCATCCCAGTTTAGACCCAGCCACATGCAAATCAATCTTGACCCTGCTCCTTGTGGGAACAGTCCAGCCCAAACTGCCTAGCCAGGTCCTCCCTGCACCGGAAACAAGCATCCTGGGACCGGTTTCAGGGCATCACCCTTCCTCAGCCAGGCTAGCTTGAATCCAGTGGTGTCGTGAGCACGGGACCCACGTCTGGGCATACCCTTCCCACATAGGGCGACAAATGCAAAAGAAGCAAATGATGGACGGAATGCTGGGCAATGCAAACATTCACCCCCAGTCACAAAGATCTGGGTTTAATCCATCATTCTTTTGCTCACCACACCACCCCAGTTTAGAACCAGCCACATGCAAATCAGCCTTGACCCTGTTCCTTGTGGGAACAGTCCAGCCGAACTGTCCATCAACAGTTCTTTTTGCATTTGTCACCCTGAGTGGGACGGGTATGCTCAGACGTGAGTCCCGTGCTCCCCATGCCACTGGAATCAAGCTATCCTGGCTGAAGAGGGGTGAAACCCAGAAACCGGTCCTAGGATGCTTGTTTCCATTCCAGGGAGGACCTGGCCTGGCAATTTAGGCTGGACTGTTCCCATGGGGCACAGGGTCAAGACTGATTTGCATATGGCTGCGTCCAAACTGGAATGGCATGGTGAGCAATAAAATGATGGATTTAGACTCAGATCTCTGTACTGAGGTGAATGTATGACATTGTTCTGCATTCTGTCCATCAACAGTTCTTTTTGCATTTGTCACCCTGAGTGGGACGGGTATGCTCAGACGTGAGTCCCGTGCTCCCCATGCCACTGAAATCAAGCTATCCTGGCTGAAGAGGGGTGAAACCCCGAAACCGGTCCTAGGATGCTTGTTTCCAGTCCAGGGAGGACCTGGCCTGGCAATTCAGGCTGGATTGTTCCCATGGGGCACAGGGTCAAGACTGATTTGCATATGGCTGCGTCCAAACTGGAATGGCATGGTAAGCAAAAAAATGATGGATTTAGACTCACATCTCTGTACTGAGGTGAATGTATGACATTGTTCTGCATTCTGTCCATCAACAGTTCTTTTTGCATTTGTCACCCTGAGTGGGACGGGTATGCTCAGACGTGAGTCCCGTGCTCCCCATGCCACTGGAATCAAGCTATCCTGTCTGAAGAGGGGTGAAACTCCGAAACCGGTCCTAGGATGCTTGTTTCCAGTCCAGGGAGGACCTGGCCTGGCAATTCAGGCTGGACTGTTCCCATGGGGCACAGGGTCAAGACTGATTTGCATATGGCTGCGTCCAAACTGGAATGGCATGGTGAGCAAAAAAATGATGGATTTAGACCCAGATCTCTGTACTGAGGTGAATGTATGACATTGTTCTGCATTCTGTCCATCAACAGTTCTTTTTGCATTTTTCACCCTGAGTGGGACGGGTATGCTCAGACGTGAGTCCCGTGCTCCCCATGCCACTGGAATCTAGCTATCCTGGCTGAAGAGGGGTGAAACCCTGAAACCAGTCCTAGAATGCTTGTTTCCAGTCCAGGGAGGACCTGGCCGGGCAATTCGGGTTGGACTTTTCCCATGGGGCACAGGGTCAAGACTGATTTGCATATGGCTGCGTCCAAACTGGAATGGCATGCTGAGCAAACAAACGATGGATTTAGGCCCAGATCTCTGTACTGGGGTGAATGTATGACATTGTTCTGCATTCTGTCCATCAACAGTTCTTTTTGCATTTGTCACCCTGAGTGGGACGGGTATGCTCAGACGTGAGTCCCGTGCTCCCCATGCCACTGGAATCTAGCTATCCTGGCTGAAGAGGGGTGAAACCCTGAAACCAGTCCTAGAATGCTTGTTTCCAGTCCAGGGAGGACCTGGCCGGGCAATTCGGGTTGGACTGTTCCCATGGGGCACAGGGTCAAGACTGACTTGCATATCGCTGCGTCCAAACTGGAATGGCATGCTGAGCAAAAAAACTATGGATTTAGGCCCAGATCTCTGTACTGGGGTGAATGTATGACATTGTTCTGCATTCTGTCCATCAACAGTTCTTTTTGCATTTGTCACCCTGAGTGGGACGGGTATGCTCCGACGTGAGTCCCGTGCTCCCCATGCCACTGGAATCAAGCTATCCTGGCTGAAGAGGGGTGAAACCCCGAAACCGGTCCTAGGATGCTTGTTTCCAGTCCAGGGAGGACCTGGCCTGGCAATTCAGGCTGGACTGTTCCCATGGGGCAGAGGGTCAAGACTGATTTGCATATGGCTGCGTCCAAACTGGAATGGCATGGTGAGCAAAAAAATGATGGATTTAGGCCCATATCTCTGTACTGGGGTGAATGTATGACATTGTTCTGCATTCTGTCCATCAACAGTTCTTTTTGTATTTGTCACCCTGAGTGGGACGGGTATGCTCAGACGTGAGTCCCGTGCTCCCCATGCCACTGGAATCAAGCTATCCTGCCTGAAGAGGGGTGAAACTCCGAAACCGGTCCTAGGATGCTTGTTTCCAGTCCAGGGAGGACCTGGCCTGGCAATTCAGGCTGGACTGTTCCCATGGGGGACAGGGTCAAGACTGATTTGAATATGGCTGCGTCCAAACTGGAATGGCATGGTGAGCAAAAAAATGATGGATTTAGACCCAGATCTCTGTACTGAGGTGAATGTATGACATTGTTCTGCATTCTGTCCATCAACAGTTCTTTTTGCATTTTTCACCCTGAGTGGGACGGGTATGCTCAGATGTGAGTCATGTGCTCCCCATGCCACTGGAATCTAGCTATCCTGGCTGAAGAGGGGTGAAACCCTGAAACCAGTCCTAGAAAGCTTGTTTCCAGTCCAGGGAGGACCTGGCCGGGCAATTCGGGTTGGACTGTTCCCATGGGGCACAGGGTCAAGACTGATTTGCATATGGCTGCGTCCAAACTGGAATGGCATGCTGAGCAAAAAAACGATGGATTTAGGCCCAGATCTCTGTACTGGGGTGAATGTATGACATTGTTCTGCATTCTGTCCATCAACAGTTCTTTTTGCATTTGTCACCCTGAGTGGGACGGGTATGCTCAGACGTGAGTCCCATGCTCCCCATGCCACTGGAATCAAGCTATCCTGGCTGAAGAGGGGTGAAACCCCGAAACCGGTCCTAGGATGCTTGTTTCCAGTCCAGGGAGGACCTGGCCTGGCAATTCAGGCTGGACTGTTCCCATGGGGCACAGGGTCAAGACTCATTTGTATATGGCTGCGTCCAAACTGGAATGGCATGTTGAGCAAAAAAACGATGGATTTAGGCCCAGATCTCTGTACTGGGGTGAATGTATGACATTGTTCTGCATTCTCTCCATCAACAGTTCTTTTTGCATTGTAAATGCGGCGCATCTGTGGTGGCGCAAGGGTAAACTTGCATCACGCATCTTTCCTGACGCATCCCTGCTGATTTGCAGGGATGCGCCAGGAAACGTAAATCTGCCCCTATGTTTGTAACTCGATTTTTGGAATTCGCAATGTTGTTCAACTCCATATCTCGCCTCCTCAGGGGTGGTATGTGCTATATAAATGCAATTACTATAAAAGACAAACGTTTGAGAGCACATTCACCACTCACGGAGCACTCACTCCTCGTCGTTATTGCAGTTGCTTTGCATTCATTCACAGTTATTCTAAATACAACTAAATGACAGTCAATTCACTTTGCTTTAATCAGGTTAAAATTAATACCGGTTCAAGTGCAGTTTGGTCCGAGCAGAGGGTAAATAGCTAAAGTGGGTGGGGGGGAGATGTGGCTTAAGGACCAGAGCTGCCACTTTGGAACTGGGGAACCAGGTTCCAGTCTCGGCTCAACAACATCCTGTGATTCTGTCCAACTCAGTCAATATCCCTGTGCCTATAAAAATAAACTAATATGTCCTTGTATAATGTAACTAGGGGTCATGTAAGGCGCTCCAATACCGGTCGGGTTAGCACTAAAACAAAAAGCTATGACTTGAGAGCTGAACCAATGCCACATTTACAGCACATTAAATGGTCTGTGGAACCTGCAGACGTAGATAACAAATGTGTGTAGTCAGGTACACAGTTGCACACAACCAACACTGTCTTGAGTCTCGATTACGAGCGACCAGTAAATTACGTCAGACCCAGTAATCAGTGTTATTTCTCCGCCTTGTGAATTGCCGGGCTGCTGGAACGGTAATTCCAGGTCAGTGAAATAACGAGAATTTTAATGAACGAGTCCTAATGAGGACTAAAGAAGTTAACATCAGCCAAAAGGCATTAATGCACTTCACTACTTTGTTAAAATCTTAAATTGGTTTATTAATATCATTATTTAAAAGAATCATGCACGTGGGTACAATAAATGTGTCCAAAAAGGGCTTATGTGTCTTGGGATCCTGCCATAGTCCTTGCAAAACTCCCCCATCATTTGCTCGCTTTGTGACCCAAACAACAAACTTCCAAACTAACCAAATGGCAAGCACATTTTGGCTAATAGTGAGGTAAAGAGACTGCGCAAAAGTAATATTATAAGTGACTTTGCTTCAAGTCAGTGATACTGCTTTGAGGAACAGAAGGAGGTGAAATCCGTGGCGTCAGGAGCTCTGCAGACAGGGTATTGGGCTGAAGGGGCCCCCTGGAGCTCGGGACCCCGCACCGCGGGGGCTGTGGGGGCCTTTGTTACGCCCCTGGACAAAGATGCTCTTTTGACGCCCGTGGTCAAGGGGCTCCCATCCCTCACCGCAATGTCCAAATTGCAAATTTCACAACAACCTAAGCTTAGTACAACCAAGCGCTTCCCTCATATCCACACCAAACCATAGGCATATCGTTTTACTCCCAACTCCTGAGAGAGCAGCATAAAATCTAGGAAACCACAGAAGACAAACAGTGACACCAGTAGCGGCTGCTACCGGATGGGGGTGGTGGGGGTTAATTAACAAAAAATACAAATATCTCTGAAGGACCAGCCGGCCGGCCGCCACCTCCTCTGCCTCCTCTTCCTTTCTGCTCCCTCCTATTCCTTTCTGCAGTCCAGCAGCAGAGGGAAGCATCCAGCACGCAGGCTCCCCTGAGCCAATCACAATGCTGCAATGCATCCTTGTGATTGGTCTGAGCGCTGTGGATCGGCACTCAGACTGGAACAGGGAGACAGTGCATGTTCCTGACAGGCTGTGTAATGCAGCCTGGTAGGAATATGCAAAGTGTGCATGAACTGTTTGGTCCCCCCAATAGGGCCGGCAAACAGTTCATGTGCACTTTGGGAGTGCCAACCACTTATCCCCTGCTCTGGCCAGTCCTGCCTCACACAGACAGTTCCTGTATGCAATAGGAAAAATAAAATGACAATAATGTTATGTTATTGTCATTTTAATTTTCCTTTCTGTTCAGTGGGTCAGCGCTCCTCTACCTTAGCGGAGGAGCCAGCATTGCAAGACACACATCACTAAAACAACTTAGCGTCTGTAGAAAATGAGGACTTAGAGCTTTATTTATGAGGCCCCTAGCGCTGCCAGAACATCACTTTTTGTGACATTCCTGTGGTGCAGGAGCCTGCTCCATATTTACGAGGCAGCACTAAACCATTTTGTTTGGCTTAATGGGGCCTCTAAATATCGTTCCCTTTAACGCAGTTTTCTACGTTAAAGGGGCTTGTAATGGGTGTTGCTAGGAGCGTTCCCAGCAACATTCATGGCTTTTTGATGCTGTCCCAGATTTACGAGAAATCATAAATCAGAGGCAGTGCCAAAAACGGACGCCTCCTCACGGGAGGCGATAGTGATAGAGATCAGGGTGTATATAATATCCTTACTTCCACGGATAGAGTAATTTCACAGTTACACGCACATACACTCATCATACACTAGGGCCCATTTCACTAACATACGCTCAAATACTCTACCAGCACTGAACCTGTGGAAGGAAACTCCTAAACAAACTCCTAATCACCCTGCATCTATATCAAGGTCGATAAGACCTAATTATTGTGACTGTCCTGAAACATAACCTAAACAATCTATACAACAATAATCAAAATAGAGTACTCAATGATTGACAAGAAATAATAACCAACACCGTTTTCAAAGTTATGGTACTTTATCTAAAATTAGTCAAAGAAAAGTAAATCAGAATAAATCATCATTCTCATAATTACCTATTCTAGCTAAAAGTCAGAACGGGTCAGGACAAGTCTCTCGGTAAAGTCTCTCAAGACGTAGTCCTCTCAGCAACGATCCTCACCAACGCAGATTCGATGGCAGGCGGCAAAATGGCAAGTGGCAAGTGACGAATGACGAATGGCGAATGGCGAATGGCGAATGGCGAAGACCCTCTCTAGGCTAACAATTTTATAGGGATTCGAACAAAGGAAAGATACAAAAATGTTCATTGCATCCGCTGAGTCTCCGAGCAAAGCGAGAAGGAAAGGATGTAGCTTCGTTACATTTGGAAAAAATCTCCGCTCAGAAAAATCACAAAAATAAAAAGACAGAACAGGAACTAATGTTTAGAAAGTATCCACACATTTCCTTCGATGAGCTCAGAGCTCAGAGTCTTTCTTTAATGCTCCTTTGTTTTCCAAGGCTGCCAAGGCTGTCGTCCCAAAGCATCTGGAGACATGCCCAGAACTGCTGCTGTCCTCACGGAAAGTTTTAACCAGGCAAGGACTGTGGACAGATGACTCGCATCCATATTCAGCAAGGCCTTTTCCATCATAAACTCCCACTCGCAACCAGGCTTCAAAAGTCAGCCATCTTTTAGTAGGCCACAATAGGCCACAATAGACCATCTTAATTGAAAGAGACAAAAACAACGTTACCACAGCATAGTGATTAAACAGTGTTAACCCCACTAATACCCTTATGTGTATGTAATTATCTAGCCTCTGCAACATAGAAAAGCATTAATTCGAAAGCGTTTCGTGCTTAAAATAAACAGCACTCAGCAACATTTAAACATGAAAACATGCACGTTATTGTTAATAAGCACACATATGCGTTCCCACGTGTAATTCTCTCTTGTTAAAACATACAGATTGATCAGTATAAAACACTTACACAAAACAGATGATTAATAATTAACAATTAATAATTAATATGACAAATAGACAAACCAGAGCTTCAAAAACCAATGAATTTTCAAACAGAAAACTCTGCTCTAGCAATCCCCCCTTTGGTGATTTTATCACCAAATAACCCAAAAAAAAAAAAATTGTGAAAATTTAGTCCCATTTTAGGAGAAATCGGAAATGTCTTTTTCTCCTTACACAACACTACACACCAGTCACTCTTTCATCATCCCTCTTTGTTTCTAAGTAGACACTCTCCCTCAATTCTTCTAATTCAATTTCTTGTGGTTCTCTTTTAAAAATATTACTTCTCTTTTCAGGTTCTCTTTTAAATTTATTTTTCCCTCCCCTGTTTTTACAACACACACACACTAATCTAAGTATCAATAAAGCAACAATAATACAAGATAAAGGAAACAATATCTTACCTATAATAGTACTACCTATTTTTGCAATAAAACTCTTAACAGCTATCACCTTATTAGCTAATTTAGTCCAGATACTTTCAGCTTCAAGTGGTACTAATTCTTCATGCAAATCAGTAATATTTTTGATATAGACCTTCAGGTCTTTGCTTTCGTCAGGAATGTAAGTGCAACAATGTTGAACTTTCAGCATTCCACAAACTCCACCCTCCTTTGCCAATAGAATATCAAGGGCAAGTCGATTTTGCATAGACATGGCACGTACGGCAATCAATTCCGTATTCACCAAAACAAACCCTCCAGCGGTATTTGTCGATAAGCGATCCACCACTGTTGACCGTTTCCGAATTCCATAAGCATTTAAAGAAATTCCCACTGCTGGAATTAAAGCCCCAAAAATATCACCTACAATTTCAGACCAAGTTTCTCTCTTGAAACGCGTTAGTAAATTAATATGTTCTACATCTTCTATTCTATATATATGAAAGATCTTTGGAAAGACCAGGCCCACATAACACGTGCCATACCAATGGTCAGGCAACTTGTAATAAGCCTTGTTTCCACAAACATAGTACACTCCTGGAAAAACTGTATCTTCTCCACCTCTGAAACCCCATCCTGTTGCAATGAAGTATGTATCATGACACTCACTAGTCCCAACAAAGTATGTATCATATTGAGACTTCTTTCTTGTAATGCACAGCTTACCCTTCTGTGGTGCATCTAGAGCTAAAGTTGGACTAGCCCCATTTCTCAATTCTTTTCCCATCTCAATGTCCCAAATTGTCTCACTCACTTTATATTTTCCTGCTTTTTCATGCATGCTCAATCTCCTTTCCTCTACCATATCTAGGAAAGCTTTCTCCTCTTCTTTCAGACTGCAAGTTAAATTATTCTTAAAAATGTAATCTAATGTTAATCCTTCTTTCTCAATAAAAATCTCACCAAACATGTTAGCTTCTTTAGCTGGATTCAGCTCTTTGTTCATTGGCAAGTGCCCAAAAATACTATCTCTGTTAGACATCTTATAATCTATTTTCCCTAACAAATAAAAAACACTACTTAAAACACTACAGGAAATCCCATACGTAGCTGGTAAATGGTGATAAGTAACACCCTCTGAAACTGATGCAGGTAATTGCATACAGACGTAACAATCCCTAACTTCCATTGTCTTCACATATTCGTATAACAGCTTCGAAAAAACATTACTAGAAAAATTATTAATTGACCTATCTTTATGTACGTAAGTATTACTAATTAAACTCTTCTCTGCATTTGTCACATTCTCTGTATGCTTCCCAAAGGTACTAAAAGTAACTAATAAAGCTAAAACACCCCATAGTAGTATCAATAATCCAGTACAGCAGCAGCACATTCTACACCATCTTCTTAAGAAGGCACATCTATTTTGGTTATTCTCTACGTTAGCCATTTTACTACTTTGACCGTGTTTTTTGACTTAGCCTCTTCTACTCCACTACTTGAGACTCTAAAAATCTGGATTACTTCAGTCAATCAATTTCAGCTTCTTCTTCTTTTCACTTCCTCCAAGTGATTTCTTTTTGTTCACTCAGTTTGGATATTCATCATTTTTCACTCCAACTTCTTCGACATCAAATTGTATTAGATCTCCAACAATATTATCCTCAGTATCCGACTTTTCATCAATGTCAGTCAAGATTACTTTCAGGATTTCACCAGTATCTTCCTCAACCACTTCTCGTATGGTCTCCTCTGGATTTCTTTGACTTTCTGCCTCTTCACCTTCAGACAGTGCCACGTACGTCCATTCTGGCGACCTATACTTCTGGTTAGGTTTTCTTATTCTCTTGATCCCTTCTGGTTCTTGTTCTTTTGACTCTTTTCTCTTTTCACCTTTTACTGGATTCTGACTCGATACTTCATTCACTTGTTCAGCTTTCGAAGTATTTGCTCTTATCAGTCTCTTTATTCTGTTGTTAGGCCAAAGATCTCCTCTCACAACCTTCTTCGGTCTTGTTTCTGTATTATTTCTCTCTCCAATCCAAGTTCTCTTTCTCAGAACTCGACCCTCTGATTTCTCATTTCCACTTTCATCCGATTCTGTCTCAAATGCCTCTTGTTTTTCAGCAGTTCTCTTTCGCTCCACAGTCTTTTTCACCACTGTTTGAGACTTCCCTAATTCTTTCCCTCCTCGGGTCTCCAACACGCAATCTTCTTGCTGTCTACTTGTCCCTTCACCTAGCTTATCAGGAATGTTCCCTACACCTCCTCGGGGGTCTTCCGCAATCTGTCCCTCTCTATCTTCTTCTGACCCTGCTTCTTCAGGTATAATCTCAAGTGGTTCTTCAATCTCCTCCTCTTCTGATTCAGGAGTAGTCTCTGTGGAATTGCTCTTTTCTTTTCTTTTTTCTTCACTGCTTTTCAGAACTTCAGGCTCTTTCACAGAATCTGATCTTTTTCCCAAGATTTTCAATGCTTCCTTTGAAGTCTTCTCTGACTCTTTTACTGGTTCTGTTTCTTCATCATCACTGGAATCTGATTCTTCAAAATACTCCTTACCAGTTCCGTCTTTTGGGTTTGGAACTCTCAGAGTATGACTCGCATGCACCCAGTTTTTCACTCCAGCACACTTTACTGCAGTTGTTGTAGTCAGAATGATTTGTCTCGGCCTTCCCCACCTTGGAACCAAGCAATTTCTTCTTCTATGCACCTTAATCCTCACCCAGTCCCCTGGACTCAGATCATGAGCTTGCTTCTTCTCAAGTGTGGTAGCTTCTTCTCCAACCTGGTGAAACACAGAATGAACTGCGTCAGCCAGGCCTTTACAGTAATCCAAAATCATGTCATCAGTTATTGTCATCAACTTATTTGCAGGTACGTATGCATGTCGCATTGCACGTCCCATGATTATCTCGTGCGGACTTAAACCAGTAGTTCTATCTGGAGTAGATCTGATAGTCATCAGCACTAGAGGCAAAACATCGGGCCATTTCATACCAGTGGCTAAACACATTTTACCAATCCTGTTCTTGATCGTGCCATTAATCTGCTCAACCACACCAGAAGCCTCTGGTCGGTATGCACAATGTAGCTTCTGCTGTATGCTTAATACTTCACAAATCAAACTCATGAGTTCATTATAGAAGTGTCCACCTCTATCAGACTCAATCGTTACTGGAAACCCGTACCTAGGAATCAACTCTCTTAACAGTAACTTTGCCACCGTTATTCCATCATTCCTCCTAGTCGGATAGGCCTCCACCCATCTTGAAAACAAGCAGACTACCACTAGAACATACCTCTGTCTGTTCACTTGGGGCATTTCAATGAAATCAATCTGCATTCTTGTAAAAGGACCTCCTTCTCTGCCTATTGTTCCCAGACTCACCCCTGTCTTTTTCCCAGTGTTAAATTGCTGACAGATCAAACATCTTTGACAGATGCTCTCTGCAATTGTCCTGAACTTTGCATTGTACCAGGTCTGCTTAAACGACCTGATCATCGCGTCCCTCCCCAAATGTCCCTGGCCATGATACATTCTTGCCATTGACGACAACATGGAGTTCGGCATTACTGGTCTGCCATCTCTATAGACCCAAACATTGTCTGTTTCTCTTGGGGCACAACCTGCCTTAATCCAATCTTTCTTCTCTTCCTTTCCTGCCTCATCCTGCAACTGTTTCACTTCATCCCATGTCTCTAAGACATTAGTAAACATCACAGAACAAAAAGACATTTCACCTTCTCTTTCCCGATTAATAGATTGGTTGTTTTTCGCACAGTACTGCGCAATGTCATTGGCATACCTATTGCCAACTGTCACAAAATCCTTCCCTTGTCCATGAGCAGCACACTTTACAACTGCTAACTCTTTAGGCAACTGTATCGCTTCAAGTAATTTCCCAATCATTTCAGCATTCTTTATTGGAGTCCCACTCGACGTCAAGAAACCTCTTTGTAGCCAAAGTTGGCCAAAGTCATGCACAACTCCAAATCCATACTGACTATCAGTCATCACAGTCGTCCTCAAATCTTTCCCAATTTCACAAGCTTTTGTCAACGCCACCAATTCAGCAACTTGTGCAGATTTCACTCCTTTCAATGATGATGCTTCCATTACTTCTGAAACCTTACACACCGCATATGCTGCACACAGCACACCCTCATCATTCCTCAGGCATGATCCATCCACAAACAACACATGATCACTCTCATGCAAGGGAAGATCCCTTATGTCTGGTCTCGGTTTTGTACAGTATTCAAGCACATCCAAACAATTGTGATCATCCTCTGTTTTCACACCCACATTTTCAATATCCGGCAACAATGTCGCTGGATTCACATTCACACATCTCTCAAGAGTCACATTTGATGCTCCCAGAATCACTTTTTCATATTTAGTCAGCCGACTATGTGACATGTACTGGGTTCTGCTTCTTGTCAAAAGAATTGCCACATTGTGAGGTACGAATACCCTTACAGGATATGCCATTATGATCCCCTCACTCTGTTCCAGGCTTCTGCATGTTGCAGCCACAGATTTCAAACAACCTGGTAAACCTACTGCTACAGGGTCAAGTGTCGATGAGAAGTACGCAATAGGCCTTCTCAGTAATCCATGCTTCTGAATTAACACTGAAAGTGCACATCCATTCCTTTCACTGCAGTACAACTCAAACTCCTTTTCGTAGTCTGGCATACCCAAAGCTGGAGCTTCACACATTCTGCTTTTCAGCTCTTCAAATGCTGTCATTTGTTCCCCATCTAGTTCCAACGGGTCTGTCATTTCACTTTTTGTCAACTTAATCAGTGGCTTTGCTATCAGGGAAAAATTAATTATCCACTGACGACAATAACCCACCATACCCAGGAACATTCTCACTTCTCTCTGGGTTTTCGGGGCTTTCATTCCCCTGATGATTTTGATCCTGTCATCAGTCACCTTTCTCAGACCTTTTTCAATATTGTGTCCAAGATAATGCACCTCTTTCTTACAGAATTGCAATTTGGCTGGAGATACCTTTAACCCTCCATCTGCCAGATGATTCAGTAAAGCTATGGTATCTATTTCACAAGCTTCACGCGTCTTTGATGCCACAAGTAGGTCATCAATATACTGCACTAGTACTGAGTTTTCAGGCATGACCAAGCTCTCCAACGACTTTTTCAATAACTGATTGAATATCGAAGGACTCTCTGTATACCCCTGTGGGATACGACACCATGCTAAAATACGCTGGCCAAACCTAAATGCAAAAATCGGCTGGCTGTCATGATGCAATGGAATTGAAAAGAACGCATGACACAAATCAATCACTGTATACCACTCAGCATCATGTGGAATCTGATACAAAATCACTGATGGATTTGGCACAATAGGACAACATGCCACCACAATTTGATTAATTTTTCTCAAATCCTGCACAATTCTAAATTTCCCATTAGGATTCTTTAGCCCCATTATCGGTGAATTACACGGGCTACTCAGTAGTTCTCTCAGAACTCCCTGCTGAATCATTTTCTCAATTATAGGAGTTATTCCTTCAATTATTTCTGGTGTCATTTTATACTGAGGAATGTTAGGATAAGTAATTCCCTCTTTCACTGAAATTTTCACAGGATCTACATTATTCATCAATCCCACATCCTCTCCAGTAAAATCCCAAACTGTTCTCTTCACTGTGTCTCTCAGCTCTTGAGGCAGATCCTCTGGATTAAACACTGCAAATGCACCAATTAACTCACTTTCTCTATTTTCTAGAGTCACTCGGTACAAAACATCCTCATCTGGTGTCTCAAAGGCTATTTCATCCGGTGTACAGAAAATTGTACAATTCATCTTGCACAATAGGTCCCTACCTAACAGGTTCACTGGACTAGTGTCACAAACAATAAACCTGTGCATGTCTGAAAATTTCCCTATCTGTACTCTTACTGGTTCAGTAAGACGGGTTCTGATTTGTGTATTGGCTACACCAACTACTTGGATTGCTTCATCCGAGAGAGGAAGATTTCTAATATCTGTTGACCTGACAGTTGATCTTGTCGCACCTGTGTCTACTAAAAAAGTAACACTTTCTTCATTTATTTTCCCATCTACAAATGGTCCTGCCTGGTCTATTTCTAGAGTTGCACCAAGTATGCACTCTTCCTCCTCTCTTCGGCACCGTCAATAATCACCCTCAGACTCACTCCCTTCATTCTTTAACAAGTACTGTTGTACCTGGTTAGAACGCCTTGGTTTGTTTACCTGTTCATTGTAGAATCCTGAATCCTGATTATACTTTTGTAACCCTCTATTCTGCGGCAAGGGCGGTTTCGGCTCTTGACTCTGACTCTGCTGTCTCACAACTTTCTGTTGTTGCTGTTGATTTTTCCCCTCGTTCTGCACCTGTTGATTCAAGGAGTTACCCTCATTATTCACCAATGGTGGATTAGTGCATTCAGACCTCCAATGTCCCAGTTGGCCACAGTTGTGACACGGGAACTTCTTCTTTGCTTCTTCAAGATTCCCCTTTCCTTTTCCTGCATATCTAGGTCTATTCCCTGCATTATTTCCTGCACTATTCGCCTGTTCCACTAACTGTGCTTCCTGTCTTTCCGCAACCTTCACTTGTGCCCACATTGCTTTCTCTTTCAGCTTTCTTTGTTTTGCTTCAATTTCATCACTGAAGTATTTTGCATGTCTCAGAATCTCATCTATTTTCTTACTCTGCCAATCCACTGTGTGTTCACGAATTCTCTCACTAATCTCAGGTCTCAGGCCATATACAAATCTGTATACAAAATGACTCAAATCTTTGTCACCCAGGTGCTCATCTCCACTGAATTGTTTAAAAGCCAGTATCAGCCTCTCGTAAAAAGCATGAACTGATTCTTTTGCTTCCTGTTGTGTTCGATCTATTTTAACCCAGTCTGTCTCTTTTGGAGGTACCTTACTCTTCAGGTATACCATCACCTGATCATACTTTCTCATTACCTCTGGATCTGGTGCTCCTGTTCTTGGATCTCTTGGATATTCCTCAGTAGGCCAACTCACAACTATTTTACACTCAGTCCACAAGTCTGCCGGAACAATTATATCAAACAGACTATTCAGGTCAATCCACAGCACTTTTGACAATTTCACAAACCTATCTACCTGCCTATACCACTCGACGGGCTTTTCTCTCAATCGAGGGAAATCATTCGTAAATGATAAAATATCTTGTCTGGTCCATGGAACATGTACATATCCTCCTCCAGGTATTTCTCTCATTGGATAATTGTCCACTGGTTTCTCCTTTTCTCTCACTGGAAATGCTGAATAAGTCCTATCTCCAGATTCTTCCCTTTTCTTATACCACCTATCCTTCCACTTTTCTACATCTCCCCATCTTCGCAATAATGCGACCATCTCCTTAATCTGTCCTGTTCTACCAGTACCATTCAGATTCTCTATATCCTTGTCTGTGAAGTCCATCCTGTAAGTTTTCTGCAAAGCCTTCACTTTATCAATGTCAACTCCCTGTTCATTCGCTATTGCTCTTAACCTGTCATGTGTATTTCTTGCTCTCCAGGTAATATTCTTACACATAAATAACAACTCATCTTCAGGACGATTTTTAAGAATCTCTGTTGGAACTGTCCCTACTACAAGCTCTTCTAATTCCACACGTAACCTAGCCACATCAACCACTTGTGAATCTTTATCCTTTTTCTGGAGAACCTTCATCCATTCATTCAAATCTTCAGCTGTAATTTCTGTAGTTTTTCTCACTGGAACCACCTTCTTTTGTGTCTCTAAAATCGGCATCCCTGAACAACTAGCTTCACTAGCATCCAGTCCTTCACTACATGTGTCATGTCTGGATTGTCTCAGATCACTACTTTCTGTCCTTCTTCCTGAATCTCCTGAGGGACCAGCTGAACTTGTTAACTTATTCCCAACATATGGAATCACCAAACCATTTTCACCTGTCCTCTGTTTGTCAAACACAGGCATAACCGGACCTATAGTTACAGGTACCGTAACAGCTTCCAGATTCTTCGTTAACTCCCTAATCTTTTCAGTCAGCTCTGTTGTAGTTCTGGCTAGTTCTCTTGTATTTCCGTCAGCACCTTGATTCTCTCTCTCCCTGAAAGGATTACCACTTCTTAACTCAGGTGTCACATTTTCAATGTTACTCACTATATCTCTTATCGGAGAAACAATTGGTGTACTCTCGTCTGGTTCTGGTCTATATGGAGGTGGTCTCTTGTAAATCATGTCATTCAAGACCTCATCCTCATATTCATTAACTCCATATCTTCTCACTTCTGACTCAGGAACCCTCTCTGCTCCCCCTTCAACTGTTCTCATCGGATATAATCCCTCTGACATACTAGCATCTCGCCATCTTTTCATTCGATCATGATGAGTTTCACGATCATGTCTCCTCCCGAACATATACCTGTAATGTCCTCCAGACCTCTGCTTTTCTCGCTCATGTACTTCCTCTTCCCATTCCACTAAAGCCTCAAACTGTGTCGGCCTTGGTTTCGGGTCAAGACATAACATCTTTTCCCGTAAATTTCTCAACACGGCCAGATTAAATGAACCATGTTCTGGAAATGCTAGAACACCATCCTCTTTGGTATACCTAACCCAATTCTCCAACCATATACAGGTATGATACCCATATTTCGCAGCCATGAAGGATGCAGGTGTTTTTGCTGGAGGTAACAATTCACCCTCTCTCGTCTTAACATCTTTATCCTTGTCAAACCACCTTTTAATTCTTCCAAAGAATGTCTTCTTCTTTTTCTCTTCTTGGTAATACATTTTAGCGTTTACCAAAACTTTCTATTCCCTTTCGTATTACAAATATACAATATGAATTTTCAACCAATAACAGCGCGACTCACACTAACGCACCAATCCTGGAGCGTCTACGTCACTAGAATAGCTCATCCAATCCTTGCGCGGCTCACACCAACGCACCAATCCTAGCGCGAGCACTATTCTGATCCACTATCCAATCAGAGCGCGGTCTCTATGACGTCAGCAGCCGCTGCAGTCTCTGTCTCCTGTCTCCTGTCACTCGTCTACCCCTCCTTTACAAAATCTTCAGTAGACTTCTTGCCAAAATTTCTACAAAATCTATTAGTTACAACATAAAAACATCTCCATTGTCTGCTTCGCTAACCACAGAATAGTAAAGAAAAACCTATTTCACAAGAACAACGGACTTTCATACATTCCTTAACTGTTTCCTCTAGGACTTGTCCAAAGAGTCTTACAATCAACTAAATGTATATGCATTCACGCACATTCATACAAGAAAATATAGTACATGCACACAGAATCCTGCTTCCCGAGAACAGCGAACAATCTGTCCCACTACAGAATTATAACACACATCAACTAAGCAGTTTACCTCTGCCCAGTTCCTCAAACATTCTCAGAGAATACCTATTACTTCTCCCGCGATAAGCTTTAACGGCGAACCTTACGGATCCCTGGGACTTAAGACCAGAGTTTCACAGAAAACCTTCGCTACCATACGCACTCCTAATATACCAGAAATATCTAGCAGTAACATACGACAATGTCACTGATTCCGAACCCAGACAATGTGACGCGCAACTTCAATTGTCACACGTTTTTCCCTACAATCCCGTCTTTCCCGAGAGCAGCATATACTTCCCTCTGCCCTACTACGGAACTGCTACTAGCTCCCAAATTCCAGAAGCACTACATATAACTCAACATGACGACTCCAACATATAGTATTAGTACATATACCAACATCGATCAATAATCAATAATCAATAAGCTAATGTACAAGCAATCTTATCAGATCAAGACAACCATCTATAACCATCCTCTGCTACCAGGAAATTGATAGAGATCAGGGTGTATATAATATCCTTACTTCCACGGATAGAGTAATTTCACAGTTACACGCACATACACTCATCATACACTAGGGCCCATTTCACTAACATACGCTCAAATACTCTACCAGCACTGAACCTGTGGAAGGAAACTCCTAAACAAACTCCTAATCACCCTGCATCTATATCAAGGTCGATAAGACCTAATTATTGTGACTGTCCTGAAACATAACCTAAACAATCTATACAACAATAATCAAAATAGAGTACTCAATGATTGACAAGAAATAATAACCAACACCGTTTTCAAAGTTATGGTACTTTATCTAAAATTAGTCAAAGAAAAGTAAATCAGAATAAATCATCATTCTCATAATTACCTATTCTAGCTAAAAGTCAGAACGGGTCAGGACAAGTCTCTCGGTAAAGTCTCTCAAGACGTAGTCCTCTCAGCAACGATCCTCACCAACGCAGATTCGATGGCAGGCGGCAAAATGGCAAGTGGCAAGTGACGAATGACGAATGGCGAATGGCGAATGGCGAAGACCCTCTCTAGGCTAACAATTTTATAGGGATTCGAACAAAGGAAAGATACAAAAATGTTCATTGCATCCGCTGAGTCTCCGAGCAAAGCGAGAAGGAAAGGATGTAGCTTCGTTACATTTGGAAAAAATCTCCGCTCAGAAAAATCACAAAAATAAAAAGACAGAACAGGAACTAATGTTTAGAAAGTATCCACACATTTCCTTCGATGAGCTCAGAGCTCAGAGTCTTTCTTTAATGCTCCTTTGTTTTCCAAGGCTGCCAAGGCTGTCGTCCCAAAGCATCTGGAGACATGCCCAGAACTGCTGCTGTCCTCACGGAAAGTTTTAACCAGGCAAGGACTGTGGACAGATGACTCGCATCCATATTCAGCAAGGCCTTTTCCATCATAAACTCCCACTCGCAACCAGGCTTCAAAAGTCAGCCATCTTTTAGTAGGCCACAATAGGCCACAATAGACCATCTTCATTGAAAGAGACAAAAACAACGTTACCACAGCATAGTGATTAAACAGTGTTAACCCCACTAATACCCTTATGTGTATGTAATTATCTAGCCTCTGCAACATAGAAAAGCATTCATTCGAAAGCGTTTCGTGCTTAAAATAAACAGCACTCAGCAACATTTAAACATGAAAACATGCACGTTATTGTTAATAAGCACACATATGCGTTCCCACGTGTAATTCTCTCTTGTTAAAACATACAGATTGATCAGTATAAAACACTTACACAAAACAGATGATTAATAATTAACAATTAATAATTAATATGACAAATAGACAAACCAGAGCTTCAAAAACCAATGAATTTTCAAACAGAAAACTCTGCTCTAGCAATAGGAAGTCACAACGAGGAGAAATATTTTTATTTCTCTTCATTTTTCCTATTTCTATGTGGGAACGCCTCTTGTGATTGTTTTTGTGCAGGAAGATTTCCCTTCCTGCCCAAAAATATTCTTCCCAGCAACACAGGCGCCCTTGCACCATGGTGCAAAGGTGCCTGTGCTGGCTCACGGCAGCCCATTGTGCACCGGCGCAGTGGAAAAGAACAGGAATGCGCCGAATCTGATAGATACGGCGCATTCCCGCCCTTTTCTTTTGCCATAGGGCAGCTCAGCAGGAGGGCCTGCAGCGCTGCCCTACGGTAAAACCTCATAAATGAGGCCCTCAATGCCACCCACTTTCCTGAGAGCAAAGCAGTTACAATCCATTTAAATGTTGCCTAGAGATCAAAAGTTTCCACTTGAAAATTCCTCAATAGGGCTTTAGGATCCCGATGTGGCTGACAGCCCCTGCAGGGACCACTGAATCCATGTCAAATAATTAGAACAATATTCAGACTACAAAGTAGGATACCACACTTCCCCTGCCACCTGAATATCCTGAACAAAATTCCTCCTAAAAAGAAAACATCTGTTTCCCATAAGATAAGCAAGCGAGCCTGAGCAGCGTCATAGTCATCCTTCTGTTCGCCAGGCCACACCTACAAATTGCAAAATGATTTAGGACTGTAGCATGCAGTACCATAAAAAAAAGTGCGCAAAGTTTGCATAGCCAGAGCCACGATATGTAAACACCTCCTACAGAAAAATACCTGTCAGCCCAGCACTGTACAACACGGAGTGTTACCTGTATTTCACAAGCTATTTGTGTGGAATCATTACATCTGGAGGGTGTAGGTTAGATGCTGAAGCAAAACAACAATGCTGCTCTACGGCATTCACAGTTTTATTCCTGTTGAAGTTTGCGGCTTCGCATATACACCTAGGAAACACTGTACTTGTGCCCCTCTGTAAATTTTTTCGCCCTCATCCTTTCGTAATCCTGCAAAAGTGCGACTGATATGTGTTCTGAGAGCCCGCAAATATCACTCTTTTAGATATGAGGAAGAAGAATTCATGTTTAATTTGGATTAATAAATACCCTTAAAACAAAATATTACACATATAAATATCTTTATAAGCCAACAATATGGCAGTAAAACTGTGATACAGCAATAAAATCTTTAAGAAAATTAAAACAGCAACGTGCACAAATGAAACTGATATTTGCAAGTAACAATGCTCTTCAGGCATTTAGGCCCTAATTTATGAGAACTGACGCATCACTCCGGCACGGCAGCAATGCACCAGAAAAAGCTGTGCTGCGGTACAACATTTTGAAGTGCCTTAGATGGTTCGTATTTACAGTACGGTGCACCATACCGTAAGGTGGTGTATCAAAAAAAATTACGCTTCCATGGAACGGCTGCCGCAGAGAAAACTGATGCATGTGCAGTCAAGGTAATGCTAGGCTGTTTTGCAGCACATAAAGCAAAGACTCACTGGAGTGCATCATGCGTCAAAAATCCTGTAAAAAGTGAGGAAGCTGAAGAAAAACATTTCCCCAAACCTCAAGTGGGAGAGATGGAGCAGGCAGCAAGCAGCAACCAGGGCAACAACCCCAGCACCAGCCAGGATGTCCAGACAGACCTTCCAGGGAAGAGGAAGTTTCATTTTCGTGAGGAGGAGCAACACATTCTGATAACAGAGGTGACAAAGTATGAACATCAACTCTTTGTCACCTCCAAATTGCCATTAGTGAAGAAAGAGGCCATTTTTAGATTAACAGTGTTGGGCAAGCTAAAAGGACAGTGCCACCGTGCAAGAAGTGCTGGCAGGATTATACGCGTTGGACCAAAGAGAAACTGGCCAATAACCTGAAAGCAGCCATACAGACCAAAGAAGGAGGACCTGAGGACCAGGAGGAGCTTAACCTCTTGGAGGACCATGTGGCATCAGTAATCCCAGCAGAGTTGGTGGCAGGGGTTCCTAGTCAGGTCAGTGCTGACTTTGAACACCAACAAGACCTACAGGGTAAGTGGCAACAAGGGACAGAAAAATCAAAAATGTCATGCTCTGCAGCACAGAAAGCTACGTTCCTGCCCTGCACTGCTCTGAGAGTAAGGGAAAGAGTTGGAATTGCTACATGTCCTGTGATGCATCATATAAATGTAAGTCAAACTGCCCAGTTATATGTTCCACATACTAGACCAGGTCTGTCACCTTTGTCCAGTCCATGTCTGATGTGCAGCTACAGTCCAGGTTCACCTTTGTATACTGGGAATATATAACATTAGTGACCAGGACTCCAAGTCCCACAATACAAAGTAAAAACTCTGGATTGGAAAACCACATCATGCAGGGACACTAGAATCCTGCCCAACCAGACTTTGGCAATGCAGGCCCTTTGCACCATGAGGCTAGTCTGTCTGTCTTGGGGCCATGTAGCCAATTCTGGACTGTGAAGCAATGGAATGGAATGTAATGGGGTTACCAGAGGATTAACTCCTCATCTGAGAGGGATTTCAGGTGTGAAAGAAGAGGGCATTGGTGTACAACATTCTGCATGAGACGTGGACCTTGGTAAATATGTAGCACCTGTCAGGTGGGATTTGGAAAGAGAAATGTCTGACCATGCCACATATGTCAAAGAAGGAGGATGTCAAGCAGGACATCGTGAAGTGACTGGATGAGATAGGTTTCCACAATGATGGGTAGGTCTTAGTCATGTTTGGAAGGTTAGGTGTATGGGCCTAGCTGTGTGGCCACCCTGCGTAGGTGCATGTCACAGAAAATCATAACTACTAGCATGTAGGCCACAGCTTCAGCCACAGCCCTCAGGTACAGACAGCTATGTTGGTCAATTGCAAATGGTGACTCACATTGTGGGTGTTGGTGTAACATTAGAGTCAAAAGATCATCTGTGTGCCATCAGTGTGTGACAAAAACTAGAGTCCCTGGGTAAACTAGAGTATTGGCAGAGGAGTCATGTACAGGTACACATTAGGGGGGCTGAGTTGAGCGATGTGTGATAATCTACAAATAAACAAATCTGGCAATGACAAATAAGGTGAACGTCAGTGGCACGAACCTAACTAGTTTGAATTGGCCTATCCCCTCAGAGTAGGTACACAATCCCTACGGTATTAAACTATGGAGACAACTGTGTGTGCACTGAAATCATATGAGAATACACAATTAGGAAAACCATGGTAAGTACACACCCTTACACATACCTGCAGTGTAACGAGGTTGATAGCTTCGTAGAGTTGTGTAGATGCTTTTCAGACATGAGCTCATAGCCACATGAATGCAAAATGTGCATGCAAGACAGCACAACGAAGAAGACTGGTATGGTGTACTGTGTGTAAGCAGACTACAGGATCAACAATAATACATGACCAAAGCCACATCACTTACCCAGGGGCCCTTGGCTGAGTAGTGGCAGGAGGAAATGCAGGCACCCTGGTGACTTAGTGCAATGTGCACAGTATTGGTTTCAACAATAAAACACCATTTGAGTATAGCCATCATGAAAAAGAAAGGCTATCACCAAGGTAGATGTGGACCTCACCTCAAATCACCCTCCCCAGCAGGGAAAGCTAGAAAGCTGTGCAACTGTGTTGCAATGTGTGGTATGACACAAAATATCACCCTTGTCACATAGTAGTCCTGTGAACAATGCAAAGATCATACAATTTGAATGGCAACTACAGTGAGTCTTGGCCACAATTCCTACTAGTAGCATATGTCCTACACATCAATGTTGGACTGAAAGTGAATGAGAATAGCATCTGCATGTCAGCCACAGTAACTCATGCCAACGTCTAGCATAGATCCCGATTAACATATTTCAATTTTTATTGCAGAGGAAGAAACAACACCCCCTGACCAGCAGCCTGTCCTGGATGACTAATCTGTTGGCGATGACATCCTGCCCCCAATGGATGATGACACCTTTCAGCAACTCCTGGATTCCATTGGAACACCTTGTCTGGTAACAGCAAGGGCTGACAGCGTCACTGGGTCTCCAGAGGAACCGTTTACCACAGAACATGCTTCATCTGCCAGCGAAAGCCCAAGCTTGGACTCTGAGGACCCCCAAGTTGTCTTCCAACGGCAAGCGGCATGAGTCCAGCAGCAGCTGGTAGATGAGATGTGGGCGGGGATGGAGACCATTGCGGGTGTCCGTAGGTGCCTCAGTCCAAATAAGGATACCTCTGAGTCAATCAAAGGTATCTACCCTTCGCTCCATAGAATGGAGCATCCCTGGTTGACATTGTTGGCGTTATGAGGCATGGACAAAAACAACAGCCCGGCCAATGTGACACCAGTGAGGTTGCCACCCAGCAGGGGGCTATTTGCACCATCCTCCAATCTAAAGATCAGAAGCAGGACTCCTATGCTGCTACTATGGGTGCCTTCCACTGCGATGTTGTTGCCTTACTGACAAGTCATCAGGCCCTTGTCAGTGCTGTGCTGCCCTCTTTGCCAGCACAGACAAATGCTGCCGGGGACAGGGGAGCCACATCTTCAGACAAACACCAGCACTCTCAGGAGAGGTATAACACACATCAGAGGAGGAAGATGTGTACTTCACCAATTTCTGGAGGCGATCAACCCAGTAGCATTTGTCTGTGCCTCTTGGCCAGTTTCCCAATGGATCTGTGTTAATTATGATGCCATCCCCCTTGTCACCTGGTGCTGTGCCCTTTTTGTATGCCCACCTGTTAATCTAATCCATTTGTGGACTGTTGATGAGGCCCACCTTACCTAATGGCAATTTGAACTCCTCCTCACTGGAAAACTCTTCTCCTCGACATGTCACATGAAATGTAACCCCATGGACTCTGTCTGGACATCCTTTGGCTCTCAAGCAATATTGGGGTTGTTGCTGCAAGAACTGCTACTTTGAATTAGCCTATGGACACACCTGTAAATAAATGCACTACCTTTAATCTGCATGCTGTATGTCTGTTGCAGATAGGACTAACTAGACCATGGTGGAAGTGCAGACCCAAAAGGGACTTCCTACCATCGCAAGGAAATTGCTGTACAGTCCCTATCACATGCTCTTGTTGGACAAGGCCAAGCATCATGTACCTCCCCTGCCATGGCACTATGTCTAAAATCCCTTTGAACTATTGAACGTCATGGTGTGACAATAGGCATTGATACCTTGAGTTCCACACAGTGAACAAGGCCAATTAATCACACAATTGCAGAACTTCACAATTTGGGTATTGTGAGGAATGTGAGCCACCAACCTATTTTCACATATCCACAGATATATTGCTGAGCTATCCTGACAGTGTCATCATGCACATATGCCAGCCTCAATGCTTAAACTGAAGATATCCTATAAGTACTACCATAATGCTTACACTGACAATATTCAGATACCTATGACCATACTCCTTCTTTGTAGCATCATATCTATGCCACTCAAGGATGTAGAACCTCGGTGTTGCACGTTGGATGTCATTAAGCATGAACTGCAACTACTAAGTGTTTGGGGTCCTATGTTAAATGAAAAATGGTGTAATAAGGCACACTGGGATACGTAGGGACATTGTGTCCCTTTGGCCCTGAGAGCCCTCACATGCATTGAGTGCAAGTGTATCCACACATGACATAAATTGTACTATATACACATATAACAATATAGAGGAGCCACAGTATAGACCCTGGAGCCAAGCTACACATCCCTAGGCTAAGAGGAAATATCAGACTATTGTATTTTTCTAACTTAGCAAGTAGTTGCACAAATTCACATGCAGGAAGTGCCACACTAATCAAGTACTCAATGCCAAGAATGATTCAGGTGGGGGCCACGGTCATCGATACTAACCAGCACACAACAATGACTAACTAGTACAATGGTGCAAGGGTAAGTGCATAAGTGACAGGCACCAGTGTGTGTCCCAACACAGCCATGAATGGGTACTATGGGGTGACAGATAAAATCCTACTATACATGTAACATAACTAACACACAGAGTGCTACAGGAGGTGACTATCTGTGTTGGTCTGAGTGTCCATTCGTACAAAGAGGACCACTTTGAGTGCCCAAAGAATGTTGAAGATTCTCTAAATGACTCCATTGCAACGTTGACTGACTCTTGTTCATAGGCGTCTCACAAAGTTACACATATCTACGAACACTGCAGAAAATGTCCTACGATGGGTACTCAAATCAACATAAGCAATTATGGCAACTCTCACTTAGTAAATTATTACATATTTGTGAAAGTAGAACATCTTTTAATATATGAAACTGTTAATATCACCAACTAAAACTTCCTACCCTACACTAACTAACAACTGAGCCTAAACTAACCTAAACGACCTATCCTACACTAACTTACTTTAACACTACCTTAACCTACCTAAACAAAGCTTAATCTATTCTATATATTTAACACAACAGGCATGTTAAACCTCAGCCCCCTCCCCTTTAACATACAGTCACACAATACAAACATAAACTACACCCATACATAAACTAACTACACATTAAAATATAAACAAATATATATATTGTTGGTATTTTTTTTCTTCTTATAACAAAGCCTAAACATTGTTCCCCACCCACTAAAACTGTACAAAATAAAAAATCTAAAACCTATCAAAAATCTGAACAATACTAAAAGCTACCTTATCTAAACCTTTATTATCTAATGACTACCTAAAATACTATGATATATAGGAAAATATTAAAATAAAATATCAATGTTCACAGCAGTTGTAATATCTGCTAAATGGTCTCCTCCAAGTTGGACAGGTGGATGCCCTGCCCGCCGTACTCCTCATGAATGTCGTACATTTTCCGTTTCAGTTTTCTAAGTTCATGGATGATGGTGTAGTGGAACACCGATTTCCTAAAAGGTTGCCTCCTTTACCGGAGTAAGGACAAACATTGTATAGCTGCTGGGAAAGAAACACTTTGGGGCAGCTGTGGCTGGCTTGGCCCTGCTCTGGTCTGGCTTGGGCCTGGCCAGTGGGCACTGTTGGCACTGCAGGTGTGGTTGGTCAAGCAAATGTTCCTGGACACCGCCGCTCCAGCATGCACATACAGCTTTTGCATTGTTTTGTACGCCTTAGCCTTCCTGACATGTTGGTAATGTTCCCGGTGCATTTCAAAAGTGTGTGTTTCATCAGCTGTCATGCTGTCTAGGGTGCAAATAGAAAGAATTACTTAGCACAGTCAGTACCTGTACATGACGCCTGAGATAAATAGTCTGACATTGTAACACCATGAAATGTTTCTGACCAGAGCAATTCCAGCAATAGGGATAGATATATGGGCAATATGTTGTCATTACATAGACATCTCCTGATCCTGTAAAAGTGAGTCAAGTGCCATGTGTGTGGGTGTACAAAATGTAACAGTACTCACAATAAGACGAATACCATATCATACAGGACAAATATTCCCATTCATAAAGATGTCCTGCTCTACATTGTGACAAATGGGCCTGGTTACCCTAAATTGGGATTTAGAGTTGCATCCTGCAAATGTACAGGTCATTGATCATGAACATAAGTGTAAGTGGATATGGTGAAACAGTACAGGCAGTGTGGCTTGCCTCTCCATACCCCATCTGAACTAAAATAAGGCTGCATATGTTGCTGCCTTCACTCATTCAGTGTCAGATAGTCAATGCACAAATATGGGATTGTTATGTACCTCCTGTAGAACATGCGTGGGGGGCATTAATAATATTTTCCCACAGGCAATAGTACGGAAATGTCACCATTATTACCAGCTTCAGACTTGTAGAGAACATTATGATGCGTGATACTTAAACATGCTCATGTACACACATCATCCGAAGGCTGCATTTGGGGACATACATCATTAAATTAGTTCTCATTTGGGTGTGTCTGCTTGACAGACTAGTCACCTGGCATAATCATTTATTTGATATGATACATGGTACCTTGCTCTATAACTATGAGTAAGTATCAAGTACTACTGAGGCTGGATTACAACAGACATACATCATGTTAGACTGACATATCAAATATCTTAATGTCCATCCTATGATGAACAGACAGACATGTAGGCATGTCAATGGTTGTAATTCATGGCCCAAACACATCACTTATGAAAATTTGGGTCCATTACATTAAACATATGGTGGCAACTATCATTATCTAATGTGTTTACATAGTGATGGCAACCCAGGTGCCATTGACATACATGTTGTCATATTCCTGCATTCATTTTGCCACACTGCTACGGGGAAAGTTCAGATTTCTGCCAACATATTGTGCACAACACAGGGTGAATGTTTGCTCATCATTTTAGTCAGTGAACGTTAAATATCTCATCTGGAGATCCCTAAAACGTGCTGCATGTCTAAACCCATGGTGCTGATTTTAGTTGGAACATATGTTTTAGGATCGTACTGTGTTTGAATCTGATTCCATGACACCTTTCCTGTCCACGCTTGTTAACAATGGCTGTGTAGAAGTAATGCACAAACTGTGACTATAAACACTGATCCCTGCCCAGACATGCCAAGCAAAATGAAATTCAAGGTGCTACGAAATACATTGACTCTTATGGTTTGTGCCATTTGTTGTTCCAGGTAATGTGTCTGTGTGGAACAAATGCCGAGTTTATGCTAGATGATGCCCACTGTGCCCAAATCAACATGACTATAGATGTGCCACTCTAAGTACAATATGTGTACTTCCTGTGGGCCTGCTTACATACACCTCACAGTCCTGAACAAAATTTGGTCTGGTTCTGTAATGAACCACAGACTGACAGCTCATTGATGGTATGGTAAATGTAAATGTCAAGGTCCTAATAGAGCGCACAGTCACCAGACGGCCACCTTGCGGTGTCGCCTTTGCGGTTTCCTGGCGCTGATACTCATACCGCTATGGAACCCCTCCTGGCTTTCCCTGTGAAGTGTCCACTCCTGGGCACCCCCAGGGTGAAGCCAGGCATCCTTAGCGCTGTTGGGGCCGGTGTGGAGGCTAAGCAAGCTATTGCCCAGAGTTGCAGCGTGGGGCCTGTGATTAGAATAGGCACCGAGGCAAGAATAGACAGGTCCAAGGAAATTGAGCCCGAGCCCCGCCAAGGCGGAAATCGAACCCTGGTCCCTGGCCAGAACTCTGCTTCAGGGTCTGCCGCTCTAACCATTGAGCCACACTCCTCCACAGGTAGCTGAGTGTTACCTCCCACCACACATAACAATTGATCATTTCCACATTGATCATACACAGACATCATAATAGTACATACATGTACTAATTACACTTACTTGTAGCATTAGGGCCCTGTAATGATTGCACCTCTCCCCATGAGAATGGAAGATGTCCACCCATGCGGACATGAAAGAGGACATTGCATTGTAAAAATTGATTTTACACACGTTAACATTTTTATTAATTAAACTAATATATGCCAGGATTTCAGAAGTACACAACAGCAAAACATACATATGGCAATATGTCCAGCTCATTGCATGCATCTTGCCCATTTGCAGGCCTGAGCAGGCTGGATGCTGGACTTCAGATGTACCCATTATGACATGCCTAGAGCATGCATCAAGGATGTGATTTATTGGGTAATGCTAGGCAGCATAATGGCAGAGTCCAGTGTACCATGACACATGGGTGACATGATTTACTCTGGAAGTAACTAAGGGGAATAATAATGCAGCCCTTGCACTGCACTAGCATAACTTTTAGTGATGCTCCAGTGATGCTAATCAATGGATCATATAGATGAGGTCACACAAAGCCACTTTGGGTGTGTTGGAATGGCCCCATAGATATGGAGAAAGGCAAGGCAGCACAAATAACTGCCTTGCCTTACTCTGAGCTTGGGAGGCATGTTATGGGCCTTGTCATGCCTGTTCCCATCATCACCCTGTATATTTATGCTTCCCCAGATTTCCCTGATTTTCCCCCAGATTTTCAAAGCCATTTAGACCTGGGCATGTGCATAGATCTTATGGCTCCCCAGGGAGGCACATCGAGGAGATATGACTTGATTTCTCCTCATTTTATCCTCTTTCCATGTGTGTTGCATTCTGCTGCACACATAGAAAGAGGAGAAAGGGTCATAGAATTGTTTTTGTTCAGGTAGTTGCCCCTTCCAGCACAAGCACAATCCTGCATGCAACAGAGACACACATGCACCATAGTGCACATTGGGGCTAGGCTGCTGAAATGGCAACAGCGAAGGGAGAAAGGACAGGAAGGTACCGTATTGCATTAATGCAGTGCATTCCTGCTCTTTGACTTTCACATAGGGCAGCCCACCAACTTGATTTGCTACACTGCCCTATGCCAAAATCCTGTAATTGAGGGCCGAAGTTCCTTTACTGTACGTCATCTCCTCATATATTTTTAAACTGATATACATGTTGCACATCCCTGTATCGTTGAAAAACACAAAATGAAGTACAATTAATGTTTATATTTGGCATTCTAGATAAAGTTCCATCACAATATGCATACAGAAACTACATACATACCCACAGATCCACTAATCTCAAGTCCTTGGAAGTCAATTACATCGGCCTTCCTTGAGATGACGTCTGCCCATCGGTGCTTTAACTTGTGGGTTGTCCGTGCGACCTTAAAAGTCTATTCATGGTGCCAGTACACCTCTCTAATCAGGCCTTCTTGTCCTTCCAGCCCTGGCTCACCCTGTCACCAGCCCCAAGCATCCTAGGGAGGTAGTGGGAAATGAGCCATATCAGCCATCCCAAATGTGGCTCGGAGACATTGTGCCCCCACCCAGACATGATCCCAGTACTAACCAAAAATCCAAAATAACCTAGCAAAATACTAACACCCTACAGACTATAACTACCCAAACAGACAAAACTCAACAAGACCAACACCCAACAGTACAATGACAAAGACTATGCAAAACAATGACAGAAGAAAATATATGAATGGGACAGGGACTAAATACACACACTTACAATATCAAAACACAAACTGTACTCTCAGACATTCTCAAACAGCCTCCTACACCAAGCACAGACTAACATATAGTAAATGAAAGTGAAGGTAACTTCACACTTTCTTCACACCCAATGCGTCTCTTCCTGGCTGGATCCCGCATGTTTTTAGCAAATGCATATTTTTTCCGATGCATTGGTACTGAATAGCTAATGCGTGATTAATTCACCACGCATTAGCCGCAATGCATTTACAATGCATTTGTGCTGATGTGTGGCTTACGACCCATGCAACGGGGGCAATGCACTGCACAAATGGCTTGATGAATGGGTTGTGACCCACGCAAGAGGCATATTGTCTGGGATGCACTGTAGGGACTAGTGCAATGCAGAAAAAGACCAAAGCAAACACAAGGAGATGATGCACAGAGAGCTGAAACTTTTCAGACACTCACCCCCAGTCACAGATCTGGGTTGAATCCATCATCGTTCTTTAGTTCACTTCGCCACCCCAGATCAGACCCAGCCATATGCAAATCAGTCTTGACCTTGTGCCTCATGCGAACAGTTCAGACCGAACTGCCAAGCCAGGTCTTCCCTGGACCGTGGTCTCACTTTTCTTGCTTCTCTTTTCTTACCTGACAGGTTTCATCTTTTCAGATGTGTGAGTTTTTCTGTGCTCATAGGGCCCAATTCATGGGCATTTAACTTAGGGTATCACAGCTATTCACCGTGCTGCGCTGCCCTTCTTCAGAATTAAAGGGCAGGATTCCACCATATTCACCACATATGGACACCTATGCTGGTGCATTTCTGACAGCCTAGCTACAACACAGGAACACTTGCGCCATGGTGCAAGGGTGCCTGTGTTGGGCCTAGGTAGACAATTCAGGCCCAGCACAGGGCAAGAGGCTAAAACCATAGGTGTTATATTATATAGCTTACATTTATTGTAATGTGGTGGGTAACATGGCTGTGGCATAGGGAGACTATCTGGGCTGCACTGTCTGGCCATAGACCATTATAAGCCCCTCTGGTGACACTCACCGGACATCATTTAGACTATACTGTCATCCATATATGTAAGAAAGAAACCAACATCAAGAAGTGCAGGACACATACTCAGTCATTGCATACTCTTTGTACTACACTCCCTTTGGACTGTGACAGAGGGTCTGTAGCTGAACACACTGTAGCAGCACACACAATCTCCGAATGCGCACACTGTTACACATTGCTAACTTTCTGTTCTGCACATGGTGTTATCAGTCACCAAATTGTCAAATAGTATTATGTGGGTCTGGGGTGAATGTGTCACACAGCAAAAGACCTTTGCAGAGGGTGAGCGAGACAATAGTCATCACTGCTTTGAAACATGGTTGAATAGTAAATTTAACTTGTGATGTTCAATTAACATGATGCTGCCTATCAAAACATGATCTCTGTCTTACTCATGTCAATGTTAGTAGATGTACACCTACTCTGAGGGCAGGCCTTTGTAGGTTTCTCCTGTTCCAAGGATACTGCATTCTCTAACACAGGCATATGTTATGGCACACACTCAACTTACAAATCATCTTAGGGTGGGTACAAAATGTGTGATCTGTTCAACTATGCACATGTACACTCAGGTCAGAGGTACAAACCTCTTGCCAAGCAAAAGGGAGTTGACATCACAATCCCTCCATCTGACCATGTGCAATGAGTTAGTGTGTATACACATACAGTTTTGTCTACCTTGTTAACCAATTGAAATCTCACTCTTGACGTCTCAGTATTCTTCATGTGTTCTGATGTTGGATTATAACCCATCCAGTGTAATACTGCTCTGGCTATTTACTCATTGTGGGATGTCATCTGCTCATATTGTCTTTTTACAGGCCTTTGTTTGTCATTGCAATGCTGCGCAATGCATGGCAAATGTGTCCTTATCTACTGTACCATGATATGTTATATCTGACAATGTAGTCAGGAAAAAGTTCATGCGCTGTGTTTTCTGGTACGCCAGACATGAATGTATGCGTTCTTGACAAGTGACAGCTTTTACACGTTTGCATGACATAAGGTCTTTGCCAACGAAACATGTGTAACTTGTTATCTCAGATGGAATCTGCTACAACATTACTTGCAGCAAAATACTGTCCCTCAGCTTGTTGATACATAGTCGAGACACACTACACTGAGGTTATTCTCAGTTAGGGTAATCTGTGGTTTATTTATCTAATTTCCAAGTGCCATCTGTTGTACACTTTGCTGCTGCACAACACATCAAGACTGCTAGCTGTGCAGCTCTACATTGCTCAAGTGAAAGGGAAGTGTAATGATCAATTTTGAAAAGCAAATGTGCCATGCCTGGCCTGTACCTTTGATGCAGTACACTGCTTCACATTGCATTTATGTGTATGTGTCAATTGATAGGTGAAACGCATGGCCCCATGTGGCTCCACAGACCTGATAACAGGATTATTACAATGTGAGGCCTACTTCTATTTGGCGAGATGTGGGTGAGTTGATGTTTACTGGGACTGTGACATAAACTCCGAAACAAACAATGGCATCAAACATTTACTTCCATGTTGGACCTTCCCATTATGTTTGGACATTCTGTCCATCATAGTACATGTACTTTAAGAGAAGAAATTCTGCACAATGTGAGTGCATCACTAACTCCCAGCCACTGTATTTTGGATCCCTCCTCCATCCTCATCCGCATCCTCCATTAGGTCCTGCTCATCATGTTCAACATCCCACAGGACATTTATCCGTACACAGATGTTGTGAAGAATGGCACATAATAGGATGATCTTGCAGAACATAGGGGGCGAGTATAGTAATCTCTGCACTGATATATCCAGGCATCTGAACCGAGACTTCAGTATACCAATGGTTCTCTCCACGATGTTTCGGGTCTTGACCAGTGCCTATTGAATGCCGTGTCGGCTCTGAGTGGGGATGCGCTATTGGGGTTGTTGGACAGGCCTCACAAACGGCTCGCTCCCTCCCCGCTCGACGGGGCCCGAACCCCGGCCCACCTGGCATATCCCCGCAACAAGCACCTGTACTCCGTCTCCCGACGGACCCTCTGCCCTCGGACCCCTACTCATCACGGGGTCCCGCCCCACCGGCTTTCCCGGCCGGGTCAAGCCGCCATCTTGGGCCCTGCACCACGCGGCCGCACGGCCTCCCCTCGACCCTAACCCCGGGCCTGGCCGGCCCCGACATCCCGGCACCACCATCCACCCAGGAGGTGAGCGGACCACTTGGCAGGTCAATGGGAGAACGAAGTGTCAAGGGCTCTCCCCCGCCAGGTGCCGATCGCCCCCAGCTCCCCCAGGCACTGGCTCCACCCCCTGCTGGGTGTCTGGACCCCTTCATCCCGGACCCTCCGACCTCCAAGTGCGAGGGTCCGGACATCAAAGGGCACCAGCCCTATAACTGGGGCAGCTCCGGAGCAGGAAGGCAGTTGTATCCTGGAGTCGAGAGACACCGAGTGAACTCAACCCTGACGGTCTACTGGCGCTGCCGTAGCCCGCTCTTGTGAACCATCGTCCTGCCTGCTGGCGCTGCCGCGGCCTTCTGCAACCTTCACCTTCCTGGGACCTGCTGGCGCTGCCGCGGCCCGTTGTAACGACCATCCTCACCGGGACCTGCTGGCGCTGCCGCGGCCTTCTGCAACCTTCACCTTCCTGGGACCTGCTGGCGCTGCCGCGGCCCGTTGTAACGACCATCCTCACCGGGACCTGCTGGCGCTGCCGCGGCCTTCTGCAACAGTCATCTTCCTGGGACCTGCTGGCGCTGCCGCGGCCCGTTGTAACGACCATCCACACCGGGACCTGCTGGCGCTGCCGCGGCCCATACCACCTAATCACCAAGCTCGAGGATTGGGAGCTCATCATCATCTCATCCGAACTACCTGATTGGTAAATAGACTGTCCCGCTACCCCCTTCCCTACCTTGCGAGACTCTAATCGAGGGGACCCCTGAGTCCAGACCTCCTTGTACCATTTAACCGTACCGTAAATAAGTGCTTATAAAGAACACTGAACCTTATCCGTGTGTGGTATCTGTCTGTGGGGGGGAAGTTACTTGTCTGTACGATCGCTGGAGACGGCTCTCCCCGGAGACCTCTCCTCCTGACCCCGGCCGACCCTCCCGGTCCATCTACCTTTCTAACATTGGTGGCCAGCGGCGCGATCCGAATCAACGCGTAATCGTACAGAGAGTAGCTCACCCCACGACAAAGCACGATGTCGACCAAAGATAGCAGCTCCACCGAGAAGTTCCAAATGGAGAAATTAGAAGAATACAACCACCGCGAACTGAGACAATTTTGCATAGAACTTGGCATTGCTACCACCGGCCTGAGTACCAAGGATGATCTAAAGCGCGCTCTTGAGTCATGGACAGAAACTGGGGTCACAGGACCCTCCGACCAAAACAGCGTCACACCAGACCAAACCAGCATCACACCAGAGGGGAACGCCACGGCTCCCGAGGAGCGGGGAACGGGCCTCTCACAGGAGGAGATACGAGAAAGAGACAGAGTCAGATTACACGAATTAGAGATGGCACGACTCAAGATGGATGGGGAACTTAAGTTGGCTGAACAGAAAATCAACCTCGAGCATATGCGGCTTCGAGAGGAACGAGAAGAAAAGCAGAGACAAAGAGAGCTGGAAGAGAAAAAAATAACGCTCGAGCACGAGCGCCGACTGGCGGAAATAGAACTGCGCAAACAGAATAAGGAACTGGGGGTGCCTGAGCGACCACACACCCCGGGGCCTATTGAGAAAAAAGTTCACATCCCCAAGGATGTGGTCCGCGAGTATGTCCGAGAAGACGACATACAACAGTGGTTTAAAGCCTATGAGATCGCAATGACCTCCCACCGGATCGACCGGAGTGATTGGGGAGCCGGACTTTGGGGGAGATTCATCAACGAGGGTCGCGATGCCCTGCTGCAGCTCCCCGATCACCAAATGTCGTCCTACGACCACATGAAGGCTGCCCTCCTCACCCGCTACGGCCTCACGCCCGAGATGTACCGCCAGAGGTTCAGAGATTGCACCCGGATCCCAGGTACAACTTGGGTGGAATACGTGAACTATTTCAGCCGGGCCTTCGAGGGTTGGATCAAGGGAAATCAGGTCACCACCTACGAACAACTCTTCAACCTTATGGTATGGGAGCACCTATCAAACAACTGTTTCGTCGAGCTCAGGCAGCACCTACTCGACAGTAAGCTGACTGACCCACGGCAGCTCGCCGCCGAAGCTGACCGGTGGGAAAGCACCCGAGTGGGCCGGAGAGGGCCCCACGACCAGAACAGAAGCAACCAAGGCCAGCACCGTCCTCGGGGAGGAGGAGGGGGCCAGGGGCGAGGGAGAGACACCTTACCAGCAACACCCGTGGCCAGCACCCCACCTCCGGCCGGCCGGGGCAACCCCCCATTACGGCCTGGGTACCGAGCCCACGTCACGTGCCACCGGTGCCAGCGACTAGGCCACTACGCCAACGATCCGAACTGCCCGCTAAACCAACCACCCAAGCCCCGCCAGGTAGCTGCCGCTGCCCTGGGGGAAGAGCAATCATCGGAGGGACCCGAGGAGTATGAGCCGGACCAGCAAGGGTGGGAACCGGCCGCCATGGTCCTGGCATGCTTAGGGGGAAGGGACCTGGTTCCGCGGGCTCCCCTACCCGCCAACACCAGAAAATATGGTCAGTGGGTGACCATTAATGGACAGAGAGCCGAGGCCTTGCGTGACACCGGCGCCAGCGTGACGGCCGTCCGCTGTCACCTGGTGAAGCCCGAGCAGATCCTGCCGAACATTCTCTGCCCCGTCCGCTCGGCAGATAACTCTGAGAGCATGTGTAAGATGGCCTGCGTCCCGTTTGAATGGGGAGGGGTCTCCGGCCTACTGAAGGTGACGGTCCGGGACGATGCCCCCGTGGACTGCCTCCTGGGGAATGACCTCGAGAGTTCCCCGTGGGCCACCGTCGAGAGAAGAGAGCACTTGGGGATGCTGGGCCTCCCGGACTGGGCCTGCATAACCACCCGATCCATGGCCGCCCGTGCCGCCCCCCGATCAGAAGAAACCGAATGGCCAGCACCTCCGCCCCCGGTTGCCCTCGTAGAGGACAACGGCGAGACCGACCTCCCGGACCCGACTACCGAGGAAGACGCGCAACACCAGGACCTCCCGGATCTGGCTCAGTGGCGGCAAGAAGGGGGGCCCACCCAAGAACAGTTCCGCCAGGAACAAAAGACCTGTCCCTCCCTCGAGGGACTCCGCCAAGAAGCCAGCACCCAAACCGCCGGGGACACCACAGGAACCCACTGGGTCTACTGGGATAACGACCTGCTCTACAGCGAGCAAAGAATCGCCGAACTGGGGGCCGGTCGAGTTCTGGTGGTACCGCTCCGCTTCCGAGACTTTCTGCTCAACCTAGCCCACGATGTCCCCCTGGCTGGACACCTGGGCCAGGACAAAACGTACAGTCGCCTGGTGACCCACTTTTTTTGGCCGAAAATGAGGAATGACGTCCTGAACCACTGCCGATCGTGCCCCACATGCCAAGCCAGCGGGAAGAGTGGCCGGAAGCTGAAGGCCCCTCTACAACCCTTCCCGGTGGTCACCACCCCATTCGAGAGGGTGGGGATAGACATTGTGGGACCTCTGGACCCCCGCACGGCACAAGGACACAGGTTCATCTTGGTACTAGTGGACCATGCCACCCGCTACCCCGAGGCGGTGCCTCTACGGACAGTGACCGCTCCAGTGGTTGGCCGGGCCCTGATGGGGATCTTCTCCCGGGTAGGCTTCCCCCGAGAAGTCGTCAGCGACCGAGGCACGAATTTCATATCAAAGTACATGAAGTCCCTCTGGCAACAATGCGGGGTCACCTACAGATTCACGACCCCCTATCACCCCCAAGGGAACGGACTAGTGGAGCGTTTTAACCGCACTCTCAAAGGGATGATTGGGGGATTGGAAGAACCTCTCCGTCGCCAGTGGGATGTACTGCTCCCGTGCCTCCTCTTCGCCTACCGGGAAGTGCCCCAGAAGTCCCTCGGTTTTAGCCCCTTTGAACTCCTATACGGACACCCTGTGCGAGGGCCCCTCAGCCTAGTCAAGGAAGGTTGGGAGATGGCCCCCCTAACGACCCCTCCAGACGTCTTCAAATACATCCTGGCCTTACGAAACCAGACCCGGCGCTTCAGGGAGATGGCCAAGGCGAACCTCGAGGCCAGCCAGGAGGACATGAAGAGGTGGTATGATCACAATGCCTCCTCCGTTGAATTCGAGCCGGGGCAGCAAGTATGGGTGATGTCCCCCACCGAACCATGCGCCCTGCAAGATAAGTGGACGGGGCCCTTCAAAGTGGTCGAGCGCAAAAGCCCCGTCACTTACCTCATCGACATGGGGTCCTCCCGGAACCCCCTTCGGGTCCTCCACACCAACCGGCTCAAACCGCACTTTGTGCGCTCCGAACTAAGCCTCTTGATGGCTACAGACAGTGGCACAGAAGAAGACTCCGAGCCCCTCCCGGACCTCCTGAGGACTCAGGAGAAGGACGGCTCCGTGGACGGGGTCCGGCTCTCGGACGCCCTCACTTCAGAGCAACGCCAGGACTGCCGGAACCTCCTGCTGCAGTTCGCTGCCCTGTTCTCCCTCACCCCCGGGGTCACCCCCTGGTGTTTGCACGACGTAGACACCGGGGACAGTCCCCCTGTCCGGCACCGGGCCTACCGCGTACCAGATCGGGTACGGGCCTGCATCCAGGAGGAAGTGGCCAAGATGCTCACGATCGGGGTCATCGAGCCCTCGGACAGTCCCTGGGCCAGTCCGGTCGTATTAGTTCCCAAGGCCGCTGCCCCCGGCTCCGCCCCTGAACTGAGATTCTGCGTCGACTACCGGGGCTTGAACGCTGTCACCCGGACCGACGCTCATCCCATCCCCCGAGCAGACGAGCTGATCGACCGGCTGGGGGCCGCCCGTTACCTTAGTATCTTCGACCTAACGGCGGGCTACTGGCAGATCGGCCTCACACCCAGGGCTCAGGAACGGTCAGCCTTCTCTACCCCCGATGGCCACTATCAATTTAAGGTCATGCCCTTTGGCATGAGGAATGCCCCCGCCACGTTCCAACGCCTTGTGAACCAGGTCTTGGCAGGGCTTGAAGAATTCAGCGCTGCCTACCTGGACGATATCGCTGTATACAGCCGCCACTGGTCCGACCACCTCCGCCACCTCCAAGAGGTCCTGCAAGCCCTCCAGCGGGCCGGCCTCACCATTAAGGCCGGCAAGTGCCAGATTGGCCAAGGGTCTGTGACCTACCTTGGGCACCAAGTGGGGAGCGGGCTGGTGGCCCCACTACAACTTAAGATTGCTGCCATCCAGTCCTGGCAGCCCCCCGTCACCCAGACCGAGGTCCGAGCCTTCTTGGGGCTCACCGGCTACTACCGGCGGTTCGTGAAGGACTACGGCAGCATCGTGGGGCCCCTCACGGGTCTCACATCCAAGAACCAGCCGAAGCGGGTCAACTGGACCCCTGATTGTCAAGCGGCCTTCGAGGAGCTGAAGGCCGCCCTGTGCACCGCCCCGGTGCTCCAGGCCCCCGATTACAGTCGGGAATTTGTGGTGCAGACCGACGCCTCCGACCACGGCATCGGGGCCGTCCTCTCTCAGCTGAACCCCGAAGGTCATGACCAGCCGGTGGCCTTCATCAGCCGACGTCTCCTGGCCCGAGAACAGCGTTGGAGCACCATCGAGAGGGAGGCATTTGCAGTAGTGTGGGCCCTCAAAAAGCTCCGACCCTATCTCTTCGGTACCCACTTCCGGGTACAAACCGACCATCGACCCCTGCAATGGCTGATGCAGATGCGGGGGGAGAACCCAAAACTCTTGCGCTGGTCCATTTCCCTGCAGGGAATGGACTTCACCGTGGAGCACCGACCAGGCCAAGATCACGCCAACGCAGATGGCCTGTCCCGCTTTTTCCGCCTCGACGAAGAGAGTCCCCAAGGAGATGGGTGACTCTCCCCGCCTTCAGCTGGGGGGGACGCATGTTGGACAGGCCTCACAAACGGCTCGCTCCCTCCCCGCTCGACGGGGCCCGAACCCCGGCCCACCTGGCATATCCCCGCAACAAGCACCTGTACTCCGTCTCCCGACGGACCCTCTGCCCTCGGACCCCTACTCATCACGGGGTCCCGCCCCACCGGCTTTCCCGGCCGGGTCAAGCCGCCATCTTGGGCCCTGCACCACGCGGCCGCACGGCCTCCCCTCGACCCTAACCCCGGGCCTGGCCGGCCCCGACATCCCGGCACCACCATCCACCCAGGAGGTGAGCGGACCACTTGGCAGGTCAATGGGAGAACGAAGTGTCAAGGGCTCTCCCCCGCCAGGTGCCGATCGCCCCCAGCTCCCCCAGGCACTGGCTCCACCCCCTGCTGGGTGTCTGGACCCCTTCATCCCGGACCCTCCGACCTCCAAGTGCGAGGGTCCGGACATCAAAGGGCACCAGCCCTATAACTGGGGCAGCTCCGGAGCAGGAAGGCAGTTGTATCCTGGAGTCGAGAGACACCGAGTGAACTCAACCCTGACGGTCTACTGGCGCTGCCGTAGCCCGCTCTTGTGAACCATCGTCCTGCCTGCTGGCGCTGCCGCGGCCTTCTGCAACCTTCACCTTCCTGGGACCTGCTGGCGCTGCCGCGGCCCGTTGTAACGACCATCCTCACCGGGACCTGCTGGCGCTGCCGCGGCCTTCTGCAACCTTCACCTTCCTGGGACCTGCTGGCGCTGCCGCGGCCCGTTGTAACGACCATCCTCACCGGGACCTGCTGGCGCTGCCGCGGCCTTCTGCAACAGTCATCTTCCTGGGACCTGCTGGCGCTGCCGCGGCCCGTTGTAACGACCATCCACACCGGGACCTGCTGGCGCTGCCGCGGCCCATACCACCTAATCACCAAGCTCGAGGATTGGGAGCTCATCATCATCTCATCCGAACTACCTGATTGGTAAATAGACTGTCCCGCTACCCCCTTCCCTACCTTGCGAGACTCTAATCGAGGGGACCCCTGAGTCCAGACCTCCTTGTACCATTTAACCGTACCGTAAATAAGTGCTTATAAAGAACACTGAACCTTATCCGTGTGTGGTATCTGTCTGTGGGGGGGAAGTTACTTGTCTGTACGATCGCTGGAGACGGCTCTCCCCGGAGACCTCTCCTCCTGACCCCGGCCGACCCTCCCGGTCCATCTACCTTTCTAACAGGGGTCATAACCCATGTCTGGAGACCATATCCTTGATCAGCTGAAAGTTAAACAGATATTACAACTGTCATTGCTTTGGCCCTCTGTTACAGCTACATTCCTGTCCATGTGTGCCATATGGACTGAATGACTCGTGCATATTTCTTATGGTATTTCACAACATGTGTTACTTATATAGTTGACCATAGGTTTACACATGTCCATTCCAGTTCTCTGTGTAATAGAAAATAAAGAGCATTGTACACTTCTACATCCGCAATTTCATGTTTATATAGTATCTTACTGTGCTGGGTATTTAGAAATGGTCCTGATCACTCTATATTGTGTGCACTCACCACATGTGAGAAGTGACAGATTACTGATCAGAAATGTGGCTAGTTATTCCTCTCTGGGTAGGCTGTAACATTGCCAACATGTTTAACACTCAAACATACATATGTCAATGTTAAACAACAGATTTTGTTGGTGCCTTACATGACTTTGGCTCATCCATTTCATAGTTCACTAACTTTGCCATGTGATTTTGATGCACCAATTAGGTGCAGTTCAAACATGTCACATGCATTGTTATGCTATTTATTATCAGCCTACAACTATTGGTTTTGCCAGAGAAGTTATTATGGTGCACTTTGATGGACACATTTGTATTGCAATATGGTCCATCTTTATGTGGGACAGACTGGTGTTGTTACAAGGAGCTGTTCACTCCACATTTAGGCACAATACATTGTTTT
The DNA here is from genome assembly GCF_964204655.1 of Triturus cristatus. Lineage (NCBI taxonomy): Eukaryota > Metazoa > Chordata > Amphibia > Caudata > Salamandridae > Triturus > Triturus cristatus. The sequence continues at coordinate 1,377,494,936 of NC_140590.1, forward strand.
TTCACATGTATGTGTATGACTCTAACCTGTAGGGGATTGTGAATTTCAATGTCTTGATTTTTTCCTCATTGCAGTGGCAAATGTATGTTGAGATTGGAATCCTGAGTGCAATGTTGTACCTTGTCCAGGCTGTAATTTATTCTAAGCTGATGACAGATAGATGACAGTTTGGCAGCATTATGTTAGAGTTAGTGAGTTTCACATTGCTGGATTAATGTGCTTTACATTTGGGCTGCTTACTCCACAGAACAGGTGAGTCATCACATTGGTTACAACAGTCAATGCGGCTGTCAACCTGCCGGTATGTGTGTGGACTAGAGGTGGGCGGAATTTGAGAAATCCACTTTCGCAAATTATCGCGAAAATGTTAAAAATGATCGCAAACACGCGGAAATATCGCGAAGATGCAGAAGTATTTTTCCCGCATGTTCGCGAGATTTTCTGCATGGTTGTGGCTCACCAACTTACCCATGCAGTTGCTCACGGGCGCGGCCATCTTGTTTTCAGTTGTCTCGCGGTGCATGATCGCGAGAAGAAAGACGTGATCGCGAGACAGCGCAAATGGCTAAAAACAATACAACATCTCATGGAGAATGCGACCGGATCAAGAAAACTTGTCGGCGAACGCAGGGATTCAGGTAAGGCGATCGCGCGCGCGAGAATGTATTATTTTACAGCGCGAGCAAGAACCAAATTATCGCAAAGCTGCGGAATGCGGAAATGTGGACATTTTCGTGCTTTCCGCGGAACGCGAAAATGTCAAATTATCGCAATTTCCGCGAATTGAATGAAATTTTAGCCCAGGCCTAGTGTGGACTGTCAGTATCCGTGAGACATATGTGTGTTTTGTACTGTTGGTGTCACAGTGTTATGCAGTATTGACATTCACACATATCTGGGGCCTACACTAGCATGCCATACATGGCCTTCCCACATACTTCTTCCTGTGTTGCTCCAGAACGTTTGGTCAACATACAATTCTACTGTCATATGTGACACACTTGCTCATTTCCACAGTGCTTTTTTTCACACCAGTGACCATGTGGAACTTTATCTGATAGCAGGAGTTGGTGCGCCACTCATCTCAGATTTGTTTCTTGTGTTGTCTTTGTACTCATATTTGCCTTGTCTGTTGTGCCACATGATTTCATTCACTATTCTTTGACCAGTGCAGTTCATGTGGTTCCATCCATCCACACAGAGTGAAATGACACATTGCTACTCACTAACGTTCTGTCGCTACTGCCATTGACAGATTTGATAGTGCATGTCAATGTGGCACATCATTGTCTGCACATTGCAGTGCACTGTTCCCACTATGTGCAGATAACACAATGGCCCAGATATTTTGTTAAGTTGCACTGTGTAGTACAGCAAGTCACATGTCTGCAGTGCACTGCATTATTGACAAATGGCAGTAGTGCACAGTATTCAGGCTATACAGCACATTCCTGACCTTTCACCCTACACTTGCACAGAGTGTGCTGCCTACCACAAACACAGAGCCACTTGCACCATGATACTCGGGTGTGAGCATTGCAAACAGGATTGTCTTTGTGCAGGAGGGGGCATCTTCCTGTACACAATCAACCCTCAGAGGTATGATCGTCTCTGTATGTGTGTCACAGACTGCAGCACACATAGGAAATGAGAGTGACTTGAATGACTTCAGTTAATTTTCCTTGTTACACATCACCTGAGGAAAATAATTGATTTGTCACATTCCAAAAGGTTGTAATCACAAAAGGACTCCACGATGTGTGGAGGAGGGAACAGGAGGCGTGGGGTTCTAGGAGCTAGCGGCCTCCATTGCTAAATGTTTACCACAAAAGAGCTGCTCCTAGTGAGGTGTGACCCTGCTACAGTTATAAAACCATTGTGAGTGGGGACATCTCACAAAAAGTAACGGACTGGTCTCACACACCACCTGGTGTCATGCTTCATCATCGGCCAGTCCTCGCCCTCTAAAACCTTCGTTTGATAGAGGGCGGGCATACACCTGGAGACAGGAATGCACTTCTAAACTAAGGAGTGGGTGCCCGTGAAATGGAAAGTGAAGTTAAAAATCATTATAGTTACCAGAAAGTAAATTTTAATGTGGCCAATAACTATATGATGCTAAAAACAAAGGACGGTGAGTGGGGTGTTTAGTGTCCCCTAACCGTCTCGTGAATGGTCAACATGTTTCTGCCATGTAGGCCCGAGCGGGTCCAGGGCATTCATCAGGACCTAAGTTTAAACTGGGGGCTCCGTTCTTACCAACAAGTAGCAAGAAAGTACCACTGTGCGGGTGTGGCAAAGTCCGCACTCCGTTTCCTAAATGGCTTCCAAACGTCAAGCCTGAAGGGAGATATAAAAGTGAACAAACATATATATATATATATATAAACCTGTAGAGCTGGGTCAGAAAAAACATTAAATGCGAGACACAATAAAAAGAAACAGCGCATGCGTGAGTTCCTTAAGGTGAGTGACTATTCACGTGACTTGTGCCACTCTATGTGTGCACACAAACATTTTGAACACAAGTTGGTCGCACACTGCTCGTCACACCAGCAAGTTGCCCCAAAGGACTGTGGTGAATGTAGTGGCGACGGCGGGTACGCCTATGCCACGATGTGTAAAAAGAAAAAAGTATGTGTTGCATTTAGCCATCCCTGGACATGTGTTTCGAGGTAGTTGCCTCTCGTCAGCAGGGAGCAGGACAATGTAAAGGGGTGCCGAGTGGACTGCCAAAATGTAATTAAAACAGGTCAAATACCTCTCATGGCGCGCAGGTGCAGAACCAGGGCTCGTCAGCCCGATAGCTCACGGGAGCCGTAATAATTTGAATACAAGTTGGTCGCACACTGCTCGTCACACCAGCAAGTTGCCCCAAAGGACTGTGGTGAATGTAGTGGCGACGGCGGGTACGCCTATGCCACGATGTGTAAAAAGAAAAAAGTATGTGTTGCATTTAGCCATCCCTGGACACGTGTTTCGAGGTAGTTGCCTCTCGTCAGCAGGGAACAGGACAATGTAAAGGGGTGCCGAGTGGACTGCCAAAATGTAATTAAAACAGGTCAAATACCTCTCATGGCGCACAGGTGCAGAACCAGGGCTCGTCAGCCCGATAGCTCACGGGAGCCGTAATAATTTGAACACAAGTTGGTCGCACACTGCTCGTCACACCAGCAAGTTGCCCCAAAGGACTGTGGTGAATGTAGTGGCGACGGCGGGTACGCCTATGCCACGATGTGTAAAAAGAAAAAAGTATGTGTTGCATTTAGCCATCCCTGGACACGTGTTTCGAGGTAGTTGCCTCTCGTCAGCAGGGAGCAGGACAATGTAAAGGGGTGCCGAGTGGACTGCCAAAATGTAATTAAAACAGGTCAAATACCTCTCATGGCGCGCAGGTGCAGAACCAGGGCTCGTCAGCCCGATAGCTCACGGGAGCCGTAATAATTTGAACACAAGTTGGTCGCACACTGCTCGTCACACCAGCAAGTTGCCCCAAAGGACTGTGGTGAATGTAGTGGCGACGGCGGGTACGCCTATGCCACGATGTGTAAAAAGAAAAATTATGTGTTGCATTTAGCCATCCCAGGACACGTGTTTCGAGGTAGTTGCCTCTCGTCAGCAGGGAGCAGGACAATGTAAAGGGGTGCCGAGTGGACTGCCAAAATGTAATTAAAACAGGTCAAATACCTCTCATGGCGCGCAGGTGCAGAACCAGGGCTCGTCAGCCCGATAGCTCACGGGAGCCGTAATAATTTGAACACAAGTTGGTCGCACACTGCTCGTCACACCAGCAAGTTGCCCCAAAGGACTGTGGTGAATGTAGTGGCGACGGCGGGTACGCCTATGCCACGATGTGTAAAAAGAAAAAAGTATGTGTTGCATTTAGCCATCCCTGGACACGTGTTTCGAGGTAGTTGCCTCTCGTCAGCAGGGAGCAGGAAAATGTAAAGGGGTGCCGAGTGGACTGCCAAAATGTAATTAAAACAGGTCAAATACCTCTCATGGCGCGCAGGTGCAGAACCAGGGCTCGTCAGCCCGATAGCTCACGGGAGCCGTAATAATTTGAACACAAGTTGGTCGCACACTGCTCGTCACACCAGCAAGTTGCCCCAAAGGACTGTGGTGAATGTAGTGGCGACGGCGGGTACGCCTATGCCACGATGTGTAAAAAGAAAAAAGTATGTGTTGCATTTAGCCATCACTGGACACGTGTTTCGAGGTAGTTGCCTCTCGTCAGCAGGGAGCAGGACAATGTAAAGGGGTGCCGAGTGGACTGCCAAAATGTAATTAAAACAGGTCAAATACCTCTCATGGCGCGCAGGTGCAGAACCAGGGCTCGTCAGCCCGATAGCTCACGGGAGCCGTAATAATTTGAACTCAAGTTGGTCGCACACTGCTCGTCACACCAGCAAGTTGCCCCAAAGGACTGTGGTGAATGTAGTGGCGACGGCGGGTACGCCTATGCCACGGTGTAAAAAGAAAAAAGTATGTGTTGCATTTAGCCATCCCTGGACACGTGTTTCGAGGTAGTTGCCTCTCCTCAGCAGGGAGCAGGACAATGTAAAGGGGTGCCGAGTGGACTGCCAAAATGTAATTAAAACAGGTCAAATACCTCTCATGGCGCGCAGGTGCAGAACCAGGGCTCGTCAGCCCGATAGCTCACGGGAGCCGTAATAATTTGAACACAAGTTGGTCGCACACTGCTCGTCACACCAGCAAGTTGCCCCAAAGGACTGTGGTGAATGTAGTGGCGACGGCGGGTACGCCTATGCCACGATGTGTAAAAAGAAAAAAGTATGTGTTGCATTTAGCCATCCCTGGACACGTGTTTCGAGGTAGTTGCCTCTCGTCAGCAGGGAGCAGGACAATGTAAAGGGGTGCCGAGTGGACTGCCAAAATGTAATTAAAACAGGTCAAATACCTCTCATGGCACGCAGGTGCAGAACCAGGGCTCGTCAGCCCGATAGCTCACGGGAGCCGTAATAATTTGAACACAAGTTGGTCGCACACTGCTCGTCACACCAGCAAGTTGCCCCAAAGGACTGTGGTGAATGTAGTGGCGACGGCGGGTACGCCTATGCCACGATGTGTAAAAAGAAAAAAGTATGTGTTGCATTTAGCCATCCCTGGACACGTGTTTCGAGGTAGTTGCCTCTCGTCAGCAGGGAGCAGGACAATGTAAAGGGGTGCCGAGTGGACTGCCAAAATGTAATTAAAACAGGTCAAATACCTCTCATGGCGCGCAGGTGCAGAACCAGGGCTCTTCAGCCCGATAGCTCACGGTAGCCGTAATAATTTGAACACAAGTTGGTCGCACACTGCTCGTCACACCAGCAAGTTGCCCCAAAGGACTGTGGTGAATGTAGTGGCGACGGCGGGTACGCCTATGCCACGATGTGTAAAAAGAAAAAAGTATGTGTTGCATTTAGCCATCCCTGGACACGTGTTTCGAGGTAGTTGCCTCTCGTCAGCAGGGAGCAGGACAATGTAAAAGGGTGCCGAGTGGACTGCCAAAATGTAATTAAAACAGGTCAAATACCTCTCATGGCGCGCAGGTGCAGAACCAGGGCTCGTCAGCCCGATAGCTCACGGGAGCCGTAATAATTTGAACACAAGTTGGTCGCACACTGCTCGTCACACCAGCAAGTTGCCCCAAAGGACTGTGGTGAATGTAGTGGCGACGGCGGGTACGCCTATGCCACGATGTGTAAAAAGAAAAAAGTATGTGTTGCATTTAGCCATCCCTGGACACGTGTTTCGAGGTAGTTGCCTCTCGTCAGCAGGGAGCAGGACAATGTAAAGGGGTGCCGAGTGGACTGCCAAAATGTAATTAAAACAGGTCAAATACCTCTCATGGCGCGCAGGTGCAGAACCAGGGCTCGTCAGCCCGATAGCTCACGGGAGCCGTAATAATTTGAACACAAGTTGGTCGCACACTGCTCGTCACACCAGCAAGTTGCCCCAAAGGACTGTGGTGAATGTAGTGGCGACGGCGGGTACGCCTATGCCACGATGTGTAAAAAGAAAAAAGTATGTGTTGCATTTAGCCATCCCTGGACACGTGTTTCGAGGTAGTTGCCTCTCGTCAGCAGGGAGCAGGACAATGTAAAGGGGTGCCGAGTGGACTGCCAAAATGTAATTAAAACAGGTCAAATACCTCTCATGGCGCGCAGGTGCAGAACCAGGGCTCGTCAGCCCGATAGCTCACTGGAGCCGTAATAATTTGAACACAAGTTGGTCGCACACTGCTCGTCACACCAGCAAGTTGCCCCAAAGGACTGTGGTGAATGTAGTGGCGACGGCGGGTACGCCTATGCCACAATGTGTAAAAAGAAAAAAGTATGTGTTGCATTTAGCCATCCCTGGACACGTGTTTCGAGGTAGTTGCCTCTCGTCAGCAGGGAGCAGGACAATGTAAAGGGGTGCCGAGTGGACTGCCAAAATGTAATTAAAACAGGTCAAATACCTCTCATGGCGCGCATGTGCAGAACCAGGGCTCGTCAGCCCGATAGCTCACGGGAGCCGTAATAATTTGAACACAAGTTGGTCGCACACTGCTCGTCACACCAGCAAGTTGCCCCAAAGGACTGTGGTGAATGTAGTGGCGACGGCGGGTACGCCTATGCCACGATGTGTAAAAAGAAAAAAGTATGGGTTGCATTTAGCCATCCCTGGACACGTGTTTCGAGGTAGTTGCCTCTCGTCAGCAGGGAGCAGGACAATGTAAAGGGGTGCCGAGTGGACTGCCAAAATGTAATTAAAACAGGTCAAATACCTCTCATGGCGCGCAGGTGCAGAACCAGGGCTCGTCAGCCCGATAGCTCACGGGAGCCATAATAATTTGAACACAAGTTGGTCGCACACTGCTCGTCACACCAGCAAGTTGCCCCAAAGGACTGTGGTGAATGTAGTGGCGACGGCGGGTACGCCTATGCCACGATGTGTAAAAAGAAAAAAGTATGTGTTGCATTTAGCCATCCCTGGACACGTGTTTCGAGGTAGTTGCCTCTCGTCAGCAGGGAGCAGGACAATGTAAAGGGGTGCCGAGTGGACTGCCAAAATGTAATTAAAACAGGTCAAATACCTCTCATGGCGCGCAGGTGCAGAACCAGGGCTCGTCAGCCATTGTGAGTGGGGACATCTCACAAAAAGTAACGGACTGGTCTCACACACCACCTGGTGTCATGCTTCATCATCGGCCAGTCCTCGCCCTCTAAAACCTTCGTTTGATAGAGGGCGGGCATACACCAGGAGACAGGAATGCACTTCTAAACTAAGGAGTGGGGGCCCGTGAAATGGAAAGTGAAGTTAAAAATCATTATAGTTACCAGAAAGTAAATTTTAATGTGGCCAATAACTATATGATGCTAAAAACAAAGGACGGTGAGTGGGGTGTTTAGTGTCCCCTAACCGTCTCGTGAATGGTCAACATGTTTCTGCCATGTAGGCCCGAGCGGGTCCAGGGCATTCATCAGGACCTAAGTTTAAACTGGGGGCTCCGTTCTTACCAACAAGTAGCAAGAAAGTACCACTGTGCGGGTGTGGCAAAGTCCGCACTCCGTTTCCTAAATGGCTTCCAAACGTCAAGCCTGAAGGGAGATATAAAAGTGAACAAACATACATATATATATATATAAACCTGTAGAGCTGGGTCAGAAAAAACATTAAATGCGAGACACAATAAAAAGAAACAGCGCATGCGTGAGTTCCTTAAGGTGAGTGACTATTCACGTGACTTGTGCCACTCTATGTGTGCACACAAACATATCGAGAGTGATGAGACCGTGGTAGCTCTCATGGGTCTTACCCTAGTTGAAACAACTACTTGCCACATGGGGGGAGGGGAAACTCCTGTTCATTCTGGAGGGAGAGAAGGTAAACCATAGTTTCCATCAAACAATGTGTGGGAGAGGATTTTCCACATACGGGTGTAGAATACGCTCATTCACACAGTAACGACCCGGAAGGGTCCAGTTACAACATTCACTGCATTCATACTCTTACTGTCTCAGGAAAAGAATCCCACGATCGTCCTATGTTACTGCTCCCGGTCCTCCCGAATGTTAGAATGAGGCCACGGGGTCGGTGTTTAAATAGTGCGCTCGTGACTTAATTAGAAGCAGCGCTGAGTGATTGAGCCTGAAGAGTGGCTCCTGGTGTGTGGTTTCCGGTGTCCCGAGCGGACGAGGGAAGGATGCGTGCGGCGCGGTGCCTGGTTTAGTAATGGCTGTAGCGCGGTACCAATGGTGTTGCTCAGAGGGCGGTGCATGCCCAAAAAAGGAGGTGAAGGAGGGCTGGACACTCCCATGAGGGTGGTGTCACGTGTAAGCGGGATGAAGTTCCAGGGGGAGAGCGCGTCTGAGGTCGCCCTGGCAACGCGGGGGTGCCGCGGTGAGAGGGATATGATTCGCTCACAGGGAACCAGTGTGGAATTGCGTGCTTCAAAGATCAAGTTTACAGCGAGAGAGCGCATCTGAGGTCGCCATGGTAGCGCGGGGGGCTGCGATCGGAGTTCTGATTCGCTCGCAGGGCCCCAGTGTGACGTGATCGCCTAATGATGGTAAGGGCGCGGTAAATCATGCGAGGAGGTGCGTGCTTAAAAAGGTATGCGGGTGTTATCCCAAATGCGGAGGGGGTCCGGGCACAAGTAGCGGTCACCCTAATTAAAATGGGCGTGGTAAAGCGCGCGGGCAGTCTTATAGTGCCGGGGTGGCGCGGATGTCGCCAAATTGCAGAGGGGGTCGTGGCTCATGTAGCTGGCGCGGAAGTGAAAAAGAAGTGTAAAGAGATGATTAGTAATACGGGGGAGGCGCGGATGTCGCCAAGTTGCAGGGGGGGGTCCTGGCTCAAGGAGCCAGCGCGGAAGTGAAAAAGGAAGTGTAATGAAATGATTAGTAATGCGGAGGGAAAAGGTAGTCCCAGAGCGCAGAAATGAACGAGTTCAAATCAAAGTGCTAAGGTGGCGCGTTAGCGTCACAGGAGGGGGGGCCCACGTACACGGGAAGAGGGTGACTGTGATGTTTACCAGTCATGCTTGCGCAACATCTGGGGGGGAACCCAGGGAAGGAGAGACAGAGAGAAGGTGAGCCTAACGGTACGGCAGTGGGAAGGGTGGAACGCTAGTTTAGTACTCATCTACCCAATTGGAACCAAGGGATGTCGTCGTTGAGGCCTTTCTCATGGGACCGCAGACGGTAGACCCACCGTTGTTCCCTTACGTGTAACGCTTTTGAGAGGTCAAATTTACTTTTATTCATCACTTCAAGGACAGTCCAACGGAGGTCAGTGTCCTTGTGATGTTTTTCCAGAAAGTGACGTGTCAGTTTGGTGTTTGTTCTCTTGCACCTGATGGTGCTACTGTGTTCGTTAATGCGAATCCTGATTTTTCTGGTTGTCATGCCGACATATTGGAGACCACATGGACATGTTATTAGGTAAACAACATTCTCAGTGTTGCAATTGCTGAATGTTCGTAGTTGCCATGGTTTTCCTGTGCCTCTGTTGACTTCTTTCATGTTGGCGGTTAGATTGCAAGAAGTACATCCACCACATGAAAAATGTCCCCTCACACGTGGTTGGTCCCAAAGCCTCTGTTGTTCAGTGCCATCTGCAGTGGGCATACTGGCGCATACTAGTTGATCACGCAGGTTTTTGTTGCGTTTTAATGCAAACAGTGGGGGTTCCCACTGTGTTCCAGCGCTGTTCAAGATATTCCATCTTTTTCTAATGATCTTCTGTACTGTGTTGAAGATAGGAGTGAATGTGGTGACACACACTGTTCTTTCGGTGTTCTCCTTTTCCACATCCTCTAGGAGTGCTTCCCTTGGGTTGTTTCTTGCTCGTTTCCTCGCCCTACGTACCATTTTTTTGGGGTAGTGGCGATCGACGAGTTTCTTTTCTAGTTGGGATGCCTGTTCTTCGAAGGTATCGATATCTGAGCAGTTTCTCCTAACTCGAAGTAATTGTCCAACCGGTAGGTTTTGTCTTAGGGCCTTGGGATGATAACTCTTATATAAGAGAAGGCTATTCCTGTCGGTGGGCTTGTTGTGCACTTTGGTAGTTATCCCTTCGTTGGTCATTGAGATGTCTAAGTCAAGGAAGACTGCGTGGTTTTTGTTGATTGTATGCGTGAACCTAAGGTGTATGTCTTTGGTATTGACCCACTGGACAAATCTTGCTGCTTCTTCTTCAGTTCCATTCCACACTATTAGCACGTCGTCTATATAACGTTTCCAAATCCTGATGTGTTGTAGGAATGGATTGTGTGGGTTATGGATGAAGTCGTCCTCGAATTTCTGAACATACAGGCAGGCCATACTGGGGGCGAAGGTGCTGCCCATTGAAGTACCAGTGATCTGGTGATAGATGACTTTCTCGAATTCGAAGAAATTCTCAGTAAGCGCTAGTTCCGCACATTCCATCACGAAATGTTGTGGGGTTAGAAAGTCCCACTCTCTGTTGAGGATGATGTTTTCCACAACTTCCAAAGTACGCCTTTGTGGTATGCTCGTGTAAAGAGCTTCTATGTCCATGGTTATAAACCAGTCATTGGTTGTATCCACCGTGAGATCTCTGAGGAGACAAAGGACATCCTTCGTATCTCTGAGGTAAGAGAGTGATTCCTTAACAATAGGCCGAAGGAACCAGTCACAAAATTGTGACAATGGCTCCAAGGCTGACCCTATTCCAGACACGATTGGTCTGCCTGGTGGGGGCATTCGGTTTTTATGGATCTTCGGGAGTATGTAGAATTTGGGCATTCTGGGTTCCTCACTTATGAGGAAGCAGGCCTCTTGTTTAGTGATCCAGTCGTTGCTGAGTGCTTCTTCTACCATGCCCTTGATCCTGGCCATGAGGGGTCCTGTGGGGTCGGTTCTGTGTATGGTATAGCTGCTGGAGTCGGTGAGTAATCTCAAGCACTCCTCTCGGTACATGTCACTATCCATAATGACTATAGCTCCCCCTTTGTCCGCTGGTTTTATGATTAGGTTGTTGTTATTACCTAGGTTTTTTAAGGCCGTGCGTTCTTTCCCAGTCAGGTTGTCAAAACCTCGCGTGTCCTGGAAGTTGATATCCTCGATGTCCTTTAGCACAGCCTGTTCAAATGCAAGTATATGACATGAGATGTTTTGATTAGGTGGTTGGAAAGTAGATTTTTTCGTAAGTCCAGTTGACTTCTTTTCTTCTGTACCTTCTTTAGTATTTCCAAAGAAATCGCGAAGTTTGATTTTCCGAAAGAATTGGGCCAGCTCCGTATTGAGATTGAGGACAAAGGGGTCATTCTTGGGTGTGGGAACAAAACCCAAACCCTTGGAGAGGACGGTCGTCTCATCGTGCGTAAGTGTGTGTTTGCTGATGTTGACTATGTTGGTTACTCCCTGCTCGTCGAGGGCATTTCCACTCTCCCTCTGCTCCTGGTTACCACAACATGGGGTGGTTGTGGTTGATCTTCCCATTGGACCCTCGTATTCCTTTGTTTTTGTCGGCCTCTCCCTCTGCCTCGGCCCTGGAATAAAAAAGGCGGTGGGCCTTGTGGGAATCCAAAACCTGGTTGGTAGTATGGTTGTGGCCAAAATCCGAATGGAGGGGGTTGGGGTTGTGGGGCTTGCATCATGGGGTGATGATAACCCGATGGTTTCCGAAATTGTGGTCCTGAACCTTCATCGCTGCTACTGTCACTCCTTTCCTCTCCGGAGCTGAATGTCCAATTCTGAGGGGTGGGTCTGAACCGTTGTCTTTTCCCTGTCTGTTGAGGGGCTGGTTTGTCGTAGTGTTTGTCAGTGACATATGGATATACTGTTTCCTTGCTGAATTTCTGTACGTCCTTCCGGAGTTTGGTTAGTTTCGACTGTGTTAAGTACTCCTTATAGTCAGAATGATCGTTGTTGATTTCTTCCAGCTTTTTCTTAAAAGCTGAAAGTTGTACCGTTGTCATCAGTCTGCATTCGCTTTGTTGGATCTCAATAAGGAGGGCATCTGCTAGTTGTCTGGCGGTGTTAATAATAAGAATGAGCCAGTCTTTGGTGCACTTCCAAGCGATGCTCGACCAATTGATTCTGAACTCCTTGTTGTTAAGAAACAATCTTGGTTCATTGGTAACAATAAGGCCTCTTGGGGCTGTGTTTTTCCGGAGGTACTCCGTCATAAATGCCCCGTGAAGGGCTGTGCATATTTGTTCCTTTTTCTTGGAAGAGAGAGCCTCCCATTCGTCTGAGTTTTTGACCGTATTGGTAACTATGGTTTCCGCTAGGAGAGATGGTGTGTTAAGGATCTCTGCTAGAATCTCTTCCCCGAACGAGAGTTCGGTGTCCATGATGCAAGTTGGGTAAGTTGGTTGTGATACTTAGTCACACCTATAATCTACTATTTTTTGGGGAGGCAGACACGGCTAAGTCTGTCCTCTTGTTCTGGTCAAAAAGATGCGTGACTCAGAGCAAAACCCTATCCTTAGGGAGAGATACCCCTTATTATGTTCCCACAGCCAGCAGCTGTGCATAAATGTAATCACAAAAGGACTCCACAATGTGTGGAGGAGGGAACAGGAGGCGTGGGGTTCTAGGAGCTAGCGGCCTCCATTGCTAAATGTTTACCACAAAAGAGCTGCTCCTAGTGAGGTGTGACCCTGCTACAGTTATAAAACCATTGTGAGTGGGGACATCTCACAAAAAGTAACGGACTCTCCCTCCAGAATGAACAGGAGTTTCCCCTCCCCTCCCCCATGTGGCAAGTAGTTGTTTCAACTAGGGTAAGACCCATGAGAGCTACCGCGCTCTCATCACTCTTGATCTGTTTGTGTACACACATAGAGTGGCACAAGTCACGTGAATAGTCACTCACCTTAAGGAACTCACGCATGCGCTGTTTCTTTTTATTGTGTCTCGCATTTTATGTTTTTTCTGACCCAGCTCTACAGGTTTATATATATATATATATGTTTGTTCACTTTTATATCTCCCTTCAGGCTTGACGTTTGGAAGCCATTTAGGAAACGGAGTGCGGCCTTTGCCACACCCGCACAGTGGTACTTTCTTGCTACTTGTTGGTAAGAACGGAGCCCCCAGTTTAAACTTAGGTCCTGATGAATGCCCTGGACCCGCTCGGGCCTAAATGGCAGAAACATGTTGACCATTCACGAGACGGTTAGGGGACACTAAACACCCCACTCACCGTCCTTTGTTTTTAGCATCATATAGTTATTGGCCACATTAAAATTTACTTTCTGGTAACTATAATGATTTTTAACTTCACTTTCCATTTCACGGGCCCCCACTCCTTAGTTTAGAAGTGCATTCCTGTCTCCAGGTGTATGCCCGCCCTCTATCAAACGAAGGTTTTAGAGGGCGAGGACTGGCCGATGATGATGCATGACACCAGGTGGTGTGTGAGACCAGTCCGTTACTTTTTGTGAGATGTCCCCACTCACAATGGTTTTATAACTGTAGCAGGGTCACACCTCACTAGGAGCAGCTCTTTTGTGGTAAACATTCCAAAGGTTACCTAGTGTGGGATACATGACATGTCTCATGAACCATGGGAGTTGCTTGGAGAAAACTCCACAAAGCCCATGGCACACCTCCCTTGCACACAGTGATGCGACGATACAGTTTGGGCAGCATTGCATTGCTCTGTACCTTTACACGATTCAAAGGCACAGAATGTGACTTGTGTGTCTTAACATGTGTGACTTGGGGGGTTTGCGTTACATGTGTACCATGAAGCATGGTGCGTGTATGAGGCACGCCCCTCATACGTATGGCCCTATCTCCGTCAACAGACACAGAGATGGCTATTATGTTATACACTTTTTTCTGTCAGTAGATCTTTTATGTTGTTCAGTTTTGCTTACCAACAAGTAGTTCATTCCCATATTGGCCATTCTGAAAGCAGTCATTGATGATGGAGTGCCTGAAGATGTAGGCATCAAGTGCACTCCCTGGGTATTTTGCCAGCACATTTGTTAACATCCCCTGATGGTCCGCGATGGCCTGGACGATGATAGTGTATGTGTGCTTCCGGTTCCCGTACAGATGTGATGTTGCAGCAGGGGGAATAAGTTGCACATGTGTGCAATCCATGGCACCCAGCACAAGTGAAAATCAGGCAATGGCATAGAAACCTTGCATGGTGTTCAGCTGCTGCAATATTCCTGCCACTCTGACTGTTGTGATCTGGAATGAACCAGATGCTAGCATGTGGAGGGCAACCATCAACTTGACCTGCAGGGGGATGTTGGTGAGCCTGGCAGTTGGTGGCTGGAGCCATTGCGCTCTCTGGTTTAGCAGTTCTATTATGGACGCCCTCCTGAGTCTGTATTGTGTGATGACCTTATCCTCCCTGAGGTCAATGAGGGAAGTGCACTGGCGAAAAACGCACTTCCTTCTGTGTTGCCTACATGGTGATGGTGGTCTCTTCACAACTCCCAGCTGCAAAATTAGTACTTTGAGGGCAAAGTTGAGTTTTTCCAAATTTTTTTGTGTGGCTTATCGTCATGTACTGCAGCCAATGCGTCATTTCCTATGTCTGGGTTGCCGATGAGCAGGAATTTTGCTGCATTTCAGGCTCTGTGCGACGCTTGAGGACGATGCATTACACATCATTAAAACCGCAAAAATCACTGCATGGGTTTCACGCTGGATTTTACAGGGGAACACTTTTCTTTATTTTTTTAGTCTCTGTGTGGCACAGCTGTTTCTGCCACACGTATTTTCCGACACAGTCCTACCAAAACGAACACATTTGGCCACATGCATTTATTTGTGATTATGAAGTACTGCCTGCACTACCATAGTGTCAAAATTAGTGACACAACGGCAGCACCGGCCTCTCATAAATAAGCCCCTAAGTGTTGCTGATACAAAATTTCATCCGTTTACTCCACACAGCTTAAGATATCTGGCCACATTATAGACTACAGTCTCATCTATGCTTGACCTTAGAATTCGTAAAGCTTCTTGATGCAGTCGTTCACCAAGTGAAGGACATATTGGTAGAATCAATTTATTTCTATGACCAGTGTATGCAATACAAAAAAATAAGTGCACCTCAGTTTCTAGCTCTTTTTTGCACACTGGACTAATGTCATTATCAGTGTCAATCTGGCCTTTGGACCATATTAAACAGAACATTTTTTGGGCAGAACTTTGCATCTAAATTTTGCATACAGCTGCTTGGTTCTTTGGCATGAGATGTTATCTAGAAAGAGTTCAAAGAAGAGTACACTCTTCTTCTGTCAGTAATGGTCCCATTTTTACATTTCCGCATCTCCTAGCCCCAGTAAAATGCTAAAAACATTTCAGGGCAGATTTTGTAGTCCCTCTCACCTCAGCTGGACTATCCAATAGGGCTTCTAAGCTCAAACTGTATAATTTTTTTTTACTTAAGCTAGTCATGGTGTGGAGAGATAATTTTCATGGTGTAAATGGCAGACCTATGTGGACTAAGTTACTTTGTGAGCTGCAACCTCCGCCAATATAAAAGAGGTCATAATTTGACAAGATATTCAGTTGGACAATGGTCAAAGTCAATATACATCAGCAGAAGAGGAGCGATGTGCGGCAAGCTTACAAGGATCTTAAAAATAAATTTTCAGTCATGGTTAGCTTAGTGATTTTCTCAGGCCCACACAATTCTTCTGCATAGAGTGCTGCATAGAGTGCTGTGCATTTCTATAGATGGAGAGATTGAGTGAAGGTTAGTTATTTTGTACATTTCCAACATGGCAGAAGTCTGGTGTTTAAGTTTCAAAACACTTTTATCGATCTGAAATAGCCACTTCATGTGTTATGTTAAGTATTCTTATAGAGTCCACTAGCTACCCAACAACGGGCCTCCTGGCACTGATAGAATGAGCTGACTGAGACACAGAGTTAACTGTAGGATGTTATCCTAAAGTTATGTAAAGAAGTGAGTTTTAAATTGCTTCCTAAAACCTAAAAACCTAAAACCTAAAAAAGAAATTGTTGCTTGACCTGAGTTGAGCAGGAAGAGTATTCCACAATTTGTCTTTGAGGTAAGTAAATGAGCGACCTCCTCTCATTGTTCTTTTGTTGCTAGGCAGTCTTACCCCCAGGTATCCAAAGTCAGTGACCCGCTCCATACTTTCATTCTCAGATTTTAGCATAAACTTATAATGTATATAGGGATTAAGTGACATGTATTTTGTTTTAGGCACATTTAGTTCCAACCTAAACTCCGGAAAACAGCGTTTACAACGCTGCCAACAAAATGCGGGTAGCTAACAATGCGGTCTTTACAACGACCCCATTGCTACCACGTGAGGCATTACATTGCAAGTCGTTTCAATGACTTGCGCTAGGTGGCTTGCAACACCAGGGAATGTGTTGGATTTAAAATCCAACACGCTCCCTGCTGTTGCGCAAACTGGAGTAGGAATAGTAATTAATACTATTCCTAAGTCCAGCACGCCACTAGAGCAAGTCGTAACGACTTGCGATGTAATGCCACGTGTGATAACAACGCGGTCTTTCTAACGACCGTGTTGTTGCCTACCGCATAGTAAAAGCATGCATTTTAATGTGCTATATTCCATACTCGTTGCAGTAATCCACAAAACCATTTATTAGTAACTTAAGGCCTGCTGGGGTTTACCAAAAGTGTGCCATCTGCCAAAAGCAGCACTGAAACTTTCATTGATCCTATTTTTGGTGAACGCTATCTGGGAGATCTAGATGAGCATTCACCTCATTGATGTACAGACAGAAGAAGACTGGGGCAAGGGTGCAATCCTGCCTGCCTTACTCCCCTTGCAACTGTCAAATGATAAGTCAATTTGCCCTTCTTGCCCTATATCACCTGGGCGTAATTGTTGTTATGCAGTCTAGTCAAGACTGAAAGAATATTCTCCAGTACTCCCACATGGGTTTACACGCTCCATAATTTGGGTGGGATAATCAAGTCAAAAGCTGACCTCAGGTCAACTAAAGCAATGTAAATATGGCCCTTATCTAACAAGACTGTCTGCCAATAGTACAAAACCTAAAGACTTGATCTATTGTGCTTGTCTTTTTTCTAAAGCCCGCTTCCAAGTCAGATCATGTTTTACTCTCTTACATCCATGTCAGTAGTTTCCCCAGTACCTGAAAGCAGAAACCTTTGGAAGGCTATCAAATAAACTAATTGGTCTATAGGCACCTTTTCTATGGATTGGCACAATTTCTGTGCTGTGCCGTGATTACGGTATTGTGGTGCCCTCCAGAATATTGTTTGCTAGCTTATTTATGTAGGGATCACAAATCAGTGGTTCAATGACAAACAAGTCCCTTGGAATCTTATCTGGTCCTTATCTGGATAGCTTCATGAGTTTCATCAAGCAAAATAACTAGTGGATTTGATGGCTTCAAGCAGATGGATGATGCTAATTCAAGGTTAGTTAGGTCCATCTTTTTGGCATCGACATATAGTCCCTAGACGTGACTGACCCGAGCTTATGGCAGGATATGGGACTTTATCTTGGGGAGGTCTGTCGGCTACTGTTTGCAACAATATGCCAAAATGCTCTATTATTGTCGTTATTAGCTGTGGCTAGTAGAACATTCCATATTCCCTTGTGCCATTCATCCCTTGTTATCTTTTGCACCCCTTTGTAATATTTTATTGCTGCTTGAAGGGCGCTCTGGTCCTTGCATTTGATTGCACGTATAAGTGGTCTTAGTTTCTCTACATTGTTTGTTAAACAACAAAATTATTCAATTTTCAAATATCAGTCTTCTTTAGTGATTATGATTCTCATATCCTCAAAAAGTTCCTCATGAATGGTTAAGATGTCACTACTTGAATTACAACAAGGATTCACATTGTTTTCTAATTGATCTAGTGCTTCTACTATGCCGCTTTGACACTAGATACATACATGGGATCTGTGTTGCTTGGGACCACTTCAATGTGCGTCTGTTGTTCGAGGGGAACAAATCCCTGTTAACAAAAGGTGACAAACTCCATTTGCTCCCTGTTAGGATGCCCTCTATTTTAGTTTGAGAGCATTGTGGGCACTATCTGTTCTCTGGAGCACAACCATGTCTTTCAATAATGCCCATAAACATAGACCAATCATATTATAATCTATTCTCCTGTAGCATTTCACTCCTCTGCAAGTGGGTGCTCTAGCGATATCAGATTTGGTCCGTCCTTTGCCTGCTCTAAGACCAAAGCTAACAGTCATCCTCATTGTGCCAGTATTGACCATTTGGTGCCTGGTGGTAAATCCAAACTTGACACTCTCAAATCATCATCCTCATCCTCAGTAAGTGTACTGACTGAGCTATCGAAGGGTTCATATGGGATGTTGAAGTCTCCTGCAACTATCGGAGGATGATTGGCTAAGCTTCCCTCTAGCGTTTTCTCTAACTAACCGATGGTTGAGGACTCTACGTTTCTGCTACAATTTCCATTATATATGATTACAATAAACAAATTAGCCCCTTCTGTGGTATGACATTGAAGGCCTAAAATGCCTAAAGAAGAAATGGGCATTATTTTGATTTTGAGATTAAGGGATGTTTTTACCCAAATAGCTAGACCTTCTATTCGGCTACCCCTAGTTGATCTGCATTTACAACTTATGATGAAAAAACAGATCTATAGATGGGATTAGTACACAAAAGGCCACATGTATCAACATTTGTAATAGCGATTACCTAATTGCGATTTTCTGCGATTCTCAATTAGGTAATCGGTAATAAAAAGGTATGAAACTCCAAGAGTTTCATATAGTGGTTCGTAGGGTGTCGCTAATCGTCCTACCTCATTATTATTAATGGGGTAGGTTTTAATTTGCGACCCCATAGGAATCGCAAAAATCATGGGGATGATGGCCTGCTGGAGTCAGCAGACCACCATGTCCGTGATTACTTTTAAATAAAAGCAATCTTTTTTTTAAATGCAGCCTCTTCTCCTTAAAGTAAAACGGGTTGCGTTTTGGAAAAAAAAAAGAAAAGTTTTCTTTTCATTATTTAAGAGTAGGCAGTGGTCTGTGGTAGCACTGCCTGCTCTTAAGAAACGTTTTTGCATACATTCACAAAGATGAAGGGGTCCATTGGGGACCCCTTCTCATTTACGAATGGGTTACCACCTACTTGAATTAGGTCGTAAAATGTGAACATTTTTCAATCACATTTCGGTCACAAAACATTCCAACATACCAATGCGATTTGGTATTAGGACGAGATGCCCTAAACACGCCCCTTCCTAATATTGAATCGCTAACTCATTTTTTGATTCGGTAATAGGTTACCAAATCGCAAAATAGGGTTTGGTTCTGCCAAATATATAATTGGAATTCTAATAGGATTGCAAAACACAGTGAACGTTTATTCACTGACATAGGTATGACATTTCTTCATACTATCTGCTCCCACTATGTTGGTGTAATACTATTGGTGTTCTGGGAACTATCCAACTGAACCACATTGGTTTAACACCAAATTCACAGACTTTTCTGAATCTTTCACAGACCACGATATAGGCACGCATTGCCTAAGCCTAAGAGTGTTTACTCTGGAACCCATGCCCATCCCCATGGGCAAAAATATTTTTCAATTAATAAAAAAATATCTGTATGCACACCAGTTAGTCACACAGGGTAATCAGGTGATGGTACACCCACAATGTGATGGCACTGCATAAAAGTGTCATGATTGAGATAAAATGTGTACCAATAATTGTTTAACATGATCTTGCAGCCTTGAGGAAGTCCAGTGGGAAGAAACACGTGTCAGCTGCGGTGTTTATAAATAATGATGTACTTGGATGTGTTCCTGAACTAAATAAGAGCCATGTACCGTGTGTGTTTGCATTGAATTCAACTACAGAGAAATTGAAACCTAACAAGGAAAAGAATTAACAAATGCAAATTGGGCTGTGTGTGCTAAGGTGCCATTTCTGTATTTTGTATATAGTGTAGCAATCAGCAAAATGCCACAAGTCAGGATTGGACAACTTCTCTTGTAGTCTCACAACATTCCATGATAGCAGACTTCACTTAAGGGGTTCATTGCTGTTAGATGATAAAACACTATTTGTTGTAATCTTATTAGAGAATCAGTCCACAAAGTCTAAATCTGCTATGGACCTAGGAGACTGCATCTTGTTGATAGTAGGTGCCAGATTCACTTGCTGTCTTCCTGGGTGTAGACTATTGTGTTTTAGATGAATCTCAGAGTTTGTGAGAGAAGATGAACAAACATAAAAAAACACAAGATCACCGATGAATTTGCAGGATCTAGACACTATCCCGCTGTAATCTTGGAAGGAGTCAGATGGGGATTGTCGAACTGTGTATAGAGTATCGGAGTGGATTACAGATCGACCCTGAGTTTCTCTTATCCAGTAGATTACTTTGTTCTTTAAAGATGTGCTGTCCTCCCAAACTCCAAGGGGTGGCTTGGCAGCAATGTGCAAATATATGGAATGTTTGGGGTCAGTCCGCTTGCGTTGGGTGAAGGTCTGTATAGCTGGCCACACAAGGAGTTTGCTCATTAGTCAAGGGGGCATTGCCCAAAAGGGTCATTGAAGGAATTAATTTTTGGCTGCTGCCCAAGGAAGACATCTTCTGTGCTGCATTATCTTTGTGTTTGATGCCAGTATCCCAGCCACCATGTAGGATTGGCACAAGTCAACTTTGCCATTGGGGAACATAATTGAAAATGATCATATCCTGCATGGTAGTTTGTGATCTTCCCCGGATGATGTTACTTGTTACTATTTGGGAGTTGCTGTCCTTAAGTGCTTCACTTTGGGTGGCCTTGTCGACACTGATCTTCCTATAAATTGACACTTCCACAAATAAATCTCCCACCATTGTTTTGAGGCTCGCTATTTCCTATTTCAGGTCATTGGCAACCCTGATTAGCTCGGCGGAGTCTATTACTTGCACTCCTCAAATGTGTACGTTGAGTTTCTCCGTCAGTTGTTCATACCCTAGTTACATCCTCCACACTTTTTTTAGCAGCTTGTTCATAGTTCGAATCTGTTATTAACAAGTACTGAGGAAATGTGTGCGGTCGAACATGGAGTGTTTTATATTTCTAAAGGGTGATGTATTTGTGCCACAGTAGTACTTTCTGACACTGTTGCATGGTCAACTTGTCTCACAATTTAATGGCTCTCGATCTGTTGTTGGTAAAGAAGCTTGCTATAGGCTTGTAAGTGACTGTCAATGTTGCTGTGTTCTGAGATATTAGTGTACTTTCGACTTCTTGAATAAACTGTGTCTAGCTCACTCACAGTGCATGTCTGTGAGGTAGCCTAGCCCCAGCTGGCATTTTTTGTGGTCTTGAAGCCCCGCAAAGATTATCTACCGCCTTGCGTTTTCCCATATTTTATAATTGGAATACACAAAATTAGACAATCACAATTGTAGATTTCCAAACTTAATGGATTGCAGATAGTAACACAAACAGCAAAGTAGACACTTAAGTGTACTTAAATATATACAACAGCAGAAAAAGTTACACCATAGACTTCGATGTCAGCATTCAAATCTAGGGGCCAAAAGGGGGACCCGGCCTGGCCTCCTTCGGGCTCTGACAGGGCGGACGGGCCCGCTCTTGGCCCTGTCTTCGCCCTGGCACAAGCCTGGGCACAGGTGGCGTGTGCTGATTTTATGTGCCCCTCCTAGCACAGATTTTGTTCCTCTGCCTCCTGGCAGGGAAGAGGTCTGGGCAATAGAGTACCACATGGAAAGCGTCCCCTTTTAGATATGAATTTCTTGTGCTGACTCTTCTCATTCAGTCCATTGCCCAAAGAGTCTTACTTCCTTACACTTCCATGCATAAATTGCCCGTTCACTAGCAGCCTCTATACATTGAATCTTTTTTAAAATATATTATTGGGTTGTGTCCCTATGGAATTGAATCAGCACAAGAGGTGCCTTTCTATTGCAGACTTATTATCTTCGGATCCCAATCATTCCCCCACACGGTGGACATCTGTGATTGAAATGTATCTCCTTACCCTCTCAGCCATAAAGCTATGACTGATCACTCCTAATTGTGTTTGACTGACTGATATATGTTATTTCCCAGATATTCCATTTATATCAGCTAGCTCTACTTCACTCTTTCTACTGCATCAGAACTTTAGGAAGAAATGCCGACTTCTGCCACAAAGAGGCAATTTAACACAAACCACTGCTATCCACTGGACAACTACTCGTATCATTCAGTTACTTTTCTGAATCACTATCTATGGTTACCAAGGAGTATTTCCATTCGAACAGAATTCCAATTCATTACTACACAATCGTTCCGTGTAATTCAACCAGGTTGAGCAGAATGGTAAATTTTTCATCATGAAAATGGCCTGTTTCTTTATTCTCTCAAATTCATCTTTAAAGCAAGGAAAACCAAAATATGAATCAAAATTAAGATCGTCGTGGAATCTCAATAAAGCCACAACCTTATGATGTACGACCATTCCATTTTGCGGGTCGCAAATTGCGACGTTTTGCGACTTGCAATTTGCAACTCGCAAAATAGAATGTACAACAATGTCTGAAACATTGTTTGCAATTTTCAAATGGGTCGCATTGGATCTGCCTCATTAATATTCATGAGGCAGCATAGGGAATGGCTGGCAAACACAGGCATGGTGGCCTCCTGGGAACAGCAGACCCCCATGTCTGTGTTTGATTGTTCAGTAAAGCTTCTTCTTTGTTTTCAAATGCATCCAGTTTTCCTTAAAGGAAAACGGTATGCGCTTAAAAAAAATGAACATATTTATTTTCATTTTTTTCGTAAAAAATATTTTCGCACCCATTCACAAATGTGAAGGGGTTCCCTAGGGACCCCTTCCCGTTTGCGAGTGGCTGACCATATACTTGAAGTAGGTGGTAAACTGCAAGTCTTTTGCAACTGCAATTGCAGTCGCAAAGCAATGGTACATATCATTCTGACTCACGATTAGGAAGGGAAGTCCTTGGCATGCCCCTTCCTAATAGCGACTCGCAAACACTATTTTGTGAGTCACCGACCCGCAAAATAGCATTTGTACATATCACCACCCTTTTTTGCAGCTGCAATCAGGCCGATTTCCCGTTTGCGACCACAAACAATTGTCGTACATCTGGCCCTATGTTCCTGAGAACACACACAGCTGCAAGCCTAAGACACTGGCGGCAGAATCAGCAACCATCACCCTGATTCCACCGCAAATCAGGAAACTTTTACCTAAATCACTAATGACAATCAGCAAGAAGAGTTCAACCTTGTTGTCTTGCAACTCCAACTGGCACAGATACTTAAGTGAGACAGAAGGAGTAGGAGGAGAACCTGCTGGAAAAGAAAGTTCCTAACACATCAAATCTGTGTGATTACATCAATATGGGAAATCGACAGAGACTTACCAAGGAAATCATCATTAACTTGTTATGATACTCACGCTCACTCATATAATTCATTGTAGTCAGTTAAGTTGCTCTGAACAATACAATACTATACAAATGGTCCCTCCAGGTATCCACTTTATATATCTTCAGTATCACTCAAGTAGTCATCTGCAAGCTTTTCAAACAAATCACAGATGCACTCATATGCTAAGTGGCATGCCACTCCACTTGCGCTGACACCATTGCAGGTATGGCATGATAAGATTGCCTCTTTATCTACATCAACAGCAAAGCTAATACTAGCCTCACCATGAAGCTCGTATGTGATGGACAGCTTGCCTTCGCAGCTCACTCAATGCTTCCTAGGATCCTGACATGAAGAAACGATCCTAGATGTTTAGAATCAGGGTCTAGACCCTACTCATTAAGTGGCATAATCAACCACATGTGACACAGATCAGCTCCGGCTTTGGGCGGTGCAACCAGCGCCCCTGCTCCATGCGCAGAGCACAGGGGACGCCATTTGCCGGAACCAGATTCACTGAGAAATTTGATGACAGACCTTGTTTGTGCAGTTGGAGGATAGGCTGAGTGGACAGAATGCAAGAAGACCTTGGGACAAGCAGCTGGACAGCACAGGCTGTGATTACCCCATGTATGCAGGTGCTGCGGAGGAATGTGATCCATTCCTTGCTAGCATGAGAATGAAATGCCTGAGAGCGTTTTCTGAACAGATGGAGGATCCTTTTGTGCAGCTCTGCAGCCTTTCTTCCTGCCAAAGAAGGCAACCGATGAGTTAATGCACTAGCTATCACCGGTCTGCGGCTTAAGGGAGAAATTGCAGGAGGAGGCGGGTACAATAGTGCAGTGAAGGAGTGCAGAGGACAACATGCACAAACACATACATACTATCGCACATATACCTATGTGCTAAGACACCCGTACAAACCTGGGCTGGTGCACAATAACATACGTAGACACAAAAATGAGTGTGCAAAGGTACCCAAACAAACAGTTATGCATTCCCACAGGTAGAGGCAACATAAAAGCACACTCACTCCTGTATCACATGTCCACAGGTGCTGGTGTGCACTCACTTGTACACATATAGACATGCAACAGATGATATGCTGTCTTGTGTCGTATTGTACCCTGTATATAACACTTCATGCCCCATTGGGAGGGTGCTGTATTTGATCAGGTCCAGTGTTGGAAGTGTTCTGATGTTGTGTGTGGTAATCAAAGGGTTGCTTGTCTCTTGGGACTCAGGATCAAGCAATGTGATTGTAGCAGTAATTAGAACTTAATGTAAAATTCAGATGTGTTTAAATTAGCATTACTAAGCCTCAGTCAAAGATAAGCCTGCAGCTAGCTTGCATTTTTATTCTACATGAATGAGCCTTAAAACGTGCTTGTTTTTGTGTGCTTTTCCATTTTAGAAAAATAAGCAAAATAGATGCTCTATTCACAATGTCTATTTGCTGACAAAATACAAATGTATTAATGTGCGTTCCTCAAGAGGAAGCTGTGCCTGGGATGTTCTTGTCTCTGGAACAATTTCAAAGCCTTTTGCTTGTGTTTCTTGAAAAGGGCATTCATTGTCTCAACTAGCCATAGTATTACAGAAGCATATGGTAAACCACCACCAGTGCCCCCAGATCAAGTTGAGGCTTCCACATTCCCTATGCGAGAGATACCAGGTGGAGG
Organism: Triturus cristatus; assembly: GCF_964204655.1. NCBI lineage: Eukaryota > Metazoa > Chordata > Amphibia > Caudata > Salamandridae > Triturus > Triturus cristatus. The sequence goes on from NC_140590.1 coordinate 1,377,519,984, forward strand.
ATATATCCATGTACCACGTAGTAGGGGTGATCTTGCATCATTCACAAACAACTTTTCAAAATTGAGAGATAAGCCTGCCCAGTGGTACACACAAGTTGACTGGCTTGTGAAAATTTCAAAGGTTTTGTGGACAGACTTGAATACCTTCTTTGACATTGTGGTACCGAGAGATTTATGGGCTGAATGTAAGATAGCTGTGCAATGACCACGTACAGAGCCTCCACATGCACATACTCAGGCACCCTCACCTATGGTGATGACAAAGTACGATGAGGTGATTACAGTTTTGAAAGGAAAAGTTCCAGCGAGGTACATCGAGTGGTTAAAGATCAATAGAACTACTCAAGAATCCAAAGAATCAGTGCATGCTTATTATGAACGATTATTGCAGGTGTTTAACTACCACAGTGGACAAGCAAATTCAGAAAAGTAAGATATGAGGAGTTTTGTGTCACAGTTCGTTCTTAGGTTGCAAAGTATATACAACAGAATGTGATTGTTGGCAGACAAAGCCCTTAGATGAGATCCTGAGGTATGCAAAATACTGTAGTGATGATCAAGAGATGAAACAGAAAAGGCTTAAGGAGAAATGTATGTTGTTGATCCACAAAAAGCTGGGTCAGAGAGGATTTCAGAACTAGTCTTATGCAGGGAATGTTGCTTCAATGCAGTGATACTCAAAGTACGGCCCGGGGCCTCATGCAGCACTTCTGACCTTTACATGCGGCCCCCTGGGAAACAGCAGTGCTGAGCTGCTTTATACTGGACTCAGCACAAACAGGATAATTACAATTAAAGAAAGGAAGTAACTAGGGTATACTCTACCACTTAATTTTAGGAACACCTGCATCTTTAAACACAGCAAAAGTGTAAAAATATGATAGACCCATCAGAATTCAAAAAGTGCATTTTTAATAATCTGCAGAACTGTTTCACCTTAGTAAATCAGATTTTAGCAGATCATTCAGAAGCTCCTCCCTCCCCCACCCTGATAGCAATGCAATTAGTGATTAAAGCCAAACACAGGAGACTGTTTTGTACACCACACACCCCAAATGTGTGTATTTTGAGGTCCTCCTATGTGTAATAATGAAGTTTAAAGTAGAGAAATAAAAAATAAACAATCGTCCAGGATCACACGATTTGGTCGAGAGAGAAAGCCAGGATTCATCTCAGGTCTTCTGGTTCCGCATTGTGAAATTCAGTTCAGCCACTAGTTGTAAATGCATCGCTTCCCCCACACCCACTTTACGCCCCCATTTACCCCAGATCATCAGTGCAGTCCACGATCAAACCAAAGACCAAACGTTTTGGCCCCCGAGAACATTTTTACCCATGGTTTAATGCATGGTGTTGATTTACAGATTGTAGTTCAAATGGCAGAAGGTAGAGTTGGCATTCCACAAGGCAGGGGTCGAGGTGTTGCAGCTAATCCAAATTCAGGGGTAGATATTGCATTGCTGAAGAAATCAACTCCTTGTCACTATTACAACAAGCTTGGGCATTGGAAGTGGGAGTGTAGACAGAATCCTAACAGAGTAACTGGTGACTGGCAAATGCAAGGTGTTCATAGCAGATGCAAAATGTTACAGTTCAAGCCCTTGTTCAGAGAATGCAGACATCAAATCAGTCACAATGTCCTATGATGCAAGTCCCTCAGGCTCTAATGGCCTCACAAAATATAGGTAACCACAGATTTATTATGAATCAGACACCAAGAGCAGACTTTAGTCCAATCCAAAATCCAAATCCATTCCAACAGTTCCAATGTTTGAGAATGAGAATTTTGATTCTGACAACAAACAATCACGGTGCCTGAGGGGGGAGGAACATTGTGCACTTGGTACAGTTTTGGAGTGGACCATTTGTAGAAGTAGAGATAAAAGGCTACCAAGTGTTGTTTCTCATTGACACAGGTGCTACCCATTCCACTGTTAGAGCAGAGGATGTCCCAGACCTACCCCTCTCAGGAAGAAAGATTACATTTTTAAGACTCACAAATGAGAAAAAATCTAATCCTGTTTCAAAGAAGGTTTCTGTAAAAATAGGTTAATTTGAGGAAGATCACCAACTTGTTGTGTGTGATTCAAGCCCTGTCAATTTGTTAGGAAGGGATCTTTGGTGCAAGTTAAATTGCACAATTTAATGCACAGCAGTTGGTGTTGAGTTTGAAGATGAAGAAGTTCAATTTGTTAAAATGTTTATGAACGTGTGGGCACATGTAGTATAGTAATTTGTCTCAGTCCCGGAAGAGTTCACAGACTGCCCTCTCAGATGAAGCAGCCTGCTGAGCAGGAGATTGGTATAGCATTACTCCGACAACGAAGTGCACTTCAGACCACAAACCCCTTATATCATGATGGTTCGGCCTCTCATTTATCGCCAAAAATGGAGTTCTCTCCTAATGCTGTTCCCTCGTTCCCGGATAAGCTTGTGAATGAACAGAGAGAACGAACGTTTCTCAAACCACCTCAACATCATAGGTGTTTTTTAGAAAAGATGTCCAGGCTAACTTACACATTTTTCTCTACACTTGTTTTACAAATACAATTATTGGCATGTTGTTTATAAATAAATAGCTCAGGGAGAGAACAAGGAATGCATTGAGAGGCAAACAAATGTATCCCACTAGATGGTGGAGTTAGGACTGATCAGACCGGCCTGAGCACTTTCAGTTTTAGCAGCGGGCCGATTAGATTGACCCGTGGCTCTGAGTGGGTTAACCTTGTCCACTCCATACTTTGAGTCCACTTTTCATGGCTCAAGGATATTGTAACTTAAGACTTAATTAAATAATAACTCCCCATTTCTCAGAAGAAGTTACTATTGCTATTTTTTGTTATTTTGTCACAATTAGGTATTCTTTGCTGTGTCGTGTAGTAGTCTGTTCTCAGTTCTTTGTAAAGCTATGATATAACTTACACCCACTAACTCAGGGTTTATATTTCCATTTAGTTGCCTGCATGGATAATCCTTCTGATTAATCCTACAGTTGGAGCTCACTTGGGTGGGAGTGGGACCTCGCTTGTGAAGTTGTGAGCCTTACCTGTTAGTGCTTCATCTATATTCAGGTAAGAGAACTATGAAGTGAAGTGAACCAGTTAAGTTAGTAGTAAGCACGCAACTAACTGCTGCTGCACATACATAATCGTTTATCTAGGTTGTTGTAGGCAATATTGGTCATGGCAGCGTCCCCCCAATGGTCAAGATAGTAACAGAGGATAATAAGACAAGGGTATACCACTAACTGTAAATAACCGGTATATACTTTTATAAACAGATTTTAAAAACTAGCTGCACAAAAAGGCAGCAGTGCAAAGTAAAAGTAAAACACAAACAAACAACTTCAGGCATAAAGTGTGGCAAAATAATTTTCACCTTTAATATTTTACAAAAAAACGCCCTCTACCCAAACAAATTGACCAATCCCCAACCAATGTCCAAGCAAACGTCCAAGAAAAAGCACCTAGTCCCAACTCCCTTCTCACCCTCTCCATCCACAAGTCCCTCCCATAAAAAATAAATAAAAAAGGGCTTCGAAGAGGGCGTAGTCCATACAGGTCCGGAGCTGGTCTAGGCTCTGCTATATGCTGCTGAGTCTGAAATTGTCTGTCCGAGCGGGAGAGGGTGGCAGCAGTAGCAGTCAGGGTCTATGACAGCTGGCGGCGGCACTGGCAATGTAATTGCTGGGAGGCTGGAGACTGTGGCTGGCTTGCTGAAGTAAGGACTGGGTCAGAGGCAGCTACTTCCATCTCTTCATGCTCCAGAGCCACCAGCCGCCGGTATTCAGACCGGCTGGTCTCTGGCTTCTGCTGACGCAGAAAGGACGCTTTTTCCTGCCTGGTGGGTGTTGCTGGTGGACTGACAGGAGTAGCCATATTGAGAAAAACAAAAAGAAAAAAGTCAAATTGTAAACAATGCTCTGTACAAACATTTGTTTAAAATTAAGTAGCAGGTGGCACAGTAGGAGTAGTTTGCTGGTCCGTAAGGCCATTGGAATTTGATGTGATTATGATCAAGAGAGTCACAGGGTCAATTTAAATTTTTACTCACACATGCCTCACAGAAAAAGCACTGACTGTCTGGCAGAAAAGAATTAAGACTGAACAACACCAGATGAAAAAAACAGTGATTTTGTTCTTTTCTTTTAAAGGCTTTTGTAGTAACTAACCAGACACGTTGAGTGGAAAAATAAAAATAAATGGCCTCTCATTAATGAGTAAGGCATTATGCACTATGGAGTACAAGTTGCTGTGCTAAATTAATGGAGGCATGCTAGATAGTGTTTCAGGTACTTTGCTACTGTGTGCTGCTGAGGCAGCTATAGTTGAAAATGATCTATCTTTAGGAACATTGTACTTATGTCAATCAGATCGCCTATAGTACTAGTATTGACTATAGTTGAGTTGGCTATACTAATTCTTAAAATCCCTATTCTAAATTTCCCTAAGAAAAATTACATTTGAAACTAATGCATTGAAATGAATGATCTTTGATTCAATTCTCATTTTTCAACCTCCTTGAAGGACCAACTCAGTCTCCCTTTTTCGCAATGCATAGATGCATACTAGTACTATACATTACTATGAAATTGCTTGGGACTGTACGAGCTACATAAAGTCAAAGAGAATGCTAACTCACTGATATCACTAATTCACTATGGTGACAGAAGGACAGAGAAGTCTGCAATGGCTTCTTAAATATTCAGTAAGAAGTTGAAATAGTCAGCACACTCAATCTTAATGTGAGAAGACTAAATTAAAAAATTGAAAACAACATTCAATGCATTGTACTCGAAAATTAATAGCGTGCAAACCAGAATAGGTAGCCAACCTAAATGACACAAAAAAAGAAGAAAGCAGGTGAACTCACACCTGTATACCGGATGCACTGCATTAAGTGAAAATTCTAACTGATAAACACTCTTCTAACACAAAATGACACTTTTATCTGTGTTGATGCATATAAACTGAATTTATAATCATTCAATTGAAGTTCACAGAGATAGAGACAAAAAATATTGCACATGAAGATTGTGCTCGTATACATATGCTGAAGAACAGGACATATTCATGAATTTTGTTGTAATGAAACAAAAACATCAGCAATAAACATAATTCACTGAAAATGTCGATGCTGGTTTGATTGATGTCCAATGCATTTCGGGATAATCAATATCCTTTCTTCAGGGGCCTCTTTATGAAAAATGAAGAGAACAAAAATACATAGTTGTGCAACATATAACACTGAAATACCACATGAAAAAACAGATTCAGCATACATGTCCAGAGTGGTAAAAGCACACCTGTACGTGTTCGAAATCCAAACAGTTATGTTCTCATGTGAAAAAGAAAAAGAAATAGTGCTCAAAAATTGTGAACCACAATAATGCATCTTAGTAAAATATAACAAAGAGAAGAAAGACTAGTTTAGCCATCACCGAAGGAAAGAAAAGAAAATATGCGATCCTATTAGAAGTGCTGGCTCAACAGCTCTTACGTGTAATAAAACGCGTCTGCTGTTCTGCTGCTGAACGGAAAATATCTGTTGACTCTCTTTCTGAGAAATGTGAGAAGAACCCAATGGTAAACAATGGTTCCTAATTCTAAAACAACATAACCCAAAGAGTGTGCAATGGTGTACTCACTATGAATGGCATACACAAGACCTTTCTGTTGCAATGCTGAATTTATAGTAACTCTTGCTAGCCTGGTGGTGCAAAAGGAAACATCCATAACTAAAACCAAAAATGAACCAATGGGCAAAAAGAAGAAACAACCAACTGAAGTATCACTAGAAAAAGTACCGGTAAATGATGTTAAGCCGTTTATAATCAACAATCGACCCAAAAATGCGGTGTCCGTACTGGTAATGACAAGCGTACACTCTGTGGTGACTGTTAGTCACGGAAATCTACAATGTAATAACAATGTTCTGCTTCAGTAAAACAAAGACATAAGTCCATTCCCACAATGATGTAAGACTAATCAGCCACTGTAGAAACGCAAACTGCTTACCTAAGCGAGCGCTTGAAACACTGAAAAATCAAGAAGTGGTCTCGGTACTGAATTTATAAAGAAACGCCGCGGTGCTGGGGGCGACTTATAACGCAGGTGAAGAACGTCTAACGCGCGAAACTACGGGACTAACAGTAGACAGTAACGAAGGACTGCTGCTGGACTAAAATGGGACGCCATCTTGAAATGGAACGAGTGGCGCTACACTGACTGATGAAACTAGGGCTAGAATGCTCATAAAGGTAAATGCTACAAAAAAATTAAACTATACTCGAACTCGAAATATAGCAGCAACAAGAAAGTAGCGTCATGAAACAAAGCTACTATATAAATGAAAAACATCACGCAGAGTCCTGTGATGATAGTCAAAGAACAACACTGTTAAATAAGTGAAACACACGAGAACGTGTGTATTAAATGAAAGGCCATGAGCATATAAAACATATGTTGTTTTAGCATTAGGAACCATTGTTTACCATTGTGTTCTTCTCACATTTCTCAGAACGAGAGTCAACAGATATTTTCCGCTCAGCAACAAACACCAGACACGTTTTATTACACATAAGAGCTGTTCAGCCAGCACTTCTAATAGGAGCGCATATTTTCTTTTCTTTCCTTCGGTGATGGCTTAACTAGTCTTTCTTCTCTTTGTTATGTTTTACTAAGATGCATTATTGTGGTTCACAATTTTTGAGCACTATTTCTTTTTCTTTTTCACATGAGAACATAACTGTTTGGATTTCGAACACGTACAGGTGTGCTTTTACCAATCTGGACATGTATGCTGCCTCTGTTTTTTCATGTGGTATTTCAGTGTTATATGTTGCACAACAATGTATTTTTCTTCTCTTCATTTTTCATACAGAGGCCCCTGAAGAAGGGATATTGGTTATCCCGAAATGCATCGGGCATCAATCAAACCAGCGTCGACATTTTCAGTGAATTATGTTTATTGCTGATGTTTTTGTTTCATTACAACAAAATTCATGAATATGTCCTGTTCTTCAGCATATGTATACGAGCACAATCTTCATGTGCAATATTTTTTGTCTATATCTCTGTGAACTTCAATTGAATGATTATAAATTCAGTTTATATGCATGAACACAGATAAAAGTGTCATTTTGTGTTAGAAGAGTGTTTATCAGTTAGAATGTTCACTTAATGCAGTGCATCCGGTATACAGGTGTGAGTTCACCTGCTTTCTTCTTCTTTTCTTAAATATTCAGCCATGGGGAGCGCTGATGAGTACAATTAGCTAGCGCCGAACACCTGCCTATCTCAAACTGGATCACACAATAATATTCTTAACTTAAACTAAACGTAACTTACCTCTGAGAGTCAGCAGCATGCTATTCGGAAAAATCTTTTAGCATTGCAGAACACAAACACAACAAATAATTAATGCTCACCGAGCCCCACAATCTCGACACCTAGCAGGTCAAGCAGGTCCTGCTCCCAGTCTATGATAGCCTCTCAGCAGTGCGTCAGCAGCCAGGGGTGCGATGGACTTGGTTTGTGCGCTGTACACACTTTGACACCCTGCCCCAATACAGCTGATGCTTCCTCAGAGAGTATCTACTGGCAAGCCTGTTGCCTGCTGCCAGCACAGAGGCGGGGGTGGGGTCGCACAATAATAAACAGTGCTGCCACCTCCACCTCGCTAAGGATTGCCCGGGCTGCAGCCCTTGGTGGTGTTGCTGTCTGCAAGGTAGGTTGCTGCTGCTGGCTGTACGGGGGGCCCGGCGCCACAACCCCCTTGGTCGCCCTGCTCTGCCATGGCTCTGGGTGGGGTAAAGAAAAGAAACAGGAAAAGGAACTAAAGAAGGAGGGACATGAAAAGTAAGGAAGGAAGGAAGGAAGGAAGGAAGGAAGGAAGGAAGGAAGGAAGGATAGGGGAAACACGAAAAAAATTAACAATATATAAAATACACAGTCACAAAAACACACACTAATGCAATAAATAAAAATGAGGGGTAGATTAATTAGGAGGGTGGAGGATTAAAACGATTAGGAAGTGATTTTGAACGCAAGGATGTACTCCACAATGTGCTTGATATGAATCTTATTACTACACGTAAATTTATCCTACTTGGGGACTTTAACATCCATAGTGAAGATGCCTCTAACCAAGAGGCTACCCTATGCCTACAGGATCTAGCTGCAGGGGGTCTAGAGACTATTAATATTGCCCCCACACATACTGCTGGGCATACCCTGGACCTCATTCTCTCCAACACTTTGGATATTAAATGTGGTGAAACGATACCGCTTACTTGGTCCGATCACTCTATGATACATTTTCAAATGTTGGGGCCTATGGACCCTGTCCCGGTGTCAAATACCTCTAATACACGCTATTACCGATCCTGGCATAAATTAACTGCCAACCATTTTTCCCTACTATTCTCAGAGTGGGACAGCACGTTAGAGGATGTGGATGAACAGCTCGACCTTTTTAATCTGAGAGTTAGTAATTTATTGAATAAAGTAATTCCTTTCAAACGCCTCAGATTTTCACCTAAAAGCTCTGCCTCTGGCTGGTATACGTCGGATTTGCGTGCTGAGAAAAGCGCCTGTAAAAAACTGGAGCGGTCATGGCGCCGCTCACACGACGAACATGCTAAAATCTTGTATAAAGCAGCTATGACAAATTACCATAAAAATGTCAAATTAGCCCGTAAATCCCATATTGCAGCAACTTTGGAGCAGGCGGGTAATAATGTAAGGCTACTTTTCCAAATTGTACATGATTTTATAAACCCCAAATCCTGCCAGACTAAGGATAGCTTCTCCCAGTCGCTATGTGACAATATCTCCTCCTTTTTTGTACAAAAGATAGAGAAGATTTATCATAATATTACCTCATCCAATACTTTTGCTTCTAGCGCTGCAGAAATTATGCCACAACTTACTACTGAGGGACCTCGTTTGACTATTTTCCCCCCTATCTCTGTCACCGAAGTGCAAATTCTTTTGGAATGCACTAGATCTGGATCCCCACTGGATATTTTACCTGCTAAAATCTCTTCCCGCTTTGCGGCCCTGCTGGCACCCCCAGTTTGCTCGATAGTCAACGCTTCTTTAAAATCTGCGACTCTTCCTCTAAAATGGAAACATGCTCAGATCATTCCTATTCGTAAGAACTCTAACATCTCCCCGGAGGAAGTATCAAACTATCGTCCTATTTCGCAGCTCCCTCTACAGAGCAAGATAGCGGAGAAGTACGTCAATAAACATCTATCTGCTTTTCTCGAGTCTTGCAAGGCTCTGGACATCTCTCAGTCAGGCTTTCGTGCTAAACATAGCACTGAAACGGCTCTGGTGGAGGTTGTGGATAATATCAGAATGGCTCTGGACCAAGGTCAAGCGGCACTTCTGGTGCTGCTTGACCTATCAGCAGCTTTTGACACCATTTCCCATCAAATCCTCCTACAAAGACTCCAGGAGATTGGTGTGGAGGGATCTGCACTTAGTTGGCTGACTAATTTTCTGTCTAACCGTACTCAGGCAGTGGCAATGGGGCCCTTTACATCGACTCCCACACAGGCTACCAGAGGCGTCCCGCAGGGCTCATGTTTGAGTCCTACCTTATTTAACATCTATGTGACGCCTCTGGCCAAACTGATGAGAGACCTGGGGTTCAACCCCATTTCCTATGCAGACGATACCCAGCTTCTCCTCACCTTCGATAAAACGAGATCCGACACACATACCATCTTCTCTCAGGGCATGATGGCTATTGCCGCCTGGATGAAAACCAACTATCTCCAGTTAAACTCTGAGAAGTCTGAGATCCTATTATTCGGAGGTGCAGACATCTGTTGGACACCTAGATGGTGGCCTGAGGAGCTGGGTAAACCCCCTGCTCCTAAAGAGGTAGTCAAAAACTTAGGCATTAAGCTTGATAAAAAACTCACGATGCAAACCCACGTTAACACCATTGTAGGGTCTTGCTATCACATCCTAAGTTTACTTAGAAGAGTTTTTCCATTGCTTCCTATTTCCACCAGGAAGACTTTAATTCAAGCATTACTCATGAGCAAGATAGATTATTGCAATGCTCTTCTTTTCTCTGCTCATGCCGCCTCTTTGGACAAATTGCAGGTTGTTCAGAACACGGCTGCTCGCCTAGTTACTGACTCACCAGCCAGGACTCCTTCACAGCCCCTTTTGCGGGAATTACATTGGCTATCAATTAGGAAAAGAGTGCATTTCAAAATTGGTTGCATGATTTTTAAGGCTACAAATGAACTTAGCCCTCACTATCTCGTTAAGAAATTGGTAATGTATCACCCTATATCCTCCCTCAGATCGGGTTCGCAGAAACTGCTCTCTGTTCCTAGAATTAAGAAAGCTCGTTCAGGTGGCAAGGCTTTCTCATATCTGGCTCCCATTTTTTGGAACAGTCTTCCCCTCTTCCTTCGTATGGAAATGCCTCTTTCTCACTTTAGGAAACTAATGAAGACTCATCTTTTCTAGCTTCCTGACTAGTTCGCTGTTGCTAGCGCAGAGATACCCCCAGGGGTGATTCAGCGCGATATAAAATTATAAAATCAAATCAAATCAAATCGCAACTGGCATGCCAGAAAACTCTGCCTGCCCAGGGAACTCCAAATATCGTGGCAGAGTTTTTTAACCACACCGCGAAGTGGCGCGTAACACTACTCCGCGAACTCCGTCCAGGCCTAGTAAATAGCATAGATGCATTAACAATGGCTCAATCTCACAGACTTACACGTAGTACCATTGGTGGGACACAATTAGTTGGAGACATATTTGGGGCAATCATTCCTCCAGTAGGAGTAGTCCTAAATTAGAAAACATTCTGTACTAGTAGACACACTCGCTCCTAGTACAAATAGTGCTTTGTTATCAGTTAACACAGAATTAGTGGATATTAGATCAATGGTTGTGCAAGATTGATTTAGTTTTAGATATTTTGCTGGCAGAAAAAGGTGGTCTGTCAAATCTTGAAGGCTCAACATTGTTATTCATGCATATCTGACGACAGTAGAAAGATGCAACACAATAACCCCGTGGAGTCCCAGGGGAGGGAACTAGAGGCACGGGGTATTCAGGGTGAGCTGGCCACCATACTAACATGTATACATAAAAGAAGCTACCCTGAGTGTAAAATGACAGAGGCTTAAAAAGTACTTAGTTGAGTAGCTGGCATCTCACTAAAAGTGAAGGACTGTCCTCACACACCACCAGGTGTCATGCTTCATCATTGGCAGTCCTTGCTCTCTAAAAACTTTGTTTGATAGAGAACGGGCCTACACTTGGAGGCAGGGAGGCACTTCTAAATCTAAGTGGGGGCCCGTGACAGTGTGTGATAATTAAAAATCAGTATAATTGCCAAAATACATTTATTCTAATAGGTAACTACTTGATATTAAAATTGAAAACCGGTGATATAGGGGAATTAGTACCCCATCACCATAGTGATTAAAGTCGTCTGTGGTTTGGTGGTGTGGCTCAAGATGCAAAAGTTTAAGTAAATTGTTTTCAGCTCTTAGAATTGTCACAAAAGAGACAAGCACATATTCACAGATTGACGTTCCAGAAGTGAAGGAGGAAGTATTTTTCCATTAACGTCTAACAAATGTCATTGTAATTAGCATTTATAAAAATCTGGCTCATTAAATGTTTTACACAACTCTTGAATAGACAAAATTTCATTTTCAGCTGGCAGGGAGGGCGGGCTTCGAATTGATTCTTAAAAACTAGAGTCATTCAAGTGAAGACAGATGCTTAACTTTCTTGGAAGCGGTAGTTCAAGCCAAGAAACTGCAAGTATTGAGCCAAGTATTCAACATGATGAGAATTTACACAAAACTAAACAACTAACCAGACACTGGAGAAATTCTGTTTGTGGTATGTGGAATAAGGTATCTTGCATTTCAAAATGTGAAGGAATATCGAGGGATCAGATTAAAAATTGCCAATTTATAGTAAATTATTAAATAAAAGAACACGGAAATGGTCAAAATGAAAGCATGATCTTGAGAACTGGAAAAACGCACAGCTTTATTCAGAGCCACTAATAATGGGTGAATTATTAGGTGCGTTTTTTCACCTAAACCTTTCTTATCTGCCAAAATATAGAATGGTGTTGCGCAAACATTTATTACACCCATTTTTATTCGGTCTGGAATAAGCCAAGACCTAACATTACATTCAGCCAGCCTTCTGCATTTATTGGGCTTTTATTGTGTCATTCACAATTTTCTTCCACCAGCTCCAGCATGGAAGTAATGGTGTAATGAGTGAGCCCACTACTGCCACTGACTAACTTCTATGTACGTGGCTGCATTTAGCCCTTTCACAAGGAGCACATCCATACAAAAAGTAGTACCCTTCACTGCCAGGGACTGCCATGGCGCTATTTTATTTTTTTAGATCAAAAAATGTTTACTTCTAGGCAATGATTTTTAAGATTGGGTAGGTCATGGCAGCAATCTCAACAATGTTTTGCCAAAACCATGACAAAACAAACATTTACATAGCCAAGGAGCTAGCAGGCAATGCCTGACCTACATGCTTTTCCAAAGCTTTTTGTACATGTCAATAAGTTCAATATACCAGAATTCTAAAAGGAGCTCTTAACTTGGAATCAGAGGGATTATTCAGTGATGCTCAAAATGTGTGTCCTAATCCAGCGAGAGTCGTCTGAAAGCTGTACTAAGGACGCCCTGCAAGGGAGACTATATAGGGAAAAATCATTATTGATACTCAGCATGGCATCAATAACAATTTTGCTAGAAATCTTTCTTACTGCTTTTTTTTAGATTTACTCACTGTTAGCTAACAGAAGCACCTAAGTATGTTTATTTATAGATCACAGCCTGAGCCAGAGGGCGACAGGGAACTTTCCATGCCCGAACAGTCTGCTAAAACCTAAAAATAAACAAACCTATACTTTATAATAGAAAGAAAGAAATCATTACAGAACGATAATACGACGAAAAGACAAAGAGAATAACATAAACTAGATTTCTTCCCCAGAAAATGCAAGCATGTGATCTCCACACAAAGGATAAAATGGTGGGATCTTCACAGGTAGCAGAGAGTTGTAAGCTTTTGAAGCAGCCTATGAAAAATATTGTCTTGGAGGCATTGAAAAAGTGATGCCAGGGGCTGAGGTGGACAGGGGAACGTTCTATGACATTACCACGCATGCATTAACAATGCTGCCTTTCCCACGCATCCTTTAGAACGCAGTGCCTTAACCTCGCATTGCCACTACCACGCAAGCCTTTACCACACCTATGCCATTACCACGCATGCCTTGAAAATGCAAGGCAGGTATCTATAAGGTAAATAAAATCCCTTACCCACCCCTAAATCCTAAAAATACCCTTCCAACCCAATTCCCCTTGGCACACCTAAGCCCCAAAAACAGCCTCACCACCATATTGTCTTACTGACTCGTAAACCTTTAAAAACACCCTTACCACCGAATTCCCTCACCACCACTAAAATCCTAAAAACACGCTTACCACTAATTAGCCACCCCTAAACCCTACAAACACCCTTACCACCCAATTCCCTTACCCACCCCATAACCCTAAAATCACTCTCACCACCCTTATCCAAACCTAAACTATATATATCATAACAAAACTCCAAAAGAGTCAGGCGCACTCAGGAGTAATCCAGTAAGGGTTTTGATTCATGATGCTCGTAGCCCCTGCAATGAACTCCGGCCGATGGCCTTGTTCACACATGGGGGTCCAGGATACAAAAAATTATATATCAATTAACAAACCAATGGTGTAGTCTGGTAACAAAACGTTGAGAGGAGACTGGTTTACTTCATACTCATTGTACATAGGAAAGTGTGTTGGTCGTATTGAAATGTATGTAAGATAAATAAAACATTGCTACTTACTTTGCATAAAGTACATGAAACACATTAAGTTACTGCCTTTCTGAACGAGTACCATGGCCTCGAGTGTAAATCTGTACATATCTACATGACCCTGTTATTTCAGTTGCTGTAAATGCTGCCGAACAGTCACTTAGACCTCCCACCCCCTACCCAAGCCTCTAAATCTCCCAGTGACCCCATTCCCTGGTGTGGCTAAACAAAGTGAAAAGGAGGAGGGCTGCATGGCCCCCCTCCCTGAGCCCCTAATGGCCCGAGGGCAGGCTCACTAGGTATGTTATGGGGAGCCCACCCCTGGGGCATAGTGGTTTCCAGGCCCACACCGGCGCAGGGAGGAAAAACTGTTTGCTCCCGCTCAGCTGTATGATTTTCAAAACTCCTGCCACACAAAAGCAAACACCAAGTCCGCTCCCAGGAGGCAATGCTTTGAAAATGCTCCCACCAGCTGGGAGCAGACTTTTGATCTGTTTCCCCGCCCACACTGATGCAGGTAAGAAAACAGATAAAAATATTGCTCCCACATGGAAGGAGCAGCATTAGTAGCTGCTCACACCAGGCGGGAGAAATGCTGGCTTCCAATGCATGCGAGGAGCTGGCTGAGGCCAGGAGGGCACCAGGGCTCTCCCCGCTGCCTCAACAAGAATATTGTGGCTGCCCTGATGGGACCTTTAAAAAATATGGGACCCAGTATATAGCATCTCCGGGGTCGATAGCGACTTTGGGAAAGGGGCCCTTATTTTTAGTAATGGCCCTGGGGAGATGGGTTCCCCAGGGCCTAACAAGGCACAGGGAGGAGGGCCATGTGGCTGCCCTCCCTTTAATGAAAATAAACGACCCTAGTGGATGGTTTCACTAGGACCTAAAAAGGCTCAGGGAGGGGGCCACGCAGCCCCCCTTTCCTTTACTGAAGATCAACTGCTTTGGGGGATGGGGTCATCAGGGAGTAGTGAGGCCCTCCTCCCCTTTAATTAAAGAAAAGGCCATTGGGGGCAGGGTTCCCAGGGTCTAATGGGTCTCAGGGATAGGGGCAGTATACTTCCTCCCTGCTTACTCCTCTTTTTGCTGTGTCTTTTTGTTGGCTGTAGAACTCTAAGCACTTTACCACTGCTAACCAGTGATAAAGCGCATGTGCTTCTCCCCTAAACATGGTGACCATGGTGTAAACACAAATGACATACTTAGTTTACCTGTAAGTCTCTTGTAAAGTGGTATACCATATACCCAGGGCCTGCAATGTAAATGCTGCCACTGGGCCTGCTGCACTGGTTATGTCACCCACACAAGTAGGCTTTCAAACCTGTCTCAGGCCTGTCATTGCAAGGCCTGTGTCTGCAGTTTACTGCCACTTCGACTTGCCATTTAAAACCACTTGCCAAGCCTTAAACTCCCTTCTTATTATACATATGTCACCCCTAAGATTGGCCCTAGGTAGTTCTAAGGGCAGGGTGCTGCTAACTAAAAGGTAGGACATGTGCTTTTAAGTTTTATATGTCCTAGCAGTGACATGCAGCTAAATTTGTTTTTCACTACTGTGAGGCATACTCCTTTCCAATGCTAGCATTGGGAATCCCTAAATACGCTTTTAAGCTGCAATTCCTGATTAGAAAAGAGTAGCTGCATCATTTTTCTCATCTTTGGAGTGGTAATGATAAACCCTCTTTAATGGTAATGCAGGATTTAATATTACGATTTTAGAAATGCCAGATTTAGAAAGTAGCAAACAGGAGGAGATGATGGACGGAGTGCTGAAGCTTTTCAAACACTCACCCCCAGTCAAAGCTCTGGATTGAACCCATCATCATTCTTTAGCTCACTTTGTCACCTCAGTTCAGACCCAGCTATGTGCAACTCAGTCTTGACCCTGTGCCTCATGGGAAAAGTCCAGCCCGAACTGCCAAGCCAGGTCTTCCCTGAACCTGAAACAAGCATCCTGGGACCGGTTTTGGGGTAACACCCCTCAACAGACAGACTAGCTTGAATCCAGTGGCAAAGTGAGCAAGGGACCCACGTCTGGGCATACCCTGCCAACTTAGGGCGAACAAAGCAAACACAATGATGGACAGAGTGCTGAAACTTTTCAAACACTCACCCCCAGTCACAGATCTGGGTTGAACCCATCATCATTCTTTAGCTCACTTTGCCACCTCAGTTCAGACCCAGCTATGTACAACTCAGTCTTGACCCTGTGCCTCATGGGAACAGTCCAGCTGGACTGCCAAGCCAGGTCTTCCCTGAACCAGAAACAAGCATCCTGGGACCGGTTTCGGGGTAATACCACTCATCAGCCAGGCTAGCTTGAATCTAGAGGCAAAGTGAGCAAGAGACCCACGTCTGGGCATACCCTGCCAACATAGGGCAAACAAAGCAAACACAAGGAGATGATGGTTGGAGTGCTGAAACTTTTCAAACACTCACCCCCAGCCACAGAACTTGTTTAGAATCCATCATCGTTCTTTAGATCGCTTTGGCACATCAGTTCAGACCCAGCTATGTGCAAATCAGTCTTGACCCTGTGCCTCATGGGAACAGTGCAGCCCGAACTGCCAAGCCAGGCCTTCCCTGAACTGGAAACAAGCATCCTGGGACCAGTTTTGTCGTAACACTCCTCATCAGCCAGGCTAGCTTGAATCCAGTGGCAAAGTGAGCAAGGGACCTACGTCTGGGTATAACCTGCCAACCTAGGGCGAACAAAGCAAACACAAGGAGATGATGGGCAGAGTGCTGACATTTTTCAGACACTCACCCCAGTCACAGATCTGGGTTGAATCCATCATCGTTCTTTAGCTCAATTTGCCACCTCAGTTCAGACCCAGCTATATGCAAATCAGTCTTGACCCTGTGCCTCGTTGGAACAGTCCAGCCCGAACTGCCAAGCCAGATCTTCCCTGAACTGGAAACAAGAATCCTGGGATTGGTTTCAAGGTAAAACCCCTCATCAGCAAGGCTAGCTTGAATCCAGTGGCAAAGTGAGCAAGGGCCCAACGTCTGGATATACCCTGCCAACTTAGGGGGAACAAAGCAAACACAAGAAGATGATGGACGGAGTGCTGAAACTTTTCAAACACTCACCCCCAGTCACAGATCTGGGTTGAATCCATCATCATTCTTTAGCTCACTTCAACACCTCAGTTCAGACCCAGCTGTGTGCAAATCAGTCTTGACCCCGTACCTGCATGGGAGCAGTCCAACCCGAACTGCCAAGCCAGGTCTTCCCTGAACGGGAAACAAGCATCCTGGGACTTGTTTCAGGGTAACACCCCTCATCAGCCAGGCTAGCTTGAATCCAGTGGCAAAGTGAGCAAGGGACCCATGTCTGGGCATACCCTGCCAACTTAGGGCGAACAAAGCAAACACAAGGAGATGATGGGCGGAGTGTTGAAACTTTTCAAACACTCACCCCAGTCACCGATCTGGGTTGAATCCATCATCGTTCTTTAGCTCACTTCGCCACCTCAGTTCAGACCCAGCTATTTGCAAATCAGTCTTGACCCTGTGCCTCATAGGAACAGTCCAACCGGACTGCCAAGCCAGGTCTTCCCTGAACCGGAAACAAGCATCCTGGGACCGGTTTTGGGGTGACACCTTTCATCAGCCAGGCTAGTTTGAATCCAGTTGTAAAGTGAGCAAGGGACCCAAATCTGGGCATACCCTGCCAGCTAAGGGCAAACAAAGCAAACACAAGGAGATGATGGACGGATTGCTGAAATTTTTCAGACGCTCAACCAAGTCACAGATCTGGATTGAATCCATCATCGTTCTTTAGCTAACTTCACCACCTCAGTTCAGACCCAGCAATATGCAAATCAGTTTTGACCCTGTGCCTCATTGGAACAGTCCAGCCCGAACTGCCAAGCCAGGTCTTCCCTGAACCGGAAACAAGCATCCTGGGACCGGTTTCGGGGTAACACCCCTCGTCAGCAAGGCTATCTTGAATCCAGTGGCAAAGTTAGCACAGGACCCATGTCTGGGCTTACCCTGCCAACTTAGGGCAGAGAAAGCAAACACAAGGAGATGATGGACAAAGCGCTGAAACTCTTTCCTTCCTCCCTTCGTCCCGGACTCCGACCAATCTCATTATTCATCACATAGGTGAAACTGATGCATTATCAATGCTTGTTGCTAATTGCTACAAACTTTCACATCCCAGTAATGTAGCTACAAAGTGTATACCATCAAGGACATTTTCAGAACTACTGCCTTAAATACTACATGCCACTAAAGTATTTTTTGTTAAATAACGCCATCAATGCTGAGAGATAACTTCGGAATTCTGTTGCAGAAAGAAGTGCAACCACAGGAAGATTAAAAAAGAGTAGTGCAAGCATTCATTTAGTGTCCAACAAATGGATTTTTTAAAAGTGTTTTCAGTATTGCAATATGGCCCCCAACTGTGCAATCACATACATGAATCTTTCAATAAGGTCCGTCCTTTGTGTCCACTTCCGGACCCTGAAAAAGAATTTTCTTCTGACCTGTCGGAGGTTTCCAAATGCGATCACAGCAGTGTTGCCGCTCTCCCCTGACTGCCTATTCAACAGCCAGGGCCACAGGAATTATGTGGAACAGAAGGTCATATTTTATGGCAGGCTTGAGTAAATTATGCGGCAAGAAAAGGCAAATTATACGACACAAAGTGGCAAATTTGTTATGTATTACTTCATTTATTTTGATATTTTTAAACTTGTTAGCCTTGTCTGGGGATTGGTTGCACCTCATTAGTACCAGGTTAACACCTCAATATAGCAATAAGCAACAGAAATGTGACCAGTCAACCGTTGCAAAGGACCTCCACTGTGCAGCAACTTATGTTATTATCTTTTGAACCGTTTGAGCTAGAAACTATTTTTTTTTAATCTGCAGAATATGCATCAGATGATGTATTATGTGGCAAACATGAAAAATCTATAATTATGCGGAAAATGCTGCAGCCGCACAATCACATAATTGTTGTGGCCTTGCCTACAGCACAACAGCCCCATAGATCATGAAGATGATTTGGGGGCCGTAATGAAGCCTACAAAAGGATTCATTTCAGGTGTGCAGCCATACATAGGGCACTCAGTGAAAGAGAAAAACGCCATCACACAGAGTGAGGCAAACCAGTGGCTGAAGTGGGTTGTTTTATGCTGTGGTGGGAGGGAGAAAACTGTGAATGACACGTGTACAGACCAATGGATGAAGAGAGATGACCCGCAGGCCCCACGTATGTATATATCTATGAATTTTAGTATAAGATTTTTTTAATACATGAGGCAGGTGAAATAGGTGGAGTTGTCTCTAGGCCAGACCAAAAAAGGAAAGCCCATGTTGATATTTGAAGGACCATAAATGAAAATGGTGTAAGTTTGATGTCTTATTATTACCTCTTGAAGGATTTTGAGGCTACACTGGGGTTGTTTAGCAAATATGCATAAGGATGCAGTGTTCTCTCAGGCTAACAGTTTCCAGGCTTACATCAAAAGTAAAATCCAGAAAAGTGTGAAGATTAAAACTTTTAGTGATGAAGCACCAGCATTTTCCCAGCTGAATCACTTGCATGTTGGCAAAAGTGGATGCTTATGTCCTGGTCAATCACTTTTAAAATACTCTGATTTTCATATTTTTTTAATTTCCCATAGGATTGTTTGGCTACAGTGTTACTGATGGCACCAATCCTCCATGATGTATGACCTTCGACCCTTGGGAGGTTAACAAAAAATGTCTTTTAATTTAGTTTTTTTACATTTTATTAGTTTATAATGTGTTTATATGATTGCATAGAAGATCTATATTCATATGTGTGTATGTGTATATCTGTGTGTGCGTATGTTTGTGTGCACGAGAGAAACATCCTTAGTAATGCTTTATTTAGCAATAATATGTAGAGGTCAGTATTATGCACTATATGTCCTGCCATTCCATATTATGTTACGGATTATTTGTAAGGAGCATCATACACCGAGGTTTTGTGGCGCTAGGATAACTGTAAACAAAAGCGTGAGGATTAGTAAAACTAATTTGAGAATAGGGAAGTCCTTAACAGCTGCCAGAATCATATCAGTGAATATCAGACAGGAGGGATATTGGCACGGAGTTCCAAGGTTTGGCAGCTGCGACACAGAAGGTCCTATCACCAAAATAAACTGTTCTAGTGCTATGAGTTGTAAGGAGATGCCGAGAGTTCGAGTTGAGGTTTCAGCTAGATTTAAGCCAGATAAATCTGGTTGCCAAAGTGTCTGGGCAAGATTTGTGGAACTGCTTTATGCACAAGTACAATGATTTTAAACACAATTCTTTGTGCTATGTTCTCATTGAATTATCCGTGTATAATTTTCACACATCTCATGTGCACCTCGGGAAGGATGCCATAACAGCTTCCACATTTTTTATTCAAAGACCATAAAACCACGAATTTTAGCTACAAAAGAAACAAGCAGAGACGTTTTGAGGCATGGGCAAAGCGGCTCTCGCCCAGGGTCCCAGCCTTTCAGGGGACCCCTGCAACAGCCAGCTCTGTTTTGCAGAGTCTTGTTCTGATGACCCTGAATAATTCTTAAACACATTGTTTTAAATAGCTTTTTCATTGAATTTATTTGAATGTGGGTGAGGTGTTAGAGTCTATTACATACATTTTGCAGAGAAATGTTTTGTTTATGATTCATGTAACATCCATAAAAAAAGCTTCTTTTAGATCAATCCAGGACCGCATATATTAAAATGAGAGGATGCCATAGGGATTATTTGCAGTAACATTAGTGAGCTGCTGCTGTGTTCCAATGTTAAAAACACACATCCCTATCCATGACTATTAGATGTAAATACCTTTCGAATTTGGACCAGTGCACCGATACACTGTCAGTGACTTGGCCAAAGAGGGCATGAAAGAGCTGAAACTGGATCATAAATTCAAAGCTGTACCGAACAGGGGCCCCCAAAATACGTTTGACCCAGGGCCACCAAAATCCTTAAGATCTCCCTGGAAACAGGATTATTCCTTGCACTCTGAAGGACAATTGAGTAATATGCCCAAAGACTTGGATTCCTGACAACACCAAGACTGCTTGTTTCAGACTCGCTTTGGGAAAGGCAGACTTCTTCTAATGATTTTATAAGGTTAGGTATGTTTTCTGCATTCAGTTTTCCAATAATCGCTGTGCTAGTACTCTGATTGTCTTTGCAATAATTGATGTTCACTGTTATTTTAAGATTATTGTATAATAAAGACTTGCAACTACACCATTGTTGTACTAAGTGAATTCACAGTAACAAGTGGGGATTGCTATCTAAAGAATTCACCAGCTAGGGTTTCTGACAGATCTGGGGCAGTAGAAATACTGACCCAATCCCATGGCGTAGCCCACAGGTGAGCAGGGAAGCTTAGTTGGACTCTGTCTGTTTATCCAATCCTATACTGGTCTAAGGGCCATGGGAAAATCTAGCTGGGCTCAGTGGCTCCCAAAACAGGGTTCTCATTTTGACCCTTAATGACCACAACTCTCAGATGGTAGATCAAAAACATAAATCACAAGCACAAATGACTGTTTAGTAATCTAATTTTCCCTCCTTTTGATAGGAAAGTTCTCTCCTGAGAATACCAACTTTTGAAACACAACAGTTAAAAAGCAAAACCCGATATTTCGGTTTGCTCCTGTCTCGAAAAGGTGACTTCTGTAAATAAAACAGATAACTTACACTGAATGCTCATTGCATGCGGTGTCTCGCAAGATGAGGTGTGCAAACCAGCAGGAGAGAAAGGGGACAAGGTCACAAAGTGTGAGGATGCAACTGTTATTATACCACTGGGATCTTATATTCCTGGAACACATTCCTTATAGCTAATAGCAAAATTCGATTTCTTTACTCAATACGACCCAATATTACCGGGGTATTACATGCGTTACCAGTGCTTGATGGTCCCATTAACAAACCAGGAACGCATACAGTGGCTTCATGGACAGTTGCCCCATTTCACAGGTCCTGTGTGAACGAGTCAGTTTTTTATGCCAGGGCAGACCTCTGCAGTTTTGCTGTGGCATATCCCTCAACCAGATTGGTCCCTACAGGAACTCCAGCTTCTCTAATCTATGCTAGATATTTAATGGGCATTTCTAAGTAGTTGAAGGATTATGTTTTACAATCAATGGGTACAGGCCTCGAGGCTGCATACTCATCCGTGGCCCGTGCAGGTATGAGTGGTAGGGTGGAGGGGCCGAGTGGGGGAGGGGATTTCGAGAGACGATGCAGAGGAAATATTAATTATTTATTTATTTTTCCCTGGTCATCGTCTGTCGAAATCCCCCCTCACCCGGCCCTATTGATGCAGCGCGGTATGCAAAATCCCTCCCTTCGTCACAGATCATAGATCACACTCAATCACTACATTCGCTGGTGGGGCCCATAACACCAACATTCATCCTTCTAATAACCTGTTTCCAAGGAGGCGATTGTTCCACTCGCTGTAATGGAAGGAAGTACTCATATATCCCTATTTATAAAGGCCTAAACTTCACCTTTTAGCACTCCTCCCATGAATAGGCCATGGATCAGCTAGCTGCAGGTTGGAGTGATAACGAAATCTATAACTTATTTACATAAATACAATTTTCATAATAACGACCCAACACAGTTCTTGTAATAAACCTTACATTTTTATCTAAATAATTGAAAATCGAGTCTTTGGTTTAATCAAGCAGTAGACCATCATATTTACCTATTCTGGCTAAAAGTCGTCCTCTAAGTCAAAATCTTGGTCATCAGTTCATACTGTCAGAGTCTTAGGAAACAGCTGTCCTGCAGTGTCACCGTCCTCTCCGTCAGCATAACGTCAGGAAATCGAAAATCTTCTGAAGGGTCTCGCTCCACAACCTCTCTATTCTACCATTTGTATAGTAAAATTACATTCCAAAAAGTAACGACCGATATTTTGAATACTCGTGATTGGTTGATGAGATCAGTTCCACCAAATTCTCACGCGGAAAATGTTTCTTTAGGTATAGTTCATAATTTCATGTTG
The DNA here is from genome assembly GCF_964204655.1 of Triturus cristatus. Taxonomy (NCBI): domain Eukaryota; kingdom Metazoa; phylum Chordata; class Amphibia; order Caudata; family Salamandridae; genus Triturus; species Triturus cristatus. The sequence continues at coordinate 1,377,542,887 of NC_140590.1, forward strand.
AAATAACTTTTATTGTTTCTTTTCGGGGCAGCTGGCTGTTAGCCCGGTGTGTCCTTGGTGGGTACAGTCGAGTTTAGGGTCCTCCAGAGGCCACTGCTGCTGATGGTGATGCATGCGCACTTCACCCAGAGACCTTCATAATGGAGTTGTGTTCGTCAAATAGGGATGTCGGCCATTTTGTGGCCACCAAATGGTCAACTTAAGCAAAGAAACACAAAAACGTAATTAATACATGGAAATGACTAATAAAATGTTATCCCCTTACTAATACCCATATGTGTGTGTATTTATCTAGAAGAAGCAACACTTAATGCGGGTTATATTCACATTAATAAAGCACAAATTATTAATACATCACAAAAGCAACATATAATCATGCAATTTCTAATTGTCTATTATTAATATGCATACGAAAAATAGTTTACGTATTAATTAGGCCATGCAAATGCAATTCCCACGTGTATTTCTTATATTAGTAATGTTGGTCAATTCACACAGCAAACAATTAGTACAATTACTATTAATTAATTATTCTTATTAATGTAAACATGCAAAATGGAGAGGGTATACAATTTTTAAAGAAAACCCCACTCCAGCAATCCCCCCTTTGGTGATATTATCACCACAACAGCACTAATTTAATTCACCTTTTTACGGAAAATTGAAATGTATTCTTACTCTTAATTATAATTCAGTTTCTTCTTCATCTCTTTTTGCCTTTTTATACATACTTTCTTTCCATTCTTCTAAAGTTATCTCTTCTAAATCTCTATCTGGATCCTTTTTCCTTTTTAGTTTTTCTCTTTTTATTTTATTCTTTGTTTTCTTGTTTTTACAACACATACATCCTAATCTTAATATTAATAACACGAAAATCAGACATGTTAATGGAAATAATATTTTACCTATAAATGTACTACCTATTTTCACTAAGAAATTTTTAATAGCAGCAATTTTCTTCCCAATCTTTTCCCAATCACCTTCAACCTCCAGTGGTACAATTTTGTCATGCAATTCAGTAATATTTTGAATGTAAACTTTCAGATCTTTGCTTTCGTCTGGAATGTAAGTGCAACAATGTTGAACTTTCATCATTCCGCAGACTCCACCCTCTTTTGCCAATAATATATCAAGGGCAAGTCGATTTTGCATTACCATAGCACGCATGGCAACCATTTCAGTATTAACCAATAAGAATCCTCCAGCGGTGCTTGTTGACAAGCTATCCACTACTGTTGATAATCTTCTAATATTGTTCGCATTCAGAGATATTTCCACTGCTGGTATCAATGCTCCAAAAACGTCACCTACAATTTCTGCCCAAGATTCTCTTTTACTACGTACTAAATGATTACCTAAACTATGTACACCATCTGTACCTCTGTCCATGGGAAATTTGTTTGGAAAAACCAGGCCTACGTAACACGTGCCATACCAATGGTCTGGCAAACGATAAAATGTCCTGTTCCCACAGATAAAATAAAGTCCAGGGAAAACTGGTTCTCTTCCACCTTTAAATCCCCATCCACCCAGGATTCGGTATGTATCATGGCACTCACTATTCCCTAGAAAATGATTGTCATACGCCGTTTGATTCCTTCTTATACACAGTTTCCCTTTCTGAGGCCAATCTAAAGCCAAAGTTGGATTAGACTCTCCCTTCATATGTTTTTCCATTTCAACATCCCAGACTGTTTTCTCCCCTTTTCCTTCAGATGCCTTTCTTCGCATTTTTAATCTCCTTTCCTCGACCATGTCTAGGAATGTCTTTTCTTCCTTCTTCAAACTGCATGTCAAATTATTTTTAAATATATACTCTAATGTTAACTCCTTAGTTTCTAAGAAAAATTCACCTAATACCTTAGCAGGTCTTACTTTGTTTAGTTTGTTATTAGCAGGTACTTGCGCAAAAATGTTATCTACATCTGAAAAATAATATTCTAATTTACCTGTCTCGTAAAATAAGCTAGCTATCACACTACATGCTATTCCATACGTTGCTGGAAGGTGATGATAAGTCACTCCCTCTGACACAGATGCAGGTAACTGCATGCATACGTAGCAGTCCCTTACGTCCATGGTCTTTACATATTCATACAATAACTTTGAAAACACATTATTTGAAAAATCATTAATAGACCTATCTTTATGTAAATAATTATTATCTATTCTCGTCGGAACTACTTTTTCAATCTTCTTAATGTTAGTAATGTTCTCAGTGTGTCCCTCTAGTGTATCTATAGTGACCTTAAAAGAAATCAAAAGAGCAAGTATGCTCATAGAAGCATTAATAATCCTGTACAACAACAACACATTTTACACCATCTCTTCATGAATGTACATCTACTTTTGCTATTATCTATGTTAGCCATCTTTGTTAATTTGGACCGTGTCTTTTGACTCAGCCTCTTTTACTTCACAACTAGTTTTTCTAACCTTAAGCTCTAAGGCCCTACTCGGTTCTACCAGTATCTATCGTTTGACTCAATTGTTATTTCTTCATCAGTAGTTTTCTAGATTTTCTCAGTTTGGCATTTCATCGTTTTTCACTTCTTTCTGTTCATCTAAATACAGAATTTCCTGATCTTCCATTTCTTCTTCTTCGATGTCGGATAAGATAACTCTCAGGATTCCTGCTTCTTCCTCTTCTTCAACCGCTTTCAGTACAGCCTCCTCTGGATTTCCTTGACTATCTGCCTCTTCTTCCGTTTCAGGTAGAGCCACGTACGTCCATTCCGGTGACTTATACTTCTGGTTAGGTTTCCTTGTTCTTTTTCCTTCCTCCTTATCTTGATTAGTCTCTTCTTCTTTTGATTTTTCTTGGCTTGTCACTTCATTCACCTGATCTGCCCTTGGTGATTTCACTCGTGTCAGCCGATATCTCAATCTCTTTATTTTGTTTGGCCACACTTCGTCCTTTTTAACTCTTTTCTGTTTACTTTCTTTATTATTCTTTTCTTCTCTCCAAGCCCTTTTTCTTAGAACTCGACCTTCTGGTATCTCATTTTCACTCTCTTCAGATTCTATTTCAACTTGCTTTTTCCTTTCAACAACTTCTTTTTCCACCACTTGTTTTGTTTTCCCTACTTCTGTCCCTCCTCGGGTCTCCGACACGCAATCTTCCTGCTGGCTACTTGTCCCTTCACCTAGCTGGATGTTGCAGTTCTCTACACCTCCTCGGGGGTCTTCCGCAATCTGTCCCTCTCTCTCTGTACCTGTCCCTTTTTCACTTTGATCTATTATTTCAGGTGGAATTTCTCTTGGTCTTTCATCTGAAACTTCCTTCTCTCGAATTTCTTTTACTGCTTCTTCGTTGTCTTTTCCTTTTTTCTTTCTGTGTTCTTTTCTGGGACCTTGTCTCCCTTGTTCGTCTGCAGACTCTGAACTGATATCAGAAATCTGCAATCGTCTTCTCAGAGAGATATTTCTGGGGACTAATATTTGATCAGATTCTTTTTCCCCCCTTTCAGGATTTTCTTGTGTTTTTGGCTCTTCGTTATCTGATTCAGTACTTGACTCTGATTCGTCATAGTACTCTTTTCCTTTGCTGTCAACTGGATTTGGTATCCTCAAAGTATGGGTGGCATGGATCCAGTTTTTCACTCCAGCACACTTCACAGCTGTTGTTGTGGTCAGAATGACTTGTCTTGGCTTTCCCCACCTTGGAACCAAACAATTTCTTCTTCTGTCGACTTTTATCCTTACCCTGTCTCCTGGGCTCAGATCATGGGCTGGCTTCCTTTCAAGAGTGGTGGCATCCGCTCCAACCTGATGAAACACAGAATGAACTGCGTCAGCCAGGCCTTTACAGTATTCCAACACCATGTCATCAGTTATTATCATCAGCTTGTTGACTGGAATGTACACATGCCTCATCGCTCGTCCCATGACTATTTCATGAGGACTTAACCCTGTGGTTCTGTCTGGTATTGCTCGAATTGTCATTAAAACTAGAGGCAAGACTTCAGGCCATTTCATACCAGTGACTAAACACATTTTCCCAATTCTATTTTTGATTGTACCATTCATCTGTTCAACCACACCAGAAGCCTCTGGTCGGTAGGCACAATGTAGTTTCTGTTGTACATTCAATGCTTCACAAATCAATTTTACAATCTCGTTATGAAAATGTCCTCCTCTGTCTGATTCAAGAGTCACTGGGAACCCAAACCTGGGGATGAATTCTCTCAAAAGTAGCTTTGCCACTGTCATCCCATCATTTCTTCTTGTTGGAAATGCTTCCACCCACCTGGAGAATAGGCAGAATATAACCAGAACATACCTCAGTCTGTCACATGGAGGCATTTCAATGAAGTCAACCTGCATTCTGGTAAAAGGTCCACCCTCTCGGCCTATGGTACCTAGACTCACCACTGTCTTTCTCCCAGGATTGTATTGCTGACATATTAGGCATCTCTGATATAGGCTTTCTGCTACAAGTCTGAATTTTGGATTGTACCAGGTCTGCTTAAAAGACCTAATCATGGCGTCTCTCCCTATGTGTCCCTGGCCATGATACATCCGTGCCAAGGTAGACATCATGCTATCAGGCATCACTGGTCTTCCATCTCGATAGACCCACACACGGTCCTTTTCTCTTGGTGCACACCCTGCTTTTATCCACTGTTTCATCTCCTCATCCCCTGACTCTTCCTCTAATTGTCTCACTTCTTCCCAAGTTCCCACAGTGTTAGTAAACATTACTGAGCAAGAAGACATTTCTCTTTCCTTGGCCCGATTGACTGAATTCTGATTCCGTGCACAATACTGTGCCATATCGTTCGCATACCTGTTTCCAGTAGTGATGTAATCACTACCTTGACTATGGGCAGCACATTTCACCACAGCCAATTGTTTAGGCAGCTGTATCGCCTCAATCAATTTTCCAACCACTTCAGCATTCTTAATAGGGGTTCCACTTGAGGTCAGGAAACCTCTTTGTAGCCAAAGCTGGCCGAAATCATGGACAACCCCGAAGCCATACTGGCTGTCAGTTATCACAGTCACTCTCACACTTTTCCCAATTTTGCATGCTTTGGTCGAAGCAACAAGTTCAGCTACTTGGGCTGACCTCACTCCTTTCAAATAAGATGCTTCCATCACTGCTGCAGCCGTGCATACTGCATATGCTGCGCTTAGCACTCCTTCATCTGTTCTCAAACATGACCCATCAACAAACAACACAAAATCACTTTCTGGCAATGGTACATCTTTTATATCTGGTCTTGGCTTTGTGCAGTACTCAAGCACGTCCAAACAATCATGATCTGCTTCATCTCTCACTTCCACATTCTCAGCATCAGGTAACAACGTTGCAGGATTCACATTCACACATCTCGCAAGGCTCACATTTGTTGCACCTAATATGACCTTCTCATACTTAGTCAGCCGACTATGTGTCATATACTGAGTACGACTCCTTGTCAAGAGGATCGCCACATCATGAGGTACAAACACTTTCAACGGATATCCCATCACAATACCTTCACTCTGCTCCAAACTTCGACATGTTGCAGCCACTGCTTTCAGACACCCAGGTAAAGCTGCAGCCACTGGGTCAAGCATTGATGAAAAATATGCAATTGGTCTCCTCAACCTTCCATGCTTCTGGATCAACACAGAGAGTGCACATCCATTTCTCTCACTGCAATACAACTCAAACTCTTTCCCATAGTCAGGCATGCCCAGTGCTGGTGCTTCACACAAACCCTCTTTCAATCGTTTGAATGCTGCCAATTCTTCCTTGTTCAATTCAAGGGGATCTTTTACATCACTCCTTGTTAGTCGTACCAAGGGTTTTGCAATCAGGGAGAAATTGCTAATCCACTGACGGCAGTACCCCACCATTCCCGGAAACATTCTCACCTCTCTTTGGGTCATGGGGGCTCTCATTCCTTTTATAATTCTGATTCTGTCTATTGTTATTTTTCTCAGTCCTTTCTCGATTTTATGTCCCAAATACTGTACTTCTTTCTTACAATACTGTCATTTTGCTGGTGACACTTTCAACCCTCTGTCTGCCAAATGATTCAGTAGTGCTATTGTGTCTACCTCACAAGCTTCACGTGTTTTCGACGCCACCAAAAGGTCGTCGCTATATTGCACTAGTACTGAACTTTCAGGCATTTTCAGACTTTCCAAAGATTTCTTCAACAATTGATTGAATATTGAGGGGCTCTCTGTATACCCCTGTGGGATTGGACACTATGCCAAAATCCGCTCTCCAAAACGAAATGCTAAAATTTGCTGACTGTCATGATGCAATGGGATAGAAAAGAATGCATGGCATAAATCAATTACTGTATACCATTCCGCATCATGGGGAATCTGGTACAGAATTACTGATGGGTTTGGCACAATGGGACAGCATGATACCACAATTTTGTTTACCTTTCTCAAATCCTGCACTATCCTGGATTTCCCATTAGGCTTTTTCAGTCCCATTATCGGTGAATTACATGGACTACTCATTATTTCTCTTAAAATTCCTTGCTTGATCATTTTCTCAATTATTGGGGTAACTCCTTCAATTATCTCAGGTATCAATCTGTACTGTGGAACATTTGGATAGCTTATTCCTTCCTTCACAGTTATTTTGACTGGATCTACGTTTCTCATTAACCCTACATCTTCTCCAGTAAAATCCCACACTTCTGCTTTCACTGACTGTTTTAGTTCTTTAGGTAGTTCATCAGGGTTGAATATTGCATAGGTCTCAGTCACCTCATTTTCTCTGTTAGCTATGGTCATTTTAAACAGCACATCCTCATCTGGTGTTTCAAATGCTATTCCATCTGGAGTACAGAATATAGTGCAATTCATTTTGCACAACAGGTCCCTACCTAATAAATTCACTGGACTGGTGTCGCACACGACAAAGCGGTGCATCTCTGAACATTTCCCTATACTAACTTTCACTGGTTCTGTCAGAAATGTCTTTATCTGTCTGTTGGACACACCAACCACTTGGATTGTTTCATCCGAAAGAGGAAGATTCTTAACATCAGCTGATCTAACAGTTGATCGAGTAGCACCAGTGTCTACTAGGAAAGTAATATTTTCATCATTAACCTTCCCATCTACAAATGGTCCTGTCTGGTCTACTTCTAGAGTTGCGCCAAGTAGGCACTCTTCTTCCTCCTTTCGGCACCGTCAATAGCCTTCCTCTGAGTCACTCTGTTCGCGTTGCAGCCAATACTGTGAAACAGCGCGAGCGCGTGGCGGTTTATTTACCAGTTCTTCATTGTAGAATCCCGATGAGTGTTTCTGCTCTGCGGGAAAGGTGGTTTTGGCACCTGATTCTGTGAGGTAACCACCTGCTGCTGTTGCTGCAGTTGACCACTCACCTCATTCTGCACCTGCGGATTCAATGATGCATTTTTATTATTAGTACTTGGAGGAAATTTACACTCGGATTTCCAATGCCCTAACCTACCGCAATTATGAACTTCTTTTTAGCTTCTTCTATATTACCTTTCCCTTTTCCTGGGCCAAATCTCGGTCTAGTTCCTGGGTTATTTGCATGTTCGACCAACTGAGCTTCCTGCCTTTCAACTACCTTTACTTGTGCCCACATTGCCTTTTCTTTTAATATTCGCTGTTTGGCCTCAATTTCGTCACTGAAATATTTAGCATGTCTCAATACTTCATCTATTTTCTTATTTTGCCAATCAAACGTATGCTGTTTTATCATGTCACCAATTTCTGGGCGTGAACCATATACAAATCTGTATACGAAATGACTCAAATCCTTATCACTCAGGTTCTCATCTCTACTAAACTGCTTAAAGGCTTATATTAGTCTCTCATAGTATGCATGTACTGATTCTTTACCTTCCTGATGTGTTCGATCAATTTTTACCTAATCTGTCTCTTTAGGGGGCACTTTGTTTTTCAAAAATACCATAACCTGTTCATACTTTTTCATTACCTCAGGGTCCGGAGCTCCTGTCTTAGGATCCCTAGGATACTCCTGAGTTGGCCAGTTGATCATCAGCTTGCACTCTGTCCACAAATCTGCCAGTACTATTATATCAAATAGACTATTCAAATCTATCCATAGTACTTTTGACAATTTTACAAATCTGTTTACCTGCCGGTACCACTCGACGGGCTTTTCGCGTAGTCGAGGAAAATCATTCGTAAATGTCAAAAGGTCCTGTCTTGTCCATGGGACGTGTACATATCCTCCTCCTGGAATCTCCCTCATGGGGTATTCAGTCACTACCTTTTCTTTCTCTCTAACTGGGAATGCCGAAACTGTCCTTTCTGAGGCATCATTATGTTTTCTATACCATTTACTTCTCCATTTATCCACGTCTCCCCATTTTCTCAATAAAATGATTATGTCCTTAATCTGACCTATCTGTCCTGTGGTGTTCAGATTTTCAATGTCTTTTTCAGTAAAATCAACTCGATAGGGTTTCTGTAAAGCTTTTACCTTATCAATATCTATACCCATTTCATTCGCAACTTCTCCTAGTCTTTCATGCAGATTCTTCGCTCTCCATGTCACACTTTTGCATAGGAATAACAGCTCCTCATCCTGATAAATTTTCAATTTTTCTACGAGAATAGTCCCTACAATTAATTCTTTCAATACCATCCGTAATTTAGCCACATCTATTGACAGGGATTCTTTATCTTGTCTCTGTAACCCTCTTAACCATTCACTCAGTTCTTCCACAGAAGGTCCTACCGGGTTTTCTATGCTACTCTGTTCTGGATTTCTCTAGGGTTCCAAAAAAGTTTCTACTGTCGTTCTACTCCTTTCAGCATAATTCTGATTTATAAAGGGATTATTTGAAACATTTGATTCAAACATATTTATTGTCGGTCACCATGGATTCTCAATTTGACTCAGTTCTGGACTCTCAACCAAATTATTTTTCCGGTATGGTACCGTCAAGCAATGTTCACTATCCTTTTGCTTCTCAAAAATTGGGCATTACAGGACCTATGGTCACTGGAACTGTTACAGCTTCTAGATTCTTAGTTAATTCTCTTATTTTCTCTGTCAATTCTAGAGTTGTTTTGGCGAATTCCACTGAATTTTCACTATTTATTCTATTCTCCGATTTCTTTTCTACCTCTCTAGTGGAGTTTTTCTTTTCTAAATCTGGTGACATAGTCTCAGTCATGATAATTCGTAATGTTTCTCTCAGTGGGGCGTTTGGTGTCAACATTTCTGGTTCTGGTCGGTACGGTGGTGGATTTTTATAAAACACATCATCCAACACATCATCATTTGATTCATTTGCTCCGTAACCTCTTGATTCCACATTATTCCTTTTTTCCACACATTTTCTTCCTTCATTCTCTCCTACCGCTCTTACAGGAAACATACCCTCAGTCATACTTGCATTCCTCCATCTTTTCATTCGATCATCATGTGTTTCATGTCAATATGACCTGCCAAATAGATATCTGTAACTTCTACCATTTCTTTGCTTTACTCGCTCATGCACTTCGTCTTCCCACTCTGTCAATGCCTCAAACTGCGTCGGTCTAAGTCTTGGTTCTAGATACATCATCTTCTCGCGTAGATTCCTTAAAACAGCCAAATTAAAGGAACCATGTTCTGGAAATGCCAGGACTCCATCGTCCTTGGTATATTTTACCCTATTATCTAACCAAATACAAGTATGATATCCATATTTCGCAATCATTAATGATGCAGGAGTTTTCGGTGGAGGAATTAACTGTCCTTCCCTAGTTTTGACCTGTTTATCTTTCTTGAACCACTTTTGAACCTTACCAAACCAGGATTTCTTTTCCCTATCTGGTGGCTGGTAATACATTTTCTTGGTTTCTGTGTATCGCTAGTCTTTTACAACTGTACCGCTATTCTGTCCACTCACAGCGCGACTTCACGCTAACGCACCAATCAAGAGCGTCTACGTCACTGTCACAGTCCTCTAACCCACAACTTACACTAACGCACCAATTGGGAGCGTTTACGTCACCCTGTACTTCTCCAATCCTAGCACGGCTTTACGCTAATGCACCAATCCGGAGCGTTTTACACTTCTGACCCACTGTCCAATCCCAGCGCGGTCGTTCTGAAGTCAGCAGCCGCTGCGGCAGCTCTGCTCCTGTCTACCCCTCCTTTACAAGTCCGCTTCGTGAACTCCTATTGCAACTTTTACAATTCTATTAGAAACAACACTAAAACATCTCCATTGTCCGCTTCGCTAACCAAAGAATAGCAATAGACCTTTCTCACGAGAATTCCGTCTTTCCCGAGGGCAGCGCTTACCTCTACCCTACTACGGAATCGTTACTTCCGTTGATAAAGTAGCACATCCCTCTACCTCACCCTTCTAACAAGCATTAGCTAATTGTTTCTCTAGCATTTAAGACACATAGTTGGAGACCCAATGCTCCTGAGAAATAAACCTAGAGTTTCGCAATCAACCCGAATGCCTTTACATTCACACTCTTTCACACAAGAAAATGTAGTATATACACACAGAATCCTGTCTTTCCCGAGAACAGTGAACAGTCTGTCCTACTACAGAATTATGACACACGTTAACAAAGCAGCGCTTCCCTCTACTTTGTCCTTCTAACAAGCTCAGAGAACACCTGCTACCTTTTCAGTGATAAGCGTTGTCGGTATGCCATTTGGTTTCCTGGTACTTAAAGACCAAAATTTCACAGGTAACCTTCGCTATCATACACACTTTTCTCACACAGAGAATATTTCTAATGGCACGACAATGCTGCCCAATCGAACCCAGACAATGCGCCGTGCAACTTCACTTGTCACACGTTTCCCCTGTGTACCTACAGGGCAACAACAATTCCGTCTTTCCCGAGAACAGAGCTTACCTCTGCTCTGCTACGGAACTGTTACAAACTTCCGACTTCCTACAGCCCAGAAGCTATGCTAACAACATATAACTCAACGTAACTCAACATATAGTGTTAGTACATAAATCAATACCAATCAATAAGCTATTTACAAGCAATGATCACTTAAACCAAAACAGTAGCTAACCATACCTCTGCTACCAAGAAAACTGATGCAGCGCGGAATGCAAAATCCCTCCCTTCGTCACAGATCATAGATCACACTCAATTACTACATTAGCTGGTGGGGCCCATAACACCAACATTCATCCTTCTAATAACCTGTTTCCAAGGAGGCGATTGTTCCACTCGCTGCAATGGAAGGAAGTACTCATATATCCCTATTTATAAAGGCCTAAACTTCACCTTTTAGCACTCCTCCCATGAATAGGCCATGGATCAGCTAGCTGCAGGTTGGAGTGATAACGAAATCTATAACTTATTTACATAAATACAATTTTCATAATAACGACCCAACACAGTTCTTGTAATAAATCTTAAATTTTTATCTAAATAATTGAAAATCGAGTCTTTGGTTTAATCAAGCAGTAGACCATCATATTTACCTATTCTGGCTAAAAGTCGTCCTCTAAGTCAAAATCTTGGTCATCAGTTCATACTGTCAGAGTCTTAGGAAACAGCTGTCCTGCAGTGTCACCGTCCTCTCCGTCAGCATAACGTCAGGAAATCGAAAATCTTCTGAAGGGTCTCGCTCCACAACTTCTCTATTCTACCATTGTTATAGTAAAATTACATTCCAAAAAGTAACGACCGATATTTTGAATACTCGTGATTGGTTGATGAGATCAGTTCCACCAAATTCTCACGCGGAAAATGTTTCTTTAGGTATAGTTCATAATTTCATGTTGAAGTAACTTTTATTATTTCTTTTCGGGGCAGCTGGCTGTTAGCCCGGTGTGTCCTTGGTGGGTACAGTCGAGTTTAGGGTCGTCCAGAGGCCACTGCTGCTGATGGTGACGCATGCGCACTTCACCCAGAGACCTTCATAATGGAGTTGTGTTCGTCAAATAGGGATGTCAGCCATTTTGTGGCCACCAAATGGTCAACTTAAGCAAAGAAACACAAAAACTTAATTATTACATGGAAATGACTAATAAAATGTTATCCCCTTACTAATACCCATATGTGTGTGTATTTATCTAGCAGAAGCAACACTTAATGCGGGTTATATTCACATTAATAAAGCACAAATTACGAATACATCACGAAAGCAACATATAATCATGCAATTTCTAATTGTCTATTATTAATATGCATACGAAAATTAGTTTAAGTATTAATTAGGCCATGCAAATGCAATTCCCACGTGTATTTCTTATATTAGTAATGTTGGTCAATTCACACAGCAAACAATTAGTACAATTACTATTAATTAATTATTCTTATTAATGTAAACATGCAAAATGGAGAGGGTATACAATTTTTAAAGGCCCCACCGCTCTTACCTGCATGGGCCGCGGCTGTGTATACTTCACAACTTTCATCCACAAACAATACACGCTGTCATGGAAAAATGTTCAAACTAGCACAATGCAATTCCTTCTCTGGATCACCCATAAAACAAATCATTTAGATGATGTACATCAGTAAATCAGCTCTGAAGAGAAACACTTAACAATGACAAGCACTCTGTGATTGGAATGATACCTCTTTCAAACCAGTGTACAAGCTTGAGTGCTTGTTGGCAAGACATTGACAATTATATATGGAATCTTATCCACAGTTGTAATCCTAGTGTTTTTTAAACTAATACAAGAGTAATATGGGGTGTTTCCTGCTACGTATCTTGCCCTACAAATGGATGGGAGTAATGAGAGAGTTTCCAATAGTATCTTAGGCAGCATAAAAAGCCCTCTTAGAGCCTTATTACGAGTCTGGCGGTCCTTGGACCGCCAGATTAGTGGTGGCACTATGGTGGTGGTCTCCCAACTGTCCGATTGCAACCCGGGTGGTGAGACTGCCAATGGACCGCTGAAGCCGAGAGAGAACTGCCATTCCCTGGAGGTGGTGCAACGGTCCAGAGACTTCAATATGCTTGTCGGAACAGCAATTGGCCCGCCAATCATATTACGAGATTCCTTTCGCCAGGGTTTTAATGGGGTTTCCTGCTCCATGAAAACCCTGGCGAAGAGAAAACAGATGGGGCACTACAGGGCCTCCTTGTGCCTCACACCCTGTGTATGCACACATGGGGGCACATGTTGTGCCCCCCTGTATGAATACACACCAGTTCCTGCATGCCATGGACTTTTGAGTCCATGCTGTGCAGGAACTGTTTTTGGCGTTCCCTTTGTGTTGCCTATTTTTAAAGGCACCACTATGGGAACGCCAAAAAAAGTTTAACTTATAATCTGGTGGGCAGCCCGACCGCGGGTTTGGCAGTGCGGGGTGGACCCTCCACTGCACTGTTAAACTCGTAATTGGGCCCTTAGTGATTAAACAAAGAATTGCTGCAGTAACCCCAGTAGAAAGGGAAACTGAATGACCCACAATAATAGAAAGGTTTCTAGTACAACTGGATGTAATACATTAGGAACTCAACACCCAAAACATCCCTCAAACATAAGCAGGATCAGAAAACAAATGCCTGAAAGTGTAGATCTCTTAAAAGGAAGGTTAAAACCTAATACGAAGGAAAAATCCATTGAGTTATCAAATTAAGAAATTATGAAAAGATTAGACCACCTGAAAGGTTTATCCTTTCTTACGAGCACTACAGTCATTATTCAGAAGCTCAAGGCCATAACAGATGAACCAATAGATATTCTAAAGATGAAATGAGTGATCAAGTAGCCTCAAACATGAGTGTCTCTCGCTTTCTCTCTCTCTCTCTCTCTCTCTCTCTCTCTCTCTCTCTCTGTCTCTCTCTCTCTCTTGCTCTCTCTCAGATTTCAGATTTTAAAGCCTTTTTTGAAGAAAAGGATACTAGGCTGGCAATGAAATTGCAGCCAGCCTCTGAAAAAAAAGGTTTCTCCTAAGTAGGAGAAATATGGGCAACAAAACACACCCAAAAATAACCCTAATCTGCCAGAGTGTCCAGAAGCTTATGCTAGTGAGTGGGTTCTATTTCAAGCTCCAGCTCCCCATAAAAATCTAATAGGTTGAGATAAAGAAGTAACCCAACACATTAGCTCCTTGAGAGAGGAGCTGCAGGTTCAACCATGGTAATTACTCAAGCCAAAGGCAACCCAGATATGTAAACGATGCGTACTGAGTTCCTTTGCCAAGGTGTGTACTTTATCATTCCACTGTGAACACTTCAATGTTTCCAGTAGTTAAATATGATAATACCTAAATATTGGAATCCGATTCTAATGATTTCCATATCCCTACTGGACCATACACTGTGCAGAATTCACATAGCAGTGGACTCAAGACAGATCTTGATGTAAACAAATGTAAATCGAATCTGGACCTAAATAATGTTTTTGGTGAAGCACACTATTTGACTTCCTTTACCATAGAAAGTTTTTCATTCATGGTGCGATTGCAACAGAGTATAAAAGTAACCCTGGGGTATTTGCTTCAAGAACGTTGGAATATGTACAAGAGAAGCCAAATGGGGTTTTCTACATGTATGATATTTATATCACAGTTGATAATTTACACCTTTACCTGGTACACAGAAGTCAGGGTTGGTTACATAATTAATTCCAAGAAATCCAAAGATGGATTCCCCCCCAGTCCAAAAAACAATTGTTTGGATTTTAATTGTAACATCTAGGTGCCGATTCTGATCCGTTAAAAAAAATTACCGTACGACTCGTATCCGTATTTTTTTACGTACGAATCGTACAAGTCCCGTACAACCGGTGAAGTACGATTCGTACGTGAAAAATACATACAAATCGCTTCGGGAAAAGGTCTACGAGAGGGAGCCGGACAGTTTCACATACAAATCGTAAAACTGAAGTCCGAGCGCGCAAGTACGATCCGTCCTGCCCTTCCAAATACACAAGCGCATGGAAAACGACCCGTACGGAGCGAACGCCATACCACTCGTATCCGGTAAACTTGTGCCCGGGATACCAGTCGCACAGCCCCCCCCTCTCCCCGCATATGTCAGCACCGTACCCGCGTATGTCAGCACTGTACCCCCCCACCATGTCCACACTGTACCCCAGCCCCGTACGTGTACGCGCCATACCCCACCACCATACCCCAGCCCCGTACTTGGACGCACCGTACCCCAGCACCGTACCCCAGCACCGTACCCCAACACCGTACCCCAGCCTCGTACATGTACGCACCATACCCCAGCACCGTACCCCAGCCCCGTACACCAGCCACGTACTTGTATGCACCCTACCCCAGCACCGTACCCCAACACCGTACCCCAGCCCCGTACTTGGACGCACCGTACCCCAGCACCATACACCAACACCGTACCCCAGCCCCGTACATGTATGCACCGTACCCCAGCACCGTACACCAACACCGTACCCCAGCCCCGTACATGTACGCACCATACCCCAGCACCGTACCCCAGCCCCGTACATGTACGCACCGTACCCCAGCACCGTACCCCAGCCCCGTACTTGTACGCACCCTACCCCAGCACCGTACCCCAACACCCGTATCCCCAGCCTAATACTTGGACGCATCGTACCCCAGCACCGTACACCAACACCGTACCCCAGCCCTGTACATGTACGCACCGTCCCCCAGCACCGTACACCAACACCGTACCCCAGCCCCGTACATGTACGCACTGTACCCCAGCACCGTACCCCAGCCCCGTACTTGTACACACCCTACCCCAGCACCGTACCCCAGCCCCGTACTTGGACGCACCATACTCCAACACCATACCCCAGCCCCATACCCCAGCCCCGTACTTGTATGCACCATACACCATCACCGTACCCCAGCCCCGTACTTGTACGCACCGTACCCCAGCCCCGTACTTGTATGCACCATACACCAACACCGTACCCCAGCCCCGTACATGTACGCACCGTACCCCAGCACCGTACCCCAGCCCCGTACTTGTACGCACCGTACGCCAACACCGTACCCCAGCATCACGTATGTACAAACCGTACAACAACATTGCATATGTGAGCACTGTACAACAACATCGCGTATGTACGCACCTTACATACGCGAAAACGACTCGTACAGAAGCAGGACACTGTAAAACACCACAAGGAGGGTCAATTTGACTCGCACAACACCACAAAATACGTCTACGGTACAAAAAACATCTAAATGACTGACCTGGCACATCCAAACAGGCAAACAGAGGCCCAAACTCCCAACCACCTCTTATAACACACCCACCAAAATTTCAAACCCAGCCACACCCACAAATGGACCAATAAACAGGGCCCACACACACAAACCATGAGCCTTTGCAACAGACCCACTGCTGACAGACACCACACACAAACAACTGCACCCATACACCTTAACTTACACACCTTCACACAACCTCCTTCACACAGACCCCCTCTTCACATTCAGACCCACACCGTCACATTCACACCCACACACCCACAACCATCCACACCCTCACCCCACACCATGCCCACAGACAAGAATCCAAAGTTCACAAGGGAGGAGCTGGACATCCTTGTCAACGAAGTCATCAGAGTCGAGCCACAGCTCTTTGGAACATTGGTCAGACAAACCAGCATAGCCGAAATATCACGCCTGTGGCAGAGGATCGTCGATAGGGTGAATGCTGTTGCGCCCATCAGAAGGACCAGGAATGAATGCCAAGCCAGGTGGTACGATCTGCGGAGGGCAGTCAAGCGCAAAATAAACGAGGACTACGCCCAGAGGAACATCACTGGAGGTGGGCTGCCCCGCAGACCGGTACATTACCATCCCTGGGAGGAGAAGGTGATGGCCCTGCTTCCGCCGGTGGGAGTACACGGAGTCGAAGGAGTTGCAGAGCCTGGTGAGTACACAAACAACTTACGTAACATGGGGGTAATGGCATCCACACCCCAACTACACCAAATGCACGCAACTACCCCCAAGCCCTCACCTGACACAACCACACTCAAAAAGAACGCTCATGCCACTAACATGTGCATGCCCCATTCACAAAGCAAGGCCATTTCCCAGGCTACACGAACCACAAACACAAGACTGGATGTCCGTGATGCTGGGAGGGTGGGGCTCAAAAAACACATTGTTCAACTCAGAAGCAGACATCATTGCCCTCAGCCCATATGGCCCAGGTACATACCCATGCACCATGCTCAAGGCACAGGGACTGGCTAAGTACTGACAAGGTAGCTGACACTTTGCCCTGCTGTAGGCAGCACAAGGCCCTCCTGTGACCACTGTAAACTCAAACACCAACACCACAAGCACAGATATCTAGGACAGGAACTCACACTCACTGTCATGCCAGCATGCTCCATGAGGGGACAGACACATCACCTGGGAGACCCAATGCCAAATCACACTACACCCAACAGCAGGCCCTGTTACACACACCCCTTACACAAGCACACACCCCTGGGGCAGGCAATGGATTTACCCACTCTCACAATGGACATGTGACACAACAAGATCAATCCATAGCCAAAGAAGCATCACAGCCAAAAATCTACATGGCAAACACTCATGAGAACATATCAATCTGTCCCCTGCAACATACCCATCCACAAGTGAACATTGAGAGGAATGCTAGGCACATCCAACTACCTGGAGGAACTGTGCCAACTTGAATATGTATGAAACATGGATGTCGTATGAAACAGCACTAACATTGTCTCTCTCTTACACACAGGGCAACGTCATGGATCTCCCCCAACAATGGTGGGGAAGAATCACAGTCCCAGGCTCGGCAGGAAGCTGATCCCACCGGCAGCGATGACTCTCAACACTCTGTGGATGACCCCAATCCACCTAGACCCTCTGGTGCCCAAGCCCCTGCAGCACCTGCTTCAGGTACATCTGTGCCAACCACCACCCCCATTCCTGCCACATCCCAGGAGACACCCAGGAGCCCTGCCCACACTGAACAACTGAGCCAGTCTGACCTGGAGGGACAAGGTTCTCCAGGCACCCAGGAGGAGGCAGACAACCCCGCAAATGCCATCCCTCAGGGGTCCCGTAGACCCGATGTGCCCACAACGGCAGGCCAGGCTCGTGTGGGCAGGGGTGGTGGGAGTGGAGGCAGGCAGAGGCGAGAACCTGACCAGCCAGCTGAAGGGACCGGTATGTCACACATACGCCACATCCTGGACACATACCGGCGTGACACCAGGGCCATCAGCCAGGTAGTGGAGACCCTCACAGAGATTAAGAACCATCAGGTCGAGCAACACGCCAGTCAACATCAACACCAAGGACGGATGAAGGCAAGACTGGCTGAGCTCCTGGCGGTGCAAACGGACATAAGCCGTTCACTCTGTCGGATCGCCGACAACATGGGCAACCCTCCCTGTGCCCCCAGGCAAAGACCAACACCAGCCACAGGGAGGGAGGAGGAGGATTCGTCCGACGGAGCGTCCCAAGCATCGTCAAGGCCTGCATCTGAGGGTCCCTGGAGGAAGGTGGGTCGTCCACGGAAAAGACTGTGAGAGGCAGCGGACCATCCACATCTCCCAGGTCACCTGGCCATGCACCTGGCCTTCATGCGCAACAGCAGCACCTCATCCACTGACATTCTCTGCCACATGGACTTGCTGGTCACAGCCTGACCAATGATGCCAAACACTGTGGTCTGGACTCTGATGACTTCAAATGACAAGGATCCCATCTCCCCCTGTGAACTTTGGATTCTAGGCACACTGTATAGCAACTATTTTTCCACACTAAACACGCCCCCCACCGAGAATAAAAGTTAATTTCTTTAATTATATGTTGCAGTCATTTTGCATGAGTACACAACCTACGTGTGGGGAAATGTCAAACTATGCCTGAGTGTTGAGCTAACTCCAGCCATCCATACCCGGGGAACTTCGTCTGGTACAGGACACACATGTGTCACAATGTATCATCCAATACAGACATGGCACACAATACTCACCCGTGATGGCCTCAAGCTGCTGAGGGGGGGCTTGCAATACTGTGTGGACAGACCAATTTGGGTGAGTATCATTAAGGCGTAGAGGTCATGGCTCATGTGGATGTTCCCGAGGAGGGAGTACCAGGTATGTTTGGCCAGGTGGGAGAACTATGTCCTGCATGCTGGAGTACGGTGGATGTGAAGAATGGTGGCCAGGGCAAGGTTGGATGCACGGAGTTGGCCCAACGGGGTCTCGGATGACAGATGTCCAAGGTTTGTTTGGGGTCTGGGGTTGTGGACTGCCTCCTGAGTGTGGTTGAGGAGTCTGAAGGTCATCCTGCAGCAGACAGTGATCCATTGCAGCTATCTCAGGTGGAGGGTGATGTGGCTGGGGTGCGGGATGTTGAAGCTGAGGTGTGCAGATGCACCCTGGATGTGGACAAGTTTCCCGTGAGTTTGGATGTACTTGCTCCGTAGAGGACGGGGCAGTAGTTGACACGGCTGTTGTTGTGGACCTGGGGGATGGTCTGTCTTTCCTTGGAGTGGATCTATCTGTGGATCATGTGCATCATGCAGAGGGTGTTGCAGCATGAGGTACAGATGCTGGTGATTTGCATGGCAAATGTGAGCGACAAATCCATGATGCACACCATCTTGTGTGCATGTGCACTGGGTGCTTGTTTAGGACCCTGGCTGGTGTGACACAAGCAGTTGACCCAGCTGTAAGGGGACAATGCTCAGATGATTACCTCTGTCCTGTACAAGTTCTGCCTCAGGTGGCTGATGTTCAGCCATTCATCAACGGACCTCATGCCTTCTTGAATGTTTGAACTGGCAATGGCTGTGTCTTTGGTGAGGGTGAGGAGCACCTGGCTGTCAATGGCATACGAGCTGATAATGAGGTTGTGTGCGCATGTGATGGTGGAGAGGGGGGGCCTGGACACATTGAAGATTGACACTCTGAGAGATGATCCCTGGGCCATGTGCCAGATGACGCCACAATACTACATGCTGAAGGCTTGAGTCCCACTTCCATGGCCTTGCTGGTGTACGGAGCCGGTGTGGAGTAGGAGGGACATGACCTGGTTGGTGTGACAGGGCCTGGAAGGCGGGGCAGCGCTGTGTAGGCAGTTGGAGTTGCACACTCAGCATGCAAAGGTGTCGTGTGTGCGCTTTGGGTATGCCTGAGAGCAGGCAGTTGATTTTCGGATGGACATTGCTTTGACGGTGGCTGCAACATCAGACTGTAGTGTGATGTGGGTCATGCCAGGACATGAGGGTCATGCAATGTGCATGTTGCATGCGCTGATGGTCCTGCCTTTGGCACCGCGTGGCCGCAACAGTGGCACAGACAAGCTGATGACAGCCAAATGAATGTGTGGAGGGAGGAAGGGAGGAGCATCCTTGAGGCATGTATGTTGCCAAATCTGGCAACTTTGTGGGCCCTTGCTGCTGGGTCCGCAGCAGCAGGCGGCATGTCCTGGAAACTATGCCAAAAGTAGCACACAAAGACAAGGATGTCAGAAAGGACAACTGCAACAGGCGTATGTAAAGGAAGGAGTGTCCGGTTACCCATGGCACACCCAGAGAAAATGTATGCACAATCACCAAAGATGACTGACACAGGATCAGGAAACAGAAGGCCGAGATGCGCACAGGAGACACACCCTCAGCAGGCGTTGATGGCCCATTGTGGGGACCAACATGCCCAAATACATACACAATCATGGACTTCATGCACAATAGAGATTCTAACCCATGAAGAACTGCATGCATGTTGCCAAACTACACATAGACCCATATGCACAATCTTTGACAACTGTGCCAGAGATGCCGCATGCAAAGTGGCAAGAGATCTGCATTGACAGAGATGAGGCACCTTGAAGGGTGAGTGACACCTTTATTACTCAGGCTCACACTAAGGGAACTGCATCAATATGAACAGACTCACAGGTCATTTGGCTGAACATGTGGGACCTACACTGGACACCCCCTTCACAACACAGATGTTGTAAATCCAAATGAACTGGCACACAAGTTAAGGGGATGAGCCAAACACCCCATGCTGCACACCGAGAGGCTGCAATTCCCCATTGAGCCTCTTATGGGGATGTCTCACACTATGTCCACCCGTAGCATCCCGGGAAGTTTTACACACATTGATGCCTTCATCAGAATCCACAAACCATTACAGATGACTGTCACGAAGGTTGACTATCAATTCATGGGAGTCATGCTACATGTCATGTGCCCCATGGTGAGTCGACATTTATGCATGGTAACACAACATGCACAGGAGCAGTCCCCACACATTCCAAACACGTACCACCCCCAAAATGCCTTGCTGCAATCCTTACCCAAAAAGACTTTTTCTCATGCCCGTGCATGGAACGCTGATTCAGCACACGTTGCAATACTCATGAGGAATAGCAGGAGGCCAACGATGACACGACCAGACAACATGCGCAAGAACGTGTGGATGACAGACATACAAAAAGTCAGCTAAAAGATTGTTATCCGCATACATGGTCATTTACTCTACAGGAATAATGTTGTCACCATGCGAATTGAGCATTTAGTGTCTCAGCAAAAATGTGTGGAATGACATCATCACTCGAGTGACACATCAGAACTCACATCTGAGTCACTTAGCATACAGTCAGCTGGACACACACATTGCAACACATGCCACAGAAGGACCAAAGCGTGCACACTCAGACCCAGTGACTCACCATTATGAGAAGAAGTTGCGTATGAGCTGATTCCGGATATCCTCCTCCTCCTCCTCCTCCTCCTCACTTGCCTCGTGACCAAGCCCTTCATCCTCCACGGGTGGGTGTTCCTGCTCATCCTGCTCCAGGATGAGTGGCACTGCCTTCTCCACTGCCATGTTGTGCAGCATGTAGCAGACGAGGAAGATTTTGCAGACCTTTGCCGGTGCATATGGGAGGGACCAACCTGTCTTGTGAAGGCACCGGAATCGGCTTTTCAGGAGGCCAAACGTCCTCTTAATCACTCGCCTGGTCTGCCTGTGTGCATTGTTGTAACGGTGATCTGCAGCTGATCTTGGGTTGCGGAGAGGCGTCATCAGCCATGGCATGTTGGGATAGCCAGAGTCCCCTACATGGAAACATCATGTAAAGAAGTGGGTCAGGAGATGCCGTAAGATACAAAGATACCGCAAAACACAGGACAAACAGAGTATACCCACCAACAAGACATGCTCGTTCGTTGTGCAGCCGCAGCATCATTTGTGGCACCCTGCTACGCCTCATAATGTAGGCATTGTGTGCTGACCCTGGAAAACATGCACAGACATGGGAAATCAGCATGTTAGCAAGACACACCACAAGGGCATTTATAGAGTGGTAATGTTTACGGTTGCAATAGGCTACCTCCTGTGCCTGTGGTGGTACTAAAGCCACATGTGTCCCATCAATGGACCCAATTACATGGGGCATCCCTCCCAGGGCATAGAAATCACCCTTGACACCTGTCAACTCCTCAGGAGTCGGAAAATGGATGAATTCATCCAGGTGCTCCAACATGGCTGCCAGAACATCATGCAGGACACGGCTGAACATCGTCTGTGACATGCCACCAACATCAGCTATGGTGAATTGAAACGTACCTGTGGCAAAAAAATGTAGGGCTGCCATCACCTTCATCTTTGGGGTCAGCGCAGTAGGATACCTGTGTGGCGGTTGGAGGTGTGGTGCCAGCCTGTTTGTCAGGTCCTCAATCGACTGTTGGGTGAATCTGTAACGTCGTATGCAGTCACGTTCCCTCATGGCACCCAAGTCTGGCATTGGTCTGGGGACAGGCGGTGCCCTGCAGAAAATTGGAATGAATAACGAAGAGTGAGAACATAACAACATCAATGTCAATGAACTGAGCACATGCTCAACTGCTAATACATATCTGCTAAATACAGAGTCTGGTCTGTGCAATACATCCAGGACACGTATGCCAGCCAGGTGATACTCCTACGGAAAGCAAGCTACACCCGTTGATTGTCAAGTCTACATGACATGCCCTGAAACAAGCTGTGGGCCAGTGTAAGTGAACAGCCAGAGACATTACAAGAGTGACATACATCCACATATCTTCATTTGAAGGATGTCATCTCACACAGACACCTGACGGCAAGCTAGACGCACAGGTCACATGGAATGTCAAATGTACAGATCACACAGATTGCAATGAAGGGGTACACGTGAAAACAGAAAACACAGACATTGAGAAGACGCAGATATGTCCTCATGTCTAAATATCATGTCTGATGCATACTGAAACACGTTACGTGGGAATCCACATGTGGCATGGTGTGCGTAGATGTGTGCCATGCCCATCTACACACAGACACATGTTGGATGCAGCAACAGCAGATGCAGTTGACGGAACACCAACAGCAAGCTCATGGGAACACATGACGCACACATAACATAGTCGCATCAGGGCATGCTGGTCGTTAAATGTCAGTTGTTAGTGTCCCTGTCCCTGGCATCAGGGGACAATTGCGGGTGGGGGTGACTGTGCCATACCAGTGATGCTGTGCTTGACACGTTTGTACTACATGCACACATGTGCAAAGTGTGAAGGGGAAGTGTGCCACATAGTGCCCCATCACACATGACATGTGTACACAGGTCATCACACATCAATTGTGCAAATACATGAGGAGACTTGTGCAATATCACTGCCTGACACACCTAGGCCCTGCACATGTAGGACTACAATGACAATGACTTGATGTACATCCTAGTGCGAGTCTGAGACCTCCATTCCTTTTGTGTGCGCATCCTATCACCAGTGTACACGTGTGAAACGCACCGTACACATGCTCTGAGGGCGTGTGTACGGTCCGTATCACTAGAGTTGTGGGGCCGTAGGAGTACGCGTGGTACGGACCGTACAAGTACGATCCCTATCACTATAGTAGTGGTGCCGTAGGAGCACGCGTGGTACGGAACGTACACATGTACGTGTACTACCAGTGCATAAACGTATGTGTACTACCAGTGCGTACACGTATACACGTACGTGTACTACCAGTGCCTACACGTACGTGTAC
Source organism: Triturus cristatus (assembly GCF_964204655.1). NCBI lineage: Eukaryota > Metazoa > Chordata > Amphibia > Caudata > Salamandridae > Triturus > Triturus cristatus. The sequence goes on from NC_140590.1 coordinate 1,377,566,808, forward strand.
GCACTGGTAGTACACGTACGTGTATGCACTGGTAGTACACGTACGGGTATGTGTACTACCAGTGCGTACACGTACATGTACTACCAGTGCCTACACGTACGTGTATGCACTGGTAGTACACGTACGTGTACCCACTGGTAGTACACGTATGGGTATGTGTACTACCAGTGCCTACACGAACGTGTAGGCACTGGTAGTACACGTACGTGTACGCACTGGTAGTACACGTACGTGTAGGCACTGGTAGTACAAGTACGTGTACTACCAGTGTCTACACGTGTACTACCCACTGGTAGTACACGTACAGGTACGTGTACTACCAGTGCCTACACGTACGTGTACAACCAGTGTCTACACGTACGTGTAGGCACTGGTAGTACACATACGTGTAGGCACTGGTAGTACATGTACGTGTAGGCACTGATAGTACACGTACGTGTACTACCAGTGCCTACACGTGTACTACCCACTGGTAGTACACGTACAGGTACGTGTACTACCAGTGCCTACACGTACGTGTACAACCAGTGTCTACACGTACGTGTAGGCACTGGTAGTACACATACGTGTAGGCACTGGTAGTACATGTACGTGTAGGCACTGATAATACACGTACGTGTACGTGAACTACCAGTGCCTACACGTACGTGTACTACCAGTGCGTACAGGTACGTGTCAAACGCACTGTGCAAATGGTGCCGTAGGGGTACATGTCAAACGCACCCTACCTGTGTGTGGATTCGAAAATTACATAGAGGGCACATAAGGGACAAGTATTAGGCACTAAATGCATACTGGTTGTCATGGATACAGAGTTTTCAGTTTAAATTTTTCCATCAGGTGTCCTGGAAAAGTCAGTTGGCCACAAAATACAATGTTGCAAAGTGGTTGTTGACTTGACATGATGCTCAAAATTTGAACGATGCAAATGCTGTCACTGGTGTATGTGGAAAGGGATTGGAGTAAACGTAAGATGCGAATGAATCTGACCAATCACTATGTATTCCTCCAAATGAATGCCCCTCAGCAAGACAGATATAAGTCAGCCAGAACCCATGAGAGCGCACTTGCCTGCACAACTTTCCTGTCGTCAACATTGCTGCTGTCTGTGCTTCCTCTGGCACCATGTCAAGGTCTAAACATGTCGATTGTGTAAAGTGGTGGGATTCCCAAGGGATCAAAATTAGGCCTGGGCTAAATTTCCGTTCCGCTCGTGGAAATTGCGATAATTTGACATTTTCGCGTTCCGCGGAGAGCGCGAAAATGTCAAAATTTCCGCATTCTGCAGCTTAGCGATAATTTGCTTCTTGCTCGCGCTGTAAAATAATACATTCTCGCGCGCGATCGCCTTACCTGAATCCCCGCGTTCGCCGATAAGTTTTCCCGATCCGGTCGCGTTCTCCACGAGATGTTGGATTGTTGGTAGCCATTTGCACTGTCTCGCGACAGTTCGGGTCCGCAGTAATGTCATTGGTCGCGCGATCACGTCTTTCTTCTCGCGATCATGCACCGCGAGAAGAGTGAAAATAAGATGGCCGCGCCCGCGAGCAACAGCATGGGTAAGTTGGCGAGCCGCGACCACGCAGAAAATACCGCAAACGGGCGGGACGAAAACTTCCGCATCTTCGCGATATTTCCGCGTGTTTGCGGAGATTTGTAACATTTTCGCGATAATTTGCGAAAGTCACTTTCGCAAATTCCACCCACCCCTAATCAAAATGTATTTTGTTTGGGTTTCCAAAGTACTTACAGGTCCCTGAGTGTGGGGACACCTTTAGCATTAAAGTATGGTATTTAGCCTTGGGTGCACCAATACTGTTTCATTTACCGGTAAACAAGAGGTGGCATGACTTCATAGTATTGCTGTGCTCAACTGTTCCCAGACACTAGCTTCTCAGTATATTTCTCAGACAAGTTTTTGGCTGGAGTGTCCTATTTTTCCTTGTTTCCAAGTGGCATGGTGGGTCAACCAACTGGGGAGAACAGGGCTTACATATGTGTGGAGTCATCTAGATGTTACTCATATTGCATTGCCTGATATGCACTGTGACCTATTTTGTTTGGACTCATGTGTCAGATGTATACTGGTGACTGATTCTTTTTCTGTATCTTCACCTTGCCCACAGCATCATCGGAGGAAACCGAGGGAGACACCTGCACGGACCTGGAGGAGGGATCCAGCACCGGTGCCACCAGTGCTGGCGAGTCTGCGGGAGCAAGTGGCACGGAGGGCGAGGGGAGTCAGTCGGAGGACCTGTCTGGTGGCGAGCCCAACTCCGAGGCTGACCTCATCGAGGGGGCGGAGGCTGCTACAACACCTGGCAGCAGCCCAACATCTGTCCCCGCCTCCTCCATTCCCATCACCGCCCTCCCAGTTGCTCCGGTCCCTTCTGTCCGTGTCTCTCCTTCGAGCCAGGCACCGCACCCCCTGCCCCTGTCACCCCTGCTGCCCTCACTGCAGAGTCTGTGGACATCCAGCAGCAGTTGCGGGTTGGGCAGACATCGATGCTGAATGTCCTCCATGGCCACACCAGACTGCTGACACAGATGCTGTCGTTCATGGAGGGCATGTCAGCAACGATGTCTGACCAACGGATGTTTCTGCGGTCCATGGACTCTTCACTGACGGCAGCAGTGAGTCTCCTGCAGCACTTCGTCCCCCCCTACCCCAGCCCCATCCACACTTCCCACTCCCATACCTGTCCCATGCACACCCAGACATTCCCAAGCACGCACCCCACCAGACACAGGCAGCACACCACCAAGTAAGGGCAAGCACACACCTCCTGGCACACACACTCAGGGGGATAAAGGCACACCCACTGGGTCTGGGGCACACAGACATACACGTAGCCACAGTCTGAGTCCGCATGCCTCATGACCCAGGACCTCCAAAAGCACTCCCCTTGGCTCCCCTGCCACACAGTCAGACAAGGAAAGCTACATGTCTGTGCTGGCCCTCAGCCCCACTGTGTCACCACCCCGCAAGCGGGCAGGGGAGTTAAGTCCCCCCCATGTCCACCCCCTCTCCCAGAAGTGCTGCACCCCATCCCTCGGACCCCCCCTCCTTTGTACCTGTGGCTTCTTCCGGTGCAGGGGATACTCTGGACGACCTGGCAGAAGTGTGCAGCGCTGAGCTCATCTCCACCTTTGGCGCTGCCCCACCCCCTGTGGTGGAGGCGTCCAGCCCTGCACCCACCACACCTACCCTTACACCTCCTGTCCCTGCGGTGCCTGGTCCTTCCCCACATGATGCCCCCCCCGGTCGACGAACCTGAGGGTTCCACTGTGCAGGCAACCTAGGGGAGACGCATGCCCATGTGTCCCCCCAAGGACTTCTATTCTGGACTGGCCATTGGCCTTTGTGTATATTGTTATTTCCAAAATTTTGTTTTATGCTGAATAAAGCATTTTATTTTTCCTTTGAACACTATTGCATTTCAGGTATTGATGTTGGTGCTGAGGCTCCAGGAGTTGGTGTTGTGGTAATGTGTTATGTGTCTGAGAAATGTTCTAGTCTGATGGTCATGAGTTGGACCATGGTATCTGCGTGCCATCACAAGGTCTCTGCAAAGTATGTTTGGTCGTGTGTGTTATTTGTGTTTTGAGACATTGTACCAAGGGGTGTTCCTTCCTCTGTGGCACCTGACATCTTCCCTGCAGAGAGTTGCACAATTGTTGTGCTGACCTGTGTCTACATTTCCTTTGTTGGTGACGGATCCCTTCAACTATGGCCATGCGTGCTCAGCAATGTCTCCGGCTGTATCGCCTGTGCCATCCTTGCTAGTCACTGTACTTGTGTATTGAGTATGTTGAAATGCCTTCATGGCAAAATTCTCCCTTTTCAGCACTATGCATGTGTGTAATCCCAGCCTAGCACACATATGGTACTTGTTCTGCAGGGTATTTGGGCACCTGACTCACAATTGTGGGCATTGTATCTGTGGGAACTCCACCCTATTCCTTCCATGAGAGACAACATCTTGGTGGCTGTCCCAACACCTGTACATTTCTATCAGTCCTGGGATGTGCGTGACAGTGTGTGTTCCCTTTGGCTCTCTTAGTTTAGTAGGCATTGCAATGACTATACAGTCTTGTGGCATGATCTCAGTGTGTGTATTGTGCTGCATCTGCCAGGGTGGGTATGCATGTGTCATTTGTCCTCACACTCACATGTGGTGTGTCATGCAGTGGGGGAAAGACATCCATCCTCCTGGGAGTGGGACACTGCTGTCAGTGATGTGTTGTTATGGCACTATCAACATAGTTGAAAATAAGGGATGCATACATGCACCCATGGAGTTGTGGTCATCTGATGATGATGTCCACACCCCCATGTCTCTGTCCACTGCTGGGAGTGATAGGCACCCACCCCCATGTCTCTGTCCACTGCTGGGAGTGATAGGCAACAACACCCATGTCTCTGTCCACTGCTGAGAGTGATAGGCACCCACCCCCATGTCTCTGTCCACTGCTGGTATTCCTCTGCACCCACCCCCATGTCTCTGTCAACTGCTGGGAGTGATAGGCACCCACCCCATGTCTCTGTCCACTGCAGGGAGTGATAGGCACCCACCCCCATGTCTCTGTCCACTGCTGGGAGTGATAGGCAACAACACCCATGTCTCTGTCCACTGCTGGGAGTGATAGGCACCCACCCCAATGTCTCTGTCCACTGCTGGTATTCCTCTGCACCCACCCCCATGTCTCTGTCCACTGCTGGGAGTGATAGGCACCCACCCCCATGCCCCTGTCCACTGCTGGGAGTGATAGGCAACAACACCCATGTCTCTGTCCACTGCTGGGAGTGATAGGTACCCACCCCCATGTCTCTGTCCACTGCTGGCATTCCTCTGCACCCACCCCATGTCTCTGTCCACTGCTGGGAGTGATAGGCACCCACCCCCATGTCTCTGTCCACTGCTGGGAGCGATAGGCACCCACGCCCATGTCTCTGTCCACTGCTGGAAGTGATAGGCAACAACACCTATGTCTCTGTCCACTGCTGGGAGTGATAGGCACCCACCCCCATGTCTCTGTCCACTGCTGGGAGTGATAGGCACCCACCCCCATGTCTCTGTCCACTGCTGGTATTCCTCTGCACCCACCCCCATGTCTCTGTCCACTGCTGGGAGTGATAGGCGCCCACCCCCAAGTCTCTGTTCACTGCTGGTAGTCCTCTGCACCCACCCCCATGTCTCTGTCCACTGCTGGGAGTGATTGGCACCCACCCCCATGTCTCTGTCCACTGCTGGTATTCCTCTGCACCCACCCCCATGTCTCTGTCCACTGCTGGGAGTGATAGGCACCCAACCCCATGTCTCTGTCCACTGCTGGTATTCCTCTGCACCCACCCCCATGTCTCTGTCCACTGCTGGGAGTGATAGACACCCACCCCCATGTCTCTGTCCACTGCTGGTATTTCTCTACACCCACCCCTCACATGTCTGTCCACTGCTGGGAATCCTATGCAGCCACCCACCCACCCACCCGCCCCCTTGGTGCAGTACACTGCTGTCCTGGGCATACACAGACCCCAATATACTGGTAATATGCTGCACCAGGCCGTAAGCCAACATTCGTGGCGTGTGTACGCCTTGTATCCAAAATGTACAGGTGCCGTAGGGGTACGGGTGATACGGACCGTACCCCCGCATTCATAGGGTGTGTACGGTCCGTACCAGACGTACCCCTACGTCACCACTACAATGGTGGTGCAGACCGTACACACGCCCTCAGAGCGTGGGTACAGTCCGTACCACGCGTACTCCTACGTCACCACTGCAATGGTGGTACAGACCGTACACACGCCCACAGAGCGTGGGTACGGTCCGTACCACGCGTACCCCTACGTCACCACTACAATGGTGCTACGGACAGTACCCACGCTCTGAGGGCGTAGGTACGGTCCGTACCACGCGTACCCCTACGTCACCACTACAATGGTGGTACGGACCGTACCCACGCCCTCAGAGCGTGGATACGGTCCATACCACCATTGTAGTGGTGACGTAGGGGTACGCGTGGTACGGACCATACCCGTACCCTCACTCTGAGGGCGTGAGTACGGTCCGTAGCACCATTGTAGTGGTGACGTAGGGGTACGCGTGGTACGGACCCTACCCATGCTCTGAGGGCGTGGGTACGGTCCGTACCACCATTGTAGTGATACGCGTGGTACGGATCGTACCCACGCTCTGAGGGCGTGGGTACGGTCCGTACCACCATTGTAGTGGTGCCATAGGGGTACGCGTACACGTGTACTTCCGTTGTTGCGGTACGCAGGGATTGGTGGACACGCACCCCGAAGTGACCAGACCCTGGAGGTAATGTATGTCCTCCATATTGTATGTTTTAATTTGGGTAGGGGGTATGTTTCAAGCCCCTAACCCCCCCTTGACCCATGGGTGTTGTTCTCACCTTCTGCGGCGTGTGCGTCTGGTTCGGTGCACCAGGTCGTAGGCTAGGAGGGCCGGGATGACACGTAGGATGAGGTCCATGTCTGTCCGTCGCGTACCAGGGCTCCTTTTTCGCGTCGGACTCCGGTTTCCGGCTTTTTTTAGCTGCCGTAAAAAAATTGCTGTGCGGAATGACGTAGGGACGAATCGTACTTGCTGGTCCGTAAAACGCTGCCTGACTCCGTACGGACGTCGCGTACGCGCTGTCCAGGATCAGAATAGTAGGTATTTTTTAGCCGTACTGTGTTTTGTACGAATCGTACGGAAATGGTATTACTGTACGAATCGTACTTGCTGGTTTGTACGGTGGATTTCCCGGGTACGAGTCGTACGGAGAATACGCTCTGTACGACCATTCGTACCCGGGTTTTACAGGATTGGAATCGGCACCCTAGTGATGAGAACTATCCCTGCCATCCTAGTAAAAAAGGGTTCATTCACCAAATGAACTCTGTAAACTGCAAGCCCCAGTGGGAGTTTTCACATTTTGACCGTACATACTTTCCACACTGTAGACAAAGGGAACATCTCTTCTATTAGTTGCCCTCACCCAAAAATGTCAATAGGAGACTGGAAGGAAGAGCACACTGATCACACTGTATTACAGGAAGAATGCAGACGATATGCTGCCAGCAAAAATACTTCCAAATAGGGACACCCAGTTTGTGTACTACCACGGTATGAGAAATTTGAAGTAATCGCATTGTTAACAGAAAATTTCACAATCTCTTCAGATATTGCCTTTAGAAACTATTATGCTGTCTTTAAAATGATATGTCATCTGAAGTGTAACAACTCCCCACCCATGGCAAAAGATATCGCAACTTCCTTCCCTGTCGCAGGGAGGGAGTCCTCAGCAGTATACAGCCAAGGAGAGAGACTCCCAGCACCTGACTTTGAAACTGAGCACACTGCAGGGTATGCACCTACAACATTGTGTGCCTCAGCAGGGGACTCGTTCTCCATCCTTGGCTTTGGGCCTTCCCAGCCTAACTTGCCAGCCAATGGCGTGGGGGCACCTGGACCTGTCCCCATCCGAGTGTTTTCCTTCCTGGTTTCCAGATTTTTCATCTGTCGTGTCAGTTTTCTATCCGGACTTGTTTTATCTCTGACTCTGATAGTCCCTGTGCTCAATTCAGGATTTTGAGGTAGCGAATGGATGCACAGACCGTATCTCAACGAAAAGAAGACAAAGACTTCCACCTCAAGACCAGTCCTTGACATCAGCCTGTTATGGGTACAAAATGCAAATACTCTGGGGCTTATTTACAAGCCCCTTGTGCCACCCTTACGTCACTTTTCCCATGTTAGAAATGACGCAGAAGTGGTGCAAAGGGCTTGTAAATCTGCCCCTCTGTGCTTAGTGCCGCAGTGTAGAAAAAGTTTAAGGATATAGGGGCAGATTTACAAGCCTTTTGCGCCACTTTTGCATCACTTTTCCCATGTTAAAAGTGACGCAAAAGTGGCACAAGGAACTTGTAAATCTGCCCCATAGAATTTAAAACTCTTAACAGATATTCTAAAAACATGTGTAACTCCACTGCGCATATAGAACAATTTCACCCACTGTTACTGGCCTTAAAGACAGCCAACCCGCAAGTGCCTACTCCCATTGGTTGAGATTCACCCTTTTGTGTTCAAGGATTCAGTAAAAAACTAAGATAGTGCCTGTAGAACTTCTTCAGGGATTTTATAGTAAAGTCATAAAACGTGAAAGTGCTTTGGAAACGAGTGGATACTAGGGTGTCAAAATACACTCTCTCTGCAGATTCTGCAGAGAGAATGACTGTAACCACCGGTCAGGTGGCAGCATGTCTAGATCGAAAACGAAGCTTGATCATGAAACCTCATTATCAATTGCAAGTGACATTTAAAAAAACCACTACATGTCTTTTCTGTTAAAAAATAAATATATTCTACGATTAAGACCATCTGAAAGTGTTATTTCCCAGCATCGAAGATCATTACTGTGCAAACAATTAAAAGGGAGAGCAGCTCATTAGGGCCACCCACCATTGGTCTGGCTTCTAGAGCATCTGCAACACTCAACCTGCTTCAAGAAGGTACTTGTGGATAAGAATAGCAATATAAAAAAATATATCTCACAATGTAAAATATGTTCATTAGTTAAACCTACCAAACTAAGGAGGTCTAGGCTTAATCTACTCAAAGCTTCACAGCCCTTGGAGTCGGTCTAACTGCGCTCTGGAGAACACAACCTAGGAATCAACATGGCTGTGACCAGCACCATTGGTTGGTTAAATTCCAAATGATGTGATTCTACTCAAGGTAACATTAAATGTGTATTCCAGATGATTAATCGTGATCAGACACACCAGATCCTACCCAAGCTTCTTTTGCTAAGAGAAATAATTTGATTGTATAGATTCGGTTTACTTGAGGCTGTTGCTCCTCTGGGAGTATGAATGGGGCAATACATTCATTGTTTTTAGGATCTCTCCTATTCCTTTTGATTTTTGTTCAGTAATATAACCAACAGTGCAAAGATTAGGAAGAAAATAAAATATCGGATGACCTCGAATGAGACTCAAATATTAAAAATAGGCTTTTTGGGTGATGATGTAATGAACAGCACCAAGTATGAAAGTGTGATAGAAAGCACAAAAGCCAGTTTCAAGAAACTGAAATATTTTGGAGTTTCATCTCTTTATTAACATTAGATTTGATCCAAAATGAATGCTTTATTTTTTTACTTTGGCTTGCGTGTTTTTGAAAATGATATTGCAAATCCAAAAATAGGATTATGGATTGATGGGGTGCCGCTCGTGCAGTGGAGGAAGTGTGGATAGTGTTCTTGTTGTTGGAGGGGCAATAACAGCAGCGGAGCCCTTCTCAAGACCCTCTGCGTGGCCTGGGAGCATTGCGGCTCGGTCACCTCGGCTGGGGGAGTACCATAGACGTCACCTGCATAGGGAGCGGGACTGCGAGGTCCAGAAGTGCTTGCGCCGTCCACCGCGCGCACCTGGTTCCTCTTCCCGCCCCCTTCTCCCTCGGACCTCCCTGGACCCTCCCTGGACCCTCCTGGTTGTGTACTTAACTCCTCGCGGCCCCCGCTGGCGCGGGTGCCGCTCGTGCAGTGGAGGAAGTGTGGATAGTGTTCTTGTTGTTGGAGGGGCAATAACAGCAGCGGAGCCCTTCTCAAGACCCTCTGCGTGGCCTGGGAGCATTGCGGCTCGGTCACCTCGGCTGGGGGAGTACCATAGACGTCACCTGCATAGGGAGCGGGACTGCGAGGTCCAGAAGTGCTTGCGCCGTCCACCGCGCGCACCTGGTTCCTCTTCCCGCCCCCTTCTCCCTCGGACCTCCCTGGACCCTCCCTGGACCCTCCTGGTTGTGTACTTAACTCCTCGCGGCCCCCGCTGGCGCGGGAGCCGCTCGTGCAGTGGAGGAAGTGTGGATAGTGTTCTTGTTGTTGGAGGGGCAATAACAGCAGCGGAGCCCTTCTCAAGACCCTCTGCGTGGCCTGGGAGCATTGCGGCTCGGTCACCTCGGCTGGGGGAGTACCATAGACGTCACCTGCATAGGGAGCGGGACTGCGAGGTCCAGAAGTGCTTGCGCCGTCCACCGCGCGCACCTGGTTCCTCTTCCCGCCCCCTTCTTTCCTCCTCTACTTTAACCCCGCCCTGAACGCGTACGCGGGACGCGCGCGGACGAGGAAGCGGGCGAAGACCGGGCAAAGAGCGGGCCGTTTTAGGCCGTTAGTGGCCGGCAGAGACCGGACCGGGCCCCCCCTCTAACGTTGTCCCTGTCTCAAGGCTCATTTCCATACTCCATCAGCCTGCGGCTTTGACTGTTCTTCTCGCCATGGCTACTAGAGTACCCAGGAGTAAGGCTACCCAACAGTGCTCTAGCACACTGGACAAATTCTTTCCGAAGACTAGTGCTGCGGCTAGTAAAGGTCGCACATCATCAGACACTCTCCTTGAGGTACATTTAGAAAATGTGTCAGTCTCAATGGTCCCCTCGGACTCTTCATCCATTGATGTTAGTACTCCAACACCCTTTGACGCCACCCACCTATCTCTCATGGATAGTATCGATCAGACAATCGAGACAGTCCTTCAACAACTTAGGACTCCGTCCAACCTATTGAGGGATAGTGAGTCTCTGTGCCCCTCGGGGGTGGTGGAGACCACTCCGTATATCAACTGTGCGGAAATGTCTAAGGTACAGGATGAAGGGCAGGTTGTGGTGCCAACAGATCCCGTAGGCAGTAGAGTCTACCATCCGCCGAAAAGGAAAAGGTTAAGGAAACTCAGAGGGGCAAAAAGGGCCAAAGTGGATAAAATCAACCCAACATTAGATGTTAGCTCAGGCATTCCGGATTCTCCCGTGGTCACCTCCCCGGGAATTGGGTCTGATCAATCAGGCTCGCCATTAGCCAAAGTGGTACCTGGGTGTTCTGGCCCGTTTATATTCGGTGGAAATCCTCTAAATGCGACAGAGGCTCTGATTGGCTCTTTTAGGGATATCCTTAGGAGCCTGTTGGAGCCCCTGTCTGTAAAATTGGATTCCATAGTTGCTAGACTCAAGGCTATAGAAGACGCACATAACAGGAATAGTCCTAGCAGGGGGTTGGGTCCAAGTGCACAGACGGCTCCCCGGGATTCTGCAGGGATCAGACCATCTACTGCTGGAACAAGCATACAGGTCCCGGTTGGGGCACAAGATAGTGTTACAGGTAGTCATGCTCCCCCACTGCCCTCTTTACAATTGTCTAGGCCCCCTGTCCCGGCACCCAGAAGATCTAAGCAACCAACATCACCCCTCCCAATGAGTGGGGGGCGAGCCAACAATGAATATACTGGTCGCCCCATTAGTCCTAACACTAGGCGCAGGGTGGTTAATTTGCCCCCTGAGGCTGTGCCCTACACAGCGATTATGGTGGGAGTTCCTGAGCTCACTGGCGACACCAGAGAGCCACAGGACTCACTTCGTAATAAGGTAATTAGTTGGCTTAATATTAATAGGCCCCTCCCGTCTAGCATCAAAGGTGATGTGCTGATGGTCAGAAGGATTCCATGGATTGGAACTACCCCCAAAAACAGGGCAGGGGACTGTATTATAATTAGTTTTAAAAGCCCACTAGTTGCCCCTTACATTTGCAACTGGCTGGTAAGGCCGGATAAATCCAACATAGACGTAGTGTCTCTCTCACATTTTTATCCAAATGTTTCCAACTTAATAGTGGGGAGGGAACAGAGTTGGACCAGAGTGGGCTTCGCCGTAGATGGTTCACGGTACAGACCCAAGCACAACTTATTGCCCGCCCATGGTAATTTTGTCCATCAGAATAGATTCTCCTGTCTGGACCAAGTAGATTGACCAATAAGGGGGGACATTCCACAACACCCAATAAATTCTGCCTATGGGTCTACATTCAGGGGGGAAGGTACATCTGTTCCCGTAAATAAAAAAAGGTCCCTGGCCCCTGCAAAAGACGGGGGGACCACACTGGGAAGCACCCAAGTTTTAGATGAGGATCCACCAAACACATTAACTGTTGCTGTAACGCAATTGGTGGAGTTTGTTGAATTACCCACCCGGTCGCCCATTACCACTGGCTTGGGTGACTTGGGTAATTCTGCACATGACATCCCGTCTGCACTAAGTGAAGCAGGTCCCCAATCCCAAGGTCCAGGTTTGACCATCCTGTCCTGGAATGTAGCTGGCATTTCAAGTAAGGTGGATACCCCGGAGTGGGAAACTTTGGTCAGCAAAAGTGACATACTCCTCTTCCAAGAGACATGGGCTAGGGTACCACAGCTCAGGAGGGGATATGACATTTTTGAAATCCCGGCAAAGTCGAATGGGAGAGGGAGACCTTCGGGAGGTTTGGCAATCTGGGTGGCGAGCCACATTGGGTGTCAGGCTGTTGGAATGGATACACTTTCACCGGACATTCAGTGTGTGCTCCTCAGATGGCCTGACAAAAGTACATGGGCTATTGTTAATGTCTACTCTCGACCAGTCGCTGTGGGTAAAGAATCCCCCACCCTAGCTGTTCTCTCATCCTTTTTAGGGCAATTGACAGGTAACCTGAAAATAGTGATGGGAGGAGATTTTAACTGCCACTTTGAACCCCTGGAGGGCCTAATGGAGGGTGCCTTTACTGCCGAGGATGACCATTGGGGAGTCCCTCCTTCTTCATCACCTCACCCCAAAGCTTGGTCTCCGTTGGCAGTACAACTTACCTCTCTCACCTTGAACTTTGTACTGAGGGCGTGTAATGGGCGCACCCCTTCTGACACTCCTTCGGTGTGCACCTTCAACAAAAAGGGCCATGAGTCAAGGTTGGACTACATTTTTATAGATATTTCCCTGTGGCCCAAAGTTCTAGATTTTAGAGTGATCCCGAGGACAGACAGTGACCACAATTCTCTTCTCCTGGAGATCCAGCACCCAGCCCCTGCCATAGGGATGCTAACTACCGATTTTGTAAACGACCAGGGAGACATATTACTCACCACAAGCAGGCGCCGAGTGAAATGGGGGAAGCTAGTTGATAAAGAAGAAGTTTTAAAAAACCTCTATGGTATAGCACTCCCCAGGTTCCAGGAGGTGGATGCCCTCATTAACCAATCTAGACCCGCAGACTACAATGAGAGACTATTTGGCATTCACCAGGCCCTAGTAAGGGACCTTGCAGATGTCTTCAATCCGGCCCTGCCTACTAGAAGGAAAAAGACTTGCGCTCCGACTTGGTACACCTCCACCTGCAGGAAAACTAAGTCTGAGCTTCTTTCCGCAATCAAAGAGGGTAGTGATAAGGTGAAGATCGCTGCCCTTAGGAGGGGGTACAAGTTAGTACTGGCCAACGCAAGGGCAGAGTGGGATTGGAATCACTGGCATGACCTGTCTGAAGCCCTTAAATCTAAAGACTTTAGAAAATTTTGGGCTCTGGTAAACAATGGAACAGGGGATCTGTTATCCGCAGTAGAACCCAATATTGCCCCCTCTATTTGGGAGGCTCACTTTGGGTCACTATATCAAGAAACCACTCTCTGGCCGGAAGGGATGGTGGTGGAGTCCCCCTGCCTGCCAGATGTGGCCTTGGAATTTTCCTTGGGGGAGGTGAAGCTGGCACTGGAGGGCTTAGCGCTGGGGAAGGCACCGGGGCTGGATAAGCTACCCGGTGATTTGTTCAGATATCACCCTGACATTTGGGCCCCGTACTTTCTTGTCCTTTTCAATGCTATTTTGGGAGGTATGGCGATCCCCTCCTCTTGGTTAGGGGCTGAAATAGTTCCGATTCATAAGAAAGGGTCCCCCTTGAGTCCTGCAAATTACAGGCCTATTAGCCTGATAGATGTTCCCCAAAAGCTTTTTGCGCGCCTTATCTTGAACCATCTATTAGACTGGGTGGAGGAAAATGACATCTTGAGTCCCCTGCAGGCTGGCTTCAGGAGAAACACGTCGACCATGGACCAGATCTTCCGCCTAGTTCTCCTCTACTGGAAGACGGTGAGGATTGAGGGCGGGAGATTGTACATGGTCTTCGTTGATCTGAGGTCAGCCTTTGACCTAGTCCCGCGCAGGAAACTTTGGGAGGTGTTGGAAAAGTTAGGAATTCCCCCCCAGCTACTTAACATCTTGGCCAGGCTGCATGAGAACAACTATGCGCAAGTTAGGTGAGGGAAAGATGGTAGACTTTCATCCAGGTTTCCTGTGCGCCGAGGTGTGAGGCAGGGTTGTGTCCTGGCACCGACCCTGTTTTGTTTATTCATCAATAATGTCATCTCACACCTGGAAAACGTCAAGGACAACGACGCCCCCTGTTTGGCAGGTAGGAGGGTACCGGCAATCATGTTTGCCGATGATACCCTCCTCCTTTCAAAATCTCCAATGGGGATCCAGAGGATCCTGGATGGTTTTGGTCTTTTCTGTCATCAGCATGGGTTGGAGGTGAACACAGAAAAGACCAAGTTCATGATCTTTAACCCACCAATTAAAACTAGGCCCAATCCTACCCTGGGGACCGCCAGCCTTGAGAGGGTGTCCACCTTCATATATTTGGGGGTTACACTGCAGGAAAATTTGGCATGGGATCGACAGATAGTACGATCCAAGGCCAAACTATCCCAACTGTCGGGTGCAATCCTGAAAGTGGCTAACACCTCTTCCTTCAAGCCCATAAGCCCGGCCCTTGAAACTTACAAGACCCAGGCCAAGGCTGCGGCCATATATGGCAGTGAGCTATGGGGACATAAAACGGTGAAAGGCCTATCAATAGTGGAAAATAGCTTTCTAAGGCGCCTTCTAGCCCTTCCAAGTGCCACGCCACTCCAGCCTCTAAGAATGGACATGGGTCTCCCCCCTATTGCAGAGGAGCTTGTGTCAAAGCCAGTGAAGTTCTGGCACAGGCTCTGGTCTACGGACGAACTCCATCATTATAGGGAGGATCTCACCCATGTCATGAGCTTAAACTCCAGCGGCAAAATCCCCTGGCTCACCTTTGTGGAAACCGAACTGTCTGCCATTAATCTCCGTGTCCTGTGGGAGGACCCTGCACGAGGCTACCGTACAATCTCGCGCAAAGCTCTGGCACAAATCTACAAAGCCAGGTCCCTTGCACATTTGATGGACGCTCAAAATAGCGGCACCCTAACTTTGCGATTTTTAGAATCCAAAAATTCTTATGTTTTTGAACCTTTTATGGATTTTATCTTTCCCATCCTGGCAAGGAAACTGTATGTTCAATGGAGGTATAGCACACTACCTATCAACTCATACACCTCGAAGTGGACAAATGGGGGCGATAAAACATGTCCCTGCTGTAACAACCATGTGGAAGACGACCCCCATATCTTGTTTGTGTGCCCTGCATACCAAAGGCCCAGAAAATATTGGATAGCACCACTCTGTAAGAACCTGGGGTTCAGAGAGTATGCACAAGCATACAGGATTTTGAAAACTAGTACCCTGGGCCACATTGTGTTTGCTGTTTCCAAATTTCTTATGGCCATATGGCTGATTAGAAAGAAAAAATCGTTTGAAGCCCCTTGAACTTTTTAAAGAACTTTCTAAATGCAATTTTAAACCATTCCTCGCTGGGAGAGTCGTTTTTATTCAAATGCATTTTAATAATGTTTTAATGTTTGTAATGTTTTCATTGCATCTTTTATGGTCTACATGACCGAAATAAAGAATTTTTGGAATTGGAATTGGAATTGGATTGATCTGAGCATGTAAATAAAAATATCTTATAAAATAACAGAAGTCTTGCTGAGAGTGTTAGAGAATGGTGGATAAGAGCCCCTGATACTGAAAGGTATGTTCTACCTCACAATTAATATCACCGCTCTATTGGTTGGAGGTGTGGAGGTGGAGAAAAACACTGGGTAAGGTTAATTAGATCCACCTCACATCTCCTCCGCAGTTGTTTAAATGTCCCCACCCCTCTGTTGTGAATATTACTCTTTTTCTTCTACTTCGGTTGATTTCACCTTTTCCTACTGAGAATAGGAGCGACAGAATTATAAAACAACTATCTATCCCTTTCCACTTGTTCCTCTCCTGCTCAACTAAGATTCCCCCTCAAGCTGTTATAATCTCGACTTGGAATGGAGTACCGACCAGCCAGATCCAGCGAATATTTTCACAAGTTTCCAACATGGTATATTTTAAATATCAACATCTTTGAACAATGAAAATTTGAAGCTATTAACTTGACAGGGGGTAATAGGTGGTCGCTGACTAGAAGCATCTTAAATCTACTTACTAATCTTCTTCTGTCATGATGAATTTTACTGGAGTTTTTAATTGATTTTTGTTCTCATTTTATGCTCTTAAATTGGCTTTTCCCATGTATTTTATGTATTACTGTTTGTATTGTTCACTTTTTAGGATCTTACAGACCGAAATAAAGTTTGTTGGAATGGAATGGATTTTCACTTTAGTATTATACACAAAATCTAGTGGTCAGAAGCTTCTGTTCAGAGAATTTTTCATAGATCTTCATTGTTTATTAATCATATACTTTCTCTTACCGTTGTTTCTCATACTTTTATTTTTATTATTTTTCTTTTCTGCACGTCTAAAATATATAGTAAAGTATAACTTTATTGGTGAGATAGCGCTGTTTGCACGTTGAGAAACAAATCCTTCACCTCTCTGAGGCACACAAAACTCGTATGATAATAAATCAGAAACATATATTTGCTATTTTGAGAGAATATGTGTTTAGAGGAAAACATTTTCTCATATACACATTTTTGTCGGCAAAATAATGATTGTGTTCCTTATCAACTATGTCCAAGGCTCGAAATACCCTTTTATTCAATTTCTTTTCATTAGGACAGTGCCAGGAAGCGAGTCTGGATGTAGTGCTTACTGTTTTGTGTGGCTCGTGGACATGGAAGGGGGTACTCCAAATCCACTCATGCAGTGAAGGAACAGCTGTCAGCCTCATCATGGAGACGTGGCATGGCTTGGACTGAAGTTGTGTGTTTGCATGAGAAAATGCTGCTTGCAATAAACTACAATATTCAGCATGCCATGAACTCTTGTGTGTCCTACAGAGAAGGCAGCCATCTTAAATGATAAGGCACAGTTTTCTTTGTGGTTCATGGGGGTGTCCTCTGCTAGGTAATTGTGGTACAAAGTTGCTTCAGGCAGGACCTCGCTTCATGAATTCCAATTGCATCTCTAAGAGTTTCTATGAATGGGCAATTGTAATACAGAGAAGTATCCTGAAGTCAAGCTGATAAAAATGTGCTTTGGACCATTCTATTGAACATCTGTTCAAACTAATAGATTGAGAATATATTTTACTGGGTTACCATGTGAAGGAGCAGAGAGTAAGGAGGAACTTTTTAAAACATGTATTGCAACATTTGAATGCTAAGATATGACAGCTAGAAGATATGGATTCTGAGCAGCTATTTTGAAAAACGATTGACTAGGGGAATATTAAACTACAAAAACATATCAGCAAGGTAGCTGTATAAAGATGAGTATGGATTTATAATTCTTAAATCCACAGTACGTACAATGATGGCAGGGCCGGCTTTGGGGCAGTGCAACCGGTGTGGCCGCACTGGGCGCTGACCTGTGGATGGGACGCTGACCTCAGGTGGGGGCGTCGTGTTTATCAATAATTTATTATTGGAGAGATGAGGGGCACTATTGCCTGGTGGAAGTGAGAGAATCGGAGGAGGCGTTCATGTGGTGTGGGGGCACCAAAATGTATTGTCGCACCGGGCGCCACCAGTGCTAAAGCCCGCCCTGTATGATGGTATATATTATCAAGGTACATAGATGTTGAGTTAAGCATAGTAAACGTCTACTTACCTATACTTATTTTATTGATATTTTTGTCATGCGTATTTTAGTAGTACGATATGTGCTACTGGATAGTCTAGAACCATACCCTAGGGACTGTTGTAGAATGGAACAATCACCCATTTCTAAAAGAGTGACGAATATGATGCCGTTGTGACATCATGTATTGCCTCCTACATCATCCATTTTATAACTGGTTTACTCTGACTGCTGTCTGCTTCCAAATGCTTTTAACAGCCTAGATGTTTGCCTATAGCCCTCCAATTGAAGTTTCCTTTCTCTGCAAGCTCCTCTCAATTTTGTTGGTTACATTTACAGATCGCTCCTCAAGGTGACCACTACATCTTACCCAGATTCTCCCCGCAAAAAATACAGTGGCTAATATGTGTAGGATACTGGGGCTTACTACATGTTTCATTCATAATTAAGACTTTCAGGTTTCCGATTTTACTGATTTTTACAGAACAATACAAACAGAAAACAATCTATTTTCTGCCTGTATCTATTTTTAAAAGCGGAAAAGTACAGAAAAATTGTGCTTTGTATGAGTGACACTCGTTGTCCTTCATGAATTCCAGAACAACTGCTAAGCGCAGTAGCGGCCCGTGGTGGGAGTGCTGCTGGGCGCTGACGTGGGGTGGGGGAGGGGCAGGGTGGGGGGTAGTAAACTACGGATTATGGCTGATTAGAGGTAAGTAAACATATAAATACATAAAAGGAATTTCGTTGTGTGCGCTGCATCGCATTTGACAATGCAGCGCGCGCAACGAAATTCGGTTTTTTTATTTATATGTTTACTTACCTCTAATCAGCCATAATCTGTAGTTTACTACCCCCCACCCTGCCCCTCCCCCGCCCCACGTCAGCGCCCAGCAGCACTCCCACCACGGGCCGCTACTGGCTAAGCGGATAGAGACCACAGGGATTTGAAAACAGTATGCATTCCCTTGAATACAGGCATATGCTACCATATATTTGTGTATAATGCTAATATTTACCTATCGGTGTAGTGTTTTGTTATATTTGGCTGCTTAATTTGCTAAAATGTGACAGGCATTAATGTATGAGTGCATGTCTATCAGTCAAATAAAGGTGAAAATATACAATTTTACGACTCCATTTGTTGTCAAACATAAAATAAATATGCAAAATGGCCAAACAATAAATATGGATAAATACAAACGGAAATGGTAAAAAAATAAAGACCATAAAATCTGGAGCCCTATTCATAATAATTGATTATTGCTGGCCAAGTTGAAGTTGTCTGATTTGTGATATGTTACTCTGGGACACCTTCACTGTGTTTTAGCTGCGCCCACCTCAAATTTTCCCTGACACTGTGGAGGCCAAATTGTCCAGCACACCTCTTATGCACTGCACCAGAGTATCAGAGTATTAGCAGAACAATATGTACATATGCTGCCCACACATGTGAGCCATCACACATTGACATTTTGTTTAGTTTAAAACACTCATACACAGATAGATCTGGGACCAGAAATTGCTTCCCTCAGCTCAGTAGCAAAGCCCAATAACCCAGAGCTCCAAAACTCATAACAGACGTGTGCAGGGGCGGCTTCTCCATGTGGACAGAGGAGTGTTGCCCCACTGCTTTCTCGTGCTGCGAGAAGCAGAAACATAAAATAGTATTATAAATACCATTTTATGTTTCTGCTTCTCACACTGCGAGAAAGCAGAACGGGGTGGTTTGGGGCGGGGGGTGGGTTGTCCTGCTTTAGGGCAGGAGAGGAGTGGCTTGCCCACTCTGAGGGCGCTGACTGTTTGGTCGGCCCCAGGGTAGCCTACATGGAGAAAATGGCCTCCCCATAGATGCCTGTGTGGTTGGCTGCCTTTGCAGCATTGTGATTTGCTTTGGGGAGGGAAGGGAAGCTGTCTGCTTCCTGTGAGGAGCAGAGAAGCATAGATGTGGGACTGGACCAGGCCGGCAAAGGTAAGATAACTTTTTATTTTTATTTTTATTAAACCTCCCCCACAACCCCCCGCCTGGTGCGACCCCCACCCCGCGCGACCCTCCACCCACGAGTCATGCCGGCCGCGACTGGAAATGTGTTACACTAACATTGTGAGTGGCAGTGCAGGGTCAATAACCCAAGCAATTATTCAGTTGCTCAAGCCACATACTGAATGGTTGAATGTGTTATGGGTTTTGTGCTATTAATTACACAGTGTGTTTGTTTGTGTGTGGTATGTGTCTGTGAGAGTGTCTTTATGTGTGGATGTTGGTGTGCACTTGTGAGTAACCACCACTGTGGGTACATGACCGTTTCTCATAGTATGGTCAAACAACAACAAAGTCAGACATTCACCATTGCTCTGAGACCACGATGCTACGAAGACCGATCACTCTAGTGTGGTCAGACACTTTGTAGAGGATGCAATAAAAGTAAGAGCACTGAAATATTTACATTGAGCCTCAGTTAATCTCACACCTGTAACAAAATCAAAGTGGCGTTAAGTAGTAAAGACAGAATTGTGTGTGAGAGTAGGAATTTGATGTTCACACCCATGGTATAATTTTGGCCATGGAATAATAATGGTACCTCTGGAAATAAAGTGGGCATCCAAATTTTGGCGTCAATACCCGTACTCGGTATAACGCTGGCCCTTACACAGTGATGGCAATTCTTCACACATTGTTAATATTTAGGGCATGATAGTGTTCAGCTTCTATTAACATGGTGATGGCAATCCCTAACATACATTGGATGTATGTAATCTATGCAGTGTTTCTCGCTGTTTTATTTTTTATTTGTGTGCTTGGGTATCGGGACCTTATTACATGAAGGGCACACTTTTCCTGTTTTCTCCATGGTTCAACTTTAAATAGGGGCACCATGCACAAACAAGAATGTGACCCTGATACAGAGAATGTGCTACCCTCAGGGCTGTCAAGACTGATTTGCATATGGCTGGGTTTAAACTGGAATGGCATGGGGAGCAAAAAAACTATGGATGTAGGCCCGGATCCCTGTATTGGGGTGAATGTTTGACATTGTTCAACGTTCTGTTCATCAATTATTCTTTTTGCTTTTGTCACCCTAAGTGGGACAGGTATGCCCAGATGTGGATCCCCTGCTCTCCATGCTACTGTAGTCAAGCTAGCCTGACTGATGAGGGGTGAAGCACCAAAACAGGTCCCAGGATGGTTGTTTCCAGTCCAGGGAGGACCTGGCCCGGCAGTTCAGGCTGGACTGTTCCCATGGGGAGCAGGGTCAATACTGATTTACATATGGCTGGGTTTAAACTGGAATGGGATGAGGGGCACAAAAATAATGGATTTTGTCCCAGATCTCTGTACTGGGGTGAATGTTCGACATTGTTCAATGTTCTGTCCATCAATTGTTTTTTTTTCTTTTGTCGCCCTAAGGGCAGCTGCAAATTCGTGCTGCCCTAGGAGTAGCACATTTGAGTGAAATACAGAGCAGCTGCTTCAAAGCGGCGCTGTGTTTCACTGTGCAGGTATGAACCTGCCTGCACCTTGAGAAGGGATTAGAGATCCCGTTGAAGGTGAGTGTAGAGAGTGACTGCCCCCACCTGAATGGGGATGTTGTCTGGGGTGTCCAAGGGACCTCCTTTCCCCGCTCCAAAGGGCTGCCATCAGGGTCTGCACTGACAGTGTGCCATCTTTTTGTGGTGCAGTGTCAGTGCACCTCTTGACAGCTTCTTTGCCTTTGTTCCTGTGTCCGTGATACGATGTGGGCGCAGAAGCAAATACAGCCTTACCCATGCAAATGATGGAATGCCCTCTTGAAATAGCACTGGTACTACATGTGTGCCATGGCTATCAGTATTACAGAAGGGGATGCACAAGTACCTGTGGCCCTTTCTGTAATACCAAAGTGCCCCGAGGTGCACACAACAGATGCACATGCCTGTTGCGCCCCTGAGGCACTTTCTGTAATACAGCCTCTGGTATTTTTTTTACATCTGAGCATGGCAAAAAGGCTTAAAATACATGCTCCTTTAACAAAACATGGAAATAGGTTTGTCTATTTATTTGTCATATTTAATATTTTTACTGTAATGTGTATTAGGAGTTATCTTTTTATCTTATACATGCTCAAAGTGAATGCTTCTCTGTAGCTATATATTATGTTATGATGTATAATCTTGTATCAATATGACCAAAAATATTGTTTGACACAGATATTGTGTCATAACTATCATTTTCAAAAATATGATCTCTTCTAGTATTAATTTCAATGAGGTGATATTTGGGACACCATATTCATGTGAGAAAATATTCCGAGTACAATCTTACATCAGCCTCATCCACCTTCTCAATAAAAATTGTTTAAAAAATAAGAAAATAATTCAACTTTAGAGCATTTACAAAGCATAAACATCAACTTCCAAAAGAAAGCATGCAGTGAAACCTTTTCCCACTCGCATCTGGGGCAAAACTGCCAAATCATATGATCTGAGAAGCAACTATGTAACTCTCAATTTAAGGTAGTGGTGGTCTGCCCATAGGGGGTGCAGTAGCGTTGAACCACCAACAAATGGCCCAGGCCTACCTCGTCTCCAATTACCTGCTGACATGATGTTACACTTTTACAGCAAAACAAGTGTCTGTTTTTAAATTAAAGTGCAACATCATGCAAGCAACCAAGGGGGCTCCACTGTCCGTTTAGAACTGCGCACATGCCAGGCGGTGGCTTCATCTGCCCACCTCACACATTCATAGCAGATATGATTCACTTGCCTCAGGCAGTTCAGCATGTCTGTTAATGAGGCTTCTATGGGGCTTGTCACTCTTCATCCCTTTGTCCTATCAGATGCCTGGATAGAGGGGGAAGGCTCACCTTCAGACTTATACTGGCATCTGATGGGGCAGTAGCTCGTTTTTCAGGCCAGTTCAAGCAACATCTATCACTCATGACAGCTTCTGCTTTTTTTTACTGTAGCGCAACTCGTGGGAGTCACAATCCTGGAGCAAGAATCACAGAGAGGTTATATGCGGAGTACCAAGGTAAAATTGCAAGAATAGCATGTGTGTGTGTGTATGTGTGTGCTCGTGCATCATTGTGATTGTTTGTGTGTGTGTGTGTTTTAAGTATGTATACATGCCTGCATGTGTGTATCAGAGTGTATGATGTATGTCTGTCTTCCTCCATAAACACGATACATTCTCTGTGCTGGACTCCTTCATTAAAATTGCCTTTTTTAAATTTCTTAATACTGTTTTTTTTAGGAAATTGTATAGTTAATAATTTAAATGAGCAGTCTGTATAATTCTAACATCTTTGAAGCATTAAAACTTCTCAAAGGTCCTGGATGTGTTAGAAGTAGTGAAGCTGTAATAATAGTTTAACATGTATTTTGATATTCAAAAGGCTTGTATCTTATTATTATTTCTCATTTTGTGTTTGTACAGTCAGACTTTAGTAATTCTTTCCCCTATGTAAAGCTCCCTAGTAGCACTGTGCCCTTTTTAAATGTGCCAATCTTTGTAATAAAACAAAATTAATAACACATAAATACTGTTGGAAGGGGGTTTATTACTAGGTAAAGGTAGGTACCTACAGCTAGTAATAATACCACAATCACAAATAAGGAACAGTCAAGTTCTCAATAAAGGAATCCTTGTTCAACCCTTGGTAACATGGCTGCAAGCAGACAGGCTTAATTTAAGAGACAGGTGTGTAAAGCATTTAAAAACACCAATTCATTAAATAGGTAAGACACAACACAATAAAAATCCAACACCAATTTTTAAAACAAGGAAATATGTTTATGATTAAAATGACACCACAACTACAAACATCCAATGTAGGGAACCAGAGATATGATGTTTTAAAGATTAAAAGTGAAACTAGCTCTTAGAAGCAATAGCCGCTCAAAAGATTAAAAAAGGTCAGGCTGGACCAGGACAAAGTCAAGTGTTCAGCCCGCACGCAGTGTAACACTTTTACACTTACTTCCAGAAGTGTTTCTTGTTGCAGGACAGCCAAGGGATTAGAAGCTCTGGTTTGCTTCTTGGGGTCTGGGACTACAGCTCCCACAATGCACTTGGCCAATCCAAGGAAAATCCAGGTGAAGCTTGTCAGCTAGAGTTGTCTTTGTTGTTGATGTTGCAGGCAGCCCATCCAGCACTTTTCTACCTGATGCTGATTAGGGAGTCCATTCCTTATCCTTTAAGACAGGCAAAGTCTTTTTGTTGTGAAGCCTTGTGAGTGCAGAAGGTGCTGTCCTTATGAGTGCAGTCGTCTCTTTTGCAGTCCAAGAGTCCAGCAGGGCAGTTCTTCTTCTCTAGAAGTTTCTGTTGGGTCTTTGAGGGTACACAACACCAGCCAAGGGTCAGAAGCTCTGATTTGCCTCTCGGAGGATTAGGACTACAATTGCCACAATGCACCTGGTCAAGTCCTTTAAAGGCCAGGTGAAGCTGGTCAGCTGGGCTTGTCTTGATGGAGTTGATGCAGGTGATTTCTTGAAGCTCTTTTGTACCTGTTGCTTTCAGGGAGCCCACTCAATCTGTTTTAAGCCAGGCAAAGTCTTCTTTTGTGAAGCCCAAAGTGTGCAGCAGGTGCAGTCCATATGAGTGCAGTTCACTTGAGGAGCAGACCAGGGGATCGGCAGGGCAGTGCTTCTTCTTTTGAGGTTTCCAGGCAGGGATCTGAGTTGCTGGGCAGCTCTCCCACATTATTTCAGTTTCTGGTCTGACAGGAGGGGGCATCCCTGACCAATGGGGTGCAGGGTGCCTCCCTCTGTGATGACAAATTCCTTAGAAGTGTGGCATATTTTTGTCCCAGAAAGCATTTCTTGCATTTTTTCTCTCACACTCTCTTTATGTATCTCTTCATAGCTGTTTCTCTTTTTCCGCTCTTTTTTTCTCTCACACTTCTTTACTGTGCTGTTATCTCTCACTCTGCCCACTGTTTTCCTTTTTCTCTCCCCACTTTAATCTATTTCTGTTTTGTAGTCACACACTCTCTCTACACTCTCCTCCCTTTTTTATCAGTCTATCTGAAATTAAAAGCTTACCCATTTTGTTTTATTTCTGATTTATGTTTTTTATACGTTAGCTGTTTGCTTATTTAAGCATATCAAATGTTCCTGAATACACAGAGTAATACAAAACACAAAGAGCTACTCAATCTTTCTTCACCAAGTACAATTCAAGAACCTTTCTTTGTGATCGTGGATGGCTTTCTTTTAGTTGACATCCCCATAGAACTTGTTCACCTCATGACATCTGCAACAGTCACAATAACTGAATAAACTGTCTCAAAGAAGAGTGGGGGAGAAAGGAGTGGGCGGTGAGTGAAAGGAAATAATATGTTGAACTGCATAAGAGGAGAAAGTTAACAGAAAATGCAGGAAAAGGGAAAACATGATGCTGGGGTCAGCAGCTGAGATATAAAGCCAAGTGGTGTTTGCTTTTTCAGATTTATATAGCACAAACTCCACCCGAAGGCATTGGAGCGCTTTACATGAGCACCGGCTACGTTACACAAGAACACATTCATTTTTTTTTTTTCGGTAGGCACGGGGAGATTACGTGATTTGACCCAGAATTACAGGATGTGGAGTCGACCCCAAGGCTCGAACCTTGGTTTTCCAGCTCCAAAGTTGGCAGTCTAGCAGTGAGACCAGTTTCTCTCCCTAATTGTGATAAATGTTGGGGTGGATAAATATGATGTAGATAAAACAAACAATAAAAGAGGACAAACTAGAGTAAAAGGCTTGCAGAAAAGCTGTCAGCCTTGTAGCTCAGCATATTCCCCAAACTTCACATTCCACTACCAAGAAAAACCTGGTCATTTGTGGTGTGAAATGCTGGTCAGAAATAATAAGGACTTCATAAGAATTAAAGTAACACTTGCCATAAGCAGCAACAAAATTTGGGGTTCAACCATCTTTAGCGAAGGGACCAGTGTTTGTTCTAACCTGTCAGGGTGTGAAGGAGCTTGCCTTAGAAACTGGCCATTTCAGACTTATTGTTTAACTCACCCTGATTTTAAAATATCCCTGAAAACAGGCAAGCAAGGTTGAATGCTACCTGCAAGAAAGCCGGGCGTGTGTTTACCTACCCATATGTACATGTGAAAATTGCCCAAAATGGTTCACCAATGTGACAGAGCAGGGACAAAATGGTGAAGAATAGTGCCTTTAGATGTGCTAAATTCACATCTACAAAATAAACATTTGAAGAAATACACAATAGCAAAATGGGATTTTAAGTGCAGAGTCCTTTTAAGCCAAATAAGCAAGATGGCTCAGTGAATTAACACATGGCTCTGACATTTTCAATGATATGGAGATCACGAGTTTGAATCCTGGTAAACAGACTCAGAATTCCATCCTTTCAAGGTTCCTCACAAATGGCAGAAGGGTGATATGAATGGATCTATCTTTAGCTCTACTTGCACACTGGCCCAGCTCGTCACGTTGTTGATTGAATTATGTGGTAAACCATCACAGATGCAGTACATTTAAGAAATCAATTGTGTGTGAGTGTGTCGGTCAGTCGTGGCCAGCATGACTCGCGGGTGGGGGAGTTGCACAGGGTGGGGGTCGGGCAGGGAGGGGGGTACTCTAATTAAAAAAAAACATACCTTCGCCACCGGTCCCGCATCGCGTCTACTCTCTCTGCTCTCAGGAGAAAACAGGAGAGTGTGCATGACAGGTTTGGTTGGCCCTGGGGCCAACCAGTCAGCGCCTACAATATTGGGTTAGCCACTCCTCCCCAACCCGCCCGCCAAACCAACTTTTCTTCTGCTTTCTTGCAGTGCAAGAAGCAGAAACATAAAATGCCATTCATACCATTTTATGTTTCTAATTCTCGCACTGTGAGAAAGCAGTGGGGTGATGCTCCTCTGTCCACGTGGAGGAGCCGCCCCTAGTAGTACAAAAGGGGGTGGTGATGGACGGAGCATCAGAACCAATCAAACACTCACACCCAGTCAACAGATCTGGGTTTGATCCATCACCGTTCTTTAGCCCACTCTGCTACCCCAGTTCAGACATGGCAATATGCAAATCAGTCTGACCCTGTGCATCATGGGAACAGTCCAGCCCGAACTGCCAAGCCATGCCTTCCCTGGACCGGAAACAAGCTTCCTAGGACCGGTTTCTGGCATTTCAGCCGTCTTCAGCCAGGCTTGCTTGAATCCAGTGGCAAAGTGAGCAAGGGACTCACGTCTGAGCATACCCTGCCAACTTATGGCGAACAAAGCAGTACAAAAGGGGATGGTGATGGACGGAGCATCAGAACCAATCAAAAACTCACACCCAGTCAACAGATCTGGTTTTGATCCATCACCGTTCTTTAGCCCACTCTGCCACACCAGTTCAGATATGGCAATATGCAAATCAGTCTGACCCTGTGCATCATGGGAACAGTCCAGCCCGAACTGCCAAGCCATGCCTTCCCTGGACCGGAAACAAGCTTCCTAGGACCGGTTTCTGGCATTTCAGCCGTCTTCAGCCAGGCTTGCTTGAATCCAGTGGCAAAGTGAGCAAGGGACTCACGTCTGAGCATACCCTGCCAACTTATGGCGAACAAAGCAGTACAAAAGGGGGTGGTGATGGACGGAGCATCAGAACCAATCAAACACTCACACC
Organism: Triturus cristatus; assembly: GCF_964204655.1. NCBI lineage: Eukaryota > Metazoa > Chordata > Amphibia > Caudata > Salamandridae > Triturus > Triturus cristatus. The sequence goes on from NC_140590.1 coordinate 1,377,594,158, forward strand.
CAGTCAACAGATCTGGGTTTGATCCACCACCATTCTTTAGCCCACTCTGCCACCCCAGTTCAGACATGGCAATATGCAAATCAGTCTGACCCTGTGCATCATGGGAACAGGTTAGCCCGAACTGCCAAGCCATGTCTTCCCTGGACCGGAAACAAGCTTCCTAGGACCGGTTTCTGGCATTTCAGCCAGGCTTGCTTGAATCCAGTGGCAAAGTGAGCAAGGGACTCACGTCTGAGCATACCCTGCCAACTTATGGCGAACAAAGCAGTACAAAAGGGGGTGGTGATGGACGGAGCATCAGAACCAATCAAACACTCACACCCAGTCAACAGATCTGGGTTTGATCCATCCCCATTCTTTAGCCCACTCTGCCACCCCAGTTCAGACATGGCAATATGCAAATCAGTCTGACCCTGTGCATCATGGGAACAGTCCAGCCCGAACTGCCAAGCCATGCCTTCCCTGGACCGGAAACAAGCTTCCTAGGACCGGTTTCTGGCATTTCAGCTGTCTTCAGCCAGGCTTGCTTGAATCCAGTGGCAAAGTGAGCAAGGGACTCACGTCTGAGCATACCCTGCCAACTTATGGCGAACAAAGCAGTACAAAAGTGGGTGGTGATGGACAGAGCATCAGAACCAATCAAACACTCACACCCAGTCAACAGATCTGGGTTTGATCCATCACCGTTCTTTAGCCCACTCTGCCACCCCAGTTCAGACATGGCAATATGCAAATCAGTCTGACCCTGTGCATCATGGGAACAGTCCAGCCCGAACTGCCAAGCCATGCCTTCCCTGGACCGGAAACAAGCTTCCTAGGACCGGTTTCTGGCATTTCAGCTGTCTTCAGCCAGGCTTGCTTGAATCCAGTGGCAAAGTGAGCAAGGGACTCACGTCTGAGCATACCCTGCCAACTTATGGCGAACAAAGCAGTACAAAAGTGGGTGGTGATGGACAGAGCATCAGAACCAATCAAACACTCACACCCAGTCAACAGATCTGGGTTTGATCCATCACCGTTCTTTAGCCCACTCTGCCACCCCAGTTCAGACATGGCAATATGCAAATCAGTCTGACCCTGTGCATCATGGGAACAGTCCAGCCCGAACTGCCAAGCCATGCCTTCCCTGGACCGGAAACAAGCTTCCTAGGACCGGTTTCTGGCATTTCAGCCGCCCCTAGTGTCAGTATGAGTCCAGAGACTGTAAGGCAGTTTGAAAGCAAACTATTATGCCTGGGATACCTTTTTGCTTGTTACTTGTACATCTTCTTGCAATTCTACCAAAGCATCCCTTTTTTTAGTTTCAGCTATGCTAGCGCGTGTGCTACAACTGATGTCTGAAATTCTCACTGCACCATTTTTCAAATACACCAACTGCCACTGATTCAAGGCCTGAAATTTGAAATGAAAAGAGAACCCATTTTTGCGATTTAAATGCTACATTGATCACTATGTAACCAGCTGTCATTGTGTATTGCAAACGTTCAGTCCTGTTCATAGTGTCTTAATCTAAGCTATAAAAGATATACAATTACACTTGCCTACACTTGAAAAGAGATATCACTTGCTTAAACAGTATATTAGAATTCAGGGCACATCAGAAGCTTCAGAGGAGCTTTTAGTAGTACAGACAGTGGAGATGGTTCCTGTGCATACAAGCGTGGATTATTGATAGCTCTGGAGATGACTTGACCTTAGTGAGAGGATTTGTTTACTCCTGAAGTTAATATACTCACCACAATGATGGTTACACTGTGATACAGCCTGGATTAGAACTGCTTCAAATATGTGACTCAGGTGCAATAGACAGGTGAATAAGTCCTGATGAGATGGCTGGAGTCATTTCAGGTAAAAACGTTATCACCCCTTTCTCATGGTTGCCCCATTTGATGCATTCATACTTGGAGTTTTCTGTATAGTTGTTTTGGGAACTAATCTACATAGGCATGGAAGAATGGAAGACATAAAAGAGTTTGGTGATGATAGTAGGGCTTCTGAAATAGGAACACATTGCAGGGGACCATAGAGTCCAGTTTTCCTCCCTCACGCCATCCAATTACTGAGTAAGTGCTATTGCATTCCCACAGTGCAGGGGACGAGTTTGCTGCTGACTCAAGGGAAACCACTATGGGCAAGAGGAAATTACCACAAGCCTCTGTAGAGAAAGGTCGATTGAGAAACAATGAAACCCTACCCACAAGGAGCCTGGGTATTATGTGTTGTAAGGAAACAATGGCTCGTGTGGATTAATATTTACCAATACAGTATATAATACATAATAATAATCCAAAAAAGAAAGGGTTAAGAGTGTTGTCAGAAGAAAAGGCACAGCCATACACATTAGATCTTTTGTAAAGAATGTTTATCTTTCATATAGCAAAAAAAGTAAAAAAAAGTTTTATAAGAAGTGGACATAAATTCACAATACAGATTGACAATGTTCATACGATTTACAAATAGTGTCCCAGTGAAAAAAATAAACCTAAACAGACAAATGACATAAAGTGCAACATACAAAAAAGGTTTCCATTTTTCTTTACAAAGGCAATCATAAACAATTAATAAACATATTCTCACAACATTCAATGGAGTTTTGGTGTTGGGCTTTGCAAAAGATTTGTAGTTGTTCACTGTAAATTGTCCACAGGAACGATTTAATAGATACCGATATGTGTTATAATTGGTGAACGAACGAGAATCCTGATATTGTTAACAATTGTATTTTCCTGTGTTCTAAATTTATTAGACAAGAAATCATGCTTGTTGACCTAAGCCCCACAAGTCCCACAAGTCCCACGACATAATACATCTGGTCACCCAGTAATGCAGGGCGAAGTGCTGTTCTTACCTCATTTAATGGTTCTAAACACAATTCGTTTAAAACTTTTTTTGCTATATGAAAGATAACCATTCTTTACAAAAGATCTAATGTGTATGGCTGTGCCTTTTCTTCTGACAACACTCTTAACCCTTTCTTTTTTGGATTATTATTATGTATTATATACTGTATTGGTAAATATTAATCCACACGAGCCATTGTTTCTGTAGAGAAAGGTGCACAGCCTGGAGGAACGACTAATGCTAAAACAAACTGCCTTACCAATACTATTGGTTTAAAAAAAAAAACGAAATTGGCAATGCAGAGAAAAGACTGGCTGAAACTAAGATTGAACTAGCTAGTGAACTGGAGGGTGCTAGTGACTAATTGTTTTACTAGATCACATTCACTATTCACGGGCCCCCACTTAGTTTCGAAGTGCATCCCTGTCGTCAGGTGTATGCCCGCCCTCTATCAAACCAAGTTTTTAGAGAGCGAGGACTGCCGATGATGAAGCATGACACCAGGTGGTGTGTGAGGCCAGTCCTTCACTTTTTCTGAGATGTCAACACTCAAAGTGTGACTTTGATTTTTGAGCACTAGTGGTCATTCTTTTCTGGGAGCAGCTCCATTTGTGTGCAACATTGTATATTGGAGGCTGGCTTGCTCCTGGCACCCTGTGCCTCAAGTTCCCTCCTCCGGCTATCCGCTGGGGTTAGTGTGGTTTATTTGGAGCAATGCTTCACATTTTCTGCCAGTTCAGGCAGCAAGTCATGGACACAGAAACATGAGGAAAATATGGTGTACACTGTCCCCAAGCAGCGTGGCAGTGTAGTATGGATAGTGTACCAGTTGCATTGTACATCACAAGACTCATACATAACTCAAACCCTCTGTGTACTGTCAACATAGTGGACACAGTGCACAGCCATGTGCACACTATCATGTCCCACATTGATATTCACTCACTGCCCTCCCCATGGTAGTAGATCTTGAACAACATTGACTCCAGTTCTCATTGGTACTCAGAAGTATGAAAAATAGTAAGGGTATCACAGAGGACAGTACACCTGTATGTGTAGTACAGAATCAGTCATATCCAATTTATACTTGAGTATATGACACACAATGTCATAGCATGTCTCATACAGTAGGCAATGTGTATGAGTCAATTTAATTCAATTCAAAACTTTATTTGGCAGCATGGTGACAGCCATAAAGGTTATTTATTAACAATAACAGAAAATGATAAAAAACATTTTACATCATAACATTTTAAATTAAGGTTGAACCAATATATAAAATGCCTCAGCTCGAAGGATAAAATATCTCATACAGTGCCAAATTTCAACAGCATATCTCAGCAGTGCATCAAAGTTCGTGCCCACATGACAGCCTTTAAAAATGTATCCACATTAAAAGACACTTCATCATTCTGCAAAAGTAATAAGAATCTAACAGTGGGTCTGCATTGACTTAGGCAGTAACAATACTTCTTTTAAATGGGGGTTAAAACAACTTGAAATATTGTGATTAAAATTTGCAGAAAAAAATAAAATGAAGCATAGATTGTTTAGAAACATCGTCACACGGGCAAGATGTAGAATCAAGATGCTGTGTATAGCCCAAGGCAAAACATAACAGGTTTTTAAAAGTGCCTGTTCTAAAATGAAATAAGCGTGAATGTTCCCATCTGCTGTGAGCAGTCCTTAGATAATTAGTGATGTTATCAGTGTCGTATAAGTCCAGATAGCATATAACAGTTCGACATGCCTCGAGACTACTGAGCTGTAGGCACTCCGCGAGCTGAAAAAAAGCTTCCGTCACACTCCTTTTACTTAATGAAACACAGGTCCAGGGAGCCTGGAAAAAAAAATCCATTCCGATACGACTATAAACGGTGTTGACTTAAGCAATCCAGGGGATTTGCAAACCTTTATCCAGGGAGAGGCAGTCCAGTATCATATCTCTGGTTAGGGCGGACTCAGGGTTTTTCCATATTGATAACCAGAGCAGGGCTGGCCGGACACGGATCAAGTCTTCCAGGAATTGTAGCCCCAGTTCTTTATGATTGATGTAATTAGCAGCAGAGATGGGAAGTGCCAGCAGTCTCCTTGGAAATCTATTTCCTTTTTGCTGGATTAATTTACAGTTGGAACCACCTTATAACTCTGCAACCATACATGGCAATTGGATGGCACTGGGATTTATACATTTTTAACAATATGTCTAGAAGTCCACCATGCAGTGGTTAAGGAAGAGAGCATAGAGACCCATTGGCCGACGAAAAGTCTGCTGTCCGATAAGAGATGTTAAAAGATCATGACCCTTGGGAGGAGAAATAAATATCCAGATAAGAAAAAGTGGTTGTATGTCCTGAGTTACATCTAAAAGTGAGTGATGGAGATCGTTCACAAGCAAAATAAATAAAAGAGGGGCTAACACACATCTCTGCTTGAAGCCATGCTGAATTTTGATTTCTCCTGTGACTTCACCCCATTGACTAATGCGAACTCTAGCCTTTGTTCCCTCATATAAATGGGCTAGAAAGTGGACTAAAACAGTGTCATGCCCAGAAGAAATAAGAATATGACATCATTTCCCCCTGTTTACACAGTCGAATGCCAAAGCCAGGTCTATGAATGCTAGGTAAAGCGGAGATCTTTTAGCCACTTTATATTTACCTAGCACCAGTTCGAGATTAAGACATTTCTTGATGGTCCCTAGTTTGCGTCTGCCACCAAATAATGATCCCGGGTTTGGTTGGTAGTTAGTGCGAGCGACGATCCCTATCAGCTTTTGAGCAGGCGGTGTTAAACCACCTTGAAATACTAGGGGAGGGTTTAACCGCTTTTAATTTTGTGGCATAAATTAACAAAAACCCCCACCACCTTGAGCTGTGGGCCTCATCACACAGGCAGGCAAGCACTAACTCCTAGTTAGCATGGATTATGGAGCTGGAGTATCGTGCAGGGTTTTTCATTTTCCAGCCTAATCTTAGTTTATCCGAAGAGGATTGAAAATTGTAAAGAGCCATGTCTCTCCCTGTGCCATGTTCCTCCCTGTGGTTTGACTTTAATTGGATTTCTATTGGGTTGTGGTCACTGAAAAGTGTGGGGACTACCATGCCATTTAGAAGCTGTCGAGCCAAGTTATCGGTAACAAAAACGTAATCTATTATGAAGGGGCACCCTCTAGCTTTATATTTGGGGGTGTTACTGTAGTTAAAAGTTGCAATGGTCAATGCATTTTCCATGTTTAGTGAAGCGAGATGGATATTTAGCTCTCTGCCACGGGGTCAGTGCTTAAATTAATGGCAGAGGCAGACGATTGAGGGTGGAATGCCAATAAAATGGAGATGTGAACATTAAAATCACAAGCCACGTAAAGATAGAATGGGCGTCCTCTTGAAGCTGGGTTCTCCCTTCGACTATGTATAAAGGTGAATAAAGGCAGAAACCTGGCGTTGGGATACTTGAGAAATCATTATTGTAAAAGTTGATGACGTGCAGGCAAATGGAGGACCTGACAACTATTACTTGAAAGCTGTCTGCGTGTGTTTGTTGCTATGGCTTTAACAGGACCCCTCATAGCAGTTTTGATCCAGATATCCAGCCTGCCTGAGGCGCGCCCCATATATGAAGGCTTTGCTAAATTTGAGAAGCAATAATACCCATCAAATTGTGTAGGTTGCGTCTGCCGTGTTTCCTGCAGTAAAATAATGTCATGAGTCATTCAGGACACATAGCAGAATGTACATGAATGTGGTGCCACCCCCTTTCATGATTCTTAACTAATTTTACCCCTCCTGCCTTTACAGCTGACCAAGAACATGCTCTGCAGCCATTGGTGATGGCTCTTCATAAACACCCCTAGACGTAACTCCAGTGGAGGTACAATCATGCCCTAAGCGGGACCCGGACCATAGTAGAGTGAACATTTGACATACTCAAATCCCACTTCAGGTGTCTGGATATGTCTGGTGGATGATTGTTCTGTTCACCACCAGTGGTAAGCGAAATTGTACTAGTTTGCTTCTTATTGTACAATATTTTGTACCATGGGCTGATGCCATTGAGGAGCAGGAACTGCTTGACAATAAGAAAGATGAGGAGCCACATCAAATTGTTCTATCAGTAGCAGCAACACAGCAGAGGGACCATATAGTAAAAAAAAAAAAATCACAGATGCATGATTGGCTGGCATAATGTTACAATATGATGACTAAATGAAACTGTGTACATATATATGTCAATAAATATATAAATGAGCACTACTATTGTGCAAGCATTTTGAATTCATAGTCACAGTAAATATCAAAACATTCAAATCACACCTGCTAGTAATTGCCACACAGAAAACATATATAGCTATGTGTAACAAACAGCATTGAACAACATCTGGTACATCCAGAATAGTGTGCATGACAACAACCTGTAGCAAATAGCCCTCCATTGCTAACCACAATGAACATGTTGTGCTAAAGAAGATAGTGTGATAAGACTATGGGGCCCATACGCCCGCCATACGGTCCCGCACTGTCAATTAGGATGCCACCGACACAGTGGCAGTGGCATCCCGCATATATTACATTGTGGCGTGCCGTGCTGTAAGCAGCACCTGCCACAATGCAATATATGCATGTTGTGCATTGGCATGCACAGCTTGACAGGCACTGCGCGGTGCCTGCCACCTTGTGCATGCCAATGTTCAGACCCCACCCCCCTAGGGGCCAACAACAGGCCCCCAAAGAGAACTCCGCATGCCTTTCCATGCCTGAGTCTCCGCCATGGAAAGACATTTCTCGGCACACATCATAATATGGATGGCGGTGCCACCATATTATGGCCCTTTTCCGCCCAGTAGGCAATCGTGATGATTGCCTACTTGTGGAAAAGCCGTGGACGGTCTATCCGTCTGCCATGGTACCCCCGCCATGCTAATGTGGTGGAGGGTAAAAGGCCATCCGGCGGGGTGTTTTGGCGGGCGGATTGCCACCGCCAGTTGGGCGGTGGCGATCCGCCCACCATGCTAATAGGCCCCTGTGCGTGTTTGTCTCCTACAGCTAGTAATTTGTACACCTCATACTTGTGGACGATAGAGTCAACTCATAGTATGATGACTGTGCAGTGTTCCACATAGTATGTGCATGGGAACACAATCTCAAACCTACAGTCTACATATGGTACATCACAATGTGCATCCACATAGGGAATCCATTAGGGGATCTCATATCACACATGCAAATACCATATACTATATTTTGCCAGTGCAACAGTGTCTACGTAGCGAGAATGTAGCCACACTTTCCCCACTAGGCTAAGATGCCAATGTGACAAGCAGTGATTGGGCCTACCTTGTTGGTGTGTTGCACTAAGATACAAACAATGGCTCACTTCTACCAGTACAGTCTTAGTGCGAATGTCAAGACACAACACCCAGATTCAGAATATGTAACAATTGACCATCAGATATCACATAAAGCTAGAGCAGTCCAGCAGACACTTCATGTCCGAATGCATAGCTATCAACAAACATCAAGTAACCACATAACCTAGAAACATATTGTGATGGGTGCCAATGGCAACATAGTTATGATTGTACGAAACCCGACTAGTTGTGGCTAGACAAGCTGGCCTTGAGATCCCAAAATCATAGGCTATGCTTAGGGGTAAAGAATATGTGAATGTGTCAAACATATCCTTCCAGGCACAAGGCCATACAGATGATGTTTGTGTACCACAACATGATACAGTGGTTTCTCTTTTCTGCACGTAAAACATTCATGGAATAGTACTAAATGACCAATGTGAGCAACAGTATGCAGGACACATGGACGAGGTGAGCCAAAGTTACATCAATTGATGCATCCTTGTTCTGGCTCCACTGGGGATGTTTGTCAAGTTTTAAACTGTGCCAGGTGCGTGTGAGTCTCATCAGCTGTCTCTGTGTCAAACTACATGAGAACACCCACTGCTACACACAAGCAACACCACCTTGATACAGATAGTATTTATGGTGTGATTTACGCAGCCTTACCGTCAGCAATATGTAGGTGGTTATCCCATGGCATGCATGGTGATCTAGCATGGCATCATTAGCACAAGTGAGAATCATGTGGCCCACAAATCATGAAAGTGTACTTTCCTGTGGGGTATGACCCTTAAATATGAATGGCCTTATTTGCGTGCCCAGCTAACATAGCCCGGAGTCGCACATGGTTGTCTCCAATTTGCAGATCTCTGGGAACTAGAAGAAATGATATAGCGCTTAGACTACTGCGCTCAGAAACAGTGGCACCTTTTGTTATTGCCCTGGCAAAATTCCTAGGATGGGCTTGGACTATTAGATCTCAGGCAATTCTTGCTGTGTAGTGTTCTGTATTTGATTTAAGTACATGCTTTCAATTACTTGGCCGTTATTTTGACCCTTAGACCCATTTTCATTATTATGTCGTTAAGGAATTGTATGCAAGGGTAAGATACGATATTAATTAATTTCTTTGTAAATTGTACAGTAAGTGGCACAAGGAACCATTCATGTAATGTAATATCCTGATGTTTTTTAACTGTTTTTAATGGATTTAATAGTTTTATTGGAAAGCTCTATTTTAATGTTTTATTAACTATCGGTCATGATTTATTTTTGTACTTCTGCTTTGATGACTAAGTTGTCAAATAAAGCTAATATGACTGAATGGCCTATAGTCAACCAATCATATGGTGAACCTACCACATACAGAGTTGATGGGGTGGAGGATTTCAAGGGCCCCAATGTTACCAGTGAGTGCCTTCATCAATGTGTACTGCAAGGATTGAGTGTGATGTAAGATGCTGTGTGAATTGCCAGAATCAATGTGTATCCCTATCACAAAGAAACATATGTAATATGAATAATAGGTCAGAAAGTGGATTTTAATTGTAGAATGTGCATCAGCCTCTGACTAATGTCAAGGAGAATACATTGCCAATCTGGGATGACCCACTTGATAGAAGTCTTGGCAGGGGAGCAATGATTACACTGACAGACTATGTGAAAATATTTGGTAGTGGATAAACATCTGAACATGGCCGTGGATGTGAAAACTTCAAAATACATTGTCATGTATTTCCTGCATAGCCTGTTGTAGTTTTCCATCCGTTAGGCTAATTGTGCAAATTGTAGGCCGCATTTTCTTTGGCGCACGGTACTATATAAACACGCCTGCTTTTGTGCCTTATTGTATTTGCACACGGAACCTGCATGTGTTTTTGCGTTTTTTTCTTTTCCTAGGATTTAGTCTGAAAATGCTAGACAAGGTCAAGCAACAATGCTCCTTGTTATCCTCTCTGGTCAGACACTAGCACCTAAACATAACATGGGAACACAGCTGCTGTTTGTGAGCACACAGGGTTAGTTATATAGCTGAGTACAAGAGTTAGAGAAAACACACAGAGCAAGGATGCTGTGATGAGGTTGTTGGTATAGAGTCATAATATCGATGTTTAAATATCGATATGCCATAATATCGATGTTTGAATATTGATGTGACACAATATCGACCTGCAAGAATATCATTGACCAGAATATCAACATGCAGGTAAGAAATATCGTTGTCGAAGTTAGTAATATCTTTAGTCAAAATATCGCTGTTGATAATATCAACATTTATTCTAGTGTTCTGTATTTTAGTATATGTGTTAAAAGTATAGTTCATTTTTCTAATGTATGTAATTAATTTTAACATAAGTAATTTTTGCGTATTTTAGTTCTGTAGTGGGTTGTGGGTTCATAGGGGAATAGGGTGGGAAGTAATTTAATTATAATATATTTATTAATATATTTTCAGAAATTATACATTTTTTAAGAAATTAAATATTGCGTTTTTGTTCCGTAGGGGGTTGTGGGTTTATAAGGGAATAGGATGGGAAGTAATTTATTTAAAATTAATTAATTAATAGCGTTAATTAATTATTATTTTTGTATTTAATAATTTATATTGGTAACTGTGTTAATTAATTTGTTATTAATTGGCTAATAATTATTAATAATTAATTGGTAAATATGTTAATTGTGTTATTTTTTAGGAGCGGGTTGTGGGTTTATAGGGGAGCAGGGTGGGAAGTAATTTAATTAGAATTAATTAATTAATAATTTCATAAATTCATATTTATGTATTTAATATTTTATGCTGTCAATTGTGTTAAATATTGTGTTATTAATTAGTTATTAATTGGATATTAATTATTAATAATTAGTTGGTAAATATTTTACTCTGAGTACACTTTTTGTGTATCACTGTCACCGTACAACTATATTATGTTATATGATGTCAAATGGCACCCCTTTTCTTATGCACTATTAATTCAATCTGTTATAAACCCACTCAACTTGGTTTTCTCAATTGGAAGTGCGATCGTAATAGTCACTACCTCTGCTTTGTATTGTTAAATACAGAATTACATAATGAACATTAAATGGGTCCTGCCCTAGATGTGGGGATGAAACATGTGGGTAATTTTCCTCTTGTCTCCAAAATGATTCTTTCTAATGTTAAATGTGAAGCAGAGGCTTGCCCAGGTGGCTGTGCCCGACCATGAATGCAAGTTGCCTGTCATTATTGCTAATGTATGTACGTCTTTAGAACATAACAGTTTGGGAACCAGACCATCAGTACCACCGCTTGGCAAGTCCAGAATGGCCTGTCAGTTTCCTAAAAAACCATGGGATGAATCTAAAAAACCGCAACAGAAAGGTAGACATAGTGGAGGTTCTGTACCCTTGAAGTCCTCTGAAAGATGATACAATTTTCTTGATAGCACTGAAATAAAGACTTCAGACAGGTATTAGTCATCTGATACACATTCTCCTAGTTCCTTTCACGAATTGTCTGATCGACAGTACGACAGAAGAGGGCGATCTGACCACAGACAAGAAGAGTACATGAAACTGTAAAGGGAGACACAAGGCTCGCCTGACGTGAAAATTAAGGAGAAGGAGAGACCTCCTCCATTTAAACCCCTTTTTCAGAAAGAGAAAGTGGCAGCTTTAACTGCTAAATATGCCACCGACTGTGAGAACCCTCCTCCTGAAAAGGAGTTGGGTGGTGATTCTCATTGACAGCGCAGCAGAAGTCACCAGAGTATGCTGGAATCTCCTCCAATTTCTGGTTGCGAAAGCAACTGAAACATTTAGTACAATTGAAATCATGGACACCCGCATAGCTCCTCCGGACAGATTATATCTTTTAGAATTGAAGGTGGCATCAAAAGCACCATTAAAGCAATATTCAGGGACAACTTAACTATTTCTGATGACATTCTCTTGGCAGAGATCAATTAGTCCCCACCTTTTGTTCTTTCTTGCCCCCACGGGGAGGATGTCTATCTCCATTCTTTTTCACACCTTGTCCCAGACGAAGTAAAACAATCCCATGCATCTGAATGGGCCCTCGCATTGACCCATGCAGTTTATCGTAATCATATTGGTTGAGATAAGGATTTTCCTTATCATGTTATTCAAATACGATCCACACTCAGACTCAACAACAGTATCCTATTAAACTAGATGCTAAGACACCTATTAAAGAAATCCTTTCTCAGCTGGAATACCGATCCCTGTTTATCTCAAATGAGAAATCCTCTTTTTCCTGTGCTGAAACTGGATCATTCATTTCACATTGTCTTAAAATACAGACATTTAAATAGTCATACATGCACATTTACATTGCAAAAAACCCATAGTATGGCACTCATTAATAACTTAGTCCCAAAATAAGAACACTTTGGATATTTCCAATAGGTTTTTTAGTCATAATTTGGCTCCTGAGATCCGAGAAAGGTCCACGACCGACTTCCTATGGGCTATAAAAACAGCCCAGGAGTAATTGCAGCACAAATTGTCTCAAATCTTCATAAAGTTGACCCTGATGCTCTGTCCTACTCAGATGATATCTACCTGATGGACAATGAATTGAACCCTCATGTGGCAAGAGTTGATTGCATTATACTGCGATTTGCTGAACTAGGCTATACATTTTACTTCAAAAAATCAAACATAGCTTTTTTGAGTGTCCTTTCCTTGGGTTATGAACTTACAAATTAAGGAAAAAGACTTGCCTCTCACTTTCTAAAGAAGTGTGCACAACTGCAACCTCCAAGTAAGCTTAAAAAGTTACAGTTCCTGCTGGGATTTTTGAATTTTGGCAGAGCATATATACCTGATATGCATGATGTATTAAACCACTTTATGCCTTCATGCTTCTTGATTTTTCCGCTTCCTTCTGGATAGTGGAACACTCTGAAACTTTTAGATCCTTACAATTGAACTTACCTGAATCACGCCACTTTCACATGCATGTCAATACCACGAACTTTGTCATCCGTGTTTTACCGGGTTCAATTGCATTTATTTATGTCACTTTTAACAAAGGTGAAACAGTACCTACAGCATATTAAATCACATTCCATTGCAGAAATGTATTTTGTTTCTACTGAATAAATACTGACTGCTGTGCAAATGGCCATTCTTTAAGAGTGGCCACTTGCTCAAGGAAAAGGCATTATTGTCATTTCTCTGGTGCCAGCCTTAGAGGCTGTTCCTAAAGCTAGCGTCCCTAATGCAAAAGCCCTTCATCCTAGATGGATACAATGGGCTATGTCCTTAACAGCCGTAGATGTAGACTTTGTCTTTGACCCTTCCTTGCAGATGCGAGATTTGTTGCAATATCCTTTTCCTTCTTCAGTTCTGCCTTTCGATCAATATAAATATATAAATTATTCTGATGGTTCTGCACACCATGCTAGAGGTTCTAAGCAACAGTATTCTGCCTCATGCATCATCGTAACTTGCATTATGTTAGATGCCATTTTTTGCCCCCAAACAGCTTGCACACAGTCTCTAGGAGACTGAACTGCACAGTTGGCTGAACTGAAGGTTTTACTTCTTGCAATTGAAAATACAGATCCTAAATTACTCACACCTATTGTGTGTGGCTCGCATCATTATGTTCAATCTTTCAATGATAATTAAAATTCTTGCTGACAAAATTAGTTTTGTGAATCCAAGGGTAGCAAAATCAAGCACAAAATCTTTGGTTTGAAGTAGCAGATCTTAAGGATAGGCTGCCACAAACACATGTTCTACATACATTGAGTCATCAAAGTGTGGGAGCACATGCTGTAGGTAATTCTTTGGCTGATGAAGCAGCCAAATCTGCGTAGCCACAGTTAAAACTGCAGCTCTAAATCTCACACCGCTTATGAGATCTTGGCTACCATGAAGGCATTATAAAAACGGAACCCCTTTATGGAAGGGTTTTCCTTTTAAATATTCTCAATAAATCAAACAGGGTCTTTTAAAGTGTGCTACTCACCCGTGAGGGTCTCAAGATGCTGGTGGTGGGTGCAGCTCCAGATCAGCCAATAAGCCAGGTCTTGAAGCTCTTGCTGAAGGTGTGCAGGGTAGGGGAGCATCCTATGTTGACTGGGAGCTTGTTCCAGGCCTTGGCGGTCACGTAGGAGAAGGCTCTTCTGCCTGCTCCGGTTCTGCGGATGCGGGGGTCTCCGCTAGGGCAAAGTCGGCTGAGCCGAGGTGTCTTTTGGGTATGTGGAATAAGACTCTTTCATCGAGGTATATGGGTCCGATGTTGTGAAGGGATTTGTACGTGTGAGTGAGTAGCTTGAAAGTCACTCTCTTCTTGACAGGGAGCCACTGGAAGTCTCGCAGGTGCTGGGTCATGTGCTCATGTCGTGGGGTTCTGAGGACAAGTCTGGCTGTGGTGTTCTGGAAGGTCTGGAGTTTGTGTAGCCAGGATTAGTTGATTCCGGTGTAGAGGGCATTCCCGTAGTCCAGTCTGCTGGTTATGAGTGCGTGTGTGATAGTCTTTCTGACTTTGGGGGGATCCACGTGAAGGTCTTGCAGAGAATGTGGAGGGAGTTGAAGCAGGTGGAGGCGACGGCATTGATCTGGCGAGTCACAGTGAGGGAGAAGTCTAGAATGATGCCAAGGTTCCGGGCGTGGTCTGTCAGGGTGGGTGGGTTTCCGAGGGTGGAAGGCCACCAGGTGTTGTCCCAGGCGGGGGGGACAGTCCGAGGATGAGGACCTCTGTCATCTCCGAGTTGAGCTTTAGGCAACTGTTGCTCATCCAGGCTGTGACGTCTTTCATCCCTTCCTGGAAGGTGAGTCTGGTGTCTACGGAGTTCTCCGCAGTAGCGGCTCCTTGAGGGAGTGCTGCCGGGCGGTGATGCAGCGCGGGGAGGGGCAGGGTGGGTGGTAGTAAAGTCTGTATTATGGCCTAATGGAAGTAAGTATACAAATAAATAAATAAAATGAATTTCATGGCGCGTGCTGCATCACATTTGGCGATGCAGTGCGCAACGAAATTAGTTTTATTTATTTATTTGTATACTTACCTCCGTTAGGCCATAATCCGAACTTTACTACCCCCCCCTGCCCCTCCCCCGCCCAGCGTCACCGCCCGGCAGCACTCCCTCCAGGAGCCGCTACTGGTTCTTTGTGAGGGAGAGGATGAGCTGGGTGTCGTCGGCATAGGATACTATACTGAGCCCATGCTGTCTGACCATGGCGGCGAGGGGGGCCATGTAGATGTTGAAGAGCGTGGGGAAGAATGAAGATCCTTGGGTTTGGAGAGGAAGGGTGGGAATCTGATCTTTATCCTTATCATTTAACTGACCAGAATATCCCTTTTGTGACTATTACAAGAGTTGGTATCGTGTAATACCTAACGTTGACCGCAGGCATAATCTGATTGTATCCGCACATTAAGGTGTAGTTTCCGTTCACACTGGAGTGACTGCCACTATTTTGCTAACAGTGATGTTATGGGTTGCAGGGTTTATACCAACAAACTAGAAAATATGTTCTCTGTTTTGACATATCAGCAGATCAAAAGTTCCACTGTTTCCCAGCCCCAACAGACACATATTTTTAATTCACAACAGATATTTTGGCTGTAATTAATCCGATCATTGTTGTCTACTGATTTTGGATAATGCATTCAGATTTATTTTGGTTGCAGTTGGTTCTTGCTCTAGGTTCTTTTGGGTATGGCCACTGTGCTCGGCTGACACTCACACCGTTATTAAAGACTTGAAAGTCTTCCTCAATACGTATGCCTTCTGTGAATTCCATTCAGACTAGGGTCCGACTTTTGCTTCAAAATTGTACAGTGGTTCGAGAAAAGCTGGCCTTCAAAAAGGAATTTGGCCCTACGTACCATCCTCCTGTTCCAGTCCTCAGCATCCAAGGTACATGAACTGTGATTTTGCTACCATTCGGGGATACAAAGACAAATGCTTGTCTCTATTTAACATGTCAAATTACACCATGTGGCCGATTCTTCATTGTATGCATGGCATAGTGGTTCCTTTCCACAAGACTTTTCTTCACAGCCCGTGAGGACCACCAATGCTGTTTCTCCCCATCTGGGGGCGGGGGTGCTGAGATCTCCACCGACAATTTACCCAACACAATTCTTATTTCTACTTTCATGTCTTCTTCAGCAAATGTCATTTACACAGCTCTACCATTGGCGAATCCTTCAGAATTGGATTTTTTCAGCCATACTGGTGAGTCACAGCTCCTGTTTTCCAGCTGAGTACCTCTCGGTACTATATGGATCAAGATGATTTTTCTTCAGACAGTTCTTATATGTTGCATCAACCTCCAACATGGATTTGTGTTTTTATTCAATGGTTAAAACGCACTTATCTAGTCCCACCCTGGATATATGTCTGGATCATAATCTCCATGGATTTTTTATTTATGTTGATTAGATTTGTGACAGCTTCTTTCTTGTTAATCAATGGCCATTACCTCCTGGAGCGTTCTGCTACAATACCGGTCGACAAGGTGTTGGTCTTTCATTCTTCTTCACATAGATGGAAAATAATCTTGTCCTTTTTCAACATTTCAGCAATTTGAATGACTGATGAAATTATTTGGGAAATGGTTTCTTTTTAAATATAAAGCCCTACGGAGATTCTGCATCTACTATATGTGTTCAACATTTCTATGGGTAATGTAGTAGTACCGGGGTTATATTCAGATGACTCGGATGTTGGCACTGTAAACTCTATACTTTCTGAACTAGAATGTTATACTGTTTTTAAATCAGAGGATCTATATCCTAATTCATCTAATTATGCTGATATGTTCTGTTATCATCATTATGGACGTCATTTTCTGCACAGAGCCAGTGGACACTGTCCCCATTTTAATTATGCACAATGGGAACATTGTCTAACTCCCCCACAATGGAGTCCGAAAAAGCGAAAAGATAAGTTCACATATTTTACGTGATATGTCTTCAGACCCCATGTCAAATTACCTTAAATTAGTTCCAACCACACCCAGTGGTCTCATTTCACTGCCTATCTCGACATTTCAATATACAGCGTGCATAGGCAGATATGAACCCCTTGGAAGCAGCTTCATTCATGAGTTATGATCACTTCCCGTTACATATCATTGTGTACATTCCAATAAGGAAGTTTTTATAAAGGGAGAAGAATGTGACTTAATTGTCGGACATTCACTTGTTTGTAAAGAGGTTAAAATTCACCGCGCCTGTAATACTTCAGCACCTAATGTGACTTGTTTTTTAAAAGGCATTCTGGTTTCCGCAGTTCTGCCTTTCCTTACGGTACTCTCCAATGGGAGTTATTTCATGCTTAGCTAACAAGACTGTTGCAGAATGCGGGCTGGATTCCTGTATATTTTGTCCATTTTACAGTTAGCCCCTTGTTGCAATAACATCTTGTTTCCCCCTCCACATGGGATTGTAGATGGCTCATTGTGGCCTTCCATTCCAACTTTGAATGCAGACTTCAACAAGCTAAGCAGACTCAAAGTATTATTGTTCCAACAAGAAGTAGCTCTCACATAACCATCTTTGGAGTAATACTGGCTTTTATCCACTCCATTTTCTCTAATTTATTTGGAGGATTTCCGTAGCTGTTATTCCTCATTTGCAGTATTTTTATCCTGTTCCTGCTTCTCCACAATGGATGATCCTTTTGCGGGTACCCTGGAACTGGTTCCGCTCAAACACTACCATGAGTGTATGCTTCAGATCTTTGGAATGTTACTGCTACAGGAACATGATCTTTATTAGTCCCTAACATTTTGACCTGCCTGGTTTATCTGCAAGCAACTCATGTTCCATTGTATCTGGTGGCCATTTGAATGGGCACTGGACATTTGATTGGCTTCGCAGACAACCGCAATCCCTGGACATTGGACTGCAGATGAGTCCCTAAGTGACCAATTTTCAGAACTGCTCCTTGAGGCTGCGACGTTTTCACAATGCAAAGTTTGAGTCGCTAGCCGACGAGGAAACTTGTGCATCAGCACATGGATCGCAAGATACAGGCTTTGCTAACACGAATATAGGTTGCCCAATTACCGTCTCAGCATCAGCTGAGACTGGAGATCTTATCTAATCTAAGGAGCTTGTTACCTGGGCGGTCGACCAATCATCATGTGCGGAATCAGACTCCTTCATGGAGTCTTTAGTGTTTGAGATGGTGAATAACTCAGGGGATTCCTCCGAAGCACCATCATTTGATAGATTTTCCAAATTAACATTATCTTCTATTAGTTTTAAGTAAGTCTCAGTTCTGAACTATGCTTTGAGTATGTTTACCTTCTCATTACATTTATTATAATTAGTCTTCTTTTTAGTGCTATTGGTCTGACCAAAGGAAGGGTGTTGTGTATTCTGCACGGCCCGCTGAAGTTTTCCCATGTTAGCCTAATTGTGCACATTGTAGGCCACATTTTCTTTGGCACACATTACAATGTAAACGCACTTGCTTTTGTGCCACATTATACTTTCACACAGAACCTGAATGTGTTTTCGCATTCAGTTATGTGTCTGGGATTTAGTCTAAACATGCTAGACAAGGTCAAACAGCAATGCCCCTTGTTATTCTCTCTTGTCAGACACTAGCACCTAGACATACCATGGGAATGCAGCTGCTGTTTGTGAGCACACACTTTTTGTCATATAACTGGGTACAAGAGTTAGAGAAGACATACGGACAGAGGGTGCTGAGACGAGGTTGCTATGTAGCTAAGATGTAGAACATCCATCTGTGTATGCTAAGGTACTGGGTCCGCCACTAATTCCAAAGATCTTTGATATATAACCATTTAGCCTCAGTAGAAGAAAGGGGTTGGGG
This sequence comes from Triturus cristatus, assembly GCF_964204655.1. NCBI lineage: Eukaryota > Metazoa > Chordata > Amphibia > Caudata > Salamandridae > Triturus > Triturus cristatus. Next base: position 1,377,613,160 of record NC_140590.1, read on the forward strand.
TTTAGACTAAATCTGTCTTATAACATGACAGGGCTTTTTGTAGTATAAAGTTCATTATCCATCCCAGTGGTATTTTGTATGCACATTTGTTTTGCAATAGTGGCAAAAATACTGCCTTTTAGAGCACAATAGTTTAAATAAATATTCTAAACATCTGTTTGTGTCTCTTGTTATTATTGTGGACGAGTATGAGTGAGAAAGTTAAAAGGTGTATCCTGCTATTGTGATCCCTGAGAGGGTCGAGAGGGTTGTGTCTGGGGTTGCAACTCACTTGTTTCTCTGTTAGGGTTAGGAGGGCAAGTGAGGTACTATAGCTAGTCGAACTCGTGCTCATAGGTACTGAGGTAGTAGGTGACTTAATTGCTACATGCTGGTGTTCTATGGTCCCAAGCATAGTTCTGTTCCTGAGCTGAATCCCTGCAACAGCATATCAGTTTCACATGCTATGACATTGGAATCATGTCATTAGCTGTGGCATGGTCCACCATGGATTTACAACAGTTCAGATAGGAAAATGTTTCAGATGTCTCTGTGTGATGTGAGTTATTTATCTAACCTACATTGTTACATCTAGTACCAGTCAAGTGTTCAGTATATTTAGCAGGGTGTCCTGATATGATCCTTGCCATTTCAAGCACACTACATTGTGAAACAATATATGTACTTTGCATACATTGGGCATCTTACTGGGACAAATGCCAATGGCATAAAGGCAATTGCAGGATGCAGAAGGCAAACTAATGTTCAGTAAAGATGATATATGTACCATACCATGAATACAAAATAGCATTGCTCCTAAGCATACCATGAACTGACATGGTCATACCTAGGTGCACCAAGATGGTGCAATTGCATCGTGGAACATTTGCCATGCCTTTGTACTTTGGCCTTAGTAAATTAGAGAGGATAGATAATAGGCATGTATATGCTCACTTTAAGCTGCAAAATAATTTTAGGTTGTAGGGGTGCAACATTTGAAGCTTTGGAAATGTTGTTTCATGTTGTTGGTACCTGTTCATAGTCACCCTTTGTCTGACAGTTTTCGTATTTGCCTAAACAGACAACAGGACCCCAGAGCAGTTGAGAAAACATAGGATTTGAAAGGACCATTACCTCGACATCCATTGAGTAGCAAAGGCTCACAAAGTTATGGAGAAGCTATGTACAGTGGAGAAGGCATCTGGAAAATGGCATTTCTTCCCTCAGGGACCAGTAAGCTTGGATGGGACAAGCAAATGCAAGGATGTTGGGGTAGGTGAAGCTACCTCTAGAGGACTGGTACCTCCAGGAGCAAGCCAACACATCTGGCAGTCTTCAAACCTCAGCCCACAGGAGGGGCTAGTTCATTTGAGCAGGACATTTAGAAGGACCTTTCCGACCTAAATTTGAGAATGGTAGTGCTGGAGCACAAGATGGACCAGGTCATAACCCTCCTTTAGGAAGTAAAGCATGAGGTGGCAAGACCGTAGCCCCCAATGAGCCACAGTGGGCCTTTATGCCCTTCCACCTGTACATTGATTGTTGTTGTTGTTAATGTTTAGATTAGTTATTGTGTAGGATTAGTAGTTTTAGGGGTTTGGTTAAAATTTTGGTAGGAGTGGTACTTTGTGTTTTCGTTTTTTTCTTTTGGGTGGGTTGTTGCTCTGCTATATATGTGTTTTAAAAAAATTAAAAAACAAAAAATGCAACATTTTAAAATATATTCATATATATTACCTACTGGCGGTCGCCAGTAAGTAGTTATAGTTAGGACCTTGTTTCTATTCAAAAAGCATTTTTTCTTTCGCCAATATCTTTGGCGCTGTTTGAAGAATCTTTGCAAAATTTTCAAAACTAATAGTTCACTAAGGTCAAGCGGGGGCCGAGAAAAAAGGGGGGTCCCAAAATGCAGTTTCTCCATGTTAATTTCCATAGGAACTTTAGACATGTCTACAGCCCGAACTGCTGAACGGAATAACATAAAATTTGGCAAAAAGGTAGCTCTTGGTTCAGAAAGCGGCCTTTCTTTTAAATGGTGTAAATCCATTTAGCAGTTCCTGAGACATTCAAGAAATAAAAATATCGATATCTGAGGGCCGAGGAGGATTCGTGAACCCTCCCGAGCACAAGCTTCATTCTGATTGGCTGCCAACACTCCAAACCAAAATGTGTTGGCAGCCATCTTGTGACTTGGTAGAACCGAGTCACAAGAAAACAGTAAAAAAAAGATAAAAAACAAGAAAAGTGGGCAGGGTAGAAACACCCTGACCCCCTGGGCCTGCTCAGGGCAAAAACAAAATGTTTTTCATATTTTCGGCCAAATTTGTGCTGGGTGCGCGAATCCAGCAGAAAAAACATTTAAAAAACAAAGCGTGGGCTTCCGCACTTTGTTTCTTTGAGCCCCTGGGTGGGCCAGGTACCGGTGGCAATGAGGAAATTATATGCAGGGGCCTGCAGGGGCCCCCACAGCCCCAAGGACCACAACCTCCCCAGCGTTTAAAAAATAATGAATGGGGGATCCTGCCCCCCATGTTGCCCCGGGGACCGCCACCTCTCCAGGGCATTTAATTATTTTAAGGCGGGTGGGCCTCACAGGTCCCCCAAGCCCCGGGGACCACCACCTCCATGGGGCTAAATGATTTAAATGCGGGGGCTACATGGTCTACCTCAGCCCCAAGGACCGCCACCTCCCCGGGGCTACTTTCAAAAACAAGGTGTGGGGCGCTCAAGCCCCCCACGCTGCCCCAGGGACCATTACCTCCCTAGGTCACTGTTGATTAAAATACGGGGTTCCATTGAGGACCCCCTGCCCTGTGGACCACCACCTCCCCTGAGCTTTAATCAGTTGGGAGGGAGGCCATGCGGCCCCCCTCCTAGAGCCCTAGATGGCCATCGGCTCCTGCAATATCCCCTGGAATACTGCACACAGCCCCCCTTCCAAAAAGCAAATTTAAAAAAAGCCAGCATCTCAACAGAGGCCCCGTCCCCTCCCTGCACCACTGTGCAAACGCGCCTCCTGGCACGTTCTGGATTGGGGGATTAAGCCCCCTTGAACACTAAGGGTCCTTAGGGGCCAACTAGACCACAGTGGGATTGCTGAGAGGTGGCCCGAGGCCACGCCCCTTTTTACACCACTCTGCAAACGTGCCTCTTGGCACACTGCTGGTGGGGTGATGAGGACGTCTTGTGTCCTGAGGATCTCAGGACTAAAGTGGACTTTATCCCCCGAGCAGCAGTGCGCCAGGAGGCGCGTTTGCAGAGTGGTGTAAAAAGGGGGCGTGGCCTCAGACCACTCTCAGTAATCCAGCTGTGTGGGGCTTACTAGAGATAACACAAGGGCTAGTTGGCCCCCAGGGACCCTGAGGAGGCAAGGGGACTTCATCTCCCAACCAAGAACATGCCAGGAGGTGCTTTTGCAGAGTGGTGGAGAAAGGGGGCATGGCCTGTGTCCACCTCTCAGCAATCCCACTGTTTGGGGCTTACTGGAGGTAACAGGCAGGCCAGTTGGCCCCTAAGGACCCCCACAAGTGAAGGGGACTTCATCCGACAACCAAGAGCATGCCAGGAGGTGCATTTGCAGAGTGGTGGGCAAAGAGGTGTGGCCTGCTATGAGAACGTAGCAATCCTGTTGTGTGGGACTTACTGGAGATAATATTAGGACAACGATGTCCTTGGGGGCCAACTACCCCTCCTGTTACCTCCAGTAAGTCCCACACAGTGGGATTGCTAAGAGGTCTTCGGAGGCCATGCCCCCTTTCTCCACCACTCTGCAAACGCACCTCCTGGCACACTATGGGTTGGGGGATGAAGTCCTCTTTACTCCTGAGGGACTTTGGGGGCCAAGAAGCCCTCCTAGTACCTTCTGTAAGACCTATGCAGTGGAATTTCTGAAAGCTGGTCTGAGGCCCAGCCCCCTTTCTGCACCACTCTGCAAACATAACTAATATGTTATAGTTATAAATTAGCATTTAAAATACCTTACAAATTCACTGAAAAAAACATAGGTTTCAGGGACGTTATAGTTATTAATTAGCATTTAAAAAACCTTAGAAATACACTGAAAAAAATCATAGGTTTCAGGGACGTTATAGTTCGAAATTATCATTTAAAAAAAAAAGAGAAATTCACTGAACAAAACATAGGTTTCAGGGACGTTATAGTTAGAAACTACCATTTCAAAAATCACAGAAATTCACTAAATAGTTAGTTGGACATTTCACTCGTACAAAACAGGAGAAGTTCAGCCGTTATAGTTAGTTGAGCTAACTATAACTCATGCCCCCGCAATGCATTGCTGATGACATCACATATTACATCACTCATGACATGGTCAGTGACATCACTGATGACATCTCAAATTACATCACTGATGACATATCAAAGAAAGGGAGGGACCGGGAGCTGTATTTAAACAGGTCCTACACACTAGCTCCAGGCAGGGACTGTGTATCAAAGAATGTGCAGTTCCTAGCAGGGAGTACTGAGGAGAGGGAGGTCTTTCTTTGTGATGCCCTCACACACCCCAAGGGATGTCATGCTTCATCACTGGGCCATGTTTCTCATCGGGCCAGCACTGTAGTGCCCAACGGGCTCCCGTAAATGGGGCTCTTTGGCGGAGATCTTTTGAAGAAGCGTAATGTGCGTGCGGGTGTGAGGGCTGGGTAGTGCACAGGAAGGTGAGTTTACAATAAGTATGGAGCAGTCCTATTCAAATATAATTTATTCACTAAGGTAGTTTCAACTTAATTAAAATATATGTTGAAGCCCTAAGTGGGTGCAGTGTTCCTAAAGGGCTATCGTGGTGTGGTGGGTCAACATGTTTCATGTCCGTTCTGCCCCTAGCGGGTCAAGTGGCACCTCATCAGGACCAAAAAGTGAGTGGTGCACTACCATATGTCTGGATCCCTATATGTGGTATGATATCCAGACGTGGTAGAGTAGTACCCTAGTAGACTTATACTGGGGTAATGTAGACCTAGGGAAAGGGAGAGAGGGAGAAAAAACAACAACAATAATGGAAAGGAAAAAAGGACAAACAATGAGGTGCTCTTAGAAACGTTAATCAGTACAGCTGAGGTGTAGCTGTCATGTGCTTTTTGCAGTGCACTCGCTGGAGTCTCAATTGGGTACACCGTGTCCAAATGATACTGTATCAGTACCATGGAGTCACTAGAAGTAAAAATGGTAGGATTTGACAATTGTCCATTCACACGGTGTGTACATTAATAAATATATCACAGGAGTGAATGTAAGGTGTCTCATGGGCAATTGGAGACACCATCCACATGATAATCTGATGCAGCTCCTCACAGCCTAATATAACGTTTGATACACCGACTCTAAAATACAGACTGCCATTCTCAAAACCATAGACACACCAATACCAGTTACTACTTACCCACTCACTGATTCCTAGGTCTACATACACATCCACTCCCTCATCCATACAGTCACTCATACATGCAGTCACTCATCAATACAGCCACTATCATATGCACTCATACACCCATACAGACACTCACACACTACCACTCACCCATCCATAGAGTTAATCACACAGCTAGTCAGTCATGCAAAGAATCAATCACACTACCATTTACTCACCTACACATTTATACAGCCACCACGTCACTTACTTATACAGATACTAACACATACTAACTCTCTTATAGAATCAATGACAAAAGCACACACTCATCCATACAGCCACTCTCACAATCACTTACTCTCACATAAAATCATTTATATACTGCAAAACTCACAGATACTGCCTTTCACATATGTAGTTCCTCAGACATGTACCACTGAGACACCCATTCACTCACCAACACAGCCATACACACACTCACCCACCCATACAGTCCCTCACAAATGCACTCTTGAACCCATATACCCAGTGAATCACCCACACACACATCCATGCAGGGAGTCACACACGCCCCAGCCACCCACACAGACACTCAGACAGCCAGTCAAGTACTCAGACAACCAATAAAAAACCCATATAGACATTCATGTAGCTACTCACCAACCCACGCAGCCACTTACATCCCAACTGACAGACTGATACACACAGTCATACAGATTAGTCAGTCACCCATGTATTAGTAAGGGACATTTAATCACTCACTCATACAGTCAGTCATACACCTATTAAATCATCCATTCAGACACTCATACACCCACTTATTCTCCAATGCACCTTGGCATGTATATATATATATATAAAACATATTTAAACTTTTTAGAATCACTCAGTCACTGGATGATGTCATCTGTGATGCCATCAGTGATGTCATTTGAGATGTCATGAGTGATTTCATTAGTAAAGTCACTGACCATGTCATGAGTGATGTAATTAGTGATGTCATCAGCAGTGCATTGTGGGGGCGCGAGTTATAGTTAGCTCAACTAACTATAACTAACTATAACGGATTAATTTCCCTGGTTTTATACGATTGAAATGTCCAACTAACTATAACGTCCCTGAAACCTGTGGTTTTTTCAGTGAATTTCTATGGTTTTTTAAATGCTAATTTCTAACTGTAACGTCCCTGAAACCTATTGTTTTTTCAATGATTTTCTATGGTTTTTTAAATGCTAATTTTGTAACTATAATGTCCCTGACTCCAATGTTTTTTTCAGTGAGTTTCTAAGGTTTTTTAAATGCTAATCACTAACTTTAATGTCCCTGAAACCTATAGTTTTTTCAGTGTATATATTCGGTATTGGACCCGTTCCAGCCTTGAAAACTGGGCTTGGATGCGGGGTAATGAATGCGGATTATTGGGAATAATTAATCAAGCAGAGTGATCCATGCAAACAGCAAAAAAAGCACCGCCCACTGGAGGGAATTATAAAAAGACTGCCGGTTGGAACCACATGCCCCAGAATGCAATATAAAAATGAGCCACCGGAGGTTGTAATTATAAAAGCGGACATTTGGATGTGGGGAGAAGCGGCATGTGAGGTGCAGGCTTACCTTTGAGAAAGGTCTATGTTAGACTGAAACGCGTCAGGACTGCCATGCTGTTTTCATAAATAATGAATTAAATTGAAATCCGGCAAATTACGAGTGCAGCTCACCTTCTTTCCATGTGGGGAGAACTGTGTTGATGTGTTTTCGGCTTGGTCCTGCCGAGGAGCGACGCACCACCAACAAGAGCGCCACCATTGCCCATCTTGGACCGGTTTTGTTGCTCGCGAAAACGTACTAGGGCAATGAGGTGCCGCCGAAGACCGGCTTCGGTATTGGACCCGTTCCAGCCTTGAAAACTGGGCTCGGATGCGGGGTAATGAATGCGGATTATTGGTAATAATTAATCAAGCAGAGTGATCCATGCAAACAGCAAAAAAAGCACCGCCCACTGGAGGGAATTATAAAAAGACTGCCGGTTGGAACCACATGCCCCAGAATGCAATATAAAAATGAGCCACCGGAGGTTGTAATTATAAAAGCGGACATTTGGATGTGGGGACAAGCGGCATGTGAGGTGCAGGCTTACCTTTGAGAAAGGTCTATGTTAGACTGAAACGCGTCAGGACTGCCATGCTGTTTTCATAAATAATGAATTAAATTGAAATCCGGCAAATTACGAGTGCGGCTCACCTTCTTTCCATGTGGGGAGAACTGTGTTGATATATATATATATATATATATATACTCAAAACGCCTGTCTGCCCTAAGAACAAGCACCAGGACGCTCGGGATCACTTGAAAACGGTTTTATTTGCTGTGCAGGTAACGTGTTTCGATCGCAGCCATGATCTTTGTCAAACCGTTTGTTTCTTTATTGCCACAGTACTTTATACCTTTGCCTGACGTCAGCACATTGTGCTGTCTTTAAACAAAGTGCAACGTGCATATTATTAATAATTGCTGCATTCTGATATTCACAGCATGAAAACAGCGCAGCTAGAGTGACAAATGCCGTGCATTAAATGATCAATAAAAGTCATTGGTGTTGTTCGTCATGTGGGGCACACAAATTATTCCATATGTATATGTACACAATCCTATAATATACAAGGACGAAGAATCCCATTTGTCAATTTTGCTAAAATTATTAACCGTGTTTATATAAAATTTGTTACAAAAGTTATTGGAAAAAAATTGACATAAAAAATCTATATAAAAATTGGTTAATTGACTATACAAGAAGCTCGTCAAGGGAGAGTTGATAAACCAGATTTGATACGATTTAAAATGAATTAAAACGAATCATAACGATATGAAAATGGTTTAAAGGATTCCAGGCAAGTGCCGTAATCAATTCATTATCTTAATATGTCAATCCCTGTCTAGATGTTGACCGCATCTATAATATACTTGCATGTGCAAAATCGCATCAACAAAACCACTCGAAAAGTATGCAAAACCACAATATTTCTAACACAACATCTTCATCATTGAAAGTGCATGTGCAAAAATCAATGCATTGAAGTCATTAAAGAATTTAAAGTCACTCATAAACAATTTCATAATATGGATCTGTATATTATTGTCAGGATTAAAGGTTAATAAAAGATAATTTCATCATATGGATCTGGAGGGGAGTAGACAATTATGTGTACAGTATAATACAATATATATATAGAGATTGAAAAGGGTCTGGTCTGATGTGTTGTATTGTTGTTACAGTCATCTTGTGTCAGATAGTGGGGCATCATCCTACAAATGTTAATATAGATCATCCTCTGTGTTGAGACCATTAGGGATTCTCAAATTGAATCGTATTATGTATCTGGATTCAAGTTGTCTCAAATATCTTTCTCTGTTGCCTCCTCAGGGCCTCACAGGCACCTGATCTTGTACAAACTATTCAAATTTATTAAGGTTACTATTGTGAAACAATTTGATATGTTTCGCCACTGGGTAGGTTTGGTCCTTATTCCTAATGGCTCTGATATGGTGCAGCTCGCTGATCAGCACGAAGTATGGTGCTTCCTATGTACAACTTTTGAAAACTACACCTTCGCACATATATTGAGTATTCACTTCTGCCAGTAAGGGGCTTTGTGATTCTCCATTTCTTTTCCCTAAAAGGTAGGGCTTCCTCTATGGTATTAATGCCATAGGTGCACGCTTTACATTTGCGACACCTTCTGAATCCTTTCCCCCCCGCTAAGCCAGGTCTCCAGTTTTTTCATGCCTGGACAGTTAATCACCAGGTCTTGTCTCATCGATCTGGCCGTATGAAATGTGAACAGGGGTTTCTTATGCAGTTTCGGTCCTAAGATGGGGTCACTACATAATAAGTGCCTATGTTGCTTGAAAATTGCTCTTATTTTTTGATTTTGTACATTGAAACTTGTAATGAAGCGACAATTCTGTTCAGATTCATCTGATGCTGTATCTTTTGTTTTTTCAGAAAAAGTTAACTTCGCCCTGGATTTCAAATTGGCCTTTCGCTTCGCTTCATTTAGAATGGTCATATTGTAGCCCCTTCCTTTAAAACTCTGTGTTAGGGCTGACTCGGCTTCTGTGAGTTGGTCAGGATTGCTGCAATTTCTCTTCATTCTGAGATTTTCCACGTATTGGATACTGTTCTTGAGTTTCGTGGGATGGAAGCTCTGTGCGTGGAGCACAGTATTCCCTGCTGTACTTTTTCTAAATGTCTTGGTTTGTATCCTTCCATCTGCCACGCATATTGATAAATCCAAGAACTGTACCTCATGATTGCTGAGATGCGCAGTAAATTGTAGATTTAGTTCATTGTTGTTTATATTCTCAACAACCTCCAAATTGATCATCTATGTAACGCGACCAAGGTACCACATTCTCTGACATCTCTCTTGCGTACTTGTTAATGAGCACCTACTCCTCCCACCAGCCCATATGCAAATTTGCATAGCTGGGGGCGAAGCAGGTGCCCATCGCAGTTCCTTGCAGTTGTTGGTATAAGTCTGACCCGAACAGAAAAATATTGTTACGCAGGCACCAACCTAACATGCACATCAGCATTTCAGTATGTTTATGTAGCAACAAAGGGCGCAAGTCTAAAAAAATATTTTATTGCATTTATGCCATCTGAATAGGAAATGCTCGTATATAAAGACAACACGTCTAATGTTGCCATTAAGAAATCCTGTTCCCACTCTATATCATAAATCTTTTTAAGGAAATCTCCCATGTCTCTAGTATAAGAGCTGAGGTTTTTTGCGTGGTCTCGGAGGAAAAAAATCAAATTATTTGGAGGTGTTTTCAAATAAACTCCCTATGGCCATAATTATAGGACTGCCCGGTGGTGTGTTATATTCTTATGAATCTTAGGTATAAGATATAATATGGGAGTAACAGGAGCATCAATTTTGAGGAACATATATTCAGCTTGGGACAAGAGACCTGCTGTGTGCCATTTCCACAGGTCTGCTTGAAATTCCATTGTAACTTTTTCCAAGCAGCCCTTATCAATCTTCAAATAACATGAATTGTCATTTAACTGGATTAGAGCTTCCTCCTGGTACATGGTGAGTGGCGAAAGCACAATATTGCCTCCTTTGCCGGCCTGTCTCATCACAATATCAGGACGTAGTCGCAACTTGGTCAACAGGTTTTTATACCCTATTGATGTTTTGACTCAGTCAGGATTACATTCAACACTACTGTACAGCTCTTTTATATCAGATGTTACCCGCTCTGAAAAAATATCTATAGAATCCCTTGGAACCATGGGACAAAATATTGATCTCGGTTTAAAAGGTGTACTGGGTTTTTCATGTATCATCAGGGCATACTCTCTTGCCAATGTATCATCAGTAACATCAGTATGATATCCTCTGGAGAGGCTATCTAAGTCCCTCAAAAGATTTAAATCTAAAACCAACAGGTCATCATCATCTGCGCCACTGATACTTTGTTGTGCCCCAGATGCTTTATGGTTGACAAAATATTTTGCCAATGTCAATTTGCGAGTGAATTTGAAACAGTCTATCCGAGTTTGGACATAGTCCATATTATCTGTGATACAGAGTGATAGACCATGAGACAATTTCTGCTGCATTTAATTTCAAATCCATCAAATTCACTAAGCTCATATCCTATACATCTTCAGTTACTTAGTTTTCTTCCATGGTGCCTTATTGGCTTCATTGTTGCCAGATTGATCGCCTTGCCCTCCTGTTTTTCCTATTCCTCCACCCCTTAATGTCCTTTCTTGACCTCTCAGTGGTCCAATATTGGTGTTTCGGTCCCATCGTAAAAAATGAAGTTCATCTTCTACAGATGGTATTGCCTGCATTAGACTGATGTCTTCACTATCTTTGTCAACTTCTGAACTCAATTCAGAGCCAGACTCAGCTCTTCCTTGGGATGTGGTTGGTTTTAGGCTTTGTGATAACTTCTGACGGTGGATTATCTAAAACCGTTTGGAGAAGGTAAAGATTTGGCCAAGTTGGAAGTCAAGCTTATCTCGTCTAAACTTGACCGCTTTTTGGTCCTTTATGATTTGCTCATATTTCTTTACCCTCTCTTGCATCTCAGTCTGCAGTTTTTTAATTACTTCTTGATCTGATTGTTTGCTGAGTTCCTCACTTAGGGTGTCAATTTCCTTCAAATGTACTTGCCGGGCAATGTTCGCATATTTGATCAAAATTTCCAGCATTCTCTTTGATGATTCGGCATTATTATCAGGACCATTCCCTTAACAGGTCTGAGTTCGGGTTTTCATAAGTAGGAGCAATTAGAAATCTGAGGCCTCTTGGGACCCATCCCACTTCTAAGTAGCGGGTTAAAGATTTACTTTCCCACCACTTTGAGGTCTCTCGTTTTATGAGTTTTCCAATGACCTCAGTATGTCTTTGCTTCCCTTGGGCATGTTGGCGCCAGCCTCTGCACCCGCTTGATTCTGCCAGCCTTTCAGCATCCGCCTCCCTCTCCTTGATCCATTCCATATTTTAGGCAACACTGTTAGCAAATCACCATTTATTGACATGTCCCTCTATTTGGTTTAATACCACTCTCCTCTCTCCCCACTGCTCAATGACAGAGAACCCTGTGTGGCTTACCGCTGATTCAGCTAGTCACTGCCCTGCGGTGCCAACATTTCTCTTCCGTATCCACTCCTCGCAATGCACTGGGGGGCTCCGCAGCATGTAGCACATACTCCGCTCTCAATCCTTTACCGATATATGCAGTGCTGCTTATCGAGAGGGCGTCCCAGAGTCCGACACCGGTGACTCATTACCACATCCTCATCACACCTGTCCGCCCTAAGAACAAGCACCAGGATGCTTGGGATCACTTGAAAACGGTTTTATTTGCTGTACATTTAACATGTCAAACCGTTTGTTTCTTCATTGCCAGAGTACTTTATACCTTTGCCTGCATTCAGCACAATTAGCATTTTTTCACATCTTTTTTCCAAACATTTAAAGAGGCAGTATTCTACAAACACATTGTGCAATCTTTAACCAAAGTGCAATATGCATATTACTAATCATTGCTGCATTCTGATAATCAAAGCATGAAAACAGCGCAGATAAAGTGACAAGTGCCAGTGCATTAAATGATCAATAAAAGCCATTTGTGTTGTTCGCCATGTGAGGTACACACATTATTCCATATGTATATAAACACAATCCTATATATACAAGGAAAAAGAATCCCATTTGTCGATTTTGCTAAAATTATCAACCGTGTTTATATAACATTTGTTACAAAAGTTATTGTAAAAAATTTTATATAAAAAATCTAAATTGGTTTACTTGACTATATAAGAAGCTCATCCAAAACACGGGATGATTAGGGGGTCTCAGGGAAAAATTTAAAGACCTACGCGGTCACAATCCCCACTTCAATTCATTATAAACAAATAAAGTCTGTGGGTCCAGTACACTCCTTCAAGGAGCGGTCAGATACACATGTAGTAGAAACAAGTGATCTAATGTTAATATGGAAGGAGTCCTATTTAAGAGGATGTAATCCCATCACCCACCGAAGTGGCATGCTTCATCATCGGGGATCTCCTCTTAGTTGCAATTCCTAGTGTACCAAGGGCTGCAACCCCCTCACTGTGAGGGTGTCACGATAGTCCAAGCTCCTCAGGATCAGGGCGATGCTCATATGGGTCCCCCTCCTGATTTCCCCACACTCTGACTATACAACCAATTACAGAGCATAGAGGCAATCAAGCGAGGGATAGTGTAGGGAAGGGGCTGCAAGGGAAGGGATGCCTGAAACGAGAGAAACAAAAAGGTTAACAAGGTAATGTTCCCTGACTACTCTCATTTCATTCTCGCTAAGTCAGTTCCGTACCCTTAGCAGTCTTTTCTCTGGTTTTGAAAGCTCCCCCTAGTCGTATCGAAAGTAAGATTCTTCTCTCACCAATGGGAAGCTGTGACACACAAAAAGGTAAAGCCGGGTTAGTGACAGGCTCATAACATGTGTATCTCACAATGACCCCTTATGCCCTCTCTTACGTACCACTTCCTATCCCCTATAAATCATAGAAGATCTCAGCCAACTCCAAGAACCAAAGAAATGAAAAGAACTAGGCCCCCACGACAGAGGGAAATGATACGGCAAAGTCTTGAGCTGGCTAGTGAATGCTGCAAAAGCATGTACAGCAAAAAACAATGGCCTCGTAAGTCAGAAAGCGAACTGGCTCCCAGTTCGCCCGAGTATTGAAAAAAGGAAAGTTATCTCATGGCCTCCTCACCGGAAGCCAAAGGTATGTGACCAACGGTACACTGAAACGTTGCGGGATTCTCTTAACATCCTTCGCGGACATCAAGAGGCTTACCGGTCTCTTCCTCCACCTGCCCACTGATCATCGGATCCCTCCGGTAGATGCTCCAAACCCAGGAACCGGGTCTCCCTTGGTGGGTCTTCAGTCACAAGTGCAGGAAACGGCCTCGGACCTGGGTGAATCCTTCGGCCAATCAGAGGGGGGGGCCAAACCTGGGGTCCGCCACTGTGGCAGAGGACACAGCGGTCTCCCTGGTAACTCGCCGCTCAGCCGAGCGACGGTTCAGCAAACGGGCCTCCGCAATGACCCCGGGGGTTGTTTCTCTCGTTTCTTTTGCGTTCTCACCGCAAACGCCGAAATCCTCGCCAGGACGAACTAGTCAGTATCACGTACGATGCTCCCAGCGTCGCACGTGATTATATACGCGTGGCTCCTCCCCCCCAGTGATGGTCGCTGGGAATTGAAGTTCTCGTCTCACTGTGGGGTAGGCGCGGCTCGTCTCATCACTGCCTGACAGAGGGAGGAGCTCACGGATGTTTTAAAGAGGGACAGTTGGTCTGATCTCCTAAGATCTATTAAGCATGTAAAATGTTTTGTGGGGTGGGTGTTTGCAGTGCAAAAAAACTGATATGATAAGTGATATTAAAATTGACAACCAACCGTAAAAAAAATGTAATGGTTAACGCCTGATGTCAAATGTTAAAAGACAGTGCAAACGCGATCTGAATAAATTGTCAAGCGCGTTGGTCTAGAACAGGGTTACTCATAGTACGGCCCGCGGGCCGCCAGCGGCCCGGCAATCCTGCCTTGGCGGCCCCCGGACCTTTCAGACATCGTACCGGTGTACGATCGAGGAAGAATGGAGTTCTGGCAGACAAGAGCCCTATTATGCACTCGAAGACGGAGGGCTGCTCTGGTCGGCTGAAGCTCCCGACCCACGTTCGAAAATAGCCCACAGTGTGCAACGATTGGCTACTCAACCGGAGGCTGCAGGCTGTCTCTCCAATGAGCTGTGGAGAAAAGGGAACCCTCCGGTTGGATGATGTACGTTGGAGCCGAAGCCCGCGCTTCGGTCAGCCTTTGTCTCCGTGTCCATCCGTGTCCATCCATTCAATTGTAGTCACACGGACTGCTCGCCCCCCAGGATGTTATAAGTGTACCGCCCTTGGTCACCCTGGAACACGCCGCCGTTAACTGCGCTCGATTTCACGTTCACATCGTCTGCTTTATGCAGACACCATTTCGAGTCTTTGGGGTATTTCCCTGTTTTGCGAGGGGTGTGCAGGGTGCCGGTGGATTTAGAAGCAAGGCAGGCTTGTAGAAACACAGCATATTCCTCCTAACACTGCTCGAGATAGCTGTCAGTCAGTGCCAGATGCTGCTGTTGCTACTCTGGTTGCGGTGCATGTGTCATGTCACTGAAACCCCAGATGATTATGACTGATTATACAGTTCACTATGTTCCTTAATCATATCACTTATGTCTGCAGAGCACTACTGACAGGGGTTTGAAAGGAAAAGATCACAGCTGTCTAATAAAAATAAAATCAGATAAGAGAGTCTGTGTTTGCGGACACGAGATTGGGAGAGGGAGGGAGATGGAGGAAGGGAGGGAGAGGGAGGGAGGAAGATGGAGGGAGGGAGGGAGATAGAGGGAGTGAGGGAGATGGAGGACGGGAGATGGAGGGAGAGGGAGACAGAGGGAGAGAGACGGGAGGGAGATGGAGGGAGAGGGAGATAGAGGGAGGGAGGGAGACGGAGACAGGGAGGGAGATGGAGGGAGGGAGAGAGACAGGGAGGGAGACAGGAAGGGAGACAGAGGGAGGGAGACAGGGAGGGAGACGGAGACAGAGAGGGTGACGGAGACAGGTGGAGAGAGACGGAGGGAGATAGAGGGAGGGAGAGAGACATGGAGGGAGACAGAGGGAGGAGGCGACAGAGGGAGGAGGCGACAGAGGGAGGGCGACAGAGGGATGGTGACAGAGGGGGACAAAGAGGGAGGAGGGAGACAGAGAAGGAGGAGGGAGACAGAGGGAGGAAGGAGACAGAGGGAGGAGGGAGACAGAGGGAGGAGGGCGACGGAGGGAGGGCGACGGAGGGAGGGCGACAGCAAGAGAGACAGGGGGAGAGAGACAGGGGGAGAGAGACAGGAGAGAGACAGGGGGAGAGAGACAGGGGGAGAGAGAGAGAGAGGGAGGGGAAGAGAGGGAGGGGGAGGGAGAGAGATGTGTGTATGCCGGGTCTGGTGGCTCAGTGGACGAAGGCGTCTGCTGCAGGGACCTGTGTTCAACCTCGTGGTCACAATTTTTTTTTGCTTTAGCCTCGCCCCTCCCCCTCTGACCCCGCCTCCACCGGTGCGGCCCTCAGCCACAAACCACACTGTAAATTTGGCCCCCGAGAGAAAGTTTGTGAGTACCCCTGGTCTAGAAAGAGGGTCTACATGTTTAGCCATGACCATCGGACTTCGATCTTGGCCTTTCTCAGGACCTAGATGGAACTGCTAATGAAAATATGTGTGTGTGAGACAAAATCAAATAATATCACATAGGTGCAACGTTACAACCTACAATCACCTGTGGTCTTCTTTGCGAAAGATCTACAGGATTTGAGTTGTCACCCGTGAATGTGCGGGTGGACACCTCATCACTCCTGGCAACAGCTCAGGGTGTGAGGCACCGCTCTCTCTGTCGGTACCCCAAACCGTCTTCTGGCTGTCGCGAGCGGTTGAATAGAAGATGAACTACATGTGTCTCTGACCGCTCCTTGAAGGAGTGTACTAGACTCACAAACTTTATTTGTTTATAATGTATTGAAGTGAAGATTGTGTCCGCGTAGGTCTTTACATTTTTCCCTGAGACCCCCTAATCACTAGAGGTGGGCGTAATATGCGTTAGGGACCTACGCGAGAGGCACGGAGATGGAACCAATCTCCGCACTCTCCACATAGTTCCCTTACGCATATCCCCCCTCCCGCCTGCCTCCCGCCCGCCCTATTAAATACATAAAGAAATACAAGTTTAAATAACCTTACCTGATCGGCGGCGTCCCCGAGCTTCAAACCTCTTCCAGCGCGTCTTCTTCTGAGAACTGTGCATGCGCCCGAACCCGCGCATGCGCATTCCTCAGCAGGAAAGAATTTAAAGTCACCTGTAAACAATTTCATAATATGTATCTGTATATTAAAGTCAGGATTAAAGGTTAATAAAAGATAATTTATATATATTTATCAATATATATATTTACATATATATATCACTGAAAAAACCATAGATTTCAGGGGCGTCATAGTTAGCTGGACTTTTCACTCGTACAAAACCATTGAAATTCCCCCGTTATAGTTAGTTCAGCTAACTATAACTAGCGCGCCCGCAATGCACTGCTGATGACGTCACATATTACATCACTCATGACATGGTCAGTGACATCACTGATGACATCTCAAATGACATCACTGATGACATCACTGATGACATCATCCAGTGAATGTGTGTTTTTCTGAAAATTAAATATGTTTTATATATGTATATCTCAAGGTCGATGGAAGAATAAATGGGTATATAAGTGTCTAAATAGATGATTTGTTTTTGAAAAATTGATTGTATAACTAACTGATTAAGTGTATCTTAGTGAATACATGGCTTAGTGAGTAATGGTTAAATATGTAACTATCTGTATCAGTCTCTCACTTTGTGTATAAGTGGCTGCATGGGTTGGTGAGTAGCTACATGAGTGTCTATATAGGTTATTGGTTGGTTTTTTGAGTATCAGTATGAGCGTCTGAGTGTCTGTATGGTTCGGTGGGGGGTATTACGTAGTGCATAGGTGCATGAATGAGTGACTCACTGTTTGCATGTGTTGAAGACAGCATGTGTGGAGGACTGTATGGGTGGATGAGTGTGTGCATGGGTGTGTTAGTGAGTGAATGACTGTCTGAATAGTGTCTTTATGAGTAACTACATATGTTTTAAACTAGTATATGTGACTATTGGTGTATATAAGTGAGTATATGTGAGAGTGAGAGATTGAAAGAGTTCCTGTATAAATAAGTATGTGTTTCTATAAGAGATTGTTTAAAAGACTAAGTATGTGTAAGTTTCTGTAGAAGTAAGTGTGGTGGTGTGTGTATAACTGTATATGCAAGTAAATGGATGTTTGATTCTTTATTAGCATGAGTGACTATGTGTGTGAGTAACTATGGATGAGTGGCGTTGTGTAACAGGATGTATAGGTGTATGAGTACATATGATGAGTGAGTACATGTACGAGTGACTGTATAGGACTGTTGGTGAATGAGTGGTTGTGTATGTGGATCTTGGAATTACTGAATAGGTTGTTGTAACTGGTATTGGTATGTCCATTGTTTTGAAAATTTTAGTTTCTATTTTTGAATGTGTATATCAAAGGTTATATTAGGGTGAGAGGAGGTCTGCCACTCTATCACACGGATGATGTCATCAGTGATGTCATCAGTGATGTCATCAGTGATGTCACTGACCATGTCATGAGTGATGTAATATGTGACGTCATCAGCAGTGCATGAACTAACTATAACGAGGGAATTTCAATGGTTTTGTACGAGTGAAAAGTCCAGCTAACTATAACGCTCCTGAAACCTATGTTTTTTTCAGTGAATTTCAAAGGTTTTTTAAATGCTAATTTCTAACTATGCCTACAGAGATAGGACATGTGAAGAAAGAAGAAAAAACACACAGAAAGAAAAACAAGAAATGCAGAAAGAAGCAACAGAAGTCCTCAAAGACGAAGAAAAGTGCAGGAAGAAGGATAACGTGCAGAAAGAACAAACAGAAGAGCAGAAAGAAGCCTTGTTGCAAAATCATTCTGTACCCTCAACTTTTTCAGACCGATACTGGTGGTAACTGAGTCTGACTAACCAGTCCTAGAGCCAGTGCTATGTTAAAAGACACTCAGAATACAGTGAAAACACCTACATACACTAGGGAACACTATGCGTTGGGGTCCCCCTGTGATTAGCATGACCTCCTCTGTAAGTCCCTAGTATATAATAGGGCAGGGGGATTAAAACTACCTCTTAAAATGCGCCACAGGGCGTGTTTGCACACGTCACCTCAGGTCCCGTCCCCTCCCTTTCCCACTGTGTAAACATGCCCTGTGGCCGTTTTAAGTTGGGAGATTAAGTCCCCTTGAATCCTGAGGGTCCCTAGGGTCCCTAGGGTCCAACTAGACCACTAGGTACCTCCAGTAAGCACCACAGAGCTGCGTTACAGAGAGATGTAAAAAGGGGCACGGCCTGGACCACATCCCTGCAACGCAGCGCAGTGACGCTTACTGGAAGCACCTGGTGGTCTAGTTAGCCCTCAGGGGCCCTCAGGATTGAAGGGGAATTAATTCCCCAACTTAAAAAGCACCATAGGGCGTGTTTGCACACGTCACCTCAGGCCCTGTCCCCTCCCTTCCCCACTGTGTAAACACGCCCTGTGGCCATTTTAAGTTGGGAGATTAAGTCCCCTTGAATCCTGAGGGTCCCTAGGGGCACAATAGCACACTAGGTACATCCAGTAAGCGCCATTGCAGAGAGGTGTAAAAAGGGGCACGGCCTGCACCACCTCTCTGTAACGCAGAGCAGTGGCGCTTACTGGAAGCACCTGGTGGGCTAGTTGGCCCCCAGAGTCCCTCAGGATTGACAGGGAATTATTTCCCCCACTTAAAATGCGCCACAGGGCGTGTTTGCACATGTCACCTCAGGCCCCGTCCCCTCCCTTCAGCACTGTGTTAACGCGCCCTGTGGCCGTTCTAAGTTGAGAGATTAAGTCCCCTTGAATCCTAAGGGTCCCTAGGGTCAAACTAGCCCACTAGGTACCTCCAGTAAGCGCCACAGAGCTGCGTTGCAGAGAGGTGTAAAAAGGGGCACGGCCTCAGAACACCTGTCTGCAACGCTGCTCCCTGGCGCATACTGGAGATACCTGTTGGGCTAGTTGGCCCTCAGGGACCCTTAGTATTGAAGGGGAATAAATTCCCCAACTTACAACTGGCCAGGGGGTGCGTTTGCAGAGTGCTGCACGGAGGGGGTGTGGCCTCCGGCGTGATACCGGTCTTTTATTTATTTAATTTTTTTAAGAAGGGGGCTGTATGGCCCCCCTTCTTTTTCTAATGTATTGGCCCTGGGGACCTAATCCCCCAGGGCCTGCCCCCTAATATTTTTTTAGGAAAAAAAATAATTTGGAATTAATCGGCCCCGGGGACCCCAACCCCCGGGGCATGGCCTTTTTTAAAAAATTCTTTAGGAGGGGGGCTGCGTTGCCCCCTCCTCAGGCCACTTATGGCCCCGGGGACCCCATCCCCCGGGGCCGGCCTTTGTTTTTTATTATTTAAAAAAAAATATATATTTATGGAAACACCTAGGACATGCTGGACAAACAGTATGTACCTATCACCATGACGATTTGCGTGATATTCATTAAAAGGCGACTATGCATACAATGAATCCACGTGGAATGTATTTACACTGCTAGTGAAGCTCTGACATGTCTGACGCCCTACCCTGCCTAATCCCGGTACCCCCGCCGGCGGGTACTCTCCAAGTAGACACCCTTGTCGTTTATTTATACAAACATGGGTAGCTATTGACGGGCACATTTAATACACATGCACACCAAACCATTCAAAGGGGATTCGACAAAAATTCTACCAAAACTATGCAAGAAACCCCCCTCACGGTTAATAAAACACACATCCACCGCCGGATGTGTAATGCTTTTTATTTTACTCTCTGGAAAGGAGACGAACTTCACTTGAGAGTCACAGCGTGCTCCTGGCTGAGCCCAATGCTGTGTTACACCCACCCACCAGTGCCCGCCGAGTGCTATACACCTCTGTGTTGTATTCCACCAGCTAGTGCGTATGCTATGACACTCTCTAGCCCATATGCACTGTAACACCACCCCGTGAATATGTCATGCCACACTTGCCTTCGCACGGGTTATATTGCCCCATCTAACGTGCCTTCCTCGATGCCTATGTTATAACGCACAGCGCTATGCCATACATATTACAATCTGGGATCCATATCTTTGTCACAGTACATATGCAACATTACACTCCCCGGCACATATTTTATATTACAACTTTAGAGACTAGTTAGGTTACACAACACTGCCCTGTGCATATTACACTCCAAGACGCATATCGCATAGCACGCGCTAGTGCCTGTGCTATCTCGCACTCTCCAATGAATCTGTCATTGCACACAATGCATTGCATATTATATTTCACGCCCTGGTTCATCTTATATCACACTTTTTGGTGCATAGTTTATACCATACACTATATCTAGTTTTCATTTTCAATCGTGCTCTTAGGACTATGTTCTATATAACACTGCGTTCACCTACCCTTTTAACGAGCATTACATTTTGCGATGGGGGGTGGAGGGTCAGGGAGTGTTTCTGCCAAGTGAGCCCGGAGTCACAGTCACAAACATCCTCTTCTTCCTGAAATAAAGTGAGATTATGCTGCATACTTGTTCATATTTTAAGTAGTTCGCACAGACACACATTTTAAAAACAATAACGTTCCTAATACCCACCTTCTCTGAACGGTTAGCTTGCTGCCCCATCCACCTCCTCCCTATCCTCTGTTGTCTGAAACCGCAGAAATGCAAAGGCTGTGTGAGGCCACCGACGGCATTTGTGCGGTAACCTTTCCGTGTTGTGGCACTTCCAACAGGGCAACCTTTGCGTGATGTTTAAGAAGCGGCTGGTCCGGTCGCGGAAGTGCCCCGCCGCTGTTGGTTAGCAGTTCCACATTGCTCATGAACTTGAGCGGTGATCAGAACGGAGGGGGCCTGAGCCGCCGGTATATATTGGTGACTCTACAGCCTGGCATCACGTCACTTTCTACCCACTGGGGTTGGATATTTTATCATGGACTAACAAAGGCACCCACCTGGGTTTATGCACGAGCAAGCAAGGTGCAGAACTGCAAGAACCAGAATGCTCTGCCAGAGCCCCACCTAGGGGCGGGACTTGTTGAATCAATAAAATACGAAAAAAACATGTGTGCATGACCTGCAGTTTATCTCTGTGATACAGCCAGTGATCAAGGGTGGGACGACGCCCGAAACGCGTTTGGCAAGTACAAGGAATGGTGTGTAGCAGGCTGTGTGAGGCCACCGACGGCATTTGTGCGGTAACCTTTCCGTGTTGTGGCACTTCCAACAGGGCAACCTTTGCGTGATGTTTAAGAAGCGGCTGGTCCGGTCGCGGAAGTGCCCCGCCGCTGTTGGTTAGCGGTTCCACATTGCTCATGAATTTGAGCGGTGATCAGAACGGAGGGGGCCTGAGCCGCCGGTATATATTGGTGACTCTACAGCCTGGCATCACGTCACTTTCTACCCACTGGGGTTGGATATTTTATCATGGAGTAACAAAGGCACCCACCTGGGTTTATGCACGAGCAAGCAAGGTGCAGAACTGCAAGAACCAGAATGCTCTGCCAGAGCCCCACCTAGGGGCGGGACTTGTTGAATCAATAAAATACGAAAAAAACATGTGTGCATGACCTGCAGTTTATCTCTGTGATACAGCCAGTGATCAAGGGCGGGACGACGCCCGAAACGCGTTTGGCAAGTACAAGGAATGGTGTGTAGCAGGCTGTGTGAGGCCACCGACGGCATTTGTGCGGTAACCTTTCCGTGTTGTGACACTTCCAACAGGGCAACCTTTGCGTGATATATATATTTATATATTCACTGAAAAAACCATAGGTTTCACACATGTTATAGTTAGCGGAAATTTTACTGATAAAAAACCAATGAAATTCCCCCGTTATAGTTAGTGCAGGCAACTATAACTCACGCGACCGCAATCCTCTGCTGATGCTAATACTGTATTTAGACACTTATTTGCCCATGTCTTCTTCCATAAATTTTTAGCTATACATATATTACAAATATTTTTTTTTCATAAAGACACATATGTCATCAGCAGAAGATTGCGGTCGCGTGAGTTATAGTTGCCTGCACTAACTATAACGGGGGAATTTCATTGGTTTTTTATCAGTAAAATTTCCGCTAACTATAACATGTGTGAAACCTATGGTTTTTTCAGTGAATTTGCAAGGTTTTTTAAATGCTAATTCCTAACTATAACGTGTGTGAAACCTATGGTTTTTTCAGTGAATTTGTACGTTTTTTTAAATGCTAAGTTACTTTACGCCATTCGTGGCGTGCGCGCCCACTTAACGCAGTTCGTTCCGTGCGCGCACGGTGCGCTTCGCGCACCGTGCGCGCACAGTGAGCACGCGGTGTGCTTCGCGCACCGCGCGCCCACTTTACGCAGTTAGTGCCGTGCACGCACGGTGGGCACGCGGTGCGCTACGCGCACCGCGTGCCCACGTTACGCTAGATGGGCCATGTACGCACGATGCGCTTCGCGCACCGTGCGCACATTGAGGACATATGATGCACTTCGTTTTGAAAGGTAATATTTAAATTTTTCACACCTCTTATAAAGCCATGCACAAATGGTGCCCTTCGGGCACCATTTGCACACGGGGTGGGGAGAGTGTGGATAATTTTTTTTTTTTAATATTTTTTTACCGTACTCGTACGGTAAGCGTAATCGGCGAAATTAGCGAAAAAATAAAAATTCGGTTTTTGGCCTTGGGGGATCATTGGGGACTCCCACAATAAGGCTAGGTGTTTTGGAGCTGTCCAAACAGCCCCTTTACATGTTTTTCTGCTTTGTATTTTATTCCACACTCTCAGTGCGAGAGAGAAAATGGCGGCCGCCGCTTCCTGGTTTCGGCCGATTCGAATGTTTACTAAGATCTAAGAGCCAATCAGAATCGCGCTCGCGCACGCCACCGTACGCGTACGGTAAGCGTACCGTAAGCGCACCGTAAGCTGGCTCAGATATATATATTGATTTAAAGGCTATTTTCTCTGAATCTACTGAACAGATTTACACCAAACCTACAAAAGGCACTTCCTTGACCTGAGGACTACCTCTCTGCCAAATTTCTAGTAATTCTGTTCAGCCGTTCGGGCTGTAGCTGTGTCTAAAGGTCCTATGGAAAAATGCATGGGAAAAACGCGTTTTGGGACCCCCCTTTTATCTCAGCCCCCGCTTGACGAATCCCCCCGAGACTTTTAGGGTAGGAGCGGAGCATAGCGCCCCACCTATTTTGAAAAATTCGCGAGGATTCGTAGACCGGCGCCAAAGTTATTCAAAATAGAATGTTGCGGATTTCCTATGGAAAGGTGGTCCTAACTATAACTACCTACCGGCGACCGCCAGTAGGTAATATATATATATATATATATATATATATATATATATATATATATATCACTGAAAAAACCATAGGTTTCACACACGTTATAGTTAGGAATTAGCATTTAAAAAACCTTGCAAATTCACTGAAAAAACCATAGGTTTCACACATGTTATAGTTAGCGGAAATTTTACTGATAAAAAACCAATGAAATTCCCCCGTTATAGTTAGTGCAGGCAACTATAACTCACGCGACCGCAATCCTCTGCTGATGCTAATACTGTATTTAGACACTTATTTGCCCATGTCTTCTTCCATACATTTTTAGCTATACATATATTACAAATATTTTTTTTTCATAAAGACACATATGTCATCAGCAGAAGATTGCGGTCGCGTGAGTTATAGTTGCCTGCACTAACTATAACGGGGGAATTTCATTGGTTTTTTATCAGTAAAATTTCCGCTAACTATAACATGTGTGAAACCTATGGTTTTTTCAGTGAATTTGCAAGGTTTTTTAAATGCTAATTCCTAACTATAACGTGTGTGAAACCTATGGTTTTTTCAGTGAATTTGTACGGTTTTTTAAATGCTAAGTTACTTTACGCCATTCGTGGCGTGCGCGCCCACTTAACGCAGTTCGTTCCGTGCGCGCACGGTGCGCTTCGCGCACCGTGCGCGCACAGTGAGCACGCGGTGCGCTTCGCGCTCCGCGCGCCCACTTTACGCAGTTAGTGCCGTGCACGCACGGTGGGCACGCGGTGCGATGACAAAGCAAGAAAGCACGTCAACAAATCTGTTTCTGCTTTCCTCCGTGACTATGGTATGGGTGCCATTTACCACAACAACTTGCGTTATGACATGCAAGACATTTATAGAGGAGATGGTGTGCACTTCAATGATGAAGGGAACAGAGTCTTCCTCTTGAACCTTAGACTCTGCATCGGTACTTACTTGTAGGTACCACTAAAAAATCATTTCATAAACACAACGGCTCTTTTTAGAGCCCCCTAATATCTAAACACTTAAATCTGATTTTCTTTTTTTTTTTTTTTTTTTCCTACCGTACGCTTACCGTAAGCTTACCGTACGCGTACCCCGTGATTTTTTTTAAAATCAATAAATGTTTTCTTTGTACTTTTCTGTCCTTCTTTGACCCCCTTACAAATGTTAGGGGGTCTGTAACTCTCCTCATTGCCCCCTTTCCTTGTTTTCACTCTTTTTTTTCAGAGTGAAATACACAAAATGGCGGCCGCCGCTTCCTGGTTTCGGCCGATTCGAATGTTTACTAAGATCTAAGAGCCAATCAGAATCGCGCTCGCGCACGCCACCGTACGCTTACCGTAAGCGTACGGTAAGCGTACCGTAAGCGGGCTCAGATATATATATTGATTTAAAGGCTATTTTCTCAGAATCTACTGAACAGATTTACACCAAACCTACAAAAGGCACTTCCTTGACCTAGGGACTACCTCTCTGCCAAATTTTGAGTAATTCTGTTCAGCCGTTCGGGCTGTAGCTCGTTCTAAAGGTCCTATGGAAAAATGCATGGGAAAAACGCGTTTTGGGACCCCCTTTTATCTCAGCCCCCGCTTGACGGATCCCCCCGAGACTTTCAGGGTAGGAGCGGAGCGTAGCGCCCCACCTATTTTGAGAAATTCGCGAGGATTCGTCGACCGGCGCCAAAGTTATTCAAAATAGAATGTTGAGGTTTTCCTATGGAAACGTGGTCCTAACTATAACTACCTACTGGCGACCGCCAGTAGGTAATATATATATATATACATGTATATTTATATATATATATAAATCCTGACTCTCTGCACTTCCAAGCAGCTGGCGAACAGAGACACAAACCCAGCGATATGAGGCCAGATGATATTTTATTCAAGAACCTCAAACCTGACGCGTTTCGGGCAACAAGTACCCTTGCTCACAAGTCATTTTGAAACACGTAATTCGTCATTTTTAAAAGCAAATCAGTGTTCAAGTGCCAACATCATGTGATACAACAACATAGAAAAAATACTGCTGTTAGATTCTTATCAGGCTGCCGCGAGTCTGTTTTCCAAACAATGAAAGAAATAACCTTTAAAGCATTTCCAGTTCACCACAAAACATATCATTGCTGCTTAAATGCAAATGGTACAAAATTATCTTGCTGCAGTTTCTATTCAGAACCAATCAACACATAAATAAATCAATAAATAAATATTGAAAATGTTCTAAAAGTATAAATACTCATATAAATAGAATAAATATATGTACAAACCACCTCTGCCTAATTCACAATTTAAGCTTGCAATTTCATTTAAGAAAATGCAAAATCGTGCAAACATACATCATGTACCTCATATTTGACTTTGATGGCAACATGAAGTCCCTAAATAGGCTTATCAAATGTAACTATGTGCAAATACTGCAAATAATATGAAAACATTGTGGTTACTGCCCTCTGAAGGTAGTCATGTATAAACCTGAGTTGCCTTCTAATTACAGCTTGAATGCTGGAAATCATTAGATTTAATTCTGTGACTGTAATGTACAGAAATCACAACACATCATGCCTGAGTATTATTAAGTGCAAATAATCAGATCCTAATAGATCCCCATAAAGTGCTGGTGCTACAAACTGTGTGATAAAATGTGTTACGGCTAAAAAACACCCAAGTAAAAAAGGTTAGAAACCCTATTCAACAAAGTTAAAAACAGGGCTAAAACCATAAAAACTACAGGTGTCTTTAAAACAGTAGTCACTCTAGAACCTTCCACAAGCCTTGCAAGTAATGGGAGGTCTCTGTCCTTAAACATGTTTTATAGAAAATGATACATCTCATCTGTGTTGTTGAGGCCATTCGGAGTTTTGCTGTCCAGCTCTAAGATCATTTTGGATTCTAATTGTCTCAAATTCTTTTCTCTGTTCCCTCCCCGACGGGGTTTGGGAACAGCTGCCACGACGAAGTATTGTAAACAACTGAGATCATTGTTATGAATAGCTTTGAAATGTCTGGCCACTGGATATGTAGAGTCGTTATTCACAATGGCTCGCAAATGCTGTAAAATTCTGACGTGCACCTGCAGCTTGGTACTGCCCACATACCTTAAGCCACAGGTGCAAGTCAGAACATATACCGCAAATTCAGTTTTGCAGTTGAAAGTGCCCCGAATTTTAACCAAATCAGGACTGAAAGGAGTAGAATATGAGGCAGTATTGACCCCGAACCTGCAATCTCTACAGGAGGAACACTTAATGAACCCCTGTTTAGGTTGTAACCATTTTCTTGCTGTGGCAAGTTCGGGAAAAGTCTTAACAATCTGTGTAGTCATGGAAGGTCCCTTCCTATGTGTAATCGTGGGTTGAGACGGAAGAATAGGAGCCAGAACCCCATCCGTCATAATGATGGGCCAATTGCGTTTGATGATCGATCTAATTTTCCTTTCCTGTCTATTGTAGGCAGTGATGAGTCTGGGTGTGTTATTAATGGTACTGTTGTGTTCCACTTGGTCATTAGTAGAAAGGAGTGTTTCCCTCGATTTTGTATCTACTTTTAATACAGCCTCTATCAGTGTTGACTCACTGTAACCTCTACTTCTGAATCTTGCTAGAGCCTCATGTTTGCATTCTTCGAAATCTTCCTCTGTACTGCATATACGTTTGAGGCGTATTAGTTCTCCAAAAGGTATGCTCTTAATTGTATGGTGAGGATGCGCGCTGCTGGCATGTAAGATGGTATTGCCAGCTGCGGCCTTCCTGTGGAGAGAAGTAGCTATGTGGCCGTTCTTGATGTAAATTTTAACATCTAAAAAATCCACTTGTTGTTTGCTTATCTGTGAAGTGAACTTAAGATTGACGGTGTTAAAGTTGATTTTGTCAATAAAATCAGTAGCACTTTTCTCATCCCCCCTCCAAACAATAAAAACATCATCAATATATCGCCACCATTGAACTACATGGTTGCCGCACTCATCCTGAAAAGTGTGCTTCAGGACCTGTTCCTCCCACCAGCCAACATGTAAACATGCATAGCTGGGGGAAAAACAGGCCCCCATCGCCACACCCCTCTTTTGCACAAAGACATCATTACCAAACATAAAAAAGTTATTAAAAAGACACCAAGTTACTAAATCTAATAGCATCTTATTATGAGTGTACATTTCCAAGGGTCTAGTGCCTAAGAAATATGATATGGCATTCAGACCCGTTTCATGCTCGATGCTAGTATATAGAGATTCTATATCTAACGTTATGAGCAACAAATCTTCTGCCCATTGTATGTCAGTTAGTTTGTTTAATAGATCTCCGGTGTCTTTTATGAAAGTAGGAAGTTCTGGGACCAGATCCTGTAGAAAAAAGTCCACATATTGAGTGACATGTTCACCCATGCTGCCAATTGCTGCTATGAAGGGTCTCCCTGGCACCGGGGTAGTTGGTTTGTGAACTTTTGGAATCAAATATAGCCTTGGTAATATTGGGTGTTCAACATGTAGAAAATTGTATTCCTCAGATGATATACACCCATCTCTCTTCCATTGTAGCAGCTTAGTTTTTAAATTGTTCTTGGCTGTGTTGGATTTTTTTAAATCTACTTTTTCATAACACAACTGGTCATCAAGGTGTCTGCGAGCTTCAACTTTATAATCTTTTTGAGGCCAGATGACAATATTGCCCCCTTTATCTGATTTGGTGATGATAATTTCATGGTTAGTCCCAAGTTTTTTCATAAGTTGGGAGTACTGCATTTCATGATTGCTCTTATGGCGTTTTTTGTGTTTGGTTTGATGATGCAATTTTTTTATATCGTCCATTATGACCTCATGGAAAATATCAATAGCGTCCTTAGGCATCATTGGAATGAACCGTGATTTGGGCTTGAAAGGACTGATGCCTGCTCCGATTTGTTTGATCTCAAATGAGGCCAGTCTTTCCTGTGTAGTAGGTGTTTTAGTGTCGTCACTTACTACATTAGGCCTATCCTCAAACAGATGGTGCAAGGTTTAGAGTGCCGGAACATCCTTGGCTTGGAACTCCACATTGGCATTATTGATGTTTTCATTGGTTTGTGAATTCTTCAAGCCCTCCTTTATAGAGTAGAACTTTTTCAATTTAAGCTTACAAATGAAGCAAAAGATATCAACTCTGGTGCGAGTGTAGTTGAAGTCACTGACAGGACAGAATGAAAGTCCTAACGATAGTAATTGTTTTTCAGCTTCCGGGAGAGTTATGGTGGACAGATTAATGATGGTGTTGTCATTCATATTTATTTTCTGCGCCAGTATGTTTTTTTCTGCGTTTTTGTGTTTTTTGTTGTTTTTCCGCCTTTCCCTCCTTCGTATATTTTTTCTCCTTCTTCTTTCCTTGTTGATTGGCTCGGTCTTAGCGTCTGGCGCCGATCCAATGCTAAAAAAATCCACCTCCTCTCCCAGATCCAACACCCTATTGTGAGCTTGATCATCCACACTGCTTCCTCTATCAGATGAGTCCTCACTCGTTAGTGAATCTATATCTGATATACTTGTTGGTTCATTTGTTAGAGTGTTGGAATTTATACTGGAGCCTTGTTCTTGTAGTTTATTTCCCTTGTTGCTGATCTTGATTTGCTTGGCTGTCTCATATTTTCGAGCAAAAGTGAATATGCGGCCGTGTTCATAATCCGGTTTATCTCTGGCGAATTTAAAAGCTTTGCGAGCCTTAATTTTATCTTCCTGTTTGTGTAGCCGCTCCTTTATCTCTGCTCGTGTTTTGGAAATAAACTTGTTAGGTTCTAATTTGCTTAAGTTCCCATTAATTTGTTCAATCTCTCGCATAAGAGCTTCTCTGTCGATGTCTGCGTACTTCACCAATATTTTCACCAAGTTCATTGATGCCTGTAAGTTACTCTCGCCCCATTCCCTTAGCATATTTGGGTTGGGGCTCTCGTAGCTCGGTGCCAATAAAATCCTTAAACCTCTTGGGACTCTTCCTGCCTCCACATATTTAGACAAAGATTTTTGTTCCCACCATTTTGTGATTTCTGCATTTTTCCAATTTTCTTAACAGGGCTTTCATATCCCCCTCTTTTGCTGTGCTGCTATCTGCAGATGTGTGGCTTGTGGTGTTCGTCTTGAACGAACTACTGAACAACTCTTCAGCCGCCGCTTCCCTTTCACAAACAGTTTCTGCTGACATGTCGAGGTTCAGATTTGTATGTAACAGTATGAACAGCTGTGTATTGTTATTGTCGTAACCACAGCTATGCCTCTTTCTCCTCCCCACCAGTACACTATCACCGATGCACTCACCGCCTTGGAACACTCTCGACCGTTGGTCCCGCTCTCCGCTGACCACGATGTCGGCTTTCCTTCAGGCTGGTGAAATTACTTTCTCGGATGTACCGGGGGCCGCCGTAAATGCTCCTTTCTCGAACTGTGCACACAACTTCGGTTTCCAGAAGGCAGCCAACTTCATGGGGAGTGGGTTCGCACACGGAAGAAAACCGGCTTCCTTAACAATGTAAACAAATCCTGACTCTCTGCACTTCCAAGGAGCTGGCGAACAGAGACACGAACCCAGCGATATGAGCCCAGATGATATTTGATTCAAGGACCTCGAACCTGACGCGTTTCGGGCAACAAGTACCCTTGCTCACAAGTCATTTTGAAACACGTAAGTAGTAATTTTTAAATGCAAATCAGTGTTCAAGTGCCAACATCATGTGATACAACAACATAGAAAAAATACTGCTGTTAAATTCTTATCAGGCTGTCGCAAGTCTGTTTTCCAAACAATGAAAGAAATAACCTTCAAAGCATTTCCAGTTCACCACAAAACATATCATTGCTGCTTAATTACATATATATATATATCTTTAACTCGTAGCACATCCGATGAGAAAGACGAGAAAGACGAAAAAGACGAGTGCAGACCTTCTATTGTGCAAATTTATTTATTATTTAGTCCTCTGCCATTACGCGTTTCGGCCGTGCAAGCGGCCTTGATCACATGACAGCGCTCAAGACAGAGTTCTGCTACTTTAAAGTGCCAGTGCTAAAATAAATTCATAAACATAAACAAAATACTTGATGATCCTCAGCGTATTCTTAATTTTATACACACATCAATGCTAATAGTCATTTATAAATGCTCCCATTGATCATATATGCTAGGTATTGAAATATATAAATCAATATTTTAAATATAGATATCAATATCATTTTCTATATGATCCAAAGCCATCGTCAAAATGCCGGCATGAATGCCGTGTGGATCAATGCAGTAAGACCATTTATAAATCTTTATACATAAAAGAATATACAATAAATGTGAATAAGATATGTGCTCACCTGAATGAAGAATTAACGTATGAAAAAATCATAATCAATGAAACACTCTGTGCAATAATATGAAAAAATATGCCTGTGCATATCTTGACGTTATATATGTAGAGAATAAAAAATCTACATATTGTGCATTGATGTGGACCCATATTTTTTTCCCAAACAACTTAATATTGATCGGTAAAGTGCTTTTAGTGCTACAGTACCTCAGATCAAGGTGCAAAAGAAGCATAAAAGTGAAAAAGCAAAGAGTAGGTGCAAGATCGTTGAAACACATGAATTCCAAATGACAAGATTGTGCAAATGTCGCGTTCTTGATACTAAAATAATTTTACATTTTTCATTTCGATATAACCAAGCTGGCCAAAAGTTTTGAAAAGTTCACGAACATTTGTCAACGGGCGCCAAAGTTATTCCAAATAGAATGTTGCGGATTTCCTAAGGAAAATAGGTCCTAACTATAACTACCTACTGGCGACTGCCAGTAGGTAATATATATATATATATATATATATATATATATATATATATATATATATATATATATATATATATATATATATATATATATATATATATATATATATATATATATATATGTATATATATATATATATATATATATATATATATATATATATTCGGCTCGCCAGTGAGTGATCCGTTTTCTTTATGGTGCAGTGGAGCAATTATATCTATATATATATATATATACATATATATATATATATATATATATATATATATATATATCACGCAAAGGTTGCCCTGTTGGAAGTGCCACCACACGGAAAGGTTACCGCACAATTGCCGTCGGTGGCCTCACACAGCCTGCTACACATCATTCCTTGTACTTGCCAAACGCGTTTCGGGCGTCGTCCCGCCCTTGATCACTGGCTGTATCACAGAGATTAACTGCAGGTCGTGCACAAATGTTTTTTCATCTTTTTATTGATTCAACAAGTCCCGCCCCTGGGTGGGGTTCTGGCAGAGCATTATGGTTCTTGCAGTTCTGCGCCTCGCTTGCTCGTGCAAAACCCAAGTGGGTGCCTGTGTTAGTCCATGATAAAATGTCCAACCCCAGTGGGTAGAAAGTGACGTGATACCAGGCAGTAGAGTCACCAATATATGCCGACGGCTCAGGCCCCCTCCGTTCCGTTCACCGCTCGTGTTCATGAGCAATGTGGAACCGCTAAGCAACAGCGCCGGGGCACCTCCGCGACTGGACCAGCCGCTTCTAACACATCACGCAAAGGTTGCCCTGTTGGAAGTGCCACCACACGGAAAGGTTACCGCACAATTGCCATCGGTGGCCTCACACAGCCTGCTACACATCATTCCTTGTACTTGCCAAACGCGTTTCGGGCGTCGTCCCGCCCTTGATCACTGGCTGTATCACAGAGATTAACTGCAGGTCGTGCACAAATGTTTTTTCATCTTTTTATTGATTCAACAAATCCCGCCCCTGGGTGGGGTTCTGGCAGAGCATTATGGTTCTTGCAGTTCTGCGCCTCGCTTGCTCGTGCAAAACCCAAGTGGGTGCCTGTGTTAGTCCATGATAAAATGTCCAACCCCAGTGGGTAGAAAGTGACGTGATACCAGGCAGTAGCGTCACCAATATATGCCGACGGCTCAGGCCCCCTCCGTTCTGTTCACCGCTCGTGTTCATGAGCAATGTGGAACCGCTAAGCAACAGCGGCGGGGCACCTCCGCGACTGGACCAGCCGCTTCTAACACATCACGCAAAGGTTGCCCTGTTGGAAGTGCCCCCTCACGGAAAGGTTACCGCACAATTGCCGTCGGTGGCCTCACACAGCCTGCTACACATCATTCCTTTTACTTGCCAAACGCGTTTCGGGCGTCGTCCCGCCCTTGATCACTGGCTGTATCACAGAGATTAACTGCAGGTCGTGCACAAATGTTTTTTCATCTTTTTATTGATTCAACAATTCCCGCCCCTGGGTGGGGTTCTGGCAGAGCATTATGGTTCTTGCAGTTCTGCGCCTCGCTTGCTCGTGCAAAACCCAAGTGGGTGCCTGTGTTACTCCATGATAAAATGTCCAACCCCAGTGGGTAGAAAGTGACGTGATACCAGGCAGTAGAGTCACCAATATATGCCGACGGTTCAGGCCCCCTCCGTTCCGTTCACCGCTCGTGTTCATGAGCAATGTGGAACCGCTAAGCAACAGCGGCGGGGCACCTCCGCAACTGGACCAGCCGCTTCTAACACATCACGCAAAGGTTGCCCTGTTGGAAGTGCCACCACACGGAAAGGTTACCGCACAATTGCCGTCGGTGGCCTCACACAGCCTGCTACACATCATTCCTTGTACTTGCCAAACGCGTTTCGGGCGTCGTCCCGCCCTTGATCACTGGCTGTATCACAGAGATTAACTGCAGGTCGTGCACAAATGTTTTTTCATCTTTTTATTGATTCAACAAGTCCCGCCCCTGGGTGGGGTTCTGGCAGAGCATTATGGTTCTTGCAGTTCTGCGCCTCGCTTGCTCGTGCAAAACCCAAGTGGGTGCCTGTGTTAGTCCATGATAAAATGTCCAACCCCAGTGGGTAGAAAGTGATGTGATACCAGGCAGTAGAGTCACCAATATATGCCGACGGCTCAGGCCCCCTCCGTTCCGTTCACCGCTCGTGTTCATGAGCAATGTGGAACCGCTAAGCAACAGCGGCGGGGCACCTCCGCGACTGGACCAGCCGCTTCTAACACATCACGCAAAGGTTGCCCTGTTGGAAGTGCCACCACACGGAAAGGTTACCGCACAATTGCCATCGGTGGCCTCACACAGCCTGCTACACATCATTCCTTGTACTTGCCAAACGCGTTTCGGGCGTCGTCCCGCCCTTGATCACTGGCTGTATCACAGAGATTAACTGCAGGTCGTGCACAAATGTTTTTTCATCTTTTTATTGATTCAACAAGTCCCGCCCCTGGGTGGGGTTCTGGCAGAGCATTATGGTTCTTGCAGTTCTGCACCTCGCTTGCTCGTGCAAAACCCAAGTGGGTGCCTGTGTTAGTCCATGATAAAATGTCCAACCCCAGTGGGTAGAAAGTGACATGATACCAGGCAGTAGAGTCACCAATATATGCCGACGGCTCAGGCCCCCTCCGTTCCGTTCACCGCTCGTGTTCATGAGCAATGTGGAACCGCTAAGCAACAGCGGCGGGGCACCTCCGCGACTGGACCAGCCGCTTCTAACACATCACGCAAAGGTTGCCCTGTTGGAAGTGCCACCACACGGAAAGGTTACCGCACAATTGCCGTCGGTGGCCTCACACAGCCTGCTACACATCATTCCTGGTACTTGCCAAACGCGTTTCGGGCGTCGTCCCGCTCTTGATCACTGGCTGTATCACAGAGATTAACTGCAGGTCGTGCACAAATGTTTTTTCATCTTTTTATTGATTCAACAAGTCCCGCCCCTGGGTGGGGTTCTGGCAGAGCATTATGGTTCTTGCAGTTCTGCGCCTCGCTTGCTCGTGCAAAACCCAAGTGGGTGCCTGTGTTAGTCCATGATAAAATGTCCAACCCCAGTGGGTAGAAAGTGACGTGATACCAGGCAGTAGAGTCACCAATATATGCCGACGGCTCAGGCCCCCTCCGTTCCGTTCACCGCTCGTGTTCATGAGCAATGTGGAACCGATAAGCAACAGCGGCGGGGCACCTCCGCGACTGGACCAGCCGCTTCTAACACATCACGCAAAGGTTGCCCTGTTGGAAGTGCCACCACACGGAAAGGTTACCGCACAATTGCCGTCGGTGGCCTCACACAGCCTGCTACACATCATTCCTTGTACTTGCCAAACGCGTTTCGGGCGTCGTCCCGCCCTTGATCACTGGCTGTATCACAGAGATTAACTGCAGGTCGTGCACAAATGTTTTTTCATCTTTTTATTGATTCAACAAGTCGCGCCCCTGGGTGGGGTTCTGGCAGAGCATTATGGTTCTTGCAGTTCTGCGCCTCGCTTGCTCGTGCAAAACCCAAGTGGGTGCCTGTGTTAGTCCATGATAAAATGTCCAACCCCAGTGGGTAGAAAGTGACGTGATACCAGGCAGTAGAGTCACCAATATATGCCGACGGCTCAGGCCCCCTCCGTTCCGTTCACCGCTCGTGTTCATGAGCAATGTGGAACCGCTAAGCAACAGCGGCGGGGCACCTCCGCGACTGGACCAGCCGCTTCTAACACATCACGCAAAGGTTGCCCTGTTGGAAGTGCCACCACACGGAAAGGTTACCGCACAATTGCCGTCGGTGGCCTCACACAGCCTGCTACACATCATTCCTTGTACTTGCCAAACGCGTTTCGGGCGCCGTCCCGCCCTTGATCACTGGCTGTATCACAGAGATTAACTGCAGGTCGTGCACAAATGTTTTTTCATCTTTTTATTGATTCAACAAGTCCCGCCCCTGGGTGGGGTTCTGGCAGAGCATTATGGTTCTTGCAGTTCCGCGCCTCGCTTGCTCGTGCAAAACCCAAGTGGGTGCCTGTGTTAGTCCATGATAAAATGTCCAACCCCAGTGGGTAGAAAGTGACATGATACCAGGCAGTAGAGTCACCAATATATGCCGACGGCTCAGGCCCCCTCCGTTCCGTTCACCGCTCGTGTTCATGAGCAATGTGGAACCGCTAAGCAACAGCGGCGGGGCACCTCCGCGACTGGACCAGCCGCTTCTAACACATCACGCAAAGGTTGCCCTGTTGGAAGTGCCACCACACGGAAAGGTTACCGCACAATTGCCATCGGTGGCCTCACACAGCCTGCTACACATCATTCCTTGTACTTGCCAAACGCGTTTCGGGCGTCGTCCCGCTCTTGATCACTGGCTGTATCACAGAGATTAACTGCAGGTCGTGCACAAATGTTTTTTCATCTTTTTATTGATTCAACAAGTCCCGCCCCTGGGTGGGGTTCTGGCAGAGCATTATGGTTCTTGCAGTTCTGCGCCTCGCTTGCTCGTGCAAAACCCAAGTGGGTGCCTGTGTTAGTCCATGATAAAATGTCCAACCCCAGTGGGTAGAAAGTGACGTGATACCAGGCAGTAGAGTCACCAATATATGCCGACGGCTCAGGCCCCCTCCGTTCCGTTCACCGCTCGTGTTCATGAGCAATGTGGAACCGCTAAGCAACAGCGGCGGGGCACCTCCGCGACTGGACCAGCCGCTTCTAACACATCACGCAAAGGTTGCCCTGTTGGAAGTGCCACCACACGGAAAGGTTACCGCACAATTGCCGTCGGTGGCCTCACACAGCCTGCTACACATCATTCCTTGTACTTGCCAAACGCGTTTCGGGCGCCGTCCCGCCCTTGATCACTGGCTGTATCACAGAGATTAACTGCAGGTCGTGCCCAAATGTTTTTTCATCTTTTTATTGATTCAACAAGTCCCGCCCCTGGGTGGGGTTCTGGCAGAGCATTATGGTTCTTGCAGTTCCGCGCCTCGCTTGCTCGTGCAAAACCCAAGTGGGTGCCTGTGTTAGTCCATGATAAAATGTCCAACCCCAGTGGGTAGAAAGTGACATGATACCAGGCAGTAGAGTCACCAATATATGCCGACGGCTCAGGCCCCCTCCGTTCCGTTCACCGCTCGTGTTCATGAGCAATGTGGAACCGCTAAGCAACAGCGGCGGGGTCCCTCCGCGACTGGACCAGCCGCTTCTAACACATCACGCAAAGGTTGCCCTGTTGGAAGTGCCACCACACGGAAAGGTTTCCGCACAATTGCCGTCGGTGGCCTCACACAGCCTGCTACACATCATTCCTTGTACTTGCCAAACGCGTTTCGGGCGTCGTCCCGCCCTTGATCACTGGCTGTATCACAGAGATTAACTGCAGGTCGTGCACAAATGTTTTTTCATCTTTTTATTGATTCAACAAGTCCCGCCCCTGGGTGGGGTTCTGGCAGAGCATTATGGTTCTTGCAGTTCTGCGCCTCGCTTGCTCGTGCAAAACCCAAGTGGGTGCCTGTGTTAGTCCATGATAAAATGTCCAACCCCAGTGGGTAGAAAGTGATGTGATACCAGGCAGTAGAGTCACCAATATATGCCGACGGCTCAGGCCCCCTCCGTTCCGTTCACCGCTCGTGTTCATGAGCAATGTGGAACCGATAAGCAACATCGGCGGGGCACCTCCGCGACTGGACCAGCCGCTTCTAACACATCACGCAAAGGTTGCCCTGTTGGAAGTGCCACCACACGGAAAGGTTACCGCACAATTGCCGTCGGTGGCCTCACACAGCCTGCTACACATCATTCCTTGTACTTGACAAACGCGTTTCGGGCGTCGTCCCGCCCTTGATCACTGGCTGTATCACAGAGATTAACTGCAGGTCGTGCACAAATGTTTTTTCATCTTTTTATTGATTCAACAAGTCCCGCCCCTGGGTGGGGTTCTGGCAGAGCATTATGGTTCTTGCAGTTCTGCGCCTCGCTTGCTCGTGCAAAACCCAAGTGGGTGCCTGTGTTAGTCCATGATAAAATGTCCAACCCCAGTGGGTAGAAAGTGACGTGATACCAGGCAGTAGAGTCACCAATATATGCCGACGGCTCAGGCCCCCTCCGTTCCGTTCACCGCTCGTGTTCATGAGCAATGTGGAACCGCTAAGCAACAGCGGCGGGGCACCTCCGCGACTGGACCAGCCGCTTCTAACACATCACGCAAAGGTTGCCCTGTTGGAAGTGCCACCACACGGAAAGGTTACCGCACCATTGCTGTCGGTGGCCTCACACAGCCTGCTACACATCATTCCTTGTACTTGCCAAACGCGTTTCGGGCGTCGTCCCGCCCTTGATCACTGGCTGTATCACAGAGATTAACTGCAGGTCGTGCACAAATGTTTTTTCATCTTTTTATTGATTCAACAAGTCCCGCCCCTGGGTGGGGTTCTGGCAGAGCATTATGGTTCTTGCAGTTCTGCGCCTCGCTTGCTCGTGCAAAACCCAAGTGGGTGCCTGTGTTAGTCCATGATAAAATGTCCAACCCCAGTGGGTAGAAAGTGATGTGATACCAGGCAGTAGAGTCACCAATATATGCCGACGGCTCAGGCCCCCTCCGTTCCGTTCACCGCTCGTGTTCATGAGCAATGTGGAACCGATAAGCAACAGCGGCGGGGCACCTCCGCGACTGGACCAGCCGCTTCTAACACATCACGCAAAGGTTGCCCTGTTGGAAGTGCCACCACACGGAAAGGTTACCGCACAATTGCCGTCGGTGGCCTCATACAGCATGCTACACATCATTCCTTGTACTTGCCAAACGCGTTTCGGGCGTCGTCCCGCCCTTGATCACTGGCTGTATCACAGAGATTAACTGCAGGTCGTGCACAAATGTTTTTTCATCTTTTTATTGATTCAACAAGTCCCGCCCCTGGGTGGGGTTCTGGCAGAGCATTATGGTTCTTGCAGTTCTGCGCCTCGCTTGCTCGTGCAAAACCCAAGTGGGTGCCTGAGTTAGTCCATGATAAAATGTCCAACCCCAGTGGGTAGAAAGTGACGTGATACCAGGCAGTAGAGTCACCAATATATGCCGACGGCTCAGGCCCCCTCCGTTCCGTTCACCGCTCGTGTTCATGAGCAATGTGGAACCGCTAAGCAACAGCGGCGGGGCACCTCCGCGACTGGACCAGCCGCTTCTAACACATCACGCATAGGTTGGCCTGTTGGAAGTGCCACCACACAGAAAGGTTACCGCACAATTGCCGTCGGTGGCCTCACACAGCCTGCTACACATCATTCCTTGTACTTGCCAAACGCGTTTCGGGTGTCGTCCCGCCCTTGATCACTGGCTGTATCACAGAGATTAACTGCAGGTCGTGCACAAATGTTTTTTCATCTTTTTATTGATTCAACAAGTCCCGCCCCTGGGTGGGGTTCTAGCAGAGCATTATGGTTCTTGCAGTTCTGCGCCTCGCTTGCTCGTGCAAAACCCAAGTGGGTGCCTGTGTTAGTCCATGATAAAATGTCCAACCCCAGTGGGTAGAAAGTGACATGATACCAGGCAGTAGAGTCACCAATATATGCCGACGGCTCAGGCCCCCTCCGTTCCGTTCACCGCTCGTGTTCATGAGCAATGTGGAACCGCTAAGCAACAGCGGCGGGGCACCTCCGCGACTGGACCAGCCGCTTCTAACACATCACGCAAAGGTTGCCCTGTTGGAAGTGCCACCACACGGAAAGGTTACCGCACAATTGCCGTCGGTGGCCTCACACAGCCTGCTACACATCATTCCTTGTACTTGCCAAACGCGTTTCGGGCGTCGTCCCGCCCTTGATCACTGGCTGTATCACAGAGATTAACTGCAGGTCGTGCACAAATGTTTTTTCATCTTTTTATTGATTCAACAAGTCCCGCCCCTGGGTGGGGTTCTGGCAGAGCATTATGGTTCTTGCAGTTCTGCGCCTCGCTTGCTCGTGCAAAACCCAAGTGGGTGCCTGTGTTAGTCCATGATAAAATGTCCAACCCCAGTGGGTAGAAAGTGACGTGATACCAGGCAGTAGAGTCACCAATATATGCCGACGGCTCAGGCCCCCTCCGTTCCGTTCACCGCTCGTGTTCATGAGCAATGTGGAACCGCTAAGCAACAGCGGCGGGGCACCTCCGCGACTGGACCAGCCGCTTCTAACACATCACGCAAAGGTTGCCCTGTTGGAAGTGCCACCACACGGAAAGGTTACCGCACAATTGCCGTCGGTGGCCTCACACAGCCTGCTACACATCATTCCTTGTACTTGCCAAACGCGTTTCGGGCGTCGTCCCGCCCTTGATCACTGGCTGTATCACAGAGATTAACTGCAGGTCGTGCACAAATGTTTTTTCATCTTTTTATTGATTCAACAAGTCCCGCCCCTGGGTGGGGTTCTGGCAGAGCATTATGGTTCTTGCAGTTCTGCGCCTCGCTTGCTCGTGCAAAACCCAAGTGGGTGCCTGTGTTAGTCCATGATAAAATGTCCAACCTCAGTGGGTAGAAAGTGACGTGATACCAGGCAGTAGAGTCACCAATATATGCCGACGGCTCAGGCCCCCTCCGTTCCGTTCACCGCTCGTGTTCATGAGCAATGTGGAACCGCTAAGCAACAGCGGCGGGGCACCTCCGCGACTGGACCAGCCGCTTCTAACACATCACGCAAAGGTTGCCCTGTTGGAAGTGCCACCACACGGAAAGGTTACCGCACAATTGCCGTCGGTGGCCTCACACAGCCTGCTACACATCATTCCTTGTACTTGCCAAACGCGTTTCGGGCGTCGTCCCGCCCTTGATCACTGGCTGTATCACAGAGATTAACTGAAGGTCGTGCACAAATGTTTTTTCATCTTTTTATTGATTCAACAAGTCCTGCCCCTGGGTGGGGTTCTGGCAGAGCATTATGGTTCTTGCAGTTCTGCGCCTCGCTTGCTCGTGCAAAACCCAAGTGGGTGCCTGTGTTAGTCCATGATAAAATGTCCAACCCCAGTGGGTAGAAAGTGACGTGATACCAGGCAGTAGAGTCACCAATATATGCCGACGGCTCAGGCCGCCTCCGTTCCGTTCACCACTCGTGTTCATGAGCAATGTGGAACCGCTAAGCAACAGCGGCGGGGCACCTCCGCGACTGGACCAGCCGCTTCTAACACATCACGCAAAGGTTGCCCTGTTGGAAGTGCCACCACACGGAAAGGTTACCGCACAATTGCCGTCGGTGGCCTCACACAGCCTGCTACACATCATTCCTTGTACTTGCCAAACGTGTTTCGGGCGTCGTCCCGCCCTTGATCACTGGCTGTATCACAGAGATTAACTGCAGGTCGTGCACAAATGTTTTTTCATCTTTTTATTGATTCAACAAGTCCCGCCCCTGGGTGGGGTTCTGGCAGAGCATTATGGTTCTTGCAGTTCTGCGCCTCGCTTGCTCGTGCAAAACCCAAGTGGGTGCCTGTGTTAGTCCATGATAAAATGTCCAACCCCAATGGGTAGAAAGTGATGTGATACCAGGCAGTAGAGTCACCAATATATGCCGACGGCTCAGGCCCCCTCAGTTCCGTTCACCGCTCGTGTTCATGAGCAATGTGGAACCGCTAAGCAACAGCGGCGGGGCACCTCCGCGACTGGACCAGCCGCTTCTAACACATCACGCAAAGGTTGCCCTGTTGGAAGTGCCACCACACGGAAAGGTTACCGCACAATTGCCGTCGGTGGCCTCACACAGCCTGCTACACATCATTCCTTGTACTTGCCAAACGCGTTTCGGGCGTCGTCCCGCCCTTGATCACTGGCTGTATCACAGAGATTAACTGCAGGTCGTGCACAAATGTTTTTTCATCTTTTTATTGATTCAACAAGTCCCGCCCCTGGGTGGGGTTCTGGCAGAGCATTATGGTTCTTGCAGTTCTGCGCCTCGCTTGCTCGTGCAAAACCCAAGTGGGTGCCTGTGTTAGTCCATGATAAAATGTCCAACCCCAGTGGGTAGAAAGTGACGTGATACCAGGCAGTAGAGTCACCAATATATGCTGACGGCTCAGGCCCCCTCCGTTCCGTTCACCGCTCGTGTTCATGAGCAATGTGGAACCGCTAAGCAACAGCGGCGGGGCACCTCCGCGACTGGACCAGCCGCTTCTAATACATCACGCAAAGGTTGCCCTGTTGGAAGTGCCACCACACGGAAAGGTTACCGCACAATTGCCGTCGGTGGCCTCACACAGCCTGCTACACATTATTCCTTGTACTTGCCAAACGCGTTTCGGGCGTCGTCCCGCCCTTGATCACTGGCTGTATCACAGAGATTAACTGCAGGTCGTGCACAAATGTTTTTTCATCTTTTTATTGATTCAACAAGTCCTGCCCCTGGGTGGGGTTCTGG
Source organism: Triturus cristatus (assembly GCF_964204655.1). NCBI lineage: Eukaryota > Metazoa > Chordata > Amphibia > Caudata > Salamandridae > Triturus > Triturus cristatus. Next base: position 1,377,655,246 of record NC_140590.1, read on the forward strand.
CAGAGCATTATGGTTCTTGCAGTTCTGCGCCTTGCTTGCTCGTGCAAAACCCAAGTGGGTGCCTGTGTTAGTCCATGATAAAATGTCCAACCCCAGTGGGTAGAAAGTGACGTGATACCAGGCAGTAGAGTCACCAATATATGCCGACGGCTCAGGCCCCCTCCGTTCCGTTCACCGCTCGTGTTCATGAGCAATGTGGAACCGCTAAGCAACAGCGGCGGGGCACCTCCGCGACTGGACCAGCCGCTTCTAACACATCACGCAAAGGTTGCCCTGTTGGAAGTGCCACCACACGGAAAGGTTACCGCACAATTGCCGTCGGTGGCCTCACACAGCCTGCTACACATCATTCCTTGTACTTGCCAAACGCGTTTCGGGCATCATCCCGCCCTTGATTACTGGCTGTATCACAGAGATTAACTGCAGGTCGTGCACAAATGTTTTTTCATCTTTTTATTGATTCAACAAGTCCCGCCCCTGGGTGGGGTTCTGGCAGAGCATTATGGTTCTTGCAGTTCTGCGCCTCGCTTGCTCGTGCAAAACCCAAGTGGGTGCCTGTGTTAGTCCATGATAAAATGTCCAACCCCAGTGGGTAGAAAGTGACGTGATACCAGGCAGTAGAGTCACCAATATATGCCAACGGCTCAGGCCCCCTCCGTTCCGTTCACCGCTCGTGTTCATGAGCAATGTGGAACCGCTAAGCAACCAGGCTCCTGCCCCTCTATGCCAGTGATCAAGAGCTGCATAGCTCGAAACGCGTATGGCGAATGGAATGCGGAATGCCCGTTGTGTGCACTTCCACCCACGTGTTGGTGTGAGTCTGGAGGTGTGTGGCTCCCCTCATGGGCAACCTGTGTGTTTGGAATAATAGCGGCTCGCTCGGCCGCGGGGAGCCCCGACGTCGGTTTGGCGGATCCCGAGTGCAGGGAAACTACCGGCACTCCTTGGGACTGACAGAGCCTCGCACATGGTGACATTGGAGATGCACATCAGCGGGACAATTTTAGCCTTCCTCCTGATTGGGGATTTTATCATATCGAGTGGCAGGACTGGGGCCACTGGGCAAAAGAACATCAGAGTCCTGGGCAGTATATTGGGACTATCACAACCAGCATGCCTCATTGACAACGCCCACTGGGGCGGGACTCGCATCAAGCCAATAAAGCAGCGTTCTTTCAAACCAGGCTCCTGCCCCTCTATGCCAGTGATCAAGAGCTGCATAGCTCGAAACGCGTATGGCGAATGGAATGCGGAATGCCCGTTGTGTGCACTTCCACCCACGTGTTGGTGTGAGTCTGGAGGTGTGTGGCTCCCCTCATGGGCAACCTGTCCGTTTGGAATAATAGCGGCTCGCTCGGCCGCGGGGAGCCCCGACGTCGGTTTGGCAGATCCCGAGTGCAGGGAAACTACCGGCACTCCTTGGGACTGACAGAGCCTCGCACATGGTGACATTGGAGATGCACATCAGCGGGACAATTTTAGCCTTCCTCCTGATTGGGGATTTTATCATATCGAGTGGCAGGACTGGGGCCACTGGGCAAAAGAACATCAGAGTCCTGGGCAGTATATTGGGACTATCACAACCAGCATGCCTCATTGACAACGCCCACTGGGGCGGGACTCGCATCAAGCCAATAAAGCAGAGTTCTTTCAAACCAGGCTCCTGCCCCTCTATGCCAGTGATCAAGAGCTGCATAGCTCGAAACGCGTATGGCGAATGGAATGCGGAATGCCCGTTGTGTGCACTTCCACCCACGTGTTGGTGTGAGTCTGGAGGTGTGTGGCTCCCCTCATGGGCAACCTGTGCGTTTGGAATAATAGCGGCTCGCTCGGCCGCGGGGAGGCCCGACGTCGGTTTGGCGGATCCCGAGTGCAGGGAAACTACCGGCACTCCTTGGGACTGACAGAGCCTCGCACATGGTGACATTGGAGATGCACATCAGCGGGACAATTTTAGCCTTCCTCCTGATTGGGGGTTTTATCATATCGAGTGGCAGGACTGGGGCCACTGGGCAAAAGAACATCAGAGTCCTGGGCAGTATATTGGGACTATCACAACCAGCATGCCTCATTGACAACGCCTACTGCATCCAGAATGCCTGTGCGCCCATGGAGGCGGGACTTATAATTGAATAAATATGGTGTTCCAAACTTACCTGCTTCCTCGATCATTGCCAGTGAACAAGAGCGTGTATTGCTCGAAACGCGTATGGCTTGACTAAAGGCTTGAGACATGCTGTTTTCTTCCTGCCTGCGGCAACGTGAGCGGCAACCTCTATGTGTGTGGTGAATCCTCAAGGGCAACCTTTGCGTACACAATTAATTGCGGCCGGCCAGGTCGCGGATGAGCCCCGCCGCCATCTCAGCGGATCCAGAGAGTTCGGATTTTGGACACTCGCAGGAACGTAGGGGGCCTGTGCAACAGGGTCACATTGGGGAGCAACCAGCGGTGTTTTCAGGACCTTTTGCCCAACCGGGATGAAACATTTGTGACCGAGGCAGCAGTGCACTTGCTAAAAGGAACGATGAGTCTTCAAGCATACCAGGGAAACTACTGCATCCAGAATGCCTGTGCGCCCATGGAGGCGGGACTTATAATTGAATAAATATGGTGTTCTAAACTTACCTGCTTCCTCGATCATTGCCAGTGAACAAGAGTGTGTATTGCTCGAAACGCGTATGGCTTGACTAAAGGCTTGAGACATGCTGTTTTCTTCCTGCCTGCGGCAACGTGAGCGGCAACCTCTATGTGTGTGGTTAATCCTCAAGGGCAACCTTTGCGTACACAAATATATATATATATATATATATACATATATTATCTACTGGCGGTTGCCAGTAGATACTTATAGTTAGGACCGAGTTTCCATAGGAAATCTCAAAATTCTATTTTGAATAACTTTGGCGCCGGTTGACGAATCCTCGCGAAATTTTCAAAACTGGTGGGGCGCTCCGCTCAGCTCCTACCCTGAAAGTTTCGGGGTGATTTGTCAAGCGGGGGCTGAGAAAAAGGGGGGGTCCCAAAACGCGTTTTCCCCATGCATTTTTCCATAGGACCTTTAGTCGAAGGTACAGCCCGAACGGCTGAACAGAATAACTTGAAATTTGGCAGAGAGGTAGTCCTCAGGTCAGGGAAGTGCCTTTTGCAGGTCTGGTGTCAATGTGTTCAGTATTAACTGAGAAAATAGCATTTAAAAGCATATAAATATCTATACGCGAGCAACGTGCGCGCACGGTACTTGCACTGTGCGCGCACGGCGCCGTGCGCGAGCGTAATTCTGATTGGTGGATTGATGTCAGTAAACATTCGAATCGGTCGAAATCAGGAAGTGTCGGCCGCCATTTTGTCTGTCTCACTGAAAAGGAAAGGTGGAGAACGTGAACAGGGGGCAGTAGGGAGTTCCTGACCCCCTAGCCTTTGTCAGGGGGTCACAGTAGGACCCCGAAGGGCCAAAAAAAGATATCATATATATTTTTTTTTAGATCGCAGGGTGCGCGCTCCGTGCGCGCACGCTAAAAAAAAAAAAAATGAATTGTATTAAAAATCAAGTTTAAGGGCCATATGTAGGAAGCCCAATACCGGTCGGTAACGGCCGATTTTCGGTAATTATCCCGTTACCGACCGGTATGTAGGGGGCACATTTCAGGATTCGGTAATTTACCGAATCTGTAAAATTACCGATTCGGTAATTTTACCGATTCGGAAAATACCGAATCCTGAAATGATATGTAGGGGGAGTGTGTGGATGTTGTGGGGATTCGTTATTTACCACCAACTAAAAGTTGGTGGTAAATGACGAATAGCTGGAAAAAAGCATTTCTTTGCACTTTGAAGTGTGCAATGTGGCAGACATACATGCCCTTAGGGCATGTATGTCTGCCACATGTGCACACATGCAGGAATCAGGGGTGCAACAGGGTGTCACTGTGACACCCTGCCACCCTTGATTGTGCTCCCCCCATTACCGAATCGGTATTTACCGATTCGGTAATGGTAACTGGCTTCCCATTGATTCCTATGGGCCTCCTGGCCCATAGGAATCAATGGGAAGCCAGTTACCATTACCGAATCGGTAAATACCGATTCTAAATTACCGACCCATTCCGAATCTGTAAAAATTACCGATGGATTACCTACATAGCATTTACCACTTCATAAATACCGAATCGGTAAAATTCGGTATTTATGAAGTGGTAAATGTTAGGCTACCTACATAAGGCCCTAAGTGTTTAGATATTAGGTGGCTCTAAAAAGAGCCGTTGTGTTCATTGAGTGTTTTTTGGTTCATACAAGTAAGTACCGATGCAGAGTCTAAAGTTCAAGAGGAAGACTCTGTTCCCTTCATCATTGAAATGTACACCGTCTCCTCTATAAATGTCTTGCATGTTGTAACGCAAGTTGTTGTGGTATATAGAACCCATACCATAGTCTCTGAGGAAAGCAGAAACAGACTTATTGACGTGCTTTCTTGCTTTGTCAATCTGTGGACAATGTTGGTTGGACCAGTTCCACTTTTGCCTTTGGCATATATTAGAATATACAAAGGCACTTTGTGGAAAAAGTGACATCAATTGCACAAAGGTGTCCTTTACAAGCATTTCCAGACCTACCTCAGTTAAAGTGCCTAGGTCATTTCCACCACAGTGCACAATAATAAGGTTAGGCTGTGGGAGATGTAGAAAGGATTTCACCCAAGGAATGAATTGGTGCCATTTTAACCCTCTCTGACCAATCCATTTAATGTCTACATTTGGCAAAGCAAGGTCTCTCACAATACCTCTTTTTTCTGCATACTTTTCACTCCAGAAGACATAGCTGTGACCTATAATCCACACTGTGAACATCTTCCAAGGAGATCTGAATGCACTCAGAAGGTGTTTTTCAGTAGAATGGCAATATGAAATGAAAGATAGTTGTAAAATGGAGGCATACATACTTTTTTAAAATAAAAAGAACTCATTGGCTGTTTCAAACCATTCTATACTAAAAACTAGGCTGCATGTTTACATTTTTAAAAGCATGTTTTGTATTGGTTCTTAAAAATGTGTTCCCAAAGAACATTAGTTTGGATTTGCTGTTAGGTTTGAAAAGTCAAGCACTCTTGCTCTTTGGATTTGAAACATTGTGTGCTGAACTTCTGACCTCTCTGCTCACACCAGTGTTCCATGACCTGTTGCTATGGTAGCAGGCAGAAGTCATGTTGGGGGTAGGGATCACTTGGAAAGGGTTGAAATTTGCAACCAATAGAAATGTGTGATTCCGTTTGAAAAAATGTGGGAAGCAATGTGATTTGAAGTTAACATGTATATGTGTGAAAAATGAGAGGGAAACTGTGCCATTTACTGGTTCTGGTGAGAGGAGTACAGTTCAGAGATTCTGGTTCTGATAAACTGCTGTGTGACTGCCACATTTCTTTCTCAACTAACTAATTTAAAAGGTGAGTTATGAAATTGAGAGGGGGTGTATGTGGTGTATTATGATATAAATAATAGAAATATGATTCTTCTTTTAAAGTTGTGTTTTACATTTTATGTTTTGGAAGATATTTAACTGCCTTGAACTTGTAAGATATTATGGAGTATATCTTCACCATAAGTTAAGGTGTAGTGGTATCACGTAGGAATACTGTTTTGTGCCTAAAATCACACCATGAGTTTGTGTGCACACAGGAATTGTTCTCACAGATTTAATTTGTGTTGCTGTTGTTCTGTAAGACTTGCATTTGTAGGAAAGGGCAGCTTTTTTAACTGTGATGGTTAGCATTCTGTACAAATCATTATTGAACTGTGATGGTTGGCATTCAGCAGAAATCACTATGTCACAAACGAGAGGCAAATGCAAACACATTTGAAATTATCATGGTAGATTTTCCTTCCACTTTTAAAGTTGTGAATTACATTTTATGTTTTGGAAGATATTTATCTGCCTTGAACTTGTAAGATATTATGGAGTATGTCTTCACCATAATTTAAGGTGTACTGGTATTACCCAGGAATACTGTTTTGTGCATAGAATCACACCATGAGTCTGTGTGTTCACAGGAATTGTTGTTAGAGAATTAATTTGTGAAGTTGTTGTTCTGTAAGATTAGCACTCGCAGGAAAGGGGTAGCTTTTTTTCTTGAACTGTGATGGTTAGCATTCAGCAGAAATTAGTATTTCACAAATGAAAGGCAAATGCTAACACATTTGAAATCAACAGGGTAGATTTTCCTTCCACTCTTGCAATGGGTGAGGTAGTTCCTACATGTTCAAAACTCCAATTAACCCTTACCACACAGGTATTCTTACATACATCTTTGCAGTCTTCATGCAGTTGTTCAAGTCTCCATGCAGATTTCTCTTACACCTGACAATACACAGTCTCCAGAAACATACTCTTTGCACACACGCAGCAGCTTCTCCTACACTCCCATGCGTACTACTCAGCTCTGTGTGTTATTTCAGATAGCAGTGTATAACGCAAACACATTCAACATCACCAAGGCTCATTTCCTTTGCTCTAGTCTAATCACTCATCCTGTAACAGATGCTGATGGTCTCAAGTAGCTGTTAGGACATGTGCTCTTTTCTGCTTCTCTAAAATATAAGGAAAATGTGTCAGGCTGTCACAGTAATTATCACTTGCTTCACCATAGTAGTAAATGTGCTTTGAAATTGCCAATCAAATATCGGTTTCTGCCTAGAATCACACCATGAGTCTGTCTGCACACAGGAATTGTTGTCAGAGATTTTATTCATCTTGCTCTTGTTTTGTAAGACTTGCACTCGTAGGAATGGGTCAGCTCATATGCTAGGATGTGAAAAGCTCAAAAAAAAATCGTAATGAATTAAAATTACAGAAAGGTATTTTTTTTTAGTTTCTTGCAGGTATTGCTGAGCAACAGTAAAAAAAAAATATGCCTATAAAGTCAAAAACAACATCTATATTTGAAGACAACTGGTCAAAAAAATTTAGTTGGAGAACCACATGTTGGAAAAAAGAAAAAGTATTCTGGTAAGCAGACTAAGGATTTTTTTAAAAATATCTTCAAAAAAAGAAAAAATGTTAAAAATATATCCACTGCAAATAGTGTTTCAAGTACAAAACAACAACAGAGTCGACAGCAAAAACTAAAAGCTAATGTAGAATCAGAAGTAAGAAAGAGTGACTTAACACGAAAAATAGATTTTAAAAACATTAGTCGAAAAATGTTTCAGAGAAGAGTGATGTTAAATTTGCTAAAGGATGTGAAAAAATATAAGAAGAAAACCAAATTTTATAAGAAAAAGAAATATATTGAATCCATTGTTGCAAAGGCTTTGGAATTAAAAAGAAAACTATTCATTTTAATTTTGAACAGGATGCGTAGATTAGATAAATTAGTAAAAGCAATGAAGTCACAAAGCAAAAGGAAAAAAGAAGTGAAAAAAATTAACTTTTGTAAAGTGTTCTTAGGAGAATGGAAGCATAGTTCAAGTACTGAACCATTTTTTAATGAAGAGAGTTATCTTCAAAGTAATAGTTTGTTGTATGCAGTTGACACCAATGGTCGAGCTTATGAAGTAAAAGATGTATGTGTAATGGAAAAGGAGAAAATGGTTCCAAGAAATGAGGAAGAAGTGATAGCTGATGAGGTGATGGGGAGACGTCCTAAAGCCCCAGTGTACACTTGGAATTGTAGTAGTATTTGTACTGTACGACAGGAATCTATTGATAAATTACGTGACTTTCTAAGAGAATATAGTAAAAAGAGTGTTAAACAGAAGATTAAGGTGCTTCAAAGACTAGATCCATGCAGAGTGAGAGAGAATACTGGTTTGCAAGGACATTCTCTGGCTTGTTTATCTAGGAAAGTTTGTCAAAGTGTTTTTCACCATTTTAGGATGCTGGCAGTACATCATACTGAAATGAGAAAGTTTGTGAGAACATTGTATTTTGCTAAAAGTTCAGCACTAAAGTTAAATGAGTTGAATAATGCTCTGTTCCGTGGATCTGTATCAGATGTAGTGAAGGTTACTGATGATATTCAGTTTTGTTACTTTGGTCCAGAACAAGAAAGTGCAGGAAATGACACAGTTATTGAGGAAAATGTGGAAGAGAATGTAGAACCCACTGTTGGTAAAAATTTTGAAGATGAAATGACAAAATTTACTATCATCTCTAATGAAAGACCAAATATTACTTGTATTTGTTGCCGGAGAAGCCATTATAAAATTCAAACAAGAAATGTTGATCTCTATAAAAAAAGTGAAAATGAAGATAATTATAAGTGGAAGGATTTTGCAACATATATATTTCTGGAAAATTGTTTTGATTTAGGTGAAGATCAGCGTATTTGTAAATACTGTTATAACAAGTTAGAAGAAAATAGAATGCCAGCTAGAGCTGTACATAAAAATTTAGAATTGGTTGATATTCCTGCAGAACTTTCTGATTTAAATACGTATGAGTCTATACTCATTCAATGTGTCCATCCGTTTCAGACCATAGTGCGTATGGAGCCCAAAACAGGTAAATTACCTCCTTCAGATTTACAAAGAGGTTTAAAAGGAAGAGTTGTCTATTTGCCATTGGATTTGAAAAAAAATATTGAAACAATTGATGCAGATAGTTTGGAAACTGAACCATTTGTTATTCTGGTTAATGGTGTACCTACAAAGAATAAGAAAATTTGGCAGGAGCTGGTAGATGTACGAAAAGTACAAAGAGCAAATTTATATTTGAAAAGAAATAATAAATGGTATGAATCAATTTATATGGATGAAGATGAAGAAGTTTTACTAGAAGACACAGGAATACCAACTGGGCAAATTGAAAAAGTGGATAAGTCAAAAGAAGAAGAAATTTATGAACATTTCAGCATTCATCCTCTTCATTCCAAAGAAGTTATGGGAAACGCTATTGATCTGTTTCAGATGAAAAAAGCAAAAGGAACTCCCGTGAGTGTATGGGAGGAGAGCTTGGAAGCTCGTTGTTTTCCCCAGCTGTTTCCTACAGGAGAAGGTGGACGATATGATGAACGTCCAGTACAGATTCCTGCTTCTGAGTATCGGACTACAAGATTATATGCAGAAGATCCAAGATTTCGTCAGAGTATTCCTTATTTGTTCCATCTTTTATTTGAAAGTGACTTGTCTGCACTATCTTATGCAGTAAATCACATTTTAAAAACTGGAGTACATCTACATAATGTGTCTGCAAAGGATTTTATGAACAAAGTGCAACAGCGAGATGATCATTTGGAATCTCAATTGATCAATCTGATGGCTTGTCAGCGTGGGACTAATGAATATTGGTACCGACGCCATGGAGAATTGAAATGTATGTTACGGAATTTAGGAACTCCTACATGGTTCCTTACCCTAAGCTGTGCTGAGTACGCTTGGGATGATTTACTGGATTTTCTTCGAGAGGCAAATTCAAACATTAAAAACATCCAATACAAGACAGCAGGAGAATTGTGCTCATTGGATCCGGTTAATGTTTGCAGATATTTCAATCATAGATTTGAGGCTATGATGTCCTTCATCTGCAATAAAAAAAATCCACCTCTTGGAGAAGTTGTGGATTTCTTTTGGAGAAAAGAGTACCAAGCAAGAGGTGCTCCTCGTATTCATATGCTGTTGTGGATCAAGGATGCCCCAAAATTTGGAACAGATGCTGATGAAGCAGTTTTATCTTTCATTGAAGAATATGCAACATGTGCTCTACCTAAAAGCACAGAAGAAAAAAACTTAAAAGAGCAAGTTTTATGTTTCCAAAGACATCGGTGTGGAAAATACTGTCGACGAAAGTACAAGAGTAAAGATAAATTCTACACTTGGGTGCCTATCACGATCCGGTAAAAACCGGGTACGAACCGTCGGACGGAGCATATTCTCCGTCCGACGCGTACCCGGTCGTCAAAATTTACAAACAAGGAATTACGATTCGCACGGAACACCATTTCCGTACGATTCGTAAAAAAGCCCGACCGAACAAAATAAACCTACCAATGCGATCCGGGAAAGGGCCGACCTGACGTCGGGACGCTCGCAGCCTGCCATTCACGAACCAGGAATCACGATTCGCATCGACGTCATCCCGCACGGTGAATATTTTCCGGCTGCCAAAAACTGCCGGGAAATCAGGACGACGCGAACAAGGACCACCAGTACGCGACGGACAGACAGGACGCCGCGAACAAGGAGGACCAGTACGCGACAGGACGACGCGAACAAGGAGTACCAGTACGCGACAGACAGACAGCACGACGCGAACAAGGAGGACCAGTACGCGACAGGACGACGCGAACAAGGAGGACCAGTACGCGACGGACAGACATGGACCCGAACCTACGTGTCATCCCGGCCCTCATAGCAGTCCACCTCCTCTACAGGTTCCGACGCAGACGCCGCAGAAGGTCAGAACAACTAAGGGAGGGGGGAAAGTGGGGGGGGTGGGGGTGGCAGGACCAGGGCAGGCCACAAAACCCCCACCAAAGTCACACACCACACATGCCCAGGACATACCTGACACCCATGCCCTGGTCACTACGAGGGGGTGGGGGCGTGTCCAGCGAAGCCAGCGACCGCCACAACGGAAGTCCGTCACCACGCGAACCGGCAACACAACCAGACCGGTACGTCCCGTACCCACGCCTCAAGAGCGTGGGTACGAGACGTACCACTCCCACACCCACGTCACCCCAACAATGGCGGGACGGATCGTACCCACGTGGCAAAGGCCTGGGTACGGCCCGCACAAGCATCACATAGCGTGGGGACGGATATGTACGGACCCTACCCCCACCCGCGTACGTATGGAGGTACACCCACCCCACCAGTGTAAGTACGACTCGTACCCTCACCCGCGGACGTACGGACCGCACCCCCACCCCAACATTGTAAGTACGACTCGTACCCTCACCCGCGGACGTACGGACCGTACCCCCACCACACCAGTGTAAGTACGACTCGTACCCTCACCCGCGTATGCATGGAGCCTACCCCCACCCCAACATCGTAAGTACGACTCGTACCCTCACCCGCGTATGCATGGAGCCTACCCCCACCCCAACAGTGTAAGTATGACTCGTACCCTCACCCGCATGGAGCCTACCCCCACCCCAACAGTGTAAGTACGACTCGTACCCTCACCCGCATATGCATGGAGCCTACCCCCACCCCAACAGTGTAAGTACGACTCGTACCCTCACCCGCGTATGCATGGAGCCTACCCCCACCCCAACAGTGTAAGTACGACTCGTACCCTCACCCGCGTATGCATGGAGCCTACCCCCACCCCAACAGTGTAAGTACGACTCGTACCCTCACCCGCGTATGCATGGAGCCTACCCCACCCCAACAGTGTAAGTACGACTCGTACCCTCACCCGCGTATGCATGGAGCCTACCCCCACCCCAACAGTGTAAGTACGACTCGTACCCTCACCCGCGTATGAATGGAGCCTACCCCCACCCCAACATTGTAAGTACGACTCGTACCCTCACCCGCGGACGTACGGACCGTACCCCCACCCCAACATTGTAAGTACGACTCGTACCCTCACCCGCGGACGTACGGACCGTACCCCCACCACACCAGTGTAAGTACGACTCGTACCCTCACCCGCGTATGCATGGAGCCTACCCCCACCCCAACAGTTTAAGTACGACTCGTACCCTCACCCGCGTATGCATGGAGCCTACCCCCACCCCAACAGTGTAAGTACGACTCGTACCCTCACCCGCGTATGCATGGAGCCTACCCCCACCCCAACAGTGTAAGTACGACTCGTACCCTCACCCACGTATGCATGGAGCCTACCCCCACCCCAACAGTGTAAGTACGACTCGTACCCTCACCCGCGTATGCATGGAGCCTACCCCCACCCCAACAGTGTAAGTACGACTCGTACCCTCACCCGCGTATGCATGGAGCGTACCCCCACCGTGTATGTTCCAAGCGTACATATCCAGAAATAGGAGGTGTGTGTGCAGAGTCCTCCCAGCAGTGCCCTGAGACAGGAGGGGTGGGTGTGGAGTCCTCCCAGCAGTGCCCTGAGACAGGAGGGGTGTGTGCCTATCACTCCCAGCAGTGCCCTGAGACAGGAGGGGTGTGTGCCTATCACTCCCAGCAGTGCCCTGAGACAGGAGGGGTGGGTGTGGAGTCCTCACAGCAGTGCCCTGAGACAGGAGGGGTGGTTACAGAGTGCTCCCAGTAGTGCCCTGAGACAGGAGGGGTGGGTGTGGAGTCCTCCCAGCAGTGCCCTGAGACAGGAGGGGTGTGTGCCTATCACTCCCAGCAGTGCCCTGAGACAGGAGGGATGTGTGCCTATCACTCCCAGCAGTGCCCTGAGACAGGAGGGGTGGGTGTGGAGTCCTCACAGCAGTGCCCTGAGACAGGAGGGGTGGTTACAGAGTGCTCCCAGCAGTGCCCTGAGACAGGAGGGGTGGGTGTGGAGTCCTCCCAGCAGTGCCCTGAGACAGGAGGGGTGTGTGCCTATCACTCCCAGCAGTGCCCTGAGACAGGAGGGGTGGGTGTGGAGTCCTCACAGCAGTGCCCTGAGACAGGAGGGGTGCAACACATGTGTGTGAGGCTGGAAGTACCCACATGCATACTGCCTACAAGGGAACATGTACCCATGAACTCATGTCAACAGACTCCACACACAAGTACAGTGATCACCAAGGATGCCACGAATGTTGCAGGTGGAGACATGGCCCTGCATGCATGGCCAAAGTAGAAGGGCTCCGTCACACACACAGCTCATGTAGACACAGCTCTGCGCTAAACATTGGGAACACCCTGCAGGGAAGATATCAGGGTACACAGAGGAAGGAATACACCCTGGGACAATTGCACCATGCATTAACTGCTTACATGAACAAAGAAACTTAGCTAACACCTTGTGATGGCACACAGATCCCAGGGTCCCCCAAATGAGCAGCACACTACTACATATCCCACACACCCAACACATAAACACCACCCAAAACCATGTAGCAGCCCCACCAACACCAATACCAGCATAGCAGTAGTGTTATAATGAAACAAAAATTAAGCTTTATTCAGCATGAGCACAATGACCGTGGATCGCAGGCAGTTCAATATTCACAAAGCCCATAGGGCAGTCAATGAGTCTCAGCTGGATGGGGGACACAGTGGGATGCGTGTCCCCTACCTTGCCTGCACAGTTACATGCCATCGTCTTCCACAGGGGTGAGGGCATCATGGGGGGGGGAAGCAACAGGCACCGCAGGGACATCAGGGCAAAGGGGAGGCGTTGTGGGTGCAGGGATGGAGGACTCCACCACAGGGGGTTGGGCAGGGCCAAAGGCGGAGGCCAGGATGGCACTACACACCTTTGCAAGGTCCTCCAGGGATTCCCCTGCACCCGAAGGATCCACAGGCCCCAAGGAGGGGGGGGGTCAGAGGGATGGGTCGCAGCGCCACCGGGGGAGGGTGTAGACAGGGGGGGAGAATCAACCACCCTGACCGAGGACTTCCTTGACCGCTTGCGTGGTGGTGTCACTGTGGGGCTCAGGGACAGAGCGGCCATGAAGGAGTTCTTGGGGGAGATGTGGCCAGGAGAGCTGAGGGGAGGGGATTTGGAGGGAGTGGACTGGGTGGAATGCGGACTCCCACTATGGCTGCGTGTCACACGTTTGCCCCCCGACCCAGTGGGTGTGCCTACCTCACCCTGTGTGTGCGTGTCAGGAGGAGTGCGGTGGACCTTCCCTGCTGGTGTGGTGCCTGTGTCTGTTGATGTGGGTGCATGCCGACGTCTGAGTGTACGTGGGACAAGCATGGAAGTGGGAAGTGTGGATGGGGCAGGGGTAGGTGGGGGGAGGTCGCGCTGCAGGAGACCCACTGCTGCAGTCAGTGTGGAGTCTATGGACCTCAGCAAGTTGCGTTGGTCAGCCTGCGATGAATGAATGCCCTCCAAGTATGCCTCGATGTTGGTGAGGGTTTGGCCGTGGGCATGGAGGACATTAAGGATCGCAGCCTGACCAACCTGCAGTTGCCGCTGGATGTCCACAGACTCAGCATTGGCGGCAGCAGTGGAGACAGGGGCAGGGGGTGCGGTGCCTGGCATGAAGGAGACATGCGGTGACCGGGCACGCTGGGAAGGGACACGAGCAAGTGGGAGGCGGCTGATGGGAACTGAGGGGGCGGTGCGAGGTGTTGTTCCGCTGTCAGCTGCTGGTGCAGCCACCGCCCACTCGGAGACATCCTCCTCGGACCTGTCAGCTTCGTATTCTGACGTGCCAGTCGACAGGTCCTCGGCCGCACTATCCTCCACCTCTGTCCCACTCGATGTGCCAGCCCCGATGTCACGGCTGGCACTGGTGCTCGGTCCCTCCGCCTTGTCTGTGTCCATGTCTCCCTCTGTGTCCCCCGACGATGCTGTGGGCAGGGTGGAGAGACAGAAATTAATCAGACACCTGTACACATCTGTCACATGAGTCCAATCTACATAGGTAACATTGCATAGCCTGAAAAGGAAGATCACTAACATCTACTAAACAAGGTACCGATGTAGGGCATGAAACACACAGTTGGTTGACCCACCATGCCACTGAAATACCATGGAGAGCATGAGACAATAGCTAAAGACAGGAAACGGAGTCTGACATAGCACCCAGGCCCTGGGGACAATCCAGCACTGCATCTGCACCACACAGCGTTGGCGAAAATACCGATGACCAAGGACCATATCCATGAACTTGAGACACATGCTGCATAGGTAATGCTGAAAACATGCCCAACATGACTCGGTCACTGCACCTTGCGTGTGTGTCCAGACAAACATCACACACTGGCCAGACCCAGCAAGTAGAAATCAGGATTTGACATATAGGCTTTGCCCGCCCCAGCCACCCCCTACACAAGGCAAATAGTTGAGACACAGGTGGCACCAACATCTCATAGTCTGGGTGATAAACACAGGGGCAGGCAAAATGCAAGATTGGACGCCAAACAGCCAAGGTGCGCCTGTACAAATAATGAGGTACCAGTGCCCATCCTCAGATGAGTATAACAAGACACACAGGCACTAGCAACTGTGAGTATGAAGAAGGACATTCAGGTCAGGCTGCACAGTGGACACCTGTACAAAATAGCACGTCTATATACATGGTGCCAGGGGACAATGGCACAGAGCACAACCTACGCTGTAGACACTGAGAGTGTCCACGTTTATGATGACACATACAACACCGATGAAAAGGTGCCCGAGGGGACAGTAGTGGCCACGCAACTCCATGCTCCTGAATGGTAATGACTGCAACACACGCCACCATCCCTGCACTATGCGTATCGCACACTCATGCACATCATGTCACAGGCCACTACATAGGACATGCGCGCTGTAAGGCATGACACATGAGAGACCAACTCCCATGTCTGGACTCAGCATCAGTGCCAACTGACATGGAACCCACATGCAGTGAACTTGACAGGGCACAGCCAAGGTCCCAAAACCTGTTACACACCACCCCCACACATGATGCTACAGGCATAGTTCTCGTGGACAAAGCGCCAGCCTACATTACCTTGTGAAGGAGTGACTACACACAGACCAGGGAACACATTGCAAGGAGGGGAAGGGTGGCAGGGGCGCAGCGCTATACTGGGGCAAACTGGATCTGCACAGCACCTTTAAACCCTGGCAGTGAATTCATGCTACTGTGCCCTTACAAATGCCGGTGACACACAACAAACACACATGTACCTACCCCCTTCCGGCTGCTGCGTCGCCTGTAAGCGCCTATCCAAGTCTGGAAAGACCACCGGCAGCACACGCCTGTGGAGGTGGTTCAGATGGCGGCGGACGCGGTTCTTGTGGCTCACAGGTGAGTCCCCCAGCAGGACCCGTGCAATCCTCCGCGTCCAGCACCGGATATCCTGCCAGCGTTTCCTCACCTGGGACAGGCTCCGCCTCCGACCATCCACACCCCTCACGGCACTGACGGCGGTCAGCCAGATCTGCTCCTTGGCAGTGGCGCCTACCTGTGAGGAAGAACAAGTGACACCACATCAATACACCAGCCACATGTCACAGAGAGACATTTGATAACAAATTAGCTGGTAACAACAAGGCATGTCATGCAGCCAACGCATTGCACCTTTGTCATAGGGACATGATCCTCTGGTGAGGGAAAAAGCAGTACGTGCCATAGTGGGTACACAGGTGGAATGATGGCAATGTCACAATCAATTATCAAGGCTCACACTGTGCATCACACCCACCCCTCCTGTCTCAGGGCACTGCTGTTTGTGATAGGCACACACCCCTCCTGTCTCAGGGCACTGCTGTTAGTGATAGGCACACACCCCTCCTGTCTCAGGGCACTGCTGTGAGGACTCCACACACACCCCTCCTGTCTCAGGGCACTGCTGTTTGTGATAGGCACACACCCCTCCTGTCTCAGGGCACTGCTGTTAGTGATAGGCACACACCCCTCCTGTCTCAGGGCACTGCTGGGAGACATCAGGCATCCCCCCCCCCTGGGACCCCCCCAACAGTACATGGCATGTGTGTCACACCAGGACACAATGCCAGAAGTCACAGTCACAACATAGGGACAGTCTGTGCCAGTGGCCTATGCACTCACCTGATACCCTGGTCGCCCATACAGCATGGGGTACTGTGGGAGGATCACATCCAGCAATGCCATGTTCTCCTCCAGGGTGAATGGCTGTGACCTCTCCACAGCCCTTGACATGGTTCCAGGGAATCAGTAGCAGCAGCTGGGTCGACGAATTCAAAGATGTGCAGGCAAGTACTCCCTCATGGGACCTGGCTGCCTTATATGTGCCTTTCTGCCCTGTCTCATGCACAGGAGTACAGAGTGATTGGTCACTCACATTTGCATCCTATGTTTCCACCAATCCCTTCAAACCTAGCAGTCTGTGTGTACTCTATCGGTTTCATTCTCCTGCATGATGTCAGCTCCACAAACACATTGCAACAAAGTATTTTAATTCCAACTGACTACTGCTGTTCACCTTCCAGAAGAAATTCGAATTTTGAACTTGGTCTCCATGACAACCAGGATGCATGTAGGCCTAATACTTGTCCCTCATGTGTCCCCTATGTAATTTTGAGCTTCACACACAGGTACGGTGCGTTCCGGGGCCCTAGGGCACCCCATATGCATTGCAACGGCCCGTACACGCGTGAGTACGTTCACTATCAGTATGGGTGGCCTCGCGTATACGTACTCGTAGTGGTACGGGCCGTACACACGCCTGTACGCTCCCTATCACTACGAGTACGCATACGCGAGGCCACCCATAGTGGTACGGGCCGTACACATGCCTGTACGCTCGCTATCAGTATGGGTGGCCTCGCGTATGCATACTCGTAGTGGTACGGGCCGTACACACGCCTGTACGCTCCCTATCAGTATGGGTGGCCTCGCGTATGCGTACTCGTAGTGATAGGGAGCGTACAGGCGTGTGTACGGCCCGTACCACTACGAGTACGCATACGCGAGGCCACCCATACTGATAGGGAGCGTACAGGCGTGTGTACGGCCCGTACCACTATGGGTGGCCTCGCGTATGCGTACTCGTAGTGGTACGGGCCGTACACACGCCTGTACGCTCCCTATCAGTATGGGTGGCCTCGCGTATGCGTACTCGTAGTGGTACGGGCCGTACACACGCCTGTACGCTCCCTATCACTACGAGTACGCATAGGCGAGGCCACCCATACTGATAGGGAGCGTACAGGCGTGTGTACGGCCCGTACCACTACGAGTACGCATACGCGAGGCCACCCATACTGATAGGGAGCGTACAGGCGTGTGTACGGCCCGTACCACTATGGGTGGCCTCGAGTATGCGTACTCGTAGTGGTACGGGCCGTACACATGCCTGTACGCTCGCCATCACGATGGGTACACATACGGCAGCACTCCCATAGTGATATGGGAACGTACACAGGCCCTCTTGGCAGCAGTACAGCGGTTTTCACACATCACAGTGGTGACAGGCGGCACACAGGTAGGGATAGGGCGGACATACTTGTCCATTAATTGACATCGAGGCATCGTCTGTGCATCACTACATGTGTGGGGCACAGGTGTGACGGCCTGTGATGTGGAACATTACTCCTGAGTCGAGAAGGCACCAGATGTATGATGAGATGTCTACAGATGTACTGTGTGATGGTGCGATGTGTGCCAGGCATGCCCTTGACTCCTTTGACATGTGTGCATGTCGTACTGCGCACTTGGGGTGAGCGTCACTGGCATGGCACGGACACCAACACACGGAAGTGTCCCCTGATGCCTGGTACAGGGGTTATGACACCTGACTTGTCACTACTCACGGTGCACAATGTGACTATGTCATGTATGTGTGGGGGCTTCCCATCAGGTTGATGTTGGAGCACCCTCAAAAGCTGCAGCCGTTGCAGCAACCAACATGTGTCTGTGTGTAGATTGTCATTGCACACTGTTCCGCACACCATGCCACATGTGGTATCGGATGTGAGGTGCACATGTATGCATGCGACACGGAGTAGCGTGACAAGGACATGTCAGCATCCTCACAAGGTATGTGTGGTGAGTCATGACATGTGCACCTTCATGGCAAGGTGTGTGGGCTGGCCTAGTGTAATGTCATGTGACCTGTGGCTCCAGTGTTCCGCTACCAATCTCTGCAATCGGCATCCTACTGCTGCTGATGTGTGGGCGTATGTCACTCCTGTGTTGCGTCTGGCTGTTCACTTGCACTGGGACACAGCTATTCCCATGGCGTGGCATGGGGAGGTTCTCAATCTCCGTGTGTAGCTGGGTCTTTGAAGGAGTGTCACCTTGCATCCATACGTGTCCTGGCCATGTAGCACATACCTGACTCCCTATGTAGCATGTGTGTATTGCCAGATTAACATGTGCTCAGTACACATGAGTTGTTGTCGTAGTGCACTCACTCTTCCTTGTCACTTCCAAATTACTGCAGAGCGCCGCCTCTTGCCCGAAGAATTCCAGACTTGGCTGCCATGCAGGAGAATGACAGCATCCGGCTCTACCGCTTCACCCAACCGTTGATTCTGGAGTTGACGGCGAGACTGGCACCACACCTGCAACCGCAGCACAGGTATCCCACGGCACTGACACCCCAGCTGAAGGTAATGGCTGCCCTACATTTTCTTGCCACGGGTACCTTTCAAAATACCATAGCTCATGTTGGTGGCATGTCCCAGAGCACGTTCAGTGGTGTGCTGCATGATTTCTTAGAGGCCATGTTGATTCACCTGGATGACTTCATCAAGTTCCCAACCCCTGAACAGATGACTGAGGTCAAGCGTGGATTCTATGCCCTGGGAGGGATGCCCCATGTCATTGGGTCCATAGATGGGACACATGTAGCTTTGGTACCACCACACGCACGGGAGGTGGCGTACCGCAATCGGAAGCACTACCACTCCATCAATGCCCTTGTGGTGTGTCTGTCCAACATGGTGATTTCACATGTCTGTGCTCGTTTTCCAGGATCAGCACACGATGCCTACATCATGAGGCGTAGCGGGATGCCTGATATGATGATGCAGCTGCGCAATGAACGGGCATGTGTTGTTGGTGGGTACAGTCTGTCTGTCCTGTATTCAGTATAGCCTACCAGCACGACCGCTTCACCACTTCTAACGATGACCATGTGCTTTCTATGTAGGGGACACTGGCTATCCCAACATGCCTTGGCTGCTCACACCTCTCCGCAACCCCATCACGCCGGCCCAGCTCCGCTACAACACCGCCCATGGCCGGACAAGGCGAGTGATAGAGAGGACGTTTGGCATGTTGAAGAGCCGATTCAGGTGCCTCCACAAGACCGGCGGCACACTCCCATATGCCCCGGCGAAGGTCTGCAAGATCTTCATGGTCTGCTGCATGCTCCACAACATGGCAGTTGAAAGAGCAGTGCCACTCATCCTGAATCAACATGACGAGGACCATCCACCCGTGGAGGACGAAGGGCTTGGCAATGGGGCTAGTGATGTGGAGGATGTGGAGCCGCAAGAGGACATCCGGACTCGGCTCATACGCGACTTCTTTGCATAGTGGTGAGTACCAGTGTCTGAGTGTGCACGCATTGGTCCCCGTGTGGCATGCGTTGTGATGTGTGTCTCCACCTGCATGTATGGCACGTGAGTCAGAGGTGTGTGTGGGTGTGTCACTGGAGTGATGGTGCCAGTGATGGTTGTACTTCCTCAGTCATAATTGTGACCTAGCATGTTGTCATCCATACATGTGTCGAGTAAATGCACATGCAAGTGGCTGTGCTTTTTGTGGCTGACTTCTTGTGTGTCTCTCTTCCCCAGGTACCTGCGCATGCCGTCTGCTGGTTGCATTGTTGTGGCACTGCTATTCCTCATGGACATGACATCGTGGGCTGACTCAGCGTTACAGGCACGGACACGTTTGGAAGTCTCCATGGGGTAAGGGATGCATCTGGGGTGTATTGGGTGTGGCAGTTGTTCATGATGTGTGCACACTGCCCCTGTCGGTGTTTGGTTCCTCTGCAGCCATGTTGCATCCCCATGGGACACGACATGCAGCTGTGTACACCTGAATAGATGGTCTGCCTGGTTGACAGTCATCAGTGATGGGATAGGGGATTGTGATGATGGCATCAATGTGTGTGACACTGCCCTCGGACACATTCGGTTAGCATTGGCTTGACATGGTGTGGGACTTCGACATCCGCGGATCTATGGTGTATGGCAGGCTCTCCGTGTGCAGCTGTGGGTATTTAGCTGTTAGCCGACGCTTGTGTGCCAGTTCCATGGTGAACACGGATGTGTGCTGCTGAAGGGGGGTGCCAGTGTTGGACCCACATGTTACTCCACATGATGTGTTCATGTGTACTTCGAGTTGCCTCTGCAATCCCGAATACATGACTAATAAAGGTGTCCCTATGCCTCCAAGGTGCCTCTTTTCAGTCAATGCTGGTGTGTTGCCACGGTGCATCCTGCTTGTCTGGCATGGTATTCCCTGATTGTGGCTATGTGTCAATGTGTCGAGTGGCAAGATGCAAGCTGTGTGTGTGGGCTGAGACTGTGTATTGGGCATGATGTCCATGACTGTGTGGGTATTGTGACATGTGCCATCCCCATGCATCCAACGTTGGCCAGGCCCCCATTCTCTGCATCCACCGGACTCAAGCTTGCAGGACATGTTTCTGCCACCTGTCTACACATACCTGGGTGCCCCCCAGGACACTGGACTGGATCCCTGACCTCTGCGCATGACTGTTGCTGTACTCAATGTGTGTGTCAGCACGGTTGTTCGGTAACCCCCTCAGCTGGTTGGGCCCATCACGGGTGTGTATGGTGCTCCATGTCTGTCTTGCCTAATACACTGTGACCCATGTGTCCTGTGCCAGACTCAGGCCCCAGGGTGTGGGTGGTTGAAGACAAAAGATGGCTCAGGCATGTTTTGACTTTACAAGACACATGTTAGGTAATATTGCTACCAGCAGGCATCTACTCTTCATAGTGTGATTTATTATTGGGGGGGGGGACAACAAAGTGAGTGTCTTTCCGGGAATTTGGAATCCAAAGTTCAGTAGGGGAGTTGGTGTCCTTGCCATTGGATGTCCTCAGAGTCCATGCCACAGTCTTTGTCAACATTGGTCAGCCAGTGACCAGCAGGGCCATGTGGCAGAGAATGTCTCTTGATGCTGTGATGCTGTTGCTCCAGTGGGCCAGGTGCCAGGCCAGGTGTCCTGGGAGATGGTGATGTAGCGCCGACCCTCACGGTCCTTTCCGTGGACGACCCGGCCTCCTGCGGGGAACCTCAGCAGCAGGCCGTGACGACATCTGGGATGCTCCGTCGGATGTTTCCTCCTCCTCCTCCTGATCCCTCCCTGTGGGTGGTGATGTTCTCCGCCTTCTGGCACAGGGAGGGTCGGCCATGTTGTCGGCCATCCGACGGAGTGTAGCGTGAATCCCCTGGAATGCCGTCACTTGCTCAGCCTGTCTGTCTGTCTGTTGGTGTACCAGTAGACAGGCATGTAGCTCTGCATGTTGCTGGGCCTGCTGGGCCTTGATCCCCTCGAGGACGGACACAACCTGGGCCATGCCCGTGGTGTCCTGCCGGTATGAGTCCAGGATGTTACGGACATGGGAAAATACCGGATCCCCAGCCAACTGGTCAGGCTCGCGCCTCCGCCGTCCTCCACTCCCACCACCCCTGCCCACTTGCGCCTGGCCTGCCCTTGTGGGCACATCGGGTCTCCGGGACCCCTGAGGGGTGGCATTGGCGTTGTCGCCTGCCTCCTCCTGGGTGCCCGGGACACCATGTCCCTCCTGGCGAGCCTGGCTGCATTGTGGTGTTGGGGCAGGGATCCTGGGTGTCTCCTGGGATGTGGCAGGAGTGGGGGTGGTGGTTGGCACAGTTGTACCTGACGCAGGTGCTGCAGGTGCTTGGACACCAGAGGGGCCAGGTCGGTCGGGGTCGTCCACAGAGTGGTGAGAGTGGTCGCTGCCGGTGGGATCGGGCTCCTGCAGATCCGGGTCCTGTGAGTCTTCCCCCCCAGTGTTGGGGGGTGCACCACGACGTTGACCTGTGTGTGAGAGAGACAATGTTAATTTTGGTCCATGCAACATCCATGTTTCATCATTTTCAAAGTTGGCACATTTCCTCTTGGAATTAGGATCTGTCTTGCATTCCACTCACAGTGCACTTGTGCATGGGTGTGTCCCTTGGGCACCACTTTGGCCCCTTTAACTATGTGTGGCACAGTCTTACTTGCTGCGTCAAGTGTGACTGCAGTCAGCAGTGGAGTGGGCAGGTGTTGCGAGCCATGCATTGGCGCCTTCCGTGTAGCACTGTACATGTGCACATGGAGTTGTTCCACACACTTATATGATGCAGGTAGCTGTCATTGTGCTCGTGCACAGTTTGTGACATGGCCCTGTGTTTTGCCATGGAGAAGAGGGGGGGTTCTGGCACGGGCCACCCTTGGCTACATGCACGCAGTCTACCTGCTGACGAGCAGACATTCCCACACACCACACGGCTGATTTACTCTCCCTGTGTCTCCCTCCCTCTCTGTCCCCCTCTCCCTCCCTCTCTGTCCCCCTCTCCCTCCCTCTGTGTGTCAGCCTCCTCCCTCTGTCCGTCTCCCTGTGTCTCCCTCCCTCTCTGTCCCCCTCTCCCTCCCTCTCTGTCCCCCTCTCCCTCTTTCTGTGTGTCACCCTCTGTCACCTCAGCCCAGCTTCCTGGGCACACACTGTTAGCAGATCTTTGAGTGGCCCTTGGCTTGTTGATGTGAGTTTGTTTCTGATCTCCAGGCACCCATTGGGTGTGATGTGTGTCTCTGCGCTGCTGCTGTGGTGGTGTGTGCTGCCACTCTTTCACAATGTTGGCTGTTCATTAGCTGCTGTCATGTGCAAAACAGTGCCTTCACCCCCATGTGTTGATGCAAGGCGTCCGCCATTTGCTGGCAAGTCATTCCTGTGTTGGGACACACTGTTTGTCTGGCTGTGACCTAGGCCATATGGGCAGAGTGCATTGTTGTCTGCTTCGGAGTCGCACTATGTGATGTTTGGGGCCCAGCCTCCCGCCATCCGGGTTACCGTGTCATGTGTTGTTGTTTTCTGTGGCCTGTGACTTGACATTGTCCAGCTGGGTGCATGGGGCATGGTGGCAGCAGTGGCATGTGCGTGCTCATGGAGTGTGGTTGAGTCATGCGATGGCTTGTGGTGGTTGCGTGCCTGTTAGTGATTTTGGTTGTGGATGCCGTTCCCCCCATGTGAGGTGTGTTGTTTGTGTACTCACCCGGGTCTCGGAGTCCTTCTAATCCTTCGACTGCCTCCACCGGCAGTATGGCCATCACCCTCTCCTCCCAGGGATGGTACTGTACGGGTCTGCGGGAGGGCCCTCCTCCGGTGGCGTTGGCCTGGTCCTGTTCCTCCTGCCTCTTGGCTCTGACCCTCCTCCGCAGATCGTACCACCTGTTCTGGCATTCCTGCCTGGTCCTTCTGGTGTCCGCAACAGCATTCACAGCATCGATGATGGTCTGCCACATGGCTGTTTTTGCTGCCAGGCTGGTGTTTCTGACCAATGTTCCAAAGATCTGTGGCTCGACTCTGAGGATTTGATCAACAAGGACCTCCAACTCTCGGTTACTGAACTTTGGATTCTTGGTAGTGGGCATGGTGAGGGGTGTGGGTGGGGATGGTGGGGGGGTGTGTGGATGTTGGGGGGGGTGTGTGGATGGTTGTGGGTGTGTGTGTGTGAATGTGATGAGGGGGTGTTTGTGAGGGTGGTTGTGTGAAGGTGTGCAAGTGTAAGGTGTGGTGTAGCTTGTAGTATGGTTCTGTGGTGTCTGGCAGCATTGAGTCTGTTGCAAAGGCTCATGGTTTGTGTGTGTGGGCCCTTTTTATTGGTCCATGGGTGGGTGTGGCAGTGTTTGAAGTTTGGGTGGGTGTGTTATAAGTAGTGGTGGTGTTTTGGGCCTCTGTTTGTCTTTGGCAGTTGCAGGTCAGTGAAGGTGTATTTGTAGTGTTTGTTGGCCATGTTTAGTGGCTTTGTGCCATTCGAATGGTGTATTCTTGTGTTGTTTTGTTTTGTCCTGGTTGTGTACGTGCGTTTTGAGCGTGTGTACGGTGTGTACATGGGCCATTTGGTTGTACGGTGCTGTCCTTGTGTGTGGGTCGGTACGACTCGTACATGCGGTTGTGATGTTGGGGCCTGGGGTGCGCTCCATACTTAGGAGGTTGTGTTGGGGGTAGGACCGGAACGTACTGGGGTGTACATAGACGGTGGTACGACACGTACTGGGGTGGGGGTACGACTCGAACGTACTGGGGTGTACATAGACGGTGGTGCGACACGTACAGGGGTGGGGGTAGTACTCGAACGTACTGGGGTGTACATAGACGGTGGTACGACACGTACTGGGGTGGGGGTACGACTCGAACGTACAGGGGTGGGGGTACGACTCGAACGTACTGGGGTGTAGGTACACGGTGGTACGACACGTACTGGGGTGGGGGTACGACTCGAACGTACTGGGGTGTACATAGATGGTGGTACGACACGTACTGGGGTGGGGGTACGACTCGAACGTACTGGGGTGTACATAGACGGTGGTGCGACACGTACAGGGGTGGGGGTAGGACTCGAACGTACTGGGGTGTACATAGACGGTGGTACAACACGTACTGGGGTGGGGGTACGACTCGAACGTACTGGGGTGTACATAGACGGTGGTGCGACACGTACAGGGGTGGGGGTAGGACTCGAACGTACTGGGGTGTAGGTACACGGGGGGTATGACACGTACAGGGGTGGGGGTACGACTGGAACGTACAGGGGTGGGGGTAGGACTCGAACGTACTGGGGTGTACATAGACGGTGGTACGACACGTACTGGGGTGGGGGTACGACTCGAACGTACTGGGGTGGGGGTAGGACTCGAACGTACTGGGGTGTAGGTACACGGGGGGTATGACACGTACAGGGGTGGGGGTACGACTGGAACGTACTGGGTACACGGTGGTGCGACACGTACAGGGGTGGGGGTAGGACTCGAACGTACTGGGGTGTACATAGACGGTGGTACGACACGTTCTGGGGTGGGGGTACGACTCGAACGTACTGGGGTGTACATAGACGGTGGTGCGACACGTACAGGGGTGGGGGTAGGACTCGAACGTACTGGGGTGTACATAGACGGTGGTACGACACGTACTGGGGTGGGGGTACGACTCGAACGTACTGGGGTGTACATAGACGGTGGTGCGACACGTACAGGGGTGGGGGTAGGACTCGAACGTACTGGGGTGTACATAGACGGTGGTACGACACGTACTGGGGTGGGGGTATGACTCGAACGTACTGGGGTGGGGGTAGGACTCGAACGTACTGGGGTGTAGGTACACTGGGGGTATGACACATACAGGGGTGGGGGTACGACTGGAACGTACTGGGTACACGGTGGTGCGACACGTACAGGGGTGGGGGTAGGACTCGAACATACTGGGGTGTAGGTACACGGGGGTATGACATGTACAGGGGTGGGGGTACGACTGGAACGTACTGGGTACACGGTGGTGCGACACGTACAGGGGTGGGGGTGCGACTGGAACGTACTGGGGTGTGGGTACACGATGGTGCAACACGTACAGGGGTGGGGGTAGGACTCGAACGTACTGGGGTGTACATAGACGGTGGTACGACACGTACTGGGGTGGGGGTACGACTCGAACGTACAGGGGTGGGGGTAGGACTCGAACGTACTGGGGTGTAGGTACACGGGGGTACGACACGTACTGGGGTGGGGGTACAACTGGAACGTACAGGGGTGGGGGTAGGACTCGAATGTACTGGGGTGTAGGTACACGGGGGTATGACACGTACAGGGGTGGGGGTACGACTGGAACGTACTGGGGTGTGGGTACACGGTGGTGCGACACGTACAGGGGTGGGGGTAGGACTCGAACGTACTGGGGTGTACCTAGACGGGTGGGGGTGTACATACACGGGGGGTACGTGTCGGACGTACGGGGGCTGGGGGGAGTGTTGGGCGCGTATGCGGGCACATGTCTCCATGGTTGCTATAGGAGTTCGGTGCGGACGGTGTTTTTTCCATACGGTTGTAACCTCGGACGCACGGGATGGATCGTGATTTCTCGGTCGGACTTGACTTTTCACGTTTGTAAGGTAAATCGTCCGAGGACGTGTCGGACACATTTTCCGACCCGAGGACGTGTGGGGAATGATTCCCAATGCGGTTCGTATGGACTTTTTACCATGCGAATCGTGATTGCCAGTTCGTACGGCACTTGTACGATTCGTACGGTAAAAAGACCGGATACGAGTCGCACGGGGTAATTTTTTACCGGATCGTGATCGGCACCAAAATGTTGATTTGGATTTCCACGACCTGTCCTTTCTAAAGGAAGAGTAAACAGTTTTATGTCAGCTGTGCGACATACTATTACAAGGAAATCGCCGAAAAATACCTACAACCTAAGAAGAAAAGAAGAGTCAAAATACATAAATGACTACAACCCAGTCATTTTATCCATGTGGAATGCTAACATGGATATACAGTATGTTGCTGACAATTCTATTGCTGTTGCTCGGTATGTCACATCTTACATCACTAAATCTGAGAAAACGGAATTGAAAGAAATGTGGGACGAGATTTCTCACGAGAAGACTGTCAGTAAAAAGCTATACAGCTTCAGTTTAAAGATGATATCGCATCGCGAAATTGGATCATACGAATGTTCAGATAGGTGATTGTTATAAAGAAGACGAAAAGCAGGTGAGGGGTAACTCTTCTTTATTCGTCTATTCACCACCACAGCATCCAGCATAACAGGGGAAGGGTGCAGTGGAATGTTGGTGACAGGGAGAGGGAGGAACCAATAGGAGGGGAAAAGAGAGGGGGAGAAGGACCGTACCAAGTGGAGATTACAACACACCTCCCTGCATAGGGCGAAGAGAGAGAGAGAGAGAAGGAGCGAGAGAGAGAGAGAAAAAGCCAAGTGAGCAAAGGGAAGAAGGCGGGAAGGAAAAAGGGGAGGACTGCAGTAACATAGTATGCAGTAGAACAGCAAGGCTAGAGGGGGAAACCCCCAGGAACATTTTACACTAACTCTCACTTAACACAGTAGTCTCTGGTCCAGATAGTTGAGCTCCTTGCTCTCAGAGATCTTCTGGGACTGAGAGTCATAGACTCTGTCTCTGGGTTATTATCGTTGTCAAAGCTACCCCCTTGTCCATTAGGAATGATTCTGTCCATGCTCCATGTTTGGCCATTGTCGAGATGGACTACATTCTTTCCAACACTAGATATTTTGCTTGGATCCGAAAACCTTGATGCTTCTTTCCTGCGTGCTTTAGGTAAATCCACCCGGACCCAATCACCCTCTTTGAACATTTGTTTTTTTGCATGTTTGGTCTGGTCGTGTCTGTCTTTGTATTTGGCTTGGTGTTCTTCCACTTTTCTTGAGATTTCACCTCTGTTTACTACACCAGTGTCCTTTCTTGGTCCTAAAGGTGGAGTGAGTTTAGTCTTAGGGATCCTTCCTTTGAGAGAGGTGAACGGGGAAACCCCAGTAACACTGTTTGGAGAAGTGCGATAGGCCCATACTGGTTCCACTAACGCTGAATTAGCTGGTGTCCCCATTACTTCTGCCCTCTGCAAACACTCTTTGAACAACCGGTTGATCCTTTCCACTAACCCATTGGCACGGGGACAGTACAATGCAGATTTGAGGTGAGTGATGCCCCGGTGATACAGAAACTCTTTCATATTGTCCGAAGTGAACTGTACTCCATTGTCTGTTATAAGGGTATCAGGTAACCCCTCCTCAAAGAACACACTGTCTAAGAATTGTATGAGGACTCTCGTGTCGATTTGATGGACGCATTTGTAGACCAACCACCTTGAGTGATAGTCCACCAGCACCAGGATGAAGCGTTCCTTCAATGTTTTTAAGTTGAGGGGACCAATGATGTTCAAGGCTAACTTTGACCATGGTCGATCAGGCACTTCAACGGGAGAAAGGGGGGGCTTGCGGGTCTGGTGAGTTTTGTCACTTCGGCTACAGTCTACACAATTTCTCACCACTTGTTCCGTCATGGTGTCCATACCTGGCCACCAATATTCCAGTCTGATTTTATTCTTGGTTAGACTTCGCCCTAAGTGTCCTACGTGGGCTAGTCCCACAATCTTCTCTCTCAGGTTCTCTGGTGGAATAACTTTCTCCCCTCTGCAAACCACATTTCCTTGTATATTGAGTTCTACTCTGACATCCCAGAATTTACCTAAACTGGTAGGAATGTCACTTTTGTTTTCAGGCCAACCATTCTTGATGAACTCTTTGATCGAACACATTTCAGCATCAGTTTGCATACTGTCATTCCATTCTTTCTTTTTTAAGCAGGTCAGTTGCAGTATCACATCATCACATTCACAACTAACAGTAGCACTCTCTCCCTCTGATGGAGACCGTGATAGGAAGTCAGCAACCGTGTTCTGATAACCTGGCATGTATTTCACACAAAAATTGTAGCCTTCCAGTCCCAAAATCCATCCAGCAATTCTGGGGGTGGTTTTGTTTGCTCCTTTGGTGGTGAAAGCAAACATCAGTGGTTTGTGGTCCGTCTTCACAGTAAAAGGAATACCCCACAAAAAGAAGCGGAAGTGTTTTATCGCCCAGAAACAAGCAAGTGCTTCTTTCTCCACCACCGAGTAGTTGATTTCAGCACCCTTTAGAGCCCGAGATGCAAAGGCCACGATGTGTTCCTTACCCTCCCCCATCTGGGTGAGGCTGGCCCCCAACCCTTTATTGCTTGCATCTGTGTAAAGGATTGTGGTTTTATTGGGGTCAAACCTACCCAGCGATGGAGCAGAAATTATGCTCTCTTTGACCAGATCAAAGGCCTTCTGACACGCACCGGACCACACAAACGAAGTCCTGGATTTGAGTAAATTTCGTAAGGGTTCTACTATTGAGGAATAGTTCCTCACAAATTTTGAATAATATTCGGACAGGCCCAAAAATGATTTAAGGTCTTGAACACTTTTAGGCGCCACAGTGTCCCTAATCGCCTTAACCAGGTCTATTTTTGGTTTGATACCATCTTGGGATATGGTGTGCCCTAGGTACTCAACCGATCCCACTCCATTGCGACACTTCTCTTTTTTAAGGGTGAGCCCTGATTTTTCCAAGTTGGTCAAGACCATTCTGAGGGTGGCATTATGCTCGGCTAAGTCCTTCCCGTAGATTAGTATGTCGTCTTGAAAACAGAGAGTTCTGGGAAGGTCTTTCAAGACATGCTGCATGATCCTCTGGAA
Source organism: Triturus cristatus (assembly GCF_964204655.1). Classification (NCBI taxonomy): domain Eukaryota; kingdom Metazoa; phylum Chordata; class Amphibia; order Caudata; family Salamandridae; genus Triturus; species Triturus cristatus. The sequence goes on from NC_140590.1 coordinate 1,377,685,048, forward strand.
GGCAGCCGCCGCAGAAGCCAACCCGAAGGGCATCCTACGGAATTGGAATGCTCCCAGGGGTGTCACAAAAGAGGTGAGATGCCGTGAGTTGGGATGAAGCTCCACCTGGTGATAGGCAGAGGATAAGTCAAGAACGCTGAAACAACTCGCACCATTAAGGAGGGTAAGCACCTCCTGAATACGTGGGAGGGGGTGTCTGTCTACCCATATGTTCTGGTTAAGGTCCCTTAGGTCTACACACAGCCTGATGTCCTTACTGGTAGCCTTGGTGGTAAGAACAATGGGGGCCAACCATTGTGAACACTCTATGGGTTCAATCACCCCAAAAGACAGCAATCTGTCTAACTCATTTTGAAGGGGAACTTGCATTAAATGTGGTATGGGTCTGGCTTTGTGTGCTACCGGCTTGGCATTGGATTTCAATTTGATGGAATGCTGATAATTCTTAAGTAAGCCTAGGTCCTCAGAAAACACTTTGGGGAAATTGTTGCAAACATCCATCCCTCCCACCGAGGGATCCACTAAAAGGACCTGATCGGGACTGTTGGGGTCTAACTTAATCCCGAGTTCCCTCTGGTGTTTCCATCCTAACAAGTTAGACCCCTTCTGGGTAATGTATATCTTGCCCACCGTGTTCCTCCCTTTGAACCCTATTTCCTTAGTGGTCATGCCTAGTAGGGGTATGGGGTCCCCATTGTAGCCTCCTGGTTGAATGTCAGGAGGCTGTACCGTTTCTTCCCATGAGGGAAATAGTTGAGAGAATACCGTGGCATCAACAAGGGTGTAAGGGGAACATGAATCAGCAAAGACAGTTAGGGTTTTGTTGTCTAGGGTAATGTTGCAAGAGGGAAATTTGTCAGTATTGTCTTTGTCTTTAAGTTGAAAAATTAACTTGGGATCAGGAAATAATTGGGGCTCGATCTCCAACACCGCTTTAGAGCGCTGATCGTGACAAACCCTGGACAAATGTCCTTTTTTTCCACATTTGTGGCAGACAACAGAACGTGCTTGGCATATCGGGTTATTGGCTAAGTGTGTTGGGCTCCCACACCTATAAAATTTGAGTTTATTTCCCTGAAGTGGGGTGTTAGCTATCTTACTTTTGTGATCTTTGCTTATGGCATTGACCTCCATGGTTTTGCCCCTTCACCTTTCATTTCAACCATACAATCTGCCGTGTGCTCAATCCCTACCACTATATCAATGGCTTCCTTGAGGTTGGGATTGGCCACGAGAAGTCTCTCCTGAATCTTATGATTGTTGGTGCACCTGACCAACTGGTCTCTAATCAGGGAATCCTGAAGGGACTCAAACTCACATGTGTTCGCTAGACCCTTTAAGGCTGCAATAAATGGTTTAACCTTCTCATTTTTTCCCTGTGTTCTTGAGAAGAATTTATGTCTCTCCAACACTACGTTTATCTTCTTACTGAAATGTTGTTGTAATTTACTTACTGCCACCAAATACACATTTTCATCATCATCACTATCACTTCCCCCTTCTGCATTAGTCGAAATATCACCATAGACCTTGCGTCCCTCAACGCCCAAATTGTGTAACAAGGTGTGTAACTTGCGTAAATGAGAAAATTTCTCCCCCCCAATAGCAATAAGATAGGACTCCAGTAACCCAAACCATTGTTTCCAAGGCAGAATAGGTTCTCCTGCCTCGTTAAGGAACGGTGGGGGCTGCGACATATTAGCAGCTGCCATGACACAATACTGGCAGGAAGGTGGAGAACACAACACACTAAGACCCTTAAAAACTATGGAATGTGTGGAGAGGAGCAAAAAACAATAAACTCACAAATGTTTTACACCCCTGCCCCTGCAAAACCCCATGCACATTTCAATAAAGGATAGAGCAGTACAGATCATAAGCAACGGTGCAGGCTTGTACAATCATCAAAAATACAAAAGAATATCATCACATAATCTACAATACTCTGGCGAAAAATCACCACACCAGGAAAATCATTTGAGCATGTGCCCTCCAAGTTAAGTAACTAGAAGCTGAGCTTGTCAGCGTGAGCAGACAACCACGAAAAAAATGATGAAAACTGTGCCCATCAGTGACCAGACTACGTGCAGCTGTGCCTGTCAGCGTGAAATGACAGGCAGAAACTCCAAAACTGTGCCCATCAGCGAGAAGGAAAGAATAACCACGAGGTTGGATTCCTCCGCACTTACGTGGATATGTGAAGCTAAACGCTGTATTTTGAAAATTCTCCCCACAACAGGACTGTGTGGAAGAGTCACGCTGCCACCTAGTGGATAGGCTCTGAAGCGCACCCCCTATTCGCCTCAGCTGAGGGAAAATGACGATCAGCTGTTAGCGCGCGGAAGGGAATGCCCGGCTCCAGTCACAAATCTTGTCAGAATGGCTGCGCCAGAGGGAATCACCACAGAACTGCCAACCTAAGCCCCCGCAGTGAGGAAGACCGCAGCGCCGACGGAAGGGAATGCCCGGTTCCAGTTCCAATCGTGTCAGAATAGCTGCGCCAGCAGGGTCTCCACAGAACTGCCCTCAAAGCTGACACAGCGACGAAGACCGCAGCGCTGACGTGACCTGGCCAAAGACCTCAGCGAACACAGCGGCACTGATGAGAAAGCCTCGCTAAAGGCAGGCACTGTCACACCTCCAGGCAGAGACAAGAGCGGCAGTGCTGAGGGGCCAAAGGCAGCGAAGGTTACCAAGTGAGGCACAATGGCATAGAAAGCGGCAGGGGCGCTTCACTCAGAGGCAGGCAGCAATAGATAAATCTTTCTTTAGAAGTCGGAACGAAGGAGGAACAGCGCTTCCCATGCAGAGTTGGAAGGGAGGCACAAAGCACCGGCACAGTCTTACTTGTTCTAAGCAGGTTGAAAACCACGAAGTACTTCCATACGCCGACAGGGCAGGAAAACTGGATAAGTTGAAGAAATGGGGATGGTGGTGAGCCGTCCCCACACAGCAAACGTCGCCAGTGTTATAAAGAAGACGAAAAGCAGGTGAGGGGTAACTCTTCTTTATTCGTCTATTCACCACCACAGCATCCAGCATAACAGGGGAAGGGTGCAGTGGAATGTTGGTGACAGGGAGAGGGAGGAACCAATAGGAGGGGAAAAGAGAGGGGGAGAAGGAGGGTACCAAGTGGAGATTACAACAGTTATCATCTGCAAGTCTGTTCTCCAAATCCAGAAGAATAATTTGGGTAAGTTTAGGCCTTGCAGGAATGCAAAATCGGGTACTGAAATCAATTCGAGAAATTGAATATTTAGCTGAGTACGAACCAGAAAGTACAGACATTTTAAGAACAAACATGTTGGACACATATTACCCACAAAGAAGTCATCACCTTGAGAACATGTGTCTCTATGAAGTGCTGCAGAACTACATTTTTAAACGGAATGCCACAGAAGACATCAACAATGGAAAATATAAAGTCACTGGTGAGGAAGGATGTTTGGTGAAGCAAACAAAAGGAAGTTTAATAAATCACCGAAAGCTGAGTTGCGACACTACTGACAAAAAGGAATTTTACTACTTGCCACTTTTACAGCTGTTTAAACCATGGCATTCAGAGGACGAACTACTTGGAGATTTTCAGAGTTATGAAGATTCCTTTAATGCTTGCAAAGATAGCATAGAATGCAGTACTTTCACAACTTATGTTCAAATGTTAAATGAAGAAATTGAACAAGAAGCAACAATTGCAGCAGAAGTAGCAAGAGAGAGTTCTCAAGACAGTCAAAGTTCTGGGACGTTCAGTCAATATCCTCTACGACAACCAATCGTAGAAAATGAAGCAGCAATAGCCATGACTGAAGTGGAAACAGCTATGAATCAAGCTCGGGAACATTTAATAAACTTACCGAATTTGGAACAACAACTGAATGATGAACAACAACAAATTTATGAGGAAGTCAGAAAAAACATTGATCACGGATTACTACATGAAAATAAAGAGTGCTCATGCACATCTTTTGAACCAATCAGAATGTATGTGAGTGGACAAGCAGGAACTGGAAAAAGCTTCTTAATTAATGTAATTAGAAGCTACCTACAGAACAAAACGGATTCAACTTTGTCTTGTGTTGTTACTGCTCCAACTGGGTTAGCAGCGTATAACATAAAAGGAGTTACCTTACATCGTTTGCTAATGTTACCAGTAGAGCATGAGAACAAAATACAATACCACAAGCTAACAGGAGAAGCATGCTTTGAAGTTTCAAGAGTATTGAAGAAAATGAAAGTACTCATAATTGATGAGGTAAGCATGGTATCAAACTTAATGCTTGCCTTTGTGCATTTAAGAATGCAGCAAATTCTAAAGACAGACTATGACGTGTTATTTGGAGGAAAACACGTCATCGTTTTTGGGGATCTTTTGCAACTTACTCCAGTTAAAGGACAATCGGTATTCCATACACTTACACATGAAGACACAAAAAAGTCGTTAATGTGAATATTTGGACATACTTTGAGTATAAAGAACTCATTACCAATATGAGGCAAGCCAATGATGAGGATTATGCAAGTATTCTGAAAGATATAAGAATTGGACTACTCACAGAACAATGCAGAAAAGCCTTACAGAGTCGATTGCTTTGTAATTTGTTTCCAACAGAACAAATAGTTCCAGAGAAAATATACAAGGAAATTGCTGAAAAAAATACTGTCATCTGCTTAATGCCAACACTACATGAATGCTCCATATTCAATCAAGAACTTTTAAAATTGGAAAATGAAGATATTAAAAAACTGGAAGCTGTGGATAAAATTCAACATGAAGGAATAACTATTATATTGACAGGCAAATTGGCAACTAAATTGGATTCTCTAGAGAAAAACATTTCGAAAACAGCTGGTTTGGAAAAGAATCTTTATGTATGTATGAACTGTGGAGTAATTTTAAGACGTAATTTGGATGCAGAAAAAGGTTTAGTGAATGGAGCTATGGGTAAAGTTGTGGGTTTTGTAAAGTATCAGAAAAAAGATGGGATTGAATTTTAAAAAATAAAATCTGATCAGATTGAAGAGGTTAAAGACATTAGTCGTTGTTCAGTTCGTTATTTGCTAGTGAAAGACTTATATGTACGTTGGAAGCAGTTTCCGTTTTCTCTAGCATATGCTGTAACTATTCACAAGTCTCAAGGATTAACTGTAGATAGTGCATTTGTAAACATTGGATCTAGTTTGTTTAAAGAAGGAATGGCATATGTTGCTTTGTCACGCATGAAAAAATTATCTGGTTTATTCACGATAGACTTTGATGACTCAAAAGTTAGTGCTGATGCAAACTGTGTAAAGGAGTATAATAGATTAAGAAGAAGCTATGCTCCTCATTTAGGTCAGTATCCTGTGTTTGAAAAACGTGTTGTTTGTCGGAAAAGGAGGATTGAGAATATCTGTAATGAGGATGTACAGAAGAGAAAACAAAAAGAGAGTGATGTGATTGCAAGCAAAAAGAAAAAGGACAGTGTTGAAGAGGTTGTTGGTTGTCATTTTGAAAATAGCTCTGGTGTCAACTGCTATGCAAATGTAGTGCTGAATGTTGTATTTTATCTTGAAATTTTGCAAGAGCAGATAATACTAAATCATGGAAAAAGATTCTGTTCTCTGCTGAGTCTCCTTTATGAGAAGCTGACTAATGATAAAACTAAAATAGAAAGTGCTTCTGATGTTAGAAATCTTTTAGATGTATGTTCTGGATGTACACAGTTTACACAAAATGTCCAGCAAGATGCACAGGAATTTTTAATGTATATGCTGATGGTACTGGAAGATGAAGGGGTAGAAGTAGAAAATATATTTGGTGTCTCTTATAAATGGGAACATTGTTGTGAAAACTGTATGAACACATGCAGCAGTAATGTTGATTCTGAAAGGTTCATATATTTAACATTACCAGAGAGTAAATCAGTGACTTTTAGTAAATTAGTTAAAGATGCTAATCACAACATGGAATGTTCTCATTGTAAATCAGACATGTTGTCAACGTTATTTTTTAAGAAATATGGACAGTATGTAATTTTAATGATACAACGTTGTAGAGCAGATGGAACAAAATTTGAAACTCTACTAAAGAAGTTTGTTGGTAACCAATTATCAATTTCAATTTGAGATGTCATCAGTGATGTCATCAGTGATGTCACTGACCATGTCATGAGTGATGTAATATGTGACGTCATCAGCAATGGATTGCGGGCGCGCAAGTTATAGTTAGCTGAACTAACTTTAACGGTGGAATTTCAATGGTTTTTTACGAGTGAAATGTCCAGCTAACTATAACGTGTGTGAAACCTATGGTTTTTTCAGTGAATATATATATATATATATATATATATATATTTTTTTTTTTTTAAACTTGATTAGTATCAAGTTTAACGGAATAACTTGATACTAATGAATTTATTTTAGTTAAATGTTACAATGATTTGTAAAAAGCAACTACAAAATGGCCACCGTGCTGCGATATAAGCACTAAGGCCCTTCTTTTATGTTTATGTATCTAAACATGAAATCCTCTTTCTATATCCTTTAACATCTGTGTATTTAAAAAGATTCATTGCAAATGGACTTTTGACATTGAGAAAGGTCGTCATGACCGAAACCGGTATGTCAAAAATGGTGGAATAAAGCAATTTGAAAAATCTACTGGCTTGGAGTGCGTTACCGTCTTTAGGAGGCTAAAGGATTTGGTTTGAATATTTACACGGTCTGCCACCGTGAGGCAACTGCACCCGGAAGCAAGTGAGCGGCGGCGTTTGGCGGGAACTGGTGAAAAATTCGAATGAGTACTGCCTGCTCTGCTTTGGAATAAAGGGAAGACTTACAGCATACACGGAGATGCGGATAAAGCAAGATGGCTAGTTCGGATCGAGTTACATTGTGTCCGGACCAGAGTGCGAGCAACAACACCGGTCGGGGAGGAGCCAATTCGGCGGCGAGTCGGAGGACCCTCGTACGGATTGAAGACTCCACAATCCGGTGAGTTGCAACGCCTTCCGCCTGTATCAGTATCCCATAACTTTCCGAGCATTTCCTACAAGCCAAATAACATTTTGAATTTAACAACACGGTGTTGAAGTATTTTTTAACACACCGCAATTGCTACGAAACGTAACCACCACATCAGTCACCGAGAATGTTTAGTGAAGAGGAACGGCTTGAGGCTGCGGTGTCCATCTTCTCCACTAAAAGCCACTATTCTAAGCCGGCAACGAACGGAACCAAGGAACCCGCCCCCAGCACTCTAAAAGGTTTCTTCAACACATTGGAACGTACATATGAAAAAGAAATCCGCAAGTGGTGGGAGGCTACTTCTTTACGCCGCTATCTTGAAGCAGAACGCATCCCTCGAGGGCTGAGGATTTATACTGTACCCTCTTACGAAAACCCTGATCCAAACTTATTGGTAGAATGGATTCAACACACAACAAAATCAGCGGTAGGGATGGTTGAAATTCTGATCAAGTACGCAGTCAGCGACAGAAGCAAACTGCTAGAGGAGATCCAACGCCTAGAGGACATAATTGCACAGGACTCAGCAAAGGAAACTGCAGAGAATTTAAAATTACAAATGAAAGCACGTCTCGTGAAATACGAAGAAGTCATAAGACGTAGAAAACATGAAAAATTCGCTAGAGATCAACGCGACTATGAGAGCGGGAGAATTTTAACCTTTGCAAAGAAATTTGACCAGCCAAGAAAGGCGATACAAGAGGCAAAGGGAAAGGACACCCAAGCACAAGTGACCTCAGAATCAGAATTGGAAACAGACCATTCCGAAACGGAAGGTGCTAGCGGCGGAAGAACAGAGCCAACAACAGGCCACACCGAGCCACCACAGGAAGACGCACTAACATCGGCAAATTTTTGCGACGAGTTCCAAGTGATACAAAAATCATGGAGATTAAATACCCAAAGGCCAAAACCCCCAGAAAAAGGAAAACAAGACGGGGGGGAAAGAAGCACAAAAGGAGGCCAGAAACAGCAGTACACACCGAGACTAACAAGGAGCAGGAAGAAGAGGGGGGCGTATCAGAATTAGAGCCCGACTTAACAGTAGTTAATCTGTCGCATACCAAGCTCACGGACATGCAAATACAAGTATTGAAGAAAGGGCTTACCTTTTGCCCTACCAATCAGTGGGACTATCCCCAAACGAGGATAGACCTTTACAAGTTTGTAAGAAAATTAAAACTTAAAAAAATGTTCCGTGGTAAACAAACACAACCATCGCCAATGACAGATGAAGCTAATTCCGTTTCAGGTTCATTGACAGTAGCGGATTTAACTACACTACAAACCATGAATATTTTGGCAGAGGACATAACAGGAAGCCAGGAGGAGGCACTGGGTGGAGAACTCACACTAATCAGAGTTATGGAACTAACCCAAATCGGAGGCAAGAGTCTTTTAAAAAAGAAATCAAGATTTATCCCCAAAACTGGGTTTGACATGATTGACAGTTTCCAAGAGATGGTTATACAAGATCTGGACAAATTAAGAACAGTATCCAATCATGAAGAGATGAAATTGCACAACGTTACAATACAACAACGAGAGGCTATCAAATCTTTGCAGCAAGACAGATCCCTGGAAATAAAGCCCTCAGACAAGGGCGGCAATGTAGTTGTCCAGGACAAAGAACTGTATGAGCTGGAGGCTCTTAGACAACTCAGTGATGTTAACTGTTACAATAAAATCTCTAGACAGCAATATAATGAGAGTGTCTTAGAGTTTTATCAGTTAATTACTAAATGGCGGGACAAGGGGATTCTACAGCAAGATGAGTTTGAATTTATCAAAATAGATCATCCCACTATACCCACTTTTTATCACATCCCCAAGCTGCACAAAGATAGTAAGAATCCTCCTGGAAGGCCTATCGTGTCTTCAAAAGGAAGCCTCCTTGAAAACACCTCAATTTTGATTGATACTGTTTTGAGTCCTTTTGTATGTAATTTAGTATCATATGTTAAAGATACATCTGACTTCATCAAACAAATTGCGGATATACCATGGGAGGAGAACTATATGTTAGTCACCATGGATATAACCAGCCTTTACACGAGTATTAACCATGTACAGGGCTTAGAAGCAGTAGAAACCTTTTTGAGATCTAGATCCGTACAATATGCGGAGCACAATCAAATGATCTTGGAATTTATCAGCTTTTGCCTGAATAAAAATATCTTCCTATTTGGCAGCCAGCTGTACATCCAAACACAAGGTACCGCTATGGGCACGTGCTTCGCCCCCAGCTACGCGAATCTCTTCGTGGGTTGGTGGGAGAAGCACGTGGCCTGGTACGGGACTAACGAGCCCTGGATGAATAAGATAGCTGTCTGGACCAGATACATTGACGATATTTTTATCGTCTGGAAAGGGTCAGAACCCGAATTCCTAACGTATCTTGACATTTTGAATAACAACAATTTTAATTTGCACTTTACGAGTAATATTAGCAACTCACAAGTGGCCTTTCTAGATTTATTGGTCTATGTTAGCGAGGGGCAATTAATGACTAAACTATACCGCAAAACTACTGCGGGTAATGCCACCTTACACTTCACGAGCCAACATCCAAGAAGTCTAGTAAATAGCATCCCCTACGGGGAACTATTGAGGATTAAACGCAATAGCACATTAGACACAAACTATCAACAATCTAAGAAAGAAGCCATCAAACGTTTCAGTGCAAGAGGTTATCCAAGCAAAATATTGAGAGCTGCAGAAAAAAGAGCAGATGAGAAAGAGAGGAATCAGCTGTTAGCTACACAATATGATAAGACCCAGGAAGATGTAACTCGGTTAATTTTGACGTTTTCCAAAAATTCTCCACAAATTCGTCAAATCATTAACCGTCATTGGAAAATCCTACAGGCAGATACGATTATAGGGAAACAACTGCCCCAATATCCCAGTATTACATATAGAAAGAACACTTCTTTACAGGACCTATTGGTGCACAGTCACTTTGACAAAACCCAGAAAAACAGAAATGAGATCAAAGGCTTTTTTCCCTGCTCCAAATGCAAAGCTTGCAAAAATAGTAAGAAAACTAAGTGCTATAAAGTACCAGGGAGACCAACTGAGAAATTAATCTTCAAATTTCTAAATTGCAACTCAGACTTCGTAATATACTGCCTGAGTTGTCCGTGCCACTTGCTATATATTGGGAGCACGGTGCACCCTGCTAAAAAGAGGGTGTTGGAGCACATGCGTGCAATTACCAACAACGACAAAAATTATCCAGTTGCACGACATTTTGCATCACACCATCAAAGTGATAGCCGCAAATTAAGTTACTTTTGCCTAGACCAAATTCCACCAAAGCAAAGAGGAGGCGACAGGGTAAAAACACTACGCCAACTAGAATCAAGGTATATTCTAGAATTGAGAACCTTGGCACCCTTCGGCCTTAATAGTGAGGAAGAACTGTGGGTACACATAGGTTAATGTATGAGACAGAATACAATCTCTGGGCAGTTTTTTCAGGGTCTGACACCATAACACAGTGTAATAGTTTTGTGAGTCTCCTTCCAGTCCGTCCCCCAACCTTTACTGTTTTTATTGTTCTTTTCAAATCAATATTTATAGCATCAGCTATTAACTTTAAATGAATTGAATGAGAAGATGTGACACGTTTTATTTAAATGATTTTTCATTATATGTTAGAAACATTTTTTTGTCTCATATGCTGTCCGCTTCCACCTTTAGAAACAAAATACGTGATGATGTTAGTTGGATTATAATTCATTATGCAATTGATTGTTAAAGAAAAAAGTAAGACTATGAGTCTTAGCCCATTCAGGGCGGAATAACTTGATACTAATGAATTTATTTTAGTTAAATGTTACAATGATTTGTAAATAGCAACTACAAAATGGCCACCGTGCTGCGATATAAGCACTAAGGCCCTTCTTTTATGTTTATGTATCTAAACATGAAATCCTCTTTCTATATCCTTTAACATCTGTGTATTTAAAAAGATTCATTGCAAATGGACTTTTGACATTGAGAAAGGTCGTCATGACCGAAACCGGTCTGTCAAAAATGGTGGAATAAAGCAATTTGAAAAATCTACTGGCTTGGAGTGCGTTACCGTCTTTAGGAGGCTAAAGGATTTGGTTTGAATATATATATATATATATATATATATATATATATATATATATATTCACTGAAAAAACCATAGGTTTCACACAAGTTATAGTTAGCGGACATTTTACTGATAAAAAACCATTGAAATTCCCCCGTTATAGTTAGTGCAGGCAACTATAACTCACGCGACCGCAATCCTCTGCTGATGCTAATACTGTATTTAGACACTTATTTACCCATGTCTTCTTCCATTAATTTTTAGCTATACATATATTACAAATATTTTTTTTTCATAAAGACACATATGTCATCAGCAGAGGATTGCGGTCGCGTGAGTTATAGTTGCCTGCACTAACTATAACGGGGGAATTTCAATGGTTTTTTATCAGTAAAATGTCCGCTAACTATAACTTGTGTGAAACCTATGGTTTTTTCAGTGAATTTGCAAGGTTTTTTAAATGCTAATTCCTAACTATAACGTGTGTGAAACCTATGGTTTTTTCAGTGAATTTGTACGTTTTTTTAAATGCTAAGTTACTTTACGCGGTTCGTGGCGTGCGCTCCCACTTTACGCAGTTCATTCCGTGCGCGCACGGTGCGCTTCGCGCACCGTGCGCGCACAGTGAGCACGTGGTGCGCTTCGCACATCGCGCGCCCACTTTACGCAGTTAGTGCCGTGCACGCAGGGTGGGCACGCGGTGCGCTACGCGCACCGCGTGCCCACGTTACGCTAGATGGGCCATGTACGCACGATGCGCTTCGCGCACCGTCCGCACACGGAGGCCGTATTAGGCGCATCGTTGTTAAAGGTTATCTATTGATTGTTCTGAATTAATATATGCCATGTGCAAAAGGTGCCCTTCGTGCACCTTTAGCACACGGGGTGTGGAGAACATGGATATTGTGTTTTTTTTAATTTATTTTTTACCGTACGCGTACGGTAAGCGTAATCGGCGATTTTTTGAAAATTTACAAAATTAAATTTTTGCCTTTGTGGGTTCTTTGAGGACACTATAAACATGACTGGGTGGTTGGGAGCTGTCTAGCAAGCCTCTTTTATTGTTTTCCGAGTTTGCTTTTCCTCCACTCCCCTCAGAGTGCGAGAGAGAAAATGGCGGCCGACACTTCCTGGTTACGACCGATTCGAATGTTTACTAAGAGCTAACAGCCAATCAAAATCGCGCTCGCGCACGTCACCGTACGCGTACGGTAAGCTTACCGTAAGCGCACGGTAAGCGCACCGTAAGCTGGCTCAGATATATATATTGATTTAAATGCTATTTTCTCAGGAACTACTGAACAGATTTACACCAGACCTACAAAAGGCACTTCCTTGACCTGAGGACTACCTCTCTGCCAAATTTCAAGTAACTCTGTTCAGCAGTTCGGGCTGTAGCTGTGTCTCAAGGTCCTATGGAAAAATGCATGGGAAAAACGCGTTTTGGGACCCCCCTTTTTTCTCAGCCCCTGCTTGACGAATCCCCCCGAGACTTTCAGGGTAGGAGCGGAGCGTAGCGCCCCATTAGTTTTGAAAATTTCGCGAGGATTCGTCAACCGGCGCCAAAGTTATTCCAAATAGAATGTTGCGGTTTTCCTATGGAAACAGGGTCCTAACTATAACTGCCTACTGGCGACCGCCAGTAGGTAATATATATATATATATATATATATATGTATATATATATATTCACTGGAAAAACCATAGGTTTCAGGCACGTTATAGTTAGGAATTAGCATTTAAAAAACCTTAGAAATTCAGTGAAGAAACCATAGGTATCAGGGGCATTATAGTTAGCTGGACTTTTCACTTGTACAAAACCATTGAAATTCCCCGTTATAGTTAGGTCAGCTAACTATAACTCGCGCGCCCGCAATGCACTGCTGATGACGTCACATATTACATCACTCATGACATGGTCAGTGACATCACTGATGACATCACTCCTCCTGCCTTCCATTGCCCAATTCTATGGCCCATCATTGACCTCCTGCTTAGCCTCTGTGCTTAGCTTGCTGCCCCTATTCTCCTTCCCCCTGCTTTCCGATGTCTTTGTGCATGCCCCTGCTCCATCCTTTTTGCCCACCATGTTCCATGGACCTGCCACTCCTATCTACTCTGAGTGTTCTGTTGAGCTGCCACTCCCCTCCCACCTGCCTAGCATTGTCAGATGACTGTACCCTGTTCCTGCCACCTCCACCCTGCCTGTCCACATGCCATGCCCCTATCCCCTTCCTCCTGTCCTCCATGGTCCATTTTACTGCCACACCCTTCTGCCCTCCCTGGTCTGTTGTGCTGCAACTGCTCCGCCTGTCTGCCACGCGCAGTCTGTTGTGAGGCCCCTTCCCCATAACTCTCTTGTCTGGGCCCAGGTCCTGACCCTCCCTTCTTTCCTCCATGGTCCTTTGTGCATGCCCCTGCACCCTCCTTCTTGCCCATCATACCCATTGTGCTGCCACTAACCCTCCCATGTGCCATGCATGGTCTTCTGTGCTGCCATGGTTCCTCCCACCTTCCCTGGTTGGTCAGCTAGCTGCCCCTGACCCCCTCCCACCTTCCCTCCATGGTCTGTGTGTATGCCCTCATAGTCTCACTCTTGCTCTCCATGGTGTGTCTTGTTTCTAGTGCCCATCCTGCCTGACCTCCATGGTCATCTTGCTGCTCCTGCCCTGCCCCCTTGCCCCCAGCCCTCTGTTTCCATGTGCAGACCCCTATTCCCTCCCTCCTGGCCCTTTATGGTCTGTTATCCTGCAGCTTTCTCTTTTGTCTGTCCATTATGGTCAGCTAGCTACCATTGCCTCTTTCCCCTCTGTTCTCTGTTGTCCATGTGCATGGTCCTGTCCCCTCCTTATTGCTTTCTATGGATTGTTGTGCTGCACTCCCGTCCCGCATGCCCTGTGTGGTGTATTGTGCTGCAGCAAATCCTGATGCCTGCCCTGTAGGGTCAGTTTGGTGCACCTCTCCATGTCCCTCCTGTCCTCTGTTATTCGAGTCCATGTCCCTACCCCAATTCCTCCTGCCTACCATGATCCAATGTATCATACTTGCGAACATTTTGAACTATATATATATTATATGTGTAGTTAGTTGATGTTTATCGTATTTTCTGTTGTCCTTATATGAAGACATGTAATAAACGGGTGGGGGTTGATCATTTTGTGCTATATGGGTAGAGAAAGCTAGGATCAGTTAAGGTAGTTTTAGATAGTATGTAGGATAAGGTAGTGTAGGTTAGGTTAGATTAGTTAATGTAGATTAGATTGTTTTAGTAATATTACGTTTTCAGCTCACATTAAATATAATTGTTGGCCATATACAGGTCTACATCATGATTTTCTGTGTGGGAGTTTGCATGTCTGCTCAGGTAAAGTTATGTGCAAGCATTTGTCTTTGGTAGCAGTATTTGGTAAAATGGGTGAGTAGGTGATTTACCTATGGACAGGGAGTTGTCTGGTTGGCCATGGCTTTAAATAATCTATTTTCAGACATTGTTAAGCAGTGTACATGGCATGGATGGGAATGGATACATAGTGCAGCACATGTAATTACATACAATTTCTCGGTGGGGGTACGTCATGCAATTTACATTTGAGGGATGTTGTGGTCAAAACATTCTCCCAAATTGAAGGTTTTTGACTCACACACTGATGGCTGCCCCGTTCACACTCACTCTTGCAGCGTTTATTTCTCAGCCCAATGTTGTTTGCTTGCTAGTATCCATGGGTAGACCTGGCACCTGTTGTGTGACTTCATTAGCATTGACTGCATGATACTTGTTGGACTTCATGCTTGCAACCTTGAGTAACCACTTGCTAGTCAACAAACACACAGAGCTAACCAAATATGTTTCACTCTTACTGTGTAGAATTGTCCCTGAGTCCAAACAACACTTGTCCCTTTGGAAAGTAGTTGGTGTCTTTGCCTTACAGAATGCACAATGGTCAACTTGGTCCACACACCAACAGGCAGACAATGCACAGGTAGTACTAAGTGCATTTATTTACATGTGCGGATATTTATATGGCTCACGGGGACAGTTCATAGGACAACAACCCCAAAAGATGCTTTGAGCCGGTGGATGTCCAGACAGAATCTATGGGGGGAGCATGTGGAGAAGAGGAGTGCTTCAGTGAGGAGGATAGCCACATTGGCATTAGGGAGAAAGACTGCATTGACAGTCCACAAATGGTTGAGATCAACAGGAGGAGAGCAAATTGAAGTCAGTGCCAGATTATTTTCACTGGCATGATCATAAGCACAGGTCAAAGGAGAAACTGGGTATGTGGCACAGATAAATGCTTTTGCATGGGAAAGAGGTGCAGTACACATATTCCTCCTCTGATGTATGTGGTGGCTCCCTTGTGGGGTGTGTTGTAGGAGTAGGAGCCGAGGGAGGCACACACACATCAGGAGCTGAAGATGTGGATCCTTTGTCTGTTGCACATTTATCTGTGCCAACACTTGAGACAGCACAGCAGCGAGGGGGATCTGCTGGTTTTGGAACAAAGCAGCAATGTCGCTGTGGTAGGTAGCCATGGTAGCAATGTGGGAGTCCTGCTTCCGCTCCATGGACTTCAAGATGTTTCTGATTGCCCGCAGTCTGTTGACAACCTCGCTGGTGCCACTTTGGCAGGTGATTTGCTCATACCTCTGCCTCATGACAACAGGGATGTCAGCCCGGGACTGCTGGAGGCAATAGAGCAAAAAGTAGGTGCATCATATGGCCACAGTGTTGTCCCTCTAGAGTAACCACCATGGTGCAAGAGTACCTGCATTGGAACTAGGCAGCCTATTGTGGGCCAGTGCAGATGAAAGCACAGGGATGCATCATTTTGTTGTAAATACAACGCATCTCTGCACTTTCCTAATGACACAACTCGGGCAGCAAGATGCCTTGCAGCGCTGCCTCATTATCTTTTAAATATGCCGCTATGTTTTTTTTCCTTTGTATTCTGGGACTTGTAGTTCTAGGGACTGATGTTGTGCATTCAACTGCAAGTTCCAGTATTAAGAGAAAGGTGAACTTGGACTGATGCTGCACTTCACACATGGAAGGGATAAAGGTGACAGAGCTGGACTGAGCTGTGTAATGTGTAACTGGGCAGTGAGACTTCCATTTATGTTATGTTTAACCAGAGATGAGCCAGCACACTACCCTTTGGCCCGCAGACAGGGCTGCGGAGCGCTTGGGACATAGCTACCTGCACTGCATGACATGACTTATTTACCCTCATTGCCCTTGTTGCAACTTATCCTGTTAGTGCTGTGGCTCATCATAGCCATCACAGACCTGTCCCACAGCTCCTGCCACCGACACCTCTGCGATCACAGCTGACACCTGCTCCTCCAAGGGATCCAGCTGCTCCAGGGGTGCTAGGCTTCTACCTCAGGTCTGCCTGGTTGCCTTGAGGTTGTTTGCCAGTTTCTCCTTTGTCCTGTACTTGCATTCATACCAGCGCTTTTTGAAGTTACCTACTATCCTCCTTACTTCTGCAACACAGTTCACCTTGTCCACAATGGTCTGCCATAGGGCCTTTTTCCTCCCTAATGACATTTTGGAGTTGACGAAGAGCTGTTGTTTGTGCTCCATAACCTCATTGATCAGGACCTCATTCTCCTTCTCACTAAACTTGCACTTCCTCTTCCTCTTCCCATGGGACTCTGTCAGGACATCCTGTACGGCACTGGGGTTGATTGGGTTGTTTTCCTATGCTCTGCTCAATGCTGTCTACTCTATGGCTGCTTTCAGGTAAGTGTGCCATTTTTTTCATGTAGCAGCGTTTTTACATTTTATTTTACGCCAGGCACACAAAAGTAACGCTAGGACGGCTGACATCTATTTTGAAGATGGTATTCAGCCCAGCATCACTTCTGCATTCTGCAGCATTAACATCAGATTTTTTTACATGGTTCAATACAGTGTCCATTTTTACGACACTGGCTCCCTCCTTATGATGTGGTGTGCTGTATTGAAAATATGACGCATTCATGGTGTAGGAATCTGTCGTACCGCTGCTTTAAGTTTTTAGGCACATCACTGCCGCAACGCACCGATGCACCAGTTCTTGTAAATTTACCCTTAAGTTATGGCAGATTTTGGAAAAAATGGGCACCGCAATAGAGATTATTGCATTTCTGTTATAATTGTATGCCTGTTTTACTGCCTGAGTATGATATGGGCTAATGGGGGAATGCATGCCTCAATTTAGGTCCACATATAGGATCTGACAAGGCTGTGTTATTGCCCCTCTTTTTTTTCCGCACTATATTAATAGGGTGCGTTAGACATTGCAAAATGTGAATGCGATTCCCCAAAGGTAGGCAAGCGATCAACTCCTGCCCTTCTATACACAGACGATGCTGTGCTGATATCTAGCCCCGCTTTAGGCCTACAGCACCTGAGTGACAACTTCATCTCATATATGGAGGAGAAAGATTTGAAACTCAACCTTAAGAAAACCTAATATTAAAGGGGATTAGTTAGCTGAAACACAACATTTTACAGACTTTGGCATACATTTCTCTAGTAGTGGACACTGGGGCTCTCATTTGAAAATTGGGAAACTGAAATTTTTAAGAACTTCAGAAGTCCATTTTAGATTTGCAGCCAAAATTGGGAATCAGTCAATTAAAGAATTACTGATATTGTACAAAAGCAATGTTTAACTAGCGTCAGCCATGGGGTCCTTTTGTGGGATATGACAAATTGTTCCTCTCCAAAGACACAGGGTATTCTTTTTTAGGTTTTGCATGCCCAGCGATTGTGCCGTGCTTGTGAAATATATTGTATTCCATATAAATCTTAAAAGGACAGCACAACCCGCTCACTTGCTTTTCATTGGTCTGGTGCTTGCCACTTACTTTTCCTCCATTTCTATTGGCTGTATCATACTATTTCCTGTTGTTCCTCATGTGTTTGCTCTTATCAGTTTCCCATCAGCCAAGTACTGTATTCATCTGCTTTTGTGAAACTTCTTTTAAGCGTCTCAGACTGCTGTCACTACAGAGCTACACCCTTGCTTTAAAGTTACAATGCTGCCCAAGTGCCGCAAGAAGAGATTGTGTTGCCAAGAATCACATGCTGTTGGGCTCACAGCAGGACTCACATCCACTTCCCCAGTGCCCAGTCAACAGCCATGGGTGCAATTCAAATTTTTTAAACTGAAAACTTGTTTCAACTTTGACTCAACAGAGCGCATTTTTTTCATACCGCTCTGTGCTTTTGGTATTAGTTTTTAATGGTCTTTGCTTTGGTTCATCCTGGTCACATGATTGCATGCCTCAAAAATGGCTGCCATCATTGATATTGACGCGTACCTCTGTCTATTCGTTCTAAATATTTAGGTTTCAATCACATGACAATGTCATGTGGCCGCATACTTCTCTTTCATAAAAAGGTCCACTTCCTGGTCATTCAGTGATTACAGACCCCCAGAGAACGCTGCGCATTTGGTTATCATGCCGGTAGATCTAATATGGTTTTGGTCACATATGTACCATGTTATTATAATGCCCGCTAGTCACTTCCAGCTTATATATTATTCTGCATCATAATTATTAAAGATGCGTGGAACGCCAATACCCTGAACTCCCAGTCATGTAATTTAATCCTTGATATGCGCTAAACTTTTGGTACAGCTGTGTTTACATCGAAGCTTTTTCACCTTTTATTGATATTAACTTTGTCGCATACTATCCCTTGACACTATAAAAGCAACTGACCGTTACTGAGGCCAGGTTGTTGCGGCTAAACCAACATCAGTTTC
Organism: Triturus cristatus; assembly: GCF_964204655.1. Classification (NCBI taxonomy): domain Eukaryota; kingdom Metazoa; phylum Chordata; class Amphibia; order Caudata; family Salamandridae; genus Triturus; species Triturus cristatus. The sequence goes on from NC_140590.1 coordinate 1,377,703,906, forward strand.
TCTTAATCCTTCGAAGCTGCACTATGTCTTTTAGATGTTTAAACAGCTTTTACCAATACTGCCATCTCTCAATACAATTCCTTTTCACCCTTGCTCCTTGTCACACAAGGACAGTCTCTGCAGTACATATTTTGTAACAATTAATACTACACAATCTCCCTGATCCAATCGAGACATTCCTTAAAATGTACTTGGAGCTTCAACTTACTTATTTTTCTGTATGGTGTTTATTTAAGATGGGTGACACGCCGATGCAGTGTATAAACCAGCCGTATAACTGAATATATCAAATATTGCACAGTGCTCATTCTCCCTTTTTTAAAGCTCACTCTTACATCGCAGGTTTCTCACCTAGTATTATCCCTTGGCAATTGTAACACTTTGAATTAACTGCCCGCTACTGTTATCAGCATGATTGTTTAAGCCGGCTTTGGATTCTCTTAATCTGTATCATTGCACTATTTTTCATCGGCCGACACTGCACACCTTGAAAACGAATATTGTTTACACAGATACTATTATAATCTCCACTCAGTCTCTTTGAAGTAATCGAGTCATTTTTTTGAAAAATTTTCACTACAACCTCCTTCGACACTATGGGGCAGATTTACAAGAATTGACGCATTACTGCATATTAGCAGAGATGCATCAGTTCATTTGCGTCATGCAAAAAAAACCTTGTGCCACCATGGATGCGTTGCATTTACAGTGCGGCGCACCGTGGCGCAAGGATTGACAGATGCGTGACGCATCTGTTGGCGTAAAGGCAAAGCATTGCTGGAGTTGTGTCGCAAGCACGGCGCAACTCCAGCAATGCTCAGGAATGCCTATTCCTATTATCCTGCTTCACTCCTTACGCCTGCTTCAAGCAGGAATAAGGTTTTGACGCAGTGGCGTCGTAGAAGTGATGCAGTGAAATCTTGTAGATTTCATTGCGTCACTTTGACGAGGCTTTCTTGCGTTGGAACATCCACCCTGCAAACATTATACCTGACGCAGGTATAATGTTGTGCAGGGCTTTACAACGTGATGCATCTCCCTAGATGTGTCACAGTGTAAATGTGTCGCAATATGGCGCATTGTTTACAATGTTGCTGCGTAACAAAAGTGACGCTACCGCTGCGTAAATGTGTTGCAAGGGCCTTGTAAATCTGCCCCTATATCTTGAAACAGATCCGATCCTAGACCGCACTGGCATAATACCAGCTTATCCCCAGTCCATTTAACGTTACCCCTGCCCCTCTTTCTCTACTTTAGACTTATTCCTAACATCTCAATTTGGGTGACGATGCAGAATCTTTTCTATCCCTCACATCGCATCTGGAAATTCACACTGGTTGACAGCACCACACTTCTTTAAATTAAATTGTCTGTGTTGTCATTGTTTCTCATGCTGCTTATATCTTATCATCTGCTGACCAGAAAGGCTTATATTGCACTGCTGCTCTCCAAGCTAAAACTTACAACAACTAAAAAAGAAAAAAAAATGGTGGAGGGGATGGGGGGGGGGGGGACCTAATACTTTTTACCAATGCTTGTTTATGTAGACTTTTGGCAGTGCCCGCCTCAACTTCTACTTATAGTGTACAAATTGGCTGTCACTTATCTAGAAGAAAGCATGCAAATAAGACCGACTATACTTTGGCACAGCTAATGGAACAAAGTAGGCACCATGTTTACCAAAGAGATTATAGCAGCCTGCCTAACACTCAAGCTTAGAGAGAAAATTCCATGGCTGGTAAATGTGAATAGTCTCTTAAAGGAGGTGAATGTAAATATTAGTTTACAAAATCCTTTTAGTGTTTGATGTTATAGCAAGAAAGAATTAAAAGTGGTCCTCATAGGAAACAGAAAGGTGGAAAAAGAAAGCTCTAAATTCACTGTGCATAGTTACTGTTCAGGTTATGTTCAACAAGGAATTCAAAGCTATTTGTTAATCATACCAAATACACTACACATATTTTATTTTACAAGATTTCGGATAGGCACTCTGCACTTTATGGTAGTTTTCCCTAAAATGGGGACATGGGCTTCTAAGTTACTTTAATGCCCATGCAATGGTAAATCTTTCAAGTCAACATTTGCACCTGAAAATTTTATATGCAAACTTGATAATGTGGGTTTATGTTTTGCAGTCTCTGTTTTTTTTTAATCTGCTATTAACAGGAGTAAATCTTATTCAAATTTAGTAAATTTTAACATATAAGGTTGAATAATGAGGCGACTTTGACTGTGCTCAGCATATATTTACCACTGACTTTAATGACTGTTGATTTTTATTCTTGTATTTTATTTTTCAATACAGTTCTCACTTTTGCTCTACTGCAAATGTATTGTCTTCTTGATATTGTCTCTGAATATCGAAGGATTTACAGATTGTGATTATCGCCCATGTCAATATTTTGCACTGTATTCAGACGCTTAAATTGTAAGGAAATTATGAAATTGTAAGGTGCACTAGTTGAGGATGTCAGACTAAGACTAATGTTAATTTGCCCAAATTAGATAATTTTCTATATACCATTGATCAGTATATATAGTTATAATGCGGTTCCCCCGATGGATCTTGTCTCTAGATATTGACTTGGTGCTGCTTATTTGAACTCTTTTAAAATTTATGATGATTTATTGTGATATTGAGTTGCATTTTACTGTATTTTATTTTGGGATTCTTTTTAGGATTTTTATCCAATGAAAGATGTATATGATGATGATGATGGATGCTAAATTGATCTCTATGTAATCAGCTGCCATTGTGTATTGCAATCATTCATTCATAGTCATGGAGCCTTAATCTAAGCTATAAAAGATATAAAATTACACTCACGTACACTTAAACAGGGATATCACTTGCTTAAATGGTATACTAGAAGTCAGGCCTCATCCATCCTGCACACATTCAAACATGCACAGCTCCAACAATCTAATTCTCTCTTGGGAGAGGAGTAGGGAATGGATATTCACGGATATAACTAATTGATGAACAGTAAAATAATTGAACTTGGATTTTCATGCTTTATGTTACCAAAGTGACTTTGATAATGTTGTCATTGTCCTGTCACAAAGAAATCCACCTTGGTGTGGGGACATTAATCCCGTGCATAATGGTGAGCCTCTTTCAGCTCATCATTTATTATCTTTCTTTCACACCCCATCTCCTGTCCTTCTGTTTTGCCCGCTGTCAGCCAATTGAAGCCGTAATAGTGGGCATTCTTGAAGAGCAGTGACCTCACAAACAGGAAGCACCGTTTTTTACTATTTGAGAAAATGCTGATGTGCATCGAAGGGGTTACTTATTTTATTCTAGCCAGTCCAGAGGAGATTAACTTTGCAAGGAAAAGAGCAAGAGAAACTTGAACAAAAATGTGTTGTGCCATTTTGAAACACTGGTGAACAAAGTATTGTGGAATTACTTTTGGCAGTAAGTCAGCCTAGGAACCAGGAACTGCATCATAGGGGGAACAACTAGAAGGGAAACATGCTGAATTTCTGATCTGATTCACATAGGGAAATTTGGCAACTGTTGCCTTAATCTTTTAACAGCTACTACAACTGCTTCCAATCCAGAGAGAAGCTTGAGGTTGAGATCAGAAAGCTGACCGCTTGGAGGATTTCCTGTCAACTTGCTGAAGGATGAGTCTGACACCCGCTTCACCTTGAATCTCTGTACCTGAATGGAGTCTCTCAGAAAGCAAGCCTCTTTTTGACCCACTTGACTAAGATGCCCCAGAATCTCTGCAGGAAATTCCCTGAATTATATAAAAGTGTATTTCCGGGAAGAAAGGTGTGGCATATTCAATCCACAGAGACAGCTACTACATCAGCCTGGAAGAAAACCAGCAAGACCAGAAGTAACAAGTCCTTTGCTACCCTTGGCTCTAAACCTGCCTGGAAGTAGCTTTTTACCACTTGATCCCCTGTCTTTGTGATCAGAAACATTCAATAAATGTTCAGAAAGTTTTGGAAATCCAGGAAAGACATTCTTTAACTTGAAATATTAGTTCCTAAAGTACATTTTTCATCTGTTGGGGAGGGGGAGTCAAGGTGCCATGACAACCATGTGACGACCCAATCTTGGTGAGCAAGATTTCCAGGTTAATCTATCTTTTACCTTTTAGCAGCAAGATTCAAGGCTTCAGAAGTACTGAAAACTAAGGTATAGGATTGTCAGAAATTATCTGATGTTTGGTCAATGCATTGTAATAAAAGATTAAACATTAAGAATTTGGTGTCCAACACAGGTCCAGGTTAATATTTCATGTTCAATTTATTTTCCTAGTGGCAAGATGCTAAGATGGGTGCTCTTCACTCATGTTCAGGCTTAGTTGCACAATCATATTATCAATGAATAACACTTAATATATCTAGAGAAATTTTCCATGTGCACATGAAGGTGAAATACTGTTTATATTATGAATTAAGACATTATGCACATAAATTGTTACGCCATTCATCGAGATGTTCAATGCAAGTGAACCAGAGCTTGCGTTGCGCTCTTGCAAATTCCGCATGTCATAAGATATTGTAGAAGAAAGCAAGGCCTTGCTTACAGATGTAGTTTGATAGACCCAGTAAAGGTTGTCATGGGATATTTTCTGAAATCAGACATGGATGCCCTTCACATAATTCACATTTTACTTCTGACATGAGCGGAAATGAAACAATGCGCACATGCACAAGCCTTGTTTTGCAATTCATGAATTCCCTGATATTAAAGCTCAAAACTAGTTTTTTCACTGTGGCTCATATTTTTACATTGTCCATAATTTTGCAAGGATGTCAGATGTCCAGAACCAGCAGGAAACATGCCGGAAACGAACAAATTAGTTTCCCAGGAAATGTGGGAAGTGTTTCATAATGGGGAATGTATTCCAAGAAGCCAATAGGCCATATTATTGCAATTCAGTTTTTTTAGCCTAAACTGCCCCAGTTGGCCGTTGAAATCCCTCAATCAATATATCTCTGTCCTAATCGCTCCCTGGAGGGACAGAAGACTTTAACTGGAGAGGATAAGCAAGTCCGGGGTTCTGTCGTCTTTCTTTCTTTTTTTGGGGGGGGGGTTAGAGTTGGTGAAGGCTGTATGTAGGTCTTGTCCAAGCTGAGCTGGTAATCCCTGATCCCAGTATTGGTTAACTAAACAGAGGTGGTTGATTGTTCCCTTTTGAATAAGCTGGTTCATCACTATAGTGCTTCGATACAGAAAGACAAGAGCACACCTGAAAACTGGGAAAGGTATATATCAAAACACAGTATGCTCTGCAAATATTCTCATGGTGGTCATTTCTATTTAGAGTAAAGTGTTTTATAGGTTTTTAGGGGCATATTAACAAGGAACAGAAAAAATTAACGCTAACGGCGCTTAGCGTTAATTTTGTTAACGCCCGCTATCGCTGGATAATATCGCCTGGTTATCGCGCTATTAACAACGCTAATCGCCTAGGTGATAAAAAAATCCAGTGATAGCGGCATTTTGGGAGGTTATCGCTGGTAATTCAGCGATAAAACTACAAGGATAGGGATATCCTTGTTGATAGCCCATGGTGGATTTAGCCATGTAATCCACCTCCCATTGGATTACATGGCTAAGTCTGAAAATTAGCAGATGTAAAAAAGCAGCGTTAACCGTGGTTAGCTCTGCTTTTTTTGTCTCTAACAGGTTTAGCGTGAAGCTTGATAATAGGAGAAATGTCGCTTAGTGACATTTCTCCTATTATTTTGCTCTGGAACGCCCACTTTGCATCTCATTAGAGATGCAAGGGGAAGTTTAGTGAAAAAGGGTGCTAACATGCGATTTTGCATGTTAGCACCCTGTTGTTGATAGGGCGATATTTTTATCTCCGCTTCTTTGGCTTTTAAAGCCAAAAAAGCGGAGATAAAGCCCTTGTTAATATGCCCCTTAGTCATTTATAATACAGCGTTGTCTTGGTTAGTTGCTACCTTGCAAACGTTCATTTATTAGAAATAAATTCATATTTGTCTCCATTTCTTTTAAGAGTCATTTAAAATTAAGAGGCAAATTAAATTATAACTTCATATATTTACTTCCATTTAGTTGTTAATAGAATGTCAACCGTGTATATGATTGTCCCGGGCAGCTATGATTCCATGACTTTTGACAATCTGTTCATTTTTTTGTTAAAATGTAAATGCTTTCAGCAAGCACACGTGCCATAGACAGTAATAGTTTCAGTTTTCTGCTTTTATGAGCAGTGTGGGGTCCTGTGAACATCTGTGCTATTTTGAGTAGCTACATTGTGTCATGCAATAAGGCAGAAAATCGTGATTAAAGTATACTGTAGAATGCAATTTTATAAAGAAATGTTATGTGTGCAATTTGAGTAGTTATTTTCAACAGTCAAATGAACGGATGTATTTGAATGTACACAAATGGATTGAAAATCAGGCTTGCATTTATGTTTGTGATTAAGTCATGCATAGCCTTGAGGTGCCAGAACATAATATGCACGTTGATTTTGTGCTAATCGAGTTTCTCACCAATGAATGTTTGGTTATACTTGGTTTCATGTAGAGTAATCAGCTATTTTAATGATGATGAGTAATTACTGAGGTAGAAGAGATCAGTGATCACAGTGACCGACCATGATTTAGTTTAGATTGGGTTTATTTGTGTTAGATGATAAAGAGTTTGCAGATATATTTTATTATTTACATTTATTAAATTATTTTTAATTTCTTTGCCTGGCTTGAGGCATAATCTGTTGCAGTTTGAGGACATATGTACTATGATTTGATCTTTAAAAAGAAGTTGCAAACTGTGCCCCAACGTTTTGGGATTTAATTCAGATTTTATGAACTGATCCATCTACTAAAAGGTCTGTTAACAAAAAAAAGGAAATAACGGGCGAGTTGCAGAATGACTGTCCTAATTAATATCATTAGGCAGGTCGCAATGTGCGACCCTCGGTGATTGGCTTCGATCACAGGGATGGAGGCCTGCAAAGAACAGCAGACGTTTGGCAAACTTCGGGGGAAGCAGAGAGTGAATCACTGGAACAAGACTTACTCTGCCTGAGGCTGCCTCCCTTATTTCCAAAGGGAGAGTGGTCCAAAGGGTCTCAATTAACCAATCAAACATTTATAGAGTGCGGCAAATCACCCGTGAGGGTCTCAAGGTGATGGAGCTGTTTGCTGCTGCATGGAGGTTTGTTCATTCAACCATCCAGGTCTTTATTTCTTTTCTGAATGGCTGGAGTGATGGTGCAGTCCTGAGGTGCAGGGGCAGATGTTCCAAGCCTTTCCTGCCAGGTGCAAGTAAGAGCGTCCTCCACTGTTTGCTCGACGGATCCGTGGAGTGTCTGCAAGGGAGAGGGAGGATAATCGAGGGTGTCTGGTCGGTTGGTGTAGGGTAAGGCGTTAGTTGATGTATGCTGGTCCTTTGTTGTGCAGGGCCTTGTAGGCGTGGGTCAGCATCTTGAATTGACATCTCTTCTGAATTGGGATCAAGTGTAGTTTCTTGAGATGTGGTGTGATGTGGCCCCTTCTGGGGAGGTTGAGTATGAGTCTTCTTGCTCAGTTATGTATTGTCTTGAGTCTCTTCAGGAGGCGTGTAGTGACTCCTACATAGAGCGTGTTTCTATACTCCAGTCTGATGGTGATGATGGCCTGCATGAAGGTCCTTCTGGTGTCTGCTGGGAGCTACCTGAAGATTTTGCAGAGCATCTGCAGGGTATGAAAGCAGGCAGATGAGACTGTGTTGTACTTGCTTCTCCATAGATAGCTTGCTATCCAGGATGATGTTGAGGTTGCAGACGTGGTCTGTTGGGGGAGGGATGTGCTGAGTTCTGCGGGCCACCATGTGTCAGTTCATGGCGAGGTGTTGTTCCCATAAATGAGGACAGGATGGTGGCATAAATGAGTATGTAGTCACCCTGATTAGGTGCCCATTGGCCCTACCTGCTACTCCCATAAAGCGCCCCTAAAGATAGTATTTAGGTGGCTCCCCAGACCTGGAAACTAGTTCCTGCTGACATAAGAAGAAGGACGAGGTAGACGGCGAGTAGGGAAGCCTGAAGATGCCTACTGACTTAGCCCCAGCCCTACCGGCCTGTCTCCAGCTGTGAGACCCTGCAAAAGAAAATGATGCCTGTCCTGCAGCCAGCAACATCCGGAATCTGAGGAAGACAGCCTGTTCTTTGACAAAGACCAGAACACCCGAGGACAGTGGATCTGTACCCGGCTTCCTACATTGGTAGTGCAGCGGTGGGATGCAAGACTTAACATTTGGTGTACCACTTGATCTATAAGTGATTTCACAAGAGGAAGTACAGTATTGTCTTTATTTAAAGATTGTTTTCAATTATTGCTTTTTTCCAAATTTTTAAACTAGTGTTAGGGTCTTGGTTAAGTTCCCCGTTGTTTCAAAATGAAAAATGTAAAGTAGTTTGGCCTTAGTAGTCCTTTTACATTTTTTAAGTCCTTAATAAAACCCCAACTACTTTAGACGCCATGTTTTAAAATCCAGAGACCTCCCAGCAGCTCATGAGGTAAGTGCTGTCCTGGCCCAAACAAATGATAAGGGACATGACCAACCTGTTCCTTTCATAAGCAGGAGAGTATTCCCCTGAGAGGAGCTTTGGAGTGCTTTAGATAGGGAAGCCTTTGCCGTGATCAGGAGCCTTAAGAAGTTGAACTCATACCTGTTTGGAACTCACTTCATAGTTCAGACAGACCACAGGTCTCTCTGGTGGTTACAAAAGATGAAAGATGTAAACCCCAGACTGCTGAGGTGGTCCATCTCCCTACAGGAAATGGACTTTACAGTGGAACACAGACCTGGAACTGTCCATGCTAAAGCATATGGCTTTTCCAGGTTCTTCCACTTAGAAGATGAAGCCTCACCAGGGGAAGGTTAGTTTCACCCTTTATCATTTGGGGGGGTCATGTGACATAATACCTCTTTTGACATGGTTAGCCCCCCACTTTTTGCCTGGAAATTGATGTGGTTTCAATTGTATTGCACAGGGTTCCACCCAACAATGTCCCCTGTGCCGGTGCTTCTTCCCTAAAATGATTCCATATTTGGCTCTTCAGGCCTCTGTAAGTCCTTAGTAAATGGTTCCTAGGTCTCTAGGGCATTGGGACTGAAGAGGGTCCCCAAGGGACCCATCACCGAGTCCAAGCAGACTGCCACTGCAGTATGCCTTGCAGCGGCGGCCCCTATATTAGTGCGTCCCCCACGCCGCCACCCGCAAATAAAACAATAATAAAATGGGTTTTAAACCTTGGGGATGGGTCCAGGGGATGACAAGGCTGATGGGGGAGTGGTAGACACTCCCTTCACTGTGCATGAGGTGTTTGACCGGCCGTCTCAGGCCGGACAAAACCGTCATGCTCAGTGAAGCTCTGTCCATCCCCAGCTGTGCTGCTGCGGCTGGAGAGAGCAGGCACTGGATCCCAGTGTGCCTGGGAGAGCAAGTTGCTGGCGCTCATGCCAATCGCAACTCTGCTTTCATGCAGCATCAGGATTGGCTGCAATCCAGGCTGAGAGCCTGTGCCCAGGAGGAAAAGCATGATGCGACGGTGGCATTGGCGGCGTTGAGGTAATTTTGTTTATTTTCAATTTTTAAACCCAAAACACCCCCACCCTGTCCCGTCCCACCTCCATCCTTCAGCCCGGCCCACCACTTTGGCAGGGTACGGGCCAACTGATGCCTGGCCTGGTGCAGACAAAATAACAAGGCCGCCATGGCACACCACCTGTGTGCCATGCCAACTAACACTGCCTAAGCTATAGGTAAGTTACCCCTCTAGCAGGCCTTACAGCCCTAGGGCAGGGTGCACTTTACCACATCGATGGGCATATCTGCATGAGCAGATATGCTCCTACAAAATCTAAGTTCATTCTTAGATATTATAAGTAAGGCTTCCAGTTTTCCATTTTTACTGATAAATACAGACAGAACACAGTGGGTTTTCTGTCTGTATTTATTTTTAAAAGTGGAAAAATACTGAAAATTGTGCTTCTTGTGAGAGACTCTCCATGCTGTCTTTCATGAACTCCAGGCAAAAGCTGAGCAGATAGACAGCATGGAAGTTACAAAACAGGATGAAGTTTCCTTAAATACAGGCATAAGTTAAAGTTAATGTATATTTTCAGTATAACTCTAATATGTCACTGTGGGTTTAGTGTTTTGTTATATGTGGCTGCATAATTTGCTAAAACTTGACAAACATCCACATATGCGTGCCGTTAAGAGTTAAATAAACGTGGAAAATACAATTTTTCAACTCCATTTATTTTCAAAATGCTAAATAAATGTGGATGAATACCAATAAGACGGCCCAAAAATAAATATGGATAAATAGTACACATGGAAATGCTAAAAAACATAAATACCATAAAACCGGGAGCCCGAATTATAAGTGCCAGGGTAGGTAAAAGGAATACATGGACTGGGAACTCGACAACTCGAGTTCCCGAGCACCATGATGTTTTTTTTTTAACCCAGGAGTGATTGGCCCCAAACTACTCCTCTCAATAAACCCACGCTGATGCCAGTGTGGGCTTTATTGAAACATACCCAGAGGGCACCTCAGAAGTGCCCCCTAAAAACCTACCAACCCTGATGTGGTCACAGACTGAGTTTAGGCAGCCTGCCAGCACCAGACATGTTTCTGGACCCCTGGGTCGTGAGCCTCTGATCTCTTGGAACCGAAACAATGTACATCTTGGGTGGAGGTGTCACACCTCCTCCCTCAGGATAGGCACAGTGCTTGAGAGGGAAGCTTCAAAGGCCTGCCACGTTTGTAATGTGACCTCCAGCCTCTGCTGCTAGAGCAGATTGCAACCCCTGGTTTACACTGCTACATTAGGCAGGAAAACCTAGGAAGAGTAGGAGCAGTGCCCACCTCTGCTAACTTCATCCCTAAGGTGGGAGAGGTGTGGCGAAGAACATCTTTCAGTCCCCACCATCTTTCTGAAAGGGGGCGATCCCTCCAATCAGGGCTAGGCCTATATCCCCTCCCCCAGGAGGATAGCATAATTGAGGGTGTAGTCACCCCAGGTAAGGTGCCCATTGGCCCTACCTGCTCCTCCGCTAAAACGCCCATAAATTTAGTATTTAGGTGACTCCCCCAGACCTGAAAACTGGTTTCTGCCGACCTAAGAAGGAAGACAAAGAAGACGATGTGCAGCAAAATCCTAAAGATGCCTAATGACTTGGCCCCAGCCCTACAGACCTGTCTCCAGCTTCTGAGACCCTGCAAAAAATAAAGACACCTGTCCTGTAACCAGTGACTTCCAGAATCCGAGGAAGTCTGCTTGCACTTTGACAAACACCAGAACACCCGAGGAAACTGGATCTGTACCCAAGAAATCTATACAAAGGACTTTGGTGCCCTCTGGAACTGTGAATCATACCCACTCTGCAGTCGAAGATTTCGGCCCGTGTCCAGGTGGCCCACCAATCCAGGAAAGGTTTTCCAGTGATCCTAGCCTCAAGTCCAGTGTTGTATGACTTCTCCTGGGCTCCACGAAGACGTCTGCAGCCTGAATTCAGTGGCTCCTCCAGACCATGACCTGCTCTGGTGAGAGGAATCCATTGTCAAAGGACACCCTTGCACCCAAAGCCCATACTCCTTGGTGAGCTGAACTGACGGTGCCCCAACGATCCTCAACATCCCAACTTACCTCTACTGTTGCTGGTTTTTACTCTGTGCAGCCTGCAACGCCTGTAGCCTGTTTGTCAAACCGAGATTCCCCATTGAACAGCATTGGGTGCCCGATGCTGTATTTGCACCCTGCACCCGGCCGCCCCTGTGGCACTGGTGGTGTATATTTGGTACTGCCTTATGGCCCTCCTTGTGCTTGCTCTAACTCCAAAGCTTGGCCTCTGCAACCGATCTACTTGCCTACAAGCAGTGTGGCTTTAAGCACCTCCAGTCTCTATTGAAATGCATTGAGCCTATCTCTGAATTTGACCTTTGCAACTGGCCACCCCCGTGCCGCTGGTGGTACAGACTTTGTGCTTACCTGAACCTTGCCCTCTGCTGATCTTAACCCTTGAAGACTGGAACTGTAAGTTGGGTACTTACCTGTGAAACTGCATTGTTTTTTTCCTACATAGGACTTTTAAAAGATGAAAGTATTTTTCCTGAAAAACGTACTTGCCTTTTTGCAAAGATACCTGATCTTAAAGTAAAACTTAAACAAAGCTTATTTTTCTAAAATTGGTGTGGATCTTTTTTTTAGTCATGTGTCAGTTAATGGTCAATGTGTGTGCAATAACTGTCATACACTCCTCTGTGTTAGGTCTAGGGATGCTAGCCCACACTACCCCATATAGAGCACTTTGGGTTTGGATTGAGCTCTGTACACTTCTGGGGGACACTTTGAATTCTGTGCATGGTATAACCACCTAGTAGTATGCAGTATACAGAGCTGGCTTCCTACATTGGTGGTGCAGCAGTGGGGTACAAGAGTTGACATTTGATGTACCACTTGAGCATCAAGTGATTTCACAAGAAGAAATCCCAAATTGTCTTTAGTTAAAGATTTTTTTTTCAATTTTTGATTTTTTTCCAAATTTGTTGAACTAGTGTTAGGGCCTTCCCTCACTGTTTACGAATTTAAAATCTATAAAGTAATTAGGCCTTAGTAGTCCTTTTGCATTTTTTAGGTCCATAATAAGATCCCAACTACTTTAAACACCATGTCTGAAAATCCAGGGACCTCCCAGGAGATCAACCTGGGCCCCTATGCACATCTGAAGGTAACCCAACTCAAAGATCTGTGCAAAGCATGGAAACTTTCCATAGGCCCTAAAGCCACAAAAGCCCATCTCCCTCAGTTGATGGCAGAACATGACAAGGGCATGGCAAGTATAACTCCCCCCACTGGGGAAGAGGACGATGACTCCCAAGTGGTGGAAAAGAAGGACCCCCTCAGATAGAAACACCACTGGTAAGAGTGACCTCAGTAGTATCCCATATGAGGGAGAGACTGGAGATGCTGATCTTCATAAACTGGCCAGGAGGATAGCTCTAGAAGCTAAACTCTTGGCCATAAAAAATGAGAGAGATGGGCTGGGCCTAAGACCCATCTCTGGTGACAGCAAAATAATAAATAGGGAGGTGGAATCTTTTGACTCTAAAATCCCCAAAGGGATTGTCCCTTAATTATTTGAGGGTGATAATATCACCAAGTGGTTATTGCAGAGAGATCTTACAGAGAAATATAGATGCACTAGATATACACAAATACATTTCCGAAAGGTAAATATTTCTAAAACAAAGGTAGTTCCCTTTAGGGGCCGGAAATGCCACCTCCACTATAATTGGCAACTAGACGGCACTAAACTTGAGGTGGCAAAAACATACACTTACCTCGGGCGTGTCTTCTCTCAAACTTTAGAAGTTTATTCTCATCTTAACCACATGAACCAAAAAGCAGAAGCACATATTTACGCTATAAGGAAATTTTATAACAATTCAGGCAAGAGGCATTTTCAAGCACTTTTTGAAATCTAAAGGGCCAAAATTGCACCAACAATAACCTACACCATAGAGCATATCCCTTTAGCCAGAAGGAACGTTCTGCATATCAGTGAAGGTAAATTTCTACGCAAATGAATGTTATTAAGTCAAGCTGTCCCAGTACAGATTCTTCGGTTGGAATTTGTCATCATAAGTGCTTTTTCAATAGCCTTTTGCAAATATAATTAGATGGGCTTTCAAACTTCTGCATGCAGAAGAAGGCTCATTAAGGGCCCTATTGAGATATGAATGCTTTAGCACAGGGAAAAAACAAAACACATTTCAAACAAACCTTAAGACGGCTCTACAATACTTCCAGTGTACTGAATCCATTCTTCAGTCCTGACGCATTTTTCAGAAAGTGTTTCAGGTGTGCTGGAGTAGCACACCTGAAACACTTTCTGAAAAACGTGTCTCCCCGTTTAAGTTTCGACCTGGATAAGGCATATTGCCTGAAATTATCTCATTACAATGCTATCACTACTACAATCAAGTTTAAGTCCTCTCAACAATACACAAGTTTTACCTTGAAACAAAAAATTAGGAGATATATTACTATGTTGCGATTAGGACTACTTCCATTAAAGGTTTTTACAAGACACTGGAACAACCTCGATAACGATAGTGCGGTATGTGATAAATGCAATCACAGAAACCAGGACCTAACACATATATTATGGTTATGTTCTAACAAGGAGGTAGTAGGGGCTCGAAACCGTTTTATAAAACCTATAGATTGTAGACATAACCTTTCCTCCTCCATAGATTGAATTGCTCTTTTTAAAAATCCACCAAATGAATTTGTGTGCTATAAATTGTAACAAAATAATTGAAATGCGTTTTATTCTTGTTTTAAATATGTGTGATTTTCATATTAAGTTTTAAAATATTTTATACAAGAATGTTATGTTTATAAATGGAATACGTACAATTGTTGATCTCATAAGAGATCTATATCAATACAATTAAATTGAATTGAATTGCATTTGAGAGAGCCTGTCTTTGGAGACAGGTCCACAGAAAGCTGTGGAATGCTATTCTGTGGGAAATGTTCTCAGGGAAGTGTAGGGATAGACTCCTGACACTCAATTAGAAATATGCAAAATGCTATGGCCTCATAAAGGGTACCCTGATTGACTGCTTTGGATATAGTATTGAAGAGTATGGGATCAGATTCAAAGAGGCACAAAAAGCCCAGAGCCAGACTTAGATAGATTTGTAGACTACTCAATGAAAACACTAGGAGGTTGGTTAGATGGTAACAATGTACATGACTTTGAAGGGCTGATAATGAAGGAGCACATTTTGAGTTATTGTCACAAAGAGAAAATATATCCATTCCTGGTAGAGCTAGGTCCACTTTCTCCACAAGAACTGGGGAAAACGGCAGACCACTGGGTCAAGGCAAAGTTGACCCCCAGGGAAACAGGGTAATCCTAAAAATAATGAGTTTTCTGTAGTCCCCCAGAAATCTGCTCAGGGTGGTGGGCCCAGAGACTCTTCACAGCCAAAGGGTGGGTACCAGGGGAAGAACTGGGATCCAAAGTAGGCTTGGTGCCATGACTGTAGGTCATTGGGGCACCAAACTGAAGACCCTAGCTGTAAAAACAAGTAAAATGCCTATAGTCCACCTGCAGTACTTGCAGTTGCTAATGTCTAGATTGGATCCCAGGTGTGCCCTGACCATTTCAGTGACCTCACCGAGGCAACATTAGTCTTTGAGGGAGGGGGCATACTTATCCTGTGCTGCCTGACCCGCTAATGTGCACAAATACAGGCAGTAACCTTTGATTAATGGGACTAGAATAGAGACCTTGAGAGATACTGGTGCTAGTGTCCCCATGGTGACCCAGCAACTGGTTCATTTAGATCAGTACCTGATTGGAAGGACCTATCCAGTCACCAATGCTGACAACGTCACAAAGATCAATCCCATGGCTAAGGTATCTTTTGAAGGGAAGGGAGTAGTTGGAAAAAAGGAAGTGGTCCCATCACCAACCATCCCTGTAGACTGTCAGCTTGGAAATCATTTGGAGACTTCCCCTTGGTCTGTGGTCACACTGAGAACCTGTGCAAGCATGCCAGGACTCTTAGAATGGGGTTTTGTGTAAACCAGAGCACAGAACAGAGCTCAAAGTGAAAAAGAGGAGGCATGGCCACAACAAAGAACACATGAAGGACTATGACAAAGGCACACTGGCTCCCTACACAATATGGCCACCAGCCACATGGTCACAACAACAACAACCAGCAAGAAGGCATGGCCACAACAAAGAAGACATGCAGGTATATGGCAAAAGCACACTGTCTGGCTATACAAAATGGCTGCCAGACTCATGGTCACAGCAACAAGCAGGAGGCCTTGAAAACAAAGAACACATGCGGGCCTATGGGCACTGACTAAACAAACTGGCCCCTGGCCACATGACATGGGGAACAAAGTCAAATGGTGGCCTATGGCAAACACTCACATACTGGCCAGACAAAGGAGGCATGGTAACACAGAGAAAACAGCATTAATACAGCAATGCCAAAAACGAAAATTAGCAGGGCTAAAACATTTTACAACAACACACATCCCCCAAAGGCATTACGCCCCCTATACACTGTTTGCAGGGAAAAAATGGAAAATGCCACATAATTTTTGTTGTATTTTTATCCAATGCCATCCATAGCCTAAATTATGTTTCAATTCAAAAGATACCACAGAATATTGCAACATTATTAAAAACAATGGAGAAAATGTACTGAAGTGTGTAGCATTTTCTTTTTACAAAATAAGAATAATTAGCATGCAAAAAATACCTAGGCCCCTACTGAGACTGCAGGCCACCCCACCACAATAAATTCTAAAAATAAAATAAAAATAAATACTGCTGCATGCCCTCTATCAAACAAACAAAAAACCCTTATGTGAAATCTCGAATACAAAGTCTGTAAATTCAATGGTATATGCAGCAGACACAAAAAGTGATCCTTCCAGCTCCAAATCCAAATGAAAAGTGACCAGGAGATGCACAAAGCACTGAGAGAAGCCTGCTGGACAGAAATAAAAAGTTGGAGACTCTGGGGCTCTTCTCTCCTGTTGGGAAAAAAAGTAAACGAAAAAAGGGCTCATTGCAAAAAAGAACAATGCAAACGGTCCTTTGGAGATGGTTTTTTACTCCAAGTTGTCATTTCTTTAAGATTTTGATGCTTCTCGAGGAGAGAATTTTCCCCAGGTTGCAGCCGCGGTCGATCGCGCTCACTCGCGGACGCTTACATCACAAAACATGCGACGGAAGTTGTTGTTGTGGCTTAAAACTTTGATAGAGCTCTTGGGCATCTTGCAAATCTTGTGGAACTTGTGATTGGCTAGAAAATCTTGGGGGTACTCACGAGCACCCGGTAAGTCGCTCCCATATGTGCAAAACAACATTCCAAGTGCGGCAACAAAAAAACCTGCGCTCCATTGCAGAGTGCAGAGTTTATCAGTAACTCTGCGTTCTCCGTGGAATGCGGAGTTGCCAAATCCTGCAAACTCTGCGAGCGGACGGGAGTTTTATACCCAGGCCTAGTTCTGAGTCGATTGTGAGTGGGGATATGAGTTCTGGGATGGTGTTGCAGAAGCAGGTTCGTGGTTCTGGTGGTTTGTAGGCAAGGGTACCTCTGTTGGCTTGTTCCGTCTTTGTAGAGTTGGAAGTTGATATGTCCCATTACTGGTGTTGGGTTGTCAGGGGATGTCGTACAGCGGATGGTGTCCCTGTAGATTATCGCTATACCGCTTCCATGATTGTTGGGTTGGTCCTGGTGTGCTATCTTGTAACCTTAGGGTATGGTGGTGGTAATGTCTGGTGCGGAGGAGGGTTTAGCCATGTTGCGGTGAGGAGGATGATGACCGGGGTGAGGAAGGAGATCATGTCCCAGACCTCCGTGGCATGTTTCCCAAGTGAACGTACGCTATGTAGGATGAGTTGGAGTTGTGACGTAGTGGTCTAGGTTGATGTAGCGGGTGTGGTCATGTTTGCTGTGTCGCTGGTATTGCATACTGCTTCAGTGATGAAGGTGAGGCGGCAGTGTCGGCAGAAGAATGGCTTTCTGGTGGTGCGCAGAAATGTGCAGCAGCAATGGTTGTTGGGTCCTGGGTCCAGAGCACAGAGTCCAGTGGCGGTGCATTGTCGTGGGGTGGAAGGGCCAGGGGTCCTGTCATTGGGCGCGGTCCAGGCGTGAGTGGGTGTGCCTTCGGCATGCCCGTGGCTGCACTGCGGCCTCCATTAAGTAGGTCCTGGGAAGAGGTAGGGGTGCTGGAAGGTGGTGGGCAGGGCTAGGTGGGAGGCGGGAAGCTGGGCGGTGGGTGGCAGCAGCAAATGGGAAAAACAAGGAAAAGCAGTGAAAAACAAGGCAGAAAGTAGGAGCAAGCAGTGAAAAAATGAGACAGGAAGCAGGAGGAAACACTTGGGAAAATGACGGGAAAGGAGGGAGAAAGCAGCAAAAAACAAGTCAGAAACCAGTAGGAAGTGCTTGAAAAACTGGGAAAAGGAGGAAGAATGCAGTAAAAATGAGGCAGAAAGCAGGAGTAAACACTTAGAAATACAGGGGGGAGGGGAACGCAGTAGAAATGAGGCAGAAAGCAGAAGGAAGTAAATAGAAAAATGGGGGAAAGGAAGGAGAAAGCAGTAAAATGAGGTCAAATAATTCCCCTTTGTGAATCAGTTACCACCCCAACTTTGAAGTCATTAACTGGTCAATGATTTGATTCAGGAACTATCAATCAATCAATCAATCATAGGCATTTATAGAGCGCTCTACTCACCCGGAGGGTCTCAAGGCGCTGGGGGGGGGGGGGGGGGGGGGTGCTGCTACTGCCCGAACAGCCAGGTCTTGAGCTTCTTCCTGAAGGCGAGGTGGTCCTGGGTCAGGCGCAGGTCGGTCGGGAGGGAGTTCCAGGTCTTGGCGGCCTGGTAGGAGAAGGATCTTCCTCCTGTTGTCGTTCTTCGGATGCGGGGGACGGCGGCGAGGGCGTGGCTGGCTGATCGGAGGTGTCGTTTGGGAGCGTAGAAGTTGATGCGGTTGTTGAGGTAGCTCGGGCCTTGGTCGTGAAGAGCTTTGTGTGCGTGGGTGAGGAGACGGAAGGTGATTCTCTTGTTGACCGGGAGCCAGTGCAGGTCTCTTAGGTGTCCGGAGATGTGGCTGTGTCGTGGGATGTCGAGGATGAGTCTGGCTGAGGCGTTCTGGATCCGTTGGAGTCTCTTCTGGAGCTTGGCGGTGGTTCCGGCGTAGAGGGCGTTGCCGTAGTCCAGTCGGCTGGTGACGAGTGCCTGGGTGACATTCTTCCTGGTCTCGGTGGGGATCCACCGGAAGATCTTCCGTAGCATGCGCAGGGTGTTGAAGCATGACGAGGAGACGGCGTTGACTTGCTTGGTCATGGAGAGGGAGGAGTCCAGGATGAAGCCCAGGTTGCGTGCGTGGTCTGTCGGTTTGGGTGCGGTGCCCAGGGCGGGGGGCCACCAGGAGTCGTCCCAGGCGGAGGGCGAGGATCCCAGGATGAGGACTTCCGTCTTGTCCGAGTTCAGCTTCAGGCGGCTGGTCGACATCCACTCGGCTACCTCTTTCATTCCTTCGTGAAGGTTGGCTCTGGCGGCGGTGGGGTCGTTGGTCAGGGAGAGGATCAGCTGGGTATCGTCGGCGTAGGAGATGATGTTGAGGTTGTGTTGGCATGCGATGGCCGCGAGGGGGCTCATGTAGATGTTGAAGAGGGTTGGGCTCAGCGAGGATCCTTGAGGGACGCCGCAGATGACTTTGGTGGCCTCTGACTTGTACGGTGGTAGACGGACTCTCTGTGTTCTTCCGTCGAGGAAGGAGATGATCCATTCCAGTGCCTTCTCCTGGATTCCGACGTTGCGGAGGCGCTGCACTAGGGTGCGGTGGCAGACGGTGTCGAAGGCCGCGGAGAGGTCTAGGAGGATGAGGGCCGCTGTTTCTCCGTTGTCCATCAGGGTTCGGATGTCATCGGTGGCAGCGATGAGGGCGGTCTCGGTGCTGTGGTTGGCTCGGAAGCCAGACTGTGAGGGGTCGAGGGATCCGTTCGATAACTACAGTTATAAACCATTGACACATAGGATACTGAATCGAAATTTGGACAGGAACGACCCTTTCATGTCCGTACACATAGACACTGATTTGATTCATCAAAATACTAGGGGTAGCAGAAGTGACATCACACACCCTTTGACTTTAATGATGTCATAGGAAGGGACACCGTATGATCTTTGACCCTCATTCTTCACAGGAATTGAACACACATGACTGTAACCCTGATTACATCACAGTATTTGGGATCACTAAAGTTCCATAATAACAACATGATTAATATAACAACACTTAAACTTCTGTTTTATATACCACCTACATTAGGGTTCTTGTGCCAGGAGAATATCACTAATTTCTCTTTGTATTACATGGAAAAGTGTGTACTTGGCTGAAGAGGGTACAGTGCCACAAGACACAGAACCGCACTAGGAACCTAAAATATTTATACTGCAAACAGTCACATTGCAAAAGTGGCCCCAAATGTGAACCATAACAAGATGTGTTTTGGTATATCAGAAGTAGAGGCAGCAAAAGAGAGATAAAAAACAACAGTAAGCATGTCAAAATGTATTCATTGAAATAGATCATATTTTGAATATGAGCTATATTATTGACTTAAAATATTCCTCTTAGGTCGATTGTTTTGATTCATTATCATTCTGAAAGGCACTATTAGTCGTGCAAAACACGGAGGTGAAGGTTTTATTCAAATATCATTTTTCATATATTCACAATAATGAAAAATGGAAATAGGTTCTTTGAAATTTGTATTTTTTCGTTTCATTTTCTATTTAATCAGAGGAGTACGCAATGCACTGCTGAATTTATTCATTTTACAAAACCTAAAGCATAACATCCTTGCTCCTGGGGAAGCTGCAGAAAGCAATCATTTCTCATCAAGACACTCTTTACCTTCTATTTTTGCAGTTGAGGCTGGTGTGGCATAATACTTGCCCAGAATTCTAGGGGGCAAGAGAAGAGGGTGAGCCCAGCTATTATACAGAGGGTTTAGAAGGTTCTTTCCACAATTTTTTCTATTTTTATTAATGGGTGAAACAGTGCATTTTAAATTTAAATCAAAATGTCCACATAACATTGCTAAAATGTTATTGGATCTCAAAAGGCACTCTTGAAATATTCAAGTTCTTTAATTGTATGCCAAGCCAATGAATCCTGATGCTCCCCAGGAGTTGACTCCAGTTTTTTCAAAATGTGCTATGGGTCAGGTGAGAAAGTGGAACAATATTTGGGGTGAATGGTAGTCCACCACAAGTAATTATGGCACTGTTCCAGTGGCATAACATCTGCCCCCACAGCCTCTGCAGTGCAGAGAAGCTACGAACTCCAGGGGTACCTCTCCAGCACTGTGCCCAAGCAGCGGGCACCTGGCCTAAGAAAAACTAACTGAGTCTGGAGTGTGGAGGGGCACCTTAATGTGAGTATATAGGGGTTCCCCTGCTAACTATAATAGTTCCTAAGGCAGGGACAAATCATTGAATTGTACAAAAAAACCTTAGGCAGCTGTATTTTTAAACAAAGTTGAATACCAACTTCATACTTTTATGGCATTAATTGAAATGAAACAGAATTATGCAAATTTCACACATTTATTTATCAAAATGTGTTCTTATACATATTTCCATGCATAATTTAACAATAATTTAAATATCATCTAAAAATGTTCAGATTTAATTTCCTAATTCTTACAATCATGCAGTCATTCATAACCTTTCATCCTTCCATACACTAGAGTATATCACAGGCATCTATTCAAAATGGAGTCCATGCATTAATGTAACATGCTTTTCTTCATGAACTCTCAAAAACGTCATCAGGTAATGTTAATAATAATTCTTTTTAATAATGGATCTTTTATTCTAAAAACAATCGCTAAGGTGTGTATTGTTCTCCTTAGTCAGACAAAATTGTCGATCAATGGCTATGTAATTCATTCCTCTAAACGTGTTCCAGCTGGAAACCTTCATGAGGAAGCCAATTTTTGCCAAACAAGTTGTGTGTCTGATAATGGTGGATAATTATATTCAGTTAAGCAGATGTCTTGTGGTGGAATCTAGTTTAAATTTTCAATTTATATTGTTCCCAATTATATTGGATCCTAAACCATCCTTCATAGGGGTTGCGTTGATGAACAATGTGGGCAGCAGCTGAGTCACATGGATAGATAGACGGCTATCTGCCTACTAAGTTATACATTTGATGCCAATGTTTTTGGACTGCTTCAGGTGCATCTCTTCGATACTAGGCTGTATTGCAGGCATCTATCAAATCACTAATGTACCACTTCTTAATCTGGATTCGGCTACCTCCATGTACTTTGCAGGGGAGCCTCCTCAACTTTCATTACTCCACTGCACTATTCTTGTTAGGCCTAGTAAAAGTGTCAGTAATTTAAACCTGAGCTCAACCCCTGGTAATTATGACACAGAGCAGGCAGGAGTAATTTCCGAAAAAGTATTTGAGAAGTACCAAAACATTTAAAAAGTTGAAAACTTAACTCTATAAAAATTCTTCTCCAATTTATAAAACTAGAGAATATTGTAATGCAAAAATATACACCAAAACTACAAAAATCCAATTAATATTTTAAGTTTTGAATAAAAAATTTACCCAAACATAACAAAACACTAACTGGTCACGCTGGACATTAAACAAAGTTGAAAGTTAAAGCTGATTGCAATACATCCCGGAGGCCCTTGACATCAATTAAGTACTCATCAATGGTGGCATAGAGGAAACTGCAGTATGGAGTCAAAGTGGCCTTGATGCAGATGGATTCCAACATCGAGCAAAGAATGTGGTGCAACAGCAAAGTCAGCTCAGTGCTGATACACACTAGGAAATTGGCTGACAGGTTGGTCCCAGTCCTTGACTGTACTCCAGGCAAAAGGTTTCAAAAATATTTCTGTGTTCAAGCTTTAGGGTTAGACAGGAGGAGTACACTTTGAAACCAGTCCAGTTCCATGAACCACTTGGGGTTCAAAACTCACTCAAAAGAAAGCCACCAGCAGGTTCCAGAGGCTCAGTGGAAACTGGACAGCTGACTTTTTCAGGAAAGTGAGCTGCATCTGCCAGTGACAGGGTAAGGACAAGGCAGGAATCCTTTGAACCTCAGGAAGGGGCTGATCATAATCTCCTGGCCGTCATGTTCATAGAAGAAAGACACCTACCCACACCCAAAGTCATTTCTCCACAGTCTGGGAGCAGTCACCATCTCACTCTAGGGGAGACAAGTGCACATTGGCAGGAAAGCCTTTTGGTTTTGGGCAGAAAACAGACAACTTTCTAAAAGTGTCTGCTTCTTCATAGTAATATAAAATTCAATGTTAACATTAAATTTGACATTAAATTGGTCCATACACGATGTGTATAGCTGTTCCCAAACCTAATTTAGCATTTTCTAAATGTAATAGTTTAAACCATTACTAGCCCATGAGAGAGCCAGCCTTGTCACACTGAAAAACAACTTTAAAGGTTTTTTACTGCCGGGGCATGTAAAACATTAAACATACCTGTCCTACTTTTAAATACCATGCACTTTGCCCTATGGGCATTTAAGGCCTTCCTTAGGGATGACTTACAAGTATAAAAAGGAAGGTTTAAGCATGTAAAAAAGTTTATTTTGACAAGTTAAAACTGCAGTTTTAAAACTGCACCACGAGGCTGTAGTGGCAGGCCTGAAGACATGGTTTGACTTGTCACTTTAGTGGTGGTACAATAAGTACTGCAGTCCACTAGTGACAGTTAACTTACAAGGCCTGGGAGCACGGGCTACCATATATTAGAGACTTATAGGTAAGTGAAATGTGCTAATCAGGGATTTTTCCAATTCTACATGTTTTAGTAGTCATAGCATATGTTCTGGGTACTAGACAGCAGTGTCCCAGTGTGCAGAGTCAAAAACCCAACAATAAAACTTAGCAAAACATAGGGGTGATCATGAAAAAAGTGGCTTTTTCCTACAGGTCAAAAATGTCATATGCCAAAAATTACCTTTCACGTGCCAGGGACAGATTTTTGCCATGAGTGCCACGATAACTCATAGGTGCCCCTTTAGGCCAAAAATTAAATACAATGGGGCTTATTTACAAGCCCATTGTGCCACTTTTGCATCGCTTTTCCCGTGTTAAAAATGACACAAAAGTGGCGCAAGAGGCTTGTAAATCTGCCCCAATATGCCAGTGCCAGAGAGTTGCCGTTAGTGCCATCCATATATCATGGGGGAACTTTATGTCAAAATGTCCCCTTTATATGTCATTGTCAGAATCTTGTTATGGTTACCTCACCTTCATATACCACAATTGTCCTTTTATGTCAAGGATTACTTCTTGTCACAGATCCATATAAGAAATCAAAAAACATTTTCTAGCTCATAAAATGGGTTTTGTGTAAGCCTGGGCTAAAATTTCGTTCCGCTCACGGAAATTGAGATAATTTGACATTTTCGCGTTCCGCAGGGAGCGCGAAAATGTCAAAATTTCCGCAATCCGCATTTTACCGGAAATGTTTTGCTTGCTCGTGCTGTAATATAATACATTCTCGCGTGCGCGCGATCACCTTACCTGAATCCCCGCGTTCGCCGACAAGTTTTCCAGATCCGGTCGCGTTCTCCACGAGATGTTGGATTGTTGGTAGCCATTTGCGCTGTCTCGCGACAGTTCCCGCCCGCAGTAACGTCATTCCTCGCGCGATCACGTCTTTCTTCTCGCGATCATGCACAGCGAGACAAGTGAAAACAAGATGGCCGCGCCCGCGAGCATCCGCATTGGTAAGTTGTCGAGCCGCGACCATGCAGAAAATACCGCGAACGGGCGGGAAGAAAACTTCCGCATCTTCACGATATTTCTGCGTGTTTGCGGAGATTTTTAACATTTTCGCGATAATTTATGAAAATGAATTTCGCAAATTCCGCCCACCCCTAGTTTTGTGCATCAGAAAAGGCCCTTTTTCAGCCACAACCCCTGTAATTGTCAATTTCTGGGTTTGCGACCACAAAGGCTGTTGATACATCTGGTCCTTGGTTTCTTTTGTACAGTACAAAGTTTTGAATAAATGCTCACACCAGATTTGTGCTATAAACCTAGAAAAATCCACCCATGATTTGTTGGGTGAATTAGCTTATGCAAAGATTAAGGAGATGTTTAGGTCTCACATGCAGGCAGTATGCATGCTCTGTCACTTGCAACAATCTATTGTTCCTAAATAAAATTCACTTCCACTTGGTCTTCCTCTTCCATGGAGCCTGTACCAAGTACTGATTAATTGCTTTATTGGTGTCCACTGCTCGCTCTGGGATTGAGCTTTTTGTTTTTTATTCTTCCCAGATTGTTGTTGTGCTTGTTACTCTGTGCTCTCTCTCCTGCATCTGTCTTGCTCTGTCATTTCTTGCTCCGTCATTGTTGTTTCCCCCTTCCATATTGTTGCTTGGCTTGTCTGTTACTTTTCTGTACGCACACTTAGACAGGAGTTTCAATTACGTGGTTTCAATATTCATTTATTTTCCACAGGGAGTCGCTCAGCCTTGACAATGGCTGCTATTGTCGGCAGCGCAAGCCAGACAAGACATTTTTTTAGTTTGAAATCCAGCAGTACCAAAAAAATAGACAATCGTGTGAAAAAAAGTGCCTACAACACTGACTGTTAAGGCCAATTGTTCTGCTTTCATTTTGTTGTTGTTGCTCTCCATTTGTGCTCTGTGGTGTTGTTCCCTGTACAGCACTAAATCCACATGGTAGATTTTGCTATATCCCCTGCACTGTCTTCAGTTTCATTGTGCACTGCAAACAATAGCAGGAGTTGCTTTATGCACAGTCAATCACCCACCCGAAAAGATGAAATGCTGATGTGGCATTACCTTCACTGGAACTCGTGACCTAGACAGAAGTCACCGTAGCCATTAGGAGCAAGGGCTCAGCTCACTCAGCTTTCTTCTTGCCAGAACCTCCCCCCCACACTTCTCATTCACATGTTTCTCAAAACAACAGAACTTCTGGAGCCCTTTTAAAGTTCCATTTCACTTTAATTTCTATCCAAAATGAGTGCAAAAGCAGATTGTTTTCAGTGCTCTTGCCGTACTCCACGGTTGGTTATTCCTCACCCAAATCAACACACAAAAAATAACACTCAAAGAATGTAATTTAGCAATGCAATGATCTCTGTGCGGAATCGTTAGGTCATATTTGGAATAACAAAGGCCCAACACAGCCATTAATAATTCTAAGGTCAATAAAAGGGTTTTCACTGACTCGAATAGCAGCACTGTCACTTATTGCGGTGCTCTCACAATCTATGTTTTAAATGCTAAAGTAAGTTACAAACTATAATTTCCGTTCGTAACCTTTTTTTTGCTGCTCTGCTTTAATGACATAAATATGTACTTTTAATCCGAGAATAGAGTGCCGTGGCTGTATTCCTCTCTGTGGGGGAGACGCTGGCAGCTACATTCCTCACATTGAAAATATGAGATAATGCATCGTTTTTCGAAAAAAAAAATCTTAACCGCTTGTGGTTCCACAGAAAGTTCCATATTGCTGCTCTGCATTAATTAAGTTATATACTAAAAAGAAAGAAGGTATCAAGGAAACAATACTAAATAATTCAGTGAGTAGAGCACATTTAATTACCCTCTCGGAAATATTTTATTTTCACTATGAGTACATCAAAATCAATTTCTAACACACACAGATAATGGCGCTTATTCAAAGAGAAACAAAAGGCATATATCACAAAATCATATACATATCAATAAAAACAAACAACACAAATAACAATAACCCTAAGAAAATTATTCACGCTAGTGTCCCCCTTGTATTCCAGGCGAACCACTAGGAGGTAGTTAAAAAAGGCAACACTAAAAGGCTAAATGGCCCAGTTCTAGTGTAACACAGCGTCAATATAAGAATCACTATCAATCTAGTGTCTCCTCCTTCAAAATGTCTGTCGACGTGACCACGTTTCAGCCTTTTTTCCTTTTGGCCTCTTTAGGACAGGGGTTATTCAAAACTACAATAAAATCAAAACCAGAATATTACTCTCATCCAGTGGTTCAGAGTGAAGAACAATGGATATGAATGGTGACTGCCCAAAACACCGAATATCAGTACGTGCCACAATGAAAACCAAAGGAACACACCAAAGTGAACCAAACAATGACAGACAACCCAATTACCATTGAACACCCAAAGTGAAGTCTGTCAAAAATGGGAATACCTCAACTAACTAGGGACCCATTATTTACAAGTAATCACGCTTTCCTTAAGTGAATAAAAATAACAATAAATAAAGAATAAATCATCCTTAGATCTAGGGTGAAAATACCATAGCCCGTACTACCAAATAATCAGACCAGACATATCCCTACAAATTCTACTTACATGATCACAGAACCTTATATGGTGAGCTATTCTGAAGATGATATTAATAAGTTGAAACAGATACCATCACTTTTGGGTGGGGATACACCAGGGGTTAGGAATCTTAACTCAGATAAGGGAGAACGATTGATACAACTTAGGAAAAAGAACATTGGGACCCAATTGCATGCCCAAGTATTATTGGAATATCTTAAATCAAACACTATACCTGCAGGTTTGCAGGTTAAAAATATTCCTTTGATCTTTATAAACGACAAGGCATATTTGGTAGACTTCAGTGGGGTAGGGACTAAGTGTTCCCGTGACTGGATTTTGTTGTCAATCCAAACTGCTTTAAGAATAAGTGAAGAGGAACTTAAAGAAATCAAGAGATTGGAAGAGGAAATTGGAGAGGATACCACCATAGCAGATGCTAAATCGTTGTTAGAAACTATTGAGAAAACACTTATTGATTTTAAAACTCATACAGTGAATTTGCAGACCTCCAAAGTAGTGAAAGACATCAAGAACTATAAGTTAGAGTGGGTATATCTCTACTTGAAAGAGGATTTCTTCAAAAATAATAATCCAAGTAGTCTTAATTTACAATGCAGAGGGAGATCACGGACTAAATTTGTGACCTTCTCGGATTCTTCGTCTGATTCCGATCAAGGAGAAGGCTCATTCTTTCAAACCTACCCACCATACCAGCCGTACTACCAATACCCGAGGTCCAATCCCCCCCCTTTTTTTAAACAGAGGTAGAAACAGGGGGCGAGGGTTCAGAGGAGGATGGCGAGCACCTGTACAACAGAATCAGGAACAGGGGTTTTACAGGACACGACACAAAGTGTACAGACGTTAGAGCAGAATGACGGGTGCAATAGCAATAACGGTATGGAATTAATGCTGGTTTACAATTTATCTAAACATCCCTTGACTGATGTGGAAACTAAAGTACTCCAAAAGGGGTTCTCTTTTGCTCTGACGGTGGTGCAAGACCCTGTAGACACTAAAATTGAAGTTTTGCAATTTCTTAGGAAAATTAGATTGAAGATCTTTTTTTCAGAGTGCAATGAAAGCAATGAAAGAAACTTTAGTGGCCTTAAGAGAAAGTCGTCCTTTTGCCCTCAACGCATGGCTATGCCTGATGAGGTTTTGGTTTTTGAAGACCAAATATTACGTGAAATAGATCTGTTGAACTTTAAACAAATTACATTTAGATCTAATTTCTCCAAACAAGAACAATTGGCGTTAAATGAACTTGCCAATAATCCCCTTACGGTTATTAAACCAGCCGATCTTGGGGGAATAGTCTTATGGGACAACGAAAAATATGATGAGGAGATCATGCGTCAATTAAGTAATAAGGAGCGTTATCGTCCTATCATGGATAACTCCACGGCCAGATTGAGAGCACAGATATTACACCTTACTACCGATGCTATGGAGTCAGGATATTTGTGTAAAAAAAAGTACAAATACTTGAACTTCACAAAACAGAAGATACCTAACATCTATGTATTGCCGAAAGTGCATAAAGATGTATGTCAGCCTCCTGGGAGGCCGATCATTGCCTCTTGTGACTCAATTTTGGAGCCACTGGCTAAATATATTGATGTATTCCTGAAGCCATTTGTAGCACAAACGAAAGCGTATGTTAGAGATACGATGGATCTCATTTCCAAAATAGAACTCTCGTGTTCGACGGAGGCCAACAGTTGTTGGTCTCCTTCGACATCGAAAGTCTATATACCAACATACCTTAGGATGAGGCACTGATGGTCATGAGAATAGTGTTGGATAAAAGACTGAGACCCCATTTAGTTCCCCCTGAGTTCCTGCTTGATCTGGCGCATATTTGTTTGAAAAACTATTTTTTTGCCTTTAAAACAGAGTTATTTTTGCAGGTCAAAGGTGTAGGGATGGGGTGTTGTTTCGCACCTGAAATAGCGAATTTGGTGATGGACCATTTTGAAATGAGGTACATCTTCCATGAAGCGACCCCATTCAGGGATCATATTCTTGAGTGGGTCCGCTTCATTGATGATGTATTCATGATATGGAAAGGTACACAAGAAGAACTGGAGCAATTTCACATATGGTTGAATACCCGGACAATAGATCTTAAATTCACTAAAACTGGCAGTAATACACGTATCAATTTTTTGAATGTATGGATCATTGATAAAGATGGTAGGTTGGAGGTAGATTTGTATACCAAGTCGACTGACCGGAATACTTTGCTTGATTACACGTCTGGGCACCCGCGCAACCTCAGGGACAACCTGCCCTATGGGCAGTTCCTGAGGGTGCGCCGCAAATGTACTGATAAAAATGATTATTTAAAAAATGCTAAGATTCTACAAGAGAAATTAATCACAAGAGGGTACCCTAAACGATTAGTGAGAGGGGCACTTAAAAGAGCTTGGTACACCCCTCGGGAAAATTTACTTACCCCCAAAAAGCAAACAAGAATCTGAACAATTGGTATGCGTTCTTACGTTTAACCCCAAAGCGTATAAAGTTAAACAGATCATCCTAAGGAACTTGAGGTTAATAGATCACTTGAACATTCCCAAGCCCCTATTTGCCTTTCGACGAGGTAGAAATTTGAGGAACCATCTGGTTAAAGCAATTCGCCAAAAACCCACTCCAACAGACGTGAGAGGTCTGTTGGGGTTACCAAGAGTTATAGGGCATCACAGGTGCAATAACTGTGCCGCTTGCCCTTATACTAAAGATTCTAAACTGGTGGTGATCCATAAGAAACTGCATAAACAATTGTGTTTTTCAAATTGTAACACTAAAAGTTTGGGGATCGTGTGACTTGCCCGTGTGAAAAAACTTATATCGGGCAAACGACACAAGCTGCTAAAATGCGGATATTACAGCATAAATCCCGTATTCGATGTAGGACTGTAGGGGCCCTTTGGTTCAACACTACATTGAAAAGGGACATGGAGAGAACGATTTGGAATGGTCTATTCTGGCGGTGGTAAAGGCACCTAATAAAATAGCCCTGCAAAGTACATTAAACAATCTAGAAGCGCGTTTGATAGAAAGACATCAGACGTCAAGCGTGGGATTGAATGATCAAGATGAGGTTTGGGCTTTAATTGAAAAATTTGTCTGAGGGTACTATGAGATATGTGAAGAGGGAAGAGATAAGGTCCTTGATCCTAACACTGGAGTAAGAAGTTGCAACCACCTCTATCTGTTTAAGATGTATATAATCATTTTCCTGTAAAAATGTATATATTGTTTTTATGTATATAGATTCTACCATTATAGGGTTGTTTTCATTTTGTATATATGTGTATATATTGTAGATACTTTGTTGTGTTAAGGAGTGAGATGGTTGTCCTCACCCTTCAGTCTGAGGTTCTTCGGTGTGACTGTGGCCCAATTAGTAAGATATATTTCGTTTCCCCTCTTTATTTATTAGTTGGTAGGTGAAGTAATAAGCCTTTTAGATATATTTTTTCTTTTTTAATTTTAGAGTGGTGATTTTTTCCTGTTTTGGATGATGTTTTGCTTGATATCCACCTTAGTACTTGTGCCACTAGATGATTTGTTGTAGAATGGGCCGTTTATTCAGTCCTCTTTCTATGTCCCTGCTTCTGGAGGGCGGGACTTTTTCATGCTGGGATTTATGCATCCGCATTTGACGTGCAACGCTTCATGGTACACACACACCCAAGCGACTGCGGAATTTTGTTGTGCAGCGAGGGATAGCTAGCGGACCGGCCCGACGTTTATCTTGTAAGTGCACCTCTATCTGCACCTCTTTATGCCTTGCAACTCCGTAATGTGGGGAGTTGCGGTTGAGGGACCTTCCCATGTATTGGGCATAATTATGAGTAATTTGTTTGTCTCCGTAGGTTTAATTCAGGAACCCGGTGGACGGATCCATCAGAAGGATAGCTTTGAAGCTGGTGGGCTCTCATATTGTTGGGGAGGTAAGTCCGCCGATTGCTTTTTCGATATAACTAATTGAGGTGCGATGGGTAGGATTGTGAGGTTTATTTCTTGATTCCTTCATTGTATTTATTCATTTGCTGTAGGCATTGCATCAGGAGCCCTGTCATTCTTGCAGTGTGTGACAGTTAGCGCCCTCCAGTTTTGTGATCATGTAAGTAGAATTTGTAGGGATATGTCTGGTCTGATTATTTGGTAGCACGGACTATGGTATTTCACCCTAGATCTAAGGATGTTTTATTCTTTATTTATTATTATTTTTATTCACTTAAGGAAAGTGTGGTTACTTGTAAATAATGGGTCCCTAGTTAGTTGAGTTATTCCCCTTTTTGACAGACTGTCACTTTGGGTGTTCAATGGTAATTGGGTTGTCTGTCATTGTTTGGTTCACTTTGGTGTGTTCCTTGGTTTTCTTTGTGGCACGTAGTGATATTCGGTGTTTTGGGCAGTCACCATTCATATCCGTTGTTTTTCACTCTGAACCACAGGATGAGAGTAATATTGTGGTTTTGATTTTATTGTTGTTTGGTATAACCCCTGTCCTGAAGAGGCCAAAAGGAAAAAAGGCTGAAACGTGGTCACGTCGACAGACATTTTGCAGGAGGAGTCACTAGATTGATAGTGATTCTTATATTGACGCTGTGTTACACTAGAACTGGGCCATTTAGCCTTTTAGTGTTGCCTTTTTTGACTAACTCCAAGTGGTTCGCCTGGAATTACAAGGGGGACACTAGCGTGAATAATTTTCTTAGGGTTATTGTTATTTGTGTTGTTTGTTTTTATTGATATGTATAAGATTTTGTGATGTAAGTCTTTTGTTTCTCTTTGAATAAGCGCCATTATCTGTATGTGTTAGAAATTGATTTTGATGTACTCATAATGAAAATAAACTATTTCCGAGAGGGTAATTAAATGTGCTCTACTCACTGAATTATTTAGTATTGTTTCCGTGATACCTTCTTTCTTTTTTGTATATAACTACTTTCCCATACCCAGGTATCATATGGTTAATTAGGTATACCCCTGTTGTTTATGCTGTGCTGCATTAATTAAGTGGCAATAGCATACAAGTCAATGATACCCCTGCTCAATTCATTTATTTCCTTTGGGGACTAAAGGTGGAGCTGGCTCCAAGGGATTTTATTTTAGTGCTGTGGTTTACTAATGCAGGTCTGTGCAGCAGGCTTTCTACTCGAGGAACTATCTCACACTGTTACTAAGGGCCCTTCTCTTGTTTGGAAATATGACAGACTGAAAGACACCACACACTGCAGCACAAGAATAGCAGATTGCCATTTATATAACATGGGCTGTCACATTCTTATGGCTTCATGACATTTTACGTTACTGGTGTTACTGTCACCCAGATTAGTGGTCCTCCTATTCTCCTCCCTAAGGATGAAAAGGTGCGTCACCCCTGTTGCTGTCTAATGTGCAGGTAACTAATGTATCTCAGCAACCGATAGTTATCATGATAAACTATTTTTAATTGTTTATTATTACTCTGGTATCAACAAAGAAGTGAAACCAATGAAACCATAGGATTGATGTGTCTATTTGTTTCCAGGTGCTCCACACATACACATGACAATATACTCCTTCAGCGGTACTATTTTTATCCAAAGAACACGCCGGTAAGCGCGGATGCGAAAATTTCTCTGTTGGCTTTGTATTCGAGGAGCTCACGATACGCTATTTTACAGGATGAATTGCGGTCAATTTCAGCTGGGTTATATATAAATTGTTGCATTTTTTTAAAACAGTTGTTGATAAAATGGAGGGGCGGTCTGTTAATAGATCATGCAATGTTTGTTTTGCCCGTCTTACAGAACTAAATTGAAACTTGTGTAGACAGTGCCTTGACCCATAATGTTGTAGCTTAAGTGTGATGTACACTTTTAGAGATAGCTCAAATTCAGAAATGTACCAGACTGGATTTGTGTGGTTATACAAGAGAAATATAACATGTAAATCAAACGAAGAGTGAAAGAAAATATATTTGTACCAAATGACAATTGACATTGAAAAATAGGCTGGAGGTTAATTTTGCGGCTGGTCATGGACAGATTTTGCACCATCAAGTTGCCTTTTAACAACTTGTCTACAAAGTGTGGAAGAAAGGCTGAGTTTTCCAGCTCGAATATGCACATTCATTGCACTAAAGTTTTCCAGAAGAGCAATAGGGGGCATTTTAGCGCTAGGTGTGTTAACACACAAAGGGGTATATTCACAAGAACGTGTGCTAAGCATCACCAAAAAATGCTAACGCAACTTTACACATCGCAGCCGATCGCTGTAAAATAATAACCCCGCGTCAACGTGGAATTCACAACAAGGCGATACCATGTGATAGTCTGCCGAAACCATGGCGATACAACCACCTCGACAGAGATAAAAACACAAACCACAACACAAAAAAAGTGCTATGAGCCCATTCGCGATGGGGAAAGCAGGGATAAGCACCGCCAGGCCTGCGACACACACGGCAGGCGGGAATAAGCACAACAAAAGCCTGAAAAAGAAAGACAAACCAAACAGAAAACAACAGCCAAGCACGATGGAGGCAACCCGAGCCAGCAGACAACCCCACAAGCCCCATTGGCAACAAATCATTGTACATGGCAGGCCATCTTGGACAAGGTGAATGCAGCCTGAGAGCGGCGAAGGATAATGGAAGAAAAGCAGATCATCGAGAATGATGCGAAAGGCACAAACAACAGAAATAAGCCAACAACAAGAAGGCAGCAATGCACAGCGGAGGTGGGAGTCCAGCGCCACACCAGGTGCTGGATGACATGGAGGAAATGGTGTCCACCACATCAGTCTGGAGATGGTGGCAGGACTCGGGGACCGGAAACTGCCCAAAACAACAGACACAACAGCAACAGGGAGAGGAACCAGCAGGGACTGGGGGATCAAGGGAGATGGGCACAATGGCACACATGCACAATTAAGCACGGCACAAATGCAGACAAACCATGCCCATGAGTAACAACACCAACCAGGAGCACAAGTCACACAACCCGGCAATATCACACCACTGAACAAGCACAGAAGTGAAAAGCACACTGCCTGAAAGGGAGAAGGGTGAGCCAAATCAGAACTGAAGGGACATCTCACACACAATGCAGCACACACACATAGGAAGCAGAGCACCCAACATCAAACACAATGTGGTACAAACACCAACATTTGAACAACCAAACACAGGACACAAGTGCACCCGCCTGTGGCCGGTAAATGGCCATACGCATCTGGCTAAGCACGAAACAGGGACATGATAATGCACAAGTACAAACCCACAGTCCTGATGGGGTAGCAATGCTTGTATGGCAGGGAGCCAGAGAGTCCGTGACACACACATTGGCATACAAATCAAGACAAAACACAGTTGGAGACAAGTGAAAGTGCGGAAACTGTATCAACAAGTGCGTGTCAGCAAGGCCAAGAGAAGTGCCACGATATGCTGACCAACGCAGCAGCATGTCTGAATGAGGAACGTAGGAAAGCGCCCATGTCCACCTCGGGGGAGTCCATCACCAACACAAGTCAGTGCCAACCCGTGTTGGATGTCCGCGCCTGGATCATGAGTCCAGGCCAATGCCGCCATGTCCACTGTCGTCTTGGGACATGTGACCAGATTCCCAACATGCAACCAGGCGTCGGGACACGTGCAATGGGTCACAACGAGTTGTGGCTGCAGGTACCTTGTCACTCGTCCATGAACGGGAGTGCAGCTGCGTAGGCCAAAATCTCCAATGAGCGATCGTTGTCCACCACATCTGACATGTTGTCGACGTAATCCATCAGCTGACACGGACAGATGTGCTGAATCCAACCACTGGACCCAATGTGCAGCAAATCCCAATCGGGTAGTGGCTCAATGTGCTCACTGCACACGATGACTCGTGCAATCTCCCAGGTCCCGTTTCCAGCCTGATTGCCAAACATCCATGCATGCCATAAACGGGCATCACGGTGACACTCCTGGTTGTGGGTAAACAGGGGGAGCACACACACGTCATAATCCAGGTCAGCTACCGTTATGTTGGAGAGGCAGATATCCATGGACCACTCGAATATGCATGAGTGACAATGCAACACAGGCTGAACGCAGGTGACGTCCGCAAGGCGGAAGCTCTGCCGGTAACTGATCCGCAGCACTGCCAACGGCAGTGCCCCCAGTACATGCAGCAGACGTGCATGGTACAGGTCTACGTGACTGGAGTCGAGCATATGTCTGGGATGGTCTGCCATTGCGTCAGTGGCTCTGCTTGAAGCGGCACTAGCTTGCTCTGCGCGAGTCCTGTGGATAAAATGGCACAGCTCGGTACAATGAGCAGTGTCTGTGTGCAACGGGTGCAGGCCTGGGGCGGGGTGGGAGTACTTGTGAAGGCTATTTCACGCACGCTAACTACGACGAGGACTTCTGTATGTGGGATGTGTACACGTTTGTCTCATGTCGGGCAGTGCGTAGTGTGGGAGTTGCAAGCAAATGCTGTCATATCTGGCAGGGGGTGCTGGCCACATGCAAGTTCCTGCTCGGAGCTGCAGATGTGCTACCGCCTGATAGTTCAGACAATGGACCTTTCATCCCTACAGTAACTTCACCATCTACATGCATACAGGAGATGGAAAGAGGCCTGTCACGGTGTGGTGGGATATCTGCGACCCTGGGGATCATGGATGATATGCCCATCACGTGGCACATGAGCAGCCTCACTGTGTGTTACGTGGCCACACAGCTGCTCCTCCCTCCCACGAGCCCCCCCACTTGTGTGCGCTGCTATGGCTCACCATTGTAATGCCTGTCCGTGCATGTCTAGGGGCATGCCAACAACACCATGACACTGGCCTTTGAAGGTGTGCGGCCACATGAGTGTAGGCCAATGGTCCGGACAGGGCGGACACAGGTGTACAGCCCATGGCTGGCTGTGATCGCGCTGAGAATGAGGCCAGGCAACTGACTCATGCATCTGCAGGACTGATACACATAACACTTGGCATGCATGTGTCAAGACCCAGAGCGGTCTTGCGCTCCTACATGTCCCCGTACATGCGGGCCCACCCTCTTGGTGCATGCCACATTGCAACATCTACTACTGTGGCCCTGGTGGCGACAACACCTCAACATAGAGACACACTTACAGCACTTCCTGCCCAAGGCCAGGTCCGAGCCACGCCCTGCTCCCCCTGCTGAATCAGCACACCCCTGCGCTGACCTGACGTATGCCGGACCAGCATACGCTGCTTGTGCATGCAGGGGGGTGCGTGCGAAGATACATGTCCAGGGTCACTGCTAACACTGAGGTGACATGGTAACGTCCGCTGAAGAGAGCACAGTGATGTTGCAGGGCCCGTGCCCATCATGCTGACACAATGATCACACGGACACGCTTGCTCAGATGGTGTGAATTGCTACGGGCACGTGCGCACGGCCACATTTATTAGCAGGCACACATACCAAGTGACACCTGTGTTGGATGTGTGTGGGGTGTGTGTACACCAACCGGCAAGGGCTGCCTGGTGCAGTCAGAAATCGACAACAGTGTACATCAGAAAGGACACAACCATTCAACCATAAAGCCCCATGACTTGTGCTGCACAGAGTTGGTGGCCCCGGATGCACAGCGTCCTGCACGGGCCTACCGCCATGGTTCGCTGACTTGCGGGGCACTGGGGCAGGGTCACGAGTGCAGAGCAGGTTTCCGTAGATAACAAAGGGGCTTGTCGCGGAGTGTTTCGGTGGACAGTGGAAGTTGTACCCCTAGGGCATGATGCAGAGGGCAGGACCATGCTGAAACAGTCACTATGGTGGAGATGAATGCAACAGACACATGTCGGACACCAAGTCCGGTCCAGCCAGATGAAGATGCAGAAAACCACCAGGCCATGGGCTCAGATGCCACCAAGGTCCAACCAGATGGTGCCCATGACTCATTGTGCACAGAGTTAGTGGCACCAGTGCTGTTAGGGGATGCCGCCTGCGATGAGGCGTGTCCAATGGTGTGGACTCCTCCACATCTTACCCAAGACACAGTTCCACATGTATGACCTACTGGACCGCAGTGTAGGCCTGAGGCAGCGGTCAGCATGGGCTATTCACTGAATGTCGCCAGCTTAGGTTGGATGGCCCCACCGGCCTGCGTAGTTCAGGTTAAGTGGCACCACGGTACAGCGGACTTGCGGTGAACAGGGTTGATGACACCAGGTCAGTTGTTGATAGTGTTCGATCACCTCCGTGACTCTGATCCGGCTTTCGTCTGGACTGAGCCGCATCTTCCTCTTACTCCTCTCTGTGTGTTCACTGGTGTGGACTCTGCCATTCATGATTTGCGACTATGTGCTGGATGTGGGACCTACTGGTCCGCAGGGTAGGCCTGAGCCTTCATCCACGTGTCGCTGGCTTGCGTTGAACAGGGTTAGTGGCACCATGTGTCGCCAGCTTGCGTTGAACAGGGTTAGTGGCACCATGTGTCGCAGGCCTGCGATATGGAATTATGCCTCACTGATCAAAGGGAGTCTGGTGCTGTGGCCGCTGCCACAGACTTGGGGTCACTGCCATTTAGGACTCAGGACACAGTTCCACACGTGGGACCTACAGGGCCGAAGGGGACGCCGGTGGAGAATGTCAATGAGAAAGGAGTAATGTGGGCCAGCGTCGGAGGGGACATCGATGGTCTGTGGAGGCTGCAGAGGTCGCGGGACTGGTGCTTGGAGCTTGCACCGGCACGTGGTGGGCCCTCTTTGACACACGCCGGTGTAAGCAGGTGAGTGGAGCCTCGTTGGTGCGCTGGGGCAGGCATGACGGGTCTGGGGACCAGCGGCCCGGGGTGCAGCAGGCGCACAGGGATGCAGGCCTCACCGCGTTCTGCGCAGGACTTGTGGTGAGCTGAGAGGCACCGCTCTGGCAGATGCGTTGTTCATTCTGAATGAGAACCACAACCAGTGCGACAGGCTTTTAGTTCACACCCCTATGCAGGCCTGGCGTACGCAGGTCCAACCCACTACGCATGCGCATGCAGGGGCAGACGTAACGTGCAACATTTCTGAGTTCTGCCCCACAGCCTGTGGGAACATGGTAGCGTCCACTGGCCACTACACTCCATGCACCAGCAGTTGATCTCCACACGGCCATTTCTGTGGTTTGCACTCTGTGGTCTGTCCGGCACCTCCACGACACACCTGGCATTGGGTAGGTTCACATTCCTTAGT
Source organism: Triturus cristatus (assembly GCF_964204655.1). NCBI lineage: Eukaryota > Metazoa > Chordata > Amphibia > Caudata > Salamandridae > Triturus > Triturus cristatus. The sequence continues at coordinate 1,377,742,035 of NC_140590.1, forward strand.
CACTTGCTGCTCTCGCACATGCCTGCTCCATGCCTCGCCTCACATCCTGCTATTGTGTGTCTGTGGTGCCATGCCGTGGCTGGGTTGTGGGCATGGCAAGGCCGGATTTCCAATGGAGTCATGTTGTTGTGTCTGGTCGGTTGACATATTGTGTGTCATGTTGAATGTAGCTGTGCTGCGTGCCCAATTGGCAGTGTCGTGAGTTGCATGTCTGTTAGCTGGAGGTGTGTGGTGTGTTTATTTTGGACTTACAAACGGGCACTGCATTTCCATGTGTGCCATCCTGGGAGCTCTGGGTGTTGATGGACTGTCGGGAGATGTGAGTTTCATGCACTCTGCCTGGGGAGTTGGCCACAACATTGTTGAGGAGTCCCGGGCGGTCCACTATTGCCTGCATATTCATGGTATGTGTGTGCTTTCTGTTGTGGTTGTAGTGTGCAGTGTGGGCAGGGGGCACAAGGGGTATATGTGTGCAGTTGATTGTCTCTGACACGTGAGAGAATTCAGCTATGGCGTAGGGGCCTTGCTTGGTCTCCAGCTGCTCCTGCGCAGTGTGGGTGACGTGGGGTCTTGGGGTACCAGGCTGATGTTGGCATCCAGGACAGGTGTAATGACCTTGGATGGGGCTGGCTGTGTGACTCCTCCGACTCTGGCAGTTGTGGGTTGGATGGTACCAGAGGCCGGCACGTACTGCGCAGCCGGCAGCTTTGTCTGTGGAGGGATGTTGGTTGTCCGCTGGGTTGGTACCATCAGCAGGTGGGGGATGTGGGTCAGGATGCGTGGGATGGTTGTCCTTTTGGGCCTGTAGTGGGCAATGTCCTCCTCTGGCATTGGGTCTGGGTGGCAAGTGCGTTCAGGTGGGTCCGCTGTCTTTGTGTACGCTGCCTCTGTGGTGTTCCTGGGTGGGGCAGGATGGGTCCTGGTGGTGGTGGTGGGCCTGGGGTGGTTGTGGTGGCTGTTGTGGCCCTCATGTGTATCGGCGTTGCATGATCATTGTCTCCATGGCATCTGTGGGTCTTCCGGTGTAGCTCTTGGAGGGGCTCCCTTTTATGCTGCAGGTAGTTGTCCTGCTTAACACCAGCAAAAGGCAGGTGTTAATTCCCTGCTGCTACCGCGGCTTATCGCCTGTTTTTGGTGCACATCACAGATCTGGCAGTTCGTTGTGAAAGTGGTGGTGTGGTTTTTTCGTGTGATTTTGCACGGGAATGCCTACTCTGCATCTCATTAGGGTTAGTTGGTGGTGACCACCGTGGAGATAAATTTTGGGGCAGTTATCGCGGGAACACTGACATTGTCTTCAGTTTGCACCAGCTTGTGAATGGGGTGTTAAATCTATCTCCACTTTTGATGCATTAAGGTGGAGATAAATCGGAGATAAGTCCTTGTGAATATCTCCCAAAGACAGCTTCATGAATCTGAAAGTTACAGTTCGCACAGAAGGCCACATTGGACAAACGAGTTTTGTTTCTATGAACACATTGCCCTATTCTGGTGCCACCCTATAGAACGTAAGCTTAGTGCATTGAAAAACTTTGATGCACGCCTTCAAGGTACGCATCCCAGGCAGGCTGGAGGTTTGATAGTGAACCAGCCATATGTGCTTTCACTGAAAAATGTACCCCTGAGCTCCAGTTTGTTTTTTTTGCTTATACGGTTCATATAGGAGGAACCGGTGATGCCACCATGATCCCTAACATACACTTTCCCAGGTGAAAGGAACAAATTTGTGTCTAGATAAAACAAGCATTGGCAAAGCCAAAAGGTCTCTCTTGCGAGAGAGCTGTTGACTTGTTTTTAGTCATGTTGTACAGCAGCATGGCTGGTGTGCAACATGGTTGAAAGTAAAAAAAAAAGACAAAAAGAGCTATGATGCAGCTTAAACTTTCAGTCATGATGCACAGAAGCCGCGCTGCTGTACAACATGACAAAAGCATTGACAAAGCCTACAGCTCTCTCATAGGTGAACCTTATTATACATGTAGCCTATCACTGGTAAGAACCTTATGTCAGTTATGTGGCCTCCTATTGTGAATCAGCCAGAATTCATGACAGAGATTTATACTATATTTTCTAGTGTTTACTTCCATTTATAGATATTTTACCTCATGATATTCCTAACACTCAAATACTCCGTTGGTTGGTTGAGAATATTAAACCGCTTTTGACCAAAAACTATCTGGCCCATCTGACAAAAGGCACCTCTAAGCGCCCTCCCAGGAATCCTCGGTATTCTAAAGACTGCCATGTGGCAAAGAGGCGGTTGCTAGTAGCATTGAAGAAAAATTGTATTGAGTCCGTAAAGAGATGCCAGGGCTGACTATAAGAAAACATTAGACTAGGCTGAAAAGGATTGGGATGAGGCAAACTGGTGTGAAGCCAATAGCTCTCTCACAGGCAAAACGTATTTGCTTTGCCAATGCTTGAAGCCTCCCCACCATAGTCTAGTGATCAGGTTTCCTACCATGAGGCATGTTTGGTGGAATGGCCCTCACTCCTGGTATAATGCCAGCTCTGGTATAGTGGTTGTTTATTTATTTGAAACGTTTTATGGAGCACGAACAAGACCCAAGGGGTATAAGAGCACTGTACAGCGTTGTTGTCGCAATTATATAGAACATAAAGAAGGTAAGGGAAATTAAACCTGTGGGAAAACATTCACAAATAGAGAGTATGGTGTATCAGAGGTGCCATAGAGCGCTCCAAGTAAAACTTCATACAATAGAAAGAACCAAGAAGTGCGATGTGCATCAAGGAATATTAACAAAAAGGGAAAGAGCAAAAATCAACAGTTGATCCAGTTAAAGAAGCTATCGAGGACTAGAACAAAAAGAAGGTAAAAACATATTATAGAACATCAGTGATAATACTTCAAGATTTTGGTTATTAACAAAACACACAAGCATGATCAACGTGTTAACGTTGGTTCATTAGTAGTCTTTTGACCAGTTTTTTTAAAGGAAGTAGTGGAAGGATTTGATCTGATTTCGGATGGCAAGGAGTTCCAGATTCTTAAAGCAAGACCGGTGAAGGCACGGTTGTACGATCTTTTCTTTTTGAATCTTGGAGGTTTCAAGAGAAGGGTGGATGTACTTCTGAGGTTCTGGCTGGAGCCCGATAGCTCAAGTTTATTTGCTAGGTAGTATGGGGTATTGTGGTGTATGGCTTTATGAGTCAGAGAAGCTATCTTGAGTCAGATTCTAGCTTCAATAGATAACCAGTTTAGCTGCAAAAGGTCGAGTGAAATGTGATCAAATTTCCCAGAACCCGTTAAAAGCCTGGCTGATGCATTTAAGGTAGCTCTGAGTGGGGCCAAGCTAGCTTTGGGTAGTCCTGCGAGGGTCACCAGCCTATATTCCAATCTAGGGATAATCAGGGATTGAACCGCTGGCCTGAGATCTTCGGGGGGAGGAAAGGTTTGATTTTCTTCAGTGTGTTGAGTTGGAAATTGGCTCCCCTAGTAGTAGCACTGATGTGTGCGTGAATGTTTAGGTGTTAATCCAAGATGATACCTAAAGATTTGGCAGAGTCTACATGGTGAGGAGTGCAGTTCACAGCAGTTAGGTGTTTAATCCAGTCAAGGGTAGGAGCTGAGTGTTTAGGTGGGGTGATCGAAAGAAATTCCATTTTGAGAGTATTTAGTAGGAGATGGTCCTGAGCTAGCCATTGTTGAGTTTGGACAACTGCAGCATTTAAAGTTTTTATGTCCTCTTGCGAGAAGATCTTCAGGTACCATTGCATGTAATCCGCATACATGTGGTATTGAATGTTGGCTCTTTTCAGAATGACCACAAGAGGCTCCATAAATAGGTTGAAGAGGGTAGGTGAGAGCATAGAGCCTTGGGGAACTCCAATCAGGACAGGGGTACTGGAAGCGAGGGCATGATTAACTTTGATCCTTTGCGTGCGGGTGTGAAGGAAGGAGGCAAACCAATTTAGGACCGGGCCCGACAATTCCATCCTGTGTTGTAGAAGATCAATCAAGTTTTTGTGTTTGATGGTATCAAAGGCTGAGGACAGGTCTAGAAGGATCAGGAGACAAGGGACATTATGGTCAAGGGCTCTCACGGCGTTGTCTACAATGTGAGTTACTGCAGTTTCAGTGCTATGCCCTGCTCTGAATCCTGACTGATGAGGATCCAGGAGTTTATATTTCTCAATATGTTTGCAGAGCTGCGAATGAACGCATTTTTCAAGCAATTTCCCTAGAGTCATGCTACTGGTGAGAGGTCGGAAGTTGTTTGGATCTGATAAATCCGCATTGGGCTTCTTAGGAATGGGAGTAACTTGCCCAACTTTTAGGCAGTCCGGAATCTTTCCCTGTAAGAGAGATTCATGAATGATCCTGGACCAAAGAGGGAGAACGGCTGAGATTAAATCTTTATAGAGCTTGGCGGGTAGAGGTTCACCAAAGTGGTTGGAGGGTTTGATGGACGCCATGTTGCGAAGTATCTCAGTGCAGTCTGGTAGGAGAAAACTGCTCTAAGAGGCGTTGTTTTTGAGGCTCAAAGGGGAGTGTATTGTTGTGGATTCTGCCGCCTCACCTGATCCTGCAGGCGGTATCTTGGATAACAAAGTTGTGGTGGTGGGTAATAGCTACAGCTCTATTTTCATTGTTTTTTCAGCGAAGTGAGCTGTAAAATCATCACCACTAGGGAGCAGGGATAACAGAGTAGGGCTCTGGTTAGAAGGTTGGTTAGATTGTTCCTTAATGATTTCGAAGAGTTTTTTTGGTCTATTTTTGGCTCCATCCAGTTGAAATCTGAGGTGTTCGTTTTTTGCCAAGCGTATGTGTTTGCTGTAAACGCTTCTCATTTTCCTCAGTTGAGAGAGATTTGTGGTAGAAGTGGAGAAGTGTGGCTCAATGGTTAGAGCGGCAGACCCTGATGCAGAGGTCAGGCCCGGGACCAGAGTTCAATTTCCCGCCTCGGCGGGTCTTGGGCTCAAAATTCCACGGACCTGATAATTCTCGCCTCGGTGCCTATTCCAATCATGGAGTCCCACTCTGCAACTCTGGGCAATAGCTTGCTTAATCTCCACAATGGCCCCCACAATGCTAAAGGATGCCTGGCCTCCACCTTGGGGGTGCCCAGGAGTGGACGCCTCACAGGGAAAGCCAGGATGGGTTCCACAGCGGTATTCGTACAAGCGCCTTGAGACCCTTGCGGGTGAGTAGTGCGCTATACAAGTATCAATTTACATTTACATTTTTAGAAGGCGAGTTTGTCCATAGTCTCTCAGAGAGTCTTAGATTGCACCATTCATCATTTTGGGCGCCATTAAACCATGGTTTAGAAAGATTGACTGGGATCCTTTTGGAGCAACTGAGTCAAGAATGTTAGAAAAAGTGTTTATGTAATGCTTAGAAAGATCGTCAAGGTTGGTCAAATTAGGGGGGCTGTAGTCTATTTTTGGTGATTGAGGTTATCATGTTAAGGTTGAGGTCTCTCATATTGTGAGTCATTTGTTTCGCTTTAAGGGGTTGACCCTGTCGACCCAGTCCCTTGTCTAAGATGAGGAAGGGAATTTGGAAATGATCAGACCAGTCACAGGGTAGGATTTCTCCTATTTGCATGAAGTTGTCTTTGGCAATGATGAGGTCTAGAGTGGCACCTTTATTATGAGTAGGGCCTTTACAGAGCTGTGAGAAATTGAGGTCAGAGAGGAAAGTCTTAAAGGAATAGATAATTTGTATCATTCCAATGAAGGTTGAAGTCTCCGAGGAATATGTGGCAGAGTTGATCCGAGCTTGAGATAATGACCTCCATGATTTGCTCTGTGAAGGCTAGATTGTCACCAGGAGTGCAGCACACAAATCTTCTTGCCTTTGTTCCAGATTTCAGAGACTAGCTGTTCACAGGAGTATAAGACAGTACAAGAAGATTGTTTTACTGTGAGGATGGAGCGAGGAATGCAGGCAATGCCCCCTCCTGTTTTATCCAGTCGATCACTTCTGAGAATAGAGTAGTCGGAAGGGATTAAGATGTTCAGAATTGGGGAGGAAGTATCATTGAGCCAGGTTTCAGCGATGATCAGAAGGTCCAAGTTATTTGCCATGATGAGATCAGAAATATCAGCTGCATGTTTCACAGCTGATCTACAATTGAGAAGCATTGCGTTGATGTGCAGGTTAGAAGTGACCACTTCTTGAGTCGAGGTGTTAATGTGACGCAGGATCTCTATGTTCAACTTTCTGAGATTAAGGGTCCGTACCCTGCCAGGGTACCCTGCCAGGGTCTGCAATGATTGAGGGGATGTTGAGATTACAGTTGGGTTAGGAGACCGTCTTAAAGTCAGTGTAAGACCCAAGCAGGGTGAGAATGTCTTCATCGGAAACCTGAGGTAGGGGTCGTTATTCCTTGAACAGTGTGGATACCCATGCCATGACGGTACCCTCCCCTAGTATAGTATTGGGTCATGATGATGGCCAACAGTATCTAATACTGGTATATTGGTGGTAGAGAGTAGTGTTATGTAGGCAACATGCACATGCAATTTGAAACCCACTCATGAGTGGCAGAAGTATATATGTGTACTCAACGACGACCAAAAATATTGTTTGTGCACCAATCATTTGTTTACTAAAAATGGAACAGTAAGCTTTCCTTTGTGGAATCAGGTTTCTTTTCCAAAATCAAAAGCTTGTATTTCATAGCGAAATGTGTGCATTTTCATGAAGTAAGAACCTGATCTTTGGAGTAAAAATTCTTCCAAATCAACATCTACTTAAAGCTGATATTTGAGTAATAGCCACTACGAATGTCTGAGATCGTTTGCATACAAGAATGAAATAGTCTGCCTGCTGTGAGAACCTGTAATGTGTTGGAAAGCTGAGAAAAGTGCTGCTATTTGATTCTGTAAAATTGATCTAGCCCTGGTGCCTACTGCTTGAAATTGTGACTCTTTCATTTCCTATCCTTCACATTCAAAAGAAATACTCTGCCGAGAAGTCTTCCTTTATGGAACAGGATGAAAAACTTAAGTTAAATGCAAAAGAAAACAAATATCCTATGAAAGCTGTACATGTCTATCATGGCTTTTAGACTTTTTGAGAAAGATGTGCTGCAAAATGCTCTGTCCGGCCAATATTTTTATATTTCTTATTAGGGGAACCCCCAGACTCTTTTCAAGGAATTGTTGCCATGGCTTCTTTACTCTCTTAGTCTACCTTCAGTAAAATATTGCACCAAATACTCAGTGCTATTTTGAAATGTATGCAGTGTTTCATCATCTTGCCTAAAACTGCATGTGCGCTACCCAAAGTGAAAAGCGCATTCTATGTTATTGCAGGCTTCCCAAACGCCATTGATTGTACACACATTCACCTTGTTTCACCTCCTGCTCGAGAACAGATGTTCAGGAATCGAAAGCTGTACTATTCCATCAATGTTCAAATTACTTGCACTGCTGACCTCATCATCGCACACTGCAATGCAAAGTTTCCAGGATCTGCACATGACTCCTTTATCCTATGCAGCAGCAGTATTCCTGAGGTTATGACTGCTCTTCAACATGAAAGGAACTGGCTACTTGGTGAGTGGTTTTAGTTTATGTATATTTCTTTTTGTAAATCACATTTTGTAATTGCTATTATTTTATCATTATCAGACAGTCATTTGAATGAGAACTAAGGCACATATTCAACTCACTTGTTTATTAGGGTGGTAAACTAGCTAATTAGAATCTGCCATTTTCTTCACTCTGCCGGTAAATATAATTTGTTTTTGAAAAACCATATAAGATGGCCATAACAGAGAAACCATACTGTTTGTCTGATAGAGTACCAAAGAGATTGCTGTTATAGTTGAATCTGATTGGCTTCCTTATTGAACAGTGAGAATAGAGTCCTCTGTTAGGCTGTTTCTGAATGGCTGTTGCCAGACAATCACAGGCTTATTTACAAGCCCATTGTGCATTTGGTGCATCACTTTTTCGACGCACCTGTGGTGCAATGGGCTTGCTAATATTTACAAGGCCATGTAAAGTCAACCTGCTTGGCTTTTCATGGCCATGTAAATATGGGCCCTTTCAGGCATTACTCTGCGTGAAAGGGGTGTTCCGAGATTGTTTATTTCTCCTAGTTTTTTCCTTTTCTATGCGTGCTGCACTCTGCAGCACGCATAGAAAGAGGAAAATGACATTAATGATTGTTTTTGTACAGGAAGGGGTCCCGTCCTGCACAAAACAATCATCCCCGCATTGCAGGTACCGTCGCAAAATGACTCGTGGGTATCTGCACTGGCACAAGGCTGCTGTTTGTGTGCCGGTGCTGGACAGGAATGTGCCATATCATGTAGATAAGGTGCATTCCTGCCCTTTTATTTTGATGCACGGCAGTGCAGCAGGAAGGCTTGCTGCACCACCGTGCACCAAAATATAGTAAATGATGCCCTCAGTTTGGCAAACAGTCTGGGATTCTGGTGCAGGCTGGCAGTTTCACAGTCTTCTACGAACTGCTAAAGGATAATATCTGCTGTTTGCAGGCAATATTTCCAACCCATGCTAGGTGAGAGAAGATCCCCCACAAAAAGTTTATTTGCTTTGTATTCACTTCCCCTAACTGTGGATTGGATATACAATGTGCCTAGCCCTATTTGTTTGTGCCACTTGTTTATAGCTAGGGACAGTTTTCTGGATTCAGCTGCAGTCATGGCATTAGATCAAGGTCAGGCAATTGTGTTCTCTGAGTCACAGAGTGATCACAAAATAAGTCTTCAGCCAACTTGCCAGGTATAAACTGTGTTAATATACTTAGATCAATGATTACCTTTTTTGTAACACATCCTTAGATATGTTTTGTTCTCTACAGGTGACAGTGCATATCCATTGAAGGCGTGGTTGACAACCCCAATTTTATATGCTCGCAATGCAGCAGAATCCAGGTACAATGCCTCCCACATACGAACCAGGAACACAATAGAGGGAACATTTGGCCTATTAAAGAGTAGATTTCGCTGTTTTCATGGATCAGGAAGTGATCTTCTCTATTCACCAGAGAAAGTGTGCCACATCATTGTCTTATGCTGCATGTTGCATAACATAGCAACCAGAAATAACATTCCTCCCCCAGAGGATTGTGACATAAACATAGAAGATATAGGTGTGTACAATCACAATATGGTTGATGAAGGAGGTGAAGCTGCTCCAGTCCATCGAGAAATAGTTCACAATTTTTTATTACATAAATGGTTCAAATATCACATGGATCAACGTGCTGTTTGGCTGGCAGGATAAGTTCTATTTCTTGGCCTTCATCAATCCTTTACTAGTATGTACCCAAACCAGTTGTTTATCTACCTGCATTTTGGTATAGGCACAATAACTAATTTCAATGTTGTGTTGGACAATGGAAGATGGTCATTTTACATTTCGTAAACATTAAGTGCATATAAGAGTGAAATAAAGATCTTACAAGATGTTATCAGGTATCTCTTTTATTATTTATCAAAAGTGATAATCTAACATATATTCAATAAAACCAAAGTCAGAGGCAAGTGGCCTGTTAAACAATGTGCAATCAATAGGCAGTTGCACTGCGCCTTAACAACGTAGTGTTTGAAACCTACAGTTATTGTAAGTGGCAAAAACCTGCACCTTGCAAAGTAAACAACTATAAGTACATGCATTGAATTGTACATGAGAGACAACTTAAACTCTGCAACACACATGCAACCTTCATGAGGCTTCAGTAACATTTAGCAGGAGACATGCATTGCAATAACACAAACAGTCATTATGTTACATTTAAAACTTTGATTTCTTTGGAGCAGGTGTAATGACCTGTTTCTGGATGTTTACTTTACTGCCTACATATTTTGTGACTGACTTTGTCAAATTATCAATACTTTTACCTATTTGCATCAACTCATGCAATGTGGACAAGCTGTTCACATGAGAGGTCATGTGATCTTTTTTCATTGCAACTGTATGTCTATGTATTAAACGATTAATTGACTCCATCAATCGAGACTGCTTATCAGTATTTTACACTAATTTGTCTTGACTCTCTAAAACATTGATCACATTAATTTCAGTGTCCATTTGACCCTTCATACCATTTTCAATCCTCTCATTCATTCCAAACAGTTGACTCTTTTACCTGTTCTGCCCATTTTGCCAGTGTCACCCATTACACCAGTCAGATTTCCCTGACCCTTTCTACCCTTTTTACTAGTTGGATCCCTAAGCCGCCTCACATTGCTTTCATCTTTCTGACTTGCTTCACTAATTTCACCTACTACACCTTGTAGATTGTGTACAATTTGGACACGGTCTTTAGTTTCACAATTGTCAACATTCCTTACAGGGTATGCGTCTTGCACTATCTCCAGTTCTCCATTATCACCCCACTCTGGCAGGATTATTTCATTCTCAAAGTCTACAACATCCTGTACATTCCCCAGAACTGAGGTACTTGACATAAGATTTCCATCTCTTTCTCTGACTTCCACCATCATAACTTAAAAATTTCAGATTCACTGCTCTGTTGAGGACCAGCTTTCAAAAACGCTTGTGCAGGCCTGACTTCCTGCCCGATGCCTATCTGGTCCCTGGGTGGTGCACAGGCTGCTAAAAATATGTAGAAATCAGTTAGCAAGAAAGTTAATAAAATAAAAGCTTTTGAAGAGTGTTCAAAGGTATGTAGGTGTGTGTGAAATATGTTTTTGCATGAATATGACAAATGTCTGAAAATTATATAAAATTATGCAGGGTTACATGAAATGCAAGACCGACATTTGGCGCTTTAGTATAGCCAGAGCCACTGGAATTATGTGGCAGGTGATGGTCAAATTATGTGGCAGGTTAAGTAAATTATGTGGCTAGAATTGGCCAATTATGCACGCATAATTCAGCAGATTTTGTAATAGTATTGCTTCATTATTTGGTCATTTTTAGGTTGAACCTAAGCCAGCGCCCAAGGGCTGCTCTGGTGATGATCTATTGTAGTTCAGTACGGGAGAAGCCCTGCCCACTCCCCCGCCCTTATTTTTCATTGGCTTGTGTCTTTGCCCTTCGTAAATGCTGTATTCTGATTCCTAAATAGGCTTGTTAGTCCCTCCTGAGTACTGCCATGTCTTCATTTGTACCCTGCCATGGCTATTGGGCCCTTTACTTGAGTGTTACACAGTATGCGTACTATTTGATTTATTGAGTTTTTCCTATGTTAGGCACGACGACGTGCTTTGCTTACATTCATCGGGCCATGCCCGCTTTCACTTTCGAAGAAGCCAGTACAATGGCGGCCGTTTTTGTTTGCAATACGACACCTATAGCTTTGCAAATAATTTTTTTTGGGTAGGAGTGCGAACTGAAGCAAGCGAGCCCAAGGTACGTAGGTAACGCTTCTCTGAATGTTTACATTTCATGCACGAATGCGGCCTGGAGCCTGCTCACCTGCTTGTTTTAAAAAAGAAACTTTGCTTGCCGTGCTTCTGTCTCCTGACCTCCCCAGCTCCTGCCTACAGCAGCGCTTCACTTTGCCCAGCTTTGTACAATTTGCCCTTCAGCCTCCTTACATCACATGTCCCATGCATGTGATAACATAAAGGCAGGGCGGTCAGTTCAGGTGCCTGCCTGGCATGAACTGAAAACAGTGTTCTATCCCCATGTCTTTTATATACTAAGAGCGAGGCATGTGACCTGTGTGCAGCAGCATCAGGGGCATACAAGAAACAGCTTTGGGTTTACAGTCCGTGATTAGACTAAGCCCACGGTACAAATTGGGCTTACAAACATACAAGAAACCATGGTTGGACGAAATGACTGTCAACACTGGGTGTGTCTCAATCCCTTCCATGGAAGTGGATGCCTTCTATGTGCGCAGTGTGTACACCCAGCTGCGTCACAGTGCAATTTGGCCTATCCCTCTCCTAGGCCAAGCATGCAGAGGGACTCACTAGTAGGCAGCAATACTGAGGCTTAGGGGTCCGGTCCAATGTAGTGGTCAGAGGCATTGTTCCCCGGGTCAGCCACAGTGCCAGACCATCCTTTCATTCCTCCCTTGAGGTCTTGTTTCAATTGTAAGTACAGAGCCTTTAAAGGGTGAACAAGTCACGCCACGGGGCAACATGCTGCAGATCACATGGTACGGCGCTGACTCTTCAACTCAGAGCCTTCTCTCCATGCAGTCAACCGCGTGTAAGATGTTCCACTCCCTTTTGCCCATGTCACAGTGGAATGGTTAAAGGGAAAGTCATTACGTCTCGCAGAAAGATATTTCACAAGCATGAAGACTGTATTAAACGGTGTCCGAATTGATGAATATAATTCAGGAGAGTGAAATGCTCTGACCCAGGTTCAGGGAGGCACTTCCTCCCGGGGACAGCAGCGCTTGCACACCATACCAATATTATCTTTGAAGCAACAACTCCTTCACCCACAAAGTACAGTTGGCTCAGACTGGCCTTTCTCAGTACAACTACACAGGCAATGACCACCAATGGGCTGGGCCACTTGAATCATGTGGGAGGGGATGACAAAATTATGCAGCAGGGCTGATTAAATTATGCAATAAGGAAATACATTATGCGGCTTAATGCAGAATATTTTGTGATTTTGTTTTTTTTAAATCCATTTAATTTTTACACACTAGTAATGTCTGGACAAACTTTTCTCTTCAATAGTATCAATTCCACATCCAAATATACCAATAGGCAACTGAAAGGTGACCAGTCAATCTTTGAGAAGGACTGTGCAGCTGTTCGTATTGCAGCGTTGTTTTTAGTAACTTTTGATCCATTAGTTCTAGAAATATTATATTAAATTCTGCTGATTATGCCTCAGCTGATCGGTTATGTAGCAAATGCAGAAATTACAAAATTATACGGAAAATGCAGTAGCCACAGAATCGCAAAATTCCAGTTGCCCTAGCTATGGTCCTGGCTTAAAATGTCATCTTTGACGCCTCCAGGGGCTCGTTGAACCCAATTCCAAATGCTTGTTATAACTGTGTGAGAAGTTAATAAAGCACAAAAGAACTGCAAACAACGGGATACACAATGACAGCTGAGTGCAAAGCAATTTAAATTTGGGTCCTAAGGGGGCAGCACAGACCACAGGCTAGCTTGTTGGTGTGAAAAAGGCCGCTTTATTGGAAATAGGTGCACCTTACATAAAACATACCTTGGCCTGTGCCGTACAATACAAATCCTCAATAAATATAGCCTTCCTATCTGGCCCCCCACCCCCTCCCCTAAAATTGTTTCCCCCCTGCAACAATCATAACACAACTTACAATTCCTAACTTTCCTACCCTACCTAACTAGGTAACTTCTTATGTTCTATCCCACTGTAACCATAGCTCAGTATATATCCCCAATGACCTAGTAAAAACGCCCCCCAAAGCATAGCGCCCACACCAGCACCTGTTACAGCGACAACCCTGAACAAAGCGTCCCCTCGATGCACCTGTCCCCAAAAAAAACACCCCCGACTGACAAGCCAGAACCGAAGCCCCACCCACTAAAAGAGGGGGGGGGCACCCACAACCTCTTAGGGAGGGAGGGCGGGACAAAGCTCGCGCCAACAACCCAGCCGGCCGTTGTGTCACGATCCACCAAAATGGTGGATCGCCACACAAAATGCCCGGCTAAATAGCCCCCAGCCCAAAAAGAGCCCAACCAGAGCCCAACCAGCCCAAGTAGCCCAAAACCAGCCCAACCCACCCCCCCCGTGCTCCGGCTGCCCCCCGGCCCAAAAACCCCCAGGGGGCGAGTCTCCCGTTGGTCGGAAACCCCCCCAAAGCCCTATTGGGCCCTAAGGGGGCAGCACAGACCACAGGCTAGCTAGTTGGTGTGAAAAAGGCCGCTTTATTGGAAACAGGTACACCTTACATAAAACATACCTTGGCCTGTGCCGTACAAAACTAATCCTCACTAAATATAGCCTTCCTATCTGGCCCCCCACCCCCCCTAAAATTGTTTCCCCCCCTGCAACAATCATGACACAACTTACAATTCCTAACTTTCCTACCCTACCTAACTTCTTAGGTTCTATCCCACTGTAACCATAGCTCAGTATATATCCCCAATGACCTAGGAAAAACGCCACTCGAAAGTCGGAGTTACCAGCTTTCGACCCCCCCTTATGCCTCCTGATGCTTCGGGTACCTGCACACACCCAGGGCCCTGTCCAACGCCTCCTTCAGCTGAATAGTATATAACTCCATGCCATACCGAGACAAATGCACCCCGTCTTCTCTAAAGAAGTACACTGCCGCATAGCGTAATTCCGGGTGTTCCATCCTACCTATCCCTTCCCTGTCACAAAAAACCCGCATGTCTCTAATAATCTTCCGGCGTGCCCTATCCACGGCCGCCGGCGCTCAGCCCCTCTCCAAATTCTCCGTGGAATGAATTCTGACCAAATGGCGTAGCAACCTAACCACTGTGTCCGAATCTCCCGCAAATCCTGTTTCATTTGCTTTAACAATGCCAGGCCTTTGCATTGCACCAAATCATTTCCCCCTAAATGTATGACCAAAACATCAGGACACACTCCCCCCTTTACAGCCCTGTTCAGCACCGGAAAAAGCTCATGCCATCTCATACGCCCCTGTCCCTGCCACTGACATCGAAACAACCTAGGATCCAATTCTAAATTAAGATTCCTGCTCTTGTCCCTTTCATAACGCTCCGCTCGCTTGACTAAAGAGTGGCCCGTGATGAGGATGGACAACCCGGCCGCGTCCGGCCCCGCCACCGCACCTAGAAAGAGACACATGTCAGCACAAAGGAAGTACCCTGCCTACTTCTTCCCCCCCGGAACCCTGCAACCGAATGTATGTCTGGTAACAATCCAACTTCCACCTCCCCAAGCGCATAATGTCCTCCCTCCCCCACCCCTGGCGAGCCGCATCTGTTGCCGCACCTATCCGAAAGCAATGCGTCCAGAAAAAGTTTGGCTCCTCACCCATGCTGAGCAGGGCATGCCGCAGAACCCACAGCAGCTGGGCCGCCGTCACCCGATCCCCCGCGACCCGGCAAAATATTTCCCCCTCCACCGACCGCAACCGGGATGCCAACCGCCCCCACCACTCCGCCGGCAGATGGCCTGCTCCGACGCGGGCCCCAGAAACACCCAGGTCCCCGCACCCCGCTGATCCGTCTTCGAGCGCTGCAACTGAACCGCCACCTCCCCGGCCCGCAACTCCACATCCTCCCATCGAACCCTGGGCTTTCTCTTCTGCTCCACCAGCTCGGACATCCTGAAGGCCCCAAAATACATCCACGACATAAGAGTGGAAAACAAAAGAATCTCTTTCCGATTATGGCAGAAACTAGGCAGGCGCTGTAGCACCCCCTGTAGGATGTGCCCTGTGATGGGATGACACTGACGAGCCATCGCACCTCGTTCTCGCACCCAGCCCTCCAGTAAGCGTGCGCCCACCTCCTCCGCTGACGGCGCCTAGCCCCACCACAACTTCCCCATAAACGCTATGGCCGACAACTTTCCCGCGATCGTCACCTTCGACATACCCTTATCCATCAACGTCAACATAAACTGAACTACCTGCTCACACCGAACCCCCGAATCGCCCTGCCTCCCCGCCCCACTGTCTAAGAACTCCCACCATGCCTGCTCGTATGCCCTCCACGTTGACCTGGCCACCGACCCTCTTACCAGTTGTACGACCCTTTCTCTCATACCGACCACATCCCCGCTGGCACTGGCGTCTTGTGTTGGTCCGCCTCCGTGGCTAGCCCATGGATCCTCTGCCACTGTGAACGAGACAAAGCATCCGCAATGTCATTGTCCACCCCCGGCACATGCCGTGCTTGAAACAAGATGTCATGCACCAAACAACGCAGCACAAACACCCGTAACAACTTGAGCACCTGCGGATCCCTAGCGGACTGCTGATTGACGACATGGACCACCGACATATTGTCCACCTTGAAAATCACACGTTTGTGTGCCAGCTCCCGCACCCACACCGTCACAGCCACCACCAACGGGAACAGTTCAAAAAACGCGATGCTCCACCCTCCGCCCTGCCAGTGTGGTGGCCAGTCCTCCGCGCACCACCTCCCTTGCCAAAATAGCCCGAAACCGCCCACCCCCGCCGCATCCGAAGAGATAGTGACATCCTACTCCCAATCCTCTGGGGGAGCCATCGGGATCCCGTTAAAATGCACCAAGAACGCCCGCCACATACGCAGATCCTCTTTTGTGCCCGCCGACAATCGCATATGATGGTGCGGCAATGTACCCCCCGCCAGGGCCCGACCCAGTCGTCTACAAAACGTACGCCCTGCCCGCACCACCCGGCAGGCAAAATTCAAATGTCCCAAAAGAACCTGCACCTCCCGCACCGTCACCTTCCTCTGCCCCAGCATGTCGTCCACCAAACCCAGCATGCACAACTTTTTCTCCTCCGGTAACCGAGCCTCCATGGCCACCGAGTCTAGCTCAATGCCCAAAAATGACAGCACCATGCTGGGACCTTGTGTCTTCTCTGGTGCCAGGGGCCCACCCAGGTAGACCATGAGCTCTGTAAAACTGTCCAGCTGTTGCTGGCAGTCCGCTGAACTGGGCAGACCCACCAGGAAAAAGTCATCCATGTAGTGCGTCATCGTCTCCTTCCCCGTGTGCCATGAAAACGCCGTAAGAAGGTACTGAAGTGCTCAAACACAGCACAAGAAATTGAACACCCCATGGGCAATGCTTTGTCCACAAAAATGGCGCCGTCAAACTGTATACCCAACAGCTGATAATCAACCCGGTGGACTGGCAACAACCGGACCGCTGACTTCGCCATGAGTGCGCCCGGCCCCAACGCAGTCACCAAACGCCGCGCCACGTCCACTGTCGAGTACGATACCGACGACAAATCCACCGCAATGTAATCATTGATCGACGCCCCTTCAGGCCATGACAGACGCTGAATCAGGTGAAACTATCCCAGCTCCTTCTTTGGCACCACGCCGATGGGCGAGATTATCAGATCCCGGATCGGTTCCTCCCCAAACGGCCCCACCATCCGCCCCTCCCGTACCTCCCTGTCCAATTTCTCCCGGACCACTGACTTATGCGCAGCGACCGATTTCAAGTTTTCGGCCCACCGGGCGATGCACGGACCCTCGTAGCCCAGCCGGAAACCCTCCCGGAACCCCCGCCGTAGCAGCCCCGCGTCTTCGGTCCGTGGATAAGACGCCAGAAGGGGTTCCAACCGATCCTGTCTAACCGGCGTACGAGCCCTTTCCCACAGTCCCCTGTCCCCCCCGGCCTCCCCGGCTTCCCACCTGCTGTTCCCCCGGAGGGGACTGCTGCCCTTGGTTGCCTCCCGTCCCCCAGCATTGCACCACCGGGTGACGCTTCCCACATTTGGAGCATTCATGCCGGAATTTGCAGTATTGTCGCGAACAAAGACCTTTGTTGAAGTCGCAGCACGCTCCCACTGGGGACCCCCCGGTATTGTCACCTTGCCCCACCCCCCAACGGGTGGGGTGGCTCGGAAAGGGGCAGGGCACGAGGGGCAGCCCACTCACCGTATAGATTGTCTTGCCAAACTTTGCCCCCCCATGGTCTGCTGGTACAGATCCGAATCAATCTCCCCCCATTTCGCCTCCCGATCCCAGGCCAAATGTGCCCGAAACTCCTCATCGTAATGTGACCACGTGTATCCCCCATAGGTAACCTGTGCCCTCCGGACCACGTCCATGTACTTAAAAAGGGCGACAGACCGTTCCGGGTATTTTTCGCAGTATACACTGCTGAAAATCAAAAACCCTGCGGACCAATTCTCTATATTCAGGGGCACCCTCGGACGCTTGGCTAAGTCCTGTTCCTCCTTCGCCGTCAGCTCCCTATGCAGGAGCTTCAAGATGTCCACGTAATCCCCTTTCCAAATCTTTTCTTTAGTGGACAACGACAAGTGTGCCCCCAAAGGTTTCGTAATGCCCATATAGGGCAGCTTGCGCACCGGCAGCTCATGGCTCTCCTTCCCCTCCTTGCCGCCCTTCCCCTTCCCCCCATCCCCGTCCGAGGCCACGGAGCCCCCCCGCAGAACCCGGGCCATCCGGTCCCACCCCCGCGTCGTGCACGTACGTGCCCTTGCTCAGACGCACCCACCCCCCCCCGCATCCGTGCCGACCGAGACTGTGATCGGGTCCCCACCTGAACCCCTCCCTGCCCCGTTCTCCACCTTACCTGGCGTCAAGGTCAGCGTCCGCACCGGATCCCGCCGCCTCACCAGTGGAACTGGGGAGGCCGTCACTCTCGCTGCTTTGCTCCGACGGGGCGCCTCCTGTAAAGTACTAGAAAAAGCATTACTCCGCACCCCCCCCCACCCCGCTCCTCCCTCCGACCCCGCTCACGCATTTCCCCTTCCTCTTCGCTCTCCTCATCATAATCTAGTGGCACTCCCCCATCCTCATAATCTACCCCGTGGTCCTGCCATAGGCCGCCCTAGGTGGGCTCCAGCCTGCTCAAACCAGCCCGTTCCCTACACGTGTGTAAGATCCACACTCTCCCTCCGCCGCTTGGTGTTACGCTCTTCGGGGTCCCGATCTTCCCCCGTTCCCCAGTGGCCACATCGACCCGTCGGGGTGGGACTGGCGGGGACTTGCCGCCCGCCTTTCGAGTGCCACCGCTGCCAGGTCCCTCGCTGGAGCACGACCGCCCGCATAAGGCAGAGCCGGCCCATCCCCTCGGCGGATTGGAGCTGCATGCAGCTCTCCCGAGCACCTCGCCAGCCCTTCCTGTGGAAACAAATAGGTGGAGTCCAACATGCTGGGGTTAAAGTGGCCCGCTGCCGCTCCCCACCCTCCTGCGTCCCCCCGCTCTCCCCCGCCCCTCCCGACCCAGGACGAATGACCCCCGCGAAGGAGTCGACCTCCATGCCCCCGCGTCCCACCCACCCACCCCAAGAATCCCCCCCTGTCCCCCACCCCAAAACTCTCCTCCCCCCCTCTCCACTCCAGGGAATCCAATTCCCGCCGTACTGCCCCACCCCCGGGCCACCCCCAGCCCCCCCACCCCGCCCCAGCACCCGTCATTCCTGGCGGTGCCCCCAGGCCTTCCCCGTGCACCCCCCCTGCCCCTCCCCTCCCACCGACGCCCCACCTGACCCCCCGCACGGCACCTCCAAGGCAGCTCTCCCAAACCCCTTCCTGCCGCTGCCACAAGCCCCCCCAAACCCCCCCCGTCCTGCGCCTCCCCCGCGGGCTCTGCAATTGTGCCACCCGCGCACCTCCCCGCTGGCCGCAGGGCTCCCCCATGCTCCCCCCTCCCCCTCCTCTGAGCTCTCAATAAGTAATGGCGAGGACCCACCCTCGCCTGTGCTCCCCCCTCCCCCCCTGCCGCAAGCCTTCGTCCTGGGTGCCTCCCCCGCCTGCACTGCCTCTCCTGCCTCTACTGCCAAAGCCCGCCCCCCTCGCACATGGTGGCCCCCCCTCCGCCCTCCACAAACTACAGCACGGGCCGTGGGGCCCCGCCCTGCCTCCCCCCCGCCTCCGCTGTGCTGGCGCCGCCGCTGTCCCCATGCGGCCGTGCCCGCCCGCTGACACCCGCTTCCCAGCGACTCCACTCGCCGTGCGCCGCTGAGGCCTCACCTTCGCGTCGGGCCGCAACCGATCAGTGCAGCCTGCTTCAGCAAGGAGGCGGAGGGCCTCCACCACCCTCGGGTCGTCTGGGCGCGCCATACCGCTGCCTCACCACAACCGCTGACACAGAATCTGCCGATTACTTAACACCCGCTGCCTCGGGACACCGAGGACGTCACTCCGCTCGCAGGAACACACGCAGTACAATATGCCACGACGATCAACGCTCGCGACCACAGGCCCAACAAAGCTCGCGCCAACAACAAAGCTTGTGCCAACAACCCAGCCGGCCGTTGTGTCACGATCCACCAAAATGGTGGATCGCCACACAAAATGACCGGCTAAATAGCCCCCAGCCCAAAAAGAGCCCAGCCAGAGCCCAACCAGCCCAAGTAGCCCAAAACCTGCCCAACCCGCCCCCTGTGCTCCGGCTGCCGCACGGCCCAAAACCCCCCCGGGGGGGCGAGCCTCCCGTTGGTCAGACGCCCCCCCAAAGCCCTAATAAACAGCTCATCTCCTCTTACAAGAGCACAATTCTGCATATAATTTAGAAAGAACTGCAGTTGGTACTGGAGAGCGGCGGGCGTAGTCACGTGTGAAATATATCCAATCCAGGACTGAATAGTGCCTTTCATTTCATAGCCAAATATCTCTGTTTTGCTTCCCTCTGCAGGCACCCTGCCCTTTTTTGCCTCCTGATCACACGTGGCTCCTGTACTCCCCAAGCTTTCTGTGAACTCTCATCACCCTCTCTGGTCACTGTCTATTCTCTTCACACACTGCCCTCTTCGCTTTCTGTCCCCTCCACTCTTGCACTACTCTCTCAGCTTCCGGCCCCGTCTGCTCCCTGCCCACCCTGCTCAAACTTCCCCAAGAAGGGTCTGAAAACAATGGAGGTGACCTCTGCATGTTAAGGCTGCACCTTTTACTTAACTTAATTAAAAAGCCATTTGCTCTGAAAGGAGACTCGTTAAACACGCCACTACTTTTATCACGAGCTTTGGTGGGGAAAGTCAGGGCTGGGGGTTTAAAAAATAATACCGCCCCACCTGCTAGAAACAACAAGCATTTGGAATGCAATAGGTCTCGCATTTACGCGTGTTTAAGCTATTGGCTTTGTAAATGACAATGCCTTTTATTAATGTTTTAAAAACCAAAACATTAAAAAAGGCATTGTCATTTACAATGCCAATAGCTTAAACTCGCATAAATGCGAGATCTATTGCATTGCAAATGCTTGTTAAGCTTGGCAACACTCTCTAGGCATTGGTTGCACCTCATTAATACCAGTTTAACATCCATACGCAACAGAAAGGTGACCAGTCCAGCTATGTAAAGGGCATTCCATTGTGAGACAACACGCATCATATTTTCAGTAACTTTTGAACCATTTGAGCAAGAAACTATTTTTTTTTGTTCAAATCCGCATATTATGCTGCAGATGATTGATTATGTGGCAAAAGAGGCAAATCTACAATTACGCTAAAATCTACATGGCGGCACAATGGCATAATTCCAGTGGCCCTGATTATAGCACAAATTGTGTGCTTGCCTCAATTTTTGGAAAGAGAGGATGCATTGCTCGCTATATCCATAGTGCAAAAAACAGAAGCACCGCAAACAGCATCCACTAGTCTTCTAGTCATTTATATTGTTCTCTGCTACATATTTGCTGCTTATGATGCCTAATTATGTGACATGAGATAATGTATTAATTTCAGAAATGTTGCTTAAAAAGCGAAATGTGAAAAATTACCAAAATTATGCAAGTTTATGCTCTTGTACTGGATGTCACTCTTTTTGGTGCAGCCCTGATGCTAAATCTTTTTTGCGATTGACAGAGCCACATAAATCCTGATTTGCAAAGCCTAGTAAAGAAAAAAGTAGCACATCCGTTACCTTGCATCAGGTAGGCATTACATGGGTGGAGCATGGGCATTCCTCTGCATATATGTATTTTGACGCAATCCCATGTTATCAAAGACTTGTAAACATGAGTTTGCACCAAAATGGTGAGCATACCTGAGGCTGGTGTAAGAAGAAGAAATGAAACCCGGGCCGGGGAAGGCGCAGCCGGACCCGATGGGGGCCCGGGGCAAATGCCGCCCAGAGGCGAGAAGCCTTCCACCCCATCACAGATGCCTGCGAAAAAGGGGGTGACCAGAATTGGTCACCCCAAAGTAACCGACGCCCCCCAATCAGGGGACAATGTGGCAAGCGGGTGGGGGGGTTAAATAAGGGCGCAAGGCCCTGAGTGAACATACAACCACCCATGCCAGGAGAAGAAACGTTGGTCTGACAGCGGGGACCAGCTGTTGAGGAGTAAAGCGGAGCCGGGAGTAATCGAGCTGCAGCAAGGATCGGGCTTTATCCAGGGGGAATCGGTTGAGGAGCCTATGGCCGGTACCACTATCTACTGAAGAGACAAGTACACCATCCCCCTTACCGGCAGCCAGGACGGTGGTGCAAGGAGGCGTTGGACGCCTGGGGACTTCAGCAGGCAGCAATCAGCACAGGTGTGCGTGGTGGTGGGAACAGCTTCATCGTGGAAAGTATCTGAGGAAAGAAACACAAGAAGCATGTTGAAAGGTGGCAAAGCCAGGGGCTGCATGTCTTCATGGAGAGCACGGCATTTAAAAGCCTGCTGCTTACAATTTTCCAAAGGTTTTTCTAGCATTGGGGAGAGGAGATGCACATAAGCCGGTGATGGTCACGGAGCGAGCAGAGGCCCGAGTCAATGGTGCTTGTTCGCACAATAAATCACCAACCACCACTTACTTGTTAGCAAAAAAGGCCACTTTATTAAGACAGGTGCCAAACCATAATTTTCTGCAATGCAATAACTTTCCAAAGTTTGTCTTCAAATCTCCCCAAACCTACCCCCAATGTAAAAACCCCACCCCTAAACAGAATACTGCCCCCTGTGTGCATTTTCCCCTACTTCTCATTTCCTGTTCACGTGACTGCTCCCCCCCTCCCCCGTTGGAGGATAGGCTAACCCGCTCAAGGCTGCCCACCCCCCCAGCAAAACCCTGCCTACCCAGGACACTATCAGGCCTGAAAAAACAAAACACAAGAAAAAACCTGTCTTATCGTGGCAAAAGGAAAAAGAACATCGGCGTAATGCCAACACCAAGAAAAAAGGGGGGAAGAAAACAATGGCTATGAAAAGAGGGTGGGTGGGTGGGACAAAAAGTGCAAACCAGCCCCTCCTCCCCGCTCCCGAGGGCCCAGTGATTTTCCCGCCCCTGCCTCCCTCTACTTATCACTTTCCCCGCGCCGCGCGCCCACCTAATTAAATCCCCTAACCTGCACCTGGGTGGCCGCTCCATTGTGCGAAGCCACCCCGGGGGAGACCTGGCTCGCGCCCTGCACCCCCTGGGTCCCCCCTCGCACAATAAATCACCAACCACCACTTACTTGTTAGCAAAAAAGGCCACTTTATTAAGACAGGTGCCAAACCATAATTTTCTGCAATGCAATAACTTTCCAAAGTTTGTCTTCAAATCTCCCCAAACCTACCCCCAATGTAAAAACCCCACCCCTAAACAGAATACTGCCCCCTGTGTGCATTTTCCCCTACTTCTCATTTCCTGTTCACGTGACTGCTCCCCCCTCCCCCGTTGGAGGATAGGCTAACCCGCTCAAGGCTGCCCACCCCCCCAGCAAAACCCTGCCACCCAGGAAAACCAACAGAGTTTTCCTGCCCCACCCAGCAACTTGGTGGTAATGCAACAAACCCCTTTTCAAGAGCACCATATCTGTTCCTTCCAAATTTGCGCAATCAAATCACGTAACTCCAGCAGGTAATATGCTTGCCCCATTGTAGATAAATGTACCCCATCTTCACGAAACAGATACCCTTCGGTGCATTTTATGTTGGGATGAGCGAGGACCCGCACCCCATGACCCTCACAAAAGTGTCTCATAGTACGGTTAACCTTCCGTCTCGCTTTTTCCATAGCTGCATGATGACGTGCTCCTCTCCAGTGCAACCTTGTAATGAACTCTGTCCAGATCAACTGGGTGCTCTCCCAGGTAGCCTGGAGGACCTCCAGATCATGTTTCATCAACTTTATTAGCGACAGCCCTGACAAATCAACCAGGTCATTTTCACCCAAATGAATAATTAGCAAATGCGGCGGTCCCCTTCCAGAGCACATCGTGGCCAGCACCGGAAACAAACCCTCCCAACGCATTCCCCCTTTGCCTTTCCATACCACCTCGTGGCTGGCACTGCGCAGTCCAAGGGAACGCCCACACATCTGTTGTTCGGCATAGACCGCAGCCCATTTAACGAAGGAGTGTCCTACTATCCATGTTCATTTTTTCGAACTTACGGGCCCCGGTGCCATACCTAGACAGAAAAACAATGATTAACCAAAGAAAACGAGGAGCTATGCAGAGACTTTCCGAACATATTTCTCACAACATTTGGACTTCCATCTCCCAATACGGCGTATGTCTGCCCAGGACCACCCCAACCTGGCCGCCTCTGTGGCTGCCCCGATCCGAAAAGAGTGTGTTCCAAAACATAAAGGGTTTTCTCCCAAAAGAAGAAGTACCTTTCTCATCACCGCCAGCAACTGGGCCACAGAAATAGGTTGCCCCGAGGCGTGGCAAAATACAAGACCCAGAGCAAAACCACTAGAAGCCTTGAAACTTTCCCATTCCCCGACCGGACAGCATAAACCATCCTCACTTCTGTTTAAGAAAACCCATTTACCCCTGCCCAGCTGATCCGTCTTTGACATTCTCAACCAAAGGCTCAACCTGTGCCCCTCAAGAAATACTTCATCACTGCGGATACCTGGCCTATGACGCAGCCCAAGCAGTTCCGAAGCTCTGAAAGCCCCAAAAAACAACCATAAGAAACATAATCTAAACAGCCTGCACTCAGACTCATCATAACATACCAAAGGTATCTGCCGCAGCATTCTTTGCAGCAAATCATAAGTCACCGCCCTGCGTAACTGTTTCGTCCCCGCCTGCACCCTGCTCAAACCCTTGAGGACCCTTTTCACCAAAACCCCCTGAACCAGATCCCTCCCCCACCACAACTGCCCGTAAAAGGAAATCCCCGCCAACTTGCCAGAAATAGTAGTATGTGTGAGACCTTTGTCAATCAAGTGTAACACAAAACCTAGTACCAGATGAGCATCGGTCCAACTCCCCCTATTCTCGGCACACAGTTTACCATAGCTCAAGAACTCTCTCCACGCCTGCTGATAGCTCCGTCGTGTAGAAGCCGCTATGGAGTTCTCCACGAAAGCGACAAGTCTCAATCCCCCCACTCCCAGACACACTGCGGGATTGGAGTCTTGGTGTGTTCCTCCCCAGGGGCCAGCCTGCGAAATCTCGCCCACTGTAAACGAGACAGAGAGTCAGCTATACTGTTATGCACTCCCGGGATATGCCGCGCCTTAAACACAACATTGAGCTGTAAACATTTTAGCATAAAAGCGCGCAGTAAGCGTAAAACTCTCAAATCCCTGGCTTTCTGTTTGTTAATCAACTGTACCACCGTTAAATTGGCAACGTGGAAAAGCACTGAACGATCCTGAAACTCATCGCCCCAAACATATAGGGCAACCAAAAGTGGAAAAAACTCTAGAAAAGCAATACTGCGACCTTGCAACATCCAATGACGTGGCCAACTCTCAGCGCACCAACGGCCTTCCCAAAAGACGCCAAAGCCGTGTGCACCAGATGCATCCGAGTAGATCTGCACTTGCCAAATCATGTCTTCGTCCGCGAAAAACAAAGACACACCATTAAACGCTGCTAGAAACGTCAACCATATAGCCAAATCAGCCCGTGTAGCCGCTGAAATACGCACTCTGTGGTGAGGAAGAAAAGCCCCAGACATGGCCATTCCCAACCTCCTGCAAAACGTTCTCCCAGCACGGACCACCCTGCATGCAAAGTTAAGATAACCCAACAGCTTCTGCACCTTCCTGAGCTCCAACTTGCGCTCTTCAATCACAGAGGACAAAAAAGCAGTGATTTCCTGAACTTTCACAGCTGGCAACCTCGCTACCATAGCAACGGTGTCTATTTCAATACCCAAAAACACCATCGTCGTACTTGGACCCTCTGTCTTATCCGGGGCCAATGGCACACCCAGCTCCTGCGCCAATTTCTGAAAAGACAGCAACGCCTCCTGGCACTGACCTGTGCCCTGAACGCCAATGAAAAGAAAATCATCCAAATAATGACAAATGAGGGCAAGACCAGTAACCTGAGTGAAACGCCACTGCAAAAACGTGCTGAACAGTTCAAAAAGGGCACAAGAGATAGAGCAGCCCATAGGAAGCATTCGATCTACATAAAAAGCCCCCTGCATCTGCATTCCCAAAAGTTCAAAGTCAGAAGGATGAATGGGTAACAGCCTAAAAGCAGATTGGATATCACTCTTGGCCAATTGAGCCTCCCTCCCTGCCGATCTAACCAAACGCAGGGCATCATCCACGGAAGCGTAGGACACACATGCATCGTCAGGCGATATGTAATCATTAATGGAGGAGCCCTCAGGCCATGACAGGTGGTGTATCATACGAAACTCCCCTGCTTTCTTTTTAGGGACCACCCCCAGTGGAGAGACAATCAAATTGGGCATAGGACAGCTGGAAAAAGGACCAACAACTCTTCCGGCCTCCACTTCACCCTGCAACTTCAGCTGAACCACCTGTGGCAACTCCTTAGCAGACTTCAAATTATCGGACCACCTACCCAGTCTCGGCCCCTGGTAACCTATTTTGAAGCCGTCCTTGAAACCCCAAAAAAGTCTGCTGGCGGCCTCAACATCTGGATACTCCTGCAACCATTGCCCCAAAATCTCCAACTTAACCGGAGTAGGACCCCTTTCCTGCAAACTGGAAAGCATTGCCTCTTCCCCTCTGCCCCCTGCCCATGTCACCGAACCGCTGGCAAGCGAAGCATTGTGTGAGGGGATGTCTGCCACCACACTGGGAACACTCATGCTTATATCGGCAAAACTGCCTATTGCAGAAACCCCTGTTGAAATTCCAACAGGCTCCAAAAATAGGGGACTGACCTCTGCCCCCAAACCCCGCCCCAGGCTGGGCGGGACGAGCGGGAAAGGGCCGATAAGAGATAGGTAAACCACTAGCCGTGTGCGTAGTAGCAGGCGGCTGAGAAGACGCCATCCATTGTAGCCACAGCTCGGAATCCACATCACCCCAAGGTCTGTCCTGAGACACACTTAGACGAGCTCTAAACTCCTCATCATATGACAGCCATGCGAAACCCCCAAAGTAACTCTGAGCCTTCCGAATAATATCCATGTATTTGAAAATCGCTACCGCCCTATCTGGATATTTTTCACAATATACGCTGGCATATATCAGGAAAGCAGAAGACCAGTTCTCAATAGTCTTAGGCACCCTAGGACGCCTCGCCAGCTCCCACTCCTCCTCCTTGGAGCCCTCCTTTGCCTGAATATCACGGTGCAACAATTTGAAAACATCCACAAACTCATGACGCCAAATCCTGCGTTTTGTCTTTTCTGATAGATGCGAGCCCAACGGCATAGCAATCCCCATGTAAGGCAACTTTTTGTGTATATTCTTATCTTCCTCCACTGCCTCCGGGGCAACCTTACCCTGATCCGCAAGAGGCTGTGACCCAGGAACGGAGGCAGCCCCCCCCTCACCCCCTGAAGAACCCCGCTGCTCAGAAGATGCCTTGTCCCCCAAAGTATCCCCCCCAATGCCAATAGACCTGGTTGCTTTCGGCGGTTGACCCCCTGGCTGCCAAACCGACCACCACCCCGTCGTACCTGTAGACAATGGAGCTGATCGAAGGCTGCTGCCTGGCCGGTCCACTTGCTTGCGACTGGTAGCTGCCAGAGCCTGTTCCTTTGCATTGTCCGCACTAGACGTCTGCAAAAAACTAAGCACATGTGGTTGCCCCAAACAACCCCTCTGACCCCTCACAGCTTTCCCCACTCTTTTCCCCACGTCACCATCCCCGTCTCTCAATTCGCCATCCTCCAATTCCTCACTGTCCACCTCCATACTCCCCAAAGCACCCAAAACACCAGAAGGTGCCCCACTGTCCCCCATCTTGTCCAAAAAAACCCCACTTCCAGAACCCAAATGCCACTGTGCATCCGTGTTAGCGGAGGGGTGACCTAACTGAGAAAAGAAATCCGCTCCAGATCGCCCTCCCGCAGTAGGCCCCCCAGACAGAGCCGCAGTGTGCTCCATCCATCTGGAGCGCTGGCCGGCCGCAAACCGCGTGGCTAAAACCGGCATATCTTCCTGGAAGCCGCTCAAACCCTGTGGTTCCTGCACGCCCCCTGCAAACTCTTCAGCTCCCAAAAACCCACTCCTGCCAACTCCCGGAGCACCCCCACTGCCCACCCAGACCCACTGTCCCTCCTGGGAATCCTGTACCCTGGGTGTGGAAACCCCTGACAAAGGAAGAACGCCTGGCTTGTGCCCTGCCACACCGACAGCTCCCCGCTCCGCCACCTGGCCGCTGAACTCACCCTGCGAAACCAGGGGGCATTCGCCTAATACTGCAGGCGATCTGTCAGGCAACTGCGGGTAATCCACCCCTCCCTGGTCACTCCTCGGCCCCAGTGCGCCTCCTCCTGCTTGGCCTGCCCTCGTCCCAACCACACCCGGGGCCCCCACCACACCCTGCAGCGACCATATCCCCGATGTTCCCCCAGAGGGGCACTCAGAAGTTATATCCTTATTAAAGAGCACAGGCAATGCTGGTGCTGGGCTCAACAGAAAAGTCTGCCCATTAAACTGTACCAATTGCGGATTGCTCTGCCACCCCAACCCCTCAGGCCCTGACAACGGGGGGGTAGCTTGCTCCTGAACCGGCCCGGGGGACTCCAGCCCATCACAACTCCGTGCCCTCCTTCCGCGTGTAGCACGCATAGACAGCACGCCGGCCCTGCCCCCAGCGCTCCTCCCACGAAGCCCGGCCGATGCAAGGGACCGCCCCCGCCTTCCCCTCACCGTAGCGCGCCTCCCGGCTACAGCAAAGCGGGCGGGCGCACGTGCCTGCAGCAATGTGGACCCCTCGTCGGAAGGGCCAGCCTGCGCCTCCTCACCCTCAAAACGGGCCGGTTCCAGTCCCACCTCCGGACCCTGCGGGACCTCATCAACTGCTGCGGGCCCCGGGGATAAGCAGGCCGCCACCGCCTTCGCGACCCCACTGCTGGCCTTCCGCGGTGCACGAGTGAGGCCCACCCATGCCTGTCCAGCAACTCCCGTCTTCAGCAGGTCGCTTCTGCCTGCTTCGCAGAGCACCCGGACCGCCTCCCGCACCGCCTCCTGTGACGATGTTAAACCTTCACTCACCTGAAAAGCAGGATGTTCAACTTGAGAGATGTGATGATTATTCCCGATTTCCCCCAAGAATCTCCTTCGGACGAGACTGAATATATAAACAGCCTGCCCAAATTAAACTCTTAAGGGAAGGGGGAAATGGGACAAAATAATAAACAGAAAGACACTCCGACTCTTGCTTATGCTTCTAAAAAGTGGCTGTCTGCTTCGTCCTGATAGTGTCTATGTGCAAAACAGGAAAGACAAAAGGAACATTAGCTCACTAATTAAAACTTATTATAACAGTTATTGTTTCCACAACAGATCAGAGAAATCGTACCTTTCTTTTACTCAGGTTGAGTCGTCACCTGAATATCGTTATACAAATTACAATTCTGCAATGACAATAATTACTGATTAAAAGTCTTGTTTGTGAAACCTTTTTCCTTAGATTGTAGAATTTACGATTTTTTCTTGGTATATACACTTACTGCAAATTGTCTATTAATGTTCACAAATGTTCATGTCTCTTCGTTTTCAACACAAATCCTTTCTTTTGTTTCACAGAGTCTTTACAAAGAAATAATGACGTTCCAAGTTGAAGCTCTCAAAAGAGAAAACAAGCTAAGTCTTTTTCTGCTTGTAATTAGTAATTGTTTGTGCAAGCTTGCATTATCTTTTTTGATTCTTAGGCGCCAAACTGGTAACATAAAATAAACTTACTTGAGGTAAATGCGCATAGTCCGTCAATTACTCACTGACTGGTCTTTATTCCGTTTTGTTTCCCTTCTGGAAGCGGGGAACTGTTTTGCTGCAATACCGGAAGAGATCGCGAGGGGTTTCCTGGACTGCGAGGGAAGGAATTGGAGACCGGACCGGAATCACCGATGCGGAGGCGAAGAGCTGGATCCGAGACGCAGGAGCTTGAAGTCCGCCGTCAGGTAAGTGAAGAACAAACGAGCGCAAGCATGATTCCTTGCAAGTCTGGGGTTTAAATAGCTTGCGGGAAGGGTGGGGTTCTCACCGGGAGGGAACAAGAGCACACGTGCAAATACTCGTGTTGAAAGGCAGCTGTTACGAATGTGACTTCCAACTGTCAAACAGGGGCATGTTTACAACGTGCTTATGAAAACAACGTGACAATACTGCCATTGCTCGCATGAAACAGAAACGTGCTTTGAGAACGTGCTGATTCTTACATCTTTTCAAACAAACATTGGCAAAACCAAATGGGAGAAAATAATACCATAACAATAGATTGAACATATTGTTAAAGCCATGAACTAACACTTATAATCTTTAACTGTATCACATCAAGGATCTTCTGATTGAGTCTGAGCATGATTGTTACAACAAACTGTAACAGTCGCTCCCCTCAAAGGCCGCCCTACAGGGCGAGGCTTGAGAGGGTACCGCAAATAAAATTGCCTTAATAGCCGAGGGGCATGAACAAACGATGCTGGTTCCCAAGAATTTTCTGTATCATCAAAACCCTTCCAGGCTATCAAATAATACAGTTTACGTTGTACTCTTTTTGCATCCAAAATTTTTCGCACTTCATATTCTAAATGCCCATCAATCTGAATGGGAGGAGGTGGAGGTTCAGGTCTAGTATTTGAATTATATGGTTTCAACAGGGAGACATGAAAGGCAGGATGTACTGGATATTCTAAAGGGAGTTCTAATTGTACTGTTACTGGATTAATGATTTTGTTTATAGTAAATGGTCCTATGTATTTTGGTGACAATTTTCTTGAACCTGTCAACTTTAAATTTTTTGTAGAAAGCCACACCTTATCTCCTATTTGATATTTGGGGGTATCTATCCTGTGCTTATCTGCTTGTCTTTTCATTGATTCCTTATACTTGTTTAAATGTTTAATAGCCTTTTCTTGTATGTCTACTAGTGTGGATAACCGTTCCATGACTCCTGGATTTAGAGAAGGAGTGACTGTCATGGGCAATGCTTGTGGATGATAGCCCTGCATAAAGTAAAACGGAGTACACTTGGTTGCAGAATGTACGTTATTGTTATAAATAAACTCTGCAATAGGTAAAACTTTATCCCATTCAGTGGTAAACTCTGCCATTAAACAACGCAGTGTTTGTAACAATGTTTGATTTACTCTTTCTGTTTGGCCGTCAGTTTCAGGATGAAAAGCCGTTGAAAGAGCTATTTCCATTTTGAGACTTT
This sequence comes from Triturus cristatus, assembly GCF_964204655.1. Taxonomy (NCBI): domain Eukaryota; kingdom Metazoa; phylum Chordata; class Amphibia; order Caudata; family Salamandridae; genus Triturus; species Triturus cristatus. The sequence continues at coordinate 1,377,773,081 of NC_140590.1, forward strand.
TTCCTAAATTTGTCCAGAATTTAGAGGTAAATTGACTGCCCCTATCTGAAAGGATCTTGATTGGCAAACCATGTAATCTCACAATTTCTTTAATGAAAATGTCAGTCAACTCTGCCGCTGTAGGTAGTTTAGTTAAAGGAATGAAGTGTGCCATTTTTGACAGATAATCCACTACAACTAAAATAGTCGTATAGGTGTTAGACGTAGGTAAATTAGTTATAAAGTCCAAACTGATTGTATGCCAAGGAGTTGGAGGAGTGGGTAATGGTCGTAATAAACCCATAGGTGCTTTATGCAGAGATTTATTCCTGGCACAAATTGGACATGCACTGACATATTCCTTAATATCTGAAATCATTGAATGCCACCAAAAATGTTTTTTGCAACTGTCCAGAGTCTTTTGTGAACCTGGATGACCAGCTAAACTTGAGTCATGATGCCAGGCCATTACCTTTTCTTGCAACTCCTTAGTTGGTACATACAATAAAGCATCATGATAAAATAAACCATCCTGTATAGAATGAAGAGGATTTTTTAGCCAATCTTGGGTTATTAATTTTAAATGCTCTTCTCGGATACTTTTTAAAAAATCCTCTTGAGCAATTGGTGCCAAAACTTTTTGTGGAGGAATTATGGGAGGACCTAATTCTTCTTTTCTCAGATCTGTGGTGTACCCATATCTAGATAGCACATCTGACTGGATTTGTTGTACTCCTGGTCGGTAAGTTATAACAAAATCAAAGGCACTAAAGAAATTTAACCACCGCATTTGCCTAGGTGTTAACGCTCGTACAGAACCAAAAAACTGCAAATTTTTGTGATCACTAAAAATTGTGACAGGAAATTTTGTGCCCATTAAATGATGCCTCCATTCGGTAAATGCCAACTTTATTGCCAAGAGCTCCCTCTCGGCTACAGTGTAATTTTGCTCAGCTGGCAACAGTTTTTTTGAATAATAAGCTACAGGATGAAGTTGTCCATCCTGAACATCTCTTTGAGAAAGCACGGCTCCCACCGCCACCTGTGACGCATCTGCCTCAACAAAAAAAGGAAGATCGGGGTCTGGATGCTTTAACAAAGGTGCAGAGGTGAATTTTTCCTTGAGTGATTCAAACGCTTGAGCTGCTTGCTCTGACCATACAAATTTTTGTCCTTTGTGTAATAATTTAGTTAAAGGTACTACAGTCTCAGCAAAATGAGGAATAAAACGCCTGTAAAAGTTGGCAAAACCTAAGACCTTTTGTATTTCTTTTACTGTTGTGGGTTCAGGCCAATCCTTAATCGCATTCACCTTTTTAACATTCATCATTATTCCTGCTGGAGATAAACAATATCCGAGGAACTCAACTGTGTCTGTATTAAAAATACATTTTTCAAGCTTAGCAAACAAATGATTTGTTAACAATTTCTGTAATACCGCTCTCACTTGGTGTACATGTTCCTCTCGAGTTTTTGAATAAATAAGTATATCATCAATATATACAATTACGCAAACATCAAGAAATTCATGCAACACCTCATTGATAAAAAATTGGAATGCTGCCGGTGCATTGCATAAACCAAATGGCATGACTGTGTATTCAAATAATCCAAACTTGGTTTTGAAAGCAGTTTTCCACTCATCATTTTCTTTCACTCTGACAAGGTGATATGCACCTCTCAGATCCAATTTTGTGTAAATAGTGGAATGGCGTAATTGGTCAAGAAGAACAGGAATCAAAGGCAATGGATATTTGTTTTTTATCGTGGCTTTATTTAACCCGCGATAGTCAATGCAAGCGCGGAGACTTCCATCAGGTTTAGGAATAAAAAAGAGTGGCGAGGATACTGGAGAGGTGGAATGTCTTATAAAACCTGATGCTAATAGCTCATCAAGATACGTTCTCAAATACTTAGTTTCCTCTTCTGTGAGGGCATACACTCTGGTGTTAGGCAAGGTAGCTCCGGGTATTAAATCTATTCGACAATCATATGATCTATGAGGTGGTAAAGAACCAGCCTTCACAGGATCGAATACATCTTTAAAATCTTGATATTCACATGGTAAATTCGCCAGATCAGTATTTGTAGAGGCACAATGTAAGGTTGTCATTGCATCATTCAATGCTTCCTGATAACAAGATTCTCGACAATAAGTGGAATCTAAGGTAACTGTTCGTAAGGTCCAATTAATTTTAGGGTTATGCAAAGTTAACCATGGTACCCCTAGAATAAGACCAAATGTTGGTGTATCAATTAAGTCAAAGCAAATTTGTTCGGTATGCCCATTTTGACATACCATAATCAAAGGACTAGTTTTCTTCGTTATCATTCCTGAAGATAAAGCCGAACCGTCCACTGCACAAACAGCTTCGGGTTGAGCCTTCCATTCAATGGGTATCTGTAATCTTTCAGCCATTTTAATATCCATAAAATTTCCAGTAGCTCCACAATCTAATAAGACTGAAACTGAATGACGCACATGGGTATTAACAATCAAAACTACCTGTATTAAAAAATGTCGTGGAATTCTGGGGACTACATTAGTTGCAATATCGGAGGTCATTAAAAGGTTCTTACTCGCACAAGAGACCCCCCTTCTTGACGAGTTATTTAGTTTTCCTGCTCAATAGAATCTGTTATGACCGAACTTATTTTCTTTGGTCCTTTTGGTTTGATAGGACACTCTTTCGCAAAATGCCCAGACCTGGCACAATATAAACAAGGTTCAACTTTCTCCTTCTATCCTTTTCCTCTGTGGATAATGGTCCCTTAATTGTTCCAATCTGCATAGGCTCAACCTCTGACACTTTCGTATCAGTTTCCTTCTTATCAGTTTTTGACACAGAGAACCTTGGCTCAAATCGTGCTTTTTCACCTTTTCTTTCTCCTAAGCGATGATCTAGTTTTACAACTAAATCTACCAATTCTGAGTATTCCTCCGGAAGGTCTACAATATGAGCCAAAGCATCCTTTAAGTCATCTCGCAAACCTCTGTAAAACAGAGATGTACGTTTTTCCTCCGGCCACTGGGTTTCAGTTAGAAGTCTGTTAAACAAAGTTACATAGGTTAACAAATCTTGTTTACCTTGTTTTAGATTTAGTAACTCATTGTCACTAGCTTGGACATAAGTATGCTTCGCAAACAATTTTGCCATGGTATTTTTAAATTGTGGCCAGTTATGTAAAATGGGGTCATCTCTATTTACATAAGGTATAGACCAATTTGCTGCTGTACCCCCCAGATAGGAGAGCACAAACGCCACTTTAGTCGCGTCAGTAGGAAACAATTGTGGTTTGCATATGAAATGCAACTGACATTGGCTGAGGAACACATCGAATTTACCTGAATCGCCTAAGAAGCGTTCTGGGGCTGCCAAGGGAACAACATTAGGGACAGCTACCGTGACTTGCACTGGAGAAGAATTAGTATCTGAACTCGTGAATACCTTAGAAGTTTTAGACCTAGTACCAAAACTTAAAGAATCTGACTCAAAAGCTGAAACAGGATTTCCCCATAATGAGTCTCTTGGCTTATAACGAAGGACCTCTTGTCTTAAAATTGTATTCTCATGTTTTAATGAGTCTATTTCTAATTGCATTTTCTGCAACATGTCCGATATGGATTTATTTCTTTCTAGATCTTCTGTCAATGCTTGCGCCATTGCTTGGCCATCAATAGTATCGTTTTCTGAATCCATATCTCTCAAGGAGAACCTATTTATTGTGAAGGCTTGCGCTTCTGTTAAACCTTCACTCACCTGAAAAGCAGGATGTTCAACTTGAGAGATGTGATGATTATTCCCGATTTCCCCCAAGAATCTCCTTCGGACGAGACTGAATATATAAACAGCCTGCCCAAATTAAACTCTTAAGGGAAGGGGGAAATGGGACAAAATAATAAACAGAAAGACACTCCGACTCTTGCTTATGCTTCTAAAAAGTGGCTGTCTGCTTCGTCCTGATAGTGTCTATGTGCAAAACAGGAAAGACAAAAGGAACATTAGCTCACTAATTAAAACTTATTATAACAGTTATTGTTTCCACAACAGATCAGAGAAATCGTACCTTTCTTTTACTCAGGTTGAGTCGTCACCTGAATATCGTTATACAAATTACAATTCTGCAATGACAATAATTACTGATTAAAAGTCTTGTTTGTGAAACCTTTTTCCTTAGATTGTAGAATTTACGATTTTTTCTTGGTATATACACTTACTGCAAATTGTCTATTAATGTTCACAAATGTTCATGTCTCTTCGTTTTCAACACAAATCCTTTCTTTTGTTTCACAGAGTCTTTACAAAGAATAATGACGTTCCAAGTTGAAGCTCTCAAAAGAGAAAACAAGCTAAGTCTTTTTCTGCTTGTAATTAGTAATTGTTTGTGCAAGCTTGCATTATCTTTTTTGATTCTTAGGCGCCAAACTGGTAACATAAAATAAACTTACTTGAGGTAAATGCGCATAGTCCGTCAATTACTCACTGACTGGTCTTTATTCCGTTTTGTATCCCTTCTGGAAGCGGGGAACTGTTTTGCTGCAACACCGGAAGAGATCGCGAGGGGTTTCCTGGACTGCGAGGGAAGGAATTGGAGACCGGACCGGAATCACCGATGCGGAGGCGAAGAGCTGGATCCGAGACGCAGGAGCTTGAAGTCCGCCGTCAGGTAAGTGAAGAACAAACGAGCGCAAGCATGATTCCTTGCAAGTCTGGGGTTTAAATAGCTTGCGGGAAGGGTGGGGTTCTCACCGGGAGGGAACAAGAGCACACGTGCAAATACTCGTGTTGAAAGGCAGCTGTTACGAACGTGACTTCCAACTGTCAAACAGGGGCATGTTTACAACGTGCTTATGAAAACAACGTGACAATACTGCCATTGCTCGCATGAAACAGAAACGTGCTTTGAGAACGTGCTGATTCTTACATCTTTTCAAACAAACATTGGCAAAACCAAATGGGAGAAAATAATACCATAACAATAGATTGAACATATTGTTAAAGCCATGAACTAACACTTATAATCTTTAACTGTATCACATCAAGGATCTTCTGATTGAGTCTGAGCATGATTGTTACAACAAACTGTAACAGACGACATCCTTCCGACGCAGGCCTACGGTATGTCAAAACGGACAAAAAGTGCAAACCAGCCCCTCCTCCCCGCTCCCGAGGGCCCAGTGATTTTCCCGCCCCTGCCTCCCTCTACTTATCACTTTCCCCGCGCCGCGCGCCCACCTAATTAAATCCCCTAACCTGCACCTGGGTGGCCGCTCCATTGTGCGAAGCCACCCAGGGGGAGACCTGGCTCGCGCCCTGCACCCCCTGGGTCCCCCCTTGCAGAGGTGAGTGGGGTTGGACTTGTGAATCCCCACGTAACAAAAATAGACGAGTTGGGGCATGGTATTGAATGTAGTTTCGCTCCGCACTGAGCTTAGTATTGTCAGTCGCAGGCAATCTAGTCTGATTTCATGCTTGCAATATGAGTCATAAGATTTGTCTTAATTCACTGTCGAGGCATACCGTGTTGCGTAACCTTCAACAAGTCAAATAGTGCTGGAGTGCAGGGCTTGCTTTTCTAGGCGCTATGTCTAACTACAGCACACTCTGTTACTTTGAGGGTTCAAAGGTACCGTGCCCCAATTGGGCTGCACATACGGTGTCCAGTTACGAAGAAAATTCAGCCGACCAGCAGTTACAGGTTATTGCTTTGGTCGAGTCATGTCCACAACTAATATCAGTAGTTCCAGGCACTAGATACCGCTTGCCATTAGGACCCAGACCCCCCAGGTTGGCTCCCGGCCCCACCGCCATCCAAACCCACAAATTAATACTTGACGACCAGAGATGTGGGTAAAAGAGGCCATGTTTATTACAAACCATCACACAAACATGACAATATATATTTAATACAATTTGATACGATATGGATTTATCAAATTCAATCGCTAAGCAATATTTACATTCAAGCTGATCATAACATCATAATCCATCAGCACGTAACTCAATTTATATACACGAAGAATGTTGTCTATTGCTCCAGCACTAAGGAGCCTTCTGGCTGGCGTCCCCCAACCAACTGAGAACCACGCAAACCACCTGCGTCCTTGAGAGGTGAGCCCCTGCCATCTGGTCCTTGTCCGCCACCTGAGGGGCCCACCCCTCCACCACCAGGCTGCCCATCGGGGCTCGTACGGAATAACCAGGGGCGGATGCTCCATGCCCTAGTTTGTAAACTGGCGCCTTTGCCCCCAGCCGGTGTCTCCATTCTCTCTGGGGTGAGCTTTCCATCTCTCCTCCTCAGTGCTGGCCTACGGAGTATGCAGGAGGACACCCCTTGACAATGTAAGGCAATTTATGTGGCCTCCTTCCTGCCACAAGGGCGAACAGGGCAGTCCGCCCTTCGCTCTCCCCACCACAAGGCAACCCCTGAACCATTAGGTTCCCATCAATTTTCAGGCTCGGAGCCATGTTGGACTCAAATGCACGGATTCATCAGTCTGGGTCCCAGGTATACATGTGCCCACCTTTTCAGTGAACCCTACGATCCCCATGCCCCAATTTGTGGCTGAATCACCAAGCAGGCCCCCTGCCCAGGGTAACGCTAGGCCATACCAGCCTTCCTGGCACTTGGCCGAAATTTAACAGGGCCTCTGACATTAGTCGTGGCTCTTAATTTCGTCCTGGCGTTATTAGACCACGCTATCTTGGAAACGTCCTGTCCAAATATGGGCAAACCCAGACTGAGCACCCTCGAGGCCCGTTGACCTCTGTAAAGCAAAATAAACCAACTCAGGGAACTGCAGTCCCACATGGCATCTTCCGCCAGCTGCCAATGTGTGGGTTCCGAGGATCACCCGTGCCACTCACCCGAGGGAGGACTTCTCACCGCCCCCAGCTGCAACTCGTTCAGCTGATTGCAAACGAGCCATGCTGGCCCAACGCACGGGCAAGCGACCCAGTATCTACCTCGCTTTGGCAAACATACGATCTCCATTTTGTCCGGTGAAATATCCGGCTTGCTGCGCATATCTGATTAGAGTGACCAACTATTTCGATCCCCCAGCTGCCGGAAATAATCCAGCACGCGATATGCACTAACTATGCACAAGTCTGCACCTGATAATCGATGGGCATATACGCCCCTCTGAGCATCAATCAGCCGCTACATATCCCTTCCTAGTAGGCTCAGGTTATAACCTCCCCTAGGGAGTGAGTCTGTCTACCTCAAAACCCAGTGAGCATGAACTGCAGACCCCCCATTGTCCTGAGTCGCGAAGTCCCTACCAGTCCCCAAAATAACCCTGCCCCTGATGCTGGAAATAAGTTCAATCCGTCGGATGACTACCCCCAAAGTGGAGGTCGCTCCACATGTAACTTGCTGGAATCTTACCCCAAAGGGAGCAAAAACCCAATTTAGTCAGCTTTTCTGCCTTCAGTTATATCGATTGTATGACAAGTTTTGGTACTGTCGGTTTGAAATAGAACAGGTAAATGAACCAATAATGCATGATTCGTTTGGCCCTGTTCTACATTTTTAAACAGCCTTCATCATCTTCCCAGATGTGTTACCTTGCAAGGGACCTGAGCGGCACCGAAAATAGTGATGTATTATAAATAAAGGTGTGCTGAAAGCCCCCTTGCACAAACGTCTTTTTCCTGAAGTTTTACATGAGCACCAATTGCGTTATAGACTGCCACAATAATTTTGTTATGCATGGTCCCATTAAGGGGCAGATTTACCAGCTCCTTGCGCCGCTTTTGCATCACTTTAACAAGGGAAATCAATTTTATTCCAAAGGAAGGATTTCTGGCCTGGCAATGGGAAGCTACCTTGAGTCATGAATCACTAACGGGCCTCATCCGGTAGTAAGCTGATTTAAACGCGGCATCAGCAAATCTGCCTTATTGGCTTACCCAGAGACTCACCACCGTATGAAGAACGGGTCACATGAGAGTCTAGCCAGAGCAGCGTTACGCTAAAGGGAAGATTTCCAGCCCAGCCACGGGAAATTAAGTCAAGCCATCAATCCCAGCAAGGACTGAGCCTGAAGTAAGCTGAGTTAAGTGCAAAAACTACAAGACACAGAAGTGGTGTGGCTAATCACCAAAGAGTTGCATGATGCCTACATAGGTGGTGTTACAGGGCACTTTCCCTCCCCTGAATATCCTAAGAAAGGTACGCGGCCTACTGGTATTCCGAAGGTGAAATTAGAGGAATCCTGTAACCTGAACAAGCTGCCCAGTAAGCCCTATTTTTTAGCAAGCATGTTACCTGGCTGTACACTGCAAACAATAGGACACATTGTGGACCCTGTGATACGGGTAACTGACTCATGACAGAAAAGAACAGATTACTCCAGTCCTGCGAACATACCTGCGTAAGGTACACAACTCCACCCCTAGCCCATGAACGCTCTCCCCTGGAGGGAGCAATGCAGCAGAGGGGCAGGGGACCCAGGGATGGAAATGGGCAGAGAGCCTTAAGGCAGAAGCTACTTCTGCTACCCTCAACGCTCCACTGACGACATATTGTCTATCAGAAATGACCACCTTGCTCCCATCACGCGCTCATTCCGTCTGCGCCTCCTCTAAGCAGGTACAAATATGTCACCAATATCAGTGTCATTTCTCAGTGTAGTAAAGCGGCGCGATTTCAGGCCCCTCCCCCTTCAATGCCCATATTATAAGCCCCCTTGAAGTGTACATCTAGGACATCATCCCCCTTTATCACTCCCGGGCTGTGTTTCAGTATGGACACCCCCTTAATCCTCACTGTCTACTCGCTTCCCCCCCACACGACGTTCATGAAGCACCTACTACTTCAGCAAACGCATCTCCTGCTGCAATATTATGAGCACTACTGCCCTTTTCCCCTACTTGCGTGATAGATGCCCACATGATGCTGGCGACGCCACCTCCCCGAGGACTAAGGCACAGGAGGCAACCCAATCTCTGATTAATAATGGGAGCCTCAGAGCACTACTCAAGAGCTCAAGTTGTGTTATAGAAGAACTCATGCCATACCGTCATTAAGCGAGTCTGGCAGTAATCTAATTGAAAGCTAACGCCTGTGTCTCATACGTGCATCCAGTTCTTCCATCCAGCAAGAGTGCACAAAGGCGAAGTGGTTTGCTAAAAAGGGGGCGCCACACAAGGCTATTCTCCCAGACTGACCGCATTATACCCCTAACTGTGAGGCTGGGCATAAATCACAAAATTATGGGTGTCTGCCTGCGCAGGGCCAGGCACGCGAGAACAAATCAGGTACCGGCTCAAACTCTGGCCAAACCTCACATAATATTCGTGTCCGTCTCGCCCATGTAATGTCCGAGATATGCATACCCTGTGCAACAATCTCTATATGGCCTGAGCGTTGTGCACTCTGTGACACGCTTGTGTAATCGCCCGACACAACTGACACACACCCAGAGAAAAGCGCACATATTTAAACTTTCAGCATGCAATGACTGTCCATAATCCAGGGCATCAGACTATGCAAAGTGGGCGGCAGTTTCTGCCCCCGGCCTGAACCCCTGTGTGCCCTGGGGTTGGAGCAATGAGTTAGGAGAGTTTTACCTTACTTCGGTAACTATCGGGTGCGCTGTGCAGTTCTGCAAGCGCGAGATGCGCCCTGAATACTGGATCCTCGCGCTGGGCGCACGCCTTGACGGATACTGTATCGGAGACAGCAGCTCTCAAGTTTTATGCCAAACATCTCCGCGTGCACCGCTTGACACTGGCGAGCCAGACCATCCGAGCAGCACCCGGTGTCCAAGGGTCGGCGCAAAGTTGCTCCCATGCATCCCGAGAACATTTCAGACTGCCACCGAAACATGCATACCAGCAGAGAAATCACTGCTCCATGATATCTCTTCCCGAGTGGAAACAATGCCCCTCTTTAAAAAAGGAAGCTGTACAAACAAGACCTGTTTTGAATACCTCCAAAAGAGATCCCTGTGTCCCACGCACCACGTAAGCGAGTATTTCAAGTAATTCCTGACCAACAACGCCACGATAGGAGGTGCCCGACCGCCTCCCGCAACACAACTCTCTGCAGCCTTCACTACCCTCTGAAGCCACTTGAAAGAGACTCGCTCTTCAGTTCTATAAGGTGCAACCAGAAACACCAAGACAAAGCCCACTATTGCTCCCTCTGCAGCTGGACTCAACTGCAATGACTCAGAACCACAAGCCCAACTTTTAGGACCTCCATGAGCAGAGTTCACATATTCCCGCTGTTCGGCTTCACAGGAGAGAGCCCCTCACCACCAACGCCAAAATTGGAGGTCCACGACCGCTTTCAGCAACGCAACTCTCTGCACCCGCCACTGCTCCTGAAGCAACTTGAAAGAAACTCTCTTTTTATTTATTTATTTATTTTATTTATTTAAACTTCTAACGTGCACAGCTACCCACAGTGGGTTTCCCGGCGCTCAATAAAAGACTGAAAATGGAAAAAGAGTGACACGCTGAATTTACCAGGCTAACAATCACTGCTGAAAGAGCCAGGTCTTGAGTCCCTTACGAAAGCTAAAAAGATTGATTTCTGTCTTAAGGGTCACACGAAGAGCATTCCAAAATTTGGGATCCACATAAGCAAAAGAACGCCCTCCCATCTTTGCCAGCCTAAATCTAGGGACAGAGAAGTCACCATATGTTGATGATCTAAGAGTTCGACTAGGTTTATAGGCCTGGATAAGATCCTGAAGGTATTTTGGGGCTGAGCCGTGTTTAATTTTGAATACATGACACAGGGCTTTGAATTTGATTCTGTTGGGAATTTTGAGCCAGTGGAGGTCACGGAGTGCTGTAGATGCTGATGTTCTCCTAGGGACATTGCAGAGCACTCGGGCGGCAGCGTTCTGCACAACCTGAAGTTTTTTTATGGTTGTTTGGTCGGCTCCCAGATATAGGACGTTACCATAGTCCAGGCGGGAAATAACCAATGCCTGAACTACCATTCTTTTAGAGGATGGAGGTAACATCCACAGGATCTTCTGAAGCCATCTCAGGGTGGCGAAACAGATAGAAACCACCTTTACAGCCTGCTGTCTCATTGTAAGTTTCTCATCGATGAGGAAACCAAGATTGCGAACTGCAGCTACAGGTAGTGGAGTAGGTCCCATATCATTGGGCCAATGGTGGGAACCCCAGAGATCCTTATTTTTGCCTAGTATCACAACCTCCGTTTTGTCACCATTAAGTTTCAAAAAATTACCCTTCATCCAATTTGAAACACGGGTCAGGCCCTCTTTCAAAGCAGAAAAGTTATTGCACCCTTTGTTAGAGAGAGAAAAAATAATCTGTGTATCGTCGGCGTAGGAGTACAGTGTAAGGCCGACTTCCTCCACAATAGTAGCAAGGGGTCTTACGTAGATGTTGAATAATAAGGGGCTGAGTATTGAGCCCTGAGGAACGCCATACGCCGAGGGATAAGTTATAGAAGAAGCAGAGGCAGAGAACACCTGGAAAGTGCGTTCTTTTAGAAAAGAGGCTATCCAGCCGAGAGCTGCACCCTCTACTCCCAGGTACCGCAGAGTCGCAAGAAGGATGGAATGAGACACAGTGTCGAACGCCGCACTTAGATCGAGCAGGATCAAGGCTGATGTTTCCCCGCGATCGACACTGTGTCGCAGGCTCTCGGTAACTCCTAGGAGTGTGGTTTCAGTCGAATGATGCGCTCGAAAGCCAGATTGGGACGGATGTAAAAAGCCCGAGCTCTCTACAAGCTGAGTCAACTGTGTGTTAATGTGCCTTTCCAGGATCTTAGATAGAATGGGAAGCAATGAAATAGGTCGGAAGTTGGATAGATTAGTAGTGTCCGCTCAGGCCTTTTTAAATAAAGGTATTATCATTGCATGCTTCCACTCCTGGGGGACATATGACTCAAGTAATGAAGAGTTAAGAAGTTGCATTAGCACTTGACGTGGACTGAGTTCAAGTAGTTTTCAAATCTTGGCGGGTATCGGATCTCGTGGGGAACCAGATTTAATGCTATTTAGGCAGTGGAAAAAAGAAGCATCGTCAAAGGGTAACCAGTTTACAAGTTTCGTCCTAGTGGGGAGTAAAACATCTGGAGTCAGGGTAAATTCTGGCAGAGAGTTGTTATTAGCTGTCAAAGGATGTAAAGAGTCATAAATACGCTCCACTTTGGATATAAAGAAATCAGCTACAGAGTTGCATTGAGCCTCATCCAGAGCGGGAGGAGCTGGTACCGTATCCGCTCCAGTTAGTTTCTTCACAACCGAAAAGAGCGTACGTGGACAGTTTTGGGCATCAATGACAGAATTCGAAACAAAGGCAGTTCTAGCCATTTTGCAATGGTGATGGTAGTCCCTAAGGGCTGCCTTATAAGCTATTCTACAGGAGACAGAGTAAGAGCATCTCCATTTCCTCTCAAGCGTCTTACAGCTAGATTTCATATGTCGGAAAACCAAGGCGCAGGAGGCCGGTGAGATAAGGAATTTTTTAGTGTTACAGGAAGGAGTTCATCAACAGCGGAATTCAGCCATTTAAATACGTCGGAGTTTAGTACAGATATGGGTGTATTGGTATTAGGGAGAGTATTTGATAAACGTGTATTAAGATCAGTGATATTGAGTTTGTGCCAATGACGTATAAACACAGCCTTATTACCGGTATTGTTATTATGAAGATCTATCTGAGATAAGGCAAAATGTACTGCATAATGGTCCAACCATTCCAAAGGACGTGCAGGAACGGAACATTCGAGGGAAAGATTTGAAAGGACAGGGTCCAGTAGGTGCCCAGCCGAATGTGTAGGTCCAGAGTTGCATAATCGAATATTCAAGGCTTCCAATTCGGATAAAAATAGTTTTCTGACACTACAATGACCATCTTCTAGATGGAGGTTCAGGTCGCCAAGAATGGAAAAATTGGCCGCTTTCAAAAAAAGAGGGGCTAAAGTGTCTGCAAAGGAAGCTATCCAGGTGTTAGCGTTGCCAGGAGGGCGATAAATCAGGAGACCAGACAGGGTAAATTGAGGGCTAATCGCAAGCATAAAAAGTCCGGCTTCGCAACCAGGCATGTGAAAAATATCAAGAGTACATAAATATTTTGACTTGAAAATTATCGCAATGCCACCTCCCCTACCAGTGTCTCTGTCAATTTTAACCAATTTATAGCCATCAGGAATCGCTATAGCAATATCAGGCCCTGAACTAACCTGAAGCCAAGTTTCTGTAAGGAACATGGCATCCGGATTTTCATCTACTATAAAGTCATGGATGTTAATCTTATGTTGTGGAAGGGATCTACAATTCACACTCCAGAAATGCAGTTTTGTAGGGGAGGAGGAAGTTTTAGCAGTCCTTCTTTTACCCCTCGTTTTACCCCGCTTATGTAATACTTTCAGTTGGTTACACCTAGACATTCGGCCCATGGTGAAGCCGCAGTGAGCACATTTAAAGTTGTGAGCTGGCAGTACACATGTAGTGCACTGTGCGGGGCGGTGGTGACTAAGTACCTTTAACTCCTCACCTGTATAGGTGTTTATAGCATCAAGAGGACCATGGTGTGCAAGAAACAATGCTGGGTCCCATGTCCCTAGGCCCGTCCTGGCGTGGACGGGCGTAGACGGGCCTGACTCTGGCGCGACTCCGGCGCGAGTCAGGCGCGTCCGCAGAGCGCGTTCGCTGCGTGAAGACATAAACGTCCCCTTTTATGCGCAACTAGAGCGCTATTACTCCCGCCCACACCCAAGATGGCCGCCGCTGTTCCGTGTCCGGGACCAACTCCACAGCGTCAATGCTCGGCTGGGAGTGGCCCAGGGCAACGGGAGAGAGGGAGAGTGAAGCGGGTAATACCAGCTTTGTAAATCAAGCCAGTATGTACCGAATTAAAAAGTCAGTAAAGTGCCGATTCAGCAGTTATCAAGCAAAATAAAAACAAAGCAGTGCCAAACAACGCAGCCTCCCGGCTTCCGCCTCAGGAGGTGCTTGATCAGTTGTAAAGTTAGGCGCAGGCCGAGTTGGGACCCCTTTTATGTGCAACTAGAGCGCTATTACTCCCGCCCACACCCAAGATGGCCGCCGCTGTTCCGTGTCCGGGACCAACTCCACAGAGTCAATGCTCGGCTGGGAGTGGCCCAGGGCAACAGGAGAGAGGGAGAGTGAAGCGGGTAATACCAGCTTTGTAAATCAAGCCAGTATGTACCGAATTAAAAAGTCAGTAAAATGCCGATTCAGCAGTTATCAAGCAAAATAAAAACAAAGCAGTGCCAATCAACGCAGCCTCCCGGCTTCCGCCTCAGGAGGTGCTTGATCAGTCGTAAAGTTAGGCGCAGGCCGAGTTGGGACCCCTTTTATGCGCAACTAGAACACTATTACTCCCGCCCACACCCAAGATGGCCGCCGCTGTTCTGTGTCCAGGACCAACTCCACAGCATCAATGCTCGGCTGGGAGTGGCCCAGGGCAACGGGAGAGAGGGAGAGTGAAGCGGGTAATACCAGCTTTGTAAATCAAGCCAGTATGTACCGAAAATAAAAAGTCAGTAAAGTGCCGATTCAGCAGTTATCAAGCAAAATAAAAACAAAGCAGTGCCAAACAACGCAGCCTCCCGGCTTCCGCCTCAGGAGGTGCTTTCCAGCTGTAGAAAACGCAACCCTGAGCTACCCCACACAAGGACACATTCATGTCTTGAATTACATGATGCTGAGCCGACACGAGGCTCGCCCTGGGCTGGCGCCGCACACACAAAGCCCTTGCAATTACCTATGTCGAAGCCCCAAACAACCCCATGCAGTGCAGCAGCAGGTAGAAACCCGCATGCATACACATTATGCTACCAACAGGTCTATGCACAGTAACAAATGCTGCATTCATTTTCCTAGTACTCATTAAACAACCAGTAATGCTCGCGAAAAGGCCATACCAGCCTTCCTGGCACTTGGCCGAAATTTAACAGGGCCTCTGACATTAGTCGTGGCTCTTAATTTCGTCCTGGCGTTATTAGACCACGCTATCTTGGAAACGTCCTGTCCAAATATGGGCAAACCCAGACTGAGCACCCTCGAGGCCCGTTGACCTCTGTAAAGCAAAATAAACCAACTCAGGGAACTGCAGTCCCACATGGCATCTTCCGCCAGCTGCCAATGTGTGGGTTCCGAGGATCACCCGTGCCACTCACCCGAGGGAGGACTTCTCACCGCCCCCAGCTGCAACTCGTTCAGCTGATTGCAAACGAGCCATGCTGGCCCAACGCACGGGCAAGCGACCCAGTATCTACCTCGCTTTGGCAAACATACGATCTCCATTTTGTCCGGTGAAATATCCGGCTTGCTGCGCATATCTGATTAGAGTGACCAACTATTTCGATCCCCCAGCTGCCGGAAATAATCCAGCACGCGATATGCACTAACTATGCACAAGTCTGCACCTGATAATCGATGGGCATATACGCCCCTCTGAGCATCAATCAGCCGCTACATATCCCTTCCTAGTAGGCTCAGGTTATAACCTCCCCTAGGGAGTGAGTCTGTCTACCTCAAAACCCAGTGAGCATGAACTGCAGACCCCCCATTGTCCTGAGTCGCGAAGTCCCTACCAGTCCCCAAAATAACCCTGCCCCTGATGCTGGAAATAAGTTCAATCCGTCGGATGACTACCCCCAAAGTGGAGGTCACTCCACATGTAACTTGCTGGAATCTTACCCCAAAGGGAGCAAAAACCCAATTTAGTCAGCTTTTCTGCCTTCAGTTATATCGATTGTATGACAAGTTTTGGTACTGTCGGTTTGAAATAGAACAGGTAAATGAACCAATAATGCATGATTCGTTTGGCCCTGTCCTACATTTTTAAACAGCCTTCATCATCTTCCCAGATGTGTTACCTTGCAAGGGACCTGAGCGGCACCGAAAATAGTGATGTATTATAAATAAAGGTGTGCTGAAAGCCCCCTTGCACAAACGTCTTTTTCCTGAAGTTTTACATGAGCACCAATTGCGTTATAGACTGCCACAATAATTTTGTTATGCATGGTCCCATTAAGGGGCAGATTTACCAGCTCCTTGCGCCGCTTTTGCATCACTTTAACAAGGGAAATCAATTTTATTCCAAAGGAAGGATTTCTGGCCTGGCAATGGGAAGCTACCTTGAGTCATGAATCACTAACGGGCCTCATCCGGTAGTAAGCTGATTTAAACGCGGCATCAGCAAATCTGCCTTATTGGCTTACCCAGAGACTCACCACCGTATGAAGAACGGGTCACATGAGAGTCTATCCAGAGCAGCGTTACGCTAAAGGGAAGATTTCCAGCCCAGCCACGGGAAATTAAGTCAAGCCATCAATCCCAGCAAGGACTGAGCCTGAAGTAAGCTGAGTTAAGTGCAAAAACTACAAGACACAGAAGTGGTGTGGCTAATCACCAAAGAGTTGCATGATGCCTACATAGGTGGTGTTACAGGGCACTTTCCCTCCCCTGAATATCCTAAGAAAGGTACGCGGCCTACTGGTATTCCGAAGGTGAAATTAGAGGAATCCTGTAACCTGAACAAGCTGCCCAGTAAGCCCTATTTTTTAGCAAGCATGTTATCTGGCTGTACACTGCAAACAATAGGACACATTGTGGACCCTGTGATACGGGTAACTGACTCATGACAGAAAAGAACAGATTACTCCAGTCCTGCGAACATACCTGCGTAAGGTACACAACTCCACCCCTAGCCCATGAACGCTCTCCCCTGGAGGGAGCAATGCAGCAGAGGGGCAGGGGACCCAGGGATGGAAATGGGCAGAGAGCCTTAAGGTAGAAGCTACCTCTGCTACCCTCAACGCTCCACTGACGACATATTGTCTATCGGAAATGACCACCTTGCTCCCATCACGCGCTCATTCCGTCTATGCCTCCTCTAAGCAGGTACAAATATGTCACCAATATCAGTGTCATTTCTCAGTGTAGTAAAGCGGCGCGATTTCAGGCCCCTCCCCCTTCAATGCCCATATTATAAGCCCCCTTGAAGTGTACATCTAGGACATCATCCCCCTTTATCACTCCCGGGCTGTGTTTCAGTATGGACACCCCCTTAATCCTCACTGTCTACTCGCTTCCCCCCCACACGACGTTCATGAAGCACCTACTACTTCAGCAAACGCATCTCCTGCTGCAATATTATGAGCCCCTACTGCCCTTTTCCCCTACTTGCGTGATAGATGCCCACATGATGCTGGCGACGCCACCTCCCCGAGGACTAAGGCACAGGAAGCAACCCAATCTCTGATTAATAATGGGAGCCTCAGAGCACTACTCAAGAGCTCAAGTTGTGTTATAGAAGAACTCATGCCATACCGTCATTAAGCGAGTCTGGCAGTAATCTAATTGAAAGCTAACGCCTGTGTCTCATACGTGCATCCAGTTCTTCCATCCAGCAAGAGTGCACAAAGGCGAAGTGGTTTGCTAAAAAGGGGGCGCCACACAAGGCTATTCTCCCAGACTGACCGCATTATACCCCTAACTGTGAGGCTGGGCATAAATCACAAAATTATGGGTGTCTGCCTGCGCAGGGCCAGGCACGCGAGAACAAATCAGGTACCGGCTCAAACTCTGGCCAAACCTCACATAATATTCGTGTCCGTCTCGCCCATGTAATGTCCGAGAAATGCATACCCTGTGCAACAATCTCTATATGGCCTGAGCGTTGTGCACTCTGTGACACGCTTGTGTAATCGCCCGCCACAACTGACACACACCCAGAGAAAAGCGCACATATTTAAACTTTCAGCATGCAATGACTGTCCATAATCCAGGGCATCAGACTATGCAAAGTGGGCGGCAGTTTCTGCCCCCGGCCTGAACCCCTGTGTGCCCAGGGGTTGGAGCAATGAGTTAGGAGAGTTTTACCTTACTTCGGTAACTATCGGGTGCGCTGTGCAGTTCTGCAAGCGCGAGATGCGCCCTGAATACTGGATCCTCGCGCTGGGCGCACGCCTTGACGGATACTGTATCGGAGACAGCAGCTCTCAAGTTTTATGCCAAACATCTCCGCGTGCACCGCTTGACACTGGCGAGCCAGACCATCCGAGCAGCACCCGGTGTCCAAGGGTCGGCGCAAAGTTGCTCCCATGCATCCCGAGAACATTTCAGACTGCCACCGAAACATGCATACCAGCAGAGAAATCACTGCTCCATGATATCTCTTCCCGAGTGGAAACAATGCCCCTCTTTAAAAAAGGAAGCTGTACAAACAAGACCTGTTTTGAATACCTCCAAAAGAGATCCCTGTGTCCCACGCACCACGTAAGCGAGTATTTCAAGTAATTCCTGACCAACAACGCCACGATAGGAGGTGCCCGACCGCCTCCCGCAACACAACTCTCTGCAGCCTTCACTACCCTCTGAAGCCACTTGAAAGAGACTCGCTCTTCAGTTCTATAAGGTGCAACCAGAAACACCAAGACAAAGCCCACTATTGCTCCCTCTGCAGCTGGACTCAACTGCAATGACTCAGAACCACAAGCCCAACTTTTAGGACCTCCATGAGCAGAGTTCACATATTCCCGCTGTTCGGCTTCACAGGAGAGAGCCCCTCACCACCAACGCCAAAATTGGAGGTCCACGACCGCTTTCAGCAACGCAACTCTCTGCACCCGCCACTGCTCCTGAAGCAACTTGAAAGAAACTCTCTTTTTATTTATTTATTTATTTTATTTATTTAAACTTCTAACGTGCACAGCTACCCACAGTGGGTTTCCCGGCGCTCAATAAAAGACTGAAAATGGAAAAAGAGTGACACGCTGAATTTACCAGGCTAACAATCACTGCTGAAAGAGCCAGGTCTTGAGTCCCTTACGAAAGCTAAAAAGATTGATTTCTGTCTTAAGGGTCACACGAAGAGCATTCCAAAATTTGGGATCCAGATAAGCAAAAGAACGCCCTCCCATCTTTGCCAGCCTAAATCTAGGGACAGAGAAGTCACCATATGTTGATGATCTAAGAGTTCGACTAGGTTTATAGGCCTGGATAAGATCCTGAAGGTATTTTGGGGCTGAGCCGTGTTTAATTTTGAATACATGACACAGGGCTTTGAATTTGATTCTGTTGGGAATTTTGAGCCAGTGGAGGTCACGGAGTGCTGTAGATGCTGATGTTCTCCTAGGGACATTGCAGAGCAGTCGGGCGGCAGCGTTCTGCACAACCTGAAGTTTTTTTATGGTTGTTTGGTCGGCTCCCAGATATAGGACGTTACCATAGTCCAGGCGGGAAATAACCAATGCCTGAACTACCATTCTTTGAGAGGATGGAGGTAACATCCACAGGATCTTCTGAAGCCATCTCAGGGTGGCGAAACAGATAGAAACCACCTTTACAGCCTGCTGTCTCATTGTAAGTTTCTCATCGATGAGGAAACCAAGATTGCGAACTGCAGCTACAGGTAGTGGAGTAGGTCCCATATCATTGGGCCAATGGTGGGAACCCCAGAGATCCTTATTTTTGCCTAGTATCACAACCTCCGTTTTGTCACCATTAAGTTTCAAAAAATTACCCTTCATCCAATTTGAAAAACGGGTCAGGCCCTCTTTCAAAGCAGAAAAGTTATTGCACCCTTTGTTAGAGAGAGAAAAAATAATCTGTGTATCGTCGGCGTAGGAGTACAGTGTAAGGCCGACTTCCTCCACAATAGTAGCAAGGGGTCTTACGTAGATGTTGAATAATAAGGGGCTGAGTATTGAGCCCTGAGGAACGCCATACGCCGAGGGATAAGTTATAGAAGAAGCAGAGGCAGAGAACACCTGGAAAGTGCGTTCTTTTAGAAAAGAGGCTATCCAGCCGAGAGCTGCACCCTCTACTCCCAGGTACCGCAGAGTCGCAAGAAGGATGGAATGAGACACAGTGTCGAACGCCGCACTTAGATCGAGCAGGATCAAGGCTGATGTTTCCCCGCGATCGACACTGTGTCGCAGGCTCTCGGTAACTCCTAGGAGTGTGGTTTCAGTCGAATGATGCGCTCGAAAGCCAGATTGGGACGGATGTAAAAAGCCCGAGCTCTCTACAAGCTGAGTCAACTGTGTGTTAATGTGCCTTTCCAGGATCTTAGATAGAATGGGAAGCAATGAAATAGGTCGGAAGTTGGACAGATTAGTAGTGTCCGCTCCGGCCTTTTTAAATAAAGGTATTATCATTGCATGCTTCCACTCCTGGGGGACATATGACTCAAGTAATGAAGAGTTAAGAAGTTGCATTAGCACTTGACGTGGACTGAGTTCAAGTAGTTTTCAAATCTTGGCGGGTATCGGATCTGGTGGGGAACCAGATTTAATGCTATTTAGGCAGTGGAAAAAAGAAGCATCGTCAAAGGGTAACCAGTTTACAAGTTTCGTCCTAGTGGGGAGTAAAACATCTGGAGTCAGGGTAAATTCTGGCAGAGAGTTGTTATTAGCTGTCAAAGGATTTAAAGAGTCATAAATACGCTCCACTTTGGATATAAAGAAATCAGCTACAGAGTTGCATTGAGCCTCATCCAGAGCGGGAGGAGCTGGTACCGTATCCGCTCCAGTTAGTTTCTTCACAACCGAAAAGAGCGTACGTGGACAGTTTTGGGCATCAATGACAGAATTCGAAACAAAGGCAGCTCTAGCCATTTTGCAATGGTGATGGCAGTCCCTAAGGGCTGCCTTATAAGCTATTCTACAGGAGACAGAGTAAGAGCATCTCCATTTCCTCTCAAGCGTCTTACAGCTAGATTTCATATGTCGGAAAACCAAGGCGCAGGAGGCCGGTGAGATAAGGAATTTTTTAGTGTTACAGGAAGGAGTTCATCAACGGCGGAATTCAGCCATTTAAATACGTCGGAGTTTAGTACAGATATGGGTGTATTGGTATTAGGGAGAGTATTTGATAAACGTGTATTAAGATCAGTGATATTGAGTTTGTGCCAATGACGTATAAACACAGCCTTATTACCGGTATTGTTATTATGAAGATCTATCTGAGATAAGGCAAAATGTACTGCATAATGGTCCGACCATTCCAAAGGACGTGCAGGAACAGAACATTCGAGGGAAAGATTTGAAAGGACAGGGTCCAGTAGGTGCCCAGCCGAATGTGTAGGTCCAGAGTTGCATAATCGAATATTCAAGGCTTCCAATTCGGATAAAAATAGTTTTCTGACACTACAATGACCATCTTCTAGATGGAGGTTCAGGTCGCCAAGAATGGAAAAATTGGCCGCTTTCAAAAAAAGAGGGGCTAAAGTGTCTGCAAAGGAAGCTATCCAGGTGTTAGCGTTGCCAGGAGGGCGATAAATCAGGAGACCAGACAGGGTAAATTGAGGGCTAATCGCAAGCATAAAAAGTCCGGCTTCGCAACCAGGCATGTGAAAAATATCAAGAGTACATAAATATTTTGACTTGAAAATTATCGCAATGCCACCTCCCCTACCAGTGTCTCTGTCAATTTTAACCAATTTATAGCCATCAGGAATCGCTATAGCAATATCAGGCCCTGAACTAACCTGAAGCCAAGTTTCTGTAAGGAACATGGCATCCGGATTTTCATCTACTATAAAGTCATGGATGTTAATCTTATGTTGTGGAAGGGTTCTACAATTCACACTCCAGAAATGCAGTTTTGTAGGGGAGGAGGAAGTTTTAGCAGTCCTTCTTTTACCCCTCGTTTTACCCCGCTTATGTAATACTTTCAGTTGGTTACACCTAGACATTCGGCCCATGGTGAAGCCGCAGTGAGCACATTTAAAGTTGTGAGCTGGCAGTACACATGTAGTGCACTGTGCGGGGCGGTGGTGACTAAGTACCTTTAACTCCTCACCTGTATAGGTGTTTATAGCATCAAGAGGACCATGGTGTGCAAGAAACAATGCTGGGTCCCATGTCCCTAGGCCCGTCCTGGCGTGGACGGGCGTAGACGGGCCTGACTCTGGCGCGACTCCGGCGCGAGTCAGGCGCGTCCGCTGAGCGCGTTCGCTGCGTGAAGACATAAACGTCCCCTTTTATGCGCAACTAGAGCGCTATTACTCCCGCCCACACCCAAGATGGCCGCCGCTGTTCCGTGTCCGGGACCAACTCCACAGCGTCAATGCTCAGCTGGGAGTGGCCCAGGGCAACGGGAGAGAGGGAGAGTGAAGCGGGTAATACCAGCTTTGTAAATCAAGCCAGTATGTACCGAATTAAAAAGTCAGTAAAGTGCCGATTCAGCAGTTATCAAGCAAAATAAAAACAAAGCAGTGCCAAACAACGCAGCCTCCCGGCTTCCGCCTCAGGAGGTGCTTGATCAGTTGTAAAGTTAGGCGCAGGCCGAGTTGGGACCCCTTTTATGTGCAACTAGAGCGCTATTACTCCCGCCCACACCCAAGATGGCCGCCGCTGTTCCGTGTCCGGGACCAACTCCACAGCGTCAATGCTCGGCTGGGAGTGGCCCAGGGCAACAGGAGAGAGGGAGAGTGAAGCGGGTAATACCAGCTTTGTAAATCAAGCCAGTATGTACCGAATTAAAAAGTCAGTAAAATGCCGATTCAGCAGTTATCAAGCAAAATAAAAACAAAGCAGTGCCAATCAACGCAGCCTCCCGGCTTCCGCCTCAGGAGGTGCTTGATCAGTCGTAAAGTTAGGCGCAGGCCGAGTTGGGACCCCTTTTATGCGCAACTAGAGCACTATTACTCCCGCCCACACCCAAGATGGCCGCCGCTGTTCTGTGTCCGGGACCAACTCCACAGCATCAATGCTCGGCTGGGAGTGGCCCAGGGCAACAGGAGAGAGGGAGAGTGAAGCGGGTAATACCAGCTTTGTAAATCAAGCCAGTATGTACCGAAAATAAAAAGTCAGTAAAGTGCCGATTCAGCAGTTATCAAGCAAAATAAAAACAAAGCAGTGCCAAACAACGCAGCCTCCCGGCTTCCGCCTCAGGAGGTGCTTTCCAGCTGTAGAAAACGCAACCCTGAGCTACCCCACACAAGGACACATTCATGTCTTGAATTACATGATGCTGAGCCGACACGAGGCTCGCCCTGGGCTGGCGCCGCACACACAAAGCCCTTGCAATTACCTATGTCGAAGCCCCAAACAACCCCATGCAGTGCAGCAGCAGGTAGAAACCCGCATGCATACAAATTATGCTACCAACAGGTCTATGCACAGTAACAAATGCTGCATTCATTTTCCTAGTACTCATTAAACAACCAGTAATGCTCGCGAAACTCTGAATGTAACGCATATGGTCTTCTAAATGGCAAGGAAATCCACCATTTCCCAAGAGAAACCGGAATAATCGGCCCCGGTTGTCCGGTATCTGTGGAAACAGTTCGCTTTTCCATTGCCTGAAACATATAAGACATACCACCCAGATGGGACTCAAACTCACAATCCCCAACTCCAAAGACTGATTCATAATCCATTAGGCCACTGGATCAATGTAATTGGGGGAGGAAGAGGGGCGACTGAAGCGGTCACTCCTTTCCCGCGCGTTTTAATTATGCGCACTGGGCAGCCGCAGGAACCAGAGGCGAGAGGGGTCACCTGATCCAGTCCCCCCCGTTTTACCACAAAAAACAATCCCAAAGCCTCCCCCGCGACTGCCCTGTGACACAACCAAAGGCCCCCCTCCCTTTACCTCCATGCACCACAAGTACACTACAGCTAAATCCCCTCTTCCCAGGCTGTGCCACACTTCCGGCTGTACGGGAACTCCACTGTTCTCCACATCCCTGACTTGCAGTGATGCTATTACACGACTGCTGTTCGTAAAATACGACGAGCGCCAGTCCCCCAACGTCGTGCAGACTTGACGACCTGCATAAGAAGACACAAGAAAACAGAAGCCCGCAATGATCCGAGATTCACGGAGACTCCTGCATATCGGGGACGGCGCCGTAAGGAAGCTAGGGCGAGGACCAGGGCAAGTTGCCCTAAATAGGCCCACACCCACTCCTCCCCCTCGTTGTTGCCGGTTCCGGCCGGAAGTGATGTCACGACGTTGCCCCGGAAGTGATTCCTGTTGTAGTCACGCCCAATCCATCAATGAGGAACCACAAGGGGCGTGGCTGGCTTCCCGGGGGGCCGCGTCCTAATGGCGCGCTTCCTTATAGTCCGCGCTTTTCCAGATTTGTAAGTGTAAGGAGTAGAGCATTGTTAGCGCATTATTCAGAGCGGCCGAATGGGGTCTGGAGTGGAGGACCCAGGTTCGAGTCTCGGCGCCACCTCAACAAATAGATAAGTGGTGGTAAAGTGAATGGTGTGTAGGTGAAGTTGTGGCATAAGGCTAGAATTGCCCTCTTTGGAGTTGGCAGCGGAAGAGCCTTTGAGTCTCGGCGTTGGCACTCCATTCTGTCAGTCTGAACAATCACCGTGCCGACAAAAAATAACATAAATGTTATCTTTGTGTAATGTAACTGGTGCCAACGTAAAACGCTCCAATGCTTTCGGTCGAGGTCGCGTATTATAGAATTACAAGGGCGTTGTTTTGTTAAGGTAAGCGCACGTTGAGCTGGAATGCGGCTCTAATGGAGATGTGCATGCCTCTCAGCACACACACTGGTTGGGCAAGAACAGAAATGTGCGAGTGTGAAATACTGGGGTCAGTTTCACTGGACCAGAAAAGGCTAATTTAGTGAAAGCTCAACTTCTTTACGGTGGCACAGCGGCCCCCTCAAAGGCTCCGTTACCTTGAGGAGTAAAGGAGCAAGAAGGAAGAGTGAGCAAGATCTGAAAACCGCAAATCGATTCAGAAAGCTTTTCACCAATGCTCACAGATTCGGTGGATGGAGGCCCTAAATAGGGTTTAAACAGATGCTTCAAATACCATTTGCCTTAATTCATTTTGAAGTGGGAGAAATGTGAGCCTGATAGATATTTTGCAGAAAAATGTTGTTGTTTCAAGCAAGCATCCATACAAAAAATTACTTTTGGATCAAAACGGGAACTCTCTGAGTCAGAGGACACAGGGAATAATTGTAGTAGTACTAGTGGGCTGTCACAATATTGCATGTCACTATCCCCCAATATTAGATGTAAACGCAGTTAGAACTTGTACCATTGTCCTATGCAGTGACAGTGACCTGGCCAGATAGGGCATGACAGAGCTGAAACTAAATCAGGAATTGAAGCAGTTATGAAAAGGGCCAAACAAAATATGTCTGGCCCAGGGCCCCCAGAAAAAAAACATTTCTCAGATGTCCCTGTGGTCAAGATCCTGGTGTTACACGCAGTAGGGCCTAAGAGCTGAACTGGAACAGTGAGCCTTTACCGGTTCGCGGGAAGCGGAATCCAACTGCAAGGCGCAGAGCAGAGGGTTGCGATTTCCCCAGTCTTTCATTATTTTGATGCTGCAAAAGGGTTCATTTAGATGGAGACCTTGGTCCAAAGGTATTAGTTCTGAGTTTGTGTTTCTCTATGCCGTGTACTGTTAGTCAGCTGTCTTGTATAACATTGCCCGTGTACTGCTTTCAAACACGGATGATTGATGCTATTGGCGTAAGGTTGGAGTGTGGTATAAGGTGCGCTGCGCCCCACCATGGTATGAAGGTGAAAGCGACAGGGTCCTAGCTAGAAGGCCACTGCAGCTGGCACCACCAGTTGCCACTGCCAGTCTGGTAAATTTCTGTACCCACACAGGTCTAACCATCTCCCGGCTTCAAGGATGACAATATATTTTGTTTAACACTCCCTAAGCTGTAAGACTGGCTCAAGCGTCGGGCAATGAGCTGACATGTAGTCACATGGGCTTAGTTACCTGTCTCCCACCTGTGCAACAGTTTAAAGAAACAGTTTGAAGCATAGCTTAAATAAGTTACAATAGCATAAAGTTCAGGCATGTCAAATCAGACCCCAGTGCCCACAGAATTGGTTGGCAAGGAGACCGTGAATAACTTAAGAAGGGGAAATACAACCGACATCACCGAATTGGAGGGTAATATTGGTGACGCCACGCAGCATGTAGTATGTTATGTTATGAGGGGTTTTGTTAAGCGCTCAGCTACTCATGCAGAGTGTCCCGGCGCTATCAGACCCGAAACCACAGAACTCTATCAGGGGGGGGTGAAACTTATTGGCAAAATAGCCATGTTTTGAGCTTTTTTCTAAAAGACATCAAGCTCTCACTCTTTCTTAAAGATAATGGGAGGGCATTCCAGGCCCGGGGCACGAGATATTTGAAGGAACGTCCCCCTATCCGGGCACGCCTGATTGCTGGAACCGTGGTGAGAGATAGAGACGCGGAACGCAAGGCTCTGGCTGGCATATGGAGAGTGATCCTCTTCCTAAGATAGCGAGGGCCAGTGCCTTGAAGGGTCTTAAAAGCCAGCGTGAGCGTCTTGAATTCAATGCGCCTCTGGATAGGCAGCCAGTGAAGAGTTTGCAGCAGACCGGTTGCATGGGCGCGATGACCAAGACCAAAGATCGCCCGAGAGGCCGAGTTCTGTACAATCTGCAGGCGCGAGAGGAGAAACTTCGGAAGGCCCAGATACAGGACATTGGCGTAATCCAGCCTGGATCCTATCAGGGCCTGCACTGTTGTTTTCCTATGGGCGATGGGGAGAAGGGGAAGAAATTTTCTGAGCGATTTCAAAACCCCAAAACACTGAGTATGACAGCCTCCTATTGGATCCCACTTGGTGCTGGGAAGTAATAGTTGAATCAGTAGTTAGCATTCGCGGCCACAGACACTATTAGTTCCTCCAGTGCATGATTGTTAGCTATTTTAAAAGTAAACGCATACTTTACGTCATGTGTCCAGCAGATGTCGCTGGGTTGTCGAGAGACGTAGATGACCGTCTTTGTGTTTCTTTTTCAAGAGTCTTAGAGTGCATGATTGTGATGCAGTTGCTTCAGTAAACTATTTAAAAAATGTAACTATCACTGAATCAGATGGTAATAATGGTGAAGCCACGCTGCCTGTTGTAAGACGGCCTCCTATTGGCATCCCACTTGGTGCTGGGAATGACTTGTTGAAACAGTCGTTGGCATTCGCAGGTTCAAATCCCACCAGTTTCCACTACTGCAAGCAAGCTCTGTAATCTCAAACAACTGTCAGCAAGCACACTAGTGCAGTGGGATGCTGGAACATGGCAGATTAATATTGGCAAAGCCAATCTGCCGGTTGTAATGCAGCCTCCTATTGGCTTCCCACTTGGTGCTGGGAGGTGAAAGTTGATTAAATAGTTAGCATTCATAGGTTCAAATCCCACCATCTTCAGCTACGCATTCGCTATAATCCCTCACAACGGTCAGCCAACACACTAGAACATGGCATTATTCAGTCATATTGGGTACGAGGGGCTCCGGAGGCAGGCAGGAGCTGAAATATAGGGTACGGGCCCGGTGACCCTCTCCCACCTGGGCAACTGACTGAGAAGCTGATTCAGGTACAACGCAGGGAATGAAACAAGCTGAACTTTCAGGAGCAATAACTTAGAGGAAAGGTCTTGGCCAGCTGGAGTATCAGGTCTTCCAATGGCAAAGGTTTGAGTACTGCTGCAGATCGGCGCATATAAATTCTCCCTGCTTCCACGGACAGAGTAAATCTACAGTCACACGCGCAATCACACATCATACGCTAGGGCCCATCACACTAAATTCACACTATTACTCTATCCACACTGAATATAGGAGAGAAAACCTAAACCAATCTGCATCTACAATGAGGTCAATGCGACCTTAATGACATTGCCTTGAGTCATGATTTTAAACATGAGAAAAACATTTGAAACTC
This sequence comes from Triturus cristatus, assembly GCF_964204655.1. NCBI lineage: Eukaryota > Metazoa > Chordata > Amphibia > Caudata > Salamandridae > Triturus > Triturus cristatus. Next base: position 1,377,800,736 of record NC_140590.1, read on the forward strand.
AATAAATGACAAGGAATAAACACCCGACACTGGAATTCAAACAAATGCTTGTTTATCTAAATTAATTCAAATGAAAAGTCAATCATTAGCAAAATCGTTATTCTCATAGTTACCTATTCTAGCTAAATGGGTCAGGACAGGTCTCTCGGTAAAGTCTCTCGAGCCGCCGTCCTCAGCATAGGAAACGTCCAACCGCGATGACCGCAAGGAAAGAACGAACCAGCGAACGAACATGGACCCTCTCTAGTCTAACATATTTATAGAGAAAGTTACAAATAAAAGTTTCAAACAAATGTTAGATATCCGTTGAGCCACTGAGCAGAGCGAGCAGGAAAGGAAGTCTCTTGGTTACATTTAGAAAACCTCCGCTCAGGAAAAATCACAAAAATAAAAAGACGGAAGAAGGAAACTCGAGTTTGCAAATGTTTCTTTCGTAAATGCTCTTCCTCGATATCTTAGCAGAGCCACCGCAGACTGGTCATTGTTCATTGTGGCTTTATCCTTGTCCAAGGACAGTTGGAATCGTTCCCGGAGCTGCTGTCCTCACGGAAAACTTTCTAACCAGGCAAAGGCTGTGGTCAGGTGACTCTCGACCATGTTCAGCAAGGCCTCTCATCAAAATTCAATCACTCGAGTGCAGGCTGTAAATGGCAGCCATCTTGTTTTAGGCCAAAACGGACCATCTTAATTAAAAGAAACACAAAACAACGTTACCACATCATAATGATTGCACAGTGTTAAACCCCACTAATACCCTTATGTGTATGTACTTATCTAGCCTCTTGCAACGCAATAAAGCATTAGTACATGTTATTTTAAATGCACAAACACAAAACAAATAGCCCTTGTGACACTTATTTAATAAAACCGCACATTATTATTAAGCAACATATATGCATCCCACGTGTAGTTTCTCTTATTAGTAATATTGGTTAATCCGGACAAAACAAACTATTAATTAATCGTTACAAATTAGTCATTTTAAATCATAACATATAGACGAAACTGGAGCTTAAAACTCGATAAATTTTCAACAGAAAACTCTGCTCCAGCAATCCCCCCTTTGGTGATATCTTATCACCACAAAAAACACCCAAAAAGGAAAATGTAGTCCCAATTTTTAGGAGAAATTGAAAATGTCTTTTATGACACAACATTAAACACCAGACTCTCTCACATCATCCCTCCTTGATTCCAAGTACACGCTCTCCCTCAATTCTTCTAATTCTATTTCTTGTGGGTCTCTCCTTGACCTCTTTTGTTTCTTCTCAGCATTCCCTCTAATTATTCTCTTTCTCCCTCCCCTGTTTTTACAACACAAACACCCCAATCTTAGTATCAATAAAGCAATAATTACCCATGTCAAAGGAAACAATATTTTACCAATAATAGTACTACCTATCTTAGCAATAAAACTCTTAACATCAACTATCTTATTAGCTATTTTAGTCCAGACACTTTCAGCTTCAAGTGGTACTAATTCTTCATGTAAATCAGTAATATTTCTGATATAGACCTTTAGATCTTTGCTTTCATCAGGAATGTAAGTGCAACAATGTTGAACTTTCAGCATTCCACAAACTCCACCCTCTTTAGCCAATAGAATATCAAGGGCAAGTCGATTTTGCATAGACATGGCACGTACGGCAATCATCTCCGTATTTACCAAAAGAAACCCTCCAGCGGTACTTGTCGATAAGCGATCCACCACTGTGGACAGTTTCCGAATCCCATATGCATTCAAAGAAATTCCCACTGCTGGAATTAAAGCACCAAAAATGTCACCCACTATCTCTGACCAAGTTTCTCTCTTAAAACGTGTTAGTAAATTAATGTGTTCTACATCTTCTATCCTATCTATATGAAAAATCTTTGGAAAGACCAGGCCCACATAACACGTGCCATACCAATGGTCAGGCAACTTGTAATAAGCCTTGTTCCCACAAACATAATACACTCCTGGGAAAACTGGATCTTCTCCACCTTTAAAACCCCATCCTGTTGCAATGAAGTATGTATCATGACACTCACTAGTCCCAACAAAATATGTATCATATTGGGATTTCTTTCTGGTAATGCATAGTTTACCCTTCTGTGGTGCATCTAAAGCCAAAGTCGGACTGGCCCCATTCTTCAACTCCTTTCCCATCTCAATGTCCCAAATTGTTTCACTCACTTTATTTTTCCCTGCCTTCTCATGCATGCTCATTCTCCTTTCCTCTACCATGTTTAGGAAAGCCTTCTCTTCTTCTTTCAGACTGCAAGTTAAATTGTTTCTAAAAATATAATATAAAGTTAATTCTTCTTTCTCAATAAAAATCTCACCAAAAATGTTAGCTTCTTTAGCTGGATTCAGCTTTTTGTTCATAGGCAATTGCCCAAAAATGTTATCTTTGTTAGACATCTCATAATCTATTTTCCCTAATAAATAAAAAACACTACTTAACACACTACATGAAATTCCATACGTAGCTGGTAAATGGTGATAAGTAACACCCTCTGAAACGGATGCAGGCAATTGCATACAAACGTAGCAATCCCTAACTTCCATTGTCTTTACGTATTCGTACAACAACTTTGAAAAAACATTACTAGAAAAATCATTAATTGACCTATCTTTATGCACGTAAATGTTACTAATTCTAGTTGGAACTACTTTTTGTGAACTCTTCTCTACATCAGTCACATTCTCAGTATGTATCCCAAAAGTGTCTATTGTAACTCTAAAAGTAACTAATAAAGCTAGTACACCCCATAATAGCATTAATAATCCAGTACAGCAGCAGCACATTCTACACCATCTCTTCAAAAAGGCACATCTACTTTGATTATTCTCTGTGTTAGCCATTTTACTACTTTGGCAGTGTCTTTTGACTTAGCCTCTTCTACTCCACTACTGGAACACTAGAACACTAGATTATTTCACACAGCTAATTTCAGATTTTCTCTTTTCACTTTTCTCCAAGTGACTCCTTCAGTTCACTCAATTTGGATTTTCATCACTTTTCACTTCTTCTTCAGCAACATCAAATTGTATCAGATCATCAACAAAATCCTGTGCATCCGACTCTTCTCCAATGTCAGTCAGGATAACTTTTAGAATTCCAACAGTTTTCTCCTCAACTACTTCTCGTACGGTCCCCTCTGGATTTCCTTGACTTTCTGCCTCTTCACCTTCAGACAGTGCCACATACGTCCATTCCGGTGACCTATACTTCTGGTTAGGTTTTCTGATTCTCTTGATCTCCTCTGGTTCTTTTGTGACCTTTTGTTTTTCACCTTTTGCTTGATTCTGACTCGACACCTCGTTCACCTGTTCTGCTTTTGATGAATTTGCTCGTGTCAGTCTGTACCTCAGTCTCTTTATTCTGTTAGGCCAAAGATCTCCTCTTACAACCCTCTTTGGTCTCACCTCCTTATTATTTCTTTCTCCGATCCAAGTTCTCTTTCTCAGAACTCGACCTTCTGATTTCTCATTCTCACTCTCATCTGTTTCTGTCTCATTTGCCTCTCGTTCTTCAACAATTTTCTTTCGCTCCACAGTCTTTTCCACCACCGATTGAGATTTCCCTAATTCTGTCCCTCCTCGAGTCTCCGACACGCAATCTTCTTGCTGTCTACTTGTCCCTTCACCTAGCTTATCAGGAATGTTCCCTACACCTCCTCGGGGGTCTTCCGCAATCTGTCCCTCTCTATCTTCTACTGACCCTGCTTCTTCAGGTGTAATCTCAAGTGGATTTTCAACCTCTTCATCTGATTCAGGTGTAGTCTCTGTGGAATTGCTCCTTTCTCTTCTACTGCTTGTTAGAACTTCAGGCACTCTTACAGAATCCGATCTCTCCTCTGAGACTCTCAATGTTTCTCTTGAAGCCTCTCTCGGAAAGGGAAAAGAATCACTCAACCCTCTTTCACCTTCACCCCTTTCAGGATTTTTCCCCCTTCTCACTGGTTCAGTTTCTGCATCATCACTGGAATCTGACTCTTCAAAATACTCCTTACCAGTCCCATCTTTTGGATTTGGAACTCTCAGAGTATGACTCGCATGCACCCAGTTTTTCACACCGGCACACTTCACTGCAGTTGTAGTAGTCAGAATGACTTGTCTTGGCCTTCCCCACCTTGGAACCAAGCAATTTCTTCTCCTGTGCACCTTAATCCTCACCCAGTCCCCTGGACTCAGATCATGGGCTTGCTTCTTCTCAAGTGTGGTAGCGTCTTCTCCAACCTGGTGAAACACAGAATGAACTGCGTCAGCCAGGCCTTTACAGTAATCCAAAATCATGTCATCAGTTATTGTCATCAACTTGTTGACAGGCACAAATGCATGTCTCATCGCACGTCCCATTAAGATTTTGTGCGGACTCAAACCTGTGGTTCTATCTGGAGTAGACCTAATAGTCATCAGTACTAGAGGCAAGACATCAGGCCATTTCATTCCAGTGGCTAAACACATCTTACCAATTCGATTTTTTATTGTGCCGTTCATCTGTTCAACAACTCCAGAAGCCTCTGGTCTGTATGCACAATGTAGCTTCTGCTGTATGCTCAATGCTTCACAAATTAAACCCATGAGCTCATTATAGAAGTGTCCACCTCTGTCAGACTCAATTGTCACTGGGAACCCGTACCTAGGAATCAACTCTCTTAACAGTAACTTTGCAACTGTTATTCCATCATTTCTCCTAGTCGGATAAGCCTCCACCCATCTTGAGAACAAACAGACTACCACTAGAACATACCTCAATTTGTTCACTTGGGGCATTTCAATGAAATCTATTTGCATTCTGGTAAAAGGACCTCCTTCTCTGCTTATTGTTCCTAGGCTCACCACTGTCTTTTTCCCAGTATTGAACTGCTGACAAATCAAACATCTCTGACAGATGCTCTCTGCAATCAACCTGAACTTTGCATTGTACCAGGTCTGTTTAAAGGACCTAATCATTGCGTCCCTCCCCAGATGTCCTTGGCCATGATACATTCTTGCCATTGTCGACAGCATTGAGTTGGGCATGACTGGTCTACCATCTCTGTAGATTCAAACATGATCTGTTTCTCTTGGGGCACAACCTGCCTTGATCCAATCTCTCATTTCCTCATCTCCTGCCTCATCCTGTAACTGTTTCACTTCATCCCACGTTTCTAGGACATTAGTAAACATCACAGAACAAAAAGACATTTCCCTCTCTCGTGCCCTATTAATCGAATGATTGTTCTTAGCACAATATTGTGCTATGTCGTTGGCAAATCTATTACCAAGAGTAACAAAATCATCTCCTTGTCCATGAGCAGCACATTTCACAACTGCTAACTCTTTAGGCAGCTGTATCGCCTCAAGCAATTTTCCAATCACCTCAGCATTCTTTATTGGAGTCCCACTCGACGTCAAGAAACCTCTCTGTAGCCAAAGCTGGCCAAAGTCATGAACGACTCCAAATCCGTACTGACTATCAGTCATCACAGTCACTCTCAGATTTTTCCCAATCTTGCAAGCTTTTGTCAATGCCACCAATTCAGCCACTTGAGCAGATCTTACTCCTTTCAAAGGCGAAGCTTCCATAACTTCTGAAACCTTGCACACCGCATATGCCGCACTTAGCACACCATCATCAGTTCTCAGACATGATCCATCCACAAACAACACATGATCACTCTCAGGCAACGGCAAATCTCTTATGTCTGGTCTTGGTTTCGTGCAGTAGTCAAGCACATCCAAACAATCATGATCAACATCATCTCCAACATTCACATTGTCAGCATCTGGTAACAACGTTGCCGGATTCACATTCACACATCTTTCAAGAGTCACGTTCGATGCTCCCAGAATGATTTTCTCATATTTAGTCAGCCGACTATGTGACATGTACTGAGTCCTGCTTCTTGTCAAAAGAATTGCCACATCATGAGGTACGAACACCCTTACAGGATATCCCATTATTATGCCCTCACTCTGTTCCAAGCTCCTGCATGTAGCAGCTACCGCTTTCAGGCAACCTGGCAAACCCACAGCTACAGTGTCAAGTGTCGATGAGAAGTACGCAATCGGCCTTCTCAGTTGTCCGTGCTTCTGAATTAACACTGAAAGTGCACAACCATTTCTCTCACTACAGTACAACTCAAACTCTTTCTCATAGTCTGGCATTCCCAAAGCAGGGGCTTCCCACATTCTGCTCTTTAACTCTCCAAATGCCGCCATTTGTTCTCCATCCAGTTCCAACGGGTCTCTCACCTCACTTTTAGTCAACTTAATCAGTGGCTTCGCTATCAGGGAGAAATTACTTATCCACTGACGACAATAACCCACCATCCCCAGAAACATCCTCACCTCTCTCTGGGTCATCGGGGCTCTCATTCCTCTGATAATTTTAATCCTGTCATCAGTCACCTTTCTCAGACCCTTTTCAATATTGTGTCCAAGATAATGCACCTCTTTCTTGCAAAATTGCAATTTGGCTGGAGATACCTTTAACCCTCCATCTGCCAGATGATTCAGTAAAGCTATGGTATCTACTTCACAAGCTTCACGTGTCTTCGATGCCACAAGTAAGTCATCGATATACTGCACTAGCACTGAGCTTTCAGGCATGATCAAACTCTCCAATGACTTTTTCAACAACTGATTGAATATCGAAGGACTCTCTGTATACCCCTGTGGGATACGACACCATGCTAAAATACGCTGGCCAAACCGGAATGCAAAAATCGGCTGGCTGTCATGATGCAATGGAATTGAAAAGAAAGCATGACACAAATCAATCACTGTGTACCACTCAGCATCATGAGGAATCTGATACAAAATCACTGAAGGATTTGGCACAATGGGACAACATGCCACCACAATTTTGTTAACTTTTCTCTAATCTTGCACAATCCTGAACTTTCCATTAGGTTTCTTCAGCCCCATTATCGGTAAATTACACGGGCTACTCAGTAACTCTCTCAAAACACCCTGTTGAATCATTTTGTCAATTATAGGAGTTATTCCCTCAATTATTTCCGGTGTCAATCTGTACTGTGGGATATTAGGATAAACAATCCCCTCTTTCACTGAAATCTTCACTGGATCTACATTATTCATCAATCCCACATCTTCTCCAGTAAAATCCCAAACTGGTGTTTTCACTGTGTGTCTCAACTCCTGAGGCAAATCATCTGGATTAAACACAGCATATGTACCAACAATCTCACTCTCTCTATTATCTAGAATCATCCGGTACAAAACATCCTCATCTGGTGTCTCAAAAGCTATTCCATCCGGAGTACAGAAAATTGTACAATTCATCTTGCACAATAGGTCCCTACCTAACAAGTTCACTGGACTGGTGTCACAGACTACGAATCTGTGCATGTCTGAAAATTTCCCTATTCTTACCCTTACTGATTCGGTAAGACAAGTCTTAATCTGTGTATTGGCTACACCAACTACTTGGATTGCTTCGTCTGAGAGAGGAAGATTTCTAATATCTGCTGACCTGACAGTTGATCTTGTCGCTCCTGTGTCTACCAAAAAAGTAACACTCTCCCCATTTATTTTCCCATCTACAAATGGTCCTGCCTGGTCTATTTCTAGAGTTGCACCAAGTATGCACTCTTCCTCCTCTCTTCAGCACCGTCAATAGTCCCCTTCAGACTCACTCCCCTCATTCTTTAACCAGTACTGCTGTACCAGGTTAGAACGTCTCGGTTTGTTTACCTGCTCATCATTGTAGAATTCTGAGTCCTGGTTATACTTTTGGGACCCTCTATTCTGCAGCAAGGGCGGTTTTGGCTCTTGACTCTGCTGTCTGACAACCTTCTGCTGTTGCTGCTGTTGATTACACCCCTCGTTCTGCACCTGTTGATTTAAGGGTTTACTTTCATTACTCACTAATGGTGGATTGGTACACTCGGATCTCCAATGCCCCAATTGTCCACAGTTGTGACAAGGGAACTTCTTTTTAGCCTCCTCTAAATTCCCCTTTCCTTTTCCCGCATATCTGGGTCTAATTCCTGGATTATTTGCCTGTTCCATCAACTGTGCTTCTTGTCTCTCAGCAACTTTCACCTGTGCCCACATTGCTTTCTCTTTCAGCTTTCTCTGGTTTGCCTCAATCTCATCACTGAAGTACTTTGCATGTCTCAAGATTTCATCAATCTTTTTACTCTGCCAATCAACTGTATGCTCACGTATTCTTTCACTGATTTCAGGTCTCAGGCCATATACAAATCTGTATACAAAATGACTCAAATCCTTATCACCCAGGTGTTCATCTCCACTGAACTGTTTAAAAGCCAGTATCAGCCTTTCGTAAAAAGCATGAACTGATTCTTTTGCTTCCTGATGCGTTCGATCTATTTTAACCCAGTCTGTCTCTTTCGGGGGTACTTTATTTTACAGGAACACAATTACCTGCTCATATTTTTTCATAACCTCTGGATCTGGTGCTCCTGTTTTCGGATCTCTTGGATACTCCTTAGCAGGCCAATCTACAACTATTTTACACTCAGCCCACAAGTCTGCTGGAACAATTATATCAAACAGACTATTCAGGTCAATCCACAGCACTTTTGACAATTTCACAAACCTGTCTACCTGCCTATACCACTCGACGGGCTTTTCTCTCAGTCGAGGGAAATCATTCGTAAATGATAAAATATCCTGTCTAGTCCATGGAACATGTACATATCCTCCTCCAGGAATCTCTCTCATAGGATAAGCATCCACTGTTTTCTCTTTTTCTCTCACAGGAAAAGCTGAGTAAGTCCTGTCCACTGAATCTTCCCTTTTCTTGTACCACCTATCCTTCCACTTTTCTACATCACCCCATTTTCGCAATAAGGCAATCATTTCCTTAATCTGTCCTGTTCTGCCAGCACCATTTAGATTTTCAATATCTTTGTCTGTAAAATCCACCCTGTAAGGCTTCTGCAAAGCTTTCACCTTATCCATGTCAACTCCCTGTTCATTCGCTATTGCTTTTAACCTGTCATGTGTACTCTTAGCCCTCCAGGTGATGCTTTTGCACATGAATAACAACTCTCCATCATGATGGTTTTTGAGTATATCTGTAGGAATTGTTCCTGCAATAAGCTCCTCCAATTCTATGCGCAACCTTGCTACATCAATTGCCTGTGAATCTTTATCCCTCTTTTGAAGAACTTTCAACCAATCATTCAAATCTTCAGCTGTTATTTCGGTAGATTTTTTCACTGCACCCACTTGTTCTGTCATCCTCTGTGGTTCCAAAATTGTTCCTCCCAAACAACCAGTATTCAATCCTGAATTAGGCTGCACATCTAATCCTCCACTACATGTGTCATGTTTCGACTGCCTCGAATCATTTCCTCCTGTTCTCACTCTTGATTCCTCCAAAGTACAAGTACCAACCAAACCATTTCCAACATAAGGAACTGTCAAACCATTCTCACCCATTCTTTGCTTATCAAAAATAGGCACAACCGGACCAATAGTTACAGGCACTGTAACTGCTTCAAGATTTTTCGTCAGCTCGCGGATTTTCTCAGTCAGCTCAGATGTGGTTCTGGCTAATTCTCTTGTTTTCTCTTCACTGACTCGATTCTCTCTCTCTCAGTCTCTCTCTCTCTCCCTTTCCATGAAAGAGCTACCACTTTTCAGATCAGGTGTCACGACCTCAGTTTTAATAATTCGCAAGGTATCTCTTACAGGAGTAGAAACTGGCGTAGTCTCTTCTGGTTCTGGTCTATACGGAGGTGGTCTCTTGTAAATCATGTCATCCAAGACCTCATCCTCATAATCATAAGCTCCATACCTTCTCGCTTCTGTATCAGGCACCTTTTCTGCACCTTTCCTCCCTTCCGCTTCTTCAACAGTCCTCATAGGATATAATCCCTCTGACATACTAGCATCTCGCCATCTCCTCATTCGATCATGATGAGTCTCACGATCATACTTCCTCCCAAAAAAGTACCTATAATTGCCTCCACTCCTCTGCTTTTCTCGCTCATGCACTTCATCTTCCCATTCCACCAACGCCTCGAACTGTGTCGGCCTTGGTCTAGGCTCTAGACACATCATCTTTTCCCGTAAATTTCTCAACACGGCCAGATTAAATGAACCATGTTCCGGGAATGCTAAGACACCATCATTCTTAGTATACTTAGCCCAGTTATCCAACCATATACAGGTATGATACCCATATTTCGCAACCATGAAGGATGCAGGAGTTCTCGTCGGAGGTAACAATTCACCCTCTCTAGTTATTACGTTTTTATCCTTGTCGAACCACCTTCTTATTTTACCGAACAAAGATTTTTTCTTCTTTTCCTCTGGTTGGTAATACATTTTAACGTTTACCAATATTCTCTAGTCCCTTCCGCAACTGTACAAATTTTTGTCCAATAACAGCGCGACTCACACCAACGCACCAATCCTGGAGCGTCTACGTCATCCGGTACTCCTTCCAATCCCTGCGCGGCTCACACCAACGCACCAATCCTAGCACGAGCACTGTTCTGATCCACTACCCAATCACAGCGCGGTCTGAATGACGTCAGCAGTCGCTGCAGTCGCTTCTGCTCTGTCTCCTGTCACTCGTCTACCCCTCCTTTACAAAGCCTTCTTAGTAGACTTCGTTTCAGATTCTACAAAATCTATTAGTTACAACATATAAACATCTCCATTGTCTGCTTCGCTAACCACAGAATAGTAAAGAAAATCTTTCTCACAAGAATCCCGCTTCTCCCTAGAACAGCGCTTACCTCTGCTCCACCACGGAATAATCACTTTCGTTGACACAGTAGCACATCCCTCTACTCTGCCCTTCTAACATGCATCCATTAACTGTTTCCCCTAGGACTGCTCCAAAGAGTCTTACAATCAATTAAATGCTCATACATTCACGCACTTTCACACCAAAACAAAAATATAGCACATGCACACAGAATCCTGCCTTTCCCGAGAACAGCAAACAGTCTGTCCCACTACAGAATTATAACACACGTTAACCAAGCAGCTTACCTCTGCACAGTCCTACAGACAAGCTCAGAGAATACCTATTACTCCTCCCGCGATAAGCTTTAACGGCAAACCTTACGGATCCCTGGGACTTAAGACCAGAGTTTCACAGATAACCTTCGCTACCATACGCACTCCTTTTATACCGGAAAATATGTCCCTAATAGTAACACACGACGATGTCACTGATTCCGAACCCAGACAATGTGACGCGCAACTTCAATTGTCACACGTTTTTCCCCGCATACGTACAGGGCCAACAATCCCGTCTTTCCCGAGAGCAGCACTCACTTCCCTCTGCCCTACTACGGAACCGTCACCAGCTCCCAAGTTCCAGAAGCCGTACACACTACATAGAACTCAACACGATGACTTCAACATATAGTATTAGTACATATACCAACATCAATCAATAATCAATAAATCAAAAGCCTATGTACAAGCAATCTAATCAGATCAAGACAATAATCATAACCATCATACTGCTACCAGGAAACTGCTGCAGATCGGCGCATATAAATTCTCCCTGCTTCCACGGACAGAGTAAATCTACAGTCACACGCGCAATCACACATCATACGCTAGGGCCCATCACACTAAATTCACACTATTACTCTATCCACACTGAATATAGGAGAGAAAACCTAAACCAATCTGCATCTACAATGAGGTCAATGCGACCTTAATGACATTGCCTTGAGTCATGATTTTAAACATGAGAAAAACATTTGAAACTCAATAAATAACAAGGAATAAACACCCGACACTGGAATTCAAACAAATGCTTGTTTATCTAAATTAATTCAAATGAAAAGTCAATCATTAGCAAAATCGTTATTCTCATAGTTACCTATTCTAGCTAAATGGGTCAGGACAGGTCTCTCGGTAAAGTCTCTCGAGCCGCCGTCCTCAGCATAGGAAACGTCCAACCGCGATGACCGCAAGGAAAGAACGAACCAGCGAACGAACATGGACCCTCTCTAGTCTAACATATTTATAGAGAAAGTTACAAATAAAAGTTTCAAACAAATGTTAGATATCCGTTGAGCCACTGAGCAGAGCGAGCAGGAAAGGAAGTCTCTTGGTTACATTTAGAAAACCTCCGCTCAGGAAAAATCACAAAAATAAAAAGACGGAAGAAGGAAACTCGAGTTTGCAAATGTTTCTTTCGTAACTGCTCTTCCTCGATATCTTAGCAGAGCCACCACAGACTGGTCATTGTTCACTGTGGCTTTATCCTTGTCCAAGGACAGTTGGAATCGTTCCCGGAGCTGCTGTCCTCACGGAAAACTTTCTAACCAGGCAAAGGCTGTGGTCAGGTGACTCTCGATCATGTTCAGCAAGGCCTCTCATCAAAATTCAATCACTCGAGTGCAGGCTGTAAATGGCAGCCATCTTGTTTTAGGCCAAAACGGACCATCTTAATTAAAAGAAACACAAAACAACGTTACCACATCATAATGATTGCACAGTGTTAAACCCCACTAATACCCTTATGTGTATGTACTTATCTAGCCTCTTGCAACGCAATAAAGCATTAGTACACGTTATTTTAAACGCACAAACACAAAACAAATAGCACTTGTGACACTTATTTAATAAAACCGCACATTATTATTAAGCAACATATATGCATCCCACGTGTAGTTTCTCTTATTAGTAATGTTGGTTAATCCGGACAAAACAAACTATTAATTAATCGTTACAAATTAGTCATTTTAAATCATAACATATAGACGAAACTGGAGCTTAAAACTCGATAAATTTTCTACAGAAAACTCTGCTCCAGCAGTACCACCAAGGGAGGCAAGGTACGTAAAGGCGTAGCAGGGGTTCTGGTCTACTGCAGTTGTGCAGCTCGTTGGAGGCTGTTACACCATTCATAATGATTGTACGCAAGAGGTAAGAGTGGATATAGGGGCTTTAAACTGGTGTGCGAATCAGGCAGACACAGAGGCCCGGCCAAAGGGGCACCTTGCAAAAATATACTGTCTGGGAGCACATAACGACAAGAAACGTACAAAGACAATTACAAAGACAATGAAAAGTATACAATAACATTGATGTTTATGAATGACCAATAGAATTGCAAAATGTACAACCATGTTGGGGAGAGGAGTTGGCCTAACGGCTAGGGCACTCGACCTCGGACCTGAGGAACTGGATTCAAGTCTCGGTAATGATGCTGAACAGCCTGTGATCCTGTGCCTAACAAAAATGAATGCGTGTCTTCGTGTAACGTAACTGGTGCTATCTAAAGCACTCTGATACCCGATACCGGGTCAAGTTTGCGCTATATAAAACTCTGCAAAAAAAAAAATGATATGTTGGAATAAACTGCAACCTTTTAAGGCACCAAATCACGTTATCAGCGGTGTAATTTAAAGGTAAAGGGGTGCAGTTAAATGGCCAGGGGGGAGGAAGACTCGCCCCTGGGAGGGGTTATCTTTATTTCTCCTCGTTGCTGCCTCTATACATGAGTGCTGCATTCTAAAGCACATATACGAAGAGGAAAACGCCTCAAAAGATAGTTTTTATGCAGGAAGGTACCCTTTTCCTGCACAAAAACTATCCTGACCTTAAGGTAGACACCCATGCTCCATGGCGGAATGGTGTCTGGGTGTCTACATATATATTAGATAGCCCAAATATGCCTGCACAACGAGAGAGCTGAACTAAACATAGGGAGAGGATGTAGCCTCACAGCCAGAGCTGCCGACCTTGGAGCTGGGGAACCAGGTTCGAGACTCAGCATTGGCTCTGCATCCTGTGATTTTGGGCAAATTGCTTAATCTCCTCGTGCATACAAAAAACAAACATAAAATAAATTAAAAATAAAAAATAAGACGGAGCGTGACGCGCACGCAAGATGGCGGCATTGCTTTAAGCTCCGGTGAGCATCCGTGTGATTGTTCGGACTCCTGAGTGCGGAGCCTCGGAAGGTCGCTTCCCGCTATCGCTACCGCAAGCGGAATGTAGCGAGAAGACGGAGGAGGCGTTGCGGCGCACTGGGAACGCGTTCCACACTCTTTTTTTTTATGTTCTCGTGTTCTCCTCAGCACAGCACCTAAGATGGTGGCGCCGCGGGGAGAACGAATGCGTTGACTCTGAAGGCTCTGCTTTTTGAAAGTTTGGCGGTGAGGACAGAATGAGCGTTTTCACTTAGCATGTTTTCAACGTTGTTGCTTAATCAATGAGGTGCACTTTGTCACAAATGCAGTGTTGTCAATGGAAGATATTTTTAAGGAGTGCTGCGACTGTGTGCTGTAAATTGACACTGACTGAAAATGCAAATTGCTGCCTACCCTGAGGTAAAGTTCAAATGAAATCAGGCTGTGACTCCCGGCATCCATTTAGTCTCAGATTTGAAACGCTATTATTGAAGATGCGGTGAGCTTGGATACCGCTTTCAAGATAATGTCTTTTTGGCGGTCGTGACTTGTGCGTCAGCAGTTTTGAAAGCAGCGTCATGTGTTGCATTGCATCTTAGGGCGCTGTCCTCCTTATTGAAGCCTATAATTACAGATTTCAAGAGCCAGGAGTTTACCTCACCATCTTTCAGCAGACGGTAATTATTTCTTCACAGAAACATATGTGGCCGCCATTTTAGATCACGTCGTCCATGCTTTTTTCGCATTGTGTGATATTCTAATCGTATTTTTATTTACTGGTGCCATTTTTTTTTTTTTTGTATACACTTCACTTTTTGGACGACCGGCTTCCACAATTTGGTTATCATTGAACTTTCCCTGGCGTTTGGTGGCTCCTCCTTTACCTTGCTGCAATTCTTTGGTGTTTTCTTTTTCTTGGCACAATGTCTACTGACTCCCACTCTACCAAATCTTTCACCTCTGGTACAAAACCTAAGCGGCATAAGAATGACCCGCCGTCTCCTATCCACTCTTCTCAAAATTCTGTTCTGGGCTCTATCCTGGATGAAGTCCGTGGTCTTCAACCCTTCATGTCAACTACCAAAGAAAAACTGAAACAAATTGAAGAAAGATGGATCGTCATGGAAAGTAAAGTTTTTGATCTGGAACAACGTGTTAGTGATTTACAGGATGCCTCTACAAAAATTCCGCTTCTTGAACAGGAAATTCATAAACTTAAGCTTCACACGGAGGACCTTGAAAATCGTAATCGCAGAAATAACCTACGCCTTTATGGTCTTCCGGAAAATATTGAAGGGTCTGACATGGTATCCTTTCTTCAGAAATTTCTTCCAGAGCTCCTTGATCTAACACCCTCATCAGGTCCTCTTAATATTCAAAGAGCACACCGCTTAGGTCGATTAAATCCTGCTGCAAATAAACCTCGTGGTATTATTATGCTCTTTCTTGAATTTACTGAACTGATGCATATTTTGAAAGCTGTTAGACTTAAAAGGCGTCTTATTTGGTCTGGTCATACTCTCTTCATTTTGCAAGATGTTTCCAATGCAACCAACGCTCGTCGCAAAGAATTTCTTGCTTTACGCCCACATATAAGACGTCTCAACATCCAGTATGGAATTCTTCATCCATGTCTTTGCAAAATTACGCATGAGGGACGATCACAATCATATACAAACAGAAGGCATGAGACACACCCAACAGTGGAGCCCTCTATAGAACAGCACCTAACCTGCTATCCCTCCCATAATCATGCCCCTATATATCTGCTAGGGGTTTTTGTGCACACTGAATCACACCCACTGTTACAATGCAAGTCCCCAACAGGACCTAACAATTTCAAAACAAAAGCACAGGTGCACCACAAGTCAGAGACTCAGGAAGAACAATAATATAATTCATTCCCCACATCGAGGTTCTTCAAAAACAGTTCCTTTTTATTCCAGGATTATAATGATTCATTCTTTCATTTTAAAATACAAGATCATAGATACAATTTGATCTCAACAGCACAGCTGACGCGTTTCGTCCTTGAAGCGGACTTCTTCAGGGCGTGTATAAGATGCAAGACTAATCAATCCTATTCGGAAAGAATAAAGACAAAGTCAGATCCGTGATTTGTGGAGGATTCTCCTTTTCCTTATGTATAAGTAGATTATATCAGAACGTCGCATTTTCTGAGGTCACCATAATATTATCAATCTGACCAGGTCACGTCATTCCAACCATTTCTTTGTTGTATAATACGAAAATTATCGATCTTCACAGCCGATATGGGGCTGTATCGAACGCCCGAGTGTTCCGGAAAAAACGTCTGGCGGGCAGAGAAAAAAAAACTACGATCACAATCATTTGACGATCCGGAAAAACTTAAACTTTATCTTCGGAGTCTCCCGTCACATGGCATGGATACTAATCCTTGACTAATTCTTCTTCTGGATCGTTACACTGTATTCTGTTTATATTATCAATATTCTTGTGGCTTTCTTTCTCTTTACTCCACTATAGTTATTGGTGTGGTCTGTGTCCTCTGGCGTCTCTTTGCTCCTCTTTCTTTGACTTTTCTCCGTTCTTTACAGATCCGGATGTTATTCCTTGATCTGTTTACATGTCTCTATTTTTCTCTTTTGCTTCTTTTTCTTTTTGTCTATCTCTTCTTTTTATCTACTCATTCTTACTCAGCTTTAATCCGTTTTTTCTGTACCTGTCTCATTTTTAATACTAAGTCTTTCTCTTCACATATTGAACATTGTCTTTCCTTCTTTTGTCTTGTTGATTTTGCAGTTTTGTGTTCCTGTTCCCTCATGTTTACCTGCTCCCAGAATTATGGTTAATGTGACTTCGTGGAATGTTCGTGGTCTTGGTCATCCAGTCAAGCGTCAAAAGGTATTGTCTCATCTTGCTAAACTTAATACCCAAGTTGCTTTTTTACAGGAAACCCATTGTAATGACAAAGAATCCCTTAAACTTAAACGCCATTGGGTTAATCAAATTGTTTTTTCTCCTGCTATTGATCGTCATGGTGGTGTCGCTATATCTATTAATGCACAGATTATTTCGTCAGAGTGGGACCCTGATGGTCGATGGGTATTGGCAGAGGTTATTATAAATAAAAGACAAATAACTTTTTTCAATACTTATGGTCCTGTTAAACCAGATTCTGAATTCTGACACTCTATAAGGCTGAAACTATTGTCAATTGCTAATGCTAATATTGTGGTTGGGGGTGATTTTAACAATTGGTTAGATCCGTTTACTGATAGACAATCCAATTGTAAGTTCCAACCTGACAAATCCCAAAAATCATTTCAAGCTGCCATTTCCTCTCGCCATTATTTGATACGTGGAAAACATGTAACCCAGATACCTTAGAATTTACCTTTTTTTCACCCGTCCATCATACCAGATCTCATATTGATTATATTTTAGTTTCCAAATCACTGCTACCATGTCTCCAATCTTCTGACATTGGATCCATATTTATATCTGATCATGCTCCTGTCTCCACCCTTATCGACCTATCTCTCACCACATGTAAACAAGGTAGATGGCGCTTCAATAATTCCCTTCTATCGGACCATTCCTTTATTCTAGTAGCGACTTCTTTCATTAAGGAATTCTTTACCTTTAATAACTCCTTAGACACTTCCGTTCACAACAATTGGGACGCCTTTAAAGCTTCCTTCAGAGCATTCACTATTGCATACTCCTCAAGGAAGAAAAAATTACTGCATACTAAATATAAAGAAAGCCTAACCCTTCTAAAAACGTTAGAACATAATTATTATTATTCTAAATCTCCCTCATCACTACAAGAATTGATTAAGGCTAAATCCTCCCTGCATAAAAAAGTCACTGTGGACGCTTGTAACATCCTTCTCAAGATTAAATCGAAATATCATGGAGGTCAAAATAAAGCTGGGAAAATGCTGGCAAACTATCTAAAAATTAAATCAGAACGTAAAGTTATTGGCCCCATTCATTCGGAATCAAACAACACACTCCTTTCATCGGATTCCGATATTTTCTCCACATTTCAATCATACTACAATCTATTATATCCAGAAACTACCACACCCTCTGAAGATGATTTTATTTCTTTTTTCCGAGATATCCCCAAGCCTAAAACTTCCCTGGATAATTTCGAACCCCTTGAAGAAGATATCTCTTTACAAGAATTAACCGATGCTCTTAAATCTTTGAAAAAAGCGAAGGCTCCTGGTCCTGATGGATTTTCAATAGAATTATTTTCCACTTTCTCCTCAATTTTTGCTCCAAAATTGTTACAACTTTTAAATTCCTTTATATCCATTTCCCAAGCCTGTGGTTCTTTTTTGGAAGCCCTTATTATTGTAATCCCCAAACCAGATAAAGACCCCTCCTTTTGCAAAAATTTCCGTCCTATATCATTAATTAATTATGATTGTAAAATGTTTGCAAACATTTTAGCTTCTCGTTTAGAAAGAATTATCCCTCTTCTCATTAAACCAGACCAAGTTGGCTTTGTTAAAGGTCGTTTGGCCTCTGATAACGCCAGAATGTTTTCCAATGTTCTTGCTCTTAGTAGAAATTATCCAGCCCCACTTGCTGCTTTATCCCTGGATGCAGAAAAAGCCTTCGACCGTGTTAACTGGGCGTTCTTATTTCATGCATTACAATGGTTTGGTTTTGGTCCAAAGTTTATTTCATATGTTAAATTGCTATATACTAATCCAAAAGCATGTATTTTGTTAATGGTCTCTTTTCCCCTTATTTTTCCCTTCAAAGAGGTACTCGTCAGGGTTGCCCCCTTTCACCACTACTTTTCTTGTTATGCTTAGAACCTTTTCTGGAACGTATTAGAAATAACCCTCTCATTAATGGTTTTAACTTCAAGACCCAACAAAATAAATTATCTGCATATGCTGATGATGTTCTTATTTATATGTCTAATCCTGTGTCTTCCCTACCCCCCTTTTTGCAGGAAATTTCATCATTTGCTAAGGTTTCTGGCTACAAATTAAATTTTTCTAAAACTGAGATCTTACCCTTAAATCCTTCATGCTATAGATATATATTTGACTCATCTAATTTCACCTGGTGTCCCCAAAAAATTAAATATCTCTGCATATGGTTCTCCCCCAACATTCGTGACACATTGTCCCATAATTTTACTGCCTTAAAACTTAAAATTGCTAATTTGTTAAACCTCTGGTCTCCTCTGTTCCTCTCTTGGTGGGGTAGACTTGATACAATTAAAATGATGATTGTTCCTCAGATTCTGTTCATACTATCTATGCTAACTTTTAAAATTCCTAAATATTGTTTTTCTCAGAATAATTCATTATGCACTAAATTTCTCTGGAATAACAAACATGCACGTATTGCTTTGTCTAAACTGATTCGTCCTAAAAATGAGGGGGGGGGTAAGATTCCCTGATTTTGCTTTATATCATAAGGCCTTTTTGATTCGTCAATTTTATGCTTTATCTAAAGATTACCAGGATTCACCTAAACCTTCATGGGTCAATGTTAAATGTTCATTGTTAAATGATTTTTCAATGCGAGATGTTGTCCACATGACTAATTGTACTTTTCTTCCCAAATACCCTATTTTGAAACACTCTCAATTTTTGTTACATACACTTTTCTTTACGAATTTGGATGACTATCAATCTTTTCTAGCGTCATCACTTTGGTTTAATAAATACATTAAGTTTCGTCACAAATCATTTTACTACAAACAATGGAAAGAAAAGGGTCTTATTTATGTACACCAAATGTTTGTGAATAATGTAATTCTTTCTTTCCATCAGTTGCAAGAATCTTTTCAATTACCTGATTCCTGTATTCACCAGTATAATACTTTAGCTTTAATACTTCAGGATTGTGTACAGAAATTTCTCTCTCTACCAACTCCTACTTCATTTCTCCCTGATACTCCATTATATCAACTTTCTGCTGAAACTGTGCCTAGTGCCTCTTTTATCTATAAATCGTTATCTACCCCTGTTGGTACACAGACTAAATCTAAGGTTGAACTAGAATGGGAACATGACCTTTCTTTGTCTCGGTCGATTTCGCAATGGGATAAGTTTTGGCAGAAAATATTCAAGTCTTCCAAAGCTGCTAATATCACACGGTCCCTGTACTTTATTTATAATAGAGTTGTCATTACTCCCCTTTTGTTAAATAAGGTTAACCTCTCTGCTTCATCATTTTGTTGGTCTTGTCTTAATGCTGAAGGTTCTTTATTGCATTTATTGTTCTATTGTCCTAAGGTTTATGCATTCTGGACTGCTATATGGTCAAAGTGTACCCTGATTTTCTCTTACAAAATTCAACTTAGTATTCATAATGTATTTCTAGGCACCATGTCACCTGATTTGGCTCAAGTTAATCCCACATCTCCTTTATTAGATTTATTTCTTGCGGTGGCTTTTAAGGTCATATTAACCTGCTGGAAAGACAACTCTAAATTATCCTTTTTTACATTGGTGGAATTATATATGTGATGAGCATAGAATTGCCTCTATTCCTCAGCCTTCTATCCACCTTCAAATTAAATCTGACTTACTATGGTTACCTTTTACGACTTATCTGTCATTATCATTATAATCCCTTTCCATCCTTACTACTGAGTTCTCCTTCTCTTCCTTTCTTTCTTCTCTTTTCTTTACTCGTTTCCTTTCTGTCTTTTTCTCGTTTTCTCTCATTCTTTTCTTTCTTTTTCCTTGTCTCTTTCCTCTATAAAAATTAATCTACCCCTTTATATATTATATTCTTTCTAACATTCACACAGGTTCTTTATATACCACTATAATATCCTAGTTTCATATCTTTTTCCTTAGGTATACTCTCTTTCTCCTTTTAGGCACGATATTATAAATGTTTATATACTTTGTAACCTTTTCTGTATAATTATCCTATTATGCAGTTACCATTTTTTAGAACGTTTATATGCTTATATTTTGAACATTATTGATTAGTTTATATTTGTAATCCTGTGCTTTCTTATATTCAATAAAAAATATTTAACTAAAAAAATAAAAAATAAAAATAATAATAATTTGTGTAATGTAACTGGTGCTCATGTAACGTGCTCCAATACCTTCGGGTCGAGTTTGCACTATATAAGTCTGCAAAAAAAAACTACAAAAACTGCAGTGTATCTCTGTATAAATGGTGCAATTCTGCTCTCTTTATTCAATGCACCACAGAGCATCAACTTCCTTCCTGCGCTGCCTGAAATCTTAGTAAATCTGGGCCTAAGTCTTAACTCTTCCTTAGCCATTGTCTGACATGAATACATTACTTTGTTTCCAAATTGTCCTTACTTTTGTCTCTGAGCATCATACAAATCATACAACTTTTAAACTTCAATTTTTTATTTTTTTTTGCTCAACTCCTTTTGCTGGAACGATGTGTTTTGTACCTAGCTTTGCAAGAAACTTCTGCGTGTTCTGCATTTTTATGCTCAGTTTCTGGAGTTTGCGTTCGGGTGGTACATAGTGTTCGGTAAATGGATTACTGCTTGCAGAAGTGGAAAAGCTCACCGTCTGTCACGTTAACATACAGCAAGCACGGCACATTAGCTGAACAGAGGCAGCATTCTATATTTGAATGCAGACACGCACCCATTGCGGTTACATCAATTTGTTATGAATTCTGTTACTCCATCTCATCCAAAACTGTTTTTAATGTCTCTTCCCTATTACAACCTTGTTGATATCAATAAAGATGGTTAGGCATATTCACTTGTTTGACGTAACTGGAAAAGCAAGCAACTTGGGGGGCATATTAACAAGCGGCAGCGATAATTATCGCTGGCCGCTCTTAGCGAGAAAAACTTTATCGCTGGCTATCGCAGGAAATTATCGCCATGCTAGCGTTGTATTAACAACGCATAGCACTATGGCGATAATTTCCCAGCGATAGCGATGTTTTCCATGGAACATCGCTGGTTTTCCAGCGATGTTCCATGGAAAACGGCGATAACCTTGCTGATACGACCCTGTGGTCGTATCAGCATAATTCACCCCCAATGGTAAGTATAGCTAAGTCTGCATTTTAGCAGACATTAGTTTTTGGAGAAAACAGCTGTTTTCTCCAAAAACTAACGTCTGCTAAAATGCGTGGGCAGCCTTGTAAATATTGCGATGTGTACATCAGCGATATTTACAAGGTTGTACTGCCCAGTGACGCCCACTTTGCATCTCATTAGAGATGCAAAGGGAGGCATCGGGTAAAAGGGTGCTAATGCATGTTATCACCCTCTTGTAAATAGGGCGATATTTTTATCTCTGCTTTTTTGGCTTTAAAAGCCAAAAAAGCGGAGATATGGCCTTTGTAAATATGCAACTTCCTTCGGGGCATATCAACAAGCAGGCTATAAAAAATTATCGCCACTTTTGCGGCCGTTTTCGGCCGAAAAGCGGCGATAATTTTATCGCCTAATCAGCAAGGTCACGCTAACGCGTGAAACCTTGCTTTAGCATCAGGATTCCTAACGCCCAGCTTTGCATCTCTAATGAGATGCAAAATGGGCGTTCCTGACCTGGCATGACAGGAGAAATGTCGCTAAGTGACATTTCTCCTATCAGCAAGCCTAACGCTATGAAGCATAGCATCAGGAAAAGTAGCGATAACCCCTGTTATCGCTACTTTCCTTACGCCTGCTTCAGGACTGACTTAGCCATGATATCCTATGGAAGGTGGATATCATGGCTAAGTTTGTGAGATCGCTGGGTTTCCAGCGATAATCTCACGTTAACCAGTTAGTGCTAGGATTTTTATCGCTGATGAGATAAGCGTTGCTAATAGCACGCTATCTCAGCGATAAAAATCGGCGCTAGCCGGCGATAATTATCCGAGCGCTAAGTGCGCTCAGCGATAATTATCGCCGGTTGTTGTTGATATGCCCCTTCGTTCTAGCAATGGTTATACAAATCGGAGAATTATTCTTACTCAAACAGAATATTGTAATACGTAGGAGTCAATTAATGCACTATGTATCGACCCGGTTTTAATTTCACCCTGGCTGTTTGATTGACTAGGACTGGAAAGCCGCTTAATATCATTTATCATTAGGCAGGGATGCTATGAAAACAGTATTTACACCAAACATTAATAATTAGGAATAAAATACTTAAAACCTGTAATGTCTCTAGCTCTATATCAGCGATCAGCCTAAACTTTCCAAGAAGATAAAGAAGCAACAAAGTAGACAGAATTCTAAATTACGTTTTCATTTTTAAATGGATATTTGTTTTATTCCTGAATTTTTTGCTGTAAGCCTATTTTGAATTCATTGACCTGTTAAAAGCTCACACAGTTACGCGAAATGTTTCAAGTCAGCACGGCTCTAAAACAGTGAGCACTGGTTGTCACTCACTGAGTCGGAGACATTTTGAGTTAAGTGTATGCTGTTTATTTAGACAGTGTAATTGCATAAAAACAGGCACACAACTGTGCCCTCTGCAACACATTCATGATGCTGGCTTTGTAAAGGAAATACTCATTAAAAATGCATTTTATTTTTTCCATAAATCATTATTCGAAGCATGGCCGTCATCAGGGGTCGCCAGGGGTTGCAATTATTTGCTTTCCAGTGCAAACTTTTTTTTACATTAGAAAATAGCCTCAAAGTAGCTCAAATCACCCTTTGTGCTGCTTTGTGTTACTTTGCACGAGGGGGGCATGGCATGGGTGCGATATGGGCGTTCTCACTCTACAACCTAGGCTTTTTGACACTATGGGGCATATTATCAAGACAGGCGATAAAATTATCGCCGCTTTAGCGGCAGAAAACTGCCGCTAAAACGGCGATAATGGGCTTGATAATATGCTCTATGGAATTCCAATTGAAGCCCATGTTAGATGTGAAGGACATCTAACATGGGCTTCAATTGGAATTCCATAGAGCATATTATCAAGCCCATTATCACCGTTTTAGCGGCAGTTTTCTGCCACTAAAGCGGCGATAATTTTATCACCTGTCTTGATAATATGCCCCAAAGTTCTGTCAGCTAAAAAAATTTGCACCAAACAATAACACCTTCTTGAGGGAAGAGCTAAGTTGGACATAATATTTTGTACTGGAAGGACCTACGAGTGCACAACTTATGCTCGGCATCATGCACATACCTTTGCACCAGGGTGTAAATGAATGTGTGCACAGAGCTAGGCAGCCTGTTGGTGCACCAGTGCCGGAGAAGAGAGAAGCAGTGCCATGACTTGGTAGAAATGGCTCTGTAATCCTCTCTTCCCCTAATGTAGTACTGCAAAGCAAATTTGGTTGCTGCACTGCATGCTGCTAGCTTAGTAAATGTACCCCTAAGTGTCAGTGAGTATGCATGAGTCAGTGAGTGAGACTGTGAGTGAGAGAAAGAATGACCGCAAAAAAGCGTAAGAGTATGCAGGTGAGAATGAATGAATATGAGTGTGAACAAGAATGAGTGAGAGCGGCTGTGAGTGAGAATGAGTGAGTGCAAGTTCGTGAGAATGAATGAGAGTGTGATTGTGAATGAATTAACATAAGTCAGCATGAGTGAGAATGCAGTGTTTTGCTTCTGATTGTGCCCTTGACTCCGGCATACTGAAGGTAATTCTTGCCTTAAAGAGGCACCCACGGCAAAAGTCTGGCACTGGCATACTGAAGGCAGTTCTTCATCTGACAGGCATGTGTGACAAATGCTAGCAAACATGGGCTCACTAAACATGAAACATGGCATATTTTGATAAAAATGATAAAATGCTGGTATTGGCATACTGGGTGCAATTTATAGCACAGGGGTACCTTTTGAAAATTACTGGCGTACAGAAGAAAATTCTCATCATAGAGTCACCCGTGGCAAAATGCTGTAACATTGAAGGTAGTTTTTGGCATGAGGGAGGACAACCATGGTATTTAGGAGGGGGGGCGATTATGAAAAAGTACTGGCCCTTGAGATAGTTTTTTTTTTCTCAAACAATATTTATTGCGTCAATTGTCAAATACAATGCAGAGCTCTGTGACCCAGAGGATGACTGCTACATGTACAATACGAAGATTGCTTTGACATTTAGTATATGCATTAAACAGAATAAAATAATAATAGAAACAAAACTCCCCCCAATGCACTGTCTTCGCGCCACACATTAAACAGCAAGTACCTGCCCACCACATAGATAATAAATCCCGCTGGACCTTTCGATCCTTGCACCACAAATCAGCCCCATTAACCCAGGACAGAAACATCTTCCGCAGAGTAGGGCTCCAAGTGGAGGCCTCTATAGTCCACCCACCGCTTCCAGATCTTAAAATGCTTTTGTGGACACCCTCGAGCTTTAAAAACAGGAGCCTCCAGGCCAATATTAAAATCAAGGCAGTTTTTCCATGCTGACAACAAAGGCGGTGCCTCTGCCTTCCACTTCCGTGCAATGTCTTGTTTGGCTAGTATGAACCCTAATAGCATCAGCTTATAAATATTTCCCCCTACCCCCTCCATTATATGCAGCAGCCCCAATTTAGGTGAAGAGGGGAGCTTCCACCCCAAGACTTCAGCAAGGCAGGCCAGCACTCCCTGCCAGATTCGCACGAGGCCCGTACACTGCCAGATCGTATGAAACAGGGTGCCATCCTCCTGACCACATCGCAAACAGTGCGGGGACTCTACCAGACCTGCCTTCCACAGCCTAACGTGAGTGTAGTAAATCCAGTGTAAATAATTGAATTGGATCAGCCAGAGGCACATTGCTATTGCAGCCCCTCGAGGGAAGGCCAGTGCCTCCGTCCAGTCATATCCGTCCAACAGACCAAGATCTTCCTCCCATGTATCCCTACATTTATCTAGTGTAGTGGGGGAGTTCGTCACCAGGGACTGGTAAATCTTGGAAATTTTATGGTCCTGTAGGTCACCCATAAACAGCTTAGCCTCGTTGGAACTAAAGTCAGGGAGGGACTCCAAGTCTGTAATGCTGGGAAGGATAGCATGCCTAAACTGCAGGTATTTGTAAAATTGTGTTTTTGGCATCTGAAACTCGTGCTGGAGATCCTGGAAAGACTTTAGAACCGTGCTTTGCATTACGTCCCCCAGAGTTGAGATCCCAATATTGTCCCAGCCTCTGAAGCCCGCCAAGCTGGCCAGCTGCGGCAACCTACCATTAGACCAAAGGGGAGTCTCCTTTGTCAGCTTGCCCCACCACCTCATCTTTCAGAGTGCCTGCGGCCACACCTGAAACACCACCCTCTTAGTGGATGGTAGGGTCCTAC
The DNA here is from genome assembly GCF_964204655.1 of Triturus cristatus. Taxonomy (NCBI): domain Eukaryota; kingdom Metazoa; phylum Chordata; class Amphibia; order Caudata; family Salamandridae; genus Triturus; species Triturus cristatus. The sequence continues at coordinate 1,377,826,831 of NC_140590.1, forward strand.
GTATGGGGGCCTTGAGATAGTTTTCGATGTTAGGATGGCCCATTGTTTATGGATAGCACTTATAGCAAGCTTCTGGCAGTGGCATATTGTATGTAATTTGTGCACTAAAGGGTGACCCATGGCTTACGTGAAGCAACCATGAAAATATGCTGTATCTGGCACAATGGAGGTCATTAATTTATGTAGGGGAGCACTTCTTGAACATTCTGAAAAAAATGAGGTTAACTCTTGGGAGCATCAGGTTTAATTGACCAGTCCCATTATGAAAGACTTGAATATTTAATGAGAGCAGAGCCTGTGGCTTTTTAGGAAAAGTATGTGGAAAATGGGCTTTAAAATGCACTATCTGGTCCCACTTTATCAAAATGTTCATCGGGGGAAATCCCCCCTCGAATCCTCTCTAGAAGATTTCAGGTTCACTAGCTTCACTCTCTACAATTCAGTAGAGGTGAGCGGAATTTGCGAAATTCACTTTCGCAAATTATCGCGAAAATGTTAAAAATCTCTGCAAACACGCGGAAATATCGCGAAGATGCGGAAGTTTTTTTCCCGCCCGTTCACGGTATGTTCTGCGTGGTCGCGGCTCGCCAACTTACCCATGCGGTTGCTCGCGGGCGCGGCCATCTTGTTTTCACTTGTCTCGCGGTGCATGATCGCGAGAAGAAAGACGTGATCGCGTGACGAATGATGTTACTGCGGGCACGAACTGTCGCGAGACAGCGCAAATGCCTACCAACAATCCAACATCTCGTGGAGAACGCGACCGGATCTGGAAAACTTGTCGGCAAACGCGGGGATTCAGGTAAGGCGATCGCGCGCACGCAAAAATGTATTATTTTTACAGCGCGAGCAAGCAAAAAATTTCCGGTAAAATGCGGATTGCGGAAATTTTGACATTTTCGCGCTCTCCGCGGAACGCGAAAATGTCAAATTATCACAATTTCTCGAGCGGAACGGATTTTTAACCCAGGCCTACAATTCAGAGCAAATATCATGGCCCACCACTTTAAAAGATGACCAGCCGCTGCTTCAAGAACAGCAGGTAAACAATGTCTTCATGAGCTCTGTTTACATTTTAAAGTTTCCATTTTAAACACATTTTTGCCATGTTTCATTATTGTGAATACATGAAAAAATGAGTGTCTGAATATAACTATCACCTCTGTGATTCACATGGTTGATAGAACCTTGCAGATGATATTAAACCAAAATGTATTAACACTAAGGAATGGTTTAGGCCAATAACATAGTTTATATTCAATATATGGCCAACTCTCCATCAATTAATACATGTGGACAGAACTACTATTGTTTTATTTAAATCCCTTTTTTTCTCTCCCTATAATTTATCAATACAGATCAGATCAGATCAATCTTTATTTGATCTAAAAATGGATCAGTCAGTCAGTCAGTCAGTCAAATACTCTTTATTCGAATCGTTAGACTCATAAAAGACATTAAAAAACAACAGTACAAATTTACAATCACGAAATACACATATAAACACTCAATTACAGTTTTACATAAAAACGGGACAACCCTAAAAAGTTCTGGGCGAGTTATTTGATTGTTTAAAAACTGTTTAAAACCTCACATGTTTCATTAATACCATTGAGGGGAGTTTGCTTTTTAATCCTGAGTGCTGCCACTAAAAAGCTAGCCACGCAAAAAATGATACGAGTAGACCCCAGGTGCTGGAGGTAGACCAGAGCGGGCCTAACCTGTATGAAGCCAGCCTCTTTCAATAATGGAACCAAGTAACTTTTCCTTATATCCCTGAAAATCTCACAAAACATGATAAAATGTAAAGTGTCTTGTTGCGAGAATTTATCGCAGCTACGGGGGGGCCTAATTCAGGTTTTATCCAGGAGGGGTGACTACCTAGGATCTGGTGAATCAAATTAAACCTAAATTTAGTCAACAGAAACCTATGTAGAGGTTTAGTGACAATTTTAAGGTAAGGCTCCAAAGAGGGGGAAGAGGTTAACATAAAATGTGCCCTAACCGCAGGTTTCTCCAGTTCCTTTACCTCCCGCTCCAATCTAGCCCTCTCCATGAATTTAATTTTAATCCAATTCAAGTCCTCCTTCTTGATAGAAGCTGGCGATTTAAAAAGGTCTGTACGGCCTAGTTGATAAAAAGTTATTTCCAGGTAGGACATCCATGGAATTTTGTGGGCTCGGTCCAGACCCCTGACATCAGACAAAATGGCATGGTTTAGTGTTAACTCTGGGTTGAGCCAGGTTTTTAACCAAAGAATCAAGGGGGCCAGTTTCAACCTATCCGTAAAATAATCCAAGCCCACCTCCGAGTGTAAGGCGAAGGTTGGGGAGGATTTAGGGAGAGAGAGGAGTTGTCTAATAAGACCATTCTCCACTCTTTGGATCCTGTCCACATGTACATAGCCCCACAAGGGTGCACCGTAAGAGGCGATCGATAGGCACTTAGTGTTATAGATGTTCAAAAGGGCCTCCATGGGCCGAGACCCTAATCTCCTTGAGAAGCCCATGAGGGCTGAAGAAGAGCGAGCCATGGACACGCTCTTCGCCTTAATCTGGGGGCCCCAAGATCCCTTATCGTCAAAAAGGACGCCCAGATAAGGGAAGACCGTGACTCTAGAGACCAGCTCCCCTTCGCAGAAAAAGGTCTTGGATTTTTTCCTGCCTCTACATTTACCTACCACCATCGTATGTGATTTTTTGGCATTAATATTTAAGTCTAGCTGGCCCATGAACGCCCCGAATTGATCCAAAAGTCTTTGGAGCCCAACTCCCGTTCGTGCTAATAAAACTGCGTCGTCCGCGTATAGGAGTGCTGGTACCAGTATATCTCCCACACGCGGAACGTCCGTCCCCACATTCACTAGACTGTTTCCAAGTCCATTAATATAAATGGTGAAAAGGAGGGGGGCCAAGATACAACCTTGGCGGACCCCCCTCTCGGACTTGAAACGGTTTGTGCACCTGCCCTCCCTAGTAACCCTAACCACTGCAAACAACTCCTGGTGAAGAGAAGCCATGAAATGAACAAGAGCTGGATCAACACCAAACTCCAGTAAAATACCCCAGAGCTTGGACCTGTTGACCATGTCAAAAGCCGAGGAGAGGTCCATAAAGGCCAAAAATAAGGACCCCTCCTTGGCCACCATGTACTTTGAAATCAACAGATGGAGATTTAGGCATTGGTCAACAGTGCCTCTTTTTTCTCTGAAGCCGTACTGGATATTTGCAAGACCCCCCCTATGTTCGATATTTTCCCTCAACCTTTTCAGTAAGACTCTCCCCAGGATCTTAATCGCGGAGTCAAGCAAAGAGATGGGTCTCTAACACCCCGGGTCATCTCTCTGCCCCTTCTTGAAGATCGGCACTATAATTGAAGTGACCCAGGTAGAAGGAAGGGTGTTGCCATTTGCAGCGCAAAAGATGTTTGTTAGGATCCTAGCCCAAAATTTCGGGAAGTGGGAGTACAGGTCTGCGGGCACTCCATCGGGACCCGGAGCTTTATTTCTCGAGGACTCTAGAATTGCATTCTCCACCTCAGTACAAGTGAAAACAAGGGGGGCACGCGCAACAGCCACTATGGGATTTTGAGTCGAAACAGAGACTGTATTTCCATAAACTCCCTGATGGTGGAGCAACCAATCTGAGTCACAGATTACATTATCCATGACCGTATTCTCAGATTCAGAGAAAAAAGGGTGGTTAATAATGGTCCAAAAGTGACTGCTGTCACGCAAAACATCCACATTAAGGAGACTCTCCCATGCCTCTTGTTTGATAGCATTCTTCCTACTGGTAGTTGTTGCCTTGTACTCCTTCCTGAGATTGGCAATAAGGACCCTGTCTCTTGGGGTAGTTAAAAGTGCCTTCTTTAAGGCCCTATGAGCTTTAGAACAGTTTGAATCAAACCATTTACAATGATTGGTACCATGCCTATGCGATGTGGTTGACAAATCATGGGATATTTGGGCACATATGCTTTCGAAGGCCCCCATCTTGTCTACATTAGCAGCTGCTGGGTCCTGACAGATGGCTACATTAGCCTCAATTTTAGGAAAAAGATTGTCAAAAAAATTTTCCGGGACAACCTTTGCCCACTTGAGTCTTCTACCTTGGTCCTTAGGTAACAGGGCATTTTCCCCTCCCAGTGGTATCGCACCATTGGCCTTAAGATCACTCCAGATTAACTCGAGTAGCACCGGGTTGTGGTCACTATAGGGGGAGCTAATTACTCTATAGGTCACAGCCCTATGTAAGATACCCGCGGTCAAAAATATGTAATCAATTATTGAGCCGTGGTCATGCCCCTTATATGTACATGTGCGCTCTCCCCCCTCTGTGTTCACAAATTCCATCATATTAAAATTGGCCAGCAAAACTTCAAGAGCCTCCCCTGCTTTAGTATGTTCGAAGTGGGGAGCCAGGAAGCCTGGTGGACCCTCAAATTCCTCAAATAAACAAGAATCACCACAAGGATGTATATTAAAATCGCCCATTAAAATTAGATCGAACTGAGTATCATTATTGAGACTGAAACTATCCAAAAAAAATTCCAAAAGGGTAATATGGTCAGTACCACATTCCCTATCCCAAGCGTTGTAAAAATTAATCAGTAACAGCTTGTGGGATGTAGAAACTGCCAATTCCACAATTAAGAGGTTTGGAGAACCCGACTTAATCAATTTAAAATCACCTTTCAGTGAAAGTGAAAAAAGGGAAATAAGGCCTCCTTTAGCTCTCCCCATACTGCTAGTGATTGCTGGCACAACAAAGCTGATATAACCATCCATCCAGAACGTGGGGGAGAAATCCCACGACTCCTGCAGGGCTATAATGTCATGTTTAGTGATAAAGTCTACCCACGATGGATCTGATCTTTTTGCTCTAGTGCCAGCTATATTCCAGGAAACAAATTTACAGGGGGGTAATGTATCAGTCTTAGGGGTACCCTTTAATTCTGGTACTAATGTTAAAGGTAACCGTCAATCAAGTTCCTCGATATCTGAGAGGGGGGAGAAACAGTTAGTCGTCACCAGCCTCCGATCCGCAAGCACCGTTTGTACGGGCCTCAATGAGGGACTAGTAATAAGCACATTTTGACCTCCTTGAGCAAAGTGTGAGCAACTATTTTGGATCAAACCACTCGCTCCTGGCAATAAGTTATGAGCCCTAACCACCTTGTCTGTTAGTTGCAAAGCCTGCTGAGATAGAAAAGGGGGATGTGATATAATAGGGGGAGGATAAAAAAATCCCAGCGGAACTGGCCTCATGCAACCTTGGTCCAAAATTGGGGAACCATCCCAGAACAATCTGTCAGCCAGATCGACGGCATTAAAATTAACAATGACGCAATCCCCCTGTATATGTTTGGTGGATTTACCGATCCACCCCACCCGTCTTGCCATAATTAATCTGTCTGAAATATTCAACCCACCACTGGAACGCTCCAAACACCATCGTTTTGCCTTATGTATTAAGTCTGTCGTGTGTTCTGCTTCTCCCGGGCTAAGTGGGGGAACTCCTATGAAGACGCCCACAAGGGGCGCAGCTTCCGGTGGCAGGTTTATGGACAATTGGGAACCTAAGGGTGAAAAGCTTACCAAGGGGGGCTTGGATTTTAATAAATTATTTGGGAGACCAGGAATAGAGTAAATGGGATCCATATGGGTAACTGATGAACAAAGATCCCTTGACACTAGAGTCTTTGAGGTTACATCTCTGTTGGTTGACATAGCGCTAACCTGACTTGCTGGTGCAATAACTTTATTTTCCAGAACCTCCCCGGAGACCATGTAAGGCTCCTTAATCTGCGCAAGTTTGTTAGCCACAGATTCTATAAGTGTACACTTCTTCAGTAGACTCGCTAGGCAAGTATTCAATGTGTCCACAATGTCCTTAGCAACATCCATAAGTAAGGGTTCAATACGGTCAATAAAAAGTTTTTCTAAATAGTCCTCCACATTGTTATCCTGGGAATGAGAAGCAGTGATTTGCGCGCCCATGACCTTCTTCTTCTTACTTTTGGGGATCGCCCTTGGCTTACTGATAGGCTGTAACGTGTGATTCACCTCAGTGGGTACAACAGGTGGGACAGTAACCTCTGCCGTGCTGGTCTTATGGGGTACAACCACTATCTCAGGGACCAGCGGCACGTGATGAGTATTAGGAGGGTCAGTGGCAATCAGTGAGGGGTCAATAGAAGGGGTTACAATACCCAGTTCATGTTCCGCGTTGGCAATTTCTTGAGACAAGGCTCTCACAGCCGAAGACAAATACGATAATATGGAGTCAGATTTCCTTGGCACTTTAGATTTCTTCCCTCCATCCATATTTGACACACTTTTGCGCTTACCCATTGTATGATGTTATGGACTGGGCCCAGCCCTGCCTCCTCCTGCCCCGGACGGCCACAGACGGCCCGCCCTCTGCCCGGGCTCAGCCCGGCGCTGTCCGCGCGCGTCCCACGACGTGGGGGAAGCCTCGCGGCTTTTCAGCGCCTCCGGGCGCGCTGTGGGCAGAAGTGCCCCACGCAGGATTATAGGTAGTGTAGTGTAGTTCCGGCGGCGGTAGACCCCACGATGCTCGGCCACACCGAGCGCTGCAACGCAGGACCCCCAGGACACCTCACAGCCTCTCGCCTTCCAATGTCAGTTTTCGAAAGAGCCCCCGCTCCACAGGGGAAGCCTCGCGGCTTTTCAGCGCCTCTGGGCGCGCTGTGGGCAGAAGTGCCCCACGCAGGATTATGGGTAGTGTAGTGTAGTTCCGGCGGCGGTAGACCCCACGATGCTCGGCCACACCGAGGGCTGCAACGCAGGACCCCCAGGACACCTCACAGCCTCTCGCCTTCCAATGTCAGTTTTCGAAAGAGCCCCATAAAAGATAGACATTTCAAAAGATTGCCAAAAATGTTTTAAAAAATATATATAAAAAGGACAAATAAGAATACATAAAACATTAAAAACATGCTATAATAAAAACCTAAGTTACATATTTCATCATCAAAATGTGCAAAGTCTTGTTAAACCTCCGTACAACAGACAATGGATTCCAAGACAAATAATATAAGACCCAGCAGCATAACAATAAATATAAAGGCAATTACAACCTCTATGCAAAACAATTACTGTCAGCTAAAATTCAGCAAATAGTTTGTATCATATCAGTTTCACAAGTAGCATGGCAACATTAAAATAACATTATCTTCCTCTGGGCTAGGATGACTTTTAAGAAGCATTCATCCCCAAATCTAGGTTCATAATCATTAAGTTGCTGCAAAAAGAGCAGAGCAGCTTTACATTTAGAGAATTTAGACCCATGCAACAAAGGCCATAAAATGCTTCTGTCATTGGAAGGTACAACCTGCAAAAAAAGACAAAGTGCAATAAAGACTGAGGTGATTTCTCATCGCATGGGCAAATACATATATCTAAAAAAGAGTATTGCCCTGGCGGGAAACATAGTAACCAGTGTATTGAGCCCAGTCTAAATCTTGTCAGAATTGTTCGTTCATAAATATTCGACCATCTGAATTATACAATAGTCTCTCATAGTTGGCTTTAACACTTCCACCGCCTCCCTAGACGTCTGCCTATGACTTAAAAAAGAATTTTGAACATAGGCTTTATCTTTTTTTGTTATAGCATCTGGATTTGCAAATAAACTTAAAACATGGAATTTTAAGACCATGATCACAAGAATGGAAATCTCTTATAATAGCCTTATTCAGATCTGCTTCACTGTTTGCCCATATTGAGTACCACAGGGTCAAGGGGGTTGCATTAATAACATCTTGGACATAGTCCAAACCTAATTCCAGGTGTGAGCAGCAGTGTGAAGTTGACGGTGGAACGCCCAACAGGCGTCAACAAAACCTGTTCTTCTCAACCTGGCTCACCCCCCTTATCTCTGTAGCCCCAAATTCCCATTCCAGATGTTACAGATGGTATACACTTCCATCTATAGATTTCCAAAATTGGCGCAACCCATTGCCATCTGATACAGGCGACAAGAGGAAAGGTGATGCCGACTGCACAAGTAAAGTGTGCTAACCTGCCCCCAAGGCAGGAGGACCGCAAGTAGGCATCATCATAATCCAGGCCAAGATATGGGAAGGAGCTCACCCTATCCAGTTTTCTTCCTCTGATATTTAAGGTTCTAGTTTTGGTGTTTTTAGGGCCACACACTATTGCGACGGTTTTGCTGAAGTTTGTCTCTAAATCAAACCATTCATAAAGTTCACAAATCTAGAGATTAAAATCTTTAGATCATTGGCCATCCTGGCAAGAAGGACCGCGTCATTCGTGTATAATAAGGTGGGCAGGGCCTTTGTCCCAACACATGGGACTTCAGCCCCAGCATTTACCAACACATTTTCCAGGCCATTAGAATGAAGCAGAAAGAGAATAGGGGCAAGTGCACATCCTTGGCATACTCTGCGTTTAACTTTAACCTCTTCAATGCCCATGACGAGCTGGTCTCGTCATGGGCCGCGGTTGCGCTGTGCCCATGACAAGACCAGCTCGTCATAAACCCCGCCCGCTAATGAAACGGCCGGCACAGGGCGGGGAAAGGGGCGGGCACTGAAGGGGTTAAAGGATGGAATGAACTCCCCCGCATTCCCAAACCTTACAGAGGCTAAAATATCCTGATGAAGACGTCTAAGGAGGGAAACCAACCCCTCCTCAAGGCCCATGGCCACAAGAATAGCCCATAATATGGACCTGTGAACACAATCAAATGCCCTTGATAAGTCTATTAATGCAAGATGGATAGCGGCACCTTTTGTAAATGTATATTTGGCCACATAAAGGTGTAAATTAATGGACTGCTCCTATGTCCCAAAGCCCTTTCTAAAACCGCATTGTAGCTGGGATAAAACTTTTCTCTCTTTTAACCAAATAAGAAATTGTTCCAATACTACTCTACCTATTATCTTAGTTGTAGAATCAAGAAGAGATATAGGGTGGTAGCACCTAGGGTCAAGAACATTACCCTTTTTAAAAATAGGAATAACTATTGACGTACGCCATGCAGGCAAACTGAATTAAAAACCCATAAGTATAGGAGACCAAAACTCAGGATCCTCTTTAAACAGATCAAGAGGTACACCATCTGGACCTGGAGCCTTTTTTCAGGGGCTATTGTGAATAGCCTTGGTGACATCATCGACATAAAAAGTAAGATTGCCACATAAAAGGTAGCCTCACTGACCCTCATCGAGTGACACATCATTATTGGTTGTGTAAACTGCAGAGAAATGTTCTAACCATGCCTCAGCAGTAACATGGACAGTTATACGTCAGAGGATGACGCAGGGGATAAACCCGCTTGCACTGTGTTCCAAAACGCCTGTGTATCTTTTTATTGGCAAACAACCACAATAGCCTCCCATTTCTCAACTTTGATAGATGCCTTCTCTTTTTTAATGCCAAAGCATACACCTTTCAACAAGCTCGGATAGAACTCTGGTCTCTAGGGACTTGCTTCAAAGCACTACGCAAACTTTCATTGGCTACCCTGCAGTCTTTGTCAAACCAGGATTTCTCCTGTGAGGGAACCTTACCCACTGGTCTGGTTAATGTCTGTTTAATATGTGATATCATCTCAGTAAAACAATCTAAAATAGTTGTGGGGCTTAGTGAATCCAAAAATCAGGAATTCACCAGGTCCTTGCTAGAGCTAACCACCTGGTTCATAGCCAATTTCATGTCAGCAGATCGCCAGACCAGCCGGGGCCCAGCATCCTTGGAAGCTGACACCTGATTAATCCATGAACATAGTTTATAAGTGAGACCCCTTGGAGTCCATGACATTCAAATCATCTAACCTAGAGAGTAGGTCAAAAATTGCTTGGGTGAAAGGGGGTTAGGGGCCCAATTTAGCATTAAAATCGCCTGCTAACAGGAGGTTGAAGGCTTTCCCAGACTCTAATATTTCCTCTTCCAAGGAACAAATTAGGGAAAACAAACTCTGAAAGTTCAGATTGCCCTTGGAAGAAAAATCATCATTCTAGAAGTTCACCATGTGTACCGTGAGGTTACTCCCCCAGCACAGGTCAAACACCTAGGCCACATTCATATTGGATGCAACCGGTCAAATACTACAGCCAATTTCGACCTTAAACCAGGCCACCAATCCCCCTTTTGCACGGCCAGCTGGAGAAGGCAAGCTTGTCAGTTAGAAACACATGAACCGATCAAAAACCAAATTTTTTACATCTCAGGATTCCTGCTTGAATACACTATCATACTCCTTAATAAACGATTGCTACCCCACATCATATATTTTAGAGGCGAGGCTGGCTACATTCCAGCTAAGAAACTTAACAATAGGACTACTTGTAGCCACAGAGTCACTTTGTTCATTTGCCCTTGGACATATTTGGGGCAGAGACAAAAGAGAGGAATTTCCAGAGACATAATCAACATGGACTTTGCTAGGTGTTATTGGCTTCGGGATAGTGTCTGGGGACATGCTATCCCCAGAAACTCTGCAAGCTCCCATAACAGCACCACAGACACCCTCCCGATCTAGATGTCAATCAATATTTTCCAGCTCTGACAATGCTGCAAAACGGTTATCCTGATGAGATCTAAGAATCGGTTGAACAGATGGTTGGGGCTTGAACATAGTTATGGCCGGTGCCAGTTGCCTTAAAAAAAAAAACCCTAATCAAATTAGTTTTAATCATACCATCCCTAGCTGGTGCCAACATCTCGTCCGCCATAAAAGGATTATGAACGTTAACAATTATTGTGTCACTGTTAAATTACTTTCCCAAACGGCCAATTACCCCCACCCGTCACGCAAAAAGAATCTCATTACAAAGGTCCCAATGTCTGCACACATTTGAATTCAGCCAATGAATTTCTTTATTCATAAGGGTCTTTGTATATTTCAATTGATCAATGGACAGGCTGGGGACATTTGCTAACACAATAAAATACGGACAAAAGGCAGGTGGCAAATCAATCATAGGAAGAGGTCCCATCCTTGAATTACTTGTGTCAGCCTGATAAACAAAAGTATCTGAAGAAGCCTGGACAGCCTGAACAGCATGAACAGCCTGAACAGCAGCCCCCTGTGGCACTAAAGATGGAACAGTTTCAGGATCATTGACAACGGGTACCATGGTGGAATCAACACCTTTGACTTCATTATTACAAGCTGGATGGTGCGCAGTTGGTGTTAAGGGTCTTTGCGAAGAATTAGTTCCCATCATGGATTTGGGTTGTAAACTCTGAGGGGAAGCCAGCCCTAAGTTATCCAGTTTAGTCTCCATGATGTCAAGCAGAGCAAAAAGCAGGCGTAACTTAGCATCCAATAAATCACTTAAACTTCAAGGGGCAGATCTATATTGGAGATGCGCCACTACATCTCCAATATATCGTGACGCATCTATGGAGATGCGTCACGATGTAAAGCCCTGCGCCACGTAAAACCTGCGTCAGGTTTCACGTGGGCGTGTCGACAGAGGGGGGGGCGTTCCGTCGCAGGAACGCCCCTGAAAAGTGACTCAGTCAAATCTATAAGATTTGACTGAGTCACTTTCCCAACGCTGATGCGCCAAAACCCTGCGCCTGCTTGAAGCAGGCGTAAGGCTTGACGCACCATGTTAGGGATAGGGTAGGTTGGAACAGTGCTGGAGTTGCGTCGCGCTTGCGACGCAACTGAAGCACTGCGCCAACCTTACGCCATCGGATGCGTCACGCATCTGTTTATTCCTGCGCCATGATGCGCCGCATTGTAAATGCGGCGCATCATGTGTGGCGCAAGGGTAAACTTGCGTGACGCATCATTCCTGGCGCATCCTTGCTGATTTGCAGGGATGCGCCAGGAAACATAAATCTGCCCCTAAGTTTAAATTTATCAACACATTTCCCATTGCAGTATACAGTAGGGAAACTATTAAATAACGACAGTGATAGTATTTAACTGTACCTATATATAGTAGTTGTATGTGTGTATGTATGTGTGTTTTGTGGTACTCTAGTCTCTTCAGAATAACACATAATTTTTCATATAATACTAAGAGAAATTACAAATGATCCCCTTGCATATCACGTCAGCATCCTAATGCAGGTGGTATTAGAAACACGCATTTCTCTATTGTTGGAACTGGCACTTTCTGGCTGGCCGAGGTGATGCCCTAGCCAGGCACAACCTACCACTCCCATCAGGGGCGGGTGATTACACTCACTATATAACCTGTGCTCACCCTTGGGTAGCTTGGCACTGAGCAGTCAGGCTTATCACAGAGGCAATGTGTAAAGCATTGGCACAGCACTCCCACACAATAAATACACTGAGCGCCACTAAGGAGACTTCACACTTGGTGCATGTAAAAAAAGTTTATATTCAATACACACATTAATTAACCCAACATAAACATCATGAATTTCAGGGCAGAAAAAACACTTGGAAATATTACTAGCAGTACTAGGCTCAACTGTGTTAAAATGACATCAGTAGTATGCACATTTGGGAAAGATCCTACTTTACCCCCAGCAGCCTTATAGTGTACAAAACATTGTCAAATCTAGGCCTATCATGGCAATCATTATAATTCAATATCACACAGTTTTAGGGTTCACCCCAGTTCACAACCATATCAAAACTATGTACATACACAGATATACAACACTTTTAGTACCGTGGGCTGAGGTCACATGGGTAATACCAATGTCAAACACAGTATAATTTTGGCAAAGAATCAATGTGTAAATCAACACCCTGGAGCGGTGTAATGAATAACTGGCGGTCTACAGGCAGTCACTCCTGCACACACGCACTCACTCACTCCGCACCGCTATGCGGTGCAACGGATATCATGCTGGCCCATTGGGAACGCAATCGCACACATACGCACACAGCACAGTAATGCGGTGCAATTGATATCTGGCAGGTCAATCGATAACATGCTGCAGACCCTGTGGCCCGAGCCTCCCTCCAACTCACCCCGACTACCCTACACCCACAGGGTGGAGATTACCAGCACTCCCCTCGATACAAAACTGCTCGCGGCTGAAGTCACACTTAGTCAGGGTTCCACGGAAGAAGGTGGGGATAGGTAGCAAGACTAATTAAGAGGCAGTCTTCAAATGGGGGTATGGCCTCCTCCTGGGAAGTTTACCCATGTTAAATGGTAGCGGCAGTCGTAGTCGATAACCTTTCAAGTATTGCCCGGCGGTAATCGCCTCTTATACCATTCGATGCTAAACCAACAAAGAGGCAGGCGCCGGAGACTGGAAGGCAGGAAACAAAGTTTTATTCTCTCCGGAGGAGAACACATCAGGTCAGACAGCAAGGTATCGTCATGAGGTGCTCTAACCACATCTCTGAGGCCTGGCCTCTTATACACAGGTTTATGACTTTATTGCAGGCTTATCATACATGGCACATTCTTGAGGTCGCTTTGATACATGAAAGAACATCCTCAGAATCCCCACTTCAAGCTCGTTCCCACACATATCTACAGTGGAAGCCCCCACCCCACCCACAGTGGGAGATGGCTATCACACAGCTGGACATTCCGCCAATTCCCGGGGGTGTGTGCGACCGGTCGGGTCTCAGGGGGTGGGGGGGCCTTGATCTGCTGTAATCCCTTTGATGTGGGGGTGTTTCCTTTACAGTAGGGGCAATAAACTGCATCCGCAGGGCTGGGTGATGGCCTGGGATCGATTCGGACAATCGGGCGTGGAGGAAGGGGGTTATCAGAAAGGATGTATGACCATGTATGGGATGAAAAGGAAGTGTTGGTCAGGCATGGTGTGCGATTCCATGGCAGGGTTGCGCAGAAGGAGAGGTTTTACAGCCCATGTACGAGAGAGCGGGGGTGGCCAGCGCGCGGGGGATGTTCGCAGCGCCTGAGGGGCGCGCTGGTGATCGGTGATGAGCGGGGAGAGAGAGTGGGGTGCCTAAAATGGCTGTCGTACGTTTCCGGTGCGTGGCGCTGGGGAGAGGCAAGATGGCGCAGATAATGTTCAGTTGCAAACTAAATTTCCACAGTCCTCCCTTTTAACATATCTCGCCAGCTTGCCTGGCCGACATTCACCTTAGTTAACCTTTTAGCCATAATATCGTAAATGTTTTCATGCATTCCTTAAAAGTACAGAGTCTTAGGACAGGCGGGAGCAATCTGACACAATTGTACATAGTTACATGTGGTTGACGTGACAGTTGATGGCGTAGCGTATACAGAATTTCATTAGAACACAAACTCGATACTTGAAAAAGGTTCGGTAAAACAGGGATAATTACGCTCATTTACTTAAGGCCTAGACTTCGCGTGGATCAAGCTAAACAGCATAGTCATGTGTACGGTTGATGTTATACAAATGTCATTATACAAAGTTAGAGTTTCTTAACTTATCAGTGTACAGTTGGAAGTGACTGATGCAATATCACGAAAACTTGATTGGAAGATAGTCAATATAAAAGCGGTTGGGAGAGGAATTCAACTTAACATGAGTTACAGTCAGGGAAGGGAGTTCTTCTTTCCAGTGTCCTATTATAACGAGCCATCACTGATAAGCTCTTATTGTTCTTCTTCTTTTGTTGGCACTGTTGAGCACCGGCGGTGGAGCTAAGGTCCAGCTCAAATCCAAGTTTTCACGTAGCAGGGTGTGACCATTCGTCGTTCTCGGATCACAGTCTTGTTCCCTAACTCATTTTATCATAGGTACCTTGAGACGGGGTACCCGCATTTTGTTCTTCTGTTGTTAAGTCAAATTCAAAATCCATATAAAAGAGAGAGAGAGAAGGGGTGTGGCGTACTTTGGGATGCCGAGGGAAGAGGGGGTGGAGTGGGATCGGATCAAAAAGCAGACCAAGGAGAGCAGAATCTTTCAGCACTGGGCCCATCAATCGGGCCCGACGGGTTGGGACTTCAGGCACGCTGGTCAGCAAGCAGGGGGCCTCGAGATAGCCCTTCGTTCTATCGTTTATCATGCTGATAATGGTGTCTCGTCTCACGCCCTTTTTGCTTCGTTGCTCCCCCCTTGGTCGATGCCATAGATGTTCCATGGTCCGCAGCCAGGCTGTGCGTCACGTCCGACCCCTCTCTTCCGATGGCCGCTGGTTATCTTTGAATGAGTACAAGAAACAAAATCTTAGAGAGTTGGCAGGGAAGACATTTACACACTTCATCCTCTCTCCCAACCACCGAGTAGTTGGGGAAATGCTTTTATCGGTCGCTGTATGATTGATGTCTATTAACTCTTATGTCGGTGTGTGTTACTAATTTATTAATCATTGCTGTGGTGCAGGTTTCTGTGGGTGTTCCTGTCCATCGTCTGGCCTGCTAGGTGTCGATTCCTGTGCCCTATAATCGTTGCAGGAAGCCTGACATCTGTCAACTTTCTGGTCTATCAAAAATTCGAACCGGCTTCTCCGGTAGAGACTCGTTCATCTTAACACAAGTTCTGTTAATACACATTTTCCTCCGAGGACTGCTAAAAAAGTGCGAGGTGCTACTGTCATGGATTCACAGACATCTATTTCGGGGGGGGGGACACAAGCTAAACATTTTTCTTGCTGGAGACAATAGGTAACCCTCATCAGCTTAGGCGATGTACCTTTAGAAAACAAAGTCATCAGCTGTTTTGTTCGAAATACTCTGGGACGGCTAGTACAGAGCTGGGGTGATTCTGGGAGGACGGGGTGCTTAGACATTCTAGTTCGGAACAATTGGGCGGGGGCTATTCTGGGCGGTGGAGATGGTGTCGTTAGAGCTCTAAAAACGAAAACCACTGACAAATAGTCCCCGTGATGAGGGCCAGATTGGGAGACATCAGTCGTCTTACCTGTCCTTTCTTTCTCAGCCAATTAAGTTCAACATTTGCAGAAAGGAGAGGTAGTAACGTGGTAAAGTACGGTCGTTTTTTTTTTTTTTGTCAATTTGTTCGAACACCACCGTGTTTTAAGCCAATTATACACATACTCAGGAGGTATAGTGTCGTTAATTTATTCAAAAAGAAAGAGGGCAAGAGAGCCTTCAGCGAGGGAGGGAGAGAGAGTAAGAGAGAGAGAGAGAGAGAGAGAGAGAGAGAGAGAGAGAGAGAGTGAGTGAGTGAGTGAGTGAGAGAGAGAGAGAGAGAGAGAGAGAGAGAGAGAGAGAGAGAGAGAGAGAGACGTGCGCATCAAGTAGGCTATTTGGCATACGTACGACACAAAACGAGAGAGAGAGAGAGACATGTGTACGATAATAGGCTACTTGGTGCACACACAACATGGAGTAGCACGGGTCAGTTCTATGTAAGAAAACACAAGCGGGGGAAAGACTTAAATTCGGTGATCACGTATACACAAATACCGGATAGGGCGTGACAGTACATACATCAAGCGCAGAAACTTAAGACGGAGACACAGGGCTACGTTGAGTATGGGGACCTCTCCTTTCCTGTCCTCTTTCCTATGCACGCTGCGTATTTTCAGTATTTTTGTAATTTATTTTGGGGGGGGTGTCGGACCTTTTACTCCCCTCCCTTTGATCGATAGACAAGCACTTCAATTATACGATGACGTTCTCTTCAAGCGACCCAAGTATATGAAATGCATACACATTCATACCGTATAATCGTGGCACACACGCACAGTCATACCACACAGTTTTTCACGTTCCCAATGGTGGTCTGCACTTCGCGCACTATCCCACAACGTTTGTCTATGTTTTTCCCTATATTGAGCACGGTGCGGTCCATGTCCACTCCATTCTTCAGTCGGAACTTCGTTGTGACCTATAGAGAGGGAAAAGAGAGGGGGGGGTGTGCAGTATTCAAAGTACATTAGCGCGCGTAGACACGAAAAAGTTCTACTTACCACGTACCAGGCTAGCCGCAGGAGTGGGTAATACCACAGACCTATTATTCTTTTCTTCCGATATACAAAGATGCTCTATTTCATTCATCTCCTAAATTCGGGTTCCCTGGTCGTACATGTATTTCTCAATCGGTCGTATATTATGGTGCAAGATACCGTACCTTGCATTCGGCATATACCTTAAGCTATAGTCGACCATTTTCTGACAACTCTTGGAAAAAAGACAGGTGTGACGGGTACAAATTCCGTTAATCAAAAAAGATTCAGGCAAATGGGGTCTGCATTATCTGCTTTCTATTGCTTGGGAGTAACAATCATTTATTCAAAAACCTTTACCAACCTAGATGATTTGTCATGACACTGATTCCGTAATTCCTTTAAGAAGCCCTTTATTTAAAACAATGTCAGTATACAAATACGGGCCTACAACCGCTACAGGCCGGCCACGGTGTGAAAGGCGTCGAGTATCATGAGCAACACTACCTTAACATGAAAAAAATAAAAATGACAACAAAAATGGAAATGCCAGCATTAATAAGGTTGTTTGTATGCTCGATCAGTACCCTCCCAGTCCCTCCGCCCATCATGTGTGAAAACATCGCGTTCATATCCTTTTAACATAAATGTCAAACACCCTAAAACGCCATAAGGAGTTGTAGGCCCTTCCTACATCGGCGCCATTTTGGGGCGAGGTCGGGCGGGTCCAGCGTACAGTCTAAGTCCTTCCGCTAACTAGCTGCCAGACCAGAATCCCTTTCGGCAGTTCGAGAACTTTCGTTAGAGCCAACGGAAAGAACAGACAGCATGAATCGTGGTTCGGGGGTGGGGAAGCACAGTTTTTGTTCCTACCGGGTCATGTTGAGGTTCCACCGGAACTGATCCGAGCGGCTAGGCTACAGTGTCTCTAGATAATTCAAACAGAAGCTTGCGTCAGCATGGCGTCACCACGGTCTCGCAGCAATGCCATGATCCATTTTCAGGGCGGGACAGCAGGCGGGTCTCGCTGCCGACGCCTTGAATCAGTCTCTCTCAGGGCACCAAAGGGACGCAAGATGGCTGCCGCCCGGGGCAAAGACAAGTTAATGTGGAAGGATCGAGCAATAGCGGAGGTTGCCCCCACCGGAAGTCCACGGGATTCGAATGTCAATGACTCCCGCAGAATCTGCAAAGTTGAGAGGGTGGTTTTTTTTAAGGGTGGGGCCCACGCCCGAGCAGACAAGCTTCCGAGTCCAGAGCCGTCTTTTTAGCGGGCCGGGCCTAAATCTGAAGGACCAACCGCCATCTCGGGAGTCCAGTGGCAGCGACAGCAGCAGTTCGATGGTATCGCCACCGGGGTGGGTCCCTCGATCACTCGGCTGCGGGGGCCCATTTCTCGAGTGAAACGCTAATGGCAATCTTAGTGGATCCGCGCCTGAGTGGTTACCCGGCAGGCAAGATTTGAATGGCTGTCCTGCTGCAGCTGGTCGGTGAGTGCAGGGGCGCCCACTCATCTGGACGGCGAGCGAAACGGCTGGGTGCAACTCAGCCGGCCGGCGAGTGAAACGGCAGGGGTGCCTTCTCTGTTGGCGAGCCTCCACCTGGGGAGGCGGGGGAGGCCCGTCCGCGTCGCTTCCCCCCTGCCAGGGCACCCTTCGCTGCCGGCCGAAGCAGAGAATGGGAAGACCAGTACAACGTGGTGGACTCCACCTTGGTGCTGCCAGGGCCTCGGCGCTGCGTGTAGCCTCCGGCCTGTTCGCACAATCGTCCACCATTGATGCCGCCTCACAGGCCGATGGATTTTGTAGGTCTTTTATAGCCCAAAGCCAACTAAAAGGACCGCCCAAAACAGGCCAATGTTGCTATTTCGAAGAAGGAGGGGCGAGGACTGTCATGTAAATAGTTGTTTAAAAACGTGTTTTAATGTGTTTACCCTGTTGGCGTGTTGTTATACCTATAAGTTATTAAAATGTTATAACTATACTACTTTGTTGGAGTGTTGTACATATTTGCAATCTGGTAACGAGCACAAGGATGTTACTGCGTAATCGGAAAATGACATAGCCCAATTGTGCGCGATCTAGCCCAGTTCGGTGACGTCGATGGTGGGTACCAGCAGGCTTCCGTTGGTGTAGGATTTTGTCGCGTTTACTAGGCGGGGTGGGCAGTAAGGCAGACATGTTTTAGGCAATGAGAGCGGCAGAGCCGAGCTACCTCGTGGCTACCTCGACCGTGGGCTTGGCTCCTCCTCCTAGTTTCATATTCCTCATAAAGGGCTATTTCCTAGCGTTTCTTGTGTTTGTAGGGTCAAAAAGGGTCCCATCAGCGGTTCACTGGTCTCACTAGATTATTTTTGTTTCTTTATAGCGATTTTTATTCCCTAGCTTGCTGTAAGCTACAGCGACTAATCCATATTTAGTAAATATGTCCTTATTAGGGGTGTCCTCCAGTGGAGCTGGATGGTCCACCTCTAATAAGCGGTCCGGGCAGAACCAACTACCAATCAGTGGGGAGAAGATAGGCATGACGGGTTACAACGGGGACAAAAGTCAGCACTACCTATCTTTTCACTGCTTGCAAAGACTAGATAGAATATCTCTATTCCTCGTTATTTGTAAGCAGAGAATACCTCCAAAGAACCAATATCGAACAACTAGTGTTCGGACAATCAATCAATCAATGGTGAGAAAGAGATAGGCACGACGGGTTACAATGGGGACAAAAGTCTGCGTTACCTACCCTTCACTATTTGCAAAGACTAGACAGAATATTTCTATTCTACGTTATTTGCAAACAGAGAATATCTCAAAGAGCACTAACCTTCAAAACAATCAATATTCGGACAATCAATCAGTGGGGAGATAAAAATAGGCACGATGGGTTACAATGGGGACAAAAGTCTGCGTTACCTACCCTTCACTATCTGCAAAGGGAGAGAGAGAGAGTATTTCTACTCCTCCCCGTTTGTAGACAGCGAATATCTCAAAGAGAACAATCAATAAGCAATACTAGTATTATCAATCAATCAATCAATCGTTTCGCAATTTGTCGTGTTTCACGACCTTACCCGGACCACGTGGACAGTTTCTCGTCTTCCGCCTCCAGCGCCCGATGGTCCTCTACTTTCCGTATTTGCCGCGGCACTCCTGATGGTTCCCAGTCAGGACCGTAGATCACTCGAGAGAGGTCTGCTCGGAACCAGTGAAGTTCGGATGATCGGCTGCCAGACGAGGGTCTATCGGGCAGGAGCTCTCCCGATCGTTGCAGTCGTTCACTCTGTCGTCGGGACCTCTCTCACTGGATCCACGTGTCGCTGATGGGCCCCACGCTTGGGACGCCAATTGTTAAATGGTAGCGGCAGTCGTAGTCGATAACCTTTCAAGTATTGCCCAGCGGTAATCGCCTCTTATACCATTCGATGCTAAACCAACAAAGAGGCAGGCGCCGGAGACTGGAAGGCAGGAAACAAAGTTTTATTCTCTCCGGAGGAGAACACATCAGGTCAGACAGCAAGGTATCGTCATGAGGTGCTCTAACCACATCTCTGAGGCCTGGCCTCTTATACACAGGTTTATGACTTTATTGCAGGCTTATCATACATGGCACATTCTTGAGGTTGCTTTGATACATGAAAGAACATCCTCAGAATCCCCACTTCAAGCTCGTTCCCACACATATCTACAGTGGAAGCCCCCACCCCACCCACAGTGGGAGATGGCTATCACACAGCTGGACATTCTGCCAATTCCCGGGGGTGTGTGCGACCGGTCGGGTCTCAGGGGGTGGGGGGGGCCTTGATCTGCTGTAATCCCTTTGATGTGGGGGTGTTTCCTTTACAGTAGGGGCAATAAACTGCATCCGCAGGGCTGGGTGATGGCCTGGGATCGGTTCGGACTATCGGGCGCGGAGGAAGGGGGTTATCAGAAAGGATGTATGACCATGTATGGGATGAAAAGGAAGTGTTGGTCAGGCATGGGGTGCGATTCCATGGCAGGGTTGTGCAGAAGGAGAGGTTTTACAGCCCATGTACGAGAGAGCGGGGGTGGCCAGCACGCGGGGGATGTTCGCAGCGCCTGAGGGGCGCGCTGGTGATCGGTGATGAGCGGGCAGAGAGAGTGGGGTGCCTAAAATGGCTGTCGTACGTTTCCGGTGCGTGGCGCTGGGGAGAGGCAAGATGGCGCAGATAATGTTCAGTTGCAAACTAAATTTCCACACCCATAGGATGTGGAGCAGTAATGGAGTGAGGGGACAGTTTGTCAATCAAAAGGGTTCCACAATGTGCCTTCTGGCACCAGCTCCATTCTGCAAATAATTGGAGGCATGCAGTCTCTTCGCCCTCTTCCAATTGCTCTTGGAAGCATTCCTTCGGCCCAGTCAGTCACTCTCACTGCCCAGGCCTGATCCGGGCAATACTACCTGGCAACATAATGTCGTTTGGGGGCTGGGTGAGGAAAGGACAATTGGTCCGCTGCACTGAGGACCCAAAAGGAACAATCGAGGAATGGGGAATGAAGCAGGAAAGCCTCACGAAAGAAAGAGGCACCCTGTCGGATACACATCAATCACTGTCACATCCAGGCAATCCGGGAACAACATCTTGTGCGTGGTGCTGTGAGTTACACCAGACAGTTCCAGCTTCACACAATTAAGAGTCGCACCCTCAGTACCTCCCTGGAAATGAGGCACAATGTCTGGGGCACGTGGATCCGAGTTGCACCAAACAGTTCCGATCACACACAACGAAGAGTTGCAAATTACGTACCTCCCTGGAAATGAGGCACAGTGTCTGGTGCGCATTAATATGGGTCGCACCCTAATGCAAGTTTAGTAGGGCAGCAGGAGGTAGAATGAGGTACTACTATGAGTATGCCCTCACCACCGAGGGCCACACACTGGGAATTGGTCACTGCACACAATGAGCATGCATTCGGTGTGTCGCATGAGAGAGACATGGCACGATCGACGAAGCGGGCCACGTTGGATACGGCAAACGGTGAATCTGCTCAGTGCCAACAATACGCTTATGCATGTTGGGGTCCCCATGATGCAGGGGCCACACACCTAAGATGCAGGCAATACTTCTGGGGCTCCACACAAAGCAATCCGGTCTCCAGGCACAATTCTTAGTTCCATGCTCATGCCACGCTATCAGTTGGGATCCAGCTTACGATGTGGGCCCTTAAGAGAGAACCGCTCCCCAGGTGTCAAAAGTATATGGTGAGGGTCCCTCCTAGAAGATCTTTGATGTCCATGAGACCTCCAAAATAGCAGAGGGCAAACCAACAAGCCTTTGGAGAGCACACTTCAGGGTGGCACACTGCAGAAGGAAGTCAGCCCAGGCCAGCCACTATTCAGGAAAGGCGCACTGTTCCTCCCAATGGCAGTAATCCTCCTTCTGCACAACAGATTCCTCTGGCTGTGTGCACCAAGCAGTCCAGATTCTCTGGTCCAGCATTCCCACACTTGTATCTCTGCTCTGCTGAAGTATGGCACCAGTAGTTTTACTGTAGTGTGCCTTTGGAGTTGGGGTGGTTTAGAGGGACTCCTTTGAACCACTGTAGTCTCTCCTAAATTTCAGTCCTGTCTGCCATGAGCCCATGAAATGCAGATCTTAATCTTTAGTGGGGCCATTATCTGGCTCCTGTCAAAACCTCTTCTTTCGATTTATTCAGCCAGGCCCTCAAATGGCAGAGATGTGTACTTCCAGTTGCATGCTCAAAGTTTATAGCTGTCGCTAGGGAATGCACAGACCTGTTCCCCCAGCCTCCAGGATGGACTGGAGTCAAGCAAAAAGGCACACAAGGAGTTTTAGAGCAGAGAAATGCCCTCTTTCTAAAAGTGAAATTTCTAAGCTAGTAATGACAAAACCACCTTTAACACAGGGAAGGGTTTGTCATTGCAAATCCAATGATAGGAAACATTATGAGGCTGCTCCCCTGTAATGCACTATCTGCAGCCTGATGTTATTTCAACCATTACGCCATGTTAGACTATGGGAAGAGCAAACCTCATAGATAGAAAAAAAACACATGGGTATTCTTCACTATCTGGGCAGGGAGCACACGTGTAACTGTCCTGCCTTTCCCCTACCACTCACTTCACCCCTTAAGACGTATCCTAGGGGCGTTCTAGTGGTAGTGAAAGGTCCTCTCAGAATTAGCTAGTGATCTACAAAGGCCAACCTGAGCATAAGTGCAATTGTGCACACACAAGCCTGCAATGGCAGACTTGTGACATGTTTAGAAACATCAGGTAAGCACCAATTCCTAGCGTGTATAGGAAGGGTTCGCACACTTTCACACTGCATTTACAGTGGTGAAGTGCCCAGAACCCTAATGCCACATACAGAGAATCAGCCTGACTATAAAGTCAGAGTTGAAAGAAAGGGTGATTCATATGAGTAGGTTCTCCTTTGGTTTACCAGAGTTAGAAGAAAGGCCAGGAACAGCATTGAACAGCTACCCATATAAATTGAAAATGGAAGCTACCCAGTGAATATCATAAATACATTAAAATGATTAAATAATTCCACCACCTTACTTGGCTCTCTAAAATGCATGATGATGCACTATCCAGAAGCACTTTAAATGGAGAGACCCACCCAGCTGAATCGCCTCAATATCTTTGTTAGATGTTATTCTGTTGTAGAAATATCCCATGTCTAGATATACTAGCATAGCTGAAGAAGTGTACTGTATAAATGTTAAAAAGTTTGGTTCTCTTTTGGAATAGATTTGAATTTCTAATGCACATTTAACCTTGGCAGCCTCTTTCTTGTATCATATCATTAAGTCTGAATTCTATCTGTACCTCTAGGAATGTAAAACAGCCAACTGAAAGTAAATATTTTTCATTTCTAGTTCACATGGCCAATTCTCATGCTTCCACAAATACCGCTCCAAAAAGTGCATGCTTGTCAGAGCAATGTTAGGGGCAGGGATTTTGACTGGCGAGGTTCGCTTCCTGTGACTCAAAATGGAACTGGCACAACAGGGTTCCAACAGACCTATTTCATGCTCCCCAAGTCACCTACCCCCTCATGACTACCTGTTGTGATGTTGGTTGTCTCAAGAAGGTCTCCTTTTGTACAGGACTTTCAGCACAATCTTCCTGTAACTGTGCGGGGCAGATACCAATCGCTGTTTCTGTTTAATGACCCAGCAGTTTTTACTGGCGCTTTTGATCAAATGCAACTGAACTATTCACCTGTCAACATACCTTCACAGTGAAATTGATTAGTGGACCTCCCACCCCCACTGCTGTAAAAGTGCATTGCATTTCTACTTCGTTTTCACCTAATTTCTTCAAAGGTCCTTGATCGATACACTTTAAGGTACCTGTAAATGCATTCATAAATTAGAAGCACTGAAGGTAAAACTCTGTTCACAAAGTTGGGTGGGGCTGGGAACCTTCACCCTTCGAAAGAACAGATGAGGTTTGCAGACTTTGCCTGAGGTATGGTCTATCCCATCAGGCCATCCAGGCATAATGATTTCCTAACACAGAATGTCCTGGAGAGGACTTCCTCCAGCAGAACATTGTTTTCTGCAGAGGCCGGACATCCACCACCTCAAGAAAATGGTCTGGGCAGCAGGGATCTCAGAAAAAAAGGCAGGGGTTTTCTTAAAAACAAACACAAAATCGAAAACAAACAAAGCTCCGGAGTTTTACATTTCAGGAATTTGAAAAGTTTGGATAAAAGAAAAGCTGATTGTCATCTCCGTTGTTACTATAAGTCCCCTCTGATAGATAGGGTAGATGGGATTTAAAGTAGGGGTATGAAATAGATGTACTCTTTTTTTTTTCTAAATGTTCCCCTCCTCCTTTAAATAAAATAACACCAACCATTAAACAAGCATTGTATGATTTAAAGGTTGACATACCTTTTCCCTACAAATATCAAACAGAGCATGCAACCCTCCCCCCCACACGCTTCTTTAATATTGGAACATCGCTGGGGGCCATGCTCCCCTAACCATATACTTCTGGCTACAGGGCTGCAGGTTAATCTGTTACAATGTGAGAGATATTCCGTCAGCCTGTCAGTGTCATAGGAGAATGCATATGTAATAAGGTGAACAGAATATCCAATCATGTTGCGATGGAGATCCCGTACTACAAACTCTTGAAGGATATAACCTGAATAGGGCCACCCGGGTCACTCGCAACCACCTATCAGCCTTCCATACAAATGAAGAGCCAGTAGAGAATACAAACCAAGTATTTATTCAGGTACAATCGAGCAGAGCCCAATCTGCCCAGTCTCTTGGGATTGCTGCAGAGCGACTGACATCAGAAAACATGGTGATACATTATGTAGGATTCAGAACCAATGAAGGCACGTCCAGACTGAAAATTTCCAGATAGAGGCAGCTACACAAAGACGGTGCGGAAGGATAAATTATGATCCTGAGACAGGCACAAACTATCTCTATGCCAAGGTCATTCTGCCTGCGCCCATCACTGGACTAGTGGGAGCAGGCCTCTATCTAGTGGGAAAGGTATGCGCTAATAAGAGCAGTGTATTTATTAGTACAGCAGGGTCCAACCTTGGAGAAAAGGAAAATGACCAAAGCTGCTTCTCGCAGAGGCAGAGAGAGATTAGTTTCGCTCATGGGTCAAAATGGCGGCCAAACATAAAATGGTGCCGCGAATGCTAACTTATGCAGAACAATATATAAACAACACGGCTAAGAAATTTTTATTCTAACACTCTAAATGAGGCCAGTTCCTGCTTACTCTTGTTCTGTACCCCTACGTTTTGTGGGACGCGATGTCCCCCTCGGAGGCTTGATGCAGGCTGACATGCGTCTGTCCTAACACAACACATTTCAGTAGCAAAATCGATTTTGCTGCCGAACTACATTATTCGTCAGGGAGCTGTGGTGGTGCATGCATTTTGGTGGTATACGAGGCCGCAGGTGTGACAACAAAACCCGTGGAATAGAGGAAGTGACACAGAATATGGCATTTCTGAACATAATGTACCTAAATCAAAATTTGAATGGACCTGCTCTGTATGTCTTCTGCACAGGCTAATATGCCACAATTCTCTGAAGTCTGTGTTGAGAATGTTACATCTTTCCCATTCTATTATGCGTCTGTCATGTCCCACGTGTGCAGCATTCAACTTCCCTCAGGTGATACAGCTCAAATACAATGTCTGTAGCTCTAAGTAGTCCCATGTGGAATGAATCTATTGTAACTCTTTTGGCCATTAGATCAACATTTTATTAAAAGACGCTATTATGTTTTCCCCAGGGGGCACATTTAGAGCTCAAACGACTGTGAAGTGCCTCTCACCCTAATTCTATCACACAATTGCTCAAAGGCAAAAATACATTTTGTGCTCACCTTTTTATGTAATGCATTCCTTTGTGTTCACAATGGTGATAATTTCAATTATTTTCATTTTCCTCCTTTGAAAAGTGGCTACTAAAAGCTATTTAATTTTGTAGCAAACATGGTACGATGTGAAGGCTTTATTTTCCATCAATCTGGACTTTGAAACGTTATCATTGGCAACTGGTGACTTTTTACTTCGATTTTAGGCGCACAGTAAAAGAAACGGCAGTGACTTACCAAAAAACATCAGTTAAAATCGTAATAGTGGTTGTATTTGGGTATTAAAAATGATTAAATGGATGTCGACGTGTGTCTGTCTGACGCATTTAAAACTGAAACCCGAGCAGTTCAGATGTAAAGCAACTCTTCAGGAATTGTTGCGAGCTAGGGAGCACAGGCAATGTTTTCTCGTCAGTTTGTTGCTGCAATTCCCGCTGTGCACAAACATTTATACAGCACAAAACGTATTTGATTGCTGGTGCATGCCTTGCTCCTCAAGGGTTAAAGTGCACTTTGCCCGAGAAACTCCTTAACAGCCTGTTTCATGGGCCCACCCAATTGACCCCACATCTTAGAGGGCTTAGAGACTGTTATATCAGGTTCATTGACAGGACCGTTTAGTAGCATAATCCACAGCGCTTAATTTGAGCCAGTGGTTGCCATTGCGGTCTACAGGCAGGAAGGAGCGCAAGAGAGGAAAAACACACAGATTGAAAAGACGAAGGAAGAAAAAGATGACAAAACCGTCACAAACAGAAACCAGGAACCTGCAGATGCCAGGAAAAGGGGCAAGAAGTTTCTGGTTGTGGATTAAGGACTGCTAGTGCCTGCTCCGAGGTTTAAATGCAGAGGCCGCAGGCTTCTGAGCAGAGCTTGGGACCGGCCCTCTTTCTTTCACAAATTAAGCGCTGCAGAATCACCAGGACCATTGCAGTCCACGTCCAATGTTCCATGGGGCCCTTGCTCAAATCCCACATTACATGGGGGCGAGACAGATAATTTAAGGGAAGAGCCAAGGGTCCTGCTTGGTTCTAAAAGCCAAATAACAGACCGAGCCAGCAAAATCGTTGTCATGCAGTGACAGGCCGGGCTTTTTCCCAAATCGATTTTATCCACACTCAGTGTGGGAGGGTATGCTCAGACGTGAGTCCCTTGCTCATTGCACCATCAGGATTCAGGCAAGCCGGGCCGACGAAGGCTGTGATGCCAGAAACCGGTCCCCGGAAGCTTGTTTCCTTCCCAGTATAAGAATTGGCTTGGTAGTTTGGTTTGCCCTGTTCCCATCATGCACTGGGACAGGTACAGACTAATTTGCATGTAGCCAGGTTCTGAGCTTGGATGGTGCAGTGAGCTAAAAAACGGTGATGGATTAAAACCATGATCTCTTGACTTGGTAAGAGTATTCTGCATCATTCAGAAACTCTGTCCATCACCACCCCCTTTTTCCCAAATCGATTTTATCCACACTCAGTGTGGGAGGGTATGCTCAGACGTGAGTCCCTTGCTCATTGCACCATCAGGATTCAGGCAAGCCGGGCCGACGAAGGCTGTGATGCCATAAACCGGTCCCCGGAAGCTTGTTTCCTTCCCAGTATAAGAATTGGCTTGGTAGTTTGGTTTGCCCTGTTCCCATCATGCACTGGGACAGGTACAGACTAATTTGCATGTAGCCAGGTTCTGAGCTGGGATGGTGCAGTGAGCTAAAAAACGGTGATGGATTAAAACCATGATCTCTTGACTTGGTAAGAGTATTCTGCATCATTCAGAAACTCTGTCCATCACCACCCCCTTTTTCCCAAATCGATTTTATCCACACTCAGTGTGGGAGGGTATGCTCAGACGTGAGTCCCTTGCTCATTGCACCATCAGGATTCAGGCAAGCCGGGCCGACGAAGGCTGTGATGCCAGAAACCGGTCCCCGGAAGCTTGTTTCCTTCCCAGTATAAGAATTGGCTTGGTAGTTTGGTTTGCCCTGTTCCCATCATGCACTGGGACAGGTACAGACTAATTTGCATGTAGCCAGGTTCTGAGCTGGGATGGTGCAGTGAGCTAAAAAACGGTGATGGATTAAAACCATGATCTCTTGACTTGGTAAGAGTATTCTGCATCATTCAGAAACTCTGTCCATCACCACCCCCTTTTTCCCAAATCGATTTTATCCACACTCAGTGTGGGAGGGTATGCTCAGACGTGAGTCCCTTGCTCATTGCACCATCAGGATTTAGGCAAGCCGGGCCGACGAAGGCTGTGATGCCAGAAACCGGTCCCCGGAAGCTTGTTTCCTTCCCAATATAAGAATTGGCTTGGTAGTTTGGTTTGCCCTGTTCCCATCATGCACTGGGACAGGTACAGACTAATTTGCATGTAGCCAGGTTCTGAGCTGGGATGGTGCAGTGAGCTAAAAAACGGTGATGGATTAAAACCATGATCTCTTGACTTGGTAAGAGTATTCTGCATCATTCAGAAACTCTGTCCATCACCACCCCCTTTTTCCCAAAGTGACAGGCCGGGCTGGCAGGAGGCGAACAGTCAGGGTGGTAGTGGAGACTGACCCACTGGTCTATATGGGAATACTGTGACAGGCTGGTGCTCCTGACTGGCCAGTAGTGAGGCACATGGCATACTATTGATTCTCCCCCAGCACTACCTGCTTTTCATATCAACCTGTCCCAATCTCACCTCTCTTTCATTGCGTCTTTCGTCTGCCTGCTCCTTATCTCCATTTCCATTTCTTACTGCTCCATCTGTCAAATGTCCTCACCCTTCTCACTCACGTGTCCCTCGGGAGGCTGTCACCTTTTATCCCTTCTTCTCTGCCTCTTTCTAACCATTGTTCATCTTCGTCTGCTATGTCACCCTCTCATCTGCCATGTTTCTTTCTCTTCAATCTGTCTTTTCTCCCTCTCTAACTCACAGGGTGCACTGGAGAAGTCAGTCGCTCACTCACAGCTCTGCTTGTTTTTGGCTCAAGGGTCTTAGAGAACCTTGAGCCGCATCACAGCCAGTCAGCCATCTTGAGTCAGGCTCAGGCCTTCAGAGGCTCGCCCACCTCTATTAGGTCCATAACAGAAGGTTCACATACTATATCCGCCATGGGGCCTATTTATGAGGCCGTTTGTGTTGCGCTTGCTCCACACAATATGGTGATTTGCTGCACTGCACTGCGTGACTTCCCCATAAATAGGCTCCTCTGTTTTGAACTGTGCACGTTGTAGTTAGGCAAGGTTGAGTTCCGCGAGGTGCACTATTTTGTTACAATCAGTCACCAGGGCAGCTGCAAGAGGGACACTCGAAGGGGATCTATCACTGGAGTCCATGCCTTTCTGATGCTTTTTCCCCCTCAGATGATGCCACATTATGATTCTCTCAAACTGCCTCTTTCTATGAATTAATTAAAAACGTCAAAATGCCAGTCATAGGAGCTTCGCGGGTGGGTGGGAGGGGAGGGAGTATTTTCTACCTGGGTGACCTGTGAGAACTATTAAACCTAAAGCCATGGCATGAGATGCAAATATGCAGTAAGTGAAAGGAAACACTGACTAGCCTAATTTTAAGAAGGAATATTATATATAATGTGACAACATATCCAGAGTACAATTTACAGGAAAGTTGTTTTAAGTTCCCTTTTATGTTCTTTCCTGAACTGTCAAAAGCGTTAGTTAGAAATTATTATTAATGAATCCTACAGTCTGAAAGGTACAATTTATTCAACCTCTGCCCTAGACATTAACCTCCTTACGTGCGTCAGTGAATGCTGTCATCGGCCGGGCTCCGAAAGGCTCGTTTTGGAAACGTTGTCATGTAATCTGCATAAAGGATGAACCGCTCGAATAGCTGTCATTGTGGTGCAGGGGGGCATCGGCACTGGGGGCCAGAAGAGTCAAGGGCCCACTGCACCCCATCATTGTAGAGTTTACTACCCTACTCAGGCCCGGATCTAGCGGGTGGGCCGGGGTGGCCAGGCCCACTCAAACATGAGCCTGGCCCACCCAAACAGGAGCCTTGGCCCTCACAGTGAGGGCTTGAAGGCAGGGGCGCAACGCCATTTGGCTTCGAGTGCTTCAACCCCTAGTCGTGTGTGTCAGCGCAGGCTGAGACAGCTTCCCGGGAGCGCACACACAGACAGTTTTTGAGATTATCGCAGCCGCACCTGAGTACTTCACAGGTCTTTAAAAGACCATTTACATGTTAATGGGGCTTTGTTTATTTTTTCACCCCTTCATCTTCACATGGCGAAAGGGACAAATCCTTTCTTTGACAAAGGTAACCTTTGCCTACTGTCCTGCTGTGTGGATATTTCTTTTTCTATGCAGTGAAGGAGAAAATAAGTTTATTTATTCCTTTTTGTTTTAATTTTTTTATTTGATGTTCCACATGTACATATATACAAAAACTAAAAGAACATGGAATACAGTTGACTTTTCCAACAACAACTAAAGAAGAAAGAAGGAAAAAAACTAATCAGAAAGATAATCAATTAATGGTTGCCAAATAGCCATACCAAATTTCTTTTTACGCGTTTTTTTCAGCAAATACATACTGATTTCTAGATTATAGAGATTAAATAATTTGGCCCGCCATAAATCAAAACTCGGGGCCTCGGGTTGTAACCAAGCAGTAGCAATAGAAAGTCGCGTTACAGCCGCAATAATGAAAAAAAAATATCGAAATTTACAGAGAGGTTGTCCCACAGATAAACCCCCATCGATCCCTAATAAAATCATACTTGAGGAAACAGAGATAGGTTTGCCTAAGATGTAAAACAAAAAGCTTTCAATTTGGTTAAAAAGAGGACATAAAGAGGGACAGGAAAAGAAAATGTGTACTATATCGGCATTGCCTTCTTGACAACGAAAACATTCCCCAGATTTTGAAGCTTGTAGGGGATTACCCCATTTCATGATAGCCGCAGGAGTGTGATATAAATTAAATACAGTTTTAAAGTGCTGGGCTTTTATCGAAGCAGAATAAAAAATCTTATGATCAATACTGATAGAATCTTCGATATGGATAGAGGGTGATGAAAGCCAAGTCCTCCATTTTGCATTTGTTTTATCGAGGTCATCTAATCTAGAATCCAATAATATGTGGTAGATGGAACCTATTCGCAGTTGAGATCTTACAGCATCTATAATACGAATAGAAACAAGGTGAGAAGTATGTTTCTGCAAGAAATCCCGAATCTGAAGGAATTAAAAAAATTGGATGTTGACTAAATCAAATTTCTTTTTAAGCTCATCAAAAGAAAGACAAACACCCTCTGTAGAAACAAAAGCCCCTAGCCGTGTAATCCCTTTGGTGCACCATTGGCGCACTATTGAGTCACAAAATATTGAGGGTAACAAATGAGGTGCAGAAAGAGGAGTATAAACTGTGTATTTGGGAATATGAAACATCTTTTTAAGGCTTTTCCAACCAGAAAAAGCTGAGGCAATAATTTTAAAACGTGTGCGTTTGTAATAACTGCCATCAACTTCAATTTGCAAACAATTCTTAGCAAAACAACCAAGAGCCATCTGGTAGATAGTAGGGGCTTCTGCAGGGTTACCAGCTTCTTCCCCTGTAAGAAGTATGCGCATCTTCAAGAGTAAACATGACATTTGATATAATGCAAAATCAGGGACAGCCCATCCACCATGAGCAAATGGTAGCATCATCAGACGGGAGGCTCTTCGAATCTTTCCAGGAGCCCACAGGTATTTTTCACATACTGACTGAAGCAGCCGAATCTGAGGCTTTTTGACTAGTAAGTAAGAAAGAAAGGAATAAAGTACTCTTGGTAAAATAACCATTTTTAGCAGGTTGGATCTGCCCACAAGAGTAAGATGGAGACTCTGCCAAGAATCCAAGGTAGACTTAGTTTTATCCAAGATATCATTCCAGTTAACTGAAATCATGTCGTCCAAATTAGATCTAATCTTGATGCCAAGGTACACCACTTCCTCCACTACCCAAGGATTGGATGCTATGACTGAATTCGTACAGAGGCATTGAGTCTTGGCAGTATTTAACTTATAACCGGAATATCTACCAAAGGAGTCGGCAAGCTGTTCGATAACCGGCAAGGCAGTATCAAGGTTGGAGGTAACCACAGTGATATCGTCCGCATAAGCAAAAACAATATAGGGCAAATTCTGAACAACAAAAGGGGGGATCTGGGTGTTTAGTTCCAGCATTTTCACAAAGGGATTAATATAAAACGCAAAAAGAAGAGGAGACCAGGGACAGCCCTGACGAGTCCCCCTACAGATCTGAACCACCTCCGATTTAATTCCCATTGCACATATCTTCGCAGTAGGAGCCTGATAGAAGACCTGAAGAGCATGGATGAAACCACCCCCAAACCCCATACGGACCATTATCTCCCAGAGAAAACTCCATGCAACCCTGTCAAAAGCCTTCTCGGCGTCCAGCAGGACGAGACCCAAGGACCTGGACTCGACCTGCGCGACGTCGAGAAGAGCAACAACCCGGCCAACATGGTCAACTGTACCCCGGCCAGGAACAAACCCATGCTGCTGCGATGAAACCAATCCAGCGACGAGCGGGGCCATTCGATTGGCAAGGAGTTTGGCATACAATTTACCATCGCAATTAACCAGAGAGATGGGACGATAGGATCCCGGCTGGTCAGGAGGCTTCCCCTTTTTAGGAAATATAACGATATGCGCTTCGTCCCAAGAATGAGGTGGGGATCCCTGTCTAGCCGCCTCAAAAGTATTCAACATATCCTCTCGCAGTTCATGGAAAAATACCCTATAAACCTCCATAGGGAGGGTATCTGGCCCAGCAGCCTTACCCGAAGGCATTTTAAGTAATGCTTGATCAATTTCCTCAGAAGTGAACGGCATATCCATTTTCTTTGCATCTACAGGATCCAGCTGTTCCCAAGTCAATGCAGGTAGCCCCAGATCCAGAGGAAGGTCACCGATATTCGGATGGCTATATAACTCAGAATAAAAGTGGTGAAACACCTTCATAATAGTCTTGGGATCGTAAACTAATGTACCTTGAGCATCATAGATAGCATTAATCTTTGAAGCCTGACTTTTGACACGTATTCTTTGGGCTAAGAATCTCCCCGAGGATTCACCGAATTCATAGAGCCATCTCCGGTAAAGATGATGTTTAAGTGCGATTTCCTGGGCCCATACAAGGTTAATATTAGCCTTGCACTGAGCAAGCTTTGCTAGGCTTTCCTTAGGATCCACTGCTGCCCGTAGCTGGGTAGCGAGGTCCAATTCAGCGTTCCGTAGATGAGAAAAAAGCTCTAGCATTTTTTGTTTAAGAGACTTTTGAACAGATATTCCATAGCTAAGAACCTCACCCCGAAAACAGGCCTTAAAAGCACCCCATACACCCGCGGGGGAGGCAGAGCCACGATTGGACAGAAAAAAGTTCTGAATCCATTTTTTCATATGACCCAAGAAAAGAGGATCATATAGCAGTTTCCTATCGAAGGAAAAGGCCTTAACACTTCTAGAGATAGGAACATTATGAAGAGAAATGACTAAAGGGGCATGGCCAGACAATAATCTCGAGAAGATTTGAATTTGAGTGCTAGGAGCCCAAGCAACAGGTACAAAAAAATAGTCTAAGCAAAATAGTGTACTATGAGGTGGAGAAAAAAAAGTATACCCAGGATCATGCGGATGAATCATGTTCCAGACATCCGCCAACCCATGATCGTTCATTAAGTTATGAAGAGCTTGAAAGACTTTAGGTTTACGACCCTTATAGACATACGAGGAAGAGCAAGCCCAATCACCAGATAAATGAATATTCAGATCTCCACAGAATATTAGTGGAGTGGGCCAAAGAGCAAGTTTCCCGTTTAGATAGTTAAAAATATCCGGTTCATCTGAATTGGAGCCGTATATAGTACATAGGGTACATCTTGTCTCCCTCACTAAACACTCAAGAATTGCCCACCGGCCATGGATATCTACCAAAGAACGCCCTGAGAGGACTAGAGAGGGTCGTGCTAAAATAGCCACCCCTCGCGTCATATCAGATTGTTTAGAGGTAGCCAGTGTGGTATATCCCAGATCAGCGAATTTCTGCCTGTAAGACCAAGAAATATGCGTCTCCTGCATACAGATAATATCAGGATTAATAATTTTTAATTCAGCCTGAATCTTCTTGCGCTTATCATAGTTATTGAGGCCACAGACATTATATGTACCTATTCTTATCCTCGTATCAGCCATAATCCAGCGTGTAATAAGTTACCAATAAATTTAAGCCTTTTCATAGCAAAAACTGATAAACAAAGACAGAAAGAAAATAAAAATCTGAAAATGTACTGTGGAACAAATTTTTTGTTTATATACCCCCCCTGGACCCTCCCGATTCGACCACCCCCACCCCACGCGGTCTCCCTTCGGACCCCCACCCCCCACACCCTCCCTTTCCTAAGGCAATGGGACCTAGGTCCCTGTGATGGGAAACTGTTAACGCTCCCTGCGGTGCCCCCCCAGAGAAATCAACATAACATACAAAAAAAAAGAAGACAACCTACGGAGAGAACCTATTTGTATGCCCAGCTTGTTCCATTCCTACTTCAAGAGCCAGCCTTAAGTGAATGTAAATATTCTTTGGCCTGAACTTCAGAAAAAAATAACTTATTCTGGCCCTGATACACAATTTTTAACTTTGCGGGATTAAGAAGAAATGCTTGACCCCCCTTAGCTTGAAAGAGGGGTATTAGTTGGCGGAGCTGCCACCTCCTGACAACTTTCTCATGGCAAAAGTCAGGCCTAACAAAAAAATTAACCCCTTTGGCAGATCTCTTCTGGTTAGGTCTAGCTAAATCGTAGACGGCTTCTCGTGCAAGAAAATTATTTGTAGAAATCAAAATAGCATGGGAGTAGGGAGTCTCTAGTCCAGGACGAGCAGCTTGCGGTTTACTATGGAAGGGAAAGCGGTGGGCTCTCTGAATCTCAACCTCCCAGTCCCAGTGGGAGAGTTCGGGGAAAGCCTCTACAAACAGCTGGATGACAAATTGTCTCGTATCACCCCCTTCCACCCCCTCTGGAATACCCAAAACCCATAAATTATTACGT
Organism: Triturus cristatus; assembly: GCF_964204655.1. Taxonomy (NCBI): domain Eukaryota; kingdom Metazoa; phylum Chordata; class Amphibia; order Caudata; family Salamandridae; genus Triturus; species Triturus cristatus. Next base: position 1,377,862,034 of record NC_140590.1, read on the forward strand.
CTCATCCGGTTTTCCAATTCGGATAGTTTCCAGGAGACAATCTTCTTTTTGGGTCCTTAACTCGTTGACTACTCCTCTCTGTATCGCTACTTCGGTCTCCAGGATAGATATACGAGATTCTGTCTCCCCTACTCTGGTGCCGATTTCAGAGCATGTCTTGCTTATGCGTCTAATTGCGTTTTGCAACTTGCGGCAAGCCCCCTGCATTCTGGCATTCTCAAGTCTAGACTCAGCCCTGTGTGAAAGCATTGTGTCATAAATCATTTCCAAGGTGATCGGTTTTATAGGATCTGAAGAGTTGGCGGTGGCTGAGATCCCCTCCATCCCGTCCTTGCCGATTGCCAGTGGGTGTGTGGTTGAGAACGAGTAGTCCCAGGCCAGATTCTCCACCAGAGAGTCAGGGATGTTGGTGACTGGTGCGGAGCTTACAGGCAATTCCTGTCTGCTTGAAGACTTGATTTTCTGGACTGTGCCATCAAGTGGAGCGGAGTTCATATAACCACCCATCAAGCAATCATCGATCTCGCCCTGACTAGCAGATCCAGCCTCATACTCAGCCCAGTCTCTGCTAGTAACGTCATCGTCATCGTCATCAGTGGTCGATGATGCATCTGAGAGGGAAAAAAAGTTATCCAGCGCGTCGTTATCGTGATTAGGCGCAGTTCTCCCAGTGTCATTAACCACTGGACCTCCTCCACTAGCCCCAATCAGAGGCTCGACCTCAAGGATAACCTCTGGCGCCTCTATAGCCCCACCAGCAAGGGAAGAAGGAATAATAGGGATAGTGGGGACTACGAATCCCATAATGCATCCTGCAGATTGACAATCCGCCGTTAGCTCAGAAGCTGCAATGTCCTTGGGGATATGAACCCCCCCACACTCTTGGCCAAGAGAGTGATTCAGTTGATTGCCAATCAGGGGAGAGTTTGAGGACACCTCCAGAGGAAGCCCAGTACTAGTAATTTTAGATACATTTTGCGTTGAGCTCTTCAGAGGGCGTTTTGCAAACAGGGGGGCAGTGTTCTTAACTAAGTTTGCAGAGGCAACAGGGGTCTTACCAGCCGATGTCTTCGTAAAGTCTGTTAGGCCGTTTTCAGAGGGAGATTTCTGCGTCTTCGGGAGGCCCCCAGGGTTTCCAGAAATGTCGATACCAGTTGTAGGCTGAGCATTACGGAGCTTATTACTCCTGACAGAAGCCTTGACGATCGGTTTAGGCGGTTTAGGCGGCATCTTTCCATGGGTCTCCTGAAGATTACTGAAAGCCACGGAGACAGAAGCAACAAAAAACCGTTGAGCGGAAAGGCGAAGAACACCGACAGCTCCGAGACGCCAGTTGCTTCTGTGCGTCGGAATCAACAGGGATGCAGCTGCGAGCCAGATCATCACCAAGGAGCTACGAGCTACGAACAGTATCACCTCCTAAACACAGGTAATCGATAAAATCCGCATCTTGCTGCCAAAAGTCAGTACTCTCTGTAGCAATATCGGTGGGAGGACACCAACAGCAGGGAGAGTTCAACCCAGCTCACTCGACCGAAGCATCGGCCGCCATCTTGCCCGATGTAGCAATATCGGTAAGTTTATTTATTCCTATTCACCTTTCCTGACCCCCTGCAGCAGCTTATCACATCAGGCTGTGACAAAAAATTTGACTAATGAAGTAGGTAAGAGAATTTGTTACTATTTGTTTTTTGGTTTAAAATGTGCACAGGACTAGCAGGACACATACTTCATGCGTGCTTCATTTAAACAGGTTTTATCATTATCATGGCCGATGCAGGACAACAATAAGGCAATACAAAATGCCCAGATAATTCTGGTGATTAATGATCCTGCTGGAGAGCAATCATTTGTCTGTTAGTAGTTTTTAAATGTAGATGAACTGTAGTTTATGTGGAAGTTCAGTGGGTTACTGCCTTTGTCACAGAGATCCCTGTGTTCCTTGCAGTTCAGAAGTTACAATCCTAACATAGGACAGTGACCAATGAACTGTCATCAAACAGCTGCATACAAACATGAATGGTATAGTTAGAACTTCCCTTTTTTTTGTTTTGTGATATAGTTAGAACTTCCTCAGTCTCTCATTATTCTAATGTTGCTAAAATGAGTATGTTTGGGCATATATACAATTTTATCAGTAAAGCTGACCCCCATGGAATACTCTTTAAATCCTAAGGTTGTGTTTCCCCAGACCAAACCCTCTTAAAATATACTGCCCACAAGTATGGATGACATGTGATTCATACACCTTGTAATCCTCATTGGCTTATATGACATTCCCTGTAGACTGATTTATATACTTGTATGATTCATTGTCTCTGTATAATGTGTGCGTGGTGTAAAGTACTGACACACTACACTGATATGAGTTGCGCTATACAACAAATGAAATGCATATGAGAGAGGGGTTAGTAAAGATGAGGGGCACTGTTGGAGGGTGGCAGTTTTGGAATCTGAGGAGGAGGTAGTGGGAGGGGCTATGGAGCGATGAGGGGCACTGTTGGAGGGTGGCAGTGAGGGAATCCGAGGAAGAGGTCATGGGGTGGAGGGGGGAGCTAGGGAGAGAGGAGGGGAACTGGTGGAGGGTGGTAGTGAGGGAGTCTGAGGAGGAGGTCATGAGGGGGAGGGGCTACAGAGAGATGAGGGGCACTGGTGAAGGGTGGCAGTGAGGGAATCCGAGGAGAAGGTCACGAGGGGAAGGGGCTATGGGGAGATGAGGGGCACTTGTGGCAGATGAGGGGCACTGTTCGAAGGTGGTAGTAAAGGTATTTACGGAGAAAGAGGTTATTGGTGTGGCGCCAAAAAAGACTTTCGCATCAGCGCTAAACCCGGCCCTGTCATGGCCTTTCTGTTTTTGTTTATTTAATTAGCAGTCGGGTCATAAGGGCTACTGTGGAACATACTTTAAAGTGCATGCTAATTATATTTACTGCTATATTCAATGTTTTAAGTTTGAAGGTGATTTTACTAATGTTTTTACCGGGAAAAATGAAAGTGCAGCCTGATAATGCCTGATATAAGGCTGGGGCCCAAGGTCAGCTGTGAGATAAGGTGCACTGGAGAGGAGTAGTGGATAATCAAGCCTGTAAGGGAGTGTGTTGCAGAGTCCGGGGCCAGGTGCAGGTAGTAATGAAGAGGGATTCTCCCTGAAGGCTCGCACAGAGGGAGCCCGAGAAGTGTCAGTTGCCTGATACTCCTGATGGAGCGGGTAAAATGTTTTGTTTTTATATACCCAATCCATTTATATAAGTTTATATTAAAAGGACTACATGACAAATTTTAATGATTAACAGAGTGCTGTGATGAATTAAAACAACCCTATTAACCGAGAGAATACACGGGGAAAGCATCTGCATGGCTAAAATAATAAGTGAACTAAGTTGTATTCATATTAAAAATAATGAGTGTTGTTTGGTGATGTTAATGTGATTTGCGCTTAAATAAACCAGCATTTAACGGCTTTAAATGTTGCATATGGCTAGATAAATGCATACACATAAGGGTATTAGTAAGGGAATAACACTGTTTAAATCATTTCTATGTATTAATTACGATTTTGTGTTTCTTTTACTTAAGTTGACCATTTCGGCCTACTAAAAGATGGCTGCCGACTGAATCCTTACTAAAGTACATGACTTCATAATTTGAGCAATGAAGAGAAGGGCCTGGACTGATTTCATCGTGTCCTCTCCATGAACTATTGAACCAGGTCCATGAAGAATACTCTGGGCGAGATGCCAATGTCCCTGAACATGGAAGAAATGTTGCCATCTGGGAACCAAAAGCCACCTATTCACAATAGACTGATACTTTCCTGACCTGGGAACAGCTTTTCCCATGCGCCTAGTTTATTCATCATCCGTATGTGAAATTTTGAGAATGTTTCTTAATGTATTGGGACGAGGCTGAATTCAGCCAATCAGCGGCCTGGAAATAAAGAAAATGATAGTGTAATATGTAAATTTTAGTATAAATATTAGTAGTCTAGAGAGAGAAATTAGGTTACCACCCAAAGAGCTTGAGACACACCCTGATCGATGCTACTCTATGCGGCACTCCATGCTGACAGCAGAGGACGGGACGGTAGAATACTGATGGTTTTTCCGAGGACTGGTTCTGACTTAGGAAACGACAAATAGCCAGAATAGGTAAATATGACTAAAATGATATGACAAATGTTAGGATTTAACCTGCAATTTAATTAGATAAAGAAAAATTACTGTTTGAAGAACTGTGTCGGGTGGTTATTTCTTGTAATGTTTATTGATTAATATGAGAGTTGAAGTATTTTCCATCAAATTCCGAATCAACTAAATGATCTAGTCGACCTCCGGATGGAGAAACTGTTAGGGTAATTTAATAGATATGATTTTCCTCTATCCAAGTAATAGAACTGTAGTTCGGGATATTTGAAGATCACTCTGTAGGCACAGATAGTTTGATGAGAATGAATGTTGGTGTTATGGGCCCCACCAGCGTGTGATGTGTGGATGTGTGTGTGACTGTGGAATCATTCCGTCCGTGGAAGCAGGGGTAGATTTTGGATTCTGAACTGCACCAGTATTTCTGGTAGCAAGAGATGGTTTTTATTGTTTTGGTTTGATGATTTTGGCGTGTATATAGCTTATCGATTATTGATTGGCATTGATATATGTACTAACACTATATGTTGAAGTTGTATTGAGTTTTATGTTGTCTGTACGGCTTCTGGGAATGTAGGAAGTCGGGAATTGATGACAGTTCCTTAGTTGAGCAGAGGTAGGTGCTGCTCTCGGGAAAGACGGAATTGTGGTTGCCCGTATGTACACGGGAGAAACGTGTGACAATTGAAGTTGCACGGCGCATTGTCTGGGTTCAATTCGGTATCATTGCCAAGTGTTACTATTAGTGATATTTTCTGTGTGAGAAAAGCGTGAATGATAGCGAAGGGTTACCTGTGAAATTTTGGTCTTAGGTACCAGGAAACCAATTGGCATACCGATAACGCTTATCACTGAAAAGGTAGCAGGTGTTCTCTGAGCTTGTTAGAAGGACAAAGTAGAGGTAAGCGCTGCTTTGTTAACGTATGTTATAATTCTGTAGTAGGACAGACTGTTCGCTGTTCTCTGGAAAGACAGGATTCTGTGTGAATGAACTATATTTTCTTGCGTAAAAGTGCGTGAATGAAATAGCTTTCGGGTTAATTGCGGAACTCTGGTTTTAATTCTCAGGAGCATTGCGTTTCCAACTAGGTGTCTTAAATCCAGAGAGAACAGTTAATTGATGCTTGATAGAAGGGTGAAGTAGAGGGATGTGCTACTTTGCCAACGGATGTAATAATTCTGTAGTAGGGCAGAGGTAAGCGCTGCTCTCGGGAAAACAGGATTCTCATGGGAAAAAGTCTTTTGCTATTCTATGGTTAGCGGAGCAGACAATGGAGATGCTTGTACGTTGTAACTAACAAGTATTGTAGAAATTGAAACAAAGTCTACCGAGTAGTTTTGAAAAGGAGGGGTAGACTGAAGACAGGAGTCAGGAGCAGGAGCTGCTGCAGCGACTGTTGACGTCAGGAGGACCGCGCTGGAATTGGACAGCTAGTCAGTGACGTAGACGCTCCAGGATTGGTGCGTTAGTGTGAGTCGCGCAAGGATTGGAAGTTGTGACAGCGACGTAGATGTTCCAGGATTGGTGCGTTAGTGTGAGTTGCGCAAGGATTGGAGATTGGGACAGTGACGTAGATGCGCCAGGATTGGTGTGTGAGTAAGAGTCGCGCTACTATTGGACTAGAGATCGTACAGTGGTAGAAAAGACTAAAGGGTTCACAAAAGACAGGAAAATGTATTATCATTCACCCGAGAAAAAGAAAAAGTCTGTGTTCAGTAAAATGAGAAATTTGTTCGTGAAAGACAAGGAGATTGTGACTAGGGAAGGACAGTTACTCCCTCCGGCAAAGACCCCCGCATCCTTCATGGTTGCGAAATATGGGTACCATACTTGTATCTGGTTAGACAATTGGGCAAAGTATACAAAGGAAGACGGAGTTCTAGCGTTTCCAGAGGATGGGTCCTTTAATTTGGCAATATAAAGGAACTTACGGGAGAGGATGATGAGCTTAGATCCGCGACCTAGGCCTACGCAGTTCGAGGCATTGAAAGAGTGGGAAGATGAGATGCATGAGCGAGAAAAGCAGAGAAATGGCAGTAGGTATCGGTACATGTTCGGACGGCCAAACGATCGTGAAACTCATAGTGATCGAATGAGAAGGTGGCGAGATGCTAGTATGACTGAAGGATTATTTCCCGTTAGAACAGAAGGAGAAAGTGGAGGAAGGAAATGCCTAGAAAAAAGTAATCATGTAGAAACCCGGAGGTATGAAGCTAACGAGAGTGACGATGATGTCTTAGACGATATGTTTTACAAAAACCCACTTCCGTACAGGCGGGAACCAGAAACGCCAACTACAGACACACCAGTGAGGGAGACTCTGAGAATCATTAAAACAGAAGTTGTGACCCCAGAAGTGAAAAGAAGAAATTCACTTAAAGAAAAGGGAAATAGGGTCGAGAATGAAAATTCTAGAGAACTAGCAGAAACTACATTAGAACTGACAGAGAAAATAAGAGAATTGACGAAAAATCTAGAAGCAGTTACAGTCCCTGTGACCATAGGTCCTGTTATGCCTATTTTTGAGAAGCAGAAAGACAGTGAGCACGGACTAACAGTCCCGTATGTGAACAAAGGACAGGCAGAACAGCCCATGATGAGAGCGAAAGAGAGTTCCTGGGGACATACTATGGGTAAAGGTGAATTACATATGTCAAAGAACCCATTTTATTGTTCTGATACTGCTGAGAGGAGCAGAATGGTAGAAGGATCGATATTAGAACCACAGAGACTGACAGAACCAGGGAATGCAGAGAAGTCAGTGAGCATAACTACTGAAGAATTGAATGAATGGCTAAAAAGTTTGCAGGATAAAGAGAAGGAATCTCATACCATTGATGTGGCAAAATTAAGGATGGTGTTAGAAGAATTGATTGTAGGGACCATTCCCACAGAAAAGCTGAAGAATTACCAAGATGAGGAACTGTTGTTCTTGTGCAAGAGCGTCACTTGGAGAGCAAAGAATTTACATGACAGATTAGCAGAAATAGCAAGTGAAATGGGAATTGACATTGACAAAGTAAAAGCTTTACAGAAGCCATGCCGAGTGGATTTCACAGAAAAAGACATTGAGAATCTGAATGCTGCAGGAAGAATAGGGCAGATTAGGGACATAATCACAGTACTGAGGAAATGGGGAGATGTGGACAAATGGAGGAGCAGGTGGTATAGGAAGCGGGTTGACACCTCAGACAGAACATTTCCAGCGTTCCCTGTGAGAGAAAAGGAGAAGGTGGTGATGGAGTTCCCTATGAGAGAGATTCCAGGAGGGGGATATGTGCATGTCCCATGGACCAGACAGGACATTTTGTCATTTACCAATGACTTCCCTCGATTATGGGAAAAGCCGGTCGAGTGGTACAGACATGTAGACAGATTTGTCAAATTGTCAAAAGTGCTGTGGATTGATCTGAATAGTCTGTTTGATATAATAGTGCCAGCAGACTTGTGGGCAGAATGAAAGATAGTCATAGATTGGCCCACTAAAGAATACCCAAGAGATCCCAAAACAGGAGCCCCAGACCCAGAGGTAATGAAGAAATATGAACAGGTCATGGCATTCTTGAAAAACAAAGTGCCCCCCAAAGAAACAGACTGGGTTAAAATAGATCGAACACATCAGGAAGCCAAGGAGTCAGTCCACGCCTATTATGAAAGGCTAATCTTAGCCTTCAAACAGTTCAGTGGGGATGACAGTCTGGGAGAGAAGGACCTGAGTCATTTTGTGTACCGATTTGTGTATGGTCTGCGTCCCGAAATCGGGGACATGATCAAGCAGCACACCGTGGACTGGCAAAGCAAGAAAATAGATGAGATCCTGAGGCATGCTAAATACTTTAGTGATGAGATTGAAGCCAAGCAGCGAAAACTAAAAGAAAAGGCAATGTGGGCTCAAGTGAAGGTTGCAGAGAGACAGGAAGCTCAGCTGATAGAACACGCTAATAATCCAGGCATTAAATAAAAATTTAGCCTAGGAAAAGGAAAAGGTAATATAGAAGAAGCCAAGAAGAAGTTCCCCTGTCATAATTGCGGAAGATTAGGGCACTGGAAATCCGAGTGTAAATATCCACCAGGTACTAATGATGAAAATCCGTCATTAAATCCACAGGTGCAGTGTGAGGGGAGTGGCCCACCGCCGCAACAGCAGAAGGCTGTTAATCTACAGAATCAGGTGCCAAAACCGCCCTTACCACAGAGCCGGAGCACACAGAAGTATAGCAAAGAGACGGGATTCTACAATGAAGAACAGGTAAACAAACCGCAACGCGCAAGCGCTGTATCACAGTATTGGCTGAAAAATGACGAAAGTGAGCCAGAAGAGATTTATTGACGGTGCCGAAAAGAGGAAGCAGGGTGCGTACTTGGCGCATCTCTAGAAATAGATCAGACAGGACCATTTGTGGATGGGAAAGTTAATGATGAAAACATTACTTTTCTAGTAGACACTGGAGCTACACGATCCACTGTCAGATCAGCAGATGTTAGAAATCTTCCTATTTCGGATGAAACAATCCAAGTAGTTGGTGTGTCCAACACCCAGATTAAAACGTACCTTACTGATCCTGTTAAGGTCAGAATAGGGACATTTTCAGACATGCATCGATTTGTGGTGTGTGACACCAGTCCTGTGAATTTACTAGGAAGGGATTTATTGTGCAAGATGAATTGCACCATATTCTGTACACCAGACGGAATTGCCTTTGAAACACCAGATGAGGATGTTCTGTATAAAATGACCATAGCTAACCGAGAATGTGAGGTTGCTGGAACCTATGCCGTATTCAATCCAGATGAATTGCCCCCGGAATTGAAACAGACAGTGAAAGCGGCAGTTTGGGATTTCACTGGGGAAGATGTAGGTCTGATGAGAAATGTAGACCCAGTGAGAATTGCTGTAAAGGAAGGAGCTGTTTACCCGAATATTCCGCAATACAGACTGACACCTGAAATAATAGCAGGAGTAACCCCTTTGATTGAGAAAATGATCCAGCAAGGAGTGCTGAGGGAGATAATGAGCAGTCCATGTAATTCACCTATCATGGGACTGAAAAAGCCAAGTGGGAAATTCAGGATTGTGCAAGGTTTGAGAAAGATTAACAAAATTGTCGTCTCATGTTGTCCAATTGTTCCAAATCCCTCAGTAATTTTGTATCAGATCCCACATGATGCAGAATGGTACACAGTAATTGATTTGTGTCATGCTTTCTTTTCCATTCCATTGCATCATGACAGCCAGCCGCTTTTTGCCTTTCGGTTTGGTGCCGAATACCACAGGGGTACACAGAGAGCCCCTCCATTTTTAATCAGTTGTTAAAGAAATCCCTGGAGAGTCTTACTATGCCTGAGAGTTCAGTTTTAGTGCAGTACATTGACGACCTATTGGTAGCATCAAAGGCACGTGAGGCCTGTGAAACAGACACCATAGCCTTGTTAAATCATTTGGCAGATGGAGGACTGAAGGTATCTCCAAACAAATTGCAATACTGTAAGAAGGAAGTGACATATTTGGGTCATAATATCGAAAAAGGCCTGAGAAAAGTAACCATAGACAGAATCAGAATCATTAGAGGAATGAGAGCTCCAATGACCCAAAGAGAAGTGAGAATGTTTCTAGGAATGGTCGGTTACTGTCGTCAGTGGATAAGTAATTTTTCCCTGATTGCCAAACCATTAGTGAAACTGACAAAAAGTGAGGTAAAAGACCCCCTTGAACTGAACAAAGAAGAATTGGCAGCATTTAAACAGTTGAAGAACAGTCTTTGTGAAGCCCCTGCGCTGGGTATGCCAGATTATGAAAAGGAGTTTGAGCTATACTGTAGTGAGCGAAATGGATGCGCACTTTCAGTGTTAATAGAGAAACATGGAAGACAAAGGAGACCAGTGGCATATTTCTCTTCAATGTTAGACCCAGTGGCAATAGGGTTGCCAGGATACCTGAAAGCAGTAGCAGCTACATGCCGAAGTTTGGAGCAGAGTGAGAGAATCGTGATGGGGTATCCAGTAAGAGTGTTTGTACCCCATAGTGTGGCGATCCTTTTAACAAGGAGTCGAACACAGTTCATGTCACATAGTCGGCTGACTAAGTATGAAAAGGTCATTCTAGGTGCAACCAATGTGAGTCTGGAAAGATGTGTGAATGTGAATCCAGCTACACTTTTGCCTGATGCGGAGAGAGTGGAGATAAGAGAAGAGGCTGATCATGATTGTCTGGATGTGCTTGACTATTGCACAAAACCTCGTCCTGATATAAGAGATCTACCACTGCCAGAGAGTGATCATGTGTTTTTTGTGGATGGATCCTGTTTGAGAACGGATGAAGGAGTGTTGAGCGCAGCCTATGCAGTATGCACAGTTTCAGCAGTTATAGAGGCATCGCCCTTGAAAGGAGTAAGATCCGCTCAAGTAGCAGAAATAGTGGCATTAACCAAGGCATGCAAGATTGGGAGGAATGCGAGAGTGACTGTGATGACTGATAGCCAGTATGGCTTCGGAGTTGTCCACGACTTCGGCCAACTATGGCTGCAAAGAGGTTTCCTGACCTCAAGTGGAACTCCCATAAGGAATGCAGAAGTGGTTGGGAAATTGCTTGAGGCAATACAAATGCCCAAAGAACTGGCTGTGGTAAAATGTGCTGCTCATGGACAAGGTAGTGATTACATCACTACCGGAAACCGTTTTGCAAACGACATGGCTCAGTATTGTGCCCGAAACAAATATTCAATCAATCGGTCAAAAGAAAAGGAAATGTCTTCTTGCTCCATAATGTTTACTAACGTGGTGGGAACCTGGGATGAAGTGAGGCAGTTGCAGGATGAAGCAGTGGATGAGGAAATGAGACAGTGGGTGAAAGCAGGATGTGCACCCAGGGAAAAGGATCATGTGTGGGTCTATCGGGATGGAAGACCAGTAATGCCTGATAGCATGATGTCAACCATGGCACGGATGTATCATGGCCAAGGACATCTGGGAAGGGATACCATGATAAGGGCCTTTAAGCAGACCTGGTATAATCCAAAATTCAGGCTAATAGCAGAAAGTCTCTGTCAGAGATGCCTGACATGTCAGCAGTACAACCCTGGAAGGAAAACGGTGGTGAGTTTAGGCACCATAGGCCGGGAGGGAGGACCTTTCACCAGAATGCAAGTAGATTTCATTGAAATGCCCCCTTATAACAAACTGAGGTATGTTTTGGTGGTAGTTTGTCTGTTCTCTAGGTGGGTGGAGGCATACCCAACCAGAAGAAATGATGGAATCACAGTGGCCAAGCTATTGTTGAGGGAATTCATCCCAAGTTACGGGTTTCCAATAACCATAGAATCAGACAGAGGAGGACATTTCTACAATGAGATCATGAAATTGATTTGTGAAGCATTGGGTGTACAACAAAAACTGCATTGTGCCTACCGACCAGAGGCTTCTGCTGTGGTCGAGCAAATGAATGGTACCATCAAAAACAGAATAGGGAAAATGTGTTTAGCCACAGGTTTGAAATGGCCTGATGTCTTGCCTCTGGTTTTGATGACCATTAGATCTACTCCAGACAGAACCACAGGTTTGAGTCCACACGAGATCATCATGGGACGCGCCATGAGACATGAGTTTGTACCAGTCAACAAGCTGATGACTATAACTGATGACATGATTTTGGATTACTGTAAAGGCCTGGCTGGCGCAGTTCATTCTGTGTTTCACCAGGTTGGAGCGGATGCCACCACACTTGAAAAGAAACCAGCCCATGATTTGAGCCCAGGGGACTGGGTGAGGATAAAAGTCCACAGAAGAAGAAATTGCCTGGTTCCAAGGTGGGGAAGGCCAAGACAGGTCATTTTGACTAGGCCTGGGTGGCAAAATCCGTTCCGCTCGCGGAATTTGCGGAATTTCGGTAATTTCGCGTTCCGCGGAGAACCCGAAATTGCCCAAAATTCTGCTCTCCGCGACTTCGCGAATTTTTTTCTTGTTCGCGTTCTCAAAATGCGTGTTTGCGAGATATTTCTCCCCGAGCACGCAAACAGCAACTGTGAACAGGAAAAAAGCATCGCGAACAAGCAATTCCGCGTGTTCGCGGAATTTCTGCATGTTCGCGGAGATTTTTACCGTTTCGCGGAGATTTGCGTAACGCGATTGAGCAAATTCCGCCCACCCCTAATTTTGACCACAACGACTGCTGGAAAGTGTGCAGGACTGAAAAACTGGATACATGCAAGTCACACTTTGAGAGTTCCAAATCCAGCAGACGGCATTGGAAAAGAATACTTTGACGAATCAGATTCAAGTGATGAGTCAAGCAATGAGAGTATAAAATCAAAAGAAAATCCTGAACGGGGGGAAACTGAGCCAAGACTGGTTCAGACCCCCAGAGAAGAAATTCTGAGGAAAAGATTGCAGATATCAGATGATTCAGATTCTGGAGGTGAACAGAACGCCAATGGTGAGCACGGAAAGAAGAAAAGAAAAGAAAAGAACGTTCAGTCAGAAGTAACATTTACCCCAAATGAGAGAGTAGGAGAATTTCCACCTTAGACAATACTGGAAGAAGAAGAAGGGACAGTCACAGAAAGAGAGGGACAGATTGCAGAAACCCCCCGAGGAGGTGTAGGGAACTGCAACACACAGCTAGATGAAGGGACAAGTAATCAGCAGGGAAATTGCGTGCAGGAGACTCGAGGAGGGACAGAAGTAGGGCCATCACCAGAGGTGGAAAAGGAGATTCCTGAGACAGAAAAACCAAACGAAAAATACCAGAAGGTCGAGTTCTGAGAAAGAGAACTTGGATCGAGGAAAGAACCGGCAAAGACGGCAAAGCAAGAAGGAATGCTAAAGGAGATATTTGGCCAAACAAAATTAAGAAACTGAGATACAGATTGACACAAGCTAAACCCTCAGAGGCTGAACAAGTGAATGAAGTAACCAGTCAACATCCAGAGTAAGAGGGAGAAACAGAAGTGTCAGAAGCAAACAAACGTGCAAGAAAACCAAATCAGAAATATAAGTCACCTGAATGGACGTACGTGGCACTGCCTGAACAAAGAGAAGAGGCAGATAGTCAAGGAAATCTAGAGGAGACTTGGCTGAAATTGATAAAAGAAGAAGAAACAGGGGAAATCCTGAGAGTTATCTTATCCGACATTGGAGAAGAAGCGGAAGATCAGGAAATCCTGCATGTGGATGACGAGAAGGAAGTGAAAAACGACGAAAAGCCAAGCTGAGTAATTTATATTGATCCTTGTAGGAATACACAGGATTGAATAAGAAAATCGAAGTATTTGGACCACCTGATAAGTTTTAGCTCTTGTAGGAAAGCTATAAGAGGCGGAGTAGAAGAGGCTAAGTCAAAAGACACGGTTAGATCTAACAAGATGGCTAACATAGATGATAACAAAAGTAGATGTACCTTCATGAGAAGATGGTGCAAGGTATGTTGTTGTTGTACAGGACTATTAATGCTTCTTTGGAGCGTACTCGCTCTTTTGATCTCTTTCAAAGTAACCTTAGATACACTAGCAGGACATACTGAGAACATGACTAAAATAGTAAAAGGTTCGCAAAAAGTAATACCAGTTAGAACCAGCACTGAGCATGTGCATCAAGATAGGTCTATAACTGATTTTTCTAGCAATGTGTTTTCAAAATTATTGTATGAATATGTAAAAACAATGGACGTAAGGGATTGCTATGTCTGCATGCAATTACCTGCCTATGTTTCAGAAGGGGTGACTTATCATCACCTCCCAGCAACTTATGGAATAACATGTAGTGTCTTAACTAGTATATTTTATCAGGTAGGGAAATTAGAGTATAATATGTCTAATATACATAATATTCTTGTAAATTGATACTTGTATAGCGCACTACTCACCGGCAAGGGTCTCAAGGCACTTGTGCAAATACCGCTTTGGAACCCATCCTAGCTTTCCCTGTGAGGCGTCCACTCCTGGGCACCCCCAAGGTGGAGGCCAGGCATCCTTAGCGTTGTGGGGCCGTTGTGGAGATTAAGCAAGCTATTGCCCAGAGTTGCAGAGTGGGACTCCATGATTGGAATGGCACCGAGGCGAGAATTATCAGGTCTGTGGAATTTTTGAGCCCAAGACCCGTCAAGGCGGGGAATTGAACCCTGGCCCCGCCTAGACCTCTGCATCAGGGTCTGCCGCTCTAATCATTGAGCCACACTTCTCCACGATTGCCCATGAATAAAGAATTAAGCCCAGCTAAAGATGCTAATGTATTAGGAGAAATTTTCATAGAAACTAAAGGACTAACTCTAGAATACATTTTTAAGAACAATTTAACTTGCAGTTTGAAACCAGAAGAGAAAACATTCTTGGATATGGTTGAGGAGAGGAGCTTGAAAATACACAAGAATGCAGATGGACATAAAGAAGGAGAAAACATTTGGGCAATAGATGGGAACAAGGAAACGAAGGGTGATGTTAGACCAACAATAGCTACAGATTCACCACAGAAAGGCAAATTATGCATCATGAGAGAAAGATCCCAATATGATTATATATATCTAGGGACAAGTGAGTGTCATGATACATATTTCATTGCATCCGGATGGGGATTTAGAGGTGGAGAAGACCCAGTTTTTCCTGGATTGTATTATATTTGTGGGAACAAGGCTTATTACAGGTTGCCCGACCATTGGTATGGCACATGTTATGTAGGCCTGGTCTTTCCAAAGATCTTTCACATGGATAGAGTAGAAAATAGTGGACCAAATAACCTACTAATGCGTAGCAGAAGAGAAACTTGGTTAGAAATTGTAGGTGATATTTTTGGAGCCTTGATACCAGCAGTGGGAATATCTTTGAATGCAAATGATATTCGGAAGCTGTCCACCATAGTGGATCGTTTGTCAACAAGCACAGCTGGAGGATTTCTTTTGGTAAACACTGAATTGGTTGCCATGCGTGCTATGATTATGCAAAATCGACTTGCCCTTGATATCTTATTGGCAAAAGAGTGTGGAGTCTGTGGAATGCTGAAAGTTCAACATTGTTGCACTTACATTCCTGACGAAAGCAGAGACCTGAAAGTATATATAAAGAATATTACAGAATTGCATGATGAAATAAAACCACTGGAGGTTGAAAGTATATGGACTAGAATTAGTAATAAGATGGCTGCTATAAAAGCTTTCTTGGGTAAATTAGGTAGTACTATAATAGGGAAAATATTATTTCCATTAACCTGTGTGATTTTCGTATTATTACTACTTAGATTAGGATATATGTGTTGTAGATATAGAAGAAATAAAAAGAAAGTCAAACGAGAAATTTACAAAAAGAGGGAAAGGAAACCAGAAAAAGATCTCAATGAAATAGAATTGGAAGAGTGGAAGGAGAGCATGTATGACAAAACAAAAAGAGAAGATGAAAGGGAAACAGAATTTTTAGCAAGAAGACATTTCAAATTTCTGTAAAAGGGGAAAAATTGAAATTTGTGTGGGTTTTTTGTGGTGATAAAATCACCAAAGGGGGGATTGATGGAGCGGGTAAAATGTTTTGTTTTTATATACCCAATCCATTTATATAAGTTTATATTAAAAGGACTAAACGACTAATTTTAATGATTAACAGAGTGCTGTGATGAATTAAAACAACCCTTTTAACCGAGAGAATACACGGGGAAAGCATCTGCATGGCTAAAATAATAAGTGAACTAAGTTGTATTCATATTAAAAATAATGAGTGTTGTTTGGTGATGTTAATGTGATTTGCGCTTAAATAAACCAGCATTTAACGGCTTTAAATGTTGCATATGGCTAGATAAATGCATACACATAAGGGTATTAGTAAGGAAATAACACTGTTTAAATCATTTCTATGTATTAATTACGATTTTGTGTTTCTTTTACTTAAGTTGACCATTTCGGCCTACTAAAAGATGGCTGCCGACTGAATCCTTACTAAAGTACATGACTTCATAATTTGAGCAATGAAGAGAAGGGCCTGGACTGATTTCATCGTGTCCTCTCCATGAACTATTGAACCAGGTCCATGAAGAATACTCTGGGCGAGATGCCAATGTCCCTGAACATGGAAGAAATGTTGCCATCTGGGAACCAAAAGCCACCTATTCACAATAGACTGATACTTTCCTGACCTGGGAACAGCTTTTCCCATGCGCCTAGTTTATTCATCATCCGTATGTGAAATTTTGAGAATGTTTCTTAATGTCTTGGGACGAGGCTGAATTCAGCCAATCAGCGGCCTGGAAATAAAGAAAATGATACTGTAATATGTAAATTTTAGTATAAATATTAGTAGTCTAGAGAGAAATTAGGTTACCACCCAAAGAGCTTGAGACGCACCCTGATCGATGCTACTCTATGCGGCACTCCATGCTGACAGCAGAGGACGGGACGGTAGAATACTGATGGTCTTTCCGAGGACTGGTTCTGACTTAGGAAACGACAAATAGCCAGAATAGGTAAATATGACTAAAATGATATGACAAATGTTAGGATTTAACCTGCAATTTAATTAGATAAAGAAAAATTACTGTTTGAAGAACTGTGTCGGGTGGTTATTTCTTGTAATGTTTATTGATTAATATGAGAGTTGAAGTATTTTCCATCAAATTCCGAATCAACTAAATGATCTAGTCGACCTCCGAATGGAGGAACTGTTAGGGTCATTTAATAGATATGATTTTCCTCTATCCAAGTAATAGAACTGTAGTTCGGGATATTTGAAGATCACTCTGT
Organism: Triturus cristatus; assembly: GCF_964204655.1. Taxonomy (NCBI): domain Eukaryota; kingdom Metazoa; phylum Chordata; class Amphibia; order Caudata; family Salamandridae; genus Triturus; species Triturus cristatus. The sequence continues at coordinate 1,377,878,886 of NC_140590.1, forward strand.
AGGCATGGATAGTTTGATGAGAATGAATGGTGGTGTTATGGGCCCCACCAGCGTGTGATGTGTGGATGTGTGTGTGACTGTGGAATCATTCCGTCCGTGGAAGCAGGGGTAGATTTTGGATTCTGAACTGCACCACTCCCACCTCAGAAACCTCCTTTTCCCATCAAAGGAACATTAGATAGACAAAACACTTTTTGAGAATGATAATATTTAGAAAGAGATTTGGAAAAGAGTGCATTTTACTGGGCCTTGTAAGACTAAGAAGAGATAAAGGAGGGCCCTGAAGCAGACCTGCCTAGACATATATGCGACAAATCAAGCCCGCAGTGGCCCACCCAAATGCACCATTGGCTCACCCAAATAAAACTTCCTGGAGCCGGGCCTGACCCTACTCGAGGGATGGGGTGCTGTTTCCCTTACTTTCCTTTTTCGTTTTCAATTCATGTGGATAAATTAAAATCACCGCATTCACTTAAAATAAAAACGTATCTAATTTTTGCAGATCATAAAATAATGGGCAATATATTTCCACTCCTCAAGCCCTATGTTAATTTATGTTCAACACCAATAAAAAAAAAACATTTCTCATTCGTCATCTACGACCGTGCACATAAGGATTAAAATGCACAGTTGTACAAATTGTACATATGTAGGAGTATATTTCTGACTTTGCAGATTCTAGTACAGCTATTTAAGTGTTTATGAATTTAGTTAGTTTGGCCAGCAGTTGGAAATTAGTAGCAATTAAGCACGTTCGAGCTCGTGTTATATTAAGTTTCAAAATACGGGTCATAAAAGACTTTTAATTTCGCTAAGTCAAACAGGACGATAGTAAAGGCGGTATTAATCATGTCTTCGCTCCACACAGTCTGCAGCAGCAGAATTCAAATTTAGTCTGGATGGACCAGCAAAACCTAACAAGCATTTGCAATGCAATAGGTCTCGCATTTACGCGAATTTCAGCTATTGACATTGCAAATAACAATGCCTTTTACTTTTTGTTTTACCAACATAGATAAAAGGCATTCATTTACAATGCCAATGACTTAAACTCGAGTAAATGTGAGACCTATTGCATTGCAAATGCTTGTTTTAACCAGTTTTAGGGGTGGCCTCCATACTCGTCAGACTTCACTAGCCCTCCACAGAAGAAGTATTGGAATATTTAAGGTACGCCCTTTCAGAACTGCCTGTGGAGCCTATGGTTTGTGGCCAATACTTTTGAAGGTTGTGTTGTAAGACACATAAGGTGAGCCACATTTTTGGAACATTTTCTTACAGGTGGAGGAGAGGTGCAGAGCAGGCAAAATAACTCCTCCAATACCACGTTGGAAAGCCAGCTTCAGTAGAGATTTATTATTTTTGTTTCATACTCTCTTGTTCTTTGACCCCCTACTTTCAGCTAAGAGTTTAGGATGATAGGACTCTGTTGTTTAATGATGGCTACTCTCCTACTCCAGAGTTTGGGTGCCAGGAGTGAAGACCATGGTTTTCGATCAGACCTTTGTCTAAGCAAACAGAATTACAGGGTCGCCGCTGTAGGTGTACCATTAAGACTAAAAAACTTTAGTCTGGATTGCTTCTAATGAAAGGCAAGACCAGGCGCCGTGCTATCAGTAGAGAGTATTTCTTAATAGCTCTACAAGACGCAAATCCTGTCTGTCATTTGAAAACCTGTCACCGGACACTTAAGCTAACATTGTTGTCAGAGTGCCCTTGTTGATATCATCAATTTCATATCATCTAGTGACATAAGTCACTCTTCCTTCTTCCACCAAAGAATGCTCGCCCTCACCTGCCTTTTGTTCCCATTTGGATTTCTGTACCTTCCGTCTACACGCGCTACCAAGCGATAGCCCAACCTTACAGCGTGTGTCTGACGTACACGAAAGTTGAAGTTGACTAGTGGTTGGAGGCCCTAATGACATAAAAGACGGACTAGCTTAGGGGCGTTCATCACTCAACCGTGGTTAACGTAGCGGCCATCTTACAATGTAGGCCTCCGTTGATTCGGCTACCATAAATAACTATGAGCAGAACAAGGCGGTTGATAAGAAACTATCCGTTAGTAGTGTTATTAGTTAAACTATGGATAACATAATCAGCTATCTATTGTAAGTCACCTTTAGCCACGTATCTTTTTGCAGTTGAAAAAGATAGATTTAGCTATACTGGAAAAAGCTACGGCCGCCTCAATGCGCATTTTGCTTTTCACTGTACAGTGTTTTTGACACTGCCTGTTGCCAAGGCTGCAAAAACGCGCCAATCCGCTGTATGAGCTCTGCAGACAGATAACCCTCTCTTCCAATGGGAGCTGATAATAATAAAAGAGGATGTAACCCAATACCACGAGCTCCTGAGGACGTGGTAGCGGGTGGGGGCAGGTCATAGACTTGCTTCTTCTCATCTGGATACTTTAGGGTCGCTAACATTCCTACGGGCAAGAAGCCTAGTGAGGCTCGACTGGTAGATGGACGGTTGGAGGCTTCGGGTTTGGTTAGAATTTATAGCTTTCTTATTTATCTGCTGCGGGGAGCAAAAGGAGTGTGTGCTTGCTACAGTAGTGGTAGTACCCCTCTTACGTTATTCCCAGCTAATTCCTGGCCCAGACCTTTAAATGGCCAGTAACGGAACAATGTTACTTTAGCAGGGTCATAGCACTGAGTGGTGTCTGTACATTGAGGCATGAGGTTGAGGAATAGCGGCAAAGTGATTGTGGCATTGCCTAGTTTCACAGTCCTGAAACAAGCCGCACCAGAGAAATAAAAGGCGCATTAGCATAAGCTCCAAATTAAGTTACGGTGTGGGTAACTTTGCCCTCTGCCTCAGGAAGCGCATAAAAAATGAAGAGCGCAGCTGTGGGAAAAGGATAAACAAGGCGGAAGAGACGGGGATTAGTGACTTGCCCAGAATCAAAGAACGGTGAGCCTACTCCGAGACTGCTGACGCCGTGCAGGATCCCCGGGTGCTTCTGAGATGATCTGGTGCCGACGGCGGGAGGGAGGGAAAGTGAAAGCGCACCATGCACGCGGAGTGCTGAAACGCCAAGGGAGGGAAAGTGAAAGCGCACAATGCGCGCGCTGTGCTAAAACGCCGCAAGCCCTACGCATGCACATCGCCTGTCCAGGAGGGCACGGTGAGCAGGAGACAGGGAGGCAACAAAACATGCCTCCCTCTCAATGAAAATCACGCATTTTGGACCCGTGCCAATTAGAAGCATGAGTGGAGCTTCCACCCCGCTTCGGAAGGGAAATCGACGACAATAGATCTTGCAACCCCTTTTCTCGAGTCCTCCATTATGTCTGTCATTCTTTCCATTACTATAGTCTGCCACAACCTGGCACGCCATTTAATGCGGTAAGGAGCCTCCACCTTCTTCCAGGCTGCAGCTATTGCCATCTTAGCGGCTTCCTGGCACAACCACATATTGGAGCGGTCCCCTTGCGTTTGATGTTTCAAACTAGGGTCACAAATTCCCAGGAGGATGTGATCCATTGTAGCAGGAAGTGTAGAACACAGAATCAGTTTAATTTGGGATAGTATTTCCTTCCAGAAAGGCTGGGTCGAGGGGCAGTCCCACCAAATATGTCTGAAGTTTCCTAAAAGCCCGAATCCCCTCCAGCATCTGTCTGGAGTGTTAGGAAATATTTTCTGTAATTTCTGGGGGTGCAAATACCACTCAAACATAATTTTATAGTGGGCCTCTCTAAGGAACATGGAGCGGTTGAATTTGGCAATATCCTTGTATCGGGGTTTCTATTGCCTTTCCCCTGGGGGTGTAGTGAGGATGGTATCCCAGAACTTCTGATGTCTCGGAATCAAGTGTGAGCTTAGTGTTCGTATAAGGGAATAAAGGAAGGAGATGGTCCCCTTGGTGGCGCCCCTGATTGTGCAAATTTCTCAATAGAGAGCAGATCTCTGGTTGCGGCCAGTGGTACCTCAGGTTGCTGTACCCAATGTCTAAGTTGTATAAAGTGATATTTTCAGAAGGTTGTAGTTTGAATGTTTTAGCACAGTCCTCAAAAGTCATTAATTTCCCTTTTTTGTAGAGGTCAGATATCATGAGACAGCAGCCCTCCGGCTAACCCTTAAATGGCCCTTCCAGGAGAGCCGGTGGGAATTCTGGATTGAAGTGGATGGGAGTGTAGGGGGACGGGAAAGTGGTCAAGGGTGAGTTTCTAGTGAGTCTGTCCCATACTTGAAGAGTTGTAGCTGTGGGGGTGCTGAGGTGAGCATTTGGGGGGCGATGTCGTTTCTGTTTCCATAAGAGGTCCCATATCATCCTGCTAGTTATCTGCCAGTCCATATGGGGCCAAAGTTTTTCAGACTCCCGGAGAGACCAATCCATGATCCCTTGGAGTTGGTCAGCTCTGTAGTACCCCAGAAAGTCCGGAAGGGCCAACCCTCCCTCCATGAGTCATTTAGTTAACAATCTATGAGATAAGTGAGCCCTCTGTCCCTGCCAAATGAATTTAGTGATCATCTTTCTCAGATCGGCAAAAAGACCCCCCCTCAACCGGTATCGGTAGACCTTTGAAATAGATAGAGCAGCCTGGGAAGGACATTCATTTTGATGGCATTCATTCTTCCTATCCAGGAAGTGTTGGAGGTTTTTAAGCTGGCGTATCAGGGGTGGATAATTGGTCCTAAAAAGATCGGTCAACCTGGGGTAAGCTTGCTACCCAGTCATGTAATGTCTGTGTGTGCAACGAAAGGGGGCTGTCTCATCTATGACCCTCATCGTCTCCCAAGGCAGTGCCAGGTTGGGGTAGAAGGACTTTGATAGGTTCACTTTAAAACCCGAGGCTTTTTCGAAGAGGTTAAGTTCTGTTTGGCTGGCTGGCAATAAGTTCCGCGGATTTATGATGGGGATCAGGACATCGTTTGCAAAAAGAGAGATCTTGTGCTCATCTGGACTGAACCGAATCCCTCGTATGTCCGGATTAACCCTGATTTGTTCCGCTAGTGGCTCAATGCTGAGGGCAAAGAGCAAGGGGGACAATGGACAGCCTTGCCTAGTTCCTGGCGAGAGAAGGATGGATTCCGAAGCCACTCCATTCACCAGTACCCAAGACCTGGGAGAGTGATAGTTGGCCCGCACCATACCTATAAAGTTCTCACTGAACCCAAAGCGCCCCAGTATTCGATTTAGAAAGGCCCAGTCATCCCAATCAAAGGTCTTCCTCACGTCTAGAGAGAGGAGAGCTGCCGGCATGCCTTTTTTCTGCACTTTTTCAATAATGTGTGCTATCCTCCACAGGTTATCATGGGTCTGTCTACCATTAATGAAGCCCGCTTGGTGTGCCTGACCTACGTTGCTACTTTAAGTCTCCTCTTATAGATAGGGTAGGTGGGATTTAAAGTAGGTGTATGGAACAGATATACTCTTTATTTATTTTTTTATGTTCACCTTCTTCTTGAAATTTAATAACACCAATCATGAAAACAGCACAAACAAACATTATGTGATTTAAAGCTTCACATACATTTTCCCTACAAATATCAAGCAAAGCATGCAACCTTCCCCCTCACGCTTCTTTAATGTTGGAACATTGCTGGAGGCTATGCCCCCTAACCATATGCTTTTGGCTATGGGGCTGCAGTTACTCTGTTACTACGTGTCGGGTATCCTGTCAGCCTGTCAGTGTCATAGGATAATGTACTTGTAATGAGGCATACAGGATATCCAATCGTGTTGTGATGGAGAACCCATACTCCAAAGTCTAAATTAGGCCGGTTCCCGCTTACTCTTGTTTTGTACCCCTACGTTTTGTGGGACGCGATGTCCCCCTCTGAGGCTTGAGGCAGGCTGGCATGTGTCTGTCCTAGCACAGCACATTTCAGTCGCAAAATCGATTTTGCCGCCGAACTACATTATTCATCAGTGAATTGTGGTGGTGCATGTATTTTGGTGGTTTACGGGGCCACCGGTGTGACAACAAAACCCGTGGAATAGAGGAAGTGTGTCACGGGGCGGAGAAGCCAAGGGACTATAGTGCACCATTTTTGCGTGAAAACTCTACAACAAAACAACCTCTTCTTTTGCCACAACAGGAAAAGTGGAAATCCCTAGCAAGTCCTCCTTCGCTACGACAGGAGGACTATCCCTTTAACAGGATCACACCACCTGAAGACCCCGCCCCCTGTGCTGACGTGGAGTGGTGGAGGCCAATAAGCTCGGAGGAGACCAGGAAGAGTGTGTGGTACACTGCCGGAGGACGCAAAGCAAGGAGGAGCAGCGGAGAACCGGAAGAAGCGAAGAACGCGGAAAAAGGGGAAACCGAAACCCAGACGAATCGGCAGCGACTACAGAAGATGCCGGTCGGAACGCAGAGCAGGCAGCTGAGCCGAGACTTTGCCAGGACCACGTTGTGCCCCGCCACGCTCCAGGAGGAGCGTGGCTATCCCAGGTACGTGGGAAGATTGCTGGCTGGGTAGGGAGGTGGGTGAGGTCCGACGACTAAGGGACATAGCCCCCTCCTTTTCCCCTAAGAATAGGTCCTGCCCCTTCCTTTGAACCCACGACAAAGTAACACAGAATATGGCATTTCTGAACATAATGTACCTAAATCAAAATTTGAATGGACCTGCGCGGTATGTCTTCTGCAAGGCTAATATGCCACAATTCTCTGAAGTCTGTGTTGAGAATGTTACATCTTTCCCATTCTATTATGCGTCTGTCATGTCCCACGTGTGCAGCATTCAACTTCCCTCAGGTGATACAGCTCAAATACAATGTCTGTAGCTCTAAGTAGTCCCATGTGGAATGAATCCATTGTAACTCTTTTGGCCATTAGATCAACATTTTATTAAAAGACGCTATTAATGTTTTCCCCAGGGGGCACATTTAGAGCTCAAACGACTGTGTAGTGCCTCTCACCCTAATTCTATCACACAATTGCTCAAAGGAAAAAATACATTTTTTGCACACCTTCTGTATTTATGTAATGCATTCCTTTGTGTTCACAATGTTGATAATTTCAATTATTTTCATTTTCCTCCTTTGAAAAGTGGCTACTACAAGCAATTTTGTAGCAAACATGGTACAACCTGAAGGTTTTATTTTCCATCATTTTGAACTTTGAAACGTTATCATTGGCACCTGGTGAGGTTTTACTGAGATTTTAAGCGCACAGTAAAATAAACTGCAGTGAATTACCAAAACACATCAGTTAAATTCGTAATAGTGGTTGTATTTTGGTATTAAAAATAATTAAATGGATGTCGACGTGTGTCTGTCTGACGCATTTAAAACTGAAACCCGTGCAGGTCAGATGCAAAAAAAACTCTTCAGGAATTGTTGCGAGCTAGGGAGCACAGGCAATGTTTTCTCGTCAGGTTGTTGCTGCAATTCCCGCTGTGCACAAACATTTATACAGCACAAAACTTATTTGATTGCTGGTGCATGCCTTGCTCCTCAAGGGTTAAAGTGCACTTTGCCCGAGAAACTCCCTCACGACCTGTTTCGTGGGCCCACCCAATTGACTTATTTCTTAGAGGACTTAGAGACTGTTATATCAGGTTCATTGACAGGACCGTTTAGTAGTATAATCAACAGCGCTTAATTTGAGCCAGTGGTTGCCGTTGCGGTCTACAGGCAGGAAGGAGTGCAAGAGAGGAAAAACACACAGATCGAAAAGACGAAGGAAGAAAAAGATGACAAAACCGTCACAAACAGAAACCAGGAACCTGCAAATGCCAGGAAAAGGGGCAAGAAGTTTCTGGTTGTGGATTAAGGACTTCCGGCCTTGCTAGTGCCTGCTCCGAGGTTTAAATGCAGAGGCCGCAGGCTTCCGAGCAGAGCTTGGGACCGGCCCTCTTTCTTTCACAAATTAAGCGCTGCAGAATCACCAGGACCATTGCAGTCCACGTCCAATGTTCCATGGGGACCTCGCTCAAATCCCACATTACATGGGGGCGAGACAGATAATTTAAGGGAAGACCCAAGGGTCCTGCTTGGTTCTAAAAGCCAAATAACAGACCGAGCCAGCAAAATCGTTGTCATGCAGTGACAGGCCGGGCTGGCAGGAGGCGAACAGTCAGGGTGGTAGTGGAGACTGACCCACTGGTCTATATATTTAGAAGAAACAAGGTCCCATTCAAAAATAGATACAATTTTAAATATCACGATTTTCCAATCAAAAATTGGATTTAATGTTTTATTCAGAAGATGAATTAAGATATAATACAGTTGCTAAGAACAAGAATGCACGTGGTGAAATAAGTGAGCAGCCCGTGAGTAGTCAAGGAAATCAGCCGATTTCCTAACCGCAGGCAAGTGACTTAAAGAGTGACTTTTTGTGTATCTGAAATAAAGATTATTTAAAGTCACAATTGAGAAACATCTCATATTCTGAATAGAAAATTCCAGTGTAACATCAAGAGATTAGAGATGTAGGTCGACGACGTTTCGATCCCCAATTTGATGGTGGGATCTCTTCAGGACTAAAAAGGTGATGGAATGCCTGGGAAAGTGAGCCTGGGTGGGTAAGGAAGAGGGGGGTGGGGAGAAAAAAGGGAAAGGAGTTAATTTGCGGGAAAGGAAAGGTAAAGGAGTTGTGGGTAATAGCATAGTGTGGTGCATTGAAGCATAAAGTTATGCCGAAGGGGGAGAGCGGTGTATATCTTAAGGATAATAGTAAGAGGGATTGAAGGTGAGGGAATTTACCGGAGTGGGGGTGTGAGTGAAGGAAATAAACGAAGGTAGGGATAACCAGAAGGGGCGTGGGATGAGGTGGTGCCAAGAGAAGAAAGGAGGAGGAAAGGATAGAGGAACTTACTGTACAGGGGACAGCTGAAAAGGCAAATTAATGCAGGAGCCGTACTAGGCACGTTGTTCAATTGCAGCAGAGAGTGCAAATCATCGCGCACGTTGCTCGATAGCAGTTCTGGAGAGGTGAGGGGTACTCCTGTGTTAGATAGGGAGAAGGGTGGGAGAATAAGGAGTGAGGGAGTGTCACTGTGTCGTTCTGGTGCCAGGGGAGGGGAGGGGAGGGTGATAATTACCTGGAGGGTTAATGCTTCAAGCGCTCCTGGATGAGCCTGTGATGGGGGGGCACAGTCGTAAGAGATCGAGCGGTGGTTGTTCTAATGGCGGGAAAAGGGGAGGGAAACGGTAAGGAATTGCCGAGAATGGCGAATAGTAAAACCAGAGCGGTGGCCGGTAGTGAGGTAGGATCGCAATTACCTGGAATTTGAACAAGGTCAGTATGGAATCTTCCTGGTGCGGCAAAAACGGCAATAATTATCTGCGTGTAAGTAAAGCTTCGTGCCGGAAGGAATTAAAGGCAGCCCATGATGGCGGATCTAGGGGTGGGAATAAATAGAATGGTTGCTGCTGAGGCGGACAGGAACGAAGGGTGACAGGGAACCAGTAACCGTAAGTGAGGCGATTGTGTTACCTGAATGGAGATCGGCTCAGTCTGCACAATCTTCGTTGCGAGGACGATACTCGAATGGAGGTTCCGGGTCTGCAGCTAGTGAGGGACCGGAAGGGGCAGTCATAAGGAAGTCTCCTATGTAGGAGGTGGGGGCGTGTCCTGAATGTGGATAATGTGAAAAGGGAGAAAGGACACGGAAGGGGAGCAGTGTCATGTGGATACAGAGAGGAATGAGGAGAAAGGTGCAGTGCACCAGGGAGAGGGTCCCGGTGAGCAGTGATAAGATAAATTTAAAAATTAGAGAAATAAGCAGGAAGGACCAGGAGATTGTAGGGAAAGGTAATAAGGGGAGGAAGGACGATGAATCAGTAAATAAGGTATGAGGTGGGTGGAAAGGGGGAAAGAAAAGGCACTGATGGCAAGGGAGTGTAGTGTTGGTGTGGGGGCTAGAATGCAGTGAGTGCGGGAAAAGGGTAGGAAGGGGAACGGTGGGGGGCCGGGGGGGGGGGGTTGGGATTAGAATTAGAATAAAGGGGATAAAGGTTAAAAAAGGGGGGGGGGGTTTGTTGTTGGTTTCGTTGGCTTGGGATTAAAGTCAGTCACAGTAGGTGTACAAATTAATCATACAATGATAATATTACAGAAGATTGGACCAGTCCTCCAGGCGGTTGAGCCCGGTGTGTAAACTGTCAGTACGAATTATCCATTTTAGTTCTTCTTTGTCCAGAATAACAGCAATGTTAGTGTTCCTTATGGGTTAATGTATTACGTTAATGACTTGCCATTTGATGTCGTCCTCCGTGTGGTTCAGGGTGATGAAGTGGTCCACAAGTGGCGCATTCGGTGTTTTACAGCGTATACGACTTCTGTGCTGGCAAATCCGGATCCTGATCTTTTGGGTTGTTTGTCCAACATAAATCAAATCACAAGGGCAGGTAATAGCATATATCACATTGGCAGTGTTACAATTTGAGAAATGTGAAAGAGTGACATCAGTGTTACCATGCACAAATTTTTTCGTGTCTTTAGTGAAGTTACAAACACTGCAGTTCCCGCACTTAAAATGGCCTAATAGTGGTGGTAGACCCCAGGCACCTCTGAGGGATTGGTCCTTAGTTTTGGTGGGGAGTGCGGCCCTGACAAGATGGTCTTTTATGTTTTTGCTTTTTTGAAAGCGAAAAGAGGGCGTTCAAACTTCAAACTGCCGGCATTAATTGTAGGCCAGTGTTTAAGAATACTCTTCCTAACTGTGTTAGAGATAGGTGAAAAAGTGGTCACACAGACTATCCTATCGTTCCTTCTTTTTTCTTTGGGACTAAGTAGGGTTTCCCTTGGGCAGTACCATGCCCTTTTGAGGGCTTTTTTCACAAGTTTACGTGGGTAGCCTCTGTTGGTCAATTTTTTGGAAAGGATAGAGGCCTCCGCAAAATAGTCTTTCTTAAGATAACAGTTGCGGCGTATCCTTAGGAATTGTGAGTAGGGAAGGGAGTCTCGTAAGGCTCTGGGATGATGGCTGTTGTAGGATAGTAGAGTGTTTTTTTCTGTGGGTTTGCGATAAAGTGTGGTATAAAGACCGCCATTGTAAGCTATAATGGATAGGTCAAGAAAGGCAATCTCATTTTTGCTATTATTTGCAGTGAATTTGAGGCCATTGCAGTGTGAGTCGAGCCAATCCTTAAATTCAGATAGGTTCTCTTCACTGTTGTTCCAGATCAGGAAAATATCGTCGATGTACCGCTTCCATTCTAGAATGGAATTTCTGAAGGGATTCATGGGGGATAGTATGCGGTGTGTTTCAAGCCAATCCATATAAAGTATGGCAAAATTTGGAGCAAAAACGGCACCCATACTGGTACCCTTCACTTGTTGATAGGGTACCAGTATGGGTGCCGTTTTTGCTCCAGTCACAACAACACCGTTCCCCTTCCTCCCCTTTTCCCGCACTCACTGCATTCTACCCCCCACACCAACACTACACTCCCTTGCCATCAGTGCCTTTTCTTTCCCCCTTTCCACCCACCTCATACCTTATTTACTGATTCATCGTCCTTCCTCCCCTTATTACCTTTCCCTACAATCTCCTGGTCCTTCCTGCTTATTTCTCTAATTTTTAAATTTATCTTATCACTGCTCACCGGGACCCTCTCCCTGGTGCACTGCACCTTTCTCCTCATTCCTCTCTGTATCCACATGACACTGCTCCCCTTCCGTGTCCTTTCTCCCTTTTCACATTATCCACATTCAGGACACGCCCCCACCTCCTACATAGGAGACTTCCTTATGACTGCCCCTTCCGGTCCGTCACTAGCTGCAGACCCGGAACCTCCATTCGAGTATCGTCCTCGCAACGAAGATTGTGCAGACTGAGCCGATCTCCATTCAGGTAACACAATCGCCTCACTTACGGTTACTGGTTCCCTGTCACCCTTCGTTCCTGTCCGCCTCAGCAGCAACCATTCTATTTATTCCCACCCCTAGATCCGTCATCATGGGCTGCCTTTAATTCCTTCCGGCACGAAGCTTTACTTACACGCGGATAATTATTGCCGTTTTTGCCGCACCAGGAAGATTCCATACTGACCTTGTTCAAATTCCAGGTAATTGCGATCCTACCTCACTACCGGCCACCGCTCTGGTGTTACTATTCGCCATTCTCGGCAATTCCTTATCGTTTCCCTCCCCTTTTCCCGCCATTAGAACAACCACCGCTCGATCTCTTACGACTGTGCCCCCCCGCACAGGCTCATCCAGGAGCGCTTGAAGCATTAACCCTCCAGGTAATTATCACCCTCCCCTCCCCTCCCCTGGCACCAGAACGACACAGTGACACTCCCTCACTCCTTATTCTCCCACCCTTCTCCCTATCTAACACAGGAGTACCCCTCACCTCTCCAGAACTGCTATCGAGCAACGTGCGCGATGATTTGCACTCTCTGCTGCAATTGAACAACGTGCCTAGTACGGCTCCTGCATTAATTTGCCTTTTCAGCTGTCCCCTGTACAGTAAGTTCCTCTATCCTTTCCTCCTCCCTTCTTCTCTTGGCACCACCTCATCCCACGCCCCTTCTGGTTATCCCTACCTTCGTTTATTTCCTTCACTCACACCCCCACTCCGGTAAATTCCCTCACCTTCAATCCCTCTTACTATTATCCTTAAGATATACACCGCTCTCCCCCTTCGGCATAACTTTATGCTTCAATGCACCACACTATGCTATTACCCACAACTCCTTTACCTTTCCTTTCCCGCAAATTAACTCCTTTCCCTTTTTTCTCCCCACCCCCCTCTTCCTTACCCACCCAGGCTCACTTTCCCAGGCATTCCATCACCTTTTTAGTCCTGAAGAGATCCCACCATCAAATTGGGGATCGAAACGTCGTCGACCTACATCTCTAATCTCTTGATGTTACACTGGAATTTTCTATTCAGAGTATGAGATGTTTCTCAATTGTGACTTTAAATAATCTTTATTTCAGATACACAAAAAGTCACTTTTTAAGTCACTTGCCTGCGGTTAGGAAATCGGCTGATTTCCTTGACTACTCACGGGCTGCTCACTTATTTCACCACGTGCATTCTTGTTCTTAGCAACTGTATTATATCTTAATTCATCTTCTGAATAAAACATTAAATCCAATTTTTGATTGGAAAATTGTGATATTTAAAATTGTATCTATTTTTGAATGGGACCTTGTTTCTTCTAAATAACCGTGTACCCTTGGTCCCTTCTGATCAATAGGGTTTCCTTGTTTATATTTTTCCACTGGTCTATATGGGCATACTGTGACAGGCTGGTGCTCCTGACTGGCCAGTAGTGAGGCACATGGCATACTATTGATTCTCCCCCAGCACTACCTGCTTTTCATATCAACCTGTCCCAATCTCACCTCTCTTTCATTGCGTCTTTCCTCCGCCTGCTCCTTATCTCCATTTCCATTTCTTACTGCTCCGTCTGTCAAATGTCCTCACCTTTCTCACTCACGTGTCCCTCGGGAGGCTGTCACCTTTTATCCCTTCTTCTCTGCCTCTTTCTAACCATTGTTCATCTTCGTCTGCTATGTCACCCTCTCATCTGCCATGTTTCTTTCTCTTCAATCTGTCTTTTCTCCTACTCTAACTCACAGGGTGCACTGGAGAAGTCAGTCGCTCACTCACAGCTCGGCTTGTTTTTGGCTCAAGGGTCTTAGAGAACCTTGAGCCGCACAACAGCCAGTCAGCCATCTTGAGTCAGGCTCAGGCCTTCAGAGGCTCGCCCACCTCTATTAGGTCCATAACAGAAGGTTCACATACTATATCCGCCATGGGGCCTATTTATGAGGCCGTTTGTGTCGCGCTTGCTCCACACAATATGGCGACCAGCTACCCTGTACTGCGTGACTTCCCCATAAATAGGCTCCTCTGTTTTGAACTGTGCACGTTGTAGTTAGGCAAGGTTGAGTTCCGCGAGGTGCACCATTTTGTTACAATCAGTCACCAGGGCAGCTGCAAGAGGGACACTCGAAGGGGATCTATCACTGGAGTCCATGCCTTTCTGATGCTTTTTTCCCCTCAGATGCCACATTATGATTCTCTCAAACACCCCCATTCTATGAGTTAATTAAAAACGTCAAAAATGACAGTCATAGAAGCTTGAGGGGGGGGGGTATTTTCTACATGGGTGACCTTTGAGAACTATTAATCCTAAAGACATGGCATAAGTGCAAATTTGCAGTAAGTGAAAGGAAACACTGACTAGCCTAATTTTAACAAGGAATATTATAATGTGACAACATATCCAGAGCACAATTTCCAGGAAAGTTGTTTTAAGTTCCCTTTTATGTTCTTTCCTGAACTGTCAAAAGCGTTGGTTAGACATTATTATTAATGAATCCCACAGTCTGAAAGGTACAATTTATTCAACCTCTGCCCTAGACATTAACCTCCTTACGTGCGTCAGTGAATGCTGTCATCGGCCGGGCTCCGAAAGGCTCGTTTTGGAAACGTTGTCATGTAATCTGCATAAAGGATGAACCGCTCGAATAGCTGTCATTGTGGTGCAGGGGGGCATCGGCACTGGGGGCCAGAAGAGTCAAGGGCCCACTGCACCCCATCATTGTAGAGTTTACTCCCCTACTCGAGGGATGGTGTGATGTTTTCCTTACTTTCCTTTTTCGTTTTCAATTCATGTGAATACATTAAAATCATCGCATTCACTTAAAATAAAAAAGTATCTAATTTTTGCAAATCATAAAATAATGGGCAATATATTTCCACTCCTCAAGCCCTATGTTAATTTATGTTCAACACCAATAAAAAGAAAACATTTCTCATTCGTCATCTACGGCCGTGCACATAAGCATTAAAATGCACAGTTGTACAAATTGTACATATGTAGGAGTATATTTCTGACTTTGCAGATTCTAGCACAGCTATTGAAGTGTTTATGAATTTAGTTAGTTTGGCCAGCAGTTGGAAATTAGTGGCAATTAAGCACGTTCGAGCTCGTGTTATATTAAGTTTCAAAATACGGGTCATAAAAGACTTTTACTTTCGCTAAGTCAAACAGGACGATAGTAAAGGCGGTATTAATCCTGTCTTCGCTCCACACAGTCTGCAGCAGCAGAATTCAAATTTAGTCTGGATGGACCAGCAAAACCTAACAAGCATTTGGAATGCAATAGGTCTCGCATTTACACGAATTTCAGCTATTGACATTGCAAATAACAATGCCTTTTACTTTCTGTTTTAGCAACATAAATAAAAGGCATTCATTTACAATGCCAATGGCTTAAACTCGAGTAAAGCATCGGAATATTTGAGCTACGCACTTTCAGAACTGCCTGTGGAGCCTATCTATGGTTTGTGGCCAACACTTTTGAAGATTGTGTTGCAGAACACATAATGTGAGCCACATTTTTGGAACATTTTCTTACAGGTGGAGGAGAGGTGCAGAGCAGGAAAAATAACTCCTCCAATACCACATTGGAAAGCCAGCTTCAGTAGAGATTTATTATTTTTGTTTCATACTCTCTTGTTCTTTGACCCCCTACTTTCAGCTAAAAGCTTAGGATGAGAGAACTCTGTTGTTTAATGATGGCTACTCTCCTACTCCAGAGTTTGGGTGCCAGGAGTGAAGACCATGGTTTTCGATCAGACCTTTGTCTAAGCAAACAGAACTATAGGGTCGCCACTGTATGTGTACCATTAAGACTGAAAAACTTTAGTCTGGATTGCTTCTAATGAAAGGCAAGACCAGGCGCCGTGCTATCAGTAGAGAGTATTTCTTAATAGCTCTACAAGACGCAAATCTTGTCTGTCATTTGAAAACCTGTCACCGGACACTGAATCTAACATTGTTGTCAGAGTGCCCTTGTTGATATCCTCAATTTCATATCATCTAGTGACATAAGTCACTCTTCCTTCTTCCACCAAAGAACGCTCGCCCTCACCTGCCTTTTGTTCCCATTTGGATTTCTGTGCCTTCAGGTTACACGCGTTACCAAGCGACAGCCCAACCTTACAGCGTGTGTCTGACGTACACGAAAGTTGAAGTTGACTAGTGGTTGGAGGCCCTAATGACATAAAAGACGGACTAGCTTAGGGGCGTTCATCACTCAACCGTGGATAACGTAGCGTCCATCTTACAATGTAGGTCTCAGTTGAATCAGCTACCATAAATAACTATGAGCAGAACAAGTCGGTTGATAAGAAACTATCCGTTAGTAATGTTATTAGTTAAGCGACTGCGTTTAAATATGGATAACATAATCAGCTATCTATTGTAAGTCACTTTTAGCCACGTATCTTTTTGCAGTCGACAAAGATAGATTTAGCTATACTGGAAAAAGCTACTGCCGCCACAATGTGCATTTTGCTTTTCACTGTACATTGTTTTTGACACTGCCTGTTGCCATGGCTGCAGAAACGCGCCAATCCGCTGTATGAGCTCTGCAGACAGATAACCCTCTCTTCCAATGGGAGCTGATAATAATAAAGGAGGACGTAACCCAATACCACGAGCTCCTGAGGACGTGGTAGCAGGCGGGGGCAGGTCATAGACTTGTTCTTCTTCTCATCTGGATACTTTAGGGTCGCTAACATTCCTACGGGCAAGAAGCCTAGTGAGGCTGGACTGGTAGATGAACGGTTGGAGGCTTCGGGTTTGGTTAGAATTTATAGCTTTCTTCTTTATCTGCTGAGGGGAGTAACAGGAGTGTGAGCCTGCTACAGTGTTGGTAGTACCCCTCTTACGTTATCCCCAGCTACTTCCTGGCCCAGTCCTTTAAATGGCCAGTAACTCTATAGATCTCGCAAGCAGTCAGTGCATGCGCAGCGTCGCTAGGCGAGACCTAAAATGGCTATCGGGAGTAAAGATAAATAAAATGTCATGTATTTTGTGTGGATTTGCTGTTTCGAAGGTCCAATCAAGTAAGGCAAAATATATAACATATGTAAGTTGTTCTTTTTTAAGTTTATTAAAGTAGTAAAGATTCTCTTTAAAGGAAATCTACTGCATTTTTATCTTGGACAGAGTCATAAACCAACCCAGAGATCTCTAGTTTATCCAAATGGTGGTGATCCCAGGCCTGTTGATGATTCTATCAAGATGTCTTTAGAGGCAAGAACAAGCGGATTTCTCTATTCATTGCAGCGTTTGCCAGAGAACTGGACTTGAGAGTATCTAGTGGAGTTCTGTACAGTCTGCTAAAATATTTAACAATCAAAGAGTCCAGTGCATAAGCCACTTCGGTCAAGCTCTAGACTCAGCTGATGACCGGATCAGGAAGTGGGTAGATTAAAAGTGTATTTGAGGTACTTATGTCAATGCTTTTCCAACAAGTTACTCAGCCAGTCACCATAACAGAGTGCCCGTATTGGATTGTAGGCAAAAATGATGGTTTTAAGACTGCCAAGATTGAATCAGCATATGGCATCTATAAGTCAGAATACACTTTCCTTAGTGAATATTGAGGATAAGTCAATTTATTTTTTATTCTGATGTGTTTTAGCTCTCATTTGTCCCTCTTTCCATATTCCCAAATAGGTATAGGAAGGGACATTATCCATTTTGCACCTTCCATCTTCCAGTTAAAACTAATCTTGGACTGACAGTATACAATTAAGTTGCTTTTGTTTGGCGTGATCAGTAAGTCATTTGATTTAATTTAATTCAACCATCTTCAATAATCTCTGTAGGCTTATCTTTGTTTCAAAATCTTTTTATTGGTTTTGAATTTGTACAGAAAACAGTTGTGGATGCATCAAGCCTGGCTTACAAGCCAAGAGTTACAGACATCTCAAAAGAACACACATCTTGTTTACAAGGTCTCAGCCTGTCTTAACATCATCCCTTCGTGTCTTTCTCCGGATGACTCTAAATTTACTATGTGTCATATCACAACTGTGCTCCAATATGGAACCCAGTGCTAATTGGCGCTTGTGCCTCCACCGACGCAACATATTTCAGAAAAATAATGGGCAATTTATTTCCACTCCTCAAGCCCTATGTTAATTTATGTTCAACACCAATAAAAAGAAAACATTTCTCATTCGTCATCTACGGCCGTGCACATAAGCATTAAAATGCACAGTTGTACAAATTGTACATATGTAGGAGTACATTTCTGACTTTGCAGATTCTAGCACAGCTATTGAAGTGTTTATGAATTTAGTTAGTTTGGCCAGCAGTTGGAAATTAGTGGCAATTAAGCACGTTCGAGCTCGTGTTATATTAAGTTTCAAAATACGGGTCATAAAAGACTTTTACTTTCGCTAAGTCAAACAGGACGATAGTAAAGGCGGTATTAATCCTGTCTTCGCTCCACACAGTCTGCAGCAGCAGAATTCAAATTTAGTCTGGATGGACCAGCAAAACCTAACAAGCATTTGGAATGCAATAGGTCTCGCATTTACACGAATTTCAGCTATTGACATTGCAAATAACAATGCCTTTTACTTTCTGTTTTAGCAACATAAATAAAAGGCATTCATTTACAATGCCAATGGCTTAAACTCGAGTAAAGTATCGGAATATTTGAGGTACGCACTTTCAGAACTGCCTGTGGAGCCTATCTATGGTTTGTGGCCAACACTTTTGAAGATTGTGTTGCAGAACACATAATGTGAGCCACATTTTTGGAACATTTTCTTACAGGTGGAGGAGAGGTGATCCCAGGCCTGTTGATGATTCTATCAAGATGTCTTTAGAGGCAAGAACAAGCGGATTTCTCTATTCATTGCAGCGTTGCCCAGAGAACTGGACTTGAGAGTATCTAGTGGAGTTCTGTACAGTCTGCTAAAATATTTAACAATCAAAGAGTCCAGTGCATAAGCCACTTCGGTCAAGCTCTAGACTCAGCTGATGACCGGATCAGGAAGTGGGTAGATTAAAAGTGTATTTGAGGTACTTATGTCAATGCTTTTCCAACAAGTTACTCAGCCAGTCACCATAACAGAGTGCCCCGTATTGGATTGTAGGCAAAAATGATGGTTTTAAGACTGCCAAGATTGAATCAGCATATGGCATCTATAAGTCAGAATACACTTTCCTTAGTGAATATTGAGGATAAGTCAATTTATTTTTTATTCTGATGTGTTTTAGCTCCCATTTGTCCCTCTTTCCATATTCCCAAATAGGTATAGGAAGGGACATTATCCATTTTGCACCTTCCATCTTCCAGTTAAAACTAATCTTGGACTGACAGTATACAATTAAGTTGCTTTTGTTTGGTGTGATCAGTAAGTCATTTGATTTAATTTAACTCTAAATTTACTATGTGTCATATCACAACTGTGCTCCAATATGGAACCCAGTGCTAATTGGCGCTTGTGCCTCCACCGACGCAACATATTTCAGAAAAAGTGAGAAAAACAAATGCAAACAAATATATGCATCACAGTAATTGCATTTCGAATCAGGTCAGATGATGGGGCGATCCAATGAGGGCAGGTCATGGACCGAGTCAGTCTAATCTTGTGGCCAGGTGAAGAAGCCCCCTGATCGATTAGATGTGAAAGAGGTGGAGGGCTCTTAGTCTGGGGCCACACGCAAATTAAGGCAAACCCTCTGACAGATATTCCACTAGGTGGACCATATATAATCAAACCCTTTTCTCGAGTCCTCCATTATGTCTGTAATTCTTTCCATTGCTATAGTCCGCCACAACCTGGCATGCTATTTAATGAGGTAAGGAGCCTCCACCTTCTTCCATGCTGCAGCTATTGCCATCCTAGAGGCTCCCTGACACAACCACATATTGGAGGGGTCGCCTTGCCTTTGATGTTTCAAACTAGTGTCACAAATTCCCAGGAGGATGTGATCCATTGTAGCAGGAAGCGTAAAACCCAGAATCAGTTTAATTTGGGATAGTATTTCCTTCCAGAAAGACTGGATCGAGGGGCAGTCCCACCAAATATGTCTGAAGTTTCCTAAAAGCCTGAATCCCCTCCAGCATCTGTCTGGAGTGTTAGGAAATATTTTGTGTGATTTCTGGGGGTGCAAATACCACTCAAACATAATTTTATAGTGGGCCTCTCTAAGGAACATGGAGCGGTTGAATTTGGCAATATCCTTGTATAGGGATTTCCATTGCCTTTCCCCTGGGGGTGTAGTGAGGATGGTATCCCAGAACTTCTGATGTCTCGGAATCAAGTATGAGCTTAGTGTTCGTATAAGGGAATAAAGGAAGGAGATGGTCACCTTGGTGGACGCCTCTGATTGTGCAAATTTCCCAATGGAGAGAAAATCTCTGGTTGCGGCCAGTCGTACCTCAGGTTGCTGTACCCAATGTTTAAGTTGTATAAAGTGATATTTTTCAGAAGGTTGTAGTTTGAATGTTTTAGCACTGTCCTCAAAAGTCATTAATTTCCCTTTTTTGTAGAGGTCAGATATCATGAGACAGCTGCCCTCTCGCTAACCCTCAAATGGCCCTTCCAGGAGAGCCGGTGGGAATTCTGGATTGAAGTGGATGGGAGTGTAGGGGGACAGGAAAGTGGTCAGGGGTGAGTTTCTAGTGAGGCTGTCCCATACTTGAAGAGTGGTAGCTGTGGGGGTGCTGAGGTGAGCATTTGGGGGGCGATGTCGTTTCTGTTTCCACAAGAAGTCCCATATCATACTGCCAGTTATCTGCCAGTCCATATGGGGCCAAAGTTTTTCAGACTTCCGGAGGGACCAATCCATGATCCCTTGGAGTTGGGCAGCTCTGTAGTGCCCCAGAAAGTCCGGAAGGGCCAACCCTCCCTCCATGCATCATTTAGTTAACAATCTATGAGATAAGTGAGCCCTCTGTCCCTGCCAAGTGAATTTAGTGATCATCTTTCTCAGATCAGCAAAAAGACCCCCCTCAACCGGTATCGGTAGGCCTTTGAAATAGATAGAGCAGCCTGCGAAGAACATTAATTTTGATGGCATTAATTCTTCCTATCCAGGAAGTGTTGGAGGTTCTCCATCTGGTCATGTCTGTTTTAAGCTGTCGTATCAGGGGGGGATAATTGGTCCTAAAAAGATCGGTCAACCTGGGGTAAGCTTGCTACCCAGTCATGTAATGTCTGTGTGTGCAACGAAAGGGGGCTGTCTCCTCTATGACCCTCATTGTCTCCCTAGGCAGTGCCAGGTTGGGGAAGAAGGACTTTGATAGGTTCACTTTAAAACTCGAGGCTTTTTCGAAGAGGTTAAGTTCTGTTTGGCTTGCTGGCAATAAGTTCCGCGGTTTTATGATGGGGATCAGGACATCATTTGCAAAAAGAGAGATCTTGTGCTCATCTGGACTGAATGGAATCCCTCGTATGTCCGGATTAACCCTGATTTGTTCCGCTAGTGGCTCAATGCTGAGGGCAAGGGGGACAATGGACAGCCTTGCCTAGTTCCCGGCGAGAGACGGATGGATTCCGAAGCCACTCCATTCACCAGTACCCAAGACCTGGGAGAGTGATAGTTGGCCCTCACCATACCTATAAAGTTCTCACTGAACCCAAAGCGCCCCAGTATTCGATTCAGAAAGACCCAGTCGTCCCGATCAAAGGCCTTCCTCACGTCTAGAGAGAGGAGAGCTGCCGACATGCGTTTTTTCTGCACTTTTTCAATAATGTGTGCTATCCTCCGCAGGTTATCATGGGTCTGTCTACCCTTAATGAAGCCCGCTTGGTGTGCCTGACCTACGTTGCTACTTTAAGTCTCCTCTTATAGATAGGGTAGGTGGGATTTAAAGTAGGTGTATGGAACAGATGTACTCTTTATTTATTTTTTTTATGTTCACCTTCTTCTTGAAATGTAATAACATCAATCATGAAAACAGCACAAACAAACATTATGTGATTTAAAGCTTCACATACATTTTCCCTACAAATATCAAGCAAAGCATGCAACCTTCCCCCACATGCTTCTTTAATGTTGGAACATTGCTGGAGGCTATGCCCCCTAACCATATGCTTTTGGCTATGGGGCTGCAGTTACTCTGTTACTACGTTTTGGGTATCCTGTCAGCCTGTCAGTGTCATAGGATAATGTACTTGTAATGAGGCATACAGGATATCCAATCATGTTGTGATGGAGAACCCATACTCCAAAGTCTAAATTAGGCCGGTTCCCGCTTACTCTTGTTCTGTACCCCTACGTTTTGTGGGACGCGATGTCCCCCTCTGAGGCTTGAGGCAGGCTGGCATGTGTCTGTCCTAGCACAGCACATTTCAGTCGCAAAATCGATTTTGCCGCCGGACTACATTATTCGTCAGTGAGTTGTGTAGTGCATGTATTTTGGTGGTTTACGGGGCCACCGGTGTGACAAGAAAACCCGTGGAATAGAGGAAGTGTGTCACGGGGCAGAGCAGCCAAGGGACTATAGTGCACCATTTTTGCATGAAAACTCTACAACAAAACAACCTCTTCTTTTTCCACAACAGGAAGAGTGGAAATCCCTCGCAAGTCCTCCTTCGCTACGACAGAAGGACTATCCCTTTAACAGGAGCACACCACCTGAAGACCCCGCCCCCTGTGCTGACGTGGAGTGGTGGAGGCCAATAAGCTTGGAGGAGACCAGGAAGAGTGTGTGGTACACCGCCGGAGGACGCAAAGCACGGAGGAGCAGCGAAGAACCGGAAGAAGCGAAGAACGTGGAACAAAGGGGAAACCGAAACCCAGACGAATCGGCAGCGACTACCGAAGACGCCGGTCGGAGCGCAGAGCAGGCAGCTGAGCCGAGACTTCGCCAGGACCACGTTGTGCCCCGCCACGCTCCAGGAGGAGCGTGGCTATCCCAGGTATGTGGGAAGTTCGCGGGCTGGGTAGGGAGGTGGGTGAGGTCCAACGACTAAGGGACATAGCCCCCTCCTTTTCCCCTTAGAATAAGGTACCCTCCCCTGCATGACCTTATTTCTCTTGCCGTCGACGTGTTGCACTGCATGGTTTTCCCCTCACTACCTTCCCCGTTTTTGCTTGGGCACTCAAAAGACAGATCACTAAGCCAAGGGGTTGGTTTCCACACCATCCTAGGTAACTATACTTCCGCGTAGTATGTCATAGTACTTTTATTTTCTCCCTTTTCAGGTACTGTTATCATTATAACTTAGTCTAAGTTTCTGATTTAATCTGATTTCCCTTCTTGGAGAAAACGTTGTTCGAGTTGTACTTTGTATTCTTTGGTTCACATGAAATTAACTAGATAAACATTTAAAACTCTCCCAAGTCTGTGGTCATTTAAAGTATTATCTTCTAATGACGTTATACCTACAAAGCTAACAACTTGGTCCATTGACCAGAGGAAAGATATACGGACAGAAAGGGTTGGTAAGAATTGATAAGGTAAATTCATCTCGCAGGTATTATCATAATAAATTGACCCCAGCGGTACTCACTAGCTTATGTATGAATGTTTATGGGCCGAGGTGAGTATGTGGATTGTGAGTATCTCTAGCTGGTAACCCGCTGGATCAGTTTTTCTGGTAGCAGAGCGATGGTTAGTTTTAGCTAGTTAGGTGTAACTATTGAGATTTGAATTATTAATTATGTATTAACAAACCTGTTTGCATTTCGTTCTATGTTGTCTGGAAATTCCTGGGAATATTGAATAGTGGGTGGTAAATGGAAATCACACTGCAGTGAGGTTACTCGTTTGCTAAAGGTAAAGCCGAAAAGCTATGCATAGCTGACAGTGCTGATTTAGGGATTCATTTGTATAAAAGGGAGAGTGATTGATAGCAAAGAGTTCGTTGGTGAAACTTTGGTCTTATATCACCTAGAAAGGGTAATACTGAAGGAGTAGCAGGTTCACCGGTGCTTGAGTGAAGAGTAAGCGGAAAAGTTTAACTGGTAGTGTGTGAAGAGTAAGCAGAAAAGTTTTACTCGCAGCAAATGTAAATCGATTTTCTGATTTTAGCAGAAGCAAACAGAGTAGCAAATATTTCTATGTTGTCATTTAATGAATCTTGCATGTAAATTGTAAGAAAAATACGTAATTCGTGTTACCTTGTAAAGGAGGGGTCAGTTGCGGGTGCTGCACTGATGTCACGTAAGGCCACGCAGGGATTGTTTGGAACAGCGGGCGTGTGACTGAGGCGAAATTTGTAAAGGAGGGGTCAGTAGTAAGGAGTGATACTGACGTCACAGAAAGCTGCGCTAGTATTGGCTAAAGGCATAGTGTGAAAGAGAATTTGATTGGTTGGAAGAATAGAAGTCGCGCTGGTATTGGTCAATTATTAAAGTAAAAGCGAACATTTGATTGGCTAGAAAAATAGAAACCATAATAATAATTGATGTTGGGCTTTGCATGTGGAGACACGATCCAACTTTAATAGGGAATCGCCCAGACAGAAGGTATTTAGGATTTGCCAGAGATCAATATATAAAAGGATCGACAACAAAAATGTACGGACAAAAGAGGAAGATGACATTTATGCAAAAAATTAAAAATTATTTTAAAAAGGATAAAACTATTAAGACTAAAGAGGGAATTCTTATCCCTCCCCCGAAAACGCCCGCATCATACATGATGATTGAAAGAGGCTATCATACTTGTGTATGGCTGGAAAATTGGATAGAATATACGAAAAGTGATGGAGTGCTAGCTTTCCCAGAACATGGTACGTTTAATAGAAGAATTCTACATAATCTGAGATTAAGAATGAATGAATTAGAGCCCAGATCAAGATTAACTCAATATGAAGCTCTAGAAGAATAGGAGACTGAAACATTTGAGCGCGATAGATTCAGAAGTAGCAGAAGCTTTAGAGGGTTTTATCCTAAACTACCGCGCGAATCACGAGATAATCAGATGAAACAATGGAGACAAGCAATGGTGACAGAAGGATTATATCCTGTACTTATGGCTGAGGAACAGTCAGGAGGCGAGTGCACAGAGAAAACCAAACATTTAACAAGGACAGGTCGTGGATATTTAGAAGATGATTTTATGGAGGATATTCTAATGAAAAACCTTCCGCCATACCGAGATGGATCTAGTAGAACTACTCCTAGTGCCCTGGTTTTGGGAACGCCGTTGGTTTCACAAGTTATACATGGCCCAACAAATGAAAGGGTACTTCAGGAAAAAGAAAGAGAGGCAATAAATAAGAACAGAGAAGAATTAATACAGAAAATAACCCAGTTGAGTACCCATCCAGAAGCATTAACCATACCAGTGACTATAGGTCCGGTTGTTCCATTGTACGGGGAAAAGGCGCTCTGCTCCAAGCCTCCAGTTATGTCCACACCTGTAAGTGAACCCAGAAAAGAGAATATAATAATTGATGATCAAGGCAGTGAATGTGAGCTGGTGATATCATTAATGGGTTTACCAATAAGAGGACAGATAAATGAAACCCCGAGAAGAGTTACACCTAGTAGTTCAAAGGAAGTACAAATAGATACTTTAGCAGGAGTGCCACAATAGTATCACCAGAAGTAATAGAAAGGTGGTCACAGGGAATAGGCAAGCCAAAACAGCCACTGAAAAGTTTTGATATTTACAATTTAAAAGTGAAATTGGAAGAAATGATAGCTGGGAATGTGGGACTAGACAGGCTAAATACTTACAGTGAAGAAGAGTTACTGTTCATTTGTAGAAGTATCACTAGAAATACAAAAGTAGCGTATGAGAAATTGACAGATCTAGCCTCCGAAATGGGAATCGAAATAGGGAAATCCAAGGTATTACAGAAACCATACAGAGCAGAATTCAGTGATAAGGACTTGGAAAATATAAATGTGTCCGGAAGAAAATTACAGGTTAAAGAATTAATGACCATTTTCCAAAAATGGGGTGATCTAGACGAATGGAAAGCTAGATGGATGAGAAAAAAGGAAGAAGCATATGCCAATCGAACAACTTCTGAATTTCTGTTGAAAGAGACAGGGAAGGTAGAAAGATTATGTCCCATGAGAGAGGTACCGGGAGGAAGATATGTATATGTTCCATGGACCAGACAGGATATTTTGTTATTTACCAATGATTTCCCGAAATTAATAGAAAAGCCAGTTGAATGGTATCGGCAAGTTGAAAGATTTGTGAGGGTTTCTAAAGTATTGTTAAAATATTTGGATAGCTTATTTGACATAGTGGTACCTGCTGATTTATGGACAGAATGTAAAATTACTGTTGATTGGCCTAGTGATAAATACCCGAGAGATGCGAAAACAGGAGCCCCTTCAGAAGAGGTAAGGAAGAAATATCACCAGGTGATCACATTCTTGAAAGGGAAAATTCCTCAGAAAGAAACAGATTGGGTAAAGATAGACAGAACGACCCAGGATAGAAATGAGTCGGTACATACTTATTATGAACGACTGCTGCCAGTGTTTAAGCAGTATAGCGGATTTGAGAATATCGGAGATAAAGATATGGGACATTTTGTGTATCGATTTGTGACAGGATTAAACCCAGAAATTGGAGATATGATTCGTCAACACATGTTGTGTTGGCAAGCAAGGCCAATAGATGATATTCTTAAATATGCAAAGTACTGCTGAGACGAAATTGACAATAGACGAAAGAAGCTAGAAGAAAAGGTGATGTGGGCCCAAGTAAAACTAGCTGAACAGCAGGAACTCCAACTAAACAGTCAGACAGGAAATCAAGGAAAGGGCAAGGCCAAAGTGAAAGTAATGGGGGTAAACAAAAGGGAAGAATGAGTAGTGAGGAGGCAAAGAAAAAGTTTTCCTGTCATGGGTGTGGAAAATTGGGGCATTGGAAAAACGAGTGTAAAAATATTCAGAATAATAATGGCCCAAAACAAAATTTAAATCCACAGACGCAGAATGAGGTGATGATGAGTCAACCGCAGCAGGTTTTAAATCTACAGAGTCAGTTGCCACCTGCCCCTATGCCAAATTTTGTGAACCAGGCCAAGTACAGAGCGGACACCAGATTTCAAGGAGGAAGTGGTAAGAAAAATTCTGTAACATTACAATTTCTTTTACAGGATACTTATTTCGATGACAGTGACCAATGACGGTGCCTGAGGGGGGAGGAAAAGGAGTGTGTACTTGGCGCATCCTTACCGGTAGATCAGTCAGGTCCATATGTCGATGGTAAAGTAGAAGGAAAAGATATTACCTTTTTGTTGGACACTGGTGCTACCCGTTCTACTGTGAGAACAGCAGACATTCCAAACCTACCCCTCTCGGGAGAGGCGATCCAAGTAGTGGGCATTTCAAACAAACAGATTAGAACTCCTATTACAGAACCAATGGAGGTACGCATTGGCAATTTCAGGGAAACGCACACATTCGTGGTGTGTGACTCCAGTCCCGTAAATTTATTAGGAAGAGATCTACTGTGCAAAATGAACTGCACAATATTTTGCACACCGGACGGTGTTGCAATTCAAACCCCAGATGAAGACGGAGTCTACAAAATCATGTTAGCTAAACAAGGCACAGAGGTAGATGAGATTTAAAAATTGGGGCATTATAGTATCGCCATTTAGTGCCCCTTGCTATCCATCAATTTTGGAGTCCAATCAGGATCAGATACCCAGCGCAAGTCCGGCTCCCTTTTCAGTATTAAAAACAGCTAGAAGTCGTTCACCGAAAGCAATACAGAAGTACAAATCCTGTCAGCAAAACTCGGCAACAGTAGATTGGTCCTGGCTCCCAGGGGCCCTAGCTAGAAGCAAGAATGATTGAAATATTTCTGATCTAAGCGTATCAATATGCTCGTGGAACATCAACGGCCTAGAACAAAAAATTCATTCAGCCGCTACTAGTGGCTTCCTAAAGGAGCACAACATCATTCTACTCCAGGAGACCTGGGCAGTTGACAATACACCCATAGAAGGCTATCTCGAATTCGCATCGTTTGCAACAAGACAGTCTAAGTTTGGTAGGCCAAGCGGCGGCCTAGCTATTTATGTGTCAACCAAATTATCTCAGCAAACTAAACAGTTAAAATTTAAGGAAGACTGGCTCACTGGAATATTAATGGGAAGTGGACAGACCGAAAGCCAGTTACTTCTTCTCAACGTTTATATATCTCCGCGGACCTCGGAGAAAAAGTTAAAATTTGATAGTCTGACTAATAACGTATGTAATTTGCTTAGCGAGTACGGCAGTATACCAAGTATAATTACAGGCGATTTCAATACAAACCTTTACAGCAATCCCATTGAGGATCCTGAGCCTACTCTACAAATGGTTCCATCACACCTAGTCTCACAGTCAATTCCCACTGCCAATAGACCATCCAAATTGGGGGATTACGCAGTTACCCAGCTCAGCAGTATTGGTTACACCATCCTGAATGGTCGTTTCCCTATGGATAAACCTCCAGCCTGGACACGATCTGATGGCCAAACTTTCTCTTTCCTGGATTTTTCTTTAGGGAGCATAGAAATTCTCCCACTGATTGAGAACTATTACATTGCACCACAAGGCGATAGCGACCATCGGCCTCAAATAATAACAATACTCGCGAAAACACCACGCCACCAGGAGCTAGCTTACACCCATGGAGGCACATACACAGAGATTTTAAAACGATTGAAATGGTCAGTCAATGATGGAAAAAAGCAGAGCACTGCTAAATCAACAACTAGACATTGACTCCTCAGCTATTAGTAGCTGGGCAAATGTTACCAACCAATTGTTTTATGCAGTGCCCGCAAAGAGGAAAACTCGGCAGCAGGTATTTCAATCATACATTTCATCAGCAACAAAGAAGCTAAAGCTTCACAGAAAACGAGCCCTCCGGCAATCAAGGAAGAGCCCAGACAACAAAACAAAATTTCTCAATTATAAGCAAGCTCAAGCTGCCTTTAAGTCCGCCGTATGCAGGGAAAAATGAGAAGCCTCTGACCAATTTTGGCTGAAGCTCTTCCATGAAAGTAGGAAATCAAACTCAAAGCAATTCTGGTACATGGTGAACAGGAGTCAGCGAGGCGGAAATGGCCACAGAAATGCAAACATCAGTGCTGACGAATGGATTCTCTTCTTATCCTCTCATTTTAAGATAATTTATCACAAAAATAACTGCCTCACTTCGTCAAGCATAAATAATTCAATGATACTTTCACCGGAAGCCGCGAATCAAACACGACCGCGGCCAAGACCTTTACCCTTTAGCACACCCGAAGAGTCCGTTCACACAAGTAGGAACAACATTAACTTACTCACTGAAAAGCCAATAGTGACACCTGAAGGAATAAAGTACAGGATCCTATGCTCTATAAAGAAAGCCAGGGCTGATGGCGCGCCAGGTCCAAATGGTCTCCCTCAGGCAATGTTCAAAACGGAAGCCGAATTTTGGTCAGAGCACCTGACCCCATTGTTTTTGGAATGCCGATCAAACTACGAAGTTCCTGACTCCTGGAGAGCTGCAATCATCCACCCCATTTACAAAAGTGGGAAGAGAAACAATCCTAGTAATTATCGAATGATAGCCCTCCTTGATGTGGAGTCTAAATACTATGCTAGTATGCTATTGGAAGATCTCCTGACCTGGGCAAATGAAACAAAGCGCCTCCCATTCAATCAAACAGGTTTCGTGGCCAAATCTGGAACAACAATCAACCTACTGACATTATCTGTTCTAATAGAGAAAGCTACCATCCAACATACTCAACTGCATTGTTGCTTTGTGGACTTCAAAGCAGCCTTCGATCATGTGCCTCGGGACCTATTGTGGCAAAAATTAAAAGGCTGGGGAGTTCCCCAATCCTTGCTACTAGCAATAGTTCAACTCCACTCTAAAACGTGGATAAGAATTAAGCTGGGCGAGGGCTCCCATGTTTCCAGGAAGATTGAGACCAGCAGTGGAGTAAAACAAGGTTGCGTGCTGGCCCCACTCCTTTTTAATCTGTTTATATCGGACCTTTCGCCAATCCTTGACAGCGTCAATTGTCATCCCCCTCAATTAGATGGAGTACGAATCAGCAACCTCCTATACGCCGACGACTTGGTGCTGCTCAGCCACACAAAGGTGGGCTTACAGAGGCTACTAGATGAATTGCTCCCCTACACTGAAAATAACCTCTTAGAGCTAAACTTATCAAAAACAATCATCTTTGGGAAACCCAAGAAGTCGTGAGGAGGGTGGCACTTTAACAACGTAAATATTGACTCAACATCTCACTATAAGTATCTAGGAATATTTTTAGACTCCAGAAGCTCATTTTCTAAGCAAAAAGAAGCACTGAGGACCAAAGCTCTGGCTTTAGAGGCAGCAGCAACGAAACTGTCAAAAAAACTATTAGGTCCCAGCTTTATCCCACTGTTAAAAGTGATGAAGGCAAAAATATATAATTCCCTGACATACGGCCAAGAGATCATGAAGGGAATCACAAACACTCTTCTAAATAAACTGATAACTAAAATTTTTAAACGTGCATTCCATCTTACGAATTCAGCATCACCGGCACAAGTTCACCTGGAATTTGGATTACTAGACCATCACGGCGTAGAGGCAGGGGCATTCATAAAGCTTTGTAACAGACTGCGTCAAGCCCGGGAAGACTCACTGGAGACCAGACTCTGGCAAGAAATTCAGAAAAGTCATGCCACCTATAAATTTCAGTTCCACCTGGAGCACTGCTTACAATTACTTGGTATTAAGGAGTTTTGGGGAACAAACCCCCCCCAGTCCGCATTAAAGCTAGTTATCAAGAAGAGCGCCAGGTTGTGGTCCTTTCACACAGACAGGGCAATACTGTCAAAAAGGAAACACGTCTGGGCAGTAATCACTAACTTTAACCCAGGAGTAGAATCCCGTCATCTATCAAGCACTACAGCACTTTACCTAAAACGAAAGTTCATGGCACTGAGGTTGGGTAAATGGCCTTTCTTGAAACATCTTCCAGAATGGCGCCGGAAAGACAGCCACACCCAATGCAGGCTGTGTGGTTACCACACCGAGGGGTTGGAACACATAGTCTGCTTATGCCCAACAATGCTTGCTTTTAGATGCTCACTATTGCGGGAAGAATGGATAAGACTTGGAATTCGATCTTGCCGCCAAGCCATAATAGCAGCTTTTAACCCGGATAACACAAAGTTGAATATCGGGCTAACAAAATTTGTAACTAAAGCATTAAGCCAGTTGGAAGTTACCAGGGCTGCCAACCCTGTCCTATTAGAGCTGAGGGAAACTCCATCATTGGGCGTACCAACGCCTTGTCGGCTGTCAACAAATCGTTGATCGTACCTGGTTCACGAGACTTTTAACAGCAGTTAAGAAGTCAAGTCGAGTTTTAACCAAAATGTTATTTTAACAATTTTTAAGAAATGTATCCATTTTATGAATACGATGCATGCTGTTATATTGTAAAGTTTTAATTTACCAACAATAAAGTTTTACTTACCTTCTCTTTAATGACAAAAGACGATTTACCAGATGAAGTCAAAATGACAGTAAATCCAGATGTGTGGGATTTTACAGGAAAAGAAGTAGGGCTAATGGCAAATGTAGACCCAGTAAAGGTAATAATAAAGGAAGGTGCAGTCTATCCAAACACTCGACAATATAAAATGAGTCCCGAAGTTAAAGCTGGTGTTGCGGCAGAAATTGATCGAATGATTGAACAAGGCATTGTAAAAGAAATAATGAGCAGTCCATGCAATTCACCTATAATTGGTATTAAGAAACCCAGCGGGAAATACAGAATAGTTCAAGATTTAAGAAAGGTTAACAAGATTGTTGTACCTTGTTGCCCTGTAGTGCCAAGTCCAGCAGTAATTTTGTACCAGATACCATGGAAGGCAGGATGGTTTACTGTGATCGATTTATGCCATGCCTTTTTATCCATTCCATTGCACCCAGACACCCATTATCTCTTTTCTTTTAAGTTCAAGGATCGTATTTTAGTCTGGAATCGCGTTCCTCAAGGGTATACTGAAAGTCTTTCGATTTTTAATCAAATATTGAAAAAGTGTTTAGAGACCTTAGTGATGCCCAGAAAGTCAGTACTGGTACAGTATATTGATGACTTGTTAGTCGCGTCTAAGACAAGAGATGACTGTGTTACTGATTCATTTGCCTTGTTAAATCATTTGGCTGATGGTGGACATAAAGTGTCCCCTGAGAAATTGCAGTTTTGCAGACCGGGAGTCAAATATCTTGGACACCAAATAGAACGTGGAGTAAGGAAAGTGACCCCCGAAAGAATAGAAATAATAAGACAAATGAAATTGCCACAAACCCAGATAGAAATAAGAATGTTCCATGGAGTTGTGGGATACTGTAGGCAGTGGACTGTAGGGTTTTCCTTGCTTTCCAAACCCCTAATAAAAATTACCAAGAAACGAGCAAAAGATCCAATAGAATGGGATGATGAAAGTATGGAAGTATTTGTAAAATTACGGAAGTGTCTGTGTGAAGCTCCTGCCTTAGGTATGCCAGATTACTAGAAATAATTTGCACTGTTTTGTTGTGAAAGAAATAGTTGTCCACTCTCAGTTTTAACCCAGAGACATGGTTTGATGTGACGTCCAGTGGCATATTTATCTGCTACTTTGGACCCTGTAGCCTCAGCTTTACCTGGTTGTTTAAAATCAGTAGCTGCAACCTGCATGAGTCTAGAACAAAGTGAATCATATTAGGTGCTGAAAATGTGACAATATTCAGGTGTACCGTACTGAATCCTGCCACCTTATTACCAGATGGATATGGAGAAGAGGTGAGAGATGAAGTCGAACACGACTGTTAGGATGTGACTGAACTTTGCACCAAACCCCATCCCGACATACAAGAAGAACCTTTGAAGAATGCTTAACATGAGCTATTTGTAGACGGCTCGTGTATGCGCCATGAGGAGGGAGGTCTAAGTGCTGCTTACGCTGTTTGTACATTGGCTGGAATAGTCGAAGCATCCTATTTACCAGGAGTCAAATCTGCACAAGTAGCCAAAATGATAGCTTTGATTAAAGCATGCAAAATCGGGAAAAATTGGAAAGTACCCATGTTTACTGATAGCCAGTATGGTTACGGGGTTGTGCATGATTTTGGCCAACTGTGGATGCAGAGGGATTTCTTGACCTCTTCAGGATCCCCAAATAAAAATGGAAAATTTGTAAGAGAACTGCTTGAAGCCATACAACTGCCAAAAGAAATGGCAGTGGTCAAGTGTGCCGCACATCAGTCAGAAGATGACTATGTGACAGCTGGTAATAGGTATGCTGACATGGTTGCCCAATACTGTGCCAGAAATAAATTGTCGGTAAACAAGAAAATTGAAACAAGTGGAATTAGCTGCCAACTTATGCTACTCTCAGGATTGAAAACATGGGAAGAAGTAAGACAACTACAAGAGGAGGTAGAATTGAGAAAAAAGGAAGAATGGGTGAAAGTAGGATGCGAAAAGAGGTAAGAAGATGATGTGTGGGTTTACCTAGATGGCAGGCCAGTAATGCCAGAATGTGTGCTTTCACAATTTGCTAGGAAGTATCACAGAGACACCCACATAGGCCGGGATGCTATGATCAGACTGTTTAGAAAGGATTGGTTTAACCCAAGGTTTAGGAGTGTAGCAGAGAGTCTATGCCAGAGATGTTTAATTTGTCAACAAATGAATCCAGGTCGAAAAACAGTGGTCAGCACGAGAAAAATTGGAAAAGCAGAAGGTCCATTTATAAGGCTACAATTAGATTTCATTCAACTGCCACCTTGCAGAGGTTTGAAGTACATACTTGTCATAGTTTGTTTATTCTCACTGTGGGTGGAGGCATACCCTGCTAGAAGAAATGACAGTATAACAGTTAGCAAACTATTGTTGAGAGAACTGATTCCACGGTTCGGTTTTCCAGTGACTTTGGAATCAGATTGAGGGTCTCAATTTAATAATGAAATAATTTGACTAATCTGTGAAACATTTAAAATTGAACAAAAACTGCACTGTGCATATCGCCCAGAGGCTTCTGGAGTGGTAGAACAAATGAATCGCACTATAAAAACGAGACTGGCAAAGGTATGTGCATCCACCCCACTGGAGTGGCCTGATGCTTTACCTCAGAAGCAGGAATACAGGGTTGAGTCCCCATGAAATACTCATGGGAAGAGCAATGAGGCAAGCATGTATACCAGGACACAAACTGTGGAATATATCTGATGACTTGGTATTGGACTATTGCAAAGAACTGGCTGACCTAGTGCGTTCTATCTCTCACCAGGTTGGAGAAGTCGCAGTTGCCAGGCAGCCGAATCAAGCACATGATCTGAATCCTGGTGACTGGGTGGTGGTGAAGAATCACACTCGAGAGTCGTGCCTAGCACCCAGGTGGGAAAAACCACATCAGATTATATTAGTTGCAACAACAGCAGTGAAATGTGCAGGCTTGCTTAATTGGATTCATGCAAGCCACACTAAGAGAGTACCAGCACCTGATGAGGAAGGACCTCAACTGACTCAAGCAGTTGAGGCTGCAGAAGGATGTGCAGCTGAAGGATCTAGAATATCAGGTCCTGAAGTAGCTGATCGAGAACAACCAAGCACGTCAGGATGACTGGATACCAGTGGTTGACATACCTGAAGTAATTGTGAGAACAAGAAGCCAAACAAGGTTAGAAAGACAGGAGAATAGTGAGGACCAGATAGGTATAGAAGAACAAGCTCAGGAAGGTGAAAATACAATTGTTGGAGAACCTGAGCAGGATCAGATAAGGAGAGAACAATCTACTCAGACAGAGGTGGATGAATCCATTCATGAGTCTGAGAAGGGACAGATAGGTTTAGAAGAACACGTTCAGGCTGCAGAAAACCAAAGTGCAGTAAGACCTGAGCAGGACCAAATAGGAAAAGAAGAACAAGTTCAGGTAGAAGAAGAAGAGAAAATCGAAAGAAAACCTGAACAGGGTCAATCCAGGGAAGAAGAACGCACCCAGGCAGAAAATAACGTTACAAAAATAAGCCCTGGACACGGTCAGACAGAGAATGTTTCTGAAAACGAAAATGATCAGATTGTGCCACAACTTAATGAAAATAAAAGAACACTCAAAGACAGTGACAGTGCAGTGCAAGCAAAAAGGGTCAGAAGAGGTGATAACTGGCCAGGTGGTGTGAAAAGGTTAAAGTATCATTTCAAGACAATTAATGAAGAACCTGACCAGGTAAATGAAATTTCTAGTCAGTCTGGGACATCTGCCGATAAGCCCAAACGACAAAGCCAAAGATTAAAAGTACTGAACAATAAGTTCAAGGGTCCTGAATGGACCTATGTAATTCTTGAAGAATTTGAGAATCTAGATTTAAATGAAGAAAGTGATGAAGAAATAAATGCAGAACAGATTGCCGAAGAAGTGAGACCAACCTGAAAAATTCCCCAAAAATTGATATTTCAAATTAATTCGAAATAAAGAAAAGAAATCTTCTTAGCCCAAAATGGCTGATGATAAAGCTGCTGGAAAACCGAAACAAAATTGTGTACAAAAATGTTGTAGAATATGCTTATGTAGTGTATTTTTAGTACTTATAATTTGGTTAGTACTAACAGTAGCCGTCCCTTATTTGATGGTTTCAAAAGAAAAGAATAACACAAGCACGCATGAAAAGGTAGCTAACATTAAAGGAGATAGAGTAGCATTAGAAGCACCAAACGAGTCTAAGACCAAAAGAGACAGAGTAGATTTAGGAGCACCAGATTAGTTAGATGTACACCACACTGTGACAACTAATGACACTGCTTTAAATGAACTCACAAAAGTATTAGTGCAATATGTAGACACCATGGAAGTTAGCGATTGTTATGTGTGTATGAAATTACCTGCATCAGTAGCAGAAGGTGTAACATATCATCATATTCCCTTAACCTATGGTATTTCTTGTAGTATTTTAGCAAGTTTGTTTTATAGAACAGGAAAGTTACAATATTATTATTCTAATATAGATGTGATTTTTTCTGAGGTTCCTATGCGAAAGAACATGAACCCAGTTCTTAGTACTAAGGATGCACTGTTTACGGGAGCATATTTTCTAACTATGAAAACAATAGATATAGCTGAAGCACACAAGCACAATTTAACATGTAAATTACTCGAAGAAGAAAAGATATTTTTGTATTTAGTTGAGCAAAGGAGACAGGACTTCCAAAGAAGGGCGTCTGAACCGAAACCTCAGATACCTCAGTGGCTGAGAAGGAAGATATTTTCACAGCTGGCAAGACTCATGCTGCTATGTCCCTGGACTTTGAAAAGAAAGGGAAGATCTGCCTTCATATATATGAAAGACGGACTATAACCATGCATTTAATGGTTCCAGTGAATGTAAACATAATTGTTTAGTAATTGGGGACTAAAAGGTGGAACAGATCCAGTATTTCCTGGAGTTTCCTACGTGTGTGGCAACAAAGCCTATTTCAGGCTGCCTGATCATTGGTACGGGAGTTGCTATTTTGGAATAGTGTTCCCAAAGGTGTACCATGTGAAAAGAATCACTGGAAGCAATAAAGACATAAAGGAACTAACACGTAAGAAGAAAGGTAATTTTTCAGAAATAATAGGTGATATTTTCAGTGCATTGATACCTTCAGTGGGAGTAATTCTAAACTCACATAGAATTTGTCAGTTATCTACAGTGGTTGACCGTCTATCGACTGATACTGCTGGAGGGTTCTTAATGATTAATACAGAAATGGTTGCAATTAGATCTATGGTTTGGAAATTTGACATTCTCTTGATAAATTATTGGCAAAAGAGGGCAGAGTCTGTAAAATGCTGAAAGCGCAACACTGTTGCACTTACATTCTGGATAAAAGTGTCGAAATTGGAGGATATATTAAAAATATTACGAAATTGGAGGAAGATTTGAAACCACTGGAAGTTGACAGTGTATGGAAGAAGTTAACTAATGGTATTACTACCATAGGGGGCTGGTTTTCTAACATAGGTAATAGTATTATAGATCAAATAATACTGCCAATATTAGGAATAACACTATTAGTTTTAGCAATAATGACATGGTTCAAATGTTGTAAGAAGAGAAAGAGATATGCAGTGAACGAAAAGGGAAAGAAAAGAAAATACAATGAGATACAATTAGAAGAAATGAAAGGAGATTTATATAAAAAGATGAAGAATCTACAGTACAATAAACGAAAAAGAAAGAAATGAAAAGATTGAAAAAGGAATTGAGATATGTTAAAGCTGGCATCTGATTTGGTAGTGGGAAGTTAGTGATGGCATTAAATGCCATCAGATAGGAGATTGATGGAGCAAGGACTCGTATAAAAGAGACTTGCTCAGATGCAATCCTCTCAAATAACTTGTAACACCGTAATAATTGTGTTTGTAAATACTAACGTGCATTACAGTTCACACATTTAAATTTAGGGGAAGCTTGCCTCTGTGTTTTACTAACAAGAAACCCGAGTGACACTAAAGATGGCTACTAAACGCGGGATTCGGTATTGCGCATGCATCTACTGCATCTACGTAGTATGATGTTCTATCGCTTGGGGGGAAATCTTTGCAGCTGCGCAGTTGCTTCCAATATGGCCGCTTGAAACCCACATGATAATGCGCATGCTTTGCTGAAACTAAACTATGCAAGTTTACTAAAATGCTAATGCGAAAGATTTTTATAAGTTAATTGGGTTAGAGTAGAGATAGGTGGTATACAGTGAAATCATTTATTTTTGATTTTAATATTCTTTTTCTTTGACCTCTCTATTAGTTCGTATTTGGGTCTCTGAGAGGGACTGAAGCTTGTATACCATGTGACTGCCTCGCATGCGCAGTAATAACAAGCCAGTGGCCGCGATGCAAATCCTTGAATGCCATCCAAAAGAAAACAGCAACATACCCTGGGAACCAGCATGATGTCCTGTGAGAAGAAAGGACTATACACAAACTTGCATACATTGTATTGATTAAGATGTGAATACGGGTAGGAAATCAAGCTTTGGAAATAAATTGATGGGCGGGAACGTCGAACAATAAGCTTTAGAAAAATATTAAAACTTAGCATGGTGTGATGATCATCCCCCCTTGTTTGTCCAATCAGAATTAGGAGTTTCATAAATTTGAAACATGTAGGGGTGGTGTCTACCATTAGGAAAGTATAATTGAGGTAGTTTATTTATTTAGAGAGAGCTCGAGATGCAGAGATGCTGAGAGAATGAGATGCTGTTCGAGAAGTGAGCAGACCCTAAAGCAGAACCGAACTTCAAAACTCAGAGCCAGAACCAAATTAGAAGAAGATCACGGAAGAATCGAGGAGGGAAATAGGTAAAGAGCTAGAAGAAGATCGCGGAAGAATCAAGGAGGAAGAGAGTATCAGAGAGGGGTGCGATGCAGGCGTCCATTCTAGAAGAGGTCACCTATCCTGTCCTGAACCTTTGTCTCCTGACCTGTCCCAGGGGACCCATTCCAGCTCCTAGGCCAAGGGGTTGGTTTCCACACCATCCTAGGTAACTGTACTTCCGCGTAGTGTGTCATTGTACTGCTCTTTTATTTTCTCCCTTTTCAGGTACTGTCATCATTATAACTTAGTCTACGTTTCTGATTTAATCTGATTTCCCTTCTTGGAGAAAACGGTGTTTGAGTTGTACTTTGTATTCTTTGGTTCACATGAAATTAACTAGATAAACATTTAAAACTCTCCCGAGTCTGTGGTCATTTAAAGTATTATCTTCTAATGACGTTATATCTACAAAGCTAACAACTAGGTCCATTGACCAGAGGAAATATAGACGGACAGAAAGGGTTAGTAAGAATTTATAAGGTAAATTCATCTTGCAGGTATTATCATAATAAATTGACCCCAGTGGTACTTACTAGCTTGTGTATGAATGTTTATGGGCCAAGGTGAGTATGTGGATTGTGAGTATCTCTAGCTGGTAACCCGCTGGATCACCAGCCCTACCTGCTTTTCATATCAACCTGTCACAATCTCACCCCTCTTTCATTGCATCTTTCCTCCGCCTGCTCCCTCTCTCCATTTCCATTTCTTACAGCTCCCTTTGCCAAATGTCCTCACCTTTCTCACTCACGTGTTCCTCAGGAGGCTGTCAACTTTCTTCCCTTCTCTGCCTCTTTCTAACCATTGTCCATCTTCGACTGCTATGTCACTCTCTCCTCTGCCGTGTTTCTTTCTCTCCCATCTGTCTCCTCTCCCGCTCTAACTCACACGGTACACTGGAGAAGTCAGTCAGTCAGTCAGTCAGTCACTCACATCTCTGCTTTTTTTGGCTCAAGGGTCTTAGAGAACCTTGAGCCGCATCACAGCCAGTCAGCCATCTTGAGCCAGGCTCAGGCCTTCAGAGGCTTCCCCACCTCTATTAGTTCCAAACAGAAGGTTCACATAATATATCCACCATGGGGCCTATTTATGAGGCCGTTTGGGTTGCTCTTGCTCCACAGAATATGGTGACTTGCTGCACTGCACGACTTCCCCATAAATAGGCTCCTCTGTTTTAAATTGTGCACCTTTTAGTTGCGAAAAGTTGAGCTCCAATCAGTCACCAGGGGAGCTGCAAGGGGGGCACTCCAAGGGGATCTATCACTGGAGTCCATGCCTTTCTGATGCTTTTATCCCCCTCAGATGCCACATTATGATTCTCTCAAACTGCCTCTTTCTATGAATTAATTAAAAAAACGTCAAAAATGCCAGTCACAGAAGCTTGGGTGACCTTTGAGAACTATTAAACACAATGTCATGGCATAAGATGCAAATTTGCAGTAAGTGAAAGGAAACACTGACTAGCCTAATTTTAAGAAGGAATATTATATATAATGTGGCAACATCTCAAGAGCATAATTTCCAGGAAAGTTGTTTTAAGTTCCCTTTTATGTTCTTTCCTGAACTGTCAAAAGCGTTAGTTAGACATTATTATTAATGAATCCCACAGTCTGAAAGGTACAATTTATTCAACCTCTGCCCTAGACATTAACCTCCTTACGTGCGTCAGTGAATGCTGTCATCGGCCAGGCTCCGAAAGGCTCGTTTTGGAAACGTTGTCATGTAATCTGCATAAAGGATGAACCGCTCGAATAGCTATCATTGGTGCAGGGGGGGCATCGGCACTGGGGCCAGAAGAGTCAAGGGCCCACTGCACCCCATCATTGTAGAGTTTACTCCCCTACTCGAGGGATGGGGTGATGTTTTCCTTACTTTCCTTTTTCGTTTTCAATTCATGTGGATTAATTAAAATCATCACATTCACTTAAAATAAACACGTATCTCATTTTTGCAAATCATAAAATAATGGGCAATATATTTCCACTCCTCAAGCCCTATGTTAATTTATGTTCAACACCAATAAAAAGAAAACATTTCTCATTCGTCATCTACGACCGTGCACATAAGCATTAAGATGCACAGTTGTACAAATTGTACATATGTAGGAGTGTATTTCTGACTTTGCAGATTCTAGTACAGATATTGAAGTGTTTATGAATGTAGTTAGTTTGGCCAGCAGTTGGAAATTAGTGGCAATTACGCACGTTTGAGCTCGTGTTATATTAAGTTTGAAAATATGGGTCATAAAATACTTTTTTCCATTCTCTCAGAAATACAGGACAAGTATATAGTAAAGGCGGTATTAATTCTGTCTTCGCTCCACACAGTCTGCAGCAACAGAATTTGAATTTAGATGGATCTGACGGTAAAACCTAAAAATGGCTATCGGGAGTAAAGATAAATAAAACGTCATGTATTTGATGTGGATTTGCTGTTTCAAAGGTCTAATCAAGTACGGCTGTGGAATCAAGGCACAATGTGTAACATATGTAAGCTGTTCTTTTTTAAGTATATTAAAGTTGCAAAGATCCCAGGCCAGTTGATGATTCTATAAAGATGTCTTTAGAGGCAAGAACAAGCGGATTTCTCTGTTCATTGCAGCTTGGCCGAGATAACTTGAGAGTACCTAGTGGAGTTCTGTACAGTCTGTAAAAATATTAAACAATATTACAATCCAGTGCATAAGCCACTTCGGTCGAACTCTACACTTAGGTGTCCACCAGATCTGGAATGGGGTAGATTAAAAGTGTATTTGAGGTACTTATGTCAATGCTTTTCCAACAAGTTACTCAGCCAGTCACCATAACAGAGTGCCCGTATTGGATTGTAGGCAAAAATGTTGGTTTTAATACTGACAAGATTGAATCAGCGTATGGTCTCTACAAGTCTGAATACACTTTCCTTAGTGAATATTGAGGATAAGTCAATTTATTTTTTATTCTGACGTGTTTTAGCTCCCATGTGTCCCTCTTTCCATATTCCCAAACAGGTATAGTCAGGGACATTATCCATTTTGCACCTCACATCTTCCATTTAAACCTAATCTTGGATTGACAGTATACAATTAATTTGCTTTTGTTTGGAGTGATGAGTAAGTCATTTGATTGTATTATATTAATCCATTTTCAGTAATCTTTGTAGGCTTATGTTTGAAGGCTTATCTTTATGCTAATGATCCCTGTATATCTAGCTTTCTAGTGAAAATGTCTGGCCTCATGTACTGTAACTCGTATAGCAGCAGTGTACGTAGTAAAGAGTAGTGGAACCAGCTTACATCCTTGCTTTGGTCTGCAATTGGTCCTGATCTGACTGGTCAGACGTGGTCCATTGCTCAGTAAAAATGCAGACGCAGGTATTTGCAATTAAGTCACTGGATCGTTCTAAGAGTATGAGATGCGCTAAACACATAGGGGGATATGTACAATGAAGTGGTGGAGCATGTCCTTAGCCTCCTGGGCTTAACAACATGCTCCGCCACTTCAAAAACGCAAGGCTGCACCATAGTTACAAGAATGTGGTGCAGCCTTGCGTTTCCTCCTGCGATGGCGTTAAGTTTAACAACTTAGTGCCAACGCAGGCACCGTGTCTGTGTGTAGAGAAGAATTAGTTATGTGTAGGAACGTGTCCCCTCCTGCACAGAAACAATCCTAAAATGCCATTTTGTCACTTTCATGTGTGCTGCTTCATGCAGCACACATAAAAGTTACAAAATGGCATTTTTTAAAAAGGTTTGTTAATGTACAGGAAGGGACACCTTCCTGTACATAAACAAACCACCACGTTTTGCTGTTTTCCATGTGTGCTGCACAAGGCAGCACACATGGAAAAAGGAAAAACGAGGAGAAATAATGCATTTCTCCTCGTTTCGCCAACTTAAGCCCAGGATTCTCCTGGTCTTAATTTTGGCGCTGCCTCCTATGTACACCACCCTTGTACATAGGGGGCAGCATCAAATACAATGGGTGTTGCGGTGGAATGCCCACCACACCACCGACTGCACGCCCCTTTCACGCTAAACATAGCGTAAAATGGTGCCTTATGTACAAGGCAGCGTTAAACCACGTTAAATGGCTTAACGCTGCCTTGTACATAAGGCAAGGCCCCTATCGCCACGGGAACATCACAAAAAGTGACGTTCTCTTGGCGCTAGGGGCTTGTACATATGCAATATACATCAGAAGGGATCAGTTCCTCTCTTGGGGCCTAAGTAGAGAGTATCAATGGCTTTCTACACGATTATAAATGGTATCTGGGGAGATCTGAAATTCAGATCATAATGCCCTC
This sequence comes from Triturus cristatus, assembly GCF_964204655.1. Lineage (NCBI taxonomy): Eukaryota > Metazoa > Chordata > Amphibia > Caudata > Salamandridae > Triturus > Triturus cristatus. Next base: position 1,377,921,180 of record NC_140590.1, read on the forward strand.
ACACACCTGTTAGGGTGTCATGCTTCCTCATTAGGCACTCCTCGTCGGACCCGCGCTGCAATGTCCAACGGGCCTGGTGGCATCCTTATCGGAGATCTTCTGATCTGAGGTACGCCGTTTTGTGAGTGAGGTGTGTGGGGCTATTAGAAAGACAATGTCTTCTGATGTGTGCGGAAAGTGATTTAAAATAGGCCCAAACCTTGTTGATTCTCTTTAATAAGTGTTCAAGGTTGGGACTAATTAAAAGTCAGTGAGGCTACGTTAATGAGTAAAGGTACTGAGGTAGCCTTTAGTTGACTTGGGTCAACATGTTTCGTGTATTAGTGCTTCAAGATAGAGCGACACTTCTTCAGGACCGAGGGGTAAAAGTCTATATGTAATGACCTTCAATGGTCAGACAAAGGATGTAATCTACCCTTCTGAATAACAATGCCCTAAATTTAGGGTTCTTGAACTGACGCTCCACCTGAATAGGGGACGAAAAAAGGGAAAAGAAAAAAAAGGGGGGGGGGAATATAGATACCATCAGAAACTGATAGAGGTGGAGCTATCCAGTATAGTCAAAAACAAGATATCCGGTCTCCTCTAGTAACAATTAGTTGGGGAAATAAAAGGTTAAAAGTTCGTATGAACGAACGCTGGTTCCACAAGTTAGAAAACATTAAAAACATTACAGAATCACTTCTACGACACATGTAGTGAGTGCAGTGATATGTCAATAAAAGAGTGAGTCCGGAGGACGAACACAGTTCTTACCTCCCAGGAGTGGGGTGGAAGGCCTCATAGATAAGGAAAGACGACCCGACTACTTGAACGGGTTCACTAAGTAACAATGAGTAAGCTGGTATTAAGGCATACATGGGAGCAGGGCAACATCAAAGAAAAACATCAAAGAAAACAACAACACATCAATGATGAATAGATAATAAAGATATAGACAAATGAATAATAAGCATGCCTCAAGTGTATATCAAGCATGGTGGTTCAAGTCTAAACGAGGAGTGAGAGAAATTACCAAGCTGCCCATGGGGATATTGCCCTTGTCTATGATAGTAATGGTACTATTGGTGTGGACACCTCTATTATACATAATTCCCAAAAGAAGAGACGTACGGAGGCCTAGATGGTCCAAAAGGTGACGGGTGCAAGTAGTTCACTATGAGTGCCGAGTACATAACGACATAGGGAAGTCTTGAGGAGGTTGTCCAATTGTGACGCTACGGAGTAATCAAAGTATGTTTATCGTGCGCTCGTGGTGCGGGGTTGAGGATGAGCCCAGAAAACTATTATATTTATAATTATTAGTTAATGGGCACAGTCCGCATTTGACAAGTGAGATGTGCGTATTCGTGGATCTTTAAAAGTGCCAGGAGTGAAATTGCCACCGCGCGTCGGAAGAAGAAGTAAGCCGACATGCAACGGCTTCGTACAGAGGGTGCGCGCGGTTTGCACCTCTCCCGGTGGAGCGGGAGCGGGAGCGGGTGGGGAAGGTGAGGGAAGGAGAGGGAAAAGGACTTACCCTCAAATTTGAGTGCGGGTTCGTAATAGATCCTGCTGGTCTCAGCCTCATCCGAATGTTACCGCCATTGGAAGAATACCGGAGTTTAAGACGTAAGGGAGTGCCGAGATAACGCGGGATTATCCATCCGAGCGCCATGTTGTCCCAAAAGGGGATGCCTAACTCAGTAAAGACAGACTTGAGAGTCTGACGGGTCCGATGGAAAACAAATATGTAGATCATTGACCGGAGTGTAAATTAAATATTATTTCTAATAAGAAGATCCAGAGGTCTTCAGGGGAAAGAAATAATATGGAAAAAGAAAAAAGAAAGCAAAAAGGAAAGCGTGGTCAGGCACCTAATCGGAGCCTATATAACACAAAAGTGAATATGGTCTGTAATATAGCAGAAAGGGGGGGGAGAGAAGGGGGGAAAGGGGAAAAGGTGTGTGTGAAGGGAGGGGAGGGGGTATTAATGAAGAATTTAAGATAAAAAAGGGGGGGGCAAAGAAAGAACGACAGAATGAGGGGGGGGATATACATGTTCACCGTAGTAGTTGGGGAACAGGGGGTTAGAAGACTTATCGTGTGGGTGTATTGTTAATTTCTGTCCACGAGATATCATCGTTGAGGCCCTGTTTTTGTGTGGAGAGGCGGAAAATCCACCTCTGTTCAGTTTCAAAATGTTTTTTGCAGGACCAAGCAGGATTGCTTTCAAGGACTGTCCAGTGTAATTCATTCGGTCCATGTTGGTTAGCAATATAGTGGGTACTCATTTTTGTGGTGGTTCTCCCACACCGTATATTGCTCCGATGCTCCATGATCCTTGTTTTGACTGGGCGTGAGGTCATGCCTATGTAGCGAAGATTGCACGGGCACGTAATCATGTAGACACAGTTTTTAGAATTACAATTTGTGTGGTTCTTTTGAGTCCAGATTTTGCCTGTTTCCAGGTTTAGTTCTTTGGTTGCCTTCGTTAGATTGCAAACGCCACATTCTCCACAGGGGTAGTGTCCTCTTACTGGTGATGACCCCCATAGGGTACCTTGGGCGTTCGGTTTGGTAGTTTTTGGACGCGTGTGTACCAAGAAGTCACGTAGATTGCTGGTACGTTTGTTGGCAAACCTTGGCTTAGGTAGTGTCAGCGTGCCTGTGGTAAGGATCTCCCAGTTTTTTGTGATGATTTTCTGTATTTTATTCGATTCTGATGTGTAGGTGGTGACGCAGGTGAGTGTATCATCCGTCTTCTCAACTCTGGGTTCTAGCAGGGCCTCTCGATTGTTGTTTAGTGCTCTTTTATTGGATCTGTTGATAACAGTTGTAGGGTAATTTCGCGCTTTGAGAGGATTACTTAAGGTGGTAGCCTCCTTTTTGTAGTCACTAGTCTTGTGACAGTTCCTACGGAGGTGTAGGAACTGGCCGAAGGGAAGGTTATCCCTAAGAGATTTTGGATGGTGGCTTTCATACTGCAGAAGACTATTCCGGTCTGTCGGTTTTCTGTAGGAGTGGGTGGAGAGTGTGCCTTCTTGTAGGGTGATAGTTACATCCAAGAAGTGGATTTTGGTAGGTGAAATGGATCTAGTAAATTTCAAATAAGGGTCCAGGGAATTGACCCAAGTGAAGAAGCTGTTGCATGTTTCTATGTCCCCTTTCCACAAAATCAGAATGTCGTCAATATAACGCTTCCAAAGAATGATGTTGTTGGTGTAGACGTTGTTATTTGATATGTGGAGACGTTCAAATTCTGCGACATAGAGGCAGGCCGGCTCGGCGCGAAGGTACCCCCCATTGAAGTTCCTTGGGATTGGTGGAAAAATTGATCTTTGAATTGAAAGAAGTTTTCACACATGGCTATGGTGGCACATTCCATAATGAAGGAGATCAGAGTGTCTGATATCCATTCTTCTTTCAGAAGGAGTTCTTCAATTACCCTCAGTGTCTCTGTTTGGGGAATGTTCGTGTAGAGAGCTTCTACATCCAGTGGTCGATCTCTCCACTTGTAGATATGCCAGCTAGTAGATTAGGGACATCCCTAGTGTCCTGCAGGTATGAGGGTATTCGTTTTACCAAAGGGCGGAGGAAATGGTCACAAAATTTGCTAAGGGGTTCTAATAGCAAACCTATGCCCGAGACTATTGGACGTCCTGGAGGTGGATTGGTTCCCTTATGAATTTTGGGCAGAGTGTAAAAGGCGGCGGTTCTGGGTTGTGTGTCCACCAGAAACTCTGCCTCATTCTTATTGATCCATCCTTGTGTCTCAGCTGATTCCACAGCGGATCTGATCTTTGTCATCAGTCTTCTTGTTGGATCTCCTTTAATCTTGGTGTAGTACTTGTCTTGGGAAAGTTGTCGTAGGCATTCCAGATCATAATCAGATGTGTCCATGATGACAATGGCACCTCCCTTGTCTGCCGCTTTTATGGTAATGGTAGTATCTTCATTCAGTGCTTTCATCGCAATCCTTTCGGTTGTTGGTAGGTTGTTATACTGTGATGTCTTCCTGACGTTCTCCACTTCTTTGACCACTGCTTGTTCAAAGGTCAATACTTCATTTGGGGTGATGCCATCATGTGGAGTGAAGTTTGAAGGGGGACGTAGACCGGTGTCTGTGGTTTCCTGTGATGGCTTATCTTGGAAGTAAGCTCGCAGAAGTAGCTTCCGAAAGAAATTGTGAAGTTCCTTATGTAGAAGGAATCGATCCAGTTGTGGTGTGGGTACAAATCCTAAACCTCTGTTTAGTACACTTCTTTCAGTCGGGGTCAGAGTTCTAGTGGATTGATTAACCACTAGATCCTGGTGTTCTTCCTGCTCCTCAGTTCCATCCGGTCTTGTTGTTGAGGGGCCGGTGGGTCCTGCCATTGGACTTGTTTGGATACTCCGTCTCGTCTTCTCCCTCTTGCTCTGCCCCAGCCTCAACGATGATATCTCGTGGACAGAAATTAACAATACATCCACACGATAAGTCTTCTAACCCCCTGTTCCCCAACTAGTACGGTGAATATGTATATCCCCCCCTCTCGTTCTGTCGTTCTTTCTTTCCCCCCCCTTTTTTATCTTAAATTCTTCATTAATACCCCCTCCCCTCCCTTCACACACACCTTTTCCCCTTTGTCCCCCCCTTCTCTTCCCACTATCCCTTTCTGCTATATTACAGACCATATTCACTTTTGTGTTATATAGGCTCCGATTAGGTGCCTGACCACGCTTTCCTTTTTGCTTTCTTTTTTCTTTTTCCATATTATTTCTTTCCCCTGAAGACCTCTGGATCTTCTTATTAGAAATAATATTTAATTTACACCCCGGTCAATGATCTACGTATTGGTTTTCCATCGGCCCGTCAGACTCTCAAGTCTGTCTTTACTGAGTCAGGCATCCCCTTTTGGGACAACATGGCGCTCGGATGGATAATCCCGCGTTATTTCGGCACTCCCTTACGTCTTAAACTCCGGTATTCTTCCAATGGCGGTAACATTCGGATGAGGCTGAGACCAGCAGGATCTATTACGAACCCGCACTCAAATTTGAGGGTAGGTCCTTTTCCCTCTCCTTCCCTCACCTTCCCCACCCGCTCCCGCTCCACCGGGAGAGGCGCGAACCACGCGAACCCTCTGTACGAAGCCGTTGCATGTCGGCTTACTTCTTCTTCCGACGCGCGGTGGCAATTTCGCTCCTGGCACTTTTAAAGATCCACAAATACGCACATCTCACTTGTCAAATGCGGAGTGTGCCCATTAATTAATAATTATAAATATACTAGTTTTCTGGGCTCATCCTCAACCCCGCATCACGAGCGCACGATAAACATACTTTGATTACTCCGTAGCGTCACAATTGGACAACCTCCTCAAGACTTCCCTATGTCGTTATGTACTCGGCACTGATAGTGAACTACTTGCACCGGTCACCTTTTGGACCATCTAGGCCTCCGTACGTCTCTTCTTTTGGGAATTATGTATAATAGAGGTGTCCACACCAATAGTACCATTACTATCATCGACACGGGCAATATCCCCATGGGCAGCTGGGTAATTTCTCTCACTCCTCGTTTAGACTTGAACCACCATGCTTGATATACGCTTGAGGCATGCTTATTATTCATTTGTCTATACCTTTATTATCTATCCATCATTGATGTGTTGTTGTTTTCTTTGATGTTTTTCTTTGATGTTGCCCTGCTCCCATGTATGCCTGAATGCCAGCTTACTCATTTTTACTTAGTGAACCCGTTCAAGTGGTCGGGTCGTCTTTCCTTATCTATGAGGCCTTCCACCCCACTCCTGGGAGGTAAGAACTGTGTTCGTCCTCCGGACTCACTCTTTTATTGACATATCACTGCACTCACTACATGTGTCATAGAAGTGATTCTGTAATGTTTTTAATGTTTTCTAACTTGTGGAACCAGCGTTAGTTCATACAAACTTTTAACCTTTTATTTCCCTAACTAATTGTTACTAGAGGAGACCGACTATCTTATGTCAGTATGGTGTTATACCGGTTTTTGACTATACTGGATAGCTCCACCTCTATCAGTTTCTGATGGTATCTATATTCCCCCCCTTTTTTCTTTTCCCTTTTTTCGTCGACTATTCAGGTGGAACGTCAGTTCAAGAACCCTAAATTTAGGGCATTGGTATTCAGAAGGGTAGATTACATCCTTTGTCTGACCATTGAAGGTCATTACATATAAGACTTCTACCCCTCGGTCCTGAAGAAGTGTCGCTCTATCTTGGAGCACTAATACACGAAACATGTTGACCCAAGTCAACTAAAGGCTACCTCAATACCTTTACTCAATAACGTAGCCTCACTGACTTTTAATTAGTCCCAACCTTGAACACTTGTTAAAGAGAATCAACAAGGTTTGGGCCTATTTTAAGTCACTTTCCGCACACATCAGAAGACATTGTCTTTCTAATAGCCCCACACACGTTACTCACAAAACGGCGTACCTCAGATCAGAAGATCTCCGATAAAGATGCCACCAGGCCCGTTGGACATTGCAGCGCCGGTCCCACGAGGAGCGCCCAATGATGGAGCATGACACCCTAACAGGTGTGTGAGGGCATTATGATCTGAATTTTAGATCTCCCCAGATACCATTTATAATCGTGTAGAAAGCCATTGATACTCTCTACTTAGGCCCCAAGAGAGGAACTGTTCCCTTCTGATGTATATTGACTTGCCTAGGAGCACAGGAACAGGACCTCTATAAAGAACCAGCTCTAACGTCTCCCCTTCTGATTATACGCTTGTACATATGCCCCATAATTTTCTCCTAAGATTGATATGGATAGCTTGGTCAAATGGGAAAGTGAAATCTAAGAAACAGAAACAAAGCCTATTTACTCTACTCCTCTGACTTTATTCCTGAAGTAGTATCTTTACATACAGTTTTGCTTTGCTGTCATGGGTGATGATCAGCCTATAATTTTGTAGGTTGTTGGTGGTACCTTTCTTTACGATTGGATGCACTATTGAACCGTACCAAGAGTCCAGAACTCTATTTAATTGAAAACCTGCAGTGAAAATCTTCACCATTGGTTGGGCCCAAAAGGATGTTTCTGATTAAAAATAATATAATTATAGGGACACCATGGATTCCAAGTCCTCCTGACGGCTGAACTTCCTCCTCCCTAATTAGCTCAGATAGACAGTTACTTGTGATCTGTGAAGCTAACGAAGGGGTCAATACTGCGATCTATTTTTGAATGTTGTCATCAGTAGACAACAAAAAGGCTTGTGTACACCAAGCATTAGCCTGGCCTGGATTTGGATGATGCTTTGTTATCTAGCATTTTCTTCCACGTTGGCTTTAAGCTCCCATAATCCTCTAAAATCATGTATTAGCCCATCTCAGTATGCCAGCCTTTTTACAAAAAACCGTTGTCTTGCTTCTCACCTCCCTTTTGAAATCTTTCTGTAGTTCTTCAACATTATCAGATATTTCAAGAAAGTATTACAAAAACTGATGGAGTGAATGCCTGAATTAATCACAGCCACTGGGTATTATTGGGGCTGAATCCCAGTCCATCTTTATTTTGCACATATGCCACCTCAAGTGGAACAGATATGCCTAGATGTGGGTCCAATGCACACTGTGTCACTAGAACAGAGCGGTGCCAGGCTGATGAGTTCTACTTAGGATGAAACCGGTCATGGGTTGCATGTGTTATGGTTCATGGATGATCAGAACTAAGGTGGCATGGTGTGCAAAATAACAATGGAGTCGGATGTGAACCGAGTCCCGAGTTATCGAATTACAAGTGGCTGAGATTATTCTATCCGATCCTTGGTTGCTTGCGTTCAGTTTCAGGGAAGATATGGTCTGGTAGTTCAGGCTAGACTGTTCCCACTGCAGCAAGGTCAAGACTTATTTACATATGACTTGATTCAAACTAATTTGGCATGGTGTGCAAAATAACAAGGATTGGGATGAGCAGGTTAATTACCAATGGCTAACATTAATTCAAGCATTCCAACCATCACTTTTTGTATATACTTTACAAATTTCATGAAGACAGTGCATAGAGACTTGAGAATTGTCCTTTTTCCCTCAAAGAGTTTGTGAACCATGGTTTAGGTGCTCCTATGTTACTACATATGTCTCTATGGGCCACTGTTGAGTTAAGGTTTTTATTTGCATTTTTTTATTTGGATAATCGAGTAAAGTTTCTAATAGTTCTTTCCATTAGTTTAACTATCCCTCCGTCTTGAGCCTTGGAAGGAGAAAATTGAAGATCTATGTGATTTTCCATACCTCAATGCCAGCGAACTTTTCAAAAGTCCACCTTGGCCGCTTGTGCGCTGTAATACCACCAAGAGTACCAATATGTTAGAATAGAAAGAAATCTTATTTACACATAAGAAAGCAACAACTTGCAGTCTGTGATTGCCGTACATTAGGTCTAATGTGACAAAATAGTTTATTTGATGGCAAAGCTCCAGCAATACAAAGCTATAGTCTAAAAGTTTTTTTTTCATTTTATTATTATTAGTTTGTAAAGCGTGCGATTACCCACAGACATGGCACTAAGCTTCATTCTTCCTTGGAAATAGTGGAATAGCTAGCCAGATACTTCTCGAGACTCTCTTCTATTATCCACATGGGAGGATATGCTAACAATTACCCCAAAACTCTAGTACTATCTTTATCCTGTGTTCTCATCACTTTTCTTGTAGATGTCAATACAAACCTTCGAATTGAATAATTACTTTGAAAAAACATTTCTCACTTCTATTGTGGACGGTTATGCTTCCTGGTACACCACTGGCCTGTAACAGGTTTATTATCATCATAGACCTTCAGGAAATTAGCTAAGTTTTACATTTTCTTGCTGTACTGTACCTTCTTCCACAATGCTATCCTAACGCACTGGCTTACGAACTACAGAAATACCATTCACGTTCCTGATAATAAAGATTGGCATTCCCAGCCATCAGTGGTGTAGCTAGACTAGTTGCCGCCTGCGGTGGTCCCTGTGCAGGCCGTTCCACAGCTGTATGTATGAGTGGGGAGGTGGTGGCGATTCCTGCCGTGGCCGTTTCACAGCCATGTGGAAGGAGGGAGCTGCTGGAGATGCTGCCGGTAACAGCAAGGGGAGGGAGGCCGCCACCCACAGAATTTGTGCCGCCCAGGGAGGAACTCCCCCATTGCCACACCACTGCCAGCCATAACCCCTATGGTTTTTCTTCTTCTCTCTCCCTTTGCACCCCAAACCCTAAAATACACAACCAGGCCCTAATGTACAAAGATTGTATTAGCAAAAAATGGTTGCAAAATTGCTCACAGACATGTTATGGTAAGTTATGTTACCTTTGTTTATATAGGGTGCTATCACCCACGATGGCAGTGTAGCAGGTGTGTGAGGCTAGCTTTGGGAGGGCTTACATAAAAAGTCAGGTCTTCAGCTTCTTGTGGAATACAAGAAGGGAGAAGGAGGCTCTGATGTGTTGTGTAAGGTCATTCCAACCCTTAGAAACAATGTATGAGAAGGCACAACTTCCTGATCTGCTTTTGCGTATGCGTAGAGTGTATGCTAATGATAATCCAGTAGAACAGTGGTGCCAGAATAAGTGGTGGAACTGTACATAGCTGTTCAAGTAGGCAAGGTTTGTTTTGTGAAGTGCTTTGTATTTGTGGGTGAGGAATCTGAAGAGTGCGCCCTAATATATCGGGAGCCATTGGAGTTCTTCTGGGTGAGTTGTTATGTGGCCTGATGTGAGAGATTGAGGACTAGTCTGGCTGCTACGTGTTGGGCGGTCTGGAGTCTTGTGGGTTGGCTAGTATTTTTTTGCATAGCGTGTTCCCATAGTCCAGTCTGTTGATAATGAGGGTTTTGGTGAAAATTTTCCTGGTGTTGTTCGGTAGCCACTTGAAGATCTTCTTGAGCATCTCCAGAGTATGAAAACAAACAATGCAACTGCGTTTAACTTGAGCAGACATGTCCAGTTTCCTATCTATAATGATTGGGATGTTTCTAGATTGTGTGCTGGGCATGGGCGCAGGTTTGAGATCTGTCAGTCTCCAGGTGGAGTCCAATCGTGAGGAATCCTTTCTGAAAATCACAACTTTTGGTCTTGTCTGTGTTCAGCTTGAGGCAGTTGGACTTCATCCAGGTGGCTACTTCAATTATGCATTCTGTAAACCTGTTCCTGGTGCTGGGTGTTTTGTCTGTGAGGGACAATATCAGTTGCATGTCGTCTGCATAGGGGGAGGATGTTGATGTTGTGAGCCTGAATGACATCCGCCAGCAGGTTAATGTATATTTTCAAGAGGGTCGAACTGGGGCGTGGCCAGGCACCCAACGAGTATAGAGACGTCTCCGTGAGGCTCCCGGCACCGGCACGGAGGAGTCCCGCTATCACGGAACTCCGAGTGAAGCTGTTCGCGGGGAAACATCGGTGAACCGATGTAGACAGAGACGCGACGACGTCCGCAGCCGTTGAGGGAGAAAAGCAACCAATATTTACAGGTAAAGCGCTCCTGAGCAAATTCGCGGCATTGCGGCTGCCATTTTGGAAACCCGGATCGAGCTAAGAGCGCTTTGCTGTGTAAAAGATTTAAAACTGGGCTGTATTATTATGCCTAGCGCCTTATTTGAAATACCATAACTTTTTTGCCCACATAAATGGTGACATTATTGTGGCAAAGCTTTCACACATTGCTTCATCAATTCACAGCTGCTGAGGGGATTATGATATGACCGCCATTTTTAGTTTTTCTCTCATAACTCCAACGTGGTGAACTTTTCAGCACTTTGATGACCAGTAATTGCTTCTTATGCTGCCACTTCAAATGTTGGTTATTTTTTTATTATTCATTCCTCGGCTCTAAATGCTGATTCTTATGAAGCATTTAAAAAGAAAAAAGGTGAAGGCGTTCCGAGGGATCACAATTCAAGTGCAACAATGGCTGCAGTGATCCCTTTCCTTTAAGGTAATGACTATTTGATAGCCCTCACATGCTACATTAATATACCTGGCTGCTTATTCTTTATTTAAAGCACTGTGCACTCCAGGTTGAAGCTGCTCCATTCTTTTCCTTATTTTCAGTCAATTATTTCTGGATCCACCTTCAGAACCTCCTTTTTTTACTACCTCTTCAATTCATGGGTAGAACGAAAGGCTCTCTCCATAACGCTTCAAAACTACAGCGCTCTTTTATTAAAAACTCTACACTTTTTTCACAGCTGTCCCAACTGGAAGACTTACAATTATTTGAGTCAGAAAACGCCAGCACAATAATGGATCCTTCACCATCTACATCAGGAAAATCTAACGTGAAACGGTTGAAAAAAGATCCCCCTTCGCCCCCTAAGCCAACTTCCCCAGTTTCAATGGAACTGTTGCTACAGGAGATAGGAGCCCTTAGACCCTTCATGGAGGAGACTAATTCTAAACTACAAATCCTTTCAGACAACTGGACGCAACTAGATACAAGATTTACTGCAGTAGAGCACAATGTCTCCTCCCTCAACGAAACTAGTGTCACTTTCTTGCACTCTCAAGTTTCAAGTCTACAGAAGCAGGTCGAGGACCTTGAACATCGTAACAGAAGAAATAACGTACGTATTTATGGTTTGGCGGAAGGGGCCGAAGGTACAGACTCTATTACATTTTTCAAATCTTTCCTCCCTAAAATCCTACACATAACAGATGATACTACATTGAACGGACAACGTGCCCACAGGCTGGGACGAGCCTCTGCTACTACTTCCTCTACACAAAGACCAAGAGGAGTAATTCTTTATTTTCTAGAATATACAGACTTGCTGAAAGTATTGGCAGCAGCCAAAGCTATTCAACGGATCACGTGGTCCGGCTCCACCCTGTTCTTTGTGCAAGACTATTCTAAAGCTACAGCAACCAGACGTGAAGCCTTTCTCAACATGAGACCTGACCTCCGCACCATGGGTGCCAGATATGGCCTCTTCCACCCATGTCTTTTTAAGGTCACTTACAACAACAGAACAACGACTTACGAAGATCCAGGTTGTTTGCAGAGCTTCATCAATTCGCACAAAACGGATTCTATGGTCTCTTCAGGCTTTTCCTCGCCGCATATTACATGAACTATTGAACTGCATATTTGAGTTGCTGATATCCTTTTGAATGTAGGTTTTATGAAGTTAGTTTAATGTATATGTTGACAGTTCTTCCCCAAACAGTATTACAGCTTATTTGTTCTTTTTTATGCTGTTTGGATGGCTTTGAATTTTTGTTATCATGTTTTATTGTTTCTCTGTTCATGATTCATCTTACGAACTAAGTTGTATATTTTATCCTTGCCTCACAGTTATGCTTAGCCGTCAAGAGGTCCTCCCCGAGTCCTGCCGAGTCTTCCCTAGATGTCTGTCTGCTCCATGTGGCTCCACATACCCCCCATCCACATTCCCTTTTTGTAGGTATGTTTCTTGTTTTGTCTTTTGTTATTTGCTTAGTAATGTCTTTTGTTTCTCGGTATGCCTTGGATCCTCTGATTTTTTGCTTATTTGGTGTCTTTAGTATTCTTATGCTCTCTCAAATGCTTGATTTTATTTTTGTATTTACTACTGCATATTCAAACTTCATTATTTTTTCATTTCTCCATTTCTTATCTACTATACTTATCTTCCTTTATATTGCTATACTCTGCTCACATCTCTGGCTTCGAACATATGTTCTCTCTATCTCTCTCTGCCTAGCCCTTGTTCTCTATACTCTTATTACTTTTTCACTCTACCTTCGCTTCACTAAATTAGACTTTTGTTTCATGTTTCTCCCTCCTTTTTTTCTTTATTTCCTATGCCTTTAAAACTAATTTCTTGGAATGTTGGGGGATTAAACTCTCGTATCAAACGACAAAGAGTTTTATCCCACCTGCCCAAATTAGGTGCGGATATAGTATTCTTGCAGGAAACACATCTCACAGAGGTTGAATCTTTCAAATTAAAAAGAGGCTGGGTGGGGGGAGTTTTCTTCTCCCAGGGTGATGGTAAACGTAAAGGAGTTATGATATTGTGCAGAAAAACGCTTCCAGTTAAACTCATATCGCAAAGCACAGATGAAGATGGCCGATGGCTGAATGTAAAATTGTCACTGAACAATGTTTTAGTTTCTCTTCTTAATGTATATGCTCCCACTGGTGGTGATGCTTCTTTTTGGCATGCATTATCGAAGCAGATTACTCACTTTATTGAAGATAATTTTATTTTAGCTGGTGACTGCAATCAGGTCTTTGATCCATTTATTGACAGAAATTCTAAAATCCCTTTTATCCCTAATAAGTCCCATAAATCCTTCATCCACACCATTACCCAACACAAACTTCTTGATGCTTGGTGTTTATGTAACCCGACTGTTAGAGAATATACTTTTTACTATCCTGCTCATCAAACCCAGTCAAGAATCGATTATATCTTTGCTTCTCACAACATCACACAGTCTCTCATGAACGCAGAAATTGGCCCCATTTTGTTATCTGACCATGCCCCTGTCTCAATTGGCCTTGACTTACTACCCAAAGTTGATGCTCCTAGAAGATGGCGCTTTAACAACTCCCTTCTTCTAGATCCAACGTTCACTGATTCCTTTACCACCATCTTCAGTGAGTATTTTGCAATTAATCAAGATGACTTCTTGTCATTTTCAACTATTTGGGATGCTTTTAAAGCCTCAGCAAGAAATTTCATCATTGGTTTCACCGCCAAAAAACAAAAAATTGCACCCAAGATCACCAAAGACCTCCTTCAGGACATTCAGAGATTGGAACACTCTTACTATACTACTCACTCAAAAGAGTGCTTAACTACTCTTATTGATGCCAAAATGCAATTTAATAAGAAATCTACAGACAATGCTTCCCTATATTTATTAAAAGCTAGCACAACATTTTATGGAGGCAAGAACAAGCAAAAGAAGCTGCTACCCCAGACCTTGACCTTTCTATCATATGTCTCGTGCATCATGAAGACGGCGTTAGAAATTAACAGGTCTCTAATTATTTCCACAGATTCCTTTTCTGCCCTTCCATGACTCCACAGAACTAATAGGAACTGTTGAAGAGCAATGGGTAGGGCAGGAAATCAACCCTTTGAAAATACATACATATATATATGAAAAAAATGACAAAAATATATAGCAAATTTAATTTTATGCACGCAAATGCCAACAAATCATTATGTTCCACTAAAGTGCAGAAGGTCATAAATAGCTGCGGCAAAAATACAATAATTAATTTGAATTCACAAATGTTCTCTATTGGTTTTAAAACGGATTGTGTCCAAGCACTTATGGGGTCTAAAACCCATTTGAATCTATATCATCCTGAATTATTTCGACTCAAGGCCATTTCCATTGCACATGTATTGAGAAAGGGTAGCCATCAGAGGAATGCATTCGGAAGATCTTTATCTAATTAAGATGTTGCAATATAGAGTCTGGCCATCACAGTTATAAGGAACACAAACCCAGTGAACCCCAAAGGAATATCAGGTGAGAATTCAAGCAAAATAAGTATAGGAGGAGGGGTCATTGTAGTAACAAGATAACCTAAAGCTAAAATTGTTGAAGTTTGATACATTTAGCGAAATAATGAATTGTATATGCCCCTAAACACATACAATGAAAGCATGCAGAATTCTCCAGCTATCTCATGCACACTGTCAATCAATCAATCATGGGCTTACACGGCGCAAGTTACTCACAGGGCACAGGTCTCAAGGCGCTGAGGGTTGGAGAGGGCGGGGAGTGTGCCGATCCTGGGATTTCACTGAGCTCCATCGAAGAGCCAGGTCTTGAGGTCCTTTAGGAAGTTAGGGAGGGCTGGAGTCTGCCGGAGGTGGAGAGGGAGGGAGGTCCAAGCCTTGGCCGTGAGGAGGGAGAAGAAGCGTCCTCCTGCTCTGGTTTTCTTTACCAGAGGTACTGTCGCGAGGGAGAGCTGGGCTGAGAGGAGAGAACGCTGGGGGTTGTGGAACGTGAGGCGGTGGTTCAGGTTGGCAGGTCCGGTATTATGGAGGGCCTTATGTGTGTGGGTGAGAAGCTTGAAGGTGATTCTCTTGTCAACGGGGAGCCAGTGTAGGGTCTGTAGGGGTTGGCTGATGTGGCAGTGGCGTGGTAGGTTGAGGACTAGTCTGACGGCTGCGTTCTGGATGTTCTGTAGTTTGAGGGTGAGGTTCTTGTTGATTCTGGTGTAGAGTGTGTTGCCGTAGTCTAGTCTGCTACTGATGATGGCCTGTGTGATGGTTTTCTGTGATCAGTGGGATCCAGTTGTAGGTCTTTCGGAGTAGGTGGAGGGTGTGTGAGCAGGAGGAGGTGATAGCGTTTACCTGTCCGTCCATTTTGAGTTCTGAATCCAGGATGATTCCGAGGTTGCATGCGTAGTTTGTGGGGGAGGGGGGGTCCGGGAGGGAGGGGGGCCACCAGATGTTGTTCCAGACAGAGGGTGTGGGCCCATGATGAGCACCTCGGAGTTGAGTCGTAGGCAACTGTATTCATCCATCTGGCGACAGCTTCCATTTCATCTTGAAAGTTGTGTCTGGTGATGTTGGTTTTGTTGGCTAGGGAGAGGATGAGTTGGGTGTCATCTGTGTACGATGTGATGTTGAGTCCGTGTGCTCTGATGATGGAAGCAAGCAGGGTCATGTAGATGTTGAATAGGGTCGGGCTGATGGAGGATCCTTGTGGGACTCTGCAGGTGGTTGGAGTGGGTTCTGAGAGAAATGGAGGGAGTCTGACTCATTGCGTTCTGCCGGAGAGGAAAGAGAAGATTCAGTCCTGGTAGGGTTTGATTTCTGTAGACTCGCTGTTGGGTTGGGCGAACTCTTTGATGATGTCGAAGTGTTCCTTGCTGTTGTGTGCGTTGGTGGAGATTCCGTCCTCAAGTGTTTTCTTCCTGGAGAGTCTGATGATTTTGTGGTGGGCTGTGGTAGCTGTTTTGAAGTTGTCAAGGTCTGTCAGGGTTTTGGAGTTCCTCCATAGTTTTTTGAGTCATCTGCTGGTCCGTCTGGAGTCTCAGAGTTCAGAGCAGACCCAGCTGGCTTTCTTGGTGTGAGGTTCGGAGGCTTTCTTGACGGGGGCTATGGTGTTGGCACAGTCGGTGATCCAGTTGTGTAGAGTGCCGGCGGTGGTGGTGGGGTCATTGTCTGTGGCGGTGGGGGCGGAGCTGATGAGGGCAGCAGCGAACTGGTCATCGGAGATCTTGTTCCGCTTCCTGCGCTGGAGCTGGTGTGGACGTCTGTGGGAAATGTTGGATTTGAAGGTGAAGTGGACACAGCGGTGGTCCGTCCATGGGGGTTCGGAGGTGTGACTAAAGGCAGTGGAAGTCCCTGTTGTGAAGACGGGGTTGAGGATGTGCCCAGCTGAGTGCGTTGGTTCTGGTACGATCTGCTTGAGTCCTATGACGTGGGGGTTGCCCAGGAGGGAGGTGGAGTTGGAGTCCTGGCGGCTGTCGAGGTGGAAGTTGAGGTCACCTAGCAGCATGAAGTCGGCGGAGGTCATGGCGTGCGGTGTGATGATCGGTGATGGAATCAGTGAATGGAGCGCGGGGTCTGGGGGGTCTGTAGATGAGGGTGCCTCGGAGGGTGGAGGAGAGGTTGGATTGTTTCTTGAAATGGAGGTGTTCTATCAGGTCTATGGGCCCGTCGGTGTAGGTCCTTGAACGAAGGATGGCCTTGTGGGTCAAGGCGATGCCTCCCCCGGGGCGATTTGGGTGATCCTTACGGGTGAACTTGTATCCTTCAGGGATGGCGATTGCGATGTCTGGTCCGGAGGCGGCATTCGTCCAGGTTTCGGTGATGAAGGCGAAGTCTGGGGAGGTGCTGTTGAGGAGGTTCCAGATTTCTGTGGCGTGTCTGTGGATGGATCGGACGTTGAGGAGGATACAACGCAGGGTTTGGGTTGCAGCGGAGTTGTTACTGGAGGGGTGCAGAGGGTCCTGACTCTCTGCAGAGGAGAAGGAATGGCGGCAGTGACAGCAGGTGAAGGGTCTGTGTGTGTTGAATGGTGAGACGAGCTTGCAGTTGTTGTTCTTGCCGACGTTGAGTTCATGGAAGGCAGAGGGGCTGTATCACCTGCAGGCTGGAGGGCCAGGGGTCCTGGCGCTGGTCGCGTACAAGTCGCGGACGGGCGCAGACGGGCTTGCCTTTAGTGCATCCGCTGCGTGGGCATGCAGCCGCCGCCATTAAATAGTGGAGGGGGCGGGAAGCACAGCTGGGAGGCGGGAGCGGGATGTAGCAGGGGCCACGCAGCAGCAGCAGTGGGATAGGGTGATGAAAACAGGCAAGGGGGCTGGGGCACAGCAGAAAGGCTACAATGCAGAAAGTACTGTAAATACAGAACTTACAAAAAAATCAGAACAAGCAAGCAGAACAAAAAGTACAAGAGGCAGGCGGCGAGCAGGCAGAGAGTGGACTCAAATCCTGCCCACACCGGACAGCGCCAGCAGTACACCAGTGAGTCACACAAGCGGAGCTGCGGGGGGAGAGAGCAGATCTCTGGCCAGACGGTCAGAGGTCTCGCTCAGACACCTGCACAGCGGGTGCAATTAAATAGGGGAGGGGGGGTGGGAAGTGCAGCTGGGAGGCGGGAAGTGACAGGGGGGAGGGGCCGCGGACCAGCAGCATCGGGAAAGGGTGATGAAAACAGGCACAGGGGACAAGGGCACAGCAGAAAGGCTACAGTGCAGAAAGTACAGTAAATACAGAAAGTACAAACAATATCAGAACAAGCAAGCAGGCAAGCAAGAAGAACAAAAAGTACAAGAGGCAGGCAGCGAGCAGGCAGAGAGTGGATTCAAACCCTGCCCACACAGGGCTGCCGCAGCTGTACACCAGTGATTCATACCAGTGGAGCTGTGGGGTCAGAGAGCAGATCTCTGGCCAGAAGGTCAGAGGTCTTTAAGGAGTAAATCATGAAGGATTTTATATTGATGTTCTTTCAATCTGGATATATTAAGGATTGTGTGACTAAAATGAACACTCTCACAAACTCCCTCAAGCATTACCGGTTCATATAATTTAATTGATTATCTGTTAGCCAGAAATAGCAGATACCATAGGTGATCATTGGTCAACGTAAGGTCTAGTCATCTTCCCTTTGTGATTAGAGGATTTAAGTAATTCAATAAAAGGAAGAGAAGTCAGACTCAAATCATGCAAGGACAGCCATCTCAAAAAGGTACTTGTTTGAATATACTTGAAAAACATGCACTGATATTGAATATTTCAAGATCATTCTTTCTACACGCGCATGCAACTGTGTTACCCTTTGTAGAGTTGAATTAGACCATTGTGAAGCAAATAAATTGTGTGAAAAGTCCTGAAAAACTGGATTATTTTAGAGGAAAGTATATCTGCTAATAGATGGAACGAAAAACCTGTGAGCAAGATCCTTCATAATATGAACTTTGACTGCTAATGTCTGGGCCTTAAAGAAATGTTAATTAATGCGGTTTCGTTCATGTACTTTGGGGAATTTCCCATTACTCTTGTTACATGAAATTCCTGAAATTATGCCATTCAATCAGTCAATTATTATGTTACGTCATGTAATAATGCACCGTTTGTGGGAAAAATCTATTGTGAAGGTGCCATTCAGGGTAAAAATGTCCTGCAAATGCCCACAAACAACAGAACACTAGTTACTGTTGTTCGTGGTATTCTCAAATTTTTTTGCACAATTTCTTTGCCGTGAAATGCATCCTTGCATCAATTACTTGAAAGCAAATTGCAAGAATTTCACACACCTCTACTAACATCTTTAGTCTTGTTTGTGTGCAGGACAAAATATGCCACGGGTGGGCAACATCTGCTGCCTGTAATAGTCGTTTAGAGAATGCTGCCCAGTAATATCTATGATTAGGTAAGGCCCAGTCCCTTCTTTCTAATGGCAGCTGCAACAAAACAGACTGCTGTATGTGGTTGTTTGTGTTGCCTTAAACGGCTTCAACCTAAGAAGAAAAGGAAACATATAAATATAACTGGATCACATGGAAAAGCTATAAAAAAACACAATAAAATACAGATTCCTAGTACAATATGATCATTTCCTTAACTTGAGCAGAAAGTTAGATCTCCAAATTCTTGGCAGAAGAGGCATATCATGCATCTGAACAATGTGTCTGTCTATTAAACAAAATCTGTGTTTTCCCTAAATTTAAAAGAAAATCAGAAACTTTGCCGAAACACATGGCCTCAGCTTTGATGGGGTGCATGGCCTCAGCCGGGTTCAAAGTAAAACAGGCTGTATCACCTGCATTGACTGCTATTTTGAGCTCTGTCGTGTTAAGACTCAACAAAGATAAACCCGCTGCCTGTTTCAAACTTCTCAAGAAAGGTTATAAGTATATGGAAGACAATTGTGGAGATAACAGGGTCCTGCATGTCCCTCAGGAAGATTGTGGAGATAATAGAGCCCTGCATGTCCCTCAGGAGTTTGTAAAAAATAAGGCAAATACAAACTATCCAGACTGAAAGCCCTTCTTAAAGAATTTTGGGGCATATTATCAAGCCAGTCGATAAAATTATCGCCGCTTTAGCGGCAGAAAACTGTCGCTAAAAAGGCGATAATGGGCTGGATAATATGCTCTATGGAATTCCAATTGAAACCCTTGTTAGATGTGAAGGACATCTAACATGGGTTTCAATTGGAATTCCATAGAGCATATTATCAAGCCCATTATCGCCGTTTTAGCGGCAGTTTTCTGCCGCTAAAGCGGCGATAATTTTATCGCCTGGCTTGATAATATGCCCCTTTGTTCAGTTCAAAATACTTATGGCCTATTCCAACTGATCTGAGCATTGCAAGAGGTATGGCCAGAAGACCATGTCAAATGCATTTCCATCATTCAACAGGACCATCCCTTCCTCAGTCCCTAGCCTGACTGCAACACTGAATACAGCAGGGGAAAGATTGATATGTGCAGTAGAGTCCCTTTTCCTGGATGGAGCTATATTGCATGGGATCAACCCAGCCTGCACTTATAGGAGCCATACCATTGGCCAAGATTTGTTATTATATTTTGTAGTCACAATTACGATACAAGGCACAAAGATTAGGATCATTATCTTTTTTTTTAAAATAGTGATGTATGTCTCATGCCATGAAGGAGGTATCTTGACTTCATTATCAAAAGAATTAAACATAAAAGAACCAGAGAGCAAATGCGAAAATACTTTATATTATTCAGAAAGAACAGAATCAGAACCTGGCTCTTTTCCTAAAGGAAGAGATGATTTAACATTTTATGATCTCCAATTGTGTAATTGGTGATTCCAGAATGGCCTTTTGTTCTGTGAGATGACTCCTAAGAGCAGACTTTAAATAGGTTATGATCAACTCAAAGGAGAATGTAGATTTGTGATTATAAAGATTATTATTGAAAGAATAAAAACCCCAGATAATACACCCTTTCTCCAGAACCACTTGTGCAGTCCTTGTGCTTTCTCCCCTAAACATGAAAATATAGGCTCATCCCCAATTGGCATATTTAGTTTACTTATAAGTCCCTACTAACGTGGTACTACATGTACCCAGGGCATGTAAAATTAATGCTACTGGTAAGCCTGTAGCACTAATTGTGCCACACACCTAAGTAGCCCTCTAGCCATGGCTCAGGACTGTCACTGCAGAGCCTGTATTTGCAGTATCACACTGCCATGTCAACCTGGTATATATGAGTCACACCTAAGGTAGGCCCTGGACAACCCAGAAGGCAGGGTACAGTGCATTTAAAAGCAAAACATGTACTTTTAAATCTTACATATCCTGGTAGTGAAAAACTCCCAAGGTCGTTTTTCACTACTGCAAGGCCTATCTCACCGATAGGATAACATTGGGATTACCTTATTACATCTTATAAGTGTAATTTACAACCTGGAAGAGATAAACGTGTCAAGGTTGGTGTCTCTGGCACCACAATTTAAAATCACAACTTATAGTGAAGGCAGATTTTAAATTGCAATCTTAAAAAGTTGGAATTTTCTTACTTTAGTCATTTGGTACCTACTGCCTGTCACTGATTACTTATCTGGGGTGGGTGACAGCTGTGCTTTGTGTATTCCCCTAGAAAGCCACACACAATGGGAACTTATGAGCGACTTTATAGGCCGTGGAATGGGAGGGAGGAGCCGAACACAGCCTCACTTACACCTGAACAGGCTGAGTCCTGTTCCCACACAAAGGACTGAATAACACCATGTAGTGAGTCTGGAACCAGTGGAGGAAGGGTCACACTTCTGTACACTTCAAAGGCCTGTCTTTCAATACCCCACTTCAATGGCCCAAGTGGGTATAAGTACTGGACTCTCAACACCACCATTTCAGTACACTTCGGGACCTGTGGCTGTTCTGTCAGGAAGAAGGACTGCTGTGCTGCTAAGGGACTGCCACTCTGCTGGACTGCTGATTTGCTGGACCCCTGTCTAGCTGTGTTACCCTACTGCCTGCTGTTCCCCTGCCTAGATGAGAACTGCACCTGCATCACTTGAACCCCAGAGTGACTCCAAGAGCTAGCTGACTGGCCTTCTTATCTGAAGTCTCGGGGTATATAAAAGACTTCCATCCATCCTGCCTCTGCACCTGGACTTTGTCATCTGTGCTTCTGCCCTGCCAAGTGGTGCCACCCCAGTCCTGGAACCTTGGAAGTGGGCCTAAGGTGTTTACTCCAGCAGAACCAGCACATCCTCCACTGAACTGACACATTGCCACTGCTGCATGGATAGGACCCAGCGCATCGCCTCTGCTGCATGGATCGGCATTGCTGCTGCTGCACGGATTGGTCTTGATGCGTCGCCTTCAGAACCACCGATGCATGATGCTCCTCCTGGCGCAATGTCCTTGCATCCCCGTCAACGGCAGCCTCGACAACGATGACAAAACTCCACATCACAGCTTCCCCGCTCATCAGAGCTGACGCATCACCTCGACTGCATAACGCATTCTCGAGACCAGTCTTCAAATTGCAACCCCATTGACAGGATCCTCGATGTCCACGCATTATAATCTCACACCGCAGCCTTGCTGCATCTCAGAATCGATGCATTGCCTCTGCTGCTTGATGCTTCTTCGACTCAAACCCACACAATGCTCCGCAACCTCGGATTAGGGTACTTTTGTTCAGCAGGCATGACTGGGTCCATGTATATGAGTGATCGAGAGCTTCCTAAATATTATATTCGTTGATTATATGGACCGAGCTCCATTGCGGTCAGGCTGAACTTTTGAATTTGTCCTGGTCCAGCACAACCACATATCCCATTCTAGTGCTTAACGCTTCTAAACACAACTTTTGTTTAAAACCTTTAAAAATCAATATTTCAAGTTCTACTTCCAGTTTTTTATTTCATTTTGCTCTTGCTCTATTTATTAAAGTCTCAAATATTTTTCTAACTAGGTGTGGTATATTTTGGTTTGGTGTTTACACTGTTTTACTGTTTGAAGTGTTGTACAAATACTTTACACACTTGCTCTAAGCCTGACTGCTCTGTGCCAAGCGACCAGGAGGTGAGCAAAGATTAATTTAGGGTTGCCTAACATTTACGCTGACTAGGATTGTGGTTGCTTTTTGACTAAAGTTTACACCCCAGTCAACCAGCAACCAATTTCTAACAAGCTGTATCTTTATTCACCACATATACCACACACAAAGAAAAATAAAAAGCACCTGCTGTATTGATTCTTGCAATCAACCATCATCCTGAGGTGTCGTAGCAACTATTTTTACATGTCCAAGAATTATCCGTTGTAAGTAAAGCAATCCTTCTAACTGACATTCATGTTTGGCTGTCCCTATCAGGGGCGGCTCCACCGCCATAGTGGAGGAGCATCACCCCACTCTTTTAAGCAGCGCACTACAAAGGAAACATAAAATGATAATAACTTTGAGTTATTATAATTTTATGTTTCCTGTTGCTTTGCGGGTGGGCAGGTGGGTGGGCTGCTCTGCAATCAGAGCAGGGCAGGGGAGGAGTGGTTCGCCCACTCCTAAGTGTGAAATGACTGTTTGTTCGGCACTCTCGGGCCACCAAAACCAGTCATGCACACTTTCCCCATTCTCCATGCTGGCTGCATTACAGCCTACTTGGAGAACAAGCCCAGGCCCCCATCCCTTGGTTGAGTGTCAAACCAGGAAACTCAAAACCAATCACAACTCTGCATTGCAGCGTTGTGATTGGTCAGGGTAGCCTTTCAGATGCTTCCTAGACCTTGGAGAGCAGGTGCAGAGATGCAGGACCGGCGCGGCAGGGTAAGTATTTTTTTTCTTTTTTTTTTACCATTCCCAGCCCCCCCCCGAGATGAACGACCACCCCCCTGGTGCGCCCACACCATCCCGCCACCTGCAAACCATGCCGACTGCCACTGGTCCCTATAACTTGACGACTGAGTGAGTAGAACTTGTCCGTCTCACTTTTCCAAAGTTGGGTTTCCTGAAGGTATATAATCTCCTCACCTATGTATTGCTTTTCTGCTTTAACATTCACAATTTAGAAAACCTCTAAGACCATTAACATTACATGATTGGCTACAGATGCCCTTATATAACTAGGGCTCCCAGTTTTATGGCATTTATTTTTTAATATTTCCATCTGTTTTTATCTATATATTTTTTTGGGCCGTCTTATTGGTATTTATCAGACCGTCCAGGATTTTGAGATGCGCAATATTATCGCGAAATCAGCTGACAAGCGCGATGCCCACAAAATTATTCTTTTAGGCCGTAAAAAAAGGTCTCCAGCAGACAGCCAAAAAAGTGTGACCTTTGATTGTCTGTATGCGCACACGTGGCACTGTACAGCCATAATAGCTGTCTGCAGTGTGCGCACTCCTGGCTCATTATTGATGCTGAAGTCACTGGGCCAACAGCCTTGCTCTCTCTGTGATCAAGCGCTTCCCAAATATGATATTCATTGATTATATGGACCGTGCTCCATTGCAGTTGGGCTAGCACATATCACGTGACATCAAGTAATGTACCAAACATCTACAAGATGAGACTTAGAAGCACGCAGCATGGCTGGCATTGAGTGTCTGCTAGTGCCTTACAGTGTTTCACATGGTACGCCGCACCCATACAATGACAGTGGGCGTGACGTGCTGTGGCATCACAAGGACAGTGTGTGTTAAGTACTGCTCCCTCGCCTCCAGTGGTATGGCCTCTCAACCACTCCTTCAGAGGAGTGGAGGGGATAAGCTGCTATTCTGTGGGGGTGGAGTGGGCCTGACCTCTTAGAGCCCACTTCTCTTTGCATTGTGGTTGGTTTTGGAGATTGCAAACTGTCTCCAATTGGGGCAAGTAAGTGGGAACTTTAAAATAAAATATGCATTTTCCCCCATTGTTTGCTTTGGCGTAGAGCAGAAAGCAAACTAAACAAACTTTACAGCTTATAACAAGCATCAGCAAAACCTTTAGGTCTTGCCCATGAACTCTATTTGGTTTTGGCACTGCTTTTTTTATCTTGTTGATGTCAGTCACGAACGTAGGTGCATCGGTAGAGGCTATTTTGAAAGTATTTTCTTATACTTTAAGGATAGACGTAAAAAATAACAGTTCCAGAGGAGCACGGTACCCCCTGTTAAAATTATACATACTAGCATGGGCTGCTTTAGCCACAGTAAGTCTTTTAATGGAAAGCTTAATAGAAAAATTGAAAATAGCAACGTTTTAAACATAATATAGTTGTTGAATGCAAAATTACTGAACAGAAACCTCTGCAATATTTCGCATAATTTTAAAAGCACAGAACCTGCATATGCTGCCAGAAAGAGGATTTGAATCAACGACTATTGATTATATTGCAGCTTACATGCAGCGCCTTAAACCATTTCACGACCGTGACTTGGACAAGTGATAACAACTTCATAAACATAATTTAATTGGAGAATGCAGATTTATTCATCAAATCTTCTGCAGCATTTCAAATGTTTAAAAATACAAACTGAAATTTTTTTTCTTGACAAAGTATTCCCAGACCTAGAAACCTGAAAGAATATTGGGGAGCAGGGCAGCATGTCAGTTTGTTCATGTTTGGGAAGAGCTGTAGGAGGGAAGCACACTGATGAGAGACAGAGAGTAATAACAGCACAGACATGGTGGAAAGAATAGCACAAAGGAGACAGCTGAAATTGCATGCACTCTGATACTCATTAAATACAATAATGAGCATGAACAGGCTATAGGCAAGCATGACCGCCGTTAAGGGAATTGGGCATACTATTTTGAGCCTGCATGGAAGCTAAGCGCAGTATGCTTACTTTATGGACAGTGAAGAACACTAACATGTACATGGTCTTTAACCACCGTATACACAGAAGGGTTTGCACATGAAGCACAGTGTACATACTGTACGAGCATTGAGTACAGTATGCATGGTCATAGGAGCATTAAGCACAGAATACATTCTGTAAGGGAATTATGCCTGTGCTGCCAGATGCAATTAGATGGGTGGACTATCCCTTGCTTGGTGTCCATGCTTTCTCTGTAAATGGAGTAATTGGAGAGGTTTTGTTTTGTGTGTGCATGAGTGTGTGTGTATATATATATTTATATACATACATACATACATATATATGTGTGTATATATATATATATATATATATTCACTGAAAAAACCATAGGTTTTCAGGCACGTTATAGTTAGGAATTAGCATCATCAGCAGTGCATTACTGGCGCGCGAGTTATAGTTTGCTGAACTAACTATAACGGGGAAATTTCAATGGTTTTGTGTGAGTGAAAAGTCCAGCTAACTATAACGCCCCTGAAACCTATGTTTTTTTCAGTCAATTTCTAAGGTTTTTTAAATGCTAATTCCTAACTATAACGTGCCTGAAACCTATGGTTTTTTCAGTGAATTTCAAAGGTTTTTTAAATGCTAATTTCTAACTATGCCTTCAGAGATAGGACATGTGAAGAAAGACGAAAAAACGCACTGAAAGAAAAAAAAGAAATGCAGAAAGAAGCAACAGAAGTCCTCAAAGACGAAGAAAAGTGCTGGAAGAAGGATAACGTGCAGAAAGAACAAACAGAAGAGCAGAAAGTAGCCTTGTTGCAAAATCATCCTGTACCCTCAAATTTTTCAGACGGATACTGGTGGTAACTGAGTCTGACTATCCAGTCCTAGAGCCAGTGCTATGTTAAAAGGCACTTAGAATACAGTGAAAATACCTACATACACTAGGGAACACTATGCATTGGGGTCCCCCTGTGATTAGCATGACCTCTTCTGTAAGCTCCTCCGTATATAATAGGGCAGGGGGATTCAAACTACCTTTTAAAACGCGCCACAGGGCGTGTTTGCACACGTCACCTTAGGCCCCGTCCCCTCCCTTACCCACTGTGTAAACGCGCCCTGTGGCCATTTTAAGTTGGGAGATTAAGTCCCCTTGAATCCTAAGGGTCCCTAGGGTCCAACTAGCCCACTAGGTACCTCCAGTAAGCACCACAGAGCTGTGTTGCAGAGAGATGTAAAAAGGGGCATGGCCTAGACCACCTCTCTGCAACGCAGCGCAGTGGTGCTTACTGGAAGCACCTGGTGGGCTAGTTGGCCCCCAGGGTGCCTCAGGATTGAAGGTGAATTATTTCCTCTACTTAAAATGCGCCACAGGGCGTGTTTGCACACGTCACCTCAGGCCCCGTCCCCTCCCTTCACCACTGTGTAAACACGCCCTGTGGTTGTTTTTAGTTGGGAGATTAAGTTCATTTGAATCCTGAGGGTCCCTAGGGTCCAAATTGCCCACTAGGTACCTCCCGTAAGCGCCACAGATCTGCGTTGCAGAGATGTGTAAAAAGTGGCACGGCCTGGACCACCTCTCTGCAACGCAGCACAGTGGCGCTTACTGGAAGCACCTGGTGGGCTAATTAGCCTCCAGGGGCCCTCAGGATTGAAGGGGAATTATTTCCGCAACTTAAAATGCGCCATAGGGCGTGTTTGCGCACATCACCGCAGGCCCCATCCCCTCCCTTCCCCACTGTGTAAACACGGCCTGTGGCCATTTTAAGTTGGGAGATTAAGTCCCCTTGAATCCTGAGGGTACCTAGGGGCAAAATAGCCCACTAGGTACGTCCAGTAAGCGCCATTGCAGAGAGGTGTAAAAAGGGACACGGCCTGCACCACCTCTCTGGAATGCAGAGCAGTGGTGCTTACTGGAAGCACCTGGTGGGCTAGTTGGCCCCCAGGTGCCATGATTGAAAGGGAATTATTTCCCCAACTTAAAACGCGCCACAGGGCGTGTTTGCACACGTCACCTCAGGCCCCGTCCCCTCCCTTCACCATTGTGTAAACGCGCCCTGTGTCCGTTCTGAGTTGCGAGATTAAGTCCCCTTGAATCCATGGGTCCCTAGGGTCAAACTAGCCCACTAGGTACCTCCAGTAAGCGCCACAGAGCTGCTTTGCAGAGAGGTGTAAAAAGGGGCCTGGCCTCAGAACACCCGTCTGCAACGCGACCCTCAGTATTGAAGGGGAATTAATTCCCCAACTTACAACTCGCCAGGGGGCATGTTTGCAGAGTGCTTCAAGGAGGGGCGTGGATTCCGGCGCGATGCCAGTCTTTTATTTATTTATTTTCGTAAGAAGGGGGGCTGCGTGGCCCCTCTCCCGAGACCTTAATCGGCCCCGGGGACCCCAACCCCCGGGGCATGGCCTTTTTTTTTTTTTAATTCTTTAGGAGGGGGCTGCGTTGCCCCCCTCCTCAGGCCACTTATGGCCCCGGGGACCCCATCCCCCGGGGCCGGCCTTTGTTTTTTTGTTTTTTTTTATATATATTTATAGAAACACCTAGGACATGCTGGACAAACCATACGTACTTATCACCATGACGATTTGCGTAATATTTATTAAAAGGCGACTATGCATACAATGAATCCACGTGGAATGTATTTACACCGCTAGTGAAGCTCTGACGTGTCTGACGCCCTACCGTGCCTAATCCCGGCGCCCCCGCCGGTGGGTACTCTCCAAGTAGACACCCTTGTCATTTATTTATACAAACATGGGTAGTTATTGACGGGTACATTTAATACACACGCACACCAAGCCATTCAAAGGGGATTCGACAAAAATTAGACCAAAACTATGCAAGAAACCCTCCTCACAGTTAATAAAACACACATCCAACGCCGGATGTGTAATACTTTTTATTTTATTCTCTGGAAAGGAGACAAACCTTACTTGAGAGTCACAGCGCGCTCCTGGCTGAGCCCAATGCTGTGTTACACCCACCAGGCCCCGCCGAGTGCCACACACCTCTATGTTGTATTCCACCAGCTAGTGTGCATGCTATGACACTCTCTAGCCCATGTGCACTGTAACAACACCCTGTGAATATGTCATGCCACACTTGCCTTCGCATGGGTTATATTGCCCCATCTAACGTGCCTTCCTCGATGCCTATGTTATAACGCACAGCGCTATGCCATACATATTACAATCGGGGATCCATATCTTTGTCACAGTGCATATGCAACGTTACACTCCCCAGCACATATTTTATATTACAACTTTAGAGACTAGTTAGGTTACACCACACTGCCCTGTGCATATTACAATCTAAGGTGCATATCGCATAGCACGCGCTAGTGCCTGTGCTATCTCGCGCTCCCCAATGAATCTGTCATTGCACACAATGTATTGCATATTATATTTCACACCCGGTTCATCTTATATCACACTTTTTACTGCATAGTTTATACCATACACTATATCTAGTTTTCATTTTCAATCGTGCTCTCAGGACTATATTCTATATAACACTGCGTTCACCTACCATTTTCACAGGCATTACATTTTGCGATGGGGGTGGAGGGTCAGGGGGCGTTTTGCCAAGTGAGCCCAGAGTCACAGTCACAAACCTCCTCTTCTTCCTGAATAAAAGTGTGATTATGCTTCATACTTGTTCATATTTTAAGTAGTTCGCACAGACACACATTTTAAAAACAATAAAGTTCCTAATACCTGCCTTCTCTGAACAGTTAGCTTGCCGCCCCATCCACCTCCTCCCTATCCTATGTTGTCTGAATCCATGGACTAGCCTCCTCCCTGCTGCCATGCATGTTCTGATGTGCTGCCAATGCCCTCCATTTAGCATGATGTACCAGTTCGCTTCTCCTGCCCTCCATTGCCCAATTCTATGCCCCATCATTGACCTACTGCTTAGCCTCTGTGCTTAGCTTGCTGCCCCTATTCTCCTTCCCCCCACCCTCCGATGTCTTTGTGCATGCCCCTGCTCCATCCTTATTGCCCACCATGTTCCATGGACCTGCCACTCCTATCTACTCTGAGTGTTCTTTTGAGCTGTCACTCCCCTCCCACCTGCCAAGCATTGTCAGATGACTGTAACCTGTCCCTGCCACCTCCACCCTGCCTGTCCACATTCCATGCCCCTATCCACTTCCTCCTGTCCTCCATGGTCCATTTTACTGCCACACCCTTCTGCCCTCCCTGGTCTGTTGTGCTACAACTGCTCCTCCTGCCTGCCCCGCGTGGTCTGTTGTGAGGCCCCTTCCCCTGAACTCACTTGTCTGTGCCCAGGTCCTGACCCTCCCTTCTATCCTCCATGGTCCTTTGTGCATGCCCCTGACCCTCCTTCTTGCCCATCATAGCCATTGTGCTGCCACTAACCCTCCCGCTTGCCATGCATGGTCTTCTGTGCTGCCATGGTCCCTCCTACCTTCCCTGTGTGGTCAGCTAGCTGCCCCTGACCCCCCTCCCACCTTCCCTTCATGGTCTGTGTGTATGCCATCATAGTCTCACTGTTGCTCTCCTTGCTTCTAGTGCCCATCCTGCCTGACCTCCATGGTCATCTTGCTGCTCCTGCCCTGCCCCCTTGCCCCCAGCCCTCTGTTTCCATGTGCAGACCCCTATTCCCTCCCTCCTGGCTAGTCTCTTCCATTGTAATGCCCCTGATCCATCCCTCCTGCCCTTTATGGTCTGTTATGCTGCAGCTTTTTCTCCTGTCTGTCCATTATGGTCAGCTAGCTACCATTGCCTCTTTCCCCTCTCTTCTCTGTTGTCCATGTGCATGGTCCTGTCCCCTCCCTATTGCTTTCGATGGATTGTTGTGCTGCACTCACGTCCCACATGCCCTATGGGGTGTATTGTGCTGCTGCAAACCCTGATGCCTGCCCTGTAGGGTCATTTTGGTGCACATCTCCATGTCCCTCCTGTCCTCTGTTATCCGAGTCAATGTCCCTACCCCAATTCCTCCTGCCTTCTATGATCCAATGTACCATACTTGCGAACATTTTGAACTTGGTAAGAGGGAGATTTTGAAAAAAATCTGGGGTATTGATTTTCCCCTTTGAGTTACATTGAAAAGGAGGAGATTGTAGACAGGAGATATATCAAATAAAGCCCATTTAAGCTTAAAAACATTGGACGTTTCCTGGCTGAATCGGGTCTGTTGGCATGTATGGTTGTACTACCACTGCCTCTTCCTTCTGCCCACAATGGTCTATTTTATTGCCACAGCCTCTCTTGCCAGTCCAGTCAGTCCAGTATTGTTGGTTTGTTGCCCCTGCCCCGCTTTCTACTGCCCTCCACAGTCTGTTGTGCTGCCACTGCCCTTCCTGCCCAGTGTGGTCAAATTGTTGCCTCTGCACCCTCCTACTTGCCTTCAATTTTCAGAGTCCGTGCCCCTGGCCTCTGCCTCTCAACAGTATCCTAATGAACAACTAGATTGCTAACATTCTATATTTATTACAAAAGTGTGGAACGCCTGACGTCATCTTGATGTAATCAAAACTGTGATACCTAGAGCATTTCCATTGGAAATTACATATATGAGAGGGTCTAATTTGCATCGAAATTATGGTTAGTGCTCTAAAAAACTAAAATGAGGACATATTTTCTGAGTTTTCAAATAGCGACAAAGCACTTTTAAATTATTTGTTATCTTTATATTTTTTTATCCAATTGACCACTTGATTAAATGTTGCACTTAGGGGAGAGGATGTGGTGTTACTTCCAGAGCTGCAGACTTTGCAACTGGGGAACCAGGTTGGAGTTTCTGCTTCAGCTTGACATTCTGTGATTCTGGTCAAATC
Organism: Triturus cristatus; assembly: GCF_964204655.1. NCBI lineage: Eukaryota > Metazoa > Chordata > Amphibia > Caudata > Salamandridae > Triturus > Triturus cristatus. Next base: position 1,377,952,190 of record NC_140590.1, read on the forward strand.
ACTTAATCTCCCCATGTCTACAACCAAAATGAATTTGTTCTTGTGTGATGTAACCAATGCTCATGTAAAGCACTCCAATACCTGACAAGTCTGCACTGTATAAAACTGCAAAACCACAAAAAATAAAAAGTGTTTTGCATATGTCTGACATTGGGCTACATGTGGGCTACATCTGGGTGATATTTGTGCTACATTTGGGCTCTTTTGTCTCTGGTGGCTATCTTAGGAGACTTATGTGTTATGAAGTTTCCTAATTTCCTCATTTACTGCAGTCTCCTCAGTAGGAAATACTTTCAGTTTTTTACTTTGGTTCCATCAAGAAGGCATTCAGATGTGTCACACATTTGCCATAAATTCTGAATGTTAGCACTCTAGTTGCTCATTAGATCACTGAAGTAAAGCTACTGCTCACCAGGGACGTCTGCTGCTGGTATTCAAAGTGCATGTTTCAGTCTGCATGTAAGAATATTTTAATGAAATAGACGAGGATTTGAGAAGTCAAAATGTGCCCTAATTTTTCTTTCTGCAGCACTAATCATAATTTCTATGGCATAATGAACCCCCTCATTTTGCTCCTTTGCAAATTAAATGTTTTAAGTGTTACCACTTTATTCCAATCAAGATGGCTTCAGGTGTGCCATACTTTTGTCATAAGTAAGACTGTTAGCGCTCTAGTTGTTCTTTAGAACACTCTGGGACATTCTGTCATTGGGCTATACTTGGGCTACATCTGAGTGATATTTGTGCTACATTTGGGCTCTTTTGTCTCTGGTGGCTATCTTGGGAGACTTACGTGTTATGAAGTTTCCTAATTTCCTCATTTACTACAGTCTCCTCAGTAGGAAATACTTTCAGTTTTTTACTTTGATTCCATCAAGAAGGCATTCAGATGTGCCACACATTTCCATACATTCAAAATGTTAGCACTCTAGTTGCTCATTAGATTACTGTAGTAAAGCTACTGCTCACCAGGGAAGTCTGCTGCTGGTATTGAAAGTGCATGTTTCAGTCTGCATGTCAGAATTTTTTAATGAAATAGAAGAGGATTTGATAAGTCACTTAAAATGTGCCCTAATTTTTCTTTCTGCAGCACTAATCATATTTTCTATGGCAAAATGAACCCCCTAATTGTGTTCCTTTTTAAATTAAAAGTTTTAAGAGTTACCTCTTTATTCCAATCAAGATGGCTTCAGGTGTGCAATACGTTTGTCATAAGTAGGACTGTTAGCGCTCTAGTTGTTCTTTAGAACATTCTGGGACGCTGCAGTAGAGCATAAAGGAATCAACTGACAGTCTCTGCCCTTGTTGGATGTACATGTTTTACTGAGAATTTCAGACTTTATTCTCACATGACTGAGAAAGATAATGTGAATTTACAGAAAATATGCTCTCAGTTTAGCTTATAGATCACCTTCCAAACCTCTGTGGTAAAAGCATGAGAAAATAGTTTTCTCTCAAACATGATTCATGATATCCCAGCAGAAGGCTTTTTCACATGGTAAAATCACCTTAGAACACACTGCAATTCCTAAAATGAGTATGGTACCATCAACAAATGATTTATAATGTAACTAAAGTCTTAAAACCTTCTATTAACTGCAATGCTTTTTAATGAGGTGCTATCATGTATATTGGTGCCAAGATGGATGCCAACACTTCTTGGATGAAGGGCTGACAGCCAATCAGATATCACAATGAGATGTGTGGTTAGGCTCCGCCCAGATATATATGTGATTTTACTTTTGATTTTCTCAGGAACTACTGAACGGATTTACACCATTTAACAAAAAGGCATGACTCTGAACCAAGGGCTACCTTTTCGACAAATTTGGTGTAATTCCGCTCAGCAGTTCGGGCTGTAGCTGCGATTTAAGGTTCCTATGGAAAATTGCATGGGGAAAACATGTTTTGGGACCCCTCTTTTTTCTCAGCTCCACTTCACAAATCACCCCAAGACTTTCAGGATAGGAGTGGACCGGAGCGCCCCACCAGTTTTGAAAAATATTCGTCAACCGGCGAAAAAGTTGCTCCAAATAGATTATTGCGGATTTCCTATGGATAATAGGTCCTAACTATAACTACCTACTGGCGACCGCCAGTAGGTTATATATATATATATATATATATATATATATATTCACTGAAAAAACCATGGGTTTCACACACGTTATAGTTAGGAATTAGCATTTAAAAAACCTTAGAAATTCAATGAAAAAACCAAAGGTTTCACACATGTTATAGTTAGCTGGACATTTCACTCATAAAAAACCATTGAAATTCCCCCGTTATAGTTAGTTCAGCTAACTATAACTCGCGCGCCCGCAATGCACTACTGATGACGTCACATATTACATCACTCATGACATGGTCAGTGACATCACTCATGACATCACTGATGACATCTCAAATGACATCACTGATGACATCATCCAGTGAATGTGTGTTTTTCTGAAAATTAAAAAAGTTTAATATATGTATATCTCAAGGTCGATGGAAGAATAAATGAGTATATAAGTGTCTAAATTGATGATTTGTTTTTTAAAAATTGATTGTGTAACTGACTGATTAAGTGTATCTTTATGAATACATGGCTAAGTGAGTAATGTTTAAATTTGTAAATACCTGTATCAGTCTCTCACTTTGTATATAAGTGGCTGCATGGGTTGGTGAGTAGCTACATGAGTGTCTATATAGGTTATTAGTTGGTTTTTTGAGTATCAGTATGAGTGTCTGAGTGTCTTCATGGTTCGGTGGGGGTTATTATGTAGTGCATAGGTGCATGAATGAGTGACTCACTGTTTGTATGTGTTGAAGTCAGCATGTGTGTAGGACCGTATGGGTGGATGAGTGTGTGTATGGGTGTGTTAGTGAGTGAATGACTGTCTCAATAGTGTCTTTATGAGTAACTACATATTTTTTAAACTAGTATATATGACTATTGGTGTATATAAGTAAGTATATGTGCGAGTGAGAGATTGGAAGAGTGCCTGTATGAATTCGTATGTGTTTCTATAAGTGATTATTTAAAAGACTAAGTATGTGTAAGTTTCTGTAAAAGTAAGTGTGGTGGTGTGTGTATAACTGTATATGCAGGTAAATGGATGTTTGATTCTTTATTAGCATGAGTGACTATGTGTGAGTAACTCTATGAATGAGTGGCATTGTGTTACAGGATGTTTAGGTGTATGAGTACATATGATGTGTGAGTACATGTATGAGTGACTGTATAGGATTGTTGGTGGATGAGTGGATTTGTAAGTGGATCTTAGAATTACTGAATAGGTTGTTGTAACTGTTATTTGTATGTCCATTTTTTTGAAAATTTCAGTCTCTATTTTTAAATGTGTGTATCAAAGGTTATATTAGGGTGAGAGGAGGTCTACCACTCTATCACAAGGATGATGTCATCAGTGATGTCATTTGAGATGTCATCAGTGATGTCATGAGTGATGTCACTGACCATGTCATGAGTGATGTAATATGTGACGTCATCAGTAGTGCATTGCGGGCGCGCGAGTTATAGTTAGCTGAACTAACTATAACGGGGGAATTTCAATGGTTTTTTACGAGTGAAATGTCCAGCTAACTATAACATGTGTGAAACCTTTGGTTTTTTCATTGAATTTCTGAAGTTTTTTAAATGCTAATTCCTAACTATAACGTGTGTGAAACCCATGGTTTTTTCAGTAAATTTCAAAGGTTTTTTAAATGCTAATTCCTAACTATAACGTGTGTGAAACCCATGGTTTTTTCAGTGAATTTGCAAGGTTTTTTAAATGCTAATTTTTTTTTGTTCTTCTTTTTTGTTTTACATATTTTTATTTTTATTTTCTATCCTTTTTTAAAGAGTATGGTTACATTTTTAAAATTCTACAATATGTTTTTATTTTACATTTTTTATAAAATAAACAGGTAAAATTTATTAGCAATACATTTTTTCCTTTTTTTTAAAAATTTTTTTAGTGCGCGTACGGTAAGCTTACGGTAAGCGTACGGTTTACGCAATGTCCGTAATTTATCTACGCTGTTTGCGTATAGTTATGCAATTTGCGTAGCCGCGCGTACTCCGCGTGGGGCGCGTACGCGTGTACGCTACACGCGCACGTTACGCGGAAGTGTTGGGGAGTGACTGTTATGCGCATGCGCGCGAGCGCGTGTCTTTTTTACGCGCATGCGTACTTTTGCCGTAAGCGCACCGTAAGCGTACGGTAGGTCATGTGATCATGAAACACAACTTTTGATTGGTTGAAACTACTTTCAGTTCTAGAACTCTCCTACACCACACCCATTCCCCTCATTTCTGCTTGTGATCCTTAGGAGAAGGAGCTGGGTTGTCTGTGTGATACGATGGCAGAACAGCAGAGCTCTTCTGAGAGTGAGGCTAGCAGCACTACCTTGAGGCAGAGAGCGAGGAAACAAAAGACCTCTTACGTATGGGAGTATTTTACTTTTCCAGAAGGCCAGCAAAAGGTAAATGCACCCTTAGTGACTTGTAAGCTGTGTAAGCGTGTACTTTCAAGAGGGAATCCTGACAGGAAGTATTCCTTTGGGAATCACACCATGATGAGACACCTTAAGGATGTACACAGAAGGACACATGCTCGACTTACTGAAGGTAACCCTTCAGTAAATCAACCAAGCACATCCACAGCAGCTCAGCCTGGACCATCATCTGCAGGGCCGAGTCCTTCTTCTGCAGGTCAGGTGAGCCCTTCATCTGTGGGGGGAGCATCTCCTTTTTCTGGTCCTCTGGAAATTAACCCTCGTTTTTCGAGGGTTGAAGTACGGTGCGCCACTTGTCATGATCTAATTACTTATAGGGAGACCAGTATTTCCCTAGTGAACTGTAAAATAGATCAGCACACTTGTCGTACCGTCTAATATTCCCAATCTTTCTTTCCTCTGTCCCTGCATGAACACAACGGCTCTTTTAAGAGCCAACCTTACCTTTCATCTATTTTTTATATATGTTTTTAAAAACTTTTTTTTTTTTTTTTTTACCGTACGCGTACGGTACGCGTAATTTTTTTTTTTTTTTAAAAACACTAAAAATCAATTATCACATTACAAGGTCCTTGAGAGACTACAATTAAAAACTGAAAATGTGATTGTAGAGAAGTGGAAAAAAGGGACCATGACATTATTGACTTACCATACCCACTCAAAAAAAGATTTATTCATTTAAATTTTTTTTTAATTGCTTTAAAAATGGTTCTAGTTTTCGAAAATTTTCTATCTCAATCTGAAAAAAAAGAAAAAAGTATTAATATTTAATAAAACATTTTATAATACAGTACACATATTTACATATTTTTCAAAAAATATTTTTGCCTTTTTTTTGCTGTTTTCAGAAAATATTGCATTTCACTATAAATTGTGAAAGTAATTGCATTCATCATTTAACAGCAGGCAAAAAAAAAATTAACAATCTCAAAGATGGTTTTAAAAAAGCCCACAATCTCTTTTTGCATAAACATAACTTTATAGAAATGCATAATATTCTTAAAAAATATCATCTAATATCAATACTTATTTCTTTAAAATACCGTCTGATATTTTTGTTTCAGAAGTATAATCACAATAATATATCTCAAATAACTCCACAATACATCGGGTTCCATTTCCTTTAGGCCAAATAGTAATTTTAAAACTCTTTTTTTGTTAAATTTCCAATGGTAATCCAATAAAAATCTAAAGTTTAAATTGTACAGATGTCACCGATTCTCTGTAACATTTTGGTTTCCGAAAGATTAATTAATAATTAAATAAGTCCACAATAGAATTGTTTACCTTTCCGCATGGCCAAATAGTAATTTTAAAAATCTTTTTTGAAAACATTTCCAATGGCAATCCAATAACATTCCAAAATTTAAATTGTGCAGATGTTACCGATTTTTTCTAAATTTTTGGTTTTCCAAAGTTTCCTTAAAAAATGGAAAAATTCCACATTACAATTGGTTACCTTTCCATTAGGCCAAATGATAATTTGTTAAATCTTTTTATTTGTAAATTCCAAATGGTAATCCAATAAAATGGTAAAATTGTTTTGTCCAGATGTTGCCAAATCTCTCTAAAATTTAGGTTTCAGGAAGATTAGATAGGAATTTGCTAAATCAAAAGGCAAACGTTGCTTAAAAATCAATTGGGAATCATTACACAGTGTCCAGCCTTTTTCACATTTAAGATAAACTGTGTAATGACCAGAAGTTACAGTAGGTCCATCATGGAAAATTATTGCAACTGTTACAAATGTTTTTCCTGAAATTGATAATTGCTGTCCTGTAAACTTCTTTATTAAAGTATCCAATTTTGAACCATCAGCTCTACATCGTTGCATCATTAAAATTACATACTGTCTGTATTCCTTTAAAATTAATGTTGAAAACATGTCAGATTTACACTCACCGCATTGCATGCTATGATTAGCATCTTTAACTAATTTAGCAAAAGTGACTGTTTTACTCTCTGGCAATGTTAAATAAATAAACCTTTCAGAATCAACATTAGAGCCACATATATTATAACAGTTTTCACAATTATGTTCCCATTTATAAGAGAGACCAAACAAATTTTCAATGGGAACCCCTTCTTCTTCCAGTACCTGAAGAAAATAAATCAAGAATTCCTGTGCGTCTTGCTGTACATTTTGAGAAAACTGTGTTCGTCCTGAACATACATCTAAAACTTTTCTAATTTCAGTAGCACTTTCTATTTGAGTTTTATCATTACTCAGCTTTTCAAAAAGGAGACTCAGCACAGAACAGAATCTTTTTCCCTGATTTACTATTATCTGCTCTTGCAAACTTTCCAGATAAAATGCAACATTCAGCACTACATTAGCGTAGCAGTTGACACCAGAGCTATTTTCAAAATAACATCCTACAACCTGTTCTTCATTTTCCTTATTCTTTTTGCTTGCAATTACATCACTCCTCTTTTTTTTCCTCCTCTCTACATCTTCATTACAGATATACTCATTTCTCATTTTACGAGAAACTACACGTTTCTCCAACACAGGATACTGACCTAAATGAGGAGCATAGCTTCTTCTTAATCTATTATACTCCTTTACACAATTTGTATCAGCACTAACTTTTGAATCATCAAAGTCTATCATGAATAAACCTGATAATGTTTTCACTCGTGACAAAGCAACATATGCCATACCTTCTTTGAACACAGTTGAACCAATGTTCACAAATGCACAATCTACAGTCAATCCTTGAGACTTGTGAATAGTTACAGCATATGCTAGCGAAAACGGAAACTGCTTCCTACGTACATATAAGTCTTTCACAAGCATGAAACGAACTGAACAACGACAAATGTCTTTAACTTCTTCTATCTGATCAAATTTTATTTTTAAACATTAAATTCCATCTTTTTTCTGATAATTAATAAAACCCACAACTCTTCCCATAGCTCCATTAACTAAACCTTTTTCAACATCCAAATTTCTCCTTAAAAATACTCTACAGTTCATGCAAACATATAGATTTTTTTCTAATCCAGCTGTTTTGGAAATGTTCTTCTCTAGTGAATCCAATTCATTTTTCAGTGTGCCTGTTAATGTGATAGTAATTCTTCCATCCTCAATTTTGTCCACTGCTTCCAATTTCCTGATATCTTCCTTTTCCAATTTTAAAAGCTCCTCATTGAATATTGAGCATTCACGTAGAGTTGGCATTAAGCAGATGACACTTTTCTTTTCTGCAATGTTCTTGTATATCTTCTCTGCAACTATTTCTTCCTTTGGAAATAAATTATGTAGCAGCCGACTCTGTAATGCTTTTTTGCCAGCTTCTGTGAGTAGTCCAATCCTGATATCTTTCAGAATACTTCCATATTCTTCATCGTTTGCTTGCCTCATATTAGTTGTAAGTTCCTTGTACTCAAAGAAGGACCAAATATTTCTATTACCGATGCTTCCCAATGACTTCTTCGTGTCTTCATGTGTCACAGTATTAAACACTGGTTGTCCTTTAACTGGAGTAAGTTGCAAAAGATCTCCAAAAACTATGACGTGTTTTCCTCCAAATAACACGTCATAGTCTGTCTTCAGAATTTGCTGCATTCTTAAATGCACAAAGGCAAGCATTAAGTTTGATACCATGCTCACCTCATCAATAATGAGAACTTGCATCTTCTTCAATACTCTTGAAACTTCCAAGCATGCTTCTCCAGTTAGCTTGTTGTATTGTATTTTGTTCTCATGCTCCACTGGTAACATTAGCAAACGATGTAAAGTGATTCCTTTTATGTTATATGCTGTTAACCCAGTTGGAGCAGTAACCACACAAGACAAAGTAGAATCCGTTTTTTGCTGTAGGTAGCTTCTGATGACTTTTATTAGGAAACTTTTTCCAGTTCCAGCTTGTCCGCCTACATACATCCTGATTGGATGAAATGATGTGCATGAGCACTCTTTTTTTTCATGTAGAAATCCGTGATCAATTTTTTTTCTGATCTCTTCATAAATTTGTTGCTGCTCTTCGTTCAGTTGTCTTTCCAAATTTTGTAAGTCTATAAATTCTCCTTGAGCTTGATTCATAGCCGTTTCCACTTCATTCATGGCTATTGATGCTTCATTTTCAACGATTGGTTGTCCTAGGGGATCTTGACTGAGTGTTCCTGAACTTTGGCTGTCCTGAGAACTGTCTCTAGCTATTTCTGCTGCAATTGTAGTTTCCTGTTCAATTTCTTCATTTAACATTTGCAGATAAGTTGTGAATGTATTGCATTGTATGCTGTCTTTGCAAGCATTAAAAGAATCTTCATAGCTTTGAAATTCTCCCAGTAGTTCATCCTCTGTACGCCATGGTTTAAACAGCTGTAAAAGAGCCAAGTAGTAAAATTCCTTTTTGTCAGTAGTGTCGCAACTCAGCTTCCGGTGATTTATCAAACTTCCTTTTGTTTGCTTCACCAAACATCCTTCCTCACCAATGACTTTATATTTTCCATTGTTGATGTCTTCTGCGGCTTTCCGTGAATAAATGTAGTTCTGCAGCACTTCATAGAGACACATGTTCTCCAGATGATGACTTCTCTTGGGATAATATGTGTCCAACATGTTTGATTTCAAAATATCTGTACTTTCTGGGTCATTCTCGGCCAAATATTCAATTTCTCCAACAGATTTCAGTACCCGATTTCTCATTGCTGCAAGGCCTAAACTTGCCCAAATTATTCTTCTTGATTTCGAGTAGAGACTTGCAGAAGATAACCTATCTGAACATTCGTAGGATCCAATTTCTCGATGCGATAACATCTTCAAACTGAAACTGTACAGCTTCTTACTGACAGTTTTCTCGTGAGAAATCTCTTCCCACATTTCCTTCAATTCTGTTTTTTCTGATTTCGTAATGTAAGACGTTACATATCGAGCAACAGCAATGGAATTGTCAGCTACATACTGTATATCCATGTTAGCGTTCCACATGGATAAAATCACTGGGTTGTAGTCATTTATATTTTTTGATTCTTCTTTTCTTTTAAGGTTGTAGGTATTCTTAGGTGATTTTCGTGTGATAGTATGTCTCACAGATGACATAAAACTGTTAACTCTTCCATTTGAAAGAACAGGTCTAGGAAATCCAAATCGACATTTAGTGTAGTATTTATCTTTGCTCTTGTATTTCCGTCGACAGTATTTTCCACACCGATGACTTTGGAAACGTAAAACTTGCTCCTTTAACTTTTTCTCTTCTGTGCTTTTTGGTATAGCACATGTTGCATATTCTTCAATGTAAGATAACACTGCTTCATCAGTATCTGTTCCAAACTTTGGGGCATCCTTGATCCACAACAGCATATGAATATGAGGAGCACCTCTTGCCTGGTACTCTTTTCTCCAAAAGAAATCCACTACTTCTCCTAGAGGTGGATTTTTTTTATTGCAGATGAAGGACATCATAGCCTCAAATCTATGATTGAAATATCTGCAAACATTAACCGGATCCAATGAGCACAGTTCTCCTGCTGTCTTGTATTCGATGTTTTTAATGTTTGAATTTGCCTCTCGTAGAAAATCCAGTAAATCATCCCAAGCGTACTCCGCACAGCTTAGGGTAACGAACCATGTTGGTGTTCCTAAATTCCGTAACATGCATTTTAATTCACCATGGCGTCGGTACCAATATTCATTTGTCCCACGCTGACAAGCCATCAGATTGATCAGTTGTGTTTCCAAATGATCATCTCGGTGCTGCACTTTCTCCATAAAATCCTTAGCAGACACATTTTGCAAATGTACTCCACTTTTTAAAATGTGATTTACTGCATAAGACAATGCAGACAAGTCGCTTTCAAATAAAAGATGGAACAAATAAGGAATACTTTGTCGAAATCTGGGATCTTCAGCATATAGTCTTGTAGTCCGATACTCAGAAGCTGGAATCGGTTCCGGACGTTCATCGTATCGTCCTCCTTTTCCTTTAGGAAACAGCTGGGGAAAACATCGAGCTTCCAAGCTCTCCTCCCATACACTCACGGGAGTTCCTTTTGCTTTCTTCATCTGAAATAGATCAATATTGTCTCCCATAACTTCTTTTGAATGAAGAGGATGTATGCTAAAATGTTCATAAATTTCTTCTTCCTTTGACTTGTCCACTTTTTCAATTTGTCCAGTTGGTGTTTCTGTGTCTTGTTGTAAATCTTCTTCTTCTTCTTCTTCTATATAAATTGATTCATACCATTTGTTATTCCTTTTCAAATACAAATTTGCTCTTTGTACTTTCCGTACATCTACCAGCTCCTGCCAAATCTTCTTATTCTTTGTAGGTATACCATTAACCAGAATAATTAATGGTTCAGTTTCCAAAGTATCCGCATCAATAGTTTCCATATTTTTTTTCAAATCCAAGGGCAAATACACCACTCTACCTTTTAAACCTCTCAGTAAATCTGAAGGAGGTAATTTACCAGTTTTGGGCTCCATACGTACTATGGTCTGGAACGGATGAACACATTGAATGAGTATAGACTCATATGTATTTAATTCAGAAAGTTCAGCAGGAATAGCATCCAATTCTAAATTATTATGTACAGCTCTGGTCGGCATTCTATTTTCCTCTAACTTGTTGTAACAGTATTTACAAATACGCTGAACTTCACCCAATTCAAAACAATTTTCAAGAAATATATATGTGGCAAAATCCTTCCACTTATAATTATCTTCATTTTCACTCTTTCTGTAGAGATCAACATACCTGGTTTGTTTTCTATAATGAGTTCTGCGGCAACAAATACAAGTAATATTTGGTCTTTCATTAGAGATTATTGCAAATTTTGTTATGTGATCATTAAATGTCTTACTTACAGAGGGTTCTACATTCTCTTCCACTTCTTCCTCATTTACTGTGTCCTTCTCTGCACTGTTTTGTTCAGGACCAAAGTAACAAAACTGAATTTCATCAACAACCTTCTCTACATCTGATACCGTTCCACGGAACAAAGCCCTATTCAATTCATCTAACTTTATTGCTGGACTTTTAGCAAAATACAACCGTCTCACAAACTTTCTCATTTCAGTATGATGAACAGCCAGCATCCTAAAATGATGGAAAACACTATTACACACTTTTCTAGATAGACAAGCCAGAGAATGACCCTGCAAACCAGTACTCTCTCTCACTCTGCATGGATCCAAACTTTGAAGCACCTTAATCTTCTGTTTTACACTTTTTTTACTATATTCTCTTAGAAACTCACGAAATTTATCAATAGATTCCTGACGCACAGTGCAAATACTACTACAATTCCAAGTGAACACTGGGGCTTTAGGACGTCTCCCCATAGCCTCATCCGCCATCACTTGTACCTCATCTCTTGGAACCATTATCTCCTTCTCCATTATGCAACCATTTTTCACTTCATAAGCACGACCTCTGGTGTCAACTGCATGCAGCAAACTATTACTTTGAAAATAACTCTCTTCATTAAAAAAAGGTTCACTACTTGAACTATGCATCCATTTTCCTAAAAACACTTTAGAAAAGTTTGTTCTGTTCACTACTCTTTTCCTTTTGCTATGTGATTTCAGTACATTAACCATTTTGTCTAATGTACGCATCCTATTCAAAATTAAAATGAATAGTTTCCTTTTTAATTCTAATGCCTTTGCTGCAATGGCTTCAATTTCTTTTTTTCTCTTATAAAACTTAGCCTTTTGCTTATATTTCTTCACATCCTTTATCAAATTGGACATAACTCTTCTCTGAAACATTTTTCTACGTATCTCTTTAAACGCTGTTTTTCTGTTTAAGTTAATCTTTTTAGTTGCAGAAGGTATATTTGCATTAACTAAATTCTCAATTTTTTCCTGTGCTTTTCGATTGAAATCCTTCTTTCCAGTACAGACATTTTGTACATTTTTCCTTTTTTTTAAATATGTTCTTTAGAAATTTTTTTGTCTGCTTACCAGAAGATTTTTTCTTCTTTCCAACATAAGCATCTTCAACTAACTTAGGTCCTCCAGTTGTCTTCAAATATAGGTTTTTTTTGTGGTCTTTTTTTACTCTGGATTTTGTAGGCATCTTAAATTTTGTTCACTGCTCTTCAGCAATACCTGAAAAAAACTAAAAAAAAATTCCTTTATTTTAATTAAATATATTACTACATTTGTTTTCACATTAGTCACAAAACGAACTTTCTTTGCCAATTTGAAAGCACACTTACTACTCTTTTTTTTGGCAAGTGATAATCACTTTTACAGACTGACACATTATGAATCCACTTTTCAGATTTTTTAAAAAGCACATGTCCAAACTGCTTTTTCAGACCAGCACCATTTGTAACCTGGGTGACTGCCTACACTCCAGCAAGGGCAAACAGCCTTAGTGATGCTGAATGTATTTGCATTACTGACTGAAACCTCAAACCCCACTCGCTTGTGAATACTGTCCATGATTCCACATGGTAAGCAGCTGGCTGTGTGCTAAGAGTCTGCTTCTGCACCAAAAAATGGCTCCCCCTTTCCATCTAATGCAACTGTGAAATCACCAGAGCAATACGCAATAAATCTCTGTCTGTAATTCCTATTTGCACACAGAGTCATGTTTTCACATTAGGCCCTTAAACGAAATTTCTTTGCCAATTTGAAAGCACACTTACTGCTCTTTTTTTTGGCAAGTGATAAACACTTTTACAGACTGACACATTATGAATCCACTTTTCAGATTTTTTAAAAAGCACATGTCCAAACTGCTTTTTCAGACCAGCACCATTTGTAACCTGGGTGACTGCCTACACTCCAGCAAGGGCAAACAGCCTTAGTGATGCTGAATGTGTTTGCATTACTGACTGAAACCTCAAACCCCACTCGCTTGTGAATACTGTGCATGATTCCACATGGTAAGCAGCTGGCTGTGTGCTAAGAGTCTGCTTCTGCACCAAAAAATGGCTCCCCCTTTCCATCTAATGCAACTGTGAAATCACCAGAGCAATACGCAATAAATCTCTGCCTGTAATTCCTATTTGCACACAGAGTCATGTTTTCACATTAGTCACAAAACGAAATTTCTTTGCCAATTTGAAAGCACACTTACTGCTCTTTTTTTTGGCAAGTGATAATCACTTTTACAGACTGACACATTATGAATCCACTTTTCAGATTTTTTAAAAAGCACATGTCCAAACTGCTTTTTCAGACCAGCACCATTTGTAACCTGGGTGACTGCCTACACTCCAGCAAGGGCAAACAGCCTTAGTGATGCGGAATGTATTTGCATTACTGACTGAAACCTCAAACCCCACTCGCTTGTGAATACTGTCCATGATTCCACATGGTAAGCAGCTGGGTGTGTGCTAAGAGTCTGCTTCTGCACCAAAAAATGGCTCCCCCTTTCCTTCTAATGCAACTGTGAAATCACCAGAGCAATACGCAATAAATCTCTGCCTGTAATTCCTATTTGCACACAGAGTCATGTTTTCACATTAGTCACAAAACGAAATTTCTTTGCCAATTTGAAAGCACACTTACTGCTCTTTTTTTTGACAAGTGATAAACACTTTTACAGACTGACACATTATGAATCCACTTTTCAGATTTTTTAAAAAGCACATGTCCAAACTGCTTTTTCAGACCAGCACCATTTGTAACCTGGGTGACTGCCTACACTCCAGCAAGGGCAAACAGCCTTAGTGATGCTGAATGTATTTGCATTACTGACTGAAACCTCAAACCCCACTCGCTTGTGAATACTGTCCATGATTCCACATGGTAAGCAGCTGGGTGTGTGCTAAGAGTCTGCTTCTGCACCAAAAAATGGCTCCCCCTTTCCATATAATGCAACTGTGAAATCACCAGAGCAATACGCAATAAATCTCTGCCTGTAATTCCTATTTGCACACAGAGACATGTTTTCACATTAGTCACAAAACGAAATTTCTTTGCCAATTTGAAAGCACACTTACTGCTCTTTTTTTTGGCAAGTGATAAACACTTTTACAGACTGACACATTATGAATCCACTTTTCAGATTTTTTAAAAAGCTGTGGTAAATAAAATCTTCTTTACCGGACTGAATTTCATACGGAATCTTAAAATAAAGTATAATAGCTCAAAATAACAAGAGGCAGAATCCGTGGTATAAGAGGTTTTCTAAATGGGCTTTATTCCACTCAAAATGGCCGACTCGAGTCGCGGCCTTCAGGTTCCGTCACCACGAGGGTTCAGGAAGTGAAGTACAATACTTTATTGACAGACATGCATTTTTATAATAAGTGCATTACAATGAAACGAATGTAGAAGGCGTAACATTTGATAAGAAAAGTGACATGACAGGTACGTAATCGAAACTAGGCGTAATAAGGAATAAAAGAAACATGATTGGTTAGGATTATCAGACATAGGTGGATCTATAAGATAATACTTGGCATAGATGCGCGCGCAGCAGCATGACGTGTGAGTGACGTGCAACTAGGGGGTGAAGGGACTTGACATTTAGCTCTACATGTGGAGACGAGAAGTCTGGGGGGTCAAGTCAACCTAATCCCAAATCATATCTAACATCCTATGTTTAAAGAACTATGTTATCCACAAGGAAGGACTCTCGGACAGAATCTAGTCTATACTGACTGTGTGCGTGCACAAACGCCTAAGTGTCTATATGAGATGCGAGAGGCAGAAAACTTTCCATGGCAGCAGGGCGATGAATCACTTGCAGTAGGACGGAAAGGCTGAGTCCTTTGCTTGTGAGCTAAAGGAAATGTTTACCTAAATCACTAGACAGGAATGCATCGGCTGAAGAGCAAAATAGATAATTCGAAGGTGAAATACAGCTTCTTGGCAGGCAGGCGAAAACTGGCCGAGGCAGGCACCGTTAGCTGCACAGGGAGTAGGACAAAGTTCATGGATACAGATGCGAGCTCAAGCTGAAGCTGTCAGAGACAGAGAGCAGGGAAAGGCTTTGAGGACAGAATCGGGCCTACTTGCCTAAACTGTAAAAATGGAGTAACTTAGCCATATAAAGTCGGTGGCCTTTCATACTTAGGAATCGAATATCCAGCCCATTCATGGCGGATCTGACAGAGGACATGTCGACGGTAGACACACATATATTTGCGTTCTTAGAAACTGGAACTGGAGGGAACATACATGTATTTGTAACATGCATATAGAACCGTTGGGGTCCAAGATAGGGGACATAACTGATCAGGAAAATCCACATTTCCACATTCCCTCCTTGTCCCCTACTTGCCCTTCAAGAGATATCAATCTTCATCATTCCATCGATTTGCTCATGGAGCATCATTTCTTCTTCCTTCTTCTTCCGGCATTTTGAACGAGAACTGTGATATGGAATGCATGATGTGGCACACAGACCACAAATCGCTGGTCCACATTGCAGGCATAAACAACAACTGAAGAGCATAAGAAGGCCAATACCTAGGAAGGATAGAACTCTCCATCCCCAGGCTGATATCACACTCCAAAACCACCCGGACCACGTCCAAGTGCCTGGATTCTCGTGTATCTGGCTCACAATCTTATGAAGGCGTGTTATAGCTTTATATACAGATGGCGAATTTTCTGGTATAAATATGCAGCAGCTGGATCCGATGACCCTGCAAGCTCCGCCCCTATCGGCCAGGATGACGTCAAGGACAAGACGATTCTGGAGAACAACAATTCTCATCACTGATTGTTCCTCTGTCAGATTGCCTAGGGCGGCTATAGTCTCGTTTACTACAGCTTCAAGAGTCTTGGTTAGTCTGCGTATCAGCTTACTATTTGATATTGTACCTATATAGGGAAAGATACCTTTATTGAAATCTACATACTTGTCCCATGCCGTCTCAGTATAATCGACAACTGGGAGATCTCTTCGCTCTCTATTGTGTACTAAATGAACATTTCGATAATAATCAGGGGGGGCTAGGAAAACAGGTGGCAAAAGGAATGCTATGTAACAGGTACCATCCCAATCTAGAGGCAGACGCATATATGCAGTCTGACCACATATAAAGTAAGAATGGCGAGAAGCTCTAAATGAAGATTTACCTTGATCACTATATTCTACTGTAGTAACGCATTGGCTATGGCCCATGTGTATGGAACCAACTTTTCTTACACATAATTCCCCCTTAACTGGAAATACTGACATAGTGGGCAGAATTAGTTCAACTTCGGTTTTGACATTCAAAATCATAAGATTAGGCGTAAAATTACCTAATTTATACACTTCATTTTCTAAATCAGTTCCTGTTCTACTGGGGTGACCCTCCTTATTAGGGTGACAGACTTTGAATAAAACTAGATTCAGATTTCCCCATATCCAATGTTGTTGATAAACTGCTGTGTCTGGGTCTATGGAATTTAATAAACTAAACCATGCTCCACAGGAGCCATTGTGTGTGAACGGATGTGGAAAGAAAGGCAGAACTCCTTTGTTATTCTGATAGGGAGGGAGTCGGCCACACACCCAACAATTGGTGGCATTACTAGTCTGATGGGAATGATGTAACATACTAATGAAGGTGTTGTTGCGCAGCGCAAGTCTATAGGACAACTCATGTGGGGGTAATTCACTAAAAGAATGTTCATCAGTTATATTGAAAGCACGTTTAGAAACAGGATAATACATATGCAACAATATGCTTGCAGTAACTATTAAAAAACTCAAGGAAAACAAAATTAATAAAGTCACAATACAGTGGCTACGCAGTAATTTACAATAAGCATGTCGTTTCATTATGATTCTGGACTCTACATCATTCAGACCTAAGGGATACATGTCGGGACAGATTCAACCGCTTCACCTTGGAGAGGACTTAAACAATCAAATCGTCCGACAGTTTGGATCTGGACCTGAGTTTCTGCTTATAGAGTTCGGTGCTACTGGCTTCAGCCAAAGGTAGCTTTGAGTCAATGGGGGAAGACACACGGGGAGTACTGTTTGTGTCAGGAGGAAGTCCATGAAATTTCTTGATATGGCTGGAATGCACCCAGCCTTTTCTCCCTTCGATCTTCACAGCTGTTCTGGTCGTCAGCAGGACCAACTTAGGAAGCCTCCACCTTGGCTCCAGTTGGGTTTTCCGATCAAAATTCCTGACGAGAACATAATCGCCGGGAATTACATCATGAGGTTTCACCTCGGTGTTGTCGGGAAAAGCTGCGACTACCTGTGAACGACAAGATTGTAGTGCAGACATCAAGGAAGCCAGGTAATCTGTCAGCATATTACAGTCAACATCAGTTATTTTACGGGGTATAGGCGTCCCCCACATATTCGGTGGTCTACCAAAGATCACCTCATAAGGTGATAGCCCTGTTCGAGAGTGTGCTACCATCCTCATGTAAAATAGCGCAACTGGTAAAGCTACTATCCAGTCCACACCTTTTTCCTGACATATTTTAGACAGTCTGATTTTTAAAAGTTGATTATGTCGTTCCACGAGACCTGCTGCCTCGGGGTGTCGGACACAGTGGAATTTCCACTGATATCCCAACAAAAGCGAGACATGTTTCATTAATTCGGATGAGAAAGGCTGGCCGTTATCTGAATATACAACACGTGGTAAACCGTACCGTGGGAAGAATTCTCGAACTAGCTGCTTGGCAGTAGTCGGGGCAGTGTAATCTGATACGGGATACGCCTCTGTCCAACGGGAGAGAGCGCAGACAACTACGAGAACATATTTGAATCCTCGACAACGTTCCATCTGAATATAATCCATCTGGAGGACTTCAAAAGGATGGTCAGGAGGCTGAAATCCACCCTGCTCTACGGGAACACTCTTTCCTGGATTAAACTGACAACATATCATACAGGTACGAACTTTTTGTTTAGCTGCTGCTCGTAAATGTTTGTTGAACCAAATGTGCTGAATGCTGTCTAGCATAGCCTTCTCTCCTAAATGTGCTGGACTGTGAACTGTAGCTATAATGGCTTGAACCATGGAATCAGGGAGAAACCATACAGATTTCTCCTTCGTCATCCATCCTTGATCTGTCTGGATCCCTCCTAGTTCAGTCCACTTCTTTATTTCTTCTGCTGTGGCATGTGTCTGTATGTCAATTACGTCAAGTGCGGGATCCTTAATTGTCATACACTGTGTTGGTGTCTGAACTATTGGCTTTGTCATGTCTAATGTGCGATTCTGAGCAGTCTGTTTAGCTGTTCTGTCAGCTAAATCATTGCCTTGAGAAATGGTATCAGTAACCTTCGTGTGTGCTTTACATTTCATAATCGATATAGCAGTGGGTAGATGTATTGCATCTAACAGGGCATGAATG
Organism: Triturus cristatus; assembly: GCF_964204655.1. Classification (NCBI taxonomy): domain Eukaryota; kingdom Metazoa; phylum Chordata; class Amphibia; order Caudata; family Salamandridae; genus Triturus; species Triturus cristatus. Next base: position 1,377,970,926 of record NC_140590.1, read on the forward strand.
AGGGGTCCGTGCTGAATGTGGGCACCATGGGAAGTTAAATAACCTCTCTCTCGCCACAGCACGCCGAAGTCGTGTACAACTCCGAATGCATAACGTGAGTCAGTGTATACATTAACTTTCTTATTTGTGGCTTGAATACAGGCTTGTGTTAGAGCAATAAGTTCTGCTGCTTGGGCTGACAAAGTATCTATACAATTTGTCTCAATAACTTCAGTGTCTGTTGTGACTGCATACGCGGCCACTAAATCTCCTGTACTTGTTCTCATGCACGATCCGTCTACATACAACGTCAGGTCTGGATCTAACAATGGAACGTCTGTCAAGTCTTGTCTAGGTTTCGTCTTTATTTCAATGATTTCAACACAATCATGAGCTAGTGGGTCTGTTCCAATTACAGGTAATAGTGTAGCAGGATTCAATGTATTACACCGTCGGATCTCTATGTGTGGTTGAAACAATGTCAGTTCATAACCGGTAAGTCTTGCTATGGTCAAGTGTTGTGTTTGTGTTCGGTTCACAAGAACCTCTACTGCATGTGGTACTTGTACTGTCAATGGGTGTCCTAATACTATGGCATCGCTTTGTCTGATTGCTAAAGCTGTCGCTGCCACTGATTTCAGGCATGCAGGCAAAGCCTGAGCTACGGGATCTAATGTACTGGAAAAATAAGCACATGGCTTGCGTGATCCTGCTTGATCCTGAGTGAGTACTGACAAGGCAGTACCTTCGCGTTCTGTAACAAAGAGTGTAAAATGTTTGCTATAACATGGTGTTGCTAAAACAGGTGCTTGACATAAAGCTTCCTTTAGGCTTTCAAAAGCTTGTGTATGTTCCTGAGTCCAAGGGAGAACAGTCGATGTGGCTGCCTCCTGTGTGGTTAACTGAATGAGTGGTTTTGCTAGAAATGCGTACTGAGGGATCCACTGCCTACAATATGAAGTGAGGCCTATGAAAGCCCGCACCTCCTTTTGTGTCTGGGGTATTGACATGTTAGCAATTAACTGGATGCGATCTGGTGTAAGCTGCCTTCCCTCCTTGGACAGCGAGTGACCAAGATAAATAACTCGCTGGACACAGAATTGCAGCTTAGAAGGAGACACCTTGTGCCCCTTGTCGGCTAGAAAATGTAAAACTGTCAGAGAAGCCTTTTCACATTCTGGCTCGCTTCTTGCGGTGATCAGCAGATCATCGACATATTGAAGCAGTGCAGTTTTGACTGGCATGTGGATACTGTCAAGTTCTCGTTTCAGTGCTTGGCTATAGATGCTGGGGCTTTCTGTGAATCCTTGGGGAGCGCGTGAGAATTTGAAGCTGCGCCCATTTAAACTGAATCCGAACAAGTATTGGCTTTCCGGATCTATTGGGACGCTGAAAAAGGCATTCTTGAGATCGATTACAGTAAAGAATGTTGCTTCGGAATCAATTGCTGTCAACAATGATGATATATCAGGGACCACAGGGAATTGTGGTACAATGCACTTGTTTAGTTCACGCAAATCAATAACCAATCGGTACACTGGTGGGGCAGTAGGATCAGTTCGTTTAAGAATCGGAATTATCGGTGAATTACATACATTGGAGTCTGTTTCTACAACTACTCCCTGGACAATCAGCTCATCAATGATTTTCAGCAAAGCCACTACAGCATCATGCGGTAACTTGTATTGTCGCATTCGTGGTAGTACCACTCCTGCTTTCAGTGTGACTCGATAGGGTGTAATGTTCATGCAGCCAACATCCGTAGGGCCTTGTGCCCATAGATGTACTGGTAAAGTCTGTAGTCGGGGATCCATGTCTCTAGACACATAGTGACCTTTAAAATCACGTAAAAACAACCTTACTCCTTCCGGAGAACAACATATTATGGCTCCTAGTGCTTTCAGAGTTTTAATTCCTAACAGATTTTCTGGGCATGATTTAGTAAGCAATAAATCTGTAGTTCGTGTCAAAGGTCCTATCGTAAGTGGTAGAGGCTGTGATACTTCATTAACAATAGGTTTTCCTGAAAAACCAAGGGAAACATTTTGAGAGCCTGAGAGGGGTGCCCCTGGAACTTCACTACGTTTTATGGTTGTTCGACTTGCCCCTGTATCGAGTAAGAATTTTCTATCTTGACCTAATAATTCACTATGTACATAAGGTCCTTCTTGATCTACAGGAATCTCGATAAGCGGTAAGTCAACTTCCCTCTCTAGGCTGGTTCATGCGTAACGCTGATACTCAGGGTATTCATACTGTGCAGTCTGATACATTTGTCGTGTTGTGGTTTGTGTGGCAGTAGCAGGCAACGGTGGTGCAGCTGGCACAAACTGTATGGGTTGCTGTGAGGCTGGCATGGACTGTTGTTGAACTGGCATGGACTGTCCATGCTGCATAGCTCCTTGTTCATTCTGATCTTGTCTAACTAATCGTGGTCTCTCCTTTGCAATACCTGTAGCTATATTACGTTTCAGGACTGGACAATCGTGTACATAATGGCCCAGTTGTTTACAGTAATTGCAGGTTCCCTTTACAGGAACTGCAGAATCACCAGAATGTGTCACACCCTTTTTGTGACCATCTGCTGGTACTGTCTGAGAAACTAGCATTTTCATTTTTGTATCCTTCATGCGTCTATGTTCGTGTTCTTGTTCATCCCTAATTCTATTGTGATGATACTGTAACATTTGTAGCATTTGCGACGGAGTGTTACTTTGCCAGGTACTCTCGAATTTCAATATTCTATTCTTTACTGGAGGCAATGCATTTTCCACTAATTTTGTCACAAATAAATGTGGATATGAGTCACTACTTGCTTTTATACCACTATTTATACCAAAACATTTTTCAAATCGAGCATAATAATCGCTTGTGTCTTCATCTTGCTTTTGTTTGCAGGCTGTGATTGCACCCCAATCTTCCTTTTTTGTAGTTAATAAACGTGGCAGTACCTGTACTAGTAAACCTGGTAACAGTTTAACTTTATCCCCGAGCCCTGAACCTGCAGTTCGGCCCCTTTCTTCCTCTGCTAATGCTGTCCAGTCTATCTTTTGGTCACCCACTTCCCACTCTTTTTCTTTCAGTTTTTCATAAATGCCAGCAGGCAAAAGCACCTTTAATATCGTCATAATATCAGGAAAGGTGTACTCTCCCATCAGTAACATGTCTTTAATTTCTCGGTGGAAACCCGCTGGGTCTTTGTCATGACTAGGTACTACTTTTTTCATTTCTAATAATTCCATTTTTGATATGGGTGTGTAAACAAATACACGGTGAAACTCATTGTCTTCGCCTTTTATTGGGTGCACTTCTCGTAGGGGATTTTGTCTATCCATATAGTACGGCGCTCTTTCTCTGCGGGGCAGCGAGAGAGAATCCGGACTTACAAAAAGGACATACTGCTTACGTGACACTAATATCTCTTTAATTAGCTTGTTACTAGAACCTCTCCATCTGTTCGTGAGTAGTTCCGTTAATATATCAGGTAAAGGACCAGGGTCAGCATGTTGGCTCTTATATAATATGAGGAGTTGCTGAATCATATAGATTCCAGCTAAACGTTGTTCATCTGTACTGAGATTAAAAAACGTGTGTGCTACGGTCTCATCACCGTATATTTCAGGACTGTCAATCCAGTGAACGGCTGATCTGGCTAATTCTTGCTCATCCATGGAATCGAGGAGGTGGTAACCCCTTCGTTCTCGTAGTATTTTATCTGCGGCTTGAAACGAATGTTCAGGAGACTTCAGATTTATTATAGGCGTCGGATACGTTCTGCTATTATTTGGGCATACTGAGTGTATGGGATCAGAAAAACATCTAGCATTATCACAGGATCCTCCTCTGCCTACATAGGCTATGGTCTCTGACTGTCTTGCGGAATTCCCTGATTCGGACACTTCATCTTGCTCAAACTCGTCTGTTCCCAATCTTTCTTCATGAATACGCTCTATTTCTTTACGGATTTTTCGGCACATGGCTATTATACAATTTTGCTTATCGTGTCTCCCTTCGGATATATTCTGACTCCATCTTGTAAGAATAAGCATTGCATTCGGGTCTACCCCCGGGCGGTCTTGATTTCTGATCACACAGTTTATGAGGAAACGTAACAGTTCCCCCTGTATTTCTACTTTCTGGAATTCCATAGCTCTGTTAATACATCCTGGATCTCGTCCTGTTTGAACAAAATGATATATGTTATCTAGATGCGTAGTCATTCCTGGTAACCTTGCTAAATACTCTGCGGCTCGCCTGATACGTAATGATGCCAGGACCATTTCGTCCTCTTTACCAACCACCGGGTCATATCTACAATTTACAAGGAGTTCCTTAAGCGTACGTTCACTTACGAATTTAGGTGTACGTGAATGTGCTGACTCTTGAAAGACAAGTTTATTTATTCTAGGTGGTGTAAAGGTAATGCTAGCACCTCCCGTGGCCCCATCTGGGGCGTCGGGTGTGAATGGGTTCGTTGAACGTGACACAGCAACTATGGGTGTCGATACCTCTGTAGAGTCGACTGCGGAGACAGATGCGGAAACAGATGTGCTTGCCGAAGCTTGTATCGGGACTTGCTGTTGCACGGGGACAGATACCTGATCCTGACGTTGAACCCCTACACCAGACGGTCTATGTGGTGCGGCGTTAGCATACTCGGGAGCTGCGTCGTCTAGATATGAGGAAAGAAAAACATCTTCTGCGGTTCTGGGATGCCCTTTTGGATGTACCTTAATTGGAAATAATGGGGGTGGCAAGTCTTTTGGCATCTCTGGAGCAGCCTTAGGTAGTCCTTCGGCTAGAAGGGGATACATACCATTCATAAGAGCATTTCTTTGTCTATTTACTTGTTCTGATTTCACTCGGATACCTTCCTTAATTAATAGATTTTCTTGAACTTTATTTGAACTTTCTTTACTCCTCTCTTCTTGTCTACGTGCTTTTTCTGTTCGTCTATGAGATTCTTTACGCCATAACTCAACAGCGTCTTTCTGTGATTGTCTGACCTTTCTTTTCCATAACTCTTCTTCCACTTTCATGATGCATTCTGCATCCCAGGTTCCCGCTACGGGCCACCTTTGACTTTCCGGCAATCCCTTGGTATAATCTACCCATAGATCAAGAAACAATATGGCATCTAAGCCATGCTTATGGTACATAAAATGCCCTGGAGTGTCCCTAGGAGGAATAGGAACTGCTTCTTCAAGCACCCCTTTTCTGGTAGTAATCTGTCTTAACTTCGAGAAGAGCGGCATATTGACAACTGATCTGATACTTACTCTTGAACTTACTTAATACGAAAAAACCCCAATAATGAACAGTGTATAATGAACAATCATTCATACCACAATATGCAAGACATTTCTGAAAACATTAAACATTAAACATTTAACAATGACCGACAATGATGACAGTCTGCCTAACTAATCACCACGCTGAATTCTTGACAATAACTGCATACTTCGGAATACTTGATATACTGCTAAACAGTACATATACACTGCTAAACAGTGCAGACCGGATTTGTGTACCCAAATCCGTCTTGACCGGCACAACCTATGTGCGCGTCAACACGCCTCCCCGGCGATGGTACTCACCGAGTAGCTCCTTGAAACGGAAGGCCTCAGAGAATGGACAGGACTCGATGACTGCGGACAGCGGACCCTCTGGACATCGGGATTTCGAAATATCTGGTGGGCCTCTGTATACCTCGGATCTTGCTCTCTCAGCTAGGCTCTGGTCGGGATACTTCGCACTTCTCACCGCCTCGTCTGGGTTGATCGCAGCCTCAGTCGCCCCCGCTTGACCGGAGGGAGCTTACAGGAAATCCTGCTGGTACGCGTTTATGGTCCGTCCAGCTATGGCAGGAGACCGGGCCTGCAACGCACCGCCGGCGCGTGAGATGAGAAAGTGTCCCTGTTCGGGCGCCATTATGTGGTAAATAAAATCTTCTTTACCGGACTGAATTTCATACGGAATCTTAAAATAAAGTATAATAGCTCAAAATAACAAGAGGCAGAATCCGTGGTATAAGAGGTTTTCTAAATGGGCTTTATTCCACTCAAAATGGCCGACTCGAGTCGCGGCCTTCAGGTTCCGTCACCACGAGGGTTCAGGAAGTGAAGTACAATACTTTATTGACAGACATGCATTTTTATAATAAGTGCATTACAATGAAACGAATGTAGAAGGCGTAACATTTGATAAGAAAAGTGACATGACAGGTACGTAATCGAAACTAGGCGTAATAAGGAATAAAAGAAACATGATTGGTTAGGATTATCAGACATAGGTGGATCTATAAGATAATACTTGGCATAGATGTGCGCGCAGCAGCATGACGTGTGAGTGACGTGCAACTAGGGGGTGAAGGGACTTGACATTTAGCTCTACATGTGGAGACGAGAAGTCTGGGGGGTCAAGTCAACCTAATCCCAAATCATATCTAACATCCTATGTTTAAAGAACTATGTTATCCACAAGGAAGGACTCTCGGACAGAATCTAGTCTATACTGACTGTGTGCGTGCACAAACGCCTAAGTGTCTATATGAGATGCGAGAGGCAGAAAACTTTCCATGGCAGCAGGGCTATGAATCACTTGCAGGAGGACGGAAAGGCTGAGTCCTTTGCTTGTGAGCTAAAGGAAATGTTTACCTAAATCACTAGACAGGAATGCATCGGCTGAAGAGCAAAATAGATAATTCGAAGGTGAAATACAGCTTCTTGGCAGGCAGGCGAAAACTGGCCGAGGCAGGCACCGTTAGCTGCACAGGGAGTAGGACAAAGTTCATGGATACAGATGCGAGCTCAAGCTGAAGCTGTCAGAGACAGAGAGCAGGGAAAGGCTTTGAGGACAGAATCGGGCCTACTTGCCTAAACTGTAAAAATGGAGTAACTTAGCCATATAAAGTCGGTGGCCTTTCATACTTAGGAATCGAATATCCAGCCCATTCATGGCGGATCTGACAGAGGACATGTCGACGGTAGACACACATATATTTGCGTTCTTAGAAACTGGAACTGGAGGGAACATACATGTATTTGTAACATGCATATAGAACCGTTGGGGTCCAAGATAGGGGACATAACTGATCAGGAAAATCCACATTTCCACAAAGCACATGTCCAAACTGCTTTTTCATACCAGCACCATTTGTAACCTGGATGACTGCCTACACTCCAGCAAGGGCAACCAGCCTTAGTGATGCTGAATGTATTTGCATTACTGACTGAAACCTCAAACCCCACTCGCTTGTGAATACTGTGCATGATTTCACATGGTAAGCAGCTGGCTGGTAGCTAAGAGTCTGCTTCTGCACCAAAAAATGGCTCCCCCTTTCCATCTAATGCAACTGTGAAATCACAAGAGCAATACGCAATAAATCTCTGCCTGTAATTCCTATTTGCACACAGAGTCATGTTTTCACATTAGTCACAAAACGAAATTTCTTTGCCAATTTGAAAGCACACTTACTGCTCTTTTTTTTGGCAAGTGATAATCACTTTTACAGACTGACACATTATGAATCCACTTTTCAGATTTTTTAAAAAGCACATGTCCAAACTGCTTTTTCAGACCAGCACCATTTGTAACCTGGGTGACTGCCTACACTCCAGCAAGGGCAAACAGCCTTAGTGATGCTGAATGTATTTGCATTACTGACTGAAACCTCAAACCCCACTCGCTTGTGAATACTGTCCATGATTCCACATGGTAAGCAGCTGGGTGTGTGCTAAGAGTCTGCTTCTGCACCAAAAAATGGCTCCCCCTTTCCTTCTAATGCAACCGTGAAATCACCAGAGCAATACGCAATAAATCTCTGCCTGTAATTCCTATTTGCACACAGAGTCATGTTTTCACATTAGTCACAAAACTAAATTTCTTTGCCAATTTGAAAGCACACTTACTGCTCTTTTTTTTGACAAGTGATAAACACTTTTACAGACTGACACATTATGAATCCACTTTTCAGATTTTTTAAAAAGCACATGTCCAAACTGCTTTTTCAGACCAGCACCATTTGTAACCTGGGTGACTGCCTACACTCCAGCAAGGGCAAACAGCCTTAGTGATGCTGAATGTATTTGCATTACTGACTGAAACCTCAAACCCCACTCGCTTGTGAATACTGTCCATGATTCCACATGGTAAGCAGCTGGGTGTGTGCTAAGAGTCTGCTTCTGCACCAAAAAATGGCTCCCCCTTTCCATCTAATGCAACTGTGAAATCACCAGAGCAATACGCAATAAATCTCTGCCTGTAATTCCTATTTGCACACAGAGTCATGTTTTCACATTAGTCACAAAACAAAATTTCTTTGCCAATTTGAAAGCACACTTACTGCTCTTTTTTTGGCAAGTGATAAACACTTTTACAGACTGACACATTATGAATCCACTTTTCAGATTTTTTAAAAAGCACATGTCCAAACTGCTTTTTCAGACCAGCACCATTTGTAACCTGGATGACTGCCTACACTCCAGCAAGGGCAACCAGCCTTAGTGATGCTGAATGTATTTGCATTACTGACTGAAACCTCAAACCCCACTCGCTTGTGAATACTGTGCATGATTCCACATGGTAAGCAGCTGGCTGTGTGCTAAGAGTCTGCTTCTGCACCAAAAAATGGCTCCCCCTTTCCATCTAATGCAACTGTGAAATCACCGGAGCAATACGCAATAAATCTCTGCCTGTAATTCCTATTTGCACACAGAGTCATGTTTTCACATTAGTCACAAAACAAAATTTCTTTGCCAATTTGAAAGCACACTTACTGCTCTTTTTTTTGGCAAGTGATAAACACTTTTACAGACTGACACATTATGAATCCACTTTTCAGATTTTTCAAAAAGCACATATCCAAACTGCTTTTTCAGACCAGCACCCTTTGTAACCTGGGTGACTGCCTACACTCTAGCAAGGGCAACCAGCCTTAGTGATGCTGAATGTATTTGCATTACTGACTGAAACCTCAAACCCCACTCGCTTGTGAATACTGTGCATGATTCCACATGGTAAGCAGCTGGCTGTGTGCTAAGAGTCTGCTTCTGCACCAAAAAATGGCTCCCCCTTTCCATCTAATGCAACTGTGAAATCACCAGAGCAATACACAATAAATCTCTGCCTGTAATTCCTATTTGCACACAGAGTCATGTTTTCACATTAGTCACAAAACGAAATTTCTTTGCCAATTTTAAAGCACACTTACTGCTCTTTTTTTTTGCAAGTGATAAACATTTTTACAGACTGACACATTATGAATCCACTTTTCAGATTTTTTAAAAAGCACATGTCCAAACTGCTTTTTCATACCAGCACCATTTGTAACCTGAGTGACTGCCTACACTCCAGCAAGGGCAACCAGCCTTAGTGATGCTGAATGTATTTGCATTACTGACTGAAACCTCAAACCCCACTCGCTTGTGAATACTGTGCATGATTCCACATGGTAAGCAGCTGGGTGTGTGCTAAGAGTCTGCTTCTGCACCAAAAAATGGCTCCCCCTTTCCATCTAATGCAACTGTGAAATCACCAGAGCAATACGCAATAAATCTCTGCCTGTAATTCCTATTTGCACACAGAGTCATGTTTTCACATTAGTCACAAAACGAAATTTCTTTGCCAATTTGAAAGCACACTTACTGCTCTTTTTTTTGGCAAGTGATAAACACTTTTACAGACTGACACATTATGAATCCACTTTTCAGATTTTTTAAAAAGCACATGTCCAAACTGCTTTTTCAGACCAGCACCATTTGTAACCTGGGTGACTGCCTACACTCCAGCAAGGGCAACCAGCCTTAGTGATGCTGAATGTATTTGCATTACTGACTGAAACCTCAAACCCCACTCGCTTGTGAATACTGTGCATGATTCCACATAGTAAGCAGCTGGGTGTGTGCTAAGAGTCTGCTTCTGCACCAAAAAATGGCTCCCCCTTTCCATCTAATGCAACTGTGAAATCACCAGAGCAATACGCAATAAATCTCTGCCTATAATTCCTCTTTGCACACAGAGTCATGTTTTCACATTAGTCACAAAACGAAATTTCTTTGCCAATTTGAAAGCACACTTACTGCTCTTTTTTTTGGCAAGTGATAAACACTTTTACAGACTGACACATTATGAATCCACTTTTCAGATTTTTTAAAAAGCACATGTCCAAACTGCTTTTTCAGACCAGCACCATTTGTAACCTGGCTGACTGCCTACACTCCAGCAAGGGCAACCAGCCTTAGTGATGCTGAATGTATTTGCATTACTGAGTCCAACCTCAAACCCTTAAACTATTCTTTTTTTATACCAGTACACCTTAATTTATTGTGAAAACATAGTCCATATTATTTTACTTGTTCCTCACATTTAAATTTCTCCCAAAACAGAAATTAATAAACACAACTTCAACAAAAAGAATTGCATTTCTATTATTCATTTCTTAATTTACCATATACATCCCCTCTCTAACTCTAAACTCACCTTTAAAATTAGTTAGCTGTGAAAGAAATGTGGCACTCAAACAGCAGATTATCAGAGCCAGGATCTCTGTTCTTTACACCTCTCTCCTCTCAGCAGAACCAGATAATGGCAAACTTTCCCTCTCTTTTTCCACATATATACATGTTAATTTCAAATCTCAGTGCTTCCCCCTTTTTTTCAAATGTAATCACACATTTCTATTGGTTGAAAACCAACCCTTTTCCAAAAGTACCCTTCCCCCAACTTGACTTCTGCCTAGTACCCTTCCCCCAACTTGACTTCTGCCTGCTACCATAGCAACAGCTCATGGAACACTGCTGTGTGGAGTTAGGTCAGAAGTTCGCCAAACAATGTTTCAATTCCACAGAGCAAGAGTGCTTGACTTTTCAAACCTAACAGCAAATCCATAGTACTGTTCTTTGGTAACACATTTTTCTGTACCAATACAAAACATGCTTCTATTAATTTACACATACAGCCTAGTTTTTATTCTAGAATGGTATGAAACAGCCAATCAGTTCTTTTTTTTATGAAAAAAATATGTATGCCTCCATTTCCAAACTGTCTTTCATTTCTTTTTACCATTCTACTGAATTACACCTCCTGAGTGCATCCAGTTCTCCTTTGAAGATGTTCACAGTGTGGATTGTAGGGCACAGCTATGTCTTCTGGAGTGAAAAGTTTGCAGAGAAAACAGGTATGGTGAGAGACCTTGCTTTGCCAAATGTAGGCATTAAATGGATTGGTCAGAGAGGGTTAAAGTGGCACCAATTGATGCCATTGGTGAAATCCTTCATGCAAAACCAACACCCTGACCTCATAATAGTGCACTGTGGTGGCAATGACCTAGGCACTTTGACTGGGGTAGGTCTGGAAATGCTTATGAAGGACACCTTTGCACAACTGTTTTCACTTTTCCCTAAAACTGCCTTTGTGTTTTCTAACATATGCCAAAGGCAAAAATGGAACTGGTCCAATCATTTCTGTCCGCAGATTGACAAAGCAAGAAAGCACGTCAATAAATCTGTTTCTGCTTTCCTCCGTGACTATGGTATGGGTTCCATTTACCACAACAACTTGCGTTACGACATGCAAGACATTTATAGAGGAGATGGTGTGCACTTCAATGATGAAGGGAACAGAGTCTTCCTCTTGAACCTTAGACTCTGCATCGGTACTTACTTGTAGGTACCACTTAAAAATCACTTTATAAACACAACGGCTCTTTTTAGAGCCCCCTAATATCTAAACACTTAAATCTGCATTTCATTTCTTTTTTTCTTTTTATTTTTTACCGTACGCTTACCGTATGCGTACCCCGTGATTTTTTTTAAAATCAATAAATGTTTTCTTTGTACTTTTCTGTCCTTCTTTGACCCCCTTACAAATGTTAGGGGGTCTGTAACTCTCCTCCTTGCCCCCTTTTCTTGTTATCACTCTTTTTTTTCTGAGTGAAACACACGAAATGGCGGCCGCCGCTTCCTGGTTTCGGCCGATTCGAATGTTTACTAAGATCTAAGAGCCAATCAGAATCGTGCTCGCGCACGCCACCGTACGCGTACGGTAAGCGTACCGTAAGCGCACCGTAAGCTGGCTCAGATATATATATTGATTTAAAGGCTATTTTCTCAGAATCTACTGAACAGATTTACACCAAACCTACAAAAGGCACTTCCTTGACCTGAGGACTACCTCTCTGCCAAATTTCTAGTAATTCTGTTCAGACGTTCGGGCTGTAGCCCTGTCTAAAGGTCCTATGGAAAAATGCATGGGAAAAACGCGTTTTGGGACCCCCCTTTTATCTCAGCCCCCGCTTGACGAATCCCCCCGAGACTTTCAGGGAAGGAGCGGAGCGTAGCACCCCACCTATTTTGAAAAATTCGCGAGGATTCGTCGACCGGCGCAAAAGTTATTCAAAATAGAATGTTGCGGATTTCCTATGGAAACGTGGTCCTAACTATAACTACCTACTGGCGACCGCCAGTAGGTAATATATATATATAATTACAAACGGCGGCATAGGCGCAAAGCAAACATTAAACGAGCAAAAACAAATCAGAAGGAGAGGACGGGGATATTGGAGAAACAAACAATAATGGACGAAGAGGTAGAAAACACTATCATCAACTTGTCCAATATTGAGCTGACAAAACAAGGAATAAACATGCTAAGACTTGGTCTCTCATATGCACCACAAAACAACTTTGATTATGCTGCGATTAACTGCGACCAGTTAAAACTGAAGAAGCATTTCTTAATCAATACACCCAATCAAGCAGCCAACAGTCAAGTTATTACACCTGATATTAAACGAGGGGCAACAACTTTGACTCAATCGGATGCACCCCTGTTACAGATCATGCAAGATCTAAGCAATGAAAGCAACCAAGCAAATGAAATTCCCAAAGCCAGTCCATTTAAACCTAAATCCTCGTTTAATCCGATCATGATTCGTGACTCCATTGACATTTTCCACGAAGCTGTAACCGCGCAAATGAAAGAGTTACACAAGAAGACACAATCTAAAATAAGACAATCCAACAAAGTCAACCAGCAATATAGATTGTTAACATCCAAATGACAAAAAAACAAGGAAATTATAATCCGCAACAGCGATAAAGGCGGCAACATTGTAATTTGGCCAACAACCTTATATAACAAGGAAGCATATAAACAACTCAATGATCGTGCATGTTACACACGGACTACTACGGGCAATATGAAAACCACACATAAAGAGTTCCATCTCAAGCTTGTCAAATGGAAAAACGCGAAACTGATTAGCAATGATCAATTTAAATTCTTAAAACATGATAATCCCACAACACCGACTATTTATTTCATCCCAAAAATTCATAAAAACTACAACGATCCTCCCGGAAGACCAATAATCAGTGCTAGAAACAGTCTGGTGGAACACACCACAAAATATATTGATTACTATTTACAGGAGTTTGTGCAGAATCTACCATCCTATGTGAAAGATACCAGTGACTTTCTTAGGAAGATTTCGAACTTTGAGTGGCAGGATGATTATTTACTGATGGCATTGGATGTAACCTCCTTATACACCAGCATCAAACATACGGACGGTCTAACAGCAATCCAATATTACCTTTCACAAAGATCTATACAGCATCAAGAACACAACAACATGCTTTTGAAATGACTGAATTCTGTTTATATAACAAAATTTTTATGTTTAATAGCCAACTGCATCAACAGATTAGAGGTGTAGCTATGGGGGCCAGCTTCTCACCAAGCTATGCATGTCTGCATATGGGCAGATGGGAGGAGCTGGTCCTCAAGGAAGAATTTGTTGAATATGTTATCAATAATGTCAAAATATGGCTCAGATATATTGACGATCTCTTTGTAGTTTGGCATGGCACACTACAACAAGCAAATTAATTTAGTGAGAAGATCAATGTCAATAGTATGAATTTACATTTTACCGCAACAGTCAGTCATTCACAAATTGAATTCTTGGACACCCAAGTCTACATAAGTAACAACAAAATTGAAACCCGCCTTTTTAGAAAAAAGACAGCAGGTAACTCCACGCTCCATGCAACTAGTGCGCATCCCAAACACCTTATCAACAGCATCCCCTATGGGGAAATGCTGCGCATTAGGCGCATATGTAGTAATAATCAAGACCTAAAGGTAGCACAAGATGAAAGTAAAATTTGCTTCAAACAACGTGGCTACCAAACAGATGTCATCGATAATGCTATCAAAAAGTCCATGTCTTGGAGTAGGGAGGAAGCCATTAAGGATAAAAAATTTGACAAAAAATCCTACGACAAATCTAAGAAGGTTAGCCTTACAATACCATTGATGGCAATACTGAAAATGCAAATGTGAATGAGGAATTCCGTTTGATCATCCAATATAGCCAACAGCACAAAACATTGAATAGAATCATCCAGCGGAACTGGCCTCTGGCACGCAGTGACCCTGTGATAGGACCCCTGCTACCGCAGAGGGTGTCCATCACTTACAGTAGGGCACCCTCAATGAGGGACATACTAGTCAAAACAAGTCCTGAGGTGATTGACAACAGCAGCTGGATACAATCCGTTAAAGGATTTTTCATATGCAAAACATGCAAAGCATGTATTCAGGGAGTTAACACCAACATGTACAAAACTCCTTTCAGTGATCAAAATTACACTATTTCTAAACTTTTAACATGTAAGACAGAATATGCTGTATATGTACTTTCATGCCCCTGTAATTTACGGTACATAGGCAGCACCAAATTACCTGTTTTTAAACGTATCCTCCAACATTTAAGAGCCATTACAAATCAGGATAATACCTATCCTGTTGCACGGCATTTTAGGGAACAGCATAAATCTGACAACTACTATCTGAAATATTTTGTCATAGATGCTGTCCCACCTAGCAGGAGAGGAGGGGACCGAGAAAGCAAATTAAGAAAACTAGAAACTCGGTACATCTTACAACTAGATACTAAGCACCCCGCAGGTCTCAATGCCACGGAGGATCTGTACACATGTCTAATATAATATAGTGTAATATGTTCTCACAATATTAGACGTTAATCATACTAAACCTCATTTCTCAATAATAACCAGAAATCTTTTTAACATCATTTGAATTACAATTTGTCATACTGCCTTTTATCAATAGATCCCCGAATGTCTTACAAAAACACGATATTTTACTATTTATTGTAGTTTTATAAGGCTTTTTAAAATATCACGTAATCCAATTTGTACTGTATTTATTTTTTGCAAATATGTTCTTAATTTGCACCTATCCAGATTTGATATTAAACGGACAGGTCGATAGAAATATTTTTAAAGCTACATTACCCTTTTATCTATTTATTGGCATTTTGCACAATTAACATGCTCTGATACTTATGCACTTTACAGGTGCGTTTGATCCAGTGTGATCAGGTGAAGACGAACCTGATATTAGATCATGGGACCCACCCAGCAGTAAATAAGACAGAGGATCTGACAAAACATTAGGATTATGAACCGTATATGATTCAAGGCTTCATTGACCTAAATGATGAATGTTATTATAACAGCAATATAGGTCATTGTATTCAATAATCAGATTTTAAGGATAATTTGATCGCAAATATAATAACCTGTGGCAATAAATGATCCCACCATATATTAAGACAAATAAAGAAGTAAATGAAACATCCCTATACAAAACAGAGCAAGAAATGCAACGAGGTAACAATGTATTAAACATGAACCCACACAATTCAACTGAATTGCCCCTTGAATTATGATATTCCGGTACATATATTTGGCTCTTTTTGCACATATATTGCACATAACACGTTTCACTTTTACAGAAACAATTGCTTTTATTTTTATTGTTTTTGCTTTTAACAATTGTACCACGATGGAAAAATTCACATACATAGATAGAGGATTGGCACAGCATTTAATATGAGCAACAAGGTGGTATTTTACCGATATGCATGTCTCATATACAAATGTAATTCTCATCAACAGTGGAAACGACGATTTGACACACTATAATATTTGTACTATTTATGACTATGTATATTACACCCAACAATGAATGTGTCAATATACAACACCACAAAAGACATTACAATATGATTTCGACCAATAGAGAAATGCCTTGGTGCTCTGTACTATGTAAACACGGCCGTTCTTGTTGTCTATGTCTATGCTGAAACCAGTACACCATGATCATCACGTGGTTACAATCACACTCGTACTTTCACTTTAAATAAGAGCTATCTCTATCATGCCACTGTCATGTGATCAAGGCTCAGGCGAGCCGAAACGCGTAATGGCAACAGAGGAATAAAGGAGATATATTTTTGCACAAAGTCTTGGGTCTGTGTCCATCTCTTGAGAGAGCCGCTCGTTGGAACTCAGCGGAGGAATACTCGTGATATATATATATCTACACACACACACACACACACACACACACGGGCACACACATATATATTTTTACTGAAAAAAAACAAAGGTTACAGGGATGTTATAGCTAGGAAATGGAACTTGAAAAACCTTCGAAATTCACTGAAAAAACAAAGGTTACAGGGAGGTTATAGTTAGGCTGACATTTCACTTGTACATTTAAGATGTCATCAGTGATGTAACTGACTACGTCATGAGTGATGTAATATGTGAGGTCATAAGCAGTACATTGTGTGACGTGAGATATAGTTAGCTCAGTTACCTATAACTGCTGAATTTCTCTGTTTTTTTACGAGTGAAATGTCAGCCTAACTATAACGTTTCTGTAATCTTTGTTTTTTTCAGTGAATTTCTAAGGTTTTTTAAAATTATTTTTCCAAACTATAACATCCCTGAAACCTTTGTTGTTTTTCAGAGTGTTTTTTACAGTGAATTTCTAAGGTTTTTTAACTGCTAATTGTTAACTAAAACGTTCCTATATCCTTTGGTTTTTTCATTTTCTAAGTTTTTTTTAAATTTAATTTTTTTATTGTAATGTCCATTTTTTGTAAGTGAACCTGTAAGATTTTTGTACTTTCTATCTATAATTGGATATTGTGTATTATATGTATATAATACACCAGTGATTTTTTGATTTCATGTCTTTATCAGAAAATACATTAATAACTGGTTTTATTTTGAACAATTTTCTAAGTCAGCACAACATTGAAAAATACACTTAAAGACATTTTTTAAATAAAGTTTAACTCTAAATATGTAGCAGATATTCCTTTAACATTTCTTTCTAAGATCGATTTGGAAGAAAGCCACCTTGTCACGAAAAAAATATTCGCAACTACCGAAGTCATTGTGATGACATCGGTAGTCTCGAAGTGCGCATGGTTTATACAAAGTGTAAAACACATCTATATAGATATATTTTACAGTATATTTACCAGTAGAGCTTTATTAGTGTACTTTTCAAACTCACATTTTTCTAGTGAGTTTCCAGATTAATCGCCTCCAAACACTTGTTCCTGTTTCCGCGAAGACAGAGGAGGTCGGGATGATGTTGGTTGTCACGGATAGCATGCATTTTTCAACAACTCTGAAACTTATATGTAGAGGTACTTTGAACAAGTTTAGTATAGCTGTTCACTATAATAATATCACAAGTAGTGCTTTTCTTTCCATTTTTAAACAAAGCTACTTTAAACTTATATTTTGTATTTCCGCTTCACTGTGGTAACCGTGACTATTTTGGTCACTGCCAAAATCACATGACCGGGAAAGCAAGGAATATGATTGGATAATATACTTTTCAGAAAAATCAATAGGAAGTACACACCTACTGATCCTTCTTGAACCTTCTTTCATAGAACTTCATTCTGAGCAGGTGGATTCATTTTCCAGTGGAAACCTTTTGCTGTTTTTGGCAACACAGTAAGGAGATGGAGGTCAGCAGGAACAACAGCTGGGCCAGGATGTGGAGGCGGTATACAGTGAAGTCCACCTCCTCCACAAGTGCAAGTGTGGCTTTTGGATTTTTTTACAATCCCATAAGGTGAATCAAAAACAGCTGTTAAACTTGTGAAATGCACAATTTGCTAAGAAGACCCTCTCTAGAGGTACCAACAAGAAATATTCATGTGGGACAACGTCCATGTTATACCATCTAAAAACCTATCATAAAAAACCTCTCCAATGGATGATCAAGCAGAGGGAAACTGGAGGACAATCTACTTCAGTGGCAGCAGCAACAATTCCTGGTCAAAAGCTCCCTTCTAAGGGTCAGAGTACTGCAACATATATGGCTCCAGATATGGCAAGAATGTCCACGTACTGCATTGACTGTAGTGTTGTCATATGTGTTGGTGAGCAGTCTCTTACAGCTATTCACAATGCTACAAAACAGCATAAATGCTAATTCCTTTCCTCTTTTATATGTTTTGCACATTTTTCAGTGCATGCTATTTTAATTCCTGCTGTCGCAGTTGCTTTTGTTTTTATACAAAACAAAACAAATTAAAAATTTTACAAAAGCCTTTAAAAAAGATTTCTGTTGGAACCACATTTTACATTTAAAAAAATATAAAGTATGTATATATGTTGGAATGAGTGTATAACTGGTGTATGGATAATTGCAGGGGATTTGGCCAGACGACATCGTGATGTTAATTCCTGCATTAACAGCAAGCCATTAATCCGCCTTACCTACCTGGATTCTTGATGCATTCTGGGAACTGTAGTGCACATGTATCCAGTGCACTACAGAAGGTGACAAAGGACTATGCACCAGTGGGTGGGGCGGACCTAAACCAATCATCTAGGGGCTATCATTTCAAATACATGTTGTTACCTGCATATTCCCGACAAGACTCCTGGCGCTGAAGAAGGCATATGTGATGCCGAAATGCATTCGCCGTTTGTGACAGAATAAAGTGGCCTCCCTGCTTACCCCAACTGTGGCCTCTGCTCTTTCTTTGGAGGAGTTTCCGTGATGTTTCGCGCGCATGCCAGAGGCGCGCTTCAGAGGCACCCGCATCCTTAAGCTGGCCTTGGCTTCGCTGGCATCTGCTGTGGCGGACTTTGTTTGTTTCCAGGGTACTGGATTACCAAGGCACACCCCCGGGTCCAGGAAGAAATGGGGCGGTGACGGAGTTATTCAACTCTACCCTGGGCGCGACTGGATTCCCGGTCCTGCCCCCGCTGAATGGAAACCTGTGCCTGGAGGTTGATGCGGTCTGGGGACCCAGGAGGACATTGCCATTCACACAACATGCAGGGGATTTGGCCAGACGACATCGTGATGTTAATTCCTGCATTAACAGCAAGCCATTAATCCGCCTTACCTACCTGGATTCTTGATGCATTCTGGGAACTGTAGTGCACATGTATCCAGTGCACTACAGAAGGTGACAAAGGACTATGCACCAGTGGGTGGGGCGGACCTAAACCAATCATCTAGGGGCTATCATTTCAAATACACGTTGTTACCTGCATATTCCCCACAAGACTCCTGGCGCTGAAGAAGGCATATGTGATGCCGAAATGCTTTCGCCGTTTGTGACAGAATAAAGTGGCCTCCCTGCTTACCCCAACTGTGGCCTCTGCTCTTTCTTTGGAGGAGTTTCCGTGATGTTTCGCGCACATGCCAGAGGCGCGCTTCAGAGGCACCCGCATCCTTAAGCTGGCCTTGGCTTCGCTGGCATCTGCTGTGGCGGACTTTGTTTGTTTCCAGGGTACTGGATTACCAAGGCACACCCCCGGGTCCAGGAAGAAATGGGGCGGTGACGGAGTTATTCAACTCTACCCTGGGCGCGACTGGATTCCCGGTCCTGCCCCCACTGAATGGAAACCTGTGCCTGGAGGTTGATGCGGTCTGGGGACCCAGGAGGACATTGCCATTCACACAACATGCAGGGGATTTGGCCAGACGACATCGTGATGTTAATTCCTGCATTAACAGCAAGCCATTAATCCGCCTTACCTACCTGGATTCTTGATGCATTCTGGGAACTGTAGAGCACATGTATCCAGTGCACTACAGAAGGTGACAAAGGACTATGCACCAGTGGGTGGGGCGGACCTAAACCAATCATCTAGGGGCTATCATTTCAAATACACGTTGTTACCTGCATATTCCCCACAAGACTCCTGGCGCTGAAGAAGGCATATGTGATGCCGAAATGCATTCGCCGTTTGTGACAGAATAAAGTGGCCTCCCTGCTTACCCCAACTGTGGCCTCTGCTCTTTCTTTGGAGGAGTTTCCGGGATAATTGAATGAGTGCACAACTGGTGCATGGATGTTACAATGAGTGCAGCAGTGGTATCTGAATATTTCTATGAGTCCATAAGTAGTGCCTGATTGATTGGATGAGTGCCAAAGTAGTGACTGGGTGATTGTATGTGTGCATGGGTAGTGTGTGGCTGAATGGCTGAGTGCATATGTAGTGCCTGAGTGAATGGAATAGTGGAACTGTAGTGCCTGAGTGAATGGATGAGTGCATGGATAATGGCTGGGTGAATGAATGAGTGCATGGATAGTGCCTGGGAGATTGAATGAGTGCATGGGTAGTGCCTGAGTGAATGGATGAATGGATGAGTGCATGCATAGTACCTGAGTGAACAGAGGAGTGAAAGGGTAGTGACTGAGTGATTGGATGTGTCCATAGGTAGTGTCTGAGTGAATAGGTGAGTGCATGGGTACTGGATGAGTGATTTGATATGTGCATGGTTAGAACCTGGGTGAATGCATGAGTGCAAGAGTGAATGGATGAATGCAAGTGTAGTGCCTGGGTCATTAGACAAGTGTTTGGATAGTGCCTGAGTGAATGGATGAGGGGAATGGTAGTACCCGGGTGATTGGATATGTGAATGCGTAGTGCGTGGGTAAATGGATGAATGCATGGATAATGCCAGAGTGAATGAATGAGTGCATGGGTAATGCCTGAGTCATTTGATGAGTGTATGGGTATTGCCTGAGTGAATGGATGAGAGCATGCATGCTGCCTGAGTGAACAGATGAGTATAATGGTAGTGCCTGGGTGATAGGAAGAACATATGAGTAGTGCCTGGTTGATTGGATGAGTGCATAGGTACTGCCTGGGCGATTGGAAGAGTACATGACTAATGACTGGGTGAGTGGATGAGTGCATGGTTAATGCCTCAATGAATGAATGAGTGCAAGGGTAGTGCCTCTGTGATTGGATGAGTGCATGGATCGTGCCTAGGTAATTGGGAGAGTGCATAGATAGTGCCTGAGAGAATGGGTGAGTGCATGCTTACTGCTTGGGTTATTTGATGAGTGCATGGGTAGTGAATGTATGAGCACATGCATAGTGCTTTAGGGAATAGGTGAGTACAAAGGTAGTACCTGGGTAATTCGATATGTGCATGGGTAGGGTATGGGTGAATGGATGAGTGCAAAGGTAGTGCCTGGGTGATTGGATATGTGTATGGTTAGTACGTGGGTGAATAGATAGGTGGAAGGTTAACACTTGAGTGATTGGATCAGTGCAAGGTAGTGCCTGGGTGATTGGATGAGTGCCAAAGTAGTGACGGGTTTATTGCATGTGTGCATGGGTAGTGTGTGGCTGAATGGATAAGTGCATATGTAGTGCCTGAGTGAATGGAATAGTGGAACTGTAGTGCCTGATGAATGAATGAGTGCATGGACAATGGCTGTGTGAATGAATGAGTGCATGGATAGTGCCTGGGTGATTGAATGAGTGCAATGGTAGTGCCTCAGTGAATGGATGAATGGATGAGTGCATGCATAGTACCTGAGTGAACAGAGGAGTGCAAGGGTAGTGACTGAGTAGTTTGATGTGTTCATAGGTAGTGTCTGAGTGAATAGGTGAGTGCATGGGTACTGGCTGAGTGATTTGATATGTGCATGGTTAGAACCTGGGTGAATGCATGAGTGCAAGAGTGAATGGATGAGTGCAAGTGTAGTGCCTGGGTCATTAAACAAGTGTTTGGATAGTGACTGAGTGAATGGATGAATGCATGCATAGTACCTGAGTGAATGGATGAGTGGAATAGTAGTACCCGAGTGATTGGATATGTGAATGCGTAGTGCATGGGTAAATGGATGAATGCATGGATAATGCCAGAGTGAATGAATGAGTGCATGGGTAATGCCTGGATCATTTGATGAGTGTTTGGGTATTGCCTGAGTGAATGAATGAGTGCATGCATGCTGCCTGAGTGAACACATGAGTATAATGGTAGTACCTGGGTGATTGGAAGAACATATGAGTAGTGCCTGGTTGATTGGATGAGTACATAGGTACTGCCTGGGCGATTGGACGAGTGCATGACTAATGACTGGGTGAGTGGATGAGTGCATGGGTAATGCCTCAATGAATGAATGAGTGCAAGGGCAGTGTCTCTGTGATTGGATGAGTGCATGGATAGTGCCTCAGTAATTGAGAGAGTGCATAGATAGTGCCTGAGAGAATGGGTGAGTGCATGGGTACTGCTTGGGTTATTTGATGAGTGCATGGGTAGTGAATGTATGAGCACATGCATAGTGCTTTAGGGAATAGGTGAGTACAAAGGTAGTGCCTGGGTAATTCGATATGTGCATGGGTAGGGTATGGGTGAATGGATGAGTGCAAAGGTAGTGCCTGGGTGATTGGATATGTGTATGGTTAGTACGTGGGTGAATAGATGAGTGGAAGGTTAACACTTGAGTGATTGGATCAGTGCAAGGTAGTGCCTGGGTGATTGGATTAGCGCCAAAGTAGTGACGGGTTGATTGCATGTGTGCATGGGTAGTGTGTGGCTGAATGGCTGAGTGCATATGTAGTGCCTGAGTGAATGGAATAGTGGAACTGTAGTGCCTGATGAATGAATGAGTGCATGGACAATGGCTGTGTGAATGAATGAGTGCATGGATTGTGCCTGGGTGATTAAATGAGTGCATGGGTAGTGCCTCAGTGAATGGATGAATGGATGAGTGCATGCATAGTACCTGAGTGAACAGAAGAGTGCAAGGGTAGTGACTGAGTGATTTGAGGTGTTCATAGGTAGTGTCTGAGTGAATAGGTGAGTGCATGGGTACTGGCTGAGTGATTTGATATGTGCATGGTTAGAGCCTGGGTGAATGCATGAGTGCAAGAGTGAATGGATGAGTGCAAGTGTAGTGCCTGGGTCATTAGACAAGTGTTTGGATAGTGACTGAGTGAATGGATGAATGCATGCATAGTACCTGAGTGAATGGATGAGTGGAATAATAGTACCCGAGTGATTGGATATGTGAATGCGTAGTGCATGGGTAAATGGATGAATGCATGGATAATGCCAGAGTGAATGAATGAGTGCATGGGTAATGCCTGGATCATTTGATGAGTGTTTGGGTATTGCCTGAGTGAATGAATGAGTGCATGCATGCTGCCTGAGTGAACACATGAGTATAATGGTAGTGCCTGGGTGATTGGAAGAACATATGAGTAGTGCCTGGTTGATTGGATGAGTACATAGGTACTGCCTGGGCGATTGGACGAGTGCATGACTAATGACTGGGTGAGTGGATGAGTGCATGGGTAATGCCTCAATGAATGAATGAGTGCAAGGGCAGTGCCTCTGTGATTGGATGAGTGCATGGATAGTGTCTCAGTAATTGGGAGAGTGCATAGATAGTGCCTGAGAGAATGGGTGAGTACATGGGTACTGCTTGGGGTATTTGATGAGTGCATGGGTAGTGAATGTATAAGCACATGCATAGTGCTTTAGTGAATAGGTGAGTACAAAGGTAGTGCCTGGGTAATTGGATATGTGCATGGGTAGTGTATGGGTAAATGGATGAGTGCAAAGGTAGTGCCTGAGTGATTGGATACATGTATGGTTAGTACATGGGTGAATAGATGAGTGGAAGGTTAACACCTGAGTGATTGGATGAGTGCCTGGGTAATTGCATGAGTGGAAGGTTTGTGCCTGGGTGATTAGGTGAGGGCATTGATAGTGTCTGGGTGATTGGGTGAATCAATGCTTATTGTCTGCGTGATTGTGTGAGTGCCTGGATAGTGCCTGGGTGATTGGACAAGTGAATGGGTACTGCCTGGGTGATTGGATGAGTGCATGAGTAGTGCCTGGATGCATGGATGAGTGCATGGATAATGCCTAGGTGAATGAATGACTGTAAGGGTAGTGCCTGGGTGAATGGATGAGTGCATGGGTAGTTGCTCAGTGAATTGAGGAGTGTAAGGGTACTGCCTGAGTAAATGGATGAGTACATGGATAATGTCTGGATGAATGAATGAGTGTATGGGTAGTGACTGGGTGACTGGATTAGGCCTGGGCGTTAGATTTAGTTCTGCATGCGGAATTTGGGTAATTTCACGTTCTGCGGAGAGCACGAAATTGCCCAAAATTCTGCGTTCCACGGCTTTGCGGATTTTTTTGCTTGTACGCGTTCTCAAAATGCGTGTTCAGGAGATATTTCCCCCCGAGCACGCAAACAGCGTTTGCGAACAGGAAAAAAGCATCGCGAACAAGCAATTTGGCGTGTTCGCGGAATTTATGCGCGCTTTCAAGGATTGTTTACCGTTTTGCGGAACTTTGCATAGCGCGACTACGCAAATTCCGCCCACCCCTAGACTGGATGAGTGCATGTATAGTGGCTTGGTGAATAGATGAGTGCACAGGTAGTGCCTGGGTGAATGGATGAGTAGAAGGGTAGTGCCTGGGTGATGTGATATATGCATGGTTAGTACCTGGGTGAATAGATAAGTGCATAGGCAGTACACAAGTGAATGGACCAGTGCAACGGTAATTCCTGAGTTAATGAATAAGTGGAAGGATAATGCCTGAGTGATTGGATAAGTGCAAGGTAGTGCCTCAGTAATCACATTAGTGTAAAGGTAGTACCTGGGTGATTGGGTGAGTGCATAGATAGTGCCTGGGTCATTGGGTGAATGAATGCATAGTGCCTGCATGATTAGGTGAGTACATGTATCATACCTGGGTGATTGAATAAGTGCCTGTGTAGTGCCTGAGTGAATGGATGAGTGCAAGAGTAGTACCTGAGTGAATGGATGAGTGCATGGATAATGGCTGGGTGAATGAATCAGTGCATGGGTAGTGCCTGAGTGAATGGATGGGTGCATGTTTTGTGCCTGAGTAAATAGATGAGTGCATGGGTACTGGCTTAATGATTCGATATATGCATGGTTAGTGCCTGGGTGAATGCATGAGTTCATGAGTGAATGGATGAGTGCAAGTGTGGTGCCTGGGTCATTCGATGAGTGATTGGATAGTGCCTGAGTTAATGAATGAACCCATGCATAGTGCCTGAGTAAATGGATGAGCAGAATGGTACTGCCTGGGTGACTGGATGTTTGCATGCTTAGTGCCTGGGTGGATGGATGAGTACATGGGTAGTGCCTGAGTGAATGCATGAGTGCAAGTGTAGTGCCTCAATGAATGCATGAGTGCTAGGGTAGGGCTTGGGTGAATGGATAGGTGCATGGATAATGGCTGGGTGAATGAATTAGCGCATGTGTAGTGCCTCAGTGAATGGATGTGTGCAAGTGTAGTGTCTATGTGATTAGATGAATGCATGGATAGTACATTGGAGATTCTGTGAGTGCATAGATAGTTCCTGAGTAAATGGATGAGTTCCTGGGTACTGTTTGGGTAATTGGGTAAGTGCATGGGTAGTGTCTGGTTGATTATATGAGTGCATGAGTAGCACATAGGTGAGTAGATGTCTGCAAGAGTAGCAACTGGGTGATTGGATGAGCACAAGGGTAGACCCTGGGTCGTTGGATAAGTGCAATGGTCGTGGCTTGGAGATTGGGTGAGCACACAGATAGGGTCTGGGTGATTGGGTGAATGCATAGATATTGTCTGCGTGATTGGTTGAGTGTATGGATAGTGCCTGGGTTATTGCATGAGTCCATGGGTACTACCTGGGTGATTGGATGAGTCCATGAGTAGTGCCTCAGTGACTGGATGAGTGTATAGGCAGTGCCTCAGTGAAGGGATGAGTGCTTACATAGTGTCTGTCTGTTTGCAAAGTGCATGGGTAGTGCCAGGGTGATTGGATGAGCGCCTGAGTAGTGGCTGGGAGATTAGATGAATTCTAGTGCAGCACTTGAGTGATTGGATGTAGTGGCTTGATTATTGGACTAGTGCAACTGTTGTGCATGGGAGATGAGACGAGTACATGAGCAGTAACTCAATGAATCAAATACTAGATTAGTGATTTGATACATGTAATATATCTCAACCTCTAACCACTGTGAAGAAATAAAAAAAGACTGAAATATATTTGAATTTTATTTTGAGCATTAGGCAACCAAACAAAATACAATATTCTTTTACCAAAACTTTAATTCAACATAGACAAATTTTTTACAGTTTTTTCTTTTTTTAGCATTTATACTTGTTTACTTTCAACAGTGCTTTGTATGAAGACTCATCATGAAACAGTAGGAAAAAACAATCAATGGAGTGTAAAAAACAAAAACAAATGTGCACAGTAGATCATTATAACTATGTCATACTGTTCACTGCACTCACTGCAAGTTTTTTAATACTGACTTAATGATAGCTTACTACCTTAATGAAAACAACTATTTGGTAAAATTGTTTCTGATATTATTATATCTGGTACTAAATGGCCAACAATTATGAAGCAGTCTTCATTTTTGCATATTCTTTTGTAAACATCATCCCTGTTAGGACAAATTATGTCTAAACTGTTCTTAGTCCATGTACGAACAAAAATAACTCATAGTACAACATAGAAGTTGCTGTAGCAGAAACAAAAGGGGACTTTTTTGTGTGGTGAAGAGACTTTTTACATGTAACCTAAGGATACTGGTATTATAGTACCTCCATTTACTTTTTATCTTTAGAAAAACAATATAGTCCTCAAATATGTATAAATTTCTTGCATGCAGTTAAAAAGAGTCCTTCATTTCTAACAGCTTGCTATAGACAATATCCCCAATAGGCTGAATAATGTCTCAGAAAAACATCCATATATGTATCTATATATCTATATATCTATATCTATATATATATATACAAGGAAGCATTAAACGAAGCAACACGAACAGATAGTGAATAACTGTATCAATCCCCAAAGCAAATAAACCATCATGGCTGAAAGAGGCAAAAATAGAGTACAAAGAGCGAGTGAACTCCTAAATGATGATTCATCGTCATCAGTCAGAACAAAAACTCGAGAAGCCACTGGAGAGAGAAAAAAGAGAACTATCTCATGTGTCATTAGGGAATTACATCAAACCCGCATCCAGGAAGTGAAAAAATGGTGGGAAAAGGCAACTTTAGAGAAATATATTGAATTTATAGAATCCCTAGGGGACTATGGATTTTAATCATGTTATGTTATGTTATCCTCCATTTATAGCGCGCACAACTACTCGCAAGTGTCCCGGCACGGAAGCCAAATGGAAGAGGGAGGGATGGACAGACCAGACTGGGAGCTTACTTGAACAGCAACGTTTTCACATGTTTTTGGAACAGTCTGATGCCCACCCTGAACGACTTGGATACAGACCTGATTAAACAGTGGCAAGCGGACACAAATTAATGTTCTTTTAGGTTGATGAACACCTTGATTTCGCATGCTGAAAGGAAACTGGAGAAATTAGTCATCACTATTTAAGAATTGGAGGATGAATTGAACCAATACACGTTGAATGATGAAAATAAAGAATTAATTGAAACCATGGAAAGGAAAATCAATAAACATGAAGCAGATGTAGAAAAAAGCCAGCAAATTTAACAGAGACAGATTGGACTACACAAATGGTCGTTTATACACTTTCGCCAGGAAATATGATATGTACAGGAACCGTGTAGTGATGGATAAATGTGCCAGGTACGAAACAACTGGAACAATAGATAGCTCAGATTTAAGCTCTGCAGATGAAGAGCCAAGCACATTGAACTTGGATTTTTCCGGGGAAATGCGCCTGATGCAAAGGACGACACGATAAAGAGGAAGAGGACGAGGGTCAACGTGGGAGAGGGGACAATCAAAACCCCAAATCAAAAACAATTTAGTCATAAACATTTCGAATAAAGTTTTGAGCGAAGCACAAATATCATTGCTCAATAAAGGATTGACATTTTGCCGGAACAAAGACATCAACACACCAAATTTACGTATTGACATCTATAAATTCTGTCGGAAAGTAAAACTTAAAAAATATTTTGAAGAAAAATCATTTGTTAATAGACATCCAATAAACCTAAGTCAAGAGACATCGTCTTTGACCTTAAATGACATTCCCACCCTGAGAGCCGCAGCATCCCTACAAACTGGGAAAGAAACAACAATAGAACAAGATCAGTCCTCTCAAGATACTGATCAGGAATTTTGCCAAATGATGGGGTTTGAAACAAACAAAGGTGGCAATAGTGGTTTAAAAACAAAATCAACCTTTTGCCCGCAACTCCCACTGGGCAACAAGATTGACCAATTCCATGAGATTATGGTGGAAGAAATCAACAAAATGTCAATCAATAACCCTGGCAACACCAACAAAAAGAAATATAAAAAGAAATCATGGAATTTAACATCAGAGAATTAAAAGATCTAAGAGAAGACCAAAGTATAATAATAAAAGCCTCAGATAAAGGTGGGAACATCGTGATCCAAAATCGTGAGAGCTACATAAAAGAAGCCAATAGACAACTAGGCAATAAAGACCATTACGAAAAACTTAAAACCAATCCAATGATGACCTGAATGGAGGAATACCATCAGAAACTACTGGTATGTAAAGATAAGAATCTCATTAATTTGGAAGAATTCTTATACTTAAAAACTGACCATCCAATTACTGCAACAATCTACTTTCTCCTGAAAGTACATAAGTCAACTCAAAATCCACCGGGAAGACGATAGTGAGTTCCATCGGCTCTCTGCTAGAATCCACATCTCGATTTATTGACATCATCCTTATGAACTACGTTACTGCACTTCCGTCCTATCTGAGGGATACAATGGATTTTTTGACTAAAATCAAGAAAATTTCATGGAAAGATAACTATACCATGGCTTCAATTGATGTCTTATCACTTTACACTTCTATCCTCCACTCTGATGGAATAGCAGGTCCATACGTTATCTCAAGCATTCAGAAATGCTAATAGAAATACTAACATATTGTTTGACACACAAAGTTTTTTTATTTAAAGGTGATCTCTTTCCCCAAAAGCAGGGGACTCCTCTGGGGACATCTTTTGCGCCGATTTACACTAACTTACTAATGGCTGTATGGGAGACAGAAGTACTGAGAAATGAAGAATCTGGGAACATCAAATTCTGGTCAAGATTTATAAACGACCTTTTCATTGTTTGGGAAGGCAATCTCAATGACCTCCAGAACTTCCTAAACACTCTCAACACAAACAAGTACAATCTAATTTTCACATCTACAGTAAGCTCAACAAAGATAATCGTTCAAGGTCAACAGATTTGCACAAAAATGCACATGTGAATAGTGGGCACCTGCAAAATCTTAAATGGAGCATCCCCTATGGGGAAGTGCTGCGAGCAAAAAGGAATTGCTCGAGACATCTGACCTGAATTTACAATTAAAAGAATTGAGTGAGCGCTTTTTACAATGAGAATATCACCTGGAAGTGATAACCACTGCAAGAAATAGAGTCACCTTAAAGACAAGAGCAGATCTATTACAAACAAACAAAGAGAATCCGTGAAAATATAAAAAAGAAACAAGACCACGACCAGACTAATCATTAATTTAAATAACCTGAGCAATGAACTAAAAAAGATTATTCGAAGGCACTGGAGCATTTTAATATTAGATGAAACAGTTCAAAGAGTATTGTCTCCCCAACACAACATCACATAAAGAAAAACAGCGTCCTTTGGAGACATACTAACACAAAGTCATCTTGAGTCCAAAAAAGAGGTCAAACCATCATGGCTAAATACTCTGGGATTCTGGAAATGCTCCAAATGCAGAGCATGTGATCATGGTCAAAACATGACCACGTATCTACTTCAAAATGGTCAAACGGAGAAAATTGTGGATCACATCACATGTGAATCTAAGTTAGTTGTATATCTCTTGGAATGCCCATGCAAAAAATTATACGTTGGGAGTACCATCAATAAACTAAAATTAAGAATTCTACAACACCTACGAGCCATAAAAAATAAGATTTCACGTCTCCAATGGCTAAACACTTTCACATATTTCACTCTAGTGATTGTAGACAATTGAAATACTCAGGAATCAAGTTCGTAAAACAAAAAGAAAGAGGTGGTAACAGGACCCTCGATTTGCGTTGAACTGAGTCTAGCTTAATCTTAGCCACTGGCACAGAGAACCTGTCAGGACATAATTTAGATGCTGAATTACATGTCCATTTGTAATGAAGAAGAAAGAAAGATAGAAATGAATGATAAGGCTCAATATGGGAAACCAAATAATTGAAGAAAAATAGGAATCCAGGAAAAACTAGAAGATATCATTATTGCTGCTAAGAACTGCTTTTTGAAAATAAGGAATAGGTGGGAGAGGGAATATTAAGAACATTGTTTTCAAAATATGAGTAGTATGGATAAAATCAAGGTTTTATCAGTGCCTTTAGAGTCAAGGACTAATTTTTTAGGCGGTGTGATTGATGAATTTTAGAACCTAAGTTATGATTTTCAACCGTTATTGAAGTCTTTGGAGATTAGCTATATACTTACAGCTAATTAACCTTTGCACTAGTCCCTTTAATAACGTAATGAACTGAATATGAAATTCATATAATTGTGGGGTTTTGAAATCAAAAGTCAAAAATGTACTTTACAGTAACAAGGTTCATACAATGGAGAATGCTGGTCAATTACACACCGCCTATGTGTGTTCATTCATACTAAAACAGTTGAAACTGATGTATAGAATATACTACATACATTGATACATTTGGGAATAACATATAACTCAAAAACCTCTCCCTAACTAAACTCTTAAAAATCACTTGCACTTTATAGTTAATATATGAAGTTGTCTCAAATCAAAAATGATGAATCAATGTATTTATAAGAATCTTGCTTTTATAAATGGATTGATACTTTTGTATAGTCTGTCTTCACTGTTAATATGGATAACTGCACTAGCACTTCAAAAAGACATTCTAGGCTCCAGGACTCTATGGTCCAGTAGAAGGCTGGGAGCCGAAACGCGTAGACCGTCCTCTACCGTTCATGTTTGCACCTTGGTTTGAATAAAGCACTTTTGAAAAGACTTGCCGGTTGTGGTGCTGTGATCCTTCGCCCGAAGCTCTGGAGCTGGGAAGGCGGTTGAAGGAATACCAAACTTATATATATATATATATATATATATATATATATATATTCACTGAAAAAACCATAGGTTTCACACATGTTATAGTTAGCTGGACATTTCACTCATAAAAAACCAATGAAATTCCCCCGTTATAGTTAGTGCAGGCAACTATAACTCACGCGACCGCAATCCTCTGCTGATGCTAATACTGTATTTAGACACTTATTTGCCCATGTCTTCTTCCATTAAATTTTAGCTATACATATATTACAAATATTTTTTTTTCATAAAGACACATATGTCATCAGCAGAGGATTGCGGTCGCGTGAGTTATAGTTGCCTGCACTAACTATAACGGGGGAATTTCATTGGTTTTTTACGAGTGAAATGTCCAGCTAACTATAACATGTGTGAAACCTATGGTGTTTTCAGTGAATTTGCAAGGTTTTTTAAATGCTAATTCCTAACTATAACGTGTGTGAAACCTATGGTTTTTTCAGTGAATTTGTACGTTTTTTTAAATGCTAAGTTACTTTACGCCATTCGTGGCGTGCGCGCCCACTTAACGCAGTTCGTTCCGTGCGCGCACGGTGCGCTTTGCGCACCGTGCGCGCACAGTGAGCACGCGGTGCGCTTCGCGCACCGTGCGCCCACTTTACGCAGTTAGTGCCGTGCACGCAGGGTGGGCACGCGGTGCGCTACGCGCACCGCGTGCCTACGTTACGCTGGATGGGCCATGTACGCACGGTGCGCTTCGCGCACCGTGCGCACATGGAGGACATATTATGCGCTTCGTTGTGAAAGGTAATGTTTGCTTTTTTGTTGTGCTATGGACGTAATATATCAATAAACTCCGTCACTCTGCAGCTTTCTCTGTAAAGACGGAGACGGACCACAAAATGGTGCTCAGATGATTTTATTGCCTGTTTCGGCCCTGACGCGTTTCGGCTCCAGCTGAGCCTTGATCACATGACACGGCAGTAAGCATTAGACTCATTTTTAAAGTGACGGTGCAGTGAAAGAAACAACACGTGATATCTTGTCAGGGATAGACATAGAAAAAACATTATCAGAACTTTGTCAGTTGTAGTTCATAACATTAAGTAAAATTGAGTACAAATCCATTAAGACAAATCAGATAAAATGTACTAAATGAATACATCAATGCATTACACTTCTTTAAAGTAATTTGTAATTTGGATTATTATTACTGACTTGGTTGGATTCTACTGCTGACGAGAGTGATGTTGTGTGACTATCCTCGTATAGAATAACATTATATGTTCGTGACTAATGTGCAAAATTGCAATTGTGCTTAAAATGACTAGAGTTCCAATGTATTAAAATCAGTGGAGTAATGCCAGTCAGATTATATGTCCATTCATTGACTAATCCTTGAACAAATATATGTTAATATATATAAACTGACATATTGTCTAGCGTCCATCTCAATCATTTCAATATCCATTGATTCTGATCTAATAAGTAAAATCCATTTGTTTAATGGGCGCGTCTGTGTCGTGTCTATCATTATGCTAAAGTATCCCGTAGGTCATGTTTCTTTCAATTAATATCTATTCTCATATTTGCATATTACATATCCACCCTTTGACTTGTGCTGCCTGGTACTAAAATATAATATCATGTTTGGTTAAAATTATGTATATGAAATGAAATGAAATGAAAGAGTTTTTATAAAGCGCGATGGCTACCCTGAGGCGTCCCAGCGCTAGCGAACTGAGTATACATGAGTGGGTGGCGGGACCTAGTCAGTGGTGCTAAACAGCAGCGTTTTTAACCCCTTTCGGAAGGAGAGGTGGTTGGGTTCTGAACGCAGATGGAGAGGGAGGGAGTTCCAAAGTCTTGAGGAGTTGTAGGAAAACAGTCGTCCGCCTGCTCTGGATCTCTTAATTTTTGGCACTATGGTCAAAAACAAGGACGCTGACCTAAGATGCCTGGTTGGAAAATAAGGGGAGATCAGAGGATGGTTAATAGTGGCGCCAGTCTTCCAGAAGGCGCGATGGGTAATACATAAGCTTTTAAAGGCAATTCTTTCCCTAATTGGGAGCCAGTGCAATTTCCTCAGGCCAGGTGTTACAGAGCCGAAATGGGGAGCTTGCAAGAGCATTCGTGCTGCACAGTTTTGGATGACCTGCAGCTTATTGATGGTGGACTGGGGAGCCCCCAGATAGAGGGCGTTGCCATAATCCAGACGAGAAAGTACCAATCCTTGTGTCATAATCTGTCTGGCTTTAAAGGGGAGTCTGGAGAGAATTTTTTTGATAAGCCTGAGCATACCGACACAGGTGGCTGAAAGCTTAGCCGCCTGGTGTGAGAAGTTGAGGGTTTTATCCAACCAAAATCCCAGACTCTTAATTGAGTCCTTGGGAATAGGAGTGGGACCGAGGCAAGATGGCCAAAGGAGATTATTGATGGCATTTGAGGAGTTGCCCAAGAGCATCATCTCTGTCTTATCTCCATTTAATTTAAGACAGGAGGAGTTCATCCAAGATGCAACTGCTTCTAGGCAGTCCCTCAGGTTACTGGTATTCTGTGTCAGGGTTTGATCAAAAGCGACTACTAGCTGTGTGTCGTCTGCATAGGTTACAATTTTTATCCCGGCCAATTGCAGCTAGCGGGGTCATATAGATATTAAAAAGTGTTGGGCTTAGTGACGAACCCTGCGGTACTCCACACCCTAAGGGTTTACGAGGGGAGATAGCATCATTCTCGAAGACCTGAAAAGAGCGGTTGGACAGGAAGGACTTAAACCAGTCGAGAACATGGGTGGAGACTCCCAGATTAGAGAGTCTCTGAAGAAGGATGCTCTGGTTCACAGTATCAAATGCAGCACTTAGATCAAGGAGGAGGATGGCCACGGTCCCTCCTTGATCAATAATCTTCCTAGCCTCTTCCGTCACTGCAACCAAGGCGGTCTCAGTCCCATGCAGGGGCCGGAACCCGGTTTGGGAGGGATCTAAGTGACTAATGATGATTACGCCAATTTATATTTAAATTTGAATTTTTAAATTTGAATTTGTATTTGATTAGTGTTTTAGAAATAGGGGACCTAATAAATGTACATGTGACCTCCGTATATAAATAAATAAATATACATATAAATGTACAAATAAATATTTTTTGCATAATAGCTGATCAATTTATCCATTTAAATAAACAATATACATTAAATAGTTGAATAAATACATACCTACAAATATAAATATAAATAAGCATATAAATATGAATATAAATATGATTGTAAAAATATCATCACTTGTATATAAATTTCATATTAAAATCCACATGTCATACGCATATAGGTGCAAAATTCCAATATTCTACATTAATGTATTTGAAGGATATTGTTCCTATATAGGTCACTGATAGGTTACCTATCCACAATCAATTTGTTGGCTTAAAAATGCTATTATCATCCTATAAAACCATAGCTGTTAAAAATCATCCAACATAAATATCAAATATAAAAACACTCAATTTAGTACCTAAAATACAAATTAGGGGTGTGGGATCTCCCTGTATTTTCCTCGAATAGATACTGTATCTGATTTTGATTGTATCTATCATTAGGATTTTACCTACAAACTTGCATGAACATTTATAGACAGGTGTAAAGATCCTCAGTTATATTCAAACCATTAGGCTGTTTAGTGTCAAGTGCTATCATATAGTGTGTTTCCAACTGTCTCAGTGCACTCTCTCTGTTACCGCCTCTTCTACTTGGCGGAACTGCATCAATCAAGAAATATTTAAGGTCTTTGTTATTGGATTGATGGATTTCTCTAAAATGACGGGCTACCGGGTACGTATTGTCTTGATTGCTGATTGCCCTAAGGTGTTGGAGAATATGTTTGTGTGCTGCCAATTTAGTGCTGCCGGCATAAAGGAGGTTGCATGGACACGATAGGACATAGACCGCGTGATCGGTCGTGCACGTAAGAAGTTTGTTAATTGTGTGCATCTTGCTACTAAATGGTGTCCTATATTCTGACTTGTTAACCCCATGTTGGCAAGCTTTACATGTTGTGCATCGGAAAAATCCTTTCCGATTCTGTAGCCAACTGACCGTGCCAATAGTCTCTGGACTAGTCAATACGAGTTGGTCTTTCATAGAGGGACCCCGACTGTAAGTCAGAGACACTCTTTGTGGTATATCTGGTCCCACTATTGGGTCACTAAGAACAAGTGGCCAATTCCTCTGTATGATAGTCCGTATCTGATTATGTTGGCTGCTATACTGAAGTATAAATCTAAATTCTTTGTTATTAGCAGCTTTAGTTGTAGGGCATTGTCCTGTATCAGGTTGTCTGTCTTTATTGCCATTCTGGAGTAACTCTTCCCTAGATTTAGTCATAGATTTGGCAATAGCAGATTCAATGATCTTGTCTGAGTACCCTCTTGCCCTGAATCTTGTTCTACATTCCTTCTGTGCCTGTATAAGGTCCTCTGAATTACTGTGTAGTCGCCTCATTCGCAGCATCTCGCCATAAGGAATACTATTGACGAGATGCCGCGGATGTGCGCTATCTGCATGTAGAGTAGAGTTGCCTGCTGTTGGTTTCCTAAATAGTTTGGTTTCAATCCTATTGTTAATGATATACACCTGAGTGTCTAGAAAGGATACTGACGAATCACTAAGCGTAACAGTAAAATGCAGATTGATTTAATTATCATTAATATCTGCTACGAACTGTAAGGCTATATCCATGGTGCCATCCCATATAACAAAAAGGTCATCAATGTACCGTAGCCATGATACAATTCTGTTGTCCCCCTTAGCTATGGTGGTGAGGACCAGCTCCTCCCAGCACCCCATATGGAGGCAGGCGTAGCTAGGGGAGAAGCTGGCCCCCATCGCCACTCCCCTGATCTGCTGATACAGTACATTATTGAACATAAAGACATTGTTTTCCAAGCAAAATAAGATCATATCAAGAATCATTTGTTTATGCTTCTCACAGTGCTCTGGATCTTTGTTGAGGTAACGTTCAATAGCTTTGACACCATCTTCATGTCGGATACTTGTATACAGTAAAGTTACATCTAAAGCCATCATAAGATATGTACTCTTCCATTCAACATTGGAGAGTTTGTTCAGGAAATCACTGAAGTCTCGTACATATGATGGCAACGATTGGACATGTAGCTGTAAAAAAATAGTCTACGTATTGCGATGTATGTTCAAGCAGGCTTTTGCGTGCCGAAATGATTGGTCGACCTGGAGGCTTGAGTATGTCTTTATGTGTTTTGGGAATTAAATAGATGGTAGGGATAATTGGATGTTCATTTTTCAAAAATGTCCCTTCTTGTGCAGTAATCAGATCATTCCTCTGCCAAACGTGTAGCATGTGATAATATTGTGTGTACATAGACTTGTAGTTTGGACTGCTTATTCTCACGTAACAGGTCCTATCATTCAGTTGGGTATAAGCCTCCTTGTTATAGTCAGTCTTACTCCATATCACAATATTGCCCCCTTTATCCGAGTTGCGTATAATGATGGCTTTGTTGTCTTTCAATTTATTAATAAGATCCTGGTATTTACGATCCTGCCATCGATATTTGTGGTTCATTCCTTGGATAGTGTAATTTAGTTTTTTGATTTGCTCCGCAATTGTTTCGTGGAATATATCAATTGAATCTCTCAGAGTCACTGGATTAAAGGTGGACTTGGGTCTAAAATTAGTTGTGTATTTACTTTTGCTGTTATAGGAAACCATTGTGCTCACCGTATTATCCTGTGACTGTTCATCATTCATGGATTCACTAGTATCTTGTGGCTGCATCCATAGTTGTTGTAATGTATCCATCAGCATATTATCTGATTGTGTCGAACCGCCTGGTGTACCTGATGTGACTACTGCCTCGGTTGACTCATTAGCCTTTTTTGTCTATTTGTGATATTTCTGCAGTTTCAATTTTCTCACTGTCCTATAAATGTCCAATCTGGTGTTTGTATAGTTAAAATTCATTTTGGGGAAGAATGATAATCCCAGACTCAAAATACGTTTCTCTTCTAGATTCAATTTGACGTTTGCCAGATCTATGATGGTTTCGTTTAATTCTTCAGGGGTTGAATAATTCACTTGTTCTGCCATCGCCCCCCTCTTTGTTTCTTTGATTTAATTCTTTCTTCTGTTTGCCTTTCTCCTCTGTCGCCTCCTGAAGTTATTGAATTTCCTTCGTTGTACTTCGGTTTTCTGGGGCGCAGTGTCTGGCGTCGGTCGTGGTATAAAAAAGACAATTCTTGGACCAGTGTGTTTGTCTTTACCTGTGCTGATCCTTCAGCTCCACTAACATCATTGTCTGAACCGCTGTCAATTGCAGAACTTAGATCTCCTAATGTTGAATCAGAACCAGTGGCACCCCCTCGTGGGGCAACACCCTTGGGCTGGGCTACCTGTTTATTGTTGGATGAGCGTATTGCCTCGTATTTCTTGGTGAATGTAAAGTTCTGCCCCCGTTCATAATCCATTCTATCTCTGTGGAATTTGAATTTCTTTCTATCTTTTATCACGTCTTCTTATTTTGTAATTTTTTATATCGGGTTGTCATTTCTTTACGCAATTTATCTCTTTCCTCGGCGGTACCCATCTCTTCAATCTCTTCATTGAGCTTGTTACTTTCTTCTGGAAGAGCAGCCCTGTCTATGTCTGCGTATTTGCTAAGTATCAGCACCAGGCGTTTGGATGAATCAAAGTTACATTCTGCCCACTCGCGCATCATATCGGTATTGGGATTTTCGTAACTGGGCGCTAGAAAGATTCGTAGGCCCCGTGGGATTCTTCCTACATCTATATAACGTTGCAGGGATCATGCCTCCCACCATTTGCTTTGTTCAGCTTTGCTTTTCTTTTCAAGGATCTTGAATTTCTCTTTTAAAGTGGATGTCAAACTCTCACTGCGTTTATTGGAACTTTCAATGTTGCTGGCTGGCGTTTCATCATCAAACATAATATATATATATCATCAGTGATGTCATTGACCATGTCATGAGTAATCAGTGCAATGTGGGGGCCCGAGTTATAGTTAGCTCTACTAACTATAATGGCTGGATTTCTCTGGTTTTATACAAGTGAAATGTCCAACTAAATATAACGTCCCTGAATCCTGTGGTTTTTTCAGTGAATTTCTAAGGTTTTTTAAATGCTAATTTCTAACTATGCCTACATAGGTAGGACATGTGCAAAAAGAGGAAAAAAGGCACAGAAGGAAGCAAGAGAAGTGCAGAAAGAGGCAAGAGAGGTACAGAAACAGGCCTACTTTAACTGTACCTTACAACAGACTCCTACAAAGCACCCAAATCACTAATCCTTCTCCGAAGATGTCTTAGCCTCACTTTTCTCTTGACGGTTCACGATTAATAGACTGCTCAGAATGGTAGGCCTACCAAATATAAAACAGCAATCTTAAGCATAACAGTGTTGTAAGTCTGAACAGGTTTGTGAAGGTATGCATATGTGTCTATGCTTTTACCTAGTGACATGTTCAATGTGAATAAACATACAAACACTTGAATACCTGTGTTTCAAAAAGCATACTCTGTACATTTGTGTAAAAAAAGGGTGTATGCATTTCTTTCTGCTCACAATACAGGGAGCATGGATATTCAACAGCTTGCACTTCCCATTTGAGTACAGAAAGAGGAGAGAAAAGTTCAGAAAGAAGCAAGAGATTTGCAGAAACAGGCAAAAGAGGTGCAGAAAGAGGGAACAGGGGTGCAGACAGAGGCAAGAGTTGTACAGAAAGAAGGAAGATAGGTGCAGAAAGAGACAAGAAAGGTGCAGACCTTTGCAAGAGAGGTGCAGAAAGAAGGAAGAGCAGTGCAGAAAAACCAACAGAAGTGCAGAAGGCGGCAAGAGGGGTGCAGAAAGAGGCAAGAGATGTTCAGAAAGAAGCAACAGAGGTACAGAAGGAGACAAGAGAACTGCAGAAAGAGGCAAGAGAGTTGCAGAAAGAGACAATAGAGGTACAGAGAAAGAGAACAGGGGTAAAGAAAGAGGCAAGAGAGGTGCAGAAAGATGGATGAAGGTTGCAGAAAGAGGCAAGGGAAGTGCAGAAAGAAGCAACAGGGGTGCAGAAAGAAGCAAGAGAGGTCCCGAAAGAAGCAAGAGTGGTGCAGAAAAAGGGAAGAGAGGTACAGAAACAGGCAAGAGAAGAGCAGAAAAAGGGAAGAGAGGTGTGGAAATAGGCAAGAGAGTTGCACAAATAGGGAAGAGGGAGCAGAAAGAGGCAAGAGGGGTGCAGAAAGAAGCAAGCTGTTGTGTGCAGATTTAGATTCCGTATATAGGTTTCCCAATTTATGCCCTTATATAGGTACAAATCAGATTGCCCTTATTTGGACACAGAAATCCTGCCCTTATTTAGACATTGTCCGTACAAACCAAATACAGGCATGGCCACCAACATCCATCCATCCACGTCACAACGAATTCTTAGAAAACCAGACCCTTAAGCCTTCAGGAATTTCCCTCAGCTTGAATATTGATTTCTCCAAGAACTCATTAAGTATGCATGAATATATATTCCTTAGGGGTTCATTCATGACGTTCCTCTGCCCGACCTTTACGTCAATACTGGCATTCCTACACACCTTCAAGGTATAAATATACCAGCACTTACCCTGGCAAATTGCGGTTCCCGGAGGATTCGAACCAACCCAGAATATTTGGTTCGCCACAGCAAGTTCGGAAGGAAATCGAGTTCCAGCCTGCTGCACTGACCTGATGCTGACATCCTCCTCGCAGAGAATCCAGCTCCAGTGCTCTCTGACTTCCCTTGCGGGGGGTTAGACTATTGAGTCCAGAAAAGAGATTCCAACCTCTCTCATTCTAAGGTATGGAGCTGACTAGAACTTAGAGAAACTTTTGGCAACTCTTGGCTAAACTAAAAATATAGCTAGCTATACTTTAGACATGGCACCTACTTCAAACCTCATACTGCACTTAGGTTAGGTACACTGGGGTAGAACAATTTAGAAGCATCAGATGAGTATCACATTTTAGCTTATGTTATTTATGTATGTATTTTGATTAATATATGTCATAGCTACAAACCATGCTATTGCAGTATTATTTTATCTTACTGCTAACCTTGTACATATTGTACTTTGCAGTCTGTCTTACAATTGTAGCAATTCATATCTCTTGCATGAGAAATAAGACTGTTCAATAAACCCTTTTATTGAAATGCCCGTCTCTCTATTTCTGTGCAACTCTGTAGAAACGAAGCATGCACGATTGACTGAGTGAAACTGTTATCTATTGTTTCCACGATTCTGAGACTGTTCCGATTCTAAAAGGAAACAAAGTTGTCATGTTTATGCGGTTGTCAGAGACTAATCCCTTCTTGTATATTCGAGAAGTTTCTAGTGACCTCTGAGTTAGCTGGCACACACAAGTAATTAAGTTTAATATACTCGATAGAGACATACTGACCATAGTCCTATGTCAAATCTATAGTGTATGTTATTCCAATGTGCAGAGCCTTTCAGGGATATAGAAACTACACTACATGGCGCCCAACGGTTTGGTAAGGCACTAATTTAACTCTCGATACTGAAGTAACTCAGTCGTGCTTTTCTCAGAGACCCTCTACTGATAATACTCCATAAGACGTCTGGAGTGGGTAGGGATAATATCCGCTATAGCTGAGTAGGACAAAAATCCTATGTATTAGCTGTTTGGTTTTGTTCAACGTTGAAGAATACAGTGTTCCAAAAATATTGTGCACCTTATCTTTGTTTCCTTGAAACTTGCTCTGCAAACTTTCATTAAACAATGTCAGAGAACAACCATTCTATCGTCAACAACGGTCAAGCTGCGGCTGACCTTACAGGTCTTAATGAAGACAAGGTGGGTGTTATACACATTTAAGGAGAGCCATCACTCAAAAATTTATAAAACATGGTCTGACACCAAGAGGTGGTAGAGCAGTTTTCGTGATTCAGGCACATGAATCTCACCAGACAGAGGTATTCTATTCATGGATAGTATTCCCAGAATCAAATCCAGTAACACATGTGTTTCACTTCTACAAAGAAAATGGACCACGTTAGGAATATATTCCTTTCGAGGATATTGAAATTCCACTCACATACCAAGAGCATGAGCTCTGGTTTAAAGGCGCCCTAAAACATTACAATCATATTACCAGGCTCGGTCCACTAGGTAGACCAGGAGAAACATAGCCGATTTTAGCCGGCTATACACCTCATCCTGACATTGAAACTATGTCAGACATAGATTTACTTGCTCAACTAAAGGAGTTAATCAAAATTTATAGACAATTGGTTCAATGTGTCATGCAGACTTTCACAGTCCAGCACCTCATCAGGTGAATACGTTAAAAATTACTCCACAGACTTTACACTCAGTCATGGGTAAATTACCAGCAAAACAGGAACAAATTCCATTCTGGTTAGCTGAAAAAAATTACTCATATCGAAGCAGTATTTCCTAATACTAGCCCTTATGAGAAACACAGAATTCTAACAATTTATTTACCAATGGGGATCACACCACATCTGGAAGACTGCACTTCTTGTGGCACAGTCTTTGCTGCTATCTACACAAAAACACATGGTGTTCCGTCAATGGCGGTAATACCTGATGTCCTGAAACAGATTCAAAATGAATACGGGGCAGAGCCTGCTCTGAATTTCGGTATGAATGTACTTAAAAATTTCGACCAGGTGTCAGCAATAATATTATCTAATATTAAAGGAGAAGCAGCATCAGTGGCGATCCGCCAGCAACTAAGGGAATTTGATGTAACAGAACAACCTCAAGAACTAGCCAGAATAGTTGAAAAATCCTATGAGGAATTAGGAAGAGACAGTCTGGGAGGGAAACCAGTAAAACTGTCTGAAAGTCCTGATAAGGTCTTTCCTAAAAACACTCCTACCTCTTCTAAAAGGAAGTGGTAAAATAAACAGAATTCCAAAGA
This sequence comes from Triturus cristatus, assembly GCF_964204655.1. Lineage (NCBI taxonomy): Eukaryota > Metazoa > Chordata > Amphibia > Caudata > Salamandridae > Triturus > Triturus cristatus. Next base: position 1,378,013,084 of record NC_140590.1, read on the forward strand.
GAAGCGTTCTCATTCCCGAGGCAGGTCTCCGCCATAGAAGGAGCCCTCTGAAAGGAGGTACAACCTCAGGAATAGGGATAATTTGAGAAAACCTGACAGATATCAAGATAATGATACACGTCCCTCTCGTACCTTTCAGATATCGTCACAGACATCTGAAAGAAGAGGGTGGTCAGAAAACAAGGAATAACGCGTGAAGTCCAAAGACGATCAATACGTTCTGAAAAAAAAGCAAAACCTCAATTCACCAAGAAAAAGGTAGCAGGTCTGAAGATCACACATGCCGAGAATACTGAGAACCCAACTCAAGAACGGAGAATGGGCCCAAACCATGCTGGACAGTGCAGCAGAAGTTACAATAGCTCGCCAGAACCTGAAGGGACTTCTGGAGACAGTGGACTTGAATGAAGACATACAAGTCGAAACTGTAGACACCAGGGTTAGTTCTCCACATCGGTTATATGAAATAACACTCCGGATGGAAGGAGACATACCAAAAAGAGTGAAAGCACTCTTTTGGGAGCATCTTTCAAAGGATTATGACATACTTCTAACAGAACAGGACTGGCCACCAGAGTTTGTCAGAGAGTGCCCACATGGCGAGGACATCATTAAGCCTGCCTTCTCCAACCATGTTCCAGTTCATTTAAAATATACATTAGCCAGGAAGTGGGCAGTAGCCCAAGCCCCAGCACTGTATAAAAATCATGTAGGATCGGATGAGGACTCACCTCACCATAAAATCCAGTTAAAAAATCAACCGATTGCACAAAGGCAGTACTCATTTAAGCAAGAAGCTAAAAACAGGTCAGGGAGATTTTAGATCAACTTGAATATCAGGGGGTGATTGAAACATGCACCTCATCAATGAACAATCCTTTGTTTCCTGTCTCCAAACCAGACAATACATTTCGTCTAGTTTTGGATTACAGACACTTAAATTCTTGTTGCAAAACATTTGCAGTACAAAATGCACATGGTACAGCATTAATGAATAACATTGTGCATAAAAAATATAAAACCACATTAGACATTTTGAATGGTTTCTTTTGTCAAAATATTGCACCAGAAAGCAGATGTTTGACTGCTTTCTCAATAATGGGGATACAGGGTCAATTTTGTCGACTGCCCCAGGGATTCAAAAACAGCCGGGGTTATTCTCAGCAAGGGTAACAGAGTTACTACAAACTTATGATGACGAGGCATTGTCATATGTCGATGATATATATCTGACAGACGATGACCTGATTGGCACTTGAACAGGGTGAGCACCGTAATATTGGGCTTCGCCTCAGAGGGTTACAAATTCAACTTTAAAAAGTCAAGAATTGCCCACCTCAACGTCCTTTTCCTAGGATATGAACTATCAAGTGAAGGTAAAAGCCTGGCAGCCAACTTTTTAGAAATGTGTGCGCTGCTCCAACCGCCAAAAATGCTGAAATATTTATAGTCGATTCTAGGTTTCCTGACTTTTGGAAGAACTTACATTTTAAATTACGCAGAAAGGGTTAAACCGCTCTACGAATTAATCAAACCTGATTTTGAAATCACACATTGGACACAAAAACACACAGAAATTTTGCGTTCACGCCAAACAGACATGTTAGCAATGAAATACTTGCAAACACGCGTAAACATACACAACTTAGTGATCCGAATAATTCCGGGTCGATGCGGATTCACCTGCTTAACTTTTAACGTATGTGAAAAAGTACCAATTGTATACAAATCCCACTTGTATACACAAGCAGAAATGAAATTCACTTCTACAGAAAATAATCTGACAGCAGTTCAAACCGCTGCAGCAAAACAAAGAACCCTAGTACGGGGGAAACGCATTATGGTTGTGACTCCTGTACCAGCCCTAGAGGCAGGTACAAAGGCTAGCTTTCCAAATGCAAAAGATTTAAATCCGAGATGGATACAATGGGTTAATTCTCTTGCTGGAACTGATGTTGAATACGTTTTTGATCCATATTTAAAAACACAAGCATTCCTGCAATATGAAAACGAATGTCCTCCACCTACTGAAATTCTCCCTCTTGACCAGTACGAATTTATAATTTATACTGATGGATCTGCACAGCCCGCTATGGGGAGTAAACAAGCTTACAGTGCAGCGTGTGCTATCGTTAAAAGTCGCATGCGAGATGGCAAATTCAGACCAATGGTCAAAAAAACACAATCTCTAGGAGATTGTACAGCTCAGCGAGCTGAACTACAAGCATTTAAGATGGCGATTATTTTTAACAGTGTTCAATCTCACAATAAATATTTACAGAATTGGATTCAAAATGGTTTCAAAGATACAAGAGTTGGCACAATCAAGCACAAATTGCTTTGGAAACAAGTAGTTCAGATGTGAAACGGACTACAGAACAATCACGTGATACACACGCTGAGTCACCAACGCGATGGCGTTCACGTTGAAGGGAATTCATTGGCTGATGAAGCCGCAAAAGGGGCTGTGCAAACGGCTTCTGTAACTGCAATCACTCGTTCAAAAACGAAAATAGACAGCAAAATAATGCTGGCTGTCAATGCATCAAGCATAGGCAGCGGTGTGGCATTACCTAATAAGTTTCCACTGAAATACTCATATGTAATTGATGCAAACAATGTTCCGTTTGCTCGAATTCCTGGAGTGGGGGATAGAGTAATTCCAAACATGGAACATAGACTAGGGCTAATCCTAGCAGCACATGAAGGGCTCGCCGCTGCCCATGCAGGTGTTTCAGCCACAGTAGCATTATTAAAACAAAGGTACTGGTGGCCCAGCATTAGGAAACAGACTAGAAATTATGTTTTGGACTGTGAGATATGCCAAAAGATGAAAGTCTCTACTGTGAAACGTCCTGCGCAGACGCCCCTGTTAATTTCAGAGAAATGATTAGTTTGTGTTTACCTGGACCACTGTGGTCCCTTACAAAGGAATGGGAACTATAAATATATCATGGTCGCAGTGGATTTGTGCTCTAGGTTCCTATGGATGTGGCCTCAGCACTCGGCTGACACTGGAACTGTTATAAAAGATTTGCGAGTCTTTATCGGGACATACGCAATAGGCACACTACATTCTGACCAGGGTCCTGCGTTTAGCTCTAGGGCTTACAAGGAAGCCATGGCCAGTCTGGGTGTAGCATTGCGGTATTCTTCTCCATTCCACCCTGAGGGAAATTCTGTTGTGGAAATAAAAAAAGGGACATAAAGCAGTCTATAACAGCTAAGGTATTAGGTTCGGGTGATGGGTGGGTCAAATATTTATATGGAGTCCAGCGCGCAATAAACAACTTGTCAAGAAGTTCTCTAGGGGGTGTCACTCCATATGAGGTCCTGTTTGGGACTAGAAAGTTGATTCCTGACTTAGATATGAAAGGCACAGTGGTGGAAAACAAACATTTGATATCAAAGATCGTTTGGCTGTTTTACAAGCCAACCACCACTGAGAAAAATTCGGCCGGCCCAGCAAGGCCTGTCTGGATCCCAAAGCTTGGGGATCTAGTCAGAGAAAAGATTGCGGATAAGAAGGAATTTGGGCGTTTAAAACACAACCAGTACCTGTCCTAGAAATCCACGGATCAAGAAGAGTACTTTTGCCGCCCCTTGCTGGTAAAAAGGAGAAAAGATTTGTGTCCATCGACCTGATCAAACCACACAATGTGGCCGATACTGAACAGTAGCCCAAGTGGACTCCACCAATGTAGCAGACACACTCCTCTAGCTACAATCCAAGAGGTTCAATCTGAGAGACTCATCACCTTTGAAGATTCGACAGTAAGAAATAGAGGACTAAGCAACAATGCTATGGACCTTGTACCTCTTGAGACCCAAATAACGGTTCGTCCAGATACACCTGCTTACAACTAAGTAACAAGTGATCAACTGGTTCCAGCAATTTCATCAAATACGGATGCAATTCCAACCTTTGACAGAACTGCTCCTGGCTATTTCATGAACTTTGATACGTTTTCTGAGGATCCCAGCGAGCCTGAAACGACGCCAGTACAAAAAACTTTCAAAGAACAAGCAACAGACTTTTTTCATCTACTGAAAAAAAACTTATCTGGTTTCACCATGGATTGATGTATGGATTGTTTTGGGAATATTCTTCTTTCTACTTTGGTTAGCTCTGATAATAACTCTCGGATTCTGATTAATGGAAGATTTATTCAAATGGACACAGCAAGTAAAAGAGTAAATCTACTTCTCCAGCCACACAAATCATCCCATCGTGAAGCAAGCAGTGAACGTTAGCAGTGAACATCACAGCGATTCCTATGGTGCAGATCAGAGCTTCCAAATCCCCTCTACTTCCACAGACAGAATGATTTCACAGTCACACACGCACACACACATCACACGCTGGTGGGGCCCATTACACCAACATTCACCCTAAATCACACTATCCGTGCCCTGTAAAGGAGAAACCGCCTTTCTCATATGCTCTGACTAATCTGCCTGTACTTTGAGGTCAATGCGACCAGCTTAGTTGCTGGTAAATCTAGCGAAGAACATTTCAATGAATATACAAATAAATTCAATAAACATGACCAGAAATAACCACCCGAGACAGGAATTCAAACAGATTATTCATTTATCTAATATTTCAGGAAAAGCCAATTAAATGCACATTTCATTTCTCTCATATTTACCTATTCTGTCTAAATGTCAGATCCTAAGTCAGAACCGGTCCTCTGGAGAAAAATTAGAGTCTTCTGTTGTCATGTAGAGTCATCGTCCTCTCCGTCAGCATAGGGACCTCGCATCATTAGCTCGGGAAGAAATGGCGCTAGACCTCTCTAGTCTACTTACTTTTATACTAAAATTTACATTCTAAAAAGTAACATTTCTTTATTCAGAACGGATGAATGGCGGAAATAATGTCGTCTTGCAACATGAGCAAAAGTTCCCAGATATTGTCTGTCTTAAACAATGAATAGAAAATGTAGTGTCCATAATTTATTCGATACTTTTACGGATGTTTTTCCCAGATTAAATGTATCCCAGTTGTGGGATTGATAGTTCAAGAGTTCAATATTCACTTCTTTGAAACACTTTCTTAATCAGGGGCTTTTCTGGCTGTCCTCCCAGATTTGTCGTCATGGTCATGGCTTTTCAGTTCATCAGAGGTGCAAGGTCACAGGCAGAGTGAAGCCTTTTTTTGTAATTTTCCAGCAACTCCAATGCAGGCTACGGGTGGCGGCCATTTTGTGGCAGGCCACAATGGACAACTTAAAGCAAAGTAAACATAAAACAGAATTACTGCATAGAAATGATTAAACAGTGTTATTCCCCTGCTAATACCCTTATGTGTGTCTATTTATCTAGCCATTTGCGACATCAGAAGCCATTAATGCATATTAATTATAAGCACAAAAACACCATAACATCACATAAGCAACATCGTATTCTGTCAGTTTGCTCACCAACTTAGTTCACTTGTTATTTAGCCATGCAATAGCATTCCCACGTGTAATTCTCTCTTTTTTTTTTTTTTTTTTTTCCCTTTTTTTTTTGTTGTCCTCATTTTGCCCTTGGAAAGTCGCATAGAAACTCTAGGAGAGAAAAAATGATACGATACACTGTCACAGATAAACTGGTAGTGCTCTCACATACTGGGATAGCACTCAGTGTTATTCAGTGTTATTCAGATACTCTCCAGAGTAAACACCGCGAAATGTTAATCCATATAGGGGCAATGTTGCTGCTGTTAAATAGCCATATCTGGGTATATCCATATCTAGGAGGGAGAGCAGACCAAGCAGCGTTAATCATCGGACAATGTGGGGAAAAAAAAAAAAAAAAACCCAAGCACACACTTAGGACCAATTCAGGAGGTGCCAAAAGTCTCGTTTTTTGGGATTACCCGATCTTACTAGGTCTATTTTTGATGTACGCAATACTGATAAGCGCCAGTCCAGCAAGGTGGGAGGCAGTGGATCCTTCCATTTCCTACATATCTCTCTTCTTGCAAGTTGGATACAATAAAACAAAAGTTTTTTAACCGAACCTTGAACTTCCAGTGATGTTCCAAAAATTACGAACAGTGCATTAATTGAAATTTGATGTCCCACAGATGTTGTCAACAGTGTGCTAATAGCGTCCCAAAAAGGTAACACCAATGGGCATTCATAAAACATATGTAGATCCGAGGCTGCTAACAATCCGCATTTAGGGCATGCCACAGTGGATTCATTAGAAAATTTAGATAGCCGCTGTGGGGAGTAATAAGCCCTGTGTAAAGTAAAAAGGTGGTTCCTACATAACCATGATGGCTTCACTGTATCCCATAAGATTTTACAAGAGGAATACCATATGTTCTCAAGGTCTTCCCCTGGGAAAGAGGAACTCCATAATGTCTCAGGTAAGACAAACTCCCCGTCAACTTCATCTAGTAACAAGTTATACCAAAACGAAATCTCTTTAGGTGCAGGAGGTCTATCCATCAACAGGGTCACTATACTACTCTCACCACCTATTTCGAACCTACCTCTGACGGAGCTCTGCATACGGGCCCAACTTGCTATCTGTAGATATTTAAATTTAGAGAGACCTAACCCCACTCTAGCTAGTATGTGGTCCCAAGAGAGCAAAACTCCATCAAGAAAAAGATCTCCCCAAATTTCCAGACCCGCCTCTCTCAGAGGTACTGCTAAGCTGTCAAGAAGCCACAACCGGGGAACCGGGAGAGTTCCATAATGGTGGCCTACCTGAGAAATAACCCACCTTTATTGCACCTCTTATTTTGACCCATGTTCTGATGAAACCCAACAGAATCTTCAACTTAATCTTTTTAAAAAACTTAGGATCCCCAAATTTAAACAAAAAACCATTCAGGTCTACTCCCCCTCCTCTCAATAATGCAGCAAACATGCTTCCTATACCCACATTTATTGGCATCTTAAGCAGCATCCTGGCATGGGAAAGTTGGAAAGCCCAAGCATATAGCTGTAAATCAGGTGCTGCTAATCCCCCCTTTTCTCTGCGGCGCCTAATCTTTTTCCATGCTATCCGAGGTGTATGCTCGTTCCAGATAAACGAACTAATATAACCGTGCAGTTTTTGTAAAATAGAAGGTTCAAAATACAATGGAATACTGTTGAACAGAAAAGAAATTTTAGGTAAAATAAACATCTTTACCAAATTAGCTCTACCCAAGATGGAAAGGGAGAGCGAAGACCACGACCTCATAAGCTTTCTACAATCTCTTGTCACTATGTCTAGATTCAGCGGTACAATTTTGTCTATATCTCTAACGATGGTAAGTCCGAGATAACGCATGGAACAGTTGGGCTGGACCCCTACCACTGGCTCAGCCTCATTCCATATCATCATCTCTGTTTTGGATGCATTAATCTGGTATCCTGACATCTCACCATAGTCATTGGCCTGTGCAATGATCGCGGGTAATGCTGTACTCAAGTCGGAAGAAAAAATGAGAATGTCATCCGCATACAGGGCTACCCTCCTCTCCCATCCCCTATAGATAAAGGGCTTGATATTGACATCATCCCTCAATCGTTGGGCAAATGGCTCGATGTATAAATCAAATAGGAGAGGGGAGAGTGGGCAGCCCTGCCTGGTACCCCGAGTGATATTAAAGGGATCTGACAATTCACCATTGACTAATAAGGAAGCTGTTGGATTCCGATACAGCAAACCGACCGCTCCACAGAAACCCTCGCCAATATTGAACTTCGCCAAGACCCCCGACAGGAATGTCCAATTCACCCTGTGGAAGACCTTGGCGGCATCCAACGTGATAACAGCTAAGGGCAATGAGTCCGTAGTCGCCATGTCGATAGCACCCATCAGATCATAGGTCAACTCAAAGAGCTGGCGACCCTTCACAAAGCCCCGCTGATCCTGATGTAGAATACAGGGTGCCACCTCTCCCAGCCTTTTAGCTAGGACAGATGAAAAAAGCTTATAATCTGAATTTAGAATAGAAATTGGTCTATATGACCCACAGCTGTCAGCCTGTTTACCAGGCTTTAGTATCAAAGTAATAGAGGCTTCGTTCCAAGATTCAGGAGGATACACCCCCTCCAAAAAGATCTGATTAAACAACTGAGTTAAGAAGGGAACCATTGTTGGTAATAAAACCTGATAAACCTCCGAAGGGAGGCCATCCGGACCTGATGCCTTGCCCTTCTTACTACCTAAGATAGCTCCAGTTACCTCTTCTTTTGTGATAGGTCTATCCAAGGCAACTTTCTGAACAGGAGAAAGAGAGGGAAGAGATACTCCACTCAGCCAGTCCTCAACTTGTCGTGCATCGATGCTCTTGTCCTCGTGATATATGTTCTTAAAATAATCACGGAAGGCATTTCTGATATCCTTATCCGCTGAATGGACCGTACCTTCTGCCGAAATTTGATCAATATTATTTCTAATACGATCCGTTTTTGCTTTCTAAGCCAAAAGCTTTCCTGCACTTTCCCCGTATTCAAAGTGGGCCATCTTACTGGCCTCCCATCTCTGAAGAACTCGTAGATTCAATATGGAACCCAGTTCCCCCTTTAATGTAAATATTTTATTTTGCCATTCTTCTAATATTTCTGGAGGAGCGACAGGATGTAACAAGATATTATCCTGAACCATAGCTATATCTGCTTCCAAAGAGGTGACCGTGTCTCTATAAGCTTTCCTTTTATATGAGACCATGTTGGTAATTAGGCCCCGCAAAAAAGCCTTAAATGCGTCCCATACAGAGCCGGACGAAGCAGAGCCAGTGTTGTTTTCAAAAAAATACTGCATTTCAGTTCTTAAAAAAGAAATATCATCTGGAACATTAAGGAACGAGCGGTCAAATGACCATGTTCTGGCAGTGGCAGTGGTTTCCGACAGCCCAACCAGCTCAAGGCATAGAGCAGCATGGTCAGAGAAATGAAAGGGGAGATAATAGACCTTTTGCACCAGTTTAACTAGTTCCTGACTGACCAATGCTAAATCTATCCTCGACTGGTGTTGATATTTGTAGTTCCGAAATGAGACGCCCTGTCTTAGACCAGACTTAAGCCTCCATACGTCCACATATCCGAACTCTTTCATTTTATCAAGTAAAAGAGACCTAGTTTTAGATGAAGATATAGGTCTATTAGATGAAGATTTGTCAAGGAGAGGGTCTAAGACCACATTAAAATCTCCAGCCAGGATGATCGGTTCTGGATAAAGAAGAAGATGAGAGAAGACGGTACTTAGAACTGATGGGTCATCCTGGTTAGGCCCATAATAGCCTACTATGGTAACTCGGGCCTCAGCTATAATTACCGAAACAATAATCCACCTCCCACTTGAATCAACAAGTTTATCAACTAACCTGGCTTTTAATGATTTTTTAAAAATAATCGCGACCCCTCTAGTATTAGAGTTTTGTGTAGTAGATACGCAAAAATCGACCCATCTATTTTTTTTAACTAAAGAAAGCATCTCTTTTTCCGTAAGATGCGTCTCTTGTAATATCAATACTTGAGCATCAAAATCTCGGAGACACTGCATAATCTTCCATTTTCTTGTGCTAGAGCGAAGGCCGTTGATGTTCCATGAAAGAACTCTAAGCTTATCCATAGAGACAAATTCCACCCCCCAACCAAGTATTCACCCCATAGCCACAAAAAGAAAAACCTATGCTAGCGATACTAATAATACCAACTTTCTCCTGCAGAATCATGATTCTCCATACCCAAAGAAGGTAACAACGGGCAAAAAAAGAGGACTTTTTAGAAATTTTTACTTGCACCACCCCCTCGTGCCCACCCAGACCTCCCCCCTCCCCATGGGAAACCCTTACTTTATCTATCTGGATATTCCAGTAGATAGCACTCCTACTGAGCTCCTGTCCTATTTTAATCTATCTTTACTGTCTTTACTATCTTGACTATCTTTACTGTTACAATTACAATTACACCCACAAGATATGAGAGAGGAGAGAAAAAATAGTAAATAGAAAAGTAGGAAAAGCAGTTGTATTATAGACCCTTCCGTGTCCCCAAAACCCTTTTTTTTTTTTTTTCCCCTTTCATGTTTTTTTTTGTTTTTGTTTCCTTTTCCCTTGTTTTTTTTTTCCTTCTTCCTTCCTTCTCTACTCTTTATTCCTTTTACAAAAACAGTACTCTGCACCACTCTCAACTGCACCTAATTAGAGCCCCCCCTTATCCTTATTCTTCTCTCTGCTCTTCCCCAGAGAAGCTAGGAGCTCATCAGCCGCCTGCACTGATCGAATGTTGTGCATAGTATTATTATGCATAACCTTCAGGGTGGCTGGAAATACTAGCTGAGCCACCGCACCAAGACTCCTAAATGCCTCCAACCTCCTCCCGAACTCCCACTGCTTATCCAATGTGGCCCTTGAGAGGTCTGATCTAACCTGGAAGTTAAACCCCTTCCCACTCAATGACTTCTGCTTTAGGGCCAAACCCAAGATGGATTCCTTCAAAGTATAAGTACGGAAGTTCACTAATATTTTTCTTGGTTTTTCCCTTTGAGAGTTTCTCCTGAAGGGGTCTCTGTGGATGCGCTGGATGTCAACAGATAGATCCGCAACCGACTGATCTAATCTCAAAGAGTCTTTTAGCAACTGAGTGATATATTGCTTAATATCTGACCCCTCACTACCTTCCGGAATGTTAAGAATACGAAGGTTATTGCGGCGTGCATTATTCTCCAAAGACTCCATCCTCTCAGCCAGCATCAGATCCTCCCTTTTGAGCTTATTGATATCCAGTTTGGTTTCATCCAAATGCAAAGACATAACAGTCATGTTATCCTCCAATCTTTCTGTTCTTGTCGCGAGGTTAACTAGTTTACTATCTAGAGATTCGCAGTAGTTCCGAATTTCAGATTGGATAGTTGACGAGGCCTCGAAGCCTTTTTTGATGTCTGCTGATAGAGATGAAAACATCGACTGGAGATAAGAGGCCAAAGATGGATCAACCCCACCAGCTGTGTATGTATCTGGGGCAGAGGTTATATCCCTTTGACCATCCTCTTGTGGTAAATTGCTACTATGAGATGACCCTGTTAACGAAAATCCGAAATTGGAAACCGTTGATAAGGGCTTCGTAGCCAAATGTTTTGGGGATAACAGGAGGGTCGGAGACTCTATGGAGCATGGGCGATCCATTTGGCTTTGTAATAAAGAATCCGATTGACCCGGAGCACTAGGACTCTTAACAGGGGGGGTGGAACCTTGGGTGGGAAGGACTGAGAGACTACCGATGTTATCCGTAGCCTCAACATCCTCCTCTGCATTTGTATCAGTCCTTTCAACCTGGAGCAACGACGCGTTTGTTTTAGCCGGTACTAGCCCCGGTACTGACCCCGAAAAAATAACCGGGTCTGTACCTGTAGCTAAAGAAGACTCAAAATAGTTCTGTGACGCCATCGTGGAAGAGGTACTTTCAAATAGTTGCTGATCGGGAAGGCGCAGAACTTGCGGAATAGCCTTAAAGTAAGACCGCAAGGACGGCGTTATCTTAGACTCTATATTCTTGGCTATATTCTTAACTGCCTTGATGTTTTTGACAGTCTTAGGATTTTTTGCTGCTTTATTAGTAAAAGTGCGTTTCGCCTTAACCTCACCCGAAAGATATGAGGAGACTCTTGTCTTTAAGAGGAACCCTTGAGTGGCCTGAATAACCTGAGCGGTCCGATTTGGCTTCGATAACCCTTCAGAAGTTGATAGTATCTGATCTCCCTCAGTTGATTCAGCAGTTGTTCCAACAATTTTAGTCTTACTATTAGAAGCATCTTTCCTCCTCCCCCTGACCCCACATTTTTCGGGGGGAGTATTAGTTTCAACAGTGTCGTGCGTGGGGGGCAGCCTGGAAGCAGGGCTAATGACAGAGACGTCCAAACAAACAGGCACAAGTCCCTCTGGGTCTCTTAGCCTGCCAGAACACCCTTGTAACGGTTCTGCTACCTCAGAGATCTCCGCCTGAGCCCTCTCACATCTCCATAAATCTTTTGTGGGTTTACCCCCCTCCACTCTCCCCCTACCCCTCCTACCGAACTCAGATGGAATGTGGAATTCCTCCCTGCGAGGCCCCTGGAGAAGGCTACGAGCCTTCCTACCTCGACGGAGCTCCAGCGCAGCCAGATGCCACAGTTGCAAGCCGAGAACGGCCTGCTTCGGAACTCGGCAATCCACCAAGATCCCTGCCCTCTCGTCTGCCATAGCCGACCCAAGCCTGGAGGGAGGAGCAAATGCAGCAATCAGAGCGGCAGCAGCTCCGCGGGAATCAACCCGCGGACCGATGTCTCCAACTACGGCAATGGCAATGGCGATGTCTCGGCACCTCCTGTCTCCACACATCGGACATTCAGTATTATCGCAGAGCAGCGTCATCTACAGGTCCGCCATACCGTGTACGTGACTTCGCATTATTCTTGCTGTTAGCGCACGAACAGGGAACTCAGAATAGAGTGCTGCAACAGCTACCTAGCTGCCGCCATGTTTCCCCTTACTTTACTGCATAGAAATGATTAAACAGTGTTATTCCCCTGCTAATACCCTTATGTGTGTGTATTTATCTAGCCATTTGCGACATCAGAAGCCATTAATGCATATTAATTATAAGCGCAAAACACCATAACATCACTTAAGCAACATCGTATTCTGTCGGTTTGCTCACCAACTTAGTTCACTTGTTATTTAGCCATGCAATAGCATTCCCACGTGTAATTCTCTTGTTAATAAGATTGATTAGTCAACATTCGACAAACTATTAATCATTAATAATTATTCAGTAGTACTTTTAATTATAACATGCAAAAATGAAACAGGTATTCCGTTTTGGAGTAAAAACCCTGCTCCATCAATCCCCCCTTTGGTGATATATAATCACCACAAAAAATCAAAACCCCAAAAATCAATTTAGTTTCCCCTTTTAGAAGAATTTGAAATGTCTTCTTGATCTTGCTTTTAGACCCTAGTTTCCATCTTCCTTGTTAGTTTCTATATACAGGCTTTCTCTTAGTTCTTCTAGTTCTATTTCTTGTGGATCTCTTTCTGATTTCTTTTGTCTCTTTTTAACATTTTCTTTTATGATTTTCTTTTTATTTCTTCTAGATCTACAACACATACATCCTAATCTAAGGATCAAAAATGCAACTATTACACAAGTTAATGGAAATAATATCTTACCAAATATGGTACTACCTATCTTAGCTACAAAATTCTTAATAGCAATCATCTTGTTAGCTATTTTAGTCCAGATACTTTCAGCTTCCAGTGGTACTAAATCTTCATGTAAATCAGTAATATTTTTGATGTAAACTTTTAGATCTTTACTTTCATCAGGAATGTAAGTGCAACAATGTTGAACTTTCAGCATTCCACAGACTCCACCCTCTTTTGCCAAAAGAATGTCAAGGGCAAGTCAATTTTGCATCGCCATAGCACGAAAAGCAACCATTTCTGTATTAACCAAAAGAAAGCCTCCAGCGGTGCTTGTTGACAAGCGATCTACCACTGTTGACAGCTTCCGAATGCCATAGGCATTTAAAGAAATTCCCACTGCTGGAATTAAAGCTCCAAAAATATCTCCTACAATTTCTGTCCATGTTTCTCTTTTATAGCGTGTTAATGTGTTAGAATGTTCAGCATCATCTACTCTATCCATGTGAAAAATCTTTGGAAAGACCAGGCCAACATAACATGTACCAAACCAATGGTCAGGCAAACGGTAATAAGCCTTGTTCCCACAAATATAATACACTCCCGGAAAAACTGGATCTTCTCCTCCTCTAAATCCCCATCCGGTTGCAATAAAGTATGTATCATGACACTCGCTAGTCCCTATGAAATAATAATCATATTGGGATCTCTTCCTGGTAATGCACAGTTTCCCTTTCTGTGGGGCATCTATAGCCATGGTTGGACTGACTCCATTTTTCAACTCCTTTTCTTTCTCAATATCCCACATTGTGTCACTCATTTTATGCCCTTCTGCTTTCTTGTGCATGTTCAACCTTCTTCTCTCAACCATGTCTAGAAAATTCTTCTCTTCTCCTTTCAATTTGCAAGTTAAATTGTTTCTAAAAACGTAGTCTAAGGTTAATTCTTTGGTTTCTAGAAAAATCTCACCTAAAGTGTTAGCATCCTTTGCAGGATTCAATTCTTTATTCATAGGCAACTGCCCAAGAATATTATCTATATTTGACATATTGTAATCTAATTTTCCTAATTGATAAAAAATACTAATCAACACACTACAGGAAATTCCATACGTAGCCGGAAGATGATGATAAGTCACTCCTTCCGAAACAGAGGCAGGTAATTGCATGCAAACGTAGCAATCCCTTACTTCCATTGTCCTTACGTACTCATTCAACAACTTAGAAAAAACATTGCTAGAAAAATCGTTAATTGACCTATCTTTATGAATATGTACATTACTAGTTCTAGTTGGAACTACTTTTAACGGACTCTTCCCTATATTAGTCTTGTTCTCAGTATGACCTTCTAAAGTGTCTATAGTGACTCTAAATGAAATCAGTAGAGCAAGCACGCTCCAAAGCAGCATTAATAAACCTGTACAGCAGCAGCACATTTTGCACCATCTTTTCAGAAAGGTACATCTACTTTTATTCTCAGTGTTAGCCATTTTGTTAATTTGACCGTGTCTTTTGACTTAGCCTCTTCTACTCCTTTACTGAACTTTTAAGGGCAGCAAGTACCCACCAGATTATTAAACTCTACTAATTTTAGTACTACTTCTTCTTCTCTTCTCCAAGTGATTTTCCTTGGGTTTACTCAATTTGGGTTTTCATCACTTTTCACTGTCTCTTCATCATCATCAAACTGTATCAGGTCCTGAACATCCGTCTCTTCTCCAATGTCGGACAAGAAAACTCTCAGGATTCCCACAGCTTCTTCTTCAGCAACCTCCTTCAGTAAAGCCTCCTCTGGACTTCCTTGGCTGTCCGCCTCTTCTCCTTCTTCAGGCAGTGCCACATACGTCCATTCCGGTGACTTGTACCTCTGGTTTGGTTTTCTTATTCTTTTTTCACTTTCAGGTATTTTTGTTTCTTCTTCTTTGTTTGGGTTTTGACTCGACACTTCGTTCACTTGCTCAGCTCGCGAAGAGTTAACTCGTGTCAGTCTGTACCTTAGTCTCTTTATCTTATTTGGCCAAAGATCTCCTTTAGCATTTCTCTTTTGCTTTCCTTCTTTATTGTTTCTTTCTCCAAGCCAAGTTCTCTTTCTCAGAACTCGTCCTCCATGAATCTCATTGTCACTTTCATCAGACTCTGTTTCAGTTGCTACTGGTTCATTAACAACTTTCTTTTCTTTGTCAACTTCTTTTTCTCCAACAGTCTCTTTCTCCACCAATTGAGATTTCCCTGCTTCTGTCCCTCCTCGGGTCTCCGTCACGCAATCTTCTTGCTGTCTACTTGTCCCTTCACCTAGCGTGAAGTGGATGTTCCCTACACCTCCTCGGGGTTTTTCCGCAATCTGTCCCTCTCTGTCTTTGTCTGTCCCTTTTTCTTCAATATTTATCTCAGGTGGAACTTGTCCAATTCCTTCATGTGACTCAGGTGTCTCTTCTGTTGAAATATTCTTTTCTTTTCTTTCTTTCTTTTTGTGCTGGTCACTGTCAATTGGAACCTCAGGCAGTTCTTCTGAGTCTTTGCTTGCTTCTGCAGTTTGCACTGTTCTCTTTAGAACCTCTTCTGGTGGGATGAAAGCTTCTCTTGACTCGCTTTCTCCACTTTCAGGATTCTTTTTCCTTCCTACTGCCTCACTGTCTGCATCATCACTGGAATCTGATTCTTCAAAGTATTCTTTTCCAGTACCATCTCTTGGATTTGGAACTCTCAGTGTGTGGCTTGCATGTATCCAATTCTTCACACCAGCGCACTTCACAGCAGTCGTTGTGGTCAAGATGACTTCTCTTGGCCTTCCCCACCTTGGAACCAGGCAATTCCTTCTTCTGTGGACTTTTATCCTTACCCAGTCCCCTGGGCTCAGATCATGGGCTGGTTTCTTTTCAAGTGTGGTGGCGTCTTCTCCAACCTGGTGAAACACAGAATGAACTGCGTCAGCCAGGCCTTTGCAGTAATCCAAAATCATGTCATCAGTTATAGTCATCAGCTTGTTCACTGGTACATATGCATGCCTCATAGCACGTCCCATGATAATTTCATGTGGACTCAAACCTGTTGTTCTGTCTGGAGTAGACCTAATGGTCATCAGTACTAGAGGCAAGACATCGGGCCATTTCATTCCTGTGGCTAAGCACATTTTGCCAATTCTGTTCTTGATAGTCCCATTCATCTGCTCAACAACCCCAGAAGCTTCTGGTCTGTAAGCACAATGTAACTTCTGCTGTACACTCAATGCTTCACAAATTAGACTCATGATTTTATTATAAAAATGTCCTCCTCTGTCTGATTCAATGGTTACTGGGAACCCGTACCTTGGGATGAATTCTCTTAACAGTAATTTGGCCACTGTTATCCCATCATTTCTTCTTGTTGGGTATGCCTCCACCCACCTTGAGAACAAACAGACCACCACCAGGACATACCTCAACCTGTTGACTGGGGGCATTTCAATGAAATCTATCTGCATTCTTGTGAAGGGTCCTCCCTCTCTGCCTATTGTTCCTAGGCTCACCACTGTTTTCTTTCCAGGATTGAATTGCTGACATATCAGACATCTCTGACAGAGACTTTCTGCTATAAGTCTGAACTTTGGACTGTACCAGGTTTGCTGAAAGGCTCTTATCATAGCATCCCTCCCCAGGTGTCCCTGGCCATGATACATCCTTGCCATTGTTGATAGCATGCTGTTAGGCATGACTGGTCTTCCATCCCTGTAGACCCACACATGATCCTTTTCTCTAGGTGCACAACCTGCCTTCACCCAATCCCTCATTTCATCATCTTCTGCCTCATCCTGCAGCTGTTTTACTACCTCCCATGTCCCCACTTCATTAGTAAACATTAATGAACAAGAAGACATTTCCCGTTCTTTACTCCTGTTAATTGAGTGATTGTTCCTCGCACAATATTGTGCTATGTCATTTGCAAACTTGTTACCAACTGTTACAAAATCGTCACCATTACCATGAGCAGCACATTTTACAACTGCTAGTTCTTTAGGCAGCTGTATCGCCTCTAGCAGTTTTCCAACCACTTCAGCATTCTTTATGGGAGTTCCACTTGAGGTCAGGAAACCTCTTTGTAGCCATAGCTGGCCAAAATCATGGACAACTCCGAAGCCATACTGGCTGTCAGTCATCACAGTCACTCTCACACTCCTCCCAATCTTGCATGCCTTTGTCAGTGCCACCAGTTCTGCCACCTGAGCGGATTTAACTCCTTTCAAGGGTGATGCTTCCACAACTTCCGAGGCTTTGCACACAGCATATGCAGCACTCAACACTCCTTCATCTGTTCTCAGACAAGACCCATCCACGAACAACACATGATCACTTTCAGGCAGTGGCAGATCTCTTATGTCTGGCCTTGGTTTTGTGCAGTAATCAAGTACATCCAGGCAGCCATGATCAACATCATTTCTCACTCCCACACATTCAGCATCAGGTAACAGTGTCGCTGGATTCACATTCACACATCTCTCCAGACTTACATTGGTTGCACCAAGAATGACTTTCTCATATTTAGTCAGCCGACTATGAGACATGAACTGTGTCTGGCTCCTTGTTAAAAGGATTGCCACATCATGAGGTACAAATACCCGTACAGGGTATCCCATTATGATTCCCTCACTTTGTTCCAAACTTTTACAGGTAGCAGCTACTGCTTTCAGGCAACCTGGCAAACCCACAGCTACTGGGTCAAGAGTTGCTGAAAAATAGGCAATTGGCCTTCTCAGACGTCCGTGTTTCTGGATTAACACTGAAAGTGCACATCCATTTCTCTCACTACAGTACAATTCAAATTCTTTTTCATAATCAGGCATCCCTAGGGCGGGAGCTTCACAAAGTCTGTCTTTCAGCTCTCTGAATGCAGCCATTTCTTCTGGGTTGAGTTCTAATGGGTCTTTCACCTCACTTTTGGTCAATTTAATCAATGGTTTGGCAATCAGGGAAAAATTACTTATCCACTGACGACAGTAACCCACCATCCCCAGGAACATTCTCACTTCACTTTGTGTCATTGGGGCTCTCATTCCCCTAATGATTTTGATTCTGTCAATAGTCACTTTTCTCAGGCCTTTCTCAATATTATGTCCCAGATACTGGACTTCTTTCTTACAGAACTGCAATTTGGCTGGAGATACCTTTAATCCTCCATCTGCCAAGTGATTCAGCAATGCAATGGTATCTACTTCACAAGGTTCACGTGTTTTTGATGCCACAAGTAGGTCATCAATATATTGGACCAAGACCGAATTTTCGGGCATTGTCAGACTTTCCAGAGATTTCTTTAGCAATTGATTAAATATTGAGGGGCTCTCTGTATACCCCTGTGGGATTCGGCACCATGCCAAAATCCGCTCTCCAAATCTAAATTAAAATATTGGCTGGCTGTCATGATGCAATGGGATTGAAAAGAAAGCATGACACAAATCAATTACCGTATACCATTCTGCATCATGAGGAATCTGATACAAAATCACTGATGGATTTGGCACAATTGGACAACAGGGCACAACAATCTTGTTAATCTTTCTCAAATCTTGTACTATTCTGAACTTTCCATTAGGTTTCTTCAGTCCCATTATTGGTGAATTACATGGGCTGCTCAATATTTCTCTTAACACCCCTTGCTGGATCATCTTCTCAATTAAGGGTGTTATCCCTTCAATTATTTCAGGTGTCAATCTGTATTGCGGTATATTTGGGTAAACCACTCCCTCTTTTACAGTAATCTTTACTGGATCTACATTTCTCATCAGGCCCACATCTTCTCCAGTAAAATCCCAAACTGCTGCTTTCACTGTCTGTTTCAACTCTGTGGGTAATGCATCAGGATTAAATATTGCATATGTCCCCAAAGCCTCACATTCTCTGTTATCCATGGTCATTCTATATAGCACATCCTCATCAGGTGTCTCAAAGGTTATTCCATCTGGAGTACAGAAAATAGTGAAATTCATTATGCGCAGCATATCCCTGCCTAACAGGTTCACTGGACTGGTGTCACACACCACGAATCGATGCATGTCTGAAAAATTTCCCTATTCTAACCTTTACTGGTTCAGTAAGTAGTGTTTTGATCTGTGTGTTGGACACACCAACTACTTGGATTGCTTCGTCCGAGAGAGGAAGATTCTTTATATCAGCTGACCTGACAGTTGATCTCGTAGCCCCAGTATCAACTAGGAAAGTGATGCTTTCACCATTAATTTTCCCGTCTACAAAAGGTCCTGCCTGGTCTATTTCCAGAGTTGCGCCAAGTACGCACTCCTCCTCCTCTCTTCGGCATCGTCAGAAGTCTCCCTCAGAGTCACTTCCCTCATTTTTCAGCCAGTACTGAGATACAGCGCTTGCGCGTTTTGGTTTGATTACCTGCTCTTCATCGTAGAACCCCGATTCTTGACTGTACTTCTGGGATCCTTTTCTCTGTGGCAAGGGTGGTTTTGGCACCTGATTCTACTGCTTATCTTCTACTGCTTATCAGCCTTCTGCTGTTGCCGATGCTGACCACACCCCTCGCTCGGCACCTGCGAATTCAATGATGAATTATCATCGTTAGTGGACGGAGGATTCTTATACTCGGATTTCCAATGCCCCAATTTTCCACAGTTGTGGCAGGGGAACTTTTTCTTTGCTTCCTCTATATTCCCTTTTCCTTTACTTGGCCCAAACCTAGGTTTATTTCCTGGGTTATTTGCCTGTTCAACCAGCTGAGCTTCCTGTCTTTCTGCAACCTTCACTTGTGCCCACATTGCCTTTTCTTTCAGCTTTCTCTGTTTTGCCTCAATCTCATCACTGAAGTACTTAGCATGTCTCAAAATCTCATCAATCTTCTTACTCTGCCAGTCCACGGTATGCTGCCGTATCATCTCACTGATTTCAGGCCGCAAACCATACACAAATCTGTACACAAAGTGACTCAGATCCTTGTCACCCAGGTGTTCATCTCCACTGAACTGCTTAAAAGCTAGTATCAGTCTTTCATAGTAAGCATGGACTGATTCTTTTAATTCCTGATGTGTTCGGTCTATTTTAACCCAATCTGTCTCCTTGGGGGGTACTTTATTTTTCAAGAAGGCCATAACCTGCTCGTATTTCTTCATGACCTCCGGGTCTGGAGCTCCTGTCTTTTGATCTCTCGGGTATTCTTTAGAGGGCCAGTCTATGACTATTTTACATTCTGCCCACAGGTCTGCTGGTACAATTATATCAAACAGACTATTCAGGTCAATCCACAGTACTTTTGACAGCTTTACAAATCTGTCGACTTGTCTGTACCACTCCACTGGCTTTTCCCTTAATCGAGGGAAATCATTCGTGAATGATAAAATATCCTGTCTGGTCCATGGGACATGAACGTACCCTCCTCCTGGAATCTCTCTCATGGGGTAAGCTGTCACTGCCTTCTCTTTTTCTGTCAAGGGAAATGCTGAGTAGGTTCTATCCACTCCATCCTCTCGCTTTCGATACCATCTGTCTTTCCATCTTTCTACATCTCCCCATTTCCTTAACAAGGTCATCATTTTCTTAATCTGTCCTGTTCGGCCTGCATTGTTCAGATTCTCAATATCTTTGTCTGAAAAATCCACTCGGTATGTTTTCTGTAAAGCTTTCACCTTATCCATGTCAATTCCCACTTCACTGGCTATTCCTTTCAACCTGTCGTGTATGTTCTTTGCTCTCCATGTGATGCTCTTACATAAAAAGAGAATCTCCCCTTCCTGATAATTCTTCAGTGTTTCTGTAGGTATGGTTCCTACTATTAACTCTTCCATTTCCATACGTAGCCTAGCTACATCCGTCCCCTGTGACTCTTTCTCTTTTTTCTGTAATGTTTTTAGCCAGTCATTCAAATCTTCAGCAGTTATCACAGATTTTTCCACACCCCCTGGTTCTGCCACCCTCTGCGGTTCCAGCATTGATCCTCTGTTCCCTTCCATACATCCAGAATTCAAACTTGAGTTAGTCTGCACACTCATTTCCCCTCCACATACGGTATGTCTCCACTGATTTTCTCCTGTTCATTGTGTTTCTCCCGCACTCATTTCTGCCTGTTCCGGAGGTACAATCAACCTATTGCCCACATATGGCACCGTCAAACCATTTTCACCCGTCCTCTGCTTATCAAAAATAGGCATAACCGGGCCTATTGTCACAGGCACTGTAACAGCTTCAAGATTCTTAGTCAGCTCCCTGATTTTCTCTGTTAGTTCAGATGTAGTTCTTGCTAGTTCTCTGGTCTTTTCATTTTCAAGTTAATTCTCTCTCTCTTCTCTCTCTCTCTCTCTCTCTCTCTCTCTCTCTCTCTCTCTCTCTCTCTCTCTTTTCCTATCTCTCTATCTCTCTTTCTCTCTTTCTCTCTTTCTCTCTCTCTATTTCTCTTTCTCCCTCTCTTTCTCTCTCTCTTTCTCTGTCTGCCAGAGAACAACCTCTTTTCAGCTCAGGGGCTGTAGCCTCCGTCTTTATAATCCGCAGGGTGTTTCTCATTGGGCTAACTGCTGTTCCTACCTCTGGTTCTCTTCTATACGGGGTGGTCTTTTGTAGAGCATGTCCTCTAAGATATCATCATCAGACTCATTTGCCCCATATCTTCTGGTCTCTACATTATGTGCTTTCTCTGTACATTTTCTCCCTCCTGATTCCTCTGCCGTTCTTACAGGATATAACCCCTCGGTCATACTGGCATCTCGCCACCTTCTCATTCTGTCATGATGGGTTTCGCGATCAAATTTTCTACCGAACATATATCGAGAGTTACCTCCACTCCTCTGCTTTTCTCGCTCATGTACTTCATCTTCCCATTCCACCAATGCCTCGAATTGCGTCGGCCTAGGCCGAGGCTCTAGATTCATCATTTTCTCTCGTAAATTTCTTAACACGGCCAAATTAAATGAGCCATGTTCCGGGAAAGCCAAAACCCCATCCTCTCTAGTATACTTCGCCCAGTTGTCTAACCAAATACAGGTATGATACCCATATTTTGCAACCATAAAGGATGCGGGGGTTCTGGTCGGAGGAAGTAACTCTCCTTCCCTAGTTATGATATCCTTATCCTTGTCGAACCAGGTCTTAACCTTACTGAACAAGGATTTCTTTTTCTTTTCCTCAGCATGGTAATACATTTTCTTATTTTCCCCAAGCTGTTTATTCTTCCTACAACTGTACGATCTTTTGTCCAATTGCAGCGCGGCTCACACCAACGCACCAATCCTGGAGCGTCTACGTCACTGACTCAGTCCGCGAATCCTAGCGCGACTCACACCAACGCACCAATCCTGGAGCGTCTACGTCACCCTGTATGTCTCCCAATCCTAGCATAGGGACCTCGCATCATTAGCTCGGGAAGAAGTGGCGCTAGACCTCTCTAGTCTACTTACTTTTATACTAAAATTTACATTCTAAAAAGTAACATTTCTTTATTCAGAACGGATGAATGGCGGAAATAATGTCGTCTTGCAACATGAGCAAAAGTTCCCAGATATTGTCTGTCTTAAACGATGAATAGAAAATGTAGTGTCCCTAATTTATTCGATACTTTTACGGATGTTTTTCCCAGATTAAATGTATCCCAGTTGTGGGATTGACAGTTCAAGAGTTCAATATTCACTTCTTTGAAACACTTTCTTAATCAGGGGCTTTTCTGGCTGTCCTCCCAGATTTGTCGTCATGGTCATGGCTTTTCAGTTCATCAGAGGTGCAAGGTCACAGGCAGAGCGAAGCCTTTTTTTGTAATTTTCCAGCAACTCCAATGCAGGCTGCGGGTGGCGGCCATTTTGTGGCAGGCCACAATGGACAACTTAAAGCAAAGTGAATATAAAACAGAATTACTGCATAGAAATGATTAAACAGTGTTATTCCCCTGCTAATACCCTTATGTGTGTGTATTTATCTAGCCATTTGCGACATCAGAAGCCCTTAATGCATATTAATTATAAGCGCAAAACACCATAACATCACATAAGCAACATCGTATTCTGTCAGTTTGCTCACCAACTTAGTTCACTTGTTATTTAGCCATGCAATAGCATTCCCACGTGTAATTCTCTTGTTAATAAGATTGATTAGTCAACATTCGACAAACTATTAATCATTAATAATTATTCAGTAGTACTTTTAATTAAAAACATGCGAAAATGAAACAGGTATTCCGTTTTGGAGTAAAAACCCTGCTCCATCACCTATACCTGCTGGTATAGTTTGGGACAAAACCAAATATGACATTTTTGGCCCGTCGGAGCTTTTGAAGATTCCACATCTATTTAAAATTTTATTAAGTGACTTTATTACCTCCAGTACCTTTTCTGATGATTGGGACTTCGAGACTGTCAATAATATGATGTCTGATCTAGAGATGTCAACTGCATTCACTAATAATGAATATTTACAAGGTTCATCAGACTATGAACAACTGTATTGTTGTAACCACTATTGTCATCATTTCTTGCATAAATCTACAACACCTAGAAATGTATTTATGTATAACAAATGGGAACATTGCCCTACGCCACCAAAGGGTAGCTCGAAAACATTTGCAATGAAATTTCCATATTTTTCAGAGTTTAATATCTCGAATACAGAGACATTTTACTTTAAGAATGTCAACAAGACAGGAATGAAAAATATGTTAACGAATACCAAACAGATTTATTCCACAGCCTTTGTTGCCCAACTGTCTAGACAGGGTTACGACTTTTGGAAAGACAACATTGAGATGAAAACTGTTTGGGGTACTAAAGATTGGCAAGTACAGGGAATAGAAGCTTTGTTTAGAGCATGTATCATCCCTGAGCAAATTATGTTTTTGAACGACACTGTCCAACAAACATCATGCCTTGGAATAGCCAAGATAAAAGACATGAACACTCCGTCTATACCTGCACCTACAAGTGAAAGCACTACACAGGAGGTCGACGTACATTCTATTTTGAATAATAACAGATCAGATCCTGAATGGAAAAAATGGTTGCTCTGGCCTTTAGACACAAACAACTGTCAAAATAGATTCCTGAGCAAAACACAAGGTTGTACCTTTCATAGGCCAGACCCACGTTATGTCCAAAGACAGCATCCGGGGGTAGTAACAACTTACAGTGTGGGGAAACTTTGCCTTGATTGGCTACAGAAAGCTACACTAGAGGATGTAAAACAACACTTAACTTTACTTCAAGAAGGTGCAGACCTTAGGGAATTCTTGCTAGGACCAAGAAAACCACGTCAAAAACGTTTCATATATGCCAGTATCTACGCTGCTTATAATGAAGCATGGAAGATCACCCAAGCAGAGACTGCAGAACAAATACGAGAAATTGATCGTATTAATTTAGAGAAATCTCTCTCTGTATTAGACAATGGGTTAACAACTCTGTCGTCCAGGATATATTCTTTGGACAGCATTGTATCCTCTGTCATAGAGATCATGGAACAAGACTTGGTCATGTTACAACATGGTCAGTCACAGCTGTGTTTTATCATGTTATTAGGCTGGACGCTTCAAAACCTGCATTCTGGCTAAGTGCCTTGGCATTTAATCAATACTACGTCACTGTTTGCAGAATTAAATTTCACTGATAGACAGATCAAACTGGCACAAAGGGGAGCAGACTATACGGTGCTGAGCATTGAAAAACTGGAGAAATTACCATTCACAGTGGCAGAAAAACCAGCTACTGAGTGGATCATACATGGTAAGATTACTCTGCCTGTTACGACTTTCCATTTTCAGTATTGCCTAAAAAATATACCAGCAGGCAAATATGAAAGGTTGGGTAAAGAATACATCAAAACATCCTGGGATTTACCTTACACACACAGATGAAGGAGTGGGGGACGTGAAGTGTTTCTCAGCGGTGAAAACTGTGAACATACACTAAGTGGTTCTCTCCTTTGTCAGGGTATTAACTTACACGGGGCCTGTGACGGTTCCACTGCAAATTTATCCTGTCACCTGCACGGTTCGCCGGCAGCAGTGATTAATCCAATCTTTGGTCAACTTTCAAATGGGAGTTACATTATGTTGAATGATCACAGCTGCTGTGGCATGCTGCCAGGTATCCCATCTAGTAACGGTTACATCCAGGGTCACTTGCTGTATGCAGGTCCTGTTTCCCCAAATAGACATAGTCAGGGAGTCGCCTTTATGGCCTTCACTGAATATCTCTTCTATACGAGTTGATACTATAAGCAGAATGAAAGCCATTCTTTTACAAAAAGCTGTGCCTTTGACCTCTGCCAAAGAAACCTATGATCTCCAAGTCGCAAGGACTTCTGCAGAGATACGTACCCTTTTGTATAGAAACTGCCCTGTGCATTTCTCAGAAATATTAGGTCGTATCTTAAACATGTCTAATACGAGTGCTATTGTACATGTATTTAAGAACGTGTGTGCAGGACTGTTAGAACATTTTCAAGCAGTCCTCTGAATTTTTAAAAACTTCGTGCACTCTGTGTTTGGCGGACTGCTGCTCCTTTTAGCACTCGTTGCAGGGATACTATTTTTGCTCCAACTGCTACGATATGGCAAGCCAAATCACCAACGACACCCAGTCACCAAGGAAAGAACTCTATTGGAGATGAAGTGTCATGAGCGCATCGTCCAAATTCTGGGTTTACCTCGTCTGCAAGAATTAAACACCACTTGGTTTCTGTCATTCAGACCAATCTGGCAAGATTGCATCTTACCTGTTCTACGCTGCCTGCTATGCGGTGAAGAATGTGTGCTGGACATTTTTTGGAGACTCCCATCTGTCATGCCTACGGATATCGATACTCTGCTGGACCTGATAACGGCCCATGCTATGTGCTGTCCCCAGCGGCTACCAATCCTGATGGCGGCATTCATTGAGATCTCACAGACGCACCATGCTACTGCTGAGGTACGAGAGGAAACACCAGGCGCGCAGGTAACATCCAATCCGGACAATGCTGATGCTTCCCATGCTGAAGGCGATAGTTCGCATCCATGTGCTGTTGATCTTCTACACGAGGTATTCCAACTCTCACCCACAACGGTAGATGACTTGTTGTCTACAGGATTAGAAAATGTTATGTTTTCTCCATCCCCACACACTGAATTTTGATTCAAGCACACAGTGTTCCGGAGAGACTCTGAATTTGGCCTTCATTCTTTTTCAAACGTGATATTATAGTAGAAATATTCATAGAGAACAGAATTATTTGATAACACTTCCCGGGACAGTATGCCACCTTGTCATGAATAACAATTTGACTTATGTAACCTGATATGAAATGGTTTCGGCCCCGTTTTCTCCTGTATTTACGAGCCATTTCATCATATGTATATATTTTGGTTCATTCATTTAGCATTCCAGTGTGATCGTATGCTTAGAATGGAACATTGCCTTTAATATGTACAACACTTTATGCATAGCAATGGTTTTGTAATGTATTTTTAGGACTTATGTTTTCAGCTTATTTTAGCAAAACCATGCGATACTCTGTTTTAACATATGTTTAGAACGTTTAGGATTTAGTAACATCGTTCATACAAAACTGGAGTGGGTGTTGTGTGCAGATTTAGATTCCGTATATAGGTTTCCCGATTTATGCCCTTATATAGGGACAATTCACATTGCCCTTATTTGGACATAGAAATCCGGCCCTTATTTAGACATGGTCCGTACAAACCTAATACAGGCATGGCCACCTACATCTGTCTATCCACGTCACAACAAATTCTTGGAAAACCAGACCCTTAAGCCTTTAGGATTTTCCCTCAGCTTGAATATTGATTTCTCCAAGAACTCATTAAGTATGCATGAACATCTATTCCTTAGAGGTTCATTCATGACATTCCTCTGCACAACTTTTACATCAATAGTGGAATTCCTAGACACCTTCAAGGTATAAATATACCAGCACTTGCCCTGGCAAATTGCGTTTCCCGGAGGATTCGATCCGACCCAGACTACGCGGTTCGCCACGGCAAGTTTGGAAGGAGATCGAGTTCCAGCCTGATGCACGGACCTGATGCTGCCATCCTCCTTGCAGAGAATCCAGATCCAGTGCTCTCTGACTTCCCTTGCGGGGGGTTAGACTATCGAGTCCAGAAAAGAGATTCCAACCTCTCTCATTCTAAGGTATGGAGCTGACTAGAACTTAGAGAAACTTTTGGCAACTCTTGGCTAAACTAAAAATATAGCCAGCTATACTTTAGACATGGCACCTATTTCAAACCTCGTACTGCACTTAGGTTAAGTACACTGGGGTAGAACAATTTAGAAGCATCAGATGAGTATCACATTTTAGCTTATGTTATTTATGTATGTATTTTGATTAATATATGTCATAGCTACAAACCATGCTATTGCAGTATTATTTTATCTTCCTGCTAACCTTGTACATATTGTACTTTGCAGTCTCTCTTACGATTGTAGCAATTCATATCTCTTGCATGAGAAATAAGACTGTTCAATAAACCCTTTTATTGAAACGCTCGTCTTTCTATTTCTGTGCAACTCTGTAGAAACGAAGCATGCACGATTGACTGAGTGAAACTGTTATCTATTGTTTCCACGATTCTCAGACTGTTCCGATTCTAAAGGGAAACAAAGTTGTCATGTTTATGCGGTTGTCAGAGACTAATCCATTCTTGTATATTCAAGAAGTTTCTAGTGACCTCTGGATTAACTGGCACACACAAGTAATTAAGTTTAATATACTCGATAGAGACATACTGACCTCAGGCCTATGTCAAATCTATAGCGTATGTTCTTCCAATGAGAGCCTATCAGAGATATAGGAACTACACTACAAAGCGAGGTACAGGAAGAGGCAAGAGAGGTGCAGAAACAGGCAAGAGAGGTGCAGAAACAGACAAGAGAAGTGCAGAAAGAGGCAAGAGAATTGCTGAAAGAAGCAACAGAGGTGTAGAAAGAAGCAAGAGAAGTGCAGAAAGAGGCAAGTGAGGTGCAGAAAGAGGCAAGAGAGGTACAGAAAGAGAGAAGACAAGTTCAGAAAGAGACAACAGCGGTGCAGAAAGAAGCAAGACAGGTGTAGGAAGAAGCATGAGAAGTGCAGAGTGAAGCAACAGGGGTGCAGAAAGTTGCAAGAGAAGTGCAGAAATAACCAACAGAGGTGCTGAAAGAGGCACAAAGGGTGCAGAACAGAGGTGCAGAAAGAAGCAAGAGCAGTGCAGAAAGAACCAACAGAGGTGCAGAAAGAGGAAAGAGGGGTACAGAAAGAGGCAAGTGAAGATCAGAATGAAGCAAAAGAGGTATAGAAAGAGGCAAGAGAACTGCAGAAAAAGGCAAGAGAGGTGCAGAATGAGGCAGGAGAGGTGCACAAAGAGGCAAGAGTGGTCCAAAAAGAGGCACGAGGGATGCAGAAAGAAGAAGCAAGAGGAGTGCAGAGAGAAGCAACAGAGGTACAGAAAGAAGCAAGAGCAGTGCAGAAAGAAGCAAGAGAAGTGCAGAAAGAACCAACAGAGGTGCAAGGAAGGTTGACAAAGAGGGGTGCAGAAATTTGCAAAAGAGGTGCAGAAAGAACCAAGAGCAGTGCATCAATAACCAACAGAGGTGCAAAAAGAGGCAAGAGGGGTGCAGAGAGGGGTAGGAGAGGTGCACAAAGAGGCAAGAGGAGTACAGAAAGAGGCAAGAGGGGTGCAGAAAGAAGCAAGAGAGGTGCAGAAAGAGGCAAGAGAGTTGCAGGAAGAGGCAAAAGAAGTATAGAAAGCGGCAAGAGTAGTGCAGAAGGAGGTAAGGGAACTGCAGAAAGAGGCAAGAGAGTTGCAGAAAGAGCCAAGTGAGGTGCAGAAAGAGGTAAGAGAACTGCAGAAAGAGGCAAAAGAGTTGCAGAAACAGGCAAACGGGGTGCAGAAAGAGGGAACAGTTGGGCAGACTGAGGCAAGAGGTGTGCAGAAAGAAGCAACAGAGGTGCAGAAAGAGGCAAGAGAAGTGTAGAAAGAGGCAAGAGAGGTGCAGAAAGAGGCAAAAGAGGTGCAGAAAGTGGAAGAGATGAGCAGAAAGAGGCAAAAGAAGTGCAGAAAAAAGAAAGGTACAGAAAGATGCAACAGAAATGCAGAAAGAGGCAAAAGAGGTGCAGAAAGAAGCAAGAGTGGTTCGCATACCATTAGTACCACTTTAATGCCCACATTTAGCAATAAGTAAAAGGTGACCATTCTAGGTTTGCACAGGGCCTTCCACCTCGCAGTAACACTTGTTGCTGCATTTTTGTAGTGTTTAAGCAGAATGAGCTAGAAACAAGGTTTTTTTTGTTCAAATCTGCAGATTTTGCAGCGGATCATGGATTATGTGGCAAATGTGGAAAATGTATAATTGTGCGAAAGTCGGTGCAGCCAAACAGTCGCATAATTCCAGTGGCCCTGCTCATACCTCCAACTAGGTCCAGAAGTGCTCCTCAGTGGTTCCTTCTTTTTTTGTCTCATTGAGCTTATAGCTTAGCTTCTATGGAAATGAGGAAGACTAAACCTGAGGTTACGACCCCACAACACAGACTACCATACCATATAATTACTCTCCATAATACATAATCTCACTCTGCATAATTCCTAAACACTAAATACCTCATACTTTCTATCCTCATAATTTCACTGCACAACATACCGCATAATTCCACTACACACAACATAAATCCACTCCACTCCAAAAAACATTAGTAAAAAACTTTTACATTTACAATGCCAATGGCTGTAACTTT
Source organism: Triturus cristatus (assembly GCF_964204655.1). Lineage (NCBI taxonomy): Eukaryota > Metazoa > Chordata > Amphibia > Caudata > Salamandridae > Triturus > Triturus cristatus. The sequence continues at coordinate 1,378,042,873 of NC_140590.1, forward strand.
CGCGAATGTGAGACCTATTACATCCCAAATGCTTGTTTAACTAGTAGTCGCGTTTGCAGAGTGGTGGAGAAAGGGGGCTGGGCCTCTCACCAGAGCTCAGGAGCTAAACTGCGTAGAACTTACAGGAGGTACCAGGAAGGCTTCTTGACCTCCAGAGTCTATCAGAAGTAAAGTGGACTTCATCCACCACTTTGCAAATGCTCTTGGTTGGGGTATGAAGTCTATTGGGGAGAAATAGACTGGTGTATTCTTCTAAAACTCCAACTAAGAACCCAGATCCACTCTCTCGCCCACTCTCTTCAACCTTTTTATGGAACCTCTTTCTGTCATTCTGAACCTTGCTAACATTCAGTGCCACATGTATGTGGATGACACGCAACTGTACTTGAAGATCTCCTCTCAAGAGGACATAAAAACACTAAATGCTGCACTTGCACAAACCCAACAATGGCTAGCTCGGAACCATCTGTTGTTGAATACTATCAAAATGGAATTCCTTTTGATTTTCCCCCCCCAATCACTCGGTTCCTACCCTGGATTGGCTTAAACAACTCACAACTCTAAACTGCACTTCTCATATCGTAGACTCTGCCAAATCTCTTGGCATCACCATGGATAAACACTTAAACATGCAAGCGCACATCAGTGCAGCTAATAGCGGAGCCAACTTTCAGCTTAACACCATTAAGAAAATCAAACCTTTCCGACCCCTGAAGACATTAAGCCGGCAGTTCAATCCTTGGTTATCTGTAGGTTGGAATATGGTCTGGTGACCCTTGCTGGACTTTTCAAAGCTAGCTTGTTCCCACTCTGAGCTACCCTGAATGCATCGGTTAGACTCATCACGGGCTCCAGAAAGCATGACCATATCTCCCCTGACCTTTTGCAGCTACATTGGCTATCCATTGAATCCAGAATACATTTCAATATAGCTTGCCTGACCCATAAAGCCATACATTATAACACTCTGATCTACCTGGCAAATAAGCTTGAACTCTCGGGCTCTGGCCAGAACCTTAGAAGTACGTCCACCCTACTCTGGAAACCACCAAGATTCAAAAAGAAAAAATCTTACAATCGTACTTTCTTCGCACTGGCTCCAAGAATCTGGAACTCCCTGCCTAGTGAGATCAGATCTAATCCTTCCACAACATCTTTCAAGAAACTTGTCAAATGGCTACTCTTGAACGAACTTTAACATCAACTGACTCTCATGCTCTTGTATGTTAATATTTTTATTCTTACTGTTATACACTATTGTGCTTTACTGTATGCTGGTATGTTAATCTGTTTTCGTGCTCTAGGATACCTAGGATACCCCCTTCTCACTTACTGTCCCTTTGAGTTTGTTACCCTCGTTTTTGCCATTTCTGTACAGCGCTCTGATACCCGCATGAGTCTTGTTCACACTTTATAAAACATTTCAAATAAATAAATAAAGAACCACCAGGAACCCATGCATTAACCAGGCCCGGGGCCTAGTTGACCTGTGCCTCGCTGTAACCACTGCCGGTATACTGTGAGAAGTGATAGCAATCCTTTACAAAATCATCTAGACTTGCAGTCTGACAAAAGAGCTAATTACGGACGGTGAAAGTGGTCTTTTTAAAATCTCTGTAAATCATAACTTTACTCTGACGGGACTACTTATCTATTGCCCTTTCGGATCCTTCAAAATGTTTAGGGATTCTCTCACTAATTTCCCCGAGTCCCCAGCAAAGTTGAGACCCGTAGCACTCGTGGGTGCCGTGGAACCGGAACCCCTGGACACCATGCACATTTGCAAGTGCATCAGCTTCTCGACGCCCCTTGTGGCTGTGCATTGGGTTGCTTGTAGCCCAGACCCGGAGCACCTTTTCAGCCGAAGATTGCTGGCCTACACTCCACGAGTGTTCCGTGAGCCCGCTCTTTGTAGTTTCATTCGAGGCTCCATCGCGATCCCTGGTCCGTTGACTGGTGGGTCCCTACAAAGGCAACTCTTACTTTAACTGGGCTTCCCTGGTTGCTCCAGATGTGCCCCAACTCTCCATCACTTGGGGAGTCCACAGGACCTTGCTAGTCCGCACCAAAGCATCTTTTCTGCATGGGTTGCTACTGCCAAGACTTGCTGTGTCTAATCCGGACACCGACACTGCAGCACTCGACATCCTTTGTGGGACAGCTCGAATCCAGCTCCTGGTTGTCCTTGACGCCTCCTGTTTCCTCATGGCTGAAGAGTCAAGCTTCCCCTCTTCGCACCTGAAGCACCCGACATCGGTGGGCATTCATCTATCGTGCCCGTGGTCACTGGCAAGAGACCCAGACTCTGTCCCCTCTGCTTTCAGGTTCTTCATATTTTCGATCCAAGCTTGGATCTCTTCGGACACTTCTCCTCTTCCCGGCATCAGCACTTTTCAGTCTCCTGTCATTAAAAATGACGACGTGACCCGACACCATTTGACACCTATGCACCCGGCTTCCCTGGGTGAGGTAACACGAGTACTCCGGTGCTCCCGTGGGTGTTGGCCCTAGAACCATCTAAGTCCAATAGGGTTTGTTCCTAGTCCACTCCTAAGTGTCCTTAAACTTTAAAAGAATAACCGCGACTTTCCCCATAGAAGCTAACGGGAGCTCGCGGCTGTGTATTCTCACTGCACAGGCCCTCCGTGGGTCCCCTGTGTCACTACCTTGGGTGGTTCCTTGGGGTCCCAGCGATTCTACAGGCTCTAGGCCTCGTGTCTAGGCAAGTCGTGGTTCTTATACCACTTTCTCAGTATATGGTTTGGTCCGCCCCTAGTATTGTGCTAATTTACTGTAATATTTGAAGTGTAACATATGTGCTTTTACCTCTAGCCTCATAAAGAGACTAGTAGTGTGTGTTTAGGAATAAATACATATATTTTATATATATACCTGGTGTGGTCTCATTTCATTTAGCCACTCAAGAGATTATAGACTGTTAAAAGAAGCTGCTTTACATTACTTCAAGACTTAGCCTGACGGCTGCTCCCCATAGCTACCACTATGATAGCTTTCAAATAAGGTTGTCTTTAACCTATCATCAATAAGGGGTTGTTTGGACTGGTGCAAGGTGCCCACTATAACTAGTGGACAGCATATACCAGGCCAACTTCTCACAACACAAATCCAAAAAAGACATTTAATTTAACAACACACATAAAAAAAAACTTGGTGAAATACCACCAAAAGCATCCATGGCCAAAATGATGTTTAAATTCAACAAACACCACAGAAACAGTTGTTTTATGCACCCATGTGTAGCTCTTTTTGCAAATTTATCAAAAATATAGAGAATATGCAGTGAGCTGTGCTACATTTTTTGCTGAATAAAAGAAGAAACAATTGCATGCAAAACAACAACAAGCCAGAAAATATGGCCACCACAAAGAAGGCATGCAGGCCAATGGCAGAAGCACACTGGCTGCCTTTACAAAATGGCCACCAGCCACATGGCCAGGCCACAACAACAAGCAATAATTAGCCTACAAAGGGAAGACAATGCAGGCCTATGGCAAAAGCACACTGGCTGCCTTCACAAAATGGCCACCAGACACATGGCCTGGCTGCCACAATGAGAATCAATAAGCCAAGAGGAACAAAGGAAAGACATGCAGGCCTATGGCAAAAGCACACTAAATGCCTCCACAAAATGGCCGCTAGCCACATGGTCACAACAAGCAGGAGGCCTGCGAAAACAATGAACTCAAGCAGGCCTATATGGACACAGACATTACAAGATGGCCCCTGGGCTCATGGGGAGGCTCAGCCAAGGCAAATGATGGCCCTCTATTACAAACACACTCACACACTGGCCAGACAAAGGAGGCATGCTAAACATTACATCTTTAATGCATCAATACCAAAAACGAAAATCCCAAGGGGTAAAAAGGTTTGCAAGTTACAACCACACACATCCAACAAAGGCATTTAATATAACACACAAGATAGAAAAAAGGTGAAATACCACAAAAAACACATTTTGTATTTTTAATCCAATGCATCCATGGCCAAAATAATGTTAATAAACTTTAAATTCAACAGACACCACAGACCGGGCCTACTGGCTGAGATAGGCCTATTTTTAGCAGACTACTGGGCTAGACAGTGAATTCAATAAATATTGCAAATAGTTTTCAAAACATAGAGAAAAATGTAGTGAGCTGTGCAACGTGTTTCCTTTATAAAAGAAGACAAATTACTTACAAAGAAACAACTAGGCCCCTACTGAAACTACAGGCCACCCACCACAATACATTTAAAAACAAAAGATGAAAAGTACAAATAAATCTAGGTGCATGGCCCCAATCATACAAACAACACCAATTTTACAACTTACTTGTGAAATCTCTAATTCAAAGTCCTCAAATCCAATGATATATGATGCAGCAGGCACAAAGAGTGATCCTTCCTGCTCCAAATCCAAATGAAAAGGGCCCAGGAGATGGACAAAGCACTGGGAGGACCCTGCTGGACAGAAACAGGAAGTTGGAGACTCTAGGGCACTTCCTTCCGCTTGAAAAAGAAGTAAAAAAAGAAAAAGGACGCCTTGCACAAAAATGTACAGCCAAATGTCAATTTGAGGAGTTTCTTTTATTCCAAATCATCATTTTGAGTAGGTTTTGATGCTGCTCGGGGGAGAATTTGTCCAGATTACATTTGCGGTAGATTCTGCGCATTCTGGATCGTGTTCTTCACAAAACGTCCGCCGGGAGTCCGATGAAGCGTTTGAATGAAATGTTCACGATCTCAAACTCTCGCAGGACCATGCGGTTGCCTAGCAAATCTAGTGGCGCTCCGAACGGCTCAGGAAATCTCATTGGCGATCGCAGGCACCTGGTAAGTTGTTCCCGCATGTGCAAAAATACATTTCAGGCACGCTGACATAAAAAAACTCTGCTGTGTTGCGGAGTGCCGAGTTTTCGGCAGCTCTGCTTTCTATGCAGAATGAGGAGTTGCCAAAACTCCGCAAACTCCACGAGCGGAGTTTTACGTCCAGGGTCAATAGTTTCTTAAATACAGGTTATCCTTTGATGGGAGTTAGCTGTAGCAGGTCTCCAAAGAATATTAAGTGTTTTCCTCTCAATAGTACATGGTAGTCAGTTTTTTTTTCATTTGCTGCATTCTTAAATGTATAAGCTAGCATTAGGTTAGACACCATGCTGATTTCATCAATAATTAGTAGCTTTAATTTCTTTAATACTCTTGTCACTTCCTGACAAGCATTACAAGATAATTTGTTGTACTGTAATTTGTTGTCATGTAGAACAAGCAGCATTAATAATCGATGAAGGGTAACTCCTTTAACATGAGCAGCTAAGCCTGTTGATGCAGTGACTACCCACAATAAATTGGAATCTGTTCTCTTCTGTAGGTAACTTGTCAGCACTTTAATCAAGAAGCTTTTTCCAGTTCCAGCTTGACCACTTATGTACATGAGAACTGGTTTACATTTAGAACATGCACACTTTTTATTCTCATGGAGAAACCCAATGTTCTACTTTACCTTTTACCTCTTAAAAAATGTCTTTCTGATCTGCATTCAATTGCTGGATTTGTAGTTCTAGATCCACAGTTTCCTGTCTTATTTGCTACATTGCTTTCTCCGCCTCATTCATAGCTATTGAAGCTTCATTTTAAATGATTGGCTATCCAAGAGGATCTTGACTTCCAGGTGCTGAACTTTGACTGCTCTGAGAACTCTCTGTTGCTATCTCAGCAGCAATTGTTTCTTCTTGTTCAATCTCATCTCTCAACATTTGAAGATACACTGGAAACACGGAGCACTCAATACTGTCTTTCACAGCGTTGTAACAGTCTTCCATAGAGTAAAATTCTACAAGTAGCTCACTTTCAGTTGGCCATGGCTTAAACAACTGTCACAAGCCCAAAAGTAAAAATTCTCTTTTGTCTGGAGTTTGGCAATTTAGTTTTCGATGGTTGATTAAATTTCCTTTGTTATGTCTCATCAAACATCCTTCGCATCCAGCCACAGCAAATTTTCCTTCATCTAGGTTTTCACTGACATTACTTCTGAAAGTATAATGTTGAAGTATTTCCTAAATTCAGTACTCTGTTACGAGTCTTAGCAAGCCCTAAACTCACCTATAGAACTCCTCTAGATTTAGAAAACAAGCTAGCTGAGCTTATCCGATCTACACATTCATAGGAGCCTATCTCTCTGTGAGAGAGCATTTTCAACCTAAAACTGTGCAATATCTTCATAAGACTCTTTTCTGCTGAAATCTCCTCCCACATCTCTCTCATCTCAGTTTTCTCTGGCTTTGTTATATAAGATGTAACATTCTGAGAAACAGCAATTGAGTTGTCTGCAACATACTGCACATCCATGTTTGCATTCCACATCTTTAGAATCACAGGATTGTAGTCATTAATGTACTTGGAGGCCTATGTTCTTCTTAGGTTTTATGTATTTTTCAGTGATTACCGTGTTAGTGCATTTCTGACAGCAGACAAAAAGCTGTTGACCCTTCCTTGTGAGATAACAGGTCATGGGAATCCCCCCCAAAAAAACCAACATCTTGTATAAAATGTTCCTTTTGCTCTGTATCTTCGCTGACAGTATTTTCTGCATCTATGATTTCGGAATAGTAGAACTTGTAGTCTTAAAATGTTGTCACTACTCTCCTTTGGGATAGAGCAAGTTACATACTGCTCAATAAAAGAACACAGACTCATCACTTTGTGTTCCAAACTTTGGGGCATCTTTTACCCACAACAGCATGAGAATATGGGGAGCACCTCTGGCCTGGTACTCTTTATGCCAGAAGAAATTAATCACTTCACTAAGAGGAGGTTTTGTTTGAAAAGCCCTTATTGCTTGAATACTGTGATTAAAATATCTGCAAACATTTGCATGTTCTAGTGAGCACAATTCTCCTGACGCCTTCAGGTGAATGTCTTTTATATTTGAACTTCCTTCCTGCAAGAATTATAGCAGGTCAACCAAAGCATATTCAGCACAAAGCAGCATCAGGAACCAAGTAGGTGTTCTAAGGTTCCTCAACATGCACTTGATTTCACCATGACGCCAATACCAATATTCATTAGTCCCATGCTGATATGCCATTAGGTTTATTAAATTGTATTCCAAGTGCTCATCTATTCCTTGACCTTTTTCCAAAAGTTCTCTTGCTGATATATTATCCATATTAACTCCTGTTTTTAGACTATAGAGAGGCCAGACAAGTCACTCTCAAATAATAGGTGAAATATATACGGAATACACCGACAAAATCTAGGGACTTCTGAATAAAGTCTACTACGTCTATACTCAGCTACAGGTATTTGCACAGGCTGCTCATCATACCTGCCACCTACTCCAGTAGGAAAAAGATGTAGGAAACACCAAGCTTCTAAACATTTTTCCCACACACTAAATGGAGCTCCTTTTGCTTCCTCCTTTTAATACAGCTCAATGGCATCAACCAAAACCTCTTTAGAATGCAACGGGTAGCTGCTATAATGTTAATACATTTCTTCTTTCCTGGACTGATCCACCTGCTCAATCTGTCCTGTGATGGAAATGTCTGATCCTCTAGATGTGTGATATCTTGAAGGCTTTCCACATTTCTATAGCAAACATTTTTTGTACCATATATAAAGTTGCTTTTTTAACTGTGGTAACATCTAATAACTCCTGTCATATCGACTTGTTCTTGGTAGGCACACTATTTACAAGAATCACTAGTCCTTCCTATAAATCTCTATCTACCCCTACTGTTTGAATGTTTTTCTTGATATCTAATGGCAAATACACTACTCTACCTTTTAGACTTTTTTGCAGCTCTGTTGGGGTAACTTGCCTGTCTTAGGCTCCATACGTACCATAGCCTGAAATGGATGTATAGTTTGGATAAGAATGGACTTATAAATATTTAAACCTTGAAGTGATTCTGGAATGGGAACCAGTTCTAACTTGGGGAGAGGATGTAGCCTTACAGCTAGAGCTGTCAACCTTGAAGCTGGGGAACCGGGTTCAAGTCTCGGCAACAACGCTCAACATCCTATGATTCTGGGCAAATCACTTAATCTTCCCGTGCCTAACCAAAATGAATGTGTCCTTCTGTAACAAAACTGGTGCTCATGTAAAGTGCTCTAATACCTGATATCCTCGGGTCTAGTTTGCGCTATATAAAACTAAACAAAAAAAAATTGCTATGCACAGCTCTAACAATTAGCCTCTAATTTATTGTAGCAGTACTTACATATAACTTGTCGAGTGGACAAGTGAAATCTTTCTTCCACAAACAAATGCAGTGCAAATGTATGCCAGTTATCATTATTCTCTATTTCACTTTTTAAATATAAGTCAATAGTCCGTGTTTGATTCTTGTTGTGAGTGCATCAACAGCATATACAAACATACTCTGGCTTTTCAGCACATACTGTCTTAAATTTTGCAATCTCTTTTTCAAAACTACCAACTGTAGTACCTGTGTCCTGTTCTACAACTCTTCCTGTTATCAACTCTTCAATTTCCTTATAGTCCTGATCTGGACCAAAGAAACAAAACTGCACATCATCACAAACCTTTTCTACCTCTGCCACAGTATCATGCAAAAGTGCAGTATTCCTTTCTCCTAAACATAAAGCAGGAGTTTTCACATAATACAGCCCCCTAACTAAAGTTTGCATTGTTGAGTGGTGCACAGCTAACATCCTAAAATGATGCTTTGGCACACTTACTTTGATAAACAAGCTAGTGAGTGTCCCTGCAAATGTGTATGCTTTCTCAGCTTGCAAGCATCCAAACCTTGTAAAATACTTATTTTGTGTTTTAAACTTCGCCTTGGAAATATACGTAGTAATTTCTTTAATATATCAATGGATTGCTGTCTAATACTACAAACACTACTACAATTCTATTTGTATAAAGGGACCTGACTACGCCTCCCTTGTACCTCTTCTTCAATAACTTCTTCTACATTTCTAGGTACCATCACCTCTTTTGCTATATGACTACCATTCTTCATTTCACAACATCGTCCGCATTCATCAATAGCATGAACTAATATGTTATCCTGGAGATAGCTTCCTTCGTTAAAGAAAGGCTCTGTACTAGAAGTACGCATCCATTCTGAACTAAAAGTTATACAAAAGTTACTTCTATTCACAAATCTTTTCTTCTGGTTTTGTCTCTTCATGCACAACAATAATTTTTCATGAGTCTTCATTCTATTTAGAATCAAAATTAAAAGCTTTCTCTTCAGACTAAAGGCCTTATCAACTACTCTCTCAACTCCTTCTTTCTGTTTCAGTGCCTCTCACCTTCTTCTATACTTTTCATAGTTCTCTGTAGATTTATAACAACTATACTGTGAAACATTCTGGCTCTGATTTCCTTAAACTGCTTCTGGCTCCTGTTTAACGTGCGTCCATGTCTTTTACAATCTTTTCTGTTCTGGTAATGTACAGTTTGTCCACTCTTATTGTTTCTCATAGGTATAATTTTATTTTCTTTATTTTCTAGTCTTTGGAAATGTGTGCATATAATTTTAAGAAATGTTTTTGTCCTCCTACCAGTAGTATTTTTTTCTTTCACCACTTGTTCTGAATTTTGCCCCTTTTGTAAACCATTTCTGCAAACATACTGTAGTAAGTATATTTTAATTTTTACACTAATCAATCGAATAACTACTTTACCAGTGACTTAAACATAATACAAAAACTGTATTAATATTATGTTGCAGTTTTAAATCTACAGATGAACCTAGAAATGTTACAACATGCAAGTACATCAATATAACAAACCCAGAGTAAAACACAAAACCTTTATTTATTAGTTGCCTTTTAACATTTTAGCACCCTCTTGTACAACACAGCTACAGCATATCTCACTTCTCACTTCTCACTTACACTTGGTGAAAGAACAGTTTATCCCTTCTGCTGTAAATTTTTAAATGAATATCCAGGCAAGGAGGCATATTTAGAAGCCCCATGCGCTTTCTGGAGCGTCTATTTTGACACCGTAATGTGCTGCTCCATATTTACAAAGACATGTGAAGCCACTCTGCATAGCTTTTGCCACATACCAAAATTTACAACAATTTGTCAATGCGTCAGAATCCTACACCTCCCCAGGGAAGTTATAGGGAGATGCAACAAGTGGAAATACTTTTCTTTCTCCTCATTGTTTCATAATTGTATGTGTGCTGCATTCTACAGCACACATGAAAATAGGAAAATACCTCTTGTTATTGGTTTTGTACAGGAAGGTGTCCCTTTCTGCACAAAAACAATTATCCTCAATACACAGGCACCCTTGCACAATGGTGCAAGGGTGCCTCCATTGCTGCATGGCAGCCAGTTCTGCACCAGCACAGGGGAGAGCATAGGGATCCATCATATTGTTGTAAATATGATGCATCCCTGTCCTTTGAAAGAAATGCAGCATAGCACAGCCAAATGGCTTGCAGCTCTGCACTGCCTTGCTTTCTTCTAAATGTAGCCCCAAGTATACAAGTACATACAGGTGCCGATCACGATCCTGTAAAAACCGGGTACGAACCGTCGGACGGAGCATATTCTCCGTCCGACGCGTACCCGGTCGTAAAAATATACAAACATGGAAGTACGATTCGCACGGAAATACCATTTCCGTACGAATCGTACAAAACCCCGACCGACGAAAATAAACATACAAATGTGATCCGGGAATGCGCCGACGTGACGTCGGGACGCACGCAGCCTGTCATTCACAAACCAGGAAGTACGATTCGCACCGACGTCATCCCGCACGGAGAATATTTTCCGGCAGCCAAAAACTGCCGGGAAATCAGGACGACGCGAACAAGGAGTACCTGCACGCGACGGACAGACATGGACCCGAACCTACGTGTCATCCTGGCTCTCATAGCAGTCGACCTCCTCTACAGGTTACGACGCAGACGCCGCAGAAGGTCAGAACAACAAAGGGAGGGGGGAAAGGGGGGGTGCAGGACCAGGGGCAGGCCACAAAACCCCCACCAAAGTCACACAGCACACATGCCCTGGACATACCTGACCCCCAGGCCCTGGTCACTACGAGGGGGTGGGGGCGTGTCCAGCAAAGCCAGCGTCCGCCACAACGGAAGTGCTTGATGACACGAACCGGCAACACAACAATACAGGTACGTCCCGTACCCACGCCTTAAGAGCGTGGGTACAAATCGTACCCCGCCCACACCTACGTCACCCCAACAATGGCGGGACGGCTGCACCCACGTGGCAAAGGCCTGGGTACGGCCCGCACAAGCATTCCATAGCGTGGGTACGGATATGTACGGACCGTACCCCCACCCCCGTATGCATGGAGCGTACCCCCCACCGCAACAGTGTAAGTCCGACTCGTACCCTCACCCGCGTACGTATGGAGCATACCCCCCCACCCCAACCGTGTATGTACGACCCGTACCCTCACCCGCGTATGTATGGAGCGTACCCCCCACCCCAACAGTTTAAGTACGACCCGTACCCTCACCCGTGTATGCATGGAGCGTACCCCCACCCCAACCGTGTATGTACGACCCGTACCCTCACCCACGTACGTATGGAGCGTACCCCCCACCCCAACAGTGTAAGTACGACCCGTACCCTCACCCGCATACGTATGGAGCGTACCCCCAACCCCAACAGTGTAAGTACGACCCGTACCCTCACCCGCATACGTATGGAGCGTACCCCCAACCCAACAGTGTAAGTACGATCCGTACCCTCACCCGCATACGTATGGAGCGTACCCCCCACCCCAACAGTGTAAGTACGACCCGTACCCTCACCCGCGTACGTATGGAGCGTACCCCCCACCCCAACAGTGTAAGTCCGACTCGTACCCTCACCCGCGTACGTATGGAGCGTACCCCCCCACCCCAACCGTGTATGTACGACCCGTACCCTCACCCGCGTACGTATGGAGCGTACCCCCCACCCCAACAGTGTAAGTACGACCCGTACCCTCACCCGCGTATGCATGGAGCGAACCCACACCCGTGTATGTTCTAAGCGTACATATCCTGAAATAGGAGGGTTGGGTGCAGAGTCCTTCCAGCAGTGCCCAGACACAGGAGGAGTGGGTGCAGAGTCCTCCCAGCAGTGCCCAGTCACAAGAGGGGTGTGTGCAGAGTCCTCCCAGCAGTGCCCAGACACAGGAGGGGTGGGTGCCTAACACTCCCAGCAGTGCCCAGACACAGGAGGGGTGGGTGCAGAGTCCTCCCAGCAGTGCCCAGTCACAAGAGGGGTGGGTGCAGAGTCCTCCCAGCAGTGCCCAGACACAGGAGGGGTGGGTGCAGAGTCCTCCCAGCAGTGCCCAGACACAGGAGGGGTGTGTGCAGAGTCCTCCCAGCAGTGCCCAGACACAGGAGGGGTGGGTGCCTAACACTCCCAGCAGTGCCCAGACACAGGAGGGGTGGGTGCAGAGTCCTCCCAGCAGTGCCCAGTCACAAGAGGGGTGTGTGCAGAGTCCTCCCAGCAGTGACCCGACACGGGAGGGGTGGGTGCAGAGTCCTCCCAGCAGTGCCCAGACACAGGAGGGGTGTGTGCAGAGTCCTCCCAGCAGTGCCCAGACACAGGAGGGGTGTGTGCAGAGTCCTCCCAGCAGTGCCCAGACACAGGAGGGGTGGGTGCAGAGTCCTCCCAGCAGTGCCCAGTCACAAGAGGGGTGTGTGCAGAGTCCCCCCAGCAGTGCCCAGACACAGGAGGGGTGGGTGCCTAACACTCCCAGCAGTGCCCAGTCACAGGAGGGGTGGGTGCAGAGTCCTCCCAGCAGTGCCCAGACACAGGAGGGGTGGGTGCAGAGTCCTCCCAGCAGTGCCCAGACACAGGAGGGGTGTGTGCAGAGTCCTCCCAGCAGTGCCCAGAAACAGGAGGGGTGGGTGCCTAACACTCCCAGCAGTGCCCAGACACAGGAGGGGTGGGTGCAGAGTCCTCCCAGCAGTGCCCAGACACAAGAGGGGTGGGTGCAGAGTCCTCCCAGCAGTGCCCAGTCACAAGAGGGGTGTGTGCAGAGTCCTCCCAGCAGTGCCCAGACACAGGAGGGGTGGGTGCCAAACACTCCCAGCAGTGCCCAGACACAGGAGGGGTGGGTGCAGAGTCCTCCCAGCAGTGCCCAGTCACAAGAGGGGTGGGTGCAGAGTCCTCCTAGCAGTGCCCAGACACAGGAGGGGTGGGTGCAGAGTCCTCCCAGCAGTGCCCAGTCACAAGAGAGGTGGGTGCAGAGTCCTCCCAGCAGTGCCCAGACACAGGAGGGGTGGGTGCAGAGTCCTCCCAGCAGTGCCCAGACACAGGAGGGGTGTGTGCAGAGTCCTCCCAGCAGTGCCCAGACACAGGAGGGGTGGGTGCCTAACACTCCCAGCAGTGCCCAGAGACAGGAGGGGTGGGTGCAGAGTCCTCCCAGCAGTGCCCAGTCACAAGAGGGGTGTGTGCAGAGTCCTCCCAGCAGTGCCCAGACACGGGAGGGGCGGGTGCAGAGTCCTCCCAGCAGTGCCCAGACACAGGAGGGGTGTGTGCAGAGTCCTCCCAGCAGTGCCCAGACACAGGAGGGGTGTGTGCAGAGTCCTCCCAGCAGTGCCCAGACACAGGAGGGGTGGGTGCAGAGTCCTCCCAGCAGTGCCCAGTCACAAGAGGGGTGGATGCAGAGTCCTCCCAGCAGTGCCCAGACACAGGAGGGGTGGGTGCAGAGTCCTCCCAGCAGTGCCCAGTCACAAGAGGGGTGGGTGCAGAGTCCTCCCAGCAGTGCCCAGACACAGGAGGGGTGGGTGCAGAGTCCTCCCAGCATTGCCCAGACATAGGAGGGGTGTGTGCAGAGTCCTCCCAGCAGTGCCCAGACACAGGAGGGGTGGGTGCCTAACACTCCCAGCAGTGCCCAGACACAGGAGGGGTGGGTGCAGAGTCCTCCCAGCAGTGCCCAGTCACAAGAGGGGTGGGTGCAGAGTCCTCCCAGCAGTGCCCAGACACAGGAGGGGTGGGTGCAGAGTCCTCCCAGCAGTGCCCAGTCACAAGAGGGGTGGGTGCAGAGTCCTCCCAGCAGTGCCCAGACACAGGAGGGGTGGGTGCAGAGTCCTCCCAGCAGTGCCCAGACACAGGAGGGGTGTGTGCAGAGTCCTCCCAGCAGTGCACAGACACAGGAGGGGTGTGTGCAGAGTCCTCCCAGCAGTGCCCAGACACAGGAGAGGTGTGTGCAGAGTCCTCCCAGCAGTGCCCAGACACAGGAGGGGTGGGTGCAGAGTCCTCCCAGCAGTGCCCAGTCACAAGAGGGGTGTGTGCAGAGTCCTCCCAGCAGTGCCCAGACACAGGAGGGGTGGGTGCCTAACACTCCCAGCAGTGCCCAGTCACAGGAGGGGTGGGTGCAGAGTCATCCCAGCAGTGCCCAGTCACAAGAGGGGTGTGTGCAGAGTCCTCCCAGCAGTGCCCAGTCACAAGAGGGGTGGGTGCAGAGTCCTCCCAGCAGTGCCCAGACATAGGAGGGGTGGGTGCCTAACACTCACAGCAGTGCCCCTGCAAAGAAAAGGGTGGAGTACCCACAGATCCAATGCCCACAAATGTCAGTCAGGTGCACAAAGATCCTGCAGTACATGTACCACATGTGTGTGAGGTTGGGAGTATACACATGCATAGCGCCAAAAAGAAAACATGTACACATGAAGTCATGGCAACAGTCTACATACACAAGTACAATGACCACCAAGGATGCCACGAATGATGCAGGTGGAGACATGGCTCAGCATGCATGGCCCAAGTCTAACGAGTCCGTCACACACCCAGCCAATGTAGACACAGCTCAGCACCACATATTGGAAAGACCCTGCAGGGAAGAAGTCAGGTTACACAGAGGAAGGAACACTCCTTGGGACGATGTCACCATGCAGTAACTGCTTACATGAACAAAGTTATGTAGCCAACAGCTTGTTATGGCACACAGATACCAGAATCCACCCTATGACCAGCACAAGACTACAATTCCCACACACCCAACACATAATCACCACCCAAAATAATGGGCCAGGTCGACCAACAGCAATACCAGACAGACAGTAGTGTACTAAGGAAAAATAAATTGCTTTAATCAGCATCCAAAAATCTGTCTGTCCCTTGAAAGTTCAAAATGTACAATGCCCATAGGGCAATCCAAAGTTCAAATCCAGGTGGGGGAGACAGTGGGACGTGTGTCCCCTAGCTTGCCTGCACAGTCAGACTCCTTCGTCTTCCAGAGCGGGGAGGGCATCATGTGGGGGGGAAGGACCAGGCACCGCAGGGACATGAGGGCAAAGGGTAGGCGTCGTGGGTGCAGGGAAGGAGGACTCCACCACAGGGGGTGGGGCAGGGCCAAAGGCGGAGGCCAGGATGGCGCTGCACACCTTAGCAAGGTCCTCCAGCGACTCCCCTGCACCCGAAGGAACCACAGGCCCCAAGGAGGGGGGGGGCGGAGGGATGGGTCGCAGCGCCACTGGGGGAGGGTGTGGACAGGGGGGGGACTCAACCACCCTGACCGGGGACTCCCTTGACCGCTTGCGGGGTGGTGTCACTGTGGGGCTCAGGGACAGAGCGGCCATGAAGGAGTCTTTGCCGGATATGTGGCCAGGAGAGCTGAGGGGAGGGGATTTGGAGGGAGTGGATTTGGTGGAATGCGGACTCCCACTCTGGCTGCGTGTCCGACGTTTGCCCCCTGACCCAGTGGGTGTGCCTACTTCACCCTGTGTGTGCGTGCCAGGAGGTGTGCGTTTGACCTTCCCTGCTGGTGTGGTGCCTGTGTCAGTTGTGGTGGGTGCATGCTGACGTCTGGGTGTACGTGGGACAGGCATGGGAGTGGGAAGTGTGGATGGGTCAGGGGTAGGGCATTGGACGTAGCGCTGCAGGAGACCCACTGCTGCAGTCAATGTCGAGTCAATGGACCTCAGCAAGTTGCGCTGGTCAGCCTGCGATGAGAAAATGCCCTCCAAGTATGCCTCCATGTTGTTCAGCACTTGGCTGTGGCCATGGAGGACATTAAGCATCGCAGCCTGACCAACCTGCAACTGCCGCTGGATGTCCACAGACTCGGCATTGGCGGCAGCAGTGGAGACAGGGGCAGGGGGTGCGGTGCCTAGCAGGAAGGAGACATGTGGTGACTGGGTACGCTGGGAAGGGACACGAGCAAGTGGGAGGCAGCTGATGGCAATGGAGGGGGCGGGGAGCGATGTTGTGCCGCTGTCAGCTGCTGGTGCAGCCTCCGCCCACTCGGAGAGATCATCCTCGGACCTGTCAGCTTCATATTCTGTCGTGGCAGTGGACAGGTCCTCAGCCTCACTCTCCTCCGCCTCAGTTCCACTCAATGTGCCAGCCACGATGTCACCGCTGGCACTGGTGCTCGGTCCCTCCGCTCCGTCTGTGCTCATGTCTCCCTCCGTGTCCCCCGACGATGCTGTGGGCAAGGTGAAGAGACAGCAATTAATCATACACCTGTATACATATGTCACATGAGTCCAATCTACATAGGTTACAGTGCATAGCCTGAAAAGAAAGATCAGTAACATCTACAAAACAAGGTACAGATGTAGGGCATGCAACACACAGTTGGTTGACCCACCATGCCACTGAAAAACTATGGAGAGCATGACACAATAGCAAATGACATGAAATGTAGTTTGACAGAGGAGCCAGGCCCTGGGGACAATCCAGCACTGCATCTGCACCACACAGCGTTGCCGAAAATAGGGATGAGCAGGGACCATATCCATGAACTTGAGGCACATGCTGCATAGGTAATACTGAAAACATGCCCACCATGACTGGCTCACTGCACCTTGAGTGTATGTGCAGACAAACATCACACACTGGCCAGACCTAGCAAGGAGATATCAGGTTTTGACATGTAGGCTTTGCCCGCACCAACCACCCCCTACATGAGACAATTTGTTGAGACACAGGAAGCACTTACATCTCTTAGTCTGGGTGAAATATACATGGGCTGGATAAATGCAAGATTGGACACAAAATACCCAAGGTGCGCCTGTCCAAATAATCATGTACAAATGGTCATCATCAGATGATTGTAACAAGACACACAGGCACTGGCCACCGTGAGTATGAACAAGGAAAATCAGGTCAGGCTGTACAGTGGACACTTGTACTACATTTTACGTCAATATACATGGTGCCAGGGGACAATGGCACAGAGCACAACCTATGCTGTAGACACTGAGAGTGTCCACATTTTGTGATGACACACATGACACCTAGGAAAATATGCCCCAGGGGACAGTAGTGGCCACACAACTCCATGGTCCTGAATGGGAATGACTGCAACACATGCCACCATCCCTGCACTATGTGTATCGCACACTCATGCACATCATGTCACAGGCCACAACATAGGACATACGTGCTGTAAGGCATGACACTTGAGAGACTAACTCCCATGTCTGGACTCAGCATCAGTGCCAACTGACATGGAACCCACAAGTACTGAACTGGACAGGGCACAGGCAAGGTCCCAAAACCTGTTACACACCACCCCCACACATGATGCTACAGGCATAGTACACGTGGAGAAAGTGCCAGCCTACATAACCTTGTGAAGGAGTGACTACACACAGACCAGGGAACACATTGCAAGGAGGGGAAGGGAGGCAGGAGAGCACCGCTATACTGTGGGTAACAGGATCTGCACAGCACCTTTAAACCCTGGCAGTGTATCCATGAAACTGTGCACTTACAAATGCTGGTGACACACAACAAACACACATGTACCTACCCCCTTCCTGCTGCTGCTTTTCCTGTAAGCGCCTGTCCAGGTCTGGAAATACCACCGCCAGCACACGCTTGTGGATGTGGGTCAGACGGCGGTGCCCGCGGTTCTTATGGGTCTCAGGTGAGTCCCCCAGCAGGACCCGTGCGATCCTCCGCGTCCAGCACCGGATATCCTGCCAGCGTTTCCTCACCTGGGCCAGGCGCCGCTTGCGACCGTCCGTCCTCCTCACGGCACTGACGGCGTTCATCCATATCTGCTTCTTGGCAGAGGCGCCTACCTGTGAGGATGAACAAGTGACACTACATCAATACACCTGGCACATGTCACAGAGACACATATTAGAACAAATTTGCTGGTTACAACAAGGCATAGTATGCATCCAACGCATTGCACCTTTGTCATAGGTACATGATCCTCTGGGGAAGGGCAAAAGCAGTACGTGCCATTGAAAGTACACAGGTGGAATGAGGGCAACGACACAATCAATGATCCAGGCTCACACTGTGCATCACAAGCTACACCAGGATTATGTGCAGCACCTCTAAGCAGTCACATGCCACAGGCCACTGACGCTACCTCAGCAGAGTACACAGACACACACAGGCACAGGACATTCACCTGCCATTGCCAAATGCAGCGACAAACCTCACTCTGCACATATGCCACTAGACAGGGGGGGCTCACAGGTGTGGGGCTGGCTCTGCACGTCAGACACACAGCACTGCTCCCTGCTCACATCACATGGGCAGGGTATATCCATCCCTCATGCAGCCCGGGTGCCACACTCCACATATGCACCCACCCACATGACAGGGGACTTACACACACACCGATGTCCAGGGTACGAACACATCATGTGGACACTCTCAGCACAGGTACACAGAACTAACACACATCTGTGGGTACAGTCACCTGTCACACTGGGCTGACCACATAATACAATGAGGACTGTAGAGGCTACATTCCCAGGAGGACAAGACAGGCAGAATGTGGCATGCACCATGCAGTGATTGTCACAGTAAACACAATGCAAGTGAGGACGGCAGACATGCACCACAGCATGCTCTGGCTGGGAGACATCAGGCATTCATCCCCCTGGGACCCCCCCTACAGTACATAGCATGTGTGTCACACCTGGACACAATGCCAGAAGTCACAGTCACAAACAAGGGACACAGTCTGTGCTAGTAGACTCTGCACTCACCTGATACCCTGGTCGCCCATACAGCAGGGGGTACTGTGGGAGGATCACATCCAGCAATGCCAGGTTCTCCTCCAGGGTGAAAGGCTGTGCCCTCTCCACAGACCTTGACATGGTTCCAGGGAATCAGTAGCAGCAGCTGGGTCGTAGAATCCAAAGATGTGCAGGCAAGTGCTCCCTCATGGGACCTGGCTGCCTTATATATCTGCCTTGCTGGCCTGTTTCATGCACAGGAGTACAGAGTGATTGGTCACTCACATGTGCATCCTATGTTTCCTCCAATCCCTTCAAACCTAGCACAGTTAGTGGGTTCTTATTGTGTTTTTTTCTTGAGCATGATGTCAACTCCAGAACCACATTGCAACAAAGTAGATTCATTCAAACTGACTACTGCTGTGCACCTGCTGAAAAGAATTCAAACTTTAAACTTGGTCTCCATGACAACCAGCATGCATGTAGGCCTTTATACTTGTCCCTCATGTGTCCCCTATGTAATTTGGAGTTTCACACACAGGTACGGTGCGTACCGGGGCCCTAGGGCACCCCAAATGCATAGCAACGGCCCATACAGGCGTGTGTACGGTCCGTATCACTATGGGTGTGCTACCGTATGTGTACCCATAGTGATAGTGAGCGTACAGGCGTGTGTACGGTCCGTATCACTATGGGTGTGCTCGCGTATGCGTACCCATAGTGATAGTGAGCGTACAGGCGTGTGTACGGTCCGTATCACTATGGGTGTGCTCGCGTATGCGTACCCATAGTGATAGTGAGCGTACAGGCGTGTGTACGGTCCGTATCACTATGGGTGTGCTCGCGTATGCGTACCCATAGTGATAGTGAGCGTACAGGCGTGTGTACGGTCCGTATCACTATGGGTGTGCTCGCGTATGCGTACCCATAATGATACGGACCGTACACACGCCTGTACGCTCACTATCACTATGGGTACGCATACGCGAGCACACCCATAGTGATACGGACCGTACACACGCCTGTACGCTCACTATCACTATGGGTACGCATACGCGAGCACACCCATAGTGATACGGACCGTACACGCGCCTGTACGCTCACTATCACTATGGGTACGCATACGCGAGCACACCCATAGTGATAGGGAACGTACACAGGCCCTCTGAGCGACTGTACGGTGCCTTTCACACATCACAGTGGTGACAGGCAGCACACAGGAAGGAATAGAGCTGACATACTTGTCCATGGATGGACATCAAGGCATTGTCTGGGCATTACTACATGTGTGGGGCACAGGTGTGAAAGTCTGTGATGTGGCACATTACTCCTGAGTCGAGAAGGCAACAGATGTATGATGAGATGTGTACAGATGTTATGTGTGACGGTACAATGTGTGCCAGGCATGCCCTTCACTCCTTTGACATGTGTGCATGTCGTACTGCACACTTGGGATGAGCGTCACTGGCATGGCACAGTCAACAACACACGCAAGTGTCCCCTGATGCCCGCTACAGGGGTTAGCACACCAGACATGTGACTACCCACGGTGCACGATGTGTCTATGTCATGTATGTGTGGGGTGTTCCCATTAGCTTGATGTTGGTGCTCCCTCAAAAGCATCAGCTGTTGCAGCAACCAACATGTGTCTGTGTGTAGATGGACATGGCACACTGTTACGCACACCAGGCCACATGTGGTATCGGATGTGAGGTGCGTATGTATGCATGGGACACGGAGTAGCGTAACAAGGACATGTCTGCATCCTCTCAATGAATGTGTGGTGAGTCATTACATGTACACCTTATTGGCAAGGTGTGTGGGCTGTCCTAGTGTAATGTCATGTGACCTGTGGCTCTAGTGTTCCGCTACCAGTCTCTGAAATCGACATCCTACTTCTGCTGATGTGTTGATGTATGTCACTCCTGTGTTGCGTCTAGCTGTTCACTTGAACTGGGACACAGCTAATCCCATGCCATGGCATGTGGAGGTTCACAATCTCCGTGTGTAGCTGGGTCTTGGTGGGAGTGTCACCTGGCAGCCATACGTGTCCAGGGCATGTGGCACATACCTGACTCCGTATGTCGCATATGTGTATTGACAGATTAACATGTGCTCAGTACATGTAAATTGTTGTTGTAGTGCACTCACTCTTCCTTGTCACTTCCAAATTACTGCAGAGTGCCGCCTCTTCCCCGACCAATTCCGGACTTGGCTGACATGCGGGAGAATGACTGTATCCGGTGCTACCGCTTCCCCCAACCGTTGATTGAGGAGTTGACAGCGAGGCTGGCACCACACCTGCAACCGCTGCACAGGTATCCTACGGCACTGACACCCAAGCTGAAGGTAATGGCACGGTACCTTTCAATATACCATAGCTCATGTTGGTGGCATGTCCCAGAGCATGTTCAGCTGTGTGCTGCATGATTTCTTAGAGGCCATGTTGCTTCACCTGGATGAGTTCATCCATTTCCCCACTCCTGAACTGTTGACTGGGGTCAAGCGTGGATTCTATGCCCTGGGAGGGATGCCCCATGTCATTGGGTCCATAGATGGGACACATGTGGCTTTGGTACCACCACAGGCACAGGAGGTAGCGTACAGGAATCGCAAGCACTACCACTCCATCAATGCCCTTGTGGTGTGTCTGTCCAACATGGTGATTTCACATGTCTGTGCTCGTTTTCCAGGATCAGCACACGATGCCTACATCATGAGGCGTAGCAGGGTGCCTGAAATGATGACGCAGCTGCGTAACGAACGAGCATGTGTTGTTGGTGGGTACACTCTGTCTGTCCTGTATATTGCGTAGACTTCCAGCACGACCGCTTCTCCTGTCCTACTTATGTCCATGTGGTTTCTATGTAGGGGACGCTGGCTATCCCAACATGCCATGGCTGATCACACCTCTCCGCAACCCCATCACGCCGGCCCAGCTCCGCTACAACACCGCCCATGGCCGGACAAGGCGAGTGATAGAGAGGACATTTGGCCTCCTGAAGAGCCGATTCAGATGCCTCCACAAGACCGGCGGCGCCCTCCCATATGCCCCGGCGAAGGTCTGCAAAATCTTCATGGTCTGCTGCATGCTGCACAACATGGCAGTTGAGAAAGCTGTGCCACTCATCCTGGATCAAGATCAAGATGATCAGGACCATCCACCCGTGGAGGACGAAGGGCTTGGCAATGGGGCTAGTGATGTGGAGGATGTGGTTCCGCAAGAGGACATCCGGAGTCGGCTCATACGCAACTTCTTTGCTTAGTGGTGAGTACCAGTATCTGTGTGTGCACGCATTGGTCCCTCCGTGTGGCATGTGTTGCGATGTGTGTGTCCATCTGCATGTATGCCACGTGAGTCAGAGGTGTGTGTGGATGTGTCACTCGAGTGATGGTGCCAGTGATGAGTGTATTTCCCCAGTCATAATTGTGACCTAGCATGTTGTCATCCTTACATGTGTCGAGTACATGCACATGCAAGTGGCTGTGCTTTTTTTAGCTGACTTCTTCTGTGTCTCTCATCCCTAGGTACTTGCGCATGCCGTCTGCTGGTTGCATTGTTGTGGCACTGCTATTCCTCATGGACACGTCATCGTGTGCTGACTCGGCGTTACACGCACGGACAGGTTTTGAAGTCTCCTTAGGGTAAGGGATGCATCAGGGGTGTATTGGGTGTGGCAGTTGTTTACGATGTGTGCACACTGCCCCTGTCGATGTTTGGTTCCTCTGCAGACATGTTGCATCACCATGGGACACATGACATGCAGCTGGGTACACCTGAATAGATGGTCAGACTTGTTGACAGTCATCTGTGATGGGATTGTGATGATGGCATCAATGTGTGTAACACTGCCCTCGGACACATACGGTTTGCATTGGCTTGACATGGTGTGGGACTTCCACATCAGAGGATCAATGGTGTATGGCAGCCTCTCCGTGAGCAGCAGGGGGTGTTTAGCTGTTAGCCGACACTTGTGTGCCAGTTCCATGGCTATCACGCATTTGTGCTGCAGAAGGGGGGTTCCAGTGTTGGACCCACATGTTACTCCACATGACCTGTTTATGTGTACTCCGAGTTGCCTCTGCATTCCCGAATACATGAATAATAAAGGTGTCCCTATGCCTCCAAGGTGCCTATTCTCAGTCAATGCTGGTGTGTTGCCACGGTGCATCCGGCATGTCTGGCATGGTTTTCCGTGATAGGGGCTATGTGTCTATGTGTCGAGTAGCAAGATGCAAGCTGTTTGTGTGGGATTAGACTGTGTATTGTGCATGATGTCCATGACTGTGTGGGTTGTGACATGTGCCATCCCCATGCATCCAACGTTGACCAGGCCACCATTCTCTGCATCCACCTGACTCAAGCTTGCAGGACATGGTTCTGCCACCTGTCCACACATACCTGGGTGCCCCACAGGACACTCCACATGATCCCTGACCTCTGCGCATGGCTGTCGCTGTACTCAATATGTCTGTCGGCACGGTTGTGCGGCCACCCCCTCAGCTGGTTGGGCCCATCACGGGTGTGTATGGTGCTCCATGTCTGTCTTGCCTAATACAATGTGACCCATGTGTGTCCTGTGCCAGACTCAGGCCCCAGGGTGTGGATGGTTGAAGTCAAATGAGAACTCAGGCATGGTTAGACTTTTCAACAATGACAGCGAAAAAAGTTTGCTCTGAGTCATGAAACTTGTCCATTTTGTTTGATCATATTGTTTTGGGGAAGAGGACAAGTTTTCCTTTTCCTCGCTCTCCTGTTGTTCCCATTTTATTTTTTTTAGACTTTACAAGACACATGTAAGGTAATAATGCAAAATGTAGGCATCATCTCTTTATCGTGTAACTTTTTATTTTGGTTGGGGTACGTGGGGGGGGGGGTATGACATGAGGGGCTTTCCGGGTGTGTGGAATCCAAAGTTCACTAGGGGAGTTGGTGTCCTTGCCATTGGAAATCCTCAGAGTCCATGCCACAGTCTTTGTCAACATTGGTCAGACAGTGACCAGCAAGTCCATGTGGCAGAGAATGTCTTTTGCTGCTGTGCTGCTGTTGGTCCAGTGGGCCAGGTGCCAGGCCAGGTGTCCTGGGAGATGGTGCTGTTGCGCTGACCCTCACGGTCTTTTCCGTGGACGACCCGCCCTCCTGCGGGGACCCTCAGAAGCAGGCGGTGACGATGTTTGGGAGGCTCCATCGGATGTCTCCTCCTCCTCCTCATCCCTCCCTGTGGGTGGTGATGTTCTACGCCTGGTGGCACAGGGAGGGTTGCCCATGTTGTCGGCTATCCGACGGAGTGAACGGTTAATTCCCGTGAGCACCGTCACGAGCTCAGCCTGTCTGTCCTCCATCCGCCCTTGGTGTCGCAGTAGACAGGCATGTTGCTCCGCATGTTGCTGGGCCTGCTGGGTCTTGATCTCCTCGAGGATGGACACAACCTGGGCCATGCCCGTGGTGTCCTGCCGGTATGTGTCCAGGATGTTTCTGACATGGGAATATACCGGTTCCGCAGCCAACTGGTCAGGCTCGCGCCTCCGCCGTCCTCCACTCCCTCCACCCCTGCCCACTTGCACCTGGCCTGCCCTTGTGGGCACATCGGGTCTCCGGGACCCCTGAGGGGTGGCATTGGCATTGTCGCCTGCCTCCTCCTGGGTGCCCGGTACACCGTGACCCTCCTGGCCAGCCTGGCTGCATTGTGGTGGTGGGGCAGGGATCCTGGGTGTCTCCTGGGATGTGGCAGGAGTGGGGGTGGTGGTTGGCCCAGTTGTACCTGACGCAGGTGCTGCAGGTGGTTGGACACCAGAGGGGCCAGGTTGGTCGGGGTCGGGTTCGTCCACAGAGTGGTGAGAGTCGTCGCTGCCGGTGGGTCCGTCATCCTGCCGAGCCGGGTCCTGTGAGTCTTCCCCCCAGTGTTGGGGGGTGATCCACGACATTGACCTGTGTGTGAGAGAGACAATGTTAATTTTGTTCCATGCAACATCCATGTTTCATTCGTTTCTAAGTTGGCACATTTCCTCTGGGAATTTGGATATGTCTTGCATTCCACTCACGGTGCACTTGTGCATGGGTATGTCCCTTGGCCACAGCTTTTGCGACTTTACCTATGTGTGGCACAGTCTTACTTGCTGCGTCAATTGTGACTGCAGTCAGTAGTGGAGTGAGCAGGTGTGGCGGGCCATGCATTGGCGCCTTCCGTGTTGCACTATACGTGGGCACATGGAGTTGTTCCACACACTTATGTAATGCAGGTAGCTGGCGTTGTGCTCGTGCACAGGTTGAGACATGGCCCAGTGTTTTGCCATGGAGAAGAGGGGGGGTTCAGGCACTGGCCACCCTTGTCTACATGCACGCAGTCCACCTGCTGACGAGCAGACATTCCCACACCCCCCAAGGCTGAATTGGTCTCCCTGTGTGTCCCTTTCTCACTCCCTCTCTGTCCCCCTCTTCCTCCCTCTGTGTGTCAGCCTCCTCCCTCTGTCCGTCTCCCTGTGTCTCCCTCCCTCTCTCTCCCCCTCTCCCTCCCTCTGTGTGTCAACCTCTGTCACCTCAGCCCAGCTTCCTAGGCACACACTTTTTGCAGATCTTTGAATGGCCCTTGGCTTGTTGATGTGAGTTTGTTTCTGATCTCCAGGCACCCATTGGGTGTAGTATCTGTGTCTGCGCTGCTGCTGTGGTGGTGTGTGCTGCCACTCTTTCACAGTGTTGGCTGTTCATTAGCTGCTGTCATGTGCAAAAACGTGCCGTCACCCCCATGTGTTAATGCAAGGCGTCCGCCATTTGCTGGCAAGTCTTTCCTGTGTGGGGACACACTGTTTGTCTGGCTGTGACCTAGGCCATATGGGCAGAGGGCATTGTTGTCTGCTTCTGAGTTGCACTATGTGATTTTTGGGGCCCACACTCCCGCCATCCGGCTTACCGTGTCTTGTGTTGGTGTTTTCTGTGGCCTGTGACTTTGCATTGTCCAGCTGGGTGCATGGGGCATGGTGGCGCCAGTGGCATGAGCGTGTTCATGGAGTGTGGTTGAGTCATGCGATAGCTTGGGGTGGTTGCGTGCCTGATTGTGAGTTTGGTTGTGGATGACGTTCCCCCCATGTGAGGTGAGTTGTTTGTGTACTCACCCGGGTCTCGGAGTCCTTCTAATCCGTCCACTGCCACCACCGGCAGTATGGCCATCACCTTCTCCTCCCAGGGATGGTAGTGTACGGGTCTGCGGGGCGGCCCTCCTCCAGTGACGTTGGCCTGGTTGTGGTCGTCGGTCATTTTGGCTCGGACCCTCCTCCGCAGATCGTACCACCTGGCTTGGCATTCATGCCTGGTCCTTCTGGTGGCCGCAACAGCATTCACAGCATCGACAATCCTCTGCCACATGGCTGTTTTTTCGGAAATGCTGGTCTGTCTGACCAATGTTCCAAAGAGGTGTGGCTCGACTCTGAGGATTTCGTCGACAAGGACCTCCAACTCTCGGCTAGTGAACTTTGGATTCTTGTTAGTGGGCATGGTGAGGGGTGTGGGTGTGGATGGTTGGGGGGGGTGTGTGTGGATGGTTGTGGGTGTGGTTGTGCAGGTGTGTGTCTGAATGTGATGAGGGGGTGTTTGTGAAGGTGTGTGTGTGAAGGTGTGCAAGTGTAAGGTGTAGTAAAGGTTCAAGTATGGTGCTGTAGGTTGTCTGTGGGGTCTGGCAGCAGTGAGTCTGTTGCAAAGGCTCATGGTTTGTGTCTGTGGGCCCTTTTTATTGGTCCATTGGTGGGTGTGGCTGTGTTTCAAGTTTGGGTGGGTGTGTTATAAGGAGTGGTTGTGTTTTGGGCCTCTGTTTGGGATTTTGGCAGTTGCAGGTCAGTGAATGTGTTGTTTTTGTGCTTGTTGGACATGTTTTGTGGCTTTGTGCCATTCGAATGGTGTATTCTTGTGTTGTTTTGCTTTGTCCTGGTTGTGTACGTGCGTTTTTAGCGTGTGTACGGTGTGTACTTCGGGAATTTTGTTGTACAGTGCTGTCCTTGTGTCTGGCTTGGTACGACTCGCACATGCGCGATGTTGTGTGAAGGTGCTGGTGTTGGGGCCTGGGGTGCGCTCCATACTTAGAATGTTGGGGTGGGGGTACGCTCCATACATACGCGGGTGAGGGTACGGGTCGTACATACAGGGTTGGGGTGGGGGTACGGTCCGTACATACACGGTTGGGGTGGGGGTACGCTCCATGCATATGCGGGTGAGGGTACGTGTCGTACATACACGGTTGGGGTGGGGGTACGGTCCGTACATACACGGTTGGGGTGGGGGTACGCTCCATGCATACGCGGGTGAGGGTACGTGTCGTACATACACGGTTGGGGTGGGGGTACGGTCCGTACATACACGGTTGGGGTGGGGGTGCGCTCCATACGCACGCTGGTGAGGGTATGGGTCGTACATACACGGTTGGGGTGGGGGTACGGTCCGTACATACACGGTTGGGGTGGGGGTACGCTCCATACGTACGCGGGTGAGGGTACGGTCCGTACATACACGGTTGGGGTGGGGGTACGCTCCATACGTACGCAGGTGAGGGTACGGGTCGTACATACACGGTTGGGGTGAGGGTACGGTCCGGACATACACGGTTGGGGTGGGGGTACGCTCCATGCATACGCGGGTGAGGGTACGTGTCGTTCATACACGGTTGGGGTGGGGGTACGGTCCGTACATACACGGTTGGGGTGGGGGTACGCTCCAATGCATACGCGGGTGATGGTACGTGTCATACATACTCGGTTGGGGTGGGGGTACGGTCCGTTCTTACACGGTTGGGGTGGGGGTGCGCTCCATACATACGCGGGTGAGGGTACGGTCCGTACATACACGGTTGGGATGGGGGTACGCTCCATACGTATGCGGGTGAGGGTACGGGTCGTACATACACGGTTGGGGTGGGGGTACGGTCCGTACATACACGGTTGGGGTGGGGGTACGCTCCATCCGTACGTGGGTGAGGGTACGGGTCGTACATTCACTGTTGGGGTGGGGGTACGCTCCATACATACGCGGGTGAGGGTACGGGTCGTACATACACGGTTGGGGTGGGGGTACGGGTCGTACATACACGGGTGTACATACACGGGTGGGGGTTCGACTCGTATGTACACGGGTGTACATACACGGGTGGGGGTTCGACTCGTACGTACACGGGTGTACATACACGGGTGGGGGTTCGACTCGTACATACGGGGGCTGGGGGGAGTGTTGGGGGCGTATGCGGGCACATGTCTCCATGGTTGCTATGAGAGTTCGGTGCGGACGGTGTTTTTTCCATCCGGTTGTAACATCGGACGCACGGGATGGATCGTACTTGCGCGGTCGGACTTCACTTTTCACATTTGTACGGTAAATCGTCCGGGGACGTGTCGGACACATTTTCCGACCCGAGGACGTGTGGGGAATAATTCCCAATGCGATTCGTATGGACTTTTTCCCATGCGAATCGTAGTTGGCAGTTTGTACGGCACTTGTACGATTCGTACGGTAAAAAGACCGGATACGAGTCGTACGGGGAAATTTTTTCCAGGATCGTAATTGGCACCACAGTGTCTCAACACTTTAAAAACAAAAACATAACACAAGAGCTATTGGATGCCTCTGGCTGAGATTATGGGTATTAAGCTATGTGTTTACCAGTTATTATGATGAATGAGCACATACAAATGCTATCAACTGCTGAACTACTATGCTGTTACTGAAAAAGGATCAATAAAATCTGTTTAAAAAAAAAAGAAAGAGCTATTGAATGACTGGCTACCACTCTGTTAGTGGCCTATTTACTATTTCAGTACTGTTCTACTTAAATGTATCAGATTTAAATTTAGGTAAACAGTGCTTATAACAATCTGCACGTTAATGTCTATCAAAGCATATACCTCACTAATTCTTCCAACCAAATCCAAAGAGTATATCACACCTTCCATTTATAATTCACCAGATGGTTCTAAAATACTACATATTCTTCAGTAAAACTTGGAAAAACATGTTTGTGATTGAATACATGAATATTCCCTGGATGATTGAATTGGTGCATACATAGTACCTATGTGATTCTTTGAGAATACAGGTATTGCCTAGATTATTGCCTAAGTATATCAGAACTCCATGAGTTATTCCATATCTATATAGTTATTGGCTGCATATTTACATGAGTACATCACTACTATCTGAGTTTTGCATGAGTGCATGAATGATTAGATACATGCATGACTAATTGCTCAATAATTCAATACATGCAAAGATACTGTTTGAATGATTAAATGAGTGCAACCTTAGTGTCTGAATGATTGCAGGAGTACATAGTTAGTATAGAGATGATTTATAGAGTGCATGAATAGTGCATACACGATTGTTTATGTACATACATAGCACCTAGCAGATTGGATGCATGCATGAGTAGTATTTCAATGATTGAATGACTGCATGGCTGCTGCCCATGTGTTTTTGGTTCAGTGTAAAGGCAGTGCCTGGGTGTTTAGATAACTACATGGGTAGTGCCTGGATAATTCAATGGGTGCATCAGTAGTGCCTGGCTGATTAGATGAGTGTATGACTAGTTTCTAAGTGATTGCATGACTCCATTGTTAAAGCCTGAGAGACTGGATGAAAGTAAGTGTACTGCTGGGGTGAATGTATTAGTGCAAGAGTATTTCCTCAGCAATTAAATGAGTGCATAGGTACTGAATGGATGATAGGTTTACTGCAAAGGTACTCTCTACATATTTAGATGAGTGGTGCCTGAGTTTTTGCCTGAGTTCATGCGTGTGCCTCAGTATTTCAATGTCTGCGTGGGTTGTAAGTGTATGCTTAGATGACTGCATAGTTTCTACTCAAGTGTTACAATGACTGCATAGTTACTGCCTTGTTAATTGCAAAAGTAAATGATTAGTGTCGTGGTGATTAGATAAATGTATAAGTAGTACCTCCATAGTTGAATGACTACATAATTTCTGGAGCTGATTGCAAGAGTACATGTGTAGTGTCTGGGTAATAGAATTACTCTATGGATACTGAATCACTGATTTGATGACTGCCTTGTGGTTGGGTGATTGCATGAGTACCTGAGTATTCCCCGACTGACTATGAAAGTATCTTCATTACTGTTAGATACATAACAGTCATGACTATATATATGACTCAATGGTTATCTCCTTCTGTCACTATCACACTACCTGTTTTACTATGTATTTTTTTTTCTACTGAGCTATGTGTGACTGAAGTCTAGATATCACACTTGATATATAATTGCATACATATCTCTCTAGCAGCATACATTGCTTTGTTACTGAGCATCCACAAAACCTTTTGTAAATTGTATAATTGCATCATTTCTCAAATACTTCTTCTGCCTCTAAAACATATATTCAGCATTTTCCAAATGTAAGTTACACACAAAATGAAGCTAGCACAAGAACGCTCAAGACATTCTGCACTTTTAATCCTTCTCAATTTCAAACTAAGCATGTTTAAAGAAAAAACACCATCCTCACTATATACATGAAATTTTCATCAGCCTTACTGATCATAGCTCACCATGTAAACATACATGTGATTTCTTAATAGATGTACACCTTCAAGCCATCTTTCCAAAAATATATACCTCTCTGCATCTTTATGTAAACTGAAAAATCCCACTGTATATATAGCTATGTGCAACCACAAGAACCATATCTTACCATCTTAGCATATGCAAGGTGGTCAATTCAATTCAATTCAATTAAGCTTTATTCGGTTCAAATTAATGACCATAAAAGCACAAAAGAATACACATTATAGAAGTACAAATGGGGGAGTTACAGTAAACATTGGCAATATTATAAACATCACAGTGAATTGGTTAAAACACAAAAACACAGTTTGTTAAAAACACATACTTTTCCTGGAATTGATGCATTTGTTTAAAAAAGTTGCAGTATAAAAACAGATGTCCGCAGATTGCAAATTAAATATTAATTTCATTGCATACTCGACTGTACGTATTCCATTTTTAACAAACAATGGTTTAAGAAAAGCAATACGAAAATTAGTGTACAGTTTACAGAACAAGATAAAGTGCAGTGTTCTTTGTGTGGAGGTCCCATCACATCTACAGGGCCTAAATGGATGTTTCCTCGCAGTCGGATGGGCCACCAAGTGGTGTGCCGTTCCAAATCTGAGTCTTGTTAACACAAATTTATGCGAGGGCCTTGTAACCAAGGTTAGATAGACTGGAAATCCTTCTATAGATAGGTACCTGTTGTAAAACACAACAGTGGACAAAGTTCCGTCTGCAACTGCCCTCTTTCTCCCTGCAAAATCCAGAAAAGCCCTTTTTAATTCAGCTTTAGGGATCGATAAAACTGCTTTAGGATCTTTTACAATATTCAGGTTAAAAATATCTGAAAAGCATACAATAATGTGTTTGATCCAGGGTATTGCTACAAATTTATCTAATCGCAGACAGTCCTGAATAATAGATCTAGTAAAAGACTTCTCATCCTTCAGCCAGATGGACCGCCAGGTCATCAAAGGCCTAAGGGATAAAAAGTCAAGTAGGTAATTAACAGATAATTCACGGTGACTCAGAGCATTAGAGGCCGAGGTAGGCAAGCATAGAAGTTTTTTGAGAAAAATATTTTCTTCCAGCTGTAAATTGTGGGCACAGCAGTAGCCCCAAACTCCTGCCCCGTACAGTGCAATATTTACACATCTGGCCTGATAAATCTTAAGCATGTCCCCGGTCCTGCGGTCCCCGATTTTAGCAGCAAATCTGAAGATGCCGTGGGCATTTCTAGCCATTTTATTACGTATATTATTAAATTCATAGATCCACTTCTTATCACAAGAAAAGGTAATACCTAGGTAGCAGAACTTATCCACTTGTTGCACCTTTTCATTATCAATAAAATAACCTTTACTAGTATGTTTTAAATTCTTTGAACCACAGGTCATGGTATATGTTTTTCCTTTGTTAATAACTAGTTTCCTATCTTTAATAAAGGACGAAAAACTATCCATCAGCCGCTGCAGTCCCACAGAAGTTCTAGATAACAAAACAGCGTCATCGGCGTATAGTAACACCGGCACTGGAACACCATTGATCACAGGAGCATCTGCGTTAACATCCTTTAAAATAGCATCAATTCCATTAATAAATAAAATGAATAAAAGAGGAGCTAAAACACAGCCCTGCCTAATACCACGTTTGACGCTAAAGTTTGGGGTACATTCTCCCTTATTACCAAAGCGCACACAAGTTTTTAATTTTTCGTACATTCTGGCAAGAAAGAATATTATACCCTCTGGTGCTCCCATTTTCAGCAAGGTTGGCCACAGAATCGAGTGGTCTACCATGTCGAATGCGCTGCTCAGGTCTGCGAAGCACAGGTACACAAGGCCTGGTTTTGCATCAGTGTACTTCCCGACCAGCAGTTCTAAATTGACACACTGATCAAGCGTACCCCTGCCTTTCCTAAATCCGTACTGGCTGTCTGCCAGAATACAATCCTGTTCCACCCATTCCTCCAATCTTACAAGCATGACTCTACTCATAACCTTTATAGAGGAGTCCAATAGAGAAACAGGGCGATAATTCTTTGCATCAGACCTGCTTCCCTTTTTATAAATTGGGACAATAATAGACTCCCCCCAGGTTGGAGGGGGCTCAGTACAGACAGCAGCATTAAAATCGACGGCCAACAAGGGTCCCCAGAGTTCAGGTGCAGCTTTATAAACGTCAATCGGTACCCCATCCGGACCTTGGGCTTTCCCTCCCTTACTCGCCCGAATGCCACTTTCGACCTCCCTAACAGAGATATCAAGTGGCAAAATAGGCCAACTGGAGGAAAAAGCATCAATAATTTTACCAGAGTCAAAAATATTCGAAAAGTGGGTAATCCACCCTTCGCTCGAGACATTTGCAGTTAACTCGGGTACATTGGCCTCTCTAAGAAATGGTGAGTTAACCGTCGCCCAGAACAATGTGCAATTAGATAATTCTGCAGCTTGGTTAATTGAGTCCCAGGCTTGCTGCTGCAATTCCCCCTTCCTATGTTTAAGAGCGTTTTTATAGTCTGTCCTCAAATTTATTATTAAGTTTTTATCCCTGGGCTTCTTCGCTAAAGCCTGCTTGAGGCTGGTTAGAGCTGCCGAACAACAGTGGTCAAACCAACCAGGTCCGATCCTTGAACGGCCCCTATAGCGACCGGTAAACTTAGCATCAATGGCAGTGTTGATTCCTTTAAAAGAAGATAAGACCCGCTCATGGTCAAATCTATTTTCCAAAATAAAAACAATGTCTACCAAATTCCCCTTTATTATAGAGATAATCGATTCCAAGGCTTTTTCCCCTACCCACCTAAGCCTTACCCCGTTGGCCCTGTGAGCTTCTACATTTTCAATTGTAATTCCCATCTCTATAGCACTATCTTCCCACAAAGTGGTGGCCACAATAATAATATTGTGGTCACTTATAGCTGATATTTCAATTTCCGGAGGGGCAAAGCAATCGATAATACTGGAAGATACTATCACATGATCAATCGCAGAATCAGTGCGCCAATTTTTGAATGTTGGAACGGGCAAGCCATTTCCATCCTTACAACATTCCAATATTTCCAGGTCATGACGACCCATTAATTTATGCAAGGTTTCCCCATAGGTATCATGACCAAAGTGCAGTACATCCCATCCAGCATTATTAGTAACCCCACAAGCCTTTAACGGTGACAGTTCGCACAACGTGGTGTTAAAGTCCCCACACCAGATAATATCAAATACAACATTGGATTCCAGACTCAGAGTATCAATGGTACTGGCCAGGTCTGTTACTATTTTACTCCTGGTGCCGTCGAAGATATTATTGTAATAGTTGATCAAAAGGATATTGCGGCCTTTACCTTCAGAAATCCAAAGCATCTGTACAAGATCACCTACTGGTATGTGCTTTTTTACCACTATCCGGCGGAGGACCGATGTAAGTATAAGTAGACCCCCTTTGGCTCTACCAGGTCCCTCTCCCCGTGCAGGTAAGTTATAGGACACAAATCCCTCATAATTAACATCGCCTTTGCACCAGGTTTCTTGGAAACATAAAATATCATACTTGCTAATAAAAGTTTTCCAGCCTGGATCTCTGCCCTTCGATTTTAAGCCGGCCACGTTCCAGCAGACCAATGTGGTATATGTGCCTCTTCTGCTAACATTCGTAGTTACAGGTCCAGTGACAGAGGCCCCCCCGATAAGCTGCCCCATATTACACAGATCCTCATGTCCCTCGACAACAGTCTCTCCCTCGGCCAATGAGGGCATAGGTCGTGTAGCCATGACTATAGTTTTATTAACACAGTCATCTAAACCAATACTTTTAGCCTTCTCTGGGTACATCTCTCCCCCCTGCATAAGTCAATCATTAGAGTCCAGAGAGCTAAAGGCATGAAATCTATTTTAAGTTGGAATACCAGGGTAAGGTCTATAGGTAGCCGGGTAGGTAATATTACCTCTGTTCTCACAATGATTAGTATTAAGATAACTGTAAAAGAAACCCAACGATCGAGCACATACGTTAGCATCAGAGATCGGGAGAGACGCTGCTCTTAGGAGAACAGTGGCAACATGTTGTGGATGTTTGAAGTTTACAATCACACAATCCCCCCTTGAGATTTTCCTAGAACTCCCTATCCATTTAACTCTCCTGGTAGTCAGGATTTGGTCAGAAAAATTTAACGGGAAACCGCATTGCCTGTTCAACCAGGATATACTTTTGTTTTTTAAGGAGGCATGTGTTTCCTGGTGACCCCCATTTTCTAGTGGCGGTACATTCGTTAGTACTACCACATATGGTGCACATTCAGGCGGGAGGTTAGTAACATGCCCTTTCCTTATTTCTTTCCAGCCCTCGCTACTTTTAGTAATAGTGGCATTCTGACTGTCACTACAGGTTGACGCTTGGGGGGCTGGTGAGTTAGGTATAACATTCTCCCCACTGCCTGTAGTCTTCATAGAGGGAACGTCCTGGGTATTGCATTTCCTACTAATTGTGGCGGTAGTTACTGTTCCCGGTTCTTCAATGGTCTTTTTAAGAAGACCGCCCAGTCTAACGACTTCTGTAGTTAGTTGTTCGATTTTTGACACAAGTGGGTGTATAATACCGCTGATCTTTAGATCAATAATGTCCGCTAAGTTCTTCAATAAATCAGCGTCTATTTTGACATCATTAGGTTTGGCAACCTCATCTATGTCAAAATGTTTTAATGGTGAGGCTGCCCGTTTCCTTACAGTGCGTGTTCCCCCCCTTTTATTTTGAGTTTTCCTACATGCTCTAACTAGCCGCACTACTGGGGCCGGAGAGTGTTGTACTACATTATCAGTAGAATCATCTGAATCCGCAAAAATGGGGGGGGATCTGCTCAGGCTCGGGCAGTTCCCCATCTGAAACATCCAAATTATTAGTATTATCATCCAATAATAAAGGGGCTAACAGAGACTGGGTAGGGGTTGCCGGCGGTGGAGATATGCTTATCCCTAGTGACTGCCGCCTTTCAGTATTTATTTTGCTCACCACCTGCACCAAATAATTATCCAAGGTACGCGGCCCAGGGGGGGCCTTCTGCTTCGGCATGCTAACAAAAGTAGTTAGAATACAATAATACCAAAATAAAGCTTACAGAATTATACTAGATTTCACACACCATCAACTGGTGAAATAGCACATTTCAAATACAAGCCAATAAACAGAGTTCCAACGCGATATAGTGTAAAGGGTCTCACTGTGCAAGGCTACGTTAAGTCCGGCAGCCTAGTAGGAACAGAGTCTCAGGCCCAGCCCAGCCTCATCAGGCCTCTGAGGGCCACAGAGGGCCCGCCCTTTGCCCGGGCTTAGCCCGGCGCTTGCCCCGCGCGCTCCCGCGACGCGGGGGCTTCCCTTGATTTTTAAACGCCTCTGGGTGCTTAATTGGCGGTGACGACTTCCACCTGCAGGGTATCCTGGGGATTGAAGTCCTCCCTCCTCACAGCGGCCGCGTTGAGATGCTGGATGCGGCGGCGGGAGCGAAAGCTATGAGGCAGCAAGGCAGCGCGGACTCCAAGGTGAGTGGCTCGGTCCCCCACTGCAGCACCGGCGATTTTACAGAGGTGGTCATATAAGTTACAAACCACATTGACAAACACTTCCCAATGTATACCTAGCAAGTATTATTTCTTTCTAATTCCAAATTCATATACAGGCGAACAACATGTTCTTATCTTTTAATTATGTGTACACTAAGCCTGTGACATATATTTTTTCATATCTCTGTGATACTCTTTTCTATCAAACTCCTGTATCCATCTTCTTTTCTTGTGTCATTTTTATATAAAGAATTAAAAAAGGTATGTACATACCAGTGAATTCAGTTTATAGACTACATTGTTATTTTAGCTCTTTGTGGATAGTTTGACACTGTTGAGTTTTCTGAAAACTAAGCACAAGGATGGTACACAACTCTCATACAAAGCAACCACAAAATGGCAACCTCTTCAACTTTGAACTCTGTGATCATGAGAAAGGCAGAAAATGAAATCATGTCTTTCATTTTAGACTACACTATCTCTTCTTGTGAATGGTTAGTATTTGTTAACCCTTTCCCTCTCTTTCAAAAAGAGATTCTAATAACATTTCATCAAAAGAAGATTTCATGGTGTCTTACCCTTCTGGTGCAGAATGCCGACGACCTGATGACCCACTGCCTTGCTGTTCTGGGCCGCTCCTCACTGGTTCCGGACATTCTGGTTTGAGGCGAATCCTCTGCAGTTCTGGACCTGTACTGATGTGGCTTTGCCGGTGTCTGCCTCACTGATGTACTGCGAGCTGATTGTCCATTTTCCGATGATCCTGGGGCTCCGCTCGTGCTCCCAGCCTCGCTGGCATTGAAGACCCTTGGAGCTGTTTTCTGACGACCCGCTGCCTCGCTGTCTGGGCTGCTCCTCACTGGATCCGGACTCACTGCTTTGAGGAGAGTCCTCCGTACTTCTGGACCCATACTGATGTGGATCCTCCTGCGTCAGCTTCACTGTTTCACTGCAGGCTGGTTGTCCGTTCTACACTGATCCCGGGCCCTCGTTCGTACCTCCGGCCTTGCTGGCGTGGAAGACCCTTGGAGCCGATATCTTCCGGGGTCCCAGATTGTGATTGTGGCTGGACGGTACTTCACAAGTGGTGGTCTTCAGCTGATCTTGGGCCCCCTCCCAGGCCTTTCTGCTCCGCTGATGGTGAAGACCCTCGGAGCTTGGCTCTGTTGGGTTCCTGGATTGGGGCGGGAAGGTGCTCTGTGGGTGGGCTGATCTGTGCCCTGCCTTCCAGGTGCTCGGTTGCCTTGCCCCATCCCTGAGGGTCCCAATGAGAATCGCTGATAGGCTGGCGCTCAGTCGCCGTGGGAGTGGAATTGTTTCCCGCCTTTCACTCTGACCTGAAAGTAGGTCGTTGAGGCTCCATCGCACGAGTGGATTCCTTCCTCTCTCCCCAACCTCTGGTGGAGATCGACCAAACCTCTGTAACTGGCCTCCACTCTGACCGTTTTTCATGGTCCAACAGGGCTCAATTCCCATCCTGATTCCCTGCCACCGCAAAACACCCCTGACTGAGCCAATTGAGCATGTGGTCAGGACCGAGGCTTAATCTTCTTCCTGCCTACACTTGGGCAGTAAGAAAGGCCTACGTACCCCGCCCCCACTCCGTCCGCTTGATCTGGATTCTAGCTGACACTCTGACCCCGTGAGGGACTCGAGGTGGCTTCC
Organism: Triturus cristatus; assembly: GCF_964204655.1. NCBI lineage: Eukaryota > Metazoa > Chordata > Amphibia > Caudata > Salamandridae > Triturus > Triturus cristatus. The sequence continues at coordinate 1,378,080,523 of NC_140590.1, forward strand.
GTGCCCTTCCTCCTCTTTTGACCAGTTGCAAGCCTAATGAGTCTCGGAGGCCTTGCCGGAGCCCTGCTGTCGCGCAGCACTACTCTCGATTGGTCTCAGGGTCCGTCCGCTCCTTGGTCCTGTCTGACTCACTTTGGTGGCATTGTTGTATCCAGTAGCTTGACGAGCCTCTCCTGACTCCGGTGTCTCCCCACGGCCATAGTCCGCCACTCGGACATCGGCCACACTCTCCCTGTTTGTGCCTTTGCACGTTCAGCCCCCCTGCCATTGTTTAACTCCGCAATAACCATAACATTATTGGTGTAGTGGTTTTAGGAGGGAACTGACGTCGCCCGCTACAAGGACCTGGACACTGGTGAGAGGTAGACTTTATTCCTCAAAATGGTGGTACTCCACCTATTCCTTAAAATGGTGGTATTCTGCCAGTCTCAAAATGTCGATGTTCCACACCCCAAGATGTCTAACTTCGTGGCCAAGCAATCTGGCCTGAGCGTGTCATTCCTCACTTCACACACCATCCCCGACGCTCATAATGCGTCAGCCCGGGCGAAATCACGGAGCCTTCGGGTTCAACAGCCAACAAAAACCCTGTTTAGGTAGGTAATACACATAAGAATTTAAACTTTTTTAAAGTTAGACAAACACAATTCAGAATACCATTGCACCGTTGATGCCCCGCTAAGCCCCTAATATAATCTTTATTTCCATTTTTCTCTATGCCTGTATCATCTAATTTAATGAGAATGACCATGCCCTCATAATATTATAATCTTTATTTGTTTTATTCCTTATGCCTGTATTTGTATGCCTGTACATAATCTTTATTTGTATTATTCTCTATGCCTGTCTATGAGACCGACCACTCCCTCCCTAGTAACAGTCATACTGCCTCAGCCCGGGCGAAATTGCTGAGACCTGTCTATTGTTGATTCTACTGTGGTGGCTCTAACTACCGAAATCAATCCTGCTTAATTATGTATCTCTTTGTCGCAAAGAAGAATTCCTTTTTCACAGTTGATTACCCTCCAGGCCCTTTAATATAATTTCTTCATTTATGTCCTACGCCTGTATTTTCAACGCTGCTCAGTTTTTCAGAACACTCAGAATTACCATCTCACCGTTGATGATCAAACTGACCCTCTAATGTAATGTTTAATTATTTATATACCTGTTATTCCTACTATTAGCTGTGACTATGAATACTTTTGTATTATGCTTGCCTACACTCACACATACTCCCAATTCCCTTTCCATACACACTACCGCCCCTCATTCTCCTTAACCACTGCCCCCTCACTCCTCCCTTAACACCCCCTCTCCTCCCTCTCCATCGACCCCCCTCAATTTCTGATGCCCATTGCTTTCCTCCTTTCTCGCCATCTCATTATTGACCCAACATGCCCCCACTCATCCATGCACACATCAACCAGGACTCTACTATCTCCAAACATGGCCCCAACTCATGGACCATTCAATACCCCCCAATCTCTCAAAAAATGCTAAGAAAAATACTCATCCGAAACCCTGAAACACTTATAGTTGATAACTACCTCAGCCTCATTTCCCCTATTAAAACCAACTACATCTTCTATTCCAAATACCCCTCCAAATGGAAAAGCATCTTCCTAAGACATCTCCCAGTCATTAAATCAACTAAAATTCCATATGGATTTAAACTATCCACTAATCCCTCCCCGTCTTTTCTAGGTGAAATTGACATCTCCATCTTCATAATGGGTAACATCCTCATACAAGCCGCTGATTCCAACCTCACCATTTTTGAACACCACTTCAACACCCTGTCTTTCTACCTTAACAAAACTATTCCTAACCTTCCGTCTTCTCAATCGCACAATGACCTCCTGTCCTCTCCCTAACCTCTGACCCCGCTCTCCCCCTCCCCTTTCACCCCTCCAGCTAACACCATCCTCCAATCACCGACATCACCCACCCCCTCCCCGGACAGCTCTACAACTTATGCCATCCCCCAATCTCTGACTTCCAAATATTCTCTCCCCCAACGACCCTCCCTGTTCCTGACATCCCTACTTCACTCCCCCTCGCCCATCCACACATGAATTCTAGTGACCTGCCCCCTCCTACCCTCAATAAAATTCTTAAGCTCCATCCTTCCCCCTGCCCCCCCAAACTGGATCCCTACACCTCCACTCTGATTCCCCTATCGTGTCACCTCCAGCCTTCTCATCTCCCTCACCTAACCCATTATCCCACCCCCCAAATAACTCACCACCCCTTAACCCGGGCGCGATCTCTCTCCACACTTTTCACACCCTTATAACTTCTTCTACCACACCCCCAGAGGTACGTAATCTCCCGTCTCTCATCACGCCACCCCTCACGCCCAACAGCAGATAACACAAACCATTCCTTATCCCCCTCCCCAACAGTGTTCCCCCTCACTCTAATAACCCAGAGCCTACGCAACATAGAACGCGATCTCTCTAACTTGACGATTGAACTCTCGAATCAGAGAAGATTTCTTACCTCAGCTCCAGAACCCTCCCCAACCGTGCAAAGTCCCCCTTCTCCAGCCGAACAAACAACAATAACTCCAATCACTGAAGAACGACCCTCTCCACTGCTGTATGCATAGGCCTCGCCGCACCTTGAGCCATCTCTCCCCGTCCGACCTATGCAACTCTCATACTAGTTCATCTATCACTAATCCACCTCTCCCCTACTCCAACATCTCCATCATTCTAGGAACTGACAGAACCCCCTCTTCTCCCATCTCCCCCAGACCCCCTCCCCAACTCACCACTTTCCACTCTTGCCCACCACCCAAAAGCAACCCCAAACCCCTCGCCTGCATGCTTGTGAACTGTCGATCTGCTGTCCGACATGCCACTGAAATCTCTGAAACGATCCTTAGTGTATCCATTGACATTGCGTTCCTCACGGAATCCTGGCTCAATGTCCACTCAACAAGCATACTTGACTTACTCCCCCCACCGGATACTCTATCCTTAGGAAAGATAGACCTGACAGAGTAGGGGGAGGCTTAGCCATAATCTTCAAAAATGAACTTCAGCTCTCCCTTGTTAATAATTCTGGCCACTCCTTCTTTGAATACCTTGAAGCTGAAGTAAAAGTACAAGGTTCCCCCCCAATTCGTCTACAAAACATCTATCACTCTCCTGGAATCCCTCATCCCTACATTGATGAATTCTCTGACCTTCTGACACAATCCTCAATTTCAAACTCTAATCTCTACCTTGGTGATCTCAACCTCCACTGGAACGCTACCGATGATCCCTCAATCACCCTCCTCACTAATCTGCTTGAGATTAATGACCTCAAACAATCATGCCAGTCCCCAACCCACACCAAAGGAGTCATCCTGGATGCCATTATTACCAACAAGCATTTTGCCTTCCTGACCAATATCATCCACATCGACTGGTCTGACCACCACCTCATACTATTCACCATTGTTACCTCAGCACCACCCACCCCCCCAAAAATTAACAAACCACAAAAATGGACCAGAAACCTTACACTTATCCCCCCTGGTGTTCTTGAGACTCAACTACAAGCTCAACTTCTCCTTACCCCGCCCTCACAAAATACGAATGAGCTTAAGGAACACTTTAATAAAACTGTCACTGATGTCCTTGACCAATTGGCCCTGCCTAAACTTAAAAAACAAAGAAATATTCCTTCCAAATCTTGGTTTAATTCGGAGCTCAACAACAAAGGACGCTCACTAAGACTGATGGAAAGAACATAGAGATACCATCCCTCTCCCTCACATCTGGCACTCCTCAGATTAGCTAGACCCACATACAAATAACACATTTTTAACAAGAAGGCATCCTTCTTCCGCACACAACTGGATCGGGCCAAAAATAGACCCAGGGAAACATTCAACATTGTTCGTAACCAAACATCCTCCGCACCTCCTAATCCGATGGCATCGATCACTAGATGTGAAGAAATTGCCCACTTCTTCTTGGAAAAAATTGCCAAAATAGATCAATACTTCCTCTTCACACAGATACCAACCTACTCCCAACATACACCTGACATGACCTCCAAAGCACATACCACATTCCCCACACCCCCTGATCCCTCCTCACTCTTACCCACTACAGCACCTCACCCCAAGTATTCCCCTCTCTTACCTAATACACCTCCCCAGACTACTCCCCACACTTACCCTCATCTACACCTCTTGAAATCAATCACCCTAACTCACAACTAAAAAACAATGCCTCCTTGCTTAACTTCCTCCCTGTAACTGAGCATCAAGTCTTTAACATCATTGCTAAACTTCAACCGTCCTCCCATACTAAAGACTCCCTCCCATCTAACCTTGTCCAAGACCTAAAACACATCCTTACCCCATCTTGGACCACAATCATCAACACCTCCCTTGCCACAGGATGTGTCCCCATCTCCCTTCTACTTGGTCAAATCACTCCCATTGTTAAAAACCCTAATTCCGACCCCAATGACCTTAACAATCTTTGCCCCATCTGTAACCTCCCCCTTCTTTCTAAAGCCCTTCAAAAATGTGTCCTGTTCCAATTAGACAAACACATCGAAAATTTTGACTTACTCGACCCCCTACAATCAGGCTTCAGGAAAGGCTGCAGCACCGAAATTGCCATGCTTAATATTGTTGATGGCATCCACCACTCCCTTAATAATGACGAGACCTGCCTTCTTATCCTCCTGGATCTCTCCGCAGCGTTTGATACTGTTAACCATTCTGCCCTAATGAATGTGCTCAGAGATGGCTTCAGTCTCAATGGTACTGCCCACAAATGGTATGTCTCCAATCTACAACACCGAACTCAGCAAATCAAAATTAAAGACTGTCTATCCAACCCTACTCCTGTCTCCCTAGGAGTCCCCCAGGGATCTATTCTCTCTCCCTCTCTCTTTAACCTCTTTCTAGAGCCCCTCACCCTCATTCTTAAACAAGCTGGAATCAACTACCACCTCTATGCCGACGACACCCAACTCTACTGCAAGATCAAAACTCATGCTGACATCATACACCTTAACAACACCCTCACTGAGATCCAACCCTGGTTCCAATTAAATCATCTCAAACTCAACCCCCAAAAAACTGAAATCATTCTCTTCTCCCCTAAAAGTATCCCTTACCCCATTCAATCCTGGATCCCCGATCTCAATGCCCTCAGCTGCTCACTCTCCCAGTCCAACTCAGTAAAATCTCTTGGTATCTCCATCAACAATAGCCTAACTCAAAATGTCCACATCAACAACTCGGCTAAAGGAGCCCTCTTCACTCTCCATTATCTCAAGAAAATTAAACCCTTTATTCCAACTGATGACTTTGAATTAGTAGTCTAGTCACTTGTCCTTTTGCAAATTGATTATGGTAACGCCATCCTCAACGGAATCGCCAAGGTCCACCTAGCTCCACTCAAATCTGTACTCAACCTTGCAGAAAGGCTCATCACCGACTACAAACGTTTCGACCACATCTCCCCTGCACTCAGAACTTTCAAATGGCTCCCCATCAAAAGCAGATCCGCCTACAAAACAGCGTGCATTGCACACAAAGTCCTCTATCAAAACACACCACCATACCTCCCCAATAAACTCTGCCAAGCGGGTAGCACACAACCTTTGAGAAGCACCAACGCTCTCCTCCTTGTCCAACCCCTGCTAAATAAGGAATCCACACAATCCCACTCCTTCTCTGGAAATACCCCAAACACCTCGAATGCCCTCCCCAAAGACCTACAATGTAACCTTTCTTATGTCAGCTTCAAAATAGACCTCAAAATGCACCTCCTCAATAAATACTGGGGGTCTTAATCTTGCGCTCTGCACCTAATCTCCAATTTCCTTGTCATATATGTATATAGCTATTGTACTACCTATCTGATTATTTTATATGTGTAATTTCATGCTGTTTCTCCTTTGTTTTCTGTTGATTTTCTACGCTGTTGATAGATTGTTTTTGCCCTGTTGCTGAAATATTGTGTTTTAACCGTTACTATCTTCTTACCAATGTAAAGTGCTCGGATACCTCTGGGTCTAGCCAGCTGTAGTGAAAGAGCCACTCTTGTGGTTTGACACCCTATAACGACCTTCAACTACCACCATTTTAACTGACTTTAGTGTGTTATTATACCCTAGCCTGGATATATGAGATGGTCCTGCATATGCCTGCTTCTCTTCTTTCTTGTAATCTTGCAGTCTTTCAGTTGGAGCTGTCACGGAGTAGAATAGTCTTGCCAAGAATAGAAGGTGTGGGATGTGCATTTGAAAGCGTGAGAGGGAGAGAGAGGTTTGGAATGTACTCTTTGGTTTCGAAGTGCAGTGTTGTGAGCAGTGGTGCACACAGGTGCATTGTGTTGTACATTGGTGAGAATTATGAACTCTGACTATTGGCTTTGACATGGCTTCATGTCATCTTGTTTTCTGACTTTGCTTTGCTTATGTGTTCTGACTATTGGCTTTGACATGGCCTCATGTATGGCTTTGCCTTGCTGCTCGCAAGTAGCTGCAAAGTGGGGAGGGCAGGTTTCTGCTCTTCACTTGTTTACTGGAATATGTTGTGGGAAGTGTCTGTGGAATGTACAACTCTGCCTCAGAGTCAAAATACGGGTGCTTGGCCAGCCACCATCTTAGACTTGACGCAGATGGGTACAGCCAGCTCGGTTTTTTCTAATGAGAAGGGGGGTGAGGTTTTCTAGAAGCTTCGCCTCATGTTGAGTAATGGTATTACAGCTAGGAGCCTTCGGGTGCCAGGTGGAAGTTCACCACAGAATAGACGTATTGCTGTGGAGATGACAGAACTTGAGTCCTGATTGAAACTCCTTCCTGGGCTTTTGACGGGCTTCCCAAAGCTTGAGTTGGCAAGGATGATGCAACTTCAATAGGTGAGATGTTCCTAACCATTTGGTATATATTTTCTACTCTTTGCTACCTGTACATACTGCATTTTATTCTAATTGTTCATAGTAGTTAATTGATACCTGAGAATCGGCATTTATTGGTATATTTGGCCTACCTTTTTAAACATTGCATTAATAAACTTGTGTGTGTTATTTTAAAAAGCACCCAAATTTGTCTTTTTGCCTCCAGAGTGGGAGTGCTGTGCAAACATGTATTATTTAAAAGATACAGTGGTAAATTTACTTCCCAGGTGGGAGTGCAGGGTTTGGGTGTGTCCTTTTAGAGAAAAGCACACTCATTACATGCTCAAAAGTGTACATAATTTAAAGGTGCAGTGGTAAATTTGCCTCCCAGGTGGTAGTGCAGGGTTTGGGTGTGTCCTTTTTGTGAAAAGCACATTCATTACACCAGCACTATAAAAAACCTCTAAAATAAATAAATAAATAAATAAATAAATAAAATTACCTAGGTACATTGACTGGGGTAGGCCTGGAAATCCTAATGAAATAAACCTTTTCAGATCTGATGTCACTTTTCCCTCACACTGTCTTGGTGTACTCTAATATATGCAAAAAACAAAAATTAAAGTGGTCAAATCAATTTTGTCCACAGATTGACAAATGCAAAAACAGCAGTTGATGGCTAGCATGCAGAACAATGTCATACATTCACCCCAGTACAGATATTTGGGTCTAAATCCATCTTTTTTTGCTCACCATGCCATTCCAGTTTGAACCCAGTCATATGCAAAGCAGTCTTGACCCTGTGCCTCATGGGAACAGTCCAGCCTGAACTGCTAATCCAGGTCCTCCCTGGACTGGAAACAAGCATCCTAGGACAGGTTTCGGGGTTTCACCCCTCCTCAGCCAGGATAGCTTGATTCCAGTGGCATGGAGGGCACGGGACCCACGTCTGGGCATACCCGTCCCACTCGGGGTGACAAATGCAAAAACAACAGTTGATGGCTAGAATGCAGCACAATCTTATACTTTCACCCCAGTACAGAGATCTGGGCCTAAATCCATCGTTTTTTTGCTCACCATTCCATTCCAGTCTGGCTGATGAGGGCTGTTAGCCCAAAACCGGTCCCAGGATGCTTGTTTCCGGTTCAGTGAAGACATTGTCAAGCCAAATACCTGATCAAGGTTCTTCCACAGGAACTGAATGGCCGAAGTACCCCGATGAATGTTTCTCAACTCCCCTATGCCTCTAAACCAGAATCTCTCCGATATCAGAAGCAGGGGGGAAAGGGGAATGGGACAGAAAGAGAGACTGCCACACCGGTGTCTTCACTGGATACTACCCAAGAAGGATCTATCCGCACCTGCAACAATAAGCACAAAATTATTACAGCTCTGAACTCCTAAAGGAGGGGGGACCTCAAATTCTTTATTCTGTATTTTTAACTTCTAGGGAAGTGTGGTTACCTTGACTTGTGTGGAATCTTGCCTCTCTCTTATTTATAGGTTTTACGTCTTCATATTCTAATTTTAAAGATGTCTTTTCTACTGACTCAATGCAGTGATTAAATAATTGTCTTTTTCTCTTTCAGTCTTTTCTTCCTCAGGAAAGAAGTTCCAGGGCAGGCGCTGCTGTGTTGGTAAGTACAATATATATATATATATATATATATATATATATATATATATATATTCCTGCTTACTTGTTGAGAAGCAAAGCTGTGAACACCCAACTGCAAAAAATTCGATGTTTGAAGGACCTTAAGTAAATTCCCTCTTCTAGTTTTCTCTGTTGCAGCTAGATGAGTGAGTTTTCTTCTCATAGACGAAAAGTCTCTGTGGTATTCCAAAGATTAGTTTTGGGAGAATAAATAGCAAGTTCATGCGGAGAAATGGAACACTGAAACGATTTGTCTGTAGCCTAGCTGGGAAAATCGAGGTACAGACAAGGATTGGCCCACTGAGTTCCTTATCTGGAAATAATTACTTAGCGGTGACACCCAAAAAAGGATACATTCACTGGGAAATCAGGTGCGCTGAGGGACTGCTCATTCTCTCTCAGAAAATACAAAATACCTCACCAAAGGCGTCACTGTGAAAATGCGAGCATTGGAACATCGCGGGAATACTGCGGGGAGTTGCAGATAGGGATTCAAAGAGTCTGGAAACAAGCAGGGAAATGCGTTTTCTGAGGAGACAGAAGACACGTTCCAACCGGCGAAGTTCTTCAGTTGAAGTGCGCCGATAATCAGGTGAGCGTGCTCGATACAGCTGAGCTGTCAAGCGAGGGTGCAACAACTAGAGCGCTAACCTACAAAGGGGGCCGCCATGTTGGGACAGTGTGAGGAGTATTATGTTTCCTAACTTATGATTTTGCAATTGCCCTAGCCACTAACTGAGACCAATTAATGGAGGAATTCAACAGTGAGTAACCTTGCTTAGATTTAAAGGTTGGACCCAATCGCTTAGACTCGAAACACCTTTGACCAATCCTGACAGACATGGCTTGGCAGTTCGGGCTGAACTGTTCCCATGAGGCCAGGGTCAAGATTGATTTGCATATAGCTGTGTCGGAACTGGGGTGGCAAAGAGAGCTAAAGAATGATGATGGATTCAACCCAGAACTGTGACTGGGGGTGAGTGTTTGAAAAGTTTCAGCACTCCGTCCATCATCTCTTTGTGTTTGCTTTGTTCACCCTAAGTTGGCAGGGTATACCCAGACGTGGGTCTCTTGCTCACTTTGCTACTGGATTCAAGCTAACTTGGCTGTTGAGGGCTGTTATACCAAAACCGGTCCCAGGATTCTTGTTTCCGGTCCAGGGAAGACATGGCTTGGCAGCTCGGGCTGGACTGTTCCCATGAGGCACAGGGTCAAGACTGATTTGCATATACCTGTGTCTGAACTGGGGTGGCAAAGTGAGCTAAAGAATGATGATGGATTTAACCCAGATCTGTGACTGGGGGTGAGTGTTTGAAAAGTTTCAGCACTCCGTCCATCATCTCTTTGGGGCAGATTCACAGAACTAATCAGAGACAAAATCCTAAACTTACTACTTTTGGTATTCACAGAAAGCATTTAGTAGTAGTAAAGTTAGGATTTTGTCTAAAGTTTGACTTAAGGCAGACTTAAGACAAACTTAAGACAAACTTAAGACAAACTGAAGACAAACTGAAGACAAACTGAAGACAAACTGAAGACAAACTGAAGACAAACTGAAGACAAACTGAAGACAAACTGAAGACAAACTGAAGACAAACTGAAGACAAACTGAAGACAAACTTAGGACAGACTTAGGACAGACTTAAGACAGACTTAAGACAGACTTAAGACAAAATCCTAACTTTACTACTACTAAATGCCTTCTATGAATACCAAAAGTAGTAAGTTCAGGATTTTGTGTCAGATTACTTCTGTGAATCGGGCCCTTTGTGTTTGCTTTGTTCGCCATAAGTTGGCAGGGTATGCCCAGACCTGGATCCCTTGCTCACTTTGCCACTGGATTCAAGCTAGCCTGGCTGATGAGGGCTGTTAGCCCAAAACCAGTCCCAGGTTGCTTGTTTCTGGTCCAGGGAAGACATGACTTGGCAGTTCGGGCTGGACTGTTCCCATGAGGCACTGGGTCAAGACTGATTTGCATATAGCTGTGTCTGAACTGAGGTGGCAAAGTGAGCTAAAGAAAGATGATGGATTCAACCCAGAAATGTGACTGGGGGTGAGTGTTTGAAAATTTTCAGCACTCCGACCATCATCTCTTTGTGTTTGCTTTGTTCACAGATTGACAAAGCCAGGAAACCTGTTAATAAAACTATTTCTGCATTCCACAGAGACCATCACATGGGCTGTATCTATAACAACAATCTGCGTTTTGACATGCATAAAAGTTATAGAAATGATGGAGTGCTCTTTACAGATGAAGTCAAAAGGGTGTTTCTAAGTAACCTGAAACTCTGCATCTGGTCTTCTATTTCGTAGGCATATACAAACAACCAACACAACAGCTCTTATCAGAGCCACCCTAGTGCCCAAAATAATGTTAATTTTCTTTACAAAAGATCTTTTTTTCAATTTCTGGGGGATTTTTGCAACAACGTTGCGATCCCAGCGGACACGTAGTGAAAACGGAAAACAAAAGCAGGCATTGAATGGCCACCAAAACATCCAAATATAATATGTAAAAAAATCCATTTTGAACATTGGCCTACACTCATTACTATATACATACATCTTTCAAAGCATGTTTAAACTCATATTTTTGTACTAAGTTTCTTTAAAAAGCATCTTTCAGACATATTTTTCGTTTTCGTGGTTATTCAGGACATCGCGAGGACGTCGTTAACCGCGACAAAGTCACCTTTCCCACTGGGTGTTTATTACTGTACACTTCAAACTTATGTTTTTCCAATGTATTTCTAGAACAATCCTCTCTAAAACATATTTTCCGTTTTCATGGTGACTCCGGAGATCGTGATGGCATCGCTTATTGCAATCCCCGCAGGTACATTGCAAAAGCGGGAAGCAAAAACAGGATTTCAGTAGCCACCACCGCATTAAAAAACCATAAATATATCATTAATTCTAACAATCACAGTAGATAACTCACTATACAAATAACTCTAAAAAAACATTTATCAGAATCTCAATATCTCTATAAGAATGCACATTGATGAGTCACCAATATTCACGATGACGTTGATTGTCGCAAGGTCCCCCTGATGGTACACAAAGGGCACACTGGCGGTTGCAGCGTCATCACAAATATCGCACCTGAATAAAAAAAGAAATGTTTGTACACATAACTTGTGTCAATAATACCTCCATTTCTCAATCATGGGGTTAGAGTATCTCCACCCTGTCCCCTTATGACCAGCCAATCAGAGCATTCCCCATGGCACGTGCATTCATGAATCATCGCGAAACCTCAGTTAAATATCCACGGCCAGAGATATCACTATAAATTTAAACTTACATTTCTCAAAAACTGCTGAACGGATTTACACCAAATAACCAAAAGTCAATTCCTTGCACCAACATCTACCTCCCTGCCAAATTTAGTGTAAGTCTGATCATCGGTTCGGGCTGTAGAGGTGGCTAAATGTTCCTATTGGAATTAATATTATAAACGTAACCCTTTTTATGCCCTGCATTCTTGGTCCCCACTGCATAGATCACCCCAAACTTTCCCTATAAATAGTACCCACTGTGAAACTTTTTGGGCGAAATTTCATGCAGGTTGGTCCAACAACGCCAAAGTTATAGCCAAGTCAAAAAATGCTTTTCAGATGGAACCATGGAAACTAGGTCCTAACTATAACTACCTACTGGCGACTGCCAGTAGGTAATAGATATATATATATACATATATATATATAAACAACCGCAATGGACCGCACTCCGCTAGTCCCTCCTCCGGGTCGCCCCAGTGGAAGCTGGTACATGAAGTTCTTGAGTGGTTCACCCCAGTGGGTGCAAGTAAGTACTTGTTGAACTGATGATCTCTGATGGAGTTCTTGAGGGGTTCACCCCAGTGGGTGCAAGTAAGTACTTGTTGAACGGATGATCTCTAGACCCGATACATGTCCCGGGTTTTAAAATATCGCCCGAGACATGGCTCGGGTTTCGGGATAACTTCCCTCCTCAGTAGAGAAAATAGTTAGGGGTGGAAGAGAGGGCCGCCAAGCAACCGTCAAGGGCCTCAGTGCCCGCACAGGCACGCAGGTGCGTCGTCCAGGAGCTCGTCAGCTCAAAGCTCGAGGGAGCCATTTTTATAAACAACCGCAATGGACCGCACTCCGCTAGCCCCTCCTCCGGGTCGCCCCAATGGAAGCTGGTACATGAAGTTCTTGAGTGGTTCACCCCAGTGGGTGCAAGTAAGTACTTGTTGAACTGATGATCTCTGATGGAGTTCTTGAGGGGTTCACCCCAGTGGGTGCAAGTAAGTACTTGTTGAACGGATGATCTCTAGACCCGATACATGACCCGGGTTCACAATTTATTACGGCTCCCTTGAGCCAACGGGCTGACGAGCCTTGGATCTGCACCTGCGCGCCATGAGAGGTACTTGACCTGTTTTAATTACATTTTGGCAGTCCACACGGCACCCCTTTACACTGACCTGCTCCCTGCTGACGAGAGGCAACTACCTCGAAACACGTGTCCAGGGATGGCTAACGCAACACATACTGTTCTTTATACATCGTGGCATAGGCGTACCCGCCGTCGCCACTACATTTACCACAGTCCTTTGGGGCAACTTGCTGGTGTGACGAGCAGTGTGCGACCAACCTTTGCACAATTTATTACGGCTCCCTTGAGCCAACGGGCTGACGAGCCTTGGATCTGCACCTGCGCGCCATGAGAGGTACTTGACCTGTTTTAATTACATTTTGGCAGTCCACACGGCACCCCTTTACACTGACCTGCTCCCTGCTGACGAGAGGCAACTACCTCGAAACACGTGTCCAGGGATGGCTAACGCAACACATACTATTCTTTATACATCGTGGCATGGGCGTACCCGCCGTCGCCACTACATTTACCACAGTCCTTTGGGGCAACTTGCTGGTGTGACGAGCAGTGTGCGACCAACCTTTGCACAACATATATATATAAGTCAATCAGGTTGCCCAAGGTGAGGAGGCCGCCCGGAGTTCCATTCTCATAACCACGAGGGCCCCAGCAGAATTCGCCTACAACCATCCACTACGCGGCTCAACGCGTTTCAGGCCAACCGCCCTTGTTCACGAGCCTCAGGAAATGTGGACACAAGACAACTGTGCTGATCTGGAACACCTGCTTTATTTAAAAAAAGTCTGCCCTCATGGGCGTGTCTTTAAGCCACTCACTGCAACGACATCACATTGCCTTCTCGTATTAGCAGTCCAAATCAGTTGTATTACCTCAGTGGGTTCGTAAATAGTGCCATAGTTCAAAATCCCAACTTTAAAATCCCCAGTGGGTTAAATGGACAGAGTAAGGTGAGTCCGCTAGGTTATGCAACCCCCTCATTTGCGTAGAACTCTGCTCCTTTGACGCCTGAAATCCCGGCGCCTGTATCCGCAAGTTTGCAGCGGGCCTCCTCGCGACCGAGCAAGGCCGCTAATCATAAGTCAATCAGGTTGCCCAAGGTGAGGAGGCCGCCCGGAGTTCCACTCTCATAACCACAAGGGCCCCAGCAGAATCCGTCTACAACCATCCACTACATAGATCACCCCAAACTTTCCCTATAAATAGTACCCACCGTGACACTTTTTGGGCAAAATTTCATGCAGGTTGGTCCAACAACGCCAAAGTTATAGCCAAGTCATTTTTTAATATATATATATATATATATATATATATATATATATATTACTAGGTGTGACACTTTTTTGGATGCTTAATTTTGGATTGGGTGTCCTTTGTTAATGGTGCCATGTACAAAGACAGTGCAGTGCTATTGTCACGCACGCTCACCTCAGTATAGAAAGACAGTAGGGAAGCTTCCAAGCTCCCTAACACCTGAGGCGTTTGGTGTCCTACAGCAGACGACTCTGGAACTTGAAACCACTAGCCCAAAGTCAGCAGAATTCCACAGAAAACAGGATAACTAGCAACCCTGTGCAATTCTGCTTGGGTTATCCTATGCTCCAGAATGTTACCACAAGTGAGAATGTAGCAAACAAATGCTCTCAAACACTTTAAACATGCCTATTGCAAAGTGGAATACTCTGCTAAAAGAGTTTGCATTTATTTAAGGCTGAAAGAGAATGATTTTGAGTACAGCACAGTGCCACAATAATGCGGCAAAATTTCAATTTTTGCACCTCAAAATTTAAAAACCATGCTGCAATATCCTGTTGGTCTAATTTATCCAATTTTTTTTTTGTGTTTTGACAATAAATGGAGTAATAAAATGGTATATGTCCACAAGTATTTAACCGATAAACATACACTCATACTTTTGCAAAACAATGAAACAGTGGTCCAATGCAGCAATCGCACCTCCCTCCTTATCCAAAAGTTATTTGGATCTATAATGTAGAAAGGAACATTGTGTGCACATCCACTGCCCCTGCTGTTTCAAAAGGTACGACCCCAAAAGGTTAGAAAAGTTTGCCATTTATACATGAAGTGCACTGCACAATCAGTATTCAGAAATATTATTCCTATGTTGTCATATATCGTCCAAGGTAATCTTTATTTTTCGTGGAAATGGAACAGAACAGCCATTTCTAAGAAAAATAAAGATTACCTTGGATGACATATGACAAGATTGGACCAACATTTGTGAATACTGATTGTGCTGTGCACTTCATGTATATATGTTATACACTTGTACTTTGATGCCTGTTGGGTTTTAGGGCCTTATGTACGAACACATTTTCCCACAGACACAAAATGGGTAAAACCCTTTGATACATCTGGCCCTTAGTAAATTAAGCACACAAACATAACTACACCCTATGCCCAACATGTAAATACTAGCATTATCTACCAATATATGCTGTTGATCTGCTCAGCTGTTAGCCTGAAATTCATGAAGGGCAGCATGGAGAGTCATTCACAGGAAGCACAATTTTCTATATTTGTCTGCTTTCAAAAATAAATACAGACAGGAAAAACATGTTTTTCTGTCTGTATTTATCTGTACAAATCAGTAAGAGCTGAAAACTGGGAGCCTTACATATAACTATCGTCCATAGTGCACAATCAGAATTCAGAAATGTTAGTCCAATCTTGTCATATGTCGTCCAAGGTAATCTTTATTTCTCGTGGAAATGGAACAGAACAGCCATTTCTAAGAAAAATAAAGATTACCTTGGACGACATATGACAAGATTGGACCAACATTTGTAAATACTGATTGTGCTGTGCACTTCATGTATAAACATGTTATACACTTGTACTTTGATGCCTGTTGGGTTTTAGTAAATTAAGCAGACAAACATAACTACACCCAATCCCAACATGTAAATACTAGCATTATCTACAAATATATGCTGTTGATCTGCTCAGCTGTTAGCCTGGAATTCATGAAGGGCAGCATGGAGAGTCATTCACAAGAAGCACAATTTTCTATATTTTTCGGCTTTTAAAAATAAATACAGACAGGAAAAACATGTTTTTCTGTCTGTATTTATCTGTACAAATCAGTAAGAGCTAAAAATTGGGAGCCTTATATAACTATCGTCCATAGTGAGTTTCAATATTAGCTATTTGTATTAGGAGTAAACCAGAGGTCCATTGTGAGAAGTTGGCCTGGTATATGCTGTCCACCACTTAAAGTGGACACCTTGTATCAGTCCAAACAACCCCTTATGGTGATAGGTTAAAGACAACCTTTATTGAAAGCTATCCTAGTTGTAGCTATGGAGAGCAGCCTGCAGGCTAAGTCTTGAAGGAATGTAAAGCAGCTTGTTTTACCAGTCTATAATCTCTTGAATGACCAAATGAAAGGACAACCACACCATATATTCAAAATATATGAATGTAAGATAAAACACACCCCTCTAGTCTCTTTATGAAGCTGGAGTTCGAAGTACTCTAGTTACAAGTCAGTATTCAACAGTAAAAGCACAAATACACGTTTGGGCCCTAGGGAGGTACCAAACCATATACCAATAAAGTGGTATAAGAACCACGACTGAACTAGACACTAGGCCAGAGCCTTTAGAAGCATTTGGGCCCCAAGGAACCACCCAAGGTAGTGACATAGGGGACCCACGGGGGACGCGTGCAGTGTTAGAAACCAGGCGCGAATCGCCGTTGACTTCTATGGGGAAAGTCGCGGTTCAAAATTACAAGTTAAGGACACAGAGAGGATGACTACAAGCAAACCCTTTTGGACTTAGAGGTGTCTAGGGCCAACACCAACGGGAGCAGTGGAGTACTCGAGTTACCTCAACCAGGGAAGCCGGGTGCATAGGTGTCTTTTGGTGTAGGGTCGCGGCGCTGTTTTCAATGGAAGCTGGCAAAGAAGTGCTGCTGCCGTGAAGAGAAAAAGTGTCCGAAGAGATCCAAGCCTGGATCGAGGATGGAAGGAACCTGAAAGCAGAGGGGACAGAGTCTGGGTCACTTACCAGTGACCAGGGGCAGGACAGTCCAATGCCCACAGATGTCGGGTGCTTCAGGTGAGTTGACGGGTGTCTTGACTCTTCAGCCACGAGGTCCAGGAGGCGTTGACAACAACCAGGAGCTGGATTCGAGCTGAACCACAAAGTTTGTCGAGTGCTGCGGTGTCGGTGACCAGAATGGACCCAACAGTCAAGTGGAAATAGAAGAAAGACGTTGGTGCAGACCAGCAAGGTCTGAGGGACTCACCAAGCAAGGGTAAGTCAGGGCATGTCTGGAGCAAGCAGGAAAGCCAAAGCAGGAAAGGAGTTGCCTTCGTGGGGACCCACTAGCCAACGGGCTAGCAATCGCAAAGGAGCCTCAAGCATTCGCACTGGTAACTGGCCCACGGGTCACTCGTGGAGTGGAGGCCAGAGATATTCGGTGCAGTAGGTGCCCAAGGCTGGGGCTATTTGGAGCCCAAAGCACAACTTCGAGGAGGACCAGGAAGATGATGTACTTGCAAAAGTTCACAATGTCCAGGGGTCACAGTTCCACGTCACTCACGATAGCCATGGGCCTCAGCTTTGCTGTGGACTCAGGGTAGCCTGGGGGAAGTCTGGAAATCCACGTCTAGTGATGAAAAGACTTTGGCGTCCGGAAGGAGCTTCAGAGTTGCAGACAGGACAGTTGCTTCTTTGGTGCCTGCCAAGCAGGGGAGTCACTCCTTGACCCCAAGGGAGATTTCTTCTAGTTGAAATAGAAAGTCGAAGGTCCGGGATATATGTTGCAGAGTTTCGTCCAGGGTAATCTAAAGTCTCAAGGACTGGGTTCTCATACTTATACTCAGTTAGGGGGCTGGACATACTCTGGGGACCCACCTATGGGAGGGTGTGGAAAGAGGGGTGGTTACACCCATTTCCTTTGCAACCGGTTTGAACTGGACAATGCACAGGGACACCAAGTGTGCCCCCAGTTCAGGACTTCAAAGCACCAGAGAGTGCTCCCGCCCAGCCCCAATACACATCTGCCTGTCTGGGGAGGTGGTTACAACTCCCTGGGACAGGAAACCGATTGTCCAGGCCTCCCCTGCCGGAGTTTCAGTCAGCAGCAGGAGGCCTGACCCGTGTCTGTGGCAGTGGCATCCATTTTGTGATGCCAGGGCTCTAGAAAGTCCTTGCCGGTTAGACCAGTGTGTACATTTCTCTCCCTCTAGAAGGATGGAATGCTACCCCCCGCTGCCAGAACTGGCGGGGGGTTGTATTCCAAAGTGTTTGACACCAAACATGACATGTTTCCGTGCAGTCAGTCCAAAGTTAGCATATACCGCGCGGTTATAATCCACTTAAGAGTGTATGGTCAGGCTGTACCACAAACAGCATCAGAGGAGATATTCCGAACACTGCAGAGGGGCTCTGCTTATGCAGGGGCACCCTCTCACATAAAAACCAAGCACTCTGCCTTCAGGATTGTCAATACTGAGTATAAAGGGGGCAACCCATATATACTACCTGACCTGGGTCAATAGATACAGTACAGAAAGTGTGGTCTTGGTAGCAAATTTATATTAGTGAGAAAATAGTAGTAGGAAAACATACAACTAATTCATTGTGGCATGAATCCAATTTATTTTGTTTAGGGGAGGGATACAATCCCTAATGCGATTAAATTCAAAGCATTAAGAGTAAAGGCAACCCTGTTGCTCAATATGGTTTTCAGTGCAATATATTACAGTGCTGTGGGTGCAGAAGGGAAAGATGGGAAAGGGGTGGGTGTTGAGTGATAACGTGTAGGTAGGGGACAGGGAAAAGGTATTTGTGACATATGTACATCAACATTTCATTGTATCAGCTTTTCCAGCCTCAAATAGGTCAAGAGTTCCAAACAATACACATAACTCTAATGGACAAGTATTTATTTGTAAACAATGTCGCCGGAGTTTGTGTTGTATGGGTGTTGTCGACGTTTCGACCCCTTAGGGCAGGACTAAATGTTGTCCTTGCGGTGGGGTCTTCATCAGGACTGAAAAGAGCACCTGTGAAATAATTCGAAAAGTGGGTGTAAGGATAAAAGGTTGTAATCGTGTGTGCTACTAGTGTGATAAGGTGAACACTTCCTGCTATGTTCAAGGCGACGGGCAACCTCCGCTGTTCAAAGGAAAATGTGGGCCTGTGGAAGCTCCTATGGGGAGAAGGAAAACAATCACATATCTGCTGATGAGCTCCAACCATCACAGAAAGAGCTTGTCTCTGTGATAAGCACAAAGGTACTTACTCATGTAAAAGAGTGACAATTGCAGCAGTGTCAGTTTGCAAAATTGGGAAGAAAATTCCAATAGTTCTGTAAGGAAAAAGGGGAGGTGGCTCTCACTGAAGCATCCAGAGTGATTGGAAACATAGAGGTGGTTACTCATGAAATGGAACGATACCAAAAGAAACAGTCCACCTCGCGGTAACATGGTCACCCACTGGCTGATGTCAAGATGGGCCAAGGTGTAAGAGGCCTGAGCGGTTTCACAGAGGTAAAGCTGGTGTTGTGTTAATGATTCCATTAGAACAGTTAGTAGTAACCACTCTGTTACAAAAGCACACAGTACATGTTCAAACAACAGTATCAGCTCGACAGACATTGCAGATCTCTTGATATTGTGTGCAAACCTTATGGCAAATTATTTATATTTCAGTTGTTTACCATGATTGCGAATATCTAACATTCAGTGGTGTATACCATCATAAATTACGGTTGGATTTCAATGTAACATGGTATAGTGCATTATGTTGCAAAACACATCATGCTTCATGGTCAGTGATCCGTGACCTAATAATGTCGATGTGTTCGCCATAATGGACAACCATATGTTGCAACTGGGTACATGGTCTGAAGGTATATATTCATGTAGAGCCCAATTGTCAGTATACGGATAAGGTGACTGTTGAATGCCACATCCTGAATACCTCCTATTCTGTTGTGAGGCCCGCCAATTGGGCATTCGTATCATCCAATTCGTTTAACCCATTGTTAACTGTGTCTAGAAGGTACATCATCATGCACTCTCTCACATTCAAGATAGGTCCAATTTCCCCACCCCTTGGTCCCAAGGACACATTTTCTAGAACCAACCATATGATGGAGTCTGGTGAGTGTGTGTGTGTCTTGAAATGTTCCACTAGTGGGGCACCTGGAGTGTCTCAGCGAATCCTGCTGCAATGTTGCAGTTTCCGGGTCTTAACTTTTTGTCTGGTTTGCCCCACATATAGTAGATTACATGGGCATAGAATGGCGTAGATAACGTCACAAGAATTGCAGTTCGTGTGGGCCTTAAGTTGGATGGTGTGGTGTTTGTAAGTGAAAGACTTGGTTTCAATCGCTATTTTGCAGGCCTTACATCGTGTGCACTTAAAATGTCCCACAATTTGCGGTAAATTCCACATAATCTGAATTGTAGGTTTGTCAAGGAGTGAGCGAACTAAATGATCTTGGATATTCTTCGCTTTCTTGAAAGCATGCATTGCAGGCTCCTGTATGTCTAGGTCATCAGATATGAGTTTCCAGTGTTCATTGATTATTTTCTTGAACTCATTACTTTGTGTACAGTATGTTGTCACACAGATCATTCTGTTGGTGCTCATTTTTTGTTCTTTAGGCATCAAAAGGGTTTCTCTGTTTTGTTACCACACTCTTTTCCTAGCTCTTTTGACAAGTCGCCTGGGGTATTCTCTCTCCATTAGTCGATTGAGAAGGTCATCTGACTCTCGAAAGAAGTCTTCCTTTAAGGTACAGTTCCTCCGGATTCGGAGGAACTGCCAAACGGAAGGTTGTCTCTAAGGCTTCTGTTGTGATGGCTGGTATAACGCAGCAGAGAGTTCCTTTCGGCTGGCTTCCTATACAATGTAGTGTATAGGTAATTTTCCAATGTTTTGATCGTGACATCAAGAAAGTCTATTGCATGTCTGTCGCAATGGATGGTAAAATTTATGTCCAGGGAGAAGGTGTTCAACAACTCGGAGAACCTTTTGAGTTCCACTTCATCGCCTGACCAGATCAACAGTATGTCGTCTATATACCTGGGCCATTGTGTGACGTTTGCCTTGTATGGGTTGGTGTTGGAAAAAATATGTTCATCCTCAAAGTTATCCATATACAGGATAGCCAGGTCTGGGGCGAAGGCCGCCCCCATAGCTACTCCTTTGGTCTGGATGTAGAAGTTATTTTGAAAGACAAAGACATTTTTCATCATAGCCACTTCCAAGAGATCCACTATGAATTCGGTGGGTACATTTGATGGTTGCGGTCTTTCATCCAAAGCCTGTCGCATCACATCAAGAGCTTGTTGTTGAGGTATACTCGTATCGAGTGATACAATGTCTAGGGTGGTCAGCAGTTGTGATCCTGGGTCAAAATCCATTCCATCCACTAGGTTTATGACCTGCATAGTGTCTCGAAGGTATGTTCCACCCTCTACGTTCATGCCACCGAGCCACATGATTTCGCACAAGATCCTAACATTCGAAAATGTTGTCATCCGAGATATCCTCAAGACATGTGCAACCAAGTCATATGTCAAGCACAATATAACCAGAGGAGAACGAGAAGCCCTGCACACACTCAAGGACAACAAGTCCATATTCATCAAACCCGCGGACAAGGGCGGCCGATTGTGGTCCAGAACATCAGTGACTACAAAGAGGAAGTCTACTCGCAACTACAAGATGGGATCAGTTACAGATCTGTCTCCATTGACCTCACCAAAGAAGTAAGAAAACGCATTCAACGTATAACTGCTGATGGGAAAGAGGCAGGGCTTCTGTCTGAGCATGAATTTGACAACAATGTCCAACCTCGTCTTCCCACCAAATACACATTACCGAAGGTACATAAGAACTTACAGAAACCACCTGGAAGACCAATTATATCAGGATGTGGTTCACTTTTGGAACCTGTGTGCAAATACTAGGCCTGGGCGTAGTTCGCGAAGTAGCACTTCGCGAAGCTACGCAAAGTGAAGTTCGCACTACGCGAGCTACGCGTAGCACTTCGTGAACTGCGTAGTACCTTGTTCGCACTGTGCCAGATGTCGTTTTCAATGATTGCACAGTGCGGACAAGCAACCGGCACTGTGCAATCATTGAAAATGGCATCTTGCACAGTGTGAGCTGTAGTGTTCTGCTGCTCGAGTAGATTTTTACTCGAGCTTCAGCTTTCTCAACGCGAATTGGTAGTTTCTCATCGCGAGCGGTCGCGAGCATACGCGACCACTCGCAATGAGAAACCTGACCTCCTCGCGTTGGGAATCTCGCCGGGAGGTTTATTTTCCATGCTTGCGATCGCTAACTTGAAGTTGCTGATCGCGAACAAGGAAAAAGTCTCGCCGGGATGTCATTTTGCTTGCTCGCGGTCGCCAACTTGACGTTGAGGACCGCGAGCAAGCAAAAAATGACCACAGCACTACGCAACACTACGCTACGCGTGTTCGCACTGTGCTACGTGCAGTTCGCGTAGTGCGAAGTAGCGCGAACTTCGCAAACTACGCGAGCGTAGCGTAGTGCTTTGCCCAGGCTTAGCAAATACGTTGATTTCTTCATGAAACCACTGGCTGAAACTACTAGAACATACCTTTGAGATACTATGCAGGTCATAAACCTAGTGGATGGAATGGATTTCGACCCAGGATCACAAATGCTGGCCACTCTAGACATTGTATCACTCTACACGAGTATACCTCAACATCAAGCTCTTGATGTGATGCGACAGGCTTTGGATAAAAGACCGCAACCATCAAATGTACCCACCGAATTCATAGTGGATCTCTTGAAAGTGGCTATGATGAAGAATTTCTTTGTCTTTCAAAATAACTTCTACTTCCAGACCAAAGGAGTGGCTATGGGGGCGGCCTTCGCCCCAGACCTGACTATCCTGTATATAGATAACTTTGAGGATGAACATATTTTTTCCAACACCAACCCATCCAAGGCAAACGTCACACAATGGCCCAGGTATATAGACGACATACTGTTGATCTGGTCGGGTGACGAAGTCGAACTCAAAAGGTTCTCCGAGTGGCTGAACACCTGCTCCCTGGACATAAAGTTTACCATCCATTGCGACAGACATGCAATAGACTTTCTTGATGTCACGTTCAAAACATTGGAAAATCACCTATACACTACATTGTATAGGAAGCCAGACGAAAGGAACTCTCTGCTGCATTATACCAGCCATCACAACAGAAGCCTTAGAGACAACCTTCCGTCCGGCCAGTTCCTCCGGATCCGGAGGAACTGTACCTGAAAGGAAGACTTCTTTCGGGAGTCAGATGACCTTATCAATCGACTAATGGAGAAAGGATACCCCAGGCGACTTGTCAAAAGAGCTAGGAAAAGAGCATGGTACCAAAACAGAGAAACACTTTTGATGCCTAAAGAACAAAAATTGAGCACCATCAGAGTGATCTGTGTGACAACTTACTGTACACGAAGTAATGAGTTCAAGAAAATAATCAATGGACACTGGAAACTCATATCTGATGACCTAGACATACAGGAGCCTCCAATGCATGCTTTCAAGAAAGCGAAGAATGTCCGAGATCATGTAGTTCACTCACTCCTTGACACACCACCGAAACCGACAATCCAGACTATGTGGAACTTACCACAAATTGTGGGACATTTCAAGTGCACACGATGTAAGGCCTGCAAAATGCCGATTGAAACCAAGTCTTTCACTTACAAACACCACCCCATCCAACTTAAGGCCCACACAAACTGCAATTCTTGTGATGTTATCTACGCCATTCTATGCCCATGTAATCTACTATATGTGGGGCAAACCAGACAAAAAGTTAAGACCCGGATACTGCAACATTGCAGCAGGATTCGCTGCGACACTCCAGGTGCCCCACTAGTGGAACATTTCAAGACACACACACACTCACCAGCCTCCATCAGATGGTTGGTTCTAGAAAAGGTGCCCTTGGGACCAAGGGGTGGGGACATTGGCCCTATCTTGAATGTCAGAGAGTGCAAGATGATGTACCTTCTAGACACAGTTAACAATGGGTTAAACAAATTGGATGGTACGAATGCCCAATTGACGGACCTCACAACAGAATAGGAGGTATTCAGGTTGTGGCATTCAACAGTCATGTCTTATCCGTATACTGACAGTTGGGCTCTACATGAATATATGCCTTTAGACCATGTACCCAGTTACAACATATGATTGTCTATTATAGCGAACACATCGACATTATTAGGTCACGGATCACTGACTATGAAACATGTGTTTTTCAACATGATGCACTGTACCTTGTTACATTGAAATCCAACCGTAATTTATGATGGTATACACCGCTGAATGTTATATATTCGCAATCATGGTAAACAACTGAAATATAAATAATTTGCCATAAGGTTTGCACACAATATCAAGAGATCTGTAATGTCTGTCGAGCCGATATTGTTGTTTGAACATGTACTATGTGCCTTTGTAACAGAGTGGTTACTACTAACTAATGGAATCATTAGCACGACGCCAGCTTTCCCTCCGTGAAACCGCTCAGGCCTCTTACACCTTGGGCCATCTTGACATCAGCCAGTGGGTGACCATGTTACCGCGAGGGGGACTGTTTCTTTTGATATCGTTCCATTTCATGATTAACCACCTCTATGTTTCAAATCACTCTGGATGCCTCAATGAGAGCCACCTCCCCTTTTTCCTTACAGAACTATTGGAATTTTCTTCCCAATTTTGCAAGCTGACACTGCTGCAATTGTCACTCTTTTACATGAGTAAGTACCTTTGTGCCTATTACAGAGACAAGCTCTTTCTGTGATGGTTGGAGCTAACAAGCAGATATGTGATTGTTTTCCTTCTCCCCATAGGAGCTTCCACAGGCCCACATTTTCCATTGAACGGCGGAGGTTGCCCGTCGCCTTGAACATAGTAGTTAGTGTTCACCTTATCACACTAGTAGAACACATGATTACAACCTTATATCCTTACACCCACTTTTCGAATTATTTCACAGGTGCTCTTTTCAGTCCTGTTGAAGACCCCACCACAACGACAACATTTAGTCCTGCCCTAAGGGGTCGAAACGTTGACAACACCCATACAACACAAACTCCGGCGACATGGTTTACAAATAATTACTTGTCCTTTAGAGTTATGGGTATTGCTTGGAACTCTTGACCTATTTGAGGCTGTAAAAGCTGATACCATGAAATGTTGATGTATATATGTCACGAATACCTTTTCCCTGTCGCCTACCTACACGTTATCACTAAAAACCCACCCCTTACCCATCTTTCCCTTTTGCACCCAGAGCACTGTAATATATTGCATTGAAAACCATATTGAGCAACAGGGTTGCCTTTATTTGTTAATGCTTTGAATTTAATTGCATTAGGGATTGTATCCCTCCCCTAAACAAAATAAATTGGATTCATGCCACAATGAATTAGTTGTATGTTTTGCTACTACTATTTTCTCACTAAAATAAGTTTGCTACCAAGACCACACTTTCAGGATTGTCAAGGCCTGCCATAGGATTGACTTATAGATTTTATATGTGTGTGCAATGGTAGTGATATAGGTAGCCTATACCACAGTAAGGGGTGCATGCACCACCTTACCCAGGCTGCAGTAGCAGACCTGTAGTGTCATTTTGGAGTGCTTCCCAGGGGTGGCATAATACATGCTTCAGCCCCTGGTAGGCCGCTGAGGTACCTATGCCCTGGTTGCATAGTATACCATATACTAGGGACTTATAAGGCACTCCAGAATCCAATTAGAGATGTACCTAATGTACATGGAAACCATTTTAGAGAGGAAGCAGCTAGGCAGGGGTCCTGATTAGCAGGGCCACAGCCAGACTAAGGTAAAAAAAAAACAGTGAAACGCCAGCAAAACGTGGGGGTACCCATGTGAAGCAGATCCTACTCTCCTACACAAAACCCCCCAAACGCAGGGACATTAAACTAACCTTGACCAGTTGAGTCTGCATGTTCTAAGTGGAAATACCTAGAGAGTCCATCTGCATTGCCATTGTTTCTCCTAGGTCTATGTTCCACTGTCAAGTCCTTCCCCTGTAGGGAAATGGACCACCTAAGCAGTTTGGGGTTTTCACCCTTCATTTGTTTTAGCCATAAGAGGGGCTTATGGTCTGTCTGAACAAGGACATGAGTACCAAACAAGTATGGCCTCAACCTCTTCAGAGCCCAAACCACAGCAAAGGCCTCCCTCTCAATGACTGACCAACGTTTGTCTCTATGGGTCAGCCTTTTGCTTACGAAAGCTACTGGCTGATCCTGACCTTCATCATTCAGTTGGGACAAAACAGCCCCTACCCCCAATTCAGATGCATCTGTTTGGACAATGAACTCTTGGAGTTATCAGGACTCTGTAGAATGAGAGCAGTGCACATGGCCTGCTTCAGGTCATCAAATGCCTTTTGACAGCTAGCTGTCCACTGAACCTTTTTGGGCATTTTCTTAGAAGTTAAGTCATTCAGGGATGTCACTATTGATCCATACCCCTTGACAAATATCCTATAGCACCCAGTCAGACCTAAGAAGGCTCTCACCTGAGTCTGGGGGGTTGGGGCAACCCAGTCCATGATGGTCTGGATTTTGCTCTACAGTGGTTGAACCTGGCCTCCACCTACAAGGTGGCACAGGTACACAACCTGACTCTGCCCTATCTGGCACTTGGTGGCCTTGATAGTGAGGCCTGCGTTTTGCAGGGCCTCCAAAACATTCCTTAGGTGGACCAGGTGATCCTCCCAGGTGGAGCTAAAGACAGCAATATCATCTAGGTAAGCTGCACTGTAGGCTCCCAGACGTGTGAGAACTGTATTCACCAACCTTTGGAAAGTGGCAGGTGCATTCTTCAAACCAAACGGCATCAACACAAATTGGTAATGCCCACTTGGGGTCGAAAATGCTGTTTTTAGCTTTGCATCATCAGCTAGTCTGATCTGCCAGTAGCCAGCTGTCAAGTCAAATGTGCTAAGGTACTTGGCTGAGGCCAAAATATCTATAAGCTCATCTTCCCTTGGAATTGGATGGGCATCAGTCCTAGGGACTGCATTGAGACCTCTGTAGTCCACACAAAACCTCATCTCTTTTCCCACCACTGGTTTGAGGTTTTGGTACAAGGACCACTGGACTAGCCCAATGGCTATCTGAGGGTTCAATAACTCCCAAATCCAACATTTTCTGGACTTTTGTCCTGATACAGTCCCTGACATGGTCAGGTTGCCTATAAATCTTATTTTTAATAGGCAGACTGTCCCCAGTGTCCACTTCATGAGTGCACCAGGTAGTCTGACTTAGAGTCAGAGAAAACATGTTTCTGAACTGATTGAGCACCTGTCTGCAATCATTTTGCTGCTGGGCAGTGAGGCTGCCTGCCAAGGCCACCCCATCAACTGACCCATCATCAGGGTTCTGTGAGAGGAGGTCAGGGAGTGGGTCACTCTCTTCCTCCTGTCCCTCATTCATCAGTAGCCATGAGCAAGCCCATGTCAGCCCTGCCTACATATGGCTTTAGCCTGTTGACATAGAGAACCCTGTGGGGACTCCTGGGAGTTCCTAGGTCTACTAAGTAAGTAACCTCTCCCTCCTGTTCAACAATAGTGTGGGGTCCACTCCACTTGTCTTGGAGAGCTGCTGGGGCCACAGGCTTCAACACCCACACTTTCTGTCCTGGCTGGTAAACAGTCAGTACAGCCTTTTGGTCATGCCAGGCTTTTTGCAGTTCCTGTCTAGCCTCAAGGTTTTTAGTTGCCTTTTTCATGTACTCTGCCATCCTGGAGCGGAGACCAAGTACTTAGTCCACTATGTCTTGCATGGGGGCTTGAGAGGTAACTTCCATCCTTCCTTCACCAAATACAATGGACCCCTGACAGGATGACCAAACAAAAGTTCAAAGGGGCTGCAGCCAACCCCCTTTTGTGGCACCTCCCTGTATGCAAATAAAAGGCAGGGCAAGAGAATGTCCCATCTTCGCCTGAGATTTTCTGGGAGCCCTTTAATCATGCCCTTTAAGGTTTTGTTGAACCTTTCAACCAAACCATTGCATTGTGGGTGATAGGGTGTGGTGAACTTGTATGTCACCCCACACTCCTTCCACATTGCTCTTAAGTAACCAGACATAAAGTGTGTATCTCTGTCTGATACTACCTCCTTAGAAAAACCCACTCTTGAGAAAATTCCCAACAGGGCTCTTGCCACCACAGATGCTGTAGGGGTCCTAAGAGGAATAGCTTCTGGGTACCGGGTAGCATGATCCACTACCACCAGGATAAATCTGTGCCCAGATGCTGTTTGGGGATCCATGGGACCAACAATGTCAATCCCCACCCTTTTAAAGGGCACCCCCACCACAGGTAGTGGTATCAGGGGGGCCTTTGTAGTGCCGCCTGCTTTGCCACCAGCTTGGCAGGTTACACAGGAGCGACAAAACTCCTTTGTGTCTTCAGACATGTGGGGCCAGTGAAAGTGAGGAACAAGTCTGTCCCAAGTCTTGTTCTGGCCCAGGTGACCTGCTAAAGGGATATCATGGGCTAGGGTCAATAGGAAGCCCCTGAACTTCAGAGGTATAACCAACCTCCTGGTGGCACCAGGCTTGGGGTCTCTACACTCTGAATACAGGAGTCCATCATCCCAATACACCGTATGGGGACCACTAGCATTCCCAGCAGCCTCAGGAGCAGCTTGCTGTCTGAGGGGTTCAAGAGTGGGGCAGCTCTGCTGCTCCTGACTCAGATCTGCCCTGGAAGGGCCCCCTGTCCCCAAGAACTTAACCTGATCAGGCTCAAACTGGGACAGTTCCTTCTTCAGGACTGTGATCATCTCGCTCAAGAGACTGATCCTCCTTCTGAGTCAGGGGGGAAAGGCTCTGCCTTAACCCTTCTGCTCCTCCTCTTGGATGGCACTTGGTCCATTATTCCAGAATCCAAGGCCTGTTCAGTTTCAGACATTTTGGCCTGTGACCTGGTCACAGCAAACACATCTGCAGGGATGCCCATCATTTCTGCATGAGTCCTGAGCTCTACATCTGCCCAAGCTGAAGTCTCTAGATCATTGCCAAGCAAGCATTCGACTGGTAGGTCTGCACTCACCACAACCTTCTTAAGGCCAGTTACCCCTCCCCAGGAGAAGTTAACAACTGCCAGAGAATGGTCTGTTCTGACGTTGCTAGCATTGGTCACTTGGTACATTTCACCAAGTATAATCTGCCCAGGATCCACAAGATCTTTTGTCACCATAGTGACACTTGCTCCTGTGTCTCTGACTGCCAAAGCCTGTGCTCCATTGATTAAAGGCTGTTGCCTGTACTTGCCCAAGTTACTGGGACTCACAGACGGGGTCATATCCATGCCGCCATCACAGACAAGAACAGCCTGAGTGGTTTCTCTGACTAGGCCAGAGCCCAACTCAGTACCCCGGGTCAACCCTACAAAACCCTTGGCTTGTGTATTCCCACCACCAAGTGTAACTGCACTAGGGGGAGCAGGTGCCTTAGGGGCACTGGTGGGGGCTGGAGTATTCTCTTTGGACTTGGTGCAATCACTAGTCCAGTGTGTATTTTGCTTACAGACTTTGCACCATGGTTTCTTTTGGCCTTTCCCTTTCTTAGACTGTGAATCCCCACCTGAAGAATATTTTTGGGGCCCTTGTGAAGACTTCTGGTCTTTACCCTTCTCCCCACCCTTGTCCGAGTTCTTAGAATCTTGCTTCTTAGGGTCACCACCTTGGTTCTGTACCTTCTGCCTCACCCTGGTTATGACCCATGTGTCTGCCTTCTTTCCCAATTCTTGGGGAGAGGTCAGATCAGAGTCTACCAGGTACTGGTGCAACAGCTGATTTTGACAGTTATTAAGAATCTGTTCCCTCATTATCAGATTGTACAATCCTGTTAAGTCACACACCTTACTGCCCAATATCCATCCTTCCAGAGCCTTAGCAGAACAGTCAACAAAGTCCACCCAGTCTTGATGTTGTGCCTTTTGGGTATCCCTGAACTTTAACCTGTATTGTTCAGTGGTTAGGCCAAACCCATCTATCAGTGCACATTTCAAGACCTGGTAATCATCAGCATCCTCTTCTCTTAAAGTGAGGAGCTTATCTCTACCTTTGTCTGCAAAGGAGAGCCATAAGATTGCTGCCCACTGCCCTTGGGGGACCCTCTGTACTTTACAGGCCCTCTCCAAGGCAGTCATCCATTTGTGGATGTCATTCCCACTCTGGTAGGGAGGGACAATCTTACTTAGGTTTCTATGGTCATAAGACCTCTCCCTAGCTCTAGGGAAGTTGCTGCCACTTTTTTCTAAAAATGATACAAACGGTTCTGTCGGGTAAAGAATATTACTTCTAGCAAAAAACCTTCATTGGTTTGTTTGTACGAAGATTAATCAGGACTAACACACATAAAGACCATAAATAGTATTCAAAACAGCTTTATGAATTGCATCATTCATGAATAACTACTTACAATGGCTGTCAAAAAATCGTGAAACATACTTGTGACAAAGTGACATATAGTGCTC
Organism: Triturus cristatus; assembly: GCF_964204655.1. Classification (NCBI taxonomy): domain Eukaryota; kingdom Metazoa; phylum Chordata; class Amphibia; order Caudata; family Salamandridae; genus Triturus; species Triturus cristatus. Next base: position 1,378,110,968 of record NC_140590.1, read on the forward strand.
AGTGCTGTGGTGAAAAGTGCGTAATATATACAGTGTGACTTATGGAGGTATTGATAATTTACAAAGGCCAGAAAAGCAAATATTTGAAACAGTCTGCAGACAGGTTGAATAAGTCTTTATGCAGAGTCTTTTCAACTGATCCTTGAAAGAATGTCGACGTTTCAACCCAGGGTAGCGTTACTAGCTAGTCAATACGGGTCTTCATCAGGACAGGGAGTGACAGCCTATGAAATAGTAAGGAATATGGTCAAGTGTGTTCAGGAATATGGATGCCGTGAAGATTCAAAGCATGCACGGTGAAAACTCACCAAGAAGGAGCCCAACGTAGCTCCTGGGGCGGGGTAGACAGATGAACAAGCAGGAGCAACTGTCTCCTGTAAGGCGTGGCTATGAGTCTAATCGAGAGAATAAAACTGTGTAAGGCATAGCCCTTAAATGGCTGTAAATTAAAGGAGATGCCGGAAATGCCCTAGTGAACTCACCCGGTAATAGGATATATTCTCTCTCCAAATATGTTCAAAAGGAAGAAATTCATGGAGTTGAGTAACCTCTATGTCGTATTGTCAAAGTGATCCCCCTGAAGTTCTGTATGGACAAGTGGAAATCAGTCAGAACCATGCCATACCTAAAAGTCTGTTTGGTGGGCAAAAAATGATATTAATGAAAAAGGACTCACCCGCACAAGGGAATGAATCTCTTCCAAGGCGGCAAGGGGGCATGGGCAGCAAAAGTCTAATGTCCTCAGAACGAACGAATCACACTGAGGTCCTGTGAAATTAAGTGGAACGGGAAATTAGTCTCTTATAAGACCACCGAGTGGGGCAAGGTGTCTAGATCGAGATAATCTCCGCTCACCTTAAATGTCGGCCCGGAAGGGAGCAACTACTTCATGTCTGAGCGAGCGCAGGCAAGCGTCCTGTCTCTTGAAGAATCTGTCGGCGAGTGTTTGACAGACGCTGTCAATTAAATGACTGAATGAGGCGCGTGTACGTGGCGTAAGCAACCGCGTCATGCGTTCGTTGCTAGGGGACGCTCGTTGTACGAGAAAACTAGTCGGGAATGAGTGATTGATGAGATGGCACAAATTCCTGATTGGATTAGAGTTGAGGACGCATGCACGTGGCGTAAGCAACCACGTCAAGCGTTCGTTGCTAGGAGACGCCTATCGTGCGGGAACCTACTCGGGAGTGAGTGATTAATTAGATAACACAAATTCCTGATTAAATTAGTGTTAAGGACGGTCTCATAATGGAGCGTGGAATCGGAAAAAATATATTCGGAGACTAGTACGGCTGGTGTAAATGAGTCAAGGTATATGAAAGTGAAATACCGCTTGTTACCTAGTAAACAATTATGGTGCTCGGCTCATGAAAATTAAGCATTGTGTTAACCAGCGATATCCTCTATCTTTATGAGAGTGCAATGTCAACAGTCACGGTTGATATTAAAAATATACATATAGGAGGGATGGATCGTCCCAAGTTCATAAATTAAATTAATCCAATAATGGCTCTGTTTCATGTGTCTTCAATAAACATGTACCACGATCGTAGAATCTAAATAATCATATGATTGATGTTAAAACATTACCTATTAATACAGCCTGGACTTTTCTGCATGTATTGTAGCATCATACATACAGACTATTCATGTATTAAAAGCATTACACACAGATTTATAAAAATTACGTTTAAAAGCATTCACCAAAGAGTAACACGCCAACATGTTGCGGATACTTTGATTACTAAAGTAATACAGCAATCTAGAGAACTTAGTATGAGACATATTGGAATACATTGGAAGGTTTGAGAGGCTAGAGTTGTCACAACAGCCTCACAGCTAAAGACATAAGGAGTTACGACAAGAACAATACATATCCCTATTTATCGGACGACTATTACCAACAGGATAGTCAGGGATTTTTCTCGAATAAAAGCAGACAGGGCCCCAGGAGATTCAAGACATTCTCAGATTCTTCATTTGGTAGTGGCTCAGACACGGATTTAGACAGACCCTCCACTAGTTATCAAGGTAATCAGGGCCCCAATTTTTTAGGGGAAGGTTACCGCCAGACCAACAGGGGAGGTGGCAAGGCGCAGAACTGGGAAAGACCAAGGAGTTGGAACAGAGGCAGGAACACACAGCAGGGAACATCGCGTGTTCGCTTCTACCAACCAGAAACACACGGAGAAATCTCCACTCGGAGACAAACCTACAGGTGGTAGAAAACCAGAGAACTAGTCTTAATAACATTCAGACACAGAGTGCCTTCATCAGTATTGACAATATGAACAACGAAGTTTTGTTAGCTAATTCTCACCACAGTATCAATTTGAGAACACAGAATGAAAGGACACATCAGAATACGATGAGCATTGCCATTGCAGACAGCATTGCCACCTTAGCACCACAGATAGCTATAACTGGCAACACAGACATCATTGACACCTCAGCACCTCAGATAGCTATAACTGGCCCTATTGACGCAATGGATCGGACAGAATGTGCAAACAATATCAGTACAATTGACCATAGAGAACCAATAATCAACTTCATTTACACCAGCCGTACTAGTCTCCGAATATATTTTTTCCGATTCCACGCTCCATTATGAGACCGTCCTTAACACTAATTTAATCAGGAATTTGTGTTATCTAATTAATCACTCACTCCCGAGTAGGTTCCCGCACGATAGGCGTCTCCTAGCAACGAACGCTTGACGTGGTTGCTTACGCCACATGCATGCGTCCTCAACTCTAATCCAATCAGGAATTTGTGCCATCTCATCAATCACTCATTCCCGACTAGTTTTCTCGTACAACGAGCGTCCCCTAGCAACGAACGCATGACGCGGTTGCTTACGCCACGTACACGCGCCTCATTCAGTCATTTAATTGACAGCGTCTGTCAAACACTCGCCGACAGATTCTTCAAGAGACAGGACGCTTGCCTGCGCTCGCTCAGACATAAAGTAGTTGCTCCCTTCCGGGCCGACATTTAAGGTGAGCGGAGATTATCTCGATCTAGACACCTTGCCCCACTCGGTGGTCTTATAAGAGACTAATTTCCCGTTACACTTAATTTCACAGGACCTCAGTGTGATTCGTTCGTTCTGAGGACATTAGACTTTTGCTGCCCATGCCCCCTTGCCGCCTTGGAAGAGATTCATTCCCTTGTGCGGGTGAGTCCTTTTTCATTAATATCATTTTTTGCCCACCAAACAGACTTTTAGGTATGGCATGGTTCTGACTGATTTCCACTTGTCCATACAGAACTTCAGGGGGATCACTTTGACAATACGACATAGAGGTTACTCAACTCCATGAATTTCTTCCTTTTGAACATATTTGGAGAGAGAATATATCCTATTACCGGGTGAGTTCACTAGCGCATTTCCGGCATCTACTTTAATTTACAGCCATTTAAGGGCTATGCCTTACACAGTTTTATTCTCTCGATTAGACTCATAGCCACGCCTTACAGGAGACAGTTGCTCTTGCTTGTTCATCTGTCTACCCCGCCCCAGGAGCTACGTTGGGCTCCTTCTTGGTGAGTTTTCACCGTGCATGCTTTGAATCTTCACGGCATCCATATTCCTGAACACACTTGACCATATTCCTTACTATTTCATAGGCTGTCACTCCCTGTCCTGATGAAGACCCGTATTGACTAGCTAGTAACGCTACCCTGGGTTGAAACGTCGACATTCTTTCAAGGATCAGTTGAAAAGACTCTGCATAAAGACTTATTCAACCTGTCTGCAGACTGTTTCAAATATTTGCTTTTCTGGCCTTTGTAAATTATCAATACCTCCATAAGTCACACTGTATATATTACGCACTTTTCACCACAGCACTGAGCACTATATGTCACTTTGTCACAAGTATGTTTCACGATTTTTTGACAGCCATTGTAAGTAGTTATTCATGAATGATGCAATTCATAAAGCTGTTTTGAATACTATTTATGGTCTTTATGTGTGTTAGTCCTGATTAATCTTCGTACAAACAAACCAATGAAGGTTTCTTGCTAGAAGTAATATTCTTTACCCGACAGAACCGTTTGTATCATTTTGATAAACTGCCCAGGTTCTGAGGGATACTGGGTTACCCCGTTGTGATAATAATAAGCCACTTTTTTCTAGCTCTGTGGAGCTCTAGGACTTCCGAATCTAGGGCCATCTGCTGCTTTCTGAGGTGAAGCTGAGCTTGCTCATACTTCAGCAGTCTCTCTTTCCTCTCCTGGGAGGTTTCCTTCCCTCTGTGAGAAGAAATAGAGGTCCCTACAGATGAGGTAGAATGGACAGACTCCCTTGAGAGAGATCTATCCCTTCTAACCCTACTTTCAACTCTTACTGGAGGGACAAAGAGGAGAGCATTGTGCTCTTCCTCATCATCCTTATCCAGTGGAGCTGGGTTGTCCAGATCCTGATCATTTTCATCAGTCTGGTAAGCAGCAGAGGTTGGGCCAGGGGGAGTTCCACCCCTAGGTCCACCCTCAACTGCTGCCCCACCAACTCTGCCTACCCCTTCAGGCCCACTAGGCCCTGAGAGATCATTCAGCCTGAGTATCTCCAAGAGATACTGGGTGGTTGGGCTTTTGCCTGTCTTCAGCTTCCTAATAGAACATAAGTCCCTAAGCTGAGCAAAGGTGAGATCCTCATACTTATAGGGGAGAAGCCCACTGGCTTCTGGCAGGGACCCACTGGTTCCTGGCTGATTAGACATTATTAGTGTGGTGTGGTGTATTGCACTACTTACACTAGTGTGGCCTACTAAACTCTCTTGAATTGTAGAAAGGGTGTGCTAAGCCCTTGACACACAACTCTAAGTTCAGTAGAACTTACTGTATACTAAGCTTGATATTATATGTACCTAAGGTACCTTTAGTGGTTTTCAGTTGATCAACTCAATTGAGATTATCTGGTAAAACAATAGCAAGCTGGAATCCCATATGCTGCACACCAATGTGAGAAGTTGGCCTGGTATAGGCCTGGTTATATATAACTAACACCCACGGGAGCACTGGAGTACTCGAGTTACCTCACCCAGGGAAGCCGGGTGCATCGGTGTCTTTTGGTGTCGGGTCGCGGCACTGTTTTCAATGGAAGCTGGTAAAGAAGTGCTGCTGCCGTCAAGAGGAGAAGGGTCCGAAGAAATCTAAGCCTGGATCGAGGATGGAAGGAACCTGAAAGCAGAGGGGACAGAGTCTGGGTCACTTACAAGTGACCAGGGGCACGATAGTCCAATGCCCACAGATGTCGGGTGCTTCAGGGGAGTTGATGGGTGTCTTGACTCTTCAGCCACGAGGTCCAGGAGGCGTCAACGACAACCAGGAGCTGGATTCTAGCTTTTCTACAAAGGCTGTCGAGTGCTGCGGTGTCAGCGACCAGAATGGACCCAACAAGCCTTGGCAACGGTAAGTCAAGTGGAAATAGAAGAAAGACATTGGTGCAGACCAGCAAGGTCTGAGGGACTCACCCAGTGAGGGTAAGTCAGGGCACATCTGGAGCAACCAGGAAAGCCAAAGCAGAAAATGAGGTGCCTTCATGGGGACCCAGTAGCCAACAGGCTAGCGATTGTGAAGGAGCCTTGAGCAGTCGCACTGAAAACTGGCCCACGGGTCACTCGTGGAGTTGAGGCCAGAGATCTTTGGTGCAGTAGGTGCCCAAGGCTGGAGCTACTTGGATCCCAAAGCACAACTTCGAGGAGGACCGGGAAGATGATGTACCAGCAAAAGTTCATGGTGTCCAGGGGTCATGGTTCCACATCACCCACGATAGCCACGGGCCTCAGCTTTGCTGTGGACTCAAAGTAGCCTCGGGGTAGTCTGGAAATCTACCTCTGGTGATGCAAAGACTTCAGTGTCCAGCGGGAGCTTCAGAGTTGCAGACCGGACAGTTGCTTCTTTGGTGCCTGCCAAGCAGGGGAGTCACTCCTTCACCCCAAGGGAGATTTCTTCCATTTTCTAGTTGAAATAGAAAGTTGAAGGTCCAGGATATATGTTGCAGAGTTTTTTCCAGGGTAATTCAAAGTCTCAAGGACTGGGTTCCCATACTTATTCTAAGTTAGGGGGTTGGACATACTCTGGGAACCCACCTATGGGAGGGTTTGGAAAGAGGGGTGATTACACCCATTTCCTTTGTCCAGTTTCACACAAGAGCAGGGGCAGGTAACCCCTGCAACCGGTTTGAACTGGACTATGCACAGGGACGGAAAAGTGTGCCCCCAGTGCAGGACTTCAAAGCACCAGAGAGTGCTCCCGCCCAGCCCCAATACACATCTGCCTGTCTGGGGAGGTGGTTACACCTCCCTGGGAGAGAAAACCTATTGTCCAGTCCTCCCCTACTGGAGTTTCGGTCAGCAGCAGGAGGCCAGAACTGCCATAGGAGTGACTTATAGGTTTTATATGTGTGTGCAATGGTAGCGATATAGGTAGCCTATACCAGAGTAAGGGGTGCATGCACCACCTTACCCAGGCTGCAGTAGCAGACCTGTGGTGTCATTTAGGAGTGCTTCCCAGGGGTGGCATAATACATGCTTCAGCCCCTGGTAGGCCTCTGCCCTGGGTACATAGTATACCATATACTAGGGACGTCTAAGGCACTCCAGAATCCAATTAGAGATGTACCTAATGTACATGGAAACCATTTCAGAGAGGAAGCAGCTAGGCTGGGGTCCTGATTGGCAGGGCCACAGCCATACTAAGGTCGAAAAACAGTGAAACACCAGCAAAAAGTGGAGGTACCCATGTGAAGCAGATCCTACTCTCCTACATCCATTAAATTAACCCCCATCATGGAAGCCTTATTAGATCAGCTCTCATTTCAATCAATATCCGACATTGGCCCCTTAGACCTTAGATTTAGCAGCTCATTGGCTTGGGTGTCTAAGATGCATATAATGTATAATTACTAAAAGCAAGTTTTAGTCTGGCAGGTTCCTGAACAGAAACTTGTGCACCAGCTGCGTGAAGAGGTTTGATCAGCTGGTTTAACTGCCACCGACGCACCGCATTAAGATGGTGGAAGTCTGAACGCACAAAGAAAACAAGATCTCTGGCCTTCCCTGTCTTGTTTCGGCAGGCAGTTTAATACACAGGTTGTTGAAAAATGAGGATGGTAATGTAATTTAGGAATGTGTTGGGATGGAGATTTCCTCAAGTCTTTGGCTTCTGGATTAGAAAGCAATGAGCTCACTGAAACTGGTAGTCAATGTTCCATTCTGTCAAATTTGGGAAGGGTTGTTGGAAAAGAGGAACTATGAAGCTTCTAGGGTCAGCACACTATGCTCCTTCCTGAATACCTAAAACAGGTAGGTAATTCCTACTTTCCAAGCAAGATCATCAGTACTTTGTTCTTGTACTATCACCTATTGTATCATTGAATGAGTTGTTTCCTCAAGTGCACAGCTCAACCTCAGACATCTGACGTCCTTAGGGATCCCAGTTGTTTAGCAATCCTGCGAACTGCAATTTAGGTTTTAAGATGAGATAGTTTATGCATTGCACAATCTTTCTTTGCTCCTTCCTGTCTATGTAAAGAAGAACAAAGACTGATGCCAGGGATGGTTGCTCGTTCGGGCAGCCATTGTTAACACCAGAATTAGTCTGCTCACTGGTTGGATTAGTTCCACCAGCGGTATGTTCTGTTGTGTGGAGGACAGTTAAGTTGGTAAGATTGTTGGCTGAATTATTCCATTGCAAATGCTCTTCTTTATTCACCATCAGAAAGAGCCTTGCACTGGCATCTTATTGGTGCTTCTAGCTATTGGAGGCCGATTATATCCATAACCTTACCTTGCTTTCCAGATCAAGATGCTCTGAATTCCACTAGATACCAGACTGGATTGGGAACTTTTCCTAGCATATTCTCCTGTAACCCATAGGTGGCACTGTTCAGCTCTTCAGTGGCCTCACCTCACCATTGGAAGCAATGACACTGGGCCATATATAGGTGTCAGCCCTGCCCATTGGCACAGATTTACCATGGCAAATTGCAAGCATGATAGCGTGCAAAGTCTTTCTTAGACTTTTTTAAAAGCCTAAAAGTACACTCCACAGGAAGAAAAGGAGGCAAGAGGGAGAATGGTAAGGAATCTGCAGTTTAGTAAAGTGTCCACAAGAATGAGAATTATTGAATTTAAGTAACATGTTCTTCCAATTGATTCCTGTAACTGCATATTCCTCACCTTTTAAATAGATTACACAGCAATTCCTCCCAAAAGGTGAAGGGGATGAGGAGTGGACTTACACAAGCAAGTTCTGTAGGACCGAATGGGTGGGATGGCCCTTCCTCCTCGACTTCCTTGTAGAGACAGTCATGCCAGGTGAAGGTGTGTACTGCTGACCATGTAGCTGCCTTGCGGATGCTAAACACTGCAATACCCCTAACCAATGTCATAGTGTCAGCCTTGCCTCCAGTGAAATGAGCCTAAAGGCATTTATGAGACTCCTTTTTACCAAGGGAACAGCAGGTTTTTATGCACAATATGATCCACCTAGACAAGATTCAGTTATGGAACACCTTTCCTTTCTAAACACTGCCAAAGCAGATAAAAAGCTGGGCATCCACCTACTGATCATTAGTGCCATTGATGTTAAAGCTATGGTTCATTGTTGGTTCTAACCTGTTAAGTCTTGCCTCCTCCCAAGAGGGGTGTGGCAGAGAAAAATAAGGCAGGGAGAATTGGCTGTGCCACATGGAAGGGCAACACCACCTTCGGAAGAAAGGAAGGAGGAGTTTACTGCACCAATTTGCCAGAAAATAAAGTAGGATATGGAGGAGAAGCTCACTGACACTGCACACAGAAATAAATGAAATAAGACATACCGTATTAATGGTCCACAGTCTCAGTGAGCAACTGTGCATAGGCTTGAAGGGATTGCATATCGAGAATGTGAGGACCCATCTAATGTCTCATTGACGCATAATAAAGGTTGCAGCAGGGAACATATATCGGAGTTCTTTAAAGTAAAACATCCCAACTGGTGACATGCACAACACAGGTTAATCATATGAGGGAGCGGAAGTCTCATTTCATTTGTAGGCGTGCATCATAATCAAGTGTAGAGCGCACCAACATATGATCTTTTATTGTGTAAACGTGAAGTGTTAGAATTGTGAAATGTATTAATGTACCTACTTGACATAATTTAGGTTACTGACAACTGCCATGGAGAATTTACGTAGGAAATTAATTTAACTAGCAAAAGACATTACCATGCAGAACTCGTGTTGTGAAATCTGACACTACTTATGTATTAAATCTTTTTATTAACTAAATGTTTTCATAATTAGGTAAACGTATTGGTCGAAATGCAATAATGATTATATGATATTTGTAATGCTCAACTAAACTGTTTATACAAAATGGGGTACATCTTTCATTTGGTGGGATAGCGATGAATATATCAGTGTTTATAAAGGTGACAGGAGAGCTTTTTAGCGAGAAAAGGGAGACGAAGGTGTAACTGGAGGCAGAAATAAAGACCTTATGATGGCTATTTCTTTGTGGAAAAGACTTAAAAGAACAAAAATAGTTTCTGGTTTGATATTGTGCACAGGGGAAGAAAATCATAGGTACTAATTCGAAGAAATAGAGAGCACTAGTCCTGCAGCAGCAGACAGGGTATAAAAGTTAAAACTGGACTATTAGAGGAAGGAGTAATGGGAAGAGTGGGGGGTGTGAAGGTAGAGAAGGCCTCACCAGGCAAGATATTGTCTGGTTAAAATGTTAGAAATATGGTTTAAAAATGGTATCAATAGAAGAAAACCCCTCATTAAAGTGGTCTTTGGGTTGAGATGACCGCAGATAAAGTAGAAGGAATACATTCATGGGTGAAGGAATACATTCATGAATACATTTGGGGTTAGGGTGTATGCAGAACAAGCAGAGGAATACATTCATGCATGCACAGAAGCAAATCTGGCCATTTGAAGGAGAAAATGGAGTTAAAAAAATCAACCTGCCTGCTCACCCATAAGAAGCAGGGTGAAGGAGATGGTCATAAAGATTGTAACTGAAAGAAGGAAGAACCAGGGACAGGAGAGTTTGAAATGTTATGTAAAAAAGGATTTATAAAGTGCACATACACCGAACAGTTTCTTGGCACTAAGTACAGAAACATAACCTACTGCTCGCTGTTTCAATCATATGCTTGTATGAAGAGCCATGTTTTCAATAGCTGTCGGAATCTGGAGTAACAGGCAGTCATTCTGGTGTTAAGTGGGCGGGAGTTCCAGAAGCAGAGGGGGCTAATGGAGAAAATCTGGAACCACCAAGTCTCTTCTTCTTAAAAGAGGCAGTGATGAGAAGTTTAAGGTGAGTTGACCTCAAGTTCCGAGTGGGTATGTACTTTTGGATATGGGAGGAGATAAACTCTGGACTGTTACCATACAGAGATTTAAAAATGATGCATCCAGTCTTGAAAGCTGTATGCTGTTTTACCAGCAACCCTTGTAGTTTACTCATCAGGAGGTGCTGTGGCACCTCCTGGTTGTCGGTAGATTGGTCTGGCAGCCTGGTTTTGTGCCAATCACCTAGTGAGGTTTTCAGGGAGGCCTAGGTAAAGTGAATTAGCGTGGTCTATTTGCGAGATGACAAATGCGAAGGCAACCTGGATAAAAGCTTCAGGGGTAAGGAATTTACCAATTTTTCTAATCTTCCAGAGCTGCAAAAAACAAGATGAGACTATTGCCTCTAATTGAGACTTCGTGGACAAGTTTTTACCAACTAGAACTCCCAGACTCTTAATTGAGTTCTTAGGCTGGGGGAGGAGGGTGCCCATTGCTACTGGTCAGTAAGTGCCGTTCCATAGGTCATGAATGCCTCCAGTTAAGACGATCACCATCATATCGGAATTTAATTTAAGTTAGTTACTATTCATCCAGTCACAGATAAATTGCTTCGTATTTTGAAAGATCATTTAGCCCCTTCAGTGCCCGCCCCTTTCCCCGCCCTGTGCCGGCCGTTGTATTAGCGGGCGGGGTTTATGACGAGCTGGTCTCGTCATGGGCACAGCGCAACCGCGGCCCATGACGAGACCAGCTCGTCATAGGCATTGAAGAGGTTAAGAATGTGGAGAGTTACAGATAATGAAGAGGAGTTGCATATTTTCTGCATAATTGTCAAATCTAGCCTTCACATTATTGCCAGAGAGTTCACTAGGGGACGTATGTCCAAATCAAAAAGGTGGGGGGACAAAGACGACCCCTGAGGTACACCAAAAGTAAGTTGGACCTTGGGAGAGCCAAAGGGAGATAAGCGGACCAACTGAGAACAGTCCTTTAAAAACCATTCAAGCTTTGTGCCCCGTATACCTGCTGCCTCGACACGGTCCACCAAGAACTCATGATCTACAGTGTTGAATGCCACAGATAGGTCAAGGAATGCAACAGATAGGTCAAGGAGCAACAGCGCATGGGTGGTGTCCTGGTCAGCTTCTTCCCTCATGTCGTCCAGGACAGAAAGGATCACTTCTTCAGTTAAATGAGCTGACCAAAACCCCCGTTGATGGGGGGGTCCAGGAAGTGGGATTCCTTGAGGAAAGAGCAGAGACAGTTAGCAACATGTGCGTCCAGAACCTTAGCTAAATAGGAAAGCAAAGAGATAGGGTGATAGTTCTTCAAAATATATAGATCGTTACCAGTCTTTCTTTAATAGTGGAACCACTATCACTTCCTTCAAAGAACTTGGAACCAGACGTTGGCTTAAGGAGTCATTTAGCAGGGATAAGGCAGGGTCTGGAACACAATAAAAACTTCTTTTAGCTCTTTCGGAGAACAAGAGTCGAAGGGACAGCCGATTTTACTTTAGTCAGTAGGTTCATGAGATGTACCTTACTAATTGTAGGCAGCTCAGATAGTGAACTAGGATTCCTATCAATGATGAGTGTTTTCCCAAGAGGGGGACTTGGAGGGCAAAGAAGGAACTGCAGGTTAGGAAGTAATAAGAAGGGGGCAATGTCGCTAGGGTGTGCTGGAATAAAAACAAGCATTGGCATAGCCAATAGGTCTCACCTTTGGGACCTTATAAGTGTTTAGCCATGCAACAGTTGCATAACTAAATACTTATAAGGTCCCAAAAGCGGGACCTATTGGCTATGCAAAGCGGCCGTGCGGCCGCGAAAGTGAAACTGATCGTGATCGCGATCACCATCAAACATCAAAGTGGCCGTGCGGCCGCGAAAGTGAAAGTAATCGCGGTAAAGCTGGCCTGGTAGCACTTTTTGGAGCCCTCTCAAGAAGTCTCGCCAGACCAGCGCATGCGCTGTGTCAGGCGAGACCTAAAAACTACAAGAACATAAAACTACTGCTAAAATTTACACATTATTAGGAAGTGGAAGAAAATCATAGAAAGAGTGCACTGGTCCTCAGGCAGTGGGCAGGTGATAAAGATTAAACCTGCACGCTTAAAAAATGTAGGCAAATACTGTTTGATTAAAAAGTTGAAAATAATATTTAACGTTGTATCAAGGGAAGAAAGCACCCCAGTAAAGCAACCTTTCACGACTAAAGGAGGGCTTTTTATATGGTCAATCGCTGTTGCTTTTCAAAATTAAAGATCCGGAGAACATTGAGAGGGCACTATGAGATCTGTTCTAGAGTTCAGACTTTCAGCTGTGCCATTTTCCTCAAATGCCAGGCTGATTGCGATTGCATTAAACTGCGCCCTTTCTGTGAATGAATTTGAGACTTCAAACAGCATTTAGTGAAAACTTTTGATGGGCCTTTGCGACATGCGTGAGCTTCGAGAACACTTAGAACTACTACAATTGCAAAAATGCTAATATGTTGTCGTGGAAAGAAAAAGCGGTCTGTTTAAAAAAATGAAAGATTACACGTCATCAGAAAAATATGGCAATCGCAATTTCCAAGAAAGATCTTCAACCCTCTTCCTCTGGTTTTGGAAAAAAATATGTTAGATGTTCTTATTAACGAGTTCCACAGCCTCCAGACACGAATTGTCTCAGCCCCTATGATTTAGCCCCTGACATTACCGTGGTGAATGTCACTCCCTGATGGAGGCTCCGAAAGGTGGCGGGTGGAAAAGGTGAATTATCATCTACAAAAATCAAATGTATACCTTGCTTTCAAAACAGAAATGCGCGTAATACATCCCAGTGCACGCACATACGAGGATTCAAAACCGAACAACTTTTAACAGTGACATGCACATCATAAATTATACTCTTGCGCAGCTAAATTCTTAGAAGTGCTGTCTCTCTGCGAAATGCTCCTTTAGGTTCCGTGCCCGCATTATAAATGAGAGAAGAGCAAATAAACAGAAAGATATAATAGACAGGGCTTCCAGTTGTATTATATTTATTTGTTATCATTTCCGTCTGTATGTAATCAAAATCAGGGGTGCAACCAGACCTTAATTTCGGGGTGGTGAGGGCTAGTACTGAACAATGGTGCTGGGGCTTCCATTTCTCAGACTGGGGTCAGCGACAGTATTAGAATCCACATGTAGAAGGCCAATAAGTCTTGTTTAATATGCTAATGCATAGGAAAGGCATATGTGCCTACCTGCTCTTTCCTGCATTAGCACATTAAAGCCACATCTTTTGACTTCTCCAATGCAGTCCCCTGAAACACCAAACACTGCTGGAGCTCAGAGAATGTTCACCAGACCTGAGAGCTTTGGATGGCTGCAAGATGGTTGGTACATGGTGAGCTCTGTGCATGTTCGAGGCACAGAAAAGAAAGCACAGAAGGCTTATGCGAAAAGTTGCTTTTCTAATTAAAAGCAGCATGAACTGAATAATGATACGAACGCCCACAGACATTGAGAAGTAGACTTGAGGTGTGAAGAATAAACTAGGATAAAGAAATTTGTGGCAAGTTTCTATCAGACTGTGACAAAATGAGGGGAGCTCACCAACAAATCAAAAGGAAAGGGTATCCACAGGGAATGAAAAGCTGGACCCCTGTTCATGTAAAAGCATGCAGGTGGTGGTATTTATATAGAATGGACCTAGCCCGAGAGGAACAGAGCGTTGCATATTATGGGAGATGATGGAACATTATGGAAGATTGTATTCATCAAGTGGTGGCTTAAATCTTCTTGTTACACATACACTAGTATCTCACACATTTACATTTTAGGCACATTGTGATTAAGTAATTTACCAAACTGGACAAATTTCCGTCATTGCCAAGCTGGATTCAAACCAAGGTCCTCAGAACAACAGCTTAGGCACTAGTCCACATCTCCTTCCTTAGTTGATGTTCTAGAACTTTCGAAAAGAGCTTCATTCGTTTCACCACTCTTTGTGAACACTCATGTTCTGTTGATGTTTCAACATAGCTGTTAGGCCGCATTCCTCATCCTGTCTAGTAAGTAGATCGAATATAAATTATTTTGGGTTTTATGTGCTATAGAGGGGTGGCACCTAATTGAGTTGTCTCTTGTTTAAGGTTGAGGTTTATCTATTTATATATACACAATGGTTTAATGTTCAGTATATACAGAGCATGCATAAAGGGTGACTGTGTAAACTGGTCGAACATTATCATTGAGGCGTTCTGATGATATCTCTGGCCATGTAGTTTGTAAATGTCACCAATAACCGGAAATGGCAATGACAAGGTACCCATTATGTATTTTTTATATTACAAGCTATTTTATTAAAAGTGCAACTATCAATGTACAATTACTGAAATTAAAATGTTTACGTTTTGTATTTACCTTTCACAAATGAATTCTTGATAAAACAGTAGGCAATGATGAGATCAGTGGATTTATGTGAATCTGTGCCTGCAGACCTTACAGCCTAATTCTGGATTTGATGAATTTGCCACATAATTTCCGAAAAATCAAGATTTCACCAAAATTATTGTTTCTACATCAAACTGATGAAAATAATTCTGCCAGACAAAGTGCCACATAGTTTGCATTTTTTGCCCCATAATAGAAAGATAACCTTGGTACTCCAAGCTGCATAATCCCAGTAGACTGGATAATGTAAAACCTCTGCACAGTGGCTTTGGGAAAACCATTATGTTGAAAATATCTGTATTTCCCACGTAACAGTGAAATATTTGACATGGTTTCTTAAAAATACATGGGCTTTATACCACTACTTTTTGTGCAATAAAAGCACCAAAACATGTAATACAAACATTTTGACTCGAAGATGCAATGACTTCTAAATTATCTCCATTGCAACTATCAATGTGGAGTAGTGATCGTGGTGGGGATGAATATTTTCTTAATGTGGTATTTTCGGTTATCTAGGGTAGTGTTCAAACGGCTGATGAATCTGTTTTTTGTTTTTTGGCCCTACAATGCTTCTTTAAAACGGCTAAGCACCACTGTGAGAGAAATTAGGTACTAAATTACAACCATAAAGCCAACTCTAGCTTAATTTTCTTATAAAAGTGCACACGTACACGTTAGCCAAACTTGTACTTAGTCACTTTTTCTTTCTCGCCAAATGAAAGAAGGTTGGGCAAAGATACACACATTTAAATGTGAGCATACTGTATCAAAAAGCCATCATGGAAAGTAGTGTTGACAGCCATATTAGTGAAGAAGCTGAAGTCATGTAAAAATTAAATTGCGTCTTGTTATGATGAGCATCAACAGCATAAGACACTTCTGCAGGATTAGACTGGGATAGCCAGTATGATACCTGTGAGTAGACCCATGCATGCGGGAAAGTGTTTGCGTGCCAATAACCCTGTTGCACCACTCTCAAAGGGCTCCTGTAGCTCCTGCCAGTGCACTTTCACAGTAAGATGAAAGGTGCAGCAGGCAGTATCGGGGAGTATGCTGTACTTTTTTCCACTGAGGGGACCATGATTTGAGGGCACCATGATTGGAATCCTTCCCTTTGATTTTGGTGTCACAAAGCCATACATTAAAGATTAGCACACATGCACTAACAGAGACCCCTGCAAGAAATCTCTCCTATTGAAGGCCTTAAAGTTGAGCTGCCCTCACAGGCTTTATGCTTTACTCCTTCATTCACTCACTTTGGGGTTTGCCTACTTAAACCAAGCCAGGGAAGTGTATATATAAAACGCAAACTCCTTTTTCTATCTGAAGGTTTTACATTTGATGTTCCACATGAAACACAATTTTGCAATGAACTAGAACACCTTTTACAATTTTAAAACATAGCTGCAAAGTGAATCTGTCACATGTGCAACATCTTCACTCCAACGTTTACTTAATTTGCTAAAATAATGTGTGTTGGTGACCAAAATGTTTCTTTGGAGATTGATATTTGCAACATCCACAGTCTGCATCAGCACTGCCCAGCGACACAGTGAAAGGCACACTTCTGATGAAGACAGCAAAAGGAATGGGTGAAATGTGCTTCAAAGTTTGCTTTCGTCAATGTAATCAGTGTCTCCTGCTTCCACACCCTCAAACTGCTTAATTATATATTCAAATGGCTCCCAGCCAACACATGCAGAATCATCACCCAGGCCTTCTAACTACTAGAAGACTTCAGGACATACAAAACCCAGTTGCCAGACTTACACTCAGATATTCCCCCACATTCACATATCCCCCCTGAAATACCTCTGCTGGCTCCCCATTTAATAACCCACACTCTTAAAACTTCTCACACACAGATACACATTCCTGTACAACCTCTACCCCATCTACCTCAATAGCTGTATCAACTTCAAAACAACCACCAGACACCTCTGCTAAGCCAGATCTCTAGTTGCACACATCTCCCACATGCAAAGAACCAGAGTCTGCTGTCATGCATTCTCCTATCTTGGACCTAAAGCCTGTAACGATCTGGCATATTTACAAGGGCATTACGCCACCAATGCTTCACTTTTTAGGAAGCTCCTGTGACACAATCCCCAGCTCCATATTGCTGCTCTCTAAATAGCTCACCTTTTTACGGAGGTATCAGCGGCAATGGGTGTTGCTTTGGGCGTTCCCTCACAACACCCATTGCCTTTTGATGTCAAAAACTACCTTCAGAGAAAAGAAGGCGTTAGATTGGCGCAACAAGGAGAAATGCTTTTATTTCTCCTTGGTTTTGCTCCTTCTATGTGTGCTGCATTCTGAAGCACACATAAAAGGAGTAAATCACCTTTAATGATTGTTGATGTGCAGAAACCTGTCCCTTCCGGCACATAATCAATCATCCATGACGGTGCTTAATTTGTAAAATATTAAGCGCAGGTGCTTTCAATTTATTGGGAGACCACACCCACTTTCCCCGGCCCCACCCATTTCATCCAGTGCCTCCACCCACTTCCTTTATTAGGCACCACGCACACCCACAAGCCTCAAAACATCAGAGCCACCTCCTCATTCCCCGAGTTCCACAAAAAGCTGAAGATATGGCTGTTCTTATGAGCACCCCTGGAACCTCACACCTACACACCTGCTCATGCGCCTGGCTACCCTCTGTGTCATTAGTGCACTATACAAATCAATGTAACATAACATAATATAATATATGGGAAGCCTATGACAGCAGCTTAAAAGGGAACTCAAAATAGAGAATGTGTGTACATCTCAAAAGGCAACTTTAGGAAAGATCATTTGAGGACTTCAAGCAGTTTTTCAAACTTAGTAGAATGTGCTTGTACCTTGCTGTTTAAAAGAAAGGAAGGCATGAAGGAAAGGATATATTAAAGAAGGAAGGAAGGAGGTTACTGGAGTAATGAAATAAATAAGCAATGGATGAATGAAGGAGGAAATAAGAAAATAATGTGAATGGTAGAAATGAAGGGATAGAGGGAAAATGAGGTGAACGATATGTGATGGATGAATTGAAAGAAGAAAGGAAACAAGAAAGAAGGAATAAAAGCAGAAGGAAGGGTTGAGGATAAGAAAGAAAGAAATGGAAGAAGGGATGAAGGAAGGAGCAGAAAAATGAAAGGAAGGAATGAACGGAGGAAGAAGGAAGAAATGTACCAAAGAAGGACGGATGGGGAATGAAAAAGGGTGTAAGAAGCAAGAATGGAAATAGGAAAGGCAGCATGGCTGAAGGTGTTGAGGAAGATAAAAAGAGAAGGAAAATGAATGGGATGAAGGAAAGAAAGGAGGTCAGGAGAATGGATATGAGTATGAAAGGTACTGAATCAAGAAGGGACAGAGGGAAAAATGACAGAGTAATATTGCGAAGAAATTGAAAAACTAAAGATTAAAATAAATGTATGTGTCCTTAACACACCCTGTATGTTTGTAAGGCACATACTCACCAGCGGGGGCCTTGAAACCGAATTAAAAATGTTGGTATCCAGCTCAATGGAACTACATTTATCAACCTCAAAAGGATGAATCACTGAGTGGCCATAACCAGAATTAAATACATGATTCTGAGACATGAAAGGGCCGGGCTAATTAGTTCTATACCTGTTCTTACACAATCAATTAGCCAACAATTCTCCTTCCGCATAATAACCCACAGAGAACTAAATATGGTTTGTTAATTTATTACAAAGCTAAATATAACTGGACAGAGGCACCTCAACACAAGGGTATAGAAATATAAAGGAACTAGCATGAAGCCAAATCTACACATTCAATTTAGACGGTGCAGCATAAACAGAACTATTAATTCAAGAAGTAGGATACAGAGAATCAAAAAGCATGAGACCAAATGTCCCTGTATCGAGGGTTGATGTATAAAAAGCATTTATCTATCCCTACTCTATCTCTAAGTTGACATACCTCCATAAGCATTTTCACTGGAAAGGAAAAAGATGTCAGTGCGTGGAGTCTTCCTAAGAAGTCGCTCCACAATAAATTGGTCAAGTAGCCTAAAGCTGCTATTGCAAAGAAAGAGCTTGTTCTAAGATGCTCTATCTCCTAAGGCAAGAAGGAAGTGATGCCTTTCCCTAGTTCCAACAATCAGTTATCCACAGGTAGCATTCCCATAGTGCACATCGCATCATGCCATCCACTCTGGGTGCAGTTCATGATGTACATTTCCATGGTGTTGTCCATGTACCTTCTTTGCAACAATTGTCCTTGGCTCCCATGCTTTCTCCCGTGTGAAACCGTCTCTGTCTTTATCACCTTCACCCCATGTAATTGTAATTTCTTCTCTCCTTTTCTATCTACTAAAACTAAGACATTACTTTTCTCTAAAATGCTTCTCCACCTTCAATGCAAACATGAGAAAGAACAGAATATACAGTGCACATGAAATCCAACTATTAATTCTAAAGCAAGAGTTTTCAGGGACTTGCATTTCGAGCCTATGATTTCGGCAAACATAAGAACGTGCCTCTTTCAGCAATGCAATTCGCATAATCATTATGGCATTTCAACTAATACATATATCCACCAATAGTAAATATCATTTGCCAAACACTTTTAATATGTGAGCAGTGTCAGCTTCACAGCACGAGTTTTCATGTTAACGTCTTCTGCTAGTTACATTTCTTTCCTACGTTAATTCTCCATGACACTTAACCATAAACTAAAACATGTCACATAATTGAGTTAATACATTTAACAATTCTAACAACTCATGTTAACATAATTTGCAAGATTATGTGTGGATGCGTTCTACATGTGATTATAATGCACCCCTACAAATAAAATAAAATTTACGCTCCATCAGTTCTCCCCTCTGATGACGTTGAGTCATCATAAAACCTTTGAAAACATCCCTGAAGAGTAGACTGATCTAAACAGATGCTGTAGCTAGTCTTCTTTGTCTGTCATGCAGGCTTTCCATCCTTTTCTCTCATTCCCTCAAGGAGTTCTCCAACTCCTTTGCTTTGTGCCACTTGTATGCCCTTATCATCCCTGCCAAAACAATTATACAGATTACAACAATCATTATTGGTTTCAAGATGCATCCAAAGATACCCGTCTGGACACTTGCCCTGCCACTGCCACTGGAAGGAGGAGGAGGGGGACAAGGACCACCATTCACAGCCTCCCTTGCGGCCACCATCACTGCCGACATCATCCCGCGCCTGGAGGCACTTTAAATACCGTTGAGGGCTCCTGCTGTGCGGGACGCGCGAGGGCGTGCCCTGGCTGCGCCCGAGCAAAGCCTGGGACAAGGGCAGGCCTGTCTGCGCCCGTCGGCACCTGGCAGAGACTGGACTGGGCCAGGTCTCTGTCGTCCGCAACACACTATGGGTAAGCGTAAATTACCTCCTAACTCTGACGGGGCGAAAGTGAAAGCTAAAATACCCAGAAACTGTGCCTCCATTTTTTCTTATCTGATGACAGCTGTCGGGGCGTTAAATGAGGAAATTCATGTTGTCGAGGAGCAGTTGGGCAGAGGGGGAGAAAGTAGACCGGATAAGGTACTACAGAGCCCCCCTGGGGTGTCACAAAGTGAAAATGTGCCATCCACGTCAAACGGTGTTAACTCTGTCTCAGAGACTGGGGATAAAGAGGAAATAACTACGGACGTGCTTTATGACATTCAGCCTACTTCCTGCTGTCGTGGGACATCTACTGTGGGAAGGTCAGGAGGAGCAGTACCCGGTGCTCCAACATGGGCTATACCGAAGAAGAAACGTAGAAAGGGTCTGAAATCGGGAGTGAATATTGCTGACTCTTTTACTGGGGGGACTAGTGGACCTTTGGAGATTGAAGACTGGCCCAAAACCCATCTTGCTACTGTTGTGGAAAATGCCATTTATTCACACCTTGAGACTTTTGTGGGGGCAATTAAAAAGGGCCTAACAAATTTCCTTAAAAATGTATTGGAGACCATGTTGATTAAAATGTCCTCAATAGACGAGCACCTAAATATAATGAGGTCTTATAATGAGGGTAGGAATGACAGCTCTGCTCAAAGTAAGGTGGATTTGATGGACCAAGTAACTACAGGTCATTTACAAGCAGGACCATCCAGCGAGGCCCAAATCCTTGCCCCCAGTTATGGGATTTGTACATCTGATCCCAATAACTTACCCATTAACAATGATAAGTCACTTCCTGGCGCCCAGTATAGTCTTATAGGGCCCCAACTGCAGTCTGAACTGCAAGCAACCTCTGTCGGCAGAGCATGGCCTAATCAGCCCCCACGTGTACAGGAAAACAAATGCAGGCTTCACATACCCCTGGAGGCTACTCCCTTGGTAGCCGTGCTGGTAGGGGTCCCTTGTATGAAAGATAACATAAATGAGACCCCAGTTGGACTGATTCGCAAGGTTAAGCATTGGTGCTCAAAGGTCCCGGTAGGTGGGGTCGAAGCCGCGTCACATAATATTATGGCTAGACGCATCGGGTGGTTTGGACAGGGTGAACTGTGAAGTCGGTTGAGGGAGACTGTGTCGCTATTAATTTTAACAGGGCCAATGTAGCTAGTTTACTGTTTAAAGAGCCTGGCAGCTTTGGGATGGGTGAGATCAGAGCAATCCCCTTAGGGTTTTTCTACCGCCCACTTGTGAGAAACGAAGCAGAGAATTCTACATTGGGGCATAGCTATCCCTTAGAAAGGTCACATATGGGGCAGGGCAGTATGCTCCTGCCTAGACATAATCACAGGCTCAATCAGACCCCAAATCTACAACCCATAAGTATGTTAAGGGGGAATGTATTGGATTTAGCTAATAGATTTTCCCCACTGAGTGAGTTGGACGCCAATGACTGACTATCTAGTCGTAAGGTCACACCGGCTCAGAAGCCCCTTAGTCAGGCCAAGGCTTCACTGGTTCGGAGGCCCCTGAGTCAGGATACTCCTAGTCTGAGCACCTCGATAAGGGTTATAGAAAGTGGGGCAGATATTCTGAATATTCTCAGTTGGAAATTAGCCGGTCTCAAGACTAAGAGTGATGACCCAGAGTGGATTGAACTGGTGAGGGATCATGAAATTCTGGGTTTTCAGGAAACATGGGAGTCTGAAAGTGTTCTTTGGCTGGATGGTTATACCTCTTAAATGGAGGCTGCTCAGCCTTCGGTTGCGGGCTGTGCGAAGGGAGGCCCATTAACACTGATTTCGCTAAAATTGAGGGGTAGTCACCGAAAATTGTATACAGAGTCTGCAAATTGTTTTGCGGTTGAGATTAACCCCCCAGGTGCTCAAAAAATACTCGTTCTCAACTTTTACAATTCATTTGATAAGGTTTCTACAAATGTACATTTATGTAGTCATAATGACTTTTTAGATCTATATAGGGAGAATCAAGTTAGTCAGTTTTTGATTATTTTACATTTTATTAAGTGATTTTAATATTCATTTGTGCAATAAAAAGTGTCAGGTTTTCGATGAACTTGGGCAAGGTGGTGGCTCAGAGACTCACTTTGAACATTCTTCTCAAGGGGGATATTTAGAGTTTTTTTAGCTGACTTTGGGTTGGCCCTCCCAAATATACCGGAAGCTGCTGAGGGCATCTCTTCTTTTTATTTTAAGGGTAGAGGGTTGTTCTCCACTATTGATTTCATATTTGTTAATATAACCCTAATTCCCCTTGTTTTGGACTATACTGTTAGATGGTTTCACTATAGCGACCACAACCCAAATTATATTAGTTTGAAGACCTCAGCAGTGGCAGAACCAGAGACCCTGGCTCCTAAGATAAAAACAAGGGACCAAGGCCACAGATTGAAATGGGCCAATGTGGTACCAGACCTTTTTTTAAGTGACCTATTAAACACTGTAGGGACTGAGATCGCTATCTGTCAAGATAGTTCTCAGGGGGGAGCAGTGATTGCCGTACCTTTGTTAGGATCTGTAAGCAGATAGCCAGTGCCCTCTCCTTACACAGCAAGGAGGGCACTTACAAGGAAGAGAGATGGTTCGACCATAATTGTACTCTTGCCCATCAGAAATTACTATGTGCCCTGAAACAAAAACCTTGAGACAGAAATTTAATAGGTAGGGCAAGGGTAGAGTATAATCAGGTCCGGCATATAGGCAAACTGGAAGTTAAACAAGAGGCCTGGGATGATCTGTCATCTGTTGATGTGATTAAGAATAGCGCCAAAATTTAGGAGGTCGTAAACAGACCTTTTTTTTCTGGTCAAGAGAGTAACGTCGTTGAATGTTACATCCCAGAAGAATTATGGTTAAATCATTTCAAACATATTTATAGCGGCCAGCGTGATCAGGCAAATACAGGGCCCACGTGTTTAACCGGTGTATACAGTTTGAACTTCCCTGAACATGAAGTGACTGTAGCCATAGCCCAAATGACCAGCAATAAAGCCTCAGGCCCTGACGGGGTTCTTGTCAACCTTTTTTAAATCAGATATTTCCTTATGGGCTAAGTTATTGGCTAATGTTTTAAATACAGTATGTGAACAGGGAATGCCTAAGTCTTGGTCGACATCAACCATTGTCCCAGTTTTTAAAAAGGGTGATAGAGGGGACCTAGGGTGTTGCAGGCCCATACCACTGATTGATTCTACGTTAAGGTGATGGGGAGAGTGGTCCTCAACAGGTTATCTGGTTGGATCAATGAACGTGTTATTTTTTCTAATCTCCAATATGGATTTAGGAAGGGCAGAAGCACCCTGGATCAGTTCCTTAACCCATATTTATTAATAGGGAAATACACAGTAGCTAAAAAAGGGACCCTTTACCTCGCGTTCCTGGACTTATCCTCGGCGTTTGACCGAGTAAATAGATCAAAGCTTTGGGATCTGTTGTTAGCAATTGGTATGGATAAGAACATTGTGTACTATCTGTCTGATCTGCATAGGGACTTATCAGCAGCAGTAAAGTTTGATCAAATGAGTAATTTATTGCAGAGGATTGATATTACTATAGGAGTCAGACAGGGCTGTATCCTGGCTCCTCTGTTATTCACCCTCTACATTAATAATCTAGATTTGGTTTTCGTTTGATCCCTGCATTGCTTTATGCAGACGATGCAGCCCTATTGGCACGTATCTCGGTGGGGCTCCAGCGTCTGATATCCCCCTTTGCTGATTTTATGGGTTCCTTGGACCTAAATGTAAACTTTTCCAAGTCACATGTCATGAGTATGGGAGAAAGGCCTAGTAAAATTAAGACGTTTAGTTGTGACGGAAATGAAAGAGCCTGCACAACCTCAATCACTATCCCCTTGTTGGCAGGGGGCCACTGTCTCGATCTGCAGCACCCTGGTGGGACAGGAGTCCCTGGGCACACCTACGGCAGCGCCGCCAGCTCTTCAGGGCTCACATCGCCTTAATAGGGGACTACTAGCACCAGCATCCCATGCTCCTGCTGCAGCTGCTGCCAGTGAGGGGGAGGCACTTGTTTTTCCCATCGCGCTTAAAGCGCTGCCTCTCCCTCCACGGCGCGGGCTCCTTCTATCCGCAAGCATGCCCTAAACGATCCTCCAGTTTGTAGAACAACTAGACCAAATAGTACCATTCAAGATAAGCTTAAGAGGTTAGCAACCCCACAGGACCCTGTAACTAGATACATCACCCAACCACGACAAGCTCAACCCTTTGGCTATGAAAACCGAGACTAGCCGCGATTTTTAGCAGACACAGCTAATGCCAGCTGGTTGCAAACGAAAAAAATCTATATGATTAACGTCCTGAGAATTGATATTAAGAACACCTATGAGAGTGAGGAATCCCTAATCAATAAGGTGACCCACTGGATCCGTCATGTTAGGGGATGTCGATCAGTAATCAGAAGATATTCTAAGAGCTCGGAGGTGCCCCTCCCCAATTAACCAACTGGACAATATCGAGATTACCCTAAAGGGTACCAAGATGGCGGAAAACCTCCTTGCTCTAGAATTTCGCTCCTGTCCCCCTGATGGATCATCCATCCAATTTAGGCATTCTCCTACATACGAATTGGGCAGAACATTAACCTCACAGCCATTGTCTCACTTAGTAGACACCTCTTCTCTTGAGACTAATGATTGACTACAGGACTCTGTTACCCTGACTTCTTCTAATCCTCATAAACATATTATGCAAAGCTCCCAGTGCCCAACTGGCACACGAGAATCTTCTATCCCTGTCGACATAGAACTAGTTCCCTATTCTCCTAAGCACCTAGCCTTGCTAACCCCAGTTCTCTCGCAAACTATCATCTACACACCAATGCAAAGTACTCTCACAGATTCCACACTTAGCCAGAAGTTGAATATCGTGTCATGGAAAGTGGCGGGCTTAAACAGCAAACTTCCCCTCCCCCACTGGAATGAATTTGAGGGAGATTTCGACATCTGTATCTTCCAGGAGACATGGAGAACGGTCCCATTACACAAAGCTTGTTATACATGGTTTAACAAACCCGCAACTTCAGTCGGGAGGGTTGCCCATCTGGGGGCTTGATTGTATGGATAAGCATTTTATTAGATTGTCGAATCACTATCCAAACAAGCTCAAGCCTAGACATCCTGTGGTTAAGCATTAGGAGACCTAGGGGTGGTACCCTAATTGAACTTTTTAATGTTTACGCAAGAGGGACACAAGGAGGCAGACCCTCGACTACCATTTCAGCACGAGAGGAATGCCTAGACAAATGCTCACCCCACTCAAGAATAATAGTTGCAGGAGACTTCAATTGCACCTATGAACCCTTGACCATAGAGGAACTAATGGGAATAGAAAATCAAGACAGCAGATGGTCAGTTCCTCAACTTGACCTCCCTTTAGTTAAAAGATGGACACAACAGGTACTCCAACTGAATTCCATCACTATGGAGCACGGATTAAGAGCAACTATCGGTCAGCTTCCGATAAGCAAGGTGCCAACACCTACAACAGAGTCAGCAGCCCATCTAGGATCGATTATATCCTCCTAGATGTTAAACTGTGGGGTCTCTTGATCGATATGCTAGTGGGTACGACCACAGAGAGCGACCATAATTCCCTGTATCTAACTCTGAAACCCATATGGGAGGCAATTTATTACCAGCTGAACAAGCAATCCCTGTCAGCTACCAGAGATATAGTTCCATCGAACTGTAAAAAGTTTCTGAAATGGAAGAGGGTAGCCTTGAGTGATTAAAAAATTGCTGCCATTAAATACAAATTAATTGTAGGCATGACCAAGCTCCAAGATGCAGTACAAAGCACAACAAGTTCAATAGACGTACCTAGGGCCCACATGCACACCGTTGCCCAAATTAATGCATATTTTCAAGTTCCAAAACGGAACATAAAATCTAGCAGCTCTACCAAGGACCCTTACTCTTGGTATAATAAAAACTGCAGGTAAAAAAAGATTGATTCTGGTGAAAGCTTTTAAAGAGAAGAACCAGCTACATATAAAATCTGCCAGAAATTCCTATAAAGCAGCCCAACAAGAGGCAAAGGCAAATTTGGAGGAATCACACTGGGAGCAACTGAAAGATGCATGTTCATATAAGGATAATGATTTGTTTTGGAAATTGGTCACCTGGGAAAGGACAGGTGCACGCTCACCCCCTAATCATATTTCCAGCCAGATTTGGCACTACCACTTTAAAGGGCTTTACTCAGTAGCAGAGGCTGATATGGAAGGGGAATCAGCTGGGCTAAATGGGCACTTGATAGCAGAGGAGCACTTTACCATTTTGGAGGTAGAAGCTGCAACAAATAAAATTGTCCCTTCAAAAGCAGCAGGCCCTGATGGCCTGCCAGGCGACATATTCTTGGCTGATCCCGGTCAATGGGCACGCTACATTCTACTATTAGTAAATGCTATAGTCGATGGAACGCCAGTCCCGATGTCATGGAAGTCCGCGGAAGTAATCCCCATATATAAGAAGGGAGCTAGGGACGATCCTACTAATTACAGACCCATTAGTTTGATTGATGCTATGCAGAAGGTCTTTGGCCGGATGCTTCTGCATAGAATACAGTCATGGTCTGAAGAAGAAGACATCCTCTCCCAGTTCCAGGCCGGTTTTAGTTAAAAGACTGGGTCAATGGACCAAGTGTTCAGATTCCTCCTCATTTATTGGAAGATTGTGGTGCTAGGCAAGGGCAGTCTTTATCTTGCATTTATCGATTTGAAGACTGCCTTTGACCTAGTACCCAGATCCAAATTGTGGGCAACGCTCTGGAAAATGGGTATCCCCCAGTCAGTCTTAAAATTACTGTTCCGGCTCCACAAGGGGAACTTTGGTCAGGTGAGGGGGGGGGGAACAGGGACAATTAATAGAGTAGTCCGACAGGGCTGTGTATTGGCTGTGTATTGGCCCCAACCCTGTTCTCCCTATATGTAAATGGGATAGTGGAATTTCTCCAAGAAGAGCAAGGAGACTCACCTACCCTGGGGGGCAACAAGATACCAACTTTATTGTTCACGGACGACACCCTGCTGATATCCAAGACCCTGGCAGGGCTACAACGTCTCGCTAACAGATTTAAACTTTTCTGCGATAACCAAGGATTGGTCATAAATAACACTAAAACCAAATGTATGGCCTTTCACAACCACAGGTTGTGTAGGAACGGCCCTTTGCTAGGTGGGGTTCCCCTTGAAAGGGTCGACACCTTTGATTATCTAGGTGTAAGACTCTCTAAAAAAATGTCTTGGAGACCCCACTTAGCAAAAATGCTGATGGGACATAAACGTGTGGCTGGAGTGATAGGGAAAGAACATCGCCTTTCACATATCAGGCCTATAGCCCCAGCCCTCCAAATATACGATGCAAAAGCAGTTAGCGCTGCCCTCTATGGAGCAGAAGTCTGGGCATTTGACAAACTAGATGAGCTTTGCAGGTCAGAACACAAATTTCTAAGAGACCTGATCATGACACCCAAATACGTCCCCCTCATTCCCTTGCTGTTGGACATGGGCAGACGGTCGATAGGCGATGTAGCTAGGCTACGCCCCCAACTCTTTTGGGATCACATTAGGCGGACCCTTGAACTTTCTTCCTATACAGAATCCCTTACTGGGATTATTCCCCTAGATACTGGTGGGAAAATAGGCTGGATTCGTAATATCAAAAGAACGCTGTCAGCCATAGGACTCTGTGATTGTTGGGCCAGCCAGGAACCTCCGAGGAGAGAGGAACTCAAACGCCTTTACTGGGAATGGGTGGACCAACAAGAGAACCGCAAACCTAACGTGGGCAGATTGACAACAGAATTCTACTCCCACAAACAAATTAAATGTTACGAGCCCTTCCTTGATTTAATCAAGCTACCAAGAGATAGGATACTGTACATGCACTTTAGGTATGGAACTCTCCCAGTTTGCAAAGTGACAGCAAAATTGTGCGCAAGCAATGGGAAAAACTGCTGAAGTTGTAAGACCCGACAGAAAGCACTGCCCATTTAATGTTTGCTTGCCTGGCATACAAAACATCATGGGCTAAGTGCTTGAAGTCGCTTTGCCAGCAACTGGGCACACAGGACCACTATACAGCATTGCGCATCCTTAGGTCCGATCCCAGGCCTTTCCTTGCTTGCTGTGTAGCGAAATTCTTGGGACAAGCATGGATCATAATGTGGAAAGCCCTCTCAAGACAGACATAGTTTTTATTGTATATAGGTTAGAGGGGATCCCAAGGTATAAACATATTGCTGCTAGAAACACCTTGCACAAGCACCTTATTTGTCAAATTCCTGCTGTTAGGACTAGGCAATATTTCATGTTTTTATTGTATTGCACTAACCCTTATCCACATAGATGAAGTATTGACTGTTTTTATACTGTTTTTTAAGGCAACTATGTATTTATTTATCATTGTTACTCTGCTCTCTTTTTATCAGTTTTAACACGAGATATGCACTTTAAAGGGTTCAACTGATTACCTGGTAATACCAACTTCCACGTTAACCATATATGCTGTATATTTGTATTTTCTTCTTTTTAACCTCTTCAATGCCCATGACGAGCTGGTCTCGTCATGGGCCGCGGTTGCGCTGTGCCCATGACGAGACCAGCTCGTCATAAACCCCGCCCGCTAATGCAACGGCCGGCACAGGGCGGGGAAAGGGGCGGGCACTGAAGGGGTTAAACAATAGTAACTTATTTTATGTGTAGCTTTAATGACATTTCTGTTGAAATAAAGCTTAAATTGAAATGAAATAACTAGGGTCTCCTCATTCTCGTACCGTCTCCCGAACGAGAGGTGTTCCTGGGCCCCACAGAGGAGGGTAAAGAAAATTGCTATGGCAAGCTCCTCAGGTGCGGTACTTGATTTTGCCCAAAGGTTGGGTGCCAAACCAATGAAGGCAATGATACAGATATACAAATCCAAGTGTATTGCCATTGCAAGTTATGGATCCGATATTTGGGAGTATAGAAATTGCATAGAACTTCAAATGGTGGAAAACAAATTTTTAAGAAGTCTGCTCTCAGTCCCCCAGTCCACACCTTCGTATATAGTCTATGAAGAATTGGGTGTTGGTTATGTGTCTGACTTAATTAAAATGACCCCTTTTCTTAAATGGATTTTGATCTGCTGTAACCCAGAATTAGTGCTGAACCAAGAGATCCCCCGTGATTGCATCGCACTGGACAGGGCTAGCAGTATTCCATGGTTTAGTCATGTGAGGAGCATAGCAAGGGTGCTAGGTCGTCCAGAGGTCTTTGACAACTCTGAAATAATATGTAAAAAAGATCTGGGGTGGGCAAAGACTTTGTTTTTACGTTTAGCATTCACAAAAAGCGAGGCAATAGAGCTATCAAAACCAACAGCTAGTGCCCATCAGACCTTAAAAACCTCTTTTCTGATGGAGCCTTATTGGACAAAGTCACTAATCCTCGAGATCGCTTTCTCCTGATGAGGTTGAGGTTTAACCTTTTACACTTTTTATTGGCCGAAACCTTGGGCTTGAGCAAGTCAGAGGATCTGGGACCCTGTTCTTGTGATAGTTTTTCGAGGCAAGATACTCTGCATTTTGTAATGTTTTGTGACCACTATCTGCAGATTCGGAAGCGTTTTATTTTTCCAATTTTAAAAGATAAAGGTTTTATGCAGGTTAGACTAGCCTTAACATATCTACAGATGCTGAATAGCCCTTGGGACATTTTTAATATCACTAGTTTTATAGTTGCAGCAGTTAGAGCAAGGAGAAAAAGAAACTAAATCTTAATTGCTCATTTCTCTGTATAATTGATTCTCCCTTTTATATTTTATATTTCATTGCTGAATTTTTAGAGCTGTATTTTATCAATGATGGATTTTGAGTGTTATATGTTTTGTACGTGTTGGGTACTTTAACATGCTTTTATGATTTGTAATAATCGAATAAAGTGATTTTGACTGACTGACTGATTCCACTTTCCAAATTTGCAAACCACTTCCAGAATGTACCAAATCATTTTCCACCCTTATCCCAAACTCCTTCAGCTGCCAAGTCCTGTAATTCTTGATGTATGTCAGTGATGTTATTAACATATCCCTTCAGATCTTTGAATCTATAGGGGATATAAGAACCACACAGTTGGACCTTCAGCATCAAATAGACTCCGCCTTCTTTTGTAAGCAACACATCTAATGCAAGACGATTCTGCATCACCATCACCTTTATCGATGCCATCGCCACATCTGGGAGTAATAAAGACTGAGCTGTGTTAAAAGATAACTTATCCAGTAATGTAGCCATCCTTCTAATCTTGACGTCATTCCACACCACTCCCAAACCAGGAATTATCGCTTCAAATATATCTCCCACAACCACTCCTGCACTCACTTCCCTGTCTGCATACTGGAGGGAGAAACCTGTATGGAAATATTGCCACAGCACTTACTATGGTGTCGGAGTTGTGTATATAAATAAATAAATAAAACTAAATACATTGTGCGCTGCAATGCCGATTTGGCGTTGCAGCGCGCGCAATGTAATTCGTTTTATTTATTTATTTATTTATTTGCACAACTCCCTTTGGCCGTATTATAGAGTTTACTACCCCCAACCCTGCCCCTCCCGCACCCCGTTTCACCGCCCCGCAGCACTCCCTCGAGGAGCCGCCTCTGAAATCAGTATCAAAATCTCAGACCTCGCTCTCCCTCACATTTGTAACCATGATAAGTCAACTCAGGAGAGGAATATCTCTGACAAGGTACTCGAGCACTCCTGGATCGTCTCACACTTTCTGTGTTCGGCTTGGTCTCACTTAGATCGGACTCTGATGATTCACTTATTGGTGCAAGTTTTCTTTCAGAGGCAAGTCTCATAATTCTTCTCTGTCTCACTGGCCAGGTCTCACCTGCAGCATATTTCTTCCTTGGCTGCACATGACCACTTGCCACACGAGTCTCTTCCACTGAGTAAGACTCTCTGTCACTTGCAATGTTGCCGTCTCCCTCAGAGTCTATACCAGGGTCTTGGGTAGCTTGACCCCCTCAGAGTGACTTGGTGTGTGTCCAGCCTCTTCAGGTACATCTACAGCTTGGCTTGCCCTCTCCTGTTACCCCTTGGTCACTGCTGGAAGTTCTTCTGGAAGAGGAGCCGTTTCATCAGAGGGACCTAAGGTTCATCTGGTGTGAGAGGCATGGACCCAGTTCAGCACTCCACCACACTGTACAGCAGTTGTAGTCACCAGTATCACTTGATATGGCCCATGCCAACAAGAGTCAAGACAATTTTTCCTCAGGTGCTTTCTGAGGAGAAACTCAATCTCCTGGGTTCAAGCCATGGCAGACGTATTTTGAGGTATGTGCAGTCACTGCTTCAACCTGATGAGACACTGAACGAACCACGTCAGCCAAACCTTTACAGTAGTCACGGACTAAATCATCTGTGATGTTCACTAATGCAGTAGCAGGCACAGCTGGCAGATGCATTGCTCTTCAATCACACAAAAGGTACGCCTGGCTGGGTGTGAGATGGAGAAAATGAAGAAGAGAATAGAGCGTAATGTAATGTTAGAGAAAGCAAGAGGAAGAAATCCTTTAACGACAAGAACCCTCACTCACCGTTAGGTGACATTCTTCATCATATGGGTTCCCTTCTCACACTGAGGTGTGGGCTATGACTTCGCGGGGGGAAGAGCTGAGGTGTTTTCTTTATAGATGAGCGATGGTAGGAGGATGAGTGGGGGGCAGAGTGCAAAAAAAGTATATATATATATATATATATAAGGAATGGTGATTAAAATTGTCTCCGTGGATCCACTAAATCTTTATAGGGTGGTCTCAGGGACAAAAGTTGAAAGAGAGGACTAGGGATTAAACCATATATATCCCTAACAATGGTCAACATATTTATGCCTTAAGTTGGTCACCTAAAGGAGTTCAGTGGCATTCCTCAGGAC
The DNA here is from genome assembly GCF_964204655.1 of Triturus cristatus. Taxonomy (NCBI): domain Eukaryota; kingdom Metazoa; phylum Chordata; class Amphibia; order Caudata; family Salamandridae; genus Triturus; species Triturus cristatus. The sequence continues at coordinate 1,378,143,032 of NC_140590.1, forward strand.
CTAAAGTATGTAAGTCATTCAGCAGTTGTGTTTTGAAAAACATAGTAAATATACTGGTCACCACAGGCACAGGGTGGTCAGGTGGTCAACGACCCGTATGCTTTTAAAGGTTTGTCTGTCTATGAGTAGAAGTGAAAAGCCAAATCTCCATGCTCAAGGTATGTCTCCTAGTGGCCAGCTATCATAGCCTGGTGCATAACCTACGGATGCCCCGGCAAGAGCCCGTAGGTTATGTTCCTGTGGTGGCCAGTATATTTATTACTTTTTTTGAAACACATGTGCAGAGTGACTTACATACTTTAGGTCTTGATGAATGCCACTGGATTCCTTTAGGGGACTGACTTAAGGCAGAAACATGTTGACCATTCTTGGGGATATATATGGGTTAATCCCTAGTCCTATCTTTTAACTTTTGTCCCTGAGACCACCCAATAAAGATTTAGTGGATCCACGGAGACAATTTTAATCACCAAATCTTATACATATAATTTTTCTTGCACTCCGCCCTCCACTCATCCTCCTACCATCGCTCATCTGTAGAGAAAACACCTCAGCTCCTCCCCTCGTGGAGTCGTAGCCCACACCTCGGTGTGAGGAGGGAACCCATATGATGTAGCATGTCACCTAACGGTGAGTGAGGGTTCTTGTCCTAAGAGGATTTCTTCCTCCTGCTTTCTCTGACATTACATCACGCTCTATTCTCTTCTTCCTTTCCTTTATCTCACACCCAGCCAGGCGTACCTTTTGTGTGATTGAGTATTTGAAGGGATTAGTACTGACCTGGCTCGTCAAAGATCCCTAAAGATCCATTTTGTGAAGAACAGACGCATTGCTCCTCCCATAAGTATCTCATGTGGCAACAATCCAGTTCTCCTATCAGGAATGGTGCGCAGACTTATTAGCACTAGAGGCAATGCACCAGGCAATTTCAAAGCTGTTGCCGCACACACTTTAGCCAACCTCGATTTCAGGGTACCATTGACCTGCTCCACCATTCCAGATGCCACTGGCCTTTAACTACAATGCAGTCTTTCATCCACATTCAAGGCGGGGCACAACAACTTCATGATCTCATTGTGGAAGTGTGTACCTCTATCTGACTCCAATGTAGTTGGAAATCCAAATCTAGGAATGAGTTCCATCAGCAACAACTTAGCTACTGTCAGACTATCACATCTCTCTGGTCAAGTAAGCTTTGACCCATCAAGAAAAGATGCACACAACAACCATATTGTATCTCAGCCGATTACACACAGGCATCTCAACAAAATCCATTTGGATCCGATTAACGGGACCCCCTGATCTGACAATATGGCTCAAGGCAACAACAGTCTTCTTCCCAGCATTAATTTGTCGACACGTGACACACCAATGACACAGATTCTGCAATCATTCGAAACCTAGAAATGAACCAAGTCTCTCGGAACAGTTTCACCATCACATCACTTCCTGTGTGAGCTGCTCCATGAATTTGCCTTGCCATTGGATGCAACAAGTAATCGGGTATTACGGCCCTGCCATCAGCTGACACCCATTTGTTGTCTTTCCCTTTCTCAAAACCTGCCCTGATCCAACCGACTTGTTCCTCCTCTGTGGCTTTCATTTGCAAACGCCTCACTTCATACCACGTATCAGCTGCCGCTAGCATCATGTTGAGTTTGGTCTTCTCTACTCCTGCCAGCATATTCCCCATTGAAAACACATGCGTGAAAAACACAATAGGGTGCAACTTCATCTGCGTACCTATTTCCTATAGTCACAAAATAGTTTCCCCCTCCATGGGTGGCACATTTAATGACACTTTTGCTAGCAATTTAAAGCTTCCAGCAGTTGTCTCATACTACCATTTCATATAGGGAATGCAGATGATGTTAGGAACCCTCTCATCGCTGTCTAAAGTCATGAACCACACTGAAACTGTACTGGCTATCGATATAGATGGTTACTCGGATCTGGTCAGAAACAAGGAATGCACGGGTCATAGCAATGATTTCAAGCACTTTGCGGAGTATACTCCCTGCAACCAAGCAGCTTCCACTACTTCAGAGATGGTATAGTCTGCAAACACTGCTTGCAGATTACCTTCATTGTCTCTTAAGCATGAACCATCAACAAACAGGACTTGATCAGGATCAGACAATGGCTCATTGACAATGTCAGGTCTCGGCTTCATACAAAGCTCAGTGACATCCAGACAGTCATGGGGCCCGATTCACAGAACTAACTTAAGACAAAATCCTAAACTTACTACTTATGGTATTCACAGAAGTTAGGATTTTGTCCTAAGTTTGACTTAAGACAAACTTAAGACAGACTTAAGACAAACTTAAGACAAACTGTCTTAAGTTTGTCTTAAGTTTGTCTTAAGTTTGTCTTAAGACAAACTTAAGACAAAATCCTAACTTCTGTGAATACCAAAAGTAGTAAGTTTAGGATTTTGTCTTAAGTTAGTTCTGTGAATCGGGCCCATGGTCTTCATATTCTTTCCCATAAACATTTGGAATAGGTAACAAGGTAGCAAAATTTAACACAGAACACCCTTCAGAGTGACGTTTTCGGCGGCAAGAAGCACCTTCTCATACCTTGTTAGCCTATTATTTGTCAAATGCTGGGTTTTGGTTCTCTTCATCAAAAGCTTAACTGAATGTGGTACTTATACTGTAAGATGATGACCCATCACAATGCTTTCACTTCGTTCAATACTGACACCTGTTGCAGCAAGGGATTTGAGACATCAGGGCAATGCTGAAGCAACAGGTTCTAAAGTAGCTAATTAATAGGCCACTTGGTCTATGGGCACCTCATGTTTCTGAGTCAGTATAGATAGAGCACATCTCTCTCATTCATGGCAGAACAGCTGAAATGCTTTGCTGTAATCAGGCATACCGAAAGCTGGAGCAGGACACAGGCATTCTCTCAACTACAGGAAGGCAATTAGACAATCGCTATCCAAAGGTACCGGATCAGAAACATCCTTGTGAGTCAGCATCTGCAAAGGTCTTGCCATCAGAGGAAAGTTGGAAATCCACTGTAAGCAGTATCCAACCATTCCCAAGAACATTCTGACCTCTTTCTGAGTACTGGGCAGATACATTTTTATGATCGCTTCCACTCTTTCTGGTGACACCTTTCTTTTGCCCTTTTCAAGTCGGTGGCCCAAGTACTGTACCTCATTCAAACAGTACTGAAGCTTACTTGGAGATGCCTTATGCCCATTGTCAGCCAGATGGTTCAGTAAGGCAATGGTATCGTCCCTGCAAGCATCTCGCATTTCGGACGTGATGAGAAGGTTGTCAATATATTAGACTAACACTGAGTTCTGGGGCAGAATCAGACTCTCAAGGGTCTTTTTCAAGACCTGGTTGAATATAGATGGACTTTAAGTATACCGTTGAGGGATATGACACCACGCTAAGACACGATTATCCAGACGGAAAGCAAATAAAAACTGGCTCTCCTTGTGCAATGGAATGGAGAAAAATGCCTGGCAGAGATCAATCACTGTGAACCATTCAGCTTTGCAAGGAATTTGAAATTGGATTACAGATGGATTCGGTACCACGGGACAACATAGAATTACTATGCTATTGCTCTTCCTAAGATCCTGAACAATGCAATATTTCCCACTCAACTTCTGCAACCCCATGATAGGTTATTGCATGAACGTCCCATGATCTCCTTCAGAATGCCCTGCGCAATCATGGATTCAATTACAGGTGTAATCCATACTACTGTTTCTGAGGTCAGGTAGTACTGGGGTGTCCTTGGAATTGGAAACTCTGCATTTGGCTTGACCTGTATGCAGCCTGGCTCGACTCCTCAAATCTGTCTGATTTCTTCGCCTGTGAAGTCCCATACCATTAGAGAGACGGTGTCTCTGAGATCCAGTGGCATGTCTTCCACTGTCAGTAAAGGAAACGTGGCAGTGCAAAGATTCTGATTAGTCGGTTTGAAAGTAATGTCCTCATCTTTGGTCTGCAATTCAATTCCCTTTGGTGTGCAGTAGATAGTACAATTCAATTTGCACAAAAAGTCACACCCAGCAAACATACTGGACTTGAATACCACACCACGAATTGATGGTGATCTTGAAAGGTTCCGATTTTCATTGGCACCTCTTCTCTCAAAGAGCTCATCACCCTTTTGTTAGAGACTCCTACAGCTTGGGTCGATTTTCCCAAGAGGGGCAGGTTTCGGGCTACTGCGGATCTCACAGTAGAACGGGTAGCACCAGCATCAATCAAGAACGTAATGGGATGACCATCCACGTTTGCTTCTACGCATGGTCCACTCTGGTATACCACTTAGAATGCTCCAAGAGTACCGTCTTCCAATCCCACTCAGGCACTGTCATAAGGACGGGTCCAGATCGACTCCATTTAGAGCTTCCATTAAGGGCATCTGATGGTATGTTCGATTGCCTTGTGAGATTCATGCAGGCTGAGGCACTTGTACTAACTGGCTCTAATTCTCTCCCCCATTAAATTATCTTGGCCTGGTCACTGTCAGTAAATGATTTACGCCATTTGCCACTTGCACGAGTTCTTCTCCCTGCTCTTGATTCGTAGGATAAAGACGACACTCATGCTTCCAATGCATGATCTTGTGACAAAAATGTCAAGCAGTGGTCTTTTTTAGGGTCGCAACGTCTACCCCTGTCTTTGGATCTATCAGGATACCTCTTTCTCTTCCCTGGCCCGTTGACCGTGCAACTGGTTGTACTTGTATACCTCCACGGGCATTTCCCTGACCACGAGTTACAGTTCCCATCATTGCCTGCACCTGCTTTCCCTTCTGGACATTGCACATTTGGACCAACTTCAGTTTCTCCTTTATCCTCCTATATTTCTATTCCACCTCATCACTGCATTATCTGGCATACCGAAAGATTTCCTCTACAGACTTGTTTTGCAAACAGGTTAGGTGCTGTTGGATCATGAGGCTGATCTCCAGCCTCAACCTAGTCACAAATTTGGACACAAATTGTTCCATGTCTTTAGTGTCGAGTGTGTCTAACCCGCTCTACTGGTTGCAGGCCTGTAATACCTTTCATAATAAGCATGTACCGACTCTTTAGGTTCCTGGGTCGTTTGGTCTATCTTAACCCAATCTATGTTCTGTGCGACTATTTTGGACTGCAACCATGTGATCACCTGATTGTACTTCTTCATGACGATCGGCGAAGGACCATGAGTTACTGAGTCCTCTTGTTCAGCACTAGGCCACTCAACAGGTATCTTACAAGCAGACCTTAGATGACGCGGAGCCACAATATCGAACAAGGTGTTTAAGTCAATCCACAACACCTTTGAGATCAAAGCAATCATCTTGCTTGTACCACTCAGCAGGTCTCCCTTAACCTGGGGAAATGATTTGTGAACCCAGCAAGGTCACCCCAACTCCAGGGAACATGCATGTATCCTCCACTAGGCACTTCCCATAACAGATATGCCTCCACTCTCTGAGTTCTCCCTCCTGGAGGTGGCGTTTCTCCTGTCCTGTCGCCTTTCTTACGCTCTTCTTCTTTGACCATCTCTCTTTCCACTTATCCAGCATACTCCAAGCCCTTATTCCTACCACCAGATCCCGAATGTGTGCCCTCAATCTAGTCACTCTCTTTTCCTCCAACTCTGGGTCACTGTAAGTAAGCCTGTGATTTCCCTGCAATGCCTTTGTATGGGATAAGTCTACTCCATACTTCTGAGCCAACTCCGACAGCTTCTCATGTGCTTCTCTCGCCTGACATCCTTAGCCATAAACAACAAGTCATCTAGCTCATGCATCTCTACTCTGTCTAAAGGCAGACTCCAACTGATGATTTCCTCCAACTCAGCGTTCATCCTCACCGCATTCCACTACTTTTGCCTTCTTTGCAGCTTTGATGTTTCCCTGACTCAACCTACTATTCTGACTCTCCTTGCTGTTATTATGATCCCTCAACCATGACTCTAAGTCTGCAATGTCTAGAGCATGCTGATTGTCAGAGTTTCTCTAACTTGTGCTTGCTCCTTGGGTCATGCCACTTGGTCCCCTCACCGTAGTTTTCCACATTCGCAGATCTGAACTAGTGCTTCCCATCGTTATAGACTGTATGGTATTGAAGCCAATCCATACTTCGGAAGGGTCGGCAGTAGTCACTAAAGGGATATTAGATTCCATAGGCGCTAAAACAAAGACATTACTTTTCTCTTAAAGAATGCTTCTCTACTTGCAAAGCAAACATGAGAAAGAACAGATTCTGCAGTGCACATGAAATTCAACTATTAATTCTAAAGCAAGAGTTTTCAGGGACTTGCATTTCGGGCCTATGATTTTGGCTTACATAAGAACGTTAATGATAGGAAGTAATGGAATGCACACCATCTACTCAATCATGATTCCAATGTTAATCAAAAAATCCTCAAAGAGTGCGTGCGTTACTGGTATAGTGCCTTGCCCCGGTGGCACTTGATATACATTGAATAGGTGGGGCGTCGTTACGCCCCAAACCAGTCGCACAGCTACATGCGCAAGTCCATGATGCTTCAAATTAATCTGTGTTTCATGAAATATTCATTCAAATCTCTTCTCCAATTAAACTCCACTTAATCCACACTCGAAGAACCATGCTAGTTTTCCAGGTTTCCTATATTTATGATGAGACCATCCGGACTTCTGTCACAAATACGACAAACACATGATTCATCCCAGGCATGTTCTTTATTGAGACCCAATGCATTTCGGACTCCACGAGTCCTTCGTCAGGGGTAACTACAAATGAAACATATTTGTAATTAATAATCAACTCCTACATGTTAACATGATACTTCTGTTAAACACTGTGCATTCCATTACTTCCTATCATTAACCATGAATTATTGCCCCTCTTATGGTTTGGACCCAACATGAGAAGCGGTGAACAAGATCAAAGGACATGGAAACTTGATCCACACAATGGCGAATACATCCTGTTCTTTTCTCTTTTTTTTGAAGTGGGGGATTAATGTCAAGCAGTTGCTGCAACAAACAGAGTCAGTAGCACTTAGCAAGGTGTATTGTTCATGCACGTTTATCATTTATGGACGGTTTTACTTTGAAATGTATTTTTTAAACACAACAAAGCTGGTACAGGCAGAGCGATGTAGAACAGCAAAGCATTGTGGGGATTGCAGTCTTTGTCAACTGTGAAGCGGCAATGGCTCCGATCAGGTGTTTAATTAGCACACGCGCGCATCAGGGAGGGACTTTAATTCATACGCGAGGTTCAAAAACCGAGCGTTACTTCAGGCGGGGTAACATTTTGTCTTCGAGATGAGGATTACGAGTTTGTAACATCCCTGGGCAGGTACGTGAGCACTATGCTGATCAGAATTAGGTTCGAGGGTTTGAAATGGGAAAATAGAGGAAGGGATTTTACGGGCGGAATGCTTTAATGAGGAGGGGAGGAATTCACAACGGAAGCAAACAACTGGTGGTTCAGCAATAGCGCGCTATACAGAGGGGTTGTTTACATGTGTTTAAACGCGAGTGGCTGGCTTTTAAAAAAAAGGGTTTCCTACAAATACATAGGAAAAGATGATAGTTAGCCAATAGGTTTCAAGGTACAGTGTAGAAGGGGGTGGTTATGGGGGAATGAAAGCGAGGGGGATGTTCGTTCATTTCATTTTGGCTGCATATTTAAGCACATTAACTTTCACAGAATAGCAGATTTTTGTTGTTTGCAGCAACAGTGTTTAACAGAAGTATCATGTTAACATGTAGGAGTTGATTATTAATTACAAATATGTTTCATTTGTAGTTACCCCTGACGAAGGACTCGTGGAGTCCGAAATGCATTGGGTCTCAATAAAGAACATGCCTGGGATGAATCATGTGTTTGTCGTATTTGTGACAGAAGTCCGGATGGTCTCATCATAAATATAGGAAACCTGGAAAACTAGCATGGTTCTTCGAGTGTGGATTAAGTGGAGTTTAATTGGAGAAGAGAATTGAATGAATATTTCATGAAACACGGATTAATTTGAAGCATCATGGACTTGCGCATCTAGCTGTGCGACTGGTTTGGGGCTTAACGACGCCCCACCTATTCAACATAACATAAGAACGTGCCACTTTCATCAATACAATATGCAAAATCATGGCATTTCAATCAATACATTTACCTACTAATAGGAACTATAATTTGTCAAACACATTAAATATGTGAGTATTGTCAGCTTCACATCACTAGATTTCATGTTAACGTCTTCTGCTAGCTACATTTATTTCCTACGTTAATTCTCCATGACACTTATCCATAAACGAAAACACGTCATATAATTGCGTTAATACATTTCACAATTCTTACACCTCATGTTAACATAATTTGCAGGATTATGTGCGAATGCGTTCCCTACGTGATTATATTACGTAGGAAGCCCTTGGGCAGCTATGTACTTTAAAATCCTATAACTAACTAACTAATGCACCCCTGTAAATAAAATGAAATTTGCGCTCCATCAAGACCAAACACAGATTCCAGGAATAGATAAAAAGATATGTGTTGCAAGAAGGAAAAACATAAAAGCGAAAGTGATGAAGAAGGAGAGGTCTGGAGACAAAGGTAGATACGGTAGGCAAAGAATGTGAAGAGAAATGGGGAAAGCAGATATTGAGAGTGCAAGATTGGAGTGGAACATGCTGAGAATGAAAAGTGGAAAGAGTCAAAAGGTAAGGGAAGTAGAGCAGACAGCAGGGAACACGTGAAAGGAGAGTGGAAGGGAAAGATGGGAAGGTGAAAAATAAAAAGCAGTGAATGAGGGGATGCTGCAATTAATAGGAAACACAGACATAGGGCAGAAAGTGAAGGAAGAATGGAGAGAAGGAAAGGAGTGAGGTGTGAAGGGGATCACAAAAAGAAAATACTGAGGGGGAGCAAGAAAAGAGAACACCTCTGCTTTATTAAATATACAGTGATCAATTATGTAAAGTTGAGGGGTGACAGGGTTGTATAATTCTTGGCCTGTCTCATCAGTGCATAGCTGTGCTGGCCAAAACACAAATAGCGATTCTTTAACTGTGTTAAGATTTTATGACATAAAAAAATGTTTGTGGCATCACAATAGGTATTCTATTCCTGATAAAAGATAATAAAGTGTCAGGTATACCATTGGGATTAAGCTTTGATGGAGAATCAGGCTCTAATGCTTCAAACAAATGGTTCTATTACATGATCAGGCTATAAATCACAAAATCCCTCTGCCTGCCACCTATATCAAAATTAAGTCAGAAATTCAACTCCATTTACAGAAGATTACACACACACCTCTGCACTAGTAAAGCACACAACTCAACTGAGTCTGCCTCTGTGCTATATTGGGATTGTAATTTATGAACAGCGAGTAACAAATTATCTCTGTGACAAAAAACAGAAACCCACTGACCTATCCACATAAATACAGTTCTGTCATCTGCATGGTACACATTCTTTGCAGAAGGCACATTAACCTGCTGCACTATAGTTAAAACTACCACTAGACAAAACTCAGATCTCTCTCCAGCAGGAACAGTACATTTAATCACCAGCATGCAGAGTTATCTTGACATTTTTATTTGTGCCAGAATTGTGCTGGAACACACAAGGAACTCAGCTGCAGGCGCTTTTAATTCAAGTTCTTTCCTAGCGCAGTGCCCCCCAATTCAGTGCCCCCGAACTCAGCGCCAGGTGCTCAACGCCCTAAAAGCTGGCCGTGTCCGATGCCCAGCTGTTGTTTACCCAAAATGACATGCTCAAATTTTAGAATTTAAACGCACGTTCCCAGAACCATGTAAGAATTCACTTTTTAGTGTCTGACTTTCTTACACTTCTGCAGCTAACTGACAGCTGCTTCAAAGCACAGGACAATGCATACATACATGAAACTCATACATCAGAGTTTACCAACAAGTCAAGTACATATACACAGCAGGATCACATGTGGGGTGTGGTAAAAAGAAATGTCAAAAATGCACACTTGAAGAGTGTAAGACTCTCCCACTTGCCCGGTCTGCCTGCCTTCTCATGAGCATGCAAAGCACTCATAGAACACACAAGTAGAATTCCAAATATAGATGAAATCACTGACATGCAGAGACAGTGTATGTTACCATGCTGCTCAAGCACGGGGCCCGGGATGCGGCACCACACCCTGACAAATGGCCCAAAAGGGATGAAGCTGCGCCCCTGGTTGCAACTCAGTTTCTGCTTCTGTTCCGAGGCTGAGACAATATAGTGGGATGTGAGGAATAGAAAACGAACCATAAAAAGAGTGTAATTTGGCTGCCATCAAGCATTGGCAATCAAAACCAGTGTCCATACCAGGCAGACATCCGAACTGAACAGGACAGGTATAACTCACTTAAACGGCCATCAGCACTACTTTTGTTCAAGTCTCATCTTGGCTGGAAGCTAGACGCACTTGACATCTTGATGCCAATGCCATTTAGGAAGCAAAATCAAGACAACAAAACAACTGCCAGTACTGATAAATATTCACTGATTCACTTCCAACAATCACACATGCCACTCATAGTGATTGAATAAATAAATTAAAGAATAAATCTTTTATTTTACTTTTTGATATTTTATATATTTTTCAATGATGGAGGCTCAGTCCATGTTATTATTTTCATGAACACTACAAAGCATTTTTGGACCATAACTAAATAGGACAAACATATAATTGCAATTTTTTTACACACGAAAGACATTACAATGCATCTTTTAATAAAAACATTTTACCTAACTTGAGCAAGCTCAAATTACAACCGATACTAAAGAGAGAAAAGAAGCAAAGACACCCAAAGGAAAGGTTTAGAAAATGTACACCACAATCATAATCTAAGATGTAACACAGACCCAGGACAAACTATGGCCAAACAGTTAGGTATTCAGGTCATAAGAAGGAATCAAATTCATTGGTTGTAATGTATTTCAGTGACCTGATACTCAAAATGTATAATGTGATACTTGTTTGGACACACATGAACGGCCAACGCGTTTCAAACCCACTGTAATTTTGGGGTTATCCTCAGGACCTGGAAAAAGAGCTAGAAAGTAAACAAAAAATAAGAAAGAAAAGAAAAAGTGCACGTGTTACTATTAATTCTGTTTTCCAAGCACATCCACATTCCTCTGAAACTTTGCTGCAATTACGTTGTGTATTCAGTGTTGTGGCATTCACTAATGCCACTCAGCACTTTATTATTTTGGGCATGTCAACTCCAATAGCACAAGCAAGACAACAAAATTAGAAGGAATCAACTATCGCAGTTTCGTGAGAGGGGGAGGTTATCATCTTACCTCTCTAAATCATGCGTGTAGGCCAACGCCGATTGAATCTGAAGGGCGGTGCAATTAGGCTCCGACAACCAGCTGTATTAATAATAAAGAGGGTCACTTACTTCAGCAAGCCACGGGTCCTATAAAGTAAAGCCAAGAGTGGTTAGAGCGGCAATGAATTAAACATACCTCTGTGTTAGCCTGGAACACTCAGAGGCTGACTTCTTGTAATTTCTATGCTGAGCGTGTGTGAGCAATCTGCGTGGGCGAAAAAAGGTGAAACAAGTTACGATCGCATATGCGGACGCTGTTCACTTCCAGTGTCTACAGCAGCAAAAGAGCACCATATTTACCTTGCGCATTATTTAGACATCGCCGCGTCCGGTCGCATCAATTTCTCGGGAGCCAGCGTTTGTCCTCCGGGCTCAGGTGAATTTATGTATCATCATGAAGAACTTCATATCACGTGATTTACGATTGAAAGAACTTTATTGTTCTACTTGTGTTGTACATAGAATCATGAAGGTCGTCAGCGGTTCAGACCGGTTAAATACTCCTATGTACACTCGCCAAGAGTCACGTTGCTTCTATTTGATGCACTTTGCCAATTTCATTATTGACGGTAGCATGTTGAAAAAAATGTTTTTCTGTGAACATAAAAGTGTCCGCCGAATATTTAATGGAGCATAAATAGTGGTGAATCCGAGGTTTTTTTATTGCATCGAACAGAATGCATTCTGGTGTATGTTGTCCATTTATTTGGAGTACACCATTCATGTGTAATTCTTGTGGTGGGATGGGCCATTACAGTTGGCTTTTGCAACAGAGGCACATGTGGGTGACTGTTTCCAGTCCTCTTTATCTAATTGAGAAGTGTGTGCACTGTGTCTGGGTGTTCTAGGTGGTATTTACGAATAGTCGAACATAATGAAACTTCATCACTAATTGCTGGCGCAGGAGAGGCTGTGTTGGTATATGTTACAGATTGTAAATCTCCGAAAGTTCATTAAGGCCGTCCACAGTGGTGTTGTATTTGACAATGAGCATAGCTCCCCTTTGCAACAATGTCCTTTCTACATCCCCTCCTCGGGTATTCTTGTCAATTTTCAACAGAATGGTCCATTTTAGGTCATTTACATCATGGTACTTCAACATCCAGTGGTTCACCAAAGGGGCATTGGTCACTTGTTTGCGAATCCTCGACAAGTGTTGTGTAATGCGTTGGCGGGCTTCCTGATTGGTCTTACCAATGTGCAATTTAGAAAACGGGCATACTATGCCATATACGACATTCTTACTTTTACAGCTGGTGAACAGATCATGCTTCCACTTGATATTTTGAAAGTCAAAAAGCGCTCCTTCAATCGTTTGTGAACAGCATGAGCAAGTACCACATTTGTGATGGCAAGTAATGGGAGATAGGTTGAATTGTGTCCTAAGGGTACTTCTACTTAGTGCTTTCTGTGCAGCTGCTCGAACAATCAAATTTCCCAGGCTCTTGTCTTTTTTCTGAGCGAATAGCGGTTTGCTCCATGCAGAGTGTACCAGTGTACCTTCTGTACTAGATGGCAATTTTTTATTGGTCACCTTTTTAAGGAAATTGGTGCGTGAGCAAAATGTAGTAACAAAAAACATCCGTTCTGTAGGCTCTTTTTTCTTTTTTTGTAGCAGAACATCCCTGGGTGTCCACCACGCCCATTTCTTCGCATGTTTCAACAGTTTTTTTGTATAGCCTCGTGATTTTAATTTTTCTGAAAGGTTGTTCGCATAAAACATGAACTCATCTTTTGTTGAACAATTGTGTTTTATCCTTATAAACTGTCCAAGAGGGAGGTTATCGCGCAAACTCCGCGGGTGATGGCTTGTATAGTGAAGGGCTTTGTTTCTGTCAGTTGATTTTGTATGTAGTGAAGTGATCAAGGATCCTTGGGAGCTCTACACTTCTACGTACAAGAATGTAATAATGTTTGGGCTATAGTTTACGCTGAATTGTATATCAGGTGTCCGTAGGCTCAACCAATTATGGAATGCTGTCAATTCATTTGGAGTGTCATTTCAAATAAAAAAAATATCGTTGATGTAAAGGACATAAGTTGATATCTTAGTCCAAAATGGATTATTATTATAGACAAAGTGTTCTTCATATTGCATCATAAACAGCACCACCAGCTCGGACGCAAAGGAACAGCCGCTGTGGATGGCCTTACTGAACTTTCGGAGATTTACAATCTGTAACATATACCAACACAGCCGCTCCTGTGCCAGCAATTTGTGATGAAGTTTCATCATGTTCGACTATTCATGAATACCGGATGTATGACATTACAACGCGTGTCATTACAACGCTTGCAGTTACATCGCATGCGTTACAACGCATGCGATGTTACAACGCTATGCCATTACAACGCAAGTCTTTACATCGACTTGCGCTAGATGGCGTGCTAACATTAGAAAAGTGTAATTTACTATTCCAACTCCAGTCCACTTAACAGTAGGGAAGGTGTTGGGATAGTAAACTACACTATTTGTAATGTTAGCACGCCATCTAGCGCAAGTCGATGTAAAGACTTGCGTTGTAATGGCATTGCGTTGTAACATTGCATGCGTTGTAACGCATGCGATGTAAAGGTTGCGCGTGGTAAAAACCGCGTTGTAATGGCTGTTCCCCATGAATACCACCTAGAACACCCAGACACAGTGCACACACTTCTCAATTAGATAAAGATTGTGCCTCCGTTGCAAAAGCCAACTGTAATGGCCCATCCCACCACAAGAATTACACATGAATGGCAACGTGACTCTTGGTGAGTGTACACAGGAGTATTTAACCGATCTGAACCGCAGACGACCTTCATGATTCTATGTACAACACAAGTAGAACAATAAAGTTCTTTCAATCGTAAATCACGTGATATGAAGTTCTTCATGACGATATATAAATGCGCCTGAGCCCGGAGGACAAACGCTGGCTCCTGAGAAAGTGATGCGACCGGACGCGGCAATGTCTAAATAATGCACAAGGTAAATATGGTGCTCTTTTGCTGCTGTAGACACTGGAAGTGAACAGCGTCCGCATATGCGATCGTAACTTGGTTCACCTTTTTCGCTCACGCAGATTGCTCACATGCGCTCAGCATAGAAATTGCAAGAATTCAGCCTCTGAGTGTTCCGGGCTAACATAGAGGTATGTTTGATTCATTATCGCTTTAACCACTCTTGGCTTTACTTTATACGACCCGTGGCTTGTTGAACTAAGTGACCCTCTTTATTATTAATACAGCCGGTCGTCGGAGCCTAATTGCACCGCCCTTCAGATTCAATCGGCGTTGGCCTACAAGCATGATTTAGAGAGGTAAGATGATAACCTCCCCCTCTCACGAAACTGCGATAGTTGATTCCTTCTAATTTTGTTGTCTTGCTAGTGCTATTGGAGTTGCCGTGCCCAAGAAAACAAAGTGCTGAGTGGCATTAGTGAATGCCACAACACTGAATACACAAGGTAATTGCAGCAAATTTTCAGAGGAATGTGCATTTGCTTGGAAAACAGAATTAATAGTAACACGAGCACTTTTCTTTCTTCTTTTTTGTTTACTTTCTAGCTCTTTTTCCAGGTCCTGAGGATAACCGCAAAATTACAGTGGGTTTGAAACAAGTTGGCCATTCATGTGTGTCCAAACAAGTATCACATTATTAATTTTGAGTATCAGGTTGCTGAAATACATTACAACCAATGAATTTGATTCTTTCTTATGACCTGAATACCTAACTGTTTGGCCATAGTTTGCACTGGGTCTGTGTTACATCTTAGATTGTGGTGTACCTTTTCTAAACCTTTCCTTTGGGTGTCTTTGCTTCTTTTCTCTCTTTAGTAACTGTTGGAATTTGAGCTTCCTCAAGTTAGGTAAAATGTTTTTATTAAAAGATGCATTGTAATGTCTTTCGTGTGTGTAAAAAAAATTTATTTATATGTTTTTCCTATTTAGTTGTGGTCCAAAAATGTTTTGCAGTGTTCATGAAAATAATAACATGGATTGAGTTTCCATCTGTGAAAAAGATATAAAATATCAAAAAGTAAAATAAAAGATTTATTGTTTAATTTATTTATTCAATCACTATGAGTGGCACGTGTGATTGTTGGAAGTGAATCAGTGAATATTTATCAGTACTGGCAGTTGTTTTGTTGTCCTGATTATTGATTGGTCCAGCCTTACTGATTACAGGCAGAACCCTTTATTGATTACCATTTAGGAAGCAAAGACACATAGTTTGTCACTTCACAAGTTCTTACGAGATAAACTATCATTTGGCAGAAGGGTTTTGAATTTCTGAGCTCTGTACATAGGAAGTATGTATGTCCAGCAAGAACTTTATATGCATGTGTCCATTCGAGTAATTACCACCACTGAGATAGCACTTCTAATAAGTGATTATTACTACACAAAAGAACCCTTTTTAACGAATTTGGAAGTGTAAAAGATTGAGAAAAAACTGTCCGGTTCTAAATATATGCTTTGCAGTTTGAGTGCAGCTTCTTGATGCTGGATAGCAACCAGTGGCGGCTGGTGACATTTGAAGCTGAAAGGATAGCAACCAGTGGTGGCTGGTGACATTTGAAAGTGGTGAGGTGTAAACGTTCAGGATGAGTGCCCTATGGCAAGGGAGCATAGCAAGCAAGGCTGTCCGTAATAAGAAGCACATGGAGCTTAAGCATCAGGTAGCTCCTTCTCTGCCCCTCAAATCTGCTGGTGATGGAAGACTATGCTAAAGGCAGTGGAGAGGGATAACGAACAGTAAGGTAAAGGTAAACCATGCTAAATGCATCTGTAACAGAAAAGGCACAGTATGGTGGTGGAAGTCCATGCATAAGGTAGTTTAATGTGATAAGCCACAGTATAGTGATGAAGACCATACTTAAGGAAGTGGTGAGGGATACAGCGCAGCATAACGTTCAATGGAAATGCTAAATGCAGCAGTTAGGGATTCAGAACAGTATGGTAATTGGAAGGCCATGCTAAAGGCAGCTGTGAGGGATACTGCACAGTAGAGTGTTGCGAAATAAGACATAGCGTGGCTATAAAGAATCACCCAAGAGACCTGTTAGAGCCCCACATTATAATTTGACACTAGACCTGGCTTTTGCACGAAAAACACTTTGTATGGTGAGACTTGTAGTTTTGTTTGGACTGTTATAAAAGGATTCAAAATTATGGCAGGCAAGGTATTTGCAAAAATCCCACGTCTAAATGTAGATACTACACATCAAGATATGGGAAATCGTAACATTGCAGGAATTATTACAAATATGCCCATGAAAGTACACGTTTGACTCAAGTTCTCACCTGTCAAAAGTAAGTTGGGCTTAGCAGACAGGGTACTGTGCGGTGCCAGTCACCCATCAGCTGGTCGGTTCAGACATTGCAGCCTTGGGCGTTCCTCTCGTGTAAGTATGGGATGGTAAAGTTCTCGTCCACAACTTCAGTAGTTCATGTTCTCAAAGAAGTAGATAGATCCTGTGACACAGCAGAAAGGCGGGCACTTTGTGGGCAAAGTCGTGGTTTCTCCACACCATAGTCTCCTCCTCGCCCTCTGCCTGCAACCATGTGTCTTGTGATGCGTAGTAGTGAATCCAAACAAAGAAGTCATAGACACAGATATCAGTGAAGAACGCCTTGTGTGACATGGTAGAGAGCTGGTGGGGGCTTGCACCATTTAGGTCCCCTTCCAAGAACACGCCCTGGCTGTGTAGCTAAATTACTGCCCTGCTCATCCATGATGTAGACACCCCTTCAACAAACTGAATAGCTTCCCCAGGCAACATGAGTCACCAGCCCCTGCTGCGATGTGTACATCTAGCCCAGGTTTCAACTGTTTTAGACAATACCCACCTCTAAGCCAATGGCAGGACTTTAGCCCCTTCCCTGCGGGGGTAATTCCTCGCAGTTATGGAATACGACTGTACACCTTGCAAAGGGCATTTCTGTCCCAACAAAAGAAAAGGGTGCCTTTGATAGCAAAAGGAAAAGGGTGCCTTTGATGATATAAAGCAACTTGCCACCTCTGTGTATCCCCCTTTCACAAGTGCCACGAAGCGGTTTAGAATGTACTGTGCCCTATATTAGGGTGGTATACTTCTGCCTGCCAGGAGAACACCATGTTTCCAGCTCCTGACATTCCTTTCACAAATCACTGTTCTCAGATATGTTACTGTAGTTGGCTCAGCGGGCGAACGTGAATCCTACAACTCGCAATTTAAGTAATCACAAATTTTGCGATTACTTAAATAGCATTTTTTGCATTTGGAATGATGCATCCCAAATCCAAAAATTGCGGTCACAAAGGGGCAGATTCCCCCAATCTGCCCCTTTGCGAGTGCAAAAAACAATGATGCATGTGCCCCATAGTCATTAACCCGCAATCTACGACTGAATTAATAGTACATAATGAAGCCACGCTCCTGCCTCAAGATCATGTAACCCAGAACATGCAAGGAGCCTGTCGAGCTGACATGATAAAGTCCTGTGTAAACTCCAAGTCTGCAGCTCTTGTAGAACATCAAATTAATTATTTAGCTAATGATAGCAAGTCAGGCTCAACAATATCTCTAAGGGTTATGCCGGAAAACAAATCATCTAATTGTGCGAAATTTGTTTTTCACCCTTTATATGATTCCAGGGGCATTCACGATAGTCTTAATCGCAGCTTATCATAAAACTTATTCCAACAATCCCTGATTTATCATTTATTAAAACTACTGTTCTTCTTTTTATCCAGTATAATCAAATACGTTTTAATTCATCTTGTGAGTCCACCATAACAACTTGGACTAATAATGAAATTATGAATAAAAGTTTAGATTCAATGTCTTATTTTACAAATTGTGGCATGAGGTTATTAATTGCACCTCCTTAAAATATCCCTCAATTTTAAAGGCATTAGCCCCAAAAGTGAAAAAAGACAGAAACAAGATTGAAGGTAAAAAGATAAATTCTCTACTTAGAGGTGCAACAGATCATCTTGCAACACAGGTTTGCTGATCACTAATACTCTAAGAGGAGTTCGTACTTGAGAACTGCTACCTAAAAATAATAAGCAACTGGATGACTGGTTTTGGCTTCCTCTACCCTCGCAAATGTGCATCCAGGAGATGAGAATTGAACTTTGCCTGTTACAAATGGTAAAGATTTACAACTGAGGATTTGTTCCTGGAATGTGCACGGGCTGGCCCATTTATTGGCTGACCGAGATACTATTTTATTTTAAAATTCTTTTGCAGTTTTATTGTTCCAAGAAACATGGAGAGAACAAGCAACGCCTATGCTTGGGTTTAATGAGTTTACTCTCTCTCTTCAGTACACACTAATAATTTTGGCGGTACGAAGGGCGGTCTTTCATGTTATATTGTGTTAAAATTAAATCTAATAGTAGAAGTAGTTGACTTGCAGTTGGATTGGTTACAGTGCCTTTTAATACAGCACAATTGCCTTAAGATGATAACATATAATGTCTATTTAAGTGTGAGGGTAAATAAGGTGGCACAGTTGTATATCCTATGGGATATCTTAAGTTCATTAATAATTAGGCACCCAGATGCTGGCTTTATCTTTTCTGGTGATTTTAACTTACATCTGTGTGCTTTAAACTCCTTAAATGGTAAGAGTAATGGTATCGCAAAAGAGTGCTGTGATAATATGCACCAGCACAGTTTATCCCTGTTAAAAGAAAAATCCTTGAGCAAATCAAGGTCAGTTCCATCTTTTAAATTTTCTAAGCATGGCTCAATGATTGATTACACCTTTATTTCAGAAAGTTTAAGTCCAAAATTGGTTGAATATATGGTGACTCCTTGAGTCAAGAGTGAACATAACCCTCCGATAGTAACATTTCAGTTGCCAATCATTTGTAATCCTAGATCTAATGAGCTCCTTAACACAGTCCATTCTTCATACAATCTGAAAAGACTAGTATGGCATTAAGATAAACATGAAGAAATAATACAGGCTCTGGAAGTAATAATAAAGGATAGTGAACAGTGCCAGGTGGGGGTAAACTTCATGATTGATAAATGGAATTATATTACATCTTCCCCGGTGGGAACATTTCCAATACACAATCGAAAGAAATTAAATCTAACATCAATCTCCCCATATAAATGGTAAACTTGCCAGCTATTTACATTAAAACGATCTCTTAATAGAGCTGTATGGGATGCCTTCTCTCATAGATACCAGCAATCTTACAATGCTTATAAGGATAAAATGAGGGCATTTAGAAGATCTTATAGGCGAGAAGTGTGGGTGGATAAATCATGTTACCAATCTGGACTATGGCACAGCTTACTTCACGCTTCTAGACAAAATAATGTAAAAATGTTTTGGGAAATAATCAACGAACTTGAAAGGGGAGGTAATAGGGCCTACAGTATTAAGATTATGGAAGTTGAATGGGTAAACTTTATTACCAACCTATATGGTGTGGGTGATCCTGCTTACATTACCTTTGTTTCAATGGTGATAAATTATGTTATGTTATGTTATGTTACGGGGATTTATATAGCGCGCGATTACCCAAGGGTGTCATGGCGCTACCCATTATTCCTAAAGGAGGGGTCAAAAGCTTTCACACTACCTATTAAACAACCAGGTCTTCAGGCTCTTCCTGAAGGCCAGAAGATCAGGGCACATTCTAAGATAGGGCGGAAGGGCGTTCCATGCCTTGGTGGCTCGCAAAATGAAGCTTCTTCCGCCCCAGGAAGCCTTCCTTATCCGTGGTACTATTGCCAACCTGGCTTCCATTGACCGTAACGTCCTTTTAGGATGAGACCATTGGATGTTTTGTTTCAGGAACTCCGGGCCCATGCCCTGAAGTGCCTTAAACACAATACAAAGGGCTATAAAACAGACCCGCTTCCTCACAGGAAGCCAGTGCAGTTTGCTAATTTCTTTGGAAATAGGCGCAAACTTAGCTGTACCTGACAGTAGCCTAGCTGCTGCATTTTGAAGCGTTTGCAGTCTATTCATATGGCATTCCTGTAGGCTCAAATATAGACCATTACAATAATCAATCTTGGCCATCACGAGAGAAGTAACAACTGTACGTTGACTCTCAGGCGGTAAGAAGGGGAGGCTCTTTTTGATCATCCTAAGGATAAAAAAGGTTGCCGATGAGATAGAATTAATCTGGTCACCAAAATTAAGCTTGGCATCTATCAAGATTCCTAAGTTTTTTATGTTCTTTTTAGACAGTGTGGGAAGAGAACCGAGGGTGGTAGGCCATAAATTAGGAGTCCAGAAGTTTACATCATTCCCAAACAGGATGACCTCTGTTTTACCTGAATTCAATTTAAGGCAGTTGCAAGACATCCACGTTCCCACTGCTTCCATGCAATCATGGAATTGTTTCCCAACTTCCAAATCCAGACCTGGCTGTAGTGACACAACAATCTGTGTATCATCGGCATAGGAGGTCAGTTTAAAACCAAATGAACTAATCAGTGAGCCAAGAGAGGAAATGTGAACATTAAAAAGTAGGGGACTAAGAGACGACCCCTGAGGCACTCCACAAGACAAGGAGAAAGGCTTAGAGTGAAAATTGGCCAATGCTACTGTCTGTGAACGATCTTATAAAAATGACTTTAAAAGCAGCCAGGCTTTCCCTTGAATACCACAATCTGACAGACGGTCCATCAATAAGCCATGGTGGACCGTATCGAAAGCTGCCGACAAGTCCAGCAAAACCAAGGCAGCCTTCTCTCCCCCATCTAAGGCCTCCCTAATCTCTTCTGTTGATTTTATAAGTGCTGACTCCGTGCTGTGACCCTCTCTAAAACCGTATTGCATGGGGTCCAGCACTTTGTTATCCCATAGAAAGGCACTTAGTTGCCTATTCATTTCCTTCTCCAGTATTTTAGCTGGAAAAGGAAGGCGAGAAATCGGGTGAAACTTATTAGGGTCCTTACAGTCAAGATTCGCCTTTTTTAGTAATGGTAACACTGAAGCCATTTTCCACATTTTTGGGAAGAGCCCTGAGTCAAAAATGCTGTTAAAAAGAGGGGTGAGGACTTGAGCTACCGGGTTTGGGGCAGACTTAACTACTGCGACCGGACATGGATCAAAAGGCGAGCCAGATCTCACTGTCAAAAGGAGTTTAATAGTGTCAGTTGAGGAAATATCATAACATTTATTAAAAACCTGTGGGGAATCCTTTAAAAGTTCTACTCCCTCCTGACGGGGAATATGATCTATATTACTACAATTGAACGTGGAGAAAATAACCTCCACCTTGTTCAGGAAAAAACCCTCGATATCCTCGCAGAGTTCCTGACTAGATTCAATTTTGTCAGTGCGAGGGGAGATCAACTCAGATACTGTTTGAAATATTTCTTTGGCCGAGTTTTTTGCTTGAACATTTTTATTTGTGAAAAAACATTTCTTGGCATTAAAAATTGAACCCTTGTATAATGCCAAACTCTGTTTGTATCTTCTTCTGTCTGCCTCCTCATATTTCGTTCTCCAACTGCGTTCTAGAGATTTACAAATACGTTTCTGGGTTTCCAGTTCTTCAGTGTACCAGGGGGCTGTAGGATGCAATCTTTTAGGAGTACACAGTTTTTTGGGGGGTAATTTCTCACAGGCTGCTGCTAACCAATTCGTATAAAAGGATGTTGCCTCCTCTGCCCCCGTGGGAAGCGGACGCTACGTTGCTTCCAATTCTACCTCTAGATCTTTCCCCTTAATTTTATTCCAAGATCTACTCTCGTATTGTCTCTTGGAGTCCCCCTTGTTGAACCCATAATTTGGACAGGTGAGTTCGAAACACACAGTGTAATGATCAGTCCATGTAAGAGGAAGCACGCCTGAAAATATCAACTGAGGATCATTAGAGAAAATGCCATCCAACATGTGGCCTACTAAGTGAGTAGGCTTAATCACTCTTTGGGTCAGATCACCGCTCTTCATTGTTTCCACGAGAATCCTAGTATCGGGATCCTCCAAGGCCTCAAGATGGAAATTATAATCACCTAGGATCGTAAAGGAATTGAGGCATAAGCCCGCTTCAAGCATATTCCCAATCGATCCAAGAAAAATATTTCTAAGCCCAGGGGGTCTGTAAAGTAAAATACCCTTGAAAAGTGTAATGGTCCGACAGGGAGAGGCTAAACGAAAGCGCCTCACAAGAAGAATTCGCCACCGCACAGAAACCTGTCCTCAAAGAATTATGAAAAATTATTGCTAAACCCCCACCTTTTCTAGCTGATCTACTCATAGTATGACAGAGATATCCCAGAGGGGTTGCTTTAACAATATCAGGCCCAGATGCTTCATCCGTCCAAGTTTCTGTAATAAAGGCAATTTTAATGCCTTTTTCCACCATCAAGTCAGCACATTCTGTGCTGTGTTTAACTAAGGATCTAGCATTCAATAAAATGCAGTTAACAACTACATTCTCTGGAGCTGTGTTGATCACCCTCTTAAAAATAGAGGGGCTGATGCTTTGGTTGAGGATTTTGGGTACGGTACAATTACAATTTGGGCATATAGTCTCGGGTGTGAAAGAACATGAATCACACCTAAGGCACAGACAAGCAGAAGATGTCAGCGTGGATCTTACCATAAGTTCTTTAGTGTAGGTTTGCACACAAGGCGATCCTGGTTTGAGAGGAGCATAGGGGCTGATGCTGAGCGCGGTCAGCGCGGACGGGCGCAGACGGGCTTGCCTTAGGCGCGTCTTCGGCGCGCCAGCGGCGCGCCCGCTGCGCGGCCGCCTCTTCAGGCACATTTCAAGGCAACCCGAGCAGATAGACTAGCCCGCTAACCTGCCTCCCAAAATGGCGGTTCAACTCCCTCACCCAACCCGGATGCAGGCAACAGCCACAGTGAATAACCCAGGAGCGATCCGGTATCGAGCTCAGCACCGGCGCTTCACAGGACTTCGGTAAGTTATAAAAAGAGTCTCCCAAACGTTAAATTATATTTAAAAACAACAAAACATATTCAGCTAGCAGCAATAGTTGTGATAAAAACCGCAACGAAAATAAAACATCAAAGCTAAAAAACGAAGTTTCAGGGCAGTCCTATCAAGGAGACATAAATATGTGCAAAACAAGCAGTGCAAAAATACCTTCTCCCGGCTCAAGCCTCAGGAGATAATGGATCTGCGCTGCCGCCTCTGCAGGCACAGTTCAAGGCAACCCGAGCAGAAATATTAGCCCGCTAACCTGCCTCCCAAAATGGCGGTTCAACTCCCTCACCCAACCCGGATGCAGGCAACAGCCACAGTGAATAACCCAGGAGCGATCCGGTATCGAGCTGAGCACCGGCGCTTCACAGGACTTCGGTAAGTTATAAAAATAGTCCCCCAAACGTTAAATTATATTTAAAAACAACAAAACATATTCAGCTAGCAGCGATAGTTGTGATTAAAAACAGCAATGAAAATAAAACATCAAAGCTAAAAAACGAAGCTTCGGGGCAGTCCTATCAAGGAGACATAAATATGTGCAAAGCAAGCAGTGCAAAAATACCTTCTCCCGGCTCAAGCCTCAGGAGATAATTATCAATCAAAAACAGTGATAGTAAGTGGCATGAGCATCGGTATAAACAATATAGTGAAACCTAGTGAGACACATACAGAGCAAATCAGCAGCCCTGATTTGAATAACGATCTGGATTGTATAAGCATTAATGAAATAGCTATTCTCTTATGCTGCCTCCGGTCAAATGGCCCTAATTGGCTTCCTAATGCCATATTCTGTGCCAATATTGATATTTGGGCCAATGTAGTGACTCCAGTGTCAACGAGGTACTAGTATCGAAAACTGTACCAGTTTCATGGCAAGATAGCATTTTGCAGCCCATCTATAAAAGCAGCTCGGTTGACAAACCTGCTAATTACCAGTTAATCGCTTTAGCTGACATTGACACTAAGGGGCCTATTACTATGGCGGGCGGATCGCCACCGCCGGGCCGCCGGTGGCTACCGCCGACCCGGTAGTGGCGATCCGCCAACCAAATGTCCCTGGTTCTTAGTAAGGCGGGGGCACCGCGGCGGATGGAAAGACCGTACCCTGCTTTTCTGCTGGTCGAATTGTCGACCTGGCGGAAAAGGGACACAATATGGTGGCGGTGTCTGCAAGACACCGCCATTCATATTATGATGCATGCGTGAATTGACCTTTCCATGGATGCGATGCCGTCATGGAAAGGCATGCAGTCCTGAACATTGGGGGCCCGTTGCGGGCCCCCAGGGTGTTGCGAGGGTGGGGGGTGCACATGGGGGTACCTATGGGACCCCCCCTCATTGCAATGCACTACATGGCAACCACCACATGGAAATAGTATGATTTACTATGCTAACACCTTTCCTACTGTTACACACACTGGAGTTGGCATAGTAAATCATACTATTCGTAAGTCCAGCGCCTCCAGCGCAAGTCGTGGTAACGACTTGCATTGTAATGACCTCAATGTAACGTACCGGTATCTAAATGATCGCTTTGTAACATCACATATTCTGACGGTACACCACCTGGACGGGAGGAAGCGTGACTCACATATGCACTAAAATGCACTCTGTGATTTACCCAGAGCATTGAGTAACTCACTGAATATGACTCCAGACTCAACCTCAAGGAGATTACCAGTACCATTTACAGAGCCTGAAGACCGGGATTATCTCCTTCACCCTGACATCCAACTCATTGGAAGGAACACCAAACTTTAAGGATTTCCCTGATTAAGAAGATGTTTCCTACAACACTATTTACCTTGGAGAAACAGAATTTCTCCAGAAGATAAGAAATATATGATTGCCCTCTACCCTTGGCCCCCAGAGCATCACCGTCCTGATGAGACGTGACATCCTTAATAGGGTTCAAATGTCATCAACACTATTGAAAGGACAGACTTCAGGCAAAAGCACCAAAGAGTCTTCTTGTTGCTTTTTCATTACAATTTGAATAAGCATTTAGACGTGCCTGTATATATCAATAACCTTCCATATGATTTTGGTAAAAATTTTGCAGTCAATTGCTTGTCACTTTTTCTTGATGTTTCTGTTATAGTTACTGTACCAGGGGCTCTTTATCACTTATTTCTCTACAAACAATTACCACAAAAATCATTACATGCCGTTGTACATCTGTATAGATATTGTGTCTAATGTTTGTGAAAATAAAAGAAATATAAATTACTCAGTTCGGTTGAATTGAGTGTTATGACAGTTTGATTCGGGCCATTCAATTATTTCCCAATTCTGGTTTTGACAGATAAATATAGTTCTATCATTCTAGATTCCTTTCTTTGATTTAATTACACACAAGAATTTTTTTTGCGTGAAATATAAAGTCATTTTGCAAATGAGTTCCATGTGGAAATTTGTTAGAAGGTAGTGCTTCATACCCAGTTTGCATGGACATATGGGTTGCTCTTGTCTTTGTTTGAAAATATATATATTGTTCAATTTTGTGACACGATCTGGAATTTAGTGCTGTGGATTGAATGCGTGTGGTATGTTTTGTGATTGTGTTGTTGAGCTGAATTATGTGGTTTGTTGCTGAATTATGTGGTGTGGAATGGAAATGTGTGGAGTTGAATTGTGTGACATGGAACTGTGTGGTGTTGAGTGAAATTAGGCTGATGGTAATTATGTGGCATGATGTGGAGTGTATTTATATGGATTGTTGATATGTGGCTGTGAGAGATCCCTGGACATTGCCATGCCGACGCCCCTTCCCCGCTCCTACCTTTGGACTCAGCCCGGGGAGACCGTCCTCGAGAACTCACACGATCGGCCATTACCATTACGGAGGCTGGCCCAGCCCCTTGACCCTCAGATTCGAGCAGGTCCTGGCTCCGACAGGAGTGACCCGGAAGGGGAAGGGACTAAACCCGGATGTCCTTCTTTACTGCAGGAGAAAAGAAGGACTACTACGGGAGACGGGCGCACTTGTGCCGGAGAGAGACGGGAGACGGAGGAAGCAGCGAAGGTGGAGCGAGAACCGGAAGAAGAAAGAAGCGAAGCAGAGAGCGTGGAACAGCGGAACGAGGAGCCGGAGCAGCGAGGAGTGGGCGCGAAGCTGCAGAGTACAAAAGAAGAGGAAGCCGCGGATGTCCCGGACGAAGCGTGGTACGAGGACTGGTGGACCCCACAGGAGGAGGCTGGAGAGCGGCCGCAACCAGGAAGTGTTGCGGCGGGGCCGGTGAGTGGCTAAATTACGGGGAAACGGGGCTGGGAAGAGGGTGGTAGACAGGGGTAACGGGGAGGAGGGTGGTTACAGGAACACAGGGTGTAGTGTGTTGTGGTGGTGGTACAGTGCTGCAGTGTAGAAACGTCTCTCATTTCCCTTCCTCACTATTTTTAAAAAGCTACAACCACACCCCCCCCTGGGCTTGCGATGAGATTGGTGATCGGGTCTTTGAATTCCTCACCCCACTCTAAATCCCTAGGTGCAGTGTCCTAAACCGGCCATCCCCTAAAAACACACGGGTGCGGTGTCGGATCTATCTTTCTTAGCGTAGTCCAAAGAGGACAAACTCCCTGACGGCCTTCCGTTTTTCTCTATCCCTCTCATGAGCCTCCCTGGGGAATCCATCCCGACCAGACCAGAGCAAGCAACCGGAGGAGGAGACCGTCGAGAAGAGAACGAAGCGGAAGAGATCCTGAGACCCCATCAAGAGTCCTTGATATCTGAACCACCGGCCATATCAACTGCTATAACAATAAAAACCTATCCACTGGCTCACTATATTCAGCCTCTGCGTCTGTTTATCCGGCCCGCCCTCCCACAGTGGCATACACTGGTTTTATGTAGGGTGCATTTATGTGGTATTGAGTAGAGTGTAATTATGTGGTTGTGACTACCTTTCATTTATCTTTTTCTAGTGTCCTCCCATTAAATATTACATGCTTTAGATGACTTACTTGCACAGTCTGCTCAAAATAGATTTGTGAGATCTTTTGTCAGCTTGCCCCAAAGTGCTCCAATGACACCCCAGCGCTTAGATTTGGACCTAATGGGTGTAACACATGTTGCTAATTTTAAACCCCTAATTGATTGGGTAGGATTTTGGTCTAGCAAGGTTCTACATCCTAATAAGTATGCAATCTCTGAATTGAAAGGACTGGACCTGAGATGTAAATTACCTTGGTTTTATTATGTCAAGTCCTTGTTTTACAAGCTGTACATGAGGGATGCTTGGGGCAATCCTAACTATCACCAAAGGAACACTGGAACTACTGAAATGAAGGTAATGGCTGTATGTCAGTGAAAGATGGCTCATGGAGTCAAGCTCAGGAAGCTTGCCAGAAAATGTCTTGACTATATATGTCCACTAAACTTTAAACATTTGTTGGACAAGATAGACTGGCCAGAAGTGAGATTTGTTGTTCTTAAATTAAAGACATGGGATTCTACAAGTTAACTGTTCTTGCCATAAGTGGAGTTAGCAAACAAAAGTGAAAATATTTGTCTAGCTTGTCAGTCACTTATTGAAACCAAGGCACATCTGATGTTTTTCCTCCCTGTATACCATCCTATTAGAAGATCTTGGAAATTACCCATATAAGTTAGTTTGAAGTAGCACTGAGAAGTCTAACTGATAGTAGTAGATTGATTGCAATGGCTGTGTCCAAATATTTATATCATGCTTGGAGAAATAGACACACAATTATTGAAAGGAATTAGGGTTTTATGTTTTTTTATGGTGAATTAGCTGATTATATTATTTAGGGAGAATTTTGTCAGTATGAATTTTTCATGATGTTTGTATATTAGTTTTGTAATTGATTTCATGGAGGATTTCTTCCAAACTAAACAGTTCTATTACTACTAAAGATAAAGCTAGAGATATAAAACCATTAAAGGAGATAGAGAGAGGACTTTCTTCGACTCTCAATGAACGCCACAGGCAGTTCATGCGACTCTTACCAAGCCTTAAAGGAGAGGAGATTGACAGTTAATTTGCAGTTTTGAATGTTGATTCTGTTCCAAACTGAGCAGTGATCAGCAGCGGCTGGTGACATTTTAAAAGTAATGCGGTGTAAAAGTTTGGGATGAGTGCCCTATGGCAAGGGAGCGTAGCAAGCAATGCCATCCATCATAAGAGACACATGGAGCTTAAGCCTCAGGTAGCTCCTTCTCTGCCCCTCAAAGCTCCTGGTGATGGAAGACTATGCTAAAGGTAGTGGAGAGAGATAACAAACAGAAAGGTAAAGGTAAACCACGCTAAATGCAGCTGTAACAGAAAAGGCACAGTATGGTGGTGGAGGTGCATGCAAAAGGTCGTTTAATGTGATAAGACACAGTATAGTGATGAAGACCATACTTAAGGAAGCTGTGAGGGATACAGCGCAGTATAATGTTCAATGGAAATGCTAAATTCAGCACTAAGGGATTCAGAACACTATGGTTATTGGAAAGCCATGCTAAAGGCAGCTGTGAGGGAGTGTTGTGAAATAAGACTATAAAGAATCAACCAAGGGACCAGTAAGAGTCCCACATTATAACTTAACACTAGACCTGGCTTTTGCACGAACAACACTTTGTATGGGGGGACTTGTAGTTTTGTTTGGACAGTTATAAAAAGGATTCGATATTATGGCAGGCAAGGTGTTTGAAAAAATTCCACCTCTAACTGCAGATACTACACTTCAAGATATGAGCACATCAAGATATGGGAAATCGCAGCATTGCAGGAATTATTCAAAATATGCCCATGAAAGTCCACGTTTGTCTCCAGTTCTTACCTGTCAGGAGAAGAAGGAAGTCAGGCTTAGCAGGCAGGGTACTGTGGGGTGCCAGTCACCCATCAGCTGGTCGGTGCAGACATTGCAGCCCTGGGCGCCCCTCTTGTTTCAGAATGGGATGGTAAAGTTCTCGTCCATGGACAACTTCTGTAGTTCGTGTTCCCAAAGAAGCTGGGAGATCCTGTGCCACACAAGGAAGGCAGGCACTTTGTGGGCGAAGTCGATGTTTCTCCTCACCATAGTTGCCTCCTCGCCCTCTGCCTGCACCCATGTGTCCCATGATGCGTAGTAGTGAATCCAAACAAAGAGGTCGTAGATGCAGATCTATGAGAAGCGCGGCCTGTATGACATGGTAGAGAGCTGGTTGGGGCTTGCACCATTTAGGTCCCCTTCCAAGAACACGCCCTGGCTGTGTAGATAAGTTACTGCCCTGCTCATGCCTTATGTAGATACTCCTTCAACAAACTGAGTAGCTTCCCAAGGCAACATGAGTCACATGTCCCTGCTGCGATGTGTGCATCTAGCCCAGGTTTCAACCGTCTTAGACAATACCCACCTCTAAGCCTAGGGCAGGGCTATAAAGGACATCATACTCGTAGTTAGGCAACACGACTGTACACCTTGCAAAGGGCATTCCTGCCCCAACAAAAGGAAAAGGGTGCCTTTGATAACAAAAGGAAAAGGGTGTCTTTGATGACATAAAGCAACTTGCCACCTCTGTGTATCCTATGTTCACCAGTGCTACGAAGCGGTTTAGAATGTACTGTGCACCATATTAGGGGTGGTATACTGCTGCATGCCAGTGGAACACCATGTTTCTAACTCCTGGCATTCCTTTCACAAATCACTGTTCTCAGATATGTTAGTGAAATTGGCTCAGTGGGAGTCTGTGAATCCTTCAACTCCCAGAATGCACTGAGTTGGTGAATGAAACCCAGTACCGGGTGCGTGAAGTCCTCGAAGCACCTGGCAACCTTAGCCACAGGAAAAGATTACATGGCTCAGCCTGCACCCCTGCCAGCCTCCAACAGGTCCCGTAAAAATTGGACGGCATCCATCTCATCAAAGGACATAAATTACATGTGCCCTGGCATTGGCTGCCACTGCCTGGGAATTGCAGTTGCTTCTCTCTCTCCCCCATCTCTCTTCAGAGTCCATCAAAAGTATGTCAGGCCTCCCTTGCTCCCTCCCCCCTCCTGTTTCCTCTCTGCTTGCAGCCTCCAGAGGGCTTCAGGCCAACCATCGCCCTGCTGTGCTTCTGGATGTTAAATGCATGTTACTTTTTTACATAATGCTGGCTGACCATAGCTTACATAGTCCACGAAAACCACCAGAAAAACAAAGGGATGCTGAGATTCCAAAACAAGAATAGCCACATCTGCGTGGTAAAAAACAGTGACAACGTCAATAGGCCTTGCTCCTGTATACTCAAAGGGCTTAAGCTAGATTCACTAACAGGGAGCACAACAGCAGACAAAGCTTCACCAACAGCAAGAAACAGTGCAAGCAGACGCCGATGTGCAAGCTGCACACTCTCTCTCTCTCACACACACACACACACACACACACACACACACATTGCGTGTACACAAAGACAAACATACAGCAGGTCTAACACATCGATTGGGTTTGCAGAAAGCTCAGCTACAGCCAAGTCAGAGGCTCCTAAAATATTTATGGAACAAATCTTTTATTCGTTTTTATAAGACAATCAGTCACGAATACACAGCTATATGCCTACAACCATCTTGGCCGGCAGCGTGGGATAGATGCACGAAACACCTTTACACAGCTTTAATGCCTACTACCCGGAGGCTGGCAGCGTTGTCTGGATTACCTGGGTCTATATGGCTACAATAAAGACATAACTAACATCAATACAGAAACAAAGAAACAAAATGGCAAAACCCCTTCCCACCCCTCAACAAAAAGAAAAGAAGGAAGTGAAAGAGAACCTACACCATATTCTACTATATCATTTGGGACCACTCACCCTCGCCAAACAGCTCCACCCCACGGACACACACCATTATGTACGAGACGGTGCCTGGTCCTGCGCCCTCAGGATCAAATGCAGAATTTGTTGGTATTCGTGGCACGTGAATTCTTTAAATTCTTTAGATAGTAAAGATATAAAAGGGGCCCATAATTCTATGTAGGTTTCGCCCTTGTGATCTTGCACTAAAGAAAGGCGTTCCATGGCTACGGTCGACCAAAGTCTGTGTAGCCAGGCCACATGTTCTGGCACCACTGAAGAGCCCCAATTTACCAGGATAGCTTGTCACGCTGCTAGTAACGCCAAAGCCATTTGCCTACCCCGCAAAGAGCGCAGGGGGAACGTCAGTGCTTTTGACAGCCCTAGTAGTGTGTACACCAGAAAGTGAGGTATCTCAGTCTCAAAGGCAGCATCTATGTCGTTCAGCACCTTCTCCCAAAAGCGCTCCAGTCTCGGACAATGCCAGAGCAGGTGCACCAGTGAGCAGGCCAGTCCACAGCCCCTCCAGCATTTCTCGGTGTGGTTTTTATCCCTTCGATGAATGCGAGCCGGAGTGAGGTTCCAATAAGATGTAACCTTGAACATAGATTTGGCTCCGGCGGTATTGTAAGCAGTATGGTGTGCCCTGTAGTGTATATTCGCCCATTCTTTATCTGAAAGGGCCCTCCCTAGCTCCTCCTCCCGGCGTAGCTGACCTTTTGTGCGCTTCCCTTCCTGACCAGTTGCAAGCAAAGTATATAGCTCCGAAATCAAGTGCTTATCATCTTTCTTTCTCATTAGCCATTTCTCGAAAGGGGTGAGTTGACGAGAGACATGCGGCAAGTAGGCCACTGAGGTGGCCCAGTGTCGCAGTTGCAGATAGTAGAATCCATCGGATTTGGGTAGATTATAGTCCTGACACACCTGGGCAAAGGGAAGAATACCCTCCACGTCAAACAAGGAGCCCAACCGTTTGCAACCCGCCTCCCTTCACCGCTGAGCGATGTCGGATTTACAACCCAGTGGGAAATTTGTGCTATCGACCATCGGAGTTAGCGGTGAGAGAAATGTCGTAAGACTCCTCCTGAGCGCTACAGCATCCCAGAACTTTAAAGACGCTGCAGTAACCGAGGAAGAGTAAAGGCCCCATGCCCTCCGCCTACGCGGAAGCCACACCTCCCTCCAGATATTTGCTCCAGCCACAGCTTGGTCCATGAAGGTCCATTGTTTTTCAGAAAGAGGGCAGTTCCATTCTAAAATATATCAAAAGTGGAAGGCCTGTAGATATCTATGGACCAACGGAAGATTCACACCACCCTCACTCTTGGGACTTGACAATTGAGACGTAGGCAGTCACGCCTTCCCCTTCCCCGAGACAAATTTGTTCATGGCCTGCTGCAGGGCTCGCATAGATTTCGGAGGGGGCACCAAGGGCAGGGTCTTAAAACAAATGTAGAATCTGTGGTAACACCATCATCTTCACCGCTGCTATGTGCCCGAACCAGGCCAGCTTAAGCCTCGACCACCTGTCTAGAGCCCTCGCTGTCTGCTCCACAAGAGCTGAATAATTCAACACCAGCATTCACCACAGCGTAGGAGCCAGAAGGATGACCAAGTATGTTATCGGGTTATTGGCCCACTGCAACGGGAACCTCTCTTTCAGTAGTTCTACATGTGCTTGGGGCGAGGACAAATTGTGGACCTGAGACTTGCTGAGGTTTACCTTAAATCCCGAGGCCCTTCCAAAAGTCTGCAGTTCAGTCACAAGAGTGGGCAGGGACGCGAGGGGATCGGAGAGAGATAGAATCACATCATCTGCATAGAGGCTTCTCCTCCAAATCGGAGGCCCTGAATGCTTGGGTGGTCTTGGATCCTTTGGGCTAAGGGCTCCATATATAGGGCGAAGAGGCGGGGCGAGATCGGACACCCCTGTCTCATGCCCCTTGCAATCGAGAAGGGTGTTGAGGAAACCCCATTCACTCTCACAAAAGCCTGGGGGAGTGATAGCTACATAGAACCCAATGGATAAAGCGTGCACCAAACCCAAAGCCTCGCAGTGTGTCAAACAGGTAGCTCCACCGCACCCTGTTGAACGCCTTCTCCGCTTCCACTGACAGGAATATGGCCTCCCTGTGGGACCTGTGCACGCTGTCCATGAGGTGTAGGAGTTGTTTTGTATTATCTTGTCGCTGACGAGTGGGAATGAACCCTGCTTGGTCCGGGTCAACCAGACCCGTCATTAGTGGGTTCAACTGGGCTGCTAGAGTACCAGCGAAGATTTTTGCATCTTTGTTAAGCAATGAGATAGTGCGGTAAGAACTGCACTGGCTAGGGTCCTTATGACGTTTGAGAATCACAGAGATCGCAGCTTCTGACATGGAGTCTCTGACCGCTCCACTGTCCAGGAAAGAATTAAAAAGCCGCGTCAGCATGGGTGCTAGTGCCCACAGAAGGTTTCATAGAATAGTGCCGGATAACCGACTAGGCCCGGGGACATGTCCAATTTCAGCATTGCAATGGCCAAGATTACTTCTCCGGGCGTATAGCTTTATCAAGCTGCGCCGCCTGGGCCTCAGGGAGACGAGTGAACTTACTTGCTTCTAAGTAGGCACCGCATCTTGCTGATCTATTGCTTCCTCCCTGTATAGAGACTGATAAAATTGTCAGAACTCGGCTACTATCTAAGAGTCTAAGTGCACCTCCACTCCTGATGGCTGCTTAATGGATGATATGGCTGCACCCATTGTTTTAGTTCAGAGCCTCTGTGCTAGCAAACTCCCACACTTGTCACTGCTCAGATAAAACTTGTGGCGGAGGCAAGGTAGCACATGTTCCGCCCTATCAAGGTCTAGGCGTCTTAGGAGGAGCCGTTTCTTCTCTAAGTCCCTCCATACCCTCAGCGCACCCATACGTTTGTGTGTAGCCTCTAGCTCGCTCACCTCCTGTTCGATGCTCTGCCGAACCTCCTGCTGCTTTTTATTGTCGGCCGAGGATACCACCATAAGTTCTCCTCTCATTACAAGTTTAAGAGTCTCCCAGATGGTTGCCAGTGGGGTGTCCCCCCTGTTGTCCCTGAAATATTTAAATGTTTCCCTTACATTGGAGCCAAAATATTTTCATAAAAATTCTCCATACTTTCATCTTACCAATCCAATTTAGCATGAAATGATTATCCTTATAAACATTATTTTGAGAGACTATCCTTAACTCTCTCTGTAAGTATTTACAATTTTTAGTCCCAACAAAAAACTTTGTAGGCATACATTTTTGGGCTTGCTTATTAGCCAAAAGCAAATAAGGTTAGGTGAAAAATAGTCGTAGATATTTCTTTTTCTTTTCAAATGCCTCCCTTATGTCTTCCGGAACCAATATTATAATTTCAAGCCTTATCAAGCTTGACTATTCATTTAAGATTACCTTTAAAATCACTTGCGAATACACCATTACTTTGGCTACTTCACATCCCTTGCTATCACTCATAAAGCAGACACACTTGATGTCTTTGGGGTCGATCATATCTAGAGAAGAAACATACTTACTCTGCAGCTAAAAAGGCAACTTGTGACCCTAGCAGATTGCTTTTCTGCTGAGCTGGCCCTTCAGTCTCTTCCTCACATTAACCGCGTGTGTAAATATGTCTGCCTGACTACCACAACTGCTCGGTGGTCAACCTACATCTGACATTTTGACCTAAAGCAGCCAGCAAAGGTGGTAGCTTTGGTTTTTTTCTCTGCTTTATGACCTGTGACGCATCAGTGCAAATCGCTCTTGCAACTGCTGCCCCACAGTCAGTAGGCCTCAAGTCAATGACAAGCAGAAGAATAACAGAAACTTAACCAGCGGCGGTTCCTCCTTTAGGGCAGAGGAGTGTCTCCCCACCTGCTGTGAGGCTCCTCCTCCCTAAAGGAGGAATAAATACATTAACATTATAAACATGGACTACTACTTACTCATCATCTTCCTGCCGGCGAGTGCAGGGGCGAGGGCGATTACTGGGATGACACAGCTAGTGCAGAGCACGCATGTCAGATTTGGTCGTCATCTTGCACCGGCCAACCCGGCATGTTCACTTCTGCCGCACCCATAGCAGCTGTGTTAAACAGCCGGGTGATTGCATAGGCAGGTTCCCAGTCACAAACAAAGTGCTCAGTTAGCTTGCTCCGTCCAATCCTGCATCTTCTCTCACGTTGTTCTGCAGCTTCTCCCATGCTGAACAGCATGAGAGAAGCTGCAGGATTGGTTAGGCTTGAGCTAGAGTAAACAGAAGTTTCATCCGACCTCAGCCAGATCAAGTCTGAAGCCTCGGAACGAGGCAGAACCGCCGCAGGGCCTGAGAAATATTCACCTCGCATTTCACAGTTGCACCGCTTCTTACATGGTTAAGCAGCTGCCTTCTGAGGTAAATGTGTTGTCTTGTATAAAACAACTATTTCCCTCCTTCATTTCACTGCCCTTTATCCCTCTCTCCCTCTCAATTAACTGTTTGTTGCAGCAATTGAAGCTGCCATTTTAAATGTGGCTTGTACTTCGGTCATTTTAAATGTGGCTTGTACTTCGGTCATTTTAAATGTGGCTTGTACTTCGGTCATTTTAAATGTGGCTTGTACTTCGGTGTTCAGAGTAGCGAGCAATATTGGTGTACAAATATGAACTCTCTGAGTAACCCAGAGTAAAACAAAAAATGCCACGATGTGATGGTTGTTGAAAACTTGTATGCATCATGCAGTCTGAAGAGCAGGACAGTTCGAGCATTTCATTATCTGTAATATGTCATCATATTTTCGCTGGATTTCTACAGGAAATAAAAGGTCAGGTTTCTGTTATTCTTCTGCTTGTCATTCTCTTGAGGCCTGCTGACTGTGGCGCAGCAGTTGCAAAGGCGATTTGCACTGATGCGTCACAGGTCATAAAGCAGAGAAAAAACCCAAAGCTACCTCCTTAGCCAGCTGCTTTAGGTCCAAAATTCAGGTGAAGGTTGGCCACCAAGCAGTTGTGGTATTCAGGCAGACATATTTACACACTCGGTTAATGTGAGGAAGAGACTAAAGGGCCAGCTCAGCAGTAAAGCAAGCTGCTAGGGTCACAAGTTGCCTATTCAGCTGCAGAGCAAGTATTTTTCTTCCCTTGATATGATCGACAAAGACATCAAGTTAGTCTGCATTATGAGTGATAGCAATGGATGTGAAGTAGCCAAAGTAACGGTGCATTCACTAGTGATTTTAAAGTTAATCTTAAATGAATAGTTCAGCTTGATAAGGCTTGAAATTAGAATTGTGAAGACATAAGGGAGGCATTTAAAAAGAAAAAGAAATATCTCCGACTATTTTTCACCTAACCTAATTTGCATTTGGCTAATAAAAGGCCAAAAGATCTATGCCTAGAAAGGTTTCATTTGGGACTAAATATTGCAAATAGTTACAGAGAGAGTTAAGGATAGTCTTTCAAAATAATGTTTATAAGGATAATCTTTTCATGCTAAATAGGAATGGGAAGATGAAAGTATGAAGGATTTTTCTGAAATCTTTGTGGCTCCAATGTAAGGGGAACACTTAAATATTTCAGAGGCCTCTGATTTGACTGTGGCTGAGCTTTCTGTAATCCCCAATCTATGTGTTAGACCTGCTGTACGTTTGTCTTTGTGTACACGCAAAGTGTCTGTGATAAATAATAAATAGGAACTTGTTGGTAAATTAAAAACCCTTACAATATAAAAGCACTGATGTCATTTTCTAAAAGAATAAAAAAATAAAATGTACATTGATTAAAATTAGCAGGATGATGATTAACTTTTTGGTTAAAACTCTGCTTGGTTTCATAGCTGCTGTTATAAAACTCGAGTACGAGGTTCAAATCGACAGTTTGTTGATGATCAACTAGCTGTTGATATGTCCAGTGAAGGGATATCGTGCAGCTATAATGGGGCAGGATTAGCGGATCCGATAGCTTCCAAATTGTTTAATGCCCTAATAACAAGTTTTGTTAACCCGATATTCAGCTTCATGTTGTCCGGGTCGAAGGCTGCTATTATGGCTTGGCGGCAGGATTGGATTCCAAGTCTCATCCATTCTTCTCGCAGTAATGAACGTCTAAAAATAAGCATTGCTGGGCATAGGCAAACTATATGTTCCATTTGTTCCCCAAAATTCCTTAATACCGAGTAATTGTAGACAATAATCCAGGTGGAGCCGATATTTGTGGCTGGTGTGACTCTTCTGAATTTCTTGCCAAAGTCTGGCCTCCAGTGTGTCATCCCGGGCTTGACGCAATCTGTTACAAAACTTTATAAAGGCCCCAGCCTCTACGCCATGGTGGTCAAGTAAGCCAAATTTGAGACGGACTTGTGCCGGTGATGCTGAATTTGGCAGATGAAATGCACGTTTAAAGATTTTAATTGTCAATTTGTTTCGAAGAATGTTTGTGGTTCCCTTCATGATCTCTTGGCCGTATGTCAGTGAGTTAGATATTTTTGCCTTCATCATTTTTAACAATGGGATTAATCTGGGACCAAGTAGTTTTTTGACAGTTTTGTTGCTGCAGCCTCGAAAGCCAGTGCTTTAGTCCTCAATGCATCTTTTTGCTTGGTAAATGAGCTTCTGGAGTCTAAAAATATTCCCAAATATTCATAGTGAGGTGTTGAGTCAATTTTTATGTTATTAAAATGCCAAGCTCAACGCGTCTTCTTAGATTTCCCAAAGGTGATTGTTTTTGATAGGTTCAGCTCTAAGAGGTTATTTTTAGTATAGGGGAGCAGTTCGTCAAGTAGCCTCTGTAAGCCCACCTTCGTGTGACTGAGCAACACCAGATTGTCGGCGTATAGGAGGTTGTTGATACGCACTCAGTCTAATTGAGGGGGATGACAATTGACGCTATCAAGGATTGGCGAAAGGTCCGATATAAGCAAGTTGAAAATGAGAGGGGCCACCACACAACCTTGTTTTACTCCACTGCTGGTCTCGATCTTCCTGGAAACATGGGAGCCTTCACCCAGCTTGATTCTAATCCATGTTTTGGAGTAGATTTGAACTACTGCTAGTAACAAGGATTGAGGAACACACCAGCCCTTTAGTTTTTGCAACAATAGGTCCCGTGGCACACGGTCGAAGGCCGCCTTGAAATCCACAAAGCAACAGTGCAATTGAGTTTGTTGGACAGTTGCTTTCTCTATTAAAACGGATAATGTTAGTAGATTGGTTGTTGTGCCAGATTTGGCCACGAAACCTGTTTGATTGAATGGAAGCTGCTTTGTTTCGTTAGCCCATGTCAGGAGATCTTCCAGTAGAGTGCTGGCATAGTATTTGCTCTCTACGTTGAGGAGGGCTATAATTCGGTAGTTACTGGGGTTATTTCTCTTCGCACATTTGTAAATGGGATGGATGATAGCTCCTCTCCAGGACTCAGGAACTTTGTTGTTTAATTGACATTCAAGAAACAGGGGGGTCAAGTGATTTGACCAAAATTCGGATTCTGATTTAAACATTGCCTGGGGTAGACCGTTTGGCCCGGGTGCCCCGTCAGCCCTAGCTTTCTTTATGGAGCGTAGGGTCCTGTGTTTTATTCTTTCAGGTGTCACTATAGTCTTATCAGTAGGTGAGTCGATGTTATTCCTGCTTGTGTGTGCGGGCTCTTCAAGTGTGCTAATGGATAAAAGGCTGGGGCGTAACCAAGTTGGATTCGTGGCCTCCGGTAAAAGTATTGTTACGTTGTAAATGCTTGATGGGATTGGACAATTATCTTTGTGATGGGCAATCTTAAAATGGGAGGATAAGAAGTGAATCCATTCATCAGCACTGATGTTTGCACTGCCGTGGCCATATCCGCCTCGCTGGCCCCTGTTTACCAGGGGCCAGAATTGCTTTGAATTTGATTTCTTACTTTCATGGAAGAGCTTCAGCCAAAAGTGATTAGCGGCCTCTCGTTTTTCTCTACGAACAGCAAACTTGAAAGCTGCTTGAGCTTGCCTATAATTGAGAAATTTAATTTTGTTGTCTGGGCTCTTCATTGATTGCCGAGGGGCTCGATTTCTGTGAAGATTTAGTTTTTTTGTTGCAGATGAAGTGTATGATCGAAGTGCCTGCTGCCCGGTTTTCCTTTTTGGTGGCACTGCGTGTAATAATTGGTTGATAAGATTTGCCCAGCTACTAATAGCGGGGGTGTCGAAGTCTGATTGTTGATTTAACAATGCTCTGCATTTTTCCATCAAGGAGGGGGCCATATCGACAGACCATTTCAATTGTTTCAAATTCTCTGTGTGGGTGCCTGCATGGGTGTAGGCTAGCTCCTGGTGGCGTGGGATTTTCGCAAGAATTGTTATTATTTGAGGCCGATGATCACTCTCGCCTTGTGATGCAAGGTAATAATTCTCAATCAATGGGAGAATTTCTAGGCTCCCTAGGGAAAAATCCAAAAAAGAGAAAGTTCGGCCGTCAGATCGTGTCCAGGCTGGGGGTGTATCTGTAGGGAAACGACCATTCAGTACGGTATAACCAATACTGCTGAGCTGGGTGACTTCATACTCCCCCAATTTTTATGGTCTGTTACCAGTGAGACTTGACTGTATAGCTAAGTGTAAAGGAACCATTTGCGAAGTGGTCTCTGATTTCTCAAAAGGGTTGCAGTAAAGGTTGGTGTTAAAATCACCTGTGATAATACTTGGTATACTGCCATACTCGCTAAGCATGTTACATACGATGTTGGTCAGGCTATCCAGTTTGGACATTTCTCAGTGGTACGCGGAGATATATAAACGTTAAGAAGAAGCTGCTGACTTTCGGTCTGTCCACTTCCCAGGAGTATTCCACTGAGCCAATCTTCCTTAAATTTCAGCTGCTTAGTATGCTGAGATAGTTTGGTTGACACGTAAGTAGTTAAGACACCACTTGACCTACCAAACTT
Source organism: Triturus cristatus (assembly GCF_964204655.1). Classification (NCBI taxonomy): domain Eukaryota; kingdom Metazoa; phylum Chordata; class Amphibia; order Caudata; family Salamandridae; genus Triturus; species Triturus cristatus. The sequence goes on from NC_140590.1 coordinate 1,378,182,919, forward strand.
GGACTGTCTTGTTGCAAAAGACGCAAATTAAAGGTAGCCTTCTATGGGTATATTGTCTACTGCCCAGGTTTCCTGCAGTAGAATAATATCGTGCTCCTTTAGGAAGCGGCTAGTAGCTGCTGAGTGAATTTTTTGCCCTAGGCCATTGATGTTCCAAGAACATATTGATATACCTGGATTGGGAATATTTCAATCATTCTGGCTTCTAACTAGGACCCCTGGGAGCCAGGACCAGTCTACTGTTACCAAGTTTTGCTGACTCGGTTTGTGCTTCAGGGTTGCTGTCGGAGAGCGGCTTCTTGCTGTTTTTAATACTGAGAAGGGGGCTGGACTTGCACTGGGAACCTGGGCCTGATTGGTCTCCAAAATTGATGGATAATAAGGGGCACTAAATGATGATATTATTATGCTCCAATTTTTAAATTGATTGGCTTTTGACTGGACCAATTCTCTAATTGCTGGAGTTGCCAATATTAATTGGGTTGTTTCGCCTGCTTTGGTTCCTAGTGATGGAATGGATTGAATGGCGATTATGTCGTTGGACAGCAGGGGGCTCAAGTCCGGGATTGATTTGAAGAGTCTTAATATGTTTCTGCGATTTAAAATATTGTGGGGGCCTCTTGAGACGTACTCTGGGGGTTACAGTAGTGTGGTGCCTGAGTTGATATTTGGCTGCTTAAGGGCTTTGTCATCCTTGGGGGGCTTTATTTTCGCTGAGTTTGATGGAAATCTGCGTGGTCGTACATATAGCAGCAGATAATAAGGACGGCTCACATTGGTTAACGATTGGTGGCTGAGCAAGGGATCATCTGCTCGTAGGTGCTTGTGGCTGGCTGCTTGAACTTTTTAAAGGATTCTGATAAACGGGCTGGATGACTATACGTTGCAGGGCGTGAGGGTTACACTCCACTAATGATGGACTACTGGGGGTGGAGTTTAAGGGCTGCATCAAGGGGTTTTCGATTCCCAGTTGCGGTATGGCTGGTGCAGGAGCAGATATTGGGAGTGTCCCAGGTCCAGATACTGCTTGTATAGGGTGCTCTAAAAGCAACAAACATCCTTGGGACCCTCTCTCTTGATGGATCTTTTGTTGCCAGCGGTCTTTGTGGGGGGTCGGGACTTGTGCTGTTGAATTCGGATTCGGGTTTGCACCTGGAGTGAGCTGCTGCTCTCATGCTTGGTCTGGGGTGATGTCGGCCAGGCCTCTTGGATTTTGTGTTTTGTATTCAGTTGTGCGTTTGTTCCAACTCTTCCTTAGTATTTTTATTTTCCATTTGGACAGCCTGTGTTTGTTGTGTTGTTCGACTGGAATAGTGAGGGTTGCTTTACTGTCTTCTAGCTCCGTAGAATGCGGAGGAATAGATAGAGACTGGTCTTCCGTGGCAATGGATCTCTCAACTATGTTGCAGGGCAGGATTAGTGGGACTGATGACCCTGCGAGCGGTAAGTTCTTGATTTCTGTCATCACAGAGGAAAGGAATTGTGGGAGAGTTGATAATGAATCGATGATGGGAGAGCAGCAGCATACCGATTGGACCAATTTGGCTTGGGATTGAGCTTTTGTGATGAGCAGATTTGGTGCCTCTAGTTTCTGATCTATACCGGCGGTATACACCGCTAGCCTGTTCAAGAGGTGCACCTGCATGTCTATTTTGTCAGAGTGATAAGTTAAAGCGGCTGCCGAGGTTTGAAGAGTCTGTAGTAGCTGAGCCCAAAGGTCATTTTGATCTAAAGTTGATAAAGTTTCATAGGCATCAGGTTTTTGTTGGTCAATTGAAAAAAACGAGAGGTCTAAGGGGGTAAGGATGAGGTTATCTCCTGGCCCCTCTTAATTACCCATATAATCACCTGGGGTGGCCGTTTCTGGTTGGCTTTTTGGGTATGGATTTTTAAGTTGGGGATGGTAATGAGACACGGCTTGGAGGATCATTACGCTGGCTTTTAGTTTTTGATTGTCAGATACAAAGGAAAGATTTGATGGTAATGGGGAAGACTGGCTTGAGAACTGTACAGGCTGGACGGTTGGGGAACTAACGTCTTTGAAGGTAGAAACTTGAATTAGAGCATATTTTGTTTGAACTAACTATTGATCCGAGGGAGACTGTCCTGGGACTTGGGGCGGTCGGCTGCCTTCTAGAGTTACCGAAATATCCAAGTTATTTAGCTCCATTTTTGGTGTGGGAAATGACTGCGAGACGATTTTGCCTTTGTTGGCTGCCGCGTGGATCAAAGCCTGGGTATAGATTTTGTTCGGGGTTACAACTGCTTTGTAAACCTGAGGCGATGCCCTTGGACTAGAGTTTTTCTTCAGGGCTGTCGATGGAACTAAGTTCCTAAAATAGTCCTTTATTGAGGGTTGGTTTGTCACTAGGTTTAAGGGAGCTGTTAAACCCCGGTTTGGTGCCTCGTTTCTCGTGTGTTCCTGCACTGTGGCCGTCCCCCCTGCAGCTGGATGCGGCAAGTGACTTTTGAGTAGCTGAGGAATGTTGAAGCGACTTTAGGTGTTGGTGCGCGTGGGGGGGTTTAGCAAGCAGGGCACACAAGGCTACTGCTGACTACTGGCCAGACCTGATCTATCAGGCTGCCTCTGCAGGTAGCCAAGGTTCTCACTTATTGCGGCCGCCTGCTAGAAGGCAGCCACGTTTGCCCTACCTATGAGTCGTGGCGTAGTCCAGTAGCGTGGTTGGCAGTGCAGCCGTGCAGCCTGTGGCCGCTGTGGTGGTTTGGTTGCTGAAGGTGGCGGGCAGGGAGGGGGGAGGAGGAGAGCGGGGGGCAGGAGGCGGCTGGGCAGCTGGGGGGCCGGGGGAGCTGAAGGAATGACCAGCTCCCGTATCGCTTAAGGCCGTAGTGTTTTGGAAACCGGCCGCGCCCAAGCCCTTCCCTGGTTTGAGGTCTAGCCCACAACCAGCCTGCTACCGATGACCTCACCGTTATTCCTGCTCCGCTCCGCTCCACCTCCCTTCCGCCCTGCAGCTGATCAAGTGTGGTCGGGCTAGTCAGCCAGCCGCTGCTGCTACCGCTGCGATTCGCTCGGTCGGTCGGTTGATGGATCACACCACGCTCCGTTGCTCCAAGGCTCCGAGGCTCTGCTCACTCCACTCATACACTCGTCTCTCGTCTGTCGCGTGACCGGAAATTCCAGTGAAGCGTCTCTCTTCCCTACGATGCATATGTGTGCTTGTGAGAGAGAGAGAGAGAGTGCACAGCTTGCACATCAGCATCTGCTTGCACTGTTTCTTGCTGTTGGTGAAGCTTTGTCTGCTGTTGTGCTCCCTGTTAGTGAATCTAGCATAATCCCTTTGAGTATACAGAGGCCAGGCCTATTGACTTTGTCACCGTATTTTACCATGCAGATGTGGCTATTCTTGTTTTGGAATCTCAGCATCCCTTTGTTTTTCTGGTAGTTTTTGTGGACTATGTAAGCTATGGTCAGCAAGCACTATGTAAAAAAGTAACGTGCATTTTACATCCAGAAGCACAGCAGGGCGATGATTGACCTGAAGCCCTATGGGGCTGCAAGCAGGGAGGGAACAGGAGGGGGCAGGGAGGGATCAGGGGAGGCCTGACATACCTTTGATGGTCTTTGAAGAGAGATGGGGGAGAGAGAGAATCAACTGAAATTCCTAGGCAGTGGCAGCCAACGCCAGGGCACCTGCAATTTATGTCCTTTGATGAGATGGATGCTCTCCACTTTTTACACATTAACAAAGGGGACCTGCCCTCTTAGAGGCTGACAGGGATGCAGGCTGAGCCATGGAATCTTTTCCTATGGCTAAGGTTGCCAGGTGCCTCTAGGACTCCACGCACCCAGTACTGGGTTTTTATTCAACAAACCAGTGCATTCTGGGATATGTAGGTTTCACAGACGACTGCTGAGCCAACTACACTAACATATCTGAGAACAGTGATTTGTGAAAGGAATGCCTGGACCTGGAAACATGGTGTTCTCCTGGCATGCAGAAGTATAACACCCCTAATATGGTGCACAGTACATTCTAAATCACTTTGTAGCACTTGTGAACAGGGGATACACAGAGGTGGCAAGTTGCTTTATGTAATCAAAGGCACCCTTTTCTTTTTGTTATCAAAGGCACCCTTTTCCTTTTGTTGGGACAGGAATGCCCTTTGCAAGGTGTACAGTCGTATTCCCTAACTGCGAGTATGATGTCCTTTATAGCTCTGCCTTAGGCTTAGGTGGGTTATGTCCAAGATGGTTGAAACTCAGGCTAGATGCAAACATTGCAGCAGGGGCAGGTGACTCATGTTGCCTGGGGAAGCTATTCAGTTTGTTGAAGGGGTGTCTGCATCAGACATGAGCAGGGCAGTAACTTAGCTACACAGCCAGGGCGTGTTCTTGGAAGGGGACCTAAATGGTGCAAGCCCCCACCAGCTTTGTACCATGTCATGCAGGGCGCTCTTCGCTGATATCTGCGTTTATGACCTCTTTGTCTGGGTTCACTACTACACATCATGGGACACATGGGTGCAGACGGAGGGAGAGGAGAATACTATGGTGTGAAGAAACATCGACTTCGCCCACAAAGTGCCCACCTTCCTGCTGTGGCCAGGATCAACCTGCTTCTTTGGGAACACAACTACAGAAGTTGTCCATGGACGAGAACTTTACCATCCCCTACTGAAATGAGAGGGACGCCCAGGGCTGCAATGTCTGCACCAACCAGCTGATGGGTGACTGGCACCCCACAGTACCCTGCCTGCTAAGCCTGACTTCCTTCTTCTCTCGACAGGTAAGAACTGGAGTCAAACATGTGCTTTCTTGGCCATATTTCTAATAATTCCTGCAATGGTGCGATTTCCCATATCTTGATGTGTAGTATCTGCAATTAGACGTGGGATTTTTGCAAACATCTTGCCTGCCATAATTTTGAATCATGTTATAACTGTCCAAACAAAACTACAAGCCCACCATACAAAGTGTTGTTTGTGCAAAAGGCATGTCTAGTGTCAAGTTATAATGTGGGGCTCTGACAGGTCTCTTGGATGATTCTTTATAGCCACGCTATGGCTTATTTCACAACACTCTACTGTGCAGTACTCCTCACAGCAGCCTTTAGCATGGCCTTACAATCACCATACTGTTCTGAATCCCTTACTGCTGCATTTAGCATTTCCATTGAATGTTATACTGTGCTTTTTCACTCACAGCTTTTTTAAGTATGGTCTCCATCACTATACTGTGCCTTATCACATTAAACTACATTTTGCATGGACTTCCACCACCATACTGTGCCTTTTCTGTTACAGCTGCATTTTGCATGGTTTACCTTTTCCTTACTGTTCGTTATCCCTCTCCACTTCCTCTAGCATAGTCTTTAATCACCAAGAGCTTTGAAGGGCAGAGAAGGAGCTACCTGAGGCTTAAGCTCCATGTGCCTCTTATGACGGACAGCCTTGCTTGCTACGGTCCCTTGCCACAGGGCACTCATCCCGAACTTTTACGCCTCACCACTTTCAAATGTCACCAGTCGCCACGTATCCTGACCTTTTATTTCCGGTATAAATCCGGCGAAAATACGATGACACATTACAGGTAATAAATTGCTCAAACTGTCCTGCTCTTCAAACTGCATGATGCATACACGTTTTCAACAACCATCACATCGTGGTATTTTTTGAGTTTCTCAGCATTTCTAAGAGAGTTCATATTTGTACAAAACAATTGCTTGCTACTCTGAACACCGAAGTACAAGCCACATTTAAAACAACCGAAGTACAAGCCACATTTAAAGTGACCAAAGAACAAGCCTCATTTAAAATGACAGCTTTAATTGCTGCAACAAACAGTTAATTGGGAGGGAGAGAGGGATAAAGGGCAGTGAAATGAACAAGAGAAATAGTTGTTTTATACAAGGCAACACATTTACATCAGAAGGCAGCTGCTTAACCATGTAAGGAAGCGGTGCAACTGTGAAATGCAGGGTGAACGTTTCTCAGCCACAGCGGCAGTTCTGCCTCGCTCCAAGGCTGCAGACTCGATCTGGCTGAAGTCAGATGAAACGTCAGTTTTCTCCAACTCAAACCTAACCAATCCTGCAGCTTCTCTCTGATTAGACAGAGCAGGCTAACTGAGCGCCCCGTTTGTGACTGGGAACCTGCCTTTGCAATCACCCGGTTGTTTAACACAGCTGCTATGGGTGCGGCAGAAGTGAGCATGTTGGGTTGGCCGGTGCAAGACCACTACCAAATCTGACATGCGTGCTCTGCACTTGCTGTGTCATTCCAGTAATTGCTGCGCCCCCTGCACTCGCCGGCAGGAAGTTGATGAGTAAATAGTAGTCCATGTTCATAATGTTAATGTATTTATTCCTACTTTAGGGAGGAGGAGCCTTGCAGCAGGTGGGGCGACGCTCCTCTGCCCTAAAGGAGGAACCGCTGCTGGCACTGATGCTGTTAAAGTCCCAGTAAAACAGTACTCCTTTCACATTAGTGTCTTCAGATGCACTCACACAGACAGTGCATCTGCTGTACTGCGAGCTGTATCTCTGATGGTATAGTAGATTTATTGAAACATCTGAAGCCTGCCTTTATCTGTTCAGTACATTAGAAGAGGAAGCTGGTGTGCAGCCGCTGGTTCTGTGTAGGCAGTCCAGGTGGTGGCATGGGGTAGACACAAAACCATGCTGGGAGGGAGAGGGGAGCTGATTTATGTCTGTCGGCAGAGGGTTTCCCTGAATACTGATAATAGCTGCAGCATTAGTGCATCTGTGGCAGTACGGCTCCTCCGTATGTAGGGTCTCGGGGCCTTCACACATGGCAGATTATGAACTATTATGTCAGGCCACTACCGGCTGGGCAATCCATGTAAGAAGCAAATGCCTCCTTTTAGGCAATGGCTGTTGCGGGGCAGGAAATTAATCCCTTGAGGCTGACTGTTGGAGGGGTAGAAGGGTGGTGTGGGGTAGAAACCTCAGATCCATATAATACTCAAGTGGCATGCCATATATGATTTTTCTAAATTTATACAGCTTATATTAGGTTGAACTGAACTATTAGTCTCACAGTGGGTTACTGTCAACCCAATTAAAAGTAAGAAATCTAACGCCCACGGTTATACAGGAGGCCCTCTAGACCAAGCATTAAGCTATCTGCTGAATAAAGGCAGAAATTGTGTAAATGCAGTACTTAATATTCAGTGAGTCACAATCTTCTGTGCAGGGATTTCAAAGTCTTATGGCTAATTCTGGCGAATGCGCATTTACCATGAATTTAGACCCGGTCTGTGAGTTATGTGCCATTGAGTCATTGCATAATAGGAATGTCTTATGAACTAAGACATTTGCACAGCCACGCGTGTCGGGTCTCGAGGCACATAGCAATTTAGTGGAGCACAACGGTCAAGGTTTGTGCAAAATCAGGAGCTCCGGATTGAGGGTGTCGAAGCTGCAGGGGAACCACATGAAGAAATTGACCAGGTTTGCATTATCATTGTCAACAATTACAGGGAACAACCTATATTGGTAGGGGGCTAAAATACAAAATTACGAAGAACTAAAAAATTAATTCTAAGCATAAGGTGACCACACATCTGCTACTTAGGTGGATCGCCCATGAAAGCAACTTAATATCTGTCACACCGTGCTGATCTTTTAACGGATGTAATTTTGTCTGTAATATTAGCACATCCGTGTAGCACAGCAACCAGTTCCAATGCTACAACATATTACAGAGTCCTCTACGAGTGGATGGTACTGCACATTTTGAAAATGAGCTAGGACTGGAGCATTGGAGGCACGGCACCAATCTTCAGCAAAAGAATAAGAAGCTTCTGTGCAGGTATTACGAAGTCGTATTGCTAATTCTGGTGAATGTGCATTTACCATGGATTTAGACATGGGCTGTGAGATATGTGGCATTGAGTCATTGCATTATAGGAACGTCTTGTGCGCTAAGACATTTGCATGGCCACGCTTTTCGGGTCTCGAGGTGCATAGCAATTTATTGGAGCACAGTGGGACAGGTTTGTGCGAAATCAGGACCTCTGGAGTGGGGGTGCAGAAGTTTCAGGGGAACCACTTGATGAACTCGACCAGGTTCTCACTATAACTGTCAACAATTACAAGGAAAAACTTATGTTGGTAGGAGGCTAAAATACTAAATTACAAAGAACTAACAAAATGAATGATAAGCATATGGTGACCACACGTCCACTACTTAGACAGGTCGCCCATGAAAGCAACCTAATATCTGTCGCACCATGCTGATCTTTTAATGGATGGTTTTTGTCTGTAATATTATCACCTCTGGGTAGCACAGCAATCAATCCTACTGCCAAAACATATTCCAGTGTTATCTAGGAGAGGATGGTACTGCACATTTTAAAAATGATCTAGGATTGGAGCACTAAAAGCACGGCAGTCAATCCTAGTACAACACATCAAATTGTGAAGTTCTGATTGTTTAAGGACTTTGCTCATGTTTTTAGTCAAGCCGTGCTCCTGTCGTTAGCAAGTGGTCTAGATTGGTGCGGCTTACGCTGGAGGCTCAGTTTAAATTGAGGTAGTCATGCACCTGGAGGTGATATTCTCTCTCAGGCCAGGCAGATTAGGTTGCTGCTGCCTACCATCTAGATGGAGGCAGGCATGGGGTTATGCACAGAGCAGGGCCCTGGTGGAGAGGTAGCACTAGCAATGTTTTCTTCATGTATACATAGGCACGAGCGAGTGTGTGTTCATGTAGGTGTTTGCTTCCTATTTTCACCATTTCATTTGTATTTCACAAAGAGCGGCCCCTAGGCAGACAAGGCAGGCGGTTTGTCTCAATTTTACAGCCGACCTAAAAGCAAAGTCTGCAATTGCAGCAGCAAAGCTTGAACATGAATTGAGCTCTGACATTGAGGCGGCAGCATCCTTAAATAAAGGCATGGTCTGTTACACCAGGCAATGCATTTCAAAAGCAGGAGGGAGGAGGAGGCAGCTGCAGCCAAAGAGAGGGAGTGAACAGGACGGAGGGGGTGTCAATGGAAGCTGGGTAGAGGGAGCAAGCGTGGGCATGTGAAGTTCCTACAATTAAACAATCTAAAAGTAAAAAAGAGTTCGCTGGAAGTAATAAATAACATAACGAGTAACAGCACATATAACAGGGCAGTCCTCATGGGAGGATACAAAATTCCAAAACGGAGGCACTACTAAGTGTATTCACCAATGAAAAGCCCGCATTTCTAAACAACAGTAAGAGGAACCAATGAAAAAGATGGGTGTTTTTAAGCCCATATCCTAGATACAGCATGTCTCTTCAAGAGCATAAAAAATTACAGGCAGCCAGGAACATTTTACTCACAGGATTGGGGCTGCTACCCACTGACCAGCTTTGCTATTCACCCACTCCACCACTATTTTGCCTACATCATTTTCATGCTCTTATGTTTTAGCCAGTACTTGTCCTTTTTAGAACCACACCAACAACTCCCCCCCCACTACTCACACCCCACCCCCATGGGAGGAGCTCTTTGCACAAAAGTCTGGACTGTTGATGGTCACTACATTTAAAAAAACAAAGAAATTATTTCTTCCCTTTTTTGCATTTATTTAGCGCTTATTACCCCTCACATGAGTAGAAAGCACTATATAACTGCAATTGCAAATCAAGACAATTTGCAATTACTGCCTTGTTCACTTGGAAGGAGTGGAAGATGATAGAGATTGCCTTTGAAGTGTAGATGGGGTCTCACATACCAGTGTTAATTGGCCACAATTGTCTCCCTTCAAAATAATGGTGATGAGTAAAGCACACTGCCTTGCACAATTAGAACCCCCTCTGTGTGTTTTTTGTCTGAGACATTGTGAATCCCCTGTGACCCCCATCACCCCTTTTGAGGACACAGAGGACATTGAGAAGAGGAGACATTTTCTTTTTTTATTTCGGCACTCTCTTCTCCAACCATACTTCGCACAGGCTTTCCCTGGGACAGACAACCACGCAGCTTCAGCCCGGGCTAAAGAACATGACGGGGGGCTAAAGCCCTTTCAGCCCAATGGGCGTTGCACGCCTGTCCATAATTATGTTTTGCTCATTTTAGCTATACTTATAAGCTATATTCATTCTTGGTCTTTTTATAAAAAATGTATAAATCTGCAACCAGTAGGCAACCAAATTTCGTAACCGATAAAGCTAAAGTGGCAATAGGATTTACGAGGGGTTTCAGTGCTATGAGAAGCTTTATATAATGTTTCGCTCATATGCAACACACTCCAATGAAAACTTCTCCATTGTGATAAAAACACATTCACATATGCAACAATTTTAAATTTCTTTAGGTAACCTCGCCCTATTGTTCAGTCTACATTTTTTCTGCTATTGGCCTGGGAGTCAAGACTGAGAATCACTCAAAAGAAGATCTATTTGACTATTTAACTTTTCCATTTTAAAAGTAAAATCCTCCATGTTAGTTATTCTCTTCCCTTCCTGGTCCCAAGCAATGGAATCATCAAAAGCTGGCAGCTGATCTTCAGAAAGTATACTACCTGTTTCTGCTAATAGAGATTGTCACCCCAGTCATTGTTTAATCTCATGCCTGCATCCGCCCTCTTTCTCTGACACGATTCCTGAAATGGTCAACCATATTCTGTATCTGAGGTGCCCAACTATTCACCATGTACTATTGATTCATAACGTCCCCTCTGGGGTAAACAACAGGGTAACACAAATGCTGTAATCTATTGTCTTCTTTCTGTGACGCAAACACCCATTCTCTGGTCTCCGAACGGGCATCAACCCACACATACTCCCCACACCAGACTGTTCAGCCCATTGCATCTCTCAAGGCAATGGTTTCCTTTTTGCAGTTGTAATTTCTATAAGACTCTTTCCTGGTTTCACTGGTTTCCTTTGTCTCTCATCTCTGAGTTATTAGTAGGAGATGTAATCCTTCTTCTTTTACGTGCATGTTGATTTTTGATATGACTCAGATTACTCATTTAAATATGTGTATGGTCACCATGATATTATTGTTTTGGGATTTTTGTTCTATTCTTCCCAGACCCTTAACTTCTGGTCTAGGCAAATAGGGATGATATGGCGCTGAGATTGTATGTGATGTAGGTTGTTTTTAATAGACAGTGACTTCCAAAGGGAGCCAGTTTTAGTGGACTGAGTACCAACATGATATGACCTGACTTGCAACCAGATGGCCCGCTCAATGCAGAACTTTCTTCACTGGTGTAAAAGTGCTTTCTTTACTAAGATTTTCAATTAATTTTATTTGCGCTGGAAAGTCACTTTAAAGTAGCACAATGCAGTGCCTAGCACTGCTTATTACATTGCCCCATTGGGTCGTTCCATGGGCGGGTGATGGGAATTCTCATACACCCACCCATGATTTTTGATGGAAAATCCGATCTTCTGAAAAAAGTGTACAGGGTTTTGCCTAAAAAAAAAAAATCACCTTCTGTATGTAGGAGCTGATTTCTCCTTGCTACTCCTACTTTGCATGTGTACTACACTGTACAACACATATAGAAAGCAGGAAAAGGGTTAAAGGTAGCATAAGCATAGTATCTTATACTGGACAGGTATCCTTCCAGGACAAAACATATACTAGACTCTCGCAGACACCTTTGCATTATGCTGCAAAGGTGTGTGCATGGCGCTCGGCAGCCTGATCGGGCACCAGCACTAGGGTGAGAGGAGGACATTCCTATATCTCTGTAGAGCTGTCCTGCTCCACCTTCTCATGCAAAGCCCCATAGCTTTCCTGGCTGCTGCAGTGCATTGCTTGAGAATCTACTAAATAGACCCCTAAGTCTAGTTTGGTGAGTTATGTGGCAAGGAAAGGCACAATTGTTTTATATTGCAGAGATCATTAAGTAAATCATTTGCACAAAACAAATACATCAAAAACAAGTCTACATGCCTATACTTTTAGCAATAAAAGGAGTGTCTCATTTATTTGGTGGATCCAAGTTATTTCTGAAACATATCTTTCATTGCAACATTAGCCTGTGTAGTCCATGTAGTGACACATCTCTTTTGATTAAGAAATAGCCTCTACAGCACCAGCAATTTAAATCCTCGCTTGTAAATGTAACTTGAAAATGACAAAAAACAGCAATAAGAGCCATTAAATCATTGTTTCTTTAAAAATTCAATCAACATTATTTCTTTGCATATGTGACAGAATCCTTCTTAGAAGTAGTCAAGACATACCATTTTGTTTAGAAAAAAATATCACAATTGATATTTAACAAAACAAATATATGTTTTTTTATAGGAGGGTCCAAACTATTTTCCAGGAGCAGAAAAAATAATTGCCAACTCAAAGTATTTCAGGTCATATTCAAACCACTTGTTAAGTGGAGAAGCTACAAAAATCCAAATAATCTTGTATGGGTTTGTCAAAGATGCGTTCCTCTATAGCAGCATCTCAAGAAGTCCATCCTCTAACAGCATCAGCTCTGAATCTTATTAACCAGCATGTCAGAGTGGCTAGATGAGGGAGAAAGGTTTGGAGAAGTACTGCAGGGAAGAAGATATGGAGAAATAGGACCAAATGTTCAATTCAAAATATACAAGACAGTCTCACTTTTACTAATTAATCCTCTACAAATTGGGGGCGTGACTAGACTTCAACCACATTAGCCGCCTGAGGTCTCTCTCCGAACGATCGAGAGCTCCTCCACCACATTAATGGATCAGATGGTGAGGAAGGGAGCAATCCTCAACGTCGCTTGACTGCAATTAAGATCCGGCAGAAGCAGAGACCTTTCTCTCACATCTAATTCACTCCAGTGAAACTGGAATCTCGATTTGTGTGGCATGAAGGTCAGGCAACAAAATGGCCGCCGCCATGCTTTTCGGGCATTCATTGCTATATTCTGGGTGATTCCCATAATTTAAAAAAAGTGGGTCTCCCACTTACATGCTGTCCATTTATCTACATTTATCGAGGCTGAATCTGATTTTTAAGTTACAAATTCCTCGTTCTTCAGGTGTTAAAGTCAGGCAAAATCCAGTGTGCCAAAATTACCACCAGTAATAATTCTTACCTATTTATGCCTTAAAGCCTCTGGCTTTCATTATCCACTGGTGATTATTCACTCTGATGGTGTGTTGGACTTTGTTCAGGCTCTGCTGGATCTTGAAATAGTCATTTATATGGCTCTTCTCAAAGTCTGACTTGGGGTGCAGGCAGCTGTGTACAAAAATCCTTCGGCTTAACTTTTAACCTCTCTGACTACAATTATCTCAACCACATCCTTGATTAACACTTCCTGCTCTGCTCCAAATGCCACTTTTCATCAGAGTTCTTATGCTTGTGGTACCCATCGTATACATATCATCATATCCATAAGCAGAGAAATTGACTGAAAGACTCTAAAGAAATTAAGACAGGCCAGAAAAGACCTAAATTTATGCCACCGTTGCCAGATTCACCTGTAAACCAAAATTGGATCAATCTACAAATATAGAGCTCATTCTCCAACGAATAACTGCCAAACAAACACTGATTTGATGCACTCGGGCATTCTGGGCCTAAGGAATAATTTCAAAGACTTGGCCAACAGAATTACGGAAGCTGAAATCCAGATAAGCAGTCTAGAAGATGACAGGAAATGTTCACCGAAGTTTTCAAAATCAATGTGTTTTAGGCTGTAGCCCCTCTCGGTGGAAGTCACAGATCTAGAAAATCATAATACATGAGGAAACTTGAAAAGTTTTGGTCTACCGGAAGGTGTCGATGATGCGGCCAAGTCTTGTGTGGAAGTTCTTGAATCATGGCTACCTCGCACTCAGAACATTTCCTTCTCTGAAGACTTCAAAATCGAGATAGCCCATAGAATTCCTCTGGACAAAAAACCACCAAACTCTTCTAGGAGCAAAAAAATAACAAGGTGGGTGATCTTCAAACCTTTAGGATATCAGCACATTGGAGGAGATTCTACAATATATGAAAAAACACCATTATATCTCTTGGGATAGAGCAAAACTTGGTATCAATCAGGACTATGCAAAAGAGAACATTGTTCACAGAAAAGCTTTCCTAGCCCTCAGAAACCAACTCAGATCTCTCTTCATTCAGCACTTCTTCGTATGCCCTTCCAAGTTCAGACTTATCTTCAATGATAAGCCCAGTTTCTTCTTGCATCCAGCTGAACTCCAGAAATTTCTGTGGGACAACAAACACTCTGATATGGAGCAATGAGTTACTCATGATGAATATCTGTTTTCAGGTTAATTATTTCTCATTCTATTACTTAGTCTGCCTTTCTGGTAACTAGCAATTGGACAGGATTACTCTGTACCCTCTAATTTTTTAATTTGTCATGGCCTTGCTATATAGGTTTTGTATAGATTAAACAGTTTCCAATGCTCTGATTGTTATTTATATATGTTCTGCTACTTATCACCCCAGTGTGCGGAGAACTAATAATGGATTGTTGCATGTAAGAAGCTTGACAATTTTTGAAAAGTCTTTTCATATGTTGCTGTATTGATTCAACCTCACTTACCTTTTCCTTCATACATGGTGTTTTATCTATGATTGAGTATAGTTTTGTTACTTGACTCTAATGAATCCATTAGGATTTTTCAACTGTTTTAATAGATTATATTGTCATCCATTCTCACCGAATTAAGATAGTTATTATGTTTAGGCCCTCGCCTTGCAGGGCTCGTGTTTCCACTGTTTCAGGGACCTTTGGGTAGGTTAATGAGCTTCAGAGCTACTTTAGGGTGGGGGAAGGGTTTTTGTATTTTCTTACATTTTACTTTTTCCCATCCCTTTTCTTCCCTCCTCCAATCCTCCTTTTCCTAAGATCTGGTTGATGGTGCTGTCAAACCTTATTCCTCCTGATGCCTTTACAGGATGTGATGGTTATAATTTCAGAACTTGCATTATTTTATAGATACCATTCTCATATGACATCTGTTTCCTGAACAAATAGACTTGAAGATTTTAGGGGATATTACTTGCATGTTTCTACACTTTCCTCTTATTTATGAGGCTATATGTGTCACCAACTCACAAACTCGTAACATACTTTTTCTTAAGACCAACGGCCTCAACCACCCAATTAAAAGAAGGAGGATAGCTGATTGTTTTTATAAACTTTAAGGTGATATTGTACTCTTACAAGAAACAAAACTGGCCTACACTGGATCTCTAAAACTTAAATATCATTGGATATATGATTGCTTTAACTCACTCGCATTTCACAAGAAAAACAGTGAATAACCTTCATTACCAGAAAATTTAGCATCTCAGCCCCCTTCCATCTAAGAGATAAAGAAAGCAGATGGTTGATCATTTTAGCGAACAAAGGGGCCATTGAATTTTACATCATTAACTTTTATGCCCCAACCCCTGATGACCCTGTGTTCTGGTCCTCTCTCAGTAGAACTGTTACAGAACTCCTACAATGTAATGATATAATTTTAGGTGGGAATCTCAAACTCCCTTTTGACGGAACACTGGACCGACCATCTCAGTTAAAATTTTGTGCCAATCGCTCATGTTCACAACTCTTAAATATCTGTACTTTTACATTCTCACTGATGTTTGACAAACACATACCCTATTGGTAGTAAATATACCTTCAATTCTCATCCTCATGACTCCTTCTCTAGGATTGACTATTTTGTAGGTGATGATCGACTTCTTCAGTACTTAGTCTCCCCACAAATAGAATCGATTGTCATCTTATCTCAGATCATGCGTGCATATCCTTTGAACTTCAGATCAGGACACTTACTCTAGTGTCTAAATAATGGATAATGAGTGACTTGCAAATAGAGGCAGAAGTCATGAATTCCACCATCCAGATTGACATTACACATTTCATAAATGAAAATAAAATGGATGAGACCCCTCCTTAGCTATTTTGGGACTCACTGAAAGCTACGAGAAAAGGAAGCATGAATAATCCTGTGTTTGCTAAAAAAAGAACAAGATAATTTATGTTTGACCAAATTAGAGACTAAAATTAAATCACTAGAATTCACTCTAAACCACTCTAAGGGCTCCATGGCTTTACCTGAATTGAAAGCTCTTAAATATGAATATAACAAAATATTGAGCAACAAAGTCAGTTGAGATGAATAAATCAGAAAAAAGGTTAAAGAAAAATAAAAGAGGCAGGTTCCTTGCTAACTACATGAAGCTTAAATGAAACCAGCATGTTATATCTTCAATTAAAAACTCAAAAGGTGTGACTGTCATTTCATTGTCAGGTATTTTGGATTCCTTTTGAGAATTATATTAGAATTTTTATACCCCCACCAATATGATACTACTCAATGTGAGGAATTATTAGGCAAATTATCATTACCGATGTTGGACCCAGCCTCTGGGGTATGTCTTATTAAACCTATGTAACAAGAACAAATCCTCAAACCCATAGCGAGTATGAAACTAGGCAAAACTCCTGGTCCGGACGGCTTCAATAGTAACCTTTATAACATTACACACAACCCTTACACACACACTTCTTCATAACTTATTTCGCAGAGAAAGGTAAGAATCCAGGCACAGCGACTGCGGCAACAATAGCTGTTATCCCTAAACAAGGAAAAGAGATTAGCCAGAAGATTAGAAAAGTTTTAAGGTAAATTGATACATCAACTCCAAAAGGGATTCCTTATAGGCAGATTGGCAAGTGACAGTAGTAGAACTTTGTGCCATGCTTTGGAAAAAGCTAAATCTTTACAATCTCCAGTTGCAGCAATAGCTTTACATGCAGAAAAGGTATTTGACAAAGTTTCATGGACTTTTCTTCCGACTACCTTATTGAAATGTGGTCTTGGTAAGAACTTTGTTAGAATGGTGTTTGCCCTATACTACAACCCGCAAGCTACAGTCAGTATTATTGGATGCACATCCAATATATTCCACCTGAAACTAGGTACTCATTAGGGTTGTCCCCTCTTCTAGCTTCTCTTCCTTCTTTTCATTGAACCTCTACTACAACTCATTAAGACTGATAATGACATCAGGGCATCCCCTTTCCATCTGGTCTGCAAAAATATGCGGCATATGCTGATGAAATTGTAATCTTTACAGAAGAAGGGGATAGGCCATCCCATCACTTATGGAGGTTATTTTGAATTATGCAAAGTCCTCAACAAAGAAAAGACTGAAGTCTTCCCTATTAATATACATTGTTTTCCCTTCCACATCCAAAACTCTAGCCTCAAATGGCAAAGTACCTCACTAAAATATTTAGGTATATGCTTTGAGAAAAACTCTGAATAAATGACGACAAAACAAATCACTGAAATAAAAGAACTGTCATGCAATAGTCCCCAAAATGTATCACTTTGTGGGGAAAACTAGAAACCATTAAAATAATGTGAGCACCTATTATTAACCTTCAAATCATTATGCCCTCTTTCAATTTTCCAGTGAGTTCTACAAAGTACTAAACACCCTGATGGTATTTTAATGGAAGGGCAAAAAAGCTAGATTCTCCTCTAAGAAACTGAGAATGGAGAAAACTGACATGGGTGTTAGATTTCCCTAGATATCAACAAACCTTTTTGGGCAGAGAAGGACTTGGTGTTTTCTACCTCTACTACCAATCTTCCTACGTGGCTACCTATAAAAAGGGATTTATCTGCTCCTCTCCCACTATGTGCTCTGTTAACAATACACAATATCAACTATCTTAATAAATCCCACACATTAAGCATTATACGTGCCACTATCAATTCCCTTCACTCCATAGACAGGAATATTTCACAACAACTTCCCAAATCTGACTAAGCATCTCTGTGGTTTAATAAGCAGATCAAAATAGATGGATAAGTTGACTTGTGGAGGAACTAGATGACAAAGGTACCTTTCCTCTTAAAGATCTTGGTACTGAAGAAGAGCCTATCCCCTTTGCAGAGCTCAAACGCAAACACAATGTATCTAATTTAGATTTCTATACCTTTCTAAAAACTAAAATCCGGTATTAGAAAATTAGGTTGTACTCACCACCCCTCTTTCCCTCTTATGTAAGGTAATTTCTCAAAGCTAAGACATGCTGCCTCCAAAATATACAGGCTTTTCAAATCTCCCAACACAAAGAAATCAATAGCAACATCTAATTCCTATTTTCAATCTAAGTCTAAATTTTGAAATTTCTCTTTCAGCATGGAGAAAGGTCTGGAGCACTGCATCAATATGGAAGATTACACCAGCTCTCTCACAAATGAGATTATGGGTCATAGGTAATGTTTAGTGGACCCCAGTGAGACTTCACTGCTTAGGGTTAACAGATGTGCCCTCCCTTTGTTGGAACTGTAAATTAGCTCCTGTAGACACCACACATATGTTCTACTTCTGTAACTATGTCTGCTCTTTCTGGCACTATATAGAAAACAGGATCCAAAAGATTTTTAACATCAGGTCAACTATGGAGGGCCCCATGGCTCTTCTGGGAATACTAGCATCTACACAAGTTAACAAGTTCTCCCAATCTGTTACTCAACTTCTCAACTTACTTTTGCCCATTAGTAGCAAACTGATTCCCTTTGAGTGGAAAAACTCTTTTAGTATCTCATCTCACACTTGGTAGTCTTCGGTGTGCTTCATTAGAAGCTCAATAATGCTTGCTTCGAACAATTTCATGTACTCTCAACATCTAAGAAACTGTGGAATGCCATTGTCAGTTACTTTCGAAAGAATAAACTACTGTAAATACCTCTACATATTTATATGGTCCAATGGTCATCTATCTACCCAGTTTGTATGCTTCAAGCCTTGTCCTAAGTTTGAGCCCTTTCTGGATCTGATCTCACCACCATAAACAAAAAGTTTATTTGTGAGGTTTTTCTTGGGAAGTTTTCTTATAAGGACTTCTAGTCATCAGGCTATTGACTCAGCATCTGTAATAATATCCCGCATGTGGCTCAGCACAAGAATCTGAGGAACATATTTCGGTTTTTTTGCACCAAATATCATCTAATTCGCAGGAGGTGGATATAACCAATATGCCTGAATCTAGCAATCAGACAAGATCAGGCCACCTAGAGAATCTTGAAGACCGATAGTTCTAATCCTATAGTTTTTGCTATAGGCCATTTTTCATTTAACTTTTGGATTAGGAACCAGAAGTTTGTGACACGGGCTGATTAGGATGTTTAGATGTTTGGTATATCAGTAAGTGATGGTTGGTATGACCTTAGAGAACAAATTATATCAGGGGAAGCTTGTCTTTAGGAAAATATGGTAAATTGTTTTGCAATTTGCATTTTACTCATTTTTAGGAATGTCTATTTGATTGTGTGGCTGTGAAGTTACCATATGAAATGTATACATTTTTATCATTTTATTCTCTGCTTTTAAAATGGTTACTTTTATGATGTTATTTATATAGAATTGTATTGCTATGAATACCTTTATTAAGAATGATATTGTATAAATGCATGGATTGTGTACACTTTGATAGTTTGAAAAAAACTAATAAAGTTAATTGATTGATTGATTGATTGATTGATATGCACATACTTGACAATTGATGATGGTATCCGACAGGTTTGTTCTGTACTATTCACATTTTCTTTTTATGTTGTTCTAAGGATGATATTAACCAGATATGTTTCCTTTATTCCTCACCTTCACCACTGTGATTCCCATCTTCAATTTCCTTTTTCCTAAAAATGACAGCTGTATAATTTTCATCTCAATGAACACCAGTGTTATAATTTTCCCTTCTTTGTTTTGGTCATGTTATCTTTGCATTCCTCATTTACACATTTCTGCTTTGTACTGATGTTTTCTCTTACATCCTTGTTCGTGAATCCATTATTATACATTTGTCTTGTACTAATAAATGTTATGACCAGCTCCACTGTATAATTGCATACAATTTAGTTTTATAAATAATGTGTCTTCTATGTTATGTTGAGATGATTTTATCATGACCAGTCTTCTCAATAAAAACATTTTGAACAAAACAAAAACTTCTAAGAATTAATTACCTGGTAGCTCACACTATCCTAACAGTTTTTATGCCTTACTATGCAATTACTGTAATGAAAGGAGGAAGGAGACAATATTACTGATGGCCAAGAGGACTGCCAGTCCCACAATTAGCGTGGGAGAAGGAGAAGACCCTGCACCTGCGGCTAATGCTATAAAGCGCAATTACCATTGCCACTGTGCAGAAAAGAGACACTGTTGCTGCAATGAAAAGATGAAGGAGACGATATTGATGGTGGCAGAGTGAACTACTAGTCTCAAAATTCTGTAAGGCTGGGGTGTAGGAGGAATGGAGTCCCTGAGCCTGCGGCCAGAACTACAAAGCATAATTAAAATGTCTGCTGTGCCGGTCGGGCATGGTCCGCGCTCGGGTGAAGCCAAGGCCAAGGTTGGGCCTATGTTTACCTTTTATCACCAGAAAGAGGCAGGGCAGGGCATAACCTTGATAGTGAGGTCAGAAACCAATATCACAGGAAAGTAAGCCTGCTGTTTGTGGCAGTGGTGGTTCTATTTGCTTAAAACTATTCAATTACCATAACCCCTGTTTAAGATCATGTGTGAGAAAGGGGTTGGCCTGAAAATGCTCATCATCCTACTACCACTTCCACAGCAAACTGTTTACTGAGACAGATTATGCAAAGAACCTAAATAAGAGAATTTCTCCAGTGAGTTGCAGAGCGAAAGGCATTGCAGTTAACTTCTTAGCCAAAAGATTTAGCGGGAGAACACTTTGGTCAGACCTCTACATCAAAGGGAAGTTACCATTGCAAACTAGGAAGAAAGCGTGATCTCAAAGTGAACGTATGGGGAGGTATTGTTATATGTATGACAAACATTCTTGATCTCACCCAATGCAAGAAAAGATATTGATTCATTAAATAATAAAAACATTCACTTGATAGATATGTGTGGAACTGCCCTGTCATAATTTTTGGTGTTTGGAGGTCTTCATCTTTTTCTGATCCATTAAATTTTATTAAATTGACATTAGTTAGATAAGATCTAGCTGATCAATTAGTTGCATTACATCAGTGCATTACCCTATAAATTGATCTAGGATTTAACTCAAGTATAAAGCTCCCTTCCGGCTACTGAACTCGGTGAAAAGGGATTGCCTGGGATTCTGTCCCCCTATTGTCAGGGACTGTAAGTGGGGAACACAGTCAGGAACTTGAGCAAGGACTGGGTAGAAAATGTACAGTGCACAGAAAGAGTAGTACAGCGCTGCCCAGGATCGCACAGGGAATCAGAGGAGAAAAAAGGATCCAAAGGGGAAGCCTCTACAAGTGAATAAGATGGCTGAGACTCAGAAAGGAAGGGCACTCACAAAGCAATTCAGCATTCAGACTAACTACACTCAGGACGGACGTGCAAGGCCCATATATAAAACAACATTAACGATAAAGGGAATATGTGGTAAAGCACTCGAGAGCTACACACGGTAAGACTGAAGCTCAGTAAGTTCCTCACCTCACCCACAATTGCTGTTACAGATACTAACCGCAAATACCCACATATAGGATATGCATGCAAAGGCACGGTCTGTGGAGCTGATTCCTATGGTGGTGGTATAAATGTAACTCAAAGACAATACTCACAGTGAACAAGAAACATCACCTAGGTAGTCAGCTGTGCCCACGGATCCTGGCGATCAAACAGGAACACACAAGGCAGTAACAGCAACTGGGTCGAACTAAACACAAGCAGTATAGACAAGGAGCTAGCAAGGAGGAGTGCTTAATAGGAAAGGAAGGAAATCACAGGACACACTTGGCAGAAAGCAAGTAACAAACATACAAGGTAATTAGAAGCAAGACAGCAGAATAGAAAGAGAGCAAACTAGAACTGGAGCCAAGGAAATGGGAAGAAAGGCAGGGACTGGAAAGGGATATACAGAAGGGAAGGCAACAAGGGTATACTAGAATAGTGCAGGTTAAGGAATGAAGAAAACAATGTAGCACAGAAGACAGTGCTGGGGCAGGAGCAAGAAATTAGCTAAGGCTCACGTGTCAAGGTAGCACTGCAGACAGTGCTGGTTCAGGAACAGGAAATTTACTAAAGCTTCAGGAGTCAAGGTAGCACTGCAGGCAGTGCTGGTTCAGGAACAGGAAATTTACTAAAGCTTCAGGTGTCAAGGTAGCACTGCAGGCAGTGCTAGTTCAGGAACAAGAAATTATTAAAGCTCAGGAAACAAGGAGTCAAGAGAGCACTCACTGCAAGCAGTGCAAATCAGGAACAAGAAATAGTTAAATCCCAGGAACAGGAACAAAGAATATCTATAGCTCAGGAACTCAGGAAACAAGGTAGCACTGCAGGCAGTGCTAATTCAGGCAAAAGGAGTAGCTATAGCTCAGGAATCAAGGAACAAGGATTAACTATAGCTTAGGAATCAAGGAATATAAAAAGCTCAGGAAACAAGGATCGGTCTCACCGGAGAACAGCTGCAATGACCAACCTTGGCCTGAAGGGAGCTGGGGCTTAAAAGAGCTCACAGTATTCACATGCATCAAGTGTTTGCAGGCTAGCAGCAGCCAGCCACAGGTAAGCTGAATTCCTCCACCCATCCTTGGCCTGCAGGGGTGGAGATGAAGCAGTGAGCAGGGAATTCTAGGTAATGGAGTTTCAGACAAGAGCAGGCTGGCTTCCACAAAACCTGGCATGGATTGGGAATGGATTGCCATTTCCAAGTAGAATCCAAATGGGTAGAAGTCAAAATGTACATGAAGGGGAGGGTCTCGAAGCTTAGTAGAACACTGGAAAGTCCCACAGTTCAGCCCCATGGTGGTAGACCGAGAATGCATGGAGCAAGTTGTGACACCTACGGCAGCACAGAGATATTCACACCAGGGGGTGCTTCATGAATTGGATTGACAAGCACTGCAGATTTCCACAATACATCCAGAAGTGGGCTTGAATCTACAAATTGCTGCGATAACAGCCATTGGGTTATTTAAATCTGTTATACCCAAGGATAGGAACACAGTGGATGGACCTAATGAAAGTTTGAATGAACTGGGATGTAATGTTCTATTTTAGTAGACTGCAGATCATAACCCTAAAGTATCTCTAGATGACCCTTTTGAGCTAAAGTTGTTGTTTTGAAATTGGCCGGTTTAAGCTCGAGGTTAAATGACCACAGTTGGGGAGATTTTGGGAATGGTCACCATATTTATCGACTCTAAACGACTTGTGCAGTCAATCCAGTATACACATTGGCTTATTTCACCCACCTTATTCAAACTATTCGATCAGTCTGATAGAGCCTCAGGAGGTTTTATAATCTGGTTGAAGACCATTCTTAATAGGAAGATTAAATTCCTCGATTCAGATTCACAAGACATTCTGGCACGGTGACTGACACTACCTTCAGGCCCAATACATGGGCATATCATAATGATAAACCTTTAAAATCGAGTGCTCAGGATAGGTGTGAATCACTGTTGGACCTGGTCCTTCCTGTAGGGTCCCCCTAGATTTTGCCTTCCTGTGCTGAATTCTTTTTTTTTTCTTTGCCTTTTAGGATTCTGCACACATCACTCCTGTTAATCAGTGGTAAAGTACTTGTGCCCTCCCTTGAAAACATGATAAAATTGGTTTCACGACTAATTTGCACCTTTACCTTTTTACCTCTAAGTCCCTTGTATATAGTACTACATGTGCCCAGGGCCTGTAATCATGCTACAAGTGGGCTGCATCCCTCATTGTGCCACCCACTTAAGTAGCACCTTTAAAACATGTCAGGCCTTCCCCTGCAGCCTATAGAGTAGTTGTAAACTGTCATTTTACAAACCTTTAGCCAGGCGGAAACCTTCCTTTTTACTAATTATACGTCACCCCTAAGCTAGGCCCTAAATGCTCTCAGGGCAGGGTGCATGGCATTTAAAAAGTATATCAAGTGTACTGAAGTTTTAGGTGCCCCGGCAGTAAAAATCTCCTTAAGTCATTTTTTACTGTAGCAAGGCCACTTCTCCCTAATTACACTTATTAACTTCAGATTGGGACAGACAGAGAAATACTTTGTCCACTCATTTTGACTTGTTATTTAAAATCCTCTTGAATGGATAACAACAGATTTTAAGTTACTATTATGAAAAGGCCACTTTTATAAAATTGCCCTTTTGCTGCCTGCACCAAATGTGCCTTTCTGCAAGTGTTGAAAATCACATGACTGTAATAGCAGTCCTGTGGTGTGATGAGTATTCCTTCCAGACAGGGAAGAAAAGGGCCTTGTGTATGGGAAAGGGTGTTCCCCTCCTGGGCAGGGTAGCCTGGAGGTGTACAGAGGCCTTCTTGAGCTTCGAAGGGTAGCCTGAGGGCTGTGCCTACCCCCTTCCTGACTTCTAAAACCGCCTTCTCTGTCACTGGCAAATGCAGTTACACCTAGGCCTGCCCACTCTTTGTTACCAAAGCCAGTTTGGGGGTAGACAATGAGGGGAATGAGCACTGGGTATAAAAGTGACACCCTCAGAAACTCTCATCAGAACACTCCTGGACCTGTCGGTGATTCAGAAGAAGGACTGACCTGCTCAAGGGGCACATCAAGCTTGCAGGAGCCTTCCCTGCAGCTGCCCAGCTGACCAACCTCAACTGGACTTGCTTGAGCCTTGCTGCTAGCCTCTGTTAAAGTGAATACTGATCCCCAGGAGGTGCCCACCAGGTCCTGGTCACTTTGGCTGATATCAGAGTGTACTTCTTCTTCTTCAAAGCTGCAAAGACTGAACTTCAGGTGAAAATTAAGAAGTTTTGGGCTCTTCATGTCTACAAGCGGATTCTTCACATCAGCAACGACCGTCCACACCTCCCGCCGATGCAAATCTCCAACGGCCACCTGCTCTTTGCACCAACAGTGACCACCTGTGTCTCCTGCCACCTCAAAACCCCAGCATCGATCTACTCTCTGCACCGCCAATGATCTCCTTGCGACTCTCACCAATACGAAGTTTCCGTAGAGGCTCCTTCCATGGAATTGGACTAAGTGAGAAGGTCCCTGTTTGACCTATGCTCCATAGCAGTCAGCCTGGAATTATCAATTTGACCTGGTCGAGCACAACCAGATGACCAATGCTTTTTGGTGCCATTTTCATCTGAAACTTAAAAAAAATATATAACACTGGTTGTACTTATTCGATTTTTGTCATTCTGTTGTCATTTTAAGTATTAAAATATTCTTTATTTTTCCAAATTGGCTTGGGATTTTTCTTGTGTTGTGTTTTAATTTTATTACAGTTTGAGTGCATACATACTTCACACCTAAGTTAAGCCTGACATCTTTTGTGCCAAGCTACCAGAGGGTTAAGCACAGGTTTATTGAGGGACTTTATTGGTTCACCCTGACCGGGATTGTGTTTATTATTTGAGTGGGGCTCTCATCCCTCTCAACTAATAACTCAGTTTCTTACACTCTCATACCTTTTATGTGTTGCGAGCATTACTGGAGTCCATTGAAACTTGTTTTCCTGTGATTTTAGCTGGTGACTGCAATACAAACTATGAACCCCTAAATACATTGGAGTTTATAATGGATAGCGAAGATGAAGAGTGGGGAATACCTCAATTGGAAGTCCCAAGTATTAGGAAATGGCCTATAGTAGCATAGCAACTCTTCACTACAACAGTCGGGAGGGGATAAAGGGCATGCGAGCGTCGTTCCTCATCCAATATTAGTGGTAAACATACATTCTAGAGGGGTTTAAGCTCCAGAAAAATGAACAAAAGAACTTTAGATCTTCTATTGTGAACATTCATGATTGCTATAGAAATTATTGATCACATTATTAGCTACCATTCTGTTCTTCAATTAAGAATTCAGGGAGCCAAGCTAGGTATAATTAAATGAGAGACTTTGGATCATGCCCCTCTCCCGCTTGTTACCAACAATACCATGTCGAACATGGTGGATGATCAAAAGATGATGTTGTAACTACTCTCAAACTATTTAAGAACACACTGGCTTCAACGATTTCCTCCTATAGCAAATTCATAATGATTTGTTCATGCACTTAAAGGGTATATTCGCAAAATGATATAACAAACCAATTAGAAATAATTAATTTATTTTGCCTGTTATGCTAATGACTGCAGGAAGGTGAAAATAAACGTACTTCAGTGATAAAAGCACATAGTAGAGTGGAAATAATTGAAGCATGAAGAGCCGGTAAATCAATATTGGCCCACAGCAACAGGGTGTGGGATGACGAGAACTCAATAGTCATGATGGAGGCCCTAAAAAGAAACAACACAAGGTCTTTCTGGCACATTGCTGACCATGGCAGCTTAACAAACAAATGTCCAAGTGAAATTACATGTTTCCTTTGAAATCTGGGAGAATCACTTTGCTCTCCTTTATGCTGAGTAAAGTGATATAACCAAGATATAATACAGATAGACCCAGATAGACAATGATTCAGCTGGCGCCTCCACGCTCAATCTTCAGTTATGCACACCTATTTTAAAATTGCCATTTAGATCTGGCAAAACAAACATTTTGCCAGGCCTAAACCTTCCTTTTTAATACTTATAAGTCACCCTTAAGATAACAGCTCATAGGGCAGGGCGCATGGTATTTAAACAGTAGGATATGTATACTTCATATTTTACTTGTCCTGGTAGTTAAAAACCTCCAAATCAGGCTAGCTTTCTCATAGACTAACACTAATTTGCCTGATTACATTTAATAAGTGCAAAATTCAGTTTTGGACCAGCTGGAGAGATGTTACTCATTTTAATCATAATTAAAAATCCTCTTTAGTGGTACGGTCAGATTTTAAATTATTCTTTTTGAAATGTCACATTTTTTAGAAACTTTGCATTTTTCCTGCCTAATCTAAATGTTAATTTCTGCCAGTGGCCAAGGTCACCCGACTAGTAATGGTCCTCCTCTCGTGCGATATGTAGTCGTCCCAGACAGTGTACAAAAGTGCTTTGGTGCTGAGCAGTGAGGGTCTTGCTGTCAGGATGGCTGGGAAGGAGCTGGGCCCTGGCCCTGATCACACAACAAAGAGTAGCCTGGGGGCTGTACGCAGCCATTTTTGACTTCAGAAGAAGCCTACCCTTCTGTTGGGAGATACAGCTCACACCCGGGCCTGGTTTCCCTTTTTTTCAGCAGCCAGACTAG
This sequence comes from Triturus cristatus, assembly GCF_964204655.1. Lineage (NCBI taxonomy): Eukaryota > Metazoa > Chordata > Amphibia > Caudata > Salamandridae > Triturus > Triturus cristatus. The sequence continues at coordinate 1,378,209,954 of NC_140590.1, forward strand.
TGCCAAACCCAGGGGAAAGAGAAGAACTGTCCGGAACCAGTTTAGAGTTAGAAAAGTGCATGGCTCCTACTCAAAGGCTGGCAGTGGACATGCAAGTGTCAACCAATAACCTCTCATTAGAACACTCGAGACCCAAAATGACCTGAACGAGTCCCCTCTGCTGGCATCCGTGGCAGTGAGTTCTCACCCTCAAGTGTTGTCCTAAAGGTCCTGGACCATTGGCTAGAGTCAGAGTGTAATTCTCCCTGCTAAATGAAGGCTTCATCAGATCCAACGCAGAGCAATGAAGGGCCTTGCATCACAGCGCCGCACAGCTCATGATCGGTGACTTTAACTATATCCGAAGTAAAGCAACACAGAGCCTTGCATTGCAGAACAACACTCCTCTTAATCAGAGATTCACGGGATTTGATGCTGAATGGCACAGAGAGATGCAGGGCCTTGCATCACAGCACTGCATAGCATCAGTTGGACTGCTACGCCACATCTGATGCAGAGTGATGCAGAGCTATGCAGACTAGCACAGCTCCCGACTGAAAGCTACACTGGATCCAAACTTAGTGCGTCACAGCGCAACATAGGGCGATGCAAAGCCCCATGGAGTCACTCAGCACTGACTTTGTATCAAAGTCAGAAGATATAGCTTTCAGTAGGATGAAACTGGTCCTCTATCTGGTCCGCGCTCCTTTCTGTTCAGTCTGAACTTGTGACTTTGACCTGGTCGAGCACAACCAGATACCCACAGTTGGTGCATCACGCCTTTTGGTGTCTTTTTACCTACAACTCTAAGAACTCGTAACACCCGTTCAACAGATCGAAAATGTATTATTTTGGTGACTTTTTATTTATTACAATACTCTCTTTTTTCCCTAAATTAATTTGGAATACCTCTTGTGTAATATTGTCACTTTATTACTGTTTGAGTACTTCAAAAATACTTTTAACGTTGTCTCTAAGTTAAGCCTGACTGCTTGTGCACCGAACTATCAAAGGGTTAAACACCGGTTTAATCAGTAACTTTTTAGTTCACCTTGACAAGGATAGTGATTATTACTTGAAGGAAGTTCATACTCCCTTAAACCAAATTATTACAATCTCCATGGCAGTAGTGATATCCCTTTGCATGCACTGTCTCTGCTGATGAGAAACAGAGGCAGGGTAGCCCAAACCAAAGTGATGGCAGATATCATGCAGAGCACAGGTAGAGTGCTCAATTGGCAGCCCCTCAATTTAGTTAAACGAAAGATTTCACCATTCTCTGCTGATGCTGGATGTAAAGTCAATAATGCAAATTGTTTGTCTATTGTAGGAAAGTCATCCTTTTTGCCCTGATCACCACAGTTTTGTGACTGATGCTGGTGGTTACTAACTCTGAAAGTACCCTGGGCTATGCTAAGCACGACCAGAGTCAGTGCTCTGTCCTATAAAGGTATATGGTAATTGGCATAATTCTAATTTGCAAAGACAGCCTACCTGTAAGGCCCTAGTATATGGTAGGGCATACAGATGTAGAGGCCCTAGTGAAATTAGTACACTTAAGCATGCACTGCTGTGGTGTCTGGTGTCATTTTAAATATAAACCAATGGGGGATAAGGGCTTTTATAGTCTAGGTCAAGCATACATGCCCTGCAACATATAGGTACAACAATCTGGCATGCAGTTCCTATGGGGGTAGGTTTGGGGGGGGCATTGGGAAGTCAAGTCGGAGAAGGAACACTAGTAGGGAAGGGGAGAGCTCCAATAGGAGCAAGGGCCCTCACACACCCCAAGGGGGGTCATGCTCCATCATAGGGCAGCTCCTCGTCTGGCTGGTGCTGCAATACCTGACTGGCTCCGCAGGGGGGCTCTTTGCCGGAGATCTTCTATGTTGTTAAACCGGTAGGCCCTATGTGATGAGGTGGTGGGGCCAAAGTGTGTCGTGTACGTGGTGTCTAAAAATAGCTATAAGTGTCTGGAAATTCCTTTATTAGCTGGACACTGATGCTATGGCTAAAAACAGACTTCAAGAGTCAGGGCTGGGAGGACAACTCAACCTGCTGCAGCTCAGTATGTGTAGTGTGAAGGGATAGTGTATTAAAAGGTCAACATGTGTCACGCCTTTGTTCTCCTAATGGATATGTGGCTTTTCTTTAGGACCGGGGTGCAAGGGGTACCTAATCTACTCTCTGATTAAGGAAACGGTCAGAGGATTCCTAAGGTGTACCATTCCTATAGTGAGAATTCCAAGGTAATACGAGGTGGGGGACAAAATGTAAGGTTGAATGAAACCGTCCTTCTCGCAGGCCTGGTGGGGAGGAAGGTTGGGAGACAGAAGGTAGGGGTAAGGCAACTCAGCATTTTACAATAGTGACTTCTAAACTGTTGCAGTGGCCTAAGGTGTAGTGGTCACACATGGAGGGTACAAAATACATTAAATACATATGCAATGGTGATCCACAAAGTTGATGAATCCACCTGGTGCATCAGTGAGAAAATGTAACTAAAAAACATGCACATTACATATCCATTCACAGTTGCAAGGGCTTACGACCAGATGGACTAGGATACGGCTTGCTGTGGACGGTAACAACTCCCTGCCTCAATATGTTGTTTTCATTTTATTAAAGAATAGCAGACACTACCTATTAGCTGGACTCTACCTTTCTCCAGGCCACTGCCCTCAGTCATTGCTGCACTTGGTGTGGACGCACAGGCTGATGCCCCCGCTCTGGAACCCATGGTGAGTCACCCTTGTCCATGTACTTGCACAAGTTTAACCTAGTGGTGCAATATTGCGGCAGGGAGTTGTTACCGCCCACAGCAAGTGGTATCCTAGTACATCTGGTCATAAGCCCTTGCAACCGTGAATGGGTATGTAATGTGCATGTTTTTTAGTTACATTTTCTCACTGATGCACCAGGTGGGTTCACCAACTTTGGTGGCCATGTACAACCTCTCCAGGCCAAGATCCAGACCATCCTGGATTGGGAAGCTCCTAAGACCAGGCACAGGTCAGGGCCTTTCTTGGCCTGGCTGGGTACCACAGGAGGTTTGCGAAGAACTATGGGACCACTGTGGCTTCCCTGACAAAAATTACTTCAAAGAAGCAGCCCAAAAAGGTAGTTTGTACTCAAGAGTGCCAGCAGGCCTTTGAAACTCTGAGGGAGGCTGCGTGTTCAACACCAGTCCTACTGGCACCTGTAAATGAAGAGGGCCAAGATCAACCAGTTGTCTTCATTAGCAGGCAACTACTCCAAAGAGAGCAAAAATGGAGTACTATTAAGAGGGAACCCTTTGCTGTGGTCTGGTCCCTGAAGAATCATAGACCATACCTGTTTGATACTCACTTCCATGTTCAAACTGACCATGGTTTTCTCAGATGGCCCATGCAGATGAGAGTGGAGAACCCAAAATGATTTAGGTGGTCCATTTCCCTACAGGGGATGGACTTCACAGTGGAACATAGACCTGAGACTGCCCATGCCAATGCAGATGGACTGTCCAGGGTTTTCCACTTTGATTATAAGGACTATCAGGGCCTAGGTTAGTTGCACATTGCCTTTTGTCATCGGGGGGAAACGTGTTGGAAAGTCATCCTTTTTGCCCTGATCGGACCCATTTTTTGACTGTTGCTGGTGGTTACTAGCTCTGAAAGTGTCCTGACCTCTGCTAACCAGGCCCAGGGCCAGTTCTCTGTCCTCTAGAGGTCCATGGTAATTGGTATAATTCTAATTGGCAAAGTCAAGCTACCTGTAATTCCATAGTATATGTTAGGTCATGTAGGTTTAGAGGCCCAAGTGGACTCAATGCACTTAAGTGTGCACTGCTGGGGTGTCTGATGTCATTTTAAAGACAGGCCTGTCTTGCAGGTTGGTTTTAAAATAAAATTATGTCCAAATTCGACTTTGAAATTAAAACTACTTCCAAGACCCAAAACTACCTTTTTATTACTTATAAGTCACCCCTAAGATCTGGCCAAGGTGATCCATGTGTGGGGTGCATTGTTATTAAAAGCAGGGACAAAATAAAAGATGTTTAATATGCCCTGGTAAGGAAAAACAGCCAAAGTCATAGTTCCCTATTGTAGTGCTGCTAGCCCCCCAGGTTAACAATGGAAGGCAGTATTAAGCCAAATAAAGTCTAACTTTTGATTGGAGCTAGCTAGACATATCATTAGAAGTATCAAAATATTAGTTACAATAAATCTAACAACTTGCCACGGTCAAATGTAGTATAGTCATTACAGGAAAGCAGTTTTAGAACTTATTATCATAAAGTTGCCTAACACAGCCCTGTAGCAGCCTCTTCTGGTTGGTCAGCCTTTGACAGCCTGAGCCAAGCTGCTCCCTGAATAGGTGTGGAGAGATCTGGGGGTGAAACAATATGGTCATTTGATGGGATGAGATCTGCTTCGTAGAGAAGCCAGGGAAAAGAAGAGGGCTGCGGAAATGAGCTAGACTACAAAGGCAGGAGACCATATGCCATAAGACCCAGGCCAGCCCTACTTCTTTGATCCCCAGATAGATGGGAGCCATTCCAGTTAGATTTGGAGAGGGCCTGGAAGGAGAGTGTAATGAGTTGTTAGCCACACCTTTGGGTTGGGTTACACAGACACACACACCAAGGATAGATTTTCACCATTTTGATTTTTGTGAGAACAGTGCATTCTGGGTCACAAATATGCCGTAATTCGGAGGAAGTGGTCAAAGCAGAGGGAGGTAACTCTACCCCTATTGGTTAGAATGTCCCCATCTTGCAAGCTTAGAATGGAGGATAAATATGGGAGAACTGCAGGAGGTACTCGGAAACCTGCCTGGAACAAAAGAAGATAAAGGACGGCCCTGCTTGACCTTTGGACTGTAATACAGAAGGTGTGTACTCAAAAGGACTGGACATGCTGCACTCTCAAGTCAATTCAAAGAAAGCACTGTGCCTGACTCAAAGGAAAAAGAGTGGACTCCCTGATCAGCAACAGGTACAACAGAGCTGACTCAAAGAGAAGATCACCCCAGCTGAGCAACTGAAACTGGATTATTCCTGGATTGTGCAGGTGCTTTGTGGAAGATTGAGTCCTAGCCACCAAGAAGCAATACAGAGTCTCAGAACCCTTGGCTGGTGCCACTGGACAGTTATTTTCTCCAAAATGAATAAACAGAAAGCAAGATCTCAAAGCTTGGAAACTTTCTGCTTAGTTTTACAGAAAAGGTCCAGTAGGAGACCAGCTCAACGTCGAAAGTCAAGCCGCAAGCTTCAAATTTTGAATCAGACTGACTGCACTGGTTTGTTCTACTGAAAGCTACAGAGCTCTATGCCATCAACATCAAGGACAAAGACTTCCAGAGGCTCTCTGAAAAATTACACTGCAGCAGGCCGCTATCGTCAAATAAAAGTTCGACCCGAGAAGCCTAAGGGCCAGTCAATGAGAAAAAAGCACCAAGAAAAGGACAAAGTGTCTTGATACGAGTTTAGAGGTCGTCCTGCGGGCTACCACGCCAGCCCGCCGCAGGAAGACTGCCAAACCTGTTGTCAGACTGCCCTCTGGATTACGAGTCGAATCCTGGCAGGCGCTGAGTGCTTCAGCGGTGCCTTTCTAAGACTCAAAGAAGAGCCTTCGAAAGGAACTGCTGTGGGAGCACTGCAGCACATTCCTGCACAAGATGAAATGCACCATGTTGTGCAATTCTTCCTGTGCAGGATCAGGGGGTACAGAAATACGGGCGACACACCATGTGCCCCCCTGCATGCACCCACATGTACAGGGACGACTGGGGTCCCTGCTAGGGCCCACTTAGTGTCATCACCACCACCTTTTTTCATAGCAGGCTCACATCCATGAAAAGGAAGGCAGTGAGGAAACCCATAATATGCTTGGCGGTGCTGCAGTGCTCGGCCAGCATATTATTTCGTCAGACCAATGCTCCACTGCCGCAAGTTTTCAGATCCCCGGCGGTATCAGCAGTCCAGTGGCGGTCCAACTGCCAAAGTTGTAATGGACCTCCGCAGTCCTAATCAAGCCCTAAGTCTGAAGGTAAACTTTTCACTGGGACCCAGCCCTCAACCTCTGCGACTTGTGCTCAATTGCATTTGGTCTAAAGCTTTGACTTTGACCAGGTCCAGCGCAACCAGATAGCCATGAGTGGCACTTCAATCTTTTTGGAGATAGAATTCACAATTTGGTATTTAATCTTTAAAAATTCTGATCTCAGGTTCCCTATATTGAATTTTTGTTGTTTTGGTTTTGTGTTAAGGGTAATAATATTCTCTATTTTAATAAATTGGTGTTGGATTTTTATTGTGCTGTGTCTTTTACTTATTTACTGTTTTGGTAGTATTAAATGTTTTACACATACCTGTCTCCTAAGTTAAACCTGACTGCTCGTTAGCTAAGGTACCAAGGGTTGAGTAAGGATTGACTTACTTAGACTTAACTGGCCCTTCTAGCATTTGTGGTATTATTAGTGGCTGAGGGTTAATACCCCCAACTACTAATAACCTGCTTTCCTACACCTATTGACTACTTCCATTTTTTCTAAAATAATGACTTCCTTGTAGACATAGTGCACTAAACTAATTTGTGCGGCAAACAGTTTCTGAGGGAGCCTCATTCTGTGGCACACAGGTGGACTTCCACTTTATTTGGAGAGTTGAACATATTTCTGGACTGTATGGTGAACATGGGAATAGTGCACAAACCTACTATGCAGTCTTACCTTGCAGGGTTTGGGCAACACAGAGCTTTGTATTGGTCATAAGTAGAAACAGGTTTCCAATTCTGCAGCATATGTTGCATGTCAAGGATAATTTTGCAACATTGCCCCTTGACCATCCAGACCATGATAAGTTGTTCAAAATTTGGCCCGTTGTGGAGCATTTGTACACCAAGTTTCCAGAAATGTATACTCCTGGGAAGAACATTGTCAGTGAGTCGCTGATCCAATATATAAAGGACAGCTGCTGTTCAGGCAGTACATAACAAGCAAAAGAATTTGTTACAGTATCAAGATGGACACGCGGTGTGAGAGATCAACTGGTTATGTATAAAGCCTGAGAGCATATATAGAGAAGGACTGCACCATACATTCTGAAAGTTGCTCTTACATATTTGGAGTTAGTGAGAAGACTATATGGGATCTTGCACAAACTAGAGGTGGGTGGTGAATTCCGCTTCGCTAGCGGAATATGCAGTGTTGCTACTCTGCACTCTGTCTGGAGTGCAGAGTTTGGCCAAAAAAACTCTGACTGTACCATGTGGTGGAATTTACCGACAACCTGCCCTAACAAAAACGTTATCAGTGATTGATTTTAGAACACAATCGGACGTACCAGCTGGTTCAGGCTTTATTGATGTGAGCAGATTGATTGTCTTTGTGTTGATTTTCAAGTAGATCGAAAAGTGGGGCTGTGGATTTTCACATCTCTTTGTGCACACATGTGAAAGTCCCTTTGGTGTTGGTGACCACATTCGGGAAGCAGGAGGGACCATTCTCTGCATCATGGGATGGCGCAGAGGGGCAGCTGCAGGGTTGAGGGGCTCTTACAGTGCTGGAAAGCCATAGAGCATGTGATTACTCTACGCTGCTGTGTGTCCACTCTATAGGAACCCTCCTGAAAGCAGCAGCAACAGAGCAGAGAGCAGCCGAACCAATGTACTGACAAAAAGCCGCAAGACGCTTCTCCTGCACCACCATGGCCATTATTGGGGTGATACTGGAGCCTTTTCCCCTGGGGTCAACTAAAAGAGCATCAAAACAGGAGCCCCCACCCCTGCTGCAGCACCCCAGGCCACGCGCTGCCCTTAGTGATTCCAGATGAGCCTAGAGATCATCAGTGTAGCGGCATAAAAGGTATGAGTCGCTCACAGACGGATACAGTGATTGAGATCAGTTGCTTTCTACTGTCCATATCTTTTGTTAGGGTGCTCTGGGAGCCTACATTGAAGAGGGCGAGGGAAGGGAGCTTGAGAACCCATGAGGAGATTGTTGTGACCTCTTGGTCAGTTAAAAGCTTTTTGCATGAACAGAATGGTGGGTCAAATAGCATGTGTTTTCGGATTTAATGTGCAATGTTTGCTTTTTTCTGTGTGAGGGTTACTAAGGTTTGTGAATAAAATAGTTGGAAGTTTTGTTGTTAAAGTCCAGTTCCAGAAATGATAAGGAAGCATTAAATACAGATAATCCATGACAAATGGGTTGATTTGGTGCTCTCCAGTGGAATACACCCAGAGGCACTGGGGGTGCGGCCTGAATAGTTTAGGTGTGTAAAAGAGCAACTGTGATTTCAGTGCGAAGAGGAACAAACAGACAGGTTTATGTGGCCTCATGGCTCTTTCTGGTTTTACTGAGATGCTGTTTCATTATCTTATAAATCCTTGGGTCATTTATAAGTGATGGTGCTCTTTAATAGACACCTCGTTAAAGCAAATTTAAGGTAGTTTAGATTTGTGTGTGTGATCTTGTTGTTTCTGGAGTGGCAAAGTGGCAGAAAATGAGGTGTCTTAAAGACATAAGTGATATTTTTTAGTCTCAATCATCTAATTTGGTCTCGTTAATCCACTTTTGTTGGGCATCTTTAGGTCTCGCTTGACCCAGCGCATGCGCTGGTCTGGGGAGACCTTTTGTGAGGGCTCAAAAAATGCTAGAGCTATAGTGCATGTGCACGGGCGCGCGCTTAGGAGTAGAGGCTGGCAAACCTCGTCATGCTCATTACTGATCATTTTCACTTTCGCCCGCGATCACTTTCGTGGCGCCCCTTTGATGTTTTCGTTCAAAGAACATCAAACATCAAAGAACATGTTGTGTTAATGCTTTGCTGTGCCCGTTTGACTTACAATGTGCTTTCTCTTTCCACAAACTCGATGTTTGTGTTCCTTTATTTTGAGATGCTTTTGGTATTACTGTTTTGTGACTTTAAGGAAATGTTACTGTGAAACTGGACAACGTTCACAGTGTTTATTTCTGATCGCATCGGCTGCTTCATGTCCGTTGCACCATTCAGGGAGTTCTTTCATTGGCGCTTTCATGAGGACATGATGAGGAAGCTGGAAACTTTTGGCACATTCTCTTTAAAAGCACAGCATGTTGGCGACTGGTTAATCGATTAGACCTATGTAGCGCTTTAGATCTCAAAGCGCAATGGTGGGTGCAGCAGTAACAACTCATGAAATATGGGGTGCAACTCACAAGGAGGGGGCAGGTTTGAGTGCACATTGGCTGCAATCGAACTCTTAAGATGATGGGCTGTGTGTATCCATTATCAGCACTCAGTCTTCGCTAAGTGATATTGTTTGTTTTGTTGTTGTGTTAATGCTTTGCTGCGCCTGTTTGACTTACAACGTGCTTTCTCTTTCCACAAACTCGATGTTTGTGTTCCTTTATTTTGAGATGCTTTCAGTATTACGGTCACACACACAACCACAACCACGCAGACAAGCACACACACAACCACACACACAACCACACGCACAACCACACGCACAACCACACACACAACCACACAACCACACACACAACCACACACACAACCACAACCACAAACACACAACCACACACACAACCACACATACAACCACACACACACAACCACACACACACAACCACACACATACACACAACCACACACATACACACAACCACACACACACACAACCACACACACAACCACACACACAACCACACACACAACTACACACACACAACTGCACACAACCACACACACAGCCACACACACAACCACACACACACACAACCACACACACAACCACAACCACATACACAACCACATGTACAACCACACAACCACACACACAACCACATACACACACAACCACACACACACAACCACGCCCAACCACACAGCCACATACACAACCACACACAACCACACACAACCACACACACACACAACCACACACACAACCACACACACAACCACATACACACACAACCACACACACAACCACATACACACACAACCACAACCACACACACACACAATCACACACAACCACACACACACAACCACACACACACAACCACAACCACACACACACACAATCACACACAACCACACACACACAACCACAACCACATACAACCACAACCACATACAACCACAACCACTCACAACCACACACACAACCACACACACAACCACAACCACACACAACCACACACACAACCACACACACACAACCACACACACAACCACACACACAACCACACACACACAACCACACACACAACCACGCAACCACACACACACAACCACTCACAACCACACACACAACCACACACACAACCACAACCACACACAACCACACACACAGCCACACACACACACAACCACAACCACACACACACACAATCACACACAACCACACACACACAACCACACACACACAACCACAACCACATCCAACCACAACAACACACACAACCACTCACAACCACACACACAACCACACACACAACCACAACCACACACAACCACACACACAACCACACACACACAACCACACACAACCACGCAACCACACACACACAACCACACACACAACCACACACACAACCACACACACAACCACCCACACAACCACACACAACCACACAACCACACACCACACACACACACAATCACACACACACAACCACACACACAACCACAACCACACACACACAAGAACACACACACAGCCACACACAACCACACATCCACACACACCCACAAGCGCACCCACACCCACACACACAACCACACACAACCACACACACAACCACACACACACAACCACACACATCCACACCCACACACAACCACATACACACATACAACCACACACAAACTACCACACACACACACACAACCACACACAACCACACACACAACCACACCAAGCATTGGCATAGCCAATAGGTCTCGCCTTTGGGACCTTATAAGTGTTTTGCCACGCAACAGTTGATGTGGTTGCACCAAGGATATTGTGCTGCATAACTAAATACTTAGAAGGTCCCAAAAGCGAGACCTATTGGCTATGCCAATGCTTGTTTCCAAAGCCTTCAGTGTGAGTTGCCTTGTAATCTAGGGTGGTAATCACAGGAATTACCGATACGGTAAATAGTTGTATTTACTTTGCTTTCTGTTGCTGCATCATTATGACCCTCGGACTTCTGAATTGGTGTACTCTGACCATTTGTGTGCACTGCTCACACATATTTCTGCAAATTGTTTCTCATTTTGAGGACATTTTCCCAGGAACATTTCAGCAGCTTTTCACTGGCATAATCTATCTATGGAACCTTGCAATCCTGATTCTGTCTCTGTAGGGGATGCTGATAGTACCCTCAGCTCTATACTGAGCAGATGCTGATTTGAAGGGTAGTCAGGTACTGTGCGCAAGGAGACTCTGTCCTGGCACAGTGTCAGCTCAGTACTGCATGAGGGGGAGTGTGACAGTGTCTGTTATCCAGGCACGATTTTTTATGATTTTTTTAACAGTCTGCTTGGCAAGATTACAATTGCTGAAACTCTTTGTTGCGGGCCAGGCCAGTGTGAAGCAACACTGATAAATGTGAAAAATACTTGGTAAATCCATCATGTTGGCACAACATTCGTTAAACTACCAAGGGAACAGAACATTAAAATTTTGGAAAGTGCCTACGACTGAAACTGGCTGGCAGCATGACCTGTGTAGTATTGAGCGCGGCTACTAATAGTGCAGAAGATGCAGTGGCACCGAAATCCACTGCATCCCCTTCATGGCGGTGTTTGACTATATTACCAAGAGGTGTGGGGGGGGACATGCTACACCACTGAACAAGATAAATCACAAGATTTGCAAGAGATGGGTTTATAATAACCCGGAGCTGTGAAAATCCACCCCATTACTTATTCTAAAAGAAGGATGTTAGTGCACACCTCTTACCCAGGTGTCTCTGCAAACAGCTTTACAGTCAGACTGCCCTGCGCAGAGTATTACCAGTCTCTATACACTTGACCTCATGAGGGGCCCAAAGGGCTCGGCCTCACTATATGCTTAGGGCAGAGCGGAACCTTTATGCAACTCTGCTGAATGCCATGTAGTGCAACTCTGTGAATACCAACCACCACCAGCACAAACACTCCTTCATAAAGATTATAAACTTTATATAGATAACTTCTGTTCAGGATTCTACCAGTTCAGTGAACTGCACAAAAATGGCAGTTTGGCTTATGGTACGGTTTAAAAGGTCTGTAGAGGAATCGCTCAGGAGCTTGTTTGCGTGAAGCTCCAAAAAGCCCAGCGCAATGTGTTGCATAGAAATTAAGTATTTGCTGTCAAATTCTTAGGTAGGCAGGAAGCATATGTGCACTGCACATTTCATGATGAGAGCACTTTTCTGGTCATGGTTTGGGGTCAGTTAGGTGAAGTTCACAAGCCCACCTGTATACTTGGCCTCCACAAGTACACAGGTGGAGTAAATGAGTAAATATAATGACCAGGTTCTTCAACCATATAATATGAGTTGTAAACGTGCACATAATATAAGAATTTGGATACCAACCTGATCCACTTGCCCACATACAAAGACTAATGTCCTTCCTTGAATTTTAGTTGACCATTATCCAAACTCTTACTGCTGTAGAAGCAGGAACCTCTACTTCTTCTGCTGTGGATGATGATGCAAGGCTGTAAGATCGACACTTTGATGACTGCTTTCCTGTAACAGAGCAAAAGAGTCACAAATAACACTGATGGAGAGAGTGCACTCAACTGGGCAAGAGGTAGGAGAGTAGATAGTACTGTCCCCAGTGCCCATCACACCTGGCCTGTGTTTTCAAACATGCTTCAGTTTGTATCACCCAAAATGGAAGTTTTGTGAAACTGACTGAAGTGGTGCAGACATATTATGATTTGGTATCTGCCCAAAAGGGCCGTATATGGATACATACCTTGTGCGTCCTGAGACTTGACGAGCTATGCAGCTTTTCAAATTGTTCAATCTAATTTGGAAAGAAGTACCATAATACAAGACTTTTCTTCTTAAATTACAATTGAACCACTGTTTCCCTACTCACTCCAGTAAATGGGTACACATTGGTCTTGCTTGTGCCTGCTTGCCACGTCCATCCTCTGTTGAAATGGGATGAATGTTACAGGATGTCCTTTATATTACAATTGCATAACAGTTAATGCACTTCACATAATACGTCACGTTTGAAGTGTTCCATGTGCACCAAACCTTAAGGCCTTTAGTCTTGGTGGAAGTATAATTTAGGGAACCTAGGAGAGTCTCCCTTAGCATGTTTACACACTTTTCTATGTTGTTATGCTCACACTGCCTGAGGACAGCATGAGTAACTGAATCCTGTGACATTCCCAACTTAATTCCATAAACTGGAAGTTGTTGAGTTTAGCACAGTGAGTGTCCTTAAGGGAGATGAAAGGCAAGTCTTTCTGAGTCTAAGCAGACTGGCGGGGGGGTATTAATAAAGTTTCATGGGGCATGTGTATAGTATTAGTTATGGTTCCAAGCAAGACAGAGGCATGAAAAGATAATAAAAGCTTTGCCTAAGCTTGTTTTCATAGGTATAGCATGTAGGTAGAAGCCAGACGGTCAAGGGCAAAGTAGCACACAAATTACTGCACCCACCACTGCACCCAGGTCATATTTGTGGTCAGTTTGCCACATTCATCCTCTGTCAGAAGATGGCACTTGTTCCATCCACCATATTACAAGTGTTTACACTCAATGCACTGCATATACCGATGAATGGGACATGTGTCATGTTTTGATGGAGTATTTTTTGTGCCAAACCATAAGGCCTTAGTTTTCCATGAAGTATTCTTTATGGAATTTAAGAGAGTCTGTGCCAGCATGTTTAACCCAGCATACAAATGTAGTCATGTTCACACATTCTGATGTACGGGTCAACAAAGACATCCTCAGACACCTCCAACCTGCCATCTCATACTGGATGAGGTTGAAATTTGTACAGTGAGTGCATCTAATGCACATGAAAGACAAGTCTTCCTTAGCCTAAATGGGCTGCCACAAGGAGGCGTTAGTAAAGGGACACTTGGCATAATCACAGTATTAGTACTCCAAGTTAGCCATGAATAGATGGTCAAAACTGAGCATAGGCATGTTTTCATAGACATCTTGTGTAGGTCGAAATCAGATTTTCAAGGTAGTAATGACACACAAATGATGACATTAACCACTCACTAAGGCTGGGGAAATGTGTGCAGATGAAACTATATCACTGTTAGTGGCAGTATGTGTGGCTAGGGTCTGGTGGTATGTGTGGCTGTGGCTGGTGGCATGAGTATATTTGTTTGCTGGTGGTATGATTATATGCGAATCGACTAAAGTCTGGATGTTTCAGGTGTTTGTTCAATAAGCAAAAGACTGTGATGGCCTTTTAATGAGGGAGGTTTGTTGATGTGAGTTTTGTATTGTGTTGGAACTAAGGCTGGGAGTGTGAATGGCTATGCATGTGGCACATGAAAGGAATATGAATAGCCAGTTGGTACCTTGATGTAGCTTTACTGCTCATACTCAGTATTTTAAGGATTTAATATTCTTATACTGTTATTAATACCTGCTCTTTGAACCTGTCACTAATGATTGCGCCAAAACCTGCCAATATGAGTCTGTACTCGAACAGTGGATTGAGACCGCGAGAACAGTAACCATACATTAAATTTTTTATATTTGAACGCAAAAGAGGAGTCCACGATGGTTTGTCCTGTATGGAACCCACTCTGTTTTCGTACCCTCAATGCCTAGCAAACATCAGACTTTAGCTAAAGTCACATATTTTCCTTGTACTTCTGTAGGGGAACATTCCGTAATCTCTAGGGTTCCACAAAATCTCTAATACCTAGCATTCTCACACTTCTCCCAATAAAAACGGTACCCCATTTGTGTGGCTCAGCCTACCATCCACCACATGGTAGGCCCTAAAAACAGTCATTTGGTGATGTCAAATTTTCCTCATCGAAAATTGAATATTTTTGGGGCTGTGAGTAGCAGCTGAATGTGATCCCAGGCTCAGCTACACCCCAAGTAATCCAACCAAACCCAGGGAAGTCTAGGGAGGTCTTACTTGCTCTAATCCCTCTACATTTTGTTAGACAAAATGCCCCGCAAACCCCATACATGGGCAAAAGCACTCATTTTAATCACATTTCTGTGAGGGAAAGATCTGGATTCTGTGGGTTTCCACAAAGTTCCTACCAATCAGCATTTCCAAACTTTTCCCTATAAAAATGATGCCACACTGAAGTGGGTACGCCTAGCATCCATAATATAGATAAATGCAATTTCTTGTTTTTTTAGGTTTTCTCATGGTGGTGGCTGAGCACATGGTCCAAAGTCCACAGCTACCACATTGCCAAAAAGGTTTGATTTTTGATGGGGATGATTTGATGTCTCTGTGTTGTGTTTTGGAGGCTATTGTGACAGAGGAGCTTGGCCCAGACACACGAGTAGCATGCTGTTTTTTTTGGGATTGGGGCAATAACTGTGGGTGGTAGGAATTTTTGTGTAAACACACAAATTCTGTAACTTTCTCTCACATAAGTATGAGGACAATGTGTGATTTTAGCCAAAATATTAGGTTTGCAGAAAATGTAGTGAGACCCACAGATGTCAGACAACCTTGGACTTGTCTGGTTATCTAGTTTCAAAAATGTCTGGGTTTGGTGGGTTTGCTTGGATGGCGACTGAGCTTAGGACTGCATTGTTCAGCTACAAATATATTGCTAAAATTGGTTGATTTTGAAAGGGGAAATGTTATGTCCTCATGCTGTGTTTGGGGCCTATTGTCCAAATGTAAGCAGGTGTGCAAGAAAGAAAACATTTTGCAAAATGCTATCTAATTCACTTGATAGTATGGGTGATGTAGTATGTCATTGCAGAGAATGTTTTGGTGAAATGTTTATTTTTGTTCTATTTGCATGCAGCCTTCTCAGTAAATGTTTCATTTTTTTAGGTCTGTTGGTGAACTTAACTGGTGCCATTTAGCTATGCTCCTTTGAAATCCTTCGGGTTTAAGAAATAGAGACAAAGGGGCATATTCTCAAGGAGCTATCGCCGAGTTATCGGCACTTTATCGCAGCCAAATTGGCTATAAATGTATCTCCCTATTCACAAGCTGGTGGAAACAGCCTGTATCACCAGTTTTCCAGCGATAGCATCCTCAAAAAACATCGCCACAGATGACCCCGGCAACTATCGCTAATGAAATGCAGAGTAGGCGTTTCCGAGCAAAAGCCGCGACAACACCACGCCACAACATTCTCAACGAGCAGCCGCATTGGCAATAAGATCACAAAACAGGCGATAAAGTGCATTAGCAGCAGGAAACTAACACCTGCTCTAACCTGGTGCAAAGTCGGACAACAACCGGCAGCAGCCAAGGGAGCACAGCCCATAGCCAAGCATGAAGAACAACAGATGCCCCCGAGCAACTGAACATGCAGCCCGGAGACCCAATAGGGCAATAACACCCACCGCCACCACCCACCGGACCCCACAACCCCCCTCCTCCTTATGGACAAAGAGAATGCACATCAACACCACGAAACCATGAAACAAACAAATCCCCTGAAGTCGCACAATCACAACACCTAACATACAGGTGAGGCCAGAAAAATGGAAATCATACATCCAAATCATATAATCCAAATAAAAACTTTATTGCAAATCAAACAAAAAACAACAATCTTGTAGACGCAAGGCGGGTCTTCTCTGGGCATTCTGTAAGTCACAGCCTGCAAGACAGAAATACAGATAAGAAGGTGTGTCTTGCGCCCATCAAAGTACAGAGAGAGCAAAAGAGAGAGGGGGGAGAGGGGGAGAGAGAAAGAGAGAGATAGAGGGAGAGGGAAAGAGAGGGAGAAAGAGAGAAAGAGAGGGAGAGAAAGAGAGAAAGAGTGAGAGAGAAAGAGAGGGAGAGAGAGAGAGAAAGAGAGGGAGAGAGAGAGAGAAAGAGAGAGAGAGGAAGAGAGAAAGAGAGACAGAGGGAGAGAGAAAGAGAGACAGAGGGAGAGAGAAAGAGAGACAGAGGGAGAGAGAAAGAGAGGGAGAGAAAGAGAGGGAGAGAGAGTGCTGACACTGCAGACACAGGCCTCACTGCTCACCTGCAGCCACTGGTGTGTCTCCAACCATGTGCACCCTCCACATCATGCAGCCCTGCACCGCGGGCCACCTGGTCACACACTTTATTCTGGGTCTTGATTTCGCTATGGCAGAGAACATTTCATTGCACCTGGCCTGGTAGGGTATGGTAGTGTTAAAACAGACACTACCATACCCTTAAAAAGATACAATTGTCACTTTCCTTATGCATGCTGTAGTGCTAAGGCCGGTGCTAGTGGTTGCTCGAGCAATATACAAATGGTTACTGTAGTAGGCTGCAGGACCTCTGGCCAGTAGTAGAGAACCCATAGGCTTCCAATACAGCCCTTGAATCTGAGGATACCAGAGCATTATGAACAGAACAGATGCCCTTGAATATTTCCTTATGTTAAAAGTAGAACAATGGCAAAAACATGACTGTGCTTTTGGTGTGTGCAGATCATAAAGGGAGTGTGATTCAATAAATACATTGGTATGTTGATTCTCACATCTCTATGGAAAGAGTGCATCTTCCCAGATTTACCGGAACCAATTGAGCATGGGCATGGAACTGCGATTATACCCAGACTTCCTTAACCATAAGCTTCTGTGCTGATAGTACCTCTTAGCCTTTTGAGAAAGTGTGAATCGTATTCTCAGGACACCAACCTTTGCATGTAGAGACTAGGAGTCCCAGGAGGACCTGCTGCATAGTCATGTGGAGTCCTCAAAAGCTTCTGCCCCTGACTAAAGCTTTGGTTGTGGCTGAGTGGCTCCCCTGTGTACTGTTACTTTGCTTTCACCTATGCGTATCTCTTAGGGGCTTGAAAGAGTGTGAGTTGTGGGTCCAGGGTACTGAATTTTGCAAGAGGGAATAGGAGTCCCTGTAGACACTGCTTATAAACAGCTGCACTCTATCTTTGCTGCCATGTCTGAATTCAGGAAGCTGAGGAACCGAGTGCACTAAACCAACTTCCAAAATCAGCAACTGTCCATGTACATCTGCATGGTCTGGGTAAAGCCAGGATCACAAAAGTCCCATTCGCACCCATCAGCACCTGAAGGAGGTCGGATTTGGGAAAAAATTAGAGTATTGAGTGTGTGTTGTACTCTTTGCCCCTTATGTCTCTGTCTCTACCTCTCTCTTTAACTCACAACTCTTGCTTTACCTCACCCTCTCTCACTCTCTTTCTCTGTCTCTCACTGCATCTGTATCACCACACTTCTCTCTCTCTACATCATCTTGTTTTTCACTATACCGTTTCTCTCTTTCTACCTATCACTCATCTCACTACCTTTTTCTCTGCTTCACTACTTTCTTTGCATGCCTTGTTTACCTCTTCTCATTTTGCCCCTCTCTATCTAACCGCACTCTCTTTACCATGCATTTATCTATGTCAGTCACCCCCTCGCTACCTATTGATCTCTTATCTTTCTTTGTTGTTACCTCTCTCAAACACACCACTATTTTTACCTTACCTGTTGCTCTACCTCACTCCCAATTGTACCTTATCCCTCTTCCTCTTTTTAGGTTGATCCTAGTCAGTGTGTATGCACTGTCTGCAAGACCTGTTGTATTCAACAAATCTACTTTATTCCCACCTGCTACTTACCATTGGTTCACTCCTGCGTTGCTCTTCTTTGCTGCCCCCTAAGTCATTCACTCAGCCGATACCTCACTTCTGGTCAAGGCTCAGGAACTCCGGCCAAGCAGAGTCTCCTTACCCCTACTTTTTTATATGTTGTTTTAGAGAATTTGTTTTTCAAAACGGTGCTTTACTTCTGTCGCTGCTTCCACCCTCCCACCACCCTCCGACACCAACTCAGCTTTTTCCTTAATCAAATGGCAAATGAGCACGTACTTCGTACCTAGTCTCTCTTGTGGGTCTTTGGATGTGCCATTTAGTCCTTTGTGTAAGTGTAAGTTGATATTGTTGTAATGAAACAATGTAACCACGTAGTTTTACTTCTTTGTCCTAGCCATCACACGGCTTTCAGTCTTGAAAGTCTGATCACGTTACTCGCTGCATGAACTGAGCACTGCGGTCAACCAGCCTTTTTGCGAGAATGGTTTATTGTGCTAGGACTCACCAGCAACCGATCGCCATTTGCATACACTTTAAAAATTCTCCGAAAGCGACTACAGCAACCTCACTTGAATCATGTATGTTTTTAGTTTCTTCCATCCATATGCACATATCTACAATTATGGTCTGATTAACGCCATCCAATGTTACCCATTCCAGATGTCTGCCTGGACTAGACCATTAACCCCTTCGCTGCTAGGCCTTTTCCCCTCCTGTGCTAAGCCTTTTTTGGGCTATTTGGGGTAGTGCGCGCTTAGGCCCCTGTAACTTTTTGACCACATTAGGTATCCACGCCAAATTTGCGTCCTTTTCTTCCAACATCATGGGGATTCTAAAGGTACCCAGGGTTTGTGGATTCTCCTAGAGGGTTCCCAGAAATTAGTCAAAATACAGCAAAATTTTGTTTTTTTTTGTGAAAAATGGGAAAAACTGGCTGCAAATGAAAGCGTCTGGGTTTTTCTCTGCAAATGGTATCAAAAAAGGGTTTGTGGGGCTGAAATCACCATTTCTCCAGCTTTTAGGGAATTACACAGTTTTGGCATTTTTCTAGGACATACCCTATTTTTGCTATTTTTTGTGCTTTCAACCTCCTTCCAGTTAATGGTAGAAATGGGTATAAAAGCAATAATGGATCCTAGAAAGCTATACATTTTTGGAAAGTAGACAAAATTCTGAATTCAGCAAGGGGTCATTTGTGTAGATCCATAAAGGTTTCTTTATAGAAACTACCAGTTAAATATAGGAAAAATTAAAAAATTAGTTGAAAAAAGCAGCCTTTTGTGTCAACGTTTTCACCTGTAACTTCTTCTAATTATGACATCTCTTTGAAAGCAATGTACCGTTACATCCGCTGGACCTTCCTGGTTGTGGGGATATATAGGACTTGTAGGTTCACCAAGAGCCCAACAAACCCAGAGTACAAAACTGAACAGCATTTTGTAATGGTTTTTTATTATGTTCTGGGTATATAGCACTTATTGTGGGAAAATTTGTACATGGAAAAATCGGTATGAAAGACACCTATGTATTTCTGAAATGGGAACAAATTACAGAGTTTAGAAACAGTGCATATTTGCACATTTTCGAAATTGGGAATACTCATACTAGCATGAGAATTATTGGTCATTTTTCAAAATGACTTTTTATTTACACAATGTCTTTCATTTGGAAGGGAGAAATGCATCAAAAATCAATAGGTAATAACAGTTGCTTTACAAATCTGAACTACCCTAAGTCTCCCGATAAAAATGGTAAATAACTTGTGTGGGTAGGCATAGTGCCCACGACAGGAAGTGGCTCAAAGTCTAACGTGAACACACCACATTTTCACAATGAAAATTTTCACATTGTTTGCGAAGAGTCTAGCTGTAGTTTTTGAACCCTAGCTCTGCCAGCACCTAGGGAAACCTAGCAAACCTATACATTTTTGAAAACTAGACACCCAGGGGAATCCAGGATGGGGGGACTTGACTGCCTCCCACCATGATATGTTACCCAGAATCCCTTGCAAACCTAAATATTGACAAAAAAAAACACTTTTTCCCCACATTTCTGTGGTGGAAAGTTCTGGAATCTGCGTGGATCCATAAATTGCTACCCACCCCGTGTTGCCCAAAGTCTTACGAGAAAAATGGTACCTCACTTGTGCAGGTTGGCCTACAGCCCGCGACAGGAAATTGCACAAAATGCAATGTGGTCACACCTCAATTTCGTAGTGAAAAATTACCCTTTTTTGGCAAAGTGCCTAGCTGTAGTTTTTTAACCCTAGCTCTGCCGGCACCTTGTGAAACCTAGCAAACCTATAAATTTTTGAAAACTAGACACCCAGGGTAATCCAAGATGGGGTGACTTGAGTGCCTCCAACCAGGGTCTGTTACCCAGAATCCATTGCAAACCTAAACAATTGACAAAAAAACCCATTTTCCCCACATTTCTGTGATGGAAAGCTCTGGAATCTGCGTGGAACCACAAATTTCCACCCACCCCGCGTTCCCCAAAGTCCTACCAGAAAAATGGTACCTCACTTGTGTGGGTCGGCCTAGTGCCCACGACAGGAAACGGCGGAAAACGCAACGTGGTACCACCTCAATTTTGCAGTGAAAAATGACCCTTTTTTGGCAAAGTGCCTAGCTGTAGTTTTTGAACCCTAGCTCTGCCGGCACCTTGTGAAACCTAGCAAACCTATACAATTTTAAAAACTAGACACCCAGTGGAATCCAGGATGGGGTGACTTGACTGCCCCCCACCATGATCTGTTACCCAGAATCCCTTGCAAACCTAAAAAATTGACAAAAAAACACATTTTCCCCACATTTCTGTGATGGAAAGTTCTGGAATCTGCGTGGATCCACAAATTTCCACCCACCCCGCGTTCCCCAAAGTCGTACGAGAAAAATGGTACCTCACTTGTGCGGGTCGGCCTAGTGCCCGCAACAGGAAACGGCGCAAAACGCAATGTGGTCACACCTCAATTTTGCAGTGAAAAATTTACCTTTTTTGGCAAAGTGCCTAGCTGTAGTTTTTGAACCCTAGCTCTGCCGGCACCTTGTGAAACCTAGCAAACCTATACATTTTTAAAAACTAGACACCCAGGGGAATCCAGGATGGGGTGACTTGACTGCCTCCCACCATTATCTGTTACCCAGCATCCCTTGCAAACCTAAAAAATTGACAAAAAAAACACCTTTTCCCCACATTTCTGTGATGGAAAGTTCTGGAATCTGCGTGGATCCACAAATTTCCACCCACCCCGCGTTCCCCACAGTCCTACGAGAAAAATAGTACCTCACTTGTGCGGGTCGGCCTAGTGCCCGCGACAGGAAACGGCGCAAAACTCAACGTGGTCACACCTCAATTTTGCAGTGAAAAATTAACCTTTTTTGGCAAAGTGCCTAGCTGTAGTTTTTTAACCCTAGCTCTGCCGGCACCTTGTGAAACCTAGCAAACCTATACATTTTTGAAAAACTAGACACCCAGGGGAATCCAGGATGGGGTGACTTGACTGCCTCCCACCATGATCTGTTACCCAGAATCTCTTTCAAACCTAAAAAATTGACAAAAAAAACACATTTTCCAAAACGTAGTGAGGCAACTTCAACATTGCCTATCAAAAAATGTTTTGGGCCCTTGCCTGCCGCGGGTACTTGGGCCTCCCACACAAGTGAGGCACCATTTTTACCGGGAGACCTGGGGGAACGCTGGGTGGTGGTAAATTTGTGTGAGCCCGGTGATGCCACAACTTTCCCACACCAAAATGTGTGAAAAAAGTGATTTTTTCAGCTAAAATTGAGGTTTGCAGGGAATTCTGGGTAAGGAAACGTTGGGGGATCCACGCAAGCCATACCTCCCTGGAAGCCGCCGGGTGCCTAGTTTTCAGAAATGTATGGGCTTGGTAGGTTTCCCTAGATGGCCGCCGAGCACCGGGCCAAAAACCCAAGTGACCCCCCTTGCAAAACCAGGTGGTTTTGCGATAGGCCATTTTGATGTCGCCTCACTACGTTTTGGGCCCTTGCCTGCCGCGGGTACTTGGGCCTCCCACACAAGTGAAGCACCATTTTTACTGGGAGACCTGGGGGAACGCTGGGTGGTGGTAAATTTGAGTGAGCCCGGTGATGCCACAACTTTCCCACACAGAAATGTGTGAAAAAGTGATTTTTGCAGCAAAAATTGAGGTTTGCAGGGGATTCTGGGTAAGGAAACATTGGGGGATCCACGCAAGCCATACCTCCATGGTGTCTATTTTTCAGTAATGTGTGGGTTTCGTAGGTTTCCCTAGATGGCCGCCGAGCCCATGACCAAAAGCACGTGGGACCCCCCCTGGCAAAACCAGGTTGGTTTGTGATAGGTAATTTTGATATCACATCAATAGGTTTTGGGCCCTTCCCTGCCGCGGGTACTTGCGCCACCCATAAAAGTGAGGTACCATTTCTATTGGGATACTTGGAGAAATGCAGGGGGGTTGGAAATGTGTTGTTACTTTCCGCCGCGTGAATATTTAGGCAAAATAATGCAAGGAAAATGTCACAGTCACATTTTGAGGTTTGCAGGACATTGTGGGTAAGATAACTTGTTGGGATCCACAAGAGATACCTCACCATGCACTCCCATGGGTGTTTAGTTTACGACAAAAACTATAGTTGTTAGGTTATTCTTAAATTAAATGTACAGCTTGGCAGAGAGACAAAACAGACAAAGATTACTGCACAGCCATCTATTCCTTAAGCACACACATATACTGGTTGGATTTGGCACGAGGGCGAGTGATGGTTCAGTATATAACATTTTATTAACAAGACTTCACAAAAATGAAATGCACTGTCAATAATTGAAAGGACAAAAAACTGAACCAATGAGTCGCAGCTCGTGAGCTGTAAAGCCACGTCAAGGCACCAACCGCTTTACAGGCCATTCACACACCTTTCATACATGAGACACACAAGAACGTTCACACCACCAGGCACAAAACCAACACATTACAACATTCACAAAAAGGGACAAGGCACACCCTGCTTGACGAAAACAGAATAGAAATTTTTATCTACACAACCACCTATTCCTGAAGCACACATACATACTGGTTGGATTTGGCACGCGGGTGAGCGATGGTACAGTATATATACTTGTATTAACCAGAGATTTCACAAAAAAGAAATGCACTGTTGATAATTGAAAGTACGAGAAACTGAACCATTGACTCACAGCTCGTGAGCTGTAAAGCCACGACAAGGCACCAACGTCTTTACAGGCCATTCATACACCTTTCATACGTGTGACACATCCAAAACCATTCACACCGCCAGCCGCGGGCCCAGCACATTACAACACTCACACCAGCAGACAGTGCCATTCAAGGGCCCATCACTTTCACACCCTCACATTCCTGACACACCAACCACACCAGCACATGGATTGCATGGAGTGGCATTTGGCTAGCAGTGTGTGTAGAGACCAGCAGCTAGTCACTACTTACACACCGCCAGCCAAGCGCCAGCCCACTCACCGCCAGCAAAACACCAGTCCACGCACACCTTCATAATTTTTTTTTTAAACAAGAAAGAAAACACAAACCAATTGGAACTAGATACCATATAGATATAACTACAAAAACAACAGCAGAAACGAAAGAAATCATTCTATTGCCAAATGTGAAACTGAACAACTATATCAAACCATACAGACAAGGCAGTACATTATTAGACTCACGGTTACGCCCAAAAACTCTTTTTAGTGTGATACAATCTGAAACATGAGGGCACACACAGCCCAGGATTAGAAGGACAATCGGCACATTGCATACAAGTCTCCTTCCGCACACCTCTTCGCAAGCAGACTCTACATCTCTTACAGGGATTTTTTTTTTGGGCGTGGTAGGAATTAAATCAGGAAAATGGCGATCTTTCAATCTGGCTACATCCTCCACCACTCCAACTCTAGGAACACTTGCCTGTTCCACAACAACAAGGCTGCCTATCACAGACTCCTGAAACTGTACAAAAGTCAACTTTGACTCAGGTGAACACTCCTTGTACACAACAAAAGCATTGAAAGTTGCTAAATTGAAGAGATGGATGGCCAACTTTTTGTACCAAATGTACGCCTTACAAATAGCAGTGTAAGGTTCCAACCTCTGATCTACTCTATCAACACCACCCATGTGCTTATGGTAGTCTACAATGCACACCGGTTTGCGTAGTTCAGCAAACTGACCCCAAACAGCCACAGGTGAAGTACTCTCATCATGGATGGTAGTCAGCATGTACACATCCCTCCTGTCCGCAAATTTCACAGCAAGCAGTTCATCACTACGCAAGAAACTGCTCTGCCCCCTTTGAAGTTTTTTGGAAACAAGCTCTTTTGGATAACCTTTACGGTTAGAGCGGATCGTGCCACAAGCAAAAGTGTCAACTTTGAGCAATTCCTTAAACAATTGCACAGCAGTTTAGAAGTTATCAAGGTACAAATGGTGGCCTCTGTTAAACAGTCTTCTAGCAAGATCCCACACAATTTTCTCTGAAACTCCAAAAGTAGACGGACAACCAGGGGGGGTCAATAGTGTAATCCCTCCCAGTGTACACACGGAAATTAAAAACATATTCTGTCCTACTCTCAGACAACATATACAACTTAATTCCACACCGTGCCCTCTTGCTAGGGATGTACTGCCTAAAAACCAAACGGCCCTTGAACAGGACCAAAGACTCATCAATAGATATTTCTTTCCCAGGAGTATAGGTCTCTGAAAATCGATCTACAAAATGATCAAGTACAGGCCGAATCTTAAAAAGACGGTCACAGTCAGGGTGATCTCGTGGCAATGCCAAAGTATTATCAACAAAATGCAGCATCCGAAGCAAAAGTAAATACCGATCACGGGACATAATTGCAGGAAATATGGCTGTTGCCATCAAGGGACTGGTAGACCAATATGAAGCCATGGACAGTTTCCTTATCAAGCCCATCAAAAAAGTCAAACCCAAAAACTTCTTCATCTCATCCAGATTTGTGGGAGTCCACCGGGTAGCTCTAGAGTGGTGCTTAAGTGTGGCACTGTAGTCCCTCAAAAACTGTTCAGCATACAAATTAGTCTGCTCAACAATCTCAGCCAAAAATACATCATCCATAAACAACTGAAAGAACTGTATAGGCAAAAAAAAAATCACAAACCACTCTACACCCTGCATCACCACTAAAGGCAGGCAACACCGGCTGCACCATGTTTGGATCAACCCACAGTCCAGCACTTCCAGTAGGAAGCCTAGCAACCTCAGGCTGCCATCCAGAAGCCTCTTGCACCATCGGCACAGCAGTATCCTCCTCTAAAACAGGCACTTCATACGCACTGAGAGTTGCTTCATCCACACCAAGAGTACCTTCATCTGCACTGAGAGTATCTTCATCATCCGATGATTCCATGTGGAGAGAAAACTCACTGCCTGAATCTTCCCCTCCCTCCTCTCCCGCAGACGCACTGTCAGTCTCATAATCCTGCTCAGAGGAAGATTCAAGCAGCATACCAACAACCTGCTGAGCAGTCATTCTACGGCTAGCCATAATCCTTACTAATAAAGGTAACTTGTCAAACCAGTCAACAACAAACACTTTGAAAAATAAGTTATAAACAAAAGGTCTCTTTATCACAAAGACCTAAATACTCCAAAACGATACCACTCACGTGCCAGAAGCAGCTAGACTCACCACCACCTACTCTGCACAGACACAGTAAGGATCAACAATATCCCACTAAAAAAGAAAAAGAAAAGAAAATTACACATAAGACATTACAAAACACATGCTCAAAACACTAACAAAATATGCTGCCATTACGAAACCACTTACAAAAAAATTCATTCATGCATGACAATAACACTGATTTGGAGTAAATACAACAAAAGGTTTTTCTTACCAAAACAAGTCAACTATGTAAAACTGCAAAACAACCCCTGCCGAATCCGCAAACAGGAATCAAAAGCTTTACACTAGAATAAAAAGGAGAAATAAAACATTACAATCACATATACAAATAATGCACTAGTCCATAAACTAACCATAAAGGGGAGCGACCCTTGTGCAAGGGGCTGCTCCCAACAACAAAAAAACAATCCCTGGTGGCCTAGTGGGCATACAATAAAATTAATTGTTGAATCTGCCCTTCAAGGGGTCAGAAACGGCCAAGAAAAATGCTCCCCAGAATGGAGCGACCCTTGCCGAAGGGGCCACTCCCCAAAAACATTTTGCTCCCCCAAGGAGAGCAACCCTTGCCCAAGGGGCCACTCCCTAAAATAGCTAGGGCATGGGGCCGCTCCCCAAAACAGATTGGCCATAAATGGTGAAAATATTTTAAAAAGGCACAGTTGGGCCACACACCTTTTTTTTCATTAATTCAAACCGATCTGCTCCCCTCCAAGGGGGGCAGATCCAACTTTTAATTTTACCCCCACAGGGGAGCGACCGTTGCCCAAGGGGCCGCTCCCCAAAACAAATTGCCCAAAAGGCCCGGTTGGGCCACACACAATTTTTTAAAAAATATTTTTTTAAACGGATCTGCCCTCCTCCAAGGGGGGCAGATCCAACTTAAAATGTTACCCCCACAGGGGAGCAACCCCTTGCCCATGGGGCCACTCCCCGAGACAAATGGCGCCCCAAACACACAAAAAACACCCTTCCCATCGATCGATTCCTCCCAAACTTTCTGCACACCCATGAATTCCCCCTCCCTACCACTCACAGCAGCCCCATTCCTGTCGATCCACTGGAACCCCCTAAAAACCACTTCTCCACCACCCTAACACCGCCCATTGGATAACGTTGCAATCCGGGCCTTCACAAAAAATGCTCTTTTTGGCACTTCCACTGCTTCGATCATCATCATACTCACTGGGACAGTAGTTCCAGCGATTCCCAAGAATCTCAGCAAGAATTACACAAATCCATCCAGTGGAAGGGGTACGACTTTTCACTCAAACACGCGCCCCCCGCAAACCCACAAAAACACCCCAAAATCAGCCAAATCTGGATGGAATTTTGCCAAACCACCCTAAAACCTTCCCAACACCATTATGCACGAACCTGAATCGGGCCCGAGCCTACAACACCAGCCCAAACCCCACAAACACACAAAAAATGCATTCCTGCTGCACGATCGCACCCCCAGGCGCGATCGAGCAGCAGGAATGCATTTTTCAAAAGACATCGGAGGAAAGGAAAACCCTTTCCTTTCCTCCGATGTCTTTAGAAATACACCCACCACCCTCCACGAGGCAAAACTTACCTCTTACTTTCCCAACGCGCTGGAAACAAATGGCTTCCAGCGCGTTGGGAAACTAAGGGAAGCCTCCAATGACGTCAGCGCGCCTCGCGCGCTGACGTCATTGATGACGTGGAGGGGGTGGCGGGGGGAGGCAGGGGAAGCCCTTCCCCTGCCTTCCCCGGTGCCGGAAAGAAGATCGCTGTCCCACGGGGGGAGCGCCAGCGCTCCCCCCGTGGGTGGGTGTCATGACGGCTGGGAGCCGTCATGAGCACACGCCCACCGTGTACCATGACGGCTCCCAGCCGTCCTTAGCACCGATGGGGTTAAAACACAATGGGGCATATTTACAACCCCCTATCGCCACTCAAATGTCACTTTTTTTTACTTTGAGATGGCGATAGGGGTTTCGCCTTGTAAATAAGGCACCCTCTCATGCACCATTTAGCGTGAAAGAGGAAGGCATGGCACCGCAACACCCATTGTTTTTACACTGACCCATATTTACAAGAGTGCCGTAAATATAGAGTAATGGCAAAATTTAGAGCAGGGAAAACATGGTCTTACCCTGGCGCAACGAGGAGAAATGTTTAATTCCTCCTTGTTTTTGTAGTTTCTGTGTGCTGCATTGTGCAGCACACATGGAAACAGCAAAACACCATTGATTGTTTATGTACAAAAAGGTGTTCCTTCCTGCACATAAACAATCAATAAAAAAATGATGTTTTGCAACTACTATGTGTGCTGCATTAAGCAGCAGACGTAGAAGTTACAAAAGACTATTTAAAAATTGTTTCTGTGCAGGAAAGGGCACCTTCCTGCACATAAACAATCTTCCCCTGCAAAGCAGACACCCTTGCACTATGGTGCAAGGGTGCCTGCGTTGGCACTAGGCAGCTACATTTAGTGCCAACACAGGGGGAAATGCAGGGCTGCACCATATGTTGTAAATATGGTGCAGCCCTGCGTTTCAGAAGTGACGGAACGTGGCATTTAGCCAAGAAGGCTAACGCAGCCCTCCGTCACTTCCATTGTAAATATGCCCCACTGCTTACAATATCCTATTCCAAAATCTCCGCATATTAGATCTTGAAGGATAACATTTTCTTCCAGTACCGAAGCACGATGTGCCTATTCTTCCAATGTTATCAATTCACATTTTACATATATTGAGCAGTTGAGGCAGGACCCGGTTCCCGCACTTTTTGATGCATTAGTTCTGCTCTCATACCAGGCACCTCTCATAGGTTTTTGCCCTCATAGCCTAAAATACCACACCAACAGTTTTTCTTGTCCTTCATGTTTGTAGTTCCACGTCCTCTGTTTCTCTAGTTTAATACAGCACTCGGCTTTGCTTGCTTTGAGGTGAGGGTTATGCTTTAAAACTGTTAAAAATGAACAAACTTCTACTTAGCTTGTTGTTCCGGCATTACATCTGTGTTTTTTTCCCCATCTGTGCAGTGTGTTACCGGAGTGACTCAGAACCTTAACACAAGCACCGCATGGATATTAGGCAGCCCACCTCTGCACTACATTGACACATTTGTAAAGGCGAAGCATGTTTTGTGTACTAAAGACAGGTATTGGCCCTTGTAAGCCATTCCATAACATGAAGAAGACAAGGAAACATTATATACATTATGCCGGATCGACTCCACGGCACTTTGTGCCACTCTAGCCTCCCCTATGCTCCATAACCTTATGCTCACCGGCCACGCGGCCTCCCCTCACATTCAGGCGGAAAACATCAACGCCTGGCTAGCCTCGACTAGGGACAGTTTAGCCCCCCTGAAAAAGATCAGAAACATGAGGTCTCATGATGCCCAACGTTGGTTTACCAACGACCTGAAGGAAAAAAAACTAGCCCTACGCCAATTTGAACGTAAGTGGAGACAGGACTACTGCCCTTTGAAAAAGGCAACTTTCACTATGGCCCTGAAAGACTATAAAAATGTCATCCTCCTAGCTAAATCTGAATACTTCTCTTCAAAAATCCTTGAATCCACGAACAAAGCTAAAGACATTTTCTCCATCGTAGATGAACTTGTCAAACCTGACTGTGTCACCGCTAAACCCATCCCCTCACAGCTCCTATGCAACTCCCTTAACACTTATTTTACTGATAAAATCAACATCGTCAAAGCCAGCATTCCCAAGGCTACCCTACCTCCAGACCCCTGCTGCCCTCACCGTAATCCCCATCACCATGACCAAATATCACCTATCACTCAGGAGATCTTTTTCTCCCTTCTCACAAAGGTCCGTTCTGGCTCCCCTATGGACAGCTGTCCCCCTCACATCATTCAGGAAGCCTTCCTTCACTTCCCCGAACCCCCCCTATCGCTTCTTAACAAATCCCTCACTGGATTGTGTCATTGTCCATCCTAAATGCTGGCTTCTGATTTATCAATAGGCTTGTTAGTCCCTCCTTAGTACGTCCATAACGTCATTTGTCACCTCCCATGGCTACTTGCCCCTTTACTTGGTTGTTACACTATGCGTGTACTTTTTCTTTATTGAGTTTCTCTTTCTGTTGACAGGTTCCTGCGTGGACACGGATCTGCCGTATCTGTTCTAAAACGCTCTTCAGAGGTGCTTCGCCTGTACTGTAGCTTGTGAATAACCTCTCAAAGCTGCATTTCAGCTCTGCGCTCTCACTGGCTGGGTGGGGGTCTCTGGCTCTCAGCTGTCGGTGCTTGTTTTGTACAGCTGACATCGACAGCCGAACACGGGCTACCCAGGCCCAAAGTCGGACACTCGGTTTGGTACGCCACTTAACAAATTTGTTTGATTCTTTTGTCTGTACGTGTTTTATTTGTTTGAAGCTCATCCTTGTCTTGGTTATAAAGTGAAGAGACGTTTGTTTGAGTGGAGCCGTGTGTATTTTTGCGTGTTTAATTTAGTTAGAAGTTAATTTCATTGTGGAAGGGCTGCATGCGAGTGTCCGCGTGGACCTTTTCTCTTTTCTCTGGGGCTCGCGGTTTGTTTGCTTTCCCGACTACCATCGGTGGCTATCGTTGCGCCCGGCCCCTCCTAAATCCTGGGTGTGCTCGCCTAGCTGAATTATAGCACCAACTTGGGATTCCAGGCTGTCACCTGAAGACGCAGTGAGTTCACCAATTAGTGTGAAGGCAGCCGCTGGTGAGTACGGTGGGACAGGTGCATGGTGTACATAAATAAATAAATAAAAAAGTTGATACTTGTATAGCGCACTACTCACCCGCAAGGGTCTCAAGGCGCTTGTACGAATACCGCTGTGGAACCCATCCTGGCTTTCCCTGTGAGGCGTCCACTCCTGGGCACCCCCAAGGTGGAGGCCAGGCATCCTTAGCGTTGTGGGGGCCGTGCCCTGCCCTACATGCCGCCCCACCCCAGTGAATGCCCATGTGGACCGTACAGTGCCCGGGTCGCCCACAGCGCTCTTAATATATATAGAGATCATTTTTGTTGGGGGGACGGATGGCAATTATATGTTTAAAAGACCGGTTCTATGCATACTTTTTCTATTGACAAAAATTTGATGCTTCTTGCCACACACAACCCCACCCCCGTTCTACCATCCTTCAGAGTTGGCACTCGAAGGGGCATATTCTCAAGGATCTATCACAGAGTTAACAGCACTTTATCACAGCCAAAGTGGCGATACATTTATCACCCCATTCACAAGCTGGTGCTAACAGCCCATAGCACCATTTTACCTGCGACAGCAGCTGCAAAAAACATTGCTAATGAGATGCAGAGTAGGCGTTCCTGTGCCAAAAGCTGCGACAACACCACTCCGCAACATTCTCAACGACCAGCCAGATCGGCAAAAAGACCACGAAACATGCGATAAGGCGCGTTAGTTGCAGGAAATTAACACCTGCTCTGACCTGGTGAAAGGCCGGATGGCAGCCTGCACCACAAAAGGGAGCCCAGCCCAGAGCCACACTTGAAGAACAATAGATGCCATGGAGCCACTGAACATGCGGGCCGGGCACCCAAGAGGGCCCAAACACCCACCGCCACCACCCCCAGGACCACCCCCACCCCCCGGACACCTCCGCCCCCCTCAGACCAACACTGAGGTAGCACAGACAAAGACAGCGACCCTCCGAAAAATGCACCAACCTCACAGACCCAACACTAGAGAATGTCATTGCCCACTACATGCTCAAAGTGTCAACCCTCCTCTGCATCCTGACCACCATTGCCCACAGGCTGACGGTACCAACACAGCGGACAACCAACATCCCACCTCAGACAAAGCTTCTAGCCGTGCTACATGTGTTTGCCACTGGTACCCTCCAACCAACATCCGCCTGAGACGGAGGAGTCACACAGCCAGGCCAATCCAAGTCTCTCACAACGGTCATGGATGACACCATCAGCTTGGTACTCCACTATCTATACTCCCCCACACACTGCGCAGGAACCGCTGGAGACCAAGCAAGGCGTGTACGCCACAGCTGGCTTCCCGCACGTGTCAGGGGGCAATTGACTGTGCACATGTCCTACCAGTGGCCCCTGGCAACACTGCACACAACCAGTGCAACAGAAAGCGTACGTATCCCACCAATGTGCAGGCAATAGTGGACCACTGGGAAATCTCTGCCAACGCCGCCGCAAACCACCCAGGCAGTGTGCATGATTCCTACACCTTTCGACAGTCCATCATCCACCTGCGCCACCAGGATGGCACCTACGGAAATGCACTGCTCATTGGCCAATACCAAATGCACACACAACACACCTCAACTCCACAATCATGCAACACACAACACAGGAAATGCACATGTCACAAGCTCACATACAACAAGCACACCCACTAGACATGACAGCACAATTCAGTGTGGGAACCTGGGCCAGCCATGTACATTAGCCATCAACGGCATGGCACCTCGTTCACACAATAGCAGAATGTCAGAAGAGGTGGGGACCAGGCATGTGCGAAGGAGGCAAGTGACCGATGAATGAGACTGTACACAATGCCAAGTGTGGCGTGGATGTGCTGGACAGACTGCAGTATGCAGACCACACACATATCCATGTCGACACAAACCGCTGGTGTTTGGAGTGCAGGGGGCAGTGGACGCAACCATGTCACGCCAGCTAGTAGGGAAGATCACAGAAATGTAGCTTGTTACGTCTCCCCTGTGATCGTGAGCGGAGTGGGCTGGCCCGGCGTACGCCTGGCCAGCAAAGGGCCAGGGCGGCGCCTCTCACCCCGCCACAAGGCCGACACCGTGAGCGGAGTTGCCAGCGATCCTGTGTGCCTGCTGCACCCCGGGACGCTGGTCCCCAAACCAGTCCTGCCCCCCGCGCACCCAGACTTCAATGCCCACCTGCCGACACCGGCATGTGTCGAATAGGGCCCACCACGTGCCAGTGCAATTTCCAAGCCCGAGGCCTGCGACCTTGGCAGCCACCTCAGACCATCACGGCCACTGCAACACAGGCCCGCAGTACTCCTTTCTTGTTGACGTACTCCACCGGCATGCACAGCGGACAAGTAGGTCAAACATTTGGAACTGAGTCTTGATTACACCTTGGCAGAGCACATTAATTATGGCTGAGTGTATGTCACTATACACCCTTCGATGTGGTGCTACCAGGTCTTAGTAGTACATCACAACCGCAAGATTCTGTGGGCCCACGCGGACTACTGCTCTCGGCCTACGCTGTGCTCCAGTAGGTCACAGAATTGGAACTAAACATCGATTATTCAAAGGCAGAGTACATATCATTGCACGCAAGGAGAGGTGTGAGAGGATGACTCGTTGCATTTGGAAGGAAAAAAGGATCATCGTTACGGAGGTGATCGAACACTACCGACAACTGCCCTGATGTCACTAACTCTGTGCATCGCAAGTCTATGACAAGTGGCTGTGGCCCACTGCTGACCACTGGCTCCGGCCTACAATGTGGTCCAGTAGGTCACAGAGTCTTGATTTGGCAAAGCCGGAGTTCATATCAGTGTACCGGCATCATCGCAGACTGCATCCCCTCTCAGCCCCGGTGCCATTAAGTCTGTTCCCCGACAATTATGGACACTCTCTGGTTGTACATTGGTGGCGTCTGAGTCTATGGACTAGGGGGTAGGTTTCATTCTCATGCAGCTGATACCGAATTGGTGGTGGCAACGAGGCTGTCGCTTTCCACTCCTCCATTTGCTGCCTCCAGATAGCTTCTACCCTCTGCATCATGCCCTGGAGGACACCTTCCACTGTCCCCCTCAACCCTACGCCACATACACCTTCGATATTGACGAGGACCCGCTCAGTGTGCGTGGCCCTACCTCAGTGGACCGCAAGTCACCCTCCCATTGCGGTGTGCCTGTGCCGGCCACTGTGCATCCGGGGCCACTAACTCTGTGGAGCTCAAGTCAGGGACCCTGTCTGAATGAATATTGGATGACCTCTGTGACGTTGGTCTTGGGGTCATCGATGCCATGTGCATGTGGCTCTGCGCTGTCCGCTGCCTCCGGCCTCAACTGCAGACCACCAGGGCTTACACATCAAATCGAGGCCTGACCGGCCCGGACGTCGCATCACGGCAGGAGGCACACGCCACCATCGCCAGGGCCAACTCCAACCACCATCTACCAGAGTCGAAACAGTGGTACTGGCAGACTAACGGAGTTGCTCAGACCTGTCTTGGATGCCATCATCTGCCTGATCCCCTGCTCAGCACTCCAGGTGCCACTGACTCAGTGCACCGCAACCCATGGACCATTACAGATTGAGTTTTGTGCTGTGGAGAGGTTGTGCAGCGATGTCACCTCAGGCAGTGTGGGAGACCTGGGACCTTGATGAGGAAGTTGATGCAGGTCTAACACACCCCACACTTTTACATTTTGTGTTTTAATATGTACTGAATCAATTCAATTTTTAAAGATTGTAGATTGTAACCCAACATTGGGAGCTGTAGATATATGTGTTTATTTGCCATTTTATGATTTGTAATAAATGATGTTTTTAACAATATGTCTCTTATAGAGCTGTTCTAAAAGTGCCTTTGATATATACAGTGTGTCTTGGGAGATTCCAACAGTCTTTTTAACGACATTAATACTTTGTCTCTGCCCATGGGCATGTTGATTAGTTAAATGAGGTACACTCTGTAAACGTTCTAACACACCCCACTGCATCTGCATCAGGAATAACCAGAAGGAACACAATCCTAGACATTTTCTTCACATGAGCATGCTCATCTCTAGTGCCCCAACCTCAGTGCACTGCAACTCATTGACACTTCTGTTTGTTTGTTGGGTGACCTCTGTACTTGCTCCGGCTCCCTCCATGTTGCTCAGCAGTTGACTCTGTTATGCAGGTGTTTTCTGTTTCCATTGTACTGGTGTCCACTGTTCAAGTTGTTGCCAGCACCAAGCACTCCGTGTGGGCTGGCTTATACTCACCCCACACACATCCAGCACAGGCGTCACTGTACATGTGGCCCTGCCAATAAAGGGGCTGGGCGCATGTGCCCATAGCCAGTTCAACATAATATCTGCGTGTGTCCCTGTGGTCTTGTTGTATGCATGAGGGTCCTGGTCCCTACGACATTACATTGTGCTGTGTACAGTGGACGCAGACATGTCACCGCACACAGCGGCTTAGAGCTTGGACATGTAGCTTTGTCGTCATCCACTCAATTCGTAAGGGGAGTGGACTGGGCCGTCGTACGCAGAGCCAACGTGGGTGTGTGACTGATATGTGCGTGCCCCTGGGCGTGGTTCTGTACTGGGAATGTGCATCTGCATGTATCTCTATGGCAGTGTGGGTCTCCTTTGTGGGGTGTAGATGGTCCCTGAAGGTTAATAGACACCCACATATGTGATCTAGTTCGTCTTCCATGGGTTCGGACCACACCGGCACCTGTTCGGCCACCTCCTTTTGGCGTTCTGACACCTGGCATAGGGGTGCCATGTGTGGGTTGATGAAGTGTTGTGAGCCAGCCGTGCTTACCGGTGCTTCATGCTGTGTGGTCTGTTGCAGGGGCTGGGTTCTCCTCTAAGTAGCTTGGCTGCACTGGTCCTGGTGGTGGGTTGCGTGGGATGTGATGGGGAGATGCATGTTGACATTGTGTAGACATGTATGTTGGCACATTGTTTATGTTTACATGCAGACTGTATGACAATGTACATTGTGACTGTTTTGGAGGTGCAGGATTTAGATGCCAGACAGTGTACATTTGGACTACATGACAGATGTGAGGTTGTACGCGTACATTTCCATTTCACAGTTTCCTGCTCTGTCAGATGTAGTAGGCCTGTTTCTGCGCGTATACGGAGCCAGTTGTGTCCTCTGTTCTGCAGTGTCGGGGTTGCACATTGTACCACATTCTCGTCAATGTGGATGTGCTGTTATTGCTATGTGTGTGTGCTGCAGTGTGCCACGGGGATGAGGGACATCATCCTGGGTCATTTTGAATGTGCAGTGTGCTATACATAATTGTGCATGTGTGCCGTTGTGACCATCTCCTCATGTCCCCCCAGTCTCTGGTCATTACTCACCATGTTGTTGTTGTGTCAGGTCCTCCTGAGCTGTGTCCGCACTCCCAACTCCTTGCACTGTCTCCACACTGTTGACTGTGGCCTCCGTTTCCTCCAGCTCCTCCTGTGGCTTTGTGCCTGGTTTAGATTTTCAAATCATGCCAGCGCCTCTTGGCCTCCTCCATTGGCCTCCTCAACACTTCGACTGCATTCCTAGTGGTCTAATTGTGGGTCAGTTGATGGTTGTGTTCTATCACCTCCGTGACGCTGATCTGGTTTATCTGCGGACTGCACCCCGTCTTCCTCTCCCTCTTCTCCCTGGCCTTCCCCGACCCCGTTGTACCTTGCTGGTGGTCAGTGGGGCTTGTGGGGTTCGCGTTGACCTCTGCGCTCGGTCAGGGTGCATCCATGTTGCTACGCACTTTAGATTGTTTCTGGTGTGTTGTTTTTGTAGCTTTTATGGAGCATTTTCCCACCAGACGCGTGGGATTTGCAGGCCTGGTGC
Source organism: Triturus cristatus (assembly GCF_964204655.1). Lineage (NCBI taxonomy): Eukaryota > Metazoa > Chordata > Amphibia > Caudata > Salamandridae > Triturus > Triturus cristatus. The sequence goes on from NC_140590.1 coordinate 1,378,246,844, forward strand.
TGGTTTTTGCAGCTTTTTGCATCGCGATTGGCCTCATTGCAGATTCTTTTGCGTTCGTGTTTCGCATTTTTGTGGCGTCGCGTTGATTTTAACGAGGCCATTTAGCGCGTTATCCGGTGACTATTTCATGATACCGCCATAATGTGAATATTTGGTTAACACGGGGTAAATTTCTCGCGATAGACTGCGATGTTGAAGGTTACGTTAAGATACTTTTGCGATGGTTATCACACGTTCCTGAGAATAACCCCCGAAGTGTGCCTACAGTGAGCTGCAAGGTGAGTTAAGCGCCTGTCGCATTGTTGTTGGCGTTGCTGCGGAACAGGGAGAAAGAGCCTCCGCTGTGTTATTTCTTTGCAAGCGCATTTTAGAAATTGGAATGAATCGCCTTCAAATTCGTGACGATGTAATGACAGGATTTCAGTTCCAGACAGGTGAACATTTGTGGAGAATTGCATTGTGTGTGATTGCTGGAGCGGGTTTTATTTTAAAAAATTTGTATACCCTCTCCATTTTGCATGTTTCTATTAATAAGAATAATTAATTAATCATAATTGTATTAATTGGATTGCTGTGGAATTTAACCAACCTTACTAATAAGAATACACGTGGGAATTGCATTTGCATGGCCTAACTAATACGTAAACTAATTTCTGTACGCATATTAATGATAGACAATTAGAATTTGCATGAATATATGATGCTTTCGCAATGTATTCGTGAGTTGTGCTTTATTAATGTGAAAATAATCCGCATTAAGTGTTGCTTCTGCTAGATAAATACACACATATGGGTATTAGTAAGGGGATAACATTTTATTAGTCATTTCCATGTATTAATTACGTTTTTGTGTTTCTTTGCTTAAGTTGACCATTTGGTGGCCACAAAATGGCCGACATCCCTGTTTGACGAACACAACACTATTGTGAAGGTCTCTGGGTGAAGTGCGCATGCGTCACCATCAGCAGCAGTGGCCTCTAAACTCGACTGTACCCACCAAGGACACTCTGGGCTGACAGCCAGCTGCCCCGAAAAGAAACAATAAAAGTTACTTCAACATGAAATTATGAACTATATCTAAAGAAACATTTTCCGTGTGAGAACTTGGTGGAACTGATCTCATCAACCAATCACGAATATTCAAAATATTACTTGTAACTTTTTGGAATGTTATTTTACTATAAAAAATGGTAGAATAGAGAGGTTGAGAGCGAGACCCTTCAGAAGATTTTCGATTTCCTGACGTTATGCTGACGGAGAGGACGGTGACACTGCAGGACAGCTGTTTCCGGCTCTGACAGTATGAACTGATGACCAAGATTTTGACTTAGAGGACGACTTTTAGCCAGAATAGGTAAATATGATGGTCTACTGCTTGATTAAATCAAAGATTCGATTTTCAATTATTTAGATAAAGATTTAAGATTTATTACAAGAACTGTGTTGGGTCGTTATTATGAAAAGTGTATTTATGTAAATAAATTATAGATTTAGTTATCACTTCAACCAGCAGCTAGCTGATTCATGGCCTATTCATGGGAGAAGTACTAAAAGGTGAAGTTTAGGCCTTAATAAATAGAGAAAGGTAGGGAAATCTATTAGGGATAAAGGAGTACTTCCTTCCTTTACAGCGAGTGGAACAATCGCCTCCTTGGAAACAGGTTAATAGAGGATGAATGTTGGTGTTATGGGCCCCACCAGCGAATGTAGTGATTGAGTGTGATCTATGGTCTGTGACGAAGGGAGGGATTTTGCATTCCGCGCTGCATCATGAGCACGTGGTTACGTATATACATGTATTGCGTATACATGTGTGCACATATTATTATATTTTACTCTATTATCCTGGCTTTAAAATTGTTCTATTAATGCATATAATATTTTGCCCAGCACCAGGGTATGTCCCCCGACGAACCTGCATGAGTTTACAAACTAAACATTCCCTTTTAACCCCTTCAGCGCGGCGCGGATTACCGCGCCGTGCTGAAGGTTCCGTGCGCGGGCGGGGCCGTGACGGAGCGGTTCCGTCATGCGCACAGCGCGACCGACACGCATGACGGAACCGCTCCGTCACACGCATCGAAGGGGTTAATAACAGAATTTGCACAGATCTGAGGAAATCTCAAATATTAATAACAAACTGAATCCTGGGAAAGTCCTCCTGAGCTGTGTCCGCACTCCCGACTCCTTGCACTGTCTCCACACTGTTGACTGTGGCCTCCGTTTCCTCCAGCTCCTCCTGTGGCTTTGTGCCTGGTTTAGATTTTCAAATCATGCCAGTGCCTCTTGGCCTCCTCCATTGGCCTCCTCAACACTTCGACTGCATTCCTGGTGGTCTAATTGTGGGTCAGTTGATGGTTGTGTTCTATCACCTCCGTGACGCTGATCTGGTTTTTCTGCGGACTGCACCCCGTCTTCCTCTCCCTCTTCTCCCTGGCCTTCCCCGACACCGTTGAACCTTGCTGGTGGTCTGTGGGGCTTGTGGGGTTCGCGTTGACCTCTGCGCTCGGTCAGGGTGCATCCATGTTGCTACGCACTTTGGATTGTTTCTGGTGTGTTGTTTTTGTAGCTTTTATGGAGCATTTTCCCACCAGACGCGTTGGATTTGCAGGCCTGGTGCTGGTTTTTGCAGCTTTTTGCAATTACCGCGCCGTGCTGAAGGTTCCGTGCGCGGGTGGGGCCGTGACGGAGCGGTTCCTTCACGCGCGCAGCACGACCCACGCGCATGACGGAACCGCTCCGTCACACGCATCGAAGGGGTTAATAACAGACTTTGCACAGATCTGAGGAAATCTCAAATATTAATAACAAACTGAATCCTGGGAAAGTCCGACATTGTGCAGGCAAGAAACATCAACTGGTACACCCCCAAGAAGGGGGGGGGCATATATTGTAATACACCTCACCCTCCCCTCTTTCTAGGACAGCTGTCTCGCCCACTCTCACCCTTCACATATGACAAGGTGATGTTATAAAAACTTTACGTACCTGAGAATTGTTGAGGCACATTCCTTTCTGCTAGTTTTATGCTTCTGTTCAGAGATTGGAGCAAACACGTAACTTCAGCCTTTATGACACAATGGGAAGCTCAAAACAACAGAGGCTGTTGCGACGACCGGGGGACTTTATTGCTACCCACTGGTGCCCTGCCCTACCTCTACAGCTGTTGCCGCTCCAGACCAGGAAAGCTGCGTTGTCCCTCGCCATTGCCGCCACTGCCGCCACTGCATCACCCAGGGGAGACTACAACTCCCAGGCGCCTGAGCGCCCGTTGACGCCAGTTACGCGCCCGGAGGCGCACAAAAGTCAGAGGCTCCATCGGGGGAGCGGGAAGCTCAAAACAACAGAGGCTGTTGCGACGACTGGGGGACTTTATTGCTACCCACTGGTGCCCTGCCCTACCTCTACAGCTGTTGCCGCTCCAGACCAGGAAAGCTGCGTTGTCCCTCGCCACTGCCGCCACTGCATCACCCAGGGGAGACTACAACTCCCAGGCGCCTGAGCGCCCGTTGACGCCAGTTACGCGCCCGGAGGCGCACAAAAGTCAGAGGCTCCCTCGGGGGAGCGGGAAGCTCAAAACAACAGAGGCTGTTGCGACGACTGGGGGACTTTATTGCTACCCACTGGTGCCCTGCCCTACCTCTACAGCTGTTGCCACTCCAGACCAGGAAAGCTGCGTTGTCCCTCGCCACTGCCGCCACTGCATCACCCAGGGGAGACTACAAAAGTCAGAGGCTCCCTCCGCATCGCGGAACGTGCGCGGGCGGCGCCGGGCCAAGCCCGGGCAAAGGGCGGGCCGTCTGTGGCCGTCAGGGGCCGCGGGAGGCTGGGCTGGGCCGATTCTCTTGGTTTCCGAAACAAGGCTGTCAATTGCTGCTTTGTATTTACAAGAGGACTGTCGAGTCAAGTCGAGGGAGGGGGCTTGAGGGTTATCCACCGTTTGGCACATTGAGCCCCAGACACAGGGACCCCATCTTCCAGGAGTCCCTGGGCTGACATCACCTGCACCTGGGTGCTCACTTTGTTTGCCCCGCCCCCCGAACACCTCCCTCCTATATCAGGATTAGTACTCACACGTCGAGCACACGGGAGCAGCCCGGGACAAGTCTGTGGCCGCCCGTGACTGGACGAGGTTGGATTGGACTATAATTATTGGTTTTCTGTTCTATCTTATTTTGGATCCCATCGTAGAGGGTATCCATCCATTAATACAGATTGTGGTTTGTTTTAGGTATTGTTTGCCTCAATATACTTTAATATGTCTTTAAGGTCTGGTAAAGATCGTACAGTTCAACTGCAAACTTCTAAGGGGATAGTTTCTGGACCGCTTGATGCCTTCATAACTCGAGCAACTGGGATATTAGAAAAAGAAATAGCAATGGCCGAGAAAAGACTTTCCCTAGATTTAGTCAGTGGTAAGCGTTCCTCTCTGGGTGCCCTTGCTACAATTTCTAGCCCTGTGGCTCAAGTCCTGCCTAATAGCTCATACTCAGCAACGACTGAGGCACTAACGCATGTTGAAGGAGAAGGGGTGGGTTCCCTACATTCTGTAGACAATATTGATTCGAGCTTGGATGACACTCAGAATAGCGGGGATAAAGATAGGGGCTCAGATAGTGTGGACATAGTTAATAATTCTGAGTCGAATCCACCGGTAGTGGTTGATCCTTCGAGACAAACAGCCCGTAAAAGGAAAAAGGTTCAGAGCCGCCAGGGGGGGAGAGATCAGAAGTTGCATAAGTTAAAGGATTCGAACAGTACTTGTGCCGTTGGTTTGCTGTTGCCCACTGCTCCGCAACTCCCCCCGGTACTTCCCAATGTATTATGCCCCTCTCTAATTCCCCTTGGTTCATCAGATTCATGCCCTACCTGTCTTAATAGCGATGAAATCCTGTTGGTAAAAATGGAGGCTATGATTAAAATTCTCCTGCTTCCCGTTCTGGAGTGAACCAGGTTGATGACCGTTAAAATTGATGCTATGGAGTCTGTAGTGAACACGAATATGCGCTTGCTTCAGAAGTTATCCGTCCCCTCCACAGTAGCGGGGGCTTCTACTTCTCAGGCAAGTAAAATTAAGTGTATAAACAATGATAGCTCTGGTAAAGCAACGGGGGTTGTAGCAAACAAATCTACAGCACTGGGGGGTTCTTGGGACAAAACTAGCACTGCTGATGTAGGCACCTCGGTGCAGGAACCCAGAAAGGCCACCTCCAAGTTAATTGCGCAACGGGTACAAGCAGGCTGGTCGGACGATAGCGCAAACGCCGCCCCTAGTACCTCATCCCAGCCTTCCTTAGGAAAGCTAGCCATTATCCGTAATTCCAATACCCATACTGGGGGGAACGCTACTAAGAATGTTCACCTTCGTACAGATTTACCCCCCGAAGCAAATCAATATACCATTGTGCTAACTGGGGTAGCACCTGTAAAGGAGGGTATTAAAGAGACTGACAGGGACCTACGCAACAAAGTAGTATTCTGGCTTAATAAAAATCGCCCCCTCCCGCCATCAACTTCAACTGAAATTCTATTTGTGAGGAGAGTAGATGGGGTGGGTCATGGGACTAACGATTTAGAGGGTGATTGTATTTTGGTATCGTTTAAGGACCCTTGGGTGGTAGAGTCTATTCGAAGGGAAGTAAGGTTTGCAAGACTGGGGGATGTACAAACTCTGGGGCTTGCTTACTTCTATCCCGAAAGACACTTTAAATTCCCATCAGGCCCCCCACCCATGAGATTACTAGATAGGAGGCGTCTAACTGTCAGAACACCTTACCTCCCCCAACACCCTTTACTTTTCAATCGCTACGGCCCCCTTTCTGATCTAGAGGCCATCGATTGACTACATCCACCAACTAGGGTGAACAGTATTGTTGAGTGTTGTAGGAATGTGGTAACTAGGCCTGAAAGGGTGGAATCCTTCCCTGGGAATGCTGAAGTGGGGAGCTTAATGTTAAACTTTACAGGGGGGAAGGCTGAAGCGTCCGCTGAGCATATTATAGAGGCAACCGTGGGGGTGGATAGTGCACGTATGGTTCTCTGCCTGGAGACAAGGGCAGAACTAGTGAGGGAAATGGAGAACCCAGCTATTACTGTGCCAATGGTCCAATTTTCCAAAAGTAATGTAACAACTCCATATGACACACTAAAGTTAGCTTCCTGGAATGTGGCTGGGATCAAGGGTCGGCTACACTCTAGGGAGTGGTTGGAATTTATAGATACTTTCGACATTATATTACTCCAGGAAACTTGGGCAACGGTTCCAATCCACAGGGTTGGGTTTATTAATTTTTTTAAACCTGCAATTAGCGGTAGCAAAGGGCGTGCTTCAGGGGGGTTACTGATTTGGGTGAAGCAGGCCTTGGGATTCCATCTGTCTGAAATACTTGTAGAACATCAAGACCTTTTGGGAATTAGATTGAGTAAGGTTGTCCATCGGGACCTGATTATAATTAACATCTATGCACGAGGCCTACCTGGAGGCCGCTGCCCTGGTATTGTTGTCGTAGTGGACAGGTATTTCGATGGGCTGGGAAGCGATAATCTTCTTGTTTTAGCGGGTGATCTGAACTGCACCTTTGAGCCGCTTCAGGCAGTTGGGGACAGTTGGGGGTCTGCAGAGGATGCTGTCTGGAACATTCCGGATTTATCAATTGATAAAATTGCTAAAGGGACTGAGGCTGCTTTGAACTGGATGGCCTTATGTTTGAACAGGGGCTTAAGGGCAGTTAATGGTTGCTCTACATCAGATCAATGCGCCTGTGATACTTATGATAATGGTCTAAGGAAAAGCCGCATAGATTATATTTTGTTAAAGTTGGAATTCTGGCAAAACATGATAGACATGGAAGTGGTATCCCGCCCAGAAAGTGATCACAATCCGTTGTCACTTAGAGTAAGGCTGCCAGGTATCAATAGATTGAAGGATCCAGATACTCTTAGGACAGGAGAAGTCGCCCTGACCAATGATCGAAGAAGGCTGAAATGGTCTAAGTTAGTGGGGGACGCCACTCTCTTCGAAAGTATTAAAAATTTGGTCACCAATACGGTGAACGAACCCATGCCCATTGTGTCTGAGGGGGCCGGTCTTGATTACGTTATTGAGTCTCACGAATGTTGTTTTGAGCAGCTTAAATCTCTTTTATCCATTCCATGTTCAAAAGGCCCGTTAAAAACACTTGGTTCCCGTCAGAAGTGGTATAATGGGAAATGTAGGGAGGCTTATAGTCAACTAGTTAAAGCGGTCAAGTCTCGGGCTATGATTGATGTCAAGCTAGCAAGGGTACAGTATAAAAAAAAACAGTGGGATGCTAAAAGAGAGTGGGAAGATAGGCACTGGTCCGACCTTTTGGACGCATCTACATCCAATAACCAGACTAAATTCTGGGAACTTGTAAAGTGGGGCAGAGACCCAGATTCCCACACGCCTACAAATCATGTTTCTCCCGAAACCTGGGTGGAATTTTATGCTGCCCAATTTAGGTCTGAGAACTTGGAATCTTCTACAATGTTAAGTAGTGTGTATACATTGTCTGATCAAGGTGGGGTCCTGATCTTCACAGAACATGAAACTGAATTAGCCTTGGGCTTGACTCAGCGGGGGAAAGCACCGGGGATGGACTTAATCCCTGCTGACCTGTTTAAAGCCAACCACGAACTTTGGGTACCGTATATTACCAGGTTAGCCAATGCAATTGCCAAAGGTGCTAGAATCCCCAAGTCATGGAAGGGGGCTGAGATCCTTCCGATTCACAAAAAAGGAGATCGGTCCAATCCGGGCAATTATCGCCCGATTAGCCTTATTGATTCTCTTCAAAAGGTCTTTGCAAGGATGGTCTTAGGTAGAGTTCAGGGTTGGATGGTTTCTGAGGGCATCTTGTCTCCCATGCAAGCAGGCTTCAGATCTGGTACCAGCACCATCGACCAGGTGTTTAGATTTTGCCTGATTTACTGGAAGGTGGTGCTGTTGGGCGGGGGAACAATCTTCGCCGCGTTTATCGATCTGAAAGCGGCTTTTGACATGGCGCCGAGGGCTAAACTGTGGCGTGTCTTGAGAGACTTAGGCCTGCCTATGGAACTACTTGATTTAATTGTTAAACTGCATGATGACAACTTTGCAAGGGTTCGGTGGGGAGGTCAAGGACAAGTGACGAACAGCTTTCCGGTAACACGCGGGGTCCGTCAGGGGTGTGTTTTGGCGCCCACACTCTTCCTGTTATTTATTGACCAGGTAGTAAATTTTTTTAAGGCTTTCCCCACTGACGCTCCTTCCCTGGCCGGGACGAGGTTCCCCATGCTTATCTTCGCTGATGACACTCTGCTCCTCTCTAAGACCAGAAGTGGTTTACAGCGGGCTCTGAACCGCTTTGAGGAGTTCTGTGTCATCAACGATCTGAAGGTAAACGTAGGCAAAACTAAGTTTATGGTTCTTACTAAGAAACTCTCGGTGCGGAGTTCGGTAAGCATGGGTGGGGTTAACTTGGAACAAGTTGAGCATATGGCCTACCTAGGGGTGACCCTAGATTTTCGCTTACGATGGAAGGAGCAGGTGGTCGAACAGCAGCTAAAACTGGCCCGCTTAACTGGTTGTCTTCTTAGGGAGCAAAAGAGATCCATTACCAAATGTGTGCACCCAACGCTAAAAATGTATGACACAAAGATTAATGCTGCTATTTTATATGGTGCGGATCTCTGGGCGTATATGGATCTTTCTAGCCTGTTTAAAGCACAGTGTAAGTTCTTGCGGAGTTTAGTGGGGCTACCGCAATCCACTCCATCCATACCTCTTTGCCTGGATCTAGGATGTAACCCAATAAATGAGATGGCAAGGTTCAGATTGGTAGCCTTCTGGAGGCGGATTTGGACTTCTCCTGACCTTGCCCTTTTTGCTAATGAACTTGCTGAAGTTAGGTCTATTGAGGGCTCCAGGAGAATCCCATGGCTACGTACGGTAAAAACCATTTTGGTTGAAATGGGAATGGAACAGCTGTGGGTGTCCCCAGGAACCAATGTGTTTCCCACCAAACAAGAATTTAAAGCTCTGTATTGGGCCTCAGTTCGACAAACCCTAGTGACTGCCTCTAGCTCTACCAGTCTAACAGGAAGGTTCCTGATTAATAAACTGGATCTCTCTCTCGAGAGTTACTGGGATATTATTACCAGGCCACTCGACAAGAAACTCTATCATCAGTTCCGGGTGGGATCCCTGCCTTTGAATTCATTCACAAAAAATTGGGCTCCTGGAGTAACTGAATTTTGCCAATGGTGCCCGGGCCATAAGGAGACTGAGGGTCATCTTTTATTTGCCTGTCCTATGTATCAAGACCCACGTAGAAAATGGATAAAACCTCTGTTCCAACGCATTACCTGCAGTAGGTCTGCGGAGGCCATTCGGGTATTAAAGACCAATACCTCAGAGTTGTTCGTGGTGAGCATAGCGACATTTCTTGGCTGGGTTTGGATCATTAGAGCAAAAAAACAGGTAGAAAAGATTTCTCCTCTGAATTATATTTAAAACATTATTTCTCTGATCTAACGTTGGACATTGTACATAGTATATTAAGACTGTTATATTTATTGTTTTTATACTTTTAAAATTATTTAGACGGGCTGTCTTTGTATTATTAGGATGTTTAACAAGGGTTTTAAATGTATTGATTTTATTGTGTGTAAAAATATTCGTAAATTGGACAGTTCATCGTGATTGTAAAGTGTGAGTAATTTGATAATTGGACCAAACTGTAGGTGTTGATTTTGCTGTCTTTTATGATTTTATTATCGAAATAAAGACTTTAAAACCTGAAAACCTGACACAATGTGCGTCCTTGCTCAAAACGTCATGTCAGATCCATTTGCACCATTTATCTGCTTCTTACTAGTTGGGTCCCCAGAGCGGTAAATTAATATTTTCATCTCATGGCAGCTCTCCGGCACAGGCTTCCCTTGACCCCACTTTGTCATGAAGAGCTTGTCATTTTCTGCACAGTGTATTTAGAGCCATAAAAACAAGGAGGGCCTTTTGTCTCGAGCATGTATCAGCGTTCCATATTACAAGACAACATTACAGCTATGCATTCTGTTTTAAGTTAATAAGACTGTTTTTTAAGAAGGAACTGCTATTGTTCGACAGCATCGGAGAGCACAGGAACTGTGCAGTCAATTACAAAGACAATATTAAGACAAAAAAGTCGGTATTGCTGTTCCAGCAACCATGTCCCTGAAAACATATCACTCCATGAAACATATGAAATGCATGTAACTGGATCGAGGGGCTATATGTGTAAGACAGAGATCAATAGTTCTACAGCCATTAACCTCAGGACGATTCAGCCAGTTGGGGATGCGCAATATTATATTTGAAATGAATGAATACATGAGATTGCTTGTATTTCCCATGCTAACGGCAATAGATATCCTGGCATAGTCAAGCATTGACACCTACCATAAAACAACACAACCAGTTAGGAAGCACAAAATCACCACACCTAGCCATGTAAGCTAAGCAAAGCGTATCAGCTTGGCAAGACACAAAATCAATTACAAAGCACAATACCTAAGGCTACTTCTGTAGTTATTCTTTACAATATAGCCTAATAAATAATCCAAAACATCAAACTATCAATAAAAGAACATCCTATCTTGCGGTGTGACACCCAGCAATAAGAGTGTGTAAATATCATGTGTAACAAATGCTATGTCTCAATCTGTATAAGCACAATACAGCATCTTCCAAGCTGGCTGACTTAAATGACTGAAATCACATATCTTAAAATGTAAGCAGATGATGAAGAAAATACACAGGTAATCTGGAAAAGACAGCATAAGTGAGTAGTGCATTTACATAAACTGATTATGGCATATCCTGCAAGGACTTCTGACAATATGTACTTTGCGCTAGGTAAAAGAGCCTTTTCTCTGTAATACTACCTTTTTAGGGTTTGCTGATTCCGTACCACCTATAAAGGTCTCTGAAGCCTGAGATCTTAGAAGCAGAAGTTTTCTTGAGTGAAATACTCATTCTCATTTTACTGTATAAATTACTGCACCTCTGCACTATGAGCCACTTCACCACTGTCCTCTTCGCCACTGCACTCAACTCATTCCCTTTTTGCCACTCTACTGCACTCTACTCTGCATCATTCCACTCTATGCCAATCTAATCTAATCTGCATCACTGCACACCACCCCAATGCACTCTATACCTCTGCACTCTACCTTGCACCTCTCCCCTCTACCCTACACCACTCCACAACACACAATACTAATCCACATAATGAAGTCCATCACACACAATCACACTCTACATATTTCCATTACAGTAAGTACCATTCAATTACTATCCACATATTTCCACAGGACACCATGCCACATATTTCCATTACACAACTCCACCTCACACCACACAATTCCACAACACATTATTCCACAACAATTAAAAAACAGCCCACCTCTACCTCGCACTTCCACCAACCCTGTCAACTCATCCCCATGCAACCACTGCCCCTCTAATCTCTCCCTCACACTACCACTACCCCTTTATCTAGCAATTCCACTGCAACCCTCTCATCCCTCCCTACACACTCCCCGTCTTCTCTTAATACTGCCTGTTCACGCATACTAACTTCCTATACCTTCTCGCGCTCTGCACTAGTACACCTCCTGCTTCATCTCTCCCACCTCTCTCTCTCACCTCTCTTATGTGGTTTACTTTAGGTCTTCAAGAACAGTTTCTTTCCTGTGCATTTTCAAAATTTCCGTCCCTCTAACCCATGCTTTCCTCCTCTTCTTAGGGTGTCTTTAGCACACACAGAAGGTCCCTCTTTATGTGTCTGAGGCCTGCTCAACCCCTCTTTCTCACATACTCTTACTGCTCCTCTGTCTGGAGTTCATTCACCACTTCCTTCACAAACTACCTATCCCTCTCTATCTTCCTCCCTGTCTATTTTGTGTAGCTTTCACCCCTATCTATTCACCATGCCACATAATTCCAATACACAAATACACTACACACCACACAATTCCACCCACACTATTCCATAACTAACAATTCCAATGCAATCCACATAATTTTACTCCACACCACATATATCCATTCTTCTCCAAACAAAAACACAAGGGTAAAAGACATTATCATTTACAACACCAATAGCTTAAACTCGTAAATGCGAGACCTACTGCATTGCAAATGCTTGTTTATTCATGTGGGTATATTTTATGAGAAATCATCAAGACCAGAAAAACTAAATCAGTACATCACAGCCCAAAAGTCTGCACAAAACACAGTTCTACTATTTCCTGCTGTTGGCAAGCGAGACGCTTGAAGTGGCAACCTATTAGCAATTAACAATAATAGTCAAAACCAGAACAAAATTATCACAATATAATTTTGTGTGGTGTTTGTTTACCTGTGGCTATATAAAAAAGTATTTGAAGCCTTAAGCTGTGTACTGTTTTGCTTATATGGAAATCAGGCCCTTCCTACATGTGCCAACAATTGGAAACAGTTAAGGTGAACATTTTAAACACTTTGTGGGAAATTATTTGCCAATTGACTTCCAGTCAAGTACTGGCAATTTTAGCAAGGAGAGAGCCAAAATAAAGTACTTTTTCCTTTAAAAAACATTAGCTTCGCACCTGGATCGTGTGTGTTGGCATGTATGTATGGTGCCTAATAAATCAGGGGTGGCGTGTCGTGAACCCCCTTGCCCTCCCACCCGTGCTTTGCCAGCTACAGCGGAGTGGGGCACTTTATGGGCCTCTTCTGTCCGCAACTTTACAGACAAAATCTCATTTTTTTTTTTTAACCTTTTATTTATTCGTTTTTACATGGAATGCAACATGACAGCTTGCAAGCACTTCACCGTGGTTTACAGTTCTCGAACATTGTACACTTCTATATTGCTTCGCAACATCAGCACATTGAATGATACATCCTTATTAGATGTGTATGCATAGTAAAGCACATAATCAAATCTTACAAAATGATGGCACTTGCGGAACATTGTTGGTACATTACAGCACATATATAACAGCAGCCCAGTCGACTGACCTCACATATGACAGGTCTCGAAGAAACAAAAAACATTGTATTTCACATAAGCAGCAGTGGCCATAAGGGATACCTCTTGGATAGTCTTAACACAGCAATACAGTTCAGCAACATACCATTGGTACAACTTCCAAACAAAGACAGTTATCAGGTGCCATATCACAATCAGGGTGTCTCCGGCCCACCTGCGTTGCGTGTGATAACGTAGGCCTGAAGCGGCCCCCATATATCCTTCGGCCGAGAGGCCTGAGGAAGTATCTCAGCATAAGCAGTCAGCTGTTCCTGGCAATAAAGTAAGTCTGCCAACCAGTCCTTGAACTTCGGTGCCCTCCCCCTACCCCACCTACAGGCCACTCGCCGCTTAGCCAGCAGGAGCGAGAGGGCGACCAATTTCCTATAGGTTTTGGGTACCTGTGCTGTATAACCCAGAAGTGCCACAATAGGGGTCTCCTCCATTGTGCCATTTATCATTGTCTTGAGCGCCCCAAATATTTCTTCCCAAAACTCCTGTACTTTTGGGCAGTCCCAGGCTAAATGTAAGAAGCCCGCTCCCGCCCTCCCACATCTCTCACAGCTATCATCATCCGCTAATTTAAATCTATATTTTTTGACTGGCGTGTAGTACAGACGATGAAGGAATTTATAGTGGAGAACCCGTAATCTACAACTAGCAGAGACCTGCGAGGTTAGAAGGCAACAATGTGTCCATTGCTCCTCAGTTAACTCCCCCCCTAAGTCTTCATTCCATTGTGCGCGGGCTGGACTACTAACATCTACTAGTTGCGCACGGATGCACCTGTATAGTCCTGATACTAAGTGCTTCCCATCTGTAGAATTCAACGTCTGATGTAATGAGGCTAGCTTTGTGGGCTCCTTCGGGAAGTCAGGGAGGATCGCCCGAAGCCCCTGTCGCAAGCGGACATACAGAAAAATGTCTAGAGGCGACGTTTGTATACCCTGAAAGAGGTGGTCCGATGAGCTAAATGACCCTCCGTGGAAGAGATCCCCCCATGTGACAACATGAGTGCGCTGGCACAGCTCATGAAAGCCCCGTTCCTGCAGTAGCGACTTGGCTGGGTGGTATGACAAGGGAAGCTGTGGAGCATATAAGAAGGAAGAATTAAGCCGGCCCGAGATTCGGTTCCAGGTGTCAACTGTACATGTGACCGTGGTAGGCGGGAGTCGTCCGAGGTCTGATTGGACCATGTACAGCACCATTCAGCGGTATTGGATCCGCAAGCCAATCCTCTGTAGCCACCTGTGGCATATATTTAGGTGGCTTGATCCAGTAGTAGGCATAATGTGCCTGCGGGCTGAGGTAATAAAGTTCAAAATCGGGTAAATCCAGACCTCCCTGTGCATCTGGTCTCGTGAGTACTGACCACCGGAGCCTCGGCTGCCTTCCTCCCCATAACAACCTAGTTAGTTCGGCTCGCAATGTTTTATAAAAAAAGGATCCAGGATTGTAGGGGATATTTGAAAACAGGTAAAGAAACTGTGGAAGAATGACCATTTTTATAAGTGACGCCAGACCCGCAAGCGAGAGAGGCAAGGATATCCATCATGTGATATTAATGGTGAGCCTGGTAATAGCAGTGCCATAATTAAGCCGTAAGGTGTGTTCCCGGTTTCTGGTCACTTGTATTCCCAGATAACGCAACTCTGCATCACACCATGCAAGCGGAAAGTCAAGGGTAAATCTTGAAACCACAGGCGTAAGAGGAAACACCTGAGACTTCCCCCAGTTGAAGGCAATTCCGGATAACCTTCCAAACACTATGAACTCCCGCAGCAATGGGTTGATATTCTGCTGTGGGTCCCGAACATATAATGTCACATCATCCGCGTATAATGAAATCAGAACTTGCCGTAGGCAACAGAGAAATGCCTTGTCTTGATGATGTTGACGCAGTTTGGAGGCCAATGGCTCAATCGCTATGGTGAAAAGTAGTGGGGAGAGTGGACATCCCTGCCGCGTGCCCCTTGAAATGGAGAACCCGGGGGAAATATGGCCATTAATCACCACCCTGGCGGTGGGCTTTCGGTACAATAGGCTAATCCAGGACAGGAACAGCGAAGGAATAGGCTAATCCAGGACAGGAACAGCGAAGGTAAACCCATTTGCCGCAGTACCCCAAAAAGGTAATCCCACTCCACTGAATCAAATGCCTTTGTGGCATCCAAAAAAACTGCAGCTAGTGGGAACTCCGGTGCTACATTCTCGAGCAACGAAAACAGGGTGCGAAGATTATGAGTGGTGGCTCACCCAGGGATGAAGCCCGACTGATCTGGTAGTATAAGTTTATCCATTAATAGAGTAAGCCGGTTAGCAAGTACTTTAGCCAATATTTTCGTGTCACAATTCAGAAGCGACAGCGGTCGGTAGGAGTCACATGAACTGGCATCCTTGCCAGGTTTCAAGAGGGACGTAATCAACGCCTCCCTCATTGAAAGGGGGAGCGTCCCAACCTCCAGGGATTCCTCGTATACTTCCTTAAGAACAGGAGCCATGATGTCTATATAACTCTTATAGAATTCAGCGGGAAGGCCGTCCAACCCTGGCGCCTTTCCGTTTTGCAGTTGCATGATTGCCTCCCTGATTTCATCTAATTCGAATGGCAAGCACAAAAAGCCCCTCTGAGTATCACTGAGCCACCCCAGCACCACGTCCCCAAAAAAACTGTCCAGATCCACCTGTCCAGCCCACTGTGTAGTGTTTAGCGCTTTGTAATGCGCCATGAAGGTGTCTAAAATAATGGCCGTATCTCGCTGTCTTGTCCCGTCTGGTCCCTCTTATCTCCAATATCTGGGTAGAGAAGCGAGGGCAGCGGGTTACCTCAGCTAAGGCCCTTCCAGGTCTCTCCCCCTCCCGTACCTGCGGGCCACCCAGTATCGCCCCTTAAACTTCATCTCCCTTGCCGCTGTCTCCTCGTACTCTTGTCAATAACCCCCTGAACTCCCGTTGCACCCGACCTGCATCACCCCGACTCATCTGCATCTCAAGTCCTTTCAGCTCTTGTTCCAACTTCCTAAGCATTCTCTGGATATCCTGCAATACACCCAAACTTTTGGAGATACAAAACCCTCTGATGGTAACTTTGAATGCCTCCCAGATCATCTCCACAATATCCACGGATCCCTTATTCCTCAGGAAAAAGTCTCTTATCTCCTCCCCTAGTTCATGTTGAAACACAGTGTCTAACAGAGCAGTATGCTGCAGCCTCCAAGTAGGCCGTGGCCTGTCATATCCCGGTGGCGAAAGCGAGAGCTTCACAGGACAATGGTCAGAAAAAGTTCTGGCTAGGTGTACCACATTCTGAATTGACGTACCTAACCCCCTAGAGAGCAAAACGTAGTCTATGCGGGCCCATGTCCCTGTGTACGATGTGAAGTGGGTCCCCTCCGTATCCTGGGCATGTGTATAGCGCCAGCTGTCTATCATCCCCCCTTCTTCCATTATTCCCTGTAATACCGCTTGGGAGTTGGTATAATGAGAGGAAGCCGTGTTAGATCTATCCATAGCTGGATTGAGAGCCACATTAAAATCACCCCCCCATATTACATGAGTAGAGCCCACCGCCATGATTTTTCCCCATATTTTAGTGAAGAATTCCGGTGTATCTATGTTCGGCCCATAACAGTTAGCTATTGTGAGCGGATCTCTGCCCAGCCGCCCCCATATTATCACATACCTTCCCTGGGGATCCTCCAACGACCCTGCCATCGTGAAGGGCGTCTGTTTTTTAATTAGTATAGCCGTTCCACGAGCGTAGGAGGAGTAGGAAGAAAAGACTCTACAACCCGCCCACCTACTAGCAAACATTGCTGGGGATTGTGGACCAATATGCGTCTCTTGCTGCAAAGCTATACTTATCTGTTGCCTATCTAGATATGCCAAGATCTGCCTGCACTTTTTCGGATTTCCTAAACCCCTGACGTTCCAAGAAACCATCTTCAACAGGGCCTTATCTCCCAGGGCCATCACCGCTTCTCAGCCTATGCCTATCCTGACGTTGTGAATATGCATAATTTAGTGATCGCATATTTGAAAAGGTACATTTCGAGAAAAACTTTTGCATGTTATACTTTCCATGGTATTCAATATCTCCCATCCCTACCGCCCCCTCCCACTGCAGCATCCCAAACATGCCAGGCATCAGTAGCCCTCCCCCTCCCCAATACTCAGTTACCAATACTGTATAACAATCTTTTCCATTTGAATATCAATGAAAACCTGAAAGAAACAGATTAGGAAAAAAACAAAAACTCCCAACAACAAACATAGGGGATCACCCGTTTGGGGGAAACTCGCCAGGTGGCCCACAAGGCCCTCTTGCTTTACCATAACGCCCGCAGCACCATTCAGGCGTCCTGGTAAGCCTCGAGGGTGTCCGAGCGTTGACGATCATTGTGTCCCACCTGAGGAGCATGCCTCGCCCCTAACATCCAGCGGTCCATATCTCTTGGAGCTTGTTTCGGCAGCGCCTAACTTACCAAGGCTCCTGTGACATTTAACCAGTGGGAGCAGCTTTTCTCACCCTGTGTTACACATATTATGTCTCTCTCAACGATTACGCCCTCGGGGAGCCATCCGGCGTGTGGCCCGCAGTTGTATGTTTCTTACGCTGTTTAAGGAATGTCTCAGTCTGCTGAGGCGTCGTATAAATTGTTTGCTCCCCTTGGTGTGTGATCCGCAGGCGCGCCGGATACAGCAAAGCGTAATCAATCTGGGCCTGCCTCAACTTTTGCTTGACGGAAAGAAATTTGCGCCGCTCTTCTTGAACATGGGCAGTAAAGTCAGGAAACATGGTGAAGGGCACCCCCTCAAAGTGTAGCTCCCATTTCTCTCTCGCTACCTTTAGAGCCACCTCTCTGTCTCTATAGTTCAATAAGCGCGCAATGATGGGCCGGGGCGCGCCCCCTGGAGGTGGTTTTGGTCCTAAGGAGCGGTGAGCCCTTTCAACAATAAAGTGAGGAGAGAGTAATTCCGTCCCCACTACCTCTTTCAGCAGCCTTTCTATGTACGCCTCCATCTTACCCGTGTTGGCGCTCTCTGGTATTCCTAGGACGCGTATGTTATTGCGTCGGCTTCTCGCTTCCATGTCCTCGCTTTTTGCAGCTATAATCTTTAATAACTTATCCATCTGTGTGACCGTGGCCTGGATATGGGCTGAGGTATCCTCTGCCTCCGATATGCGCTCCTCAGTGTCCTTTATACGGGTCTCATGTCCCTCAATTTTGCGGACTATGGAATCCATACACGTGGTCAAGGTATCCATTTTGTCTGCCATGGTCGTGAAGCCCTGACGCACCTCCAGGAGGATTGATTTCATATCATCACCTGAGGCGGCTGGAGTTTCCATCTGCATCCCGTCAGTACCAGTATCTGACTCCACCGTCTGCTGCCTTGTATTTTTCTTAGTATCAAATGTAAGGCGTGATTGGCACGCATCAGATTTACCCATTGTGTATCGCACAATGGGCTCCTTGCCCCAGTGCGCGAGAGAGAGCAAGAGCGGTAAGCAAATGTTGATACCTTTAACCGCCCGTCTACTAGCTGCAAGCCTTCCTGTATAGCATACAGTATCACCACTCTCATCTACTTAGTGCTTCCAGGTGCATCTTCCAGCAGCTACCGACCAGTAGTACATGGCACACCCCTCGGCTTCAGAATGGGTCACAACTCATGCATCCGGTCACCTCAATGCAGCGTTCCTGGTAAGCTGTGAGTCCATGCACAACACTCCTCCAGTCCAAGCCCGCCGATTATGCAGGAGACGTCAACACTCGCTCCTCTGCTCCACTGTGCACTACGTACTGATTGCGGGGTGCCCTTTTTACTTTACTTCAGTCTTTTATTTATTGTTCGTGGTTAATTATCGTCTGGCGCTACGTTCTGGGCACATCTCACTGCCACAGTCCAGCTATGTATGCGCAATGCCAGCCATTTCTCCCGTGGGCAGCTATGTCTCCACTGCCGCCCTACAGTCGAGCCTCCATTCGTACTTGCAGCGCTGAAGCGACCCTCCTCGTCACCATCACCATCAACCGTGATCAGCTCAGCCCCAAGCGAACACTACCTGCGTCTTGTAGGCAGCGCCGTTATTCTCTGTGTAGCCTCTGTGCTGTAGGATCCGTCACTCCATTCCTGCCACCATTACGGGCCGTCGGCCTGCAGACCACGTGTGTGCCGCGGCGCTCGCGTAGGCACTCCGTCCCCGCAGCGGCTCCAGGAAGAGACAGCGCTCAGCCCGGTCGGGTCCGCGACAGAGCCGCAGCAGTGGATCACTGCCACCGTTTCTCTTAAAAATGGAGAGGCGCATTCCCCGGACACCGCACCTCTACCAGCCGCAATATTGAGCCTCAATTCCTCACCGGGACAGGATAAATGCTGGATTATTTCGTCGGACAGCGGGAGCCTCACACTGTGGCGGCCATTCCGCAAGTGCGCCACCTAGCGCCCCAGGAGTGTAAAATTCTTACTGCTTGGGAAACATGCTTCTTCTTCCTCCTTAGGGAGATCCTTAGACTAGGTGCGCAACTAACCTTGAACGGTGGAGCTGACTATATATAAAGTTAAAAAAAGAAAAAGGGGGAGGGGGAGGGTGCTCCAGTACTTTCACACCATGAACAAACTTCCTGTTCCTTTGTATATACACATAAGGGATCCCCTGTGAGACTTGGGAGGTGGTATTATATTACTGTATTCATATACTACTCATATTAGGTATTGAAGCACTTTAAAAAAGTGTTGCTTCAGTGCATTGATTGCTCTTTATTTTTTTTTTAACACACACATACACAGATCTGGAGCTTAGCTCCGATTTATTTGTTTTTTCTCACCAAAAGACAAAGCTATCCGCACAGTTTCATGCCACACAATTCAACTCCACACATTTCCAATCCACACCACATAATTCAACACTAAACCACATAATTCAACTCACCAACACAATTGCACAACACACCACATACATCCAACCCACACCACAGAATTCCCCATCATGCCACAAACTTCAACAGCACACCACATAATTAAACCCCACTGCATATGACTCCACAACACAAAATACAATTCCACATAATTACACTCCATAACACACAATCTCACTCCACATAATTCAAGTACACTCAATACCACACAATTACTATCCACATAATTCCACTGCACACCATGCCTACATAATCAACTACACAAATCCACTCAATAACATACAATTCCAAACCACACAATTCCACAAATAACAATTCCAATCCACCCCATATAATTCATCTACACACCACATGCATACACTTCATAACACATGGGTAAAAGACATCGTCATTTCCAACGGCAATAGCTCTAACTCAAGCAAATGCGAGACCTATTGCATTTCACATGCTTGTTACATTTCCTTCTTCCAGTCTTGGGGACTCTCTTGCCTTCTACTTCACCCTAAAACCATATCATTCTCTCAACTTCTATTTTCATTCCAACCTCACTCTACCTTAGCTCCCTGAGTGGCAGGCAGCAGACAAATACATTTGGCCCAACTATTCCAAACGGTTTTGGACCCCAGGCCCAGCTCTCTCCATGCTGTGCTGGAGAGAATATGGAGAGCTAGGGGATTTGCGACACATCTGGTGGAAGTGCTTTATTGTCAAATCCCTTCTAGAAGGAAGTACTGATGCAATAAAACAACCACCCAGGCTATCCTTTACCACATGAAATGAGTGCGATCCTCAGGGGTGCCCACTTGACTCACTTGACATTTCAGACAAGACCCCTATGTGGAATTGTTTAAGGGCGGCGAAGGTCTACCTACCACATGCCTTTATACGGCAGATGATGGCAGTAGAAATCTGATAAACAACATAAGTGAACATGCTGGGGCTTTTGACCTGACATGGAATCCCCTAAAAAGCTACCTTCCAGAGTATCTTTCTATGAAGTATGCCTGTCCAGCCTCCAGGGAAATCACTCAACATTTTCTCCTACTGATTCCAGGGAGGGTATTAGATCTAAGTAGATACATATTTCCAAGTAGGACTCAAAGGCCCGATCACCAATATTATCCTAGCATTAACATTATAAGATACAGATAGATAATAGTTCTATAAAATCTAGATTGCGATCTCATTGAAAGACTGCGATGTTTAGGTGAATCTGTGGGGGGAGGGGTGTAATGGAGCGGTTACCTTTATCTTTGGGGTTGAGATGTTGTATAAATGATCAGAATTAAGGACAATTCTTTACAAATGGCATTTTGGAATTCACGATTATCCTTCAGCGGTTTCACTCTAGGGACAGCCCTGTTTCTGAATCACGGAAGCCATAAAGGTCCCTGAGTTTACCAGGAAACGAACAATTTAACACACTGCTCTTGTTACCACTTGCCCCACGCAGTATGAACTTTATGGAGCATATTACTCATGCATGATTTACAAACACAGCCCACGCTCAGTTGCATTGTATCCGCAGCTTCTATGCCTGAATCACTCTGCTGCCATGAAAACATCTGTAGCAATAGCCTACTTTCGAATTGTTTTTTTTTTTATAAACACCAAATAAAATAGAAACGCAGGCCCCAAGAACTACGGCAGGCGCTCTTTGCACCACTGAATAGAGTAAATTATGAATAGCTACTCAGTCTATTGGTCTAAGATACGACTGCCATGTCATATAGGCGCACATACCATTGAAAAGGGTACGCAGATTACTCCTACCTAACTCATTCATGCCTAGATTCTGATTGGTACTGGAAAATAAACTGCTTACAAAAGAGCGTCAGAGAAATGTCCGGTGAAATGTAATACAATACACAGCTAAGATAACAAGCATTGGCATAGCAAATAGGTTTCACCTTTGGGAACTTAAAAGAGTTAAGTTATGCAGCATATTATCCTGGGTGGTTCAATTATAGCTTAATTTCTAAATATGTGAAAGGTTATATCAAGCCGAAACTGAAACGTGTGGCAGCTTGCCGCATTTGGAGCAGTTTCCGGTCGTCGGCAGTGGTGTAGGGGCAGCCAAGGGAAGTTTGCAGAAGTGAGGAATGTGTCTAAGCTTGCGTTATTGGGAGCAGTGTCAGGTAGCATTCAGTGGTGTAGGGGCAGCCGAAGGAAGCTTTGAGAAGTGAGGAACGTGTGGAAGCTTGCGTCATTGAGAGCAGTGTCGGGTAGCTTGCAGTGGTGTAGGGGCAGCCGAAGGAAGCTTTGAGAAGTGAGGAACGTGTGGAAGCTTGCGTCATTGAGAGCAGTGTCGGGTAGCTTGGAGTGGTGTAGGGGCAGCCGAAGGAAGCTTTGAGAAGTGAGGAAAGTGTGGAAGCTTGTGGCACCAAGAGGAGTGTCGAGTAGCTTGCAGTGGTGTAGGGGCAGCTAAGGGAAGCTTGCAGAAATGAGGAACGTGTGGAAGCTTGCGTCATTGGGAGCAGTGTCGGGTAGCTTGGAGTGGTGTAGGGGCAGCCGAAGGAAGCTTGCAGAAGTGAATCCCCGTAAGCAAAAATACAAAAACATTCCCCCACCCCCCCAAAATACAAAGTCGAGGTAGAGTCCATGCCTCGGCTCAGTCCCCCTAGTGTTCCTCTGATTAAGTGTTTTCCTCCTCTCTTGTTTCCAAGACAGTGGTGAGCACGAAAGAGCTGCCTTCTCCCACCAGGGAGATAGATTGAGACCTCATTGCAATTAAATCACTTGCAGGCAAGCCTCTGCTCCTGCTATTGGTCTCGGGCGGCACATGAAAGAGAACAAAGGCAGCAGCCCAGTGGCGTCACTAGGGTTGGTGTCACCCGGTGCGGGTAACTCTTGGTGTCACCCCCTCACGACTTACCGCATGGACCTCCTCCGCTCCGAGTCCGCTAGCCTACAAGCCCTAGATTAGATTTATCTACTTGCAAACAGTCACCAGTATACAACGGATCAATTCTGTGTGTATACAGAGCATGTGGAGAGTTATTTGAAAGTAAGAGCGATGTCTGGATGTAAGTGCAAACCCTCAAATTCCAACAGGCCAGGTTTTAACACAAGTACTTACTTCCAGGCCCGATTATCCACTTTTCGACCATCCCGCTCCTGTGTACCTTATCTCACAGCTGACCTTCGGGCCCCAGCCCCATATCAGCCCCATCCAGCTCTACTTTCATTATTCCCGTAAAAAACATTAGCAAAATCACCTTCAAACTTAAAACATTAAATATAGCAGTAAATATAATTAGCACGCACTTTAAAATATGTTCCACAGTTGCCCTAATGACCTGATTGCTAATTAAATAAAAACAGAAAGGCGATGACAGGGCCGGTTTTTATCGCTAGTATGTAATTCCGTCTACAGGGAATGTCACATAAGCCAATGAGGATTACAAAATGTAGGAATCACATGGCATCCATACTGATGGGCAGTAAATTTAAAGAGGGTTTGGGCTGGGGAAGCACAAACTCAGGATTTAAAGCATACCGTAGTGGTTGGGGCTTGGCTTTACTAATAAAAATGTATATCGGCCCAAACTCTTTTTAGCAACATTAAAATAATGAAAGACTGGGGAATTTCTAACTTTGTAGTAACACAAAAAAAGTGAAGTTCTAACTATACCATTCATGTTTGTCTGCAGGTCTTTGATGACAGCTCATAGCCACTGTCCTATGTTAGGATTATAACTTTTGAACTGCAAGTAACACAAGAATCTCTGTGACAAAGGCAGTAACCCACTGAGCTATCCAAATAAAATACAGTTTATCTGCATTTCAAAACTACCAACAGGCAAAGGACTGCTCTCCAGCAGGATCATTAATCACCAGTTCTCTGGACATGTTTTATTGTTGCCTTGCATCCATGGCCATGATAATGATGTGCCTTGCTGGGCCTGTGCAGATTTTTAAAATAAAAACAAACAGTAACACATTCTCTGACCTACTCCTTGTGTCACAGCCTGATCTGATAAGCAGCTGCAGGAGTCAGGAAAGGTGAATCAGAATAAACAAACTTATTTTCTCAAATGCTGAACAAAAATGGAAATAGCCACGCAGCAGCACAGGACGCAGCAGCACAGGACGGTAGGCAAAAGTTACTCGGTGTCAATTTCAAATAAAGCATTTGTTCCCTTCTTTCCCATGCCCCTATTGTACTTGCACACAAAGCCAGCCCACCCGAGCCCAGGCCCAATAACGCATACGCATCTCCCAGAATATGAAGAAAAACAACGCCGGCACTGAATAGGCAATGAATACGCAATACTTTGGGGGGTGCAGGATGTTGGAATAGTATAATCTACTATTCCAACTCCAGTATATGCTACATTAGGGAAGGTGTTGGATTTGAAATCCAACGCCTTCTGATCACTAGAGCAAGTCGTTGTTCCGACTTGCAGAGTAATGGCATGTGTTGTAACAAAGCGGTCATTGTAACGACCACGTTGTAATGGCGTGCGGTGTCCTGGTTACATGTTAAACGATGTTTAACGCATGCTGCAGCTACATCAACTAGGAGGCAAGCAGCTTACATAGTTATCGCCAGGAATGATACATACTCCCAGATCATGCAAAGTAAGTAAGGAAATTCTAACTTTCAAACAGGCACACTGCACCAGAAAAGGGACTTAAAGGTCTGGCACGACACATTTAGCCCCCAACAAAAGTTTTGAGTAGTCTCTGTTGATTACAGTAGCTCCCTTAACACCACTCTTTGTTTTCCTAAATGGAATGAGGTTTTCTTTCAAAGCCGGACGGAACAATGATATACTGAATCCAGCCCAAGCATAGTTGCTAATAAAATATGTAATTTCCAGACTACATTAAAATGAAAGTGGTCTGTTATTCAATTAAATACATATACGAAAGGGGGGAACCTGGCAAGAAAGTGTTGAGGAGAAGAAAAGAAAACTTAAACAAATTGCAATCCAAGAATCAGATTTTCAAGCACTTTCTGAACATTCCATTCCTACTAAAGTTCTAGATGTGTTAGGAAGAAGTTCCTGAGTACTGAACACATTGCTGTTAGAAGACAAATAAGAAACAAGCAAGAGGAAGCCAAGCTCAGAAATCAGAATCGATCCTTGTTGGGTCATGGCAGCAAAAATATTGAGCTATCCATCACGAGAAGAATGGAAAGGTTGCTGATTGCTGGTACTCCTGCTACAGAAACCATACTGTCAATGTAACACCAGAAGGTGACCAGAAGGTTACCAGCAACCATCTTGATATTAGTGAGTGAACAAATCCTGCGGACCGGTAGCTGGTTAGCTGGATCTCTAGGAAGAAGCCTATTACGTGATCCTTGTTGCGCTGATGAATTTGTAGCACTCCACTTAGAAACCATATATTCCTGGAAGATTTATATCTCTGAAGAAACAAAAAAGGGTGTTGTCGTTCTTGTGATGAAAAGTGATTTTCTTGTGCAGGAAGAAGCAATGTTTGAGGATATGATTTCTGTCTGTAGAGATAACTGGATATTTGCTGTGATTTAGCTGCACAAGAACGAGAAGGGACTAGTTTTGGAACCATCAACAGTAGACTGAGATGGCTACCATGTGGTCTACTCCTGCGTCAATCTAAATCAATCAAAAGAATCATAGCCTAAGCTCACTCCACTCTGGCATCTCGCCCATTACATCAGGCCTGTTTAGAATGTGGCTGATGAGCCCTAAATTGGGCGAGACCATCTCAGGGTTGCTTGTGTTCCGGTTCAGGGAGGACCTTGCTTGGCAGTTCAGACTTGACTGTTCCAATTGTAGCAGGGTCAAGACTGATTTGCATGTGGCTGTTGCCAAACTGAGGTGGCATGGTGTGCAAAATGGCAATGGATTGGGATGGGGCCGGAGTAATTACCGGTGGCTGAGATTAATTCAAGCATTCCATCCATCACTTTTTTGTATACTTTGAACCATAAAAGAAAAGGTATTAGTTTTAGCTGGCCTAGGAAATATTAATGGGGTCTCGAAATAGCTTATCCCAGTCATTTGTACAAACAAATTGATGAAAGGCAAACCGGATTTATTCATGGCTGTACTAACAATAAACTGTCTATTTTACAATTTGCAAAACAGAATCTGAAAATACAACTCTCCTCTGGTCAAAGTTTAGCCAAATTCGATGAAAAATCTACAGTTACGGTTCGCTTGTGAGTCTTAAAAAGACTATGACTTCATCTACTTTATTTATTTATTGAAAATTGTTATAACGTGTTGATAGGGCCAAAGGACAGAAAAGAGTAATGGGTACCTCCAGAAACGGGGGGGAATGGCAGGTGGGGTGACAGAGTCATTCAGGATTAAATGCTTGGAGCAGGAGGTGTCTGTTCAGATACTTTTAAAATGAGCTGCTATTAAGATCATTCCAATGTCATCTAGGAAGGGCGCTCCATAGGGAGTAATCTTGACGCTGCAGAGATGTTCCTACAAACCATTTTAATGTACATGGGTGTAAAATGAGATGGTTGGGGGAGGCCAAGATTAGGCAATATGTGGTGAATCATTTTGAAAGGTAGAGCGCCATTCAGAATTGTAAATATTGCACGGTCCCTTAACAAATGGAATGTATCAACCTTTATATGCACATATTGTTACCTCCAACCATTGCTCCCAGCATCATCAGAACCTTCGCCCTGCACTATTGTTGTTTCTTGCCACCACTTAAACTGATGTTTTCTTGTAAATGAGTGATTGCAGATGAACTTGCAAAATGTATCAGTCATACGAGAGTGGGACTTCATCATTACTATTACACACAGGCTCCCTCAGCATTCATTGCATAGATCACTCTTGTTCCCCAACACTGCCCTCAAATGGTTTCTCAAAGAAGTTGGTGAATGCTTTCCATGCGGAACACGGTCTCGCTCGTCATGTATGCCCAGGTTCCATGTGAAACATTGGGTTGCCAATCCATGTCCTTTTAATGGAAGGTAATGGAGGGATCTTTTGAGTGAGTGCTGGATGGAGGCAGGAGAGAACAGCTGAGAGGGTGCTGGAAGAATCTAGGAGGAGAGCATCTGAGTGACTTTTTCTAGGAGGCATGTGAGAGATTCGGAGTGACTGCGGAATGTGTATGGGGTAGTTAGAGTGAGGGTGGCGGACAATGCAGCCTGGTGTTATGGGAGAGGCTGGAGGTAGGTGAGCACTGGAAGGGACCGCGGGTAGCTGCTCCCAAGTCAGAGCTGGAAAGAGACTGCAGGATAGATAATGGGTGAGTTCTTAAGGTACCAGTCGAGTAACTGCCAAGTAATTCTGGGAGACCCTTGCGGTTGAGATGCTGCAGAGTCGAAGATGGAAGGATGCTGCAGGGTCGGTGCTGAGTAAGTATTGGAAGGAGGCTGGAGTGGGCACTCGGATTCGGTCTGTGAGGGGGTCGGGGAGCTGCAGAGTTAGTTGCTTGAAGGAGCGTGAAATTGAGCTATTGAATGTACTGGAAGGAGACTTGCAGAGGCTGCTGAGTGACTGCTAGCAAGAGGGGTATTGCTGAGTCAATGTTGGGATGTGACTAGGTTTCAGGGACGTAAAGCAAGCCCCTGCACTGCAGCCTCAGTGGAGCAAGGGGGAAACCCTTTATCCGTCCCCCACAACCCTTTAGGGGCCCGCAAACAGAGGAAGGCCAGTGAATAAGACAGATTAAACCTCCGCCACCGTTTTCACCATTTCGGATAACTCCGTCCCGAACACCTGTAAGTAAGTGTCTGGGTGCCTGAGTGCGCGCTCTCTGCATACTTCGCAATATAAACCTGGATTAGGAAAATAAGGGCACTTTTTACATAATAATATTTGAAAAACTCAGAAACGACAGGAACGCTGTAGGCCACTGACTCACCTGCTGAGTTGGTGGCAGACGGGGGGAACTCCGACTACCTCGGTCGGCCTTAAACCAGACTCCGCTCCTTGCTGGAATAAAATTAAATTATAGTGGCGACCTGAGACGAGACCTCCAGTCCTCACCTCCTCATCCCTCATCGTGAAGTGAACTCGTGATGCCAAGTCACGCGCGCACTTGGGGCCCAATGCGCATGCGAGATTCGGATTCCGGACCGGGACCCGTATTAAACAACATCGCCGACTGGCCCGACTGCACCCCTCTAGTGACGACGTCACTGCTGAGGCCGGCGCGCAGACGCTGCGGAGGAGGAGACAGTGCACGCTGCGCACAGGCACCTCCTGCTGATGAATAGTAAGGTTAGGTTGCGACGCGTCGTCGTTGCATTTCTTCTTGATTTAATTTTGCACGGTTTGCTTGCACCACACCACACACCACACCGACCGGACCGGCCCTTTGGTGTCACCCCCCGTGAGGGTGTCACCCGGTGCGGTCCGCACCCCCCGCACCCCCCTAGTGACGCCACTGCAGCAGCCAGTGTCGCATTTCACTTCAGGCCACTCAAGGCTGGAGCAGCAGGAGCGTAGGAGACACAACATTTCTGGGGGGGACAGGGACAACCTCGCGGACTTTCCAGTGACCCTATACAAATCGCCTGTTGCATGAGACCGTACGTCCATTAAACAAATATAATCAGATAGTTTTGAAGTAAAATATTGAGAAAGGCAGGAATGTAGTCACAGTATACTTTATTGTTTTTTGCATTCACAAAGTAATTAGACCAAATGTTGAAAAATCATGTATATTTTTTATAGTGCTACTGATAGTTCACCCAGTTCTGTGATCAGCATGGTACATGTTCTTTGCAGCAGGCACATTAACCCTCCGCGCTAATTTGCAATGAGCCAAAACTTTCACTAGACAACATTTTGAACTCTCACTAATAGGAACATTAATCACCAGAGTTATCTTGACATTTTTATTGTTGCCTGAAAACTGCCTGATGCACAAGGAAGTTCATTTGCTTTTAAACCAAAAATTATTTTTAAACTCAGTGCCTATCACCAAAGTCAACGCCAGGTGCGGCTGAAACAGTTCGCACTGCCCTAAAGCCGGTCAAGCTCCCAGCAATGGGGCAGGTCAAGCATTTCCAAAAATGGGGTCAAAGTTAACCTCATAGCCATTATATTGGGAAAAAGATCCATGTAAGTGGTGAGATGCTATACTTTCCCCAAATTCCAGCAAGCAAAACAATTTAACAGATTTCCTGTAGAAGATTTAAGGGAGAGTTGACTTCTTCCCTGAGAATTTTTTTTAATTTTTGTAATCAAATTTCTAAAATGTGGCAGACCTTATGGGGCATTCATAATATATTCTGATTTTTTCAAATGTCGTATGTCAGAAATAACTTCCACCATGCCAAGGTCCTCATCTTTTCATGGGCGAGCCCCTTATGCCAATGAGTACATTCAATATGACTGTGCCAAAAAGTTACCATGGATACTCCAGGCACAGTCTTGGGTGCCTCTAAAAATTCCCTTTGGTGTACAAAGATCAGAATTTTGCTATTGCCACCACCTATAAAATGAGTACAGGATATCTTATGACAAGAGTTACCTCAAATATTAGTTCCATTAATATTCTATGGATCCACCTCATATGCTAAGAATTATGAGCATCATGTCAGGGCCTTCAGCCAGGTGTATTGGTATGTGTTTGTCCCTGCCACTGAGTATGACTGGGATAGCGGCTTTCTCAGTTTTGCAGTTTGAGACCCCACAGCCAATGATGGTGTCTTGATAGAAGCATGTCAGGGCCTGCAGTTTGCCATAGGTAACACCCATCCATATTCTGTAAGTACCCTGGGGCTCCAGTATGCCAGAACAGCGCCACACCTGCATGCATAGCAAGCATACACTCTCACACACACATTCTCTCACACACACTTTCTCACTAAATCTCTTTCACTCTTTTGTACCTTTGTACTCTGTCACACTCACGCACACACACTGCCACTCACACTTCCATTTGTAAATTTGCTTTAATTGTGTTGGAAAAGCTTTCCCTGCTGCTTCTCCTTTACCTGCCTTGCCCTTTAGTGAAACTTAATAAAAGCAGATTCTCTATACGTTATTCAAAATAGTAATATATTGCTTTGTCAATGTTTGTTTCAAGTATGATGTGAATAAAAAATGTACTTCCTTAAAATAGCTGTACAGGGCTTATATTTGGTTTTAATTGTGGATCAAGCAGTTACTGTATTGGTGATGAACTAATCCAAGTTCTAACATGCAGTATCACAGCATCCAACTGACCTTATGAAATGCTTGACTTCTTCGACAATCATGGATTTAATCCAGTAACACTTGACGATTTTGTTTTTTTTAGACCCAACTTGCGATGTAAAAAAAAACAATTTCTCGGGGTGAAGCATTGTAGTGAATGGAAAGCCAGGAATGGCTAAAGGTGTCACACTTTCTTTAATCCAGCACCATAACCCAAAGCCTTTGGCCTAGTCTCCCTCCACGTGCCATCCCACATTGTCAGTCCACTCTCTGCTCTTTCACCAGCCCTGTTGTTGCAGGTGGAATTCAATAGGCATCTAGTACCACGGAAAGAGCAGGTATTCTTATGGGTGCCGTTGTAGAAATATGTGTAGATTCATGAGGGTTGTATAATTTTTATATGTGCAGAGTAAGTGGTGTGCTCATGTAAGTGCTGGGTGATGGGGGAATAGTGTGAGTGAATGCAGCATGAGTGGTGCGAGTGTAGGGTGAAAATGTTCCGATGTGAGATGTCGAGTGAGCTGCATGCATGCAATGAGAGTGGAGGGCCCACGTGAGTGTCGGGTGGGAGGAGTGCGTGCAGAGTGAGAGGAGCAAGTGCAAGGTGGTGTGATTGGTGTAAATACAGGTTGAGTGGTGTGCCTGTGTGTGGTGCAGGGTGAGTGGCAAGAGTGAAGGGTGATTTGTGAATAACTGGTGAGTGCATGATGAGAGGAGTTAGTGCAGAGTAAATGGTGTGTTCCTTTGAGTCCCGGCAGACTATTGTCCCTGTGTGCTGGCAGGATGAACAGGGTGTCTTTATGAATGCCGGCTGAGAGGTTTGTCCGTGTGAGTGCAGGGTGAGAGGAGGAAGTTCAGGGTAAGTGGTGTGACTCCAGGGTGAGTGTTGTGCTTGTTTGTGTGATATGAGTGCAGAGTGAGTGTAGTGTCCATGTGAGTCTAGATGTGAGTCAAGATGTGAGTGAAGATGTGTGTGAAGATGTGAGTCAAGGGTGAGCTGTCTGAGTGATAGGAATGCCTTTGTGAGTGCACAGTGAGCAATGTGACAGTGGAAGAGGAGGGTGAGAGGAGTGACTGCAGGATGAGTGATGTGACATATTAATTTGGGTGCGGGTGAAAGTGCAGAGTGGGAGAAAGGAATGCCTGATGAGAAATGTGCTTGCTTGAGTGCATATTGAGGAGTGAGAGTGACAGGTGAGTGAATTGGCACATGATTGCAGGGTGAGTGTTGTGCTTGTGTAAGTACAGGGTGAAAAGCGTGAGTGCATGGCGAGAGGTGTGGGTGCAGTGTGATCACTGTAAGTGCGGGGTGAGTGGTGTACTCATGTGAACACAGGGTAAGGGGAGGTAGAACGGCATGAGTTCATGGTGAGGGACATGAGTGCAGTGTGGTTGCTGTGAGTACAGGGTGAGTGGTGCGCTCGGGTGAGCGCAGGGTAAGAGGAGGACAAATGTGTGAGTGGAGGGTAACAGCGTGAGTTCAGTGTGATGGCTGGGAGTGCAGGGTGAGCGGTGAAAGTGACAAGTGAGTGGAGTGTCATGTGCATGCAGTGTGAGCGGTATGTTCATGTGGGTGCAAGGTAGGAGGAGGGTGAATGGCGTGAGTGCATGGTGAGCAGTGTGATCACTGTGAGTGCAGGGGGAGCGTGAAAGTGAAGGTTGAGTGATAAAAATGAGGAATGAGGTGTCTGAATGCAGGATGCATACCCAGACACCCAGAGTAACTCAGCATTGTATTAGCGTGTGGGTTGTATATGCACAGTACAGAGCCTGGCCACAGACTGAAGCCTATTAGTTAAATTTGTGCTAGTAGAAGTAGGGCCCACAAAATGATCTTTGGGGTGGTGAATAATTTAAATTACAGTTACAAAGGTGCTACATCTGTGGCAAAAAACTGTTCAGTTTGCAATTCCAAATTTTTCAGGAATCCCACGGCAATCAGAGGTTACCAGACTCCAACTTCATCAATGACATGCTTTTATCACTGATGTCCTGGGGCTTTACCTTTCTGTTGGAAACAAAGTTAACTACCAAAAGAGAGAAAGGGGGGTTGTGTGTGTGTGTGGGTGTGGGTGTGTGGGTGTGTGTGTATGGGTGTGGGTGTGTATGTGTGTTTTCAATAATTGCCATCCAGGGTGTTTACTTAGAAGAAAAATCACTTTATCTCAACACACAATTGAATACTTTACATAAATGTCAGAGGGCATAAACATGGCATGCAAATAGTAAGACATTTTTTCCATAAGCAGAGGGCAGCCAGTACTGACTTATGCTATTTAACCCCTTCCCCGCTCATGACGGAACCGCTCCGTCATGAGCCACGGTTGCCGTGTGCTCATGACGGAGCGGTTCCGTCATGCCACGACCGTTGGCGGCCGCTCCGCCCACGCGGCGCTGTTTCCCCGCCTGTGCGGGGGGACAACGCAACTGGGCGGAGTCATGACGGAACCGTTCCGTCATGAGCACAGCTCAACCGTGGCTCATGACGGAGCGGCTCCGTCATGAGCACAGCGCCACCGCGCTGCCCCCCCGCACCCCCCAGCGCTGCGGCGGAATTCCCGCCGCAGCGAAGGGGTTAAAAGGTACTGGCATCAATGTACTCAGTGCACTTGCAGGAGGGAAAAGCTGGTGGGTTGTATACAGTTGACCCCTTGTAGAACCCTATCGACCCTCCACAATGAATAGTGATATAGAGTGATGTGTTCCAAAGTTCTTGCTGCAATGCCTCGCCTTTGCACTGTACCTTGTTTCCATTTTCGCAGTCCTTTGCAGGCCAGGTCTGCTGTTTGCAAACTTGGTTGAGAGCCATGCTGCTTTTAGTGGTGTGTCATCAACACAACCCAAGGCAGTCCCACTCGGTGATTGTGCACTGACTTGGGCGAGAAAGCCTTGGTTTCTGGTGCACATACTTGTGCCTCTGAAGGAAGGCTGCTATGGAACTCTGGTAGATGAAGAGGCTTTGCTTCACTGTATCTTATGATCTGGGAGGTTCTTCAGTTTGAGATATTGCTCAATCCCAAGCAGGAACCCAACACTCAAATAAAGTGAAGATCCCACCTTGCATCACAGTGGTGATCCAAATGGGGGTCAAAGCAACCACTGATTGCTGTAAGAAACCTGGGGTTGTTGCCATTTTTCTCAAGGTGTTTTGGTTTCTTCTGAAGAGACTGACAAATGTTGTCAGACTTTCGAAACATCAAGCCTCCCTTTTGCATCCTGATACACTTCCACTGTCTGGGAAAACAACTTCACACACGACTTGTGCACATAAACATGCTTGGGACGTCCAAATTTAACACATAGGCCTTCATCACTGCTTTGCATACACGTATGCTGTATATACTACAATAGTTACACACAACATACACTTGGACAGGGTTACAGGATTAGGTGATTAATCAGGGTATACATTTGTTTGCACACTGGAGAGACAATCTCAACCAGTGACAAAAAACTGATTTATATTGAGTGAGTGAAAAAAACTATTTACAGAAGAGGGAAGAAAGATCTTTACATGAGAACGTCTCTTTTGTCTATGCCAGCTCACCTTGTGCAGTGTACAGACCCTGTACCAAGGTTGGGATACTCCAGACTATGCTTAAAAGGGTTGCCCGAGGCTTGGCATACAGCAGGCTTGGACTCCTAATGTTTAAATGATGTATGCACTCAGAATCACATGTCTAAGTTATCTTCCTCAGATATGGAGCACTATGTATAATGTTGTTTCTTGCCAGAGCCTACATTCACTGACTACTTGCCAACTCAGAATGCCTTCTCCCACTATATTACTTAGCCCTGCATGAAAAATTGGCATTAAATTACTCTTGCTTGATTCCTCTCCTTTCTTTCTCCCGCGTGACCCTCTTCTAGCTTTCCATCCTCTGCATACCTTCCATTTCTGAGACTAGCCTCCTCTGTCTCATGCCTGTCTGCCTCAATCCTTCTTATTGTAATTCTGCAATTTGCTGATACCTCATGTCATCGATCACAACCTCTCCTCCTTAAAAACCTATCCCTGTAATGTAACATAAACTAATCTCTACCAGCCTATCTATCTCACCAACCATTCTCCTGAAACCACAGAGCTCCCTCTAATGAGCACACTGCCTGGTATTAATACATCACAAAATAAATGGAGTAAATGCATGCACTTTTTCTTGAGAGCACGTTACTAATCACAATAAATAACAATAACCATTGGACTAACCACTAACCTTGTGTTTCAGAGTAGCATTCTACTCGCCGTAAAGCACTCAACGCCTCATCAGGAGTAGTAAGCGCTACATAAATCCAATTTCAGCTACAGATACGTTGCCTTTCTTTGGAGGGGGTAAGGGGCGGAATCACAGGATGAAATTGTTTTGTGAGTACTAAGCCGTCACAAACACTCCTGCTTCCTGGCACGTTGCAGGGGCACCAGTGTATCAAAACCTCACAACACAGCCTGGGCGTGCTGATATTTCGGTGCACTGCAGCATGCTGCTGACAGTTCTTCCTGCCTATGGTCCTTGCAGTCTTCTTTTTCTGGGTAGCTTCTTATTTGTACAAGGGCACCTACAGCACCCCTCCTTAACCGTCATTCAGTTCTTTCCTTCAAAGTAGGCTCAATGCAGTTGTTCTCCTAGCAGGTTGCAGAATTTTCAAGACTCTGTTCCCAGCACCTGGAAAAGTGAAGTTTTCAGTCAGAGACTCCATACCGTGAAGCACAGAAGAGTATCTTGTTCTCCACTGGTTAGGGACCTCGGATTCTGGTTCCAGAGAAAGCCTGACACATTGGCTAGTGGTTTCGGTCCCATGCATATAGCAAGTCGGCAGACAAACACAGCTCTGTGACCTTTTTCAGACAGTCCCAGTCTTTGGTGTATTCCTTACAGCCACAGCCTTTGTTTCAGTGCCAGCAGGAAGGCAGGGTTATGTTGGGTGTTTCCTATCAGGGGGGTGTCTTACCTGGGAGGTTTCCTGTCAGAAGAGACCCAAAACTAAGGCACAAAAGATGGAGAGGATTCTCCATTCAATTTCCCTCAACTTGCTGTGGGTAACACCGTTAGTGAATAATGGAGCTGTAGGGGGACAAAGGGTTTCCCAACACTACAAAGGGACCTTAGTCTCCCTCATTCCAATCCTTAGAGTCTGGTCCACCACAAAGGACTTCAGTAATGCATTGGAGGAACCCTGCAATTCATAATGATCTCTGGGCTCTCTCCAACCACTACCTAATGCAGTTCGCCAGTACAGGAAATCAAAATGGATTCCTGAGAGACCACAGCCTCATGTAGCATTTAAACTCCGCACACATCCTACTTGACATACATAAGCTACACACTCATAAGCCATTCATGTCTAGGGTCCCAGCATCCCAAGACAATTTTGAGGATTACCTTCACAGGGGGGAATGCGCACCTCTAAAAGGGAGAACCCTCCCCTTGAATTCCATCACTTGATTTCCTCCTCCATCTCAGCACATCGTCAGCTTAAACGGCATCAGATCCAAATAACCCTCCATTCGGATGTAGTCATGCTGAGTGCCTCACTGCCTTTATTTTTTAATGGCTTCAAGCATCCACTAGCATACCTGTTGCACCATTGGCTGTCTGGAGGGGCTTCAGAATACAATTCCTGAGTTTCAATTGAAGAGCACAGCATGAATCTCCTAGTGGATGCTTCTTGCTTACTTCTGAAAATCTACATTTACTATGGATCTTGTACTCGCTCAGCAGAGTTTGGGGTGCCTGTACATCATCTTCATGGACAATGCGTGATGTAAAGGTCATCAACGACAGCACATCACAAAAAAGCTCTTCACTTTAGAGACACCAAAATGATGGGTCTTATTTTATTAATTGTTAGAAGGCTTAAAACAGAGTAGCAATCACATTTGACTGCAAACATAATGTGAACAGTTCTTTACGTACCAGTGGGTAGGAATGTGGAGCGCTGCCTTCTTGCCCTAAGGAATTTACTAAACTCATATATCTTATGAAAGCAGCTTTAGGTATGACCTCCAATCCCTTTGTCAGGAGCTCTCTAAACATGGCAGTGGATGCCAGCAGGGTTTATTTACAGCACCTTTGCTACTGTCCAGTCCCAACAGAGTCCTCCTTCTGGCTGTTTCCTCTGCCCTCTCTCAGGACCATGCCCGGCTCACCGGTGGTCAGTTTGGCTAGCCATCCTTTCCTCTCTCCACTGTGTCAGGTGGAGGATGGGACCTTCTCTCTGTTCTGTGCCACAGTAGAGGAGCCTCCATACAACTTCATACATAGACTGCTGAC
This sequence comes from Triturus cristatus, assembly GCF_964204655.1. Taxonomy (NCBI): domain Eukaryota; kingdom Metazoa; phylum Chordata; class Amphibia; order Caudata; family Salamandridae; genus Triturus; species Triturus cristatus. The sequence continues at coordinate 1,378,283,215 of NC_140590.1, forward strand.
CTTGCACCCTTTCACCGGCAATCCCCCTCCATACTCTGCCTGCATTGAATCAGCAAAATCCTTCACTCTGTTATGCTGAGTGCTATAGAAATAGTATCCTGAATTCCCACGTTACAGGCACTCTTGCCAGCTCCAGACGCTGTAGCCCCTGCACTAGAAAACTGCAAAGCTGAACAGGAGTTCAAGCATCAATTGCAAGATGGTCACCACTGTGGTAAACTACAAAAACATAGTTTCACGTTCACATTTGCCCTGTTGCATCCTAGGAAAATCGTTGGTCAATAAAGTTATCCCCTTTGAATTTACAAAATGCAAGCTTTGCTGGCAACAGATATCAGCTTCAGAACACATGCCGCACATAACTGTTATGTTATGTTATGTTGTTATAAAGTTTATAGAGCACGACAGCTGCCTCAGCTAAGAGGCGTACCGGCGCTAAGCAACAAAAGAGCAGCACGCACAATCGCCGAAGGCCTACAAGGAAGGGAACAAGAATGTCTTAATGGCTTTCCTAAAGTTAAGATAGTTAGGTGGCCCACGAATGTGGGCTGGCAAAGAGTTCCACAAAATGGCAGCTCTATTACGAAAAGAGCGCCCACCTGCACGGACTCTTCTCACTCGGGGGATCACTACCAAACATTGTCCCATAGATCGAAGTGATCATGTAGGAGTGTAAGATAAAAGAAGGTCAGACAGAATTTGGGCGGATGCAAATTTCAGAATTTTAAAGGCAATACACAATGACTTAAACTCGATTCGCCTGGCTACAGGCAACCAATGAAGGCGCCGAATAGCGCTAGTCACTGAGCAAGTTCTGCACAAGCCCAAAAGAGATCTTGCGGCCGCGTTCTGGACTCTCTGTAGCCTCTGAATTTCGAAGTTATTTGCTCCCAAATACAGCGAATAAGCATAATCGAGCCTAGACAAGACCAGGGCCTGAATAATGACCTGCCTGGTCGTAGCATCAAAAAAGGCCAGAATAGATTTGAGCTCACGCATCAGACCGAAACAAGTTCCTGCCACCTTTTTCATCTGAATCTGGAAATTAAGTGAGTTGTCCATCCAAACCCCCAGGTTCTTCACTACAGGCTTAGGGGTGGGAGCCGTACCTAAGCTCTTGGGCCACCACAGCTCACTCCAGCAGTCGTGGTTCCCTCCCACCAACACCACCTCTGACTTGTTGGTATTCAGTTGGAGGCAGTTGGCGGTCATCCACTTGGCGATCACCGAGAGGTCTTCCTGAAATTTCCTGGAATCCTGCTCAGGGTCACTCGAGAGAGCCACCACCAACTGAGTGTCGTCGGCATAAGAGACCATGGTCAGCCCTCTGCTCCTGGCAACATCCGCCAGAGGTTGAACATAAAGATTAAAGAGCAGGGGGCTCAGGGACGAGCCTTGTGGGACCCCTTGGCCAATAGGGAAGGTGCCAGAAGCAAAAGGGGGAGCAACCACCTGAAACGTCCTATCAGCAAGAAAGGAGGACAGCCACCTAAGAGCTAAACCAGTGACTCCAGCCTCAGATAAACGATTCAGCAAAATGACATGAGACACAGTATCAAACGCGGCACTGAGGTCCAAAAAGATCAGTGCCGACGTCTGCCCCGCATCTAAGGCCATCCACAGATGTTCAGTCACGGCCAGAAGCGCTGACTTAGTGCTGTGGCCAGGCCGGAGACCGTTTTGAAAGGGATCAAACCTCTGATTTACAGTAAAGAAATCCGTAAGAAGGGAATTAATATAGGCCTCAGTGATCTTCGCAGTCCAAGGTAACAGGGAAATGGGACGAAAACTCTCAGGTTTATGGGGGTCTAGGAAAGGTTTCTTGAGCAGCGGCAGTACCCTGGCCTGCTTCCAGGTCCTGGGCACAACCGCTGCGCTCAGGGACCCATTGATCACCATTTCCAAAGGGTGTATGATAGTAGGTAGTATTTTTTAAATTGGTCAGGCTTCAAAGGGTCAGCAGGAGAGCCCGACTTTACCTTGGAGCAAAGTGGCAATAAAACCTCATGTGTTATGGGGGGAAAAGCTTCAAGGACACCGTCAATGGGGTCGCAAGAGGTCTCGGGAGGGCCTATAAAAACCATAGTAAAGCTTTTATAAATGTCCTCGACCTTCTTGACAAAAAAATTGGCCAGTTCTTCACATTGCAAGTCGGAAGTAATCACTGAGCTTGCAGCGTCCTTCTGAGTTTTAAGCTCCGTCACTATAGAAAAATTTATCTTGGCCTGAAAGTAATCAAACTCATTTCTATGAAGAATAAACTACATGTTTATACCTGCTCCACAAAATATTTTCTGGTTTTGTAGAACCTTTTAACAGTGCTCACACATGCTTGTGGTCACTTCTGAGCAATTACCAACAACAAAGTGTGACTGAAGTATAAAAAAAACAACCTTAACAGAGGTCAACAATGAGAGAAATGATTCTGATTCTAGCTCGTATCATTGCAGACGGTGTTAAGTTTCTCACCCCCAGATTCCAAACTTTGAGACTGATGAGTCAAATTATTGTGGTATTGCCAGAGGTTCATTAGTCAGGATATGAACTCCAAGCTACAAATCCCAGAAAGAATGCCCTCACTTTGTTAAACTGGATTGTCTATAAGGCACTGAAAACCAACACAAAATGTGACAGCAGTTTGCACATGGAAGAGCAAGCACTTAAAGAGCTGAACACTGATTTTGAGGCTAAGCAATAATGGTCACAGTATACAAGTGCAATACAAGCTTGTACAATTGTAAAACAGTTAGAATTGCATTCAACGCTTAAACATTAATGCTTCCATAGGAAAATAGTTATTCAGGTTCAAAAGATTCCAACAAAGCAGTATGTAATAGCTCTGGAAAACCAACATTAAAGACTAAATTACAACAAAGAATAAAACTAAGTAACAATATATTCTTAACAAAAAGTTATCTCGCCGAATCTGTAAACAACAAATGGCAGGTATTTTTCTTTAGGAGAGGTGGCATCCCTACTTGTGAGATGCCTTTTCACTAAATGCATTCTCCCACTAAGACAGTAAAAATAAAATACAAAGTAAGGAATAGCGAATAGGCAGAATGGGGACACAGGGGGTACTGGAACAAGTGAATAAAACAACAAAGCCTCCTTAACCAGTAACAAAGGAATTTAAATGGTCTTTTAAAGACCTGTGAAAAACTTGTGTGTGGCAGAGATAAGACACCAGACACTGCCCAGTGGAGCGCACAAGGAACTCGAGCTTCAGCAGCCCGGACTCAGACACACGATGAGGGAGGTGGGGGGCTAAATCCCTTTTAGCCCTATCAGGCATGCAACTGATCACAGGTAACTTAAGGCAGGTCACAGGTCAAGTGCAGGGCCATTATAGGCACCACTTTTGCGCGCTAATGGCCTTGTGAATCACAGAAGGAACAGGGGAAATTCCTTTGTCCCCTCGTCCCCCAAAACCTAGTCCCCAATATCCCCCACTCCGAAATTTGGGGGGGATACATCCCCCTCAACCCCCACACTTTCTAAGCCCATGTGGAGCAGCACAGTGAAGAGGGAGGGAGGGAGTGAGCACCAAGGGCAGGCAGCCTAGGAGTGTTCTGAGAGCAGCACCCGAAAAACCACACTGAAAAAAGCATTTTTTTCTTGTTTTTGTGCTGTATGGATGCTCAGCTGGGGAATGTTGTAATCAGCACATCCGTGTAAGAAGGCAACCCCCAGTCGCCCAACTTGAAATTTGTTATACGGGAACTAAGGATAAAGGGGGCAGTGAGTGAATATTTTTTTCACATTTTATTTACCACACAACAACCTCTCAAAAAAAGGCATCTGTAACAAATGCCCCTCTGCCACTTCCTGTAGCAAACAAGAGAAGTTCCCCGTCTTTTTGCTTTTACCTGTGCTGCATTGACTACAAGGTTTGAGCACTCAGGGAAACAAATGTGAGGAAGGAGTAAGGGTGGAACCATTAGAAGGAGGGTAATTAATTTAGGGAAACAGACACAACAACTCACAAAAAAGCCAATTGTTTGTGAGAGATGGTGTGGCATAATGGCATGAGCTGATGAATTTGGAACTGGGGAAGTAGGTTCGAGTCTCACCATTACTCATTTCATGTATAATAACTCCCCTAGTGGCTCCGACAAAGTAACGCAGAGTTGCACGCGGTGTCATTAACATAAAAAATCTATTTGTATTTAATTGCATTTCATAGCAGTGGGAAGTGATTGTTCACGCTCGCCCGTAAATCTTAAGCACCAATTCATGCCATTATGAGAAGATCGCAACACTCTTGACCCATGCACTTTGCACCCGTTTCCATGTTTCACAAAAGCCTTGTGCACCCCCGATGACAGCACTGGCTCACCTTGTACCCTAAACAATTTCCACCACTCACCTGCTAGGAAGCCCATCAAGCTTGGCAGTGCAACTCTCAAGGCTACTCTGCATTCAGAGGAGGAAGTGAGTAAGAGGCAGGACGAGTCTCGGCATCGGCTCAACATCCTGTGATTCTGGGCAAATCACTTAATCTCCCCATGCCTACCAAATGTGAATGCATACTTGTATAAACTAACTGGTGCTCATGTAAAGCACTCCAATACCTTCAAGTCAGGTTCACTCTATAAAAAAAAAACTGCAAAAAAAATGAACACAGTAGCATGCAACAGGGAGAAAGGGGGAGGGTCTGCGTGCCAAGCATTGCGAATTGACGCAGTAAGTAAATAGTCAAAGAAAGAGTCTCCGCCAAGCATGATATTTGTAAACACATGAGTGAGTTCCCACCAAAGCCTTTAGCGGAAAAAAGGTGCAACATGAAGCAGGCGAATTAAGCACTAAATTGACAATAATCCACCAAACTAAAATCTTTTACAATATTGTTAAATTTGAGTTTCTTGCTATTTCAAATAAAGTCCATTTGAAAATCTAATAAAAATGGTTTTGGATAAGACGTCATGTATCAGGGTTACACTCTTTTACTACGGTCTACTAAACTTCCCTTTCGATCTCCACAGCCCTCCAGCTATTGAGGGACCTGTGATGTTAAACAAGGAAGCAAAAGAGATGTTTTTGCTACATTGCTACTGATGTACGAGACAAGCAGAGAAGGGACATGTGGGGGGCAGCTAGAAGCAGCAATGGGTGCTGAAGTTCAAAAAAATTCCACCACATAAGTGCAGTGCTTGGTGGCTATGAAGTGGGTGCCGGGCTAAGTGGGAGTACTCTAAAAAGCATAAGCGTGTGCACATTAAAAGAGCATTGCTCAAAACATGTGTGTGCCACAACAAACACTTAGAGCAGTGCTTTATTGCAGTTAAGCACTGCTGCTGTGAATCGGGTGCCGCACTAAGTGGGAAGTGCTCGGTGTCAATGTAAATAAAAAGTTCCAAAAACAGCCCATACAATAGCAACACGTTGAAGAGGACAAGTCCTGGAGGTGTGTAGTGATATTAAGAATGATATATTGGCCATTGGCTCCATTTGGCATAATTGACTTAATTTTCTGTGCTGACTCCATCTTGTGTAACAGACTCCATTTTCTGTGCTTCACTTGTTTTCACTCCTCACCGATCAGAGTGGACTGGAACATGTTGTGAGGGATGCGTGCTTGGTTCTTTCAAGGCAGAGATTGTTGTTGCCAGTGGAATGAGTGGAATGTACAGCTCTGTCTCAGAGTCAAAATACAAAGGCCTGGCCAGCTTCTAGCTTAACCTTGACACAGACCAGTATGGCCAGTTTATTTTTTGTAACAGAAGAAAGGGGGCGAGGTTTCTAGAACTTTCGCCTCACTTTGAGTAAATGGTATCGTAGGCGGGGCGTCTTCGCGGGCAGCTTTTAGCTCATTTGTGGAGTAGACATACTGCCACAAAAAGAATCTGGATTGGTGTCCTGATCAGACTCCTTCCTTGGCTGTCGGAGGGCTCCTCCAGCTTCTGTTGGCAAGGATGTTGTGTGATCGATCGGTGAGGTTTTACTTACTTTGTATATATAATTTCTAAGTTCCTTTGCTCTTTGCTACATGTATATATGCTACATGTTATTCTGGGTTTTTGCCTAAGTTACTTGATATTTGGGAGTCTGCATTAACTGATATATTTTGCCTTCCTTTCTAAAATATTGAATTAATAAACGTGTGTGTCACTTTAAATACACCTGAATTAGTTTTATTGCCTTGACTTAAGAGTGTGCTGGGTCTTGTATTATCGCCTCGTCTTTTGGTAGTGCTGTTTTACGTGTGTTAGTTAAAGGTGCAGCAGTGCATTTGCCTCCTCTTGGGAGTGCAGGGTTTAGATGTGTCCTATTGTGTCAAATTACAAGCATGACAGGGTGATCCATGGGAGTCAACAATTGATAAAAAAGGTGGGACCAGCAGGAACCTTTATCCAATTAGAAGCAACATCTTTTAAAGGGCACTGACGAAACCCAATCAGAAGCTGGAGGTGGGCTGTAAGTCCACAGATTGAATACAGCAGGTCAAGAGACAGTGCATGCGCTGCCTAGGCTTGACCTAAAAAGTTATAAGAATGTACTTTACAGATCTGCACAGAGATCTTAGTTCCCCAAATGTTTTATGACCTCAAAATTTGTGTATACGGAAACTGAGCAGGAAAGTGAGAAGGGAATGACAGGGGCAAGATATGAGAGCTACAGTAACAGCTATTACCACAGACTTGCAACTCTGTGACCTCTCAGGCCCAGATTTAGCAAGCATTTCTTCAGACGTTCACATGAAGAAAAATAGCTTAAGGATCAGTATGAATCAATGTTTCTATGCACAAATTATTTTGCACTGAAAAATTGAGTTTTGAACGCTATAGCACCAAAAACACGTAAGATTACAAGCAAGTGAGATCTTTCAACGTAGCATGACCTGCCTTTGCTTGACAACCTAGAGCCAAATGAAATCATGTATAGATAATGGGGAAGAAAAATGACAAGCAACAATCCCATGCGTAAAGTGTGATTTCTAGAATATTACTAATTTTACACAGCTTACCCATGGGAGCATAGTTTACAAATTTGAACTAAAGGGTGCACATCGAATACGTATCTCAGAAAAGACCTGTTGTCTCCCCATAGCGCAACACTAAGTATTACAATAAACATCCTTTTTTGCATATGTGTAGGCTTATGACTCTTTTATAAATATAGTCCTGTACAATATTTTACTATTCACACAAAGCATTGCAGAATATTTTGATACATAGAGGCACTGCGCAACATTTAGCACATCTGGTCCGTAGACTTTGCTTTCATGTATGATGTATTGTAGAGGGATCACTGACACAGTATCGATGCATATAATCTGAAACACACAAATATTGGAAATAAGGTATCGATCACAAAAATATAATCTTCTTATACTTCACTAGTAAAAGCACAAATATTGAGAGCAAAAATATCATTGTTGAAAATACTCATTTTTAACTCTATAAAAAATCAAGATTATCGTATACAAAAATTTTGTTACATTAAAAAAAATATATAATATGTCAAAAATTGTCAAAACCGACAAGATATGGATGAGAATAACATCCCAAAATAACTAAATAATCACCAATAAATATATTAAATGACACCTTTCAAATATATATATATATCTATATATATATATATATAAATTAACAACAAAATAATTCTCGGTTTATTACTCATACAATAATGGCTCGGGCACAGACTCCAAGTTGCGTGAAGAAGATTTATTCAGAAAGCATGGACCATACGCTGTGTTTCAGCCGCTGACCTGCGGCCTTGCTCACATAACGCGCTACGTGACTCTGGTGCTCATTTTATAAGGTAACTTTTTTTACTTTGTTTTGACAAAGCTGTCGTTTTTACACAGGTGCGTGAAGTTTGACATAGCCTAGGCTGTGACTCACAAAGAAAAAGTAGTCCATCATGGAGAGCATGGAAAGACTCACACTTCACCAAGTAAATAGACATAGAAGCGGTTACAGCATGAAGGAAAATAGAGATAACATGCTGCTCATGATAGAAGAAATACTATGCATAGATTATATGTACTGAGTGTCTAAATAGTTAATACCTGCACAATGCGTTAACATGGGATGTCTCAATTATTCAAATAATTTAAATAATGAAAATTATTTGCAACAGGTAAAAATACAAGAAATTCATGGCATAAACGAGATAGAGTCTCACTTTATATCCTGGCTAGCTGACTATTGGCTCAGAATATAAAAATGTATTGAACAGAATGAACCACGTAGCAGCAATAGTACTCTTTATTACATGTTGTTGTCTAAATAATAGACCTGATGTTGGATCAAGAACATACAGCATACACGCTAAATGTGCATGTAGTAATGGATGCTGGTGAGTCGACTGAAATGAGAAAACCAATATATTGTGAGTATCCTAGGGTGAGTGAGGGTGCTGATTGTGCATAGTGCTGAGTTAAAAAAAGCAAGATGACCTGTTGAAGCATGATGAAAACTCACATAGTGTTAAAAGTTTAATGAAAGTGTTAAAAGGCTAAATATAAAGAAATAGCTATAAAGCATGAACTTCAGCTGTAGAGAATATATAAGAAAGAAATAGATCACAAGGGCAGAATGAAAGAGAGCCAGCACCCACAATTACCCCATATATGTGAGAGATGTGAAAGAACTCCTGGACTGACACCCAATAGTCAAGTCCAAGGGAGACCATAGTATCAGCATTAGTAGTCTAAAAAGCAACAGATGAAACGCAATCACATCCAATACAAAACCCAAAGGGTACAAAATGGAACGGCTTGAATGCTAGTTAGTGAGAGAGTGTGATTGAGTTTGAGAAACATAATGGTATATACAGATTAAGACATCATTGCCAATATCAGGTAATCATATATAGTGAACACAGAGAAAAACAGAATAGATAGAAATATCAAATAAACTCAAGTGGCCCCTTTATCCGGCGCAATAAGTTAAGTGGTGAGATGGACACAGAGCACCAGAAAATACAAGATGAGGTTATTATAAGTAGTTATACAGATCCTCGCTCATGTTCAGACCCCAAAGTGTTTTGGTATTTAGATCAAATACATAACGCGTCTCTAACTGTCTGAGCAGTTTTGTGCGGTTAATTCCTCTCCTAGATACCGGCACACTGTCATTCACAGAATAATTGAAATGGTGTGCCACTGGAAATGTGTGATCATGTTGACAATGGCCCTGAGGTGTTGCAATATTCTCACATGGACTTGAAGTTTGGTGCTGCCCACATACTTCAAGCCGCATGTACACTGAGGTACATATACTGCAAACTCAGTTCTGCAAGAGTATATCCTACTGATGACAATAGGCTCTGAACGAAAAGTGGTGTTGACTTGGGAGGTATTGATCCCAAAACAACACGCCCTGCAAGTATTGCATTTGAAAAACCCCTTGATATTGGTGAGCCAATTAGTTGGAACTATAACCTCAGGACTTCTTTTCACCAGCGCATCTCTCATTGAGTATGCCTATCATAAAGCTACGTCAAGCTCTACAATGGATTACACTTTAGTTACCCTACAACTGTTTAGCAGGATCTATAGTTGCGCAATCAGAACAAAAGAGCATAGCGACCATCCGCCCCGGGAAATTTCGATGTGCATAAAAGGGCGGCCCCTGGATCTCCCAGTGGAGCATCCAGTGTCTATTCATACCGTGAACTTAAAAAGGCGTTCGTGCAAAACTACCCAACCAGACAAACTGCAAGCCCTAGCTAAGTCTATCTGGGAAAATCAAGCAGACGCACATAGTAATGTGAGAATCCCCTGGGAAACTCTGACCAAAAAATTAGGGGATCAGTACGCTACAAGTTCAGGCGGTCCCTCTTTTTGTAAGGGAACACCAAAAACCCAGCTTGCAAGCTCACGGTCAGGCAATCAACTTACACTCTCCCTATTTCCAAAATGCCTAATTTGAGGGTCCTCAACAAAGATATGAATAAAACTCTAAGAAGGCCCAGACAAAGGGGCAATGAAACAATACTACATAAAGCCCTTACACAGCTAAAAGCAACAAAGAAATAAGTTATCTGGCAAGCAAAAAGGGAAGCAGAAGACACATTGTGGGCCAAGCTCTTGTACGATGCAAAGACAGATCAAAGCACAAGATTTTGGTGAACAATAAACAACCTAGGTAATGCCTGCGTGCAAGATATCAACTCTCACCTAACAGAGGAAACTTGGGCAGGCCACCTCTTGGAACACTTCAACTCAAAGGAGGAAAGTCTCGCTACAGCAAAACCGGGGTCGGGTCATCCCGACAAGTGGAGTCCCTATGGAAACACCAGCAGAACACCAATAAGCATCCCTCACTTTACGACTTTGCAGATTAAAAACTGAATAGCCAAAGGCAAACGTGAGGCCGCCAACGGGATTCCCTTCCATCTTATTCAAAACTGACCCGGACTACTGAGCGGCCGTGCTACTATTGGTGTATAAACACATAGGAGGCGGGTGCATTATACCAGACTCCTGGAAAGGCTCCATAATATCTCCAAGTTATAAGAAGGGAGATATGAATAAAGCAACCAGCTACCGACTCGTAACTTTACTTGACGTTGAGACGAAATACTATGCCGGTATCCTCTTGGATGAATTAACAGCATTGGCAAATAAAAAATCGCTCATCCCTATTAACCAGACAGGCACAGGGACCATCACAAATCTGCTCACCCTAACGCTACTGATGGAAGGCGTTAAAGCAGCTAAACTCCCCCTCTATTTTTGTTTCATTGATTAATCCGCCTCATTTGACAGTACTGACAGGAACAAATTATGGGCCAAACTAGAGAAGATGAAAATTCCAGCAGCGATATTAAAGCAGATAATTCTCCTACACACCAACACGTGGGTTCAAGTAAAGCTAGGAACCGGCTAAATCCTGTCAAGGAAAATACCAATAACGTGGGGATTGAAACTGAGGTGCGTGAGGTGCCTATGCTTTTTAACTTGTTTATGGCAGATCTTTCTTCGGAATTAAACATCAGCACCTCACACGCGCCCAGGTTAGGGGGGCTGTCACTTTCTAATCTACTGTACGCCGACGACGTCGTGTTGATCAGCCGAACTCGGGCTTCAGCACCTGCTAAGCACAACTATCAGTCACGCAGCATCAAATGGTTTAACTATCAAATTAGAGAAGTCGAAGGTCATGCGTTTCAACCCGTAAAAGAACACATCCGGGTTGCACTGGTACCTGGTAGGTGCACCCATGAAAGTTGTGGCCGAATACAAGTATCTAGGGGTGATAATTGATGACAAGGGTACCTTTAAACTACAAAAAGAAGCCATAAAACAGAGAGGCAACTCAATAGCGATAGATTTAAAATATCTTAAACTTAAAACTGCTGGACCAAGCTTCAACCCACTATTACAGGTTTCACAAGCCAAGCTGTTCCCAGCTATCACCTACGGGAGCGAGTGCCTCAGGGAAGAGATGGGGACACTCTGGACCTTACCCTGTCAAGATCATTAAGAATAATCTTCAGCCTCCCAAATTACATCTCTCATGCCCAAATCAGGCTGGAGTTTGGTCTACAATCTCAAAAAATATCTCAAAATGGCGCCTACGTGAAATGTTGGCATAGGATCAGAAGGTCCGAACAAAGCTCTTTAATTTCCATCTATGGAAAGAGATAAACACAAGCAAGGCCTGCATAGCAAGGGACTACCTGACAGCATCTATAAACCGCCTAGGCCTGAAGGAGCTTTGGGCAACTTCGGGAGCACAAAACAGCTTTATGTCTTTGGTAAATAAGACAGTGAAAAGGCTGTCAGTAGTAGAGGACAAAGAATCGCTCAGGGGAAGGGCCCACGGATGGTGTGTGCTGCAGAGCTACACAAGACCCTTACCGCAACATTATTTAGGCGCTGGCTTCAACAGGAAAACAAAAGAGAAACATCTTCGGTCCTGAATGGGTATCCTTCCTGTCCAGCTGCACCTTCCACCAAGGAAGCGATCTTCGGAAATAACTAAGTGCCGTCTTTGTGGAAAAGCAGAAGAGAGCATCATGCATCTATTATGCCCCTGTCGAGAACTGGATCCTGCACGACAACTGCTTCTGAAAACAATCTTCAACGCCAGGCGGATACGATCCTGCAGACAAACAGTGATGGCTTGCCTTGGAGGAGGAGATATACAGCTGCCGTGCCAGTTTGTACAATTCATGTGTATGGTAGAGGAAAAAATGAAGAGACCCGGTGCACAATAACCAGCTTTTGAAAGCGGGCTCACTATTTCCCGGGACTGGCACACTTTGTCAGGATACGCACGATGCAAAAAGCCTTCCCTTTAATACACCAAAATAACCTCTTGTTAAATATTGTTAAATATTGGGCACTTGACACTTTATGGATCTGCAGCATCCTTATTATAAAATCTAACAACGGGGCTGCTATATGACGTAAATACCCTTTTATAAAATAGTTTATTTTAAAACATACGCAACCCAAAGGCACCTTTTACTCACGTACATTCGTCACAGGGTCCTTACGAGACTGTTGTAAGAGGAAATTAAGGACATCTCAAAGCATATCGGATGAACTGTTACTCCGTAGGTGGACGGTATAAGCCAGCTGAACAGAATACGCTGTGTAGTCAACATAAAATGTACCACAGCTCTTTTTAATGTTGGACACGATAAATTATGTAACTGTGGTTTTTATTTTGATGATCTTTCGCCGTTGAGCAATTTTGTAATGGTTTTAATTAACTTACACAATAAAATTACTTACTTACTTATTGAGTATTCCCGGCGGTAAGTGATGGTAGGACGCTTGGGAAAAATGGGACCTACAATGGAACCAGTCTGAATGATGCTCCATTGTCTGTTAATAATGGATCTAATTGCCCTTCCTTGCATTACGTGATGACTAACCAAGTGTCAACAGCACCGCTCTCACCCGTGACAGGGGTGGTAGGAGTGCCAGGGGTGGCATTGGCATTCTCCTGTTCATGGTCAGTGAAACTCTTCAGTACTTGCTCCCTAGGTATAAAATTAGCTCTTTGGATGGCCTTAGAGATCATCTGATCAGTATATTCACATGCTTAGAACATCATGTTTGCGTCATATTGACATTTGCTGAGGTCACAATCATAAACCATAAAGATGCCACCACACCACCAGGTAGGCCGATTATCTCAGCCTGTGGCTCCATTTTGGAGCCTTTGGCTAAATATGTCGATTATTTTTTGAAACCGTTTATCCCGGAGACGAAAGCATATGTACGAGATACTATGAACTTTATTGCCAAGGTTGAGGGGTCGATGTTTGATAGTAGCCAGAGTTTTCTGGTTACTTTCGACATCGAAAGCCTCTATACAAATATCCCCCAAGATGAGGCACTCTTGATCATGACATTGGTGTTAAATAGGAGACCCAGACCACATCAAGTTCCAACTGATTTTTTGATCTCCTTGGCTAAAATATGCCTTAAAAATAATTTTTTCAATTTCAAAGAAGACCTGTTCCTCCAAATAAAAGGCGTAACCATGGGTTGTAGCTTCGCCCCGGAGATAGCCAATTTGGTCATGGACCAATTTGAGACCCTCTTTATCTTTGATGAAACTGGCCCATTCTTTGCACATATTGCGAGATGGGTTAGATTCATCGATTATATATTTCTGATATGGAATGGAAACAAATAAGATCTAGAATTATTCCACAATTGGCTTAACACACGTACACAGGACCTAAAATTCACTAAAAGTGTAAGTAACATCCAAGTCAACTTTTTAGATGTTTGGGTCAAAAACAAAAAAGGGGTCTTGGAAGTGAGTTTTTTTTACTAAACCCACAGATAGAAACACACTTTTGGCATATAGTTCAGGACACCCTCGACACCTTAAGGATAATTTGCCATATGGGCAATTCCTTAGAATCCGCCGCAATTGTTCGAACAAAAGCGACTATTTTGACAATGCTGCCACCTTGCGGACCAAACTATGTAACAGAGGTTACCCTAAGAAATTAGTCAGGAATGCCCTTAAACGAGCATGGTTTACACCTCGTGAAACCCTGCTTACACCAAGAAGCAAGGTAAAGAATGATCTTCTTACCTGTGTGCTAACATATAACCCTAAAGCTAACAAAGTGAGGCAGATCATCCAAAGAAATTGGCGGTTGGTCGAACATTTGGGGTCAGGTACACCATTGTCTGCTTTCCAAAAAGGTAAAAATCTGAGAGAGTATTTGGTTAAGGCTTCGAGACCAACAGTGGCCAAAAAAGATATAAGAACCATGATGGGACTGCCACCAGTACAGGGACATTTTAGATGTCAAAACTGTGTGGTGTGTCCCCAAACAAATGATTCTAATTTTACAACTAATGGTGATAAAAAACATGCTCAACTGGTCTTTTCAAACTGTAACTCAAAGAATGTAATTTACTCAATCGAATGTCTGTGTAAAAAACTTATTTTGGCCAAACAACTCAAGCTGTAAAATTACGCATTCAGCAACATAAATCACGAATTCGGTGTAAAACCACTGGTGCCCCATTGGTTCAGCATTTTTTGGAACACGGCCACGATGTGGATGAATTGAGGTGGACTGTTTTGGCGGTTATGCGCCCTATGAATAAAGCCATGTTGCAATACACTCTGAATCGCCAAGAAGCACGGTTGATTGAGAAATATCGTACAGCAATTGATGATGATTTAAATGATAGGGATGAAATTTGGGCCTTGATACAGTAAGATCTCTAGAGATGAGTACTTAGCTTTATGATTAGGGAGAACTATGACATTAGATTTGGTCAAAAAATACCCTTCATGTACAGACACTGTGTATATATGTATATATGTTCATATCAAGATGTGTTGTTAGATTGTGAGCCTTTATGTTTACAGGTTCTCTACCTCTGTTGCTTCACATATCGGGTATAAGTTTGGTGGTTTTGATTTATTTCAGCATGAATATTCTTTATCATCTGCATTAGTATTCACTTGATTGGGTTTAGTTATAATCTTCATTTCCATTTTTAATTTTCCTTTGTCACATTTGGGTTATTGAATCATTCTTTGTCAGGCTTTTAGAATATAACAAGCATTGGGGTTAATACTAAGGGAGAGAGGAACGAAAAAACCAGTTGGCCTGTGCAAATATTTCACTCCAATATGGCCGATTCGTTACACCTCTATTTGTGGAGGTGTTTAGTCCCTTCTCACTGTCGACACCAGGAAATAAGGTGCCGAGTCTGTGGCTTTGAACTCATTACCGGAGCTGGAGAGTGAGTATGGACATATGCGGAATAGACTTTGAAGAGAAGGGATAGATATAAGGTACGAATAGATGTTACTTAGCTCCCTATACCTGGACTTTGTTAGTATATCTATGCTTATATTGCACCCTCACGTTTGTGTTTCCTTTACGAATTAGCATTTAAACTACGGCGGACATATTTCATTCATTGGAAAACACGAGTAAGGCGCCGAGTCAAAACCTTATAAAGGTACGAAGTATATAAACCTTGGTGGCACTGTGTTCTTTTACTTTACATAGTGGGACAGAGTTGAAATATTGATTATATTTCTTTATAGAGTTGGGATAGGGGTTGAACCCCCAACGCCCCACCCCTCACGAGCACGTTGTCCTTACGCTGAATACACTGAGCGAGGTGATCTGTTTAAGGTCAGTTGAGATACTTACTGTTGTCGTACTTTAATCTCGGTCACCGCGTAGTGGACAGGGCCCTACCCCTGTCTATCCTGGTATTAGCAAACCGCAAATGGTTAATGCGGCATGTACGAGTGCTTTATATATCGTTCTAGCTATGAATGCACTATGTACACGTTATTGTGCTTCACTACGCGGGTTCCATTTTGGAAGCGGTGGCCATCTTGTCATTGCCCTCACATAGGCTATAATGGAGCAAATACGGGCCTCGCAGTACATGTGCTCTCCCGTGACTTCCCTGTGACCTGGGCAGCTGGCTCTGCTGCCCCAGGTCAAACTGGTCTCACGAGCTCCCCTTCCTTCGTCCACCTGTGATTAACATCAGGGCTTGACCCATCATCAAACCCTTTCATTCTACACGAGCCTCCAGCTAATCTCTTTCACACCTGACTGTTCCTGCTTTATGACCTGTTTCTATCAACAGGAGCTGCCTGTGTTTTATTGGGGCCTATTGATATCAAGTGTGGGATCTGAACCTTACTGTGTAAATCATTGTGGGCTGGCCGAACTGGAATGTGGGATGGTCATCATGACTCTGCCTTCTTCTTTGTAATGAACACTTGTTTATTACCGTATCATAAAACCTAGGAATGTATGCTTGAGGCAGGAAAAAGCGTATTTAAGATGAAGTCCGTTTCTATGATTTTCAGCAGTCTCCTGAGAACATACACGCTGTTGTACTTCTAGGATACCTGTAATTGGTCTGCAGCCAATAAACGATCTTTGACTTCACCCAGAAGACTCTGTGTTTCTGTAGGTCTGGAACAGGGTGAACCCAGAAGTCATAGGGTGTGTGCCCCTGCACCGCTGGGTCTAAAATACCCAGTACTTCAGTTTGGCGCCCAACTCGGGACGATTTCAGCGGTACCAGTCCAAGCCAGAGGTTCGTGAGGAGCTTCGTGTGGAAATTCCGGAGGAAGGCCGCCACTTCATCGACCCCTGCATGTCGACGTGGTCCGAAAGTCTTTTCTGCGAGGTTCTCCGCGTCCCGACGGCTACGAAGGACTGCTGCCCTGATTAATCGACCTGTTTTGGACCCTTGACGAGTTTGAGAGAGCGAAACAATCGAGAGAGTCTTCTGGTGACGCCATCGATCAGCAATATTCAGTTAAGTATAAGTGGAGCGTCTCCCATTTGTTTTGGTATCCCTCGGGATCGTTTTGATTTGGTAATTTGGAGTTTGCAAACGCCAAAGCCAGAGGACTCGTGTATTCACGAGACTATCGTAATCGATAATCCTTTGACGTTTAGATCTAGACTAGTGAGCGAAGATGCCTGGTTCTAGAATATTTGGTAGATTGTTCTGTTTGGGTTGTGGAAGAGATTTCCAGCTGGAGGAATCATGTCCGGTTCCTCCGGTTGGAACTCCAACTTATGAGCTCTATGTAAAACATGGCGTAGGCCCCATTGCATATAACGAAGTATGGATCCACTACACCAGAAAAGACGGTGTTTTAAAATGGCCCCAAAATGGTAGTTTCGAAACCGATATTTTAGATAATTTGGAAATTAAATTGTTCAAAAAGAAAGCCCGGCCGGCGATGTTTGATTCTTTCCGCTTATGGCGAAAGGAAGCCAAACAGAAGGAAATTAAGCTAGCGAAGAAGAATAAAAGAGAGAGAGGTATGACAGTAATGCAAGCAGCTGTACAATTTAAAAACAATGAGGAGGAACAAATGAAAGAGCAATTGCACAGGCAACGTAAGTTAGGGATCGACAAATGTTACCCAGCTTTACCACACTCTAAGCAGAATGAGTTAGAAGAAAAGGAGAAAGATCCCCTGATGTCGCATTTGTTGAATTCGCCACCCCCGTATGTTCAAAATGCCACGGCGCCTCCCCAGCTTGTGAATATGCCACCTCCAGTTAATATACTGCAAACCTTGCCGCTACCGCCTGCTGCTGCGCAGCCGGCTCTTATCCATATAGCGCAGCCCTCTCAAGGGCCGCCAGTTGTGTTTCCAACTGCCCCCGCACTTCCTGCGACTTTGTCTAATTCAGCAGCTGCCTCCCCTGACACTCTTCCTTGCACCACTCCAGTACCTGTTTCTGCATCCTCTTTTCTCCCCTCTGTGTATCCCCCTGTTTTTGCCTCAGCTTCTCCTTCAGCGCGACAGCGCTTAGCTAATGTGGTTACTACATTAATGTCTCCTCTCTTTGAGTCATCCAGTGCGACTCCTGGTTTACAGCGTAAGCAACTGCGTAGTCAATTGCCTAACCCCGATGAGAAAAAGGTAATAGATCGCATGGCGCGTAGATGGATTGTTTTTCCTTCACTGTATGATGTGGAATCAGTTGTCAACGTTTTCCATCAGTGGGATGCCCCAAAACAGAGATATGTGTTTGAGAAAATGTGCGAAATTCTTTGTGAAGAATTGGAGGATAGTGGTAAAGACCCGAGCCCGCAGGAGTTGTGTAGAGTGAGGTTTGATTTTGGAACTGGTATAATTGTGGATCGTGAGGTGGATAAAGCAGTTGCGGTTGTACTGTCCTTCAGGAATGAGGATTGTCAACAGTCGTTGTTTGAACCTGATGTCGCTGTGGGAAAGAGGGTAAAAGCACGCCAATATCCGATGCGTGAGGTTCCCCCAGTTTGGAGACCCGCTGATCCAAATGCCGTTCCACCTGTCGTAGCACATTTCCAGCGTATTTGGGTACATGTTCCATGGAAAAGATCTGAGGTGTTAGCACTCAAGCAGGCATTGCCTGATCCCCGTAAAAACCCTACTGGTTATTATAAGGAGTTGTCACAAACTGCAGAATCTTGTGTAATGAATCTGGCTGACGTAGATATGCTGTTTGGGAATGTGGTTCCACAGCCTTTGTGGGGATCCATTCGTAATACGGATCATGCTGCAGAACTAGGGGACACATGGGCTAACATCATCGCTGCTGATGCTAGACAAACTGGTGGCGCGAAACCTGAGCCTTTAATAGCAGAACTCCCTGGTAGAATCATCACATATATGAAGACAATAATGCCTGCGATGCGCGTAAATTGGGACAAGCTATCTGCATGCAAGCAGAAGAAAGATGAGACAGTGTCAGACTTCTTTACCAGGTTTGAAGAAACGTTCATTGATCACAGTGGGCAAGATATGAGTACTGAGGGTGGCCAACGGTTATTTGTGGATAAGTTTGTGCAGAATTTACTTCCTGACCTGTGTAAAAAGTTGAAAGATTCAGAAAGTTCTTGGGCTGTTTCTTCTTCAGCGCAAATACTGGCTACTGCACAGTATTATGAAAACAGGGATAAAGACGAGAAAGATAGAACAGATAAGAAAACGAAGGAATTAAAGACAAAGGTCCTTTTACAGCAAGCCTATCCGCCACGTGGAGGTCAGAATAATTATAGGCAACCCCAAGGTGTCTATCACCAACCCCAACAATTTCAGAACAATCAGCAAATGAATGGGTATTATCAACCACGTGTCCCTGTAGGTCCCAATCAATGTTCATACTGCAAAGAGGAAGGTCATTTTAAATATAGTTGCCCTAAATTAATGCAGCGGAATGGTAATGCGTACGGTGCAAGAGGTAGGGGTGGTCAGCAAGCTCCTAGAGGCAGAGGGCGTGGAAATGCTCCCCAGAACGCGCGTCCTCTTCCGCCTCAAAATACCATCAATAGTTTTGACCAGCAAGCTAACGCGACTAGTAACACAGCTCAGTACTACAATAATGATTATTATGCAGAGGACGGCGATGCAGAAAATAACGGTTACTAGGATAGCCGTAGACAGAGAGAGGGAGTTGTTTCAGTGCCAGTGGATCAGAGTGGACCGTATGTTGAGGTGACTACAGCAAATGTAACGGAGCCCTTTCTGCTAGACACTGGTGCTGCAAAGAGTTCAATCATGCATTCAAAACTCCCTGGCGCACCTTTGTCTGGCGATATAAATGTTTCAGTAGGTTTTTCTGGCGCCCCAGTTAGGAACCCGATTTCTAGTCCCATGTCACTTTCTATTGGGCCTTGTGAGCTGAAAGCACCCCTGATTCTGACAACAGGTTGTGGTGAGAATTTGCTAGGGTTAGATTTGTTGAAAAGATTGCATGCTACACTGTATTGTTCACCGTCAGGAGTACAACTTACATTAGGTAGGAAAGTGATTTCCCCGATGTACCTGTCTAAAAATACAATGCCGCCGGAATTGTCATCCCTTCCAGATGTCCTTCGGGCTACTGGTCCCAATGATGTGGGCCCCTTGGAGATACCGCCATACGTGGTGACTTTAAAGGCTAATGTCAGACTGCCACGTATTCCCCAGTACAAAATCTCTCGTGAAGGCCAGAAAGCATTGTTAGACATTGTCAGCGATCTGATTAATAAGGGTGTAATTGAAGAGACAAGAGGCAACGTTTGCAACAGTCCGATCTTACCTGTCTTAAAACGAACGGACCCTTCACAGCCACCTGTTTACAGATTTGTGATTGATCTTAGAGAGGTTAATAAGATTGTTGTGCCACAGTTTCCAGTTGTCCCTGATATAACTGCCTTGTTAACGATGATTCCAGCCTCTGCGGCATGGTTTTCAGTGATCGATTTAAAGAATGCTTTCTTTAGCATCCCAATTGCAGAAGAGAGCAGAGACATTTTTGGCTTTAGTCTGGGAGGCCGAAGCTTCCGCTTCAAACGCGCTCCCCAGGGCTATTGTGAGAGTCCATCCATATACAGTCAAGCCTTGAAAGCGCAGCTTGATGCACTTGTTTTACCTAGTGGCGCTATTCTGATTCAATACGTGGACGATTTACTAATCGCCGCGGATACTGAAAAGATCTGCAAAGAAGCCACATTGTCATTATTGCGCCATTTATCTGTTTTCCATCATAAAGTGTCTCTCTCAAAGCTGCAGTATTGTCGACAAGAAGTGACCTACTTAGGTCATCTCTTATCGAAGGAGGGAAGGAAACTGACCCCAGAAAGAATTCAAGCCATTGCGCAGTTGAGTGTGCCGAAAACACAGAGAGAAGTGCGCGCTTTCTTGGGCATTACCTCATACTGTAGGCACTGGATCCCTAATTTTTCCTTGTTGGCAAAACCTTTGTTAGCCTTAACATGCAAAGACACACCAAATCCTATCCCATGGTCTGAAGAGTGCCAGAAAAGTTTTGTGGAATTACGCAATGCATTGTGTTCTGCTCCTGTGTTGGGTACCCCTGACTACAGTAAGCCTTTTACATTGTATGTTCACGAGAAAGATGGATGTGCATTGTCAGTGTTAACACAGCCTTTTGGCGACAGACCGCGCCCGTGCGCATATTTTTCATCCACCTTGGACCCTGTAGCGAGGGCATTGCCAAGCTGTCTGAGAGTGACAGCTGCTGCAGCTATGTCTATCCGACAATCTGCTGGTCTGGTAATGGATAACACATTGATCGTTATGGTTCCACATGCTGTAGACACATTATTGAATAGGACCAAGACACAACACTTAACTAGTGCGCGATTATCAGGCTATGAGCTCACACTGTTAGCGAATCACATACACATAAAGAGATGCAATACGCTGAATCCAGCTACGTTATTGCCAGTTCCAGCAGACCTAGATGAGAATGAGCAACATGACTGTCTGTTCAGAACGGAAGAAGAGACGAAAGGGAGAGTAGATTTAAAAGATACTCCCCTGACTGAGTGTGATGGTACTCTATGGGTGGATGGTTCGTGTTTCAAGCTCCCTAATGGTGACACGACTGCTGCATATGCTATCACGACGTTACACACGGTCGTGGAAACTGCACGAGTGCCACATATTTCGGCCCAAGCAGCAGAATTAATCGCCCTCACGAGAGCATGCGTGTTGTCTGAAGGAATGAGAGTGAATATCTATACAGATAGCCAGTACGCCTATGGCGTGGCTCACAATTTTGGGCGACTGTGGAAAGAGCATGGGTTCCTGACGTCGCATGGAGCTAAAATTCAGAATGGCAAGTTGGTGAATGATCTCCTTGAGTCGCTGACCCTACCGTTGCAAGTTGCGATTATGAAATGCAGTGCGCACAGGAAAATCACAGATGATGTTGGACGTGGGAATGCGTTTGCTGATGAAATCGCGAAAGAAACAGCACAGGATGTGAAGACTAGAATGTATGTTGCAGGCCCCGCAAGATGGGTTGATGATGTTGGGATGTGTGAAAACACAATAGAGAGTGTGAAGTCGCTTCAAGCTGAAGCTACAGAGGACGAATTAAGTAAGTGGAGAGAAAGTATGGGTAAGTTAGATGAGAATGGTTGTTGGATTGATCTGACAGAACATAGGCGATGGTTGTTGCCCGATGCATATGTGCTTCCAGTAGTTACAATGGCACATGGAATGGCACACATCAGTACAAAAGGTATTTGTAAGTTGTTAGCTCCAGTATGGCAGAATGCTGGGATTCCCAAGTGCGCAGAGAATGTGGTCAAGAATTGCATGGTATGCTTGAAATACAACCCTGGTAGGGGAACCCCAACTCCAGCTGGTCATTTTGCACCCCCATCATATCCATTTGAAGTTTTGCAGCTGGACTTTATTCACATGGAAAGGTGCAACAGCCTGAAATATGTGTTGGTGGTTGTTTGTGCTTTCTCCAAATGGGTAGAGGCCTATCCTCTAAAGGATAACACTGCCCTATCCACAGCCAAAGCCCTCGTGAAAGAGTTCTTCCCTAGGTTTGGAATGCCAAGAATGGTGTGGAGTGATAATGGAAGTGAGTTTGTGGGTAAAGTGATGAAGAATGTATGTGAAGGTTTAGGCATCAAGCAAAAGTTCCACGCTGCAAATCACCCCCAATCAGCTGGATTAGTAGAACGCTACAATGGAGCCTTAAAGCTCAAGCTAGCCAAAATCCAGGCGAGCACCGGTCTTAAATGGCCTGACGCTCTGCCTTTAGCACTCCTGTCCACCAGAATGACCGTACACTCACGAGTGGGACTTAGTCCTTATGAGGTCGTTTTTGGCCGCCCGGCTAATGTATGGGGCGTGCCAAGACCGGCGAAATTCAGTGAGATTGAGCATCCAGTACTACTCGATTACCTGTATGATTTGACTGTTAAACTACGTGTTCTGCACCAACAGGTACATGATACTCTTCCTCAAGCTTCTGAAGCTCCTGGACACCCTATCAACCCTGGCTCGTGGGTGCTGATCCGGAATTTCCAGCGCAAGAGCAACGACGAGCCTCGCTGGATCGGCCCCCACCTTGTGCTTCTGTCAACGAGATCAGCGGTTCGAGTGAAGGGCAAAAAGAACTGGATCCACGCCACCCATGTGAAAAGGATCCCCTTGCCTCTGCCATACGACCAGTGGGTCCAGGAGGGTATCGCCGACTCTGAGACAGACACTGTACCTCGTTTTGTACCATTCAGTGACGCACGCATAAGAGACACAGTTTCAGGCCAAGAGAGTGACGATATTTTACAAGAAGCTGTGCCACCATCAAATCGACTGGACACCACAGAGCCTGAACTTTTGTTCCAAGACCAAACAGCACCTGGCCGTCTCCGCTATAATTTGAGACCAAGGCCCATGGACAAATAAAGATTTCCTTACTATTTCCTTTTTGACATTTTGGCTCTCCCATCTGAAGGACTTTCTTGATTTTTGTTTTTCGAACCACCATCCGGGTTCAGCCGCAGGGTCGCGGTGCCAAGACTTTGGGGTACAGGCCGAAGACGTTAGGTCGACGGTTCTGGTTGGTCTAGGGCGTTTCCCTGGACTGACAGGCGTACTCCTTAGCAGAAGAAACTCATCCGCCGCGAGCGGCCCGATTAGAGGATGGAGTTTTTTAAGATGGAGAGACCTGTTGAGGAAATGAACTTTAAAGCAAGGATGTGTAGAATTGTAAAAAGTAAATGTTTTGTATTTCTATGCCTATTTACACTGTGTAGTATAATAATGTTCATCGTAGGATTTGTGTTTCTCTCCTCTCAAAAGACCATTGCGCCCACTGTACAGCCTATACCCTTTTCTACTGCCTCCTCTCACTCTTTTCACCCTTTGCCTGAGCACGAACAGACCAGACGATCGGAGTTTGTAAACAACTCGTTTATCCAGCTCTTGCACCAGCACCAACTAGTAATGAATACGACCAATTGCTGGGTGTGTGGGTTAATGCCACATACCATTAACAAGGGTATTCCCTATTTGGTGCTGCCATTTAGTTACAATGGATCGTCATGGGCATTCCAGACCATGTTCCTCTATGCTCTAGATGCTTACTCCCCGCGACAACCGCGTTCCATCAGACCTGGTACAAATAATAAAGCCTTAGTGAGAGGAATTGCCGATATGAGTAGGGATATTGATGCATACTCATCCATTCCCAAAGAAGAGCTGAGAGCTTATGTAGGGTGGAACGCGACGGGGTATAGTATTAGTCTGGGTGAAAGACAGCGAAAAATCTCATCTCCAATCTGGGTCGTACCCCATATAGGTCGGTTCTGCTTACAGGGCAATGGTCAGAATCCTAGAGCTCAACTGGGAAGAAGTGACTGTACTGAAACGTACACTTTCCCGTCACAGTTTTCCCCTGCGTTTTTGGCTGCCAAGGGTACATATTTCATCTGCAATGACCGAGCATACACATGGTTGCCCCCTGATTTCTCGGGCACATGTTATATTGCGAACTTGCTACCGCCGACATTTACTGCTGCCTCTGATTATCACAAGACCAGAGTTGTGAGAGGTGTGATTAGTAAGGAAGATACTGCCGGTCAGGAAGCGGGAGACTTCTTCTTGGGTTTCCTGCCGTTTTGGGGACCTATGGTGAATAGTAGGAACCTGAGACAACTGACTCGTGTGGTTGAATCCACTGTCAACGTTACGGCTCGTGCCCTTGGTAATTTGACCGCTGAGCTCCAAGCGGATCGTCTTATGACTTTACAGAACCGCATGGTTCTAGACGTTATTCTTGCAGACCGCGGTGGGGTATGTAAGGTTATCCAATCCAGTTGTTGCATTTTCATACCAGATAACGCTCCAACAGTCTATCAAGCCATCTCCAAACTCCATAAAATATCTGAATCCATACACGTGGATAAGGGAGACTGGTCACTGATGGGGTGGTTCTGGGAACTGATATCTGCCTGGGGTTGGAAAGTTCTGATGGTCATTGGAATGATCTTAGCCATTCTTTTCCTGTTCTGTCTGTGCATACAGTGTGCTCCTGCCATATGTGGCCTCTGTGCTACCTTATGTGTAAGGAAACCTGTATCGAGGGACGAGCTAACTAATAGGATGATGCTACAGCAACATCTCCATGACTTCGTGAACATTGACCTAGACTCGGATTAAGATGAGTATAGTGATTGCCTATGTAAGGGCAAAAGGAGGGTCTGTCGTACTTTAATCTCGGTCACCGCATAGGGGACAGGGCCCTACCCCTGTCTATCCTGGTATTAGCAAACCGCAAATGGTTAATGCGGCATGTACGAGTGCTTTATATATCGTTCTAGCTATGAATGCACTATGTACACGTTATTGTGCTTCACTACGCGGGTTCCATTTTGGAAGCGGTGGCCATCTTGTCATTGCCCTCACATAGGCTATAATGGAGCAAATACGGGCCTCGCAGTACATGTGCTCTCCCGTGACTTCGCTGTGACCTGGGCAGCTGGCTCTGCTGCTCCAGGTCAAACTGGTCTCACGAGCTCCCCTTCCTTCGTCCACCTGTGATTAACATCAGGGCTTGACCCATCATAAAACCCTTTCATTCTACACGAGCCTCCGGCTAATCTCTTTCACACCTGACTGTTCCTGCTTTATGACCTGTTTCTATCAACAGGAGCTGCCCGTGTTTTATTGGGGCCTATTGATATCAAGTGTGGGATCTGAACCTTACTGTGTAAATCATTGTGGGCTGGCCGAACTGGAATGTGGGATGGTCATCATGACTCTGCCTTCTTCTTTGTAATGTACACTTGTTTATTACCGTATCATAAAACCTAGGAATGTATGCTTGAGGCAGGAAAAAGCGTATTTAAGATGAAGTCCGTTTCTATGATTTTCAGCAGTCTCCTGAGAACATACACGCTGTTGTACTTCTAGGATACCTGTAATTGGTCTGCAGCCAATAAACGATCTTTGACTTCACCCAGAAGACTCTGTGTTTCTGTAGGTCTGGAACAGGGTGAACCCAGAAGTCATAGGGTGTGTGCCCCTGCACCGCTGGGTCTAAAATACCCAGTACTTCACAGTCTAGTGGAGATAGATTTACAGAGATATTAACGATAGATCCCTTAGAATAGAAGCTTGTTTTTAAATAACACTGGAAGGTATAATCACCGAAAGTACTATACAATTCTCTGATATAAGAAGTGCGTTGAAATGCACACACATTTAGATATGGAAAGTGTAGGAAAAGAAGTTTATTTTGGACTCTGTCTGCACTGGATTCGGTGTTTCTTTCCCGGTGGTGGGACTCTTTGTTTTTTGATTTGGTGATTATGTTTGGGGACTCGGACCTGTGGAAATACTGGCAAGTACAGTAATGCTATTTATGTAATGTATATGTCAATAGAGTATGTTTCTTTTTATGTAGAGTGCTGCTGTTTTTCTAGTCCTGAAGAGGCCAAAAGAAATTGATTGGCTGAAACGCGACCGCGTCGACAGTTTTGAGGGACCATAAAATAACTGAAATGGATTTAACAGTTACACATTGCTTTTGAACTTGTGCAGATACATTTTCCCATATGCAATGTACATGCCCTCTGGGTAGTCTACACTATTGAAAGGTGGTTCCACAATTAGAAATGATTTTTGTTGGACAGTAGTTTAGTTTTGTTATAATTTCAGAGGTGTTGTTTTTGTAAATATGTGTTTTTTAAATGCTCAGCGATAAAATGATGAAAAGAAAATGTGAATATATACACATATGAAAGGATAATTAAAGGTGTCCTTGATCAAAAAATATTGTTCTATCTTTTCCTCCTTACCAATTTTTCCTTAGATTGAGGTCACAATCAAGGCTGCAAATCCTTCGAAGTCTTAACATTTCCCCATATGGGATACTAGCTATGAGCCTGGGGTGAAAACTAGACGCATGCAATGTGGAGTTACCTGCCGTGGATATGTGGTGTAAACTAGACTGGAGTGTGTTATTCCCAATATATACAGTGACATCAAGAAATTCAATGGTTTTTAAACTAATGATGGTATTGCATTCTAGGTTAAGTTCATTGTTGTTGATAGCAGACACAAAAGATAACGCACTCTCTCTGCTACCTTTCCACACAACAAAATCATTGTCTATGTAACGATGCCAAGTAATAATGTTAATCAAAAATAATGGGAATCCCAATCTACCCTTGAGGGCCTGGGCAAAATCAAATAAACGGGTAAAGGTGCCTTCAAGGGATTTGTTTACAATACTTAGTTATATCATTTCAATTTGTCATTCTGTACAAGAGTTTTCAATCACTTGTTGATTAATTTATTTTCATATATAGATTTTGTTTGACAAATAATTTTGTGATATTCAGTTCTGTATAAAGTAAGAACCTAGACTAAATCATAATAAATATAACCAAAGGATATACAGACACGGGTGTATATAAAAGAGAATTTTATCTTTCAAAAGTTCATAAAGGGTACTGCAAGTTTACACACACAATGTAACAAGAGAATATCATAAACACTTCAATGGTCCTACAATGTCACAATTGTATACACTTTTCCTTATATAGATTATTTTCAGAAAAAAGTGTTTGAGTCGACGTTTCGGTCTCTCACACAATCATCCGTGAAACCATCTTCAGGACTATTGTGTACAATATGCATGACCCCTATCAAAACATGGAATAAACAATGATTACCATCTATATATAAAAATTCTAATTTTCACAAATCAATTATAACACCCGTGACAGTGAATTTCAGATAATGTACTCACATATAAAATCACATCCTACATAATGACTTCATTATTCTTTATTCAATATCAGAATTTGGCTAAACATAGTTTATATGTCATTTATAATTCGAACAGTCATATTAATTCATATGTATTGTTCACATGGTATCATCTTTAATACAAGAATTGTTGTCTTAACAAAGATCGTATAGGGAGCACATCTATTAATTTCCTTTTACCGATCCACACAACAATTAATTATGTTCAGTCTGTTTTCGCAGAGCATATATATTCATAACTCCGCTTCAAGTTATTCGATTATTTTTGATCTACTTGAACAATGCCAATCTCTTTAGATCTAGGCTTCATGTAGTGACAGTCCCAGATATTCCACTATCTACCATAAATGTAAATATACACTTAGATATTCGCGTATGTAGACTCATGTTAGATTGTCCCTGTAAATATATACATATGATGATATTCAGAGAAACTGCGCATTTTAGCGTCCAACACCAACGAATTATATCATTTAAGGGTGTATATACACTGTATATCTTTAACCACATGGTGTCTTAGTTACCCTATATTCAATCTACTTTTCATTTCTGTTTTTCTATTCAAAAGTCCTATGCACATGTAGTGATTTAATGTTCATTTCTGCTTTAATTCAATGAACAGATACTCCAAAATCGATGGATTTTTTAACTAAAATTTTTAGGTCATAAAGAATTAGATTTTCCTATTTTAATCTCATCGATAGCGTCTGAACACTTTCTCGATATAATAAAACAATCAAATACCTGAAATCAGTTTCTACTGATCCTCGCGACGGTACAGTTGTAATGGTCAGTATCAGTGTACATAGGTGGAATTATTCTTTATTCGGTACCTAAATTTATAAAAAACAAACAATTTCTGTATAGGTATTCATATATTCTTATCGATTGCTAGATAGACTTACTCAAGTATAAATACCTGTTATTTTAGATGTACGAGTAGTCATCACCGTATTATATGAAAAGAATCTCCAAACAGCCCTTCAACCTTTACAATCACTCCCCAATGCCCTTATAAAACCAGCGGATAAAGGGGGAGGAATCGTTGGAGAAAGACAAATATGACCAAGAAATGTTAAAACAACTCTCAGTAACTGCACATTATAAAAGACTAACAACTAACCCTACAGCCAGATTAACCAAGGAGATTGCAGCCTTAAGCAAACTAGGTTTTGATGGAGGCTGGCTTGATGTAAAGGAGGCAGCGTTCTTAATCAATAAAGCTCCCACTATACCAGTTATCTACATGCTACCAAAGGTGCATAAAGACCCAATTTTACCACCAGGGCGTCCTATTGTGTCAGGGTGCAATTCCATACTTAAACCCCTGGCACAATATGCAGATCACTTTATACGACCATTTGCGATCAATCAACCTTCATATATTAGGGACACTATGGTGGTCATTAATAGAATAGAAGGCCATGCTTTTGATCCCATTAATGAACTTCTTGTGTCCATGGACATAGAAAGTTTATATACGAATATTCCCCAACAGGAGGTGCTCCAAATACTCCACACTCTATTGGAAACAAGACCTAGACCGCATAAAGTGGCATCTGATTTTATTGTGGAATGTGTGCGTATCTCTTTATGTGAGAATTGTTTCCTCTACGAAAATGATTATTATCAACAACAGAAAGGAGTGGCTATGGGTGTGGTTTATGCACCGGATATTGCAAATATCTATGCTTCGACATTTCAAAATGACCACATTTTTCACAAGTCTAATCCCTACTCAGCCAATATTGCACATTGGTTGAGATATATAGATGAAGTGTTTTTAATCTGGCGAGGCTCTAAAGAACTACTACAGGCCTTCCACCTTTGGTTGAATGTTAGAAGTACACATTTGCAATTTACTTTAGAATCTGATTCCCAGAAAATGAATTTCCTAGACATTACTATGAGCAATGACGTGAGTAACCATCTATATACCACACTATGTACTAAACCAACTTCCAGAAATACTCTCTTAAATTACAACAGCCACCACCCACAAGCACTAAAAGATGGTCTGCCATTCGGGCAGTTCCTGCGACTTCGCAGGAACGCAGGGACTGTACCTTTAAAGATGAGTACCTTTTTGAAGCGAAAAAACTGAAGGATAAGTTAAAAGCCCGTGGCTATCCATTCAAACTATTAAAAAGATCAATGAAACAGGCTTGGTATAATGACCGTGAAGCTCTCCTAACTGTAAAAGATCGCCCTAGAGAACCACAATTAGCATGTGTTACCACGTTCGGTACTCATGCTAACTCTTTTAAAAAAATTGTCAATAAACATTGGAGCTTATTAAAAGGGGTTCCAGGACTTGAACAAAAACCAATGTTCTCCTTTAAAAGGGGCACTAATTTGCAATACCGTCTAGTTCATGCTTACAGTGAAAACAAAGATAATTCAGTGGACAATATGAGACAATTGATACCTTTGATAGGGCATCATACATGTAACATGTATCTAGCATGTAACACTACTCACACCACGAAAATATGTGTGATTAATGACATCTCGATCACTTTAAAAACGTTCTCTAAGTGCAACACTACCAATGTGGTATATTGTATTCAAAGCCCTTGTGGCTTGCACTACATTTGTGAAACAGTCCAAGCAGTTAAGAGACGCATTCTACAACATCAGTCACGCATTAGGTGCAGAGTGGAGAATGCGCCACTGGTAGAACATTATCTGAGACTAGGACACACAGAAAAAGAAATGCGCTGGTGGGTGATTGAAGTAATTAAACCTACCAAAAGGCAAAACAATGTTGAGCAAATATTATCATTAAAAGAAGGCAGATGGATCTGTTGGACTGATTTGGCTAATAGAGGCCTGAATTCTGCTGCAGAATCGCATGCATTGGCATGCCTTCGATGAACAGCCCCCCCATTTGGATATATAGCAGACTAAATTGCTACTGTGGGATCACATATAAGCCATTTATAAAGCTCTCTATATGTTCACGAGTAATATTGGGATATTTCGTACTGCCATATGTAGTTGAATAATTGTTGTGATGTTACATTTTTGTAATTTAAAAACGGTCACAAGTTTACATTGTTAAACAGAACTGAAATTGATCTTTGATAATCATATGTAGAAGTCAATATTCATAGAAAAACATCATGATACAATTGTCATATGTACACAATTAATATTGGGATATGTCTCG
The DNA here is from genome assembly GCF_964204655.1 of Triturus cristatus. NCBI lineage: Eukaryota > Metazoa > Chordata > Amphibia > Caudata > Salamandridae > Triturus > Triturus cristatus. Next base: position 1,378,313,914 of record NC_140590.1, read on the forward strand.
TTGATGTATGCATTTGAATAAGTATGGGGATGTTCCATTAATGTAATCTCAAAAACAACAAGAATGATATATCTTAAGAATGTCAATTGATATACAGACTTTTTCACAACTTTGGATCATTTGGAAATAAGTTAACCTGTGTCAGATATGTAGATGTAATAATTACGGCTGTTAAATATGAATATATAAGTTCACTAAATATTCTATATCAATATGTAACCCTAGATCGATGAAAATAAATAAAGGGTTAATAAGGTATCAGATTAAATAATAAGACTATTGTGATTGCAACAACAATGACCCTTAGTTTTATGTGACAACTCCATATGGGGTTTATGCTTTAAACCCAACATAACATTGTACCAATATAGATGAATAGACACTAGTCTAAGATGGCCGACATTTGCACACCGATCGACAAGGACATTTTTTAACTTGGTAACCTCAGGCGCATCCAATGAGGCTCTACTTCAGTCCTCTTCTAGATACAGTATAAATAGGAGATTAACCCTTCTTTAGGGTGATGCAGATCGGATAAGAGACTACCAAATTCCACCTGCGAGATATTAAATATCAGGTATGCCACATCAATAGATGACACTAATCTAAAAGATAATTTTAGGATGTATATAGATACATTGATGCTGTGGTTTAAAAATCCTTTTTAAATATAACTTCTTTAAATCAATTCACAACCGAAACCTCACCTTGAAGAAGTAAACTGAGGGACTCCAGATAAAAAGATACGAGTCTCTCGAGAGTTGCACTAATACCGTGGTGACTACTCGTACATCTAAAATAACAGGTATTTATACTTGAGTAAGTCTATAGATTATCAATCGATAGGAATATATGAATACCTATACAGAAATTGTTTGTTTTTTATAAATGTAGGTACCGAATAAAGATTAATTTCACCTATGTACACTGATACTGACCATTACAACTGTACCGTTGCGAGGATCAATTGAAACTGATTTCAGGTATTTAATTGTTTTATTATATCGAGAAAGAGTTCAGACACTATTGATGAGATTAAAATAGGAAAATTGAATTATTTATGACCGAAATATTTTAATTAAAAAATCCATCAATTTTGGAGTATCTGTTCATTGAATTAAAGCATAAATGAACATTAAATCACTACATATGCATAGGACTTTGGAATAGAAAAACAGAAATGAAAAGTAGATTGAATATAGGGTAACTAAGACACCATGTGGTTAAAGATATACAGTGTATATACACCCTTTAATGATATCCTCCATTGGTGTTGACATGGAGCACTAGGGTTGGACGCTAATATGCGCAGTTTCTCTGAATATCATCATATGTATATATTTATAGGGACAATCTAACATGAGTCTACATACGCAAATATCTATGTGTATATTTACGTTTATGGTGGATAGTGGAATATCTGGGACTGTCACAACATGAAGCCTAGATCTAAAGAGATTGGCATTGTTCAAGTAAATTAAAAATAATCGAATAACTTGAAGCGGAGTTATGAATATATATGCTCTGCTTAAACAGACTGAACATAGTTAATTGTTGTGTGGATCGGTAAAAGGAAAATAACATATGTGCTCCCTATACGATCTTTGATAAGACAACAATTCTTGTATAAAAAATGATACCATGTGAACAATACATATGAATTAATATGACTGTTCAAATTATAAATGACATATAAACTATGTTTAGCCAAATTCTGATATTGAATAAAGAATAATGAAGTCATTATGTAGGATGTGATTTTATATGTAAGTACATTATCTGAAATTATCTGAAATTATCTGAAAGTCACAGGTGTTATATTTGATTTGTGAAATTTGAATTTTTATATATAGATGGTAATTATTGTATATTCCATGTTTTGATAGGGGTCATCCATATTGTACACAATAGTCCTGAAGATGGTCTCACGGACGATTGCATGAAAGACCGGAACGTCGACTTTTTTCTGAAAATAGTCTATATAAGGAAAAGTGTATACAATTGTGACATTGTAGGACCATTGAAGTGTTTATGATATCCTCTTGTTACATTGTGTGTGTAAACTTGCTGTACCCTTTATCAATTTTTGAAAGGTAAAATTCTCCTTTACATACACCTGTGTCTGTATATCCTTTGGTTATATTTATTATGATTTAATCTAGGTTCTTACTTTATACAGAACTGAATATCACAAAATTATTTGTCAAACAAAATCTATATATGAAAAGAAATTAATCAACAGGTGATTGAAAACTCTTGTACAGAATGACAAATTGAAATGATATAACTAAGTATTGTAAACAAATCTCTTGAAGGCACCTTTACCCATTTATTCAGTAACAATGTTAGCATCCCAAACATTCTGGAAGCACAGCCTAAGATCCTGCTCCTCCCACCAGCCCACATGAAGACATGCGCAACTGGGGGAGAAACAGGCTACCTTAGCCACACCTCTCAGTTGCTTGTAAATATCCCTGCCAAACATAAATAAATTGTTATTTAGGCTCCACTTAATTAACAACAATATCAAATCATTGTGTTTGTAGCACTGGATCGGTTGGTTCTTCAAGAAATGTTTGCATGCTTTCACACCATCACAATGTTTGATGCTCGTGTAGAGGGTAGATATGTCGATGGACATCAGGATGTACTCATTAGTCCATGGAATGTTCATTATTTTTTGTAGAACTCACCAGTGTCTCTTAGGTATGCTGGCAGCTGAGTCACCAGGTCTTGCAGAAAAAAATCCACATATTTAGAAATATTCTCACACATACTGTTATGTGGTGAAATTATTGGTCGCCCAGGAATAAGTAATGTTCCCTTGTGTACTTTAGGTAGAAAGTATAACATTGGCATAACAGGTGTTTCATTGTAGAGGAATAGAAATTCATGTTTCGTCAGTGGTCCTCATGTTTGAATTTGTTGAGTTTGGATTTGAGCTCTTTTTTGACTTTTTCAATCTCATGTGAGTTTGATTTTCTGTAGCATGTGTGATCATTGAGGTGTCTATAGGCCTCATCGAGGTATAGTGTCCTAGGCCAAAAGACGATGTTGCCACCCTTGTCTGACTTGTTTATCACCACCTGGTTGTTGTTTTTCAGTTTTTTGATAAGGGTGAAGTATTGGTGGTTACATTGGTGAAATGTACATAGTAGGTTGTGCAGTTTTGTGGTGAAGGTCCTTTAGTTCATCAATGATCACATTGTTGAACGTATCAATGGAGTCTCTCGGCATCATTGATGTGAACGTGGATTTAGGTTTGAAAGGGCGTCTGATGGTTTCCTGAGCATTGATACCTTCCTTCTGCAGAATCTGTTGTGTGAAGAGAGATTGGGAGGTAAGTTGTAGCTCATGCATGGTGTAGATGGTAGGGATATCGGCTACCACAAGATTAGTGTCCATTTGCGCTGGCACAGATACAGGTGTCAGGGTAGTATTGCTATTATGTTTGATTTTGAAGTATTTGATCAATTTCAATTTTCTAATGAATTTGAAAATATCCACACGGGTGCAGCTGTAATTGGAGCTGCTTTCTGGGCAAAACGTTAAACCGAGTGAAAGGAGTTGCTTTTCAGCCTTACTGAGAGTGATGTCTGTGAGATTAATGACAGTATTAGTGTTTAGGTTTGTTTCCGCCGCCAGTTGTTCACTATTTTGTTGTTCTTGTTTGTATTTCCTGCATTTTCGCCTTTTTTTCGTCTTTATTTGTTGCGTCTGTTCCTTGTTTCTTCGACGGTTGTGGATGCAAAGTCTGTCTTCGGTCTAATATTGTATACAAAAATTCTGTTACCTTTAAATAAAAATATAATATGTCAAAAATGTCAACACACACAATATGGATGAGAATAACATTGCCAAAATAAATAAATAATCACCAATAAATATAAACTTTTCATATATATATGTATATATATATATATATATATATTCACTGAAAAAACCATAGGTTTCACACATGTTATAGTTAGCTGGACATTTTACTGATAAAAAACCAATGAAATTCCCCCGTTATAGTTACTGTAGGCAACTATAACTCACGCGACCGCAATCCTCTGCTTATGCTAATACTGTATTTAGACACTTATTTGCCCATGTCTTCTTCCATTAAATTTTAGCTATACATATATTACAAATTTTTTTTTTTCATAAAGACACATATGTCATCAGCAGAGGATTACGGTCGCGTGAGTTATAGTTGCCTACAGTAACTATAACGGGGGAATTTCATTGGTTTTTTATCAGTAAAATGTCCAGCTAACTATAACATGTGTGAAACCTATGGTTTTTTCAGTGAATTTGCAAGGTTTTTTAAATGCTAATTCCTAACTATAACGTGTGTGAAACCTATGGTTTTTTCAGTGAATTTGTACGTTTTTTTAAATGCTAAGTTACTTTACGCCATTCGTGGCGTGCGCGCCCACTTAACGCAGTTCGTTCTGTGCGCGCACCGTGCGCGCACAGTGAGCACGCGGTGCGCTTCGCGCACCGCGCGCCCACTTTACGCAGTTAGTGCCGTGGATGGGCCATGTACGCACGATGCGCTTCGCGCACCGTGCGCACATGGAGGACATATTATGCGCTTCGCTGTGAAAGGTAATTTTTTACATTTACAACGTAGGTAATAGGCCATGCACAAATGTTGCCCTTCGGGCACAATTTGCACACGGGGTGGGGAGAGTTTGGATATTTTTTTTTTTTTTTTTTTTTTTTACCGTAAGCGTAATCGGCGATTTTTCGTAAAAAAAATAATATGAATTTTAGATCTTGGGGTAATTGTGGGGACCCATTAGTCATGGCTAGATGGTAAAGAGCTGTCTAAACAGTCCCTTTACATGTTTTTTGCCTTGGTTTTTCCTCTCCTCTTATGAGTGCGAGAGAGAAAATGGCGGCCGCCGCTTCCTGGTTTCGGACGATTCGAATGTTTACTAAGAACTAACAGCCAATCAGAATCGCGCTCGCGCACGTCACCGTACGCGTACGGTAAGCGCACCGTAAGCGCACCGTAAGCTGGCTCAGATATATATATTGATTTAAAGGCTATTTTCTCAGAATCTACTGAACAGATTTACACCAAACCTACAAAAGGCACTTCCTTGACCTGAGGACTACCTCTCTGCCAAATTTCAAGTAACTCTGTTCAGCCGTTCGGGCTGTAGCTGTGTCTAAAGGTCCTATGGAAAAATGCATGGGAAAAACGCGTTTTGGGACCCCCCTTTTATCTCAGCCCCCGCTTGACGAATCCCCCCGAGACTTTCAGGGTAGGAGCGGAGCGCAGCGCCCCACCTATTTTGAAAATTTGGCGAGGATTCGTCGACCGGCGCCAAAGTTATTCAAAATAGAATGTTGCGGATTTCCTATGGAAACAGGGTCCTAACTATAACTACCTACTGGCGACCGCCAGTAGGTAATATATATATATATATATATATATATATATATATATATATATATATATATATCATTCAAAAATCGTCCAACGGCAGAGGCGCGCACAATGTCAGGCAGACTCCCGCTTCAACAAGAGTCCTTTATTTTGCAGAAACCAGCAACACAGTGAATAATACCTTTAAAACTTCCCTACGCGTTTCGGAGCTCCTGCTCCTTGCTCATGGGAAACTTGCATTGCGGTGGATACGGAAGAACATGTGTCCTTTAATTAGCCTTTATAACGCCCTCAAATGGGCTTCTTATTTCATGGGCTTCTGGGTCACGTAGTTCTCCCGTTGCAATATGACCCTGTATGAGTTCCGCCGTCAGCAAACTTTAGGTTAGACTCCCAATGGAGCCTTCAATGTGCGTGGTGGTTTCAATCCATGCCCCTTGCATCCTGTATAACGGATCTTGAAATCAAGGCCCACAGTCCACAAATCCATGCGGTGGCGCTGCCTCCCCGACCTGGATAGGCCGGAAAACACCATTCAAAAATCGTCCAAAGGCAGAGGCGCGCACAATGTCAGGCAGACTCCCGCTTCAACAAGAGTCCTTTATTTTGCAGAAACCAGCCACACAGTGAATAATGCCTTTAAAACTTCCCTACGCATTTCGGAGCTCCTGCTCCTTGCTCACGGGAAACTTGCATTGCGGCGGATACGGAAGAACATGTGTCCTTTAATTAGCCTTTATAACGCCCTCAAATGGGTTTCTTATTTCATGGGCTTCTGGGTCACGTAGTTCTCCCGTTGCAATATGACCCTGTATGAGTTCCGCCGTCAGCAAACTTTAGGTTAGACTCCCAATGGAGCCTTCAATGTGCGTGGTGGTTTCAATCCATGCCCCTGGCATCCTGTATAACGGATCTTAAAATCAAGGCCCACAGTCCACGAATCCATGTGGTGGCGCTGCCTCCCCGACCTGGACAGGCCGGAAAACATCATTCAAAAATCGTCCAAAGGCAGAGGCGCGCACAATGTCAGGCAGACTCCCGCTTCAACAAGAGTCCTTTATTTTGCAGAAACCAGCAACACAGTGAATAATACCTTTAAAACTTCCCTACGCGTTTCGGAGCTCCTGCTCCTTGCTCATGGGAAACTTGCATTGCGGCGGATACGGAAGAACATGTGTCCTTTAATTAGCCTTTATAACGCCCTCAAATGGGCTTCTTATTTCATGGGCTTCTGGGTCACGTAGTTCTCCCGTTGCAATATGACCCTGTATGAGTTCCGCCGTCAGCAAACTTTAGGTTAGACTCCCAATGGAGCCTTCAATGTGCGTGGTGGTTTCAATCCATGCCCCTGGCATCCTGTATAACGGATCTTGAAATCAAGGCCCACAGTCCACAAATCCATGCGGTGGCGCTGCCTCCCCGACCTGGATAGGCCGGAAAACATCATTCAAAAATCGTCCAAAGGCAGAGGCGCGCACAATGTCAGGCAGACTCCCGCTTCAACAAGAGTCCTTTATTTTGCAGAAACCAGCAACACAGTGAATAATACCTTTAAAACTTCCCTACGCATTTCGGAGCTCCTGCTCCTTGCTCACGGGAAACTTGCATTGCGGCGGATACGGAAGAACATGTGTCCTTTAATTAGCCTTTTGCGCACCGCGCGCCCACTTTACGCAGTTAGTGCCGTGCACGCACGGTGGGCACGCGGTGCGCTACGTGCACCTCGTGCCCACGTTACGCTAGATGGGCCATGTACGCACGATGCATGATATGTCATGCACAAATGGTGCCCTTCGGGCACCATTTGCACATGGGGTGGGGAGAGTGTGGATACATTTTTTTTAATTTAATTTTTTACCGTACGCGTACGGTAAGCGTAATCGGCGAAATTATCGAAAAATTTAAAATTCCGTTTTTGGCCTTGGGGGATCTTTGTGGACTCCATTAAAATGGCTAGGTGCTTTGGAGCTGTCTAAACAGCCCCTTTACATGTTTTTGTCCTTTGTTTTTTAATCCACACTCTGAGTGCGAGAGAGAAAATGGCGGCCGCCGCTTCCTGGTTTCGAATGATTCGAATGTTTACTAAGATCTAACAGCCAATCAGAATCGCGCTCGCGCACGTCACCGTACGCGTACGGTAAGCGCACCGTAAGCGCACCGTAAGCTGGCTCAGATATATATATTGATTTAAAGGCTATTTTCTCAGAATCTACTGAACAGATTTACACCAAATCTACAAAAGGCACTTCCTTGACCTGTAGACTACCTCTCTGCCAAATTTCAATGAACTCTGTTCTGCCGTTCGGGCTGTAGCTGTGTCTAAAGGTCCTATGGAAAAATGCATGGGAAAAACGCGTTTTGGGACCCCCCTTTTATCTCAGCCCCCGCTTGACGAATCCCCCCGAGACTTTCAGGGTAGGAGCGTAGCGTAGCGCCCCACCTATTTTGAAATATTCGCGAGGATTCGTCAACCGGCGCCAAAGTTATTCCTATGGAAACAGGGTCCTAACTATAACTACCTACTGGCGACCGCCAGTAGGTAATATATATATATATATACATATATATACATATATTCACAGAAAAAACCATAGGTTTCAGGCACGTTATAGTTAGGAATTAGCATTTAAAAAACCTCAGAAATTCACTGAAAAAAACATAGGTTTCAGGGGTGTTATAGTTAGCTGGACTTTTCACTTGTACAAAGCCATTGAAATTCCCCCGTTATAGTTAGTTGAGCTAACTGGTATGTCCATTGTTTTGAAAATGTTAGTCTCTATTTTTGAATGTGTGTATCAAAGGTTATATTAGGGTGAGAGGAGGTCTGCCACTCTATCACAAGGATTATGTCATCAGTGATGTCATCAGTGATGTCATTTGAGATGTCATCAGTGATGTCATGAGTGATGTCACTGACCATGTCATGAGTGATGTAATATGTGACGTCATCAGCAGTGCATTGCGGGCGCGCGAGTTATGGTTAGCTGAACTAACTATAACGGGGGAATTTCAATGGTTTTGTACAAGTGAAAAGTCCAGCTAACTATAACACCCCTGAAACCTATGGTTTTTTCAGTGAATTTCTGAGGTTTTTTAAATGCTAATTCCTAACTATAACGTGCCTGAAACCTATGGTTTTTTCTGTGAATTTCAAAGGTTTTTTAAATGCTAATTTCTAACTATGCCTACAGAGATAGGACATGTGAAGAAAGAAGAAAAAATGCACAGAAAGAAAAAAATGAAGTGCAGAAAGAAGCAACAGAAGTCCTCAAAGACGAAGAAAAGTGCAGGAAGAAGGATAACGTGCAGAAAGAACAAAAAGAGAGCAGAAAGAAGCCTTGTTGCAAAATCATCCTGTACCCTCAACTTTTTCCGACGGATACTGGTGGTAACTGAGTCTGACTAACCAGTCCTAGAGCCAGTGGTATGTTAAAAGACACTTAGAATACAGTGAAAACACCTACATACACTAGGGAACATTCTGCGTTGGGGTCCCCCTGTGATTAGCATGACCTCCTCTGTAAGCCCCTAGTATATAATAGGGCAGGGGGATTAAAGCTACCTCTTAAAACAGGCCACAGGGCGTTTTTGCACACGTTAACTCAGGCCCCGTCCCCTCCCTTCACCACTGTGTAAACACGCCCTGTGTCCGTTTTTAGTTGGGAGATTAAGTTCATTTGAATCCTGAGGGTCCCTAGGGTCCAACTAGCCCACTAGGTACCTCCAGTAAGTGCCACAGAGCTGCGTTGCAGAGAGGTGTAAAAAGTGGCACGGCCTGGACCACCTCTCTGCAATGCAGCTCAGTGGCGCTTACTGGAAGCACTTGGTGGGCTAGTTAGCCCCCAGGGGCCCTCAGTATTGAAGGGAAATTATATCCCCAATTTAAAACGTGCCATAGTGCGTGTTTGCACACGTCACCTCAGGCCCGTCCCCTCCCTTCACCACTGTGTAAACGCGCCCTGTGGCTGTTCTAAGTAGAGAGATTAAGTCCCCTTGAATCCTAAGGGTCCCTAGGGTCAAACTAGACCACTAGGTACCTCCAGTAAGCGCCACAGAGCTGCGTTGCAGAGAGGTGTGAAAAGGGGCTTGGCCTCAGAACACCTGTCTGCAGCGCAGCTCCCTGGCGCATACTGGAGATGCCTGTTGGGCTAGTTGGCCCTCAGGGACCCTCAGTATTGAAGAGGAATTAATTCCCCAACTTACAACTCGCCAGGGGGCGCGTTTGCAGAGTGCTGCAAGGAGGGGGCATGGCCTCCGGCACGATGCCAGTCTTTTATTTATTTAAATTTTTTAAGAAGGGGGGCTGTGTGGTTCCCCTTCTTATTCTAATTTATTGGCCCTGATGACCCCATCCCCCAGGGCCTGTCTCCTAATTATATTTTTTTGACCCCAATCCCAAGGGCCGGCCACTGTTTTGTATTATTTTAAAAAATATATATATTTATAGACACACCTAGGACATGCTGGACAAACCGTACGTACCTATCACCATGACGATTTGCGTGATATTCATTAAAAGGCGACTATGCATACAATGAATCCACGTGGAATGTATTTACACCACTAGTGAAGCTCTGACATGTCTGATGCCCTACTGTGCCTAATCCCGGTAGACACCCTTGTCGTTTATTTATACAAACATGGGTAGCTATTGACAGGCACATTTAATACACATGCACACCAAGCCATTCAAAGGGAATTCGACAAAAACTCGACCAAAACTATGCAAGAAACACCCCTCACGGTTAATAAAACACACATCCATTGCCGGATGTGTAATACTTTTTATTTTACTCTCTGGAAAGGGGACGAACATCACTTGAGAGTCACAGCGCACTCCTGGCAGAGCCCAATGCTGTGTTACACCCACCATTGCCTGCTGAGTGCCACACACCTCTGTGTTGTATTCCACCAGCTAGTGCATATGCTATGAGACTCTCTAGCCCATGTGCACTGTAACACCACCCCGTGAATATGTCATGCCACACTTGTCTTCACACTGGTTATATTGCCCCATCTAATGTGCCTTCCTCGATGCCTATGTTATAACGCACAGTGCTATGCCATACATATTACAATCTGGGATCCATATCTTTGTCACAGTGCATATGCAACGTTACACTCCCCAGCACATATTTTATATTACAACTTTAGAGACTAGTTAGGTTACACAACACTGCCCTGTGCATATTACACTCCAAGGCGCATATCGCATAGCACGCGCTAGTGCCTGTGATATCTCGCGCTCTCCAATGAATCTGTCATTGCGCACAATGTATTGCATATTATATTTCACGCCCGGTTCATCTTATATCACACTTTTTGGTGCATAGTTTATACCATACACTATATCTAGTTTTCATTTTCAATCGTGCTCTCAGGACTATGTTCTATATAACACTGTGTTCACCTACCCTTTTCACGGGCATTACATTTTGCGATAGGGGGTGGAGGGTCAGGGGGTGTTTCTGCCAAGTGAGCCCGGAGTCACAGTCACAAACGTCCTCTTATTCCTGAATAAAAGTGAGATTATGCTGCATACTTGTTCATATTTTAAGTAGTTCGCACAGACACACGTTTTAAAAACAATAAAGTTCCTAATACCCGCCTTCTCTGAACAGTTAGCTTGCTGCCCCATCCCCCTCCTCCCTATCCTCTGTTGTGTGAATCCATGGACTAGCCTCCTCCCTCCTGCCATGCATGGTCTGATGTGCTGCCACTGCCCTCAATTTAGTATGATGTACCAGTCCACTCCTCCTGCCCTCCATTGCCCAATGCTATGCCCCATCATTGACCTCCTGCTTAAACTCTGTGCTTAGCTTGCTGCCCCTGTTCTCCTTCCCCCTGCCCTCCAATGTCTTTGTGCATGCCCCTGCTCCATTCTTTTTGCCCACCATGTTCCATGGACCTGCCACTCCTATCTACTCTGAGTGTTCTGTTGAGCTGCCACTCCCCTCCCACCTGCCTAGCATTGTCAGATGACTGTAACCTGTCCCTGCCACCTCCACCCTGCCTGTCCACATGCCATGCCCCTATCGTCTTCCTCCTGTCCTACATGGTCCATTGTACTGCCACACCCTTCTACCCTCCCTGGTCTGTTGTGCTGCAACTGCTCCTCCTGCCTGCCCCGTGCGGTCTGTTGTGAGGCCCCTTCCCCTGAACTTTCTTGTCTGTGCACAGGTCTTGACCCTCCCTTCTATCCTCCATCGTCCTTTGTGCATGCCCCTGCACCCTCCTTCTTGCCCATCATAGCCATTGTGCTGCCACTAACCCTCCCACTTGCCATGCATGGTCGTCTGTGCTGCCATGGCCCCTCCCACCTTCCCTGTGTGGTCAGTTAGCTGCCCCTGACCCCCTCCCACCTTCCCTCCATGGTCTGTGTGTATTCCATCACAGTCTCACTGTTGCTCTTCATGGTGTGTCTTGCTTCTAGTGCCCATCATGCCTGACCTCCATGGCTATCTTGCTGCTCCTGCCCTGCCCCCTTGCCCCCAGCCCTCTGTTTACATGTGCAGACCCTTACTCCCTCCCTCCTGGCTTGTCTGTTCCATTGTAATGCCCCTGATCCGTCCCTCCTGCCCTTTATGGTCTGTTATGCTGCAGCTTTCTCTCCTGTCTGTCCATTATGGTCAGCTAGCTACCATTGCCTCTTGCCCCTCTGTTCTCTGTTGTCCATGAGCATGGTCCTGTCCCCTCCCTCTTGCTTTCTATGGATTGTTGTGCTGCACTCCCTTCCCGCATGCCCTGTGTGGTGTATTGTGCTGCTGCAAACCCTGATGCCTGCCCTGCAGGGTCAGTGTGGTGAACCTCTCCATGTCCCTCCTGTCCTCTGCTATCCAAGTCCATGTCCCTACCCCATTTCCTTCCATGATCCAATGTACCATACTTGCGAACATTTTGAACTTGGTAAGAGGGAGATTTTGAAAAAAAACTGGGGTATTGATTTTCCCCTTTGAGTTACATTGAAAAAGAGGAGATTATAGACAGGAGACAGATCAAATAAAGCCCATTTGAGCTTAAAAACATTGGACGTTTCCTGGCTGAATCGGGTCTGTTGGCATGTATGGTTGTACTACCATTGCCTCTTCCTTCTGCCCACAATGGTCTATTACATTGCCACAGCCTCTCTTGCAAGTCCTGTATTGTTGGTTTATTGCCCCTGCCCCCCTTTCCACTGCCCTCCATAGTCTGTTGTGCTGCCACGGCCCTTCCTGCCTGCTCAGTGCGGTTAAATTGTTGCCTTTGCACCCTCCTACCTGCCTTCAATTTTCAGAGTCCGTGCCCACGGCCTCTGCCTCTCAACAGTATCCTAATGAACAACTAGATTGCTAACATTCTATATTTATTACAAAAGTGTGGAACGCCTGACGTCATCTCGATGTAATCAAAACTGTAATACCTAGAGCATTTCCTTTAGAAATTACATATATGAGAGCATCTTATTGGCATCAAAATTATGGTTAGTGCTCTAAAAGACTAAAATAAGGACATATTTTCTGAGTTTTCAAATAGCGACAAAGCACTTTTAAATTATTTGTTATCTTTATGTTTTTTTATCCAGTTGACCACTTGATTAAATGTTGCACTTAGGGGAGAGGATGTGGTGTTACTTCCAGAACTGCAGACTTTGCAACTGGGGAACCAGGTTGGAGTTTCTGCTTCAGCTCGACATTCTGTGATTCTGGTCAAATCACTTAGTCTCCCCATGTCTACAACCAAAATGAATTTGTTCTTGTGTGATGTAACCAATGCTCATGTAAAGCACTCCAATACCTGACAAGTCTGCACTATATAACACTGCACAAACACAAAATAATAAGTGTTTTTCACACTTCTGTCATTGGGCTATATTTGGGCTACATCTGTGTGATTTTGGGCTACATTTGGGCTCTTTTGTCTCCGGTGGCCATCTTGGGAGATTTATTTGTTATGAAGTTTCCTAATTTCCTCATGTACTGCAGTCTCCTCAGTAGGAAATGTTTTCAGTTTTTTACTTTGATTCCATCATGAAGGTATTCAGATATGTCACACATTTGCCATAAATTCTGAATGTTAGCACTCTAGTTGCTCATTAGATCACTGTAGTAAAACTACTGTTCACCATGGAAGTCTGCTCCTGGTATTAAAAGTGCATGTTTCAGTCTGCATGTCAGAATTGAAATAGAAGTGGATTTGAGAAGTCACTCAAAATGTGCTCTCATTTTCTTTCTTCAGCATTAATCATAATTTCTATGGCAAAATGAACCCCCTCATTGTTTTCCTTTTTAAATTAAATGTTTTAATTGTTACCAGTTTATTCCAATCAAGATGGCTTCAGGTGTGCCATACTTTTGTCATAATGAAGACGGTAAGCGCTCTAGTTGTTTTTAAGAACACTCTGGGACATTCTGTCATTGGGCTATACTTGGGCTACATCTTGGTGATATTTGGGCTACATTTGGGCTCTTTTGTCTCTGGTGGCCATCTTGGGAGACTTATTTGTTATGAAGTTTCCTAATTTCCTCATTTACTGCAGTCTCCTCAGTAGGAAATACTTTCAGTTTTTTACTTTGATTCCATCAAGAAGGCATTCAGATGTGTCACACATTTGCCATAAATTCAGAATGTTAGCACTCTTTTTGCTCATTAGATCACTGTAGTAAAGCTACTGCTCACCAGGGAAAACTGCTGCTGGTATTGAAAGTGCATGTTTCAGTCTGCATGTTAGAATTTTTTAATGAAATAGAAGAGGATTTGAGAAGTCACTCAAAATGTGCCCTAATTTTTCTTTCTGCAGCACTAATCATACTTTTTATGGAAAAATGAACCCCCTCATTTTGTTCCTTTTTAAGTTAAACATTTTAAGAGTTACCACTTTAATCCACGCAAGATGGCTTCAGGTGTGCCATACGTTTATCATAAGCAGGACTGTTAGCGCTCTAGTTGTTCTTTGGAACACTCTGGGAAGCTGCAGTAGAACACAAAGGAATCAACTTATAGTCTCTGCCCTTGTTGGATGTACATGTTTTACTGAGAATGTCAGACTTCATTCTCACATGACTGAGAAAGATAATGTGAATTTACAGAAAATAAGCTCTCAGTTTAGCTTATAGATCACCTTCCAAACCTCTGTGGGAAAAGCATGAGAAAATATTTTTCTCTCAATCATGATATCCCAGCAGAAGGCTTTTTCACATGGTGAAATCACCTTAGAACATACCACAATTCCTAAAATGGGTATGGTACCATCAACAAATGATTTATAATGTAACTAAAGTCTTAAAACCTTCTATTAACTGCAATGCTTTTTAATGAGGTGCTATCATGTATATTGGTCCCAAGATGGCTGCCAACACTTCTTGGATGATGTGCTGACAGCCAATCAGATCTCAGGATGAGATGTGTGGTTAGGCTCCGCCCACATATATATATGATTTTACTTTTGATTTTCTCAGGAACTACTGAACAGATTGACACCAGACCTGCAAAAGGCACTTCCCTGACCTGAGGACTACCTCTCTGCCAAATTTCAAGTAATTCTGTTCAGCCGTTCGGGCTGTACCTTGGACTAAAGGTCCCTACGGAAAAATGCATGGGGAAAACGTGTTTTGGGACCCCCCTTTTTTATCGGCCCCTGCTTGACGAATCACCCCAAGACTTTCAGGGTAGGAGCGGAGCGGAGTGCCCTACCTATTTTGAAAATTTTGCGAGGATTCGTCAACCGGCGCCAAAGTTATTCCAAATAGAATGTTGCGAATTTCCTATGGAAACACGGTCCTAACTATAACTATCTACTGGCGACCGCCAGTAGATAATATATATATATATGTTATTTCAAAGGCTCTGCATTTGGAAAAGCACTCAACAGCAGGGAAGAAAAGTTCTTCATTTTATTGGCATATTGAAGGTGGTTCTAGTCCGTCATTATTCCTGATAGCCAACGCGTTTCAGAGCTGTCTGCTCCTTCATCTTGGACAATGGAATTGCGGATTTGCAAGGCTCCTGATTGTACCATGATTTAGCTGTCTTTAGTAGTAGCCGTTTGAGGTGTGCCCACTTAGTAGTTTCTGCGCACTTGCAGTGTATGCTGGGACATGCAGTTTTAACTTGCCACATTCATCACCCATATTGGGTTCCGCAGTGCCTATATATTTAAACAGGATCACAGTGATTAGGTACGCATCCTCTGTGATATTAAGAGGCACTCCAGTGTGCTCCAGATTAGAGATCCCCTTCATTAGTTTTGCAGTCTGCTGTCCCTTCTCCAACACGGAAATTCCTGCTGGCGGCCCCTCACTCCAGCGGCTCCCTCCTCTTTACAACAGGTGGTGCTCTTCCCACGACGAAGCAGTCGTGCAATATTTTTGTTATTTCAAAGGCTCTGCATTTGGAAAAGCACTCGACAGCACGTAAAAAACATTCTTCATTTTATTGGCATATTGAAGGTGGTTCTAGTCCGTCATTATTCCTGATAGCCAACGCGTTTCAGAGCTGTCTGCTCCTTCTTCTTGGGCAATGGAATTGCGGATTTGCAAGGCTCCTGATTGTCCCATGATTCAGCTGTCTTTAGTAGTAGCCGTTTCTGGTGTGCCCACTTAGTAGTTTCTGCGCACTTGCAGTGTATGCTGGGACATGCAGTTTTAACCTGCCACATTCTTCACCCATAGTGGGTTCCGCAGTGCCATTATATTTTAACAGGATCACAGTGATTAGGTACGCATCCTCTGTGATATTAAAATGCACTCCAGTGTGCTCCGCATTACAGATCCCCTTCATTAGTTTTGCCGTCTGCTATGCCGTCTCCAACACAGAAATTCCTGCTGGCGGCCCCTCACTGCAGCGGCTCCCTCCTCTTTACAACAGGTGGTGCTCTTCCCACGACGAAGTGGTCGTGCAATATTTTTGTTATTTCAAAGGCTCTGCATTTGGAAAAGCACTTGACCGCAGTTAAGAAAAATTCTTCATTTTATTGGCATATTGAAGGTGGTTCTAGTCCGTCATTTTTCCTGATAGCCAACGCATTTCAGAGCTGTCTGCTCCTTCTTCTTGGGCAATGGAATTGCGGATTTGCAAGGCTCCTGATTGTCCCACGATTCAGCTGGCTTTAGTAGTAGCCGTTTCAGGTGTGCCCACTTAGTAGTTTCTGCGCACTTGCAGTGTATGCTGGGACATGCAGTTTTAACCTGCCACATTCTTCACCCATAGTGGGTTCCGCAGTGCCATTATATTTAAACTGGATCACAGTGATTAAGTACACATCCTCTGGGATATTAAAAGGCACTCCAGTGCGCTCAGGATTAGAGATCCCCTTCATTAGTTTTGCCGTCTGCTGTGCCGTCTCCAACACGGAAATTCCTGCTGGCGGCCCCTCACTCCAGCGGCTCCCTCCTCTTTACAACAGGTGGTGCTCTTCCCACGACGAAGCGGTCTTGCAATATTTTTGTTATTTCAAAGGCTCTGCATTTGGAAAAGCACTCGACAGCAGGTAAGAAAAATTCTTCATTTTATTGGCATATTGAAGGTGGTTCTAGTCCGTCATTATTCCTGATAGCCAACGCGTTTCAGAGCTGTCTGCTCCTTCTTCTTGGGCAATGGAATTGCGGATTTGCAAGGCTCCTGATTGTCCCATGATTCAGCTGTCTTTAGTAGTAGCCGTTTCAGGTGTGCCCACTTAGTAGTTTCTGTGCACTTGCAGTGTATGCTGGGACATGCAGTTTTAACCTGCCACATTCTTCACCCATAGTGGGTTCTGCAGTACCATTATATTTAAACAGGATCACAGTGATTAAGTACGCATCCACTGTGATATTAAGAGGCACTCCAATGTGCACCGGATTAGAGATCCCCTTCATTAGTTTTGCCGTCTGCTGTGCCGTCTCCAACATGGAAATTCCTGCTGGCGGCCCCTCACTCCAGCGGCTCCCTCCTCTTTACAACAGGTGGTGCTCTTCCCACGACGAAGCGGTCGTGCAATATTTTTGTTATTTCAAAGGCTTGCATTTGGAAAAGCACTCGACAGATGGTAAGAAAAATTCTTCATTTTATTGGCATATTGAAGGTGGTTCTAGTCCGTCATTATTCCTGATAGCCAACGCATTTCAGAGCTGTCTGCTCCTTCTTCTTTGGCAATGGAATTGCGGATTTGCAAGGCTCCTGATTGTCCCACGATTCAGCTGGCTTTAGTAGTAGCCATTTCAGGTGTGCCCACTTAGTAGTTTCTGCGCACTTGCAGTGTATGCTGGGACATGCAGTTTTAACCTGCCACATTCTTCACCCATAGTGGGTTCCGCAGTGCCATTATATTTAAACTGGATCACAGTGATTAAGTACACATCCTCTGGGATATTAAAAGGCACTCCAGTGTGCTCAGGATTAGAGATCCCCTTCATTAGTTTTGCCGTCTGCTGTGCCGTCTCCAACACGGAAATTCCTGCTGGCGGCCCCTCACTCCAGCGGCTCCCTCCTCTTTACAACAGGTGGTGCTCTTCCCACGACGAAGCGGTCTTGCAATATTTTTGTTATTTCAAAGGCTCTGCATTTGGAAAAGCACTCGACAGCAGGTAAGAAAAATTCTTCATTTTATTGGCATATTGAAGGTGGTTCTAGTCCGTCATTATTCCTGATAGCCAACGCGTTTCAGAGCTGTCTGCTCCTTCTTCTTGGGCAATGGAATTGCGGATTTGCAAGGCTCCTGATTGTCCCATGATTCAGCTGTCTTTAGTAGTAGCCGTTTCAGGTGTGCCCACTTAGTAGTTTCTGTGCACTTGCAGTGTATGCTGGGACATGCAGTTTTAACCTGCCACATTCTTCACCCATAGTGGGTTCTGCAGTACCATTATATTTAAACAGGATCACAGTGATTAAGTACGCATCCACTGTGATATTAAGAGGCACTCCAATGTGCACCGGATTAGAGATCCCCTTCATTAGTTTTGCCGTCTGCTGTGCCGTCTCCAACATGGAAATTCCTGCTGGCGGCCCCTCACTCCAGCGGCTCCCTCCTCTTTACAACAGGTGGTGCTCTTCCCACGACGAAGCGGTCGTGCAATATTTTTGTTATTTCAAAGGCTTGCATTTGGAAAAGCACTCGACAGATGGTAAGAAAAATTCTTCATTTTATTGGCATATTGAAGGTGGTTCTAGTCCGTCATTATTCCTGATAGCCAACAGGTTTCAGAGCTGTCTGCTCCTTCTTCTGGTATTATTTAGTAACTGGTATTGGTGTGTTGATGGTTTCGAAAATGGTAGTCTGTATTTTACAGTGGGTGTATCAAAGGTTATATTAGAGTGTGAGGAGGTGCATCAGATTTTCATGTGGATGATGTCATCAGTGATGTCATCAGTGATGTCATTTGAGATTTCATCAGTGATGTCACTGAGCATGTCATGAATGATGTAATATGTGACACCATCAGCAGTGCATTGCGGATGCGCGAGTTCTAGTTAGCTGAACTAACTATAACGGGGGATTTTCTATGGTTTTGTACGAGAACAATGTCCAACTAACTATAATGTCCCTGAAACCTATGGTTTTTTCAGTGAATTTGTAAGGTTTTTTAAATGCTAATTTCTAACTATAATGTGCCTGAAACCTATTGTTTTTTCAGTGAATTTCAATGGTTTTTTAAATGCTAATTTCTAACTATAACGTCTCTGAAACCTATGGTTTTTTTCAGTGAATTTCAATGTTTTTTTAAATGCTAATTTCTAACAATAACTTGCCTGAAACCTATGGTTTGTTCAGTGAATTTCAATGGTTATTTAAATGCTAATTTCTAACTATAACATCCCTATTAAGTCCCCTTGAATCCTGAATGTCCCTGTTGGCCAAGTAGCCCACCAGGTACATCCAGTAAGCGCCGCAGATGTTCTGAAGCCATGCCCTTTTTTACACCACGCTGCAAACACAGCTTATGGAGCACTGCTGCTCAGCGGATGAAGTCCACTTGTGTCCTGAGCTCCTAAGGACACAAGAGGACCTCATCGCCCCACCAGCAGTGCACCAGAAGCTGCGTTTGCGGAGTGGTGTAAAAAGGGTCGTGGCCTCGGACCAGCGCTTTGCAACGCAGCCCTGTGGCGCTTACTGGAGGTACCTGGTTGGCTAGTTGGCCCCCAGGGACCCCCAGTATTCAAGTGGAATTAATTCACCAACTTACAAAGTGCCACGGGTGCATTTTCAGAGTGATGCACTGAGGGTGCGGGGCCTCCGGTGGGATGCCATTTCTTCCCTTTTTTTTTATTTTTTAGAAGGGTGCTGTGTGGACCCCCTTCTTTTCCTATTTTTTGGACCCTGGGGACCCTGTCCCCAGGGCCTGACCCCTATTTTGTTAAATGTTTTAAAAAATACGGTAAGGGGGCCGCGTGGCTCCCCTCCCGAGGCAATTTCCAGCCCCGGGGACCCCATTCCCGGGGCATGGCTAGTATTTATAATGTTATTTTAAATATTTGAAAGGGGCCCATGTGGCCCCCCTCCTCAGGCAATTTATGGTTCCGGGGACCCCATCCCCCAGAGCCGCCCTTTCCTTTTCTGGGGGAGGGGGGCTGCGTGGCCCCCTCACGGGCCACTTCTAGCTCCGCAGAGCTCATCCCCGGGGCCTAGCTACTCCGTTGGGGACCATGGGGGAGCCCCAATGCCCCCACGGTCCCCCCGCTCCCCGCCTCCTGCTGGAGCCGGCCTTGCTTTTCCACACAGGGAGCTGCTGACATGCAGCTCCCCTTGTGAAAAAGCAATCTGATTTGGATTTTGGAAGCGAGAGCAGGAAATCTGCTCACGCTTCCAAAACCCAAACCAGTGTTTGCTATGACAGGGCGGGAGCCGCACGGCACCCGTCCTGCCATAGCAAACGTAATGTCCCTGGGGTGGGCACCCCGGGACATTGCAGGAGCCAGCCCTGGGAGGTGGCGGTCCCCAGGGCCATCAAGGACCCCCTCCCTTAGTATTGAAAGCCCAGGGGAGATGGTGGTTCCCAGGGCTGGGGGTCTGTAATGGACCCCTGAATTGTAATGATTATGTGCCCCGGGGAGGTGGTTGTCCCCGGGGTGTGTGGGAGGGCTCTTACCCCCTCACACATATTTTTAAATATTTTTTCAAAAGAGCTCTGAGGATGTGGTAGATCCCCGGGCAATGGGGGGCCATGTTCCCCTACGGATATTTAAAAAAAAACCAGGGGGTGGCAGTCCCCGGGGCTGCAGGAGGGCTGCGTGCCCTCCTGCACATAATTTACATAGCACCGGGAAGGTGGCGGTCCCCAGGGCTGTGGGGGCCCCCGCAGGCCCCTGCTAATTAATTGGCAGTCCCCCAGAACCTGGCCCACCTAAAGGCTTTTGAAAACAAAGCACTGGAGCCCACGACCCCAACACGATTTCCGCCAAACTTATTTTAAAAATACTTTTTTTGGCCCTGGGGTTTCTTGTGGGACCCCCTGAGCAGGCCTAGGGGGTCAGGGTGTTTCTACCCTGCCCCCTTTTCTTGTTTTTTAACGTTTTTTTTACTGTTTTCTTGTGACTCGGTTCTACCGAGTCACAAGATGGCTGCCAACACTTCCTGGTTTGGAGTTTTGGGTGCCAATCAGAATGAAGCCCGTGCTCGGGAGGGTTTGCGAACCCACCGCGGCCATAGATATTGAAAATGTTTCTTTTTCTATTTTCTCAGGAACTACTGAACGGATTTATACCATTTGACAAAAAGGAATCTTTCTGAACCAAGACCTACCTTTTTGCCAAATTTGATGTAATTCCGTTCAGCAGTTCGGTCTGTAGCTTTGTCTAAAGTTTCCTATGGAAAATAACATAGGAAAAACGCATTTTGGAACCCCCATTTTCTCTCGGCCCCTGCTTGACGAATCACCCCGAAACTTTCAAGACAGGAGCTGACCGGAGCGCCCCACTAGTTTTGAACATTTAGCGAAGATTTGTCAAACGACACCAAAGTTATTTGGAAAACAAAAAAAGTTTTTCCTATGCAAACTAGGTCCTAACTATAACTACCTACTGGCGACCGCCATTAGGTAATATATATATATATATATATAGTTCAGTTCAGTTCAATCCACTTTATTTGATTAATTAAAATCATAAAAGTACAAACAACATTTACATTCATATACACATACAAAATACAATACATAACACTATTAAATTCATCATAAAACCGATCCTAAAAATTATTTCATTGCTCACAAAGCTAAAGTGCATAAACAGGCATGGTCACATGAAGAATAACAATCCATAAAATCATACCATGTCTAGTCAAATGACAAAGTTCTAATGGCTATAGTTCTACCCCTCACCCTGACTGCAGCCACTAGAAAAGACGCTATACAAAAAGTTTCCCAATTATTGGTTAACATTTGTAAATAGAGTAGGGCAGGTTTGGCCTGAAGAAAGGCCTTCTGTCTAAGTAAGGGAACCAAGAACTTCTTTCGAATCATAGAATAGTGTTTACAAAATAATACAAAATGTAAAGTATCTTGAATAGAGTAATTATCACAGGAGCATAATCCAGCATCCTCAGGTTTAGACCAAATCGGCTAGTCCCCCAAAGTAAAAGTTATTAAATTGAATCGGAATCTAGTCAGGAGCCAACGATTAAATGGTTTGGTGACTATAAGCAAGTAGGGTTCTATTGACAAGGTAGTTTTTATTAGGGAATGAACCCTTACTGATGGTTTTTGTATTTCATTCCCTTCCCTTTCCATCATCATTAATTTTATAAAATTACTTTTCACCCATTTCAGATCATCCTTCCTAATGTTTTCCGGGTGATCATATAGCTCCTGACGTCCCAGTTTGGCGAACATAGATTTGACATAAACCAACCACTTGATCTTACTAACTCTATCCAATTTAACACAATCCCCAAGTATCTCTTGGTTGAGAGTTAAATCTGAATTAAGCCACACTCTGAGCCAGCAAAGTAACGGCGCCAAGCTCAGAGTGTCAGATAAAAATCCCAATCCTAGTTCCTGATGCAGAGAAAAATTAGGGGTAGTTTGTGGTAATGAAAGCAGTTTCCGCAAGAAACTATTTTCCGCAACCTGTAGATCTAGTTGGGGTTTATAACCCCAAATAGCGGAACCATATCCTGCTATGGCCAGACACTTAGAGGTGTATATTTTTATGATGGCCTCCATTGGTCTTGCCCCCAATCGTTTAACAAAACCTAGTACAGCAGAAGTTGATCTAATTACTGCGTTCTTTTTTAATTTTTGTTGTGGGGCCCAAGTACTCCTTTCATCAAAAACTACCCCTAGATAGGTAAAAGAGGGGACAGACGACACTAAACCTCCATTACAGTAAAAATTTCTTGGTTTTGTAGCTCTACGGCCTGTTGTAAAAACATGCGATTTACCAATATTTACAATTAAGTCCAAGGACAGCATGAACTCACCAAAAGCATCTAGTAGATGCTGTAGGCCTACCGCCGTCCTAGCCAATAAGACAGCGTCATCCGCGTATAGGAGAACTGGAATTAAAGTATCTCCTACACGCGGAATATCCAAACTCGCTTTAACCAGAGTTTTGTCCAAGGCATTGATGTATAGGGTAAAAAGCAGGGGTGCCATAATGCACCCCTGTCTAACCCCTCTCCTAGATTTAAAAGGTTTGGAACATCTACCATCCTGGGAAGACCTAATCGAGGCAGTAAGATCGCGATGGAGATCTACTAGGAAATAGACCAAAGGCGGATCCAATCCCATCTCTAATAAAATAGACCACAGCTTCGACCTGTTAACCAGGTCAAAAGCTGAGGTCAGGTCCATAAATGCTAAGTTCAACGTACCCTCCTTAGCCATAGTATATTTTCCTATTAGCATAAAAAGGTTCAAACATTGATCCATAGTGCCTCGACCTTTACGGAATCCATATTGTAAGTTACTTATAATTTTATTATCATCAGCCCAATCTGTGATCTTGCCTAGAATAACTTTTGCCTAGTACTTTAACAGCCGAATCAATCAGGGAAATGGGTCTGTAGCACCTTGGTTCACTCCGTTGACCCTTTTTAAAGACCGGAATAATTGTTGAATGACACCAAGATGGGGGAGGCCCAATCAAAGCCACGGCATTAAAAACATTGACCAAAATCTTTGCCCAGAAACTGGGATTATGCTTATAAATATCCACTGGGACATGATCTGGGCCTGGTGCTTTATTGCTTGATGTGTCATTTATGGCCTTTTCTATATCCTCGATAGCAAAAATAAGAGGGGGTAAACCTTGCTGCGAAAAGTTATTAGACTTTAGATCACAGGGATCATTAGAACCATAGATCCCTTCAAAGTGATTCAACCATTGGGCTTCCGTAACATTATTTTCCTGGCAGCTGTTGTCCAAACCTGTAAAAAGAGGAGTATTTACAATTGACCAAAACTTGGCACTATCTTTTAAGACATTAACAGATAGCAGAGCATCCCAAGTATCTGCTTTAATTTCTGATTTTCGCTTTTGGATCGCAAGTTTATATAGTTTCCAACGACTCGCTATCAAAGGCCTATCTTGCGGAGAGGTTTTCAATGCTAGAATTAGAGCACTATGTGCTTGCGAGCAATTTTTATCAAACCATTTTTCTTTCAGTTGCACATATCCATTAGATTTAGTAGTCAGATCTATAGCAATCTGCGAACAGATACCCACAAAAGCTTCCAATGTAACGTCCTCCGAATTTAAGGGGTCGTTACATAATCTTATAAGATCCCTGGTGTTCGTACATAAATCATTAAAGAATAGAGTGGGTATCACTCTAGTCCACTTAAGCCTCCTATCTTGATCCCGAGTTACCAAGTTATTAGGGCCAAGTGTTCCCCTTCTCAATTCTAAGAACCCGCAATTGCAAGCCAATTCCAGCAAAACAGGGTTATGATCGCTAAAAGGAGAAGATATGGCATTATAAAAAATGACCTTTTCAAGTAAATTTTGAGACAGAAAAATATAATCAATAATTGTCTCACTTATCTTAAATGTATGATAGCGATCAGAGGAGTTAGCAAAAGAGGGTTCAAAAAGATCTATTTCAGACAAAAAACTCTCCAGGGCAGCACCTCGAGGGGAGTGCTCAAAATGCGGGGTCTCTGAAATGGTGTAAACCAAATTATCAGATATATGGCAAGAATGATCACATAGGTGTGTGTTAAAATCCCCTAAAAGCAATATAAAACAAATAGTGGATTGAACTCTCCTGTATCCAACTAAAAAATCATTCAATTTTTTCAAGTGCTGATTAGTATCTATGCTATCACTTGAATTATAGAAGTTAATCAATAACAGTTTAAAATTATTAGGGCGGCTTACTTCTAGAACCAATATATTAGTTGAATCGACCTCTAATCTTGATAATGAACCTTTAAGGTTAAGGGACAGAAGGAACATCAGTCCACCCTTCGCTCTACCAGCCTTAGATGGACATGCCGGTAGGGAGAAAGATCTATATCCATCTATCCAAAAACCGTCCCCCTTGTCCCATGTTTCCTGTAGGGCGATTATATCATATTGCTTTATGGTATTCAGCCATAGAGGATCGTCTTTCTTAGAATTAAGACCGGCAATGTTCCAGGTAATAATTTTACAGTTTCGAGTGGAATCTTCCGTATTCTCAACTGGGTCTTGGACCGTAGGAATCAAATCTACTCTGGACACCCCTATCCCTGGTGGTCAATCATTCTGATCCAACTGGGAAAGGGGAAATAAACTGTTAGAGGACAACAGCCCTTTATCCCTGGGAGTGGGCAATAGAGATAGATATTGTGCTGGTAATATTACTACCTTACTCTCCCTACCTTTAGATGGTCTAGTGACTCCATCATGAGAAACAAACCTATCCACTTGGGGAGAATTGGAAGAATCATACAATCCTCTAGGGGGTGGATAGAAAAACCCCAAGGGCACAGCTCTAATATCCCCACCGAAATGGTCAGTTACGTTCCAGAGCATTCTTCCGGGTGTATTTTGATCATTAAAATTAACTATGATACAATCCCCAGTAACACGTTTAGGGCCATAGCCCACCCAGCCAACTCGCCTTGCCATAATGATATTAGCAGAAATCCCCGCAGGACCAGAAGAATGACACTCACACCAATGCTTGGTCTTTCTCAATAGGGCGGCTTTAGATTCGACATCGTCAGCTGATAAAGGAGGAACCGCAACTAAAACTACCACCAGGGGAGTGGCTTCTGGTGGTAGGTTAATGGTACATGTGTTGGGAGAGAAAGTTTTCCCCAACTGCTCTACATTCTTGTTACATACCTCCTTCTTACTACCCATGGCTTGATTGACGCAATTCTTATCCCCAGCCAAAAGTAATCCATCACCAGTTTTCCGTACATTAGAAACTAAATGACTAGTTACCGCCTCTGGATTTAAATTAGCCGTAGATAAAGAATGATTCCTTTGTAGGGGCCTATCTACCAGGTCAGCCTTAGAACATGTTTTCAACACTGGATTTAACCGTCCACTATTCAATAAAAGACAATTAGCATCGGATTTAAATGAGTCGATTATGGAATCCAGGCGGTCACATTTTCTCCGTAGGTCCGCCACACACGTATTCATAGTGTCAATGACATCCTTAGCAACATTAGTCAGTATGGCCTCAAACCGCGACGAGAAAATCTCTTCCACCAGATTCCGTAATGCCAATTGTATATTATCATCCAGCCCGGAAATGGGTTTTGCTATGTTTGGTTTAGGCCCCCTTTGTTTTTTACCGTTTTCTTTAGCTGAAGCCCGGGATCCCTGTGACTTAAAAACCTGGCATTTGGACACATTTACCACTACAATAGCAGGCATATATATATATAGATACATGTATGTATATATATATATATATGTATGTATGTGTGTATGTATATATAAATATATATTCATATATAATCAATTTTTCAAAAACAAATCATCCATTTAGACACTTATATACCCATTTATTCTTCCATCAACCTTGAGATATACATATATAAAACATATTTAATTTTCAGAAAAACACAGATTCACTGGATGATGTAATCAGTGATGTCATCAGTGATATCATGAGTGATGTCACTGACCATGTCATGAGTGATGTAATATGTGACGTCATCAGCAGTGCATTGCGGGCGCGTGAGTTATAGTTAGCTGAACTTACTATAACGGGGGAATTTCAATGGTTTTGTACGAGTGAAAAGTCCAGCTAACTATAACGCCCCTGAAACCTATGGTTTTTTCAGTGAATTTCTAAGGTTTTTTAAATGCTAATTCCTAAATATAACGTGCCTGAAACCTATGGTTTTTTCAGTGAATTTCAAAGGTTTTTTAAATGCTAATTTCTAACTATGCCTACAGAGATAGGACATGTGAAGAAAGAAGAAAAACCGCACAGAAAGAAAAAAAAGAAATGCAGAAAGAAGCAACAGAAGTCCTCAAAGTCAAAGAAAGGTGCAGGAAGAAGGATAATGTGCAGAAAGAACAAACAGAAGAGCAGAAAGAAGCCTTGTTGCAAAATCATCCTGTACCCTCAACTTTTTCAGACGGATACTGGTGGTAACTGAGTCTGACTAATCAGTCCTAGAGCCAGTGCTATGTTAAAAGACACTCAGAATACAGTGAATACACCTACATACACTAGGGAACACTATGCGTTGGGGTCCCCCTGTGATTAGCATGACCTCCTCTGTAAGCCCCTAGTATATAATAGGGCAGGGGCATTTAAAATACCTCTTAAAACGCGCCACAGGGCGTGTTTACACACGTTAACTCAGGCCCCGTCCCCTCCCTTCACCACTGTGTAAACACGCCCTGTGGCCGTTTTTAGTTGGGAAATTAAGTTCATTTGAATCCTGAGGGTCCCTAGGGTCCAACTAGCCCACTGGGTACCTCCAGTAAGCGCCACAGAGCTGCGTTGCAGAGAGGTGTAAAAAGGGGCGTGGCCTCAGAACACCTGTCCCCACCTTACAACTGGCCAGGGGGTGCATTTGCAAAGTGCTGAAAGGAGGGGGCATGGCCTCCGGCGCGATGCCAGTCTTTTATTTATTTTATTTTTTTAAGAAGGGGGGCTGTGTGGCCCCCCCTTCTTTTTCTAATGTATTGGCCCTGGAGACCCTATCCCCCAGGGCCTGCCCCCTAATTTTTTTTTTTGAGCCCCCCTCCCAAGGCCTTAATCGGCCCCGGGGATCCCAACCCCCGGGGCATGGCCTTTTTTTTTGTTTTTATTCTTTAGGAGGGGGCTGCGTTGCCCCCCTCCTCAGGCCACTTATGGCCCCGGGGACCCCATCCCCCAGGACTGGCCTTTGTTTTTTATTATTTTTAAAAAATACATATTTATAGAAACACCTAGGACATGCTGGACAAACCGTATGTACCTATCACCATGACGATTTGCGTGATATTCATTAAAAGGTGACTATGCATACAATGAATCCACGTGGAATGTATTTACACCACTAGTGAATCTCTGATGTGTCTGACGCCCTACCGTAGCTAATCCCGGCGCCCCCGCCGGTGGGTACTCTCCAAGTAGACACCCTTGTCGTTTATTTATACAAACATGGGTAGCTATTGACGGGCACATTTAATACACACACACACCAAGCCATTCAAAGGGGATTCGACAAAAATTTGACCAAAACTATGCAAGAAAACCCCCTCATGGTTAATAAAACACACATCCACCACCGGATGTGTAATACTTTTTATTTTCCTCTCTGGAAAGGAGTCGAACCTCACTTGAGAGTCACAGCACGCTCCTGGCTGAGCCCAATGCTGTGTTACACCCACCAGTGCCCGCCGAGTGCCACACACCTCTTTGTTGTATTCCACCAGATAGTGCGTATGCTATGACACTCTCTAGCCCATGTGCACTGTAACACCATCCCGTGAATATGTCATGCCACACTTGCCTTCGCACGGATTATATTGCCCCATCTAACATGCCTTCCTCGATGCCTATGTTATAACGCACAGCGCTATGCCATACATATTACAATCTGGGATCCATATCTTTGTCACAGTGCATATGCAACGTTACACTCCCCAGCACATATTTTATATTACAACTTTAGAGACTAGTTAGGTTACACAACACTGCCCTGTGCATATTACACTCCAAGGTGCATATCGCATAGCATGCGCTAGTGCCTATGCTATCTCGCGCTCTCCAAGGAATCTGTCATTGCGCACAATGTATTGCATATTATATTTCACGCCCCGGTTCATCTTATATCACACTTTTTGGTGCATAGTTTATACCATACAGTATATATAGTATTCATTTTCAATCGTGCTCTCAGGACTATGATCTTAATAACACTGCGTTCACCTACCCTTTTCACGGGCATTACATTTTGTGATGGGGGTGGAGGGTCAGGGGTGTTTCTGCCAAGTGAGCCCGGAGTCACAGTCCTCTTCTTCCTGAATAAAAGTGAGATTATGCTGCATACTTGTTCATATTTTAAGTAGTTCGCACAGACACACATTTTAAAAACAATAAAGTTCCTAATACCCACCTTCTCTGAACAGTTAGCTTGCTGCCCCATCCACCTCCTCCCTATCCTGTGTTGTCTGTCCATGGACTAGCCTCCTCCCTCCTGCCATGCATGGTCTGATGTGCTGCCACTGCCCTCCATTTAGCATGATGTACCATTCCACTCCTCATGCCCTCCATTGCCCAATTCTATGCCCCATCATTGACCTCCTGCTTAGCCTCTGTGCTTAGCTTGCTGCCCCTATTCTCCTTCCCCCTGCCCTCCGATGTCTTTGTGCATGCCCCTGCTCCATCCTTTTTGCCCACCATGTTCCATGGACCTGCCACTTCTATCTACTCTGAGTGTTTTGCTGAGGTGCCACTCCCCTCCCACCTGCCTAGCATTGTCAGATGACTGAAACCTGTCCCTGCCACCTCCACCCTGCCTGTCCACATGCCATGCCCCTATCCCCTTCCTCCTGTCCATCCATGGTCCATTTTACTGCCACACCCTTCTGCCCTCCTTGGTCTGTTGTGCTGCAACTGCTCCTCCTGCCTGCCCCGCGCCATCTTTTGTGAGGCCCCTTCCCCTGAACTCTCTTGTATGTGCCCAGGTCCTGACCATCCCTTCTATCCTCCATGGTCCATTGTGCATGCCCCTGCACACTCCTTCTTGCCCATCATAGCCATTGTGCTGCCACTAACCCTCCTGCTTGTCATGCATGAACTTCTGTGCTGCCACGGCCCTTCCCACCTTCCCTGTGTGGTCAGCTAGCTGACCCTGACCCCCTCCCACCTTCCCTCCATGGTCTGTGTGTATGCCATCATAGTCTCACTGTTGCTCTCCATGGTGTGTCTTGTTTCTAGTGCCCATCCTGCCTGACCTCCATGGTCATCTTGCTGCTCCTGCCCTGCCCCCTTGCCCCCAGCCCTCTGTTTCATGTGCAGACCCCTATTCCCTCCCTCCTGGCTTGTCTGTTCCATTGTAATGCTCCCAATCCGTCCCTCCTGCCCTTTATGGTCTGTTATGCTGCAGCTTTCTCTCCTGTCTGTCCATTATGGTCAGCTAGCTATCATTGCCTCTTTCCCCTCTGAGCTCTGTTGTCCATGTGCATGGTCCTTTCCCCTCCCTATTGCTTTCTATGGATTGTTGTGCTGCACTCCCGTCCCGCATGCCCTGTGTGGTGTATTGTGCTTCTGAAAACCCTGATGCCTGCCCTGTAGGGTCAGTTTGGTGCACCTCTCCATTTCCCTCCTCTCCTCTGTTATCCGAGTCCATGTCCCTACCCCAATTCCTCCTGCCTTCCATGATCCAATGTACCATACTTGTGAACATTTTGAACTTGGTAAGAGGGAGATTTTGAAAAAGAAAACTGGGGTATTGATTTTCCCCTTTGAGTTACATTGAAAAAGAGGAGATTGTAGACAGGAGACAGATCAAATAAAGCCCATTTGAGCTTAAAAACATTGGACGTTTCCTGGCTGAATTGGGTCTGTTGGCATGTATGGTTGTACTACCACTGCCTCTTCCTTCTGCCCACAATGGTCTATTATATTGCCACAGCCTCTCTTGCCAGTCCTGTATTGTTGGTTTGTTGCCCCTGCCCCCCTTTCCACTGCCCTCCATAGTCTGTTGTGCTGCCACTGCCCTTCCAGCCTGCCCAGTGTGGTCAAATTGTTGCCTCTGCACCCTCCTACCTGCCTTCAATTTTCAGAGTCCGTGCCCCTGGCCTCTGCCTCACAACAGTATCCTAATGAACAACTAGATTGCTAACATTCTATATTTATTACAAAAGTGTGGAACGCCTGACGTCATCTTGATGTAATCAAAACTGTAATACCTAGAGCATTTCCTTTAGAAATTACATATATGAGAGGGTCTTATTTGCATGAAAATTATGGTTAGTGCTCTAAATAACTAAAATGAGGACATATTTTCTGAGTTTTCAAATGTCGACAAAGCACTTTTAAATTATTTGTTATCTTTATGTTTTTTTATCCAGTTGACCACTTGATTAAATGTTGCACTTAGGGGAGAGGATGTGGTGTTACTTCCAGAGCTGCAGACTTTGCAACTGGGGAACCAGGTTGGAATTTCTGCTTCAGCTCAACATTCTGTGATTCTGGTCAAATAACTTAATCTTCCCATGTCTACAACCAAAATGAATTTGATCTTGTGTGATGTAACCAATGCTCATGTAAAGCACTCCAATACCTAACAAGTCTGCACTATATAAAACTGCAAAAACACAACAAATAAGTGTTTTGCAGACTTCTGTCATTGGGCTACATGTGGGCTACATCTGGGTGATATGTGTGCTGCATTTGGGATCTTTTGTCACTGGTGGCCATCTTGGGAGATTGATTTGTTATGAAGTTTCCTAATTTCCTCATTTACTGTAGTCTCCTCAGTCAGTAGGAAATGCTTTCAGTTTTTTACTTTGATTCCATCAAGAAGGTATTCAGATATGTCACACATATGTCATCAATTCTGAATGTTAGCACTCTAGATGCTCATTAGATCACTGTAGTAAAGACTCTTGGCATGTACAATCAGGAAAAGGCTCTGTATGCCTGTAGAGGAGTAAGATCTAAAAAGAGAGGGAGGGAAATATGGTGGTATGTTGCAGAGTGGTATGAGGATAAAATTGGGGTAGGATGAAGCCACATGCATGTGGGATAATCTGCATTTCATTATTATATTTTGGATAAAACTGATACATGTTTACGGAAGCTGTATTTTTTGCTAACTCTAATGTTTGATTTATGTATTATTTATCTCTCTGTGGTCATCAATGGTGTTCTGTAAAACATTTTTGGATGTGCTAATAAAAAATAAAAAAAAGATCACTGTAGTAAAGCTACTGCTCACCAGGGAGGTCTGCTGCTGGTATTCAAAGTGCATGTTTCAGTCTGCATGTCAGAATTTTTTAATGAAATAGAAGAGGATTTGAGAAGGCAAAATGTGCCCTAATTTTTCTTTCTGCAGCACTAATCATAATTTCTATGGCAAAATGAACCCCCTCATTTTGTTCCTTTGCAAACTAAATGTTTTAAATGTTACCACTTTATTCCAATCAAGATGGCTTCAGGTGTGCCATACTTTTGTCATAAGTAAGACTGTTAGCGCTCTAGTTGTTCGTTAGAACACTCTGGGACATTCTGTCATTGGGCTATACTTGGGCTATATTTGTGCTACATTTGGGCTCTTTAGTCTCTGGTGGCCATCTTGGGAGACTTATTTGTTATGAAGTTTCCTAATTTCCTCATTTACTACAGTCTCCTCAGTAGGAAATACTTTCAGTGTTTTACTTTGATTCCCTCAAGAAGGCATTCAGATGTGTCACACATTTGCCATAAATTCAGAATGTTAGCACTCTAGTTGCTCATTAGATCACTGTAGTAAAGCTACTGATCACCAGGGAAGTCTGCTGCTGGTATTGAAAGTGCATGTTTCAGTCTGCATGTCAGAATTTTTTTATGAAATAGAAGAGGATTTGAGAAGTCACTCACAATGTGCCCTAATTTTTCTTTCTACAGCACTAATCATACTTTTTATGGCAAAATGAACCCCCTCATTTTGTTCATTTTTAAATTAAATGTTTTAAGGGTTACCACTTTATTCCAATCAAGATGGCTTCAGGTGTGCAATAAGTTTGTCATAAGTAGGACTGTTAGCACTCTAGTTGTTCATTAGAACACTCTGGGAAGCTGCAGTGGAACACAAATGAATCAACTGACAGTCTCGGCCCTTGTTGGATGTTCATGTTTTACTAAGAATGTCAGACTTCATTCTCACATGACTGAGAAAGATAATGTTAATTTACAGAAAATATGCTCTCAGTTTAGCTTATAGATCACCTTCCAAACCTCTGTGGGAAAAGCATGAGAAAATAGTTTTCTCTCAAACATGATTAATGATATTACAGCAGAAGGCTTTTTCACATGGTAAAATCACCTTAGAACACACCACAATTCCTAAAATGAGTATTGTACCATCAACAAATGATTTATAATGTAACTAAAGTCTTAAAACCTTCTATTAACTGCAATGCTTTTTAATGAGGTGCTATCATGTATATTGGTCCCAAGATGGCTGCCAACACTTCTTGGATGAAGTACTGACAGCCAATCAGATCTCACGATGAGATGTGTGGTTAGGCTCTGACGCAGATATATATGTGATTTTGATTTTGATGTTCTCAGGAACTACTGAACGGATTTACACCATTTAAGCAAAAGGCATGACTCTGAACCAAGGTCTACCTTTCTGCTATTTAGCATAATTGAAAAACATTTGCACCAGTTGTTCAAACCTTTTTGTAAATATACCTAGCAATGGAATGAATTGTTATGATGGATAAAATGTTCCATGAAAAGTTTACTGTTTCAAGATGGCCGCTGTGTATAATGTGAAAGCAAGGCCGTTATATCCGTCATTTATGTTGTTGTAGCTTGAGTGACGCAAAATGAATTTAAATGTTTCCGCGCGGCGTTCATAACTAAACACTGACGAAGGAATCTCCGAAACACGTCTGTTTTGTTTATTTGCTGATTAAAAGATGAGATTATACGACCCCCCCCCCCCCCCCCGGGAGTGCTTCACTTTGTTTCAAGATGAGGACGAAGTTGGGAAGCGTGATATATATATATATATATATATATATATATATATATATATATATATATATATATATATATATATATATTATCTACTGGCGGTCGCCAGTAGATAGTTATAGTTAGGACCTATTTTCCATAGGAAATCCGCAAGATTCTATTCCCAATAAGTCTGGCGCCGGTTGACGAATCTTTGCGAAATTTTCCAAACTTTTGGCCAGCTCAGCTCCGCTCCTACCCTGAACGTTTTGAGGTGATTCGTCAAGCGGGGGCCGAGAAAAAAGGGGGGTCCCAAAACGCGTTTTCCCCATGCAATTTCCCATAGGATCTGTTGTCGCAGCTACAGCCCGAACTGCTGAACGGAATTACACCAAATTTGGCAAAGAGGTAGTCCTCAGTTCAGACTCCTGCCTTTTGCATAAATGGTGTGAATCTGTTAAGTAGTTCCTGAGAAAATTAGGGTAAAAAATTTAGTGATATCTATGGCTGGGGAGGATCCGTGCACCCTACCCGCACTGTAAGCGCAACCTCCCCGAACCAAGCGCGCACCCTGATGATCACGCGCTGAAGAATGCTAATTGGCTGTCTACATTCGAAACCAGGAACTGTTGGCGGCCATTTTCTGCCTCGGTAGAAGCGAGGCTGAAGAAGCAAGGGGAATAAGTGTGTAAAACATATAAAGGGGGCAGAGTGGAAGTACTCTGACCCTCTAGATCTGCTTCGGGGGTCCCAGAAGGACCGCCTGGGGCCCCCTTTAAAAAAAAAAAAAACGCCGAAATGCGCACAGGGTGCGCGCATCATATCGCGTTGGGTGCACGGATTCTCTCGTGTTGGGTGAGCGGTTCCTAACGTGTTGCGTGTGCGGATCCAAGGGAAAAAAAATGACATGAGATAAACATCAAGCTTAAGTGTTTTGTTCTTGAGTGGCTCTAAAAAGAGCCGTTGTGTTCATTGAGAGTTTTTGGTACTTATAAGTAAGTACCTATACAGAGTCTAAAGTTGTTGAGGAAGACTCTGTTTCCTTCATCAGTAAAGTGTACTCCATCTCTCCTATACATCTCTTGCATATGAAAGCGCAGATTGTTATTGAAAATGGACCCCATTCTATAGTCTAGGACAAAAGCAGAAACAGATTTATTCACATGTTTCCTAGCTTTCTCAATTTGTGGACAAAAATGATCGGACCAGTTCCATTTCTGCCTTTGGCATAAGTTAGAATACACAAAGGCAGTTTTGGGGAAAAGTGAAATCATTTCTGCAAAGGTGTCCTTCATAAGCATTTCCAGACCAACCCCAGTCAAAGTGCCTAGGTCATTGCCACCACAGTGCACTATTATGAGGTCAGGGTGTTGGATATGCATGAAGGATTTCACCAATGGCATCAATTGGTGCCACTTTAACCCTCTCTGTCCAATCCATTTAATGTCTACATTTGGCAAACCTAGGTCTTTGTGAATGCCTTTGTTTTCTGCATACCTTTGGCTCCAGAAAATATAGCTGTGTCCCACAATCCACACTCTAAGCATCTTGAAAGGATGTCTGGGTGCACTCAGATGGTCTCTGTAAATGAAATGGCAGTTTGGAAAGTAAGATTTTTCTAAAATGGTGGCTAAGATGCAGTTTTGAAAAAAGACAAGAAATGATTGGTTGTTTGACAACCTTCTACACTGAAAGGTAGGGTGCATATTTCTGTTTTTTAAACGCATGATTCTTATTGGTTAACAAGAACTGATTGTAAGGAACATTATTTATGATAAGCTGATATGTTGAAAAGTCAAGCACACTTGCTGTCTTGATTGGCAACATTGTGTGCTGAACTTGTGACCTGTGTGCTCAGTACAGTGTTCCATGACCTGTTTCTATGGTAACAGGCAGATAGGGGGAAGGGTCCAAATGTATGTCATTTGGAAAGGGTTGAAATGTTTAACCAATAGAAATGTGTGTTTGGTTTTGAATTTATGTGGGAAGGAATGTGATTTGATGTTTACATGTATATGTGGGGAAAATGAGAGGGAAACTTTTCCATTCTTTGGTTTTGCTGACAGGTGCACCGTGCAGAGATTCTGTATAAGAAAATCTGGTGTGTGACTGATATACTTCTTAATCTACAAAACTACTTGAAAGGTGAGTTATTTAATTGAGAGGAGGTCTTTTGTGATAAGCATCAGTGATTGTTTTTGAATTTGTGAAATGAGTTATGTTTCTACACTAAAATATAGTACTCCTTCTAGATGAAGAAATGTGTTTTGGTATAGTGCAAGGGATAGTGTTGTTTGTCTAGAATCACACAGTGAGTCTGTGTGCATTTGGGAGTCACTGTGAGAGAAGCATTTGGTATAATCATGTATTTGCTGACAGAGAACTGTTTTAAAACCTGTCATGTTGTGAAGTTTTAGTAGCATTAGAAACCAGTCTTTGCTTATGCATTGATAAAATGCGCCATGTTTTGACACTAATGTGCTGTATTTTAATATGTAGATTGCATGCAGTCCCCTTAACCCCTTCCACAGTAATGAATGAGTTTTGGTAAGCTGCTAGGGATAGTGTTGCTTGTCTAGAACCACAATGTGAGTCTGTGCGCATTTGGGAACCACTGTGAGAGAAGCATTTGGTAACATTGTGTATTTGCTGACAGATAACTGTTTTAAAACCTGTCTTGTTGTCAAGTTTCAGTAGCATTAGAAGGCAGTTTTTGCTTATGCTTTGATTAAATGAGCCAGGCTTTGACACTAAAGTACAGTTCTGAAATATGTAGTTTGTGTGCAGTCCCCTTACCTCTTCCACTGTAGTGAATGAGTTTTGGTAAACTCCTAGGGATAGTGGCGCTTGTCTAGAATCACACTGTGAGTGTGTGTGTTTTTGGGAACCACTGTGAGAGAAGCATTTGGTAACATCATGTATTTGCTGACAGATAACTTTTT
Organism: Triturus cristatus; assembly: GCF_964204655.1. NCBI lineage: Eukaryota > Metazoa > Chordata > Amphibia > Caudata > Salamandridae > Triturus > Triturus cristatus. Next base: position 1,378,350,251 of record NC_140590.1, read on the forward strand.
TAAAAGCTGTCATGTTGTCAAGTTTTAGTAGCATTAGAAGCCAGTCTTTGCTTATGCATTGATAAAATGAGTCGTGCTTTGACAGTAATGTGCTGTACTTTAAAATGTAGATTGTGTGCAGTCCCCTTACCCCTTGCACAGTAGTGAACGAGTTTTGGTAAACTGGTAGGGATAGTGTTGCTTGTCTAGAATCACACTGTGAGTCTGTGTGCATTTGGGAACCACTGTGAGAGAAGCATTTGGTAACATTGTGTATTTGCTGACAGATAACTGGTTTAAAACCTGTCTTGTTGTCAAGTTTTAGTAGTATTAGAAGGCAGTTTTTGCTTATGCTTTGATTAAATGAGTCAGGCTTTGCCACAAAAGTGCAGTCCTGAAATATGTAGATTGTGTGCAGTTCCCTTACCACTTCCACAGTAGTGAATGTGTTTTGGTAAACTCCTAGGGATAGTGGTTGTTGTCTAGAATCACACTGTGAGTCTGTGTGCATTTGTGTAACCACTGTGAGAGAAGCATTTGAGTACTTCATTACTTTGAATATGCATATCTGCTTAAAAAATTTCCTGTTCTCAAGTTTAGGTAGAATTAAAAGGTCGTCATTCCTTATGTATTCACCGAGGAACTGTCCTTGCAATACTGTAAACATTCAGTTAATATTCAAGTAGTAATGGAGTGAGGCAGGTTTTTGCACATGCATTGATTGAAATGCTCATCTACTATGCATGCAGTTCTCTAACCATCTACATAGTTCTCTTTCATACCTTTAATTCCACAGTCAGTATCCATACAATTCAAGCAAACACCCTGTCACTCCCCATGTACTCCTCTAGTGACCCATTCAGCACCATGTACTAATCCATTCACTGCGCAAAAACCCAAACACTTATAAATTCTCCCAGGCACTCTCTTTGCAGTACTTTAATCATTCAGTCAGTGTCTAAGTACTCATGGTGTGAGCCAGGCCTTTCAACCTGGACTGCTTTAAACCCTATACAGTATGCATACAGGCTTCTAGTCACCTACACACTTGTCTTTCACTTCTTTAATTAACTAGTCAGTATCTATATATCTTGTCAGTCATCTTGCACTCATCCAGTGACTGATTCAGTACCATGTACTATTCTCTTCACTGCGCCAGAACTGAAAATTTAAAAGTTTTACCCAGGCACTGTCCTAGCAGTAGTCTAATGATTTAGTCAGTTTCCAAGTAGGGGTGGGCGGAATTTGCGAAATCCACTTTCGCAAATTATCGCGAAAATGTTTAAAATTATCGCAAACAAGCGGAAATATCGCGAAGATGCGGAATTTTTTTTCCCGCATGTTCGCGAGATTTTCTGCATGGTTGTGGGTCGCCAACTTACCCATGTGGTTGCTCGCGGGCGTGGCCATCTTGTTTTGAGTTGTCTCGCGGTGCATGATCGCGAGAAGAAAGACGTGATCGCGCAACGCATGACGTCACTGCGGGCGCAAACTGTCGCGATACAGCGCAAATGGCTAAAAACAATCCAACATCTCATGGAGAACGCGACCGGATCAAGAAAACTTGTCGGCGAACGCAGGAATTTAGGTAAGGCGATCGCGCGCGCGAGAATGTATTATTTTACAGCGCGAGCAAGAAACAAATTATCGCCAAGCTGCGGAAAGCGGAAATTTTGACATTTTCGCGCTCTCCGCGGAACGCGAAAATGTCAAATTATCGCAATTTCCGCAAACGGAACAACATTTTTGCCCAGGCCTATTTCCAAGTACTCATGTTGTGAACCATGCATTACCACATAGACTGCTTCAAATGTCTGTGCAGTATGCATGCAGTCTTCTAACATGCTATACACTTGTCTTTAACAGCTTCAATTCTACAGTCAGTATCCATGTACTTCCAGCAAACATTCTGTCACTCCCCTTGCACTGTTCCAGTGACCCATTCAGCACCATGTAGTAATGCATTCACTGCGCCAAAACTGAAACACTTAAAAATTCACCCAGGCACTCTTCTTGCAATAGTATAATCATTCAGTCAGTAACCAAGTACTAATGGAGTGAGACAGGCCTTTGCACATAGATTGATTCAAACGTGTTTCCACTATGCATGGAGGCCTCTAAGTACCAACACAATTGTCTTTCAGACCTTCAATTTCCCAGTCAGTATCTATAAACTCCAATAAACACTCTGTCACTTCAATTGCACACATCCACTGACTTGTATGGCAATAAGTACTAATCTATTCACTGCACCAAAACCAAAATACTTAAAAAGATTCACCCAGTCACTCTTTTTGTAGTACTGTAATGATTCAGTCAGTACTCAGGTAGTTTTGCAGTGATCCAATTTTTAAATAATCACTCCACTGCAAACAAAAACATTGATACAAAACACTGCCATTTACAATGCCAGTAGCTCCAACTGCAACAAATGCGAGACCTATTTCATTGCAAATGCTTGTTTATTCCTATTACTGTGAAGGTAAGTTTAACTAAGTCTCAATATGCAGACTGAGGAGGTCTGCAAGAAGCTACAAAGTTGAAACACGTTTCTAAAAACGCTCTGTTTATACCTATGTAGTTTTGAAATCTGACCATAATCAGATTTCATGTGACCTGCAAAAAAAGAGATTTGAGGGGTTCATAATATTTCCCATTGTACCTATTGAAGGACCGCAATCATTTCAATCATTTTTCTTTGAACATCTTTGCAGACAAAACTCTGTGCTTACCTTCTATCATTCGCAAGGAATTTTAAAACCGGAAATATGTCACTTTTTGTAACATAGTTATTGCGCAAGACATTCTTTCATATTTACAAAGAGAGGAAAAGGCACTCTGTGTACTTTTTCTACTCCATGTAAATACAACCTCATCATACACACCACTTTGCGTTGAAAGGGTGTTCTATAAGTGTTGTTGTGCATGATTGCACTGAATACTCATAGAACAAGACACATCTCTAGATTTATCAGTAATCATAAATCTCGATATGTGTGTGAATGCTGCACCATTCTAAAATTGGTGTAGGAAAGCACAACAAGGAGAATTGTTTTCATTTCTCCACATTTTTATATCTTCAATGCATGCTAAAACGTTCAGCATACATTGAAGGAGGAAAATGCATTTTCTCATTGTTTTTGTGCAGGAAGGTGTGTCTTCCTGCAGAAAAACAAACAGCACATGACACAGATATCCGTGCACTATGGTGCAAGGGTGCCTGTGTCACCACATGGCTGCAGTTTTCTTATTTATGTACATATGTTGCATCCCTGTGCTTCGGAAGTACTACAGCACACTGCAGTTAAAGAGGTTACTGTGTGATGCTGCAGCACTTCCTCATAGTTCTGCACTTATACATTCACCATACGCTACAAATGCATTCATTCAGTCAATTACGTACTACACATACATTCATCTAAACTTTCACACACTAACAAAGAAATTTAGCTCTTTTTTTAAACCAGGAAAGTTAGTTCTTAGAAGAACTTTTTTTTTTCTTCTTCTTTTATATTTTCTTTTTGGTTTTTCCAACGATTTTGTGATTTTTTGTTTTTTCTGGAAAAACAAAACCAAAAAAAACCAGGAGGAACAAAACAATGAACTTCAGGAAAAAAAAAACCCAGCAATGGTGACTTTCTTGCCGGCGGCAGATCAGATCGATCGACTGCTCCACGTAGCACAAAGTCCCATTGCACTTAGTGCAGAGCACTTTTAAAAATTGAAATTGAGGATGGATGTCCAAGTTTAGGGCTGACGGATGCACTCTTGAAGTGCTCGGCTGCGATGAGGTGGAAGGCGCAGGAGCAGGAGTGTCTCTCATCCGTCGGCATTCTTCTTGTGCAAGATTGACAGGATGAAGGTGCTTCATCATGCTGGCTGTCCCGCACGTGACTAAGGTGGCATTGGTCTTCGTTTGCCCCTCGGGAAAAGTAAAAAATGTCCACACCACTGAAGAAAAACGTGGTGTGCATGCTGGCTCCTCCAAAAATTCATCCTCAGATGTATGAGGAGATGCAGGTGATGCCTGCTGCCCTGAAGCCATTTTTAGGAGAAAAAAGTTAGAGCTAAGTGTAAACTTAGTCCAAAAAATCTTCTTCTCTGCAAAGAGATGCTCCTCCAAAGAAGGTGAAAGAAGAATGATTGAAATGGGTGGGGTCTTTCAATAGTTAGAACAGGAAGTGTAATGAACCAATCAAAACTCTTTTTTTGCAGGTCACATGGAATCCGCACACCCTTCGCTTATGCAGCACGCACCCAGCGCGCATCTGCAAAATTGAATTAAAAAGAAATATAGGATTAGATGTAAAAGTATATTACTTTTAAGACTAGTTCAGAGTTTGTCTTCAATTAATATTCACATGAAATACATATATATGTTTTTTTAAATGTTAAATTATTTCGGGGGATCCGCGCACCTACCGCGTCATAGACGCAGATGACGCATCGCGGAAGCGCATAAACGTCACGTTACATACATGAACGTGTCGCGTATAGGCTGGGAGTCGCGTACCGGTCGCATTGCAATCGCGCACTAAACACGTACCCAACGCATGCCATGCGCAGATGCTATCACGTAGGGATCGAGAACGGTGCGCATTGGGTGCGCGGATCCAAAAAACATGGAAAAAATATATAAAATAAAGTTTTGAACCTCTAGTTAAAAAAATATTTTTAAAAATATAAAAAAATATGTTTGAAAAACCCAATAAAAACAAATAATATTTTATAATTTTGAAAATATTTAAATGAAAAAATAGGTTAAAAAATAGTGTTAAAAAAGAATTTCAAAAAAACATAATTAATGAAATTGACACACTGAAATTGAAAAATATAGAAATCCAATGAAAATCATTAAACATGATATCTTTAGTGATAATTTATAGATAGGAATTAGCATTTAAAAAATCTTTGAAATTCACTGAAAAAACCATAGGTTTCATGCACGTTATAGTTAGGAATTGGCATTCAAAAAACCTTTGAAATTCACTGAAAAAAACAAAGGTTTCAGGGGCGTTATAGTTAGGAATTGGCATTTGAAAAACCTTAGAAATTCACTGAAAAAACAATAGGTTTCAGGGGCATTATAGTTAGCTGGACATTTCCCTCGTACAAAACCCTAGAAATTCCCCCGTTATAGTTAGTTCAGCTAACTATAACTCGCGCCCCCGCAATGCACTGGTGATGACGTCACATATTACATCACTCATGACATGGTCAGTGTCATCACTGATGATATCCCTGATGACATCTCAAATGACATCACTGATGACATCACTGATGACGACATCCAGTGAGTGTGTGTTTCTGTAAATTTTAAATATGTTTAATATATATATAGGGAAAAACGTATGGAAGAATGAGTGGGTGTATAATTGTGTGAATGTATGATTTAGTAGGTGCGTGACTGACTCCATAAGTGAGTCATTAAATGTATCTTACTGCAGACTAGTCACTAAACTGTGTGAATGTCTCTATCTGTCTGTCTGTTGGTGTATAAGCGGCTGCATGGTTTCGTGAATATCTATATGAGTGTCTCGATGGGTTATTGATTGGTTGTCTGAGTATCTGTATGGGTGCCTGAGTGTTTGTGTGGGTGAGGTGTGTGTGACTCTGTGCATACATGTGGGAGTGGGTGATTCTATGGGTGCATGGTTTTTAGAGTGCATCTGTGATGGACTGTATGGGTGTGTTAGTGATTGAATGTATATCTCAGTGGTACATGTGTGAGTAACTACATATGTGAAAGGCAGTATATATGTGTGTAAGAGTATATAAGTGGGTAAATGTGAGAGTGTTTGTGAGAGTGGCTGTATGGATGAGTGTGTGCTTGTATCAGTGATTGTATAAGAGCGTAAGAATGTGGTACTATTTTTATGAGTAAGTGAACTTGTGTGTGTATAACTGCATAGGTGAGTAAATGGGAGTGTGATTAATTATTTGCATGACTGACTAGGTGTGAGAGTACCTCTATGGATGATTGGTGGTGTGTGAGTGTCTATGTAGGTGTATAAATGCATATGATAGTCCTGTACTGAGTGACTGTAAGTATGAGTGGCTGTACAAGTGAGTGAGTGGATGTGTGTGTAGATCTAAGAGTCAATGAGTGGGTATGTAGTTATTGGTATTGGAGTATCTATGGTTTTGAGAATGGACGTCTGAAATTTTGATTGAGTATATCAAAGGTTGTGAGAAGATGCACTAATTTATCACATGGATTACATCATCAGTGATGTCATCAGTGATGTCATTTGAGATGTCATCAGTGATGTCATCAGTGATGTCACTGACCATGTCATGAGTGATGTAATATGTGATGTCATCAGCAGTGCATTGCAGGGGCGCGAGTTATAGTTAGCTGAACTAACTATAACGGGGGAATTTCTAGGGTTTTGTACGAGGGAAATGTCCAGCTAACTATAACGTCCCTGAAACCTATGGTTTTTTCAGTGAATTTCTAAGGTTTTTTAAATGCCAATTCCTAACTACAACGCCCCTGAAACCTATGGTTTTTTCAGTGAATATATATATCAACAACAGTCTTCCCAAAAGGAAATTCCTCTCCGCACTCACAGCTCTGTTCTCTTTGCCAAAAATGAATTTGCCAATACTCCAATATGTTGCAAATACAGGGTGTTTCTATTAATCACAGCAAGTCAGCACACCCCTACCCGTTTCGGTCTCAGCCGAGACCTTGCTCACGGGGATACAAAACACAAATACATATATATATTTTTAACAACGTATGGGTAGTAGAAATATTGCCTGGCACAACAATCTCAGTTACTAGTCCCCCCTAGCAAAGTAATTATAATACATGAATACCTATACTGAGAGTTTAAACAAGAACAAACAATAAAGATTCTTGTACTGGTTCCTTGTATATGTGTTTCCTATGTTCTTTTGATGAATCAATTAATACAGCAATACAGCCAAGAAATACAGTCAACACGTGTTTTGCCCTCCCTAGCGCTTCTTCAGGGCTCACACTTTAATTGTTCTACTTCAAAGAACTGTATCTTGCCATTCCAATCCAATCTTCAGTCTGATGTTTCTGACCTCTTGTCCCTCAAATCTCAATTATTTAAAGATTCAACACTTATTCAATAATTTCCATTCATGACTCACTACTGCATCTTCCTCATTTAACGCAATGTGATATTAAGTAATGTATTTATCAATTCTCTTCAGTCACTTTTCTTATATGTTACTTGTCACAGCAGTATGGTAAAAAGATCAATCCCCCTGATAAGGGATACTTGGCAGTCTCACATTGCGTCTGTCCTCCCGTCCCTTTCAAAGATGTCATCTGACATATGCCTCAATGTATGAATGTCCTTGAGAAGCACAGTGTTGCCTAATGTACTGTGTCTCTTTTGGACTTCAGGTTTTGCGGGTTCTCACGTTGCAGGTTACTATCTGGTAGGAAATGGGGAGAGCCCTCTTCTCCTGCGCCTCCTCCGAAGCACCTAGGTTCGATGTTACAACCCCTAGCCCCTCCAAATAAAACCCTGCTAGCATTCCCCTCTCACCGCTTGACGTTCTTGGATGCAATATCCAGGCAGGGGAGACTGAAAATCCACCTCTCGATGGCATTTGTTGCTGCTTTTGTTTCTATCTTGCCTCTCGTCCAGGTGCACGCTCTGTGCAGCACAGCTGCTGCATATGATTTAGCCACAAGCACCTGAAAACCTTTCTTTCCCCCACCACAGCAGAACTTGAGTGACACCACAAGTATCGATTTAGTATTTTTAATTGGACTTTTTCACCGAGAGTGCGTGCAAACGGGGACAGTTGACGCCTTTCGGCGTTTATCTTCCACTTCTATATTGTCCTTTTGAAAGTGCCCTTCACAACGTAATTCATCATCACTTATTACTGCGAAAACACCTAGACTGCATACCATCAGCATACAGTTGTTAAGTATCTTCCACCTTTTTAAACATGGTCTATTTTAATTTCTTTCCATGAAGAACATCATTCTGTTTCTTTTTGACAATAGTTCATAGACATGACTACCTAAAAACAGTTCATTAACTGGCTGATCTTATAAGTTTAGAACATTAACGGTCTTTCTGAAAAACTAGAAGACCCTGGGGTTTGTCTCCTGAGGCGAAAAGCCGGGAGTTGACGCTGCTTGGGAGTTTATTGTGATTTTATGTGTTTTTAACTGTGCTTAGACACCTTACTCTGCACTTTGCACTTTGGGTATCACGGAGCGGATCTAGCGCTCACGTGACCCCTTGCACCGGCGTCCCTCGCCGTTGGCCACGCCCACCTCCTGGCCACGCCCTCTTCCCGCCCCTTATAAGCGCCGATTTCCTCGCGCTCGGCTGGGTTTGTCTCCTGAGGCGCAAAGCCGGGAGTTGACGCTGCTTGGGAGTTTATTGTGATTTTATGTGTTTTTAACTGTGCTTAGACACCTTACTCTGCACTTTGCACTTTGGGTATCACGGAGCGGATCTAGCGCTCACGTGACCCCTTGCACCGGCGTCCCTCGCCGTTGGCCACGCCCACCTCCTGGCCACGCCCTCTTCCCGCCCCTGAGGTCGTCTATTTCAAATGTGCATCTACAGAACGCGCAGCGGACGTGCGCAGCGGACGTGCGCAGCGGGCGCGCCGTTGGCGCGCCGAAGGCGCGCCTAAGGCAAGCCCGTCTGCGCCCGTCCGCGGCCGGACGGGGCTAGGGGCACGACTCCATGCCAATTTCATTTCATATTCTTCTGATGAGCTTACCGCCCTCCAAGGTCACTGGCCACTCTCAGAATCCGTCCGCAGGCATATTGTCTCACTAGGGCTTGTCCCTTCCCCTATTCCCACATCACAGTCCTCCCCGCCCGCCCCTCCGCCACAATGCCCTTCCCCGACGGACCCCCTTCCTTCTACTCCATCATTATCTGTTCTCTTACTCAACACCAGGTCAGCGGTCAAACACCATCATGAGCTCTTTGTCCTGCTCGATTCTGAGAGGCCTGACTTACTGCTCTTGACCGAAACCTGGTTCTGTGATTCCTCCCTTCCCATTCTCTTGGCTACTCTTCCCCCTCCCTACGTCGCCTTACGCGCCGACCGTCCGGCGGGTAGGGTAGGCGGTGGTGTGGCGTTAATTGCCCGGTCGGAACTGAATTTTCAAACCCTTCCCTCTTCCCCATTCCCTCCACTGAATTCCTTTGAGTCCGTTCCCTCGTCTTCTCCCCCCCTATTACTTGTCTTCTTATGTACCGTCCTCCCCAGTCTTCTCCTTTGTTTTTGCCGGCATTTCAAGACATGCTGGCCAATATGGTGGTTAATTACGCTTCGGTCTTGGTGTTAGGGGATTTCAACTACTGGCCCTTGGACCCTTCTGAGTGCACTGTCTCGAAAGAATTCACGGAGTCTCTTCTATCTCTGAATTTTGTGTCACATATCTCTGTTCCCACTCACTCTCACGGTCACATACTTGACCAGGTTTGGTCCCTCAACCTTCCTGTTTCCCCGGTGACGGTCTCCCCTTGTCTCTGGTCCGATCATGCCCTTATTTCTTTCTCCATCTCTCTCAACCCGGTACCCAAAGTCCAACACGCCAAAAATACCTGGGCGCGGAATTGGAACAGAGTTGACTTTCCCACTTTGACCTCTCACCTTCGGAACTCCATCCCGACCCTTTCTGGTCTTCCGTCTGACTCTCAAGCCAACACTATTAATACTTGGTTAGCTAGAGGTTGTGACTCAGTGGCTCCCCTGCGTCGCATTTCCGTCCGGCGACCCAAGGATTCGAACAGGTGGTTCAATGACCATCTAAAAGAGCTAAAACTATCTGTTCGACAGGCAGAGAGGCACTGGAGAAAAAATTACTGCCCTTTATCCAAAACCCTCTACCTTACATCACTTGCCGAATACAAGACTGAAATTCTCGCTGCCAAAACCTCCTATTTTTCATTAAAAATAATGTCAGCTGAGAATAAACCCAGGGAAATCTTCGGTATAGTGAATGACCTGGCCTATTCCGACAGAGTTTCACCTCAAATCCCCCCATCCCAGCCTCTATGCAACCAAATCAACACTTATCTTCTTGACAAGATCGCTACCATCAAGGCCAACATCCCCCCCCCTCGTCTGTCTTTGTTGATTCTTCTCCCCCTATCGCCCAAAATCATCTTACCTCCATCCCTCCTCTCACTGAGGAGGTATTTTTGGAGATACTCCCCAAAGTTAAGTCTGGTTCCCCGGCAGACATCTGTCCGGCGCGAATCCTGCAACAAATCTACTCCTCCTGCCCTGAACCCCCCATCACCTTCCTCAATGGTTCTTTGGCGCGGGGAGTAGTGACCCCCGCGCTCAAATCAGCTACCATAGTACCCATCTTAAAGAAGCCTGGCGCTGACCCGTCCATCTCAGCCAATTATCGCCCCATTTCCCTGCTGCCCTATCTGGGCAAGGTGCTGGAACGCCATGTCACCGCGGTATTCAGCGCCCATGTAGAGGCTAATGGGGGTCTGGCCTCCCGCCAGGCTGGCTTCCGACCCAGGCATTCGACTGAATCAGTCGTGGTATCAGTCCTTGACAACCTCAGGAAGGGTATGGATCACAACAAACACCAGGCGCTTGTACTTCTCGATCTCTCCGCCGCATTTGACACGGTGGACCATACCATCTTACTGTCCCGTGTCAAGGCGGCTGGAATTGAAGGATCAGCCCTGGTGTGGCTCTCCTCCTTCCTGAGGGACCGTACCCAGGCGGTCCGGCTGGGTGACTTCACAACCACCCCACTCCCCGTCACTTGTGGTGTTCCCCAGGGTTCCTCTTTGTCTCCCTTACTATTCAATCTCTATATCTCTTCCCTCATTTTCGCCCTCCAGCAGCTGGAGGTTACCGTGTATAATTACGTGGATGACCTCCAGCTCATCTTTGACTTATCCTCCTCTCCCGCCTCTGTTTCTAGCTTCCAGTCCACCATGACATTCATCAGGGACTGGATGAACCACAACCATCTCAAGTTGAACCCGGATAAAACCGAGTTGGTTCTCACCGGGGGTTCTTCCAGTCCCTGGAACTCTCCTTTTTGGCCCTCCTCTCTCGGTCCCGCCCCCACTCCTTCTACCACGGTCAAAACATTGGGGGTCAAAATGAACAATCAGCTCACCCTCCACTCTCAAATCAGCTCTGTGGTCTCCTCCTGCTTCCTCACTCTCCGAACTATCCGCACTGTCTCTCGCTTCTTTTCCCCCCAGGCACTCAAAATGATCATGGCCGCTTTGGTAATATCTCGGCTGGACTACGCCAATGCCCTTTACAACGGCATACCAGCATACAGCCTGAGGAGGCTCCAGATGGTCCAAAACCAGGCTGCTCGGTTGGTTTTTGGTCTCCCACGCTATCACCATTCCACACCCCTTCTCAGGGAGCTTCACTGGCTCCCTGTCAAGGAACGCTCCCTTTTTAAAACCGCATGCACGGTTTTCCAGGCCCGCCAAGGCACTGCCCCCGCCTTTATTTCTTCTTTAATAAAAGAATACGTTCCCACCAGAGAACTTCGCTCTTCTTCCAAGTCCCTCCTTCAAATCCCACGCTTCAGACGTAAAAAGTGGGGAGGGACCAACTTCTCTACCTTGGCCCCCACTCTCTGGAATTCCCTCCCTGACCATCTCCGAGCGGCTACCCATTATGTGCCCTTCCGCAAGGAACTAAAAACGTTCCTGTTTAAACAGGCCTTTCCTGTTTAACCTCCCCCCCTGCTCTCCCATAGGCTCCTATTTTGCCTCTGCGGTCAATACCCTCCACTAGCGCCAAGAAACCGTTCGGTGTACGCTGCGCTCTACAAATGTTTTAAATTAGAAATTAGAAACATGCAGTTGGAACATTAACGGTCTTTCTGAAAAACTAGAAGACCCTGAAACATCTAATTACTTAAAATCATTTGATTTAATCTTACTCCAAGAAACCTGGGAAGAGAAAGAGATACCCTTCCAAGGATACACAACTCAAATCCACTCAGCCACCAGAGGTTCTTCCTACGGTCACAGCTCAGGAGGCCTGGCGCCACTCGCCTCAATACTAACAATCGGTACAATGGAAGAAATCAACGTAAAAATCACCCCTCCTAGTGCGATACAGGCACTAGCAATAACAATTGAAAAAAATCAGGAGGCACAACTACTCTACATTATAAACATATATATACACCCCAAACACAGACAAACAGCAAGACTCATGGAGGAGAGAGAAATGGAGAACGTACTTCTAGCAGGCGATTTCAACCTTCACCTCTTCGGAGAGTAAACAGATGATGAAATATCACTGGATATGGACAGTGCGTGGGGAATACCAAACCAATCTACAGTTCATCTACACAAGCAAACAAGATGCTCAAATCAATTACTGAAAGACCTCGAGCAGTTAAACCTGAGAGTACTCAATGGAAGATTTAAGGAGGATACACCGCCAGCATCAACATATTTTTCCTCAACCACTTTTTCTCATCTCGACTTCACCCTCGTAACACTGCCACTGTTTGAAATAATACATTCATTCAAGGTTGGAGAGAACGGCCAAAGCGACCACCTGCCATTAGAAGTGACATTGAGCGTCGCCAGCGGGAACGAAGCGGAAGTAAGGAGAAGTATTGGCACAGAATACACCACCAACCACAGACGTATAAGGTGCAAGACTGATAAAGCAGAAGAATTATCAACTAATGCAAAAATAATCCTCCACCAGATAACAAGCCAGACAAAGAAACCATCAGAGGTTTGGGAAGAATTTGTAACAACACTCGGTACCACATACGCCACAGAGCAAAAAACCCGAAAAGAGAATATCCCGTGTAATATACTCGGTAAGGTAACCACACCAGAGATAAAAAATCTAAAACGGCAAATAACCCAGATCCTTAGACAGCTTCGCAAACAATCAAACAACGAACCCCTGCAAAAAGAGCTGCGAACCCTAAAGACACAGTTAAAGAAGAAGAAATGGGAAAGGAAAAGGCAAATGAATGAGGAACTCTGGGTAAAAATCATATACGATTCAAAACAGAAGAACAGTGCTAGATTTTGGAAAACAATCCATAGCCTCCAAAGTGCAGGCCACACAGGAATTAACTCACACATTTCAGAACCCGAATGGGCACATTATTTACTGAATCACTTTAACGATAATAACCCAGAGGGGGATCCACTCAGTGGTAAAACCTGGAAAATCGAAATGAACTCAAGCGCCTATAAAATTGGAAACCACAATGACGAAGAATATGAAGACCTTACCATGACAGCGCCCCTACGTATAACTGCTAATCCGGATGAGGCAGCAACAACAAGCCTCAAACCAACTTTAAACAGAAAGGAAAAAACCCTTGCTGCAACGGCGGCCAGGATCAAATCACAAATTTCAAAAGGGAGATTAGAGGATGCTCCCGGCCCCAACGGAATCCCCCCAATAATGTACAAACAAGACGCCGATTTTTGGAGTGACACCCTGGCGCCAGTTTTCTAGGAAATCAGGGAAACAGCAATAAGTCCATCATCCTGGAGAGGATCAACTATAAGTCCAATTTACAAACAGGGCGACAGGAGCAACCCAAGCAACTACCGACTCATTGCTCTAATCGACACTGAAGCAAAGTACTACGCGGGACTTATCTTGGAGGAATTAACATCCTGGGCCACCCTCAAGCTCATCATTCCAATTAACCAAACCGGATTCTGTAGAGGCCAGGGTACAATAACCAAGATCATGGCGCTAACCCTTCTGACAGACGCGGCAAAAACAGCCAAGAGCTCGCTATTTCTATATTTTATAGACTACAGCACTGCATTTGACCACGTAGACCGCAGCAAACTCTGGCAGAAGCTGGAAAAATGGGGGATTCCCGGGCCACTCCTACAACAGCTGATATTACTACACACCAATACTTGGGTCAATATCAAACTGGGCTCCGGTACGCACCTCTCAAGGCAAATCAATACCACCAAAGGCTTAAAACAAGGATGCGTCCTAGCCCCCATGTTGTTTAATCTTTTTCTCGCAGACCTCCCAGGAGAATTGGAGAAAATCAACTCACACGCCCCGCGGCTGGGAGATATCACGCTTTCAAATCTCTTATACGCAGACGACCTGGTCCTTATTAGTCGGTCCCCCATTGGACATCAGCATCTTCTGGACACCGCTAACACATTTTCAATAAATAACGCATTAAAGATTAACCTGAAAAAAACAAAAGTCATGTCAGTAAATTATAATAAAACAAAGAAACACGAATGGTTTCTGGACGGACAGAGGCTAGACCGTGTAGCCACTTATAAATACCTAGGCGTACTTCTAGACAGCAGAGGCTCATTTAAAAACCAACTAGAGGCCATTCAACGGAAGGGTACAATATTCCACCTCTCAATGAAGCTCTTGAAGAAAGTCCTCCCTGATCGGTCATTGGATCCCCTTTTACAGGTGATTAGAGCACGTTTACAGCCTATGCTCACATACAGCAGCAAACCAATGCAAGGGAAAGACGCCACGGTTTTAGACAAAACTATCAGTTAAGCCTACAGGGCAATTTTCCATCTGCCTAACTACGTCTCCCCTGCCCAGATTCGACTCGAATTCGGACTCCTGAGACAAACGGTGGAGAGAAGAGGCGCCTACATAAAAAGCTGGTGAAAAATCAGAGGCGCCGAGCAAGGATCCTTAAACGCCCATCTTTGGACCGAACTCTCCACCCGAGAGAACTCTCCCGCTAGGAAGTATTTAAACGAATCCCTGGAGTCCCTGGGATTAACAAACCTCTGGGAGTCATCTACAGACATCAAAAGCTTCAAAAACGTGGTTACAAAAGTAACCAAAATGATATCATCAATAGACGATAAAGAAATTCTGGCCAAGAGGGCTCATGGATTGTCAGTGTTGAAAGACTACAATGCTCTGAAACCGCAGGATTACCTGAAAACGGGCCTTACGCAGGCGACAAAAAACAAATTTTTATACTTGCGTCTAGGCATCCTACCAATACTACCCCACTTGCCACCTTGGAAAAGGGGAACAGAAGTCCATCTCTGCCAACTTTGTAGAGCAGGGAAAGAGGACCTTATACACATAATCTGCATCTGCCCAATCTTGATGGACATAAGGCGCTCTTTACTTCGAACTTCATGGAATCAAAAGGGCATAAGAAGCTGCAGGCAAGCTGTGATGCTGTGCTTCAATCCAGTTGAAACTCAGCTAAACTGCAGACTGACAAAGTACTTTGACATAGTGGCTAGAAGACTTCTGAACTAGCCACACGGCTCGCTTAATGAACAGCAAGCAACAGCACCTCAACCCAATAAAGGACAGCGGGTTATTCACTTGCCAAGTTAAAGCTTCGACTGGCAAACCAAATCACCTTGACTTTATAAACTTACAAATGGACAATACCAAAAAGTAATGAGACTTTTATGATTTTATTGAAAACAATCATTTTTCTTTTAAACTCGCATTACAAATGTATATAAGGCCTAATATGTACTCTTTTGAAGTTTTTATATTGTGAATTTTTATTAATTGTACAATAAACTAAACTAACTATGAACTATAAGTTTAGACATTTTTCCATTCAAATCGGTCAGTGGATATAACACATATTTTTAGCATAATTCATAGTAAAGTACTCTATTATAGACTTGATGAAAAACACACAGCATTATCACACATAAGAGAGTTCATGTTCATGTTCCAAAGATCCTTTCATGAGAGTGCAAATGCTACAAATATCAAATCCTGATCATACTCAATGGTTATGCTAATCTAACAGAGATATTGGGGATCATAGGGATGAAGAGAAAAGGAAGGAAGATAAGGGTATGTGTGTATTGTTGATTTTAAACATTGATATGTAAACATTGAAATGCACGAAGGAGTTGTATGTAAAGTACATTTACATAGATACTATTAATTGAAAACACTGAAATGTGCAATAGAATTATATGTAAAGTGCAAATACATTAGATATAGGATAAAAGGATACGGAGTATCCCTATGTTGTTAATTATAAACCGTTTTACATGCAGTGTATTTGCAGTAAACATTCAATTAGTATGTTACAAAATTCACAGTGCTTAAAAGTGCTTATGTTAAATTTGCTATATTATTATAGGGAACTAAGTCCAATTTTCCCATATTATTTTCTCCAAGTGAAACCAATCCTCAATCCAAGATCACATTGCATGTAATTTTCTGCACTAGATGTTCACATATCTCTAATACCTCTTATCATGCAAGGCAAATAGTATATCCTTAACACACTTTGACAACACATATTGAGCAGGTCAAACGTTCATACATGCACTGTTTCAAGTGATGTCACTGACCATATCATGAGTGGTATATTATGTGAGGTCATAAGCAGTGCATTGTGAGGGCGTAAGTTATAGTTAGATCAGGTAACTGCAACTCTTGAATTTCAATGGTGTTCTATGAGTGAAATCTGACTTTAACTATCATGTCCCTTTAACCTTTGGATTTTTCAGTGAAATTCTACGTTTTTTAAAATTCTATTTCCTAACTATAATGTCCCTGTAACCTTTGTTTTTTTCAGTGAATTTCTACGTTTTTGAAAACTTGTTATTCCTAACTGTAACCTTTGAGAGTGGGTCTAACCATTTTTGAGTGGACCTGTGAGTGCCTGTGTGAGCGGGCGTGTGAGTGTCTGTGTGGATCTGTGAGTGGGTTTATGAGTCCCCATGTGAGTGGGTGTGTGAGTGCTTGTGTATGTCTGTGAGTGCCTTTGTGGGTCTGTGAGTGCCTGTGTAAGTGTCTGAGTGTGTGATGTGTGGGTCTGTGACTGGGTTTGTGAATGCCAGTGTGGGCCTGTGAGTTGGTGTGTGGGTGCCTGTGAATGTCTGTGAGTACATGTGTGAGTGGTGCTATGGATTTTGGGCATTTGCATAATTAGGGTATTTAAAAGAGAGAACCTTGGACTCTTCTCTCACCCGGAGACAACAAGAAAGAAACCACTCATTATCGTCTCTCTTCATCAGATTGTGCTCCAATAGATCAATGATGAATTCACTCCCATTAAGCATTTCATATCGTTTTTCAACAAGGAATACAAGAGGAAATATACATGCTTTGTCTTTGCGAAGCCCGAGAAGTTAGGGTCGTTTGTGCTTTACAGAAGTGGAGCTTCAACTGGGGCACTTGCTATGTTTATATGTATAAGTACTTCCTGTTGAGAATTAATTACTGTGAAATCAGCACCAGGGCCAGAATTGAGCCTCATTTTTTCCAAGAAGAGTTCCCAGTTTTCCAAAAACATCTACCCAACTGGAGTTTTACAAGGTGTGCATGTAAAACGGGGCATGACCAAACTGGCGAAGCTTGGAGATGATTTTGTGCAGTTGCATACATAGGGTGATTAAAAGGGAGAATCATGAACTCTGCTCTGACCAGGAGACAACGAGAATATAACCACTCATCACAATGCCCCCAGATCAGATTTCGCTCAAATAGATCAACAATGCAGTTATCTCCATTAAGGATTTCAGATTGTTTTTCAATATGGAATACAAGAGAAAACACATTTGCTTTACCTTCACCTAGCCCAAGAAGTTAGGAATCTGTGTTTTACATAAGGGGAGGGGGCCGCGCAGCCCCTCTTCCTGGCTTGTTTTGGCAATGGGACCCCATTCCCTGGGAACCAGCCAAAATTCACTGGGAGTTGGGGGCCAGTAGCCCCTCTCCCTGGGCTGATTTTAGCCTCAAAGAACCCATCCCCCGGGCCCCAGCCAAGACTTAATAGAGGAGGGGGCCATCTGACCCACCTCCCCAGGCTCTTTTCAGCCTTGGGTACCTCATCCCCCAGGGCAGGGCCACATCTGCCTGAGTGCCCTGGCCCCACCCAGGGCGCCCACTGTATATCATTGGGGACCACAGGGAGAGCCTAAAGGCCCCTGGAGTCCCAACTGGCTCCCCTACCCTCTGCAGGATCAGGCACGGACCTGCTAAATATGCAGCTCCCTGCATGCAGGAGCAATCTTTCATTTGTTTCCCTGCCCACATGACAACGGGTAGGGAAACAAATTAAAACTCTGCTCCCAGCAAGCGGGATCAGTTTGATAGCTCCCGCTTGCTGGGAGCTGAGTTACTATTTGCTCTCTTGTAGAATGCACGGGCAGGCCCCGGGGAACTGGTGGTCCCATTAATATGTACATGGCTCTGAGGAGATGGTTTTCTCCAGGCCCTTTTAGGCAAAGGAGGAGTGGCCACATGGCCCCCTCTCCTTTTTTCATAAAGCCCCGGGAGGTGGTAGTCCCCGGGGCTCTTAGAGCCTCAGGAGTAGGGCCGCGTGGCCCTTCTCCATTTTGTTAAAGACTCGGCCAGCCCAGGGTGCTGGCGGTCCACCGAGCGAAGTTTGGCCATGGGGAGTGGAGCCTCATGCACCCCACTATTCCTATTTAAAATAAAATTAAGTCCCTGGGACCTAGCCCAGCTGGAGACAAATCTTCAAACAAGTGTGGAGCACATGCTACTATTTTTTTATTTTTGCTGCGGGTCCATGACTCTGTTGTGAATTTAATGCAAAAATGCTTTTTTGCCAAATTTGACATGATTCCGTCCAGCAGTTCGGGCTGTAGTCGTGTTCAAAATTCCTATCAGAAATAACTTTGGAAGCACACTTTTGTTAACGCCCCCCCTTTTTCTAGGCCCCCACTTAATGGATCGGCCTGGAACTTTCAATGCTCAACAAGATTCAACTTGACACGTCGTGTTTGGAAAATTTTGTGAAGATTCGTGAAAAGGCACCAAAGATATAGGCAAGTCAAAAAATGCTTTTCTGATGGAAACTAAGTCCTAACTATAACTACCTACTGGCCACCGCCAGTAGGTGCTATATATATATATTTTAATCTTTAAATGGACTTACCCGTTTTTACAAACAACTGCACCTTACATCGACCTGGTTCTGGGAAAATAGACTAAAAATAACACAAATAGATTACAGAATACAAGGTAGCGGTAAAAAACATGGCCGTTAAATAAAACTAAAAAAACGAATATCTCCCCATCGAAATGAATAGAAAATAGTGTAAAAAGTTGAATGAATGTATACAAAAGAGTTAAAAAATATTAAACATGTAACACATGTCAGAATATGTTATTATAAAATATTTAAAATTCATGAAGTATACATTGAATATTAGAATAATATACATATACAATTATTTAGTATATCCTTAAAAAACTTAAGAAATGTTCATAAACTGTTAAACAATGTAAAACAATAGTTGAAAATATACAACACACAAACATGATATATAAATTACATATTTTTATTAATTAAAAAATAAAAAGCATTATTTCATTTTCTTAACTATAGAAATGTTTCTTTTGGAGATGCAATAAATATAATTAAAACATTTAAAAAACAAAAAAAGGTTAACATTTGACATGTTTTTATTAAATAAAACAATGTAAATAATAATATTATTGTATATAAACAAGTTTTCAAGACCATTTGGGTGACATGGGGGTGCCGTTGGTACCCGAAAAGAAATTGGAGCCGGCAACTGTACTCTCATTTTTGGGCATTTTATTGGATTCAATGTCCATGGAAGCGTGCCTCCTGGTGGACAAAGGGTACATATGCAGCTGTTGCTAGACAAAATGTTGGAGTAACCAAAGATGACTGTCAAGGAGGTGCAGGTCCTGCTAAGCCATTTGAATTTTGCCTGTAGAGTAGTCATAATGGGTAGGACTTTTTGTAGGCGTTTAGGTATGTTTTTAGCTGGTCTGTCACTTCCCCATCACCACATGTGGTTATGTGCGGGCACCAGAAGGATCTGCGTATGTGGCATAAATTCTTGGAGGATTTCAATGGCATCCCAATTCAAAAGGAATATAAATGGGATGTGCAGATATATTCTGACACTCCGGTTGATGCAGTTGTTTCCCCTAGTGGTGTCAGTGATGGCTTGTGGGAAGGTGCTGGCTCTCAAAAGGGGGTTGTTCAGGGTGGACAATGTGGCAGTGGTACATATCATAAACAGGCAGTCAGCGAGAGATGAACAGGTACTTAAGTTGCTGCGTGTCTTTGTGTTGGGTTGTATGAAACATGATGTAAGCTTTAAGGCAAATCATGTACCAGGGGTGGACAAGGACATTGTAAATGCTTTGTCTCATTCACAGTGGGAAAGGTTTGATGAGCTGGCCACGGGGGCAGACAGAGACAGGACACCTGTTCGGGTGGACATGTGGAACATAGGAGAGAGAGGATGCTTCAGTTGGTGGTAGGCTCATTGGAGGAATCCACCAGGAAATCATATTTGCAGGCATGGCAGGAGTTTATAGCCAGGGCAGACTGGAGATCAGAGCTTTGAGCAGGGAAGAGGATGTAGTGCAGTGCATACTCACATTGTTTGTCTAAAGTAATGATAGCGGGGAAACTGTCTGGGATTGCATTCAGGTGCAAAATGCTCTGGGGTTAATCGACATGGCCGGGGAACTTGGTCAGAGGATGCTAGAGGGGTGGGCAAGAGAAAAGGGTCGTAGGCCACGATTGAAGAGACCATTATCTGGGCATTAGTTTGGCCAGGTGGTGGGGGCCCTGACAGCTTTGTGCAAGAACGAGCAGAGCTGGCTTTGTTTACCACCATCACGTGGTGGATGTTTTTTGAGGCCTTCATGGTCTCTGAACTACTAAGTCAAAATGGGTTTCCAGGGTTGGATTGGATGGATGTCGGAGTTCTGTGGGACAGGATTGAGTTGTGCATTCATCAATCTAAAGCAGACCAGAACGCAAGGAGGAAGAGGGTTTTGTTACAAGCATTTCCAGCCAGGGATATATGCCCGGTTTGGTGGGGAACAAGGTGGTAGGCCATCAATGGGGTGATACCAGAACAGGTTTTTCATGATGGGACACAGGTAATGGCATATCAGCTGCTGTATGTCTTGCGGAAAGCATTCTCAAGACTGGGGATGGTCCCTGGGGAATATGAGACACTATTATTTTAGTATTGGTGGGGCTACGGAGGCAGCTCATGGATGGGTGGGGCAGTGACAGGATTTTGAAGTTGCGTATATGGTTATCGGAGTGTTTTAAGTGGTATGTGAGCATAGACAACAAGGGAAGTTTATGAGCAAGGTTCCCTCGGCAGTCTCTCACATATATTCTTTTCAGGTGCAGAAGCTGCGCCGGAGGCGATTTAATTGTCACTATGGATCGTAGGACATTCATTTATAAAATGGGTGGAAAGACATGAACTCCAGAAGTCACAAGGTGTTAACCTCAGGCTTAATGACCGCATCTTTAACGTGACTTGGCACGGAAAAGGTGCCATGAAATGGAGGAGCTGTTACAATGCTTGAATAAGTTATTGAGGAGGCAAAAATGTCCAGATATTCTTACTTTGCACCTGGACGAAAATTATTTGGTGATCTGCCAGGTATTGGTGTTGTTAAAAGGAAATGAAGAGGGACATGCTGGAGATTAGGAGACAGTGGTCAGGAACTTTTCGTCATATGGGCGAAATTAATTCCAAGGCAGTAATGGAGGTGGATGTTGAAGCCCGCCGTTATTGATAAGACCAGGCGCAAAATAAATAAGAAATACAACTTTTTTGCAGAGAGAAAAGGTTTGGGTGCATGGAACATCCAGAGTGGAGGTACAAAGTACCAGAATTTTTAGAGGGGCTGTGGTTCATTTTTCCAAGTATGGGACAGAGCTATATTTGATGTAAATCAAGGAGGTACTTCATAAAATATTGAGGGAGGTTCCTGGGGGAGAGGATCAGAAACGTGGGAGGGTAGGCCTTTTCTCATCATGGTGGGCAGTTTGAGTTTCCATGGTTATACATCAAGATGATGGTTGTGAACATAGGGCAATCAGGACACTGGGGGGTAATAAAGTTAAACGTGGAGGAAGCAACAAATTAAAAGTTAAGAGTTAGGATACTTAGATAGCTAGATGGTGATAGATGTAGGTTAAAGTGTTATCAATGGAAAGGCTAACAGTTCAATGCTAGGGTAGGAGGTACATTTGCAAGGTAAAGATGTTAAGGGTGTGGGACACTTAGGGGTTTGGGGAAGGTAAAGTAATGTGCAGTGAGGTCTATTTTTGTGAGGCAAAAGCCTAGGGATTTTACGGTTAATATAATGTAATGTGCACCTGTTTTCAATAAAGCAGCCTTTTTCACATAATAAGTGACTATCTGGTCTGTGCTGCCCATTTATGGCCCAAGGAGCTTTGGTGGGCAGACCGAAGGGAGTTGTTCCCCAAGGGAATTTCAGACAATAAGTCAGCACAGGTGACATTTGGGCTTTATTGGGCAATGTTTGGGCTAGGCTATGTTGGGCTGTAGACATAATATAAAGGCGGCCATTTTATAATTTCAGTCACCATTTTGTTGGTGACACGGTGACCATACTGGCAGCTAGTGATTTGTCCCTCCCACTCGGCCCCCTTTAAGCTAGGGTTCCATTAAGTGTGGGGTGGGGGAATACATTGGTATTCCTATGGGCAGTGTATTGTTGAGCACAGCTGTGCACTGATGAACTCTGTATATGATTGTCGCTTGGAGCAGGTGTAAGGTGATGGGCAGTTTCACTTACCATGGTCATACATTAAGATAATGGTTGTAAACATTGGAAAATCAGGATAATGGGGGTTGTAATTATCTCCTCTGCTCTCAGGGATGAGCTCCCACAAGCTGAAACAAGCAAGAAACCCTAGCGGAAGGTTGATGCTACACAAAAGAATTGTCTTCTAAGAATATCTTATTCATGCGATAAACTAGTAGGAATTGGAAGAGGTCCTTCAGAAGTCATTTAAATCTCAAAAACAATTATTGCTACAAGCAAAAATCAGCTGGAAGTAAGAGAAAGAGGCACGAAAATTATAAGAGGAACAGATTTTACTTTGAAGTGTACAATCCAATTCTTCCTCTTGTCAGTCAATGTGGCACAAGTGGGCAAAAACAGTACTTATGACTATTCCCGACATCCATAGGTTCCGGTTGGAGTTTGCCTCTTTCAATTCCAACAGCACTTGAGAGAGACAGTTTCAAACATGTGAGTTTTACAGATCCTCCCTCAGTTTCCCATTTAATCTAAGATTTTCATTTTGTATTCACAAACTGGCTGACAGGGTTAGAAAGAACGAGGGGTCTTTGCAACAGCGTTTCCTCCTTATTAAAAAAAAGAACCTTAATTCCTGTACCTTCTCAGGAGAGAGGAAGGCTGAATTACTCCGGCTTCTTTCAGGTGAAACAAATGTCAGGGGACTACAGGATGATAGTTCATCTCCGTTTCATCCATACCTTTAATCCCAAGGTCCAGTTCAAGATGACTAACTTGCAACAGTTCATTCTGGTAATCTCGAAGGGGAAATTTCTAACTAAACCGGATCTCCAGGATGCCTATCTGCATATCCTGACTACCCCATCTCATCAGAAATACCTCTGGCTTGCCATAAAGAACCAACATTGGCAGTTTCAGGTCTTACCTTTTGGCCTCAAAACATCCCCAGAGTGTTCACGAAAGGTTTAGCACCTGTCATTGGAATTTTGCTCTCTTAGGGGGGGTATGATGCCTTCTCACCAAGATGATCTGTTGCTACAGACTGCATCAAAGGAACAGGCACTGAAACTCACAGATAACAGTCTAGACTTCCCAGACTTTATGGATTCCTAATCAACTGGTCAAATTATCTTCTGGCTCCATCCCATTGACTAGAGTATATAGTTGTGCTCTTTAGCACCTCTGTCTGGTGTGCTTTTCTGCCAGACCACAGAAGGAAGAGGCTGCAGAATCATCTAACAGCTTTTATATGTGGCTCCGAAACCTCGTGGAGACAATGGCTGCAATTACAGGAAGACATAGTAAAATGTTCCTTTTCTCTCTCTCACCAGATTGTTTTTGCTTCAGTATCTTCTGTCTGGTTTGGGCTTGTCCTTTCTTCTTCTTTTTTGTTCTATGGGCAGCAACCCTGACTATAATCCCGTTACTTCACCAGTTCAGTGGCGGCTTATCCGTTAAGCGGAAGAGTGTCACCTCACTACTCAAATGGAAAACAAAATGATGATAACGTATCGTTACTATCATGTTAGTATTCCTATTGCAGTCAGTGTCTTGCGGCGTGGGGCTGGCGAGAGCAGGAGGAGGAGTGGTTTGCCCTCCATAAGTGCGCACAACTGCATGGCCAGCCCTCTTGGGCCGGCCAAACAGTCATGCACACTTTGCATCTTCCCCACCAGGCTGTAATGCACAGCCTGGCGATGAACATACCCAGCCTCCCATTCCCCATCTGGCCATTGAACCATGGCACTCCGACCAATCTCAACGCTGCATTGCAGCGTTGTGATTGGCTCTGGGGAGCCTGGGACCCCGACTGCTTCCTGCTGCTGGACCGGAGACAGGAAGAAGAGGACAGAGGAGAGACGGCGGCTGGCCATTTTCAGGTAGGTCTACCCCTCCCGGCCTCACCACCCAGGTCCGGTAGCAGCCGCTACAGGACTTCACTTTTATCTGGGGATAGTGGTCCTTTTGTATTCACCAATACTTGGTGCCACATCAGAACAACTGCAATTGATTCCGGTGCCTTAACTGACACAGAGCTTGATGCAGTGGTGGCCGGATCCCTCTTCCCTAACACTGGGTTCCTTGTTTGCTTATTCCATGCCTGTAGGTATGACAACAGATGTCAGTGGTAAGGGTCAGGGGTTAGTCCTGAGCAATCTATCTATACAGGGGAGCTGTGAGGTTACTGAGAAAAGGTGGTCTTCCAATTGGAGAGAACGTATGGTGGTCTGGAGGGCAATTTAGGGTTTCTCTCATCTCTTGCAGGGCAGTCCTCTACTAATAAAAACAGACAACAAAGTTGCCATGTCCTACGTAAATCATCAATTTAGGACAGGCTCTCTTTCCGTAAATCAAATTGTCAGTGAGATGTATGTATGGGCGAATCCACTCTGTTACACCGGAGAGCAGTATACATCAGAGAGACCCTAAATTTGTAGGTGTATTACCTCAGCAGAGATTTCCAAGAGTTTATGTTGAGCCCAATAGTCTTCCAGCAGATATGCCATATATGGGGTACTCATCCAATAGGTCTATTTGTGACCACCAACAAAGCCCAGCTCCCGAACTTCCTATTGGGGTTTCAAGAATTCCAGTCAGCAGGAGTAAATGATCTCTCTAGCCTTTGTTCACAGGCTACCGGCAAGATTACAGAGAGGGCAGGTGGAGATAATAGCAGTCCTTCCAGACTGGATGAGAACATCTTGGTTTCCACTGCTAAATCAGCTAGAGATGTCGGGACCTTGTATTTTTCCTTCTTCCTTTCCCCTCCTATTTCTATGGAAGCCCTATGTCATCTAAGGCTCACAGTCTGTAGGTTGAAAGGCAGGGATTCATAACTAAGGGTTTTTCAGTCACAGTGGCTAAATCTCTTCAGGTCTCCAGAAAGGACTCTACAAATAAAGCTTATAATTGCCACTGGACTTCCTTTAGCGCATGGTGTTCTGTGAGGTCTATTGTTCCGTGACAAGCTTCAGCTCTTGGCATTTTCGTTTTTACAGTATGGATTTGACAAGCAGTTGTCAGTCTCCACCTTAAAATTTTAGAAAGCAGCTATAAGATCTTTTTGTCAGCAATGGGATAACTTGTCAGTACCCTCTGGTGACAGGGCTTTTGGGGTTTCACTATTTTATGCCACAGGGTAAGAAATGATTTTCCTCCTTTGAACCCCTATTAGTATTGTCAGCTCTTCAGTCTCCTTCTTTTGAGCCCTTAGAGGTAGCTCCTGCAAAATTCCTTACATTGAAAGTTATTTTTCTTGTTGCTATTACTACAGCTAGGAGGGTTGGGGAACTGGGAGCTTTAGTTTGTTGTCACCCTTATCTAGGGACATTTCCAGATAGGATGGTCTATATTGCATAGGGACCAGGAGGTAATTCTCTAAGTGCTGACTTCTGTCTTTCCTTCTGAGAATCAGCCTTTTCACTCCTTAGTAGTTGTAAGGTCTGTCACAATATACATTAGTAGATCTGAGAAACATAGAAAGTCAGATAGCCTTTTTGTGAATTTTGGGCCCATTAGTAGGAGTGAGAAGCCATCATAATCTATGTTATATAGATAGGCAAAAAGCAGTGATATACATTGCCTAGAAGAAAAGTTACAGGGAGGCTCTTTCTGAGCTCAAAACTTCTTCCATTAGAGGCATGGCTACATCTTGGTCGAAATGGTCTGGATTTTCCATAGTGGGAATATGAAGGGTAGCAACATGAGCTACTCCTTCCATATTCATTTCTCATTACAAAATAGATGTAGCCCCAGAATTTGAGTTACGTTTTGGCACTTCAGTCATTAAGCAGTTTACAAATTCCTATTTGGATTAACTTTCTTTTTGCATGTATTCTATTGTTTAAGGCAATTTGAAGAGGTTGGGAAATGGTCAAAATTGACTTTGTACCTTATCCTATGTTGAAATTCTTTATTTTCATTTTCTCTGCCTTATTGGGAACCTAGCTTGGCAGACCTCAGAAAAGCCAAATATTGGTATGTCATTAACATATATATATATCAAGTGCACTCCAATGGATAAAGATGCTAATTTTTTTGTTGCAATCATAACATATTAAAGGAGGTTAACTTTGGAGATCATGTGTTTTGCTTAGAGAGTTACATTGAGTGCTTTTGGAATTACATGTCATTCCATACGAAGACATATTGCATTGTGGCATAAAGGGCTATTTTGAAGCCCACTATGCTTTCCAGTTTTTTTTGACTCCACAATACAATGCCTCAAGCTGAAAATAAATTGTTTTTCTTTGACCAGTATTTTGCACCATTTTTATCTGGACAATATGTTAACTCCCTAGGGTGTCGCACTGTGCATTTTTATAACTGGGCACTATGAGTTGCTCTCATCTGTACTGAGGTACCTTTAATATTCAACAGTTTTTTTGTCCTCATTCACCTCAGGCTCTTACCCCCAAATTTCTAATATCTTGCCCTATTATAGGGTGGCAATACCGACGAGGTTCAAATACCCTCTTTGAATTTCACCCATACGTACCCGGATACCAAAGGAAAAAAGAATTGTAACCATCAGACAAATAAATTGATATTGCTCAGCAATTCTGTATATAATATTCTAAAATTCTCCCACTTGGCTGTTCCCCTCTACCCAGTTCACAAGGTGTTGCCAAAACCTAAATCTCCTGGCAGTCATGTCCATTGACTTCATATTAAAGATATACATTACAGAATTAAGCCACTAGGTACAGGTGGGTGGACCCCTAGATATACATTATCCATTTTCTACATACTTCTCTGCAACCAACTTGCTCTTATCAATTCTCATCTTCTCAGTACTCTCTATACCACCAAATATGATTATATTGAGGCTTGATGTCCATTTGCAACATATTTGCCATTATCTTACCCACACCTTCCCAATACTGCTGAATCATGGGGCATTCCATGAACATATGAATATCATTTGCCTTGTCTAATCCATATTTCATACAATTGGCTGGCCTCCCTTTCCCCAATTTCGAGATTCTTTGGGGGCGTCCAGTATGCTCTATGAATCGAAAAAATATATTTCATCTTAAAAAAACAGGTTTACCAGTACTTTATAATGTGTGCATTGATACTTGCCACAGCTCTATTTTTTGTGTCTTCGACAAGTTTCTTCCCCAAAGCTCCTCCCGCAGTGCAAAGTCACCGTCTGCGATGTATAAAAATGTCTAATACCACCTTCTTCCTTAGAGTCTCCTTTAGCAGAAGTTTTTTTAGCCGATTGGCGCTCCCAACTTCAGAATTCAAACTATGAGACCAGCTTTTTAACTGTAAATACTTAAACCTGGAGATATTCCCATTAATGCCCTTATACAGTTTCATCCCAAGGGAGGATCTTACCCTCCTGTACAGTTGGCCCCATCTTTGTATACCTGACACCTATTAGGCCGGTGGCAGCTTACCCTTATCACACTCTGGGGTGTCCGGGGATTCGCGTACAGTGGCAAACTTACTGTAGCATTCAAGCCATATGGTCCTTTTTATCTGAGGCCATAGGAAAGCCATCAACTGCAATACTTTCAGCCTTACCTTTAAATAAGGCATGGATATCACTTCCTCTAATATCCTTTAACAAAGGGGCTGATTATGACTATGGCGGTTGCTGCTGTGCGGGCACCACGGCACTGGCGGTCTGACCGCCATATTATGAATTTAGCAGTTGGACTGCTTGGGACCGCTACAACCACAGGAAATCCCAGATCCCCATCAGTGGCACAGAGGTCTGAGGCCCGCATTATGCAGAGGCACCGCCAAGCGTATTACGAGTTTCTTCACTGCCACAGTTTTCATGCTGATGAGCCTGCCATGAAAAGTGTGGTGGTTAGATAACAGAGGGGACCCCACAGGGACCCTTGTTGCCTCAGGGCCAGGGATGCATGCAGGGGGCACATGGTGTTCTCCACTGTATGCATCTACCCAAGTTCCTGCTCGGCAGGGACTTAACAGTCCATGCCGTGCAGGAATGCACTGTGGCGGTCACACGACACTGCTTTTCTAATGTTCACATACAAGAAAACTCCTAATCTGGCGAGCGGGCAGTGGAGGCCTTTGACGGTCTCACAGTGGGGTGCTGACATGATGGCCCGCTCTGAGACCGCCAAAGTCGTAATCAGGCCAATAGTCTTAAATAGGAGACCAATCTCCAAACTGTCTCTCTCATTAAGTAGAATTCTGCAGTTTTTAAATTGGAAAGCCCAAACAGATTACTGGATATCAGTAGGGAAGGCTGCTTTCTTGTACTAAAGACAGTGACACAGAGTTGCTGCTACTTTGTTTTTTCTCTCTTCAACAACCTCCTTACAGACTTGTTACCCACATGTCACTTCCAAAGTCCATTCCAGCTCCAGCCTATGAGATGTGACCTGTTTCATGTCCCAGAGGCACTGTGGTGCTCTTCAAGGTCCTGGTGCTAGTTTTCATCACTACACTACTGGGGCCCCCCCTAATTAAACAAAACACAAAAGTCTACTGTACACCCACATCTCTTCAATCAACCAGCAGGGTGGGCACACCACCCTTCCAGCACATGTGGTGCTAGGCTGATGGAGTGGAATATCAGTCAATGTTAGAGAAGCAAGTTCCTGGCCAGGAAGTTGATGTGTTTGAGATGTTACTCCACCAGCAAGACTTGAGGAATCTGAAGGGGCATGCACTCGTTTGAAGTGTGACACATCACAGGTGATGGATTTGTCTGGTCGAGTTTCCGTTACCATGTGCCCTTTCCATTCTACCACTTTCAGAAGATCAACGGCTAATGGGGTGTCTATCTTCTGATGTTGTGTCTGCCATACCAGCTTTCAATCTCTCTTGGCAAGGATCAATTTCTGGGCCTGCCGATGCTTGTCAGCATACTATTTCTTCTTTTTTTTGCTAGAGGCATCGGTGCTGCGAAGCTTCTCAAAGTCCACTAGTTTCTCTGTTGTTCATTGGGGAATTTTTGTCCTGATTTCTCTCCCCAACAGTAGGGTAGCCGTACTCTCTCAAATCATGGAATGCAGGATTGAACAGTATGCCCACAGGGCTTAACACAAGGAATAATTCAGGTTCATCCCCTCCATCGAAGCTTTCTGACCACTTTTTTGAGGGTGCTCATAAATCTTTCAAGCACACCATTGGTTTGAGGTCACAATGGTGTGCTCCTTTGATGTATGACATTCAGGAGTGTTAGCAGTTGAAAGGGAGTCCATTGTCGGACTTTGGGAAAGTCCCAGGTCACAAAGATGTCATCAAGTCTTTTCATAATGCTTTCATGGGCCTCTCAAATGAGATTCTGTGACATTCAATTTGAAGCCCACATCAGTGAGCATTTCACATATTTTCATGAGTGCTTTGTCATGTTCTAGTAGGGTACTTCTGAAGATTAGGATGTTGTTGCTGTAATTAAATATGTATTACTCTGTTAACCCCTTCGACGCTCATGACGGAGCGGTTCCGTCATGAGCGTCGGTTGCGCTGTGCGCATGACGGAACCGCTCCGTCATGGCCCCGCCCACGCACAGAACCTTCAGCGCGGCGCGGAAATCCGCGCCGCGCTGAAGGGGTTAATGACATCTTGGAAGAGTTCAGTGGTGGAGGAAATGCCAAGCTGGACACAATATTAATTATAAATAAGTGGTTTTCCTTGACACAGTCTTTGTAGATCTGTCTAAGGACTGGGCATTTGCCATCATGAGGAAATGAGAGCCCACACCGATAGCATAGCTTTTACACTTTGGCATGTGCTAACTTATGTTTGTCCGAGCTGTACTGGTTCTTGCTCTTTATTGTAAGTGCTGGTTTACTGCGTGCCATCCCTGCTTCCATGTCAGCAGCTTTGCATTCTGCTATATCCTCCATCCCCGCAGCCATCAGCATCTTGTTAAGACTGAAAGTCTTACACAACATGCATGTCAGAAAAGAGTTAGACAGGCACCTATCAATTATTCTGAGGCACGTGGCCTCCTCAACAGTGAAGTCACAAAATTTGCAGTGTTTGATGAGTGAATCAAGTCTCTCAAAAAATTAATCCATTGTTTCTCGCACCTGTTGATGGCCTTTATTAAAGATCTACCTTTCATAGTCAGCATTAGGTGTGGCATCAGATTTTGTTGCCAGGGCCTTTTTGACTTTCTTGTTTGAGGCCACATGTCCCCTTGGGAACTTCTTTAGGACTTCTTTGGTGCCATGCACAGCCACATTCTTGAGGCATTTGATAATCTTGGCCTCATCCTCCTCTTCAAGAGCATGAATAAAGTAATTGAATGTTGCAATCCATGCAGCCTCCCTGGCCCATATGTTCAGTTTCTTCACTATGTCAGAAGGCAACAGTGGTTTCAGGAAATCTGCCCCAGTGTACTTGACCCCACCATCCTGTGCCATTCTATTGAGTCATGAGGGTAAGCCTCCTGGTGTGCAATGAGTTATCACTTAGGAGTATTGTTGAGGGTAGCAACCAGTGGTTCTGATGCAAGTCCTCTGTGGTGCTCTCTGGAGTCCTGATGGAAACTCACCAGCAGGGGGCGGTAGTTGCTTGCCTTGCTGCCACTCAAGGAAAAATGGCTAGCCACCAGATGTCATCAGGTGGGCCCTGCAGGGGCTTACTGTGATGCCATGGAGCCCCTGAGGCGGGAACAAGTGCTCTTTGAGCCCTGCAGGCGCTTACTTGCATGCGCTTGAGCCCATGTGGTGGACTTTTAAAGAGGACTAAGCAGCCTTCATGACTGTTGGCCTGCTACTCAGGAAGCTGCCATTCCAGTAGCTGGTGTTTTATCCTTTGAGCGGGAGGAAGCAGTCTGATTTACTGTGCTCGTGGCCTTTGTGAGGAGTGGGATGCAGATGTTAGCCAAGGAGTTTGAGACAGCAGCTGTGGATACATTAGGAGGTGTGTTCAACAGCGGTTCTTTCAAACCCAGCGGGCATGTCCGTCAGCCGCTGCTGAATACTGCCAGCTCGCAGGACCAAACCAAATCAGCAACAACAAGGCTTTCTAACTTTTGTAGCGTACAACTTTGTTGTCCCAGCGCAGGTGCGCACGACAGCTGCTGCTGGAGAATGATGGCTGTCTGGACCATGTAGGCCAGCCGCAGGAGCTCAGCAGTGCCTGCGACATACAGCGAGTAGGAGCGCAGCTTCCAAACACACCAAGAGGAAGCGGCACTTGTTGGGCACATTTCCTCTCTTCCCCAACTGTTGAGTAGGGAACAGCATGCTTGTAATAAAGACATGGCACTAAGCTGCTTCTACTTTATTTATTCTCTCTTCAACTACCTCCTTACAGACATGTTACCCTCTCATCACTCCCCAAGTCCCTCCCTGCTCCTTGCTATGAGCCGTGACGTGTTTCCTGTCCCAAAGGCACCGTGGTGCTCTTCAGAGTCCTAGTGCTACTGTTCATCAGTACGCTACAGTAGCTTATTCCAGGATATGCTTACACCCTTCGAGGCCCAGAAAAAACTATTGATTTTCCCTTGCAGTCTGTCTAACCATTCCTTCGTAAAATGCAGGAGACTTTGTGTTGGAGAGAAAAGTGAATTTTGGCAAGCTAGCCATCTTAATTAAATTAGTTTCACCAGAAATGGTCAGTGGGAAGTTAGCCCAGATCTACAACAATGTACTTGTCTCTGCAAGAACCTTTGCAAAGTTTGTTTATGGTATCTTTTCAGGATCATGTGTGATATTTATACCATGAAATCTCATCTCATTCTTGATTAAGTTAATCTCCCTCGGAATGCTTCAAACCATAATTTCAGTTTTTAATGCATTTACTGAATAACTGACCACCTTTCCAAAGTCTGATGTCAACCGATTAATAGCTGGAAGAGCAGATTGTACATTTGTGGTATAAATCATAATGTCAGTGTTAGATCTGGCATTCTTGGCATGGTTTCCCCTGACTTTTTGCCTCCCGACCTCCTGTTTTGCTGACTTCATTTTTGCTGGCTTTAGGATTCTGGGCACTTTACCACTGCTAACCAGTGCTGAAGTGCATATGCTTTGTACTCTAAACATGGCAGCATTGGCTTATCCACACTTGGCATACATATTTTGCTTGAAAGTCTGAAGTAAAGTACTGTATATGTGCCCAGGGACTATAAATCAAATGTTATTAGTGGCCCTGCAGCACAGATTGTGCCACCCACTCAGTAGCCCTTCAAACATAGGTCAGGCCTGTCAGTGCAGAGACTGTGTGTGCAGTTTTAAACTACCATTTCGACCAGCAAGTTAAACTGCTTGCAAGGCCCAAATCTTCCTTTTTATTACATGTAAGTCACCCCTAAGGTAGTTCCTAGGCAGGCCAAAGGACAGGGTGCAGTGTATTTAAAAGGCAGGACAAGTACTGTTGAATTGTACATGTCCAGGTAGTGAAAAACTGCAAAATTAGTTTTTCACTACAGCAAGGCCTATCTCCCTAATAGGTTAACATGTGATTTACATTAAAGTATCTTTTTAGTATAATTTCACATTGGGAGCAGATAGACAATTGGAGTTTGGTGTCTCTGGACTCACAATTTAAAAAACGATCTTTTAGTAAAGTTTGTTTTTAAATTGCAATTCTGAAAATGCCACTTTTAGAAAGTTTTCATTTTCTTACTTTAACAATTCTGTGTCTCTGCCTGTCTCTGAATACTCGTCTGGGTTAGGGTGACAGCTAGGATTTGTGCATGCCCTCTATACAGTCACACAAAGGGAGCTGGGGTGTAACATTTGCATCTTAATGGCCCATCCCCAGGCTGATGGGCCTTCCTTAGATATATTTGGAGGAAGGAGCTGACACTTGCACCTGAATAGGGCTGTTCCAGCCCTCACACAAAGAGCTGCATGCCCCCTGTAGTGTGTCTAGAGCCAGGACATTAAACGCAGGGACCTTGTGATCTTCAAAGGCCTCTTTGATGTCTCCCACACTTCAAAGGCACATTGGGAATTAGTACTGGACCCCCTGACACCACCAAATCAGAGCTCTACTGGAACCAAGGACATTCTGACTGGAGGACAATCTGCTGTGTTGCAGGATGCACTTTGCAACCTGCACTGCTGAGTTGGCCTGCTGATTTTTGCCTGACAGTGAGAGGGACTGGGCCTGCTCTCTACAACCTTGAACGCAAGATTCTTCAAGGGCTAGTTGGCTTGCATCCTGCCTTCAGAAGTCTCAGGGTCACAAAAGACTTCTTGCAACTATTCTGGTGCTGCTGCGCTCTGCCAACTGTGAGTCCTACCCTTGCCTGAGGTGTCTTCTCCAGTCCTGGGCCTCAGAAGTGGGTTTCTTGCTTTGCAGCCCTTTTAAATCAAGCATTTGGGCTCTTCGCGACCACGAACAGGCCAGTTCGAACTGGAACTGTGCTGCACACTGGAAAGATCACTAGGAGCGGGCGCCAGTTCATCTCTTCGCACAGCAGCATCGCTTCTCGCAACCGTGAGGCCACAGTCTGTCTGTCTATGACATCCGGCGGCTCCTTGCACCCCACAGACCAACAACAGCAACGCTCACCATGCTGCTGGTGAACTCTTTCCCCAAGAACGGGACTCTTGGCTCAACTTGGGAAGGTAAGACTTCAGCAGGACCTGTTTGGAACTGTATCCAACCCACGCTCTCAGCTTAATTTTTCAGATTTGGCCCGGTCTAGCGCGATCTTAAGCA
This sequence comes from Triturus cristatus, assembly GCF_964204655.1. Lineage (NCBI taxonomy): Eukaryota > Metazoa > Chordata > Amphibia > Caudata > Salamandridae > Triturus > Triturus cristatus. The sequence continues at coordinate 1,378,384,371 of NC_140590.1, forward strand.
ACCCTTTAATGCTATTGACTTCTAAACCTTGTTGTTTGCTTTTATTTTTAAAAATTAATATCTTCTAATGGTTGTATGTTTGTCATTTTGGTCTTATTTTAATCAGATAAATATTCTCTGTTTTTCTAAACTGGAGTTTTTTTTGTGGTGTTTATATTGAGTTACTGTAATTTAACTGTTGCACAAATACTTTACACATTTAGTCATAAGTTACACATGACTGCTCTGTGCCAAGCTTCCAGAGGGTGAGCACAGGTTAATTTAGGGTGTGTATCTGACTTATCTTGACTAGAGTAGTGGTCCCTACTTGGACAGGGTGACTACCTCTGCCAACTAGAGACCTGATTTGGTGATCAGTGGTGAGGATAGTACTTGTGTTTGCGCAGTACCTTACAGTAATTTGTTGTACACTACAATCCACATCTAGACCAATTCGATTTAATTGTCTTTGATCCCCATTGGCATTTTTCCTGCTCTCCTTAAATTGGAATGTTTTGATTTTTCAGTTTTCCCTGACTGGTATTTTTGCTTTTCATTCTAAATCATGTCTCTGATAGGAGGTCCCATAACTGCATCTGCACCTGTACCTGCAAACTTGGAGCATAAGTTGTCCATATTGGAGAAGTACCCAGTACAACACCACAAGGAGTTTTGCATGGAGTTTGAGGTTTCTACTAAAGGTTTCACCAAAAAGGAGGAGGTGCAAAAGATGCTGAGGGCCTAATTGGAATAAAGGATGCAGCACATGAGACCCCAGAGGAGAGTAAGGAGGAAACTGAAGAGGATAATGAGGCGGACCTGGATTCAGTGGAGAACCTGAAACTGACTGTGGGACAGGCAGCCGCCAGCCTGCAAGAGATTTTGTGACCCCCCAAAGGCAGGGGGAAGTGTGTCCTCTAAAGGCCAGTCCCTAGAGGAGCTGAAGGATAGGAGGGAGGGAAGGAAATTCTAACTACAACTTGCTAAACTAAATCTTGAGGTAGAGCAAAAGAAACAGGCCTTAGAGGAGAAAAGGCTTGCCACAGAGATGAGGAGGGCCAAAAAAGATTGTTTTTTGAGGAGAAAAAGATGAGTGGCTCAAGATTTGAGCCTGAGAGAGCTAAACATCAGGGCCAGGCAGGTGGAGTTCAGCAGTGATGGTGGCAGAAATTCATACAGGCCCTCTGAAAGGAGAGTCCACATGCCCAAAGGTCTGGTGTCTGATTTTGTGGTGGGAGATGAAAATACAGATGGTTTGAAGCCTATGAAATAGCATTTCGAATGCCCCTGTCCCTAAGGCAGATTAGGGAATTAGTCTTAGACCGCATATCCCTAGTGAGTGTAGGGACACTCTACTGACCCTAGAAGGGAGTGGCAGGATGAGGTATGTCCCCATGTAGGAGGCCCTAATCAGAAGGTTTGGTCTGACTCCGGAGAAATACAGACAGAAATTCAGGGATAACCACAAGATTTCCCAACAGAACTGTGTGAATTTTGTAGACTCTTTCTGAGAGACTATGCAAGGCTATGGATGGTTGGGTGAACGGCAGTGAGGTAAAAGATTATCAGGAGCTGTATAATGTATTTGCAACAGAGCATTTGTCTAGTCTTTGTTTCCCAGATCTGTGCCAGCACCTTGTTGATAGTAGGCTCACTGACCCCAGAGAGCTTGCTAACGAGGCAGACCACTGCATGCCTATAAACATTTACTCGCCAACTCGCAATTGAGAGTAACATTTTATCAGGTTGAGCTATTTTTAGCACCTACTACTAGGATCTTGTGAGTAAACTTAGGCTTGAAGGGAACATGTGTTCTGTTCATTCAGAAATAGAATGAGCAATAAAGATGCCATTAAATCTTCTTTTTATCTTGACACATTTGCTGTCTGTTCAAGGAATGAGGTCAAATGTCAGTTGGCCATTTAACTTATTGCTGCTTGGAAAATGTGGTTTATTTTTCTGTCTCTTTCTAAAGTTATAGGTTTTTGTCAAGTGAGCTGTTTGTAGATGTCAGCCATTTTTTTCTAACACATACCATTTAAATAAATAGCCTGCTAATTAATATTACAAATATTTAAAAATATATCAGGAATTACAAAAGCATTTTTTTTGTAATTAGGAAGTGTGATGCTAAAAAAGAGTTAAATAGGAGCAGAACAAACCAGAACACTTTACTTATGTGGTAATGAAGAAAATGACTGCTCAATGTATTAAAATATTTTCCCACCATCACATCATTTGAAACCAGTTTATGTGTCAAGAGTATTACAAATAGGTCAAGTAGATTAATTAAGTCACTAGACCTGCAGGTCTAGTAGCATTTTTATGATTTTTTGAGGCCTGCCCTGGGTCAGCACCAGGGTCTACAGGAAGGTATCTGGGGGATCACCACAAGCATGGTATGGTCCTCTACAGAAAAAGGGGGTGGACAAGAAGAGCAAGGATTTCTCTAAACTGCCCTAAAATAGTTCTGTCTGGCAGGATTCACAGCCCCCTGCTGAAAAAATAAACAGCTCCAATCTAAAAAGCTTGCAGGGAAGGCTTCCAGGCTTCCATGAAGTGCTATGAGTGCCAACATAAAGGGCACTACAAAGGGGATGCCAAGTTTTCCAAGCAGGCACAACCCCCCACCAGTGGGCATTTACTGGGGTTGGTTAGTATAAGAGATGGCCCTATATAGTGCTGCGGAGAATGTACAATTAACTCAAGTATCCCTGGGTGGTGGGGAGATGGCACAGAGAACCCACTTGCCTGACAATACTAAAAAGTACAGTCAGTGGGTGTCCATCAATGGCACAGGGTGGAGGCTCTGAGAGACAAAGGAGCCAGCATGCTTACTGCAAGGTATCATTTGGTGTCTTCAGAGCTGGTAGTCTCTAACATGTTCCACCAAGTTGTTGTTGCTGACAACCGTGAGAGCCACTACCCTGTGGCCCTGGTTCTTTTTGAGTGGGGGGTCTCAGGTCTGCTGAAAGTAGCTGTAAGTCTGTCCATGTCTGTGGATTGTCTGCTGGGCAACGACCTGGAGCACACCATCTGGAAGGAGGTGTGGCTCAGGTCACACTTGTAGATAATAGGTTTGCCTGAGTGGGTTTGCCTGACCACATGCTCCATGGCAGCTCGTGAGGGTGGTCAGAAGGACCTGGAGACTGGAACAATGTCCCAATGGCAAGGGTTGCGGAAAACCTGCTCCTGAAATTCCCACGGTCCGGAAGGAGGCGGAATCTGACAGGGACGCCCCGATGCCTACAGGGGAAGATGAGGCTGAACTGGGGCCCCTGTCTGAGCTAGCCAATTGGGAGTGTAACAGTTCTGATCAGTACACACCATCTGTTGGACCCAATTTTGAGTCTTCAATAAATCCAAACACTCTTTCTTGGTTAAATGAGTCTCATGTAGAATAATAACTTGTGCTTGTGAATTCCTTAAGTATTGTAATATTCTTTCTCACCTCTTTTTTGTACACAGACCATTTATAATCCACAAAATAATTTGTATTAGCACTATTTTTCCCCTACCTTTCATAATTGTGTCTAACCATTGTTAGAAATGGGCAAGAACATTACATGATGCCTGAGGTTTGTGGAGATTTTTTAGTTTTTTCCAAAATACCCCCCACCCAGAGCTCCCCACCATCCTGTTAATGTGGAGAAAGTCAATGTTAAAACGAATAACAGTACATTCATGTACACAAATGAGATTGCATCATTATTAACAAATTCCCCTGTTATGACCTCCACGTCAACCCCGACTCAGAAATACGTAGTCAGGCAGGTGCTGTGGTCCAGGCCCGAGTCACTGACTGACAGGTCATCGGTGGGGTAGCACGTAGCCGACAGAGAAACACAAGAACACGAAACCCAGATCAAATCCACAGATAAGCGCAGCAACACTACAATGGTCCAGTGAGATTGGCCCCAATAAAGCACACATGGCCGGAGGGGTATGCACTAATCCCAAAACACCATAAATTCAGATGCCACATGAAGTTAGTAACATATATCTAATAAGGACACTGCACACCTAATACACGCAGTGATCACACGCTCCTCATGCTAGACACATTACCCACTGCTGCATTGGGCCCACACAAGGTCAAGGCCCACCTAGATTCCTCAATGAATACATTAATTTATGGCTCCTCAGACAGTGGTTCACATTCCATACCAAAAAAAGGATCGCCTGAACTGTTTTAGTGCATTCACAAATTGTATAAAATCAATGGCCAATCAATTGTAAATTGAGATAGTCCTAAGACCCTATGCCTGTAACTGTTCTCCCGTCTGCACTGTTTAATTAAACAAACTGTTCCTGTTTGGCCAAATTCCTATTGTTTCTTGTTTTTTCAAGGTATTTCATGTTCAAGCAACAATTCAACTTCCCCTCCGCTCCCTCTCCCTCCTTTGGAGAACCCTCCCATACTTCCTCATGGACTATAAGAGACCCTTTTGAGCGCTCCCTCAGATGCTGTTAACATTGAGCAAAAGAAAAAAGAAAGCAAGTGAATTATCTTGACAAGGTGGACAGCTACCTTTGTTCTACAAACAATTGCCCTTCTTATTGGTCTCAGTGAACTCATTGCCCTCCTTACCTCTCCTAAGATATACATCTTGTTATTATACATTACCCTAAGGGCCTGATTATGAGTCTGGCGGTCTGAGGACCGCCAGACTCCTGTTAGTGCGGCGGATCCTGCAACCGCCGTTGGACCGCCCCATTAGGAGTTGGTCGGTCGGACTGCCCTGGGACTGCTGGCTCCACCAGGGAACCTCTGTTCCCTGGCATTGGTGCGGTGGTCAGAGGCCACAGTATGCTTGGCGGGACAGCCGTGGTCCCTCCAAGCATATTACTAGTTTCCTCACCTCCAGGGTTTTCAGAGGTTCTTCTTCCATCTAAACCTTGGAGGAGAGGAATCAAAGGGGGTACTACAAGGCCCCTCTGTGCCCTAACCACATGTAGATGCAGACAGGGGGCATGACATGTGCCCCCCTGTATGCATGCACCTAGTTTCCTGCACGGCTTGGACTTTTAAATCCATGCCATGCATGAACCTTGTAGTTCAGTCCCCTTGGGGTGTCTTTTTCAAAGGTACACTGCCTTTAAAAGAGGCACCACCATGGGACCCCATGCTGCCCACCTGCCAGATTACTGTAAAGTCTTAATCTGGCAGGTGGGTGGCACCACCGCTTCGCTGAAAAGTCATATTCATGCCCTTAGAGTAGTAGGGAATCTTAGTTGAGTGGTAACACCTAGCTTTGTGAGATCGTCCAGCCGCTTCCCCAACTCCCACTGTCTGTTCAAAGTAACCCGGGAGAAGCTAGAACTAATCTCAAAAGAAATCCTGTTTTCCTCAAAGTTCTCATCTTCAAAGCTTTTGACAAAATCTGCTCTTTAACTGAGTATGTACGGAAATTAACTAGAATCTTTTGAGGTTTACTTCTGCTGTAGTTCTTTTCCAACTGGTTGCGTTGGACTCTTTGGATGTCACTGGCCATGTCTAGGTCCCTATCTTCTAACTGACTTCCTGCTTTATCAGGACTACAACATAGGTTTTTAGGTCCTCTTCTTCCACCCCTCTGGCACATTTAGTAGCACATTTAGTATTCTTAAATTGTTTCTTTTAGAGTTATTCTTTAATGCCTCTAACTTCTCCTGATATTCTCTCTTTGAAAATCTAATATTCCAAATCTCCTCTGTTTTACAGTTCCCAGTAATAAAGATAGGTTAGGACAACAGAACTTCAGAATGTAGGGACTGAGTCATTCTATGATCAGGGAATGTCGGCCTAATTATTGGCTAGCTCTCTGCCTAACCCAAACCCCTAACTTTCCTGAGGTGGCAGCTGATTTTGAAAACCTCAAACATGACACACTTATCCCCAAGGGAATCGTGGAAACAGATCTTACCCCTTTTGTTGTTTACTTATGCTTCACCATGGAAAGCACAAGAAAGATATGAATAAAGTTTTCAGTACATTTAATAAAACAATTGTAGTCTTGCATAGAAAGAATGAGCTGCGATTATTAGGCAGATAAAACTAAACAATATAACCAGCATTAAGAACATGGTGAAAAGAATAAATAGTTGAACCACGGCAGTCTGATTTTTATATATTTGTACCTCTCACTACCCCTACTCTGAGAGTCTTTGCTCCAAGACGGTTGGGACGGGAGTTCTCCTCTGACCCGTAAAAGGGCAGTGCGCTGTTTATATAATAAAAAAACACTATGTTAGAGGTACAGCTCTGATGGAATGATACATCTAGATGTTAGAAGCTGTCTCTGAGCAGGCAACGCAAGCACTAGGATATCTTGTTCTGTTTTCCTAGGCTTAAAAGGAGTGTACTGATTGCATAGAAAACAATCAACATGTACAGCCTCTTCACAGAATAATTTTGTGTAAGCAAAACATGCAAAAACAACATTGCTAAAATAATGTCTACTAAAGCGTGTAAAATATAAAACTAAAATGGAGAACCAAAGTTGGCCCAAGAAGGCCTTATGACACCCTCCCCTTGGCTGTGAACAGACAAAGCTTCTATAGAAAACTACACTAAAAAACGGCAAACCATATACCAAGAAATGGTCAAGTTCACAATCCAAGCAAACAGAAGCGATATGAAAATTATGACAATTAAAATGTGCTATAAAAAGATTAAACATTAAAACTATTTATAAAAACAAGGGGCAAATTAAAACTCAAAGGAGGCTCTCAAGATATTATCTATGCTCTCTGTCAGAAGAATCTTACATGGACTTTTCATCCACAGAGGATATTTCCACAATGGTTTTGTTGATGAGTTACAAAGAACAAATGTAAGCCTCGCCCTTAGGCAATGCTGTAGGCATGTCATCTTGCTGTGTGCCTGCATTGGAAGAGCGGGAATCCAAGATTTGAGGAGATGAAGCATCAAGATCCAAGGAGTAAAATTGCTTAAAAAAAGCATTCTGAAGCAATGGCAGTCTCATTGGACAGCTCTGAAAATTGGTCCTCATAGGACTCGTAAGCAGATCTAGATCCGTAGATTGTTCCAATTGCATTGCAAGGCAAATGTCGAGTGCACACTCAGTCAGTCACACAGCTTTATTCGATCTCTTTAAAATGGATCATAAAAGCACAAGTTATCTAAAAATTCCAACACAATATATACACATATATACACATTTAAAATGAGAATTAAACAGTTGCAGCGATCCGGGTAAAGTCATATAAAAAAAAACGTTTATAAAAAAAGCTGTTCAGAATTTAAAATTAATGAATTAGTTGTTGCTACTAAAATGTTGTCCCACCTTTTTCCTCTTCCTAAGACAAGCCCACAAAAATGAGGCAACTGAACAGCATACAAATGGATCCGGTAGAGTTTTTAAAAAGTACATGGCCACCCGGCACTGCCTAAAATTGTGGTACCTCAGGATTGGGAGTATGAATGTTTTCCTTTCCTCTGTATAGGTCTTGCAAAATAATACAATATGTAGATCTGACTGTACTGCGTAGTTGTTACAGGGACAGGGTAAGAGGTCTGCTAATTTATATTTATTTTGGGGGTATCCCAGGAGTAGCTGGATCATGTTCATGCGGAAACGCAAAAGGATAAATCTGTGTTGCGCATTATTTATGCGTGATAAATACTGAAAACCTTCCCCCGATCTTGGTGGTACCGCATCATAAAGAATGGAGGAATGATGAATACGTTTCTTTTCTCTTCGGGCATACTTTGATCTCTTAATGAATAAATCAGTTATTCTTTCCTTTGAAACCCTTTTGCAGGACTCAGGGTCCTGAAATAATTCTCCCATCCCTAACGCTTTTAGATGGACCTCTACGTAATTTAACCATCCAATTCTTTTATAATAATCTAATTTGCAACAGTCCTTGATAGTGGTTTGTGTCAAATCCACTGTAGACCTCTGCCATACTGATAGCCACAACAAGACTGGAGCCAGTCTTATGTTGTCGCTTAAATAAGGAAGCCCCAATTCACAATGTAAAATATGATTTGGGGCTGATTGCGGTAAGGACACATGGTTTTTGAAAAAAGGAGTCTTCTATTTGTTGTAGCTTTGCAACATTAGCCATACCCCACACTCCGGCCCCATATAGTGCAGCGGACTTTGTTTTAGCTGAATATATATTCTTAATTGCATCCAGTGGGCTGCCTCCCAACTTCGTAGCAAATCTTTTGACAGAGTTAACACTCCTTTGCATGCCCTGGGCTCTTGCTGCCACTAAATTAGACCATGAGTGGTCTTTATCAATAAGCACTCCAAGGTATGAAAAGGAGTTGACTGTCTCGATTTTCTTGCCTGCCAACTGGAAGTGAGGATGTTTCTCACCTCTTGCGGCTCCAGATACGATTATAAATGATTTAGATTCATTGACCTTTAGGTCAAGAGAGGCCATAAAGGCGGAGTAGGCTGTGATTAGCGTTTGTAGGGCTAAGCCAGATCTGGCCATCAATACCGCGTCATCAGCATACGCCAAAATCGGAAGGGGGATACGATCAAATTTAGGCACATCCACCGGTAGAGCAGACAGGGCGGACTCTACCTCGTTCGTATAGATTGAAAAAAGGAACGGGGCAAGAACACAACCCTGTCTTACTCCCTTTTCGACTTTAAAGAGGCGAGTGCACTCCCCCTTCCTGCCATACCTTACACAGGCAGTGGCATTGGTGTACAACTGGCGTATGAAACCAATTATTGGTAGATCAATACCCATGCCCTCCATCATGGACCACAACCTCGGGCGTGACACACAGTCAAAGGCCGAAGTTAGGTCCATGAAGGCCATGTACAGTTTTCCAGCTTTTGCCTTAGTGTATTTCCCTATAGTTAGGGAGAGGTTTAAACACTGATCAACCGTCCCCATTCCACTCCGAAACCCGTATTGCGCCTTCATAAAAATATTGTACGATTCGGCCCAGTCCTCCAATCTGGCCAGGAGTACCCGTCCCATAAGTTTGGCAGTAGTGTCAAGGAGGGATATGGGACGATAGTTCTTAGGGGATCCCCTGTCACCTTTTTTAAAAATGGGCACAATTAGACTCTGATTCCAAGAGAGAGGCGGGCCTACTATCTGGATGCTATTAAAAATATTTGTAAGTAAAGGCACCCACATATTATAATTCTGCTGAAAGAGGTCAATTGGAACTCCATCTGGCCCAGGCGCCTTACCTGAGGTGCAGGCTTCCAACGCCTTTCTTATCTCTAATACAGAGAAAGTTAACCCTCCCTGTAGTAAAATCTCTGGGGAGGATAACAGTGAAGTTGGACGGGTTGCTAAACCAAATATTTCTTCATAGTGCCTCACCCATGCCTCTTCCTCTACGTGCACATCTAATGTAGGATCATTGATGTCTTTAAAATGTGGGGCATTCACGATTTTCCAGAAATCTTTACTACTGCCTGACATAGCTGCTTCCTCAAGATCTGCCCATGCCTGTGCCCTAAGATCTTTTTCCCTTGCCCTCCTCGCCAATTTATAATCTTTACGTAGCGCACAGATTACAGAGCAATCTCCAGGATGCGTGTTTAGAGCTTTAACAAGGGCTTTTTTGCTGTTGTGCAGGCTGAATTAAACCACCCCATTTTGACGGTAGCATTAGCGGACTTAACCCGTGTGAGTGCTTGTTTTACTTTTTCCAAAAGAGCAATAAACTGGCTGACCAAGAAATGAGGTGATGGATTCTCTTCCAGACAGGCTAATATTTCCTCCTTTATTTGAGATATAATTTAAGGGTCTAAATTTATTCTTTGTGCTTGTGACCACTTCAGCTGATAACCATTTTTTCTAGACAAATTTACACCTTCTACAACCTTATTGTACTTTTTAGGTTCAGATAAGATACTTAGGTAAATAGATAACATGGCGTGGTCACTATAAGAAGAGAATCGGTACTCGTATGGACAACTTTCCCATGTAAATGTGCCGAGGCTAAAATATGGTCTATAATAGACTCTAGGGTACCCCTTCTAAAAGTGGGCCCATGCCCTCCCTCTTCTGATACATTTATTAAGGACAAGTTCCACTTATATAACAAACTATTCAAAACCTCACCATACTCATTATGTGTGAAGTGTGAAAAGAGGTTATTGTAGGAGTCTTCTACTCCGCATACCCTAGTGCCATTAAACTTACAAAGATGAGCATTAAAATCCCCCACCCATACAAGATTTGCACTACCCCCATTTTTCCCATGGTACAATTTCTCAATCTCTAATGTTAATGCGTCTGCCACTTGCCCTGAGTTCCTCCCAAACTCATTATTGTAAAAATTAACAATTGTCCAGATGCCCTGTTTCCTTCTACCCAGCTCAAAAATCTGAAAGTGAGTATGCCTAGAACCAACTTCTTTTATTTGAAGTGGTAAAGTATTTGAGAATAGAGTAAGTAAACCCCCCTTCGCCCTTCCAGAGACTGACGGAACAGCTGGGGAATGGAAGGTGCGAAAACCAGAGAAGAAAATTGGTTCTAGCCCAAGTCTCTTGAAAAAATGCTACCTCCGTAGATTGCCACTTATTTGTCCATTCGGAATTGGCTATTTTGGAAGCTAAACCTGCCATGTTCCACGATATCATATTAGGTCTAGTTTCCTTAATATCAGTCGTACAGGTTGGTAAGGGGTGCTCGTGTTCCTGAACCCTGGGTGCTAGATTTGCAGCTGTAGTGGCCTCCTCAGAGGCCACTACAGCCTCGGAGGATCGTGGAATCAGTGGAATCCCCAATGGGGTAACCTCTACAAGGGCCGCAGTAGTTGCCCTACTAAGTAGTTTGGGTGGTGATCTAGGTAGTCAGTTGCATTCCTCCAAGTTCGACAGTGGTGCAAATCTATTATATAGCCTAATCCCAGGATTTAAAAGGGGTCCCTCATTCGTACCAAAGGGCGTTTTCAGTCATCTGCCCCTGTATTACCCTACCATGGTAACACCCTGGCCATTATAAAAGAATTCCAGGGGTAAAGGTATTATTTGGTAATTCCCTTGAGAAAGGCTATGGGAGTTAGCTAAAAGAGAGGCACTTGTGTACGCATTGTCAAAATTAATTACCACGCAATCGCCACCAAACGATTTTCTTGCACACTCAAAAGGGTACCACAGAGAGCGGAACTCATGCTGCGCCTACGTAAACCACACTGGTCTAAAGGTCAGGAACCAGTCCTCATTCAGCTCCTGAAGCAAAGACGCTCCAAACATCTGTATCATGCATTCACGACACAATTGGACGTGCAGTAGATCCATCACCATTAGGCCTTGAAAGGAAATATCCATTGCGGAGAAGCAAAAATAGGACCAAAATACCACAAATGAGAAATAACAAGTGGTATGCCTCCAAAAACACTTGAAAACATAGAATGTATGAAGGATGGTATCGCTCTAAAAAGGTCTGAAACGTGCTGCCAAAACAAGACCCAACCGCTTTTAAAAAGTGTACCACACCCACAGTGTTGGAAGCATTAAATATGTGATGTACAAATTCAACAAAATACAGAAACAGGTTTGTGCATAGTAGCGATTGAATTTTGGAAGACGGACTTGCTCCTTGCAGTTCAAAGGGTTTACAGTCAGATGTAAGTGCCAGATCCTTCTGAAACAATAGGGCTTTTAATCTGCTCAGTTTATCAAAGTTAAACTTGAAAGTTGAGTGAAATGGAAGGCCGTAAGCTAACTTTTGTAACCATGTGCATCGATGGAAATAGCATAGAATAACAACATGTTACTATCTGAGAGAGCAAAACCATGTATGGAACACCTGCTCATCATATAACATCCATTTGAAAGCAATCAAATGACTGGATGAATTGAAGAAGCAGGTACTCCCTTCAAATTACAGACCAGATGTGTCATTGAAGCATTTTACACCCCGTGCAGTGTTATTTCTTTACAACTCTGCACGGGGCATTCAGATTCTTTTCCAAAGAGGAACACTCCCCTAAAGACTCATATATGCCAAATAAAAAATGTTTCAAGCAAGATGTGAAATGAAACATTGAAATTGGTAATAAAATAATCCTGTGTATTAACCACCAAACTGCTAAGGGTGTCTCAGCTAATGTGAAAGGCAACTTTTCTAAATGTTCGATGTTTAAGATTGTCTTTCTTAGCCATTACTTGATGCCTAAGTGTTTTTAATTTATTTTGTATCAGAAAATTCATCTATAGACACAATTCATTGACATATAACAAACAAAATCAGAAGAAGTTTGTACAACTTCACTGCCAGCCCCTTTAAACAAAGTTTGAATATACGGAAATAATATAATCAATTTGATCAATCTGATAGTTACCTTTAAAACATTTAGATTCTTTAAATTTGTCTATACAATACAACATAAAACCCACCTTAACCAAATATTTTCCACAATTTGAAAAATATCCTATATGACCCAAATCTTGATACATATCTTCTTTCCATCTCCTTAATCCTATTCATTTTGGACCTTAAATGTTGAAATTTAGGAACTTCCACAGACCGCCATCTTTGAAGAATTAAGAATCTGGCTATTAGAGTCACAATGTACAGTTGTTTTTTTGCAGTAAGTCAGCTGTTAAGTCAGATGAATATCCAAATACAGCTGTCTGGATATCTAGTGGGTGCTGCTTTTGCAATGTGTAACTGCAAAACGGGCTAATCTAATCTCAGAATTTACCCAACCTTGGACAGGTCTATACAATATGTGTCCAACTGTCCCCTTCCTCTGCATTGCATCTAAAGCAATTTGCAGGGAACTGCTGAATTATCTAATGAAGGAGGGCGGGGTGATTTTATATAACAAACACATGGTGTAAAATTGCATCCGTCGCACTTTAGCCTCCTTTAGTAGTGAGAAGTTAAACTCGTTACTCTTATCCTAAACTGTAACTGATATCTGAAGATTTTCTTTTGCGTGCCATTTTCCTAGCGCTTTCCCATTGAGCTCAGGCCCACGGTAACTTCGCAAGAGGGAAACCCAGCAGCGAATTGACCTACAGATACTGGATTCTATCAGATCTTCAACAAGTTCTGTCATTGCAATATTCCGTGTGGGATTTAAGTCCAGTAGGAAATACCTTATTCAAGAAAGGACGATTGTATTGATACTTTATAGTGTTGGATGTTGGGCTCAATGTCACTCCATTTTTGCCAGATCCCTTCCAAAAAAATCCCTAATCCTTTCATATTCGTTACTTAACCACCTTGACACAATGAGCTTATCTACCAGGTGAACCTCCCCAATGTATATGTCTGATAGAAAGGTTGCCGCATTGAATATGGGGATATCATAATGGCGAAATAATTCCTGCCTACATTTTATATGCCACTGTAAAATCTTGTACCTGACTTTTTTTGGGGAGGGTTCCGTTAATCACATAAAATCAATAATATTATATTCTTGAAAAATTAAATCTAAAAAGAAGTTGTCGTACCTATTAACATTTAAAGTTGTATCTGCTCTGCACGCAGTATGTGCAAAATTTGCAAAATACTATGGCCTACCAGCTGAATTATATAAAGGGTTTTCTGCAGTATTAAAACCTGAATTGGTGACATTAGTCAACTATATTTTGCTGGGGGTTGGGGTCCCACCCTCCTTCAAAATAGCTGTGGTGGTCAGCTTTTTAAAGAAGAATAAAGATAAGGAGGACGTAAATTCATATAGACCAATACATCTTCTAAATACTGACTACAAGATTCTAGCTAAAACACTAGTCAATAGAATGAGTAAGTGTATTGGGTCAGTTATACATCCAGATCAGAGTGGATTCGTGCCAGGGAGGCAGTTATCTTTTGTAACTACTTTTTTAGCTGAGGCCTTAGATTATTTTCGCCAAAAGAAAATTCCGGCCTACATCAGGCTGCTAGACAGCGAGAAGTTTCAAGTTTCAAGTTTCAAGTTTAAGTTTATTTGATTTAGTTCTCAACTGAGAACCACAAATATTTGATAAATGATATAAAGGTTTAAAGAGTAAAATAATAAAAGTTTTCATTCTAATACAAATTAAAAAAGGATTTTAAGAATTTAAATATATTGGAACATACAAATTCATTTGGCGGAACCTTGCAAAGCGGGATCAAGTCCTGAACAGAGGTGATTCTACATTTTATATAAATTGGTTGTAGAAACCTTTTTCTTGCTTCTACGACTGACGGATTTGGGCAAGTAAACAACAAATGTTCCAAGTCTTGCTCCCCTCCGTTGCATACGTTACAGAGATCTTTCTTTCGATAGCCACTTGGAAGTAAAAGATTTAAGAGGAAGTATCTCAAATCGGAGCAATACAATCAATCTCCTAACTCCATGCTTTAGGTTAAAATACATATACGGTTGTGTTTTCCTATAGACCAAAGTTTCAGCATATTTTTCATATAGTGACAGTTTGGCGCAGTGCTGAACGTCGAGGTCAAAGCTTAATCTTGGGAGTGAAGTTTTTTAAGGAAAGCTTCAGCTGGGCAGGGGTCCATGATTGTAACAAGTCTGTATTAACGTTTGATAATTTAAAAGCAGTTGAGACATTCCTACTGAATACGTATTTCAAAGTTCCTTGGTCAAATGTTTCTGTTTTGAGTAGTGATCGCAGCGTTCCTTCTTCCGCATGAAGGAGGTTATATGCCCATCTGATGACGTTGCTAATTCCTCTAGCATAGGAACTGACTAGTGGAAATTCTAGGCGAAGAGATTGTACCGGGACTTCTTGGGATATCTATGCGAGTTTCCGTAAGATCTTCCCTTCTTTTAGATCTAGGTGTCTCCATTGTTTTAAAGGGATATGTTCTAGAGCATATGAAAGCACTGGCAGAATCTTGGCACTATAAACCTGGAGTAGCGAAGAGAAGTGTCTTTGGCCGGTCAAGGCATATAAAGTAAACGTGATAGTGCCACCGCGTGGACTTTGGCTTTCCGGTTTAAATTCAGTATATTGAGCACGTTTTGTAGGGACTTTGTAAAGATTCGACCTAGATAGGTGTACTCATTGGTCACTTCCACCGATTTTCCCTCTAGAGTCCAGTTGAATTTGGTACTCCGTTTCCTTCCCGAGAATGGAACTATTTTTGTTTTTGCAATATTCGGTATTAGATCATTTTCCTCCGTATAGTTGTGGAGTGCTTGCAGGCTTCTTTGGAGACCAAATGGTGTTAGGTCTAAAATTATTACGGCATTTGCATACATCATGGTGTGAATTTTGTGGAGAGCAATTTTAGGTGGAAAATTGCAGATCTGTTTAAAACAATCAGGTAGATCGCTGAGATATAAGGAAAACAATAAGGGAGCTAGAAGGCATCCTTGTCTAAGGCCGTTTAGGGTCGGAATTGGGTTTGTGAGACCCTTCTTCCTCCCCATTTGGACCTGACACCAAGTCCTGGAATGTAGTGATGTTATTACGTGGAGTAGGTGATCCGGGATACCCATTATGCTAAGCTTTCTCCAAAGCGTTTCTCTGTCCACTCTATCAAATGCGGTGGTAAAGTCGACAAAAGCAGCATACACAACCTGATATTTTGAGGATACATATTTGTCCAGTATGGTTTGTAATACAGCGATGTTATCAGTGACCGAGTGCTCTGAATCCGGCTGCATAGAAGGGAATTAGACCTGATGAGAAGGCCCAGTCTTTAAGATGGTCTAATATTGTTGCTGCAAAGATCTTGCCTGTTGCATCCAGGAGAGCTATCTGCCTGTAGTTGCTGGGATGCCGCCTTGAACCCTTCTCGTGTATAGGGATTACAATGCTCCCCTTTTGTATGTAACTCGATTGAAAAGGGACTTGGTGCTCCGAAATCAGATGAATTTACTCCAAGAATTCTTGCTGGGCTGTTATTCCTTTCTGAGGTAATATTTAATTTGTTTAGATTGGTTAGGTATGTTTCCCACTGTGCCGGGGCGACCAGGATAGATTGTAATGCTTTTTTTTGTGCCTATTTCTTTGGCAATTATATTCCAGTATTCACGTTGGTTATTCTGTTTTGCTGCTATCTGGATGTCAACCCAGTTTTTATCCTAGATTTTTTCCTTGTTTTTTGCTTTTTCTCTCCTGCGCTGGTTTTCCAATTTGTTTATTTCTAGTTGTTTAGATGCAAAGTATTCAAGAAACTGTGACCTAATCAGTTTATTTAATTGCTTTGCATTAGTGACCAAGTTCGGTTTTTTGTTTTGGTTCTTTGTTGGGCCCCGTTGTTTTAGTTTCTCCTGTAATTCTTGTATCAACGTTTTGGTAACTATTTTAAAGTTTTTTTATCGGATTTATAGAATGAGTTGTCAGTAATGGATATATCGTGTCTATTGCCTTAATAATTTTGTTGAGTGTCGATTAATTCCACTGGATCTGTCCTTGGGCTTGATTGACTAAAAACTGTGATATGAGTATACATGATTTGTCCTGATAATGCAAGTTGTGTTTTCCACTCTGTATCTGCTTGCAGGATTGCATGGTCACTTCCATGTGTGAAGTTTATTTTACGTTGTAAAACAGTGCCAAACAGATCCGAGCTACAGATCATGTAATCCAGGATAGGAGAGCTACAGTTCCCTTGTCTTGTAGGTGATGCAGGAGTGTCTCCTTCTACATTGCCATTTAATATAACTCCGTTTAACATCGGGAGTGAGGCTAATAGGATTTTCCCTCTTTTGTCGGCTTTATATTCTTTGGGAAATAAAGGAGTGGAGATTGCCAGAGGTTCTTCTCTGTTCCAGTTTGCCCATTTTTCAAGCAACTCGTTTGATATTTTTCCATTGAAGTCGCCTGTGATAAAAAATGACAGATAGCCTTGTACCTCTACTACCTTTTTGATTTCCTCGAGTATTTCTATTGCAAGTGCATCCATTTTTGCACCGGGGGGATGTAAACATTGAAGATAAGAAGATCCTTTGGGTTTTCTTGTGGGTTGATCTCAAATTTGATCTTTATGCATTGAAAATTCATTGAATCGATTGGGATTATTTCTTGGGCCCACCTGTAGTCTTCGATAAGAAGAATTGCTATCCCACCTTTCGCATGACCCCGGTCAACCTGCTCTGCTGGGATATTGTAAACGTAGTATTCTTCATGGTCAAAATTTGTTGTAGACCAGGTTTCTTGTATGGCCATTATCCCTGGACGGTCTTTTGTTATTACAGCTAATTTTTCTTGTGTTTTTCCGGCAATATTCCAGGAAGAGATGGTTAGACCTGTGTTAAATAGGGCGTTTCTTTTCTTTGTCCTGTTTATTGCTATTAAAATTCTCAGCGATCCAGGCCCATGAGTTGACCCCTGTTGTTATTTCCCTCTTTGGGGTATTTTTACTCCAGCTTCTCCTTTCTCCATTCATTATAGAAACAAATAAGGTTTCCCCATAGGAATTTGGAGCATTATTTGTGGTGTTGAAGTTTTGATTCGATTTTTTTGAAATTTTTCTGGTAGTTCCGAATTATGGAATTCGTGATTTTGCACTGGCGTTAAGTCATAGCCGTATTTGTGGAGAGTCTCACTTTTCCAGACCAGAATTCAACAATCGCTGTCGTGGTTTAAGATTTTTCAGGGAACGTTACTAGTTTTACTTCGTTTCTGGCTAAGGAATGTAACAGCTGTATCTTTCGCAGCAAATTAATAATTCGATCGCGATTGAGCGGAGCGTCGCCTGAAGGGAATAGATCTGTGATTTCCAGGAGGCTGATGTAGTCTTTTCGGGTTGTGTGTTCATCTTCTCGATGGTGTATGTTCTTTGTGGGATATCTTTTGGTGCCTGTATCATTGCTCCATGATCTACTACTGAGAACCTTGTCGCCATTGGGTTAAGTTGGTTAGAGTTTACCCTTTGTAATTTGGCTGGTGATTTCTGGTCTTCTTCCTTCGGGTTCTGTGCCATTTCTAATCTTTCCTCTTTTTCTGATGGTCGAATCGGAGTGGGGCGAATGTTCTGGAACCTTGATTTCCGGGCTTTCTTTTTCTCAGTCATTCTTAGCGTCCTTCTTTTTGTCCTTTTTTGTTTGGACTTTTTTGTTTACTTTTGTTATTTGGAGTTTCTGGGCTCGGAGAGACATCTGTAGGTAAACCAATGGTATCTATGGTTTTACAATGTGGAGTCACAGGGATACTTGTATTTGATTGTAATTTAGCTTTTGTTTTGGTGAAGATTGGGTAATATGGTATGAGCGGTTGATGGATGGCCAGCTTGTTATTCTCCTTGAAAAGTTTTCTAAGGTAATAGATCTGATTTAGATCTTGTTTATCCTTTTTTTCTTAGGTGAATTCCGACCGGTTTGAGTTGCGATTTCTTTCTTCAGTTGGGAAGGCTGTTTTGTAATTTTACCTTTTGGTTTAAGGAGGCTTTCCTCATTACGTTTCTCACAGACTTCTGCTGTTGATGATGATTTTAATTGGTCATTCTTCATTTTTTCTCCACTAGGTATTTTAGCATTCCTATTTGAGTACCGAGCATCTGATCGAAGTTTTCCAATATATTCCCTAAATGAGTAAGAACTGATTCCAAAATTCTTTGCAAGGTGAACAGAGATTTGGGAACCGGGTTATATTCATTGGAGAGACCTATAATCTTAAGAAGTGAAAAATCTGGAGATTGAGTGAGCTGTAATTGGAGTGATTCCGGTATTGTTTGTTCCAATTTTATGAAGTTAGTCATTGGGTCGCCCAGGATCCTTGGGGTACTTTTTGTAGGCACCTCTCGTGTTTTCGACTTCCCAGCGCTCTTTCTAGTCGCCTGTTCCGTTCCCATTATTTTCTTAAAGATAGTTCTTGATCTTAATTTTTTGTAAGCCATTTGTTTATACGAGAGATGATTTTGTATGTTTTAATCTGTAAAATAGGATTCTTGCGCCACCAGTCAAGCGCCAGTCAGGCTGTGGCGGAAGCTGGGAAGATGATGGAAAAGACTGCTGCTAGTGGGTGGAAGGTGACAGATGACAATCTGTTACATGGTCACAGCCGGTGGGGGGGGTCAGTGAGCCCTCCTCCCTCCCTCCCTCTTGTGTTCAGTGGGGGTTCCAGGCTGGTGCTAGCGGGTGCGTGGCGGGTCAGTGTTAGGTGTGAGGCTTACTTTCACTCACCTCAATCTCCCGCAGCTCCCACTGGTCATCGTGGGAGAATCTCGCTCTCTGCGACCCGCTCGTGTTGCACCTCATCGTGTTGCACCTCGTCACACCTGGCCGTAGCCTTGCTCACCACCAGTTTACTTTCCTATTGCAGCAAAAAGGCTCCACTTTGGCGCTGCTGCTGATTCAAGCACTTGGGACTCCTATACCCCGAGCTACGTTTTTTTCCGCCAAACCTCTGCCTTGCTACTGCTCTAGGCACCGGGCCCCCTCATGACCCGTGCCCTTCCTCAGCCGCAGTGTGAGGAAGTGTGGCGATGTCCGCCGTAGGGTAGTTGTAGTTGTGGCAGAAATAAAGTAGGTACACTCTCCCGTTGCCAAAGATGATTGTTTATTCTTCTCCCACTACTTCCCAGGGTCCAGAAGTTAGCAGGAAATTGATTGCCACTGTATGTGGCTCATGTTCGCAGCCCACTTGCTGCTTAATTCTGATTTCTTTAAACTGCAGTCGAGGTGAAGGAGTCTTGTGCTGTCTTATGGTCCGCTGTTGTGTTCTGCGGACTCCAGCTCCACTCCAGCTGCCTTCAAGGCCTCTTCTAGACCTCTATCGGTTGCAAGGCTGTGGCTCACCTCATCCGCCTCACCCGACCAGAGGTCCTGCGGCTGCCGCCGCTGCTGCCGCAGCTGCTGTACTGGAGATCGGGAGTCCGGCAGGACCGGGAGAACCGGGATGCACCGGCCGCCACTGCCAGTTGCGACACTATCGTGGCGAAATTGTGGCTGACCCTGATTGGGAAACCGGGAAGCTCCTGTGGCCGCCGCTGCCTGCTACTGCTACACGCCTGCCTGTGCTCAGGTACGGGAGTCCGGAAGAACCGAGAAGCGCCGGCCCCCGGGATGCACTGGCCGCTGGGATGCACCGCCGCCGCTGACAATTTACGGCACTATCGAGTTGATGTTGTGGCTTCCGACCGGGAAGCTCCTGCGGCCGCTGCCGCCTCCGCCGCCTGCAGATGCACGCCTGCTCAGGCACTGCTCAAGCAGAATGAAAACATGGACCAGGCTCTGAATTAGACAGCGAGAAGGCTTTCGACTTGGTTTGCTGGGAAAGCCGTTTTTGCATTTCGGCTGAATTTTGATTCCTCGACAAATTTATCAACATTATTTTTGATTTTTTACAAAGGGGCCTCAGCACAAATAATCAGTAATTCAAATAATATTGGCATGTGCTGCGTCCATAGAGGAACAAGACAAGGCTGCCCTCTGTCACTAAAACTCTTTGCTTTTTTCAAAGACCCACTAGCAATTGCCGTTCGCTTCCATAGCAATTCGACCGCTCCACTCCCTGTGATGACAAACATAAAGTCTGTTTGCTGATGATATACCTCTGTTTCTTAAACCTGATTTTGGGACTCAAAAAAATATATTTGAAAGCTTCCATTTGTGATATTTCCAAATTTGACTATAGTCAGCATAAATTAATCTTTTAGAACGTGGAGACCTAAGATCTAAAAGGAAATCTTGCTAACCCATGTCACCAGAGAGGAAAGAAAGATGTTCTTTTACTGCAGACAAGTGGAATGTTGCAACCATTGTTGGCATGACTTTCCCACAGAATAGGTAGTAACAACCCCTGAGTGGTGAGATTGAATGTAACAAGGGTCCAGTCAGCTAGCTTTAAAATCCTGTGTAGGGTTGGAAAAAGGTGCATGACAACAATTTGTGTTCACTGGCCACAATAATCACCTGTCAGGACCTGAAAGTGTAGAACTGTATGTACCATATTGTACCATAATATTGAGCTGTTCTTCATTGTAATTTGCCAAATGTTGTCAATTATCAAAACCGGCAAATGAGGGAATGTTGGGCAAAATAATTTCAAAAGTTTTTTGCTGGACCCAAGCAAGTGTTCTACTGTATTGTCTTATTTAATCAATTATCTGTGTTGGAATCAAGCAGGCTCTGAATAAAGTGTCTGTTCCCTGCACTTGCCACTGTCTAGTTCCCCAAACTGATATAAAATCAATAGTGTCGCTCAAACATTCATAGCCTTTTAGGACCAGTTGGGAAATTACAGTGAATCTGGATAAATCTATTTTGTTTGGGTCAGCATATTTTTCTTTCATGTGAGGGGGTAACATTAAAATAAAAGGAAACAGAATCTTAAGGATTAAGCCTTGGAATATAAGCAAATTTGCCCATATATGTCTTGGAGCTACCCACTGGAGGAGTTGGGCAGTGTTCCAATTGTGTACAATTAACAAGTGTGGATGGAACACTAGCGCTTTGTAAATAATGATGTACATAGTGATGATAATAAAACATCCCTCCACAATTAGAAAAGTTAAGGTACAGATCTACACTTTCAAATACAGTATAATGTTCAAGCTCTGAGAGCATTGAGGTAACTGTTTTTACATACCAATCATCGTAAATAAAGCCAGGGGTAATCACAAGTAAGGCAGAAGGTAACTGCAGAGTGTCTGTAGGACAAAAACTATCAAATGGGACTTTATCCCAAACAATTCCTTGAAGCACTGGAAACGCAGAAATATTTTTAAGGGACAGGTCACTTTGGACTTTATGTGAAGACAAATGAGCTTTTAACATCTCGCTATCAGTTCTGCAGTAGAACTCTCAGGAAGATAATTTCCATTTATTACCAAGAAAAAACAGTCACAAATCCAATCCAGAGTAGCAGGAAAACTAAAGATATGGGGATCCAATTGTACAGCCATGGAAGGAACAAATAGGAATGTTTCAGCGAAACAATAAAATCACGTACACCATGTAGTGAATTGTCAGAAGAATCAGAAGAAAATTCATCAACATCGACAAAGTAACCAGAAGTAGTCTCTTTAAAAACAGGGACTGTATTAGGCAGAAGAGAACTGGTAGATACCTCCAAAGGTGATTCATCATAAAGAACTTTGTTGTAAGGAGTAGCAGTAGCAAGCTGTATACTCACAGCCAATGTATGGTTTGTATTTGTAGCGGTAACAGAAATCAACAATAGTTCATTCTCCACCATTCCCAGCCGGGGGTAACAACATGGGTGTTGTTCAAAACTTTTAGAGATAGTGAGATGAGTCAGGGAACAGCTCATGCCTACTCTGTAATACTGGCCACATGATGCAATTTTATTTGATCAATTAAGACACATTGCTGGTTGCTCCTTCACTCCATCAGTGGCAGAATTCTTTGAAAATGTATTAGACTGCTTATCTTGGAAGTCTTGTAGTTGCTGTAAGATAGAGAAATGTTAAGTTATGTCAAAAGGTGTATATGCCGTCATTGTGCCACTGTCACAAGTCACTCACCTGAGACTCCAGGTAGTTCAGATGGGGTGGTGACTGGTCCCAATGCCCTCTAAGAGCTAACCTTTGTAGCAATAAAAGAGAGCAAACACTGCACCACTGGAAGTTCCCAAGGAAAGGGGGGAGTGGGATGGGAGAAAAGAGAAAACAGACCTCTGCCTCTTTGCCAGGGAACTGCCTCAGGATGAGGGCTGGCTGGGTTGCATGAATAGCAGGTGTTGGTACCCACCACACTCTGTAAGCATGTGTAGCCACAAGGTAGCCTAAAATCTGTAAGGACAAACACAGTTAGTCTATACAAAAGCCCCCACATTGTATAAACGTAACGGGCAATGACACATTAACTTTCTGGGCTTGAACATACACCACTGGTTATATAGGCAAAGTTAATTCCAAGAGCTCAATAACAGTTAGTACTCAACTCAACAATCGTGATGTACTGAGGTGTGCTTTGCTAGATCACAAGGGTTCTCTAACCTTTAAGAAGCACAAAGCCAAGTCACTGTCAAAGTACAATAATGTTCAGAAAGCAGTTCCCCAAATGAGTTCAAGTAGCTCTGGCAAATTGCATGCATGATGCTATATATTCGTGTCCAAGGAGCAACTTGTGCACATAGTCTGGTGGCTCAAATGTTGCAAACACACTACTCTGTGGGAGGCAGTGAAATTGTTTTTCTTGTGTGAATACGAGTATACACATGTGCTGCTGTAAGGGGTACAACCGCGTGAAGGAATTGCTTTTTTGCCTGGTCTTTGATGTAGGAACTGGTGCAAAGCCGCAAGAGCAAAGCAGCGAGAGCAAAGCAGCAACTGCAAGATGCTGTACTGTGTAATACCTTCATTGTATCCTTTTTAGGTCTCGCCTGAGCCAGCGCATGCACTGCTTGGAGAGACATTTAGTATACAGGTTTACAAAGTGCTGCCACAGCCGGCCTAGCGCTTGCGTTCACACGAGAGTGCACGCGCGCAGCCGCCATCTGCCTCCCTTCCAGTGCAATCACTGCTGCGTGCGTACCACTCGTGTGATTAACACAGAGCGCGTCCGATCACTTTCACTTTCATACAAAACTTGCATGGCGTCCTCTTGTTCTTTTTTAATTCCTAATTGGATATCGCAGGCAAGGCATCACTTCCGGAGAGCAAGTAAGCAGTGCGTGCCCCCAATAACTGCCTCTGGGGAACAAAAAGCACTCTTCCATACATCAAACTGGGATCACGCAACTACTCGAGGTCAGCTTTCTGATGACCTATAAAATCTAGCGCCTGGCCTATGCACTTTTCCTCTGTCATTCGTCTTTCTTCGGTTACGTTCCTTCCTTTCTTTTATCACCCCATCCCCTCTCCACGTCGCCCCTCCCTCATCCACTCGTTGCCCTGCACGTATTTTGTCTAACTACCCTGCTCATTTCTCGGCATCATGTGTCTCTACTGGGCCCATTCTCACACAGACTTCTGTCCCACTCAGCTGTGTTTGTTCCATGCTGCTTGCTCACCCGACACCCTTGCCAGATTTTGCCATCACTCTACTCCATTCTATGTGGTCTTTGGCATCTCTGTCCCACTTCGTTAACTCTGGTGCACTTCTTTGCCCCAGGTATTTGTCACTGCTCCATCCTGCATGCTCGTTAGACTTCCAGCCAGGCTCTCTTATTAACTTTTCCCTCAGTTTGCCTCAAACCGCTCGCTGTTTCTCCCTTACACACTCCATCACTGCTGCCGCTGTGTGTTTACACGACAACAAATTAACCCCACGAGCACTCCAACATCAACTGCTCTGTGCGTTCCTGTCCTACCTTTCATAAATTTTCAGAAATCATGCTAAGTGGGCTTCCGCTCTTGTTACTTGTGCTCTGTGTGCTTCCTATCACCGTAGTTGTTTTTACTGTTGATGCTCATGCAATGTGTGGTTCCACTTTAGCTGTTCAAGTATGCACCTATCCCAGTTGTTCATGTGCCTATCTTAGCTGCCCAGTCTACGTGCGCCCCTACGTTACCAGTTCTTGCGCAGTGCAGCCCCCCCTAGAAGTTAGCGCCATGTGTCCCCCCCTACTCTAGCTTCCCTTGCTCTCCGCTCCCACCTGCCCCTGCAGCCCGTTGGAGACCTAGTCCCCCTCCAGACCCGCTCCTCTGGTACTTGGGAGCTTTGAGAATAGTCCAAAGGTGCAAATTTCCCCATGGTCTCGGAGTGCTTTGTGTCTCACGGGGAGGAGCGGAACTCTTTTTCCCGCTGCCCCCTGTGCTTTTCTGTCTCAATGGAGATGGCAGCTCGGGACCTCTGCCTGAAGGGGGGGCTTCACTGAGCTCACTAGCATCTCCGTGCCTCCAGGGTCTTAGTAATATTACCCCCCAACAGACACAGGTATGAGGTACTGTATTATATAGCGCCCACTCTATTTGTTAGACGCTTTATTATCTATAAAACTGCAGGTGCCTTAAAGTATTCCATTCCTGGTGATACGACTATTCTCTGTGAGTTCCTTTACTTTTTATGGACGTGGCACATTAAATGTGCAATACTTGTGTTTTTGAAGAATACGGGCTTCGGTGTAACACCCTCCATGCTCAGATGTCATCGTTTTCTACCTCTTCTATCCTCGTCTGGGCCCTCTGTCGGTTGCAGGGCCCTGGTATCCACCCTAGCAACCCCCACCCCACCTTTCTGTAGGATACTCGCTTGAGCTATCGTCAAGACGCGTGTCCCACAGCTCTCTGCACCGTACCCATTTTAACCTTTCGTTACCAACACACAAGCACTTCCTGCAAAGACCTGTGTTTGATCTGCTTTGATACAGCTGAGTGAAGGGCTCCCTGCTTGTTTGGGTGTCAGCAGCATGTTGGTCCCCATGTGTGCTTCGGCGTCAGCAGCTTGCTGGGCCCCCTGTGTACTTGGCTATCAGCAATGTGCCAGTGAGCTCTCTGCTAGCTTGGGTGTCTTCAGTGTGCCTGTGGGCTCTCTGCTTGCTTGGGTGTCAGCAGTGTGTCTGTGGGGTCTCTGCTTTCTTTGGTGTCAGCAGAGTATCCCTGGGCTCCCTGCGTGCTTGCATGTCATCAGGGTGTCCATGGGCTCTCTGTTTGCTCAGGTGTCAGCAGTGTGTCAAGTATTGGCATGGCCAATAGGTCTCTCCTTTGGGACCTTACAAGTGTTTAACCATGCAACAGTTAATGTTGTTGCACCAAGGATATTGTGCTGCATAACTAAATACTTATAAGGCCCCAAAAGCGAGACCTATTGGCTATGCCTATGCTTGTTTTGTTTCTATTTTTTAAGGGCCTGGTGGTGACGAAGTGTGTTGCCTATGACACCCATCCAATAGGAGCGATCGTGCAGAGGGTTGCCATGGAGACAAGGATGCTCGCTGCTGGACTGGAGAGGCGTCACGGTAGGAAGACCGGACTGGAGTTCAGGTGAGCAGGAACTGACGAGGCCAAGTGTCCGCGGCTAGTTGGAGATGGTTAAAATAGCTGGGCTTCCAAGGGTAACAAGTGGAGGGTGTGGTTTCCTGCTGATAGTGTGCAATGTGCAGCTGTTTTTTTGGCACTTGTATCCCATTAGACTGGAAACGGCATGTGGATTTTCAGTGTTCTTCCTTAGCACCTGCCAATTGTCACGAGGGAAAGGCAAAATAAATGTTTTAAATAAAAAAAAATCTAAAGTCAAGTCATGGATACCATTACATGATGGCTCCTAACACTGACACCAGGGAATTACACTGCTATCACCAGCACTGGGAGTTTATATATGTGTATCGAAATCAAATACAGTGAAACATGAAACAGCACAATAGTACCATCAATGTTAGGGAGGGGAACCACTTCACAAACGTAAGCCTAAACGTGCCAGAGCAGATGGGAGTAGAGTTATGACAGTAACACCTCCCAAAGTCTTCCAAATGGGGGGGGCATGTCCGGATGCAAGGCATGAAATCTTTAGATCAAATGGGAGGCATGTATAAAGGATGCAGGTTCCCAAGAGTTCTCTGAGGAGTCATATCCTTTCCATGCTATGAGGTAGTACAATCGCCCCATGTTCGCTTGGAATCCAGGATGCGTTATACTTTACACTTGAGATGACCTGGAACATGAATTTGGAGTGTAAATTCCGTATAGACAACCACACGCAATCTCCTGCCTTATTCAATAGTGCAGGTATACAGTGTCTATCTGCCTGTAGTTTCATTGTTTCCTTTGCTTTTGCAAGGCAGGTTTTGGCATGATCTTGAATGTCCTGTAGTAGTTGGTGGTGCTCGGTAACTGCAGGGACTAAGGATGTATTAGTCCGTGCAGTTACCAAGGGTTATATCCTTTCAAGAAATAGAATGGTGTGCAGCACTTGCCTGAATGCATGCTCCTATCATAAGCAGTTCATCAAGTGGGAGTGTTATGTCCCATTGATTTGTGGTAGTGGATAGGAGACAATGGAGGATCCGCTCCAGAAATTGGTTCACCATCTCTTTTTGTCCGTCTCTTTAAGGATGATAGGCTGACGGGAGAGGGACCACAACACCCAAAGTGGTACATAGTGCTTCCTAAAAACATGATGTAAATAGTCCCCCATGGTCAGAGATAATCTTGGCTGGAATCCTGGTAGCCTTACTACATGCTAAATAAAGAGAGTACTAAATTTACTTGTACGTAGCTTGGCTAAGGGGATAAAGTGCACCATTTTTTTACAGCAAGTCGGCAATTACTAGGATAATAATGTATCTCTGTGCAGGTGGTAAATCGATACCAAAGTCTACACTTAACTATATGTTAGGAATGTAGAGGTTTTGAAAGCAGTTGTATTTGACCAGATGGTGCGAGATGTGTGGGCTTGTTCATTGAGCATGTTGGACAGGCAGGTACAGGCTCTGCTACATCTTTATGCATAATTTCCCACCAGAAATGTTTTTGACAATTAGCTGAAGTTTTCTGAACCCCTGGATGACCCGCCAAAGGGAGATAATGATTCCATTATAGGACCTGTTCCCTGAGCTCTTTTGTGGATAGAAACAAAAGGTCATTATGGTAGAGCAATCCATTCTATGTCATTGTTTGGTTTTGCAAAATATTCCTGTGCACCTTTTTTGTGGTTTGGTGCTGAAAATGAGTGAAAAAGCAATCTCTCACATTTGCTGCTATGACCTTCTCCAATGGGAGGATGTTTGGTTGATTTCGTTCAATTTTACCATGTGTGGTATGACCAAACCAGGAGAGGAAATCAGACTGGAGCTGTTTAGTCCCTTGGCAATACATGATGACAAAATCAAACGCACTAAAGAAATTTTACCAGCCCATCTGAGCTAAAGAATTTTACTTTTTTATGGTCAGTGAAGATGGTGACTGTATGCTTTGCCCCCATTAAGTGGTGCAGCCATTTTTCAAAAACCAGATTAATAGCTATTAGTTCTCTTTTGACCACTGAATTATTTTGTTTGTCTGGGAGCTGTTTTTTTTTTATAATAGAAGGCCATGAAGGTAAGTGTCCTGTTTTGGGCTCCTTTCGCGATAAAACACCTCCAATTGCTACCTGGGAGGAATCCGCTTCCACAAAAGAAGGGTTGGTCAGGATCTGGGTGATGAAGACCAGGCCCTGATGTGAATTTTTCCTTGAGTTTCTTAAAGGCTTGGGCAGCTTTTGAGGTCCAAACAAAGGACTGCCCTTTCCTCAGCAGTTGTGTAATTACGGGCCACTGTCTCAGAGAAATCATGAATAAAGTGTCTATAAAAATTACCGAACCCTAAGCCACACTGGATTTCCCTGACTGTTGTGGGTTCAAGCAATTTAAGAATCACTTAAACCTTTTTTGGATATATGGTAATTTCTCTGGGCGAAAGGAGTTTGCAAAGGAATTCTATAATGTGAACATGAAAAGAGCATTTTTCAAGTTTATCAAATAAGAATATTCACAAAGGCATTGGAGAACTGCATGAACGTGCTAGACATGTTCGTCTTCATTTTGGAGATAGATGAGAATGTCATCTATGTAGACAAGCACTCTTGACACTCTTTGACCCGCACAAGATGGTAGGCCCGTGGAGCTCCAATTTAGTGTAAACCAAGGAATGTCTTACTTGATCTAAAAGAACAGGGATTAGTGGTAACAGTGTCTTTATTAACTGCATGGTCGTTGATGCAAGCCAGTAATTCCCCATTCTTCTTTGGTATGAACAAAATAGGGATGAGAAAAGTGAGGTGGAATGCCAAATGAACCCCAGCTGTAACAGGTCATCCAAATACTGTTTGAAATATTGTGTCTACAGTTCAGTGAGAGCATACACTCTGCTGCAGGGCAGTGTGGCCCCAGGGATTAAGTCAATGCAGCAATCGAAGGACCGATGCGGCGATAACTGATTTGTTGT
Source organism: Triturus cristatus (assembly GCF_964204655.1). NCBI lineage: Eukaryota > Metazoa > Chordata > Amphibia > Caudata > Salamandridae > Triturus > Triturus cristatus. The sequence continues at coordinate 1,378,413,009 of NC_140590.1, forward strand.
CACTTGTCAAATACATTCTGAAAGTCTTGGGAGATGTGAGGAAAAACAGGACTTGTAGCTGGTTCCAAAGTCAAAGCACAATTTAGGAGTGCTACCTAACTCAACTGAGGTTTCTTGATAACACATGCTTCTACAGTGTGGAGAATCTATCATAACTGTGCAAAGTATCCAGTCCATATTGGGATTATGACAGGAGAGCCATGGTACTCCAAAGATAACACCAAATGTCGTTGTATCAATAAGATCAAAGGTGAGTATTTCTGTATGGCCATTATCACAAAGAAGGGTCAGGGGTACTGTCTGAAAATGTATAAGGACAGATGGTAATTCAGACCCATCTACTACACGTACCAACTCAGGTTCAAGTTTCTGGACTTTGGTCATTTCTAGTTTACTGGCTAATGTTAGATCGAAGAAATTCCCTTTTGTTCCAGGAATCAAGCAACATGGGAAGAACTAGTCTTTGTTGTGTACTCAGAATGATTGTTATTTGAATTGTGAGGTACCGTCAAGCTCTAGTCACAGTGTTTGCAAGGTATTGGGACATCATGGGCACCAGATCTCTCGACAAGGTGAACTCCATTCCTGGCAAGAGCATTAGGCTCCCTGACTGTCAGGTGACTGAAGACTGCCTTGCTACTCTTTTTGGGACGTACAGTACATCCTACACAATTTCTTCATACACATTAACTCACACAATTGTCTTAAATTCAGTAATTGTCTGCCATCTAAGAGATCAACAGAATTCAATCATCCAAGAACATACATACAGTGATCCTCGACCCACGCTGATCACCTGAATCAGTATAGCTCACCTCTGTACTCAAGGTTCACCAAATAATTCCTATTCATCCCATTCACACAAAGTTTGTTGTCTTAGGTGGAACTGACAATGACGTCACACGACAGCCCCTCAATTCTTCGGTCAGACAATAAAAATAAATCTTGGTGTCTTCTACACCATTTAATATATCACAAGATCTTAGGCCAATTCAGGACCTGAAACTCGAATCTCAATCCTTGGACCACGTCCGTCCCGAAACCACATTCACTCGACTCTCACACCAAATCTGCCAGACATCACACAATCAATTAATTCCCGCAATCTATCACACCACATACACTGTGTTGATGCTCACTCCTCCGTTCGTCACTGATCTCGCCACACATCAGACTCTGTCAGTCTCCGGCGAATTTCGTCGCTCTCCTTTACTGGTCATTGGGCTCTATTTTGGGGCTCTGGGGTTCTAGGTTCTGCTTTTCTACATACATTTCTGGATTCTCCCCTCGCTTCACATGCTAACCATCCTACTCTGCTACTAACTGAATGGGCCGGACCCATAAGTTCTGGACCTATTCTAGAATCACAAACCGATAGTTATTTTTTGCAGGATGAAAGCATAGAGGGGAGAAAGTCATTAATAATGCAAATCAATTCAACAGAAACTTCTCTAGACACGTAGTATCCATAGACAACTACGTAAGGTTAGTTAATTTATTACAAAGCAACAAATAACTATATATAAAAACTCAAAACGAGAGTGCAAAAATACATGCGAATCAGCATAAAACCAAATCTGCTAATACAGTGTAAGCAATGTAGCATAACCAAAATGATTAATTCAAGAAATAGAATACAGAGTATCAGAAAGCATGAGTTCAAATTTCCCTGCATCAAGGGTTGATAAAAATAAAGCATCAATCTATCCCCACACTAGCACTAAAATGACATCCCTACATAAGCATCTTCAGGGACAAGAGATAAAAGGTGTCAGGGCGGGGCACCTGCGGAATGTCGGCGTGTTCGTTCTTTCTTGCCCCGGACTGACTCGCCGAGTTACGGCACCGTGCGGTGGTAATTCCAGCCGCTTGACAATAATTAACAATTGTGCGTGCTCTAGGTGTCTTACCTGCTTGTGGTGCCGGTGGAGGTTTCCGTTTGTGCTGCCCTGTGCCTTGTGTCCCGAGGACTCCTGCCGCCTCCTGCCTGTGTCTCCCTCCCGCCGCCGCGTTTTGACACGCTCGCGGTCGCGGCCAGGAGGGGAACCACATTTACCAGCAACACCTGGTGGAGCGTGGCGGAAGTTCACGCCCACTGCCCGCGCCTGGAGGCGCTACAAATTCAAGCTCACCCTCGGTGGAGCGGGGGTGTCTTACCTGCTTGTGGTGCCGGTCGAGGTTTCCGTTTGTGCTGCTTTGTGCCTTGTGTCCCGAGCACTCCTGCCGCCTCCTGCCTGTGTCTCCCTCCCGCCGCCGCGTTTTGACACGCTCGCGGTCGCGGCCAGGAGGGGGACCACATTTACCAGCAACACCTGGTGGAGCGGGGCGGAAGTTCATGCCCACTGCCCGCGCCTGGAGACGCTACAAATTCAAGCTCACCCTCCGCTTCGCCGGGCCGGCTCTGTCCCTTGCGCCTACGCCGGGAGCTGACTGTGTGGAAGTATCCCCGGCCTCATCCATTGGACTCCGAGACTCTTGCATCCTGCACTGTTAATCAGGTCGTTTTACTCCTAGTTATATGTATGTTATTTTCTGCTGTTAAGATTGATTTCTTTGACAGTCCCCATTGGTGGGTCTGAGGTGTCCACTAAGAGGCATTGGTGTGGATATTGTACTTATCAGGTATATTACCCCCAATTTCTGCGTTAGTATAAACAGGTGGGGTAACCTTAACAATAACAAAAACAAAAAAGCAAAAAACTCTGGACCATGGTCAAGTCAAAGAACCATCAACCAAGGATGGAGGGAGGGGTAAAGGGTACCCTGGACACTTTTATTATACGTGCCGAGTCACTGTTAGCCCATGAGATCCAGCTGACTGAGCAGCGGCTCTCGCTGGATTGCCTAATAGCCAAGAAACGGTCCTCGTTGGGCAATATAGCTCTCTGCCCCACGCCTGGTGGAGGGGCCCGTTTATCCCAAGCAACACAAGTCCATCCAATCCAGTCCGATTCCACTGACATACTAACGGTGGCAGAGAGTAGTTCACAGGGAGACCCAGACACATTAGGCCCAACCATAACAGACCTCACCAATAAAGGCAGCCCGAAGCAATTGTCTGGCAATACCAACACCCAGTTGGTCATTGAAAATAACACACTGGGAGGAGAAGATCTAAGGGGGGCGACTAGCGCCCAACGATTAGCGCCTAATACAGAACCCACACAGGCCCCCATTAGTGAAGTAATTACACGCTCTAAAAGATCCCAACTAGTGACAGGGTACCTAGACAGAGGCGGAACGCTCTTAGCAAACCGTCCTAGCAAGCCTAGCCGCAGAGGGCAAACTAAGCCTAGCAAAGGAGGTAATATGAACCCTGAGAACACAGTATGTCCAGCTTGCCAAAATATAAATGGGGTGGTGGGGCTGCATGACATCACTACAGCATTTGGGGAAAAAATGGAACAGCTCCTTCTTCAACATCTAGATCCAGTCATGACAGCAATTTCCAACCTGGTTGGGAAAATAAGTAGGCTGGTAGACCCAGTTAGTGGACAGCCATCCAGGACCAAGCCACAGAGGAGGAAGGAGGAACCAGTAGTGGCTGATTGCGGGAATAAGGCCGCTACTAATATTGACCCCGGGCCCAGAGACCACAGGGAAATACACTTGGAACAAGTGAATACAAGTAACGGGATCCCGTGCTGTAAGGCCCAGGATAACACACAAATCCTTCCTGACCCTAAGGACGTCTGTCGGGGACTAAAAGAGCCTGATAATGCTGACAAGATCATTAGGAATGTTTGCGCCCAGAGTACCCCAGGCCTCCAGACACTGGATTTACCCCCCGCATCTAGCCCCTACTCGATTGTGTTAGTAGGCGTGCCTGGTCTTAACAAAGATAGTGAAGAAACGACCAGCACACTGATTAATAAAGCCTCGCACTGGCTACTCAGTAATACATCTGCCAGGAGATTGCAGCACAGGCACATCCTTATGGCCAGGAGAGTTGCTTGGATTGGAAACACTGAGAAAAAATTTGCGGGCGATTGTGTGATTGTCAATTTTAGGCACCCCGAGCTAGTCAGAGATCTGCTTGATAATCGTCATGAGGAGGGAGGCAATGGGTCCTGTATTAGGATGTTACCCCTGCATTTCTTTTACAGGAATAGAGCCCTAGAGACTGGGACGAGATGGCAGGGATCTAGGGTAGTCAAGAAAAGGAGGGAGGAGGTTCCTAGTAATGTAACGAACAGATTTGCCCCCCTCTCAAGTTTGTCCGCCCTGGATGAGCAAGACTGACTGACGAAAATAGGGAGCGGGGAGACTGAGATAGAACCAGATATTCATCGCATTATTGGAGACACACACCCACTAGGGGCACCTGATCTGGAACTAGGGGCACCTGATTTAGATTTAGTAGTTGGCAACGCAGTAGGGTTGGGGAGGGAAGCTGAAATCATGACACCCTCAGTTAACTGTTTAAATACGTGCACTCCCCCAAGAAAGTTGCCCGGAGCATTCAAGGGCCTAGATCTAAACCACAAAGAACTGAGGCTGATTTCCTGGAACATTGCAGGGCTTGTAACCAAGACCCAAAATTTGGACTGGCTAGACTTCATTAAAAAACATCATGTCATCTGTCTCCAGGAAACATGGGAAACATGCAACAATGCGTCATTCCTCGAAGGCTATAAATCGTTTTTTGTTGCGGCCCGGAAATCATCTATGGGCCGCGCCAAGGGTGGGTTAATCATGTACGTGGCACTGGCACTGCAAGGGAGGTGGGTAGACCTGGGGTGGGATTCAAGTTGCCTCCAGGGTGTAAGATTTACAACTAAGTGTACAAAGATCATTTTTATAAACTTTTATAATGCGGGACAATCTCTGTTAAATTTGGCTGAGCTGGAGGAGAGGCTGACTAGCCTAATTGATACAAGGGATGCAGGCACCCAGTTAATCCTCATGGGGGATTTTAACTGCCATCAGTGCCCCCACCTGAAATGGGAAGGTGGTACGTGGGATACCTGTCCCTCTACTGAGGGCTGGCACCCGGAGCACTCCAGAGAGGGTCTGGCACTTAGCAGAATTTTGAGCAAGTTTGCTCTAACTCACACGATGGACATGATTGGGTGTGGGACGCCTGACACAATGGTTCCGTCCTTTAAGGGGAGGGGAAATGACTCAATTATTGATTACATCTTCATATCCATTGTCTTAGAAAGTAGGGTAGGCCACTTTGAGATAGTGCCAAGCGTGTTCAGTGACCATAACCCCCTGGCATTGTCACTGGTGGACACGCTCTGTATCAAAGTGGCTAAAAAGATTACTGTGGCGAATATAAGGCAAGGGATCAGGGAAGGAGAATTAAATGGAGCAACATTGATGATGATGAACTCCATAGAGTTCTCCTCGCCAATGCTGAAAATTACACCTGGAGGTGCCTAGATCCTAACGTAGAGGGGACGGACCTGATCGCAGCGTTCGAGGGTACTGCTCAGCATATAGATAGCCTTCTAAGAAGTAAACCTAAGCCCCAGGCAGATTTTCGCCCTAGATGGTTCGATAAGAACTGTTCAAAGGCCCACAGGGACCTGAAGTTGGCACTAACAACAGTCCCAAAGGATAAAGGAAAGATCGCCGCATGCAGGAGTCGCTACAAAAAAGCGACCAAGTTGCGGAAAACTTCCTTACAAATCGAAGCATGGGAATCTTTAAGAGAGGCTGCAGAGCTTAGAGACATGAGCAGCTTCTGGAGGGTAATAAATGCCCCGTGTTTTCAACCCCTAAACAAACCCCAAGTGGCGTCTCATATCTTGCCAGAGACGTGGGAGGCGCACTTCATTAGTTTGTATAATCGCGGGGAATTTGAGGAGCAGACAACTCCAGTCATAGGACTCTCTTCCTGCGCCTGGACACCCATTACAGTGGCTGAGGTCCAATTGGGCATAGATGGCCTGGTATTGAGAAAGGCGCCAGGGCCGGATGGGATACCTCCAGATTTATTTAAAAGCCAGACAGACCTCTGGGCGCCCATACTAACTAGGGTGTTCAACACAGCTATCGAGGTAGGTATGCCTAGATCCTGGTCTACGGCCGTCATTGTGCCCATATTCAAGAAGGGTAATAGAAATGAACCACAATGTTATCGCCCAATATCCCTTATAGATGTTACGGCGAAGGTCTTGGGGAGAGTCATTCTAAACCGCTTAATGATTTGGGCCGATGAAAACAACATCATCACGGATGTGCAGTATGGTTTCCGAAATGGGCGTTCCACAACTGACCAATGCCTTAACCTTTATCATCTGGTGGCAAAGTACACCGTGGCCAGGGAAGGTACAGTTTATCTGGCATTTATGGACCTCTCAGCAGCTTTTGACTGTGTGAACAGAAGAAAGCTGTGGGAAATCTTGAGAGCCATGGGCGTGGACCCAGGATTGATCCATGCTTTACGAATGCTCCACCAAAACACCACGGCTCGGGTCAGATTTACTGACGAGGGTGACGTCACAGAGGACTTTCAGTGTCGCGGCGGGGTGAGACAAGGATGCATCCTTGCACCCTTCCTGTTCAAGCTCTACATCAATGGGCTCGATAAGGCGCTCGGAGCCTTGGAGGTAGGTTGTCCCTGCATTGGGAGGAGAGGTATACCCGTCCTCCTATATGCAGACGACGCGGTCCTCTTGGCGCGCACAGGTAGGAGCTTGCAGGCCCTCATTAGCGGATTTGTCAGTTTTATGGCAGACCTTGATCTAGTTCCCAACCTCACAAAGTCATACATTATGGAAGTGGGTAAAACCCCCCAAAAGAATTGTGTTTTTACCATAGGTACACATAAACTCGAGAAGGTAAAACTTTTTAATTATCTGGGGATCCAATTCGATAAAGACCTCAATTTTAAACCCCTCGTAAGTCACAAATGTAGCCAACACCCTAGTGCGGTGGGGTCAATAATGAATTATGCACGCAGACTTGGCCGTTGGTCACCCAATGAAATAGCGCACTTATATAGTTCTGTCTGCTGTGCTAAAACCCTGTATGGAAGTGAGGTGTGGGGCTTCACAGACGGGGAAAAAATTCAATTGGAGGAAAACAAGTTTTTAAGAAGACTCCTGCAAGTGCCTCAAAGCACCCCTTCCTTTATAGTCCACGAAGAGCTGGGTATTTCCCATATTAGTGAGAGGGCTTGCCTCAAACCTATCATCTGTTGGATCAAAATCTGGACAAACCATGAGGCAAGTCTAAGTAGACAAATCTTGGAGGACTGTATGAAGGGGGACAAGGGGCCGCAAATACCCTGGCTTAAATATGTAAGGGACACACTAAATAGTCTGGGCCATGCCAATTTCTTTAATGATCCCTCCACACTAGCTAACAGAGACAAGGGTGTCATAAAGGCAGACTTCCTGCGATATTCAGCCAGGGTTAGAGAGGAAAGGGAAGGGCGGAAAAGCACTGTAAGACAATACCAGCTCACAAAAACTTGTGTGGGCATGGAATTTTACTTGTCCAATATACACAATGGACAGGATAGATTCCTGATGACAAGATTCAGGCTAAACCTTTTGCACCATATCCTATCAGTCCCGGCTGGTTTTGCAAGCGATGTAAGCATAAAAGGGTGTTGCGGCTGCGATCTACGATCTCCGCAAGATACCCTTCATTTCGTCCTAATTTGCCCATTTTATGCCTACCCAAGGACACGGTTTTTAAAAACCATTCTGAAACGCTCCAAAATCAGACAGGCTAAAGTGGCCCTTTTATTTCTTAAACTCTCCGCTGATCCCTTTGTATTATTTAGCACTGTGCACTTTTTGCGATTGGCAGTTAGACTAAGAAACACCAGAGGAGAGGACTAATTGTTAGGGTCGCTCCCCAGTTTAAATGTACATAAAATATACTAATCGTTGTGAGAAAGTCGCATATAATGGATTATAGTACTTGATTGTCCCGTTTTTTACTACCATGTATAGTGGGGTTTTATCGTTGTCGATTTTACGTGTATTATGTATAATGATTGAAGTTTTTAACAAAAGTAAGATTGTTTTATGATGTGCATCTTTTATGGATATACTCAAATACCCGAATAAAGATATTTGAATTTGAATTAGAATTTGTGTCAGCACGTGGGGTCTTCCTAAGAAGTCTCTCCACCATCGATGGGTCCAATATCACAAAGCTATTGAGACAGAGCTCATTCTTAGGTGCTCTCTCTCCTAAGGTAGAAAGAGAAGTTGGAACTTTCCCTACTTGCAACGTCTCATTATTTCAGGTATACTTCGCAAGAGTAATTGCGATTACGCCATCCGCTCTGGATATCATCCTAAAGGTAATTTTCTATGGGACCGCGATGTTCTTCTCACCATTTCGGTCCTTGGTTCCCAAACCTTCTCCTATGCGAAGGACAACTGCCTTCTCTTATCGATTCAGATCAAATGATGTAACTAGTGAAACAAAGACATTATTCCAGCTAATATGAGTGGTTCTTTCACCTGCAACGCAAAACATGAGAAGGAACGAATTCCACAGCACATATGAAATTCAGCTATTAATTCTAAAGCGAGAGCTTCCAGGGAAAAATACATTTCAGGCCTACAAAATTCAGCGAACATAGGAAAGTGGCATGTGAGCTTTACAAAATTGCATAGGAACTAAGGCACGTTCAGTTAATATTTCTACCTAAACATAAAATGACAATTTAATAAACACCTTTAAGAAATGAAAGGTTGTCAATTGCACAACACAAGTTCTGCACGTTAATGTTTTCTGCTAGTTGCATTCACTTTCTATGTTAATTCTCCATGTTACTATTCAATTGCCTAATAAATATATCACATTTCACGTTCTTCAAGATCTTCACACTTCATGTTAATGCGACAAAGGATTACATGCAGGTGCGCTCTACACATGTGATTATAATCCACCCTTCAAATAAAATGCAGTTTCTGCTACATCAGTCATTAACGTGTGATCACAGTCTCAACAAGTGGCTGTATACTGACTGAATCGACTTCCCTTACAGGGCAGAATGCACTGCGGGGAGAACATGGTGGCCAGCTAGCCATCAGGTTGCAGGTGCACCCGAGTTCTGAGATGAACACAAGAGAGCAGTATAATGATTGATAATCGCTGATTAACTACTGAAATTGTACTCACCGGCACTGGCATAAGTCATGGTAATCTTGTTTGGAGTAGCACGGCCCCTGTCTCTCTCTCTCTTCCAGGCATTTGAGGCGGGTATAGCAGATGGAGTGGCCAATGCTGAGCGCTGGTGGAGAGCAATGCTTGAGTTGAGGAAAGGCCGTAGGATTCCCACAAGGGGAAAGGTGGCATCAGAAGCACGCATGTGGGGGTCGGCCCACAGGCAATCGGTGAGCGGCAAAAGAAGAGAGGAGAAGCCCTATTGCAAGACGATATTGGTAGCTTCCAAGTTTCAGCGCCTGGTGACCCCCTGGACAAGATCTCAGGCCAGAGTGTTTTGCGCTAAGAGCTTGGGTGAGGAGACAGAGTTTCCCCGAGGGGCCAGGACTGGGACCAAAGTTAAGCCGGTTAAGGGTTGAAGAAAGATATTCATTTAAGCGTCCGAAGAGAGTAATAGAGAGCCTATAATAAGTACAAGTAAAGAGGCATACAGGGATTCCCCTAGCATTTATACAATCTCTGTTCTCCATAGCACTAATATTGAAATAATGGTCCAATTTGAATTTACTATGGAAAAACTTTGGAATGGGTGATGATTAATTGATGGCCACATGGAGAAACGCATAACTTTTGACTACAATTCTGGTAAAGAGTTGGCAAAATGAGAGTCATACCCCCAAATAAGGGTAACTTGAAAGCAAGCTTGTCAAGCACAAGACGTTGTACAGTACCTAATTCATAATTAGCCCTCTTTAATACAGTGACGCCGCACACTGACATCAATTTGGAGGTTATTTGATGTAATTTCCGATGAGGTAATTGGATCAACGATCTTCCGATGTCACTTCCTTTTGATGTCATGATTAGGTCAAAGGTAATGTGATGTCACTTCTGCTACCCCTTGCATTTTGATTAATTGACATCCATATCTATAAACACAAAGATAAGAGAGGCACATATACAGAGACGTTTGAAACACAGTCCTTGGGTTAGTCCATAAATCAAAGAAACGTCACGATGACAGAGGCGTGCGGTGAGATAATGGTCTGATACACCAACATGTTGTGGGAGGTTTTGCCCATTTGTTCATGTTGTTGACCCTATTTACATCCCCACTTGACCCTGGTTAGTCATCAGCCTTAGGTTCTTAGGTACCATTAACTAAAGGTACCATAGGGCCACAGTGTACTCATATGCTTGTTTTCAGTGTTGCAGGTGTTTTGTTTTGTTTGTTTTTTTGTTTCTTTTCACCTATTCTGTTTCTTCTGTCTTTTTCTGTCTCATTTTTCTGTCTCTCTTTTTCTGCGCTTTTCTTGCACTCATTTTTGTACCATTGGCTGTTGTTAATATAGTCCATCAGCTTTCCATTTTTTGATTTTAAACGTTATTGAAATTATGTACTTGGAGTTTGGGTTTATGGTTTGCTTCGTTGGGTTAACTATTTGATGTTTGTTTTGTCAATTATCTGTTGATTTGAGATCTGTCTATGAACTAGTTATTTGTTTTACTTGTTTTATATACGTATCATTGTATGGTTACGTTTGTCTGTAAGCATTTGATTGCGTACAATGTTGTGACAGTGTTGTATTGTTATGTTACAGCCCTGAAGAAGCCCGCAAGGGTGAAATTCGTTGACTGTGTTGCACAATTTGTTTGTACAATCCAAATGATGAATAAAAGGACTCACACCAACACTCAGAAATATGTGCCTCTGTCATCGTGACTCTTCTTTGATTTATGGACTAACCCAAGTACTGTGTTTCAGACGTTTCTGTATATGTGCCTCTCTTATCTTTGTTTATATGTTATATTCAGGACCACCAACGGTGGCTGGTCTTTAGAGGTGGGCATGTTGTATGAGACACTTTAGGAAAAAAAGTTTTCCAATCTATTTTTGTATAACACCGGTAGTGGTGCGGCACCATATACCCTGCCACCGTGTATCAGTGTGTTTGACATCCATATCTATATAGCGTGTCTTTACAAGTTCAAAACTTCTTCCATTAAGCCACTCGCTTAGCTATCTAATTCCTTAATGGGGGCCACATATATTTTGGTACCTAGACCCATTTTCTGTCTCAGTCCTACTCTGTCTGTAACTGGTGTTCGTGTATAGTACCCCAATACTTTTGGGTACTATATATAAACATAAATTATCTACTGGCGGTCGCCAGGAGATAGTTATAGTTAGGACCTATTTTCCATAGGAAATCTGCAACATTCTATTGGGAATATCTTTGGCGGCGATTGACGAATCTTCGCAAAATTTTCCAAACTTTTGGCCAGCTCCGCTACGCTCCTACCCTGAAAGTTTCGCGTTGATTCGTCAAGCGGGGGCCGAGAAAAAAGGAGGGTCCCAAAAAGCGTTTTCCCCATGCAATTTCCCATAGGATCTGTTGTCGCAGCTACAGCCCGAACCGCTGAACGGAATGACACCAAATTTGGCAAAGAGGTAGTCCTCAGTTCAGACTCGTGCCTTTTGCATAAACGGTGTGAATCTGTTGAGTAGTTCCTGAGAGAATTAAGGTAAAAAAGTTAGTGATATCTATGGCTGCAGAGGATCCGCGGATCCTCCACGCACCCTCCCGAACCCTCCCCAGCACGAGCTGAATGCTAATTGGCTGCCAACACTCTGAATCAGGAAGTGTTGGCAGCCATCTTGTGCCTCGGTAGAACCGAGGCACAAGAAAGCACAAAAAAAAGATGCAAAATGCAACAAGGGGGTAGGGTAGAAACACCCTGACCCCCTAGACCTGCTCAGGGGGTCCCACAAGGACCCCCAAGGCCAAAAAAAAATTGTTTTTTTTTTAAAAATTGCGGGATGCGCGTAGGGTCCGCGCATCCCGCTAATGAAAAAAAAAGAAGCACGGGCTCCCGCGCTTCGTTTAGATTTGGGGGCAAAGTCCCGGGGGCAATATGGTTTTATAATCCCCCCAGCCCCGGGGACCACCACCCCCCGGGGCTTATGTTAATGTATGTATTTTTTAATCCCTGTGTGGGGGGGCTCGAGCCCCACCACACGCCCTGGGGACCACCACCCCCCGGGGCTTTAACTTAAGTGGGGGACCACGTGGCCCCCCCCTGGAGCCAATGATGGCCCTGGGGACCGCCACCCCCCAGGGCCGGCTCCTGCAGTGTCCCGGGGTGCCCACCCCCGGGACATTGCTGTTTGCTATGGCAGGGTGGGAGCCTCGCGGTTCCCATCCTGCCGTAGCAAACTGCTTTGGTATTTGGAAGAGAGAGCAGGAAACCTGCTCTCTCTTCCAAATACCAAAGACGATTCCTTTTCCACACGGGGAGCAGCATGTTAGCTGCTCCCCATGTGGAAAAGCAATACCGGCTCCCGCAGGACGCGGGGAGCCGGCGGGGCTGTGGGGGGATTGGGGACCCCCCACGGACCCCAAAGGAGGCCAGGCCCCGGGGGATGGAGTCCCCGGGGCCACAGGTGGCCTCAGGAGGGGGGCTACGCAGCCCCCCTCCATAAAAATTTTTTTTTTTTTTAAAAAGGGCCATGCCCCGGGGGATGGGGTCCCCGGGGCAAATTATGGCCTGGGGAGGGTGGCCACGCGGCCCCCTTCCCGTTTAAAAAAAAAGAAAAAAAAACAAAATTGGGGGCAGGCCCTGGGGGATGGGGTCCCCATGGCCAAAAAAAAGAAAAAGAAGGGGGGCTACACAGCCTCCCTTCTAAAAAACAGAGGGGGAAAAAAAAAAGGATTGGGCCGGAGGCCACGCCCCCTCCTTACACCACTCGGCAAACGCGCTCCCTGGCGCGTTTGCAGAGGGGGAACAAATTCCCCTTCAATACTGGGTATCCCTGGGGGCCAACTAGCCCACCAGGAACCTCCAGTATGCGCCAGGGGGCTGCGTTGCAGAGAGGTGTAATGAGGCCACGCCCCTTTTTACAATTCTCTGCAACGCAGCTCCCTAGCGCTTACTGGAGGTACCTGGTGGGCTAGTTGGCTGCCAGGGGACCTCAGGATTCAAGGGGACTTAATCTCCCAACTTAAAACGCGCCACGGGGCGCGTTTGCACAGTGGTGAAGGTAGGGGGCGGGGCCTGAGGTGATACTGTGCAAACACGCCCTGTGGCGCGATTTAAGTTGGGGAATTCATTCCTCTTCAATCCAGAGGTCCCCTAGGGGACAAATAGCCCACCAGGTACCTCCACTAAGCGCCACGGAGCTGCGTTGCAGAGTGCTGTAAAAAGGGGTGTGGCCTCTGAAGACCTCTCTGCAAGGCAGCTCCCTGGCGCATACTGGAGGTACCTGGTGAGCTAGTTGGCCGCCAGGGGACCTCAGGATTCAAGGGGACTTAATCCCCCAACTTAAAACACCCCACGGGGAGCATTTGCACAGTGGTGAAGGTAGGGGGCGGGGCCTGAGCGGAGATCTGTGCAAACACGCACTGTGGCGCTTTTTAAGTTGGAGAATTAATTCCTCTTCAATCCTGAGGGTCCCTGGGGACCAACTAGCCCACCAGGTACCTCCAGTAAGCGCCACGAAGCTGTGTTGCAGAGTGATGTAAAAAGGGGAGTAAATAGCTCTCTGCAATGCAGCTCCCTGGCGCCTACTGGAGGTACCTGGTGTGCTAGTTGGCCCCCAGGGGACCTCAGGATTAAAGAGGAATTAATTCCCCAACTTAAAACGTGCCACAGGGCGTGTTTGCACACGTCACCTCAGGCCCCTCCCCCTTCCTTCACCATTGTACAAATATTCCTCTAAAATCAGCCGAACTACGAATTCTGATTTACTCACCTGTAATCAGGAGAGAACCCAGTGCTGCATCTTTTAGCTCAGCACTGACCCTGAAAAGGAATTCTAAGCGTACCTACCAGTAACTTGTATTTCCTTCCATAGGAATCCATTGTGTGGTTTTCACCAGAAAAGTTTCTAAGTGTCTATTTTCACAAACTAAAAATATTCTTAAAAAATCGTCTGTATGACTTAAACACATTCTTTCAACTGTTTACAGGAGGTTGGCCAGTGCTGGATCCAGGATCTACCACTGAGTAAGAAAAAGTAACGATAACACTACTTACCTGCTAAGTGAATTTTCTGCCATAGGATAACATTGGTGATTCTAGGGAAAAAGTTTTCAGTGTCATCTTTTAAAATACAATAATATTCCTTAAAAATCACTACTGTAACCAAAGCGCTTTTACTCAACTGTTAACAGGAGATGTCCCAGGACTGAATCTAGGATCCAGGCTTGTGGTTAGAAAAGTAAACCATAAAGTAACTAATTGCATTTAACTAGAAATTCACATTGAGCTCAATGTTGCTTTGTGTTTGAAATTGTGTTGCCCATTGCAACAACTGTAACTACTGTACTTAAAACTCTGTTGCCTATTTGCCAAGTATTTAAACTAAAGTAATTCTTTCTGAGAAAGTATATTTTGTATTGTAACGTATAATGTAATTATAATGTAATTAAAAAAATATATCTAAAAATAAATAGTTTAAAAAATGTAGTAAATCAGTATAAAAAAAATCAGTATAACAATTAATACATTCAAAATTGTCATTTAGAAAACGTTTGAAATTCACTGAAAAAACCATAGGGTTCAGGGGCGTTATAGTTAGGAAGTGGCATTTAAAAAACCTTAGAAATTCACTGCAAAAACCATAGGTTTCAGGGGCGTTATAGTTAGCTGGACATTTCCCTCATACAAAACCCTAGAAATTCCCCTGTTATAGTTAGTTCAGCTAACTATAACTTGTGCCCCCGCAATGCACTGCTGATGACGTCACATATTACATCACTCATGACATGGTCAGTGACATCACTGATGACATCACTGATGACATCTGAAATGACATCACTGATGACATCACTGATGACGTCATCCATGTGATAAATTAGTGCATCTTCTCACACCCTTTGATATACTCAATCAAAATTTCAGACGTCCATTCTCAAAATCATAGATACTCCAATACCAATAACTACATACCCACTCATTGACTCTTAGATCTACACACACATCCACTCACTCATCTGTACAGTCACTCATACTTACAGTCACTCAGTACAGGACTATCATATGCATTTATACACCTATATAGACACTCACACACCACCAATCATCCATAGAGGTACTCTCACACCTAGTCAGTCATGCAAATAATTAATCACACTCCCATTTACTCACCTATGCAGTTATACACACACAAGTTCACTTACTCATAAAAATAGTACCACATTCTTACGCTCTTATACAATCACTGATACAAGCACACATTCATCCATACAGCCACTCTCACAATCACACACTCTCACATATACCCACTTATATACTCTTACACACATATATACTGCCTTTCACATATGTAGTTACTCACACATGTACCACTGTGATATACATTCAATCACTAACACACCCATACATACACTCACCCAACCATACAGTCCATCACAGATGCACTCTTAAAACCATGCACCCATAGAATCACCCACTCACATATGTATGCACAGAGACACACACACCTCACCCACACAAACACTCAGGCACCCAAACAGATACTCAGACAACCAATCAATAACCCATAGAGACACTCATATAGCTATTCACAAAACCATGCAGCCGCTTATACACCAACAGACAGACAGATAAAAACATTCACACAGTTTAGTCACTAGTCTGCAGTAAGATACGTTTAATGACTCACTTATACAGTCAGTCACGCACCTACTAAATCATCCATTCACACACTTATACACCCACTCATTCTTCCATAGGTTTTTCCCTATATATATATTAAACATATTTAAAATTTACAGAAACACACACTCACTGGATGACGTCATCAGTGATGTCATCAGTGATGTCATTTCAGATGTCATCAGTGATGTCATCAGTGATGTCACTGACCATGTCATGAGTGATGTAATATGTGACGTCATCAGCAGTGCATTGCGGGGGCGCGAGTTATAGTTAGCTGAACTAACTATAACAGGGGAATTTCTAGGGTTTTGTATGAGGGAAATGTCCAGCTAACTATAACGCCCCTGAAACCTATGGTTTTTTCAGTGAATATAAATATAGATTATGAACCCAAAGTTGGTTCACCAGATAGCTGATCATATCCATTAATATAACACCACTCATATTTCGTAATTTAATCAGTATATATTTGGAAATCTTATCCTTTTTTTTAAAAACATTTAATTTTTTTGCTAGCCTTTAGTTTCTCTGTGAAGCTTATATCTATTGACCAGAAATACACTGGACACTGTATGAAGGGGTGTGCATTTGGTTCATGTGTTTTGTTATCATAACAGGCTGGAATAGTAAGAAATTGTTTCTGGTCCCAGGATCTCCTCCTGTGTAAAAGCTCTCTGCCTTCATTCTCACTCAAAGATTGCGGCTCATTTAGCTTGAAAAGAGTCAAAATTGCATTTCAGTTTTATGTTCTTTAACATGCCCTTTGGTACCGCACTTGTGTTGAAAAAACCATTAGTTGAGAATGCCCTTGAATTTTACAAATAACACTTTGTTTCCGGTAAATGCTCCGAGGCCGCTGTGCTCTCGGTTATGTAAGATTACAGCCTCAAAACACCAGAAATACTCGCCGCCATTTATGGCTTCTAACAATCAATCTCAGAAGACCTTTCTCCACAGCAACCAGTGCCATTATTTCCTATAGACATGTACTTCGTCACCCAGGACATGGGCTTCAAAGGGCTGTGCCCTCTCAAGCAGCGCAAGGAGTATTTGTTTTGAAGGCTGAGCACAGATATTCATAGCTCTGCTCTTTTGCTAATTAGTACTTACTAATTGCCATTTCTAGGTCTGGCTAGAGGCAGCTTAGATTTCTGTCAAGGTCAGTGGTTGAAATGCAATGGGGGTGGGGTCAGTGAGTGTGGGAGCGGGGTCTAAGGTGTGGCTAAAGAAACAAAATATTCTGAGCGTTTTTGGTCTTTCACCATCAGGTAGCTACATATAAAATAACGTGTAGCTTGAAAGAAAACTAAATAAAGAAAGTTATTAATCAGTGGGAAATGCACTATAGTACATTATGAAACCTCTATTAATTAATGCACTGGAGAGGTCTGTGTGTAACCAGAGAGTCACAGAAATGCATTTTGGTTGGTGCACTGGAGAATAGTGACTTGTGTATTTTTTGTGCAATGAGGTCACAGCCTGTGACAGAAAGCACTGTGAATATGTAAGTCACTATTTTAAACTTGCATTTTAGTTGTGCCTAAAGCATAAAGCAATTATTTTACATTAGTGTCCCTTCAACACCTTCAAGAGTAGTAAGCTCTATTAAATACAATTACACTTCAAAGCACACACTTCACAGCTCAGTAGTTAACTCTTTGTACTACCACTAAAAAAGAATACATCTTTGTCATCACAAAGCTTCGAGTGATTCGATCAATTAAAGCCAACGATGCCGGTTTCCAGGCACGTTTACATTTTCAGATTAACTCATAGTGCATTTGCATTTCTTTCAGGCGAGCAGCCACCTTGGCAGGAAGCCTTGTTTAGTTGTCTGCCCGGCTTCAGTTTCAGAGCACAGGAGACTTTCTGAATGACACTTCAGCTGAAGCATTTAAACTTGGAATTACCCGCCCCTGAACAGTAGTCTTTTTACAAAAAGTAGGGGAACGATTTTCCATAAATCAAAAAAGGAAAGGCACGTTGTGCACCTCCGATCCTGCCCACTTCAACCGTTTGTCAGAGTTTATGTAATCAATCCAAACATAATTCAAACAGGCAATGGCAAAGATAATAGGTCTCGCCTATGAGGGAGCAATTGGCTTTGTCAATGTCTTTTAGCCAAATTATACAGCAGCAGGGCCAAAAGTTATTTAAAAAAGCACTATGAAGCGGCCAACGCATGCCACATCATAGGGCTTTATTTTCTGGTGGAAGGGGCAGGGCAAACAACACAACGTAGAAGGAGCATAGGGGGATGGGGAAGCAAGACAATGTGGGAGGATGAGGCAACAACAACGGGGCAAGCAACAGCGCACAACAAGACGGGGGAGGGAGAGAGCTTATAAACACATGCATATTCAGTGCTGTAAAATACAAATGCAACTAAAAGAACAAAAGTTAAAAGAAGTCTGTAAGCACAACAAACACACAAAGAAGAAGTGAAGCCGGGATGTGCTGACCAAAGAGAAGCATGAGAGTGACTGTGGAAGAGAGCCAGTGGTATGTAATGGGAGGGCTCTAAGCCCCCTATAAGTAAACAAAAAATATCATGCAAGCTACAGTGCATGCACTGTCTCAGGCAGGACCTAATTACATTCAGTATGATTCACAAAATTCCAGCCACATTAACATTAATGAGTATAGGGAATTGACTGCCTGCCAGAAAGTGGTAGAGCAGGTAATATGAAAAATGTGGCTGCCAGAAGTGGGAAAGCGGGCTTGTGAAAAAGGTGTGAGACCGAAGGAAGCTGGGGTCCACATATGAAAAAGGCATGAGCCAGATGCAAATGGGTGATACCTGAAAATGTGAGCCAAAAGGGAGCTGGAATGAAGACTAAGCACAAGAGGTGTCAGCCGAAGGGTGAGTGCAGAGGCAAGAGACACCTTCAATCATAAAGGCATACAGGGGATGTGAGACAAAGGGGTGCATGTAAACGTGTTGCTGACAGAGGGAGGCACAGAAGCTGAGACAGGGAAAACATGAAAGGGTGGCAGGTAAAAGCAGCTTGGTGTCTGCAGTAGAAATGACGCAGGTATTGGAGGCACAGTGATTGGATACATAAGATGGTGTTACACTAGAAACTGTGAGTAGACGCCGCAGCATATTCTGATATTCTGACAGCACCAAGTCTCACCAGCTCATCTTGAGCCTGATGTTCAACAATCTCTCCATCTCCTCTAGTTGCAAGGATCCGGTCGATTCCAGAGGCGGCAGTGGAACCTGCAGTCTGCTTTGCGGAAGCTACTTTCCTAGGAGGTTGGCCAGGGACTGACAAACCCCTGTACTGTGACCTACTGAGCTTGTGATACAGGACTTGACCCTTGCACCCAAGCAGTTCGTGCATCTGGCTACCTCTATACCTGGGTTAGCAAACCTGGTATAACTTCCAGCATACACGCGCAGTGTGTACTACAGTAGCCTTGAAAGACCAGGCCATGCCAGAGTAACAGATGTGGCAAACCAGGAGAAAAACTGGTCGAAGCAGAAGAACAAGGCTATCCTGACAGAGAATATGAACATTGAAAAACAAAACTCTTAAAGGCTAGAGACTGCACCCATTGTATCAGATAAAACCAGTGCAAAAAACCATCACAACACACAACCAGGCAGTCACTAACAAGCGACCAAGAAAATAAAAAAGCTTTGGTAATGCATTGGTTTCACCTATGTAAAAAATAAAGAGCTGTTTTCATCAATCATCGTCTGGGAGAAGGAAAGAGCTCCTTGACAGATAACACAGGAGTGGAGAGGATGTGACACAGGGGCCAGAGCTGCTGACTCGAGAGCTGGGTATCCCGGTTCGAGTCTCAGCAGTGCCGCGCAACATCCTGTGATCTATGCAAATCCCGTCATCTCTACGGGTGATATATTGTTATATAAATATGCTGCAAGAGTAAAAGGCAAAACTCAATAAAAATATATTTCCACCAAAGCGGATGTTAACAATATTTCGGCGGTGGGTAACTGATAAGAGAAGCAGACGAGGAACAAGCATTGGAAAATGCAGGAAAATATGCTACAGCCAATAGAAATGGCAGAAAGGTAAGTAGCACGCACAGGAACGAATGAGAAGCCAGGAAAGCGAGGAGACAGGATGTAAGTCCCTTTTAAGTTTATATTAAAAACAATAGATTTCTCACGCACAGCGCAAGCACTGTGCAGGTGAAACCTAAAAAGGGACTGCAGCAAGAAGAACTGTCTCTTGGATCCTAATTATGGCAGGCACGATTGACTGGTTATATATCCTGAAGATTCATAGTACAGCAGGATGGGTGCCGAACAACAACACCATCATCATGACTCTCAGTAATGCCTACTAATGAGTTGTGTACCTGCGCTACTTGTGGGAGGTGCATGCCGAGAGAGGCAAATAGCAAAGTAGGAGGGGGCAGAGGGGACAAGGAACAAGCAGAACGGGTAAAGGAATCATGGCAGTTAAAGAATATAAACAAGCAGTGGTGAGAGGAGGGACTGGGGGGACGGGTCAAACAGTGAAGCGGGAGGGGGTGGGACACAGGAAAGAAACACCAGGAAATTAATTTTTAAAAATCCTCTCACTTTGAAATCAGAGAAAGAAAAGTAAACAGGCCCCTCAGAAAACAGCGTCTGACATTTGACCTCGGTCTTTGAAGGCAGAGCAAATGTGATGAGATAAGAACAAGATTTACAGGCTTGTTTACAGAAATGAAACTCAGAGCGAAGGAAAACACGAGCAAATGCTCTTAATCAAAGAAAAAAATAGGTCCTAAAACGATTTAGTAAAATGGGAGCAGTGGATGGATATTAGTAATTGGTCCATGCTCTCGGAGAGGGCTAAGCAGAGGAGGAGGCATGACACATGCATGCCATGGACAAATGTGGAGAAAGAGTATGATAGTGAGCCAACAAATAGGAAGCCTAAGGGTGGGCAGAAGCCCACATATTGAATACAGCAGTCTCTTTGTGCTGCCTGGCTGAGACCTAAAAAGGGCATCATTACAAGCTGCCCGGAGTCTAGAGGAGGCGATACCAAGCCTCAATTACCAATTGTAGATGGTAACACCACTCCACCCACAAGGGGGGATTGCAGGTTTGAGCTTCTAGAACCACAAATAAAAGGTCAATCCTGATTCCATGGACTATTCCGCTTAAAATTGGCACTTTCCTACTCTGAGTAAATTGTAAATCTGAGCGGGTGTGTCATGGTGAGTTGAAGGCATGAAGATGGTATTGATAGGGTCCAAGTTGGCTGGACAGGTTCGGCTTTGGCTGGGGGGAGTATTGGATGCTCCATCTTTGCTGTGAGTGGTAATCAGGTTGGGGCCAGGTAGGTACTCATTTTCGTCTGCATTTTGAAGAGTCCCAGTGGTTTTGTGTATTGAAAATCATCTGCCCTCTTACCAGCCAGGGATGCTGCTCTCACAATGTGTGCTAGATATGTAGCTGAGAGTCAATCACATCTCATCATTACTGAGCAGCTTCCCAAGACTGAAGTGTCTAATTAAGGGTTTTAAGCTGAAGGTCCTGGAGCCTTTGCACAGAAAGTGAGCCCAGGAAGTGCTAATTTAAGACTCACCTCTGTCACAGTTTTGAGCTCTGGAGGTGTGCTATTTGACTACATTAGACAGCAGTAAATGGTTACTTGTCATTGAAACTTTAAAGTAATTTGACTGTAAATGTAGCATTTTTTGACATATTTAATGTAAACGATAACTTTAACAAAGCAATTCCAATATAATAGAGTGCAGCACATTACAAAGATCAAACCAGAATGCAACACAACAACCACTGTACAACACAAAATCACATTGCAAACATGCTGCACAAAAACACCACAGCACACTAAACAACACATCACCAAGACAAGAAAATGCCTACAATATATACCCGCAAATATACTTATGACACATTATCATCTCCATACAATTCCTTTCAGAAATATTGTGTTAAAAGGTGTATCCACCGATCACTTCCTTAACTTATCACCAAAGTTATAAAAATAGTGCCAATCAAAAAGTTTTCTGATCTGGCCCCCAAAATTATGTTTTCACTCTCCAAAAAAAGGGGCAGTCGAGGTTCCTGCTCATATTAGGGTGTGAAGGGTACAACTCCAAAAGTAACAGGACATGACACTTGCAGTAAGAAGCAAAGCTCTTAGGCCTCAGTGACTGCCCTGTCTAGTACCATTTGTGGCAATGTTTAAAAATCTGAAAATTCGTTTTTCAGAGATTAGCGTTTTCACAGCATACTCTAGAATAAATGCACTGTGCCATGTTTGTCAGGAAATTATAAAAGATTTCTGCATATTTTTAGAGCTGACATGAAACACCAGCCAATCCAACATTGTATGCTGACAGCATGAAGACAATACCTTTAATAGTCATTTAAAAAAACATATTTGAGAATGGAAACAATTGCTGGCAAAGAAAAAAGGTAGGATTAACCGGTGTCAAACATAACAATGGTATTTTACCTAACAAGGCAGGCAGATTTTACATTTGTTTTAATAGAGATCTATCGATTTTTAACAGGTTTCAAGGGGAGCAAGGTTGTAATGTAATTCACATCGTATGATAATAGGTGTTCTTCTTCTCTACACATGAGTGTCTTTATGAGGGCAATTTGCAGTAATGCTAACCACAACCTTGAGATTTAAATGTATGCTTTTTGAGTGAAATAATGGTGTGATACCGTAGTACCTCATGTAAGTGAGCTCCTGCTTTGGAGGACAGTCCAGATACATTACATTTTTTTACATTATTTCCTCAATTTATATACCCCTTGTTTTATAAATGATGTTGGTACATTCTACGTTTTGCAAAGCCAAAGTTAATAAAACAGTTTGCAATATTTGAAGTGATTTCTAAGGTGGGAAGATCAATTGATCTCAAGTATGCAATCATGAAAACAGGTATTAGATGTGTGAGTGTGTGCACTTGTGTTGAGGTGAGGGCAAATCTCGTCATGTTCCACTAATGAGGACAAATATACTAAAGAGGTGTTTTTTTAGCAAAACACAAAATGATATACCTAAAATATTTATGTGTAATATTAACATGCAGACTTGAATGAACCAATTGCATTTAAAAAAAGTAGAAAATGTAGTGATTAGCCACACATACACATTCAAGGCCTCAAAGCGGTTTAAAGCAGCATTTGATTAGAAAGTCGTTTGACTAAAATGTGATGATGCATGTATTAAATTTAAATTCTCGATCCTTCCATGAATATGTTTATTAAATAAATGTTTCACATAACTCTGCAAGATGTTTCTTCATATACAAAGAAAAGATTAAAATGCTTGTTTAGAATTTAATATTTAGAACAATTATGAACAATAATCGAATAAAATGCAGCACATAAAGTGAACTTGACCTCCTTTTAACATGCTTGTTTTATTCTCAAAGGATGAATCTGTGAAAATGATGTTTCTTTTGTTACTACAGATGTTTTGGCATTTGCATGTCCCATTGTTAGTTAACCTATAATTTGCTTCACTAGTTGGTTAAAAATGTGGTCCCAATTGTGGGAAAGGATATTCAGAATGAAGAAGCCTCATGTGCAATTTGGACTAAAACACAAATGTTTCACGAGT
The DNA here is from genome assembly GCF_964204655.1 of Triturus cristatus. Taxonomy (NCBI): domain Eukaryota; kingdom Metazoa; phylum Chordata; class Amphibia; order Caudata; family Salamandridae; genus Triturus; species Triturus cristatus. The sequence continues at coordinate 1,378,436,333 of NC_140590.1, forward strand.
GAAGGGTACTGTCTGTACACCATTGTGTCCGTGTGAGAAAAAGAGGAGTAAACCTGTTACTAGGAAGAATCCCGAAAGATGATTAGATGAGAGGACAATAAGATACTCTATTAACTGCAATATTAATTTGACTGTTTATAATAGTACATGCTCCTAGAGTAGGTTAACCTCACTCTACAATATGCCATAGGCCTACTTTTATGCCATTCTTCTGCTACCTGTTTTTCTGCCATCCTATTGATTGTGGTTGCTACTTCTACTTCACATTCCACTGAGTTTCATGAACCTCTCTTTATGGGACGTTCTGCTTTGATCGATGGATGACTATTTGATATATTTTGACCTTCATGCTTGATTCTCTTACAAATCTGAACTGTTTATGCGTTCCTACTGACACCTTTTGCCCCATTCTTAGAGTAGGGGTTTTTCTTACTTTATGAACACGCTTAATGCTTTGTCATTTGATTTAACTAATCATTACTTCTTTATCAATTCTGTAAAAGTTTGATTGGTTTGAAACTAATAAGAATAAAACTTATCATTCTGAATAAAGACAATTTACTAATACTTGAAATAATAAAAGCGATACAGCAAATCCGTCCAGCAAGCTATGTGACCTCAGCAGCTATATAATCCAGGTTTGTCCCGATCTTTGGGCACTAAAATCTGTGTTTTCAGAGGCAGCTCAACAATGACATTTCTGACTTCACAGGGCCCTCTCCAGCTTTAGCCTTGGCCATGTCCTGCTGGAATATTTTGATATCCATTTCAAAGAATATGTTCAAAGGAAAACACTTTGACTAGGATGGCCTGCTTGGTGGGTCCAATCTCTGTTCTATTGATGTGAACTTTAAATTGCACCTAGATTTTGTTGAACCATGTACTCTTCTTTTTGATTGGCCCTTGACTTTTGTCTTGTTGCTTTTTTTCTTAGAATTCATACCTCCAGTTCCCCTTAACCTAATTTAATTATTTTAGTGTAATTGTTTATCTTTAACCTTTCCTCTATGTTCCTCAATTGGTTTGGCTATTGGTTTGGCTATTTTAGTGTATTGTGTCCTTTAATTTAAAAAAATATTTGTACTAATTCAATTTAACAAGCTTGCTGCTTGTGCTATAGCAACTGGGGCTGACAGATGCTCTCTTAGAACTGTGCTTTTACCTAACCAGACAGAATTTATTAAGTTGGTAGAGGTACCCACTCTCCCAAAATTAACAACCTCAATTGTAACAGCAACCCTTTAAGAAAATGGGCCAAGGTCGCCTAACTGTCTCTATCTTTTCACGTGATATTTTGGCAGCTGCTACCCTGCAAATGGATGTCCTTGGTAAGACATCCTAGAAGTGTGGAACATCAGCTGCAGACTGACGAGTTTGCTAATTTATTTAATTCTTTCGACCATTAAGGTATGTTTTTTAGCAAAAGATAAAAATGAGCCGCGGTCGGTAGTAGGAGTAACTGCAGGGCGGTGACGTGGGGAGGGGGAGGGGCAGGGTGGGGGTAGTAAACTATGGTTTGCGGAGGTTTACAGGTAAGTTAACATATAAATTAATAAAACGAATTTCGTTGCGTGCACTGCATCGCATTTGGGGATGCAGTGCACGCAACGAAATTCGTTTTATTAATTTATATGTTAACTTACCTGTAAACCTCCGTAATCCATAGTATACTACCCCCGCCCCTGCCCCTCCCCCTCCCCCTCCCCACGTCACCGCCCTGCAGTTACTCCTACTACCGACCGCGGCTGATAAAAATGCTGTACATTAGATGGTGTATTCAGTGAGAAATTACATAAAAAGTATGCAGTAAGCAAAAGGTCTAGAAAACATGACCTGACAGAAAATGTAAATAGTCAAAAAGGCAGAGTAAATAAAGGCTAATTTCCAAGCAATAACTTTGAGGAGTCTGAAGCCAATAGGTATTGACTTTGACAACTATTGGCTTTGTCAGTGGTCTTAACAATGCTGCACAGTGCTGTGCAGAATGGCTAAGTAAAAAATAAAACAATTATGATGCAGCTGCCTATGTCATTTTGTAGGCATGTGCAACATACATGCATAGACCTACAAAATGAAGTAGATGCTTTTTTTTCGTTATTATGAACCGATCTGAGTTGACTTGTTAGATAAAATTTTTAAAAATTCAAAGTGACTTGTTTTAAGGGTGGATGGAAGCAATGGGGTGTTCAGAAGCAACATGGGAAGCTAGTAGATACATGGAGGGCACAGATCGATGGGAAGCAACATGAAGGGCACGAGGGGAAGAAAAGCAGTGAGAGAAAGTAATGTGGACCTGGGAGGGGTAGAAGCACACCAGCAAAAAAACAATGGAAGGGAGAAACACACAACGGCAAGCGCATCATAGAGGGAGGTGGTCGAGAATCACGGGGCAAGAGATAGCAGCAAAGAGAGGGGAAGAGAAGCACTGTAGGGAGACAGCTGAAAAACACATGCTCTCATGTGGAGTGCTTTAGACAAAAGAAAAAGGTAGCTCTGCAAGAATCCAAGATCATAGCCATACGGCATGACCTGGCAGTAGGTATACTTGAGCTCCAGGCTGTGGTCACTAGCGAAGGTGGGTTGGCCGATGTAGCTATGGTTCATTCTCGTACCTTTGATTGACTTAATGTATATTTTTTAGCCCCTAGGCTGGACCATAAGCCCAGTATGACATCAAGAGTGGCTTATTCGTGGTACATAAAAGACTGTAGGTGGGAGCGATTACTCCTAGCTGCCGCAATTAAAGATAAGATATCCCCCTGATTAAAACTGCCAGGAAGTGCTATAAGGCTGCTTTGCATTTTGCAAATCTAGCATGGGATGAATCCCACTGGCAGCAACACAAGGAAGCGAGTACAGTGAAGGACGCCAAGCTATTTTGGACCCTAGTTACCTGGGGCAACACGTCAGGAGCATACTCGCCCCCTAACAACATTACTGGCCAGGAATGGTATGACCATTTCTGAAGGCTGTACTCAACTCCTGACGTCACGCCCCTAACGGAGACAGCCGTGTCATACGGGCGCACTAAGGTGACAAGCTTTTTAATGTGGGCAAGATAGAGGCCGCAATAGGCAGAATAGTGCCATCTAAAGCAGCAGGACCAGATGGCATACCAGGAGATTTATTTATTGCAGATATTCCGAGCTGGTTACGCTATATCCTTCTCCTGGGAAATGCAATAGCTAATAGCGCACCAGTTCCTGGGTCTTGGAAAGGAGCAGAGGTGGTCCCGATTTATTAAAAAGGAGCTAGAGATGATCCCTCAAACTATAGGCCTATAAGCCTGATTGATGCTCTGCAGAAGGTCTTTAGCAGAGTCCTGCTGCAGAGAATCCAGCTATGGGCAGATGAAAATGCCATTCTTTCACAGTATAAGGCCGGCTTTAGGGCAAGGATGGGAACAATTGACCCAGCTTTTCGGCTCCTACTCATCTATTGGAAAGTGGTGGTGATGGGCAAGGGCAGCCTTTCCCTAGCATTCATTGATTTAAATACTGCCTTTGATATAGTCCCTAGGAGTAAATCATGGCTGGCACTCAAAGACATGGGGATCCCCTTATTTAATCTTAACTTGGTGGTCCGGCTACACGAAGAGAATTATGCTCAGAGTAGGTGGGGGATGCAACGACAGCTGACTGAGTGTATTGCTGTCAGCAGGGGAGTTCAACAGGGCTGTGTTTTGGCTCCCATTCTCTTCTCACTTTATATGAATGGAGTGGTTAGCTTTCTGCTAGAAGACCCAGCAGTTGCACCAACTCTGGGGCGTGAAAAGGTACCGACCCTCCTATTCTCAGACGACACCCTGCAGGTGCCAAAGACTCCAGCTGGGTTGCAGCGACCACTCAATAGGTTCCAACTTTTCTGCGACATCAGGGGGCTGGTTGTTAACACCTCAAAAACCAAATTTAGGACCTTTAAGCCCCATAAGTCCTACAAATGTAGCCCCCTGGTAGGTGGGACCCCCTTGGAAAGAGTTGGCACTTTTGACTATCTTGGTGTCCGACTCTCTGACAAGATGTCATAGAAGCCCCACCTAGCAAAGATGTTGATGGGCCACAAGCGAGTAGCGGGATCACTTGGGAGTTAACACCGTTCCTCACATGGCAGACCGGTAGCTCCAGCCCTCCAGGTTTATGACGACAAAGTAGTCAGTACAGTGCTATACGGAGCAGAGCTATGGGGAATTGACAAGGCCCACAATCTTTGCAGATCTGAACATTCGTTTTTTAGGGATTTATTGATGTTGCCTCAAAACATTCCCCTTACTCCCCTTATACTAGATATGGGTAGGTGATCAATTTGCGACATAGCACGCCTTCACCCGCTGCTCTTTTAGGCACTTATTAGGTAGACCCCAGAGCTCCTACCCTATGCGGAAGCCCTCTCTGAGGTTATATGGTTAGACACTAGCAGCAAAACAGGTTGGATCTGCAATGTTAGGAAAATGATGTCAGCATTGGGGTTCTTAAGCGCTTTGGTACAAGCAGGATCCCCCCAGGAAAGAAGAGTTCAAACGTTTATATTGGGAATGGGGGGAACAGCAAGAATCCAGCAAACCAAATTTGAGGAGACTAACTCCAGAATTTTATCTCCACAAACAGACCAGACATTTAGAGTCCTTTTTAGATATAATTCAGGTCCCTTGGGACAGGATGTTATACAACCATTTTAGGTTTGGTTCGCTTCCTGTCTGCGAGACAACAGCAAAATGGCACACATGCAATCAAACGCCAAAGGACTGCCCATGTTGCAGGGCCCCGTTAGAAAGTGTTGCCCACTTTATGTTTGCTTGACAGGCATATAACACCCCGAGGATGAAATGGTTAAAGCCGATTTGTAAGCAATTGGGCACACAGGACTATCGGGTTGCCCTGCACATTCTTAGATCACACTCCACACCACTTTATGTGTGCTGCGTGGCAGAGTTGTTAAGTCATGCATGACTTATTAGACGAAAGACCCAGACAAGAATGCTACAGCACCCAGCAGCAAGATGATCGCACGCAACTGCCGTAGGGCTCATAAGCTGGCTATTTATGTTTTACAGATAGGTTATGCACGCGCACTTTATCATTCTTATCCTCCCTACGATGTTGCCCTGTGGTGGGCTGACAATTTTAGGGAGGTTTGCAGGGGATAGCAATCAGAGTCTAACAGTAGGGGTACCTCACTAGGAAGTATTGTAATGCTCCCTCCCTCTTAGCCATAATGTGTTAAACATGTGTTTTTATTGTTCTACGTGTATTAATTGTTTTACCCCTGATTTGTGAAACTGCACTTTGTACCCTGGTTGCAGCTGCACACCAGGATGGACTGTTGATACATATATTTATTGTTAAAATGACGCTGTACGAAGTGTTTAACTTTTATCTTTTTAATACAAAATGGTGTTTTTATAGTTTTTATGACACGAGTTGTCGAAATAAAGCTTATGCAACAACAACAACAAAGTAGGACCTAACAGTGAGCAGAGAAAGCACAGAAGCCAGTCAATCAAAGAGATGGTACAGAGGCATTGGTTCATGGGAGGGACAAACACAAGTTGGAAAAGGCAAGCCATCGAATAAGAAGCAGACAAACCTTTAACAGTAGAGTCAACTACTGGTACGCAATGAGGGCTGCAAGCCCCCTCTGTGTTCTGTAAAGCTACAATACATCTTCTGCAATATGGTAGTCTTGACCTAAAAAGCATTTTAGACAAAATAATTCTCTTATTTCTCTCTTTAGAACTTTTGTGAAAGAACCACGTTTCCTTACATCACCTGAACGATTTTACAAAGCTTAAAATATAGTGAGAGTGACTCTGTTTGCTAGCTTTTTGGATGGGTCACAATAAAATGTACAACTTCACCGATTAGAAAAAATATGGTAATTGAAATCTTGAAGACATTTTAAAATTCAGCAGTTTTCACCTTTAAAGCCATCTCTTAAAGATTAAGTATATGCTATCGTTAAATATTGACGTGCCAAGATAAGGAGTAATATGATTTGTGAAATTCATGTATACTAAACCACAAGACAATTTATACACAGAATAAAAACCTCATTAAAACTCTGAACAAAAGAAACGCAAACTACACTGTAGAAACATGCCAACTCTGAAAAGACTATTTCCAAAATGTTAGTTCATTTTAAAAGGTTTCACCACCTCCCACTTATGTCACAAACTGCTGCCAGGAATTTAAGAGCAACGAGTCCGTATGAAATACATGTGGGCAGCAATTCTGTTCATAACATACACAGCATGGATACAGAACATTTGTGTTTACATCCAAACAGTGCCCTGTGCCCTGACCAAAGACAGCAATGTTCATATGAACAGGCTCTTTTGCCAGGGTGAGAGGAACTCACAGAGTTTCACTCCTTGGAATTCCGCTGAGTAACATAAAAAGTCTGTGAATTCCACAGAGTTCCGCCAATGGGTAGAAGATATGCATGTTGCGTTGCTTACACTGCAATTTAGTGCCAGTAGCGTGAGCAGCACTGAAAAATCAGTGCAAACAACACCATGCAGAGTGCAAGGGTGCGTGGTCATTCAAGTTGATTTTGCTGCTGCTTGAGTAGAAAATCTATTCGAGAAACATGCCTCTGACCGGGACGACCAGCATTAGAAAATTAAGCTAGGGGACGTCAAATATTTCTGGCGCTCACCAGCTCTCATTTCTGGAGCCTTGCAGGAAACAAATTGTGCCACGCACCATCTGGCAAGATTTGGCTGGAACTCTGCGTTACAAGAGTAACGTAGAGTTACGAAATTCAGCCAATTCCGTGGGCGGAATGAGACATTCCACCCATCCCTACTCTTTTGAAGAAGTCAACCTGCATTTCTTCAACAAGTAATTAGTTCAAAGGATGGCTGGTTAAACATGGGAAGTGTTCACACTGATAATATCTCTTGTGCATCACTCTGTTCCATATTGTTTTGTGAATACTATCAAACTGTGTAATTGAGAGAGAGAAGCTCACCATTGCCACAGGCGATTGGTCAACAGTGAAACACACATCCGGACCTGTATTGCTATTAATACCTTGCTGTGGGATGGTTCCTGGCATGTTTTTTTACATAAGAACAAAATGATAAAATACTAAAAGAAAAAAGGCTGATACTGTGAGAAGAATATATATCTTGACAGCAGGTTCCTATTTCTTTGACCCCCAGCTAGGCCTTCATTCTCTTGGGAAGGGTGATTAGAGTAGAAACATTTGACTGGTCAATCTGACAGGCTCAATAGGATACCCTAGGCCAAAACATGTGGGCATATCACACAATCAGAAAGTTCTCATAGAACACAAACTGCCTAGAGGTACTGTCTCAAAAATGATGCAGTAGGAGAAACATGGTGTCATTAGCCAATCGCCACATTAAATACTTTGAAGAATACTTTGCATTTTCTGTTATACCATCCTTGCTAGTCACACTTCAAGACCAGACACTTATGAGCACAAAATCACTCACACAGAAAGGAGATGTGTTTACCAAATCTGTCAATAACATCAGGGTAGCTGTGTGCTTGCTCTTTTACAGAATGCAAAGTGTTTGTAAGCATGATCCCCGCGCAGCACGCTAGCTACTGGCAATTGGACCCCCGTTTTCAAGACATACATAATATATACAGTTTAGTCTGCAGTTCTCAATCAATAAATATAAACAGAAGAGAGAAAGCACTAGTTTAAAACTCACAGCAAAAAAATTGCACCTCGTGCACAGAGCAACCAGCAGAAGGACAGCAATCAAGCTGAAGCAATCAATACTTGGTCCATACTCCAGCAGAAAGAAGAGGAAGTGAAACTGGTATGCACTGGCCACTTAGATGGCAGCAAACAAGAGTGATGATTAAAACAACTAATTGTAAGCAATGGGCAGTCTGCAAGCCCCTTGTTGTATTTAATATATCTCGCAAGAGAAAAAGCATGCAACGCATGCTCTAATGCAGGCGAGTCCTAAAAAGGATGTTCTTAAAATGAAGCATAAAAAATGGAGTAAAAAAAGGGCAGAAATAATAAATACATCTGCATTGGCCCAGCCTTAGAGTGAAGTCTTGGGATCTGCTTCAGGAGTAGGAGCGCTACTATTACGGCAGAAACTGCTGTATAGAAGGGTTGATTATTTCAGGCTTATGTGAGTATCTCCATACTTGAAGTAGTTTTTGTCAGACTCTGGCTCCTACTCAGAAACACTGGTGGGTTGCTATGTCCACAACCTACTATGATACAATATTTCACTTACTCCCATTCTGCTACATAGATCTTGTGGTCAAACCTTATGTCTTCTGATCAGCCATTACTGTACCCCACCTTCTCCTTAGATATGAGAGGCTTAAATTTTAAGGCACGTGCTGGGGCTCCCTTTTTTGTGTTTTGAGGCATGTTTGTGATGATAAGATTTCTTTATTCATTGACCAGGAACTGTCTCCTGAATGATATAAATACCTACTGTTGATAAATGAATCGATGATGCACTCTCAGCCAGTCACTCAGCCATGCACTTATTCATTCATGAATCCATGTATCTTTCTTGTGTTTTTCTTTTCTTTTTTTAGTGTCTACCCCCAGACCCCCCCCAACCACCTTGCAAACCCCAATTAACCCCTGAAAAAGTATACCACAAAGTGACCGTACAAAAAAGACCCGCCAACGAGAAGGAAAGTTCCCACCATGCCCCTCTCCGGGGAACTACCTTTACAACGCAACTTTTACAACGCTGTGCTATTACAACGCTTTTTTTACAACGCTAAAACTTTTACAACGCATGCTTTTACAACGCGTTCCATTATATGGTAAGTACCTTTACAACGCATATACCTTTACAACGCATTTAGTGGAAATGCTTTTACAACGCATGTATTTACAATGCATGTGTTTACAACGCAAGATGTTATATTGTAAGTACTTTTACAACGCATATACTATTACAACGCATTTTTTTTTGCAAAATATTTGTCTTGTTTGTTTTTCAAAATATTATTACTTGGGTAGCATTAAAAGCATTTAAATTAATACTTGAGTATTTTTTTTTTTTTAATATAGCAATTCTAATTAAAAAAAGGGCAGTAGTTAATAAAAATATTAATGCTTGTGTATTTTTTCTGGTAGAAATGTTTGGTTGGTTAGCAGTAAAATAAATACTTGAGTATTAAAATAATTTAAAAAAATGCAATATTAATTTGAAATAAGTGAGTAGTATATAAAAATAATAATACTTGAGTATTGTGACTAGAAGAAAAGTTTGGTTTGTTTGGTGATAAAATAATACTTTAGTATTTTTAGTTTCTATAGTAGTTTCAAATAAGTGAGTAGATAATCAAAATTTTAATGCATGTGTATTTTATTATGTAGAAATGTTTAATACTTGTGTTTTTTTAAATTTAATACTTGAACATTTAGTGTAGTGTTTTTAAATTAAAAAAATAGATACTTAATAAAAACTTATTTTAAATGTTGAGTATTTATCTACTTATTAATAAGTTTAAATAAACATTAAAGAGTATATAATATTTAAATATATCGAAAAATGATTGAGTACCTATTTTTAAATACTAGAGTATTTTTATTACATATGAAAAGACAAGAGTATTTATATGTAAAAAAAAAGTGTCCTTTTATAAATAAATGGAAGTGTGTTATTGATTAGTTTGTTATATAAATAAATAAATAATATATTTTAAAGATTAATATCAACATTAAAAAATATTTATAGTATTAATTATACTAATTTTACATTTTATAAATTTAGAAATCAGAAATAACAATTATAACCTACTTTTTGAATTAATTTCCCACGGTTTACCATGGAAGTCTATGAGCGTGTTTGTCCTTTATTTATTTTGGCAGCCTCTGCATATACAGCCCGCGGAACAAGAAAAGAAGGTACAGAAAGTGAAGTAAGAGGAAGTTTTGAAAGGAAAAGACAATAGAGCCAAGGTAAGGAACTTATTAAGTAATTATACATTTATTAAATTACAATATTGGAGATTTAAACATTTAATTAAAAATAATGATAGGAAACAATTATTTAATTCACAATTTTATTTGAATAATAAAACATGAAAAAAATAAACATATTTTACATTAATTTTTAAAAATAAGTTTTAAATTTAAAACAAAATAAAAATATTTTATTTACATATATTAACATTTATTTACAGTTGAATGTAAAAAAGTAGTCCGCCATAAATAGAGAAGCACGCGATGACGTAAGGACGTGTGCGTCGACGTAATACGCCATTTTGGAGAGCATCGGAGGAGGAAGCAGCAGGAAGATGATCTGCGTCCAGGTAGGAAATATTTTCTGTACATATTATAGATTAAACCTTATTAAGGGATACATATATAGTAAGGAAAGAATAAGGGGAGGTTGCTGGAAAACTAATAGATGTTTTAAAAGTTGTTAAACATGTCCACATTAATGTTATTAATACATGCCTATGTCGGGTCGCTGAAAGTAAGTTAGTTTTTTTTAAAAAGTATGTAACTCTTTCTAAATAAAAAGTTACGGATCAGACAGTTGATTTCTTTGTTTCCGAAGATAAAGAAGTACTGTCGATCTTCATTTCTTTGTAAAAAAATTGTGCGTACTTTAATATTTTGTAAATTTATAATTGAAATACAAATGAAAATTCGGATGCAATGTGTATTAAGGAATATGGTTTCATTTCTATTATATAGTTCGGATTGAGTTTTGGTTGATTGGTTTTCACGGAATTAAAGTAGGATTTTTTCGAAATTTAGAAAAATGGCGTACCGATAATGATAAATGGTTCGAATACTAAGGAACAGTAAATTTTTCAGCATTGGTTTATTTTTGATGAAATGAAGATTTGTTTGAAAAAATGAAAAAAACCCGACTTGTTAATTTGAAAAAAAATTTTTAAAAAAAAAAGTTGTATGCCAATTGAATCATTGTAATTACTATAATTTTAAGCAAAGCAGGAAAGTAAGCAAATTCATTGTTTTAAAAAGAAAGAATGTTAGAAAGATTTTCGAGGTAGTCTATAGCCACACACAACGAAAACTGTTGTAGAATTGCCAATAGTCTCTCAGACATTTCCCTTGTTTTGACTGTTACTCGTGGGTTTAGACTACCTGCGAGTGTTTGTGCTATTCTCATTACTTGGAAACTTTGCTCCTTCTTCAAAGTTTCCAAAAATGAGTAGAAGTTAGGATGTGGTTTTCCAATTGTATGATTGAAGGAGTTATGCCACCCCTCAATGGCATTGTTTGTTTTGGCCTCTCCCTCTAAACAACTCGTGTAGCAGTTCCACCACTCCACATGGAATCGTGGCTTCCTCCTGCGACCCGATCTGCTTAGGTGTCCAATCCATGTGTCCTCAAAATAATTTAGAATGGGTGCCAATTTTTCCTCGTTACTCGTATAATAAACAGATTCTATAATTGCAGTGTAGTACTCGTCCACACTTTCGGGAGGAACAAAACAAAGTGCAGTTAATTTTTTTAGTTCAAACTGTAATTTGCTATCCCGAGAATATTCTGCAACTAGGGATGTTTTTTGTAGTTTACGCCAAAATGCCTGCGAAAAATGGAAGAAACATCCCTGAATTTGGGTATCCGTGTACGTTTTGGTGATCACATTGATCATGCTCAATTCGAAATCGATTATTATTTTTCGAGGACTTGCAGATGTTTTGCTTTTAATCACTGATAAAAGTTCAGTGTATGTTGCAGAAGTCTTATCAGGTAGCAAACTATACACTAAGGGAATTACACTATTGTTAATCTTAGCATGTATAGTGTAAATTTGAGTGAAAGGATGGGGTGTACTTTTAAACGTCCCATCCATCATCCAAATTTCACTACTTTCTAACTTAGCAAGGTTACGGGGGGTACTAAAAATTAAAATACGTTTCTGAGGGTTTTCGTTGTCATGCAGAAGGAAAGGTTCATCAGAAAAAGAAATAGAAAGATCATGAGGAATTCTAATGTCAGAGAATGTATGTGGTGTAGACAATTGAATATTACTTGCCTGCTTTTGTCTCTGAATAATTCTTCTCAAATTGGGTATTATAGGCATGTTGCTAGCAACATGACTGGGGACATGCTGTGCAACCTCCCTTAAAATGGATCCTGTAGAATCATTGGAGGTGCTTGCAATAGCTTTCATCTCATTAATTGTCTCTCTGATTTCTACATCCATTGCAGAGGCAGAGTGGTTATGTTCTGTGGTTTTCACAACCAAATTATCAACAGTAACCGCTCTGCCACTGCAATGGGTAGTGTAGTATTGCATGCACCTCCAATGATTTCTAGTTAAACTTATTCTTTCCTTACTATATATGTATCCACCATGGTTTAAAAGATTTTTGCCCTTCCTGGATTTAATGAAGTTGGCTGCTTCAAGGCTAGACATTATCTGAAAAAAGGAGAAAAGATAAAACATTTAGCTTGATATTTATAAAAATTTGTATACAAAACATAACATGTACTCAATCCTTTCTTTTTCCTACTGATGCATCTTTATGGAGTAAGAATAGCAAATGGTTACCCCTACACTATCCAACACTTACCCTACTGCTGCACCTTTCTGGAGTTAGAATAGTAAATTGATACCCCTACACTATCCAACACTTTCCCTACTGCAGCACCTTCCTGGAGTTAGAATAGTAAATTGATACCCCTACACTATCCCACACTTTCCCTACTGATGCACCTTCCTGGAGTTAGAATAGTAAAATGTAACCCCTACACTATCCCACACTTTCCCTACTGATGCACCTTCCTGGAGTTAGAATAGTAAATTGTTACCCCTACACTATCCAACACTTTCCCTACTGCAGCACCTTCCTGGAGTTAGAATATTAAATTGTTACCCCTACACTATCCAACACTTTCCCTACTGATGCACCTTCCTGGAGTTAGAATAGTAAATTGTTACCCCTACACCATCCAACCCTTTCCCTACTGCAGCACCTTCCTGGAGTTAGAATAGTACATTGATACCCCTACACTATCCCACACTTTCCCTACTGATGGACCTTCCTGGAGTTAGAAAAGTAAATTGTTACCCCTACACTATCCAACACTTTCCCTACTGATGCACCTTACTGGAGTTAGAATAGCAAATTGTTACCCCTACACTATCCCACACTTTCCCTACTGATGCACCTTCCTGGAGTTAGAATAGTAAATTGTTACCCCTACACTATCCCACACTTTCCCTTCTGATGCACCTTCCTGGAGTTAGAATAATAAATTGTTACCCCTATGCTATCCAACACTTTCCCTACTGATGCACCTTCCTTGAGTTAGAATAGTAAATTGATACCCCTACACTATCCAACACTTTCCCTACTGATGCACCTTCCTGGAGTTAGAATAGTAAATTAATACCCCTACACTATCCAACACTTACCCTACTGCAGCACCTTCCTGGAGTTAGATTAGTAAATTGATACCCCTACACTATCCAACACTTACCCTAGTGCTGCACCTTCCTGGAGTTAGAATAGTAAATTAATACCCCTACACTATCCAACACTTTTCCTACTGCAGCACCTTTCTGGAGTATAAATAGTAAATTGTTACCCCTACACTATCCCACACTTTCCCTACTGATGCACCTTCCTGGAGTTAGAATAGTAAATTGTTACCCCTACACTATCCCACACTTTCCCTACTGATGCACCTTCCTGGAGTTAGAATAGTAAATTGTTACCCCTACACTATCCCACACTTTCCCTACTGATGCACCTTCATGGAGTTAGAATAGTAAATTGTTACCCCTACACTATCCAACACTTACCCTACTGCAGCACCTTCCTGGAGTTAGATTAGTAAATTGATACCCCTACACTATCCAACACTTACCCTAGTGCTGCACCTTCCTGGAGTTAGAATAGTAAATTAATACCCCTACACTATCCAACACTTTCCCTACTGCAGCACCTTTCTGGAGTATAAATAGTAAATTGTTACCCCTACACTATCCCACACTTTCCCTACTGATGCACCTTCCTGGAGTTAGAATAGTAAATTGTTACCCCTACACTATCCCACACTTTCCCTACTGCTGCACCTTCATGGAGTTAGAATAGTAAATTGTTACCCCTACACTATCCAACACTTTCCCTACTGCAGCACCTTTCTGGAGTTAGAATAGTAAATTGTTACCCCTACACTATCCCACACTTTCCCTACTGATGCACCTTCCTGGAGTTAGAATAGTAAATTAATACCCCTACACTATCCAACAATTTCCCTACTGCTGCACCTTCCTGGAGTTAGAATAGTAAATTGATACCCCTACACTATCCCACACTTTCCCTACTGATGCACCTTCCTGGAGTTAGAATAGTAAATTAATACCCCTACACTATCCAACACTTTCCCTACTGCTGCACCTTCCTGGAGTTAGAATAGTAAATTGTACCCCTCCACCATCCAACACTTTCCCTACTGCTGCACCTTCCTGGAGATAGAATAGTAAAATGTTACCCCTACACTATCCCACACTTTCCCTACTGCAGCACCTTCATGGAGTTAGAATAGTAAATTAATACCCCTACACTATCCAACACTTACCCTACTGATGCACCTTCCTGGAGTTAGAATAGTAAATTGTTACCCCTACACTATCCAACACTTTCCCTACTGATGCACCTTCCAGATTTTGGAAAAGAAAATTGTTACCTCTACAGCATGGTACATTTTAAAAATTGTTGCAGCTTACAATGTTGGCCTAAATTACCTTTTTTTCCGAATTGGTTTTCTGGCAGACTGTTGTTCAGTGGTATTGGTGAGTCGGTTTGTGTAGACACTTTTGAGGTGATTTGATGGGGAATGGATAAATAAATGTCTGGAAAAGTGAAAAAAGAAAAAAATTGGAAAACTGACCGATGTTGAGAAATGTGTTTAGGAAAATTATTCCACAAAAATTGCACATGTGATATAAGTTGCTGCACATAACTATTTCCGTAAGGAAAAACCATTCTTTAGACATGAAATATAATTCTAAAATTTGAAAATGTAATCATAATTACATTGATTATTTCTTTGAAATTTAGCTATGTGATAGTTAGTCAAAAGTTTTGAAGGTAAAGAATCCGTGATGTAAAAAAAATACCTTGTTTTTGAGAATTCGCTTTTGTGGATGAGGTGGTAGAGGATGTTTTTCTTTGTTGGCTCAAAATTTTAGTTTTGAGAAAAAAAATCTTTTCTGTTCTGGAAAAAAAGCCAAAAAAAGATAATTAACGGTGGGTAGAAATGTAGTACTTGAGTATCTTTAAAATTTAACAGACATACAGTTTAACTAGTAATACATGATACTGTCCTAATTAAAACACATTACTGTAGTAGAAATAGAGATATGTACCCCTACCCTACACAAAAATATCACTGATGGTGCTCTTTCCTACAGAAGAAATTGAGTATTGTTTCTCAAAACTATCCATTAGTTTTCAAAATAAAGAACGGTACAGGAGGAATAATTGCAAAGGAAAGGATTATTAATGTATCGTTATAATAAAATGGAAAAGAAAACATACCTTTTCTAGTAGGATTTTTGTTATCGTGCCTTTATCCTGATGTTTGCTGGAGGTTAAAAGGTTTTTGGGAAAAGATGTTCACTGTTGGAGTGAAAAAAAAAAAAAAATTGTTCCTTTGTCAACGTTGGTTATAAAAAGAAAATTTTGTTTTTTATGCGGTGTGATTGAGTATTAAAAAAAAACTCCATTGGCATACATGACTTTATGCAATTTTTACAAATAAATTTTACAAGTTAAACCATGACACAAAAAATAACATTTACCTAAACAATTGAGTTTGTCAGTCGTTTACGTGGTGGTGATGTCTAAATAGGTTCAGCTGCTGTGGAATTTTTAAATCTTCCGATTTTCTGGTTGAGGGAAATAAATTACTTGTTTTAATTTTGTGTTTTATTTTATTGATAATATATTGGAAACAGTTCATTTCTTAAGTTTTTGTTATTTAGTGAAAAAATATTTTTTGTGGTTTATGAAAATATATTTTTCTCAAAATTATCGTTAATATATATATTATTAACTTACTAGTAGTTGCTCTGTTGTGAATTCCGTGCTCTCTCTGAGGAGGTCGCAGTGCAGGTGACAGAGGGTCAGCTTATTACGTCTGCTCTCTCTGCTAGTTGATAATCAACTGAGTGCAAAATGGTGTCTCACTTGTATTTATAAGTTTTACTGTGTGTCACTATTAATTTTTTTAAAAACTGCGTTCGTTGTGTTTTTTTTAATACTTTGGTTTAGTGTGGAAAATGATATTTTAAAAATGCTTTTAAAGAAATATTGTTTTCATTCATTTGCCCCGTTTTGGCATCCATTTTGGAACATGTCTTTTGGTATTGTTTACATAGAAACTGTGGTAGGACAAGTTTTATAAGTGAGATGGTTAAAATGGCGCCTATGTGCATGTGTGTTATGTGTTCGTTAGTTTACTTAGTTTGCGATCTTTTCATGTTAAAAATGTGTATGTACTGTAAATTATTTTTTCCTTATTTTTTTCAAACTTACTATTGACTTAAAACGGATTTTTATGGGGCATTTTGAGTATTGATTTTAATACTCGAGTATTAATTTTAATACCCGAGTATTAATTTGGTACTGCATTTCGGTCGATTTACGTACAGTTCTTCTCCACGTTTTAATATACTTCCCCACCCTAAAACCCCTAATTTCCCTGCATCCCGTGCCAGATTTTATTGTACTTTTTATTTAAAAAAAAAAAAATCGCGTTGTAAAGGTATGCGTTGTAATATACTTCGTTGTAACAGCACTTTTCAGTATTGTAATAGGTTTTGCGTTGTAACAGAATTCGTTGTAAAGTAATGCGTTGTAATAGTACTAGCGTTGTAAAAAATGCGATGTAAAGGTATGCGTTGTAATAGCATGCGTTGTAACGTCATACATCCCCCTCTCCTAGTGCACCCTCCTAAACAGGGTGGGATGACCATGTACCCTCTACACCCACATCCCCACAAGCACCGTGACTTATCAGGAAGTAATTATGGACACTAGTGCACCTTACTAGACATCTGATGCAAGAGCTCTTGTGCTTCTATAACATTGGAAAACAGATGCAATAGCCCCTTTACCAAAGGTGTTAATTTAGATTGATGCACTATTGCTGCTTGTGTACCCTGTCCTTTAAATTAGTGAAGCATTTTAATAAACACTTTCTGTGTTCTAGTTGCAGAAGCAGACACATCAAAGAGGATGCAGCAAAGAGATACAGCAGGTGTATCAAACTGGCTGTGGCGAATTGCCTTTGACAAAACTTGCTATTTAACTCGATAGTCCCCAAAAATGACAAAACTTGTACATGGATATTTTGAACTGGAGGATCACTGCGCTGGAACACGATGAGCTCTTGTTAATGTTAAATCACCGGAAACGTCTGGTAGAACATGGGTGTTAATAAATGAATCTACCCACTGAAGCGTTTGTTGGCCCTCACAACCCTCAGTAACCAAAACAAATCGGAAATTAGGATGACGTGAATGATTTTCAAGTTCCTCAAGCTTATTTTCTACAAAAGACTGCTGTTTATAGAACTGGCTGATTTCCTTCTGTCTCGTTGCAAGCTGGTTCTCTAACTCTGAAATCTTGGATTCAGGCTCCTTTAGTTCCTCTGGGAGCTGAGCAGTTGAATCCTCAATTTTAGAAAGCCTGCCATGAAGGACAGTTGTCTCCGACGCTTGGATGACTTTGATCTCATCCAAAATAAGATTGAGCATATTTCTTACTTCTAATTGCAAATTGTGTCTTACATCATCCCATGTCAAGTTAGCCAATTCGGGCAGCTCACCCCCTCCTGAATCAATACCCAATCCATTCAATTGAAAAGCACTAGGGCCAACTTCCTGAGGAGCCATTGAAGATAATTGCTGAATATCAAAATAATCCACTGTATCCAGAGCAGGTGCTGGAAAGAGAGCACAGGGAGCTATTGTCAGAAGACCATCTATTGGATTATTTGGAAAGAAGTATATTCCTTAACTGCACCAGTGCCCTCACCTAGGCTTACTTCGTGCCCCGTAGGGGTTGCACCTGTGTCACTCTCAGTCATCTGTTCGTGAATAAGGCCCCTAACATCCAAAGATTTTTTTCAGCCTGCAAGGAAGCAAAGCCTGTTACTTCAAAATCAAAATGTTCTGTGGCATCTGGAGAACAAGTTTTCATCAGCGTTTCCTGAACCTGTGCCTGTAGCCATCTTTAGCTCTTTTCTTAGCAAGGAAGTAAGGGTAGCCCGTGCCGCTGCCTGACCGCCACATTTGTTTACCCTCTCTGCCAGGGCCAAAGTCTCTGAATTGGCAGCAATGCCTGACACCTTGGAAAACTTGCACATAGCCAACAGACTTCAATAGAGACCTTTGCAAAATAAATTTCAAAGGGGCTGCGGAAAGCCCCCAATAACCTGAACCTAACCAGCAACCCCCAGCCGTGTGGAATCTCTAGTGCCTCTTAAAACAAGCATTGGCATAGCCAATAGGTCTCGCCTTTGGGACCTTATAAGTGTTTAGCCATGCAACAGTTGCATAACTAAATACTTATAAGGTCCCAAAAGCGAGACCTATTGGCTATGCCAAGTGGCCGTGTGGCCGCAAAAGTGAAAGTGATCGCGATCACTATCAAACATCAAAGCGGCCGCGAAAGTGAAAGTAATCGCGGTAAAGCATGGCACGCGCGCCCGCGCACATGCACTGTGGCTCTAGGCGGGCTTGTAAATCTGCCCCTATGTCTTAAAATTCTCCTTGGCACAAATCTATTTATCGATGCTCTTCGCTACAATCAGCACCGACATAAAATAAACTTAGAAAAGTATGTAAAAGTTTTTAAAGTATGAAATGCAGATATAGTAAGATGGTGTTAATGTAGATGGATCAATACGCAAATGAAAGGGAATTTTAGCTACTGATCAGACAACAATGCATTAGATGAAGCATCAAATTAACACACAGAAATAGTTTGCAACTAAAAAAGTATAGCTCCCACAAATTAAGATATCATTTTACAACATTTAGTCCCTTGTTACATGTGGCCCACTGTTTGGGCTGATATCTATTGCACCACAAGAAGTGCTATAACACTGGGACAGAAGCCATTGAGTGTGTCATGATCGAGCACGAAGGCGGGAGCGAAACCAAGCGACCCTCCGGCGTTGGAAAGCGCTCCGAACTACATCTCCCAGGAGGCGCAGCGAAACCACGCCCCCCGTGGCCATCAGCGCGTCCGGAAATAAAAGCCGACCCGACGCGGGGGGGCGGTGCCAATGATTCCGGATTTGCCCGTCTTCCTTCAGCGGCCCGCACCTACGCAGCTCCAGCTCCAGCCTAGTTATCGGGACTCCCCGGCTCGTGATTCCCTCCAGAGACTCCCCGAGTTCCAGGACGTGCTCACCTCTGCCTCTGCAACCCCACGTGTGTGAGGTGAGTGACAGCGCCTTCGGATCCTCCCAGACGCCCACGGATTGCCGGGCCGCCATACCCCGGGTGCGCGCTCCTCTGCTCCTCGTTAGGGAGCATAGATTGGCAGCGCGAACACCTTGGATTGGCCAACGCGCTCCTCTGCTCCTCATTAAGGAGCATAGAGTGGCAGCGCGAACACTTTGGATTGGCCAGAACGCACTTGGGTGCCGAGAGCTCTCCATTTCCTCAAACAGTCGGGGCACCGCGAGAGGGTACTTATTTCCGTTAAGGAATCCGCTGACTCGGCGCTCCTCGGCCCCACGGATTCCCGGGCTTGGAGTAGTAGCGCCACCGGCAGTTTCTACTAGCTCAAGAAGCATTGGGCTACCCTAGCTCCGGGTTCTGGAGTCCTAGAGCCAACCCCTGAGCCTGCTCTGAACCGCACCTAAGACCGTGAGTCACCCCACCAGTGCTGTTAACTGGGCAAAGACCACGGCCAGAACCAACCGTTGATCAACCGATAGCGGGAGGAAATAGAGACAGGTAAAGCGGGGATCAGATAGGAGTAAGCTCTGTCCACGGGGAGGGGAAGAAAAGCGCAGTGTCTAAACGTCTGCTTGTTTCGTTTCAGGTCTCTCTCCCTGCAGAACCTTCCCTTCCTTCCCTCACCCACCTGTCTCCCGAGTCCGAGGGTATTATACATATTCCGGGCTGGGGACGGATGGGAGGGGGACCCCTCTATAGCGTCAGCGTCATCCCGAGGAGAAAACCAGGGTCAGCCGCGACAGAGTGAGATAAATAATCCCTACGTAGTTTCCCCAGGTAGTAGGGAATAACAAGGGACTGTGGTGCTTACCACATAAAAACCTGGTAATTATTGGGCATTTTTCCCACAAAAACATTTGGCAGGTTGGACCTGATGACATGCAGCTGAGGAAAACTGTGGGAGTGCGGTGTTAGCCGACAATCTGATAATTCCAATATGTGTGGAAATAGTCACTAGTATGGTGATCTCTGTTTCATCTTTTTCTCTCCATGTGATAATACAAATGACAATAGTCACCCGCACATACTGGATTTATCCAGGCCACTCATAATGGGGGTCATTGTTTTTCATACATCCACAGTGGTATGCAATATGTACGTCTCTACCACCACTACATTCAGAATATTGCAAATTATTTACATTGAAACATGTATAATGTTATGTTAATGGAAGACCTTGTTTCATCGTCAAATAATCTGCTGTCCTAAGTGCATCAATGCTTGAATCAGCAACCAACACACGTTTGTTGGAAATATTTAAAAAATCATACTGGAAATAGTAAGACAGTATTATAACTTTATGGAGGTGATTACTTTGATCTTGTCCCTTTACCCCCTACAATTTATTTCCAACAAAAACATTCTGCAAGAAATATGTAAATAAAATTGATTTGTTTCTTGAACTTCCATAAAGGGAATCCATTAGCCAGATAACATGTTTTCAAGATATAATTGTATGTTTCGCGCTGCTTAGTGAGACAAAGTAACCATCCGAATTCTAAGAAAATAAAGTATATGATTTTCCTAGTATTAAAACCTTTAGATGTTCAGCCCTGAAAATTCTGCAGTTAGTGTTTCCTCAGTAGTAACAGGGTTTGGGTATGTATGGGAGCACCAGAGCTTTCAAAGAACGCAAATGGCGAAATAAAAATCTGACTCTGGAAGTACCACACAAAAGAGACTCAAGTTTAATACATGCATGACAGAAGTCAAGAAAAAGCCATGCAGCATCCAAAGTTGGTTTAAGAGGGATCCTGATATGGCTGGTAACAGGAGTTACTCTTCAAACTGCTATTCTAATTCCAAGTGGCAGCCGACACAGATAAAGAGTGGTAAGGCGGGTGGAGGGGGTGGGGGAGCGCACAGAGGGGGGGGGGTTAATAATTTTAAAAAAATCAAAAGACCTACCTGGTGCTGCAGGCTGCCTCACGCTCCTCTGCTTCCAATTCCTGGCCCCAACGGCTCCTGCAACAGCTTCACAGACTCCCCATCCAATCCCTGCACTGCTCTCAAGCATGAGAGCAGTGTGGGGATTGGCCGGAGCGCTTAGTATTAACGCTCTCTCAGGTACAGGGAGTTTGTGATTTTTCTCCTACCCTCTGCAATACAGCAGTGTTGGAGAAACCCAAGTGAGCATGTCAGTTTGGCGGGCCTAAGACGGCTGGCCAAACTGACATGCACACGTAAAAGTGCACCTACCACTTCTCATCCCCCCCCCCAAGGTGCGGTCCAGCCCCTCCCTGCACGTGCTGGCTCATCCAGCAGCTGAAAAATAAAACAATAACAATATATAATTTAATTTTTCAGCTGCTGGGTGTGAGCCAGTGGGGTGATGCTCTTCCACCAGTGCAGAGAAGCCGCCCCTGCAAACTCCTCCGGTAAAACCACATTCCCTGTATTTCCCCTGCAAGCTAGAAATTTAGGGCCAGATTATGATGCGGTAAGGAATGGCTCCGACCCTTGGTCAGAGCCATCCTTACCACCTCGTAATCTCTTGTTTGTAATCATTTCAGACCGACCCATTTTGATAGAGCTGGTTGGAAGTTATTACAAACACGAGTTCAGAATGGCTGATGATGGGCTCGGAGAGCCCGTCCGCCATTAGGAAGGCCTGTAGTAATCCCTCGGCTCTTTCCTGACAAGGGATTACAATAACAGTTTCCCACTGCCTTTCTGTGTGGGCCTTTCCGACACAGAAAGGCATTGGGAAACTGTCTTTGGGGGCCCCCAGCAGGACCCCCATAGGTGCAAGGTTATCGAATGGTGGCCTAGGGGGCACCCATGGTGCCCCCCCTGTTAAACCCTGCACCCGGTGGCAGGCACCTTGAGGTGCCTGTCTTGGGTTCAGGTATGAACTGCACCTCTGCTCTTTGCTATGAGAGCATCCAATCAGTTTGGAATGCATACTCCCACAGCAAAGTATAGGATTGTGACCGGACAGGGTTTGGTCGCGTCCTAATTGCTGGGCTGGAACCAACAACAGGAGGTCGTTCGGTTCCATTTTCAGAGAGGTTTTGAATGGACTCCGGTCCATCCGACTTCGCAATCGGGCCCTTAACCTGCTTTACCGGGTGAAATTTCAGTGGCAAACCAGCCAAAATGAGGAATTACTAGTAACAAATGTGGCTTTAGTATAACTTATTGCACTCAGAATTGACATAATTTTATCATACATCTATGTCCATCCAGGACTCCTGTCATTTTCTGCAGTTAATGGGAGTAATACAACCACATGTTCACACAGCACCAAAGACTGACAATATTAAGCACCAACAGCACCACAACCAATGGTGATTAACATACATTCACTTTTGTTGTAGTTGGAGGGGCGACTGTTAATACAAGCGCCTGGAGCCATTCAGGTAGAACCTAAGTTCTTTGTTTCATGTTAAGACTGTGGTAAATAAAATAAATATTACCTGACTGAATTTCATGCGGAATCTTAAATTTAAAGTAAATAGCTCAAAATAACAAGAGGCAGAATCCGTGGTATAAGAGGTTTCTAATGGGCTTTATTCCATTCAAAAATGGCCGACTCGAGTCGCGGCCCTCAGGTTCCGTCACCACGAAGGTTCAGGAAGTGAAGTACAATAATTTATTAACAGACATGTATTTTTATAATAAGTACATTACAATGAAACGAATGTAGAGGGCGTAACATTTGATAAGAAAAATGACGTGACAGTGACATAATCGAAACTAGGCGTAATAAGGAATAAAAGAAACATGATTGGTTAGAATTATCAGACATAGGTGGATCTATAAGATAATACTTGGCATAGATGCGCGCGCGGCAGCATGACGTGTAATTGACGTGTAACTAGGGGGTGAAGGGGACTTGACATTTAGCTCTACATGTGGAGACGAGAAGTCTGGGGTCAAGTCATCCTAATCCCAAATCATATCTAACATCCTATGTTTAAAGAACTATGTTATCCACAAGGAAGAGACTCTCGGACAGAATCTATTCTATACTGACTGTGTGCGTGTACAAGCGTCTAAGTGTCTATATGAGATGCGAGGGGCAGAAAACTTTCCATGGCAACAGGGCTATGAATCACTTGCAGGAAGACAGAGAAGCCTGGCCTTTTGCTTGGTAACTGGAGGAATGTTTACTTAAACTACTAGGCAAGAATGCATCGACTGGAGAGCAAAATAGATAATTCGAAGGTGAAATACAACTTCTTGGCAGACAGGCGAAAACTGGCCGAGGCAGGCACCGTTAGCTGCACAGGGAGTAGGACAAAGTTCATGGATACAGATGCGAGCTCAAGCTGAAGCTGTCAGAGACAGAGAGCAGGGAAAGGCTTTGAGGACAGAATCGGGCCTACTCGCCTGAACTGTAAAAATGGAGTAACTTAGCCATATAAAGTCGGTGGCCTTTCATACTAAGGAATCGAATATCCAGCCCATTGATGGCGGATCTGACAGAGAACATGTTGACAGTAGACACACATATGTTTGCGTCTTAGAAACTGGAACTGGAGGGAACATACATGTACTTGTAACATGCATATAGAACCGTTGGGGTCCAAGATAGGGGACATAACTGATCAGGAAAATCCACTTTTCCACATTCCCTCCTTGTCCCCTTCTTGCCCTTCACGAGACATCAATCTTCATCATTCCATTGATTTGCTCATGGAGCATCATTTCTTCTTCTTTCTTCTTCCGGGATTTTGAGCGAAAACTTTGATGTGGAATACACGATGTGGCACACAGACCACAAATCGCTGGTCCACATTGCAGGCATAGACAACAACTGAAGAGCATAAGAAGGCCAATACCTAGGAAGGATAGAACTCTCCATCCCCAGGCTGATATCACACTCCAAAACCACCCGGACCACGTCCAAGTGCCTGGATTCTCGTGTATCTGGCTTACAATCTTATGAAGGCGTGTTATAGCTTTATATACAGATGGCGAATTTTCTGGTATGAATATACAGCAGCTGGATCCGATGACCCTACAAGCTCCGCCCCTATCGGCCAGGATGACGTCAAGGACAAGACGATTCTGGAGAACAACAATTCTCATCACTGATTGTTCCTCTGTCAGATTGCCTAGGGCGGCTATAGTCTCGTTTACTACAGCTTCAAGAGTCTTGGTGAGTCTGCGTATCAGCTTACTATTTGATATAGTACCTATATAGGGAAAGATACCTTTATTGAAATCTACATACTTGTCCCATGATGTCTCAGTATAATCGACAACTGGGAGATCTCTTCGCTCTCTATTGTGTACTAAATGAACATTTCGATAATAATCAGGGGGAGCTAGGAAAACAGGTGGCAAAAGGAATGCTATGTAACAGGTACCATCCCAATCTAGAGGCAGACGCATATATGCAGTCTGACCACATATGAAGTAGGAATGGCGAGAAGCTCTAAATGAAGATTTGCCTTGATCACTATATTCTACTGTAGTAACGCATTGGCTATGGCCCATATGTATGGAACCAACTTTTCTTACACATAATTCACCCTTAACTGGAAATACTGACATAGTGGGCAGAATTAGTTCAACTTCGGATTTGACATTCAGAATCATAAGATTAGGTGTAAAATTACCTAATTTATACACTTCATTTTCTAAATCAGTTCCTGTTCTACTGGGGTGACCCTCCTTATTAGGGTGACAGACTTTGAATAAAACTAGATTCAGATTTCCCCATATCCAATGTTGTTGATAAACTGCTGTGTCTGGGTCTATGGAATTTAATAAACTAAACCATGCTCCACAGGAGCCATTGTGTGTGAACGGATGTGGAAAGAAAGGCAGAACTCCTTTGTTATTCTGATAGGGAGGGAGTCGGCCACACACCCAACAATTGGTCGCATTACTAGTCTGATGGGAATGATGTAACATACTAATGAATGTGTTATTGCGCAGCGCAAGTCTATAGGATAATTCATGTGGCGGTAGGTCACCAAAAGAATGTTCATCAGTTATATTGAAAACACGTTTGGAAACAGGATGATATATGTGCAAAATCATACTCGTAATAATTACTAAAATACTCAATAAAAACAAAATTAATAATGTCACAATACAGTGGTTACGCAGTAATTTACAATAAGCATGTCGTTTCATTATGATTCTGGACTCTACATGATTCAGACCTAAGGGATACATGTCGGGACAGATTCAACCGCTTCACCTTGGAGAGGACTTAAACAATCAAATCGTCCGACAGTTTAGATCTGGACCTGAGTTTCTGTTTATAGCACTGAGAGTCATTCAGTTCAACAAAAGGAAGTTTTGAATCAGTCTGTGAGGGAGTGCAGGGCACAGTGTCTATATCTGAAGGTAATCCATGAAATTTTTTTATATGGGTGGAATGCACCCATCCTTTCCGTCCTTCGATCTTCACAGCTGTTCTGGTCGTCAGCAGGACCTGCTTAGGCAACTTCCACCTAGGATCCAATTGGCTTTTCCTATCAAAATTCCGAACCAGGACAAAGTCCCCGGGGACCACGTCATGGGGTTTCGCCTCAGTGTTGTCGGGAAAGGCTGCAGCTACCTGTGAACGAGAAGATTGTAGTGCAGACATCAAGGAAGCCAGGTAATCTGTCAGCATATTACAGTCAACATCAGTTATTTTACGTGGTATAGGCGTCCCCCACATATTCGGCGGTCTACCAAAGATCACCTCATACGGGGATAGCCCTGTTCTAGAGTGTGCTACCATTCTCATGTAAAAGAGTGCAACTGGTAATGCTACTATCCAGTCGACACCTTTCTCTCTACATATTTTGGACAGTCTGATTTTCAGTGTCTGGTTATGTCTTTCTACGAGACCTGCTGCTTCGGGGTGTCGGACACAGTGGAATTTCCACTGATATCCCAACAGGAGTGAGACATGTTTCATTAATTCGGATGAGAAAGGCTGACCGTTATCTGAATATACAACACGTGGTAAACCGTACCGTGGGAAGAATTCTCGAACTAACTGCTTGGCAGTAGTCGGGGCAGTGTAATCTGATACGGGATACGCCTCTGTCCAACGGGAGAGAGCGCAGACAACTACGAGGACATATTTGAATCCTCGACAACGTTCCATCTGAATATAATCCATCTGGAGGACTTCAAAAGGATGGTCAGGAGGCTGAAATCCACCCTGCTCTACGGGAACACTCTTTCCTGGATTAAACTGACAACATATCATACAGGTACGAACTTTTTGTTTAGCAGCTGCTCGTAAATGTTTGTTGAACCAAATGTGCTGAATGCTGTCTAGCATAGCCTTCTCTCCTAAATGTGCTGGACTGTGAACTGTAGCTATAATGGCTTGAACCATGGAATCGGGGAGAAACCACACGGATTTCTCCTTCGTCATCCATCCTTGATCTGTCTGGATCCCTCCTAGTTCAGTCCACTTCTTTATTTCTTCTGCTGTGGCATGTGTCTGTATGTCAATTACGTCAAGTGTGGGATCCTTAATTGCCATACACTGTGTTGGTGTCTGAACTATTGGCTTTGTCATGTCGGATGTACGATTCTGAGCAGTCTGTTTAGCTGTTCTGTCAGCTAAATCATTGCCTTGAGAAATGGTATCAGTAACCTTCGTGTGTGCTTTACATTTCATAATCGATATAGCAGTGGGTAAATGTATTGCGTCTAACAAGGCATGAATGAGGGGTCCGTGTTGAATATGTGTTCCATGAGAAGTTAAATAACCCCTCTCCCGCCAAAGCACTCCGAAGTCATGTACGACTCCAAATGCATAACGTGAATCAGTATATATGTTGACTTTCTTGTCCGTGGCTTGAATACAGGCTTGTGTTAGAGCAACAAGTTCTGCTGCTTGGGCTGACAGAATATCTATACAATGTGTCTCAATAACTTCAGTGTCTGTTGTGACTGCATACGCGGCCACTAAATCTCCTTTACTTGTTCTCATGCATGATCCGTCTACATACAACGTCAGGTCTGGATCTAACAATGGAACGTCTGTCAAGTCTTGTCTAGGTTTCGTCTTTATTTCAATGATTTCAACACAATCATGAGCTAGTGGGTCGGTTCCAATTACTGGTAAGAGTGTAGCAGGATTCAGTGTATTACAACGTCTGATTTCTATGTGTGGCTGAAACAATGTCAGTTCGTAACCAGTAAGTCTTGCTATGGTCAAGTGTTGTGTTTGTGTTCGGTTCACAAGAACCTCTACTGCATGTGGTACTTGAACTGTCAATGGGTGTCCTAATACTATGGCATCGCTTTGTCTGATTGCTAAAGCTGTCGCTGCCACTGATTTCAGGCATGCAGGCAAAGCCTGAGCTACGGGATCTAATGTACTGGAAAAATAAGCACATGGCTTGCGTGATCCTGCTTGATCCTGAGTGAGTACTGACAAGGCAGTACCTTCGCGTTCTGTAACAAAGAGTGTAAAAGGTTTGCTATAACATGGTGTTGCTAAAACAGGTGCTTGACATAGAGCTTTCTTTAAGCTTTCAAAAGCTTGTGTATGTTCCTGAGTCCAAGGGAGAACAGTCGATGTGGCTGCCTCCTGTGTGGTTAACTGAATGAGTGGTTTTGCTAGAAATGCATATTGGGGAATCCACTGTCTACAGTATGAAGTGAGGCCTATAAAAGCCCGCACTTCCTTTTGCGTCTGCGGTATTGGCATGTTTGCAATTAACTGAATGCGATCAGGTGTAAGCTGCCTTCCCTCCTTGGACAGCGAGTGACCAAGATAAATAACTCGCTGAACACAGAATTGCAGCTTAGAAGGGGACACCTTGTGCCCCTTGTCGGCTAGGAAATGTAAAACTGTCAGAGAAGCTTTTTCACATTCTGGCTCGCTTCTCGCGGTGATCAGCAGATCATCGACATATTGAAGCAGCGCAGTATTGACTGGCATGTGGATACTGTCAAGTTCTCGTTTCAGTGCTTGGCTATAGATGCTGGGGCTTTCTGTAAATCCTTGGGGAGCGCGTGAGAATTTAAAGCTGCGCCCATTTAAACTGAATCCGAACAAGTATTGGCTTTCCGGATCTATTGGGACGCTGAAAAAGGCATTCTTGAGATCAATTACAGTAAAGAATGTTGCTTCGGAATCAATTGCTGTCAACAATGATGATATATCAGGGACCACAGGGAATTGTGGTACAATACACTTGTTTAGTTCACGCAAATCAATAACCAATCGGTACACTGGGGGAGCAGTAGGATCAGTTCGTTTAAGAATCGGAATTATCGGTGAATTACATACATTGGAGTCTGTTTCTACAACTACTCCCTGGGCAATTAGCTCATCAATGATTTTCAACAAAGCCACTACAGCATCATGCGGTAACTTGTATTGTCGCATTCGTGGTAATACCACTCCTGCTTTCAATGTAACTCGATAGGGTGTAATGTTCATGCAGCCAACATCCGTAGGGCCTTGTGCCCATAGATGCGCTGGTAAGTTCTGTAGTCGGGAATCCATGTCTCTGGATACATAGTGACCTTTAAAATCACGTAAAAACAACCTTACTCCTTCCGGAGAACAACATATTATGGCTCCTAGTGCTTTCAGAGTTTTAATTCCTAACAAATTTTCTGGGCATGATTTAGTAAGCAATAAATCTGTAGTTCGTGTCAAAGGTCCTATCGTAAGTGGTAGAGGCTGTGATACTTCATTAACAATAGGTTTTCCTGAAAAACCAAGGGAAACATTTTTAGAGCCTGAGAGGGGTGCCCCTGGAACTTCACTACGTTTTATGGTTGTTCGACTTGCCCCTGTATCGAGTAAGAATTTTCTATCTTGACCTAATAATTCACTATGTACATAAGGTCCTTCTTGATCTACTGGAATCTCGATAAGGGGTAAGTCAACTTCCCTCTCTAGGCTGGTTCATGCGTAACGCTGATACTCAGGGTATTCATACTGTGCAGTCTGATACATTTGTTGTGTTGTGGTTTGTGTGGCAGTAGCAGGCAACGGTGGTGCAGCTGGCACAAACTGTATGGGTTGCTGTGAGGCTGGCATAGACTGTTGCTGAACTGGCACGGACTGTCCATGCTGCATAGCTCCTTTTTCATTCTGATCTTGTCTAACTAATCGTGGTCTCTCTTTTGCAATACCTGTAGCTATATTTCGTTTCAGGACTTGACAATCATGTACATAATGGCCTAGTTGTTTACAGTAATTGCAGGTTCCTTTTACAGGAACTGCAGAATCACCAGAATGTGTCACACCCTTTTTGTGACCATCTGCTGGTACTGTCTGAGAAACTAGCATTTTCATTTTTGTATCCTTCATGCGTCTATGCTCGTGTTCTTGTTCATCCCTAATTCTATTGTGATGATACTGTAACATTTGTAGCATTTGCGACGGAGTGTTACTTTGCCAGGTACTCTCGAATTTCAATATTCTATTCTTTACTGGAGGTAATGCATTTTCCACTAATTTTGTCACAAATAAATGTGGATATGAGTCACTACTTGCTTTTATACCACTATTTATACCAAAACATTTTTCAAATCGAGCATAATAATCACTTGTGTCTTCATCTTGCTTTTGTTTACAGGCTGTGATTGCACCCCAATCTTCCTTTTTTGTAGTTAATAAACGTGGCAGTACCTGCACTAGTAAACCTGGTAATAGTTTAACTTTATCCCCGAGCCCCGAACCTGCGGCTCGGCCCCTTTCTTCCTCTGCTAATGCTGTCCAGTCTATCTTTTGGTCTCCCACTTCCCACTCTTTTTCTTTCAGTTTTTCATATATGCCAGCAGGCAAAAGCACCTTTAATATCGTCATAATATCAGGAAAGGTGTACTCTCCCATCAGTAACATGTCTTTAATTTCTCGGTGGAAACCCGCTGGGTCTTTATCATGGCTAGGTACTACTTTCTTCATTTCTAATAATTCCATTTTTGATATAGGTGTGTAAACAAATACACGGTGAAACTCATTGTCTTCGCCTTTTATTGGGTGCACTTCTCGTAGAGGATTTTGTCTATCCATGTAGTACGGTGCTCTTTCTCTGGGGGCCAGGGAGAGAGAATCTGGACTTACAAAAAGGACATACTGTTTACGTGACACTAATATCTCTTTAATTAGCTTGTTACTAGAACCTCTCCATCTATACGTGAGTAGTTCCGTTAATATATCAGGTAAAGGACCAGGATCAGCATGTTGGCTTTTATATAATATGAGGAGTTGCTGAATCATATAGATTCCAGCTAAACGTTGTTCATCTGTACTGAGGTTGAGAAACGTGTGTGCTACGGTCTCATCACCGTATTTTTCAGGACTAACAATCCAGTGAACGGCTGATCTGACTAATTCTTGCTCATCCATGGAATCGAGGAGGTGGTAACCCCTTCGTTCTCGTAGTATTTTATCTGCGGCTTGAAACGAATGTTCAGGAGACTTCAGATTTATTACAGGCGTCGGATACGTTCTGCTATTATTTGGACATACAGAATGTATTGGATCAGAAAAACATCTAGTATTTTCACAAGATCTTCCTCTGCCTACATAGGCTATGGTCTCTGACTGTCTTGCAGAGTCCCCTGATTCGGACACTTCATCTTGCTCAAACTCGTCTGTTCCCAATCTCTCTTCATGAATACGCTCTATTTCTTTACGTATTTTTCGGCACATGGCTATTATACAATTTTGCTTATCGTGTCTCCCTTCTGATATATTCTGACTCCATCTTGTAAAAATAAGCATTGCATTCCGGTCTACCCCCGGACGATCTTGATTTCTGATCACACAGTTTATGAGGAAACGTAACAGTTCCCCCTGTATCTCTACTTTCTGGAATTCCATAGCTCTGTTAATACATCCTGGATCTCGTCCTGTTTGAACAAAATGATATATGTTATCTAGATGCGTAGCCATCCCTGGTAACCTTGCTAAATACTCTGCAGCTCGTCTGATACGTAATGATGCCAGGACCATTTCGTCCTCTTTACCAACCACCGGGTCATATCTACAATTTACAAGAAGTTCCTTAAGCGTACGTTCATTTACGAACTTAGGTGTGCGTGAATGTGCTGACTCTTGAAAAACAAGTTTATTTATTCTAGGTGGTGTAAAAATACTGCTAGCACCTCCCGTGGCCCCATCTGGGGCGTCGGGTGTGAAAGGGTTCGTCGAACGTGATACAGCAACTATGGGTGTCGATACCCCTGTAGAGTCGACTGCGGAAACAGATGCGGAAACAGATGTGCTTGCCGATGCTTGTATCGGGACTTGCTGTTGCACGGGGACAGATACCTGATCCTGACGTTGAACCCCTCC
Source organism: Triturus cristatus (assembly GCF_964204655.1). NCBI lineage: Eukaryota > Metazoa > Chordata > Amphibia > Caudata > Salamandridae > Triturus > Triturus cristatus. The sequence continues at coordinate 1,378,468,009 of NC_140590.1, forward strand.
GCCAGACGGTCTATGTGGTGTGGCGTTAGCATACTCGGGGGCTGCATCGTCTAGATATGAGGAAAGGAAAACATCTTCTGCGGTTCTGGGATGCCCCTTTGGATGTACCTTAATTGGAAATAACGGGGGTGGCAAGTCTTTTGGCACCTCCGTAACAGCCTTAGGTAGTCCTTCGGCTAGAAGGGGATACATACCATTCATAAGAGCATTTCTTTGTCTATTTACTTGTTCTGATTTCACTCGGATACCTTCCTCAATTAATAGATTTTCTTGAACTTTATTTGAACTTTCTTTACTCCTCTCTTCTTGTCTACGTGCTTTTTCTGTTCGTCTGTGAGATTCTTTACGCCATAACTCGACAGCGTCTTTCTGTGACTGTCTGACCTTTCTTTTCCATAACTCTTCCTCCACTTTCATGATGCACTCTGCATCCCAGGTTCCCGCTATGGGCCACCTTTGACTTTCCGGTAATCCTTTGGTATAATCTACCCATAGATCAAGAAACAATATGGCATCTAAGCCATGTTTATGGTACATGAAATGTCCTGGAGTGTCCCTAGGAGGAATAGGAACTGCTTCTTCAAGCACCCCTTTTCTGGTAGTAATCTGTCTTAACTTCGAGAAGAGCGGCATATTGACAACTGATCTGATACTTACTCTTGAACTTACTTAATACGAGAGACACAATAATGAACAGTGAACAATGAACAGTCATTCATACCACAATATGCAAGACATTTTCTGAATACTTTAAACATTAAACATTAAACATTTAATAATGGTCGACAATGATGACAGTCTGCCTAACTAATCACCACGCTGAATTCTTGACAATAACTGAATACTTCGGAATACTTGATATACTGCTAAACAGTACATATACACTGCTAAACAGTGCAGACCGGATTTGTGTACCCAAATCCGTCTTGACCGGCACAACCTATGTGCGCGTCAACACGCCTCCTCGGCGATGGTACTCACCGAGTAGCTCCTTGAAACGGAAGGCCTCAGAGAATGGACAGGACTCGATAACTGCGGACATCGGACCCTCTGGACGTCGGAATTTCGGAAAACCTGGTGGGCCTCTGTATACCTCGGATCTTGCTCTCTCAGCTAGGCTCTGGTCGGGATACTTCGCACTTCTCACCGCCTCGTCTGGGTTGATCGCAGCCTCAGTCGCCCCCGCTTGACCGGAGGGAGCTTACAGGAAATCCTGCTGGTACGCGTTTATGGTCCGTCCAGCTGTGGCAGGAGACCGGGCCTGCAACGCACCGCCGGCGCGTGAGATGAGAAAGTGTCCCTGTTCGGGCGCCATTATGTGGTAAATAAAATAAATATTACCTGACTGAATTTCATGCGGAATCTTAAATTTAAAGTAAATAGCTCAAAATAACAAGAGGCAGAATCCGTGGTATAAGAGGTTTCTAATGGGCTTTATTCCATTCAAAAATGGCCGACTCGAGTCGCGGCCCTCAGGTTCCGTCACCACGAAGGTTCAGGAAGTGAAGTACAATAATTTATTAACAGACATGTATTTTTATAATAAGTACATTACAATGAAACGAATGTAGAGGGCGTAACATTTGATAAGAAAAATGACGTGACAGTGACATAATCGAAACTAGGCGTAATAAGGAATAAAAGAAACATGATTGGTTAGAATTATCAGACATAGGTGGATCTATAAGATAATACTTGGCATAGATGCGCGCGCGGCAGCATGACGTGTAATTGACGTGTAACTAGGGGGTGAAGGGGACTTGACATTTAGCTCTACATGTGGAGACGAGAAGTCTGGGGTCAAGTCATCCTAATCCCAAATCATATCTAACATCCTATGTTTAAAGAACTATGTTATCCACAAGGAAGAGACTCTCGGACAGAATCTATTCTATACTGACTGTGTGCGTGTACAAGCGTCTAAGTGTCTATATGAGATGCGAGGGGCAGAAAACTTTCCATGGCAACAGGGCTATGAATCACTTGCAGGAAGACAGAGAAGCCTGGCCTTTTGCTTGGTAACTGGAGGAATGTTTACTTAAACTACTAGGCAAGAATGCATCGACTGGAGAGCAAAATAGATAATTCGAAGGTGAAATACAACTTCTTGGCAGACAGGCGAAAACTGGCCGAGGCAGGCACCGTTAGCTGCACAGGGAGTAGGACAAAGTTCATGGATACAGATGCGAGCTCAAGCTGAAGCTGTCAGAGACAGAGAGCAGGGAAAGGCTTTGAGGACAGAATCGGGCCTACTCGCCTGAACTGTAAAAATGGAGTAACTTAGCCATATAAAGTCGGTGGCCTTTCATACTAAGGAATCGAATATCCAGCCCATTGATGGCGGATCTGACAGAGAACATGTTGACAGTAGACACACATATGTTTGCGTCTTAGAAACTGGAACTGGAGGGAACATACATGTACTTGTAACATGCATATAGAACCGTTGGGGTCCAAGATAGGGGACATAACTGATCAGGAAAATCCACTTTTCCACAAGACCTTAGGTTACAGCAACAGCAGATAGATCATGTCAGGCTCTATACTCCAACTGTCTCTATATCCTAGCTTTAACTCTACACCAGGCACCAGCATTGTATTACATTACGCATCTAGCATTCCCGATACCATCTCAGACATAGAGGGAATGGGGACCCGTAGGATACTATAATTATAGGTATCATAATTATTTCCTCTCAATTTTATTATTTATTGTCTTAATATTATGTCTTGTGGCATTTCAATATTTGTTTGGTACATCATTTTTTTTTTTTTTTAAACAGCCAAAAACATGTCTCATTTCTGAATCAATACTTTTTCATGAATCTTTTAGAAATACATGCCAGTATCAAGAAAAAAGTGCCAAGCACCGACAAACACTGCCACAAATGAAGCACTGCCTGTGATCCTGTGCCTCAATTCTGTCCTTTTTGGACCTCTGCACAAATTGTGTGGATACAGTGGATAAATATAGGATAAATCAATTGTATTGCCTGCAATATGCTTAGTCAGAGTTGTCAAGCACAAATTGTGAGCTGAAGTAGACTAGTTCTGACATGGAAAAGTATTGATCGTGAGTTAAAGGTACTGTTCCCCAAGGGTAGATAGTCAACATCGTCAGGAATTAATGCTGGTAATTGACCTATAAAAGCGATATAAGAATCCTAAGTAGGGAATCGTGTTAAAAACCAGAGCAAAACCCTAAGTGTATGTGCAGACAATAAGTGCTCTTGATCCTATTACCTGAGAATCTAAATGTGCCATCAGAATGTTAAATTAAGTTCAAAATCTCCTAATGTGGACTTTACTTTATGTCATATTTGGTGCATGTGAACCAGATACCATCCTCTGTAAAAATTAAAAAGCGAATGCAATGTTTTCTTTTTTGAGACTGAGGGCATGATTACGATCTCGGGGGATGGGATACTCTGCCACAGACGTGACGGATATCCTATCTGCCATATTACAAGCTCCATAAGATATGATGGATTTGTAATTTGGCAGACAGGATATCCAATCCGTTTGTGAGGAAGTAACTCTTTCTGCCAAGATCGTAATCAGGCCCAAAGTTTGGTCTCACAGTGTAAATATAAAATTAATGGTCAGTACCTCAATCTACATCTAAATTGGGCTTGTTGTAGGAATCTGATGGTCAATAATCACATTTTACTTCCAGGGATCACAGTTGCATGCTATTTTAGGGGCTGAAGTAGTGATCTCCTCTTTACAAGAAGCATGAACCCTGAATATTTTGCCATTTGGAAAATGACATAAATTGTGCTATTGCATTGCAAGTATTGGTATTGATCTGTATTGTAGGTAAAAAAATGTATTTTTTCTTCATAGTTGGTTACTAGTAAACAGCCATGAGCAAGGGACTACAGCAATCTGTGTCTTCAAACAATGATAATCAGTGATTTGCTAACTTCATTTACCCTGACGTTAGCAGGAAGAAATGATATGGTGCCTTGAAATACTATGAGTTTGGCAGTATGATGTGAGCATATTAATTTTTGCCTGTGGTGTCAAGGCAGCTTTGAAAGAAAATGGGTCAGCCCTTTGTTCTCTTGCACCGAATGATGGCATTTTGTCCGATCACGTGTTAACATCTGCATAAAAAGTTCTAGACTGGAAGACCAATATTTTAAATTGCCAAGGTTGCCTATGTTTTTTCCTTTTTATGTTTGATCCTTTTTTAGCCATCTTTGTCTTCAGATTAAAGTAATTCAAAGATGATATCACAAAATTTGCACCAAAAAAGATCACATTTTCCTTTTAGGCGCATTGAAATTAAAAAAGGGTTTTCTGCCTATTCTATGAAAAACGGCCTTCTAGAAAGTACCCCAACTTTTCTATAAAGATTACATATGATTAATAATGTTTTTTTAGATTTAGCATTTGAATGGCAAGCAAATATTTGCCACATTTAGGCAGCAATATGCTTTCTTTTTTCTCTGTTTTATGCATGTGGCAAATGCCTCCATTTTGATATAAAAAATAATAAATACAACTTTTGCACTAGCTTGCCAGACCTACTGATGTTGTCAATGTTTATTAAAATTAATAAGAAGGGAAACCTGGTAGGTGCTGTACACGGGTATGTCGAATATATTGGTTACTAAAGGATTTAACCTAATGGACTCTTTGGGTCTACTTCTTGTTTGAGGCAGTTGCGGCTATTCCCTATAAGTGCAGGGTGTCCCCTGGCTTGTAAAAAAGCAGTGGCTCCTTAATTTCCATTGCCTGGATTGTCTTGCTCACTGATGTTTTCACAGAAGGCATTACTTTTTCGTTCACTACTAGCAGTTGTGAAATTTCACTTTTGGAGAACGGAGTTCTAGTGATCTGTATTATCTACCATCAATATCTCAGTGTGTGTTGAAAGGAGGGCTGGGAAGAGATGCCAGAAAAGTGGTCTGGCCAGCTGATGTCTTTGACATTCTTATAACATTTTTCTGAACATTTGGGAGACGATGGTCAGTTTTTGGGATACTTTTCTGTGCCTTGTGGTGTTGCCCCAGGTTGCCATCTAGTCTAATCACCACAGTTGCAAACTGTAAAACTTGAAGCAGTCAAAAAAAGCCTCCCTTGACTGATAGTGTCACAAATTGCCTCTACGTTCTGCTCACAGAGCTCCTATACCAGCTTTTGGATTTGTGGCTGACTTGGATGTTTTGCCAAAACACAAAAAGCCTTTTTTGGAAGAATAACTATTAGATCTGGGATACTTCCGTGCTGATGTGCTCAAAAAACATTACATGAGACTTACATCACAATTATTGCCCTGAAGAGGTCCTGCTGTCTTTGGGCCAAACGCTTGGACTGTGTTCATCATTTATATTAAAAGAAAGAAAGAATATCATCTTGGCTACAACCAGCATTCTTGTATTTTGCCAACTGTCTGGGTGCTACTGCCAGGTGTATAAAGAGACTTCAATGCGTTCAGAACGCTGCAGCCCGTTTGATTCTGATGCACCCGAGGAGAACCGCCTCAAAACCGGCTCTTGCCTTTCTCCACTGGCTGCCTATACGAGAGCGAGTATGGTTTAAAACGTTGTGTATGTGTCATCGCATTATCCAGGGAACCTCTCCTGTGTATTTGTTGAACCTCCTTACTCCCTACACTCCTGCCCGCCACCTGAGGTCTGAGGGGAGGGGACTGGTACGCGTTCCGGTTGTGAAGAGAGCTAGGATGGGTGGGCGCTCCTTCCGTTTCCTGGCAGCGCAACTATGGAACAAACTTCCCGAGAACCTTCGACTTGAACCCTCGGAAAGCATGTTTAGGAAGAAACTGAAAACCCACCTGTTTCCGCCTGGTTAGGTCTCCGTGATCCTCAATGTGACGTGCATCGCAGCACGGGGACACACTGTCTAGTGTAACCAGGCACTTTATAAACCCGATTATTATTATTATTATTATAATTTGTTGGAATGTATGAGAAAAACAAATATCCTTTTTTAGACAAAACTAGAGTTGTCTTACTATTTATGGAGTGCTTCTCTCATATTGGTGTATATTGATTCTCTTAACCTACTTAATTCCTCACGTGCCCAAAGCCACAGGAATGCAGATGAATGTGGTTATATTTGAGTAGTCATCCTTCATACAGGAGGAGCATTGATAATTTGGCATGTATCAGGCTACCTTTTGTTGCAGTGTCCCCTGTGTCACAGCTCACCAGGGCTTCCTGCTTCCTGGATGGGAGCATATCTTTCTTTGATAAATAAGACATGGGCAACACTCCTCTTTCCAAAGATGTGATAGCTGTAAATTCGGACCTGGGTTTCGGGTATCAATGTGTTGTTTCCTGGGCCCATTTCAGCATCAAAGGTCTAGGAGACCAGGTTACTTCTTGAAGGTAGAGTTCATTGTCTCACCACATGGTCAATCCCTGTCTATTGTGAACATGCCCACGTTGTGAACCAGGAGACAATGAATTGGTGGAATGTGTTTGGCAGCAGGAGGCCGCCCAACCGCAATTTATGTAATTAATTCTTCAGATGCCCCTGGACTTTCCTGCTCTTATCTCCTGAGCCCTGTAACACTTACTGTCACCACTATGTTACAGGTGACAGAAGCAACCTAAAGGCTGGGAGTAAACCCAAAACCTATTCATTAGTTAACCCTGACCCTTTGGACCTTCTACTGAGTTCCTATGTTGGAATGATCAAAAAAAGTTCTAGCCACAGGGACTGGGGAAAGTAAAGAAAGAGGAGAGAAAGGCTTAGGACCCCAGAAGGCAAGTACTTCAATACTCATGGAAATTGGCTCAGAGGTTGCTTGGTGCACAAAGGAAAATACGAAGCAGGCATTTTGCTAATTATTACAAAGTTAAAATGTTTTTCGGAAATTGGAATTAGGGTTGCCAGTTCCATGTGGAGGGGTTTTAGATGAATCCTCGACACATCCCTGATTCTTGATGAGAGATTTCAGAACTTCATGGATGCCTGTACACACCAAAGGTTCCAGGAGAATCTGCCAAAAAAGGCAACAAAATGGGAAAGCATTGTAGGAAGCTGGCTCTGTATATACTCTACCAAAATGAGGTATAATCTGCACAGACTCCAGTGGACCCCAAAGGTAGGCAACGGCAAAAGAAGATAGCACCTTGCGCTCTATTTGTGGTAGTGTGGGCGAGCAGTAAGGCTTAATCAGAGGGTAATGATAAGCATTTGTTGTACACGCTAGGGCAGCAAATGATGTCAAACGCTCAAAGACTTAACTCAGAACATTTTGATTTGTATAAAATTATTATTTAGTTATATTTAATTTCTAGAACCAAGCAAGTCTGGCACAGGTAACTTTATTGGTACGTTTCAAGGCAGGTTGAGCAATACAAGCAAGCTGAATGGAAATGTCTTTGTTACAGGTTTGTAAATACTTTCAATACAGTGGAAATTACTGTTAGATTACTTTTGATTACTGTTCAGGTTACTTTATGGATTACTTTTTCTACTCAGTTTGATATTCCTATATATCACACATTTCCCAGAGAAAAGTTAGTAAAGACGTTTTTAGATCTATGCAGTTTTTCAAGTTCTCATACAAAACCAACTCCACACTTGGAACAATTTTCACAAGAAAGCAGTCAATGCAGTCATATGGGAGGAAATGAACTTATCGGTTTCAAGGTAAGTACTTGGGTTTGGGAGTTGGTTTTCTGGGGTTAGAACCAGTGTTCCCCCGGGGTCAAGGATGCACTCTCAAAGCACCCTCAGCGGCACTAGGGAGGCGGGTGCAGAGTGTTGAGGCCCAATGTTATCCAAAGAGGGATAGGGGGCATTTGGTTGGTGGCTGCTCATGAGCAGGCCACAAGGTTGTGGGAGAAAAGCTCCTGATGTTATGCTCAGGGCAAAGGGGGATACGAGTTAGCACCCAAAGTACACTCGCAGCGGCGCAGGGCTGGCTGGGTGCAGGGTGCTGTTTTGGCATCGGGTGCACTGTTGATTTCAGTGGGAATTCTCCGGTTGCAATAAACACTGCAGGCTCGGGACGAAGATCTTCTGGAGGTGACCACCAGTTGGAGAGGTAATTTGGGATGATGGGGATGCTGGGACACCGTTGATTGGGCCACCCAACACCGTGGGACGTCAGGTGCAGGGGTGACTTTAGGCTTCGGCTTTTCTTACCAGCTCTGGTCGTGATCATCGGGATCCTCCAGAAATGAGCTGCAGGCATCCATTGGAGATTCGAGGCAGGTCAGAGATCACCAGATCTCAGGTCTGGATCCCCGCGGAGACCTCCTTGTGGTGTTTGGCCACTCGAACTCAGGTCATGGGTGTCGGGTGCAGAGTGGTGCAGACTCGCAGATTAGATCAGAGTCGGTTGTTGAGCAAATCCGGTGCTCACAGAAGACAAAGACTTGATTTTGGATTGCAGGGCAGGTCCTTTGGGTTCTTGAGGGCTGCTTGCTGCAGGATACACCGGAATGTCGCTGGAGCATGTTTGAGGTGCAGACAGGCCAGTAGGGCTAAGGCCAAGTCAGTGGGCATCTTCCTCTTCTTAGTTCAGCGCAGCTTCTTTGGTCCTTCTTCTTCTCTTCTTCTGGTCGGTTCTTGTCTGAGGAGGCAAGGTTCAGGGTGGCCCCTGAATACTAGATTTAGGGGCGTTACAAGTAGGTAAAGGTTAGTACCGATGTGTCCCTTCCTTGCGGTGGGTGCACCCCCTTTTATGCCACCCTCCAGTGGTAGGGGTTCATATGCGTCTCTCTGGTTGGCCGGGTCCTCCAGTCTACAAGATGGCAGGAACTGGGAATTGTGCATCACCTCACCTTCTGCACCTAAGTGGTGGGGTTGGCAAAGGGGGGACATCTCACTTCCTCACTTAGTTTTCCCACCGATTCTCCTGCCCAAAAAGGGGTCAGAACCAGTGAGAGCCAGTTGCTGGGAGCAGCAAAGGGCTGGGGTAGCTCTCAAAGGCTGCAAGCCTTTGAAGCTTTCCCTTCATGAACCCTGCCTATCCTGGTGGAAGAGGCTTGGCACCCCGTCCCAGGATGTGCATTGTTTCAGACCCCCAAGAGCAGCAGGCTCTCATCCCAGAGCCAGGGGTCCAGAAACATGTCTGGTGGTGGCAGCTGGCAGGCGGCCACTCAGCCAGGACACTAGAGTTAGGTTGTTTTTCAGGGGGCATCTCTAAGATGCCCTCTGAGTGCATTTTTCATTAAATCCTATACTGGCATCAGTGTGGGTTAAATGTGCTGAGAAGATTGATACCAAACTTCCCAGTTTTCAGTAATGCCATTATGGTGCTGTGGAGTTAGTAATGACAAACTCCCAGCACCAATTACTCTTAATGGCATTACTGCACTCAGAATGTCTAAGAATTGGCTTAGACACTGTAGGGGTACAGGGCTCATGCACCTGTACCCTCACCCCTGGTATAGTGCACCTAGCTTGAGGGGTGGCTGACCTATGCCAGGGTAGTGGGTTGTATGCATGGCATGCAGGGATGTGTGCCATAGCGACTCTTCACTGTGTTCTGCACCAAAGCATGCAGCCTGCAAGGGCAGTGTGTGTGTGTAAGGGTACAGGGCCTCTAAGGGTGGCACAATAAGTGCTGCAGCCCTTAGAGGCCTTCCCTGGCCACAGTGCCCTTAGTTCCTATGGTACCCTATACAACGGACTGACCTGGGGCCAAAGAGTGCCAAGTGGGTTTTGTCTTAATGCAGTTTTAGGGAAAGAACACAGGCCCTGCTAAATCAGTAAGTAATCTCAACTTTAACTCCCACACCCAGTATAGTATAGTCTTTGGATCTCTTCCATTGACCTATCATCAATAGATGCCATCTAACTAGGATTCAGTGAAGCCATTGAGCATGACAAAATGTCCTATGTGTTTAGTGCATTCTAGTTCAGACCAAATGTCTACCTATTTGGGTCTGATGTGAGTGAATCCTAACAGCATCCAGTGCTTAGTGTAAGCTGGTGGTTGTCAGCACTCATTTTTGGGGACCGGCTTTTGTGTTTCATCGTGAGACATTGATTAAGAGCAAGAGAGAAAAAAAACATGAAGAGTAAAGACGGCAGAATAAAACAGATAGGAAAACTGTCACAAAGTGAGAAAGCAGGAACACACAATAGTGAGAAAAAGGGGCAGCGTGTGTCTGGTAGTAGATGAAAAAGGTATGGAGTGAGTTCCTGGCTGTGCAGCCTTGGTATTCGGAGCACTGACATTTTATAGCACCTAACAACTTAAGCACTGACAGCACCCCGCTGAAGTACGTCCTCTTCTGGGAAAAGAGACCAAGTAGGGTTTTTCATGGTACCAGTGATAAAAAATCTTTCCTAACTGAGGAGAGTGAACTAATGATGTAAGTTCCCCTTAATGAGGGAGGCATCACACGTAGGGGTGCCACCTTTCTTACCAGCCAGCACTTAAAAATACATTTAATGCCTCCTTCCACGAAATTAGATATTATGACTTTTCATGACTAGACATAGTCAGGAGAACAATTTCTTATTGTTGGAGGCAGAGGCCCAGTGCACATAGGCTGTGTTTTCTTAAGTTAAGAAACATGAAGTACATGATAAATTTGCCAGTAAGTAGTTAAAAGTAACTGAAAAGCAACATTGTCAAATAAATGTGTGATCTGAAAAAGGCCCAGTAACTGGGGGAGTAAAGTTTAGATGTGATCCTGGATCGGAGGAAATTTTGTGAGCAACCAAACCTTCGCCTTTGTATGATATGTGAATGTGAATACTGCCTTGTAGCAGGGGTCTACAAATTTCTTATAGTCTGTTTTTGCCTTTAATACATGTGGATGTATGGACTGTTCGATCCTTCATTCACTTTTTAAAAAGTGGAACACTGTTGACATTATTGAGGGTGAGATGGTGGCTGCCAAAAAGGGTGTGGGCCAAAGGGACAGTAAAAGGTAATGCAGGGAATTATTGGAGGCAGATTCGGGCAGTGATATCCTCAGACTCTATTCAGTCTGAATCATTCAAAAACAATAGCATTGATATTTTACAAGGGTCTGATTTAAAGTTACCTCCACCCATCTCTCTGAGGACAGCCAAGACCATTACACGGGCAAGGCCTAAGCAGACAGTGTGATCACCTAGCGTGGCATTCCAAAGGTGACATTGTGTATTCACTATCTAAATACAGGTCCCAAGTACAGGCTGAGTAGTCAGGCAAACTCAGCCAAAGAGTTGTGGTTTAAAGGCCCCCACTTCACCCTTGCCTGGTCCCATCAATGAAAGATCAGGTCTGTTATGACATTACATGTCAGATGGCATGGCTGAAATACATGGGGGAAGGGAGGTAAAAAGGTGCTGCAAGTGGGGAGGGTGGTGTAGGAAAGTAGGATCAGCTTTCATGGTTACCCCCACTTTTTGCTGGTGTCATTATGTTTTTCTGGTTAGTCTGACTGGGATCCTGCTAATCAGGACCCCAGTCTTTGTGCTTCCTCCATAAGTCGGACCTTGGTGAGTACTTACCTACCCCCCAGATTGGCTACTGGTGTACCCTTGTAAGTCTCTAGTATATGGTACTAAGGTATCCAGATTATAGATACCCCAGGATTCCCCCATGGGATGAAGCATGTATTATGTCACCCATGCGAGACCACTCAAATTGTGACAACAGGCCTGCCAGTGCAGCCTGTGTAAGCTGGTGCAAGCAGCACTTACGACAGATACGTTTTCTTATATCTGAGGTCCTGAACTTAAAAGCTATACGTCACCCCTAAGGCAGGCCTTTCAATCCTGAAGGGAGGGGGCTTGGTAATAAGTGTGAGGGTGCCCCTCCATGAGCAGGACACCCCTACAATCCTTGGAGTCCTTTCTCCCAGGTTTTAAGTGCATCAGCCATTACGATACATAGAGTGGCCATGCGTCATGACGCGATGGCTAACTCTAAACTGGCTGTAATGAACATTGGCATGTTTGGTATCAAACATTTTGGAATCATACCAAGGTATGATTCCATGCACTGTGGAACTCTTCCAGGAATCCCTCAGTGCTCCCGGTACCAGTCTTCCAGAGTCTGACAGCAAGCTGTGGCTGTTTCCGACCACAGACACGCTTCTGCCCTCCTGCTGCTGAGCCAAGCTCAAGCAGGGGAAGGTGGGACAATAGATTTCCTGTCACTGGAAGGTGTGGCCACTTCACAGACAGGACTTGGGGTATTGGCCAGGGTGGAGGCGCTTGGCAATGCCACAAGACTGCTTCAAAGGACACAGTTGGTGCCTTCCTTGCATACTCCAGTTGGAACCAGTTCGGGAAGTCGTTGGCTCTCACTCTGGTGCAAAACTGGACAAAGGACATGGGAGTATCCTCCTCACCATCCAGTCCCTCCTCTGGGAGGGACCCCTGAGTTGTCCCAATCCTTTCTTTAGGGTACTTAGAGGCTTACCTGTGGGTTGTTCTTTAGATTCATTGTTGGAGAAGATTCAGATACCAAACCACTTAATCTTCAACCGTCTGGGCACTTTGGACTTTGTTAGACTTCGCTTTGGGAACCGAGACTGCACAGGTAAGACTCCTGTTGCTCCTGGTCTCATCATCCTGCCAGTCTTCGGCGTCATTTGTGCCTGTGCTCCATAAAGGTTTTTCTAAGGCCTGTCGACATCCAAGACACCTGGAGAAATCTCCCTTGCACCTGCAGGCACTGCAATGAAGCTGACCGGTCTGCTGTTCCTGAGCTCCCACAGATACCGAAAGGTTCAGCAATACAGTTGGCAGTTCTGAAACTCCCTTGAGGCCTGCACTGTCTTCTCAGCAAGCTTGAAGCCAGTATCCCTCGTTGAAACTGCTGGAGCAGTACCCCTGTGCACCTCATCAACTTGCCATTGCCAAGGCTTGTTGACTCTCTTCTTCAGAGACCTTCAGGCTCCAAGAAGCTCCAGCCTCAGGCATCTTTTGCTACCAAGATCTTCATCTTCACCACATCCTCTGCACCATGGGCCTTAATCATTGGTGAGCTGTTCGAGGTCCTCTTGCGACTCCTGTGCCTTTGGCCTGTGGGTCCTCTTAAGGATCTTCTTTGGTTCCAGTAGGCTCCCCTGTTTGCTCGGGGCCTACTCTGGTGTACCTGCACTTGGTGAGTTCCTTGGACCTTGCTGGTCCCGACACTGCACCTTTTTCGTCTAACACATTTGCTGCTGCTGCCTAGGCTTATTGATGCTCCCGCTGGACACGAACTTGACAGCCGACATTGAACAGTTCTTGAATGGCTCCTGGTCTTCCACAACGTTGCCTAGTCTACACAGCCACAGCGCCAAGGTCAATGTCAACGCTCCTGCATCTACCGACATCAGTGGGCATTCGTCTTCTGTGCCTACTGGTCACTTCTGAGTGGCATAGGCTCTGTTCCCTCTGTTTGCAGACATCTCTCATCCTGAATCCATCCTTGGGTTCCACAGGACTCTTTCAGCTTCTTCGCCAGCGGCATCTTACTGAAGTCCTCTATCGTATTCTACGACGGTTTCCGACATCACTTCGCACCCATGCACCCGGCTTCTCTGGTGTAGGTATCCTGATTCCCGGGGTATCCACAAGTGGGGTGATTTGCCAACCTTCCATCTTCAATGAGGTTTCTTCAGGGTCCTCCGGAAAGGGTCCTTCTTCTAAAACACTGCAACTACGACTTCCCCATTGACTTGTGTTGATCATGCGGTCGTATTTCCACTCTGCACACAGCCTCCGTGGGGTTCCTGGGTCCTTACATTGGGTGGATCCTTGGGTCCCCAACACTTCTATATCTTCTGGGTCCAGGCTTGACTTAGATCGTGGTTCTCATTCCACTTTCTTAGTTTATGGTTTGGTCTTCCCCTGGAGACAAGTGTGTACTTGTGCTACTTACATGTTCTATTGTTGAAGTATTGTGTGTATTGTGATTATATATCCGGGTAGGAGATACTGCAATGTGATAGTGAGTGTTTATAATAAATACATATTTGTATTCCTACACTGTGTGGTTCCTCCTACATTGTATGATTAGTACTGGTAAAATAAGCTGCTTTACATTCCTTCTGGACTAAGCCTGAAGGCTGCTCTCCACAGCTACCACTTAGAGAGCTTTCTATGGTTGTCTAAGACCACTTAAATCACCATAAGGGTTGTCTGGATTAGTGTAGGGTGCTTCACTTAACTAAGTGTGCACCATATACTAAGCCAGCCTCCTACATGTGGGGAAAGCAACACAGTGAAATGCAGAGGTGGGCAAGCAAATTTATGGTACAAAGCTGAGCATGGTTGAAAAAAGAGCTGGGAAAGGTGATATAGGGAGAATGAAAACTGCATATGGGAGAGGATCACAGATATACCCAGCATTAGCTAGCATGTGCAGTAGCACTGGGGCCCACTGCACCCCATTTATAGTTGTATTTTACTACCCAACCAGAAGGAAGGAAAACTATTGTTAGAAATGGGTTACTGGTTGACTGGGGTTGAGCCCTGGTCAAGCAGTAACCACAATCCTAGTCAAGAGAAGGCACAAACAAATCTCAAATTAACTTATGCTCAACTTTGGGTAGCTTGGCACAGAGCAGTCAGGCTTAAGTTGATGGCAATGTGCAAATTATTCGTGAACACATCAAACTGTAAAAACAGTGAAAACACCACACAAAAAGATACCACAACAGTTTAGAAAAATAAAGTATATTTTAACAAATAAAACAAAGTCAAAATGGCAAACATCCGGATGTGAAGTCCCCCTGCTGTAGTCTGACGCCCACTTCATGTCACTACGCCTCGCCTTTTGTTTTTTGGTTGTTATTTATGTTAAATGTATGTATCCTGATTCCCTTATGTGTAACCGGAGCTTTTGTAATGGGCTGGGCCCCATGGGCCGGTTAATGACTTTAACACTGTGTGATCCTTTTTTGGATTCTAGCGGCCGGCTCTGGTGGTTGTAGGCCCATGCTTGTATCCTTTTTACTGTTCAATAAAAACTTTAAAAAAAAAAAAAAAAAAAATGGCAAACATCAAATCAGAGAAACCGGAGATATTGAATTTGAAAGATTTTAGGTAAAATAGCACCAAAAAGCACAAAGCGACAACAAGGGATATCAGGTTGCGCTGGACTGGGACAAAGTCACAAGTTTAGGCCAACCGCGATGGAGCACATGCTGGCTACAGGGACTAGGTTAGGCCCACTAAACAAAGTTCCTTAAATCCTGGTTGCCGAGCATTGTGTGGATCCAAGGTGAAGAAGCTTCGCACAGCGAACTGATGCTTCGGTTCCAAGAAAAGGGGAGACGATACTGCGAGGTCCTGTTGCACCGCCATCGAGGATCCCATCAACGGGGGCTTGCAATGCAATGTCAAGGTGTCAAGGATGCGGTGTGCAACCGAGGCAATGCGTTGGGTCCAAAGAGCTGTGGGGCTGTGATGCGGAGGTCAGCATTGAGCTGCTGTCGATGAGGGATCTGAGGACTCAGGTCAGAAATACGGCGCGCCATCAGTGATGCATAGTTTCCGAAGGTGCGAGGGTGATGTAGACCCTCTGTGATAGGCCCAATCCATGCAATAGCAGCGATGCATCAGTTCTGATCAAGGATGCATCGCTGAATCGGTTTCGGTAGAGGATGCGCTGCTCAGCAGAGAAGATGCATTGGTTTATCTAGTAGGCATGTCAGACCCACTTCCAAGGATCCAGGAGTGAGGTGGCACCACTTGGCAGAGTAGACAGACAACTGGCAGGTCCAGTCCTTCTCACTCAGGCAAGAGAGCAGCAGGCAACAGGTCAACACAGCAAATAAGGAGTCGACCAGAGTAGCAGTCCAGCAGAGTGGCAGAGTAGTTTATCTTGCCAGGTCGACATGGCAGTTTAAAACTGCATACACAGGCTCTGCAATGGAAGGCCTGAGCCACGTTTAAAGGGCTACTTGAGTGGGTGGCACAATCAGTGCTGCAGGCCCACTAGTAGCAATTAATTTGCAGACCTTGGGCACAAGTAGTGTACGTTACTAGGGACTCATAAGTAAATTAATTATGCCAATTGTGGATAACGCAATGTTACCACATTTTAGGGAGAGAGCAAAAACACTTTAGCACTGGCCAGCAGTGGTAAAGTGCACAGATTCCTAAATCCAACAAAAACAAATTCAAAGGGGGGTGGTCTGGCCACGAAGGGAAATGGCTGCCTGAAGAGAGCGCCCCGCCGCGGGACGGACTTTGAAAGGAGGTGGCTTTCCTCTCAGTGCAACTAGCAATGCAGCACTGAAGTTTTTGAAATATCGTTCACTCCAGGTACAACTGGCCCGAATTTTGCTAAAAAATAAGCTCTTTTGGGGCTCATTCTGAGGTGAAGAAGACTTGAGGTAACCGGAACTTGATAGGCTCCGTGAGGTATCAAAAGCCTCCGGCCTTGCGCACGTCTTCCGCCCCTGTGAGGACTTTGCAACACCAGGGCAGGGCGGGCTTCGCGTACATTTGCCGTACTTGTGAGGACTTCACAAGGCCTGCGCAGAAAAGGACGAGCTCTACTCATGTCCAGTGCTTTTTAAGAGTGGTGACATCTTGTGCTGAGGTAACGGATATCTGCTGAGCTTGCGACACCTCAGAAGCCTTGGACTTCCCGAACCACGTCGATTGAACCATTTGCCTCTACGAAGTCTTCATAATATCCCTGCATGGCGCAACTGCAGAAACAAGGCCTTCCTCATTACCATCGCTTCAATAGGGTATGAGACTGGGAGCACATCATTATAAAATGTCCTTTTACATTTCTCATTTCCTAGGTGAATGAAAATGCTTGCGATGTTCGGAAGTAAATAAAAAAAAACAACTACTACCCTGCACGAGTGTCGTAAAATGGGTCTGTGTTGTTTACTAAAGCGCAATCCTCTGGGTTGAGGGGCGTCCCCCACTTGCACTCGAATTGAAGTAGTTCAGAAAAGCACTTTCTTAATAAAGTTCTTCTTCAATTAAATTTATTGAGATTTCTCATTAGTATTCATGACTGATATTCATAATTCCATCATTATGATTATTTTGTCACATTGCAGCATGATGTGTGTATAACATTTGATGATGGTGAAAATGATAGTATGGATATATGCGCAACCTGATCAAGGTGATTAAAAAATGGATAACATCGTGAAATGAAAAATGAGGAGGAAGGTGAAACATACATGGTGAACGAACAGTGGTGGAAGCGTGCTGTATATAAATACATGCAGGATTGAAAAGTGTTAAATTGAAGTAAAAAAATCTGTATCGAATGCGTTTGGTGGTGTAGCTTACATGCAATTGCGAACATACGATTTGTGGAAATACAGAAAATAATATTGGGATATTCATATTAAGCCAACTGTGTGCATGTGAGAAATAAACAGAAAGAAGTGCTTGTGAGGTATGGCAAAGGTAAAAAAGCGGGTGTAACCCCGGTCTCTTCTTACCTCTAGTGAGCCGGTAAGTTACATCCGATTGAACATCAAGATGATGGTCAGGATTTCCAAATCACACCGTATACTGTGTGCAAAAACGTAAGCGGGTAAAAAATAGGAAATAATGTCATACATATACATTCTGTACGGCAAGCGTGATCACTTACCCGATCATAAATCAGTTTGGCGTTCTCTGTCAGGGTATAGCGAATGAGAATTGGCGCTTAAGAAATTTGAAGCACCGTCAATACCCGGAAGTAGAACCCGTTAAGTCACGATTGAACTAAAATAAACATAGAAGAGTGTTTAGTTCAAAAAACGTAAAACTAGAAAGATGTGCCGATGAGGTGAAAACGTCTAGTATTTTTCACTTGGAAAAATGAAGGATATAAAAGTGTAAAAATGGGGTGAAACTAACGAAGCAAGAAAGTGGTAATTAAGAAGTCAGATGGATAAAGTGATATTCGAACGAAGAAGGGTGTGATATATGAGACACGGGTCTGTAGGGATGTGATCTGAACTAAAAATGAATAAATAAAAAAGACATACACAAGGAACATACATGGAAACCATTTTTAAATGATCATTATGATTATGTATCTGTTTGAAATAATAATTCTAATGTCATGCCTAGGTAAAAGCTAGTAGATCTGGAAGATCGCAGTAGAAGAGAAAACATTTGTTTCTTTGGAATACCCGAAAAAATTGAAGGTCAGAATGCTAGAACATTATTATGTGATATTCTTTCAAAGCTGACTGGCATTACCTTTGTACCGCTGCTTGAAATTCGATGTGCGCATCATATTGGTCCTCCACGTAGACATAACCATTCGCCCAAGACACCTCATTGCCTATTTTTTAAGGCTTGATCAAGCGAGACAACTATTAACGGCAGCTCGTGCACAGGTCTAATTTTTATATGATGGCCATGAAATCTGCTTGGCAGATGATTTTTCAGAAGAAACTAACGAAAGACTAAATGCATTTCTCTCTATGAGGTCTCAACTGAAAAAAATGGACATCAAGTATGGTCTATTTGATCCAGCTCACTTCCGCATTACCAAAAATGGAGACTCAAAAGACTTTCACAACCCTGAAGTTCTACAACACTTTTTAGACAACACGAAACCGCTGGAAATGTATATTCAAAATATCCCTGCAGATCAGATAAATCAAGGTTCTAAACCCTGTCAGCAGGTACCAGACAGCAGACGTCGGAATACCAGTGAAACTCATTACCGAGGTAGAGAATTATAGCGAATCAATCGCACATGTGAGGTTAAAGCCTTGGCCTTACAAACAGCATCTACCTTTACGCACGAGCAGCATAGGGATAAATCTCGCTCCCCCTTAAAATCCTCTTCAGATGAATAAGTATTTTTTACAGTGTATAGGTTTTGATTGTAGGTGCAGTTTTTAACTGATGTCCTCACCTTGATTATCTGCGAACTCCTCACTTCAGAGACTGAGCGATATATGACTGTTGCATTTCAGAGGAAAGAACCACTTGCATTTGGGGTAGATGAGTATTGATCCCTTTCATTATCCTTATTGTGTATTTTATATCAATGGTCATTATATTTATAATTGCATCTATGCTTATATTAACATTAAGTATTTTATGTGCTAACAGTGCTTCTCGTATTCAAATTTTGATATGGATATTTTTAATATATATCTATTATATGTTGCTCACAGTTGTGATTTATACGGCCTTAGGTCATATTTGTTCTATTATATTTGTAGTGAATATTATAGTAGATTGAAGATATGTTGTTCAGATTTACATATGGAATGTAGATAATTTTCCTCCGTACTTAAGTGTTTTATGATATACTTTTATGCTGTAATATACCACTCCTCTCTTTTCCAGCGGCTAATCATATACACGCATGAATCTCTAGACCTTAATTATTCTCTTGTATAACCCTGGATATTGTTATGTTCTCCCAATAGAGTTCCTTCCCGCGGCGGTGCTCTAGTGAACCCAGACCCGCGGTTAAATGTAAAGTATTTTGTGTGCTGACACATCGTAATACACATTATTTTCTTTTCTTATTTATTCCTTTTATCACTCTTATTCTTTCCTTTTAGGATACCTCATTGGATAGGCCTCATTGTTATCTTCGAGGCATTAATAGGGGTTTTTAGTCCATTCTCCCTTCTTACTATCAGCACCGTTGCCGAATAAGACTGTAAGATTTAAGTTAGGTATCAGAACTCTCCCTCGTCACTATCATACTTATTCTTCTATACCTCTTTATTTACCCTTCAACCAAAACCATTACAAGTTCTCCACTTCACTAAAGACCTCAAGCACTTATTTAGATATTATTGAATACATACGCCACTTGCATTTCTATTGACATGAACAACCTTCATCCCCTTCATGCAACAACTTGGAATGTCCATGACCTAACTCATTATATTAAAAAGAAAAAGGTACTCTCTTATTTAAAATAAAAAAAGATTGATGTGGCTCTGCTTCAAGAGACTCATCTTGATGCAGTGGAATCAGAAAAGTTGCATAGAGATTGTGTGGGAAAGGTATTTCACAGTAGTGTACCAAAGGGGGGATTACCAGATGCAGGCCCTGTTTGTAAATGTGGTGTAGCTATTCTTATCCGTAAATCTCTTCCAGTTGTGGTTTCAAAGACATGGGCAGATACAAATGGGTGATACATATTTGTAAAACTACAAATAGGTGAAACCTATTATGTGTAGGTTCAGTTTATGCCCCGATAGGTACAAAAAAAAATTCTCCAACTGAACCGTGTTCTAACAGAAATAGGTGCCACACAATACCTTATAGGAGGGGACTGGAATTAAGTAAGAGATCCTGTCCTGGACAGAACCGGTCCCTTTGACAAGAATAATGCCGCGAACAGAGCCTTGATGGGTGATATACTTGAAGACAATGGCCTACTAGATCATTGTTCGACTTTCTCATCCTGTTGACATTAAATACACATTTTCTTCCCCTACATATGGAACTCTCTCTCGATTGGATTACTTTTTAATTTCCCAAAGGGTGGGCTTATTAGTACAGTAATCACGTATTTTAGAAGCGTCAATCTCTGATCACTCCCTGGTCCTATTATCTCAGCAAACTGGATTGGCCAAACCGGGATGTAAGCCACGGCGCATGAAAATTCAATGCTATAAAACTCCTAAGTGCAAATCCCACCTACAGGATCATACTCAGGATTATCTCTCCACCAATCAAGGATCTGTCAGCTCTGGTAGGACTCTCTGGGCTGCATCCAAGGCTACCATACGAGGCCAACTTATGAGAGATGGAGCACAAGCCAATAGACAAAACGCTGCTAGACATAAAGAGCTGGAACAGGAAATTGAGTCATATACCCATTTATACACCGCAAAGCCAACTATACAGCATCGCAAGTCTTTAGAGCAAGCCAGTATGGCATTAAATAGTCTTTTTACATCTAAGGAAGAGTATGCTTTACAAAAAAATGAAAGGTAAACATTGTGAACAGGGGGAAAAGGCAGGAACACTTCTGGTGGCACAGTTACGCCAAAAGGTGGCTGCTATGGCTATACCAGTCATGTTGACTGGACCCCAGGATATTGTTAATGAATTTGCTTCTTACTACAAATTCCTATATACCCTGAAGACTCAAATAGACCAGGATAAGATGATCTCTTTGTTAGTAGGAGTAGAGTTGCCTCAACTCTCGGAGGAAGGAAGAAGATTGCTTTAGGGAGACATCAGCAAAGAAGAGATCTTGCAAGCAATAGCTAAACTTTCATATCATAAAGCTCAAGGTGAAGATGGCTTTCCAGCTGAATTTTATCGCTGGTCAGGTGAGGGGATAATAGACTCTTTACATGCCCCTTTTCAAGACGCGGATTGTGAAACCCCCTTAGGAAGCCTTTCTAATAACGCAGTAATAGCAGTTTTACCTCAGCCTGGGAAGAATCCATTATTTTGCAGCAGTTACCAACCCATTTCGCTCCTAAATTTTTATATCAAAATACTAGCTAGTATTGTAGCCTCTCGACTTAGCAAAGTCTTACCCTCCTAAATTCATAATAGACAAGTGGGATTTGTGTCTGGGCGAATAATTTGCGCATTTTGGCTCATGCAATTTGGTCTGTCAGATCCCTTCAGAAAGATGCCCTGGCATTATCACTTGATGCGGAAAAGGCGTTTGACCGCATTGAATGGGAGTATCTTTTTAAGGTTTTAGAGTGATTCGGCTTGGGAGACCAGTTTATAGCCAAGGTACGACTGTTATATGAGAACCCCACAGCACAGGCTAATTGTGGTGGCTTTGTTTCAAACTCATTCCCAATACACAGAGGGACTTGTCAGGGGTGTCACCTCTCCCCTCTTTTATTTCTCTTGGCTATAGAACCTCTAGCTGCCACAATTCGCCAATCGACCAATGTTGTGGGCATTCATCTTCCGGTGGGGGAATCTTAACTTTATCTATACGCTGATGATATTCGGCTCACTATCGCTGACCTGCCCCGTACTCTACCATTGTTGCTTAAAATCATAGAAGATTTCTTCTCATTTTCTGGATACAAAATAAATTGGGACAAAATTGAAACCCTAGCCATATCAGATGGGACCACAATAGCAGCTATACAGGGATGTCCCTTTCACTGGCAACCTTCACATCTCAAATACCTGGGTATTCTGGTGAATAAGGGAATAGAAGGAATGATTGCAGATAATTTAAGTCCTTTAATAGTCCAGATGCAAAGCTACTTTGAAAAATGGAAGATAACTGGGCTTATCCATGTGGGGTAGGGTACAAGCTGTGAGAATGGTCACCCTTCCACGTTGTATTTGTACTCTGGGGATGCTCCCTCTTCAAATTCCTTTGTCCACATTATGCCTTATAGACTCTAAGTTTAAATCTTTTGCATGGGATCAGCAAGACCCCGTTTAGCTGTGACAAATTTGAAATCTCATCACTCTAATGGAGGTTTGAGTCTCACATCGATAGAACACTTTACCCTTGCGTTGCAATTATTTCAAATACATGAGAAAGCCCCTGTGTGGAATAATACAGGTATATGGATTAAAGGAAAAACACTGTCCTGGCCCCAGTGGAAAGCAGCAGGAATTCTCACAATAGACCAACTTCTTCATGATGGTAGACTGAAATCATTTGAGCAATTAACAGAAGAGTTTGACCTTCCTATGTTGCAAGCTAAAAGTTATACACAACTTAGCAACTGCGTCAATAAGAGTTTAGGACCAACTCCCTGGTTACTACAAAACTCACCAGTAGTATCATATTTACATACTTGGGAGAAGCATAACGGAGTCATGTCTGGCCTATACAAGACACTTACACTACATCTGTTTTCACAACCTTTATAAAGATATCTTCGTATTAAGTGGCAAACCCGTTTATCGGTTTCTTACGAAGATGGAGAATGGATGGAAATATTAGAAAACTTAATTAGAGGTGCCCGTGAGGCTAGATTGAAATTTTGTTTATTTAAAATTCTTCACAACTGGCATTGGTCACCGGTAGATTTGCATAGTGCAGGATTACTTCCACACACCAACTGCTGGATATGTGCTACAGCTGGCTGTGATATGACTCACATTATATGCAATTGTCCGAAGGTTCAATCCTATTGGTATTATATAGGTCAGGTCTTACATAAAACAATACCTCTAAGTCTCCCACTTATGAATGCCACCATTCTCTTGCTTGATTTTCGAGATTCCCCAAATTTCTCAAAACCACAAAGCCGTCTCATGCACGCTGAGTTAGCCACAGTCAAAATATATATATTACGACAATGGAAGTCACTAAACCCACCATCACAAGAGGCCTGAGTGGTAGCCATGATACACACAGCCTCCCATGAGAGAGTCGTTTACAATATTCAAGATCAGAGGGATTTATTTCTGCAAGTCTGGGATCCTTTCCTATGTTTAGAAAATGACTAATATAGACAAGACTAGGATTGGTGTTCTTCATATATTTTTTTTATCTTTCTCCTTCTGATTTCCACATGTGCATCTATCTATTTTATATTCCTTTTCAGGTATGAATTTGCAGTACAAGCAATAATACATTAAAGATGGTTGAATGAATTTAAAAACATGTACTTAAGGTGTAAACTAATCTTCGAGGAAGAATAATATACATAGTATTGTAATTTCCTTTTCATAACCCTAATATTTATGTCTTATCAATTTATATATACATTCCAGAGTCAGGGGAGCTCTCTCCTCATGTTTATTAATGGCCATATTTGAATACTAGGTTTATCGGCTCTAATTTATGTAAGAATATACTTGAATATTGAATGTTTATATCTACTTTATGTAGCATCTTAAGCTTCTGATAAATTTTAACTTAATCATATTACATATATTTCACTTTTACCATTCTCTGTATTCTATATTAAACCACCTACAAGATACAGTACTTTATAATTGTAATGCACTTGCTTATTTACTCATTATAAATCCTTGGTTTATGCTACAGTTTCTCTAATTTATTATGCAAAATGACTAATAAAGAAATATAACACCAAAAAAGACAAATTCAACAAAAAGGAAGGGAAGATGTCAAAATGTTTAGGGGTGACGAAAGGGCCCTTTTCAACAGGTAGGGATTTTTCCTTCTTGTATGAGGGCCCATGACACCCTTATTTATCCAATGAAGAGGGTAGATGGATGTGGTTGACCCTCTTGTTACTTTAGCCACTCTATTTAAACAGGAAACGTGACCCAGACATGGCTCTCATATGAGCCCTCCATATTTATGCAGCACAAAGACAAAGCTCTGGAGAACATACACCCACAACCTCACACATGCTCTGCAGCCATTGCAAAATGATTTGCAATAGGAATGCTGATGGTGACTGTGCCAATCACACTGGCACCAACTAGAACTGCTGCTTCTGCTAGTTTGACATTTGTGTCAGGCATAGCCATGGCAGTGGGGTAGAGGCAGCAGTCAGATCGGCAAGCTATAAAAGGGCATACAGTGCATAACCCTGAAAGTGCAGCTCTGCATGTGTCAACCTAACAATCCACATTAAGATCGCCATTGTCACACCTGCACCTGTCCCACAAATTTCCACGTGTTTGAAGCCAGCCCCCACTCTACACCTCATAAAAGTACCAGTAGCTGACATTGGCCATAGATAAGGATGGACATGCTGATTACGTGTCAATGGACCAAGCCTGGATAATCGGGAAATTTGAAGTTCAAAACAGAAAATAAGGTAGATACCATCACAATTTAAATGGGATGGGCTGTGGACTAGCAGTACCACAGCAATTAAACATAGGACCACTGGGCATCCTCAGGGGCAGCTGGGATACGATGTACTGACAGCCTCCTACACATTCTGTATTCAGTATGCTTGAACCATCAAGACCTCGTTTAACTTGAGGCCATGTTATGTAGAGGAAGCCCATAATGTAGAGCTGGCGCTGGAAAATGAAATCAAAGCGGAGGCCATCTGGCTATTAACTTTAACAACAAGAGCACCAGACAGCTTCCTTATACTCCCATAGGCTTGCAAGATGCAGCAGCAAGCATCTGTCCTCATGAGCTGAGAAGTAGATCCCCCATACTTCATATCATTGTGTGTTTTTGTGCCGTCCTACGTATGGGAAGGAAAGTGTGAATATGAGAGAAGCTGAATGGATGTAAAAGCTTAATTATTTTCTGTACTACTTCCCTATAAAGTTGCTAAATGCAAAATATAAACATCAGTGGAATGCCATGGGCTGATACCAAAAATAACTGAGACAATGCCTCAAGGGGGGGTCACCCTAAAATGTTAATAAATGAAGAGGTCTGACTCAAAGGTCTTCTCTGCACATTGTATATTGGGTGTTGTACAGGCAGGAGCTCTGACAAGTGGCTAAACACTCTATCATGTAACCTAAAGCATTAGCAAAGCCAAGCAGTTTCACATAGCTACAGCATATCAAATAATTACTAGATGTCCTTCTTGCATCAGAAGTAACAGCATGAAAACTTTAACACTACTGCAGACCTTAAAAACTTCACTAGATATCTCTTTCACATCAGAAGCAACTGCTTGAAATGTGCTTCACAAAGTTATGGGGATGTGGCGTCCACATAAAAATCTATATATCCTCTTTTGTTACTCTAATACATTGTGGTTGATTTCAGTAGGATAAGTAAATATGCCAATATTGGTATATGCTGATGAATCAATGTCACAACAAGTAAATGTCTTGATTACTATGGAACATTTGTGAAGATATATAGAGGCACTAGCAGTCACTGATTAAGTCAAGTGCCTTCGGCCATATTGTTGGGAAACTTCTTTTTAAGTGGCACAATGTTTATGTCCCAGCCAGTAAAATACTAGATCTGGGCCAAATTATAATTGGACTGGAGTAATTGTAGTAATTTCAGTAATTATGCATTACTCTTTTGATGTGAAATTACCCATATTCCACTACTACCCCAGCTTGAGTAATTAAGGGGGCTATTCTGATGGCGGTTGGACTGCATCCGACGGCTCATTGGATGCGGTCTTACTGCCATCTTTTGCTGTAGTCCGACCGATGCATTACTATGTGTGCGGTCAGAGGCAGCAGGCGGAGGGACAGCCCGACGCTTTCCAATGGGGTCCTTGAGCCTGTCGGACCGTCTGAGGCTCAGTAATCTCTACAATAGGGACGGTGCCTGCTCAGGCACTGCCATAGGGATTACAATGTCACTTTCCACTTGCCCCTTCATGGCGGTTCGCCCCCCATGTAAAGGCAGGCAGAAAATGACTTTAGGGGCCCATAGCAGGGCTCCCTTACCCCCTGGCCCTCCACTATGGGCCTGGGGGCACCTATGTTGCCACCCTACACATCCCTGCACCATGTGGCAGGCACTGCATGGTGCCTGCCAAACAGTGTAGAGATGTTTTTAAAGTGTACATTTTCTATTGCAGCGTGTGCTGCAGTCCACAGCACAAGCCGAAATGGAAAATACTCACTTTGCGACTGCTGTGAAGGCAGCCACATTGTAATAAGAATCACACGTGACACCCATAGTGATTAAAACAAAATTAATTAGAAGCTAATTTATTTCTTTTGATATTCAATTTATCTTTTTCTTTTTGAAAGTATATTTAATTCATACATTATTATCATAACCAAACATTTAGTTGACCAAACAAAGACAATATATACAATTTCACAGTGACACAAACTTTATATTGCAATACAAAATTCACAAAGTGCATCTGATATGAGCATGCTCAAATTCCATCAACAATAAAAAAAGAAAAAAGAAGAAGGAAAGGTTGGAAAAAAACAAAGGAAAGTTTAAAAGGATAACACAATTATGAAGAAATGGAAACTATTCCATGGAGTGTTGGCCAAACAGTACGGTATTCAGGGTAAAGGACCAAAAATTGATCAATAATAGATTATTTGTTAGCCTGACACCACTTATTTATTATCAAGACTTATTTGGACACGACAACAAGGTCTACGTGTTTCAATCCCAATCGTTTTTTACGGGTTATCCTCAGGACCTGGAAAAATGAGCTTAGTCACACTGTGTAATGGCACCCATGATGCTCCACAGCTGATTCTTGATTCTGATACTTGAAACTGCAGCTTCACTTGTTGTTAATAGTGGTCCCACTCAGGTCAGATGCAAGTACTTAAAATGACCTGCACCAAGATGAGGGTGTGTGGCTTTCATATTAAAATGTGCATACACAATATTGTCATTTTAATTATCAGTGCTTGTTTCCCAAGCTTTTGTAGTACATTTCTTGATTTTTATCAAAGTAAGTGATTACTACTAGCATACATGGGATCTTTTATTGGCTGATGCAAATGTATTTAGGCAGTTTCTTTTTAGGTGCATGTAGTGTTTACAGAGGTCTTTTTCAAGTCAGATAGGAGTGGTTGAAATATCCATCATAAAACTGAGGGTGATGTGTTTTCAACCTGCAGGTGCACTCTAGCAACTCTAATGACTTGTGCTCATTTTTTTAGTAATATATAAATACACCAAAGCTGGTTTATAGTGAAGCATTAACATTGTAATTTACAATAAATGGCTTGAGAGTTATGGAAATATTTGATAAAATCCTACTACACATAGGGACAATCAGTCTTAAAGAAGTGCAAGTGTCTAACAAGTTCGGTTCTTGGGGAACTATTTGTTATGTGTATGTGTATATGTGCAAGAGCTAAATGCAGTCACCCAAAGTGAAACCTTTTAATGGCTGGAGTGGGCTGGTCTGTTGATGTATACCTTCTGCTGGGGTGGGAGGGAGAATATTTTGAGTTATTTCAAAAGGGAGGGAAAGATGGACAAATATTTAACCAGGTCCAGCATACAGGTCCATAAATAGAGCTCTAACAAAGAAGGTATGCAGTTCCTAATACAAAGGTTATGTTGATGTAAAGTAGACTCTAGTGGGTATTAGAGTGTAAAAGGGGAGAATAAACTTCTCCTAGTTGGAATAAGACCCTCACACACCCAGCCAGCTAGGTGTCATGCTTCATCATCGGGTCTGCTCCTTATCGGGGCGGCGCTGCAATCCCCGATCGGCACCCAAGTAGGGGCCTTCCTGACGGAGATCTTTTTTCCAGAAGCCGATTGGTGAAGTGCAAGTGAGGGCCCTAAAATTGGTGTAGGTGATAGTGATGTGTGTGTGAAAAAATCTAAAATAGGGGAGGTGGTCCACTCAGAAGTATTTTAATGAACGTGGCCCCCACCCTAATTAAAAATAATACGACAAACCAACGCTATAACCAACTGCAAGGATGCTGGTTGATAGCGTCTGTCAGATGGTCGACATGTTTCTTGCCTTGTAGTCAATTTAGACGGCAATTCATCAGGACCAGAATAACTACCTACACTTAAGTGGTGGTGGTCTGTGGTAAAGTATACTATTGACCACCCTTACAGCACCCAAAGAAAGTGTGGTACCTGTAACTCAAAAAACATAACCTGCAAAAAAGGGATTGACAAATTCATCAATACAAATCAATAGATTATTCACTCAATATTGACAAGACATGCAACGTGAAATTGATACAAAGCTCATGCTCTTAGAGGCTCATAACATGCTTGATAACGTGTCTGTCATACAGTGAGTTAAAACAACTAAAATAAATGCAGCCAGAGAAGCACACAAGGAATTTCACTCACCCATTAGGGTCAAGGCAGTGGTGTTTCAGATCCAGCTAGTGGAGACACTAAGTTGTAGTGTCCTAATAACAAGGGGAACGAAATTAAGAGAAACATGATTGATACACAAGGACAGTGCGCAGAGTCCGGCGCCAAACGCACAAGGTCACAAGAGAAACAGCAACCCACAGTGTCATATGGGATAACTGTAGACAAAACAAGGTCGTGCCACGTCTCCATTGTAGGGCACACAAACTAAGGTAAGAAAATAATGATAATGGACACAAGTAGGCGTCTCGTGGTGCCTTGGCTGGCTGCAGTACAGCCCACAGCCCCACGAGGTGAGGACAGGGTCGTAAACATAGCCCGCCATTACCTCACACGGGGATACCAGGTCGCGTCTCCATCTCAGAGCCAAACGCATATTGGCGGTGCAGTCAACCTATCCATATGAGCAGAGACTCGCGTAGTTGACAGTACGACAAGGTATTGGTACTGGGCGAAGTTACTGTCAACCATTGCAGAGTCGGTACCATAAAGTGGTGCACCGATCCTAGACAAAGTGGTCCTAAGTGTGTGGGAGGACGCGGCACACATAAACAATGAAAGGAGAATGACAAAATTAAATCCGTTACTCACGGTTTCCTAAAAACGGAGGTGGCGGTAGACCTACCCCACGTCGCTGGTCCGGGATTCACACGAGTATGCTACAGGTGGGCGTGTGATATAGCGGAACAGGCGTGCAGTGGAAGAAGGACTTCCGGGTCATTCATTGGAAAAGGGACTACAGTTCCCTTTACGAGGATGCGCCATCTTGGAATGGGAAAAGCAGTGTTGCCTTCGCAACCAAACGAGACGAAGCCCCGGACTCGCCACACACTCCCAAGCATACAGCCAAGTTGCTCGAAAAAAGGCTCGGGTAGGTGGGGGTTTGGAAAGGAGGCGGATTAGAAAGGAATGAGTAACCAGAGGCTCGTGATGCCTAAGGTGTGCTGCTCGTAAGGTGTAATTCTTATGTACTGGAATTATCAGAGGGGGTTACTGGAGGAACGGGTTGGACCAGGTGGTAGACTTCAGAAACCATTGTACATTATTTGTCAGTGAAAGGAGGTTAAATTCAGAACAAGAAACCTATTCATAATGTTACCTCATCACGAGTGTTTTAGGTCAGAAGGCTCCACGGTATATTCTCATTTAACCCAGTTTTGTCAGTGGCCAATCTTAGAACCCATCGTTGTTCAATGCGGAATAAAGCATGTTTAGTTATTCCGGGATGGGTTTCTAATACACCCCATTCAAAAGACTCTGGTGAATGTTGTGTGTCTTTGAAATGTGTGGTCATCTTGGTGTTATTCTTCATGCATCTAAAATTGCTTCTATGTTCCATTATGCGTGTTTTCACCTGTCTCGTGGTCATGCCAATGTAGAGTAATTCGCATTTGCATCGCAGCAAGTAGATGCAGTTAGAGGAATTACAGTTGGTGTGTGCATTTAAGGTCCATATGACCCCATTAGGAAAATCCAATGTTTTTGTCACTTTCGTAAGGTGGCAGACAGAGCACGACCCGCAAGGATAGTGGCCTGTAACCGGGGGAAGACCCCATAAGGTACTTTGGCGAATGGAAGCTGGTTTTCTCGGCCTAGTGTGGATGAGGATATCTTTGATGTTATTTGTGCGTTTAAAGGCAAAACGAGGGATAGGTAAATCAAGTGTGCCTATGTTCAAGATGTTCCAATGTTTACGAATAATTTTTCTTATTCGATGTGAATCAGGGGTAAATGTAGTAACACAGGTCATCGCTGGGTCGGGTACTTTGACCCTGTCTTCCAGCAAGTTGTCACGGTTGTTGAATAAAGCTCTTTTACGAGCAGTGTCAATGATCTTTTTGGGATATTCACGCTTTAGGAGATCTTGTTTTAGTGTGTGTGATTCATTCTTATAATCAGAAAGGTTACTACAGTTTCTTCGGATACGAAGGAACTGTCCGAAAGGTAAGTTCTGTCTCAAAGTTTTAGGATGATGACTACTAAAAAGTAGGAGACTATTCCTATCGGTTGGTTTGCGGTAGAGGGTTGTAGAGATGTTATCACCCTCTAATCTGATTGTGAGGTCAAGGAAGGGGATTGTTAAGGAAGAGATAGTATTGGTAAATCTCAAATAAGGGTTCAGGGTATTGATCCATGAACAAAACTCAACACACTTTGCTCTGTCCCCTTTCCAAAGGATGAAGATGTCATCAATAAATCTTTTCCACATCCCAATATTTTGTAGGTATGGGTTTCTGGTGTGAAAAATCTCCCTGTCTTCGAACGCTGACATGTACATGCATGCCAGGCTCGGCGCGAATGTGCTGCCCATCGATGTACCCTGTGTTTGGTGGTAAAGTTGGGAATTGAACTCGAAGAAGTTTTCTGTCAATGCTAGAGTAGCACACTCTAGTACGAAGGCTACTGGTGTCTGCGAGTGCCATTCGCTGTTGGACAAGGCATCTTCAATCACATCCAGGGTAGCTCTCTGTTGAATATTAGTGTATAATGCCTCAACGTCCAGTGTGACCAGGAGGTCGACTGATTCTGGATGTTGGGCACTCTCCAGTAGACGGAGCATATCCGTCCTTGATAAAGGATGGTGTTTGCCTGACCAGTGGTTGGATAAAGTGGTCTACAAACTTCGACAGTGGTTCCAAAATTGAACCGATCCCTGATACAATGGGTCGTCCAGGGACCGGAGTAGTGTTTTTGTGAATCTTTGGTAGGCAATAAAAGTAAGGAGTAATTGGTTCCTTAGTTATGAGAAACTCAGCTTCTTTTTTGGTAATCCACCCTTGTGTTTCAGCAGTAAAAACCATTGTGGAGATTATTCTGCTCAATCTGGGGGTGGGATCTTCTCCAATTAGAGTATGGGTGTGTGAGGGTCTTATTCCAACTAGGAGAAGTTTCTTCTCCCCTTTTACACTCTAATACCCACTAGAGTCTACTCTACATCAATATAACCTTTGTATTAGGAACTGCATACCTTCTTTGTTAGAGAATATTTTGAGTGACATATCAACAGACAATAAAGAACATTGATTGGGAGCCTCTATAAATGTATGTATTTTGGTATACTATTTTTGGAAAAAGTGAGGCTTGCAAAACACACCTAAAGCTGACTTTAGGCCAGACCTAAAGAAAAGAGGTTGAGGAATGTGTGGTCTATCTGAATAGCATGCAGAGTCTATCGTGTCTCTGTGGGATCTCGTTCAGTGCGTCACAGGCATCAAATGAATACCAGCAAAATAAACCAGCGTCTTACATTTCCATAGCGGATGCAAACAACAGGAAGAAAAGTGTTTTTCATTTAGATAACCCTGCTGAGATACTCATGGGGCGACTGTATTGATTGCTTGAAAGATATTTGAAAATGTGTGAATAGTTTTATTCAAACTGGCCTTTTATATCTTTTATTAAATCTTCTAATTTTATATGTCTGTTCGTTCAGTACGACCAAAATATGAAAGAAAGCAATTGCACCTGAGATTTTTGGGGGGAGATCACATCATTGCCTAAGCAAACTATATAATTTCAAATATTAGCCAAATATTCTGTGGTAAACATCTCATTGCAATATTTGCCTATATAGTTTTAATATGCCAGGCCTGTGAAGATTGGACTTTATGACAAGTTTAAACTCTTGGATTTTCATATGATTTGATTTTGACTGCACCCTGTTGGATTCGTTTTCATGAGTTTCGGCAGACGTATCTGAGGATATAAATGCCAGACTTGCAGCGGCCTGTTGGCATTCGGAATTCCCGGGAGAATAATGGAGGCGGTAGCCAATGATAGTGATATTTAAAGAAGATGATGAAAGGAAAGAGTTAAAGGAAATTTCGAGGGAGATTTATTAAGATTTTGCACCGTGTTTGCGTCACTAAGCAGCGCAAAATCTTTTTTTCCTAATTTACTTTCCAGCGCTAAACTTGTTTAGCCCTGGAAATAACGTAAAAGTAATGCAACTCAGCGCATAGCACTACTTCACATTACTTTGCACCATGGGGGCGTACCAAGGGTGGTGCATGGGCATTCCCATGCAACCACCCAAGGTTTCTCACACTAAACCCAATTTACTAAATACAGTAGATTGGGTTTAACATGAGAAAACTTTGCCATTTTAAACTAGGCACAAGGAAGGAGAAATGCTTTTATTTCTCCTTCCTTCTCCAACTTTGCATGCGTGCTGCACTGTGTAGCACGCATAGGGAAAGGGGAGGAAAGAGCCTTATCTTTGAAAATATGACGCTCTCCTGCTCCTTTCCTGTCACGCAACGCAACGCTGACTCACGGCGGTCTGTGCTGCGTTGCGTGGAGATTTGGTAAGTCTCTCCCTTGGAATTTTATATAGCACGAACTCGGCTCGAGAGAATTGGAACCTTTACCTGAGCACCAGTTACGTTACACAAGGACGCATTCATTTTTTGGTAGGCAAGGGAGTTTACGTGATTTACCAAGAATCACAGGATGTTGTCTCAACACTGAGACTCAACCCGGTTCCACAGTTCCAAAGTCGGCAGATCTGATGGTCAGGCCACAGTGTTCTCGTTATTTAGGAAGAGCAGGTTCAAACCCTCCAAAGCTTCACAGTTATGTTCAAAGAAATATATGCACTGATTGAGTCTCAGAAACACAGACATTGTCACGAAAAAACATGAGCCATATAATCCAGGCTCTAAAAGTCCTACTACACACATGAAGCATGGCTTGTGCTTAGATCCCAAAAACACTTCAGAACAACTCCAGAAAAGGTTTACTCAACAACAGAGGAAGCCATGTCTTAGAAATATGCTACACTCTCATGAGCGTTCCACACAGCTGTAAATGCTGCGCACACACACTCCCAGTGGGTCTCATGGGTGATGGCATCCTTGAAATGGTGTTTCCTACCTAAGAACACTAACAAAGATCATTGCTAATTCTTTTCAGCAGTCAGCACTCAGTTGACACTCATGGAGTTTAAGGCATGACAAAACAGCACCGGGCTTTGCAATGAACAAACACGCCTTCCCAGTGCATCCACCACCGCGCTCTTTGGTCATCAAAGGAATTCAGTACTTTCAATCTTTTAAAAATGTAAAATAAATTTACCTCTCTGCAGGCTGCAGCACACCTTCAGTTCCCGTCTCGAGCTGCTTGCTGGGTAAAAGCATTGAGCCAATCCAAGCACAGCTCTCTTGCTGCTTACAATGCTAAACAGCATATAGGCAGAGCTAGGGTTGGCTGGAGCAGGCAATCACAGCTCTCCATCGAAGACCTACAGGGCTGTTCTTCTGCTTCTTTGCTGCCTTTCAGCTGTAAAAGCAGAAGCATAAACTGCGCATGTCAGGCTGGCCACAGTGAAAACACCAGCCAATCAGACATGTGCAGTTCAGTTAACACAGCCTGATATGCTGCTGTCATGCCGGGAGAGAGAGCTCCGTTGTGGCCCGACCCCTGAGAAGGTGAAAGCATGCATGAGAGGGGTGGTGTACTGTGTGTGTGTATGCATGTGTGTGTGTGTAGTGAAGAAGTAAGGGGGTCAATGCCCCCACGCTCCTATGATCAAACCGTTCCTGTGTGGTTATACAGTTTCAAACACAGCAACTCCTGTCATTTGGCCAGGCACGCACTCAGCTAAAGCACTCCAGTAGTTTTAGTGAACTGAGAATAGAATACGCATTTCACAAAGCTCATTAAGAGAGAATGCTATCCACCGACAGAAGGCCCGAGTTTGTGAGAAGAAACACGATGGAGAGAAAGATTTAGGGGATATATAAGGCAAAGTTTGCAGTGCCATGCTCCGCCATTTCCAAAACGCAGAGATTTGCAGTATTTACAACAATGCAGTGCACCACTATTTTTTCGCTAGTGCGAACAATAGCTTCCTGGTACCAGTACTGACACCCTTTTGCCATAGTACAAGGGTGCCTGTGTTGTAGGGAATGATTGTTTATGTGCAGGAAAGTGTCCCTTCTAGCACATAAACAATCAATGATGGCGATTTGCTACTTTGGTGTGCAGCACACATCGAAGTAGCGAACTGGCTTCATTTAATGTTTGTTTATTGCAGGAAGGGACACTTAACTGTATATAAACAATCATTAATGGCATTTAGCTCTGTTTATGTGTGCTGCAGAATGCAGTACACATAGAAAAAGCAAAAAATGTGGAGAAATAAAAGTATTTCTCTTCTATGCGCAATTCTAATTCTAATTTTTTGGCGCTGCCTTAGCTTTACAGATCCTTGTAAATCTGGGGCAGCATCAAAAAGCAATGGGTGTTGTGGTGGAAAGCCCACAGCAGCATCCGTTGCACACCCCTTTCCTGCAGATTCCTGCGTGAAAGGGTAGCACATTTACAAAGTGGCATTAGGCCACATAAAGTGGCTTAAAGTCACTTTGTATATATGGTGCAGGACATTGCACCACCAGAATGTCGGTAAATTTGACATTCCAGTGGTGCAATCCCCTTGTAAATTTGCCCCACAGAGTCTAAGTTTAAGTTACTAGCGAAAAAAGACATTCATCATAAAGGGGCCTAGAGTTGTGTGAGGGAACACGACCTGTGAGAGTCATTTGTTAAACTAATTTAACCAAATTTGTTTATAGAAAAGAAAATAGGGATTTGTCAGAGAGGTGGGCCATGGTTTTGCCATGTGTGGGACTCAAAGATCAATTTAAATACATTTTTAAAACATAAAGAGAGGCATTTGAATTTCACTATAAACATTTCAAGAGAGCTATTTACAAAAGAGAAATACATGGAAACACAGATTTTCAACAAAAGGGACAGTTCAACAACATTCATATCTGTTGCATTTTCTAGTAGAACAACTAGTAGGTAGTCTGCTGAGTCTATATACTGGAATATTAAATGTTATTGTCAAAACACTGACTTCGGGTCCTTTAACAGACCAGCAAGTGATCAAACACAGCATATAACCACTACATCAAATGTCACTGGTACAGACTCTGGATCAGACACCACCCTGATGCCAGCATGAATTCTACCATTAATTAAACAGTCAAACAACAAACCAGGACTATTGCTGTTACCCACCGATCATCAATGCCTTATCGTCCAGCAATAGCCAACGTTCAGTGACCTTGAGATATTAACCTGCCATTTTACCGTGATTTCTACATTGGCCCTCTCACTGTGCTTTCTCTATTAACCACCAGGCCGCAAACCTGCGTTCATTATTCCAACCAGTGTTAGCTCCTCCCCTAAGGCGTAGGAGCGTTGCCTCACTGCTCAGTGAGTGAGCAATTAAAACAGAAAAATAAAATGATAATAACTTAATGTTATTATCATTATTGTTATTATCATTTTATTTAAACATACTGGCTCAGTTGTTTGTGGCGTGGTGGGACTGGGCTGGGCTGTTTCGAGCCTGGTGGAGGAGTGGTAGGCACTTCTTAGCGCGCATGACATTTTTGCCGGCCGTCTTGGGTCGCCACTGAATCCAAATTTATCAAAGTAGATTCCACAAGCTCAACAAATTTAGCCTCTCAGATAGCTCTTCTTTGAAGATTATGAAGGCTGCCTTTATTGATATACTTGCTACAGCAATTGCACATCAGCTTTCATAGCCTCCCAACAACAAGAACAACTTTCTAGATCATAGGTACTCAAAATATGGCTGGGAGGCCGCATGCGGCCCCTCGACCGCTAAATGTGGCCCCATGATCAACAGGAGCACTGGGCTGTTGTTTACTCCACTGAAAACTAACAGTATATAAGATATTAAATAGACAATCATTTTTTTCAAGGTTAATCGGTGTCAAAGAAACGCAGTAACTTGGGAGTCCTGCGCTTAACTTTAGAAGCACCTTCACTTTTAAAGACATCTTGCAGCAAAGGTGTTAAATTATGAGTCTCTTTAAAATCAAAAAGTTATCACCCAGGCTTTCGCGGGCTAATATGCCCAGCTGTATTAGACCCACCAACCTGGGGCCTCTCTCGTCGACTTATTGGGACAGGCGGCTGTCCGACTCCCATGCCTTGCCCAGGAAGAGTCGACAGTCCTCGATCTCACCATAAACCCGGAGGAGATACATGGGGTCATCTCTCTGCTGGACTCTGGGAAGTCACCAGGCCCGGACAGATTCCCGCAGGAGTATTATGCAGCTTATAAGGACTTGTTGGTGCCCCATTTGGTGGACCTCTTCCAGCACATGGCCGACGAGGGCTCCTTTGCCCCCGAGAATGACGTGGCCACTATAGTGGTCATCCCGAAGACCCAGCCACCTCCTCTCTCCTGTGCGGACTATTGTCCGATCTCTTTAATCAACACTGAAATTAAAAATTTTGCCACAGCTCTGGCCTAATGCCTTTGCCCTCTGTTGCACAAACTGGTCCATCCGGACCAATGTGGCTCCATGCCTGTATGCAGCACTCGGCACTGCATACGACACCTCAACCTAGCTCACTGCCACAACCTCACACCATACCTGGCCCTTATAGACTTTGAAAAGACCTTCGACACGGTCGACTGGAACTACCTAGAAGACTTCCTCATGACAATGGGATATGGCCCCCACTTCCGACGCCTCGCCCGGGTCCTGTATTTCCACCCCAAATCTAAAGTCCTTACCAACGGTGCCTTCTCAGAGACATTTCCAATCCACAGAGGCAAGCGTCAGGGATGCCTCCTGTCACCACTCTTATTTGCTCTGGCAATGGAGTCCCTGGCCTGCCTCATACGTAACAACTCTCAAATCCAAGGGTGGTCCTGGGATTCGCACCAGGTAGATAAAATCGCCCTATATGCAGACGATGTCCTGCTGCTCTTGGCGGACTCGGAATGCTCTGGCCCAAGCTGCTTGGAGGTGCTTCAGGCCTTCGAGAACATCTCGGGCCTACGGCTCAACCCAGCGAAGTCCACCCTGATCCCTCTCCATCTCTCCAGGGCTTTCTTTGATTGGCAGTCCAACATCCTCATCAGGAGACAATCGTTCAAATATCTTGGGATCTGGGTGACCCTACTCCCTGAGCTGGAATGGGCGCTTAACATCGCACCCCTGGTCACGAAAGCCAAAGCCGACCTTAAGCACTGGCAAACCCTCCCACTTAACCGCCATGGAAGAGGCGCTCTTTTTAAAATGATGATCCTCCCCCGCTTCCTATACATCATTTAGACCACCACCTCCCATCTCCCGGGTAGCTGGTCTGAAACTTTCACGGAGTAATTGCTAGGTTCCTGTGGGGGGGTGGGAGGCTGCAAATTTCCCTGGCCTGCTGCCGGATCCCATCCTATGATGGAGGCATGAGAATGACAAATCTTCACCTTTACTACTTGGGTACCAGGATCCTTGTCGTCCATGATTGGTTTACTAGGGAGTGGGCCGACCCGGCCTATTGGACCGAGCTTAGAACCATGGACTTCCCGCAAATCCAAGCCTACATGTACGGGGCTCCCATTCCACAGGTGATTCCACCTATTACCAGAGCGGTCCTGGTGGCCTGGCGCTCTGCCCTGCGATACACGCGCTGGGACAAACGACTCACTTGACATACTCCTTTGTGGCAAGGCACGTAGCTGCAGGAAGTATCAACTCTTGCAGGCTTTCGGCAATGGGACGACGCTGGGATCTCGCTCCTTGGAGATCTCTGGGTGGGGGATCACATCAGGGCCTTCCCCAACTTACAACAGCGTCACTCCCTCCATACTTCCCAATTTTACAGGTATCTGCAGCTCCACCACGCCCTCACTGCACACATTCCACCGGGCACGTTGATCCCCGAGTTCAGCTCTTTGGAGGCCCAGGTTGTGTTGGGCAGTTTGGGCAGGGGAGGAGTATCGCGGATATACCGCTCCCTAGTGAATAATGGCCCCACTACCCTGGACTCGCTGAGAGCCCGCTGTGAGGGATGTTTGGGCCCTCTGGAAGAAGCGGACTGGCGCGATGCCCTTATGGCTCCCAAAACTCTTACGACCTCTTCTAAACTCCGTCTCATCCAACTATATTATCTCCACCTTACCCCTGTGTGCCTACATAGGGCGAGACTGTGACCCTCCCCGGACTGTACACGATGTGGCCACGCCCTGGCCGATTTCTTCCACATGGTCTGCTTGTGCCCTGGTCTTGCCCCGTTCTGGTCGAGTGTGGAATCTGAGCTTACGCCTACCCTGGGCTGGCATGTTCCTCACGATCCCCTATGCCTTCTTTTGGGAGTATTTGATGGTCTAGACGGCTCTAGGGCCGACAAACACTTTCTGGGCACAGCAGTGTCGGTAGCCAAGCAAGACATCGCGGTGGCCTGGGCTCAGGCCAAACCTCC
The DNA here is from genome assembly GCF_964204655.1 of Triturus cristatus. NCBI lineage: Eukaryota > Metazoa > Chordata > Amphibia > Caudata > Salamandridae > Triturus > Triturus cristatus. The sequence goes on from NC_140590.1 coordinate 1,378,506,782, forward strand.
TACTCTGCGGAAATGGCGCCTGGGGTGGACTGGTGCACGATTCAAGAGGAAGCTCTCTTCGGGGCCTGGGGATGTCCTGGGAAGTTCCTTAAGGTGTGGGGCAAATGGCTGAATTTACTGTTCTGAATCATTTTCTCTGATTTTCTTATACAGTGTTACATTGCCTCTCCAATGGTATGGCTTGCTCGAATACCTCAATCATGACTGTGGATTTCGTTGGCTGTTAGAAATGATCTCTGATTATGCAATTGTATGAGGTCCTTGTGTGAATTTGTTTTTCAAATGCCAATAAATTTGATTATAAAAAAATAATAATCAAAAAGTGGATTTAGTTAACATGCATAACCTTTTACCTTAGTATAATAATTATATTAGTGTATTGAACAGTATTAATTTAAAAGTGATAGTTTTCAAATACGAATTTAGAAAGATTAATTGGTTCCCCTAACCTGACAACCACGACAATGATGAACTAAAGAGGCAAGTTATGTGCACTTTTTGGTCGGCCTGGGTTCCTATTATACATGAATAACATTACAGTTTATTAAATGAAACACAGAAGCAGGTTTTTTACAGTGCACACCCTAGAAATCATGTATTTTGAGGTCCTCTTATATGTAATAATGAAGAAAAAGGGGGGAATGTGAAATTAAACAACTGTCTAGGATCACACAATTTGGAAAAGTGGGGAGGCTGGGATTAATCTCAGGTTTTCTGGTTTCACATTGTTCAGTCCATCCACTACATGCATATCCTGTGCTTCGTCTACACCTACCTTACTGTCAATCCCCCAAACCTTGTCAACCGACCCCCACCGCTCTGGCATCAATGCGGCCCTTGGGCACATCACAGACCAAAGTTTTCGGCCCCAAGGAAAATGTTTGGAAGTAACTGTGCTATAGATCTTTCATGCACTTCATACAGTGTCATCTTTAGTGCTTCATATAAGCTGGGCAGGGCTAGCCAAACTGCCATCTTCGTTGACCTGAGGTCCTCCGCTTCAACTCACCAAGGGCAACAAAATCATCAAGGGAAAGGGCAGGTTTTACACAAACATCTGACATGGCAGCACTTAGGACCTCCTTGAACCCATTCTTAAGAGACTAAACCCTGCTGTGGCTTCTCACAACATGCTTTAACGGATAACAGGTAGGCACACACTCTGTGGAAACTTTGACCCTTAAAACTTATTAAGAGCGAACAAAACAACGGGGGCGTGGCTAGCCAGCCAAGATGGCAGACGCACTTTGAATAGCTCCATCCATCGGCCCTGGGATCCTGCATTTATCCTGTGTGTTTAGCGCCCATTGCGGTATCTCTTGCACCCTATCTGATGCCCCATATCACTGTGGACAGAAAGAGGGGTTCCTGTTGATACTCGGTGACCGGCTGTAGGAGAGATGGACGGTCACAGTGCAGTGGCACGAGGGCCGCTGCTCGAAGCTCCAGATCGGCCCGAGGCCAAGTGAAGCTTATCTGGTGTATGAGCTGAGGGGAGCGGCGTGCAGCATCCGCATGCGGTGAGGGCGTGCGCCTGGAAGAGCAACCACAGTCCTGACACCCACAGAGAAGCAGAGTGGCATGCCTGAGGAGACGGTTGTCCCGCTGACAGCCCACAATAGTACACGTTGCAAGGGTCGCTATCTGGGAGACCCCAGGATGAACCCCAGGTCCAGGCGAAACGTGATCGGCATGCAAGTAAGATGGAACGGCACAGGGCTTGTGAGTGTGCCTGGCGAAGTGGGCACGGGCCTGGCGCTTACAGAGGAATGGTGAGGTACGAAAGTGGCGACGATCATGCTGCACGTGCAGAAGAGCAGGCATGATTTTTGTTTAATTGATTTTCATGAAGTCTCATACAGTGTACAGGTGAAGAGAAAAACATCATTGGGTACAACCATATGCAGAAATAACCATTAACAGCAGGTGACTATAAATTAAGCTGGCATGGGATAAATGTTAAACATACTGACATCGTTACATATAGCATGTGGCACATGTGTTCACAGGGACTCATTGTCAGGGAGATCTGGCTGGGCAAAAGAACGCAAGTATATCAACAAAGGCTCCCAGATGTCATTGGGCCTGGAGGATGATGGTAGCTCCTCCGCATACAACACTAGATTTTCTCTGCAAAATACCAAGTCTCTAAGCCACTGTTCCGCTGTAGGGCTCAGCGCACTATCCCACAACATCAGCACTCGTCGTTTGGCAATAAGCAGTGCCACCCTCGTCAGCCTGCCCATGACACCCTTTAGGAAGGGGACAAGACCCAATAAGCATATCTGTGGGGAACATTGCAAAACAATCCCAATAATCTTAGACAATGTAGTGATCACAGCGCCCCAGTATTCCGACACTTGCCTGCAGGTCCAAGCTAGATGCCGGAAGTCTGCCCCCAAGGCCCGCATCGTTTACAAGCATCAGTGTCCCGGAGCCCATATTTAAAAAGTTTATGCGGAGTATAGTAAACCTGATGTAGATATTTAAAGTGTATGATATACAAGTTTCCATTAGAGGTGAGGACGCTAGTGAGTTGGCAGCAGAGTTCCCATTCTTTCTGAGTGAGTGGCGGGTCGAGATATTTGTTCCACTTGCCTAGGCTCCTATCGCATGGGAGAGTCCTATCTTCTCTAGCAGGTGGTAGAGTTTATTGACCAGTGTATGTTGGGTGGGGCTCAGGAGCAGTGTGCGCAACACCAGTGTCTCCGGTGGCTCCGGTGGAAATGTGGGTTAGTGGGCTTGCATCGCTTTTTTCAGTCTATGTACGTAAAAAATGAGGAGTGGTGTCTTGTTCTGAATATAATCAGTATCAGTAGTAGACAGAAAGGTGCCACCAGTATATAGGTCTTGTAGCTTGTCAATGCCTACCTGTGCCAATGTACGCAGAGCTCCCTGTTCGTGTGTTAGTGACATGTTTGAGCGATAAGCCAATGGCAGCAGCGGAGAGTATAATGGCAGTTTTTCCGCCTCACGGCCCGATGCCTGCCAGGCAGCAATCATCAAATTAATAGTGTTAAATGTGTTTCGGGGTGCGGGCCTATGGTCCTGTGTTAACATAGAACTCAACGGGATGAGTTGTGTGGCCCAGTGTACTACCTCCACGTGCGGGACAAAAGCATGGGAGGTTAACTAGAAGTGTGCGTATTGTGCGTGTGCACAAAGGTAGTACAGATTAAAATCGGGTACCCTGAAACCTCCGCACTTGTAATCCAGTGTGAGAGTCTTTCAGCTCACCCGCGCTTGTCAACCGCCCCAGTTGAGGCGAAGCAGCAGGGTGCATATAGTTTTAAAAAAATGTTGCGTGAGTTGGAGCGGTATGTTACTGAAAAGATATAAATATTTAGGTAACACTACCATTTTGATCAGTGCAAGCGGTCCACAAGAGAAAGCAGGAGTTTCACCCATCTATCCACTTGTTGTTCCAGCATCGTGGTGGCAGCCCCATTATTCTCATGGATAACGCCCGCTGGGTTCCGGTGAACCCACATCCCCAGGTATATAACCGAGTCTGTGGCCCACACGAGGGGAAACTCAGGTTCATGTGGAAGGGTAACCTCTGTCAGCTGCATCACTGCAGATTTGGACCAATTAATGTGTAGGCCAGAAAAACAAGCAAAACGGATATCCTCACACATAACTGGCGCTAGGGATGTGTGGGGCTCGCATATAAAGAGCAACATATCATCCGCGTAAAGAGAGATGATGACCGGCCAATGGAAGAAGTTGAGAGCATCGTGTTTGTGGGATTGCCTAATAATGCATGCTAGCGGTTCCAGCGTCAGGGCAAATAACAGCGGTGAAAGTGGGCACCCCTGTCGGGTGCCCTTAGCAATCTGTATTGGGTCGGAAGTGTAGCCCTTTACCCGGACGCGCGCAATGGGACCTGCATATGGGAGTCGCAGCCAATTAACAAAGAGAGGTGAAAATCCCATCCACTATAACACATAGAAAAATAACCCCATTCCATGGAATCAAAGGCCTTTGCGGCGTCAATCATGACAGCCGCCACCGGTAGTTCAGGATTAAGAGTGTGAAGCAGAGCACACAGTGTTCGCAAGTTGTGGGAAGCAGAACGCACTGGAATAAAACCAGACTGATCTGGCAGGACCAATTTTCGCATGAGTGGCTGGAGACGAGTGGCCAGAATCTTCACCAGAACTTTTTACATCCGTATTGATAAACGAAAGCGGTCTGTATGATTCACAATTAGTGGGGCATTTATCCTTCTTGAGTAGTGTGATGATAAGTGCCTCACGGAGAGACAGCGGTAACACACCTAGATCGTACGCTTCAGCATATATTTCTAATAAATAAGGGGTGAGTTCCTCTGCATTAGCTTTGTAAAATTCACAGGGAAACCCGTCAGGGCCCGGTGCTCTCTTGTTGGGTAGAGCGTTTATCGCCATTGGAATATCTTCCACCGTGATCGCCTGATTGAGGTATTCCCTCTGACCATCCGACAGCCAAGCGATGGCTATCTGTGAGAGATAATTGTCGAGGTCAGCAATGTCAGTCTCGCCTTGCGAGGTTGTCAGCTCTGATAACTTTACGTGGAGTTCGCTGGATACTTCGGAGTTGGTTCGTTGCACAAGGGGTTCCACCTCTTGATCGTCTCAATTCCGCCTGCTATTACAGCACAGAAGGTTGATCGGATTAAGTGAGGGAAGGAAAGGATGAGGACAGCGGGGAGGGAGACCTGCAAACAGAAACACACAATTAGACCACTGCACCTACTCGTTTTCTGACTACAGTACATGAACTCTAGGTATATCCTAACCTGTGTTTTTCATACCTGTAAAAGAAAAAAAACACCGGATCTCATTTATATCATGAATAGTCTGAGGTTCTGTTTCTATCCTTTGTCATGGCAAGCCGACACCCTAGACTTCAGAGTAAGATGCCTCACCAGGAGCCTCGAGCCTCGTTCAGCTAGCCCCTGTTGCTTTAAACTGAAGAGGTGATACACGACAGGACATAGAACAGACAATACTCTTAGAGTAGAACAAGTTTAAGACAAACACTATTCCAAAGAATATAAACAAAATGTGTTCTTTGATATCTCCGCCGTTTCGGCAATCTCAAAATCGTTTGCACTATATCTTTGCCGGTTCGAAACCCGGCTTCGGCTCTCAATGCTCCACCCAGACAAATCTTATTGTTTTCTAGCTTTCCCCTGTTGTTCAGGCAGTTTTTGATACACAAGTAGGCAGGTAATGGCTGTTACTTAACACTGCTGACCCCTCATACTCCAAGTCCGCACTCACTCAGGTTCACAGCACACTACTCGTATCTGAATTCCAACTGAGTTTGCCAAGCATTGCCTCCCCCTACTCGGAACATCCACGACGTTCTCTTCATGAATGTGGAATGCACTTGGCTTTTAAAGTACCACACTCATCCTGTCGAAACCCTTGGGGTGAATGGAGTTTTTGGTGCGTGTGCACCCTTACCCTACACAGACTGTAACCTGTGACCAAGGATCCCTGGACGATGGCTCCAGGACGCAAATAGGAATATCCGTCTCCGTCTTCTGCTTTGGACCCTCCTTTACGTGTGTGGCGCCGGAACCGGCGTCACAACGCTGGAGCTGATGTCATGGCGCCTCACACGCGCCGCCTTGCCCGCCGGGAAGTGTAGTTTCCTCCCGTCGGGCAGGTACGTGAGGCGCTGACAACGTTCCTCGCCGGCACTCGTAACAGAGGTATACAATTTCGCATAGAATTGCCAGAATTGGTCTGTAATGTCTGGAACGTTATAGTGGTCATGACCCGTGTCATCCGTGATCTTAGTAATGATCTCCCTCTCCACATGGCGTTTAGAGACATATCTCATCTCTTCCTCTGCTAACTTCGCATGTTCCAGTACGGTGTCCTTAATGGAAGCTAGGGTCGACTCACACGGCGCTGCTTCGTAGTCCTGCTCCAATTTTTTCAGAGCTGCCTCCACCTTAGCCAACTGTCCTGGCAGGTCTTTTTAGATGCCAGCTGATGTGCTTATGCAAGTGCCCCGAATAGTAGCTTTATACCCCTCCCAGAGCACCCCAGCAATATCCACAGAACCCTTGTTGTTTGCAAAATATTGTGTGATGGCCTCACAATGAGAGTGTCCAATAGTGCGTCAGGTCGAAAGCGCCACATGAAGGACCTGTGGACAGTTTGCGGGATAGAAAGGGTGAGGCGGACAGGACAGTGATCTGATAGTGTGCGTGGCAATTCCTCTACATCCGTTACCCAGCCCGCTGCCCCCTCACTCATTAGCCTGTAGTCAAGGCGAGACCAGCTGCCATGCACTGTGGAGATATGTGTGCCCTCTAGTGTCTCAGCATGTCTATGTCGCCAGATATCCAGCAGTCCCAGGTCAGCCATTCCCACCCCAGAGAACCACAGCATCCGGAAGCCCACGTAGAATGGCAAAGAGACGCTCATAAAGTGCAGGGTCATCTGTGTTGGGACCATAGGTATTAAAGTGGTGACAATTGTGCCGATCAGCTTCCCATGTATAACGGCATAGTGACCTGCAGTGTCAACATAAGTCCGGATTTCAGTGAAAGGGAGGCCTTTTTTGACAAGTGTGAGAACCCCACGGCTATAGTAGGAATAGGAAGAAGCAAGCCGGTAACCAGCCCAATGACTCCCCACCAGTCTATCAGTAGTCTGCGTCAGGTGCGTTTCTTGTATAAGGGAAATGCCAATCCCATAGCGATCCAAGTGCGCTATTACCTGACGGATCTTTTTTGGCGTGTTAAGTCCCCTTACGTTCCATGTTAAACAAGAGACGGACATTTCATTGTTATGTATAATTGCAGCAATCTATTCTTGATATAGAAATCATCCAAAGCCTCAAAACAGCCTATCCCCACCATGAAAGTGTGTGATGATATGTTTGTTTTATAGTGCACACAAGCATCATCTAAGAGATTTAGAAAATAACCAGTCACATTAACAACCCCTACAACACCCTCCCACCCACCAGCACCCCCCACCCACTTCAGCGGCCCCAACATTCCAAAGCCATCCCAAACCCCCCCGGAAAAATTCCCAAGTGCAATGCCAAGGGAGTAACCAGTTGTGGCGAATACCCATAAGGGGGCGCCTGAGCACAGTATCCCTCCCGGTGAAAAAGGAGGTGGCCAAGCCATCGGGATAACATTCTCTGGCCATTTGTTAATGTTATATCACAAAAACAGCCCGGGGCTGTCCCCAGTAGCAATCTGCTCAGAGCAAACATAGCGAAAAACATCATTGTCATCATTATATCACTACATGTCGAATATCAACAGCACTGGAGGCAGAGTTCGGTGCGGTAATGGGGCTGATGGACGCCATCTTGGCCATGAAAAAACACAAAAATTTAGACCAGATTTATCACATGCGGTCTACAGACATCACCCCTTGTCTGCCACTTCGCTAGTGCCCCCGTCATCACTCCCCGCTACGGATTTTGGGGATCGACTTCGTCTTGTAATATTCTTGGCAAAGTCCATCGCCGATTTCGGGCAGGTGGAGACCTTGTGCTTCCCACTTTTTTCTATGCGCAACTGCGCAGGGTACAGTATTGCGTATGGTATTTTTGCTGCAATGAGGAGTTTCTTCACAGGCTGATACTCTCTCTGAGCCTCCTGAACCGCCACCGTGAAGTCAAGGTAGAAGGCGAGGGTGTTTACCTGATAGAGCTCTTCTCACAAGCCAACCTGAGCACAGTGTCACGGTCTCTATAATCCAAAAGGCAGGCAATGATGGGGCGCGGCGGCGCACCCGGAGGTGGGCGAGCAGCCAGACAACGATGAGCCCGTTCCACAATGAGGACATGGGACAATTGCTCCACCCCAAATATCTCACGGAGGAGATTTTCCACATGCGTTTCAAGGCGGCCTGTGTTTGTGGACTCTGGTAGGCCCATAATGCACACGTTGCGACGCGATCTGGCTTCCATGTCCTCATTACGGGCCTGTATGACTGCCAGCACCTTTTCCATGGATGTCTGTTTTGCGTTAACCTGTTGCAGACCATCTTCTGCATCTGAGATACGTTTCTCCGCTTCCCCAAGGCATTGCGCATGTTTGTCCAGCTTTGCGTTCATATGATCCATGCGTAAATTCAGATGATCAATCTTCCCATCTATGGATTGGAGACTGGCCTAGACCACAAGAAGGGTTTTTCAATATTAGTAAGATGGTCAGCGGGAGCGTCCGTCTCGGAATCGGAGGCAGCATGTTGAGAGGCCCGGCTGGTCTTGCGTGGTTGAAATGTGAGACGCGGCTGGCCGCATTCGGATTTACCCATGATGTCATCACTTGATGGTCGGAGCTAGGCCCAGACAAAAAACAAAAAAAGGAATTAAGTCCCTCTCTGTCAGACAGCACAACACAGAGACATGAGGAGGTGGCAAAAGGAAGGAGACACAGAGCAGTCGGCAGCATCCAGATTTTCATAGTCTACATGTTTCTGGTATAGTGACACAGCTGCACAGGGGGGGAGAGCAATACAGCACAGGCGTTCAGTAGGGTTGAGGCAGTAATCACAGTCTGATCGATCCCAGTCAGTTAGTGGGCCGGAGATGGGGGCAAAGCAGAGAAGCAATGTCTCTGATCTCAGAAGAAGTGAACGTGAGGGCCTGCGATCCCGCACAATGCCGCCACCACAGAGATGAAGGGGGGGCAGTAAATTAGACCCACATCAGACCAGCACTTCGCCGCGCCTCACCGTAGGGGCTGTCTGTTTCAGCGGCGTCACCAGGCAGGACCACCACAGGAGTCACAGCGCCTCAGCGGTCAGGAGCTCCAGAGGCAGTAGATAGTGCAAGTTTGTCGCCGTCGTGAGGCCAGCGTTTCACCGCAAACCTCTGTGCAAGAATGGTGGCGCCACTTCACGCAGTGCGATTCACAATTGGGCTGCGTCGGGCCAGTAACAGACGGCGTCTGCAGGATCTCAGCAGTAGAACGCTCCATGCAGCAATGGTCGTAGCGACCCCCAGCAGGAAGGTAGGTCTGCGGTGCTAACACCCGGGGGCCACAACCCACCTCCCAGCACTAGAACGTGGCAGACCCACAGAGGCCCGGTCACTGGCCGCGATAAGAGGGGGCGGCCCGACTCCCGCAAACCCACAATGGCAGACTGCAGGGCAGAAACCCAAGGGTGGCTCACTCCCCCAGGCGCAATAAAATCATGCAGGAGGGAGCCCATCAACCCCCAGTCCACACCACACAGCCCCCCAGGCACAGGTCGAGTGGCGCAGCGCCCCCAGCAGCGACCGCAGCCCACAGCCGGCACTCCCGTGGCCTACCTTGGTTCCACGCTGCGAGGCTAATCCCAGCACGCCATGCTGCCGATGCAGGCCCAGAGCTTCACTCACCTCCAAACTGCACCAAAGTTATCCTCGTGGTCCTCAGTTTTTGGTGAAAGCGTTCTGCAACACTTCACGGCACCATGCCTGCTAGTATGGCAGTGATCTGAGCTAGATGGTGGAGGATATTGGATGGATTATGGGCTCGGCTGGTGGAGCTGCTCTACAGAGCGGCCATCTTGCCATGCGCCCTCCAGCGCCCCCCCCCCCCCCAAGAGCAGGCATGATTGCACATAGGCCTACTGTGCAGAGCCCAGTGTGTGCATGGCTCCAACCTTGACTTCTGGCCACATCCTCAGCCCGATACTTAGGCGAACAGCACACGTTGCTGATATGGCACAGGTCTCAGTTGTGGCCCGTAGCTCCCTGTGACGCTAAGGCGGTCGTACCCTGCGGTAGGTGTGCCACTGCTGGTTTCATGGGGGTGTGGCTGTATGCCACGCACGGATGAAGATAACTGTTGCCTGTGACTCCTTCTCCACCCGGGCGTTCTCCTGTGACCTGGCCCACTGTTGTTGTGCTGACTGGGCCTGCCTGCTGCCGGAAACTTAGATGCGTTTACCTGCTGGTGTGCATTGAATCTGTGAACCTTCGGAAAGAACTGGTCGGTCTGCATCTGTGGGCCTATTTTACCCCCTCAGAAGTCCTTCCGTCCCGGGCGCTGCGGAGCAGACTGAATGGCTGTGGCATAGGTGCACTGGCCCAGACACAGATGCAGGAAAGTGTCATGGACTGCTCATAGTAGCCTTGGCAGGACGTCAGAAGCAGGTGGTCCGCTTCCGGGTCGCCTTCTGCTCTCACCCTGCTGCCCAGAAGCGGAAATTCGTTGATTATAGCAGCACTGATCAAACTATTAGTGACGCACTGCTGGGGGCTCCGTCATTAGCAATACATAAACTACTGGGCAGCGGTGGGTGACGCGGAGTCCCACAGCACTGAGGGCGGGTATCTCGTCCCTTTCCAGCCACGCTGAGCAGGAGCCGGTTTGTGGAGGCACGCAAAGAACTCAGCAGATTTACCTAGCCCTTCATCAATCTATTGCCCCGGCTGTAGGTCTTGTTCAACGGTCAAGTCACAGTGGGTATGCCTAGGGCTGGGTCAAGTGTCACCCACCAGCAGGTGGCGCCACACCCAGTGAAGTCGACCCAGTTGCCCATGGACCAGGAGATAGCCAAGCCCTCAATGCTGGAATCCAAAATGGACTCAGACCTTCAGGCGGTGATTAATATAAGTGAAACGCTTGCGCAGACTAAGACGTCACTGGAGAGCCGCATTGACAAGGTCAAGTCGGGTTTTGCATTACTCCATGCAGACCACAAGAAATTGGCAGGGAGAGTGGGTGAGCTGGCGGCAGAGACAGCTACTGTCGCCCTGATTGCCAAGGAACTGTTCATGGAAGTCAGAGAGCTTAAAAGGCATCTACACTCCCTGGAACACAGAGCAGATGATGCCGAAGGTCATTCCTGCAGGAACAACATCTGAGTGGTGGGCCATTCGAAGAGCACAGAGGGCCAAGACTCTACTGCATACACGGAGGCCTGGTTGAAATCTCTGTTGCCGGCGGATTCCCTCTCACCATATTTCGCAGTGGAGCGAGCACATAGAGTGGCTTTAGGGTGGCCGGCGCCCGGAGCTCGCCCCCGCCCCTTCCTTCTGAGACTCCTTAACTACGAAGACAAAGATATAATCCTTTATGTAACCAGAAAGATAGAGTCGATTAAAGTGGACAACTCCCAAGTCCTGTTCTTTCCGGACTACGCCTCAGGGGTGCAGAAACAGCGCAACTCATTTCTCTCAGTTAAGAGGCGCATGTGGAATCTTGATATCAAATATTTCCTCATCTACCCAGCTCGCTTGTGGGTGGTGGCTGCCGGCACTACTCACTTTTTTAATGACACCAATGAGGCATGGGACTTGCTTGAGTCTTTGGGGGCATCACACCTCCCTGCATCAATGAGGCAATGGCGTGCCATTACACCCAAGGGCTTTTAGGGTCCATCGCAGGAGGCGCGGCCTGTCCACTGGAGATGCACCACACCAACTAGTGCCTGCTCCTGACCCTAAACAGTAGCTACAGGAGAAGCTGGGCATACTGAGAGCAGTGGCAGGTCTGCGGGATCAACGTCCCAGTGGGGACAAGGATGCCTCACCAGAGCACTCATCCAACGAGAGCAGCTCCTTGGCGATGTGGCCGGTGGGCGAGGACTCGCAACTGCTCCCTGTGGTAAAACCGCAGACCGCCGATGACATGATGTGATGAATTGCCTGGACATTTGCAATCATGTATGCATGTAATTCTAACTGCTTGCGTGGCTACGGGGTGGCGATGGAAGCGCATTGCGGTTGCTGCTCTGATTGATGTTGGTGTGTGCCGTGCTTGCTGGTGACCATTTATCCTTTGCTTTGCGGAGTGCTCCGTGCTAGCAGGCCCCTTAGAAATATCAAGGTAGGGTGCACGCCTTTATTCTTACAACATGGGCCCACAACAATAGCACCGTGTTCACTGTGTTCCTTGTTCTGACCCACGACCTTTTACCTCCCAGCATGTTTAACTTGGCGAACGAAGCCGCTGGTTGCCGCATGGCATTGTTTACCATTTGGGCAGATACCTGTTGTCCCTCTGCTCTGTTTTAGTTTAGCCACACATGGCTTTTCGTTTTCACAGCTCCCCAACCAGATGAACACGCACATATTCATGCACTAGCGACGCGGCGGTTGCCCTCCATGGACACGCTACCTGCGTGTTCACGGTATGGGATGTTGTTCCGGGCGCACACAGTGTCATTTCATCAACATTCTACATACCGCTTATTAGTATAGTCACTTGGAACATCAGGGGGTTGCACACACCGGCCTTAAGATATGAAACCTATGCTTATCTCAAACGACATAAGGTCCAAATGGCGCTCTTGCAGGAGACATGTGGATAAGTCAGAAATAGGTAAGCTGCAGCAGCGATGGAAAGGACAGATATTTGCCACGGGCTATTCATCCTTCGCAAGGGGGGCTCTGATCTGCATTAGACCTGGGATACAATTTACACCTGAGGAAACTAGAGTTGATCCTCATGGCAGATATGTACTATCTAAAGGGCGCTTAAATGTAAAGTTGATGGTGCTGGGATCCATTTATGCCCCAAACGCAAACCAAAACAAGTTTTGGAGGATATTGCCGGGCCAACTCTTGTGCTAGTGCAACGTTCCCTGGTTTCTGGGAGGGGACTTAAATGCTGTACTTGACACCACGCTGGATAGATCATTCTCACCGCTTTCGCAGATGACGGCAGCATCTAACTCGCATGATCTGAGTTATTGGATGCTCCGCTGGGGTTTACTAGATGAATGGTGATCTCTTCATCCACAGACCCGTCTATACTGTCACTATTCCTATCCACACGGCCTACATGTACGAATTGATCATTTCATTGGAAGCCAACTGATGTTGTCCCAATGCGATAGTGCATATTACTTAGGTAAAGTTAATTCAGACCACAACCCTCACATAGTGCAGCTGCATGAGGTAGGGCCCATCATGCGCGTATGGAGGCTGGAGCCTCTAGCGCTAGAAGACTCCCCATTTAGAGAGGCGGTTGGAACGGCTATTCCTACATATCTTGCTGGCAACACGGGTTCAGTGTCAGTCGCGGGCCTACTGTGGGATGCCGGCAAGGCAAGGATCCGGGGGCAGTGTACGGGCTTGAATTGGAGTGTTCGCAAACAACTGGATAGTGAGAAAACACATATCAAAACACGCTGACAACCTTGGAGGCTGACCTAGCACGAGGCAGAAACATACAATATGCAATAGAGGAGCAGAAGCAGTAGCATGCAGAGGTTCTGGAAAGGCTACATTGCTTAAATTATGCATCACAAACAGTGCGCATACACGTGGCAGCGGACAGGGTGGGCAGATTGCTGGCGCGAATGATTAAGCAAGAACAGGCGGCACCACCCATACTATGCTTGCAGTCAGCAAGTGGACACATCCTAACCAAGCAATATGATAGGCCCATAGAGTTCACAACACACTACACTGAGATATACTGTTCAGTACATAAGGAGTGCCCCCGGACTCTTTCATTTCCCCGCTGACAATGCCTCAGATCACACCTGAGCAATGAGACAACTTGAATGAGCCGCTCTCCCTACTGGAGATACACAGAGTGATACGCTTTCTAGACACAGGCAAATCTCCAGGTCCAGATGGATTCCCGACCGGATATTGCAAAGCTTTCCAGCAAGACCTGGCGCTGCAGCTTCCTAATATGTTTCAGGAGGCACAGTAGATGGGAACTCTACCTGGCACACTGCGGGAGTCACTCCTGATATCACTGCCGAAACCCAATCGAAACGCGGAGCTTCTTGGCTCTTACCGCCCACTGGCATTCTTGAATACCGATCATAAAGATTTAGCAAAATTGTTGGCAAGTAGGCTGGCCCCGCTGGTCCCGTCCTTGGTCCATCCAGACCAAAACGGCTTTGTGCCCTCACGAAGCACGTCGTTGAATTTACGAGGTTTCTTTGGAGTGGCACATTATTCCAGACTCACTTGGGAGCATTCAGGGTGCCTGGTATTAGACCTAGAAAAGGCGTTTGACACCCTAGAATGGGATTATTTACTTGCCGCACTGCGCAAGTATGATTTAGGTGATGACATCCTGAGCCTTGTCCAAGTACTTTATACACAACCGGTAGCCAGAGTCAAAATAGGCCCATACTTGTCTGAACAGATTCCTATTGAACGGGTCACCAGACAGGGCTGTCCATTGTCGCCACTTCTCTTTGTGCTGGCAATCGAACCCCTAGCCACGTTACTGCGCGAGTCACAAGCAGAATGGGGTATTCCCTTGAGGGACGAGTAACATGGTGAGGCATTATACGCAGATGACTTGATGATATACCTTGTAGATGTCAGACTGCCCTGAACAGTGGTGGAGCGCGCCCTGTTGGAGTTTGCAGCTGTCTCAGGACTGTATGTAAACTGGGACAAGTCATGCCTGTACCTGTTTTCGGACACTGTCCCGAACCCGCACTTAACCATAGCTAATAGACCAGTGTACTGGCAGCTTTCTCTATTTCGATACCTGGGCATACGTATATACAGAGATCCGATAGATTTGCAAGATGGCAATGTGCTGCTTGCCATATCTGCGGTGCTTGCTCAGATGTCTTTCTGTGGCACACTGACGCTGACGGTCATGGGTCAAATCACTCTGGTTAAAATGGTGGTTCTCCCACGCCTATTGTACTATTTTGTAAATCTGCCGTCCCGCCTTCAGCCAGCTCTGTTTAAGAACCTTGAGGTGGAAATAAGAAAGTTTGTCTGGGGCAGATCGTGGAGCAGAGTAGCTGTGTCCAAAATGTATCTCCCGATAGCTAGTGGAGGACTTTCACTGCCGCATATGGAGCAGTAGTATCTTGCTGCTCAACTCCAATGGGCGGCAAGGTGGTTGAGCTCACAGGCCCTGGAGGATCTGGTGACCCAGGCACCTGCTCTTACACATTCGCAAGTGATTGAGCTGTTCCACCCCAGTAGGAAAGGCAGGCCACCGGCCCAGCTGCTGCTGGATGTAGCCTACTATTGCTACCACTGTAGCCTGCAAGTCACGCGTAATGTGATCCTGTATGCGCCATCGCTACCTTTGGTGGGGACACCTAGGAGACACCGTGCAGTAACGGGAGCGGAGCTGGTGCAGTGGGAAGATGCGAGTATTGCAACGGTCTGGCATTTATACAGCGAGGGTCAGCTGTTGCCTTTTGGGACGTTAGCAGATGACTCAGACCTGCCACTGGGGCAATTCTTATTGCACGCAGCAATTATAGGTACACTGCGGATGACATGGGGAAACATAGAGCAGGAACCACCCGCGCACCTAGTGGTGCAATATTTGCATAAGCTGGGTACAGGCTGACATCTTGTTAAATGGTTCGCTGAGAATGCATATGGCGCCGCTGTTGAACGCTCTGCGCGCTCATTGGGAGGCTGATTTACGACGTCCATTCGCCGATCATGAATGGCTGACCTTACTTGAGGGTCCCGCACGAATCCCACGCAATTCAAGATTCCATCTTATCCAATATTATATAATGCATAGAGCCTACCTAACGCCGGACAAAATAAACAAATATTTTAATCGTACTGAGGCTGACTGTCAGCGATGTTGGGAGTCGGGAGCTGATTTACTCCATATGCTTTGGTCCTGCCCTGCTATAATATCCCATTGGGGAACTGTCACTACGACCCTGGCGCAGTACACGGAGAGAGTACTGAGTTGGACTTGGGAAGTCTGCATATTGGGATTATATAGCAGATCCCCGAAACACAAAGTGACATCTCGATATATAGATCTGGGATTCGTAGTTGTCAAATGTTTGATTACACGACCCTGGAAGTCTCCTGACCCCCCCACGGTGAGTGCATAGTTCCAATTGCTTCTCTGCTGGGCGCGGGCAGAGAGTGTGGCACTGCTTCCGGAGGATGCTGTGGGTGTTTGTAAACAAGCACTCGTGGACAACTGGGAAGCAATCCTATCGGATTTTTGTGCAGCTTGCCAGCTCACCTGCGCTGCATGTTAACTAGATTTGTGGGAACACTGGGGCATATCAACAACAACCGGCGATAATTATCGCTCAGCGCTCTTAGCGTGAGGATAATTATCGCCGGCTAGTGTGAATTTTTATCGCTGAGATAGCGTGCTATTAGCAACGCTTATCTCAATAGCGATAAAAATCTACACGCTAACAGGCTAACGTGAGATTATTGCTGGAAACCCAGCGATAATCACACGTTACCTTGTTGATAGGGACAGGCAAACTTAGCCATGATATCCTCCTTCCATAGGATATCATGGCTAAGTCTGAAAATTAGCAGACTTAAAAAAGCAGCGTTAACCGCGGTTAGCGCTGCTTTTTTTGTCTCTAACAGGGTTAGCGACATTCTTGATAATAGGAGAAATGTCGCTTAGCGACATTTCTCCTATTATTTTACTCTGGAACGCCCCCTTTGCATCTCATTAGAGATGCAAGGGGAAGCGTAGAGTAAAAGGGTGCTAACATGCAAATTTTTGTGTTAGCACCCTGTTGTTGATAGGGCGCTAGTTTTATCTCTGCTTTTTTTGCTTTTAAAGCCAAAAAAGCAGAGATAAAGCCCTTGTTGATATGCCCCATAGATAGGTCCTAGCACCAGTACCATTGTCTGCCCCTAAAGCGTGCTTAGTGGGCCGGGTGCAGGTCACCGCCTGACCACCGATTGCACCAACTATGTCAGCAGGCGTCAAAACTAACATAATGTGAGATACACCTTCGGTGCTGGTGAACAGAGTGATTAGACTCTATCCAGGCACTGCGCGCGACTGTGTGTGCAAACTTCTGTAGCTAACAGACATCGAGAGTGCACAGTGTTGCTGTGATTTAATATCATAAATCCAATTGTAGGAGCTAATGTGATACGTTTTCTGTTACACCAATGTTATGTTACAAGCAGCCTAATCCTATACTATCAGGTTTATGACTATATTCTGAAAATACTGTTTTTCACTGTAAAGCATTGATGATTACTTTAGAGATGTCTTACTTGTTAATGTGGTTAACGCGCCATAACTAACTTGTAATGCGAACACTGTGTGCTTGTAAAACTTGTATGATGATGGACTCTTATAACCTTTTCTCTAAAAATCAAAAATCAATAAACACATTTAAACAAAAAAAATGGTTATAAAAAGAAAGATTATGAAAACAACAGATTACAAGAAAAGAATGGAAAAACAGAGAGGAATCAAACGACCTCCCCATCTTAGAATTGTTCTGCATCATCAAAAGGTATCTCATCATGAAAACTGGATAAACAATATCAGTGAAGTTTCTATCAAGAAGAGCTAATTCTTCAAGCCATGAAAAATTCCCTAAACACCACTGCATGACATGCAGGGCTGGACTGGTGGTGTCATGCTTCGGGTGTTTCCCAGGAGGCTGGAAGGGTGGGGGCTGATTTTGAAGTGGCGGGGCCAGTTTTGTTAAAGGGGGCCCGGTTTTGCAGCAGCGGTGCAATATCGGCCTCCGGTAACAAAGACAGCAAACAAATGTTTCCAGCCTCCAAGGGACACTCAAGGGGGGCTGGTACAAGAATATTGCCAGGGCTGCTTTGGGTTCCCAGTCTGGCCCTGATGTCATGCAACCACCCACTCCAAGAAGACAAGTTCTACATTAACAAACTCCTCAAAGGCAAGATTGGGAACATTGTGTACCTCATCAACAGCACGTCATCAGCCTAAATCCCAACACCAACTACACCTAGGAGTAAAGCCCAAATGGATATAATTTAATGTATTCTTCACCGAAGAGCTGCCCAAATTATGCAGGTCACTGAAAGTCACATCCTATGGAGATGATATCATCACTGTCATCACTCATGAGGAAAGACTCACTTACGTCAATACTGAACTTTATCAAAATGCACCATACACAAGGCACATTGCCTTATAACCTTTAAACTGTGCAGAAACTGCTTCACTTAAACTGCATACAGACAGCATTGCCAACAACAAACCAATGATGCATCTGCCTTCTAGTGAATCACAAATTTCAAACATGCACAGACTGTCTGTTAATCCAGCTGGAATTCATGGGTGGTAACATTAAAAAAAAGTGCAGTAGACAACCAGCTACACCTGCTGATGACATCTGACCACACCACTCCCAGCTGAATACCTGCCTCACAACATGTATGCTTGCCAGTCCAGAGGCTAATTCAAGTTGAATCTGTGGGAGTTTGGGTTACTGGTTGAGTGAGGTGAAACTCTGCTCAAGCAGCAACCACAATCTCTGTCAGGGTGAAACACGAGCAAAGCCCAAATTAACCTGTGCCTATCCTTCAATCCCACAATCTCTGTCAGGGTGAAACACAAGCAAAGCCCAAATTAACCTGTGCTTATCCTTCAGTCACCTTGGCACAAAAGCAGTTAGGCTTAACTTATTAACTTAGAAGCAATGTGTAAAGTATGTATGCAGCGCTCCAAAACAGTAATACAGTGAAAACATAACACATGAAAAATCCCACACCAATATAGAAACATTCACTAACATTTTAAAAATACAACAAGACCAAAATGATAAAAATCCAATCAGTAGAACTGGAGATATGCAATTTTAAAGCTTTAAGCAAAAATGGTGCCTAGAAGCACAAAGCGCCAATGGTGATTATCTGGTCACGCCAACCCAGGACAAAGTCACATGTTCAGGCTGACCACGATGAAAAGTGGGTCGGATGAAGAGAAAAAGATAGGCCCGCTGAACAAAGTACCTCAAATCCGAGTTGCATGGCATCGGGAGATCCCACACCGAGGATGAGTCGCACAGCGGCGGTTCCGAGAAACTGTAGGCCCGTGATTCAGAGTCCTTTGTCATTGCCGAGAATGCTATCATAAAGGGGGAGGCGATGTGAAGGCCTACGCTGAGGACGCAGTGCACAGTGGTTGTTCCAAGGAGACCGCGGGCTGCAATGCGAGGTCCTGCATCAGGGATACATTGCACTGTGGCAGTTCCGAGCTGCGAGGAGATGTGCTGTGTTGCATCGGTCTCGCCCACTGGACCACAGCTGAGTTAGCAGAGCACCTTTATCTCCACTTTCAAGGGTCCAGGCTGGGGGTGGCAAAACTTGGAGGGTAGGACTCACAGCAGACAGAGTCCAGGTGCTGGGTTCCAGGTGGATGGAGCCTTTTGTGTCCCTGAGACTGTGATCAGGAGGACAGCCAACTAGCCCTTGGAGTTACTCTGGTGGTCATGGGTTCAAGATGCAGGTCCAGTCCTTTCACTCAGAGTATCAGTCCTTCTTGCAGAGCAACACAGTAATCCTTCGGAATTTTCCACAGGTCCAGAGGTGTACTGAGGAGTTGGGTCTGAAGGCCAAATTTATACCTGGTGCCCACTTTGAAGTCAGAGAAGATTCTGAAGGTTTCTACTCCAGAGATGCTTGGAATTTCCTGCCTCCCTGCCCTGGCTTCATCTTGTCTGGGGTCACAAAAGGTTAGTGTCAAACCCTCTCTGAGTGTTCTCAGGCAGAGCCATTGTGATGTGCAAGCGTGGTAGGTTATTCACAAAAGGGCAACTGGGCCATGAAGAAAACAGAGAAGTGAAGAGAGAAGAACATGAGTACTGACTGAAACTCACTAGTCTTTCTGGGGTATCCAAAAATTTTGAATAGGCGCCTCACTCACTTATTGTGACATGCTTCATCATCAGCACCTATCCACACCCTGGTAGGATGATGCCACCAGGGTGGACTCAACCAGAAGACTGTTGCTGGGAGTTCCTAGACAAAATGAAATCGGATAAAGCAGGCATTCAGAGAAGAGTAGAAGATAGTAAGTTAAAAATACCTCACAGTATATCCCAAAGAAAGTCTTTTATTAGTAGGGTACCAGGGGTATGGTAAAAAAAATATAAGTGTAACAAGGTTATAGTTTGAGAGTTATTACTCAGCTAAACTTGATTCAACTGAATGCCAACATGGTTTGGCCCTCACAACGAGTCCAAACTGGATCTGGGGCTTCTTCAAGGCTAAATTTGTATTCCTGCTTGAAACAACTCACATTCATTCTTTGTAAATGGAATTGGCCTATAGCTCTCACCTGAGTTTATCACACATCTGTGGATTCTAACTCGGGGCAAAAAAAAAGATTGATAGTTTATTAGAGACACTCCTTCTCTAGTGCTCCCAAATATACAGTGAACTTCTGGATACACGTGAAGTTTGTCTTTCTTTTCCATTCTACTCTAGACTGTATGACTCTTTAATGATTATAGTCACATTTAATTTCTAATAAACCTTTGTGATGTGTAAAAACATACCCTTCCCTCCATTTGATGCACACATTCCAGAAATCACATGAAAAACCATGTTTGTTTTTTTAAAGCTCGGTGGGTGACAGCTCCTCTCCCTCATCAAGTCAGAGATGGTGCATCCTGCTAACACCCATTCCCCTTTGTCTCAATGTTTAGGTGCAATAAACAAAGACCAATTGTCAGATACATGTACTCATGTGACCCAGTATACAGGCTGTACAGGCTGTAGGCACCAAATGATTAGGAAAAGAAATGGCAACTTTCTAACAGTTTTTTTTTTTTAGAATTGTGATTTGCAATCCAACTTTACCATTAAAGAGGTTTTTTAAATTACAATTCTTTAGATACCACACTCAATATTCCTGCTTGTTCCCAGTTCAAATTAGCAATTATTGAATGAAATAGGATTACCCAATGTTATCCTATGGTAGAGGTAGACCCTGCAGTAATTAAAAAAAATGATTTAAGTGTTTTTCACTAATAAGACATAAGTACATACCCAACTTTTTAAATACACTGCACCCTCCATATGTGCTACTGGGCCCTACCCTAGGGGTGACTTATATGGTTTAATAAGGAAGGTGTAGTCCTGGCAAAAGGTTTATTTATTTAAAAGTGCTACTTAAGTGGGTGACATAATCAATGCTGCTGGATTAGTAGCATTTAAATTACAGGTAGTACTACTTTACTAGGGACTTACAAGGAACTAAAACTCACCACTTGGTTGTGAGCCAGTTCTACCCAGTTTAAAGGAGAGAACACAAGCATTTTAGCACTGGAGCAGTGGTAAAGTTCACCGAGACCAAAAAGTGAACAAAAAGGGGTTCAGAAAAAAGTAGGGTGAAGGCAAATGCTAGCATACATCAAGTCAAAGGAGGGCAAAATAAAATATGTCCTCTACATGTAAATTTTAGGTAAGTACCATATGCATAGAACAGTCCGACCTTGTGGACTATTTACCCACAACTTATCTACAGAGTTGTACTTTTTATATTGACTGTGACATCCACTTCCAAACTAAGGATGTGCGAAAACACAAATGTATTTTTCTCAAGTTTGTAAAAATTATGTAAAATTTATTTTTCAGTATCTCATGTGAAAAATTAACACAAGGGTATAGTTCATGTTCAAAAGTCACGCAAGATATATACAAAGTGACAGGCTCAGAAATGTCCGCTGAACAAAATCTACTGCATGACATTTTCTGCAAAAAAAAAAAAAGAATTAAAAGTACAAAGTAGTACAGTAATTCGCACCCATGAAATGTAAGGAATTTTATGCACTTTGCAAACTGCAAGACAAACAGATCTGGCTTTTCGACTAAAAATTGCAGCACACCACCTGGATACCCTCCAAGGTGACAAGCCACGCTCTACAAGTACGACCTGATTGATTGATTGATTGAAACATTTTCTTAGGGTAAATCGTTTCTCACTCTACAATGCAAAAGACACATCACACATAAATTCAAAACCACTTAACATCAACTAAACCCACTCCAAAGAGTGAAATCCCTCGTCCAAGAAAATGACTTTATAATAGCGATGCAGGCATTATTCTTTTTTCGTCTGGCTCTCGTGAAGAGCATGCTTCAAGCTTTTATGTCTTCTCAAAGGTCTCCTAAAGTTCAAAAGAGATCTGGCAATGTGAAAAGAGAAAATGAAATAGCAGGCCTTCTTCTGTTACATCCAAGGAGGTGGAATTCCTACAGGCACCATCCATCCTCTGCTTTAGAGAAGAGCTAAACACTCTACTGTTAAAGCGAGACGTCCTCCGAGTATGACTTATGGATAAGCACTATATTCACCGAATAATCCGACCTTCTGCCCTCTCACCACATATATCAAACTAGAAACAGGCACATTTTTAATTATGCTTTCAAAATGTTGCATAATGTAATTCAAATAATTTTATGCTACCAAGAGAATGGGGCGTGCAGAACATGTCTCGCGGAGAGACATTTTGTACTTGAACAATTATCCTGTTGGTATTGCAAGTAACGTTTTTTTTGCAAGATATATTCTTACATGCGAATTTCACGCAAAATACTAGCAAGTAACATTTGAATCCAAGTGTGTGTAATTCTCACGAAACTTTGCGAAATGTTGCTAAGAAGTAAATATGCTCACCCCTAAACAGAACTCCAGACCTTCTTGATCTCCCACAGAAATAATATTTACTGAGTAAGATTAAACTCAACTAAACGCATTTTTCGACGTCATTGAGCTATCTCTATGACAAGAAAGGTTGCTGATGTAAATCTACTCTACAATTGGTAGCGATTTGCACACTTTTGCAATTGGCACTCACTACTGTGATCAAAACATGGCCATTTGCACAACTAATATCTTTTCATGTTTTAGAAAATGTAAGTGTTTCCAGTGGGGGGCGAATTATACCTGTAAGAAACATTTCTATCAATGATAACCATGTTTTGGCGATGTTATTTATTAATCATCCTAATCAAGTTGATATAAATATTCGGCAACAGCCAGATTCCTATGCATAGCTGCAAGTATCATCATTAAAATATACTGTAAATCTTGAATGCCATTCTGAATGATGTGTGAAGATCTGTTAACTTTTCTGGTTCAATCAATTGCCTTTAATGCTGAAAAGCTTTTTTTAGAATGTGAACAGCAAGCAATTTCAGGCATTTGCTAAATACGCATTTTATTTAGGTAATTAAAACCATTATAAAGCAACCAATGCAAATAAAATCAAGCAAAAAGGAAAAACAATTCATATTTGTCAATCTCTACCCACTACTAATCTTAAATAGATTCCCTAAGAAGCCAAACATTGTGCACATGCATTTATCATGGAAATAAGACACGATCGACTCTATGCATAACAGTAGCTTCTCAGGCCAATTAATTAGGCCGGGGTGTAAAGCTCAGCTCCCCTCGCTCAGTTTGCAGAATTTGGGCACTCCACTAGGAATGCAGAGTTCTTGAAATTTGCCTTTTGGGCACAAGGCGGATTTTTTTTTCCATTGGAGTGCTCAACTTTTTTTATTTTGGCACTCACTTGCAAGCATCACGATACTCTTGGGTAACTTGCAAGCGTGCCCAAGACTTCTCACACCGATAGCGAGCTCCCGCAAGACTTCATGCTCACATGCATGACTTCCGGATGCAACAACGCCAATCTAGTGTTGATTGCGATCCCAAATGGAGCGTTCAGGCAGCTTTTATGCTTAGGATGCAGGTGAGAGGCTTTTGGAGTGGATATTCTTCTCCAACTGGCCGTAGGAGTTGTTTTTTTTGTGCGAGAAGCCCCTTAAAAAAAACCAATTCCAGTAAGAAGGAAGTGCCCCAGAGACTCTAACTTCCTGTTCCAGTCCCGCAGGCTCTTCCCAGTGCTTTGTCCCTCTAGTGGTCACTTTTCATTGGGATTTGGAGCTGGAAGGATCACTCTCCTTGGCTACTGCATATATATCATTGGATTTAAGGACTGTGATTTTGAGATTTTACAAGTAAGCTGGTGCATTTTGTTTGATTGGGGGTATGCATCAGGATTTATTTGTACTTTTATTCGATTTTTAAAATGTATTGTGGTGGGTGGCCCGCAGTTTTAGTAGGGGCCTAGGTATTTTTGTGCATGTCAATTTTTGTATTTTCCTTCTTTTGTAAAGGGAAAATGTTGCACAGTTCAGTACATTTCCTCCATTGTTTCATTTTTTTTATATTAAGTTTGTGCTATTCATTTAATTCACTATGTGGCCTACTCTGTCAATGGGCCTTCCAGGCAGAAGGCCCAGTATTAGTCATGGGTGCATGAAACAACTGTTTCTGTGGTGTCCGTTGAAATGAAATGAACAGATCCCCCAGGATATTGCGGCATAGATTTGCAAATATTGGGGCACAAAAATTGAAATTTAGCTGCACAAATATTGAAATTTAGCGGCATTATTGTAGCACTTTAGTTTACTTGTAATCATTCCTTTTCAGTCTTAAATCAATGGAAACTGTTGCAGAGTATTCCACTTTACATAGTCATGTTTAAAGTGTCTGATAGTATTTGGTTGCTATACTAAGTCCCCAAGTCCTGTAATGGCTGGCCGCAATATTTTTCTCATATTGCTGCCAGCCAATCAGAGAGCATGTGGGACTCTGACTTCCGCAGGAGCGAGATGGCCCGAGGGAAATAAAGATCCCAGGGCCAATCATAACTATCTACTTTCAAATTGGCATGCCTGCAAGACTAAATGCACCCCTGCTGGGCCCCAAAACAATAATAGAGGAGATGTGTTGGTGTCGAATGCTGCTCCCTGCTTCCTGTCTACTCTCACCCCAGAACAGGGTGCAGGCAACCCCCTACCCTGACCAGTGGCATCAACCATTCCACTCTCCCGCCACTGGTCCTGCTTACAAGCCTACACCATGGCTTGCTGTAATTTGATTCTCTCCCGGCTGCTCATGCAACTAAAACTGCACAGTAAATAACAAGTTGCACACACGATTATACTGACTGACCCCCTACCACCAACCCTTCCTCCAGGACACAAGTCCTAAAAAAAGAGAAATGTGGGGACTAACCAGATTAGGTATTTTGCAAGTGACATCATGGCGAGTGCCACCATAGCACTTGATGCCACGACACGTGGCATTGAACGTGGGATCACAGGAAGTGATCTCTCTGGAAGTGAGATCAGATGCTAATACCTCACACATATGTTTATCTGGTATATCATGAGTGCATTTAATCGCATTATGAGATTTAACAAATTATATTTTGCTTTGGGCTTGTGCCAAAAAAAGTGATGCAATCCCAATGCAAAATCTGGGCCTCAACCAATAATATATGTTTTTCAAAGCCTTGCCTCAAAGAAATTGGCAATAAGGAGTAGCATGGCCGTAAATCTCTTCTGCTTAATTGGTTGCAAAGTCTGCATTTTCAAATATTTTATGGGGTTAAGGCATCTGCTACAGAGGTGTCCAGTAAATCACAGGGAACTCTGGAGGTTAAAGCATTTGTTGGAGAGATCTGAGTTTTGTGTAGTCTCAGGTTTGCATCAAGGTAGTACAGATGGTTAATGTGTCTCCTGCAAAGCACATCACGTAACATGCAGATGAGAGATTTTTATTTTATGTAGCTCGGTAAGTAGGTAAGTAAGCTCCTGCTTTGAACACAAAGTTGCTTTTGTTAATTGCAGATTGTAAATTATAATCCTTCAAATATAGCACAGTGAGCTGTGAAGGACATGTGACTCCTACACCTTATAACCCTGACTGACTTATGTAACACATCTTGTACATTGATTTAAACACACTTACATGATTTATTATCAATGTCTAATGTGTATGTTATGTAAACCGCTCTGACACCCCGCATTGGGATGAGTAGCTTATAAAAGAAATACAATAGTACTATTTAAATTGTTATTTCTGTCAATACTTGGACAGACCACCACATCAGACATTCTTAAAGTGCATGCACTTAATTACATAAAGGAACTGCACAAAGTCAAAAGCATGCATCTTTTAAGTATCTATGAAGAGATAACAAGCTGTGTTCTTTTGTTTCCCCTCCATTGTATTTGCATTTAAGTGAGGTTCCAGGCCAAGTCCAGTCAGGATTCTTGATCAAAAGGAGTCGCCTGATCAGTGCTTAATTTGAGCTGGTGGTTTTCAGTGCTCGGCACGGGCACTTGATTAGTTTTCCGGTTCATTGGCACAGCACTTAATTTTAAAAACCACACTTATGACAGTCTGCCAAATGGTGGCATCATTCATCTAATTTAGAGCTGAGCAGAACAACCTCTGTTTATGAATACAATATACATTAGAAATTACTAATTCCTGTCTCCTCTGCCATTCCTTTCGCTTTGGGGACCTGGAATGATCTGATCTGTCGCACTTGTAGGTGAGAGAGATGGTTAGTAGTTGATTTGGCAGCAATGGTAGGGGCGATGGGCGGTTCAAGTTGCAGTGGCCTCCTGATCAGGACCCTGGCACTAATTATTTTACAAATTAGGCACTGCGCCTGATGGCCCCTTAACTTGGTCTTTATCTTCGACACAGCTGTAGGTGACAATAAAAAAGCCCCCCTTGCTGCCTGCACGTTGTTGCTGAGACAGTAAACTGGAGGAGCTGAAGTGAGACCTAGTGAAGGCACATAGATCACTGCACTGGAGGAGTTCTAATGAGACCTATTGAAGGCACAGGTGGCTGCACTGGAAGAGCTGAAGTCAGACCTAGTGAAGGCACACTGGATCACTGCATTGGAGACTACAGTTGAGCTGAAGAGAGCCCTAGTGATGGCATACTGGATCACTGCACTGGAGCCTACAGATCAGCTGAAGTGAGTCCTAATGAGAGTAGACTTGGATAACTGTACTTGAGGGGCTGAAGTGAGACCTAGGGACGGCACACAAGATTCTCCCGCTCAGTCTTAATGAAGAAAATTGTCACGACTGGAAATCTCAACTTTCAGTTAGGAAGAGATTCATGAATGCTCTTGAGGGTCAGGGTTAGCAAAGCAGAATGAGGGGAGAAATGCTGCCAGTTTAGCTTCAGCTACATCTAAGAGAGGCGCTCGACATTGGGGTCTACAAGTCTGTTCTGCCTCCAAGCACAGACAGTGAAAACAATGAGGGCTGCTGAGCTGTTTCTTAGCGTAATGAAGCGCTCATCTGACTTTGCTGTTTTTCAAATTGTGCACACAAGTTCCAGACAATACAAATACAAATCAGCAATTGGTACAAGTGCACACTTAAATAAAACTGTCCCATATATAGCACATCATTCAGGGAAAAGGAAATAATAGGAGAGGGGAGCAAACAAATGTGTTGATATATTAAGGTATTAACC
The DNA here is from genome assembly GCF_964204655.1 of Triturus cristatus. NCBI lineage: Eukaryota > Metazoa > Chordata > Amphibia > Caudata > Salamandridae > Triturus > Triturus cristatus. Next base: position 1,378,533,780 of record NC_140590.1, read on the forward strand.
CAGGGTGTTTTCCTTATTTAGTATTCGGTTTACTGTGCACATTCTTGCATAATTTTCTGCTTCCCACAAATTCACCTATTTTCTTTTATTGTGGGTGGATAATGATAATCACCTGCTCGTGCTGTGCCCAGATCCACGCTCTCAATCCTAATTAGATTTTCCATCTTTTCATAAATCTGTGGTTTTTAAATTTAGCATCGTGTAAAGGAAGGGTTTCCATTTTCCAGCATTTTACATCAGTTAAAAGGCTGTCTGCAGTGTCAAATGGGCCATCCATCCATTTGCTTACTTTGATAGATTTGGGGAGGCACTAGAAGGCAAAGTGCGCGTGACATCTGGTAGCACCGGCTCTGTGGGGAAGTCTGACCTTTAACACACAGAGGGACATAAACACTACAGGGGTAGAAATTTTTTTTTTTTATGTAATATGTGTTTTTTAACACCTTCATTTCTTTGCTGAATTCAGAGCTTCCTCCTCCTTGGGGTAACATATCAAAAGCCTCAGCATTTTTTTTACATCTAAGGAAGAGGCCAACATTCTATTTTTGAGCACCACATTCACATTCTGACACAGATTGGCTATTTTATGGCTGTACAGCGCCACAGCACGTAGTGAAGTGTGCACACAGCCAATAAGAAGGTACAATCTTTTGCTGTCGGCCGGGAGACCTAATTTTGCGGCCAAAATAGTAAATATTGTGGCCATCGCGGCAATCAGCTGATTTCATGATTTTTTCGGGAATCGCGAAATCGTGAAATGCTGGGGGGCCTGATTGAAACATCATTTAGGCCATGATTGGCATTGGATTAAATGACAAAATGTGTTTTTTGGGGGGGTATTTCATGTTTTTTTCTGCAAACAGTGTATTGGTGGAGTCATTATATTTGATGCCTTTGAAGGATGTGTGTTGTTGTAAAATTTCTTAGCCCAGTTAATCTTCGTTTTTGCCATTGCTGAATTTAATGCTCTTTTTTCTATGTTACCATTACCAATCTATGCCTCCTTCGTTTGTCTGGCCAGAGTTTGTGTTTTCCATAGGTCACCATTTGTCTTTGTTCCCCATGCCATGTGACCAGGGGCCATTTTGTATAGTCAGTGCCCATAGGCCTATGTTCTTTGTGGCCATGCCTCCTTGCTTGCTGTCTGACCACGTGGTCGGTGGCCATTTTCTGTAGGCACCCAATGTGCTTTTGCCATAGGGCTGCATGTCTTCTTTGGTCCCCATGCCTTTTTGCTTTGTTGTAACCATATGGCTGGTGGCCATTTCGTGTAGGCAGCCAGTGTGAGTTTGCAATAGGACTGCATGTGTTCTTTGTTTGTGGCCATGCCTCATTGCTTGCTGTTTGACCATGTGGTTGGTTGGTGGCCTTTTTGTGTAGGCATCCAGTGTGCTTATGCCATAGGCCTGCATGTCTTCTTTGATCCTCATGCCTTTATGCTTGCTTGATGTTGTGACTATGTGGCTGGCAGCCACTTTGTGCTGGCAACCTATGTGCTTTTGCCATAGTCCTGCATGTCTTCCTTGTTCCCCATGCCTTTCTTGCTTGTTGTGACAATGAGGCTGTAGGGCATTTTATGTAGGCAGCCAGTGTGCATTTGCAGTAGGCGAGCATGTCTTCTTTATTGTGGCCATGCCTCCTTGCTTGCTGTTTGACCATGTGCTCGGTGGACATTTTGTGTAGGCAGCTCGTGTACTTTTGCCATAGGCCTGCATGTTTTCTTAGTTCCCTATGCCTTCTTGCTTGTTTGTGACCATGTGGCTGGCAGCCATTTTGTGTAGCCAGCCAGTGTGCCTTTGCCATTGGCCGGCACATGTTCTTTGCTTCTGGCCATGCCTCTCTGCTTGCCGTTTGACCATGTGGTGGGTGGCCATTTTTTGTAGGCAGCCAGTGTGCTTTTCCCATAGAACTGCATGTCTTCTTTGTTTCCCATACCATCTTGCTTGGTTGCTGTTGTGACCATGTGACTGGTAACCATTTTGTCTAGGCAGCCAGTGTGCTTTTGACATAGGCCTGCATTCTTCTTTGTTGTGGCCATGATTCCTTGCTGGTTTTTCACCCTGTGGCTGGCAGCCATTTTGTGTAGGCAGCCAGTGTGCTTTTGCCATAAGCCAACATGTCTTCTCTGTTCCCCATGCCCTCTTACCCTGTGTTCTTGTTGACCATGTGGCACTGGCTGGCAGCCATTTTGTGAGCCCAGCCAGTGTGCCCCTTTTTACAATTTTGATTTTAATAAAAAGAAATGGTGTCATTTGTTAAACTTCTTTTCTCCCTATTTTCCAAACATCCAGCATCAAACCCATGTCTGCTATAGCCACACGACAGCATTCATTGTCTAAGGATTATTCCATTATCACCTGCACCTCTCTTAGTACTATATCGCAACTTTATGCACATAAAGCAAACAGTTACATCTGTAGGTTGTTGTTGTTGCTCTTTCTTATTCTTCCTGAGTGTACACCATGAAAGTTTATGTTGGTGTGGTTTTACAAATGGATACATTATATTGTTAATTATTTATAATACCTTAAGTAACCACAATAAAAGATATTGTTTGTTTGTACTACTAATTGAACTAGAACAATGCCACATTTCACTGATGTTCTTCTTGCTTATTTGCTTTTTGGTGCACAAGGGAAGAGACATCACCCACAGTACTGTCAGACAGAAGGACTGTGCACGACGTGACACATGACTGCCAATGCAACATGGACATCTCATCAGCTTGTGAAGTTAAGTGCCACTGCCAACTGACAGGTTCAAGATGGCCCCAAAGAAAGGTGCTGCCAAGAAAGTGGCCAGTGGGGAGCAGAAAAAGCTGATTTCCACCACTGCCTTGCCGACCAGAACCTTATTTGGCAAGCTTGTGCCTGTCGCACAGGCCTCCGGCAAGCAAGCTGAGAGCAGCACTCTTGCATCAACAGCACCACCCCAACCTAAGCCCAGGACCATGTCTGTCAGTGAGGTAGCCACTGCAATCATGTTGATGAGTGGTGATGTTGAATTGTATTTGTCCCTTTCCAAAGTAGTTCAAAATCGTTTCAGGAAATAGAGCAAAGTGGACAGCAGCCACAGCCAACAATAGTGCATTTGCCTGATGTTGGACCAGAACAGGAGGTTGAGATTCCTTCAAAGCAACAGCCTCCTCTTTTAGAACAATTGACTCCCAGATATCCACCAGGAAAAAGTAAGGGTACTACTCCACCACTTACTCCAAGCACCACTTCTAATGATGATGATAGGGACATGGAGTGGAACTCAGCAGAGTCCTTGAGTTAACAGAAGTGGCAAGGGAAAAGAGAAGTTCCTGAAAGACTTAGACTTGGAAGAAGATGATGAGGAGGATGATGACAATGAGGCAGTTATGGAGGAAGGTGACACAGAGGAGTCTGACATTGCTATTCAATCTGCTCCGAGGGATGTGGCACAGGTAGCACCGCCACCAGCGTTCATATTTGCAAATCTCCAGCTGAGACCTGCTCCAGCCTCTGCCTCAGGAGAAGCAGAGAGGTAATCGATGACAACCCCACCTACCTCCATTTCTCAGCAGCGGTCCTTGGAGGGAGTTCCGTGGAGCTGAAAGGCGGGATGGGGGAGGGGCAGTCCATGATGTGGGAGCATGATCCCACCCTTCTAGAGGCAATAGGCATCCTGTCACAGGGAGGTGTCACCACCTTCCAGACAGGATTTAGTGTATTAGGGCTGGGTGGGTGCACTCCTAGAGTGCTTTGAAGTCCTGCACTGGGGGAGCAGTAGCCTCCTCTGTGCATATGCCAGCTCAAACCGGTTCAGGGGCTACCTGTCCCTGCTTTGGCTCAAAACTGGACAAAGGGAAGTAGGTGTAACCACCCCCTACCCTGACCCTCCCAGAGGAGTGGTCATAGAGCTAGTCCCTCCCCTATCTTCAGTATAAGATAGCAAACTTTGCCATTGCAAAACAGATAACCCTGGATGACGCTCTACAAAGAAGAATCCTGGCCCTTCGACGTTCCACTACCTTTGGAAGACAGAAGAATCTCCCTTGGAGTCAAAGAGTGACTCCCCTGCTTGGCAGGCACCAGAAACTCTAATCAATGGTCACAAACTTTCCCGCTCCCGCCAGAGTCCGAAGTCCCTGCAGCCCCAGAAGTGGATTTCCTGACTTTTTGATGACCATTGTGAGTCCCCAGCAGAGCTGAGGCAAGTGGACCCCAAGAGTGATGAGGAACAGCAATAACTGGGTACCATGCACTATTGTCAAGTGCAACCCCTTCACGATGTTTTCCGAACTTCTGCTTAGGACCATTTGTGGCCCAAGCCTCCAGCAGGTTTTGCAGCGAAAATCAGAGGCCTACCCCATCCTGAGTGACTGTGGACTCCTGTGAAGCATTTCCTCAAGAGGCATATTTGCGATCCCTTGCCTGTTGGCTTGTGGGTCCCCCAAAGACTTTCTTATCAACTCAAACGGCTCCCCTGGTTGCTCCAGGCCTGCCCTCACTCACCTTTGCTGGGTGAGTCCCTCAGACCTTGCTGGTCTGCACCATCAACTTTCTTCATTCTGCACGAGACTTGCTGTTGCCAAGACCTGTTGGCTCCAATCTGATTGCTGACACTGCAGTCAACTGCAGACATTGTGGGACACTCTGAATCCAGCTGCTGGTCATTGTCGATCCTTCCTGGACCTCGTGAGCGAAGAGTCAAAACACCCTTGATCACCTGAAATCACCCGACATCCGTGGGCAACCAGCTTCCTGGCCCCCGGTCACTGGCAAGTGACTATGAACACTGTCCCTTCAATTTTCAGGTCATCTGCATCTCGAATTCACCCTTGGATTCCACCGGACACTTCTTCAGTCGACGTAAGCAGCAAGACTTCTTTGGTCTCCATAGAAAACAGCGACGCGACCCGACACCAAAAGACACCTATGCACCCGGCTTCCCTGGGTGAGGTAACTCGTGCACTCCGGTGCCCTAGTGTGTGTTGGCCCTCGAATTACTTACCTTGTAAGTGGCTTGCTTGTAGACTTCCTCGAAGCACCCTAAAACTATAAAAATCAAACTGCGACTTGCTCCATTATAATCAATAGGGAACCCGCGGCTGTGTTCACACACTGCATGCGTCTCCTGTGGGTCTGTTACTTACCTGCTTTCACTGCAGTAGTGAAGCCCCAGCGATTCTACAGGCCCTAGGCCTTGTCATTTTGTCAGTCGACTTTCCTAACCCTCTTTTTTAGTATATTGTCTGGTACGCCCCTAGGTCCCCAGCCATATTTGTGCTTAACTTATTGTGAAACGTTGATATTTGAATGTGTTCCTGGCTTCTAATTTCATAAAGAGATTAGTAGAGTGTGTCTAGTAATAAATACATATATATTTGATATATATACCTGTGTGGTGTCCTTTCATTTGGTAATTCAAGAGATTATAAGGTAAAACAAGCTGCTTTACATTCCTCTGATACTTAGCCTGAAGACTGCTCTCCACAGCTACCACTAGGATAGCTTTCTTTAAAAGGTTGTCTTAAACCTATCTACCATAAGAGTCGAATTGGACTGGTGCAAGGCGGCCACTATAACTAGTGACCAGCATATGCCAGGCCAACTTCTCACATTGGTGGCAGCGGTGGGATTCCAGCTTGCCATTGTTTTACCAGAAAATCTCTATTTGAATTACTATCTGAAAACCACTATAGGGGGTCAAGGTACATATAAAAGTCAAGCTTAGTATCAATAAGTTCTACTGAACTTAGAGTTGTTTGTGAAGGGATAGCACACCCTTGCTACAGCTCAAGCTAGGATCAGTAGGCCACAAACTAGTGTAGGTAGTGCAACACTGCATAACACTAGAATGTCCTCAAGGGATGGAGCCAGTGGGTGCACCCAACCCCAGTATAAGGACATGACCTTCTTTGACTTGAAGGCCATGTGTGTTGCAAGACACCTGGGATTAGGACAGAGTCCCTCCACACAACACCTGATAAATCTACTAGTAGCAGATGATCTTAGACTAGCTATAGGAGCTAGTGGATCTGGATCAGGGGGTGGGTCAGCCATAGTCTCTGGGTCTGATGATGAAAATCAAGATGACCTAGAGTCTGTGATTGAAGGGCCAGACCCAGAAAGGTCTGAACAGGACATAGGAATTCTCCCTAAGAGAGTTGGCAGAGTGGAAGAGAGGCCTAGGTCCCTTTCAAGGGAATCTAACCACTCATATCACTCTGACAAGGATTCTGTCATCAGAGGAACTCATACCTACATAGAGAGACCTCCTCTGAAAGAAAGTACAAGATGCTCCAGTATGAGGAAGCTAGGCTTGCCCTCAGAACCAATCAATTTGCCTTAGATAGAGAAGTCTTTGAGCTCCAGAGAGCTTCTAGAAAAGAGGGGTTAGATACCCCTGGTGGCAGCAACAGTGTCCCTAGAGGCAGAGATTACATTCCAGACCATAGGAACCTGTCCAAGGTTGTTCCTCCCTACCAGAGTGGGGATGATATCCACAAATGGATAACTGCTATGGAGAGGGCCTGTAAAGTTCAACAGGTCCCCAAGAAACAGTGGGCAACAATCTTGTGGCTCTCCTTTTCTGATAAAGGTAGAGACCAGCTCCTCACTGTTAGAGAAGAGGATGCTAATGACTATGAAGCCCTGAAGATTGCATTAATAGATGGGTTTGGCTTAACCACTGAACAGTACAGGTTGAAGTTCAGAGATACCCAGAATTGGACTGACTTTGCTGATTGTGCAACCAAGGCTCTAGAAGGTTGGCTGAATGGTAGTAGAGTTACTGATTTTAAGGGATTGTATAATCTTATCATGAGAGAACAGATCCGTAATAATTGCCAAAACCAGTTGTTGCATCAGTACCTGGTGGACTCTGATCTGACCTCTCCCCAAGAATTGGGAAAGAAGGCAGACAAATGGGTCAGAACCAGGGTGAGGCAGAAAACCCAGAACCAAGGGGGTGACACCAAGAAGCAAGATCCTAAATGCTCAGATAAAGGTGGGGATAAGGCAAAAGACCAGAAGTCTTTACAAGGGCCCCAAAAATCTGCATCTGGTGGGGATTCACAGTCTACAAAGGGAAAAGGCCGAAAGAAGCCCTGGTGCAAATTCTGTAAACAGAAAGTGCACTGGACTTCTGATTGTACCAAGTCCAAAGACCAAACCACCACCACTCCAGCCCCTAAGGCACCTGTTCCCCCTAGTGCAGTCATTGGTGGAGGTGGTAACCAGAATAATGGTGTAGTAGGGTTGACCCTGGGTTCTGATGTGGACTCTGGCCTAGTCAGAGTACCAACACAGGCATTGCTAGTTTGTGAGGGAGACCTTGATATGTCCTTCCTAGTGAGCCCCAGTAATCTGGGCAAGTACAAACAGCAGCCTATAATAAATGGCAAACAGGCTTTGGCATTTAGGGACACAGTTGCGAGTGTCACCATGGTGGCAGATGATCTAGTAGACCCTGCACAGATCATCCTGGGTGAAATGTACCAGGTTACCAATGCAAGCAATGTCAGGACCAACCATAGTCTGGCAGTTGTGAATTTCTCCTGGGGTGGGGTAACTGTCCTCAAGAAAGTAGTAGTCAGTGCAGACCTCCCTGTCGAATGTCTATTGGGCAATGATCTAGAGACTTCAGCCTGGTCTGAAGTGGAGTTATGGACTCATGCAGAGATGTTGGGCATACCTGCAGAGGTATTTGCTGTGACCAGGTCACAGGCCAAAATGCATAAAGCTGAACCAGCTCTGGATCCTGAAACTATGGACCAGATGCTACCCAAGAGGAGGAGCAGTAGGGTTAAGGCAGTGCCTTCCCCTCTGTCTCAGATCTCAGATTCCCCTCCTGAGGGAGGAGAAGCAGATCCTGAAGAAGGAGCTGCCCCAGAGGGACTTGAGCCTGGTCAGATTGAGTTCTTGGGGGCAGGGGGACCTTCCAGGGAAGATCTGAGTAAGGAGCAACAGTGCTGCCCCTCTCTTGAACCCCTCAGACAGCAGGCTGCTGCTGAGGCTGCTGGGAGTGCTAGTGGGTCCCATAAAGTTTATTAGGATGAGGGACTCCTATATTCTGAGGCTAGAGATCCTACCCCTGGAGCCACGAGGTGGAGTTGGTAATACCTCAGAAGTTTAGGGGGTTCCTCTTGACCCTAGCACATGACATCCCATTGGCAGGACACTTGGGCCAAAACAAGACCTAGGATAGGCTTGTTCCACATTTTCATTGGCCACACATGTCAGAGGACACAAAGGAGTTTTGTCGCTCCTGTGTCACTTGCCAAGCCAGTGGCAAGTCAGGTGGCACAACAAAGGCCCCCCTGGTACCACTACCTGTGGTGGGGGTTCCTTTTGAAAGGGTAGGGATTGACATTGTTGGTCCCCTTGACCCTCCAACAGCATCTGGGCACAGGTTTATCCTGGTGGTAGTGGATCATGCCACCAGGTACCCAGAAGCAATTCCCCTCCGGACCACCACAGCCCCTGTGGTGGCAAGAGCCCTCATTGGAGTTTTCTCCAGAGTGGGTTTCCCTAAGGAGGTTATATCTGACAGAGATACAAACTTCATGTCAGGGTATCTAACTGCAATGTGGAAGGAGTGTGGTGTAAACTACAAGTTCACTACTCCCTATCACCCACAATGCAATGGGTTAGTTGAAAGGTTCAACAAAACCCTAAAGGGAATGATTAAAGGCCTCCCAGAAAAGCTTAGGCGAAAATGGGACCTTTTACTTCCCTGCCTTCTGTTTGCATACAGGGAGGTCCCACAGAAGGGGGTTGGCTACAGCCCTTTTGAACTTCTGTTTGGGCACCCTGTAAGAGGTCCATTGTGTTTGGTGAAGGAGGGCTGGGAGTTACCTCTCAAACCTGCCAAACAGGATGTGATGGACTATGTACTTGGTCTCTGCTCCCGGATGGCTGAATACATGAAGAAGGCAACCAAAAACCTGGAGGCTAGCCAAGAACTACAAAAAGCTTGGCATGACCAAAAGGCTGTACTGACTGTCTATCAGCCAGGGCAGAAAGTGTGGGTGTTGGAGCCTGTGGCCCCAGCAGCTCTCCAAGACAAGTGGAGTGGCCCCCATACAATTGTTGAGAAAAAGGGAGAAGCCACCTACTTGGTGGATCTTGGAACTCCCAGGAGCCCCCTTAGGGTGCTCCATGTCAACAGATTAAAGCCATATGTGGACAGGGCTGACATGGGCTTGCTCATGGCAACTGATGAGGAACAGGAGGAGGAGAGTGACCCTCTCCCTGACCTGCTCTCACAGAACCCTGATGATGGGTCAGTAGATGGTGTTGCTTTGTCAAGCAGCCTCACTGACCATCAGCAAACTGAGTGCAGACAAGTTCTGCAGCAGTTCAGACATATGTTTAGCCTGACCCCTAGTCAGACTTCCTGGTGCACCCATGAGGTGGACACTGGAGACAGTCTGCCTGTCAAGAGTAAAATCTACCGGCAACCTGACCATGTCAGGGACTGTATCATGACTGAAGTCCAGAAAATGTTGGAATTAGGTGTGATTGAGCCTTGAGATTAGGCCTGGGCGGTAAATTCCGTTCCGCTTGCGAAATTTGCGGAATTTGCGTAATTTCGCGTTCCGCGGAGAACGCGAAATTGCTAAAAAGTCTGCTTTCCGCGATTTCGCGAAATTTTTGCTTGTTTGCGTTCTCAAAATGCGTGTTCGCGAGATATTTCTCCCCGAGCACGCAAACAGCAATTGTGAACAGGAAAAAAGTATCGCGAACAAGCAATTCCGCGTGTTCGCGGAATTTCTGCGTGTTCGCGGAGATTTTTTACCGTTTCGCGGAGATTTGCGTAACGCAATTACGCAAATTCCGCCCACCCCTACTTGAGATAGCCCTTGGGCTAGTCCAGTAGTCCTTGTGCCTAAACCTCATACCCAGGGTGGTAAGAAAGAAATGAGGTTTTGTGTTGACTACAGAGGCCTCAATGCAGTCACCAGGACTGATGCCTATCCAATCCCCAGGGCAGATGAACTTATAGATACTTTGGCCTCAGCCAAATATCTTAGTACATTTGGCCTAACAGCTGGCTACTGGCAAATCAAGTTAGCTGATGATGCCAAGGCCAAAACAGCATTTTCAACCCCTGGTGGGCACTATCACTTTGTGGTAATGCCCTTTGGTTTGAAAAATGCACCTGCCACTTTTCAGAGGTTGGTGAATAAAGTTCTGACTGGTATGGAAACCTATTGCTCAGCTTATCTTGATGATATTGCTGTCTTTAGTTCCACCTGGCAGGATCAGCTGGTCCACCTCAGAAATGTTTTGGAGGTCCTGCAAATAGCAGGCATCACTATCAAGGCGACTAGGTGCCAGATAGGGCAGAGTCAGGTTGTGTACCTGGGCCACCTTGTAGGTGGAGGTCAGGTTCAACCATTGCAGAGCAAAATCCAGACCATAATGGAATGGGTAGCTCCAACAACCCAGACACAGGTTAGAGCCTTTTTAGGCCTGACTGGATACTATAGGAGGTTTGTTAAGGGATATGGATCTATAGTGACCCCCTTAAATGATCTTACCTCAAAGAAAATGCCAAAAAATGTTCAGTGGACAGCTAGCTGTCAAAAGGCATTTGATGACCTGAAGCAGGCCATGTGCACGCACTGCTCCCATCTTACAGAGTCCAGACTACACAAAATAGTTCATTGTCCAAACGGATGCTTCTGAGCTGGGTGTGGGAGCTGTACTGTCTCAACTGAATGATGAAGGTCAAGACCAGCCAGCAGCTTTTATAAGCAGAAGGCAAACCCCTAGAGAGAAACGTTGGTCAGCTATAGAGAGGGAGGCCTTTGCTGTGGTGTGGGCCCTGAAGAAGCTGAGGCCATACTTGTTTGGCACTCACTTCATAGTTCAGACTGACCACAAGCCCCTCCTATGGCTCAAACAGATGAAAGGTGAAAATCCTAAACTGCTAAGGTGGTCCATTTCCCTACAGGGGATGGACTATACAGTGGAACATAGACCTGGGACCCAACATATCAATGCAGATGGACTTTCAAGGTATTTCCACTTAGAGCACGAAGACATAACTGGTCAATGTTAGTTTAGTGTCCCTGCGTTTGGGGGGGGGGGGTTGTGTAGGAGAGTAGCATCTGCACTTATGTTGCCCCCACTTTTTTCTGATGTATACACTGGTTTCTGGCTATAGTTTGGCTGGGTCCCTGCTAATCAGGGCCCCAGTCTCTCTGTTCTCTCTAAACAACTTGGTGTGCATATTAGATGCACTAGTGATTGGATACTGTGGTACCTTATGAGCCCCTAGTATATGGTACCCTAGGTACCTAGGGCATAGGCACTTCACAGGCCTACCAGGGGCTGCAGCATGTATTATGCCACCCCTGGGAAGCAGACTCAATCTGACACCACAGGCCTGCTACTGCAGCCTGGGTGAGGTAGTGTTAGCACTCCTCACTGAGGTATAGGTTTCTATATCTCACCATACACACACATATAAACCTATCAGCCACCCCTATGGCAGGCCCTATCAATCCTGAGGGCAGGGTGCTTAGTTTACAATGTGAGGGGGGCCTCTGCATGAGCAGGGCCCCTCTGAAGCTGACAGGGTCTATTCCTTATGGCTGTTTGTGGATGCGGTTAAACCATATACTCTTAAGAGCATTATAATGCTAACTTTGGAATGACTGCATCAAAACATGTCGTGTTTGGTGTAAAAAAAAACTTGGAATCATACCCCCACATCGGTCCATGATGTGGGAGCATGATCCCACCCTTCTAGAGGGAACGACATGTGCCTACTGTGGTAACACGGTAGAAATCTGAAAGAGCCCGTGCATCACAAAATGGATGCCACCAGCACAGACACTGGACTGCCCTCCTGCTGTTGACTGAAACTTGCAGCGGAGAAGGCCCAACAATAGGCATCATGTCACAGGGAGGTGACACCACCTTCCAGACAGGATTTAGTGTATTGGAGCTGGGTGGGTGCACTTCTAGAGTGCTTTGAAGTCCTGCACTGGGGGAGCAGTAGGCTCCTCTGTGCATATGTCAGCTCAAAGCGGTTCAGGGGCTACCTGTCCCTGCTCTGGTGCGAAACTGGACAAAGGGAAGTGGGTGTAATCACCCCTACCCTGACCCTCCCAGAGGAGTGGTCATAGAGCTAGTCCCTCCCCTATCTTCAGTATAAGATAGCAAACTTTGCCATTGCAAAACAGATAACCCTGGACGACGCTCTACAAAGAAGAATCCTGGCCCTTCGACGTTCCACTACCTTTGGAAGACAGAAGAATCTCCCTTGGAGTCAAGGAGTGACTCCCCTGCTTGGCAGGCACCAGAAACTCTAATCAACTGTCACAAACTTTCCCGCTCCTGCCGGAGTTCGAAGTCCCTGCAGCCCTGGAAGTGGATTTCCTGACTTCTCGACGGCCATTGTGAGTCCCCAGCAGAGCTGAGGCGAGTGGACCCCACGAGTGACGAGGAACAGCAATACCCAGGTACCGTGCACAATTTTCAAGTGCTACCCCTTCTCGACATTCTATGAACTTGTGCTTTAGACCATTTGTGGCCCAAGCCTCCAGCAGGTTTTGCAGTGTAAATCAGAGGCCTACCCCATCCCGAGTGACCGTGTGCTCCTGTGAAGCATTTCCTCAAGAGGTGTCTTTGCGATACCTTGCCCGTTGGCTTGTGGGTCCCCCAAAGACTTTGTTATCAACTCAAAGGGCTCCTCTGGTTGCTCCAGGCCTGCCCTCACTCACCCTTGCTGGGTGAGTCCCTCAGACCTTGCTGGTTTGCACCATCGACTTTCTTCACTCTACACGAGACTTGCCGTTGCTAAGGCTTGTTGGCTCCAATCCGGTTGCCGACACAGCAGTCAGCTGCAGACATCATGGTGCACTCCGAATCCAGCTGCTGGTCATTGTCAATCCTTCCTGGACCTCATGAGCGAAGAGTCAAAACACCCTTGATCACCTTAAATCACCCGACATCCGTGGGCAACCAGCTTCCTGGCCCCCGGTCACTGGCAAGTGACTGTGAACACTGTCCCTTCAATTTTCAAGTCTTCTGCATCTCAAATCCACCCTTGGATTCCACCGGACACTTCTTCAGTCGACGCAAGCAGCAAGTCTTCTTTGGTCTCCATAGAAAACAGCGACGCGACCCGACACCAAAAGACACCTACGCACCCGGCTTCCCTGGGTGAGGTAACTCGTACACTCCGGTGCCCTAGTGTGTGTTGGCCCTTGAATTACTCACCTTGTAAGTGGTTTGCTTGTAGACTTCCTCGAAGTACCCTAAAACTTTAAAAATCAAACCGCGACTTGCTCCATTATAATCAGTAGGGAACCTGCGGCTGTGTTCACACACTGCATGCGTCTCCCGTGGGTCTACCTGCTTTCACTGCAGTAGTGAAGCCCCAGCGATTCTACAGGCCCTAGGCCTTGTCATTTTGCAAGTCGTCTTTCCTAACCCTCTTTTTTAGTATATGGTCTGGTACGCCTCTAGGGCCCCAGCCATATTTGTGCTTAACTTATTGTGAAAAGTTGATATTTGAATGTGTTCCTGGCTTCTAATCCCATAAAGAGATTAGTAGAGTGTGTCTAGTAATAAATACATATATATTTGATATATATACCTGTGTGGTGTCCTTTCATTTGGTAATTCAAGAGATTATAAGGTAAAACAAACTGCTTTACATTCCTCTGAGACTTAGCCTGAAGGCTGCTCTCCACAGCTACCACTAGGATAGCTTTCTTTAAAAGGTTGTCTTAAACCTATCTCTCATAAGAGTCGAATTGGACTGGCGCAATGTGCCCACTATAACTAGTGACCAGCATATGCCAGGCCAACTTCTCACTAGGGGTGGGCGGAATTTGCGTAATCGCGTTACGCAAATCTCCGCGAAACGGTAAAAAATCTCCGCGAACACGCAGAAATTCCGCGAACACGCGGAATTGCTTGTTCGCGATACTTTTTTCCTGTTCGCGATCGCTGTTTGCGTGCTCGGGGTGAAATATCTCGCGAACACGCATATTGAGAACGCGAACAAGCAAAAGATTTCGCGAAGTCGCGGAACGCAGATTTTTGGGCAATTTCGCGTTCTCCGCGTAACGCGAAATTACCCAAATTTCGCAAATTCCGCGAACGGAATGGAATTTACCGCCCAGGCCTACTTCTCACACACTCCTATGATCCTTCTGATTTTTTCATCATCTAGGATGGCTGGCTCAGACAATAGTTTGATTTACAAGATTGCCAAATTAAAATCTGTTGCTTGCATCAAAGGGGGAGATAGTGTACCTACCACCTCGCTTGGATTGGATCACCAATAAGTGATCAGATTATTGAGTGAATGTGAATGTGAATGATGATTAATGTGGTGGCTGACAGTGAGGGAGGGTGTGTTGAACTGGTATACAGGACATTTCTTGATATGGTTACTGATTTAACATGTTTAGGACCTGAGTGATGGGCAATCATTTTTTTTCCCTGGAGGTGATTGGCTCTTTGACACTTAGCCAGATTCAATTGCAGGGTCCTTCTCTTTTTTTGGGTTCTTCAGAGACCAGAAAAATCACTTTAGTTCACAAACAAAAACCAATGCAAAATACTGCAATTCTGTTTCTCTACTTTTTCTTCAACAGCAACGCACTGCACGTCGTTCTTGCTCGAGTCATGATGATGACTGGTCTGGGACGGAGTTACTCGGAGTCAGGAGGAGTATAGAAGAACTTAGGGTGGGAGTTGCGGGACTAGCTCATCAACAGCTAGAAGCAAGAAGTTATCGACTTTCGTTCAAAGGTAAACCAGGCGTCCGAGGCCTAGTACTCAGCTATGTGGATGGAGAGAGGTGTATTTATTTGTGAAATGCTGCTCTGTGTGTGTGTATGTGTGTCTGTTGGACTTGTGGCAAAAGTGAAACTCTGAGTCCCCCACTTGTTTTTACTTGCTCTACCTCTGAGTCCTCTTGATACACTCCTCTTTAGGTTACCTTCCATCTGTCCTTCACCTTGACTCTAAAATACGGTTTCTGTTTTACAATCCACAGGCCTTTTAGCCTCCTGCATGAACGAAAGGCGAAAGCTGAGCTCAAAACTCCTGCTTACCTAACGGACCAGTCCAGACAGGCCCTCAAGAGTGGACAGTCCTGAAGAGAATGCAGATGTGCCACCTAATTTTGCAATACAGCATCATTTTGTATAACAGTCATAATTTTAGAACTGGGTGGATTCACTCCTTCATAATTTGATTTTTTTCAAACCTAGAAGACAGAACATTTACATATCTGATAACGTGGGTGTCTGGGTCAGAAGGACTGGTTGCAATGCATTTACCTGTACTGTTTCATGCTCAATCCTTTGTTTCCTTTCACAACAGATTGATGATGTGCTACTCATTGCCTATAGGAAGATTGTCCTCATGTAGTTTTTGTCTTTGTCACACCTTTCCTCAAATCCTCTTCCCCATCCATTCATCAAACCCCTAACCCTCTTCCCCGGGCTGTGTGATTTATTGAGGTGTGGCTTAATTTACACCATCAATGGATCACACACTTGCTGGGGTGGATGTGGGAAAGTCACACCAACTTACTGCACGATCTTCTGAGAAATAGCCCATACTGGCCCCATTTACCAATGAGTAAATTAAAAGGGATCCAAATTTTAGATATAGAATGAAGAACATCAGTCGTCAGCATATTAATTTCAGGCCTCCTTCTGTTGTGTAACCGTAAACGCTTAACCTAAGCTCGTCAACTCAAGACTTTGAGTCCATTTTTAATGACTCGAGTATTTCGTAACTAAGTTACTACTAGCTCCCTGTTAGCCAAATCATTTTTTGTTATTTTATCACTATCAGGAATTCTTATTGTAACATCAATGTGTAGCACTCTGGTATTAATTATTTGTAAATCTTTGATATATAGACCACTATCTCATTCCTCTTATTTCCATTTAGTTGCCTACAATTGATAATCATTCTGGTGATTAATCCTACAGCTGGAGCTCCCCTGGGTGGACCTGGAAGTGGCACCTTGCTTATGAAGTTGTGATACCTTTCTTGTTAGTGCTTTATCTATAGTCAGGTAAGACTACTGAACCAGTTAACTTAGCAAGTAAGTAACTAATTGCCACTGTCGTCTATCTAGGTTCCTGTAGACAATGCAGGCCATTGCAGCATCCTCCCTAAAGGTCAAGACAGATAGAGAGGTATAACTCTATAACTAATTGGTACGCTTTCCCTTACAAGAAAAAAAAACAGATGCATGAAAACTGAAGGAAGCAGTGCAAAGTAAAAGTAAAACAAACTACTGCAGGCATACATTTAGATAACTATACATTCCCCTTTATTTGTTTTACAGAGCTACCCACCCTCTCCACCACACAGCATGCTAACTTCTCTCCCAAACAAATGGAACTGACCCAGGTCCCAGTGTCTCAAATGTCCAAAGAAGTAAAATCCGGTCCACTTCCAGATCCTTTCCCATGCTCTTCACCCAGCCACAACAAGTCCCTCCCACCAAAACAAAAAATTGAAAAAGAGCTAGAAAAGGGCATTATGGATGTTGGCCCAGAGCTGGTCCAGGCTCTGCTCCAATGTGGTGAGCTGGCCCTTGATGGTGTCTAGTCACTGCAGGATGCAGTACAGCAATGGCATGTTGTCAGTGTGAGAGGGGTTGGCAGCAGTTGGCTAGCAACAGCGCCAGTGGTGGGATGACCGGGAGGCTGGAGGCTTAGGGAGACAGTCTGCACTGGGCCCCGGCAGAGAGGCATTTATTTCCTCCTTCTCCTCTTTCAGGACCACCAGCCACCAGTATTCTAGCTGGATACGCTCCAGCCTCTGCCACCACAGATGGTCCATTATGTTCTGCCTGTTGGGTCCTACGGGTGAACCAGCAGGAGTAGCTATATTGAGAAAAACTAAAAGAAAAAAGGCAAATTGTAAATAATGCTCTGTGCAATAAATCGTTTTAAATTAGTGGGTGGCACAGTGCTGTACACTGCTGGTTCCCTAGGGCCATTGGAATGTGATCATGATTAGGAGATTCACAAGACCAGTTTTGTTTTACCCACATGTGTCTTTCATAAAAAGCACTGACTGTGCAGCAGAAAAGTATTAATGCATAATAACACCTGATTAAACAAACAGTAATTTGAATTTTTTTTTTCTTCTAAAGTTTTTTCAGGTAACTATAAACCAACTCTTTGAGTGGAAAAATAAATAATCTTTCATTAATGAGTACAGCATTATGCACTATAGAGTACAAGTTGCGTGTTGTGCTAAAATAATGGAGCCATGCTCATTGCTAGCCAGAGTGTCGGATGTTTTTCTCTTGTCTGCAGCTTGGGCAGCTGTAGTTGAAAATTATCTTTTTAAAATTTTCGATGGCTTTACTCTTCTCCAAATGTCTTTCTCTTACTAAACGGACTCCAAAACATTATATTTATTTTAGATGACAGATACACCACCCCAACATGGCGTGCTTGGGAAACATGGCGGCAGCTAAGTGAGCTGTCGCGGTGCTCTGTGCTGAGTTCCTGTCAGTGCATTGCATTGAGGCGGGGCGAGAGAACGGGCGATCTGCGGGCATGCGGATCTGACCCTGTTTGGTAGCATTACGAGAATTTTGGCGTTTGGCTCTCGATGTGTGGGGACGAGGTGCTCCTCCCCTCAACCCGAAGTCGACTGTGACGGAGAGGCGGCCGGGACTGCTGCTCGACCGCCGAAGTCTGCGGCAGGCTGTTCCCGGCTTGCAGCTTTGGGGTCTGGCCGCGCTGGAGCTCCGCCGCGGTAGGAAGATCCGCAGCCTTCTTTTGGGTCCTCGAAGAAGAAGCTTGGAAGGATCCCGTCCCAGCACCCCCCTGGTTTCTGGTAGGAGGTGTAGGGGGGACCAGGAGAAGGGGAAAGATATTAAGGAGGCTCTGAGGCATCTAAAGTTTGCCGCTGAGATCACCGCTGAAGTAGAAACACCTCGGGGGGCTCACAGTAGGCTGGGCGGTTTGGGGGCACAAAGTACAGTAGTTGTGCCTGTGCCCGTGACTCTGGAGGTCCCTGATATTAGCCCTGTCCCCGGTCTGTTGCAGCCTCCACAAGGCAACGCCAGAGTGCGAAATCCAGCCGCTAATCGGAAACATGGAGGTAGAGGAAGGGGGAGAAGTGCTCTAAGTGAAGCTAAATCCTTTGGAGGGTCCATTGATCTGGTTGAGGAAACTGAGGTGGATTCGAGCCCACAGGGGTTACCGGATCCAAGTCAGTTCCCGCAGGGGGTCCTCTTAAAAAAAAAAAAAGTCTCCTCATATCTATCTGGCGAGGTTAAAGCGAAGCGCGCTTTTACCTGTAAGGGCTCTAAAATCACCAAAAATGCAAAGGCGGCTAATATCACAGGGTCAAGGATAGCGCCGTCCTTACGGTCCTATTTTAAGATTGCTCCGCAAATTCTCCTTCTTCCTGATCAGCAACAATTGGAAGACACTTCTTTGGCAATGACATCGCAGGAACATAATGAATTTACTGCATCAGACCCAGCTACTCCGTTCTCAGGATCTGCTTCTACCAAATTAAGCACCTTGCAGATCCCGGCAGAGGGAGAGGGAGTGATCGCGAATACGGAGGGAGGGGTAGTCGATGCTGTGAATGATTTTTGTGAGGTAACAGAGGATCAATGCGGATTTAAAGCCGGGGCTGAGGTTGAAGTTGGGTTTAAGGCTAGTATGGATAGCCTTTCAGTTCCTCCAGTTCAGAATGGTAGGTCTCTGGGATCGCCGACTGTCCTCCTGCCCGATACCCCAGTACAAAATTCAAGTGATGTTTTATCTCCTATGGTACCTTTGACGGTCATCTCTTCGGCTACCCCTCTACAAAATTTAACAGATCTAACACACCCCACTGAGCTGTTAACTCCTTTGTTACCCTCAATGTGCCTGGCTACAGAGTCATTGTTATTGGCACCTAGCCTAGTATCACGCTCTACAGGGATACAGGAGAAGGAAGTGCAGGGGGCTACGGCCTCCGATACAAACTCGGGCAATGGGGTTGATCCACTTCTAGCTTCATATCTCCAGTCGATGTTTTCCTCTCTATCGGCAGACATTAAGAAAGGTTTTGAGGCTTCGGCAACTATCCAATCCGAAACTTCTGTGAGTCCTTCCTTAGATAGTAAAGTGGATAGTTTAGCCACAAGAACTGAAAGATTAGAGGATAAAGTGACAGGTATGTCTTTGCATCTGGACAAAGCCAAATTGGATATTGTCAAACTCAAAAAAGAAGATCTGTTGCTGGCTGAGAGAATGGAGTCTTTGGAGAATAATGCCCATCGTAGTAACCTCCGAATTCTCAATATCCCGGAAGGCAGTGAGGGGTCGGATATTAAGAAATATATTATCCAACTGCTAAAAGAATACTTGAGATTGGATCAATCGGTCGAGGAGCTGTCTCTGGATATCCAACGTATCCATAGAGACCCTTTAAGAAGGAACCCCCAAAGAACAAAGCCGAGAAAAGTATTAGTGAATTTCCATACTTACACTTTAAAAGAGTCCATCCTGAATTTGGCCCTAAAGCAGAAATCATTGAGTGGGAAGGGCTTCAATTTTCAAATCAGATCAGACCTCTCAAGGGCCACGCTGGATAAACAGTGGGAATTTGGGAGTAGGCTTGAAGCCTTTAGGAGTCTAGGGGCAGTAGCCCAGTTAGTTTTCCCAGCTGCCCTGAAAGTCATGCATAATAATACAATGCACAATATTCGATCGGTGCAGGCAGTGGATGAACTTCTAATTTCTTTGGGGAGAAGCAAGGACAAGGAGGGTCCAACTTAAGCAGCAGAACAGGGTCTCTGTCATAAAACAGAGGAGGGATAGCAAAGGAGAGGATGGAAAAGGGGAAGAGGAGGAAGAGATTTAGATAATGTCACGAGTAGAACTAAAGGGGACGAGGGACTCCGATTTTCAGAATAATCTCTAGAGCATTTAGCGAAGTAATTTAAGAGATCTTTTTTTTTTTTTTAATTAGGAAATTATTAAAAGGAAGGAATTAAGAGAGGGAAGGAAGAAAGAAAAAAGGGAAGGAGGGGGAAGGAAAAAGAAAAAAAAGAGAAAAGAAAAAAAGGAAAAAGAGGGGGAAAGGAAGGAAGGAGAAAAAGAAGAGAGAAAAATAAAAGGAAAGAAAAAAAAGGAAAGGGGGAAGGAGAGAAACTAAGGAAGAAAAAGAACACTTTAAAATTATTGTCATGTCCCTCTTCCTGGAAGAATTATTTACTTTTTTCTCCTACCTGTTTCCTACCTGTTTCTCAACCCTCTCTTTCTTTCACTTATGTAAATGCAAAAGGTGATGGTTAGTTGGGACAGGAACTCAGCAGGAGTGCTATCTACTGGTATTTCCAGATAGATAGAGCAAGGGTTTCCCATGGGGTGGCGGGTGGCTTAGGGGGGCACGAGGGGGGGTGTTAGTAAAAATTTTAAAAAAAGTCCTCATTTTTTTGCCTAGTGTTATTTTTTTGGTAATGGAGAGCTATAGGTCTGGAGGTAAATGCTGGTATGGCCAGTATAGGTCTTTTTTTAGTTTACGGGGTGATTATTCGGATGGTAGGGAGTGGAAACTGCCTCCATGGATAAATGAAAAATTCTTTCATGGAATATTAACGGCCTGCGTGCTAGTCCAAGGAAGTGGAAGATTATGCAGTACCTTTGTGATTCTGACGCTCAGGTACTCATAATACAAGAGACCCATCTCACAGAAAACGAGATCCTTTCCCTATTTAAAAAAAACAGCTGGGTCGATTTTTGTGTATCCACCACGCAAATTTCTAATACTAGAGGGGTCGCGATCTTCTTTAAAAAATCACTTAAAGCAAGGCTAGTTGATAAACATGTAGATTCAGGGGGCAGGTGGCTTATTGTCTCGGTAGTTATAGCCGGGGCCCCAATCACGATATCAGGCTATTATGGGCCTAACCAGGACGATCCATCAGCTTTAAGTTCTGTGTTTTCCCACCTCCTTTTATACCCTGAACCAATTATTTTCGCTGGAGATTTTAATGTGGTTTTGGATCCTAATCTCGATAAATCACCATCTAATAGACCTATACCGTTATCTAAAACTAGGGTCTTTCTACTTGGAAGAATGAAGGAGTATGGTTATGTGGACATATGGAGATTTAAATCTGGGCTAAAACAAGGCATCTCATTCCGCAATTATAAATACCACCGTCAGTCAAGGATAGACTTAGCGCTGGTCAGTCAGGAATTAGTTAAATTGGTACAAAATGTTTATTATCTTCCTTTCCATCTTTCTGACCATGCTGCTTTGTGCATGGAACTGGTCGGATTATCAAAACCCATATCTAGAACATGGTCTTTTGATCGCTCACTCCTTAATGCTCTAGACGATATTTCCTTTTTAAAATCTGAAGCGCAGAGTTTTTTTGATAATAACTTCGGGTCCGCTTCCCCGGGCTGTGTATGGGATACATTTAAGGCCTTTCTGCGGGGCCTAATTACCAACAGGGTCTCGTATAGAAGGAATATCTATAGAGATATGGTTACCTCGTTGGAAGCTGACATGGCTAGTGTACAGGAGAGTATCTTGCTATATCCCGCCGTTTCATCAGAAATTCAAAAAGATTGGCAAAACAAGTTACTCACATTAAAAGGAGAACTGGGTTCAATTTTGAACCTACGAGTTCTCCAGAGATGGGAGGCCAGTAAGATGGTCCATTTCGAGTACGGAGAGGGTGCAGGGAAGCTCCTGGCCTGGAAAGCAAAAACAGATCGTCTCAGAAACAACATAGACCATATTACGGTTGAAGGAGTGGCTTATTTGGCAGATAGAGATATTAGAAGTGCTTTTCGCAACTTTTTCAAGGACATCTATCATGAAGATAAGAACATTGAGGTGAGGGAAGTTGAGGACTGGCTGAATGGAGTATCTCTCCCTTCTCTTTCGTCCGATCAGAAAGCCTCCTTAGATAGATCGATAACGAATGATGAGGTTACTAGAGTTATTTTAGATAGTAAGAAGGGTAAGGCATCAGGTCCCGACGGCCTCCCTACATAGGTCTATCTGGCCCTATTACCAACAATAGTCCCCTTTTTAACCCAGCTGTTCAATCAGACGGGTTGTCCCCTCCTGACTCTTGGAACGATGCCTCCATTACTTTGATACTGAAGCCTGGCAAACCAGCTGATAGTTGCGGTTCATATAGACCGATTTCCATTCTAAATTCGCACCATAAGCTTTTTACATCCGTCCTTGCTAGAAGATTGGGGGAGGTGGCACCTTCTATTTTACACCAGGACCAACGAGGTTTTGTGAAGGGCCGTCAGCTCTTTGAGCTGACTTATGACCTATTAGGAGCCATTGACATGGCAACTGCGGACTCCTTGCCCCTAGCTGTCATCACGTTGGACGCCACCAAGGCCTTCGACAGGGTGAATTGGATATTCCTGTCGGAGGTCTTGGGGAAGTTTAATATTGGTGAGAGATTCTGTGGAGCCGTGGGCTTGTTGTATCGGAACCCTACTGCTTCTTTGTTGGTCAATGGTGAATTGTCAGACCCTTTTAACATCACTCGGGGTACCAGGCAGGGCTGCCCCCTCTCCCCTCTCCTATTTGACTTATATATTGAGCCCTTTGCTCAGCGGCTTAGGGACGATGTTAACATCAAGCCCTTTACGTATGGGGGATGGGAGAGGAAAGTAGCCCTGTACGCGGATGACCTCCTCGTTTTTTCATCAGATCTGGGTACGGCACTCCCCGCGGTCATTACACTAGCTCATGACTATGGTGGGATGTCTGGATACCAGATCAATGCATCAAAAACGGAGATGATGATGTGGAATGGGGCTGAGCCAGTGGCAGAGGCTCGGCTAAGCCATTCTATGCGTTATCTTGGACTCACCATAGTTAAGGATATAGATAAAATTGTGCAATTGAACCTTGACATCGTGGCGAAAGACTGTAGAAAGCTCATGAGGTCTTGGTCTTTACTCCCTCTCTCCATTCTGGGTAGAGCTAATCTGGTTAAAATGTTTATTTTACCTAAAATTTCCTTTTTGTTCAATACTGTTCCTTTATATTTTGAGCCCTCTATTCCAACAAAGCTGCAAGGCCACATTAGTTCTTTTATTTGGAACGACCATATACCACGGATAGCATGGAAAAAGATCAGGCGCCGTAGAGAAAAGGGGGGTCTGGCAGCACCTGACTTACAACTATATGCTTGGGCTTTCCAATTCTCCCATTCAAGGATGCTGCTCAGGATGGCGACAAATGTGGGAGTAGGTAGCATGTTTGCTGCTTCATTGAGAGGAGAGGGAGTAGGCCAGCAGGGTTTTTTGTTTAAATTTGGGCATCCTAAGTTTTTAAAAAAAGTTAAGCTGAAGATTTTGTTGGGTTTTATAAAAACGTGGGTCAAATTAAGAGGAGCCATAAAAGTAGGTTATTTCATAAGTAGGTCGTCACTGTGGGACTCGCCGGTCAGTCCGGCATGGCTCCCCGACAGCTTGGCAACACCCCTGAGAGAGGCTGGCCTGGAGGTATGGGGCGATCTTTTTTTAGATGGTATTTTGTTATCTTGGGACATATTATCAGCCAGAGTGGGGATGGGTCTTTCTAGATTTAAATACCTACAGATAGTGAGTTGGGCCCATACTGAGAGCATGATTAGGGGTAGATTCCAATTGGGAGGAGACAGCAGTATATTAACCCTGATGATGGACAAACCCCCAGCACCTAAGGAGATCTCGCTCTGGTATAATATGCTACTAGAAGAGGTTGATGGGGAGTTTGTCTTACCTGAGACTTTGTGGAGCTCCTCTTTTTCAGGAAAAGATCTTGAGAATATTTGGTACTCCTCTTTTAAGATCTTGTGGGACATAGTGAAGCCGGCGTGGCTGCGTAGGAACCATCTTTTTACGTTACATAGGGCGTATTATTCCCCACAGCAGCTATCGAAATTTTCTACTGACTCCACAGTGGCATGCCCTAAGTGTGGGCTGCTTGCAGCCTCGGACTTACACATGTTCTATGAATGTTCATTTTTGCTACCCTTTTGGGACTCCATCAGTACCCTGCTGTCAACATCTTTGGGGTATCAAATCTCAATTAACGCATTGCTTGTTATATTCGGAACATCACTGGAAGTCCAAGGTCCTGTCAAAAAACTCCTCTTTTATTGCATCTTATTAGCAAGGAGAGAGATCTGTAGAAAATGGAAGGAACCTTTACCTCCCACCTTGTTAGATTGGCGTATATCAGTTTTGCAAACGTCAAAAATTGACCTAGCAAGATCGGGTAACCCTGAAAAACAAGACTTTTGGCGCCTTTTGAATTGGGCCTAGGTGATACCCCTTTTTTTTTTTTTCACTGTCCGATGATTAACGCTGCTTGGTCAGCTCTCCTCCCTAAATTTATCCAAAATCAGGGCTTTCCAGATTTTGTATTGTGCACTTAATAGCAGCTATATTGCTCCTTTATGGTTAACATCTTGAGGCGCATCCCTTGGAGAGTATGAACTATATTGAGTGCCATTCTAGTTGGCGATGGCACTACCAGTTCATCTGTGACAGTACGGTTCATTTTTTCTCTCCTAAATGCTCCTATGTGACCTTCCAAGGGCAAAATGAGGACAAAAAAAAAGGGAAAGGGAAAAAAAAAAAAAAAAGACAGATACACCACCCCAAATACAACTGCAATACATCACTTCAGTTCAGTAAGCACTGCAGTATCGTCTAACAAAAATAGCACTCTGGGCATTTGATTGGTTCACAAAGTTAGACAAGCCAGGGTTCGAATAATGCTCAATGAAAGAAATAAGGTGTTGGTTGGCAAATGCAATTGGAGTAGGACCTCATACTTTTTTTCCAGTTATGCTGGACTGTGATGGGAAACTGCTAGTATACTGTATAAATTAATGAGACAGCAGTATACTACATTGGAGGGGGTGGTCTATGATGACCCTGGCCACTCTCTCGTGAACTCAACTGTTAGAGCTTGAGCAGGAAAAAAAACATTACATACATGGTGAATATTATTTATAATACTAGCTTCCTTGGGTCTGCATTCTTCATGCTAGACAGTAGAGTGCAAAAATGTGGTATTCTTAGTCTTACAGTACCACAAGATATATAGGAGAGAGGGAAAGATTACCAATGAAGCAGAAGATAAGGGATCTAGAGACTAGAGTCAAGACCGGAAAAAGTCAGCTACCAAAAAAGAAAACCATTAGGAAAAAAAGATAATGCAGGGATAACAGGAATTAAACAAAAATTGAACCCATTGTGCTTTGCACGAGTGGGTTCGTAACCTGTTCTCATTGACTCGTGGAAGGAAGATTGCAGGTAAGGGTGTCAAAGAAAGTTTATTTCTCACCAGCAACACCAGCCTCTATGCAGCAAGTCCTATCCTCTAAACAAGCACCAACACACCAATACCCCACGATTCTACCATAAGCTCACAACAGTCCTAAAACCCAACATTAGGGAAATAATAATAATAAATATTAGGACTTACTGAGATCAGCAGATCCCTTGGCAGCGTTGCTGGTGGTCGGCACCTCCTGACCTGCTTTTCCTGGATCCCTGACAACGTCCCTCTTGCCCTTGGGTGCTAATGTAAGAAAAGAAGAAGATTAAAAAATTTGATTAGTGATTCAGTTAATCTCCACAACATTTTATAACAAGCAAATGCAGTCACATTGTTCTTCTCTAAAACAAATTAACTATTGTTGAGTTGGCCAGACTAATTCTGAAAATCTCTATTCCAAATTGCCTTTAAAAAAACTACGTTTGGAACTAATGCATTACAGTAAATGATCTTTGATTATATTCCCATTACTCAACCCCCTTCATGGGCCAACTCAGTCTCCCTTTTTGCAATGCATAGATGCATACACACACTACACATCGCTAAGAAATAACTTGGGACTGTACGAGCTACATAAACAAACTAAGTTATAAGAAGAACACACTGCACACTGATGCACTATAGTGACAGGAGAACAGTCTGCAATGGCTTCTTAATTAATCAGCCAAAGCGAGTGCCAATGATGAGTACGATTGGGTAGCACTGAGCACCTGTGTAGCAGAAACTAGAAACTGAATCACACACCACAATAATATTCCAACGTAAACTAAACATACCTTACCTCTGAGCGTGAGCAGCATGCTATTTGAATTTTTGTTTTTGCATTGTAGGACACAAACACAACAAATAAATTATGAAATCTCACCAAGCCATGAAATCTTGATGCATAGCAGGTCGAGAAGATCTTGTTCCTGGTCCACGATATCCGCCCAGAGGCATGCGAGGGGCAAGAAAGCATGTAAAAATCATCAATTAGCTATGTGACGAGGCACCGCCTGACCATGTTCATAAACACATAGATTTGGTTTACAGTTAATTGCGATAAAGTAGTATACTGCAATAGCCCCCCCCCCCCCCACTGACCCACTGACAGAGTAGAGTCTGGCAGTATTTGGCACACGAAATCATATTATCAAATGCTGATTTTTATAGGAAAGTTGCATATTATATTTATACTGTACTGCTCCCACAGAGTCTGGAAAAAAAACGTCTGTTAAAGTGATCTGTACTCATCTGAGAACTTGCCCTCATTTAATCTAGGTTCTACAGATGCCCCAAAGGACCTGTATTCTCTAGCCCGATCTGTAAAAGTGGCATCAAACCCTGCTTGAAGATTAATGAAAACTCTAGAACAGCCAAACTTAGATCAGTCTCTAATACAAGCTTCCTCATAGCTTCCTGGCACTTGGGACGGTAGTAAGAATGTTTCTTTAAACTCACAATTTGTTTAGCAGAAACCATATTCTAATACTTGCATGGAATATAACAGGAATAGATGAAAGTAAAAAAAACGTTCTTATCTCTCAGAAATCTGCCTTATTATGTTTCCTAGAAACCTGTCCATCATATTCTCTAATAGTTATTACCTGTTTAATTGCCCAGCATTGTAAAACTAAAGAGGCCTAGCTATGGGATCTAGGTATGTTACTTTTGACAAAGTTTGATTGGAAATTTCAAACAATACCTACAGAAAATAAATACCTCCAAAGTTGAAGAGTTTATTGCCTCTTATGCTACCTCCTTGTTGTAATTCTCTTCTAGTACTCGAGGTTTATGTGCCTCCAGGAGGTTGCTATGATGGCATTTTAAAGGAAATTGTACAGAAAATAAAGGAAATAAGAGAATTAGAAAAAATCTGGTGATGCAAAAATCTTGATCGCCTTTCTAGAGATCAATCAGTATACTCAGCTAGAGGAAAGTCAGAGAATACAGGAGGCTATGTTTCCACATTAATGTATGAGTGACAGAAGAGGTGTCCTTCAGCTGGAAGAGTTATGCCTCTTGGGTATGACCCATTTGAATGGTCGGAAAGAATCTGACATTCCAGCAAAGGTGACTCCTATGCAATATTACACTTAGTAGCACATTTCTTAGTGGTAGAAATGCCATACAGTCATCAAGAAATTCTTCATTCTGTGTCAAAATCAACCCCTGAATGTGAAGGACTGGTCACTGTGCGCCTATATATAAACAGCGGAGTTTCAAACAGGAAGAGGTAAATTACATTGGAATCCCTGCAACGTGACAATGTTTAATAAAACGGTTAGTCTTCTTTAGTAGTCTGGAAGAAATGCAGATAAACCACCCAGTTTTATGGTATGAGGGTCGAATGGTTGAAACCATTCACTGCTTTAAAAAAGAGGGGCAAAATCAGCTGTAGGAAAGCGGAGTAGTGTATGGTGTGGGGGTGAGTCCTCACCATGTGATACTATCCCGATAACCCAAGGATGGTCCTTGGATTACATCAATCCTGATGGAGTGGCAAAGAGCAGCCAGGTTTTATTGGAGGAACTTGTGTTGAGCATTTCAGAGTACCCACATGAACAATAAGTAATTGACAAGACTTAAAAGAAATCCGACACCCATTAAAAATAATAAAGTATATTTGTATCTTATTTTAGGCACCAAAACAAACAGAATAGCATACATATAACCAGTGTTATAGATTTTTGAAGCAGTAAAAATCATTGTTAATAATACAGTGAAAAATACAAAGCTACAAAACTCTGTGCTGGCCTGCTAGTGTCTGAAAATTACTGTTGCTACTTGTATTGAGTCTGTTTTTTTTGGGGGTATTCAGACAAAATATAGAATAGCAGAAATATTGAGTTTACTTTGAACTATCGTGATGCAGAAATATTGCGTGCAAAAATATCGTTGACAAGAATATCAATTTCAAGGTACTATTGGTGCTAAAAATATCTATGTTGTTAATATCGATATTAAAAATATCTATGTTGTAAATATTGTTTACAAAAATATCATTGCTAATCATATAGTCTTTTTATAATTTTTATGTATTTTAGTATATATTTGAATTGCATATGTTATACATTGTATGTATAATTATGGTTAATGTTTTTCAAAATAGTGTGTAAAGTTTTAGTTGGTTGTTTTTAAATGTAATAAAATAGTTTATTTATATTTTTATTACTGCAGCAGGTTGTGGGGTTTATAGCGATATAGGGCTGTAATTAATTATTAATTACTATTAATTATGTAATTGATAATTATGTTGATTGTTGTGTTAATTTCTTTAATTACATTCACTTTTAGGTGCAGGTTGTGGGGTTAGTAGGGGTATAGGGTTGGAAGTAATTTAATTATAATTATGTATTGAGTAAATAATGTAATTATTTCTTAATATTGTTGGTGCATGTTCTGGTTTTTGTAAGGGAACAGGGCGTAAAGAGAATTAATTATGATAATTAATAATTAATGTTAATTAACTATTAGCAACTGTTTAATTGATAATTAATTATGTAAATTGTTGAGAAAGGGGGCATGGCCTCCATAGACCTCACAACAATCTTGCTGTGTGAGACCTGCTGGAGGTAACAGGAGGGGTTCTTTGCCCCCAAGGACCCTAAGCAGCCAAGGCGACTTCATCCCCAACCAGTAGTTCACCAGGAAGCACCTTTGCAGAGTATTGGAGAATGAGCAGTGTGCGAGGAGATGCGCTTGCAGAATAGTGGAAAAAGGGAGCGATCCCTTCAAAGTCCTCACAGCAAATATGCTGTTTGGGACTTTCTGAAGGTAACAGGAGTGTGTGATGGCCCCCAAGGACCCTCCGGAGCCAAGGGGACTTAATCCTCCGACCAGTTGTGTGCCAGGAGGTACGTTTTCAGAGTGCTGGTGAAAGGGAGAGGTACTCCAATGATTTGCCGGTTCTTTATTTATTTTTTATTAATTATTTGGGGAGGGGACCCAATGGCCCCCCATCCCTGGGGCAATTGTGACTCCGGAGACCCAATCGCTCTGAGCCAGATCTATTTTTAATTGTTGGAGGGTGGCCGCGGAGCCCCCCTCCTAAGTCGATTTTGGCCTTTGGGACCCCATCCCAATGGGCCAGACCTATATATTCTAAGAAAAAGAGGATTGGGCCAAGTTAGTAGATTGAAAATTATTTGAAGAAAAAGGATCATTATATATAGGCATATGACTCTAAATATTAGAACAACTTGCTGTAACTACTTTTTTTTATAAATGATTATGAAACGATTAATTTTTATACATTTTATTGTAAAATTGTTTTAATAAAGGAGGAGAAACCTTCTATATAAAAGCAGGACTTAGAGTTTTGGATGATTGTATGTGAATGTGTGTGAAATAACAGTTGGTCAAATTTAGGAAGTGTCTAATAAGCACAAAGGGGGCAAATAATTTTGGTTGATTTTTGTAAACCCAGTTCCCTTTGTTTTGAAGGGTTGCTCTCACATTTTGTTTTTGATGACGTCACATATTACATCACTCACAACATTGTAAGTGACATCACTGATGACATCTCAAATGACATCACTGATGACATCACCCACTTAATCGCTGATACACCTACTCACACCCTAATATTAGGTGAGGCAGAGAGCTCCGCTCCGCCAGCGGAGTGTGCAGAGATTTCCCTACTCGGCGCTCTGCTGACAACACGGAGTAGGGAAAAAACTCTGACTCCGCAGCTAAGCGGAGTGAGCCAGCCCCCGCGCTAAATTGGCCCCCTCCTCCACCCCCCAACAAAATAATAGTGACAAAAAAAATAGTCACCTACCTGTATTGCGGCATCCACGAGCTGCCCTCCTCCTTCTCGCCGGACATCTTGATTAGGGGTGGGCGACAATTTTCATTCCGCTCGCGGAAATTGCGAAATTTCGACATTTTCGCATTCCGTGCGGAACGCAAAAATGTCGAAACTTCCGTGATCCGCGGCCGGAACGGACATATGCAGGTGCAGGACAGGATTCATTCTGGCACGATGCTCCTGTCACAAAAATTAAACCTCAACAGGAAGCACTTACAGATATAAATAAAGCTGGGGACTTAGTTGAAGCTCAAATTCAGTAACGCATTAATAAGCACAAAACATTCGGGAGCTAGGTCGAGGCTGGGCAGGTGTGCTTTTCTCCCCACATCTACCGTCAAAAATTAGCTGTGATCCTTGATGGAGCTCAGTGCATCCACAACTTTCTCGAGCGCAATCCCCGTGTAGCTGCTGACGCCAGGAGGTTCTGTCTCCTCATCTGCTGCTCTGATCGGTCTTTGGCCCTTTATAAACAAGAGGCATGTGAACTGCGGTGGGCAACGTCTTACCTCCCTTTTCCCCACTATGATGGACTGCTGACTCGAGGGACCCCGGGGCCCGTCGGCAACGTTACAGACACACATGGTCACTGTAGACAACTCTTCTGGCCCTTTATGCAGCTGTAGTGTGGGAAAAGCACTATACATTTACCCAACGAGGTAGCACTTACTGATTAGCCAGTAGAAAGTACTCCAGTTGAGTAGAGGTATTGCACAAAACGGTGGCATCTTCTTGGGTAAATATGCAGGGCAGGATTCATTCTGGCACGATGCTCCTGTCACAAAAATGAAACCCCAACAGGAATTCAGTAACGCTTTAATTCAGTACACAAAAATCTCTGCGATCACGCGAAATTTCGCGTGATCGCGGAGATTTTTTGCCGTTTCGCGATATTTTGCGAAAGGCACTTTCGCAAATTCCGCCCACCCCTAATCTTGATGAACTGCGCATGCGTGCACTTACGCATGTGCATCTTATGCAAGATGTCCAGCAAGGAGGAGGAGGGCAGCCCAGGGATTCCGCAAAACAGGTAAGTGATTTTTTTTTTCTTTAAATTATGTTGTGACTAATATTTTATTAGGAGTGTGGAGGCGGAGTTCCACAGAGTTTTCCCCCAACTCTGTAGACCTCCATGTAGTTGCATTCCACCAGCTCTGCCCAGGGTTGCCTAATATAACCTTTCATATACCCACTCTAAAATACAGACTACCATTCTCGAAAGCATAGACACACCAATACCAATTACTACATACCCACTGACTGATTCATAGGTCTACATACATTCACTGACTCACCCATACAGTCACTCATACACGCAGTCACTCATTAATACATCCACTGATATATGCACTCATACACCCATACAGACACTCACATACCGCCACTCACCCATAGAGTTACTCACACACCTAGTCAGTCACCAAAAGAATCAATCACACTTCAATTTACTCACCTACGTAGTTCTACACAAACCACCTCACTTATTCATACATATGCTAACACATACTTACTCTCTTATACAATCACTGACACAAGCACACACTCATCCATACAGCCACTCTCACAATCACTCACTCTCACATATAATCATTCATATACCCCAACACTCAAGTATACTGCCTCTCACATATGAAGTTACTCACACATGTGCCACTGAGACATCCATTCACTCACCAACAAAGCCATACGCACACTCACTCACCCAAACAGTCCCTCGCAGACGCAATTATGAACCCATACACTCAGGGAATCACCCACTCACACATCCATGCAGGGAGTCACACACCCTCCCACACAGACACTCAGGCACACATACAGGTACTCAGACAACCAATCATTAACCCATATAGACACTCCTGTAGCTACTCACCATCCCATGCAGCCACTTAGACACCAACTGACAGACTGATACAGACATTCACACAGATTATTCATTCACCCATGCATTCCTTAAGACACATTTAATCACTCACTTATACAGTCTGTCACGTACCCACTAAATAATCTATTTAGACACTCATACACCCACTCATTCTTCAATACACCTTGGCGTATATATATATAACATTCTTAAACTTTTTAGAAACACCCAGTCAATGAATGATGACATCAGTGATGTCATTTGAGATGTCATCAGTGGTGTCATCAGTGGTGTCACTGACCATGTCATGATTGAGGTAATATGTGATGTCATCACCGGTGCATTGCGGGGGCGTGAGTTATAGTTCGCTCAGCTAACTATAACGGCTGAATTTCTCTGCTTTTGTACGAGTGAAATGTCAACCTAACTGTAACATCCTTGAAACTTCTGGTTTTTAGTGTATTTCTAAGGTTTTTTAAATGCAAATTTCTAACTATAATGTCTCTGAAACCTGTCGTTTTTTCAGTGAATTACTATGGTTTTTTAAATGCTAATTCCTAACTATAACGTCCGTGAAACCTCTGTTTTTTCAGTGAATTTCTAAGATTTGTTAAACAATTTTATTTATTAAAAGATGTTTGCAGCTATTTATTCTTTTTTTATGATGTTCTATGTATTTAAAAAAATATATATATAATCTCTTTAAAAAAATATGTCTAACATAGCTGATGAAAGTTTTATAGTGTTATTTATTTGAATAATTACAGTTTTTACAAAATTGTAATATTGTTCCTAATTTTGTACAGTGTAATATTATATGACAAAATTAGGAATCTAAAAAGAAAATTTGCATATAATATTTTAGAGTAATCTTTTTTACAGTTTTTTGCTAAATACAATTTCGACTGATTGCTTTTAATAGTGAAAAAGATATTTTGTTCTCTCAATATGATAACAAAAAAAGGGACTCACCACCGATCGCGAACCTACGCGGTGGGTACGCGGATCCAAAATACGAATATGAGTCTAAAATACATATTTAGAACAAATGAATATATTTTTTTCATGAAGAGGCTTATGACTGAGTGCAAAAAAAGTAATATAGAAGTAATACATTTGTTTTGAAATATTTTTAACAGATTTTTGAAGACACAATGGTATTGCGCAGCAGTCAGGGATCTTCGCGTTCGGTGCGCGAATCCGTTACACAAATGTAAGTCTAAAATACATACTTACACTGAAATAATATATTTTTTAAACAATTATGTTTAAGATTGAATCCAAAAAACTAGTATTAGTGTAGTTGTAAAATATTTTTAAGATGTTTAAAACACATTTTTTTGTGGTGGTCGCGGATCCAGCCGGCACGTATTTCTGGAACCGCGTAGGGGTCGCGACTCCAGGCTTAATTTAAAAAAAATTATGAAACAACAATGTTGCAAGTTTAAATATCTGTCTTGCTTAAAGACTTTCCCTTAAAATAGTTTCAAACACAATATGCTAATAGCAATGTATACTTTTAAAGTATATTTAGCACATTTTACGGGTGCACGACCTATACGCGATGGGTGTGTGAACCCTACACGACTGTGAATGTATGTGTAATGCCTGAGTGAATGGATGAGTGCATTGGTAGTGCCTGAGTGATTGCATGAGTGCAGAGGTACTCTCTTGGTGACTGGATGAGTGCATGTGTAGTGCTTCACTGAAAGGATAAGTGCATGGGTAATGCCCAGGTTATTGCATTAGTGCATGAGTTGTGCCTGAGAGAATGGATCAGTGCATGGGTAGTGCCTGAGTGCAGTAGCGGCTTGTATTGGGAGTGTTGTGGGGCAGTGGGGTAGGGGAGGGGCTGCGTGGGGGTAGTAAACTCCGATATAGGGCCGACCGGAGGTAAGTGCATAAATAAATAAATAAATAAAACAAATTACATTGTTCGCACTGCAATGCAAATGGCGTTGCAGCACGCGCAATGTAATTCATTTTATGCATGAGTGCAGAGGTACTGCCTGGGTGATTGGATGAGTGCATAGGTAGTGCTTGACTGAAAGGATAAGTTCAAGGAATATGCCTGGGTTGTTGCATGAGTTGTGGTTGAGAGAATGGATGAGAGTATGGCAGTGCCTATGAAAGGATGAGTGCAAGGGTAATGCCTGGGTCATTGGATGAGTTCATGGGTAGTGCCTACGAGAAAAGATGAGTACATGGGTAGTGCCTGAGTGAATGCTTGAGTGCAAGAGTAGTGCCTGAGTGAATGCTTGAGTGCAAGAGTAGTGCCTGAGTGATTGCATGTGTGCATGGGTACTGCCTGGGTGATTGGATGACTGCATGAGTAGTACCTGAGTGATTTCATGACTACAAGGGTAATACCTGGGTGCTTAGATGAGTGCATTGGTAGTGAGTGAGTGAAAGGATCAGTGCAAGGGTAGTACCTGGGTCATTAAATGAGTGCATGGTAGTGCCTGAAAGAATGGATGAGTGCATGGGTAATGCCTGTGTGAATGGTTGAGTGCAAGATTAGTGCCTGTGAGATTGCATGAGTGAAGGGTAGTACCTGAGTGAATGGTTGAGTATAAGAATAGTGCCTGCGTGATTGTATGAGTGCATGGGTAGTGCCTGGGTGATTGGATGAGTGCAGGGGTACTGCCTGGGTGATTGGATGAGTGCATGGGTAGTGCCTGAATGACTTTATGAATGGAAGGGTAATAACTGGGTGCTTACATCAGTGTATGGGTACTGGAAGGATGAGTAGAACAGTGATGCCTGGTTGCCGAGATCAGTGCATGGGTACTGCCTGAGTGAAAGGATGAGTGCAATAGTATGCATGAGTGCATGGGTAGTAACTAGGAGAATGGATGAGTGCATGGTTAGTGCCTGAGTGACTTCATGAGTGGAACGGTAATCCTTGGGTGCTTAGATCAGTGCATGGGTAGTGCCTGAGTGAAAGGATGAGTGCATGAGTAATGACTGGGTCACTGCATGAGTGCATGGGTAGTTCCTGAGAGAATAGATGAGTGTATGGGTAGTGCCTGGGTGATTGTATGAGTGCAGGTGTACTGCCTGGTTGATTGGATGAGTGCATGGGTAGTGCCTGCATGAAAGGATGAGTGCAAGGGTAATGCCTGGGTTATTGAATGAGTGCATGGGTAGTGTCTAAGAGAAAAGATGAGTGCATAGGTACTGCCTGACTGAATGGTTGAGTTGAAGAATAGTGATTGAGTGAGTGCAGAGGTACTGCCTGGGTGATTGGATGAGCGCATGGGTAGTCCTTGACTGAAAGGATAAGTGCAAGAATAATGCCTGAGCTATTGCATTAGTGCATGAGATGTGCCTGAGAGAATGGATGAGTGCATGAGTAGTGCCTGCGAGAAAGGATGAGTGCAAGGGCAATGCCTGGGAAATCAGATGAGTGCATGGTAGTGCCTAAGAGAAAAGATGAGTACATGGGTAGTGCCTGAGTGAATGATTGAGTGCAAGAGTAGTGCTTGAGCGATTGAATGAGTGCATGGGTAGTGCCTGGGTGATTGCATGAGTGTAGGGGTACTGCCTGGGTGTTTGGATTACTGCATGTCTAGTACCTGAGTGACTTTAAGAGTGCAAGGGTAATACCTGGATGCTTAGATAAGTGCATGGGTAGTGCATGAGTAAAAGGATGAGTGCATGGGTAATGCCTGTGTGAATGGTTGAGTTCAAGAGTAGTGCCTCAGTGATTGCACTGGTAGTGCCTGAGTTTATAGTGGAGTACAAGAATTGTGCCTGATTGATTGCATGAGTGCATGGGTAGTACCTTGGTGATTGCATTAGTGCAGGGGTAATAACTGGGTGCTTTGATCAGTGTATGGGTAGGGCCTGAGTGAAAGGATGAGTGCAAGAACAATGCCTGGGTCACTGGATGAGTGCATAGGTAGTACCTGAGAGAATGGATGAGTGCATGGGTAGTAGGGGTGGGTGGGCTCACACTGCCTCACACTCCAGCACTCAGTTTGCCCCAATGCATCATAAAAATGGAGTGCATGATAACACTTTCTCCGGTGTCAGGTTTTAGTTTTTCACCCTTGTTGGTGTGGCCAGTGCTGTGTAACTCTAGACACGTGTTTCAGGATAATTGTTCTTCTTCAGTAGAGAGCAACACTTTTTTGGGGGTGCTGGAGATGCTGCCCAAAGTCTTCTCAGGTCTCAGTACCACTCGCTGGGTGCTGGTGCTTCAACTAGAGCTCGTCAGCTTGTTAGCTCAAGGGAGCCTTTTCAAATAGGAGGGGGGTGGGTGCACACTGCCTCACACTCCAGCACTCAGTTTGCCCCGATTCATCATAATAAATGCAGTGCATGATAACACTTTCTTCGGTGTCAGGCTTTTGTTTTTCACCCTTGTTGGTGCAGCCAGTGCTGTGTATCTCTAGACACGTCTTTCAGGATAATTGTCCTTCTTCAGTAGAGAGAAACACTTTTTTTGGGGGGTGCTGGAGATGCTGCCCAAAGTCTTCTCAGGTCTCAGGTCCACTCGCTGTACGCAGGTGCATCAACCAGAGCTTGTCAGGTTGTTAGCTCAAGGGAGCCTTTTCTAATAGGAGGGGGTGGGCGCACACTGCCTCAGACTCCAGGACTCAGTTTGCCCCAATGCATCACAATAAATGCAGTGCAAGATACCACCTTATTCGGTGTCAGGCTTTAGTTTTTCACCCTTGTTGGTGCAGCCAGTGCTGTGTATCTCTAGACACGTGTTTCAGGATGAGTGTCCTTCTTCAGTAGAGAGCAACACTTTTTTTGGGAGTGCTGGACATGCTGACCAAAGTCTTCTCAGGTCTCAGTACCACTCGCTGGGCGCAGGTACATCAACCAGAGCTCGTCAGCTTGTTAGCTCAAGGGAGCCTCTTCAAATAGGAGGGGGGTGGGCGCACACTGCCTCACACTCCAGCACTCAGTTTGCCCCGATGCATCATAATAAATGCAGTGCATAATTACACTTTCTTCTGTGTCAGGCTTTAGTTTCTCACCCTTGTTGGTGCAGTCAGTGCTGTGTATCTCTAGACAAGTGTTTCAGGATAATTGCGCTTCTTCAGCAGAGAGCAACACTTTTTTGGGGGTGCTGGAGATGCTGCCCAAAGTCTTCTCAGGTCTCAGTACCACTCGCTGGGCCCAGGTACATCAACTAGAGCTCGTCAGCTTGTTAGCTCAAGGGAGCCTTTTCAAATAGGAGGGGGTGGGCGCACACTACCTCACAGTCCAGCACTCAGTTTGCCCGGATGCATCATAATAAATGCAGTGCAAGAACACACTTTCTTTGGTGTCAGGCTTTTGAATTTCACCCTTGTTGGTGCAGCCAGTGCTGTGTATCTCTAGACACGTCTTTCAGGATAATTGTCCTTCTTCAGTAGAGAGCAACACTTTTTTTGGGGGTTGCTGGAGATGCTGCCCAAAGTCTTCTCAGGTCTCAGGTCCACTCGCTGTACGCAGGTGCATCAACCAGAGCTTGTCAGGTTGTTAGCTCAAGGGAGCCTTTTCTAATAGGAGGGGGTGGGCGCACACTGCCTCAGACTCCAGGACTCAGTTTGCCCCAATGCATCACAATAAATGCAGTGCAAGATACCACCTTATTCGGTGTCAGGCTTTAGTTTTTCACCCTTGTTGGTGCAGCCAGTGCTGTGTATCTCTAGACACGTGTTTCAGGATGATTGTCCTTCTTCAGTAGAGAGCAACACTTGTTTTGGGCGTGCTGGACATGCTGCCCAAAGTCTTCTCAGGTCTCAGTACCACTCGCTGGGCGCAGGTACATCAACCAGAGCTCGTTAGCTTGTTAGCTCAAGGGAGCCTCTTCAAATAGGAGGGGGGTGGGCGCACACTGCCTCACACTCCAGCACTCAGTTTGCCCCGATGCATCATAATAAATGCAGTGCATAATTACACTTTCTTCTGTGTCAGGCTTTAGTTTCTCACCCTTGTTGGTGCAGTCAGTGCTGTGTATCTCTAGACAAGTGTTTCAGGATAATTTTGCTTCTTCAGTAGAGAGCAACACTTTTTTGGGGGTGCTGGAGATGCTACCCAAAGTCTTCTCAGGTCTCAGTACCACTCGCTGCGCGCAGGTACATCAGCTAGAGCTCGTCAGCTTGTTAGCTCAAGGGAGCCTTTTCAAATAGGAGGGGGTGGGCGCACACTACCTCACACTCCAGCACTCAGTTTGCCCGGATGCATCATAATAAATGCAGTGCAAGATAACACTTTCTTCGTTGTCAGGCTTTAGTTTTTCACCCTTGTTGGTGCAGCCAGTGCTGTGTATCTCTAGACACATCTTTCAGGATAATTGCCCTTCATCAGTAGAGAGCAACACTTTTTTTGGAGGGGTGCTGGAGATGCTGCCCAAAGTCTTCTCAGGTCCACTCGCTGTATGCAGGTGCATCAACCAGAGCTTGTCAGCTTGTTAGCTCAAGGGAGCCTTTTCAAATAGGAGGGGGGTGGGTGCACACTGCCTCACACTCCAGCACTCAGTTTGCCCCGATGCATCATAATAAATGCAGTGCAGGATAACACTTTCTTCGGTGTCAGGCTTTAGGTTATCACCCTTGTTGGTGCAGCCAGTGCTGTGTATCTCTAGACACGTGTTTCAGGATAATTGTGCTTCTTCAGTAGAGAGCAACACTTTTTTGGGGGTGCTGGAGATGCTGCCCAAAGTCATCTCAGGTCTCAGTACCACTTGCTGGGCGCAGGTGCATCAACTAGAGCTCGTCAGCTTGTTAGCTCAAGGGAGCCTTTTCAAATAGGAGGGGGTGGGCGTACACTACCTCACACTCCAGCACTCAGTTTGCCCGGATGCACCATAATAAATGCAGTGCAAGAACACACTTTCTTTGGTGTCAGGCTTTTGTATTTCACCCTTGTTGGTGCAGCCAGTGCTGTGTATCTCTAGACACGTCTTTCAGGATAATTGTCCTTCTTCAGTAAGAGCAACACTTTTTTTGGGGGTTGCTGGAGATGCTGCCCAAAGTCTTCTCAGGTCTCAGGTCCACTCGCTGTACGCAGGTGCATCAACCAGAGTTTGTCAGGATGTTAGCTCAAGGGAGCCTTTTCTAATAGGAGGGGGTGGGCGCACACTGCCTCAGACTCCAGGACTCAGTTTGCCCCAATGCATCACAATAAATGCAGTGCAAGATACCACCTTATTCGGTGTCAGGCTTTGGTTTTTCACCCTTGTTGATGCAGCCAGTGCTGTGTATCTCTAGACACCTGTTTCAGGATGATTGTCCTTCTTCAGTAGAGAGCAACACTTTTTTTGGGAGTGCTGGACATGCTGCCCAAAGTCTTCTCAGGTCTCAGTACCACTCGCTGGGCGCAGGTACATCAACCAGAGCCCGTCAGCTTGTTAGCTCAAGGGAGCCTCTTCAAATAGGAGGGGGGTGGGCGCACACTGCCTCACACTCCAGCACTCAGTTTGCCCCGATGCATCATAATAAATGCAGTGCATAATTACACTTTCTTCTGTGTCAGGCTTTAGTTTCTCACCCTTGTTGGTGCAGTCAGTGCTGTGTATCTCTAGACAAGTGTTTCAGGATAATTGTGCTTCTTCAGCAGAGAGCAACACTTTTTTTGGGGGTGCTGGAGATGCTACCCAAAGTCTTCTCAGGTCTCAGTACCACTCGCTGGGCGCAGGTACATCAACTAGAGCTCGTCAGCTTGTTAGCTCAAGGGAGCCTTTTCAAATAGGAGGGGGTGGGCGCACACTACCTCACACTCCAGCACTCAGTTTGCCCGGATGCATCATAATAAATGCAGTGCAAGATAACACTTTCTTCATTGTCAGGCTTTAGTTTTTCACCCTTGTTGGTGCAGCCAGTGCTGTGTATCTCTAGACACATCTTTCAGGATAATTGCCCTTCTTCAGCAGAGAGCAACACTTTTTTTGGAGGGGTGCTGGAGATGCTGCCCAAAGTCTTCTCAGGTCCACTCGCTGTATGCAGGTGCATCAACCAGAGCTTGTCAGCTTGTTAGCTCAAGGGAGCCTTTTCTAATAGAAGGGGGTGGGTGCACACTGCCTCAGACTCCAGGACTCAGATTGCCCCAATGCATCACAATAAATGCAGTGCAAGATACCACCTTATTCGGTGTCAGGCTTTAGTTTTTCACCCTTGTTGGTGCAGCCAGTGCTGTGTATCTCTAGACACGTGTTTCAGGATGATTGTCCTTCTTCAGTAGAGAGCAACACTTTTTTTGGGAGTGCTGGACATGCTGCCCAAAGTCTTCTCAGGTCTCAGTACCACTCGCTGGGCGCAGGTACATCAACCAGAGCTCGCCAGCTTGTTAGCTCAAGGGAGCCTCTTCAAATAGGAGGGGGGTGGGCGCACACTGCCTCACACTCCAGCACTCAGTTTGCCCCGATGCATCATAATAAATGCAGTGCATAATTACACTTTCTTCTGTGTCAGGCTTTAGTTTCTCACCCTTGTTGGTGCAGCCAGTGCTGTGTATCTCTAGACAAGTGTTTCAGGATAATTGTGCTTCTTCAGTAGAGAGCAACACTTTTTTGGGGGTGCTGGAGATGCTACCCAAAGTCTTCTCGGGTCTCAGTACCACTCGCTGGGCGCAGGTACATCAACTAGAGCTCGTCAGCTTGATAGCTCAAGGGAGCCTTTTCAAATAGGAGGGGGTGGGCGCACACTACCTCACATTCCAGCACTCAGTTTGCCCGGATGCATCATAATAAATGCAGTGCAAGATAACACTTTCTTCGTTGTCAGGCTTTAGTTTTTCACCCTTGTTGGTGCAGCCAGTGCTGTGTATCTCTAGACATGTCTTTCAGGATAATTGCCCTTCTTCAGTAGAGAGCAACATTTTTTTGGGGGGGGTGATGGAGATGCTGCCCAAAGTCTTCTCAGGTCTCAGGTCCACTCGCTGTATGCAGGTTCTTCAACCAGAGCTTGTCAGCTTGTTAGCTCAAGGGAGCCTGTTCTAATAGGAGGGGGTGGGCGCACACTATCTCACACTCCAGCACTCAGTTTGCCCCAATGCATCACAATAAATGCAGTGCAAGATACCTCTTTCTTCGGTGTCAGGCTTTAGTTTTTTACCCTTGTTGGTGCAGTCAGTGCTGTGTATCTCTAGACATGGGTTTCAGGATAATTGTCCTTCTTCAGTAGAGAGCAACACTTTTTTGGGGGGTGCTGGAGATGCTGCCCAAAGTCTTCCCAGGTCTCAGTATCGTTCGCTGGGCGCAGGTGCATCAACTAGAGTTTGTCAGCTTGTTAGCTTAAGGGAGCCTTTTCAAATAGGAGGGGGGTGAGCGCACACTGCCTCAGACTCCAGCACTCAGTTTGCCCTGATGTATCATAATAAATGCAGTGCATGATAACACTTTCTTTGGTGGCAGGCTCTAGTTTTTCACCCTTGTTGGTGCAGCCAGTACTGTGTAGCTCTAGACACCCTTGTTGGTGCAGCCAGTGCTGTGTATCTCTAGACACGTGTTTCAGGATATTGCCCTTCTTCAGTAGAGAGCAACACTTTTTTTTGGGGGTGCTGGAGATGCTGCCCAAAGTCTTATCAGGTCTCAATACCACTCGCTGTACACAGGTGCATCAACCAGAGCTCGTCAGCTTGTTAGCTCAAGGGAGCCTTTTCAAATAGGAGAAGGGTGGGCGAACACTGCCTCACACTCCAGCACTCAGTTTGCCCCAATGCATCATAATAAATGGAGTGCATGATAACACTTTTTTCAGTGTCAAGCTTTAGTTTTTCACCCTTGTTTGTGCAGCCAGTGCTGCTTATCTCTAGACACGTTTTTCAGGATAATTGCCCTTCTTCAGTAGAGAGCAACACTTTTTTTGGGGGTGCTGGAGATGCTGCCCAAAGTCTTCTCAGGTCTCAGTGTCACTTGCTGGGAGCAGGTGCATCAACCAGAGCTCGTCAGCTTACTAGCTCAAGGGAGCCTTTTCAGCAAGGGGAGGGGTGGACGCACACTGCCTCACACTCCAGCACTTAGTTTGCCCCGATGCATCATAATAAATGCAGTGCATGATAACACTTTCTTTGGTGCCAGGCTTTAGGTTTTCACCCTTGTTGGAAAGTGTTATCATGCACTGCATTTATTATGATGCATCGGGGCAAACTGAGTGCCGGAGTGTGAGGTTGTGTGCGCCCACCCCCTCCTGAGTGCATGGGTAGTGCCTGAGTGAATAGTTGAGTACAAGAATAGTGCCTGAGTGATTGGATGAGTGCATGGGCAGTACCTGAGTGACTAAATGAATGCAAGGTAATACCTGGGTGCTTAGATCAATGCATGGGTAGTACCTGAGTGAAAGGATGACTGCAAGATTAATGCCTGGGTCACTGGATGAGTGCATGGGTAGTACCTGAGAGAATGGATGAGTGCATGTGTAGTGCCTGAGCGACTTCATGAGTGGATCGGTAATCCTTGGGTGCTTAGATCAGTGTATGGGTAGTACCTGAGTGAAAGTATGAGTGCAAGAGTAATACCTGGGTCACTGAATGAGTGCATGGGTATGCCTGAGAGAATGGATGAGGGCATGGGTAATGCCTGATTGAATGGTAGATTGCAAGAATAGTGACTAAGTGGTTGCATGAGTACTTGGGTACTGTCTGGGTAATTGCATGAGTGCAGGGGTAGTACGTGGGTGATTGGATGAGTGCATGGGTAGTGCCTGAGAGAATGGATGAGTACATGGGTAATGTCTGTGGGAATTGTTGAGTGCAAGAATAGTGCCCAAGTGATTGTATGAGTGGATTGGTAGTGCCTGGGTGATTGCATGAGTAAAGGGATACTGCCTGGCTAATTATATGAGTGCATGGGCAGTGCATGAGTAAATGGATGAGTGAATGGCTAGCGGCTAGATGAATAGCTGAGTGCAAAAGCACTGTCTTGCTGATTCTGTGAGTGCATAGATAGTAATGAATGAGTGTACTGTTAGTCCTGGTGTGATTGCATGAGTGCATTCATAGTATCTGTTTCATTCAATGAGTGGATGGGTAGTCCCTGGGTCATTCTATTAGTGCATATCTTTTCTATGTATGCATCTGAGAAGTCCTTGGATAGGAAGTTCAAAACACACCTGTCCTGTGTACCGAGGTGTCAATAATGAGTAATTAAAACACTTTTATTAGTCTATGCACTTTTGTAAAAGGTCTGTATGATACTACTCCTCAGAAATATGATGATACATTCTCAGTTTCCCTTTTTTGCTGTTCTCAGATTCCACTTAACTTCGCCATACACAGTGATTTCAATATAGTATCATAATTGAACAGCAGGAAAAAAAACAATCAAATTGATTGTTGAACAAAAGTCAAATCAGCATAGAACAGCATTATCAATATGTGTAGCTAAGCATTTTCCTATCTGCACTTTGTTAATTACTTCCTTCATCTACATTAACTCTATTATTTATCTCAAATACATTTGCCAAAATGTAGACTCTCATATACATCTGGTACAATATAGACAACAAATATATAAACTATTTGCCTTTAAACACAATTTTCAAAATGCAATATCAATTAGTGCAAATAATAATCCAAACACTAGTTATAAATACTAATAATTTGCAGTGCTGTCTACTTTTTGTTTACATCTTCCCAATAGGCCGAATGATGCACTCAAAACTTTGGCTGCAGAAATAACAAATATGAATTTGGTAATTCCTAAGACAATCTAGGTTTGAATTCCAAGTGGGCATCATTGCAAAGCGTCCATCCTTTGTTCCACTTTAAATAAAGAGTATACTGTCCAGATGTTGCAATAAGTCCTTCATGAAAAATAGTAAGTGCTGTTGTATAAGTTCTTCCTAAAATAGATATTTGACTTGCTTTAAAATTTGTAATTTATGTTTTCAATTTTCTTCCATTTGCTGTACATCATTGTAACACAAAAATGAGATATTTCCCGAATCTTTCTATATGTAATGTAGACAACATCTCTGATCTACAATGAGAGCATCTCATATCCTTATTTGCTGTTTTTATCAATTTGTTAAAAGGTACTGATTCTCAGTCTGGTATTGTCAAGTTTAGGAATCATTCTGTTTGCATTTCAGTGGCAGAAGTAAATGAACACTCTTCACACTTATGGTTCCACCTGTAACTTAGTCCAAATACGTTTTCAATATATATTCCTTCATGTTCTAATACTCCAAGCATAGGCATTAGAAATTCTTGTGCATTTTATTGTATGATGAGAGCAAATGTCAATGAACCATTACATATATCTAAACGATGCCGAATGCCACAAGCAGTATGCATTTTACTTCTGTCATTTATCAACTGTTGAAATACATGATGTAGTTAAGAACAGGATCTTTTTTCACGATTTCCCATGATTTAATGATAAAGATGTGGTAATGAATCACATTAACATAACAGTTGATACCTTACCTGTTTTCTAACTGGTATCCAACAATATCATCAACATTTTCTATTTATTTTCTTTATACTTTTAACTTTTTCTTTAGTTGATTTCCTTTTTTGAACCTCGGTTGCATCTTTGACAGATTTCCGTTTTGGACACACTATACGTTTCTCATATATGGGATATTCACCTAAATCAGGAGCATAAAGTCTTCTACAAATCAGACAATGTTCTTACTCAAAACAATGCAGCGCATGCCATTCCCTCTTTGAACACCGTACTTCCAATATTTACAAAATCTCTGTCTATACTTAAAACTTGAGATTTATAAATAGTTACTGCATATGCTAAAGACAGATGAAAGTGTTGTCTGCAAACATAAAAATCTTTTACAAGGAAAAAATTTACAATCCAATACCCAATCTGTCTTACCTCCTTAATCTGATCACATTTTATAAGCAAAAATTCTATTCCATCTCTATTCTGAAAA
This sequence comes from Triturus cristatus, assembly GCF_964204655.1. NCBI lineage: Eukaryota > Metazoa > Chordata > Amphibia > Caudata > Salamandridae > Triturus > Triturus cristatus. The sequence continues at coordinate 1,378,578,576 of NC_140590.1, forward strand.
TTTGTTAAATCAACAAATCTTCCCATTGCTCCATTTACTAAACCTTCTTCTACATTCTAATTACGCCGCAAAATTACCCAACAGTTTACACATACTTGTAAAGTATTTTCTAAGTCTGCTGTTTTAGATATAGCCTTTTCCAAAGAAGGAAATTTAGCCTGTAGTTTCTCTGTAAGAAGAATAGTCACTCCCTTGTGTTCAATTTTATCAATAGCGTCAATTTCCACAATTTGTTGTTTTTCCAGTTACAGATGTTGTTGATTAAATGTAGAACACTCTTGCAATGTAAACATTCGGCAAACTTTAGACTTGTTTTCTCCAAGCATATTGTACATTACTTCAGCTGCTGTGTTTTTCCTTAGTAGCCAACTTTCTAAAGCTTGTTTACCATGTTCCGTCAGGACACCAGTTCTTATGTCTTGAGGAATATTTCCATAGTATTCATCACCTGCTTGTCATAGATTTCCTTGTGTCTTCATGGAAAAGTGTTCAAAAACCAGTTGTCCTTTTACACAAGTAAGTTGTTGTAGGTCTCCAAATACAGTTGAATGTTTTCCTCCAAACAGAACATTGTAATCTTTTTTAAAAATCTGTTGCATTCTTAAATGTACAAAGGCAAGCATTAAGTTTGAGACCATGCTCACCTTATCAATGATTAAAAGTTTCATTTTCTTCAGTACTCTTGAGACTTCATAACAAGCTTCTCCAGATAGCTTCTGATATTCCAATTTATTAACATGTGCAACAGGTAGTATAAGTGATCCCTTTAAAGTTGTGTGCTGCATATCCAGTTGGAGCTGTTACAACGCACGATAAATGTGATTGTGTAGTTTTGTGTAAATAACTGGTCAAAACTTTAATTATGAAGCTTTTTCTTGTTCCAGCTTGACCACTGATGTATATTAGAATGGGTTTAAATGATGAACATTGGCATTCTTTTTTTTCATACACACACACAAGAGAATAGGGGGTCTAACGGCAGACAGCACAAAAGATAAAGAAGGAGTATGGTGTGTAAAATCAATCAGACCCGTGCGTTCTCAGAGAGGAGTGTGGATTACCATCAACCTTACTCATCCAATGAGATAGATAGTGAGAGCAGAAAACCTCTCATGATCGTTTATATCATCTGGTATCCAACTAGGACAGAGGTGTGTCTCTCGATCATGGAGACTGCCTCACTAGTTAGAAGCTCTATTGCTCCCTCGGGCTGATGAGTATGAGTCAGAAAGACACGTGAAAAACTGTGGCATCCAAACAAAATAAAGGTGCAGTGCAAGAGAGACCGTGAAATCTAAAAAAGGTTGTGTAAAGAGTACGATGTAATTCAATTCACTCCGCACACCTTGATTAAAAAAGTGTGTAACAAAGTTATAAGCAGTACTAACTAGTCGCTGCTAAATAAGGGTCGACATGTTTCAGCCATCAAGGAATATTGCCCACGGCTTTCTTCAGGACCTTTGTACTTCGAAATTATGCTACTGCATTAGGTTAGTACATTTCCAATAGTGAAACGTGCCCCCACTTATAAGAGAAATGTGAAAATAAACAAACAAACAAGGTAGTAATGAATACGACCTCAAGTTGTCCTAATCCTCTGTGTCACAGGGTGCAAGCATCACCTATAGAAATAGGACAATTAACTCACATAATCCAACCAAAAACATCAACAGTACTGTCTTCAAACAGGCCCATTATGTAGGTGTGCCTGTTCATTGCTGTGAAAAAATCTACACAATGCTTACCCAAAAATTCTTTTTTTTCATACAGCAAACCATGTTGTATCTGATGTTAGACTTGTAGACATATTTCTTTCTAATCAATATTTAGTTGTTCTTCTAACTTTTCCAACTGAATAATATCCTGTTGTGCTTGCTGCACTGCAGTTTCTGCCTCATTCATGGCTATTGCTGCTTCATTTTGGATAAGTAGTTGTATCTTTGATCTTGATTCAGTAGACCAGAACTTTGACTGCCTTGTGAACTTTCTCTAGCTATTTCAGCTGCAATAGTACTTTCTTGTTCAATCTCATCTTTTAACAGTGGTAGATAAGTTGGGAAAATTGTGCACTGAATGCTATCTTTGGTTGCATTAAAAGAATCTTCATAGCAGTCAAAATGTACAAGTAATTTTGTTTCACTACGCCAAGGCTTGAAAAGTTGCAAAAGTGCGAAATAGAAAATTTCTCTTTTAGTCGGACTTTCGCAACTGAGTTTTCTGTGGTTAATAAGATTTTCTTTGGTATGTTTTACTAAACATCAGTGACATCCAATTACTGCATATTTCTCCACTTTTATATTTTCTGTAACTTTTCTTTTAAAGCTGTAATGTTGAAGTATTTCATATGGACAGGTTTTCGAGATGTGGACTCCTTTTGGGATAGTATGTATCCAACATATTAATTTTAACAATATCTGTACTTTCTGGTTCATTCTGTGGTAAGTATTCGATTTCTTCTAAAGATTTCAATACTCTAATTCATGTGGAGGCAAGACCTAGACTTACCCAAATTATTCCTCTTGACTTTAAATATAATCGGGCAGAGCTCAAACGATCCGAACATTCATAGGATCCAATCTCTCGATAAAGCTGTACAATTTCTTGCTAAGACTCTTCTGTGCTGAAATTTCTTCCCATATTTCTTTCATCTCTGTCATTTTAGATTTGGTTATATATGATGTAACATAGTGAGTAACAGCAATTGACTTATCTGCAACAAATTGAATATCCATGTTCGTATTCCACATTTTCAAAATACTTGGATTGTAGTCATTACTTTACTTTGAAGCTTCTGTTCTTTTCTCGTTAAACTTGACTGACGCCAGGCTATCGTGCCGACTGACCGAATTCTAAAACAAGTCAGGAATTAGAACGGTAGACGGTTGATACTGACTAACTCCCTACTGTGAGAACTCAACACTCAAACTCATAATAGCCACCATATACGACATTTGAGTCTTTAGATACATTCAGATTTTATCAGATTTTAAAAGGAGAAATCATATTTATGAATGAATTCAGCACAGACCGCAAGAAAAAGTGTTTTTTGCCCTGAAGAAGTCCGCGAGGATGAAGCGCGTTGACTACGGTCTTTTTATCTTGCTGGAAGGAAGTTTTGAATAAAGAATTTGATGAAAACAACTCTGCTGAACTTCTATTTGCTCTGATGAAATGTGATTTACAAATGCATACTTGAATTTAAATACTTCCTGTGTACCTTGACAGTTCTTGTCTTAGGAGATTTAGGGTTTTGTATCTCCGGTCTGCAGCACCTTGCTTGTTTAGCTAAAAAATTCACTAAGGATAGGTGCAATTTTGTCTTGCCCAAAACCTTGTCCGTTTGTATCATATGTTCTATTTAAGTTGTCTGTGTTCTTCAGAGATTTCCGAGTTATTGTATGCCTTACTGCGGACAAAAAACTATTTACTCTTCCTTTAGAAATTATAGGACATGGGAATCAAAAACGACATTTTGTATAAATTTCACTTTACACTTGTGTTTTCGTCTGCAGTATTTCCCACATCGATGACTTTGAAACCGTAAAACCTGATGTCTCAAGAGCTCTTTTCTGCTCCATCTCACATGGCACATATAACATACTGTTCGATGAAAGACAAAACCGTTTCATCAGTATCAGTTCCAAATTTTAGTCCATTCTTTATCCATAATAGCATGATTTTATGAGCAGCACTTCTTGCTTTGTACTCTTTTCGCCAAAAAGAAATCAGTAACTTCTCCAAGAAGAGGAATATTTTTATTATAGATAAATGACACCATACTTTGAAACTTATGGTTAAAATACCTGCAGAGAATTACAGGATCCAAGGAACAGAGTTCTTCAGGTGTCTTCAATTCAATGTTTTTAACATTTGGATTTGCTTCTCATAGAAGTTCAAGTAAATCTTCCCATGCATATTCAGCACAGCTAAGTGTTACAAACTATGTAGGTATACCTAAGTTTCTTAACATACATTTAGGTTCACCATGATGACGAAACCAATATTCATTGGTGCTCCGTTGAGAAGCCAGCATATTAATTAATTGAGATTCTAAATTTTCATCTCTTTGTTGTACTTTGTTCATGAATTCTTTTGCAAAAACATGTTGAAGATGAACTCCTTTTTTAATATGTGGTTCACTGCATATAAAAGTGCAGTCAAATCACTTTCAAACAGAAGATGAAATATATATGGACTGCACTGTCGAAATCTTGGATCTTCAGAGTACAATCTTGTTGAGTGGTACTCTGAAGCTGGAATCCGTACAGCTCGCTCATCAAATTGTCCACCTTCTCCAGTGGGGAATAGCTGTGGAAAACAACTAGCTTCCAAACTTTGTTCCCATACACTCATGGGAGTTCCCTTTGCTTCCTTCATTTGAAATAATTCAATACTGTTTCCTATAATTTCTTTCGAATGTAGAGGGTGTATAGAATAATGTTCATAAATCTCTTCAGTTCTGGACTTGTCCACTTTTTCTATTGGGCCACTTTATATTAGTGATTCATCTTCTGAGAATATTACTTCTTCATTAACATTTCCATTCTTATAATACATATTATACTGTACCAGGTACAATGTAGCCTTGGGAAGTTTAGTACAGCTACAAAATCTTGACATATTTTTCAACTCTTTGTTGGTACACCTCCCTTTGACCTTCTTCACTTATTACTTTGTCCATATTCCTAACAAACATTTTTTCTTTTGGAATGGGAAAACCATCTTTCATCTCATAGCATCGAATACTAGTATCAACTACATGTACTAATATGTTCTCTTGAAAATTGCTTTCCTCATTAAAGAAAGGCTCAGTACTAGAAGTGTGCTTCCATTGCCCCGTAAAAGTTACTTCTATTAACACGTCTTTAACTTTTGCTTTTCTCTTTCATAAACACCGTTGTTTTATCCTATGTTCTTATTCTCTTAATATTAATATAAATATTTTTTTGTTTCAATTTAAAAGCATTTTATTGTATGATGAGAGCAAATGTCAATGAACCATTACATATATCTAAACGATGCCGAATGCCACAAGCAGTATGCATTTTACTTCTGTCATTTATCAACTGTTGAAATACATGATGTAGTTAAGAACAGGATCTTTTTTCACGATTTCCCATGATTTAATGATAAAGATGTGGTAATAAATCACATTAACATAACAGTTGATACCTTAACTGTTTTCTAACTGGTATCCAACAATATCATCAACACTTTCTATTTTTTTTCTTTATACTTTTAACTTTTTCTTTAGTTGATTTCCTTTTTTGAACCTCGGTTGCATCTTTGACAGATTTCTGTTTTAGACACACTATACGTTTCTCATATATGGGATATTCACCTAAATCAGGAGCATAACATCTTCTTAAACGATTGTACTCTCTTAAACAATTTGCATCAACACTAACCTTTTTCTTATCAAAACCTATCAAATACAAATCAGACAATGTTCTTACTCAAAACAATGCAGCGCATGCCATTCCCTCTTTGAACACCGTACTTCCAATATTTACAAAATCTCTAACTTGAGATTTATAAATAGTTACTGCATATGCTAAAGACAGATGAAAGTGTATCTGCAAACATACAAAACTTTTACAAGCAAAAAATGTACAATCCAATGCCCAATCTGTCTTACCTCCTTAATCTGATCACATTTTATAAGCAAAAATTCTATTCCATCTCTATTCTGAAAATTTGCTAAATCAACAACTCTTCCCATTGCTCCATTTACTAAACCTTCTTCTACATTCTATTTACGCCGCAAAATTACCCAACAGTTTACACATACTTGTAAAGTATTTTCTAAGTCTGCTGTTTTAGATATAGCCTTTTCCAAAGAAGGCAATTTAGCCTGTAGTTTCTCTGTAAGAAGAATAGTCACTCCCTTGTGTTCAATTTTATCAATAGCGTCAATTTCCACAATTTGTTGTTATTCCAGTTTCAGATGTTGTTGATTAAATGTAGAACACTCTTGCAATGTAAACATTCGGCAAAATTTAGACTTGTTTTCTCCAAGCATATTGTACATTACTTCAGCTGCTGTGTTTTTCCTTAGTAGCCAACTTTCTAAAGCTTGTTTACCATGTTCCGTCAGTACACCAGTTCTTATGTCTTGAGGAATATTTCCATAGTCTTCATCACTTGCTTGTCATAGATTTCCTTGTATCTTCATGGAAAAGTGTTCAAAAACCAGTTGTCCTTTTACACAAGTAAGTTGTTGTAGGTCTCCAAATACAGTTGAATGTTTTCCTCCAAACAGAACATTGTAATCTTTTTTAAAAATCTGTTGCATTCTTAAATGTACAAAGGCAAGCATTAAGTTTGAGACCATGCTCACCTTATCAATGATTAAAAGTTTCATTTTCTTCAGTACTCTTGAGACTTCATAACAAGCTTCTCCAGATAGCTTCTGATATTCCAATTTATTATCATGTGCAACAGGTAGTATAAGTGATCCCTTTAAAGTTGTGTGCTGCATATCCAGTTGGAGCTGTTTCAACGCACGATAAATGTGATTGTGTAGTTTTGTGTAAATAACTGGTCAAAACTTTAATTATGAAACTTTTTCTTGTTCCAGCTTGACCACTGATGTATAATAGAATGGGTTTAAATGATGAACATTGGCATTCTTTTTTTTCATACAGCAAACCATGTTGTATCTGATGTTAGACTTGTAGACATATTTCTTTCTAATCAATATTTAGTTGTTCTTCTAACTTTTCCAACTGAATAATATCCTGTTGTGCTTGCTGCACTGCAGTTTCTGCCTCATGGCTATTTCTGCTTCATTTTGGATAAGTAGTTGTATCTTTGATCTTGATTCAGTAGACCAGAACTTTGACTGCCTTGTGAACTTTCTCTAGGTATTTCAGCTGCAATAGTACTTTCTTGTTCAATCTCATCTTTTAACAGTGGTAGATAAGTTGGGAAAATTGTGCACTGAATGCTATCTTTGGTTGCATTAAAAGAATCTTCATAACAGTCAAAATGTACAAGTAATTTTGTTTCACTACGCCAAGGCTTGAAAAGTTGCAAAAGTGCGAAATAGAAAATTTCTCTTTTAGTCGGACTTTCGCAACTGAGTTTTCTGTGGTTAATAAGATTTTCTTTGGTATGTTTTACTAAACATCAGTGACATCCAATTACTGCATATTTCTCCACTTTTATATTTTCTGTAACTTTTCTTTTAAAGCTGTAATGTTGAAGTATTTCATATGGACAGGTTTTCGAGATGTGGACTCCTTTTGGGATAGTATGTTTCCAACATATTAATTTTAACAATATCTGTACTTTCTGGTTCATTCTGTGCTAAGTATTCGATTTCTTCTAAAGATTTCAATACTCTAATTCATGTGGAGGCAAGACCTAGACTTACCCAAATTATTCCTCTTGACTTTAAATATATTCGGGCAGAGCTCAAACGATCCGAACATTCATAGGATCCAATCTCTCGATAAAGCTGTACAATTTCTTGCTAAGACTCTTCTGTGCTGAAATTTCTTCCCATATTTCTTTCATCTCTGTCTTTTTAGATTTGGTTATATATGATGTAACATAGTGAGTAACAGCAATTGACTTATCTGCAACATATTGAATATCCATGTTTGTATTCCACATTTTCAAAATACTTGGATTGTAGTCATTACTTTACTTTGAAGCTTCTGTTCTTTTCTCGTTAAACTTGACTGACGCCAGGCTATCGTGCCGACTGACCGAATTCTAAAACAAGTCAGGAATTAGAACGGAGGACGGTTGATACTGACTAACTCCCTACTGTGAGAACAAAACACTCAAACTCATAATAGCCACCATATACGACATTTGAGTCTTTAGATACTTTCAGATTTTATCAGATTTTAAAAGGAGAAATCATATTTATGAATGAATTCAGCACAGACCGCAAGAAAAAGTGTTTTTGCCCTGAAGAAGTCCGCGAGGATGAAGCGCGTTGACTACGGTCTTTTTATCTTGCTGGAAGGAAGTTTTGAATAAAGAATTTGATGAAAACAACTCTGCTGAACTTCTATTTGCTCTGATGAAATGTGATTTACAAATGCATACTTGAATTTAAATACTTCCTGTGTACCTTGACAGTTCTTGTCTTAGGAGATTTAGGGTTTTGTATCTCCGGTCTGCAGCACCTTGCTTGTTTAGCTAAAAAATTCACTAAGGATAGGTGCAATTTTGTCTTGCCCAAAACCTTGTCCGTTTGTATCATATGTTCTTTTTAAGTTGTCTGTATTCTGCAGAGATTTCCGAGTTATTGTATGCCTTACTGCGGACAAAAAACTATTTACTCTTCCTTTAGAAATTATAGGACGTGGGAATCCAAAACGACATTTTGTATAAATTTCACTTTACACTTGTGTTTTCGTCTGCAGTATTTCCCACATCGATGACTTTAAACCGTAAAACCTATGTCTCAAGAGCTCTTTTCTGCTCCATCTCACATGGCACATATAACATACTGTTCGATGAAAGACAAAACCGTTTAATCAGTATCAGTTCCAAATTTTAGTCCATTCTTTATCCATAATAGCATGATTTTATGAGCAGCACTTCTTGCTTTGTACTCTTTTCGCCAAAAGAAATCAGTAACTTCTCCAAGAAGAGGAATATTTTTATTATAGATAAATGACACCATACTTTGAAACTTATGGTTAAAATACCTGCAGAGAATTACAGGATCCAAGGAACAGAGTTCTTCAGGTGTCTTCAATTCAATGCTTTTAACATTTGGATTTGCTTCTCATAGAAATTCAAGTAAATCTTCCCACGCATATTCAGCACAGCTAAGTGTTACAAACTATGTAGGTATACCTAAGTTTCTTAACATACATTTAGGTTCACCATGAGGACGAAACCAATATTCATTGGTGCTCCGTTGAGAAGCCATCATATCAATTAATTGAGATTCTAAATTTTCATCTCTTTGTTGTACTTTGTTCATGAATTCTTTTGCAAAAACATGTTGAAGATGAACTCCTTTTTTAATATGTGGTTTACTGCATATAAAAGTGCAGTCAAATCACTTTCAAACAGAAGATGAAATATATATGGACTGCACTGTCGAAATCTTGGATCTTCAGAGTACAATCTTGTTGAGTGGTACTCTGAAGCTGGAATCCGTACAGCTCGCTCATCAAATTGTCCACCTTCTCCAGTGGGGAATAGCTGTGGAAAACAACTAGCTTCCAAACTTTGTTCCCATACACTCATGGGAGATCCCTTTGCTTCCTTCATTTGAAATAATTCAATACTGTTTCCTATAATTTCTTTCGAATGTAGAGGGTGTATAGAATAATGTTCATAAATCTCTTCAGTTCTGGACTTGTTCACTTTTTCTATTGGGCCACTTTATATTAGTGATTCATCTTCTGAGAATATTACTTCTTCATTAACATTTCCATTCTTATAATACATATTATACTGTACCAGGTACAATGTAGCCTTGGGAAGTTTAGTACAGCTACAAAATCTTCACATATTTTTCAACTCTTTGTTGGTACACCTCCCTTGAACTTCTTCACTTATTACTTTGTCCATATTCCTAACAAACGTTTTTTCTTTTGGAATGGGAAAACCATCTTTCATCTCATAGCATCGAATACTAGTATCAACTACATGTACTAATATGTTCTCTTGAAAATTGCTTTCTTCATTAAAGAAAGGCTCAGTACTAGAAGTGTGCTTCCATTGCCCCGTAAAAGTTACTTCTATTAACACGTCTTTTACTTTTGCTTTTCTCTTTCATAAACACCATTGTTTTATCCAATGTTCTCATTCTCTTAATATTAATATAAATATTTTTTGTTTCAATTTAAAAGCAGTATCTACTACACTTTCAATGTGTTACTTCTTATATGCTGCTGATCTTCTTTTATACTTTTTACATTCTTTTAAAACATTTTGAATTACTCTACTTCTAAACATTGCTATACGTATCACAGTTTTTGCCTTCTTATATTATGAGTTGTTTTTCCAAAAGCTAATGTTTTTCTTACCATTACAAATCTTCTTTTTTTTTCTGGTTTGTTGTAAAACATTTCTTTTTCTGTTCATTATTATTGACTTTCTGTAATCTCTCTACAACCATTTTAAGAAACTGTTTAGTGCTCTTACCAGAAGATATTTTATCCTGAGTAACATTATGCTCTTTTTACTTTTCTTTAAGTAGTACTATTTTCTTTGTTCTCTTCTCTTTTCCTGTTTTCTTGCCATCTTTAGCATGTGATCCAAATAAAATACATTTCTAAAAAACAAAGAACAGTTTCAATAGTTTGTTACATCAATTAAAATTTTTACATTAATGACATGTCAATATTCATAATAACCACTAAGCAATTACTTACAATTACATTGCTATTCTCTTTATAATAAATAAAAAAAAGAGCAGAAATAAGCAAGAGAAGTGCAGAAAGAGAAAGAAAGGTACTGAAACAGAAAGAAAGGGACAGAGAGAAAAAGAAAGGTTCAGAAAGAGGCAAGAGAAATGCAAGAAGCAAAACAGATACAGAAACATGTGAGAAGTGCAGAAAGAGGCAGCATAGGTGCACAGACATGCAAGTGAAGTGAACAAAGAGGCAAGAGAGATGCAGAAAAGAGGAAAGAGAGGTACACAAACAGGCAAAAGATGTGTACAAAGAAAAAATCACGTAAACTGCAGCAACAGGCAAATCAGGTGCAGAAAGAACCAAGAAAGGTGCAAAAAGAGGCAAAAGAGGTACACAAAGAAGCAAGAGCAGTGCAGAAAGAGGCAACAAAGAGGGAATAAAGAGGCAAGAGAACTGCAGAAAGTGGCAAAAGAGGTGCAGAAAGAGGCAAAAGGGATGCACAAAGAGGCAAGAGACGTGCACAAACAGGCAATGGAGATGCAGCAAGACGAAAGAAGGGTGCAGAAAGAGGCAAGAGGAGTATAAAAAGAAGCAACAGAGGAGCAGAAAAAGGCAAGAGAGGGGCAGAGAGAGAGGCAAAGAGGTACAAAAAAGATAAGTGAGGTACAGAAAGGAACAAGAGATGTGCAGAAAGAAGCAAAGAGGTACAGAAATAGGCAAGAGAGGTGCCAAAAGAAGTAGAGGAGGACGCAGAAAGAGACAAAAGGGGTGCAGAAAGAAGCAGAAAGAGGCAAGAAAGAGGCAAGAGGAGTGCAGAAAGAAGCAACAGAAATGCAAAATGAGCCAACAGAACTGCACAAAAAAGCAACGGAGGTGCACAAAGATGCAAGACAAGTAAGAAATTTAAAGCACTAATCCTTCCCATATCACTGTTGTAGGTCTCACCGTATACCCGAAAGCATGCATGTATTTTGCTAGTGGCATCATACATAAAAGAAACATACACATGGTTGTATACCTGTGATTCAGACATCTTCATCTTCAGATGCATAACACGTGTGAGAATACATGTACAAGTAGACACATACCTCAGTCACAAGACCACACAGACCTTTAACCTTGGCAGTCTACACTTCGCATTTCAAGCAGAAACCTAACTTTATGCGGACTACTTCATGTGTATCTTTCTAGAGATTCATGCAAAGTACCCTAATCACTAATCCCTCTACCAACATGCAGTAAACCTCACTTTTCTGCTGCAACTTCATTTTTCACCAACTGCTCAGAATGTTAGACCTTCCAAATTTAAAACAACAATGCTTCCCATTATTCTGTTGTAAGTCTCACCATGTTCCTAAAAGCATGCATGTGTCTGTGCCTTTTGCTATTTGCTAGTGGCATCATACATAAAATAAACATGCAAATAAGAGACAAAAGAGGTGCAGAAAGAGGCAAGAGGAGTGCAGAAAGAGACAATAGAGGTGCCCAAACAGGCAACAGAGGTGGACAAAGAGGAAAGAACGGTGCAGAAATAGGCAAGAGGAGTGCAGAAAGGAGCAACAGAAATGCAAAAAGAGCCAACAGAACTGCATGAAAAAGTAACGGACGTGCACAAAGAGGCAAGACAAAAACAGAAAGAACCAAGAGAAACAGCAATCCTTCCCATCTTACTGATGTAAGTCTTACCATCTTCCTGAAAGCATGCATGCATGTGTCTGTGCCTTTTGCTACTACCAGCATACATAAAAGACACATAAAAATAGTTGTACACCTGAGTTTCAGACCTCTAGCATCTTCAGATGCATAATACGTGAGAGAATACATGTACAAGTAGAGACATGCCTCACTCACAAGACCATGCACACCTTAAAACTAGACAGACTGCTCTTCCCGTTTCAAGCAGACGCCTAAATTTATATGGCGTACTTCAAGTGTACCTTTCCAGAGACTCATACAAAGTACCCTAATCACTAAAACCTCTGCCAACATGTCTTACAGCTCACTTTTCTGCTGCACCTTCATTTTTCACCGACTACTCAGATTGTTAGACCTACCAAATTTAAAATAACAATCCTTCCCAGGTTACTGTTGTAGGTCTTATCATGTTGCTGAAAGCATGCATGCATGTGTATGTGCATTTTGCTACTAGAATCATACATAAAATAAACATAAAAATAGTTGTATACCTGATGTATCAAGGATCAGCGATGATCCGATTGCGTGAAGGTCCACTGGAAGTGAAAAGTTACGCGTTACGTGAGTCAATGGTGGGCATGATGGTGAAACAACGCTAATGGGGAACCATATTACCTATTGTGGAGGGAATCAATGGAGGAGTCCAACAAGTTGACGATCCAACGAGTGTTGCAATGGTTCGGGAAGTTTGGGCGGCGTGACAATGCACTAAGGGAGGAAAGGCTCGACATTAGTTCGATGAAGGTGTGTAATGTTGCTGTTCTCATGGGATACAGGACTGTGTCCCACATGAATTTTGTTCCTATATGTTTGCATTGTTTTACTATAATATTAAACCGGTTGTCCGGCTGGACATCCAGAATATAGTATTGATTCCGAACTATATTTATTTAACGCTTATCCTAATCGTTTGAGGACCATTGTTTTTTGTAATTAACTATTACCCAAGGTCCTTAATTACCCTTTGGGTTCCCTTGTTTTTTATGAACACACCTACATTTATACAGCGTACTTGAAGTATACCATTCCACAGACTCATACAAAATAGCCTAATCACTAATCTCTCTGCCAACATGTCTTATACCTCACATTTCTGCATCACCTTCATTTTTCACCGCCTACTCAGAATGTTAGAGCTACCAAATTTAAAACATCAGTCCTTACCATATTACTGTTGTAGGTCTCACCATGTTCCTGAAAGCATGCATGCATGTATCTGTACCTTTTGGTAGTGGCATCATACCTAAAAGAAATACACAAATAGATGTATGCCTCTCTTTCAAACGTCTAGCATCTTCAGATGCATAACACATGTGAGAATACATGTACAAGCAGACACATACCTTCTGCTCAGAATGTTGGGCGTTTCCAAAGTTAAATCAGCAATCCTTCCCATGTCAGTGTTAGATGTCTAATCATATTTCTAAATGTATGCATGCGTATGTCTATGTTTTTCCCACTACACATTACTATGCGCAACTTATTTCAATCTTCATTTCAGAACAATAAAACAGACTACAATACACTTTCGTACATTTGATAACTGATTTCAAACATCAGACTTCTCTAATACTTTTCAAACTTTATAAATAATGCTTTTCAAAGTGAAAAATATCACTACAAAGACTGAAGCACTACTACGCAATACATAACACACCTTACAAATTTGTAACACACCTCTCAAATAGTATTGCAGAATATGAAATATCAGAAACTCATAAAAGATTGTCTTTTTCACACAATAAATGTGATGCACCACTCTCAACAAAGCAAAACCAGTAATGGCAAACTTTTCCGCTCGTTCTGCAGACAAATAAATGTAACTAACAAATAAAAATGCTTCCTTCATTATTTCAAATTCTGAAACCCATTTCTATTGATTAGACATATTAACCCATTATTACTCTCTTCTAAAAGTCCCCAAACTAGTTCTGTAATTTACTGGAGTTGCGACTCCTTCGCGGTGCTGCAGTGTAGCATCGCGATGGAGTCGTTAACCTTTACAGAAGATCCAAAACCTATTTCCAATAATAATAGTATTATTTTTTAACATCACTCTACTTCTAAACATACTACTGATTTGGGAAAACTTACTTTAGTGGCATATCACTTATATATAAGTTAGCATTTCATAAATTAGACCCAGACAGTAAGCAACTTATGGACCTTATGGTTACAGGAGGGCTGGAGCAAAGGGTGGTGGGACCATCCCATATTGCAGGGCACACCCTTGATGGCATTTTTACGAACAACTCGGATCTAGACATTGTGGAAATTTTGCCACTCCCTTGGTCAGATCATGCTGAGATAATTTTGACACTTTCTCTAGGGACCCAGACACAGCCTGATCCCAAGCCAAGGGATAGGATGGCTATCCGGGCGTGGAAAAAGATAGATGGTTTGGAGATGGGTAATTTTTTAAAGTCTAATGATCTCTGTATCCCATCGGATGTGAACAAAGCAGTAGAACTGTACTCTAAGTGGATTGAGAGGGCCTGTGATACATTTGCGCCAGTAAAATCTTTTACTACCAGGCGGGCCCAGCCCTCGGCCCCGTGGTTCTCAGAATCTCTGCAGACCTTTAAAACTGACTGTAAGAGACTGGAGAGAGTATGGCGGAATGGGTATAGTCCCACTAATAAAAAAATATATAAAAAGAGCCTCACTATTTATAAAAACCTAATAAGTGAGGCTAAAAAAGCATATTTCACTGGGCAAATAGAGATGGCCAGCTCGTCCTCCAGAGAATTGTTTAAGACCATAACTAAGCTTATGATTCCATCTGAACCTATTACACCGACTAGTCCAGATCTGTGTGAAGCATTGGCCACCTTTTTTCAGAATAAAGTGGCGGGGATTTTCTCCTCCTTTTCCAAAGTCTATGGAAAGGTAGGAGATGCAGCACTGAGCTTGGATGATGGTTTAGCGCAGTCTCAGGACAGATCAAGGGGCTTTAGCCCACTACAAATGGAGGAGGTCACTGGCCTTCTGCTGGCTGCTCGGTCGGGAGCCCACAGTGATCCGTGTCCGGTTACGGTTCTTAAAAGCTGTCCCGAAGTCATTATCACCACGCTTACCCCATTGTTTAACTCTATTATCGAGTCAGGTATCTATCCGAGGAGGTGGAAAATTGCCTCTATCCTCCCATTAATAAAAAAATCCAGTCTTGATAAAAATGACCCAAATAGTTACAGACCAATTTCGCGGTTCCGCTTCCAGCGAAAATATTCGAGAAGGCTATAAACAGGCAATTAAGCTCCTTTTTGGGGAGAACTAAGGCCCTCGATCCTACGCAGTTTGGGTTTCGTGCAGGACATGGCACGGAACTGGCCCTGATTAAGGCTACGGAGGAGATTAGAGCGGTGGTGGACAAGGGGGGTAAGGTGGTTCTGATTTTATTTGATTTGTCGGCAGCCTTTGACACGGTCCATCATGGGGTGATGATGGACCGGCTGTCAAGGGCAGGGGTGGAAGGCACGGCCTGGAGCCTCCTGAAATCTTTTCTGGCTGACAGAATCCAGACAGTTGATCTGGGATCTGATAGGTCCAAACCCTTTGCCCTCCCTGCGGGGTTCTGCAGGGTTCATCCCTGAGCCCCACTCTTTTTAACATTTATGTTAGCCCGCTGGCAGCCTTGATCAGATCTTTTGGCATGCAACTCACCTCGTACACAGATGACACGCAAATCGTGCTATCCATACGGAGAGGGTCCCAAGTGGATATGGCGGCGAGGTGTCATGATTGTCTGAAAGACGTCGCGAGCTGGATAGCCTCCAACTGCCTTAAACTAAATGCAGGGAAGACGAGGTCATGATATTCGGAAACAATCCGAATATCTGGACTCCGGATATGTGGGCCGATGCTCTGCGGAAGCCACCAGTGCCTACGCCAAAAGCAAGGAATCTGGGCGTTATCATGGACCAGAAATTGGGCTTTGGGGTACAGGTCAGTGGAGTGGTCTCACCCTGTTTCCATATCCTCAGGATATTGAGGAAAGTAAAAAAAATTCTTCCCACGGATGGTTTCCGGTTAGCAGTCTTAGCACTTCTTCTGTCGCGTTTGGACTACTGTAATAGTCTGTACCTTAATCTGAAAAAAAAACATCTGTACAGACTACAGATGGTACAAAACGCGGCAGCGAGTCTGCTGACAGGCTGCCGATACACAGACGATCTCAATTTAAGGCACTGTGCACGGTATTCAAAGCACTGAAAGGTATTGGCCCAGAGATTCTGAGGGAGTGCTTCAAGTGATATGTGCCAGGGAAAGCACTGCGCTCCGCTGAGAGCAATCTAGTAGTTCTGCCCTGGACAAAAAAGGCCAGCTGGTGAGGAAAGATGTTTTCCTATGGTGCGGCCACCACGTGGAATAGCCTGCCAGCGCATATTAGGAAAGCGGAGGAGTTCCTCTCTTTCAGGAGAGGGCTGAAGACCTGGTTATTTAGGGACTAGGCCCTCGCTCTCCAGGGATGCTCAGTATTCTAGCGCCAGGACACCCTCGGGTATAAGTGCACTTTATAAGCACCTAATAATAATAATAATAATAATAATAATATTAATAATGATAATAATAATATTTCAAAACCGAAGTTAAGTTTTAACCCTTCCCCCATTCTGCTTAATCCTAGTTTCCATAGCAACAGTTTCTGCAACATCAACTGTACTGGCAGGTCAAAAGTTCACCATATTTTCAAGTTCAGTACACTAGCTTATAAATGCAAATAGCAGGTGTGATTGAGAATTGGAAATACTAACTTATCCTGTCTACTGTACCTTTTAAAGTTTTTCTATAACCAATCAGAAAGATCCTTTTTTTACAAAGTTAGATGCATCCTATTTTTGAGTACACCATGTTTATGAGCAGCCAATCAGTTATCTGCTTTTTCAAAAACAGCATCTTAACCACCATTTTAGATACCTCTCATTGTACCTACTGACTTACTCTGCTACAGACGTTTTTTGATGCCTTCCACTCATTCCTTCAAAATGCTAACATAATGGATTGTAGGACACAACTATGTTTTCTGGGCAAAATGAATGCTGAACACAGAGGTATTGACAAAGACCTAGGTTTGCAAAATGTGGATATTAAATGGTTTGTACAGAGAGGATTAAAGTGGCACCAATTACTGCCTTTGGTTAAAACCTTTTTCCATCTCCAACCCCCTGACTTCATGATTTTGCACTGTGATGGCAATGACCTGGGCACATTGACTGGGGTAGGATTGGAAATGAAAATTAAGGATACCTTTGCACAACTGATGTCCCTATTCCCTCACACTGTCTTTGTATACTCTAATATATGTCAAAGAAAGAAATGGAAGTGGTCAAATCAATTCCGTCCACAGATTGAGAAGGCTAGGAAGAATGTTAATAACGCTGTTTCTGCTTACTTCAGAGACCATAGGATGGGCTCCATCTATAACAACAATCTACATTTTGATAATGCATGACATCTACAGAAGTGATGGAGTTCACTTAACAGTTGAAGGGATCAGAGTGTTTTTCAACAACCTTAAGCTGTGCATCCGGACTTACATGTAGCTGCAACAAAGTCATTTTGAACATAATGTCTCTAGTTAGAGCCACCCTATAGCCCAACAGTGAAAATACATATTTTTTAACATATATACTGTTTTCAAATATTTTCTCAATTCTCGCACGTCGCTAATCCACAAAACAAAAGCACGAATTCAATGTGTTACAACAAATTACACTTTTCAAGTTTAACATTTAATTTTTATTTTTTTACATTATTTCTACCTCTATCAATTTTAATGTGATTATTAACTTCAATATCACTTCACAAATGCAACACTAATTTCTGAATTATATACTATTGAATTGTTTATTTAAGGTGGATCCGTGAATCCACCACAACGTGACACGGGGGGCGTGCTGAGAGCCGCGATAGGGTCTTGACTCCTATCAAGAGACAAAAAATATGTATTATTCTCCCCACTTCCAGTGCCCCATATCTGCCCTGGGAACCCCAACCCCCAGGGCCTAGACATTTTTTAAAATAAAAATGGGAGATGGGGCCGCTTAGCTCCCCACCCAGGCCATTTTTCTCCTGGGGATTGGCCAATTCTGTTTTTTTTAAATGCCTAGTGGGCCTGCATGGCCCCCTTGCCTGGGCCATTTTGGGCCCTGGGGACCCCATTCCCCGGGGCTTGGCCTCACATTGGGGACCGCAGGGGGAGACCCAATGTCCCTGCAGTGCCTGCTGGCTACCCACCTCCTGCAGTAGCCGGCATTGCTTTTGGGCAGAGGTAGCTGCCAACATGCAGCTCCCTTTGCCCAAAGGCAATTCTGCTTCGCTTCAAGGAAGCAAGAGCAGTTTTCCTGCTCTCACTTCCATGAAGCAAAGCATAAGTTTGCTATGGCATGGCCGGAGCAGTGCTCCTGTAATGCCATAGCAAACTGCAATGTCCCGAGGGTGAGCACCCCAGGACATTGCTGGAGCCGGCCCTGGGGGGTGGCAGTCCCCAGGGCCATGGAGGGCTCCATGAGGGGGGCTGCGCGCCCCCCTCCCAGATTGTGAGAGGTGCTGGGGAGGTGGTGGTCCCAGGGGCCAGGGGGCAGCAACCAACCCCTGTTAAGAGGTCCCTGGGGCAGTGTGGGGTAGCTTGAGCCCCCAAACTACATTTTTAAAAATAGCCCAAGGGAGGTGGTGGTCCCTGGGGCTGTGTGGAGGGGCTCAAGCCCCCCAGACTTTTATTTTTTTTAAAGCCCAGTGGAAGTGGCGGTCCCCGCATTTCTTGAATATAGTCCGGGAAGGTGGGGGGCTAGGGGGTTCCAGGGAAGGGCAGGAGTCCCCTCATGCATCTTTTTTCAAAAAGCCCCGGGGGTGGTGGTCCCCGAGGCTGTGGGGGCATCCACATATCATAAACATAGCCCTGGGGAGGTGGTGGTCCCTGGGGCTGTGGGGTCCATCGCGGGCCCACACATCATAATTAATCATTGCCCCTGGGACCTGGCCCACCCGGGGGCTTAAAGAAAATGAAGCGTGGGAGTCTGTGCTTTGTTTTTTTTAAAGAAACACACTGTCACTGGATGATGTCATCAGAGATGTCATTTGAGATGTCATCAGTGATGACACTGACCAAGTCATGCATGATGTAATATGTGACGTCATCAGCAGTGCATTGCGGGGGCGCGAGTTATAGTTAGCTCAACTAACTATAACAGCTAAATTTCTCTGGTTTTGTACGAGTGAAATGTCCAACTAACTATACTGTCCCTGAAACCTGTGGTTTTTCAGTGAATTTCTAAGGTTTTTTAAATGCTAATTTCTAACTATAACGTCCCTGAAACCTATGGTTTTTTCAGTGAACATCAAAGGGCTTTTAAATGCTACTTTCTAACTATAATGTCCCGGAAACCTATGGCTTTTTCAGTGAATTTCAAAGGTTGTTTAAATGCTAATTCCTAACTGTAACGTCCCTGAAATCTATATTTTTTTCAGTGAATTTCAAAGGCTAATTTCTAACTATGCCTACAGATGTAGGACATGTGCAGAAAGAGGAAGAAAGGCACAGAAAGAAGCAAAAGAAATGCAGAAAGAGGCACCAGAAGTCCAGAAAGATGAAGAAAGGTCAGAAAGAAGCAAGAGATATGTAGAAAGAACCAACAGAGGTGCAGAAAGAGGCCTTGTTGCAAAGTCATCCTGTGCCCCCAACTTTTTGCTGACTGGTGCTGATGGTAACTGACTCTGACTAAACAGGCCTGGAGCCAGTGCTATGCTGAAAGACACTTAGAATACATTGAAAACACCTACACACACTAGGGTACACTCTGGGTTGGGGAACCCCTGTGATTGGCATGACCTCCCCTGTAAGGCCCTAGTACATATTAGGACAGTGGGATTAAAACTATCTCTGAGTCAGATGTGCAGAAAGAGGCAAGAGAAGTGCAGAAAGAAGCAACAGAGGTGCCGAATGAGGCAAGAGAGGTGCAGAAAGAAGCAAGTGAAGTGCAAAAAGATGCAACAGAGGTGCAGAAAGACGCAAGAGAGCTGCAGAAACAAGCAAGAGAAGTGTAGAAAGAGGCAACAGAATTGCTGAAAGAAGCAACAGAGGTGTAGAAAGAAGCAAGAGAAGTGCAGAAAGAGGCAAGTGAGGGGTGAAAAGAGGCTAGAGAGGTGCTGAAAGAGGCAAGAGAGGTGCAGAAAGAGGCAAGAGATCTGCAGAAAGTAGCAAAAGAGGTACAGAAAGAGGCAAGAGAACTGCAGAGAAAGGCAAGAGAGGTGCAGAAAGAGGCAAATGGGGTACAGAAAGAGGGAAATGGTGTGCAGACAGAGGCAAGAGAGGTGCAGAAAGACAGAAGAGGGGTGCTAAAAGAGGCGAGAGCGATGCATACATTTGCAACAGAGGTGCAGAAAGAAGCAAGAGCAGTGCAGAATGAACCAACAGAGGTGCAGAAAGAGGCAGGAGTAGCACTGAAAGAGGCAAAAGAAGTGCAGAAAGAAGCCATCAAAGTGCAGAAAGAGGCAAGAGAACAGCAGAAAAAGGCAAGAGGGGTACAGAAATAGGCAAGAGGGGTGCAGAGAGAAGCAAGAGAAGTGCAGAAGGAAACAACAGAGGTGCTGAAAGAAGAAAGAGAGGTAGAGAAAGAGGCTCAAGAACTAGAGAAAGAGGCAAGAGAAGTGCAGAAAGAGGCACAAGATCTGCAGAAAGAAGCAAAAGGGGTGCAGAAAGAGGCAAGTGCGGTGCAGAAAGTGGCAAGAGAGGTACAGAAAGAGGCAACGGAAGTGCAGAAAGAGACAAGAGAAATGCACAGAGTCAAGAGAGGAGCAGAAAGAGTCAAGAGAGGTGTAGAGAGAAGGAAGAAAAGTCCAGAAAGAGGCACGTGAGGTACAGAAAGAGGCTAGAGAGGTGAGAAAGAGGCAAAAGATCTGCAGAAAGAAGCAAAAGAGTTGCAGAAAGAGGCAAGAGAACTACAGAAAAAGGCAAGAGAGGTGCAGAAAGAGGAAGGAAAGTTGCACGAAGACGGAAGAGGGGTACAGAAAGAGGGAAGAGGGGTGCAGAAAGAAGCAACAGAAGTACAGAAAGGAGCAACAGAGGTGCTGAAAGAGGCAAGAGGGGTGTAGAAAGAGGCAAGAGAAGTGCAGAAAGACACAACATAGGTGCAGTAAGGCAAGAGAGGTGCAGAAATAAGCAGGAAAGGTGCCAAGAGAGGGAACAGGGGTCCAGAAAGAGGCAAGAGGGATACAGAAATTTGCAAAAGAGGTGCAGAAAGAAGCAAGAGCAGTGCAGAAAGAACCAACAGAGGTGCAGAACGAGGCTAGAGTGGTGCAGAAAGAGGCGAGACAAGTGCACAAAGAAGCAACAGAGGTGCAGGAGGCAAAAGAACTGCAGAAAGAGGCAAGAGAGTTGCAGAAACAGGCAAAAGGGGTACTGAAAGAGGGAACGGGTATGCAGGCAGAGGCAAGGTAGGTGCAGAAAGATGGAAGAGGGGTGCTGAAAGAGGCACGAGGGATGCATACAATTGCAACAGTGGTGCAGAAAGAAGCAAAAGCATTGCAGATTGAACCAACAGAGGTGCAGAAAGAGGCAAGAGTGGTACTGAAAGAGGCAAAAGAAGTGCAGAAAGTGGCAAGTGAGGTACAGAAAGTGGCAAGAGAGGTATGGAAAGAGGCAAGATAGGTGTAGAAAGAGGCAATAGAAGTACAGAAAGAGACACTTGATGTGTAGAAAGAGACAAGAGAGGTACAGAAAGTGGCTCGAGAAGTTTAGAAAGAGGTAAGAGAAGTGCAGAAAGAGGCAAGAGAGGTTCAGTACGAAGAGAATGAGGTGCAAGTGAGGTGCAGAAAGAGGCAAGAGAGGTAACGAAAGAGGAAAGGGAAGTGCATAAACAGCCAAGAGACATGCTCAAAGAGGCAAGAGAGGAGCAGTAAGAGGCAGGAGAGGTGTAGAAAGAAGCAAGTGAGGTATAGAAAGAGGCAAGAGAGGTGCAGAAAGAGGCAAGAGAGGTGCAAAATGAGGCACGAGATCTGCAGAAAAAGCAAGAGAGGTGCAGAAAGAGGCAAGAGAGGCACAGAAAGAAAAAAGGTTTGTGCACCATTAGTACCAGTTTAACACCCACATTTTGCAATAAGGAACAAATGACCATTCCAGCTTTGCAAAGGGCCTTCCACCATGTTGTAACACGTGACGCTGCATTTTTGGAAACATTTGAGCTGTTTGAGCTAGAAACAAGGCTTTTTTTGTTCAAATTTGCAGATTAGGCAGCAGTTGATGGAATATTTGGTAAATGCAGAACATTTTTAATTATGTGTAAATTGGTGCATCCGAACAGTCACATAATTCCGGTGGCCCTGCTCATACCTCTGACTAGGTCCAGTAGTTCTCCTCAGTGGTTCCTTACGTTTTTTGAGTCTCATCGAGTTTATAGTTTAACTTCTATGGAAACGAGGAAGACTAAACTTGAGGTTACCACTCCACAACATAGATTACAATACCTCATAATTACTCTCCAAAACACATAATCCCACTCCAAATAATTCCTATGCACTAAATACCACATACTTTCTATTCACATAATTTCACTGTACACATACCACATAATTCCACTACACACAACGTACGTGCACTCTACACCAAAAAACATTAGTAAAAATGTTTAACATTTACAATGCCAATAGCTCTAACTCTCGCAAATGCGTTTGCAGAGTAGTGCAGGGGGGCAAGGCCTCCGGCGATATGCCCGCTTTTTAAAAATTTGGTTTTTTTAAGGGGGCTGTGTGGCCCCACCTTCCCTTTATTATTTTTGGGCCCTGGGGACCCCATCCCCCAGGGCATGGCCACATATAAAATACTTTTTTATTTATTATTTTTAAGGAGGGGGGCTGCACAGCCCCCCTCCTGAGGCCATTATTGGCCCCAGGGACCCCATCCCCTGGGACTGCGTCGCAATCTTTTTTATTTTTATTTTTAAAAATTTTGTAAATAGGAAGGGGGCTGCGTGGCCTCCTTCCCTGGGCCATTTCATGCCCCGGGTACCCCGTCCCCCTAGTGGATGGGCGTTATTTCATTGCCTTGTTCGTCCTTTAAAGACGTTAACAGTTTGTCAACACGGCTCATCAATATCCATTTTCTTACGGTGAGCTTCACAATGAACAATTAACTTTGCCAATCTCTATCTTTACGCCCTAGGGGCTCAATATTGCATTGTATACGTGCTATACGGAATGTGATTACCATCGTTAGCCTGGACTTCTGATCTAACTATCTCCCTCTGTCTCTTTGAAGGCTGTTCAAAGCCATTCTGACTTGTGGCTGATAATTGTATTTAATCTTTAACCAATAGATGACTCATGTGGCCTTTTTTTGCTATTGGTAGTCGGAACCTTAAAAATCATTAATGCCAACAAGATATATGAAGACACTCAGTCATACACGAGCTCTTTCTGTATTTTACTGTGATCAGCATTTTCTTCTTTATTTTTTATGCTTCTGTTTAGTCATTTGTATTATGTGTGCAGCTATCTTGTATAGTCCATTTATCCCTTTGTTTACCACTCTTGCGTGCTGACCAGTGCACATATTTATTATGGATAAAAGAAATCACTCTCTATTGTTGTTTATACTACATAGAAAGTCTGGTGTAACAACAATGAACTAGCTTGTTTTTCAACTGTGTTTATCACCTAACAGGTCCCATGGACATCGGACACGAATAGTCCACGCCCTGAAGAAGGTGTTACCCCAGGAAAGGGGGTGTCACACCGGAACGCGCGTCGGCGTCTTGAATTGATCTGTTTTTTAGTTTTATATTGCACTGATAATAGCTCTATAGATTTACTGAGACTTTGTGCTTTATTTACATATATTCAATCAAAAGAAAAAAAGAATTCTGTTCTTTTTTCATTTTTTTGTATTTTGTTGGCTATAAACTATTACCAATAGTATATCAATTCCAGTCCCTTTCAGGGATAACAACTTGATATGCCAGCTGTTTTGGGCCTTTGAATCATTACTTTCCAGATTTTAGGATGTATGTATAGTGTGGTTGCATGGTCTGAATGGATTCAAGTGTAAGTGAGAATGTTTGAATGACCTTTGTCTAAGATTGTCCCTGGGAACTATGGTTTGCAGGATCCCAATGGTTTCTGCTATTTGAGTTTTTTGTTTTTGTCACCACATGATTTATGCATTTATGATCTGTTTCTAATCAAACCTGAAAATAAAAAAAAGCAAAAAATTTGACAACCTATTTATATGCATGGTCGAGCAAGAGTGGCCTTTTTTAGAAATTGACTTTATTGCATTTTGTTGAAGCATATAGGTACAGCAGACCTTTTCTTGTTAACCCCATCCCCTTGGGCCTGGCCTCAGAATTGGGGACTGTGGGGGGAGCCCCAATACCCCCACGGTTCCTGGCAGCTCCCCACTGGAGCCGGCAGTGCTTTTGGGCAAGGGGAGCAGTAGACATGCCCAATTCTGCTTTTATTCTTGGAAGCAAAAGCAGGAGCCAGCCCTGGGGGGTGGCAGTCCCCAGGGCCTTTGAGGGCTCCAGGAGGTGGACAGCGCATCCCCCCTCCCATCATTTGCACAGGTGGTGGTCCCCGGGGCCGGGGGTCCGCAACTGACCTTTATATGTAAATGAAGTGTGCCCCGGGGAGGTGGTAATCCCCGGATCATGGAGGGGAATAAGCCCCCCACACCTTTTAATTACAATAAAGCCAGTTGCGGTCCCTGGGTGGGGCTGTGGGGGGCCGCATGCCCCCGCATATAATTAGCATAGCCCCTGGGAGGTGACAGAACTCAGGGCTGTGGGGGCCCCCACGGGCCCCACAGGCCCCCACTACATAATTACACATTGCTGCCGGGACCTGGCCCACCCAGGGGTCTTATAGAAAATGAAGCACTTAATTTAAAAAAAATTAATTTGGCCTGATTCGCGCACTTAAAAAACAAAATGCTTTTTTAGGTCCTGGGGGTCCTTGTGGGACCCCCTGAGCAGGCCTAGGGGATCAGGGTGTTTCTACCCTGCCCCCTTTTTTGTTTTTCATCTTTTTTTTTAACTGTTTTCTTGTGACTTGGTTACAGAGTCACAAAATGGCTGCCAACAAGTCCTGGCTTGGAGTGTTGGCAGCCAATCAGAATGAAGCTTGTGCTCGGAAGGAGTCGCGAATCCTCCTTGGTGCTCAGATATATACATTTTTATTTTTTGAATTTTTCAGGAACTACTGAACGGATTTACACCATTTAAAAAAAGGGGGCACGTTCTGGTGCAATTCAGTTATGCAGTTCGGGCTGTAGCCGTGTCTAAAGTTCCTATAAAAATTAACATGGGGAAAACGCGTTTTGGGACCCCCTTTTTCCTTGGCCTCCGCTTGATGAATCACCCCAAATTTCAAGACAGGAGCTGATCTCAGTGAATCATTAGTTTTGAAAATTTCACAAAAATTAGTCAAACGGTGCCAAAGATATTGGCAAAAGAAAAATTGCGTTTTGAATAGAAACAAGGTCCTAACTATAACTGCCTACTGGCAACCGCCAGAAGTAATATATATGTATATATTTTTGTGAAAAATGCATATAATAGAATAGATGAGATTTATTAATAAATCTCCACTCCAACAAACATTTCGGAAAGTGCACAAATGGGGGGTCAAATATACTCTCGTTAAGTAAACATTGAGAAAAGTACATACATTGGGTACTCAAATTTACAAACTTTATAAATCCTGCATACATATAGAAAATAGGATAATTTAAAAAAATAACAAATATATAAAAAGGGCATATTTTTCAATGTATTCAATACATCATAACAATGTAAACAGTATCCTTCAAACTAAGCCTGGGCGAAGCACTACGCTACGCTCGCGTAGTTTGCGAAGTTCGCGCTACTTCGCACTACGCGAACTGCACGTAGCACAGTGCGAACACGCGTAGCGTAGTGTTGCGTAGTGCTGCGGTCATTTTTTGCTTGCTCGCGGTCCTCAACGTCAAGTTGGCGACCGCGAGCAAGCAAAATGACATCCCGGCGAGACTTTTTCCTTGTTCGCGATCAGCAACTTCAAGTTGGCGATCGCGAGCATGGAAAATAAACCTCCCGGCGAGATTCCCAACGCGAGGAGGTCAGGTTTCTCATTGCGAGTGGTCACGTATGCTCGCGACCGCTCGCGATGAGAAACTACCAGTTCGTGTTGAGAAAGCTGAAGCTCGAGTAAAAATCTACTCGAGCAGCAGAAAACTACAGCTCGCACTGTGCAAGATGCCATTTTCAATGATTGCACAGCTTGTCCGCACTGTGCAATCATTGAAAACGACATCTGGCACAGTGCGAACAAGGTACTACGCAGTTCGCGAAGTGCTACGCGAAGCTCGCGTAGTGCAAACTTCACTTTGCGTAGCTTCGCGAAGTGCTACTTCGCGAACTACGCCCAGGCCTACTTCAAACCCCACTTCAATCCACCATAATTCAGAAAAATTCAAAGTTACAATACAAAACAGCCCACATTAATTAATCTAGTAATATAATGGTTTAAAAACATGAAAAAATAATTGTAGCTGAAAATGAATAAACCATAAAGAAAAATAATTTCCAAAGAAGCTTAAATAACTACTAATCAATTAATATCAATATACACATTTTCTATTTAAACACTCCTCATCTATGTCACAAACATTTATACAACCTTAAATTAAAATCAAATAATTATAAAAAAAATAAAAAAGATTGCACATGCAATCAAAAACATAACCATAAAAAATAAACATATTAAACAACAGCCATTAACTTACATATAAGTTTAAAAAATAACAAATCTGCCTGACTGCATTGTGGCCCGAGGAATGGGTTCCCTGGGACACAAAGAATAAATTGGCTTCTTGGAGGGGGCCATTTAAAAGCTCAGGGAGGGGGTTCCATGCCCCCACCCCACAAAAATTAAATGTGCTCTGACCCCTTGCTCCTGCCCTACCCCGGGTGTTCTTTTCTTTAATTGGAATGGGTGCCTTTTTTATCGTGATCCCAAGATTCTTCCACAGCATTGTGGTGAAAAATAAGTTTTTGCATCACCTTTAAGCCCTAGGGTGTCCCAAGGGCTTGGGGTGCAGGGTATCCTTACTCTGCCCCCTATTATCATTGTTATTTGCTCCAAATTTCCAGGACAGGGGACCAAATCCCAGAGTCCTGTAATGACTGCCGCAACATTTATATTTATGTTGCAGCCAATCAAAGCTCTCACTGTAGAAAACCCCCCTCTGCCAATCAGAAGCCTATTATTTTTGCATTTTGGTCCAATGATCCAGTTATGCAAACATTTTAAACCTTAGTTTCTCAAAAACTACTGTATTGAATTACGCCAAATTACAAAAAGCATATTTTCTGGATAAAAACCTTACTTTTTGCCCAATTTCGTTCAGCTGTTTTGGCTGTTGCGCTATTCAAAAATCCCTTTGAAATCTGCATCGGGAAATTGTGTCTTGAAACCCCCCTTTTTTTCAGCCCCCGCTTGATGGATCACCCTGAAACTTTCCAAAAAGGAGTTAAGGTGGATGATTTTTTTGGGTGAAAGTTGTGTGAAGATTCATTGAACAGCACCAAAATTATTAGCAAACCAAAAAATCAATTTCCTATATAATCTAGGTCCCAACTATAGCTGCACAGTGGTGACATCCACTGGAGTGTTTTTTTGTTTTGCTAATAACTTTGGAGCTGTATGACTAATCATCATGAAGATTTCCAAAACAAAAGTTGATACAAGTTTTCGGTGGTCCATCAGGTGGAAGCTGAGAAAGAAGGAAGGGTCCCAAAACACATCTGCCCCCATGCAATTTACATAGGGTATTTTAGAGAATGATACAGAAAAAACAGCTGGACAGAATTACACAAAATTTGACAGAAATCTAAATCTTTATGTAGAAAGCTTGCTTTTTGTGATTTAGGGCCTGATTTTGATCTAGGTGGGACTAACGCTGTCTCGACGCAGAGGAGGTTCCAAGTACTCTATCAATCGGACGGCTGTCCGCCTCACATATTTAGATATTGTGGCAATAGACAGGAGACTGCCACCGCAGCTGTCTTCTGTGCTGGTCAACAGTACTCCGTTGCCGTCATGCTTGCTGTTTTCTGCCAAGCAGATTTAGATCTTCCCTTTATGCTGGATGTGTCCTTGCGACGCTGTCATGGCGGACTGAGGCCATGATAGTGTGGAGCCAGTTAAGTACTACTCATCGTCTACTCAATACACATATATGTTGTTAATCTGTTAAAATGTATATGTAGGTAATGTGTACTGCGCTTATTTTTACATAGAGCATTGCACACCAACAAAATACACACACCGTTGAATGTAGACCCACACCCATCACAAAGCCTACCTCAGATCCCAGTGACAACAGGGTGGCTGAGCGTCGTGGTTAGGTAGCAGCAGCACAGGATGGACCTGGACAATGGCTTTCAAGACGGAATCGGTGGTGAGAACCTGAAAAAAAGTGATTTTTCACCTCTTTTTCTTCCATTCTGCCAACTTGATCTTGGAGGTTATCCCGCCACAGTTGCCTCGACGGGAAGGCACTTTGCAATCTGGATGGTGGGTATCTTGGCGGTACGCCATCTGACAGCAGCTTCTGCCTCTGACGCCGTCAACACAAGAGAAGATTCTGGCGGAGGTGGCGGGACTGAGGCGGGCTTCCATACAGTGACCAGCCAACATCTACATTGAGCGGGCGGAACGCCAAGGTGGCGGGTGGGAAGACCGCTGAAAAAGAGTTGGCTGGACCTGAATCAGGCCCTTAGTGTACATCTATTCAGCCATTTTTGAGAAAGTAAGGTTTGAAAAATAGTGATATCTAGTGCTGTGGAACTTCAGTGGGATTGACGCAGTGCCAGAATTCAAAATAAAGTAATCTGATTGGCTGGCTACAACATGAAGATATATGTTGAGACTGCCAATCCAGGACTTTGGGTCAAGGTCTCCCAGTCCTAAAATATAAATTGAAAAATAATATAAGGGATCAGGGTAGCGATACCCTGGCCCCCTAGCTCTTATAAAAAACACATTTTGAGTCATTGCGGTCCTGCTGTACGCCCTCAGGGCCCAGCACGGAACCTACTGTGATCCAGGGGGAGTACCTTGGAACTAAGGAAATAAATAATGCTAATGTGAGGAAGTGTTCAGTGGGGTGTTGCCCGTACATGGGAGGTTGGCTGCCCACAGGGGATTGGCTGCTGATGTCTTGGAATAAGAACTTACTCTATGTTTTAAAAAAACATTTAAAATATTCCTGAAAAAGGCAAAGGTTAAAGTGAAGTTATACATAGATCTTCTAATAATAAAAAACTACTCTTTAAAAAGCAAAAAACACTGAAATTCACCAGTTATACGTAACTGACCTAAGTATAAGTTGTATCACCATACATTTCAGATGTCATCAGTGATGTAGTATGTGATATAATACGCAATGCATTTCATCATGTATTTAAATGAGTGGGTATGTCCGGTCCTGATAAAATCCCTGGAGATCTGTACAAATCAGAACCTCTAGTTTGGACTAGTTATATCAATTTGTTTTCTATAGCCATATCAGCTGGGGGAGAAATCTTTAATACCCGAAGAGGGGCTGAAACAATACCTGTGTACAAAAAGGGTGATCCATGTATTCCTTTCAAGTATAGGCCCATATGCCTTATCGACAAAAAGTTACTGTCTTGGATTGAAGCAATCAGCGTTCTATTCCCTCTTCAGGCCGGTATTAGATCAAAGACCAACACTTCCGATCAGGTATTCCGATTATCCTTCCTTTAATGGAAATATGCATTGTTATCCAAGCAGAAATTGTATGTGGCCTTTGTTGATCTTAGGGCCACATTTGACCTTGTTCCCAGAGAAAAATTGTGGAGAGTTATGCTCAAGATGGTTGTCCCTGGGAACTCGGTCCAACTTATAGAAAAACTGCACAAGGGATATTAGGCTCAGGTCCATTGGGGCAGTAAGGGGGAATTAACAGGCATACTGCAGGGGTGCATCATTGCCCCCACTTTATTTACTTTGTGTGTAAACGATGTGGTGCAGACACTTCTTGACTACCAGAATGATTCGCCTGTTTTAAGTAGCAAAAAGATAAGAATAATACTTTTTGCTGATGATCCACTTCCTATTTCCAAAACACCAATGGGGCTCCAGGCCTTAATTGATAAATTTGGGGAATTTTGTTAAATCTAGCAATCAGGAAATGAACGTATCCAAAACTACATTTTGGTGTTTAGTCTTGGGACGGTTAAAAACTGCTCAGTGAAAGTTGGTAATAACTCTCTTCAAAGAGTTCATAGTATCACATATCTAGAAGTAAGGGTATGGGACAAATTCCAAAGGGAACCTCAACTCAACAAAGGTTCCCTTGCTATTCAGCATAGATCCAATGCTATTTTGCGGTTACTCAAGAGAACACACTGGAAGTTTATAGTGCGAAAGCCCAAAGTGCTGCGGACTTCAGCGCTGAGGTTTGGGGGTACTCTGATACCCACCTACTGACAGTAGTGGAAAACACCTTTGCGAGAACATTGCTTGCCTGTCCGGTCAGTACCCCTATAAACCCGCTCTTCTTCGATCTGGGTATAAATCAAATCTCAGACTTGCTGAAATTGAAACACCTGATGTTTTGAGTTTGACTTTGGGCTATGCCGTAACTTGGGGAATACAGTGATTCCAAACTTAATGGCCCAAACAATGCCTTGCAAGTCTTAAATGTGTTTTCAACTGGCCCCAGAAGCTCGGTTTCAAAGTCTGCAGGAAGACCCCTGTTGTATTTGTAAACTGAATGCCAGCTGTCTAACATCTCACTATTGGGCTTATGTCCGAGAAAGCTACATTCTATACAGCAAGGCCCGGAGGCCAATATTATGCATCATCCCTTTTATTGCTCCCAAACAGTAGCAACAAAACACTAGAATTTAGAATACATATAACTTCTAGAACGCTGAACATGCATATACTCTCAGAACTGGCAGCCATCTTTCTCTTTTGTTGCTGCTCGGACAACAGATAAGTCATAGTTTCATTTGCTTAATCATTTTGGTGAAAGTGTGTTTGTTTAAAAGAAGAAGAATGTATGTTGAATTTACGTTCGAATGGGATAAGTGAATGTTATTTTTAGAAGAATTACAGAATGTATTAGTTATTTTTTTTTTTTTAAATGTATGGAGTTATTTTCGGTTTATAAACATTAACATATTATTTATAAGTAGAGCATCCCTTCGAGGATTTTGTGTAACAAATATATTAACTTGAGGAATGTGTTACTAATGTGTCTTAGTTAATCGAGTAATGTTACCGTTTTAATGAGGCAGTTGATCTGAGCGTGCGTAGCGGGTAGCGCGGGGCTCCGGCATGGCTCGAGCTTCTGTGACGGAGGAAGAGCGCATGCAGAGTGTGCATGATGATTAATGGATTAATTTTTGGCACAGGAAGGGCACCGTACGCACGTAACGTACGGCGGGCATTTTGAGAGATTGGGAAAGTGTTGTTGGATTTAAAGGAGTTCTTTGTTGGTCATATTTTGGGATAAAGATGAGTTTGACAGAACGCGAGTGAATTTGTGTCAGACTTCGGTTAGGAGTTCAAGTACAGGTCGAGATTTATTACGAGAGGAGAGAGATTTGACAGTTGGAGGAAAGTTAATTGTGTTTGGTGAGGAGGAATTTATAAATAGGTTAAAGGAGGCTTAAGGCAGAATTGAGAGGAAATTTAAAAGAAAAGAAATTTGAAAGTACTTATTTATAAGTTTTGGTTTTGAAGGAATACGTCATTTGTGTGGTAAAATGGAAGGTGCAGAGGGAAGTTTTGAGGAGAAAATGAAGAGTTATATGGATAAAATGTTTGGGGAGATGGCAGCATCTCTGGACAAAAAAATTGAAAGTAGTCTAGAAAAAACAATGCACAGAAGACAAAGGTCTGGCGAAGATGAGAACTTCTGGACCACTGAGGAAATGGATGTGGGTGCAGGAGGTTCTAGCCAGGGAAAGAAGAAACTCAAAAGAGAAAGTATATGGAAACAGTAAAGAAGGGAAAAGAACGTAAGGTTCAAAAGGAGTCCGCTATAAAAAAGGCGAAAGAGAGCGCAATAAAGGCGCATAAAGCAAAACACACTATGGTGGCTTGTGACTTAAGTTCATCTAGTGGTGATGTTGAGCTTACATGTAGCTCAAGCATAGATGAATCGGATGTGGAGGAAGTTCCACTGAAAAGGAGGAAGGTGAGAGAGAGGGAGATTAAGAAAGAGAATAATGAAATTCTTGATCCACAAGGGGATTGAATGTTTGATCCTCTTTTGATACAGCATCCGCTCTCTCCACAATGGGCTCCGGTGGAGCATGTCGCCAAATACATACGGTATTGGATTAGAAGGGAAATACCAAAGGATGTGAGGAAAAGCATGAGGAGCGAGTGTCCTAGGCCAAGTCTGGAGAGTAAGGTGGCTTATACACCCGAGCTAGACCAGAAAGTGATGGCATTTATTAACAAATCTGGGAAAGATCCTAGAAGAGGTCTTGAAAAAGGATTGAAGGGTTGTCAGGATAGGCTCCTGGACGTTTTGGGTCCACTGACAAAAAAAATTGATATGTGCAAGGAGGCACATTCCAATAGTACGGATATTAATGTAGCAGTAATGCGACAATGGGTCCAAAGGGCTATCTGCCTTCTTGGTAATTCGAACACTGCTTTATGCATTGAAAGAAGGAAGAGTATTCTTTTCAAAATAGACCCGAAGTTGGCTGATCTGGCAAATAAAGAGCCAGGGGAAAGTAGTGATGGATTACTTTTTGGTGATGATTTCCTGAAGGATATGTCGAGATATGTGGGTGCTTTTAGTTCATTAGAGAAGGCACAAAAAGATATAAGTAGAGTTTTTGGCATGGCCGGGCAAATGCAGTGTCGATTTACCGGCCGTGGACAAGGCATTTCTAGGGGAAACTTTGGAAGAGGAAACAGACCCTATGGGACCGGTTTTGGTTCAAGTTTCAACGGATCGAGATGGGGGCAGGGAAAATTTTTCCCACAAAGGCAAAGAAGCAGGGCGAGAGGCATGCGATCGGAAAGGAGGACAAGGGGTACCTCAGGTAAGCTATGTTCAAGACCCTATTTCTATCCAAATAAAGTTGGGTGGCAGACTAGCCCATTTTGTTTCGCGATGGAAAGAAATTACAAAGGATCCTTGGGTTTTGGAAACAGTGTCAGGCTACAGAATAGATTTCTTACAGACTCCAGTGCAGGAGAGACCACCAAATATTCTGAGGTTCTCAGAGGAGATGGAGAACATGGTAACGAATGAAATAGAGGCATTGGAGAAAAAAGGGGCAATAGAAACAGCAAGGAAAGTAGAAGGAGGTTTCATAAGCAATATATTTTTAGTGGAAAAAAAGGAGAAAGGAATGCGGCCTGTAATCAGTCTGAGAGAGTTGAACGATTAGGTTACTTACAATCATTTCAAGATGGAGGGCATCCATATGTTGAGGGATCTATTAAGGAAGGGAGATTGGATGACAAGATTGGATTTGAAGGATGCCTATTTGACTATTCCAATGTCCGAAGAGCAAAGAGATTTTCTACAATTCAGGTGGAAAGGAAAGTTATGGAGGTTCAGGAGTCTCCGGTTTGGGTTGACTTCGGCCCCATGGTGCTTTACAAAAGTGATGCGGCCGGTGGAAGCTTGGTTGAGATCAAGGGGGATATGGTTGATTGTCTATCTGGACGATATGTTGATCATGGCGGAAGAGAAGGAATTAGCAAGGGAGAATACGGAGTTTGCAGTGAGGGTTCTGGAGGATTTAGGCTTTGTGGTGAACAAAGAGAAGTCATGTGTGGTGCCTCAGCAGGTGATACAATTTTTAGGTTTTTCAGATACAGACTTTGGAATGTGTGTTGAGATTGCCAATGGTGAAAGTGAGGAAAATCAGAAAGGAAGTGAAAAGAGTGAGGAACGCAAAATGGATTGCATTGAGACAATTAGCACGATTACTGGGTCTGTTATCAGCATCAATTCAAGCGATTTTTCCAGCTCCTTTTCATTACTGAGCGTTGCAGAGGTTGAAGGGTTATCATTTCAGAAGAGGGGCGAAGTATTCTCAGAGGATATTATTGAATCAGGACTCGATAGAAGAGTTGAATTGGTGGTTGATGAATCTGGATGTCTGGAATGGCAGGGCGATATTTGGAGAGGTACCAGAGATAGAAATAGAGTCGGATGCGAGTCTTCACGGTTGGGGAGCACAATGTGGCATGGTGTCAACAGGGGGACAATGGTCAGAGAAGGAGAGAGAGATTCATATAAATTGTCTGAAGCTTCTGGCAGGGTCTTTTGCAGTAAAGAGTTTCCTGAGGGATCAGGTGAAATGTTGTGTTCTGTTGAAGATGGACAATTTGTCGGCAGTGAGGTATGTGAACAAGCTAGGGGGACCGAGATTGAGGGGTTTAGCGGATTTAGCAAAGGAGTTTTGGAAGTTTTGCTTAGAGGAGGAGATTGTGGTCTAGGCTCAGTATATTCCGGGGTTGAGCAACGTAGAAGCGGATTGGTATTCAAGGTATCTCTAGGATGTGAGCAATTGGAGATTGAACAAAGAGGTTTTTATGAGGTTACAGAAGAGATGGGGTCCATTGCAGGTAGATCTATTTGCGGACAGTCTGAATTGTCAGCTCAAGGAATTTTACAGTTGGAGACCAGATCCAGAGGCGAAGGGGATAGATGCTTTTCTTCAGGAGTGTAGGAAGGAATTATGCATTTCCCCCTTTCTCGTTGATTCAGAGGGCGCTGATGAAAGTCAGGAGGGAGAAGGCAGAGTTGGTCTTGATAACGCCATTCTGGAGAGCTCAAGTGTGGTTTCCGGATTTGATGAGTTTGATGATGAAGGATCCAGTGTTGTTGCCGAATATAAGAGATATAGTTCAGGATCAAGCGGGATGAGTTCACGATTTGGTCGTGTCAGGTCAGCTAAGATTGGTGTCATGGCAGATTTCAGGAGAGTTTGGCAGGTGCATGGATTATCAAAAGAGGCTGAGGATCTTATCGCAGAATCATGGTCTAAGGGAACAACCAAGGTTTATAGATTAGCATGGAGAAGATGGTCTGATTGGTGTTTTGAGAGGAATTTGGATTTCTGTCTGCATTCAGCACCTGTAGTGGAGATGGTTAATTATTTGTCTGAGTTGTATAAGATTAGTTTAGCATATAATACTGTGAATATAAGTAGATCTGCAATTTCAGCAGGTCATGCTTTGGTGAATGGTCTGCCGGTAGGGCAACATGTGTTGGTTAAAAGGTTGGTTAAGAGTGTTAAGGTAGCTTTACCTCCTAGGGCTAAGTATGGTCTGCTTTGGGATGTATCTTTGGTTCTGAAAGAAGTAGATAGTTGGGGTGTTAATACGTCTTTGGAGCTTAAGTTTTTGTCATGGAAGTTGGCTATGCTTCTCTGTTTGGTTTCTTTTAGAAGAGTGTCTGATATTAGGGCTTTAGAGGTGGACTCAAGGTGTTATCAGCCGGATGGTGTGTGTTTTGAGTTAAGGAAAAGAACAAAGACTATGTCTGGGACAATTTTTTATCCTCGTTTGGAGGGGTATGAAAATTTGTGTGTGGTGCGTTGTCTCAGAGAATATGAAAAAAGGACTGTTGGTTTGAGACAAGAGGGTTGTTCACAACTTTTGAGTTCTTATAAGAAACTTTTTAGGGCCGTGTTGACTCCTACGCTGGCAAGGTGGGTGAGAGAGATGATGTTAAAGGCAGGCGTGAATGTGAGTGTTTTTGGGGCTCATTCTGTTAGAGGGGCTGTGGCAAGCAAAGCGTGTATGAGACGTTTTAGTTTAGGTGGAATTATGAAGGCGGCAGATTGGACTAATGAGTCAACATTTAAGAGGTTTTATTTTAAGCCAGTAGGGAACGTGTTGGATAGAGTTTTGGATGAGCTTTGAACATGCATAATATTGGCCTCCGGGCCTTGCTATAAAATGCAGATTTTCCACATTTTTAAATGGGTAGAAAATCATGATTTTAATAAAGGCACGGAGGCTAATATTATCCCTCTGCTGTTCCCGCCCAGTTTAATAATTGTTTGTTTTTTACTATGCAGGATAAAGAAGAAGATTTGTTCATTTGATGCAGTTTCTGGAGGATTCACAATCGATGGGAATCTGATTGATGGATTTTTGTTTTTAGAGAGACTCTGTTTTTTTCGTAGCACCTAAAGAGGAAGTTGGCTGCCAGTTCTGAGAGTATATGCATGTTCAGCGTTCTAGAAGTTATATGTATTCTAAATTCTAGTGTTTTGTTGCTGCTGTTTGGGGAGCAATAATGCATAATATTAGCCTCCATGCCTTTATTAAAATCATGATGTTCAACCCAATTGAAAATGTGGAAAATCTGCATTGTATGTGCGTCCAATGGGCGACATCTAATCAGTTTTTCCACATAAAGCTATGCCACAATTCGAGTCATTCGTGGACATAGCTGCCAAGGTTTCACATTGCTTAAGTGTGACATTTTTATAATTTCAGTGCAATTATGAGTGACATTTCAATGACTATGAGACACTTTCATGCAAGCAAAATCAAGCAATGAAGACGAGGGAAGCAATATATATAAATATCAGAAATGACACACATTTGAGCAACGAGAAACTCTAAGAAGATCTTAAAACTGCTGCAACTGACCTATGGCTTTGCTGTTACTCACTATTGGTGACTGCTGTAATTTCTACCATAATGCTCTTTGTCTATCCTATATGGCCCAACACCATCGTGTAGTATCAATCATTTATATGCCTTATATCATCTATTTAATTCCTAAAGCACTCTAACATCTTTCGGACCCTCTCACACAAACAGTTCATTTGCTTTATAGTTCTGCTCATACCAATGTACTGTGTCAGGGCACTTCACATTAGACACACATTATACCAACACAATGACTCTTTCGTGGGTACTCCAGTCTAGCAAATGTTATTCGTAGCACATCTCCCCTGACAACAGCTGAAGTGTTTAATAGGTGGTTCATCTATCAAGCAAGCAATAGTGTGGAGTGAAACTGAAGTGCTTTGCAATGTTAACAAGCATTCTATCTGGTGTACTGCAAGAAATCGAGCACAAATATGAAATTAGCAACTGGAGGCTCAGGCCAGCAGGATATTCGAAATTGAAAATATCCCGAAATGTCATCTGTGACCTTAGTACTAACACAGGCAGGCACTGACCGCAGGCTGCAGCTGCCTGACCATGCGCTGCCATTCATTGTGTAAATCACACAGGCTGGTTGCACTTACTTGGGCAGTAGTTGCAGAGTCAACTCCGGAGAAGTATGGTGGGTGGCGCTCTAACAATTGCTTGGCACACCGTCTCTCTATAAGGCAGTGGCTGCAGGCTCACTTAGGCCGCAAGCCACTGCGCCCTGCGGTAATTTGGGTTTGCCGGCCGGCCACCTCAATTTATAGTCACCCTCCAGGCTGCAAGCGCCATATTTGAATAAATTTGCGGAGCCGCGCAAAACACTAGCCAGCTGCCACTTTTGTTTACAAACTTCCTGGAACGGCTATGGCACCAGGATGTGATGTCCCCCACGTGCCGGCCTCAAGCACACAACATGATTGGCCGGCTGCTCCTTGGGGATTCATGGTGATACATTGTATCAGTGTGAGCCACTCTGCAAGCAGCCTTAATTAATAGCTCAACTGCAAGCCTGTGAGGGCAGTGGGGGCATAGCGCACTGCCACACTAAACAGTTTTAACAGCCAGCCAGCACTTCAGTGGCTGCTGTGAGACACATGCATTATGCGTGACAACACATTTCAGTGCGGTAATGCGGAGTACCACACTGAAATGCATTAGTCTAACACCTGATACATGAAACTTGGCAGGACTGCCAAGGGCCTACCTTAGGGGTGACCTACATGTACTAAAAGGGCAGTGTAAGGCTTGGCAAGTAGTTTTAAATACCAGGTCAAAGTGAAAGTACACTGTGTACCCAGGCACTGCAGTGGCAGTCTTGACACAGGTTTGAAAGGCTACTTCTGTGGTGGCACAAGCAGTGCTGCTGGCCACAAGT
This sequence comes from Triturus cristatus, assembly GCF_964204655.1. Taxonomy (NCBI): domain Eukaryota; kingdom Metazoa; phylum Chordata; class Amphibia; order Caudata; family Salamandridae; genus Triturus; species Triturus cristatus. The sequence continues at coordinate 1,378,616,649 of NC_140590.1, forward strand.
AGAATTTAATTTACAGTCCCTGGGTGCATGTTATACAACTTTACAAGGGACGTACATGTAAATTAAATTTGCCAAACAGGTTTAAATCAGTCATACCATATTTTAGGGGAGAGAGTACATGCCCTTTTGCACTGGATGGCAGCGGAAAAATGTGAGGGCAGGACACAGCCTATACAATTGTAAAGTGTGAATGCCCTCTCCCAGCCCAGAAAAACCATCAGTATGCAGATGAATGCAGATGTAATCCCTGTTACACCCAGCCCATCCAGTGTGGTGGCTGTCTGGAAAGTATGCACAAAGTGGAGCTGTCACCCAGGCCCAGAAGTAGACTGAAGTCAGGTTGCAAAGCACAAAGAGTCATAAGCACAGAGAAATGCCCTCTTTCTAAAAGTGGCAGCCCCGCCTTGATAAGCCGGCTCCCTGGTAACGATGTTGTCACCACTCGAACAATACGTGAAATAAAGTCCGTACCTCTGGACTTTATTTCACGTATTGTTCGAGTGGTGACAACACCGTTACCAGGGAGCCGGCTTATCAAGGCGGGGCTGCCATATGTTCGGTCTCAGACACGGAATTGACTACGTGACTTGACTTTTTACATTACTTGAGACATACCCGAAATCCGATTGCTTTGGGTTCCTCTTCTGTCTTTAAACTTGAAATACCAAAGATTTTTTCGGTCATCACCTGAGGTTTATTCATACGATGCTAGGACTTTCAACCTAACTAGGGTAGCCTGGTCTCGTATATACTCTGGATACCTGACATCCCTAGGATCATTTTGACTGACTTTGATCCGTGTTATTGCCTTGATAAAGTCTGCGTACATATTGTGGTACAAGACGAAACACGCGTTGGCCTGACCTTAATTATTTGCTGCTGGGAAACTCTCTACTAAAGAATAAAAAGAAGACAAATATACAATACTAGCGGACATTTTTACTGATAACACAAGCATTCGTGACTCTGTATTGTGGGCGAAGATCGCCAAATGTAAATGTGACAGGGAGTGCTATTGCTGAATAATTTTTTCCTTTATTGACAGGTTTATGATCTGTTACCAGCACTGTTGGGTAATCGGTGCCTCAGTTTGTACAGCACCCCTTTTCCAGTAACTATCTAAGCGCTTTACTATCTATGTTCATATTGACAGGCTCTATTTACTAGAAGTGCGGCTCATCCCTATTGAGGGATTGCCATTACCCTTCATTTTCATTAACACCAGCATTGTACACAGTAATCAGTGCAGAGCAAGAGCACAACAATGGAGCTCCCACATACATGAATTGATCAGTGCATAAAATGCATTGCAGCACCCACCCCAGTCCTTGGTTGTTCACCATCAGTATCAATCTTCTATCAACCCGACTCACTTGCCCCACATTCTGCGAAACTTTTTCGGGCATCCCCTGGCCTCGTACAGGGGCCGCTCCTGTGCAGCTCACCAGTCCACCCCCCGGCACCATCATGCCATGGCAGGCGCATTCGGGTTCAGCCAGCTGGCCTCAGTGTCTCGTTTAGCCACTATTAATGCCGTGTTAAGAAAGAGCTTTTCAGCCCTGGAACCATCCAGCCCCTCGGTGAGACCCAGAAGCATATTCATTGGGGTAAGGGGAACCTCCCACCCCAGGACCTCAGTAAGCTCTCCCGTCACTGACTCCCAGTAGCGCGCAATTACGGAGCAGAGCCATACCATGTGATGGAAATCGGCTTGCGGGTGTTCGCAGCGGGGCTAGGATGCATCTGGTCAGAGCCCAGATTGGTGGAGATGCAGCGGCGTGAGGTAAGCAGCGTGGAGGTAATATACCTGCACTAGGCGGAGTCGTGCCGAGGCTGTGACTGTTTTGGGGGTCATTAATGCGTCCCTCCAGTCGGCATCATCCAAGGACCCGAGCCAGCCCTCCCATTTGTCCCTGAGTTGCCATAGTGTGTTGTGGGTGTTGTTAGTAAGGGACCAATTAATACGGGAGATCCCCCCCTCCCCAGATTACCATTCATGATCTGTGCTTCAGGCGGGCTATATTCCGGCATGGAGGTGCCGTCTAAGATATGAGAATGGATAGCGTGGCGCAGCTGCAGTACCGATAAAACTGGGAAGCGTGAAGGGAGAATCGGGTCTGCAAATCTTGGAAGGTGTGATTCCCACCCCATACATCCCCCAGTTGTGAAATCCCAATGAGATCCCATGCCCGAAAACCATAGAGGTTGGCAACCTCCCGGAGCCAAGTGCCCCTCCACAGGGGGGTATATCGGGTCAGTTTACCCAACCAGCGGGTATGGCGCAGAGAAGCTCGCCAGGCCAAGAGCACCCCACGTGTAACCTCAGGCACAGTTTGGGGAATGGCTTTCCCATACTGCATCCCCTGAATGCTATGCAGGTTCAGCATGTGCAGCTCCAGGCGATATGCCGGGTCTGACCATCTCCCTTTAAACCAATCATGTAAGATGAGGAGCCGGGTAGCTAGGTATTAGAGGTGTAGATTAGTCATCCCCAGACCGCCACCGAAGGGTGGGATCCCGCACTGGGCAAGGGCCAATCGAGGCCTTCAACCTCCCCATAAGAACTTGGTAGCCAAACTATCCAGCTCGCGGAACCACGCGCTCGAGAAAGAGAGGTCCGAGTTCTGGAGCATGTAAAGGAATCTGTGCAGAACCATCATTTTGAATAGGGCTATCCTGCCCATTGGTTCAGTGGGAGTGTACGCCATTTAAGGAGGTCTGAGCGAACCTTTTTCACCAACGGTGTGACATTAAGCGACCAGGCGAGGTCGGGGAGGAGGGCAACCCAGATCCCCAGGTATTTAAAGGATACCAGAGGTTTGTTCGAAAAGGCTCAGGGCCCGGAGCCACCAGGGTCCCGACTGGGCTGGGTCTGCTAAAAATAGCAGAACGTCGTCTGCGTAGAGGGCGATCTTGTCCTCCTCCAAGCCCAGCCACCGCCATCCTGTGATGAGTTTGTCAGCTTGAACCAGGCTGGCAAAGGGTTCCATTGTCAACGTGAAGAGGCGAGAGTGGGCATCCCTGCCTCGTACCTCTGCCTCTGCCGACGGGTAAGGGGCAGGACAGGGCACCATTGACCAGTAACTGGGCCCACGGCTTACAGTATAGTGTCTTGACTAGACAGTGGAAGGGGGCACCAAACCCCATTTCCGTCACCACCTCCTCTAAATATCGCCAGTCCACCGAATCAAAGGCTTTCTCGAAATCCACAAGAAGAAAAGATAAATATGGGGTCAGCTGTTGTCAGTTCGCTAAGGCCAAAGGCCAGGTGGAGGTGTCGGAGGCAGTGCCAGGTTCCCCTGAGGGGCATGAATCCGCACTGGTGAGGGTGGACCAGCGTGGCCAAGTATGGTCGTATGCGGTTGGCCAAGACGGAGGCACATATTTTAAGCTCCGAATTTAAAAGTGAGATGGGGCGATATTCATAACAATGTCTAGAAGGAGGTTGAGACTTAGGGATCACCACGATGGTGGCCGTGTCTTTCTCTGGGCGGAATGAGCCACAGTCAGCCGCCTCTTGATATACCTCTAGGAGGTGAGGGACCAGCGTGTCCAGGTAGGATTCATGGAACTCCTGTGGTACACCGTCAGGCCCTGGTGTCTTACCAACAGCCATTCATGAGATGGCATCATTGATCTCGTCAGGTGTGATCGGGGCGTCCAGCGCCTCCACCTCAGATTCGCTAAGTTACGAAAGATGGAACCGTTCGCACCAATAGAGTTCCGGGAGTGAGAGACTGGGAGGTTGTGTAGAGTAAAGATTGGCTTAATGTGTGGCAAAACAATGGGCCACTGTCACTGGGGCTCGCTGGATCACTCCGTTCGAATCAAGCACCTCGGGAATGATACGGTTACCCAGTGGATACGTGGGCAGACGGTGGAGGAACTTTCCATTTTTATCTCCCCATCCGTATACTCGCGCCACAGAGGACCTCCACAACAACTTGGCTGCTTCCAGGGAGGCCTGCTTAATCTCATCTCTTAGGAATGTGAGTTTCCTATCTTGAGCTGCAGTTCTCTCCTCCGGAGGGTGGGCCTCAAGTAGGACAGCCTGAGCCTCCAGGAGCGTGAGTCAGGAGTCCTGTTTCGCACGCTGGAGTTTGAGCTGGCCCATGGTGAAGCCCCGGATGGTGGCCTTACCAGCCTCCCAGAGGGTGCCAGGAGAGGGAACTGAGTGCTGATTGGTAATGAAGTATTGGTGAAGCTTATCGCCCACTTGGTCCCTAAATGTCCTGTCATTGAGAAACCCGGCGTTTAACCGCCAGATCGGGCGTGAAGATTCAGGAAGGTTACCTAACCAGATCGCCATTGGAGAGTGGCCCGATAAACCCCTGGGGAGGATGGCAATACCGTGAATTGTTCGACAGTCCAGGGCTGGCATGAAGATGTAGTCTATTCGTGCATGCGTGTGATGGGATGCCGAAGTGTGGGTGTACAATCGAGTCATCGGGTGCCAAAGTCTCCAGGCATCTTGAGACCTTGGGCGGCAGCCCAATTCAACAGGAGATTCGAGTGAGTGATTCTGGAGATTGAGGGGCCTTAGCAGTGTCTAGGTTGGGATCCATGACAGCGTTGAAATCTCCCCCAATGATGGTCATCATGTGGGGCAAAGCAGCAATCAGGGTGGTGAGACATGGAAGCGTGGAGGGCAGCGGGGGGGAGCATACCGTGAGCAGGTTCAGAGGCCGGTCCCCAAGGCCCCCCCCTCTAAGATGACGAAGCAGCCCTGAGGTTCGTGGGTCACCCTACGCACCGTTTATGGAAGGGCACGGTGCACCAGGACAGTAACCCCTCTCGAGCCGCACGTGAAACTGGAGTGCCAGTAATCCGCCATAACCATAGCGCACCAGAAAAGGACAGTGATTGCCCACCAGGTGGGTTTTTTGAAGCAATAGGATGTCTAAGGTGTGGCGCTGGGCATATCGAAGGACCGCTGTGGACTTGACCTTGTCTAGCAGGCCATTAACATTCCAGGACATTATGTGGAGCGACGCTGCTCCGGCAGATGAGTCAGGCATAGGGAGGACAGACAAACGATCGGTCACCCAAGGTGGGTGGGGGGCGTGGGAGAAGCGGTGCGCTTGTATGAGGTCGTGGGTGCCACCCTATAGTAATGGGTTTTGACGCGCCTGCGCCGATGCTGGAAAGGAATGCTAGTGCAGTAAACAGATGAAACAACCGACAAACTGGGACAACGGTCCCATCCCCCCCAAACCCAGTCCCTCCCCCCTCCATATACTTCAGGAACAGAAGCATCTTTTGCCCTAACTAAGAACACAAAGTAGACCAAACTAGAACGCTTGGGAATAGGGAGTTGTGGAGGACCCCTCCTCATTGCAGGATGTTCAGTGACAATCTCCAACAGGAAGTCGAGTACAACAGGTTGATGTGCAGCCTCATACTTGCAGAAATGGGCGCTGCAGGAAGGTCCTGGCAGGCTCAGGAAGGCCCCACAGAGAGAACTGGGCTACGGGAGAGGTCTGTGTCCAGCAGGTCCAACAGAGATGGGTGAGGCGAGGCGTTCCCTGGATCCGAGCGGCCCAAAGAGCCAGCCCTCCGTCCAGCACAGTGAACCCCCGAGGGCGCCCCAAGCATCGGTGATGAGAGGGACCCAATGGTGAGTCTGAACGGGCCCTCCTCTGGCCCTGTATCCTGCGAGAGTGATGACGCTGTGGTTGAGGGATAGGGACTTCGCGGCGGGAACCTCCAACATTACCTGGGGGTGATGGACTCCGAGTGTTAAGCTGTGCAGGGTGCTTCTCTGTCACCCATGCCCAGGCCCCCTCAGGGGAATCAAAGAAGAGAGTCTTGTTCTGAAACACGACCCGAAGGCGAGTCGGAAAGAGGAGCCTGTATTGGAGGTTGAGGGCACGCAGCTTCTGCTTAACCTCACCAAACGAGCGGCATTGGCCCTGAACCTCTCGAGTGTAGTCCGGGAAGACCATGATCATTTGACCCTCATATTGGAGGTGTTGCTGCTTGCGGGCTTCTGCCAGGATGTAATCCCTATCCCTGAAATTAAGGATCCGCAGTATTATCGGCCTATGGGGCGCGCCCGGTGGGGGTTTGGGCGCAAGAGAACGATGCGCACGTTCCACCGCGAACCACTGGGAGAGCGAACCTTCAGGCATTCATGAGCGCAGCCAGCGCTCGGTGAAGTCAGCGGCCCTGTTCCGCACCCTCCGGAAACCCCACCAGGCAGAGGTTATTGCACCGGGACCTGTTTTCGGCATCTTCGGCCCGTCGTTGGAGCTCTTGGGTATGCGTCTGGAGGCGAGCAACTTGGTCCTTGAGCTGGTGGACATCATCCTCTATGGTGGATAAGCTGGTTTCCGCTTCCTTAATCCGGGACGTCGCATTGCGGAGGTCTTGCCTGATATGGGTCATGTCAACCCGGACTTCAGCAATCTTGCCCTCCACCGAGGATTGCGAGGTATGTATGGCTTGAAGGATAGTGGTTAAGTATGTAGGGAAGGGGGTGTCTTTGTCTGCAGTTCCTCTGGTCACCCCAGGTTCCATGGTTGTGAACCTGTCCATTTTGATCCGAGTGGCGGTGGTTTTGGGGCCCCGGTCTCTACCCATGGCTTGACTGAGCAGAGCCAGGGAGCCAAGCAATCCTCAGGCAGGCAGGCGGGAGGGGAGAGAGAAGGAGAAGAGAAGGATGCAGGAAGAGGGGAGGGCGGCCACACGCCTGGACGCCGCCCGGTCGACCGTCAATACTCGCCCCAGCAAAGCTCCTCAGCTCCTCCCACGTGAGACCAGGCGTAGGGATCCCTGAAGTAGGTTGGAGCCAGATGAAAGACAACGTTGGTGGTCAGAGGAAAGGCAAAACCCCGCTTCCCCTGCCGCAACAACCGAACCCTTCCAGGAGATAGCTGATCAACTCCGACCACGGTCTCTTCACAGCAGCCACGAGGGAGGGGCCATGCACAGGCTCTCGTCGTTGCCCCAATTAACGGTCCACAGGGCCGGCCCTCAGACCCAGGCCAGTCAGTCAAGGGCTACAGTTAATCTGACTCCCAGCTCCGGCGGCCCCTCACCGCAGCAGCGGCCCAGGAGCCAGGTCATTGAGGGCGTCAGCAGGGCCCCAGACTGGAGAGCCGATGAGCTGCTACTGAGAGCTGTAGGAGTAAGGCAGAGGTGGGGGTTGTGGAGGGGGCCCCTCCCAGGACCCCGCGCCACTCTGTGCCTGTGGCCGGTTCCACTCCCCCTCCCGGGTGCTCTCATGCGCCGGAGGTGCCCCCAGGTCAACGGCGTGAGTTTAGGCGATGGGACCTGGCAGGGACCAGTGCAGCACCGCAGGGCCAGGGCAAGGTGAGCGGTGGAGGGGGCCCAGACACCACACTGCCGATTCCACCCTCCCAGAGGCAGGCAGCCCAGAGCGCATGGGAGCACCACTCAGCACAGTCCTGGCCCCCCCTTGTTACCAATGCACTCACTGGGCCTCTGCACAGCTGGTCTGGACCAGCCCCCCTCGGCAGGTGTGTGGGCTGCTGAATTTCGGTTGCAGCCAGATCCTGGCTGACCGCAGACTCCCTCCTCGCCCCCCGAAATGGCATCTGGCACCGCACCTCACCACGCGGGAGCCAACAGACCAGGCCCCTGCAAGCACCCAGGGTCATGCACCAGGGAGGCTAAGCCCCACTCCAGGAGAGAGGTCGGGAGACGCCGGCAACAGTTCGCCACAGTAGGAACAGGGCCAACCGGGAGAGGGAGCCCCAGGCAGGCCTCCGGTGACGGCCGGTCTCAAGTCGGACTAAGGAGGATCAACGGTGCACCTGGGACAGGCACTGCGCCATAATGCGGTAAGTCACCCGGCAATCCCGGTCACAACGATGAGGATCTGGATTACATCTCCGGCAAATCAGGTGGCGCAAGTCAAGGCACGGAGGCCACCATCTTGTAGGGAGGGTACCCCGCCGGCATCTATCTCCGATTCGCAGAGTCCCGGGGCGCTCAGCGGCTAAAATTCAGTGCCCGCCGATGCAGCGAGTAGATGGCAGCGGGCAGGCTGGATGAATGTAAGGACGGGCGGATCTTGGGCCGATGATGGAGGGATCCAGGAGCACTCTTAGAGTGCGACCGCCATCTTGACTCACCAAGCCATGCCCCAGTAGAATTTAATTTACAATCTCTGGGTGCATGGTATACCACTGTACAAGGGACGTACATGTAAATTAAATTTGCCATACAGGTGTAAACCAGTCATACCATGTTTTAGGGGAGAGAGTACATGCCCTTTTGCATTGGTTGACAGTGGTAAAGTGCCCAGAGTCCTAAAGCCAACAAAAATAAGGTCATAAAAATAGGCAGAGGAAGGCAAATAGTTTGGGGATAATCCTGCAAAAAAGGGTCAGGTCAAACAGTCTATATACATGTATGTTCATTTAAAAATTCCTTTAATCTGTGCCCATCACTCCACTCTCTGATTCATCCCAAACTCTTCTGACTACTATGGACCCCCAAAAATCCTTTCAAAACTCTTGCCTTCTTTATCAAAAATCCACTTTTCCTAATAGCATTTCACTTCTTCCCTTTATCCACTTCAATTATTCTATCCCTTTTAAAACACTACAGTGAATTTATGAGATCTCAAGAGCACAAATTTAAGAAACTTTCCACAGCTAATCCACAATGAAAAAGGAAGCACATATTATTGCCCTAATACCTATTTAGCTATGATCTTGGGTTCCGGAATAGCATCCCACTCATCGCAATTCGCATCAATGTCTGTCATAAGGGGTATAGTATCTATCTATCTATCTATCTATCTATCTATCTATCTATCTATCTATCTATCTATCTATCTATCTATCTATCTATCTATCTATCTATCTATCTATCTATCTATCTATCTATCTATCTATCTATCTATCTATCTATCTATCTATCTATCTATCTATCTATCTATCTATCTATCTATCTATCTATCTATCTATCTATCTATCTTTCTATCTATCTATCTATCTGAACAGCTTACAATTACAATTACAAACATTATTTTTTCTCCGTTATACTTGTACCTCTAAGACAAATGCTAGGTGCCTGAAGCCTGTAACATCTTTGTTACAAGGTGGATATCTCAGCCAAGAATCCAGGGAATAGATTTTTTAGAGAGATACCTCAGTCTGTAAGATTTCTGAAACCTGATGGTAAATCTTTGCTGTCAGGTGTCTGGGGCGGTACATGTTTTTTAACATGGCTGCTAACTTTTCTGTCCAAATCTTGAGCTTGTGTGAATTGTGTAACCAGATGCAGAAGCCCACGTGACCTTGTGTAGCCAAAGGAATAGGGTTGCTGTCTGAAGCATGAGACTATGAAATCTGTGTAAACCTTATTGGTTTGTTTTCTAAATCTGAGACCTTAGAGTGTAAGAACAGTGAAAGCAGACAGAACTTGAGCCTGAAATATATCTGTAGCTTGAGGGATACCTTTTGCATCCTGCTCTTCCTCCTTCCTTGTCCTTTCTTAGTGTCTTGTACTCTGCTGCTCAGCCTGTCTCTATGATGTCATCCTAAGCTCTTTCTGTGTATGTTTGAGTGTACTTTCAGTTACCTTGGAGGCTGAGCAACAGGGCAGCTGCTCCCGGTGGGGCTTTTACCTTAACCTTTACTAGAACTTGGATTACTACCCTTCATATATGCTGTACCTGATTACTTGATTACCTAGAATAAACATACGTCTGGCACAGCATTTAAGGAGTCATCTTTCTTTTATTGGATGTTACACTGGCGACGATTGGAGAAACGGAACTACGCATGACAAAACTACAGAAAAAGAACTATTTATGAAACTTAGAGAAACTGAATTGCACCCATTGCCAATGCTTTCAATGCCCCACCGGTGTCTATAACATCAGACAGCCTACAGAAGTAAGTTGAGCGTTGGCATGTTGCTTGGATCATGTCAAAAGTCTGCCTTTTCATCGGATGTGATAGGATCTGATACGTGATACCTGCAGTTTGAGTTTTTGGGGATCCATTATTACAAGCGTGAAGTTCTGCTGAAGTGTTTAGTACTCTTATTTGACTTACAATGAGATCATTATTCTGTTGGAAGGTGCTGCCATCAGGGAATTGCCTCGTACCAGTTTCTTTTAAATGGCTGAAAGTGAGGTTGTTAATCTGTTTGGAAGCTGCTGCCATTAGACCTGTGGAACTGAATGAAAAGCTTTATTCGGTAAGGCATTTACATACCATAAAAGCATTTACATAAAAGGAGAAAGCATTTACATTTATACATTTAACATCAATTAAAAAGTGGTAAATTGTTTTTTACCTGGCTGAATAGCATTATGTACAAATTGGCGAGGAAAAAATATTCATATATCTTTCATGACTATTTAACAATGACTAAAATAGAAAAAGTACTAAAAACTATAAAGACGGAACGAAAACGACCCCCCCAGTAGCATATTTAAGATGCATAGGAGGGTAATCCCAGTTCATCGTAGGGTATGTTTAAGTGAATCGTAGGAACCGTTTTATTGGGTGTTTAAAAAGGGGACAAATTTCCGTTTATAGGTTTGTTCTGTGTCGCACACAGAATTTTAGGAACTTTGCAATGTTTTTTGCCAATATTTCTGTTTCTAGCATTTGAAGAAACATAAGGGCTGGCAGACATTGATTTAGGCCCAGCTGTTTCAAAAAAGGAATCAGGTATAACTTTCTTGGTTCAGTATAGTATTTACAGAACATAATTACGTGCAGGGTCGATTGGGCAGAAAGGTCGTCGCAGGGACATGGAGTCAGTAGAGGTGTCCAGTCATTTATCGCAGGGAAGGAAATTAGCCGATGAAATATGTTCAGTCGCAGTCTCGTCAGTAAAAATTTCTCATAGTTACTTAAGCTGGAATTCAGGTAAGGCTCTATTTGATCTGTAGTCTGGATAGGGAGAAAGAGCTGTACTGAGCTTTTATTTGATTCAAGGACCAAACGCAGGTCTGCTAGATGGGTTGTGCACATATCTCGTAATCTCTTTCTAGGGATTAGATTTATTTTAAGAGGATTGGAGAAAAAATGATCGAGTCCTAAATCAGATAGGAAATTTTTAACATAGGATAGCCAGGTGATGTGTGACCAGTACTCCAGTGTCAAGCAGTCAAAGATGAGTGCCTGTGTGAATTTTAATTCTGGTGTGGACCAGACGCGATGCCATAAAAGAATTGGCTGCATTCGTATCACGTCTGTGATATATGGGAGGCCCAATTCACTATGGGTATTAAAAGTCGGAGTGGATGACGGGACTGCCAACAGAAATTTCAGAAAGGAGTTCTCTATCTTTTGAATTGAATCAACTTGTACGTTACCCCAAATCCCAGCCCCGTAAATTGCCGTGCTGAGGCATTTTGAGTTATAAATATCAAGCATTTCTTTAGAGGCTCTTTTGCCCAATCTACGGGCAAACGCTCTCAGGGCCGTTGTTGCTTTTAGAAATTGTAGTTTTCTGTTTTCTGTTGCACTTTTCCAAGTGCCTTTGTTATCTATTACAACTCCCAGATAAGGGTAAGTAGTAGTATATTCTATTTTGGTGTCATTTAGGTAGATGTTTTTCGTTTTTCGGAATTGTTTACCTGATGCCATTATAAAGGTTTTTTTGGCATTGATGTGTAAATCCAATTGATTCATAAAGTTATTGTATCTGTCCAGAGCCCGTTGTAGCTCCAGGTGGGCACGGGCGACTATGACTGCGTCGTTCGCGTAGAGAAGGGCGGGGATCGGGCGTGATTGAACATATGGTTGGTCCTGGCTACCCTGTAGCAAGGCTGCTTCTAGGCCATTGGTGTAGAGATTGAAAAGAAGGGGAGCCAGGACACAGCCTTGCCTGACTCCCCGCTCAATTCCAAAAGATGACGTTAACTGCCCCCCAAGCCATATCTTACTCTAGTGGTCGTATTAGAGTAAATTTCCCTAATGTAATTCACCAGGTTAGTGTCGATTCCCATTTGTGTCATTATGGTCCAAAGCTTATTGTGGGCTACGCAGTCGAAAGCTGCGGATAGGTCGACGTATGCCATGCAGAGGCTGCCACCCTTTGCATAGGCGTACTTCCCTCTCAAGAGTGTGAGGTTCAAGACCTGTTCTATAGTGCCTCTTCCTTCCCTGAAACCGAACTGTAGGTCAGATAAAATATTGTTTGCCTCTTCCCAATTTTGTAAGCGTGCTAAAAGGATTCTACCTACTGTTTTGCCTAAAGAATCCAGTAGGAATATGGGTCGGTAGCACGCAGGGCTGTTCCTATTTCCCTTTTTAAAAATGGGAACTAGGATCGAATCTGACCAGGAAGTTGGTAATCCTACCTGTCCCAATGCCTCTAAAACATTAAGTAGCAGGGGAGCCCAGAGATCGATGTTCGATTTGTAAAGATCCATAGGAACAGCATCCGGTCCCGGGGCCTTTCCTGATCTGCTTACGTTCAGGGCCATCTTCACCTCAGCGAGGTTGAAGTCCATGACTAATGGGTTGGTTCGGTCCGTTTGGGGGCTGTCAGTCTGTCGATTTTTCCCTGCTGGGATAGAATTTTTTTTTGAGAAGTGGGTGACCCACTCTTGTTCAGAGATGGTCGTTTCGAGTGTGCCACTATCTTTTGGGCCCGCCAGAAAGGGGGAGTTAACAATCTCCCAAAAGGTGACCGAATCTTTATTGTAGCAGCTATCGTGTAAGGCAATCCAGTGCGCCTCTTTTAATTCTTTTTTCCTGGATGCAATTACTTTGTTATATGTTTTCCTGGCTTGAGAAACCTCAAAGACATTTTTTGGGGATTTTTTTAAAGTTTTTTTAAGGGTTTTATAAGCTCTGGAACATGCTAGGTTGAACCACCGAAACTTAGGTTTGTCCTTAAGATTTTTTTCCCTTTGGGGGGCACTGTCAAAGCGTTCTTTACTTCTAAAATTATTTTCTCATAATTGGCCACAATCTCACCGGGAGATGACGACTCCGTTAGGCAAACTACAAAGGCTGAGCGGGCCGTGTTAATTATGGTTTCTAAAATGGCAGTAGGATCCGTATTTGACCATTTGAGTGCGTAACCATTTGAACGGGACATTGAGATGTTATCATCGTGGTATATTGTTTGGGCCTTTTTTTGTGGGGCAGTAGTTTGAATGATAATGGACAGTGGGAAATGATCGCTGAATACACAGTCGTGAGTAATGACAGCAGTAGTCAAGTTTGGGGAAATATTTCCTGCCAGGATAAAATCAATACAAGAAGATAGTCCTCTACCGTTAAAAGTTGGAGCAAAGGAGGTTGGAGGAACAGTAAGTTCGTTTGCAAAGGCTAATTGAAGGAGGGTCATGGTCTCGTTCAGAAAGGACCCCTTATGAGAATGCGAAAAATGAGAGATGTTATTATTTAAGTGGTCGATATAGCCACAATTGCCATTTAGGCTGCTCTTGCATAGTGTCAGGTTAAAATCCCCCCCCCAAATTATTATTGGTTCTTTCCCTTTGCTGAGAATAATTTGTTTTTGTAGAGAGTCGCGGATTTCTTTTATGACCTCCATAAAACTAGGATCTGTAAGGTTGTTATAGATATTGACTATTAGAATTGGTGGCATTCTACTTACGGTTGCACGTATTATCTGATATTGTAACTCATTTTTAAGAGGGTGAGCTTCCAAGGTTGGAATTAGATTTGAGACATAAATGGCTAATCCGCCCTTTGCTCTGCCTGATGTTGAAGGTAATGCTGGGCTAAAGAAAGTCTTAAAGCCGTTTATGTGAGTGGGGGTGGTTGCCCATGTCTCCTGGAAAGCGATAATTTCACTTTCTTTGATGAAATTTAACCATTCTTCATTGTGGGTCTTTAGTCGAAGGCCTGATATGTTCCAGAATGTTATGTTTAAGTCTGAGTTCTTTGAAAGACTTTTCTTACGGTTGGTAGGAGTCCTGGGAATGTTTAAATTAACCTTGAGAGGGTCCACGAATGGACTGATGTCACCCTCCCTGCAAGGTCTATCTGTCAAGGGGGATATGTTTTCGGAGGCACTAATAAATTTAGAATTAGGAAAATTCCCTGATTGGTCTATGAGCGCAGGGGAGGTGAGAAAAGAAAGGGGCGTGTTCTTGTCGTTATCATAATTGAAATTAGAGTGTCCATTTGGTGTGGACAGGGTCAGGGTGACACTTAAGGGAGCAAGATTATCGGGAGGTGTTGATTGTCAGTCCACCTCTTCTAATGAGGCAAGTTGTTCAAATCTATTTTGTGTAAGAATACACTCGTTCCTACTGTGGTCATTTATTTGCTCAGTAAGGTAGAAAAAATCGAGTGACACCAAGTTGATGTTCGTGGTTCCATGTGTTATTCCCCTGTTGATCCTGAGGAGGGAACACACTAGACCTGGAGATTTAAAATTTATGATTATACAGTCTCCAGGGCATTTTTTGTAGGAGTCCCCGATCCAACCCACTCTTCTGACCATCAGGATCTGGTTTATGTGGTTAGGGTGAAAATAGGTGTTTGTGTTAAGCCAATTAGTAACCTTATTCCTAAGTGAAACCCATGTTTCTGTTGAGTCTTTTTGAAAGGGCGGAACGCCTGTTACGACTAGGACGTATGGACGAGCGGCCGGTGGTAAGTTTAAACGATCTTTATTAGGAGTTGGTGAGGTTATGGGAACAGCCGTTTTTTTGTGGTTTGAACTTACTGGGGCTCTTGCGGGTAGTTCCGCTGTTATGTTTGGTCTAATCACGCCCTTTGTACCCTTGTTATTTAACGATGTGGTTATAGAGGGGGTAATACGGGTGTTTGCAGTGGAATTGTTGGAGTGTTCTATTATGGAAGGTATATTCTGTTCCTCTTGAGGGGTGGGTTGACTATTTACGGACTGTATTCTGGGAGAATTTAGTCGTATTATGGCATCCAGTAACGTATTTTTGAGTTGGACGAATTTGTCTTCGAAAACAGCAGAGAGTATGGAAATCATTTCACCCAATTTCTCTTCTATGTCTTGAGTTACTGCTAATTGAATTGCCTTTACGCTATTTTGAGCTGTCAACTCAATCATTTCACCAAGGGTGTCTAATTGGACGGAAGGGGCTTGGTTGTTGTCCTCGGTCTGTGTGCCTATGTCACAAGTGACTGAGTGAATTAAAGTCTTCCCCGCTTTGGGAGCTTGGCCTTTTCTGTGTACCCCCCTTCCAGTATTCGATTTAATTTTGGCTTTCCCTCGAGTTAGAGGTCCTTTCGGTTGTTGAAGGGTGGGTTTTTGTGGTGTTCCTTTACACCCCGATGAATTTGAAGGGGAATGGGCCAAGGGATCCGGGACAGATATCAGGGTGAGTGATTTAGTCAGTGGGGATGGATTTGAAACATTGGAAATTCTGGTTAATCTTGTGGAAGGTTCTAGTGAAAGCCTCCTTTCGGTGGTTTGTAATTCCTGATTAATTAGGGATTCTGCTCTTAATAAATAAGCATCTAATGTGCCCACTGTGCTTTTACGTGTTTCCATTTTTGAGGCGTAAGATTGGGTACAAAACGGAATAAGCAGATTACACAGTACGACTCGGGTTATGTTAGCAGGGAATGTATCTTTTCCAAACGTTGGTCTCAGCCAGTCCGTGTGTGCCCGTGAGGTGGCAGTGGGCTTAGTTTCAGGGGTATAACGTACCTCTCTTTCACGTGATGTGAGTATCACAGCAACGGGGGGCGGCCCGACCCGGCCTCCTCTGGCCCCGGACGGCAACAGACGGCCCGCCCTTTGTCTGGGCTTCGTCCGGCGCGTCCCGCGTAGCGGCAGACACGAGATGAAATAGGGGCGAAGACCAATAGGCGGATGGGCGGGCGGGAACACAGCTGGTACCTCGCACGGACTCCTGGGCTCTGGGGTCCCGTGCTATGACCTCCTCGCGCTGTGACAACACCAAGGCGCCCCCTCAGCCTTCCAAGCACATCCGATGCAGGTAACTGCTTCAAGCGTCCAGATGCCCCCAGATACGAAGCGGGACCCGCGCCAGCGGGTTCCACGAGCTGTAATAATGAGGTAGTGGGCGGGTGGGCGGGCGGGAACACAGCTGGTACCTCGCACGGACTTCTGGGCTCTGGAGTCCCGTGCTACGACCTCCTCGCGCTGTGACAACACCAAGGTGCCCCCTCAGCCTTCCAAGCACATCCGATGCAGGTAACTGCTTCAAGCGTCCAGATGCCCCTAGATACGAAGCGGGACCTGCGCCAGCGGGTTCCGCGAGCTGTAATAACGAGGTAGTGGGCGGGAACACAGCTGGTACCTCGCACGGACTCCTGGGCTCTGGAGTCCCGTGCTACGACCTCCTCGTGCTGTGACAACACCAAGGCGCCCCCTCAGCCTTCCAAGCACATCCGATGCAGGTAACTGCTTCAAGCGTCCAGATGCCCCCAGATACGAAGCGGGAGGAAGGTGCTGCCATCAGGGAATTGCCTCGTACCAGTTTCTTTTAAATGACTGAAAGTGAGGTTGTTAATCTGTTTGGAAGCTGCTGCCATTAGACCTGTGGGACTGTAAACTGTTGGGAATTCGGTTTTGGGAGGGAAGCTGAGGGGAGCCTACTTATTCTCATAAAAATGCCTCCTGCTAATGAAGTTTGCATGTTTTGCAGCATATTTTCTACTTTCACTGTGTTGGCCATATATTATTGCTGCGACATCAGTGACAGTTCAACAGTATTTTTTAAATGCTGGCACGAGCCCCCCACAGGGCGTACATTTCTACCGGCATTGTTGTCTTTCAGTCCTCTCACGTCCCGAATGCCGCTCTGGATGCCTGCTTCTATACGCTGCTTACACAGACGTGCCATGAGCCATCCAGCCAGACGTCTAAAACGTGCAGCCATTTTGTGATTGGCACGTCCCTCCCTTTTGAGACACACCTTCCACTCCGCCAACCACATTTCCTGTTAACCTCCTTCTTGAAGGATATTGCAGTCATTTCAAGTTGAGGTACTCTGTTTTAGGACTTTTACCATCTTCAGTCTTTACATGAACTTCCATTGGAACGTCATTGGATTCGAGTCATCTGGGAACTGGAATTTTCTGCAACGCCGTGTTGGACTTGATGACTGCCTGTATAACGAATAGATTACCGGCGTTTTCTTTCATCCTTTATTCTACAAGACAGGGAGGGAGCTGTCTCTGAAAATCAGACAACGGTGACTACATTTATTATTTTAATTTGTTATGTTTATAATTTTGTCACCTCCACCTTGCATTTTAATACGTTATGCAGGCCATTTCGTACATGTCAGTTTACAATACTTCCTTTGAAGCTCACGATGGCACAGAGCTGGGAATTCTAACCTTTTTGTGGGAGCCATTTTTGTGCTCAATATATATATTGAGGGCTCAGAGCTGGGAATTCTAACCTTTTTGTGGGAGCCATTTTTGTGCTCAATATATATATTGAGGTGCTCTATCCCATTTGTTTTGCAGTTGTTTAGTTTATTTGTCCTGGACCTCTTTAAGGCTCAATTTGTTTAAGGCGTTTATGCCATTTATTGTTACAGGTAATGAGCAATTGTGACGCTCGATTCTTTCTATGTTTACTTGTACTGAAATGAACCATTTGATGCTCAATTTATTTGAGGAGTTCGTTACCATTTGTATTTTCTGGTGATGTGTTTTTGAGGTATTTGATTCTGTTAATGCGTACTTGTGCGGAGTCACTTTCATGTTCAGTTTTATTGAGGTACTCATTTATATTTATTCTTGCCATGATTTGTAGAAGTGTTCAATTCTGTTG
Organism: Triturus cristatus; assembly: GCF_964204655.1. Classification (NCBI taxonomy): domain Eukaryota; kingdom Metazoa; phylum Chordata; class Amphibia; order Caudata; family Salamandridae; genus Triturus; species Triturus cristatus. The sequence goes on from NC_140590.1 coordinate 1,378,634,361, forward strand.
TGCTTGCTGGAGCGATTTATTTGCTCAACTTTTGTTGAGGTGCTCAGTTGGTTATGGTTACTAGTGATGGGACACAGGGTGCTCAGTGTTTGTGATGAGCCATAGGTGTGCTCAGTTTTATTTCTTATTGTTACTGAGCCATTTGTTTGCTCGACTTTTGTTGAGGTGCTCAGTTAGTGTATTGCTTATTGGTGATGAGCAGTGGAGGTGTTCAGTTTTATTGGTGAAGAGCAGTAGAGGTGCTCAGTTTTTTTGGCGAGGAGCCGCAGATGTGCTCAGTTTTAATGGTGATTATTTGTTGTGAACCACTTAGAGGCTCTACTTCGCTAGAGGTGTTCTATTCTTATTGAGATACTCAGTTCTATTTATATTTACTGGTGATGAGTCTGGGGCTCAATTCTGTTGGTGCTTATGTATGCTGAACCACTTCGGTGTTCTATATTGTTAGAGGTGTTTAAATTATATTTATGATTGACAGTACTGAAACTTTATTGTTCAATATCTATTGAGGTGTTCAGTTCCGGTGAAGAATGTGTTTTCCTCCCATTTTCATTCTAATGTCGATTTGTCAAGTGGTGTACCATAACCACTTTTAGTCATTCGATTTTGTGGAATTGTCACCTTGTAGACTTTACCACGTTCAGTCATGCTTGCATTCTTTTGTTAGCTCATGGTGTTGATACAACCTTGGTACCCTCGCCCTTTGGTGTTTATCTTTTCTCTCCACCATTGTGAAGAGGGTGTTTATTTTTGTGCGTTTTATGTTCTTTCTTTCATCTGCTTTCTATTTTAATGTCTTCCTCTCTTCGGTTAAAGGGGGAAGGTGTGTTGCATACTGCTCTTCCTCCTTCCTTGTCCTTTCTTAGTGTCTTGTACTCCGCTGTTCAGCCTGTCTCTATGATGTCATCCTAAGTTCTTTCAATGTATGTTTGAGTGTACTGTCAGTTACCTTGGAGGCTGAGCAGCAGGGCAGCTGCTCCCGGTGGGGCTTTTACCTTAACCTTTACTAGAACCTGGATCACTACCCTTCATATATACTGTACCTAATTACTTGATTACTGGAATAAACTTACGTCTGGCACAGCATTTAGGGAGTCAAAGTCAAAGTCAAAACAAGCTTTATTCGGTGCAAAATATACCACCTTAAAAGCATTCTAATAAAAGACAACCATCACAATTTAAAAAAGAAAAAGAAAATATACAGTTAAATTTAAGACAGCAAAAGTCCTTACTCAATAAATACATCAAGGTACAGTACATGTTTACATGATATATAGTGCAAATGAGCAAAATGACCTATGTATTTTGTATACAAAAAGTGCTAGTGCATATTCCGGTATAGGGTACAGTACAGAATAATCAGAATGGCCTGTATCACATAGGTACAGAAAGTGCATTGTGCTATCATATGTCCCAATAAACAATACATAAAGTAACTACATAATCTATAACAAATAAATACAAATAGTGCAAGGTATTATTAAATATCCCGGTATAATACACAGGACATAATGGGCAAAGAAACCTGCATCATGTAGAAACGTAAAGTGCATTGTGCTATTGTATATCCTAATGGGCAATACATGAAAAAACTACATACACTCTTCTGGCATATCATGTAACAGTGCTTCTAGATATGAGTAAATCTTTCTTCTTCTTGTTGCCATTAGTATTAAATTTAAAAAGTTAAAAGTTTAAAAATTGGTTTATTCGTTAAATATGATTTCAAAAAAGCATTCTGCCTCTGTGCATACGGAACACAGCAATTATATAAAAGAAGAGAAATTGGTTGTGAATTTAAAATTATTAAATAAGTTGTTCCGTCTAGAAGCATTATATCACAAAATAGTAGAGCAGGACGTCCTAGTAATTCTAATTTAGCAAATAGGGACCGGACTGAATGACGGTGGACCTTGACGGCAGAGCCCTGCTGAATGATATGTGCCGCAGGTGATCGCCGCCCCGCCCCCTCTGGTGGAAGCCGTTCAGCTGAGTCCAGATCGCGAGGACGAGGAACGCGGTGAATGCCGTGTACTGAAGCCGTGTACTGAAGCACTGTAGAGTTGAAGCGTTGAAGCTCCGAGAGAATACGGAGGACGTTGCCCGCTGCTTGAAACAACTTCGTCAATGCGTTGCACACGGGGGAGATAATAACAGCAAAAAACGCCGATGGCCAAGGTCAGCTGAACAAATAAAGGCACTTTGGCGGTAAGAATCTGTGAATCTGTGAACGTCTAGGGGCTGGGCTGGGCTGTAAGTAACGAGGCTCACGAGCCAGTGCAAATGTTATATACATTGGACTGCACGGCAAAAGTGCAGACGCCGTTTGTGGATACTGCCCAGCCAACAGATACAAAGTGATTAAGAAACCAAATAAACCAAACTCGGAGCAGCCAAGGTGGTAGTGCTGTGTTGTGCTGAGCTAACAGTCTATAACTAAGAGTGCTGGTTTTAACAAAGAGAGGAATACAAAATAAAAAAAAGGCGGAAATATTTTTTTAAAAAGAAGGACAGAAAGAACAAAGACACCAAGGAGTAATTATCTAGCGGATGCCAGGATTGCTTAAAGCTGGAAATTGTAGTGGTTTTTACCTAATTTCACGCTCCCAGTGCTCAGTACAACCAAAATCAACTGACAAAAAAAAAAAAAAAGTGTCAAACTTGGTTAATTAATTGGCCTCAGGAGACCGTAGGGGGTCAAGGGATCTAGGATTCCTGGTATATTACTACTTCGAGATCTGCGACTGAGGGGAGACAGAGGCCCCCGAGAGGCCCCGAGAGGTCCCAAGAGGCCCTGAGTCCACAACAAGACACCGGTTGACCCGGGGGTCTGCTGGGGAGCACGGCTGCATTACTGTATTTCCACGAGGGGGTGAAGCGTCCTTTGGATCTGCTTTTCAGGCTGTGGTGCCCAGAGCCCGCGGAGTGACTTAAGTGAGTGGAAAGAGGAACACCGGAGCAAAAAACTAAGGGAGCCACTCGCAAAAAGCCCAAACAGCTCAAACAGCTCTACTTTGGCGAATCCAACCACTGGGCTGCTAATGAAGGAACTGAGGACAGAGCCCTGAGTAGTCCGGGGGAACAACCACAGTATCCTGTAGGGGCCGGGACTGCAAGACCCAGCATCCCTAGCGCTTGCAACTACGCGCGGCTGGAGTCTCTTCCGGCCCCCATTATTACCTATTCAACTGCGCCCATACCCGCGGCTCGCAATAACGGCAGAGGCCGGGACCGGGCCTCTCCCCTTGATTCCTTTGCTCACGCCTGCCATCTGCTATCTAGCAGCTAGGACAAGAACTTGAATCATGGCAACAAGAGAAACAAGGAGCAAAAGTACGCTGGCCGGTGGACATGCAAATGGCACTCTTGATACTTATTTCGTCAAAGCCGGGGCGCTCCTGATTGATGAAATCACTGTCCTGGAAAGGCGTATATCACAGGAAATAGAATGGGTAAGAAGATCTTCAATGGGCACTATATCGCAAGCTAGAACCCCAGAAAGAAGACTTCAACAACTTCAACGACTAGAGTCTGACCAAGGGGAAAACGGGGACAATGGGCCGGATATTCTGCAAGACACAGCTAACCTCATGCTAAATAATATGGTTATGGAAGCTAGAAGCCCTGTTCTGCCTTACCAGGCATCCCCAAATCAGAATATGATACAACCCATTACAGCCCCAGTCGTTACCGACACTGATACCATAAATGCTAGAGACATCTCTTTCAAGCATGATGATAGGACTGGTGCTATACCCAAAAGGAAAAGAGGCACTCAAAATCTAGGGTGCCGTAAGGCAAAGGTTGCAAAACTTGCAAAATCTAAGGCCACTGTGAGGGGTAGCACCCCGGGTAAAGGTAAATCTGCACATATTCCATCCGACTTAACCACTCCCATATCTCCAGTGAACCTACCAACAATAAAACCAGAGCAGTTGAATCCTAGTCCCAGGCTAATTACAAATGCTGACTGTACCATAGATAATACTGGCACTCTTCTCAAGTCACTCCTCAGTCCTCCAGAAGTACGCTTGACTAAGATTGAAGCCAGGCTCCTGTCCATAGAAAAATCTATATTAGGACTAGTTGATTGCTTTAAAGCTGCTAATAGGGCAGACAGGGGCAGGGATGATCCCAAGATTAAGATGGGCATCCCAGCCCTTCTGTCGAAGGATGTCAATCCAGCCCCTAGCATCTTACAAACAAAGCCACCTTCCACCAATTCCGTAATTCCCCAGTCCTCTGCAGGCGCAGGTACCACCACTCTGACTTACCCCGTGACCGAGACTACACTCACCCAGGGAGTCCCCGCCAATTTAAAGAAGCTTAGCCCAATGAATCTCCCCCCGGAGGCGAGCCCATATATAGTCATCTTAGCCGGTGTCCCGGAGCTAATACAAGGTACTAATGAATCTGCAGCTTCCCTAAAGAATAAGGTGGTGAATTGGCTTACCCTACATAGACCTCTCCCAGGGGGCACAGGGAGTGAGGTGCTTATGGTAAGAAGAGTCCCATGGGTGGGTCACACAAACAAATCAGTCAAAGGGGATTGTGTCCTGGTCAATTTTAGGGAACCTAGAACTGTTTCCCACATATGCGGATGGCCACATCGCGACCAGGAGACATCTATCCAATCCCTAGCACTATCCTTTTTCTACCCACCCATGACCCATGTACGAGAAGAGGTGGGCTGGGATTCAATTCCCATGAGAAGAGGAGGTTGGCGGGGAAGGGAGAAAGGGGACTCCTTCTATTATAGAGACCCGCAGCCTACCTATCCTACAACTTTTAACAGGTTTAGTTGCCTGGACATGGTTGACTGACACTGTCCCACTAGGCGGGGGGGCTCCACAACCGACATGGGGTTGTTCAGGTGGGAAAGATCACGTCCCCTAGCAACTGCACCAACCAACCCCCAAGGATTGAGCCCAGTGTCGACCAATACCACAATAAGGAACATCAATCTAACAAAGGCGGCTCAAGTGGTAAAACACACCAAAATATAACCACAGCGGTTAGTGTACTTACTAATGAGATCTCTCTAATGTACACTCCGCATTCCCCAGCCAATCTAGGGAAAACAGACCAAAATGAACCAACATTGGTCACTGCAGCCGATACTGAAACCACTCCAACTCCCATTTTCCATCTTAGATCACCCCCACTAAAGATATTATCCTGGAACTTGGCGGGCTTGGGAAACAAGATGGACTGCGAGCATTGGAGTTCATTTACAGACTCCAAAGATGTTTGGTTGTTCCAAGAAACCTGGGTGAGAGAGGAGTACTCTCGCCCGGGTTTCGCAGTGTTTTCCATTCCTGCTAGATGGGGGGGAAATGGGTCGCCTATCTCGAGGGTTAGCAACCTGGGTGGCTACCCATCTGGGCTGTGAGGCTACACCCCTGCCAAGTGCTTCAGGGGATATCCAGTGTGTCGTGCTGGAGTGGCCGAATGCCAAAAAACTGGCTGTGGTAAATGTCTATTCCAGGCCGGTAAACATAACCCGGGAATCAACTACCATCGATGATCTTTCCACCTTCCTCAGCGAAATTCCACAGGGCATACCCTATGTTGTAGGAGGTGACCTGAATTCCCATTTTGAACCTCTCACGGGACTATTGAAGGGGTCAGTACTGGAGGAGGAAGCTCTATGGTTAGTACTGCCTACGATGGCCCCTGCGCCTAGAGCCTGGACACCTTTGGCTGTACAGATCACTGCATTGACCCTCAAACCCGGTCTCAGGGCATGCAATGGATGTAAGAAGTCCGATATCCCCGCTATCTGTACATTCAATAAAGCGGGACGGGAGTCTAGATTGGATTATATCCTGGTCCAATTGTCTTCGTGGTCCCGTGTCATAGACTTCAGGGTGATTCCCAGAGAGGAGAGCGACCACAATGCACTTGAATTAGAATATCTCCTCCCGGGTATAGTTGTAAATGGGGCTGGAGATGATGGGTCCGCCACAGGGATGGTTCTTGCAAACAATAGACGGAGAGTAAGGTGGGAAAAACTAGCTGCCAATCCAGGAAAACTCTCAGAGTTGTACGCTCGGGTTGTTCCCTCACTAGAGAAGGTGAGCGCACTACTGGACCAATCTAGCACCCACGGAATTCATGAACAACTGGGGTCGGTACATGAGGACCTTATTAAGTCCACGGCCGACGTTCTCTTTTCCATAGGAAAGATAGGAGCCAGTAGGGTGAAATGCCCCAGCTGGTATAACGCTGCATGCCGAAAGGCTAAATCAGACCTGCTGACATCGATAAAGGAGGGTAAAAATAGATTGGTGATACAGGCTTGTAGAAGGGAACACAAGAAGTTTATTACCCATGCTAAGATTGATTGGGACTATGAAAAATGGGAGAATCTCACCACCAGCTTAGCTGTCAGGGACTCTCGTAAATTCTGGAGAGTAGTAAACACAGGGTCCGAGGAGCTCGCTTCGGCTATTGAGCCCAATATTTCAGCCAAAATCTGGCAGGATCACTTCCAGTCCCTTTATAAGGACCTAGATAGAGTCCCATCACAAGCATCGCCCAAAATACACAGGCAACACGAGGGGGACCCCTTCACGGAGGGGGAGGTACGTGCCTCGATTCACGGGCTGGCAACAGGTAAAGCGCCTGGCTTGGATGGGCTTCCAGGAGACCTATTTAACCAAGAGCCTGATGTGTGGGCCCCATATTTGCTGGTGATTTTTAACGCAGTCTTGAGGGGCATGGAGGTGCCTTGTACTTGGCTGGGCGCAGAGATTGTCCCCATATACAAGAAGGGATCGCCTCTGCTCCCAGCCAACTACAGGCCCATCAGCCTCATTGATGTTCCACAGAAACTATTTGGGAGGCTGATATTAGACCGCCTCCAAACCTGGATGGAAGAATCCTCCATTCTGAGCCCCTTCCAGGCGGGATTCAGGAGGAGAGTTTCAACAACGGACCAGATCTTCCGTTTGAACCTCTTGTTCTGGAAAACTGCAATAATCGAGGGCGGAAGCTTATACACGGTCTTTGTAGACTTGCGTGCCGCCTTCGATCTGGTACCAAGAGCCAGATTATGGTCAGTGTTGGCGGACCTGGGTACCCCTGCAGAGATTTTGAATATCCTGATAAGGTTACATCAAAATAACTTTGCGAGGGTTAGGTGTGGCAGGAATGGGACCCTCTCAGAAAGATTCCCCGTTGACAGGGGGGTGAGGCAGGGTTGTGTGCTTGCACCTACCCTCTTCTGCCTCTTTGTCAACGGGGTAATCGCCCACTTGGCTAAAATGGGGGACATTGATGCTCCAAAGCTCGGCGGCAGCAGGGTGCCTGCCATCATGTTTGCGGACGACACCCTGCTGCTGTCAAAATCCCCAATGGGAATACAACGCGTTCTGGATGGTTTCTCGTTATTCTGTGCAGAGCGGGGGCTGGAGATCAATGCTTCGAAAACAAAATACATGATTCTTAACCCCCCGCCATCAATACGTCCCAACCCCACTATAGGCACACTGAGACTAGAGAGGGTTTTTACATTTGAGTACCTAGGGGTGACTATTAACCAAAACATGACCTGGGATACACATCGGACAAAGGCCAATATTAAACTGGCACAGCTAACGGGGGGTATTTGCAGGTTACCAAACAGGTCGACCTACAAACCCATTGGCCCACTTCTTCAAATTTACAGCATGCAGGCCAGGGGTGCAGTTACCTATGGGGGGGAAATGTGGGGACATTTACCGGCTTAAAACCTTAACACCACTGAAAACAAATTCATTAGACAGTTGGTGGCTCTACCTCCAACTACCCCGTTTCTCCCTCTGAGACTAGACCTGGTCTCAGATCAATTGAAGAAGAACTGGGTTTAAAGCCACTACATTTCTGACGTCGAATTTGGAGCACACCGGAGCTCTTGAGCTACAGGATGGAGTTACAGGAGATCTTACTCTTACCAAAGATAACAAACATCCCCTGGCTAAAATATATCAAACGAATGTGCGAGAGCTTAGGAAGGCCGGAATTATGGTTAGATCCTGTAAATTCTTGCAGAAATGTACCACGTAAAGTTTTATCAAAAGAATATTATGATTTTAAACTAACCTCCCTATTAGGAAGCACAAGGTTGGGTTCCTTAACCAATTCTTTTATCCAATTTAAAGATTCATATCACCTGGAACTTGTGCTGGACCGAATCAGCCCTGTTATGACCAGAAAACTATTCTAACTGGAGATTTGTCACTCTCCCCCTCAGGTCATTCACCAGTACTTGGTCTCAGCCCCCGTCCACCGAGCAATGCCCTGTATGTTTAGATCGCCTGGAAAACGAAATGCATGTGATATTTTTTTTTACTGCTTATAGTAAACCCAGAAAATATTGGCTCATTCCCTTGCTTAAAAACCTAGGGTTCAGACAGTGTTACACAGCTTATAGAGTACTAAAAACCGATGTATTACCTTCAACTGTGCTTGCGGTAGCCACATTTTTAACAGCGATGTGGCACACTCGTACCCGTTATATGAACTAGGTCGCAGTTCTGCCTTAAAGTTTTACAATTTACTGTACTGATGATTTTTTATTGAATTGTACTTTTACTTGATTTTAATAGACAAATTGCCAATGTAATGCACTGCAATTCATGTTTCATGGCTTTTAATAATCTTACTGTTTGCATATCTTTTATGATCTTATTGATCAAAAGAAAGATTAAAAAGAAAGAAAGAATAAGACAGTTTCACTTCACAGAGCTTTCTTTTAGTATTTTTTGACGCTTGTTCCATGCACGGCCTAAGAACTTGGCCACCCCGCAAACCAGCGATGGGGTGCCATCTGTTCTTAAGATTCGAAGAGTGACTAAATGTTTTATTGTTCCAAGGTTTCTACAGGCTGGTTTTAACCATCTGGCCCTTGCCAATTTGTATGCAGGGCAAGCAGAAAGGAAATGGGCAATACTTTCCTCCGGGGCAGGGCAGCATGGGCATGATTGTAGAGGAGGTTTTGATGGATTCCATTTAGCTGTGAACGGGTTTAGAGGTAAGGAGCCTAACCTAAATTGAATATACAAAGTTCTGTCTCTTGGTACTTGGATAAAATCCAAATATGGTTCGAGGCAGCTATATTGTTTATGTGAAAAGTACTCCTCAGTTAGTTTTCCCAGATGGAGGGTTCTTAACTCCCGTTCTGCTACCCAGTTCCAGTAAAGCAATTTGAGCTCCTCTTTTGAGGGTGGGATCTGGCTTGCCCATGCCCCGGACAGCCCTAGATCAGTTAGTAATTTCTTGAGGTTCACCAGCCATTTAACTTTGTTGCCTATGTCCAATGTCAGTACCTCTGAAAGTGCAACTGCATACCCAAGGAGCTCCTGTGTCCGCCGAAGGCGTGCCCAAAAAAACAAGGGACGGGACCTGGCGATGTCACTAAAGGGACGCCTACCCATATCATATAAAATTGGTCTCAGGGGAGTACTAGCAGGAAGTGAGACTAGCTCTCTAAGGAATTTGTGTTCAGACTTGGAGATATCATCTGTATTGTCAAAGCCCCAGAGCTCGGCACCATATAGGGCCGAGCTCACTGCTTTACTCTCATAAACTGCCAGGGCAGGAGTGACCGGTTTACTTGATGATAAGCTTTGTGCTTTCCTGATAGCTCCTGCCACTCGCTTGTTATTTAATAACAGTTCAGTTCAGTTTGAAGCTTTATTGCGGTTAGATTTACCATAAAAGCACATAAAAATATACAAGACAACAAATCAAGCAATCCATTTCATACCTGTAATCACCGATTATTTCATGGTTGTTAGACAATTGTTACTTTAAAATTTATAAATAATTTCAGAATTCTAAAATTGGTATAACAAAATTATTCTTAAAAAGTTAAAATATAGCAATTCTCTCGGAGTTCATTATACTTGATCATGAATCAAAACATCATTGTTAATCAAGTTCCTTCGTAAAAACCACATTGAATGTAAGTATTTAGTCACTGCAAAGACAATCACAGGATCAGTATCTGTTTTTAGTATTCTAAAAAAAAACAAGTATTGTTTTATGCCCATATTCTTACACAACTGAATAATCCATTTCTTCCTAATATAGGCGTAAGCAGGACAAAATAGGATAACATGGATAGGGGTCTCATCCTCTAAACGGCAGCCTGGGCAGGGGCGTGCTGTTCCACCTTTCCACCTACCAATATTGTGAAAAAAAGGCAGAGTGCCATATCTGAATTGCAGGTAAAGCTTCTTTGCTAGTGTTGGTTGGATTGAATCAATCGCAGGCTCAAAGCTATATATGGACTTAATATCCAAGAAAATGTCGGTTAAGCTTGAGGTTTTTACTGAGCGAAAAAGATTCCTTAGGTTAGTTTCCTTTATAGCATTCGTCATAGTTTTCTTAGAAATAGCTGGGCAGGAAACTTCGGGATTTAACCAGAGTTCCTCGAAGCCCGTCAGCGCAAGTGACTGTTTGATGAATGCTAACCCAGGAATCCTACCAGAACCAGTTGAAGCCATGACAACTTTAAGCTCCTCCTTATAGGACGCCAGCTCGGGAGTGCTCCAGAGACGCTTCCAAAATAGTAGTGGACGAACAAAAATAGCGTCTGCAATTGGGCATAGATTTAAGTCGAGTCTTAGCGGGACTAGAGGGGTGCTTTTTGGCAAGTTCAAAAGTTGTCTTAAAAAATTGTTTTCAGTTATTGATATTAATAACATTTTGTCCAAGTGGAATCTCCAATTCATCTTGCCGGAGAGTCTAACCTCCAAATAGTCGAAGGTTTTGACTCTCTCTAGCTGGGTTCCATCTAAAATAAGGCTAGTTCTAAACTGTTTACAAGGATTAAAAGCCATAAACTTCGTTTTTTCAGTGTTTATCTTAAGGCCACGAGTTGTGCAAAAAAGATGGAATCGGTCTAGTAACTTCTGTAGACCAGCTGGAGTTTTGGAGATGAGCAGTGTATCATCGACAAATAGGAGGGTCGCGATTTTATCACCAGCCAAGGTGGGTGCGTCAGCAGAATCTTTCCCCAAAAAATCAACCACCCCATTCACATACAATGAGAATAGGGTGGGAGCCATGACGCACCCCTGACAATGATCCTATCAGTAACTTGGCCCTGGGCGCCCCATCTTACACAAGCATAATTATCCTCGTGTAAGGAGATCAATAAGTTTAAAACTTGTGGCGGGGTGCCCATTTCTGCCAGAACTGACCACAAGTTCCCCCTGGGTACCAAATCAAACACGGTCTTGAGGTCAATAAAGGCAAGATATAAGCTGCCCCTACCAATCACTACCACTTTCCAGTAGAGGAGGAGCAACCAAAACACCTGATCAATAGTCCCGGTATTCCTTCTGAACCCCGCTTGAAATTGGGAGATGATGCTACCATCATCTATCCAATCCTGAATCCTGTGTAGGAGAACCCTGCCAACCACCTTTTGGATGACATCTATCAGGCTTATAGGCCTGTAGTTGGCAGGGTCCTCCTTGTCCCCTTTTTTATATATAGGAACTACTTCGGCTCCTTTCCAGGAGTCTGGGACCGGTGCGCCCTTTGCAATTAAGTTGAGCAAGAGCAAAATGTAGTTAGCCAATCTGACTGGTTCTAGTCGGAGTAGGTCCCCCGGAATGCCATCCGGTCCTGCTGCTTTGGCAGGGACGATGCAATCAATTGCATCTACAATTTCTGTGGTATTAAAAGATATGGCTTCATCAACAGAGTGTGGATAGTGGGCATGTTCTGGAGACTGCTGGTTGTCCAAGGGGTCCTGATATGAGTATAGTTTAGAGAAGTGGGCATGCCATTCTAAGTTAGTGATATGGTTGGGTATTGGCACAGTACCTTTGGAATCAGCAGCTTTAATCAAATTCCAAAAGGCTGTGGATTCCCTTGGGTTGCAGGCATCTTTAAGTGCCTGCCAGTACAATTCCTCCCAATCACGTTTTGCTTTTTTGATAGCGGCATTATATTCTTTCCTGGCTTCTCTAATTTTAGACGGGATTTTCCTTTTAAGGGCAAGAGATAAAGCTTTCCTCTTTATTCTACAACCCTTAGTGAACCAGGGGTTGAGCCCTTTTTTGTTGTTATACTTGTGATTAGAGAATAGCCCAGTCTGAAAATGCAAGCTCATCTGACTGATGGTTGCATCGTAAATAAGAGTTGCCTTGGATGTTGCTAGTGGGTTTGTGGCAACTGCCTCCAGTTCCTTAGTTCTAATCGTCAAGATTTATACTGGATTTTAAAATCTTGCCCTACAACCTTCGTCCACTTCAGGAATCTGCCAGAGTTGGAGGGGACAACATCTTTGGTAACTAGAATAGGATTGGTGCTTAAGGCTTGCTAGGGCCGTAACCAGGAATTCTTCAAGCAGCAGGACATAAAGTTATGATCACTATCCACTGTGGAACCAATTACCATATCAATAGATACAGTCCAAAGGCGGATGTCTAATAAAATATAATCAATGCGTGAAGTGAATCCTACTCTATTGTATGTATGAGCTCCTAGAGAGTCAGATGGGACTCTACCATTCAGTGACCTCAAACCAAATTCTAAAATAATTGCGTTGATTTGGATAGCCACCTAAGTCCACTTCTTAATGGGTACTAAGTCTAAGGGAGGTATTCCCCATTGGAGATCTTCATCTGCTGTCCCCAAGAGATCATCTGAACCCAAGGGTTCGAAAGTACAATTGAGATCTCCTGCTACCATAATTTTCGCAGATGCGTGACAGGTACTTAGTTTTTCCACAAGGAGTGAGAGGGTAGGCGAAGTCTTGCCCCCAGTCGTCCCTCTTACATAAACATTAAAAAGTTCAAGGTTTTCCCCTCCCTTTGGCCCTTTTATAGGGAGCCACAAGATGTCTTGGGAAGGGACTATATTTTGTTTTACTGTCCATCCCAGATCAATACTGACCCACACAATCAGACCACCAGATGGACGCCCCTTGCCAGCATACACCGCTGGAGTAAAAAAGGTGGTATACCCTGACTTATGGAGTGAGATCAGACTCCAAGTTTCCTGAAAGATACAAAGATGGCGATCGTCAACTAAGCTGCTCCAATGGGGCAGTAATACTTTGTTCTTGAGCCCTGCGACGTTCCAAGAGTGTATCTTAAGGGGAGTATTGCACGACTCGGATTCAGTGGCCACCACATCAGTAGCTATGTCCATTATGGGTATCGTAGAATTGTTTTTTGATTGGTCATAGCCTGGGGCTTTCTGTCCTGCCTGATCTGTGTTTAAGGAGATCGAGGAAGTAGCACGTGGGGTCGATCCCCCTGGTGGTATGAGATCCGAGGATAGGTTCTTTGGAGCGTAAAAATAATTAAGAATGGGCCCTTCACATCCCCTTCTGCCTAGATCAGCAGTGGATGCTATGCTATGGCTTCGAGAGATAGCCATATGCAGTGTATCATACAAAGAAAAATGAAGGGAGCTAGGCCAAAAAGATTTATCCTGATAAGGATGTATATTCTGCCTTAAAATCTGGACAGGGGTGTTAGGTAGTCAATCAATTTGGGTCAATGGTAAAGGAGGACCACGCACTAAGGATTCCTGTTGGCAAACAGCTCTTTTCTCAGCAATAGGTGGACAGCGCCTAATCTGTATTGAGGACGACTCAGGAGAAGATGTACCATACTCCAGCGCAATCAGATTATCCGCCAGATCTACATTTGACAGAGTTAATTCAATATTGTCAAACACCCCGTTTGCAGATGGACACCTACTTGCTCTTAATATGTCCTCCCGTATAATAGAGCGGCAACCTCTAACATGTCTTAGCCATTGGATAGACTTATTCACTAGCGATTCTTTGCTCTCAACACAATAAGTGGAATTAAGTTTGGGGACATTAACCATGAAGACAGTATGCATTGCTTTCATTTGGTCCCTATGGTTAAAAGGGGCAGAGAAGTCGTTGGAACCCGTGATTTTGGATAAGTCTGGGATTGAGAATCAGATAGTGATATGGTACTCCTGAACATGGAATATTTTTCAGCTTGAGAATGATTCTCAAAAGGATTATTAATGCAGGGAACTTGAGGTATCTTGTAAGCGTTATATTTATTGTCGTACACACAGTGAGGCGCGGTGACCTGTACCATTCCTGGCCCTTCTCTCTCTCTGCCAATACTCGGTATTATAATGGGAGGGCACTGTAGGGTGGTGGGATGCTGGTTTGGGTGACAGACTGGGTGGAGAGACCTAACTAGGGAGGTAAGTCCTACAATCACGTTTTTTAGAGTTTCGACCTCAGCCTTAAGGGACTGGACGATTTTAATCAGATTATTATCAGGGCATTTACAGGAACAACTCCCATTCAGATGAATTTGAGGAAGCAAAGTGGGAGCCGTGATTTCCACCGGTGTAGTAGTGGAAAGATCTGCTAAAATTTCAAACCTGTTTGAGCAGGGTATTGGGATGCCTAGTTGGCTCGTGGTTGGACTTGGGAGATCAGCCTGTAGATCCGGGGCTATAGCTACAAGTTGTTTGTGGTCCAAGATCTTAGCTGATTGCTCATCAGAATTGCATGAAGATTTTTTAAACATTGATGGTATAATAGTTGTCGAACCAGCTTTTGTATTGACTACTATTGGGAGGGGAGCAGGGGGTTTTTCAGTCAGAAGATCCTTACATTCTCTGACGAGAGTGTCTATCCGATTCATGACACAGTTGTCAGCAGCACTTTTGAGAATCTTTCTGGCCTTTTTTGTCTTCCCTACACAGATGTTAGAACCATTGCCACCCCCAGCCCCCTCCATAATCTTCCGCTTCCCCATTATAACACCAAGGGTATGCAGCGAGCCAAGGGTACAAAACAAACTGATGACAATACGTTTTGATTAATGTTCCTTATACTTTTTGAAGGTTCAAAGGAGCTTTCGTTTGTCTCTCAGTATTTTGAAGAGGCGATCTTATAATCACAGTACCTCTAACATATCTTTAACTTACTGGCATGCAGAAGTATGAAGGTGGGCCCAGCCCAGCCTCCTCCAGGCGATGACGGGCAAGGACGGGCCCGCCCTTGGCCCGGGCACCATCCGCACACGTCCCGCACCGCGGGGTTGCTCTCGCTGTTCCTGTGGCGCGCTGGAAGTGCGCGGCTCATCGCGTTGCGAGCGTGGCCCCCTGGGAGTTGTGGTCCCTTGCGGTTGCTGGGTCCGCTCTTGTGCCAGCGATAGTTCCCCTGCTGCACCGAGTGCTGGGCAAGACAGCGTTCTGCAAAAAAGGTATGCCCCTTCCGTGATCTGGTGTCCATTTAGGGAGTCATCTTTCTTTTATTGGATGTTACAACACTGCTGCCTGAAGCCTAAGCAGTAAGAATGTCATACCTTTAACTGTAACTCTGCTGAACCTTTAAGGTCTGTGTAATCTGATAAATAGCTTTACAGTCTGACACTTGGGCCTGTAAGATCTCCTTAACATTAAGTAAAGCTCTTGTATTATAGGTCTGAACCAGTAAGACCTTCTATAACCACAGCTCTACTGTCAGAAACCGCAGCCTGTTAAATCTTGGAAACTTAAGGGACATCTTTGAGCATTAGGTTCGATAACACAATCCTTCCTCCTTTGCACACAGAGGGTCATATTCTCGAGGAAGTGGCGGTGAGAGAAGTTAGCCTCCTCGGCTTCACGCCTCTCACCGCCACTTCAGAAACAGCAGGCTGCACCCTATTCTCAAGAATGTGGAGCAGCCTGGCGTTTCCCCCTGCGACGGTGCTAAGTCACACGACTTAACGCCAACGCAGGCACCCTTGCACCAGAGTGCAAGGGTGTCTGCAAGCAGGGAGGTTTGTTTATGTACAGGAAGGTGTCCCTTCCTGCACATACACAAACCTAAAATGCCATTTAGTAACTTACATGCTTCTTGCAGCACACATGTAAGTTAGAAAACTGCATTTTTTTTAAATGTTTGTTTATGTACAGGAAGGGACACCTTCCTGTACATAAATAAACTATGACATTTTGCACAAGGCAGCACACATGGAAATAGCAAAAACGAGGAGAAATTAAGCATTTCTCCTCGTTATGCCACCTTAAGACCAGATTTTTCTGGTCTTAAGTTCGGCGCTGTCACCTATTATCGCCACCCTTGATAATAGGTGGCAGCGTCGAATTCAATGGGTGTTGCGGTGGTACGCCCACTGCAACACCCACTGCACGTCCCTTTTTACGCTAAGTTTAGCATGAAAGGGGCCCTATTCTCAAGGCAGCGTTAAGCCACTTAACTTGGCTTTAAGCCACGTTAAGTGGGTTAACGCTGCCTTGTGAATAGGGCACTGGCCCTATCACCACGGGAACGTCAAAAAAGTGACATTTTGGTGGCAATAGGGGCTTCAGAATATGCCCAGAATGTTCCTTTATAGTCCGTATTGTAATTTGCAGTCGGGGGCTAATGCCCTATTACTTACCGGCAATCTTCATTTACAGTAAACACCCCTGTGAGATTTTACGTTCTTCTCCATCGCACATGCGCTGACAAAATCCTAATAGCGCCATACATGCCAAGATATCCCATGACGTCAATCCTGTTTCTAATCTTATTGCTTGGATCATTACGGACATGGGCAGCGATAATACATTTTTCAAGCATTTTCCCTCTTTGACATCCCATCTGTTTTTACTACTCGAATATAGCAATTCTACTCCATATAGGAATTGTGGTGGTACTATGGCTACATAAGCTTTTAAAACCGGTCTGTCAGACTTTTTACCATACACTCCATTACATTTTTTTAGACCACTGACCGAGACTGATGCCCTCAGTTTTAATGCATCCAGGTGGGTACGCCAATTCAAATTTTTCTCAAACCACATCCCCAGGTACCTATATTTGTTTACCTTTTCCAACTTTGTGGAGCCCAAATACCGGTTAAACCTTATTTTCCTTCTTCCAAAGCTAAAATACCTTTGTCTTATCCATATTTACCTCTAGTTTTTTAAGAATGCAATATTCATTGAACATATTCATCTTTCTTTGCAGACCGATCTCTGTTTGGTCTAATATTATGAGATCGCCTGCATATAATAGACAAGCGATGTGTTTTCCGTTTAACTTTGGGCTAGCCCCCTCTTGCAGTACCTCAGACTGAAGGTAAGTCTGCTATGAATAGGGAAAAAAGTAGGGGGGACAGTACACACCCCTGTCTTAACCCATTTCCAATTGGGATTTTCTGCGATAGGTTCCCCTCTATATCCAAAATTATCTGCACACAATTATAATTATGTAGAGCTTGTATTAACCTTAGCCAATCCCTTGGGATGTTATATCCGAGCAACGTCTCCCACAATGTTTCACGGTCCACCAAATCAAATGCTGCGCGGAAGTCTATGAAGCAGCATAACAAACTGTGCCTCTGCTCGATATACTTCCATGTGATGGACCATAGCACAAAGCAGTGGTCGACTGTAGAGTGCCCCTCCTTAAACCCCCCCTGTTCTGGGGGCACCACTGGATTTGCTTCAGCCCAGTCCTTGAGTCTTTCCAGGATTATTTTTGCAAATACTTTTTCTCCTATATCCAGTAGGTTAATTAGTCTATAGTTCTTTGGGGCTTTGATACCACCTCGTTTGTGAATGGGCCTTATAATTGCTCCTTTACAATTTTCTGGCATACGACCAGTATTAAGAATTTCAAGGAACTTTTTTGAAAAAAATTCTGCCTACCACTCTTGCCTGTTTTTATGATCACTGCGGGAGGTTGTCTGGTCCTGCTGCTCCAGTTTAGGTAAGGTTAAATATGATTTTCTTAATATTTCTAAGTGTGCAGTATTCCTTGATCTCCTCTCTCACACCTGGCCACAGTATAGTTTTCAATCTCTCTTTTACTGGCCATTTCCCATACATTTCCCCAAAATACCTTACCCACTCATCTTCTGGTACTACACAGTTCAAGGACCCTCATGTTTTGCCTGAACTCCCTTGGACCAGCTTTCAAAAACCTTTTATGTCTTTGGATTCTATTACAGACAATAGTTTTACCCAGCAGCTCTCTTTGTATATTCTTTTTTTAGTTCTGATAATCATTTTATATTTTATCCTTAATTTCTGGAGGTTGTGGAATGATTCTATATTATACTTTCCCCTGAGTCTTCTTTCTCTTTGTCTGATGTTTGCTTTTCGTCGAACCAGATATTTACTTTGAATTGGGTTCTGTTTTTCCTACCCTCACTGGATCTTCTTGATTTTATTTTAACTCTTAGTCAATAAATCACTTGGATAATTATATTTTCATACCAGTTATTATCCTCATTATACAGAATGTTTCCTAATGTTTGGTTCTGCTGTACCACCGCTAATTTTTACAATATGCTCTTCAGATATACGTGTTGTGAGACACCTTGGGTAGTCAATATTGAGCTGGAGAGCTTTATCTCCTTATTTTTCCTTGCTCTGTATATTTCGAGCTTTAGTGGGTAATGATCACTTCCCTTCACTCTTGCCACTTGGAAGTTCTTAATTAATTCTAAGTTCCAAGCATGTAGAAAGTCATAGTCAATTGGACAGGGTTGCTGGATTATCTTAAAAGTACGATTTTCTGGTAGATCTGCCTCCAATCTGCCAAGTATGCAAACTAAACCCATTGAGCCCATAATTTTCCCTAGAGCCATATCTTGTACTGACATATCCACCATCTGGAAGATGGTATCATTTATCTTGTATGAAGTCAGCCGCTCCTTACACCATGGGTCGATCCTCCGAGGATCTAGTTTATGATTTTAGTCACCCAGCAGAATAAGTACATCTTTATAGTAATTGTCATTTAAAGACAGCACATCTTCCTTAAACATTTCCAATTCTGACTTGTAATCATTCTCTTTACCCTTCTGTATATCCACATTTATAATGACAATAACTTTGTATTGTGGGGCTGAGTTCATCAACAACACTCTACAACCCATTACCCACATGCATTTTACTTCCAAGGGGATTACCTTCCTGGCAATTTTTGTAGAAACCATCATTTGCCCACCCGAGGGTCGGCCATATTGTTTCTTTCTTGATACTTCAGCCTGTTGGACAAACCCTTCAATCAATGGGGATTCGTTGCACAGTCAGGTTTCCTACAAACACACGATCTTGTTACTGTCAATAACTTCTTCAAAACTTTCCAAGTTCGATAATCTATTATACCCATTTATGTTCCAGGATAATATAGCCAGGCTATGCGACAACCCTAACTCCTAATCGATGTCACTTAACCCTACAACTTCCTCATATGCCGGGGACGAGAGGTCCCTATGTCTATTTCCCACCAGTATACCCTCCTTAACTCTCTCTGTTTCCTTACATTGTATCATGATTTCAAGATCTTCCTTAGCATCCCAACCTGGATCACTCAGCCTAACCTGTCTTAGTCCCAACCCTGCATGATTCATCAGGAATGGCCTCTCGTACTTGTTATACTCTGACATTTCTGTCCGCTGTACTAATCTGATACATTCCTTAAGTAACTCCTGCTCTGCCTTTATTAATTCTGACTTTACTAACCAAGAGCATAGGAGAACCTTGGTTACTTAATTCCCTTCAATTTACAGTGAATCCTACTTCTCTGAGGTCCTCAGTACTAATATTCCATAGACTTACACATTTAGATAAGGAGAATAGCAGTTGTGATCGATTTAGTGGGTTTAGTTCCCTCACGTTTTTACCTCCTATATCCTGTCCAACAGGTTTGAAGTATAGCCACAAATCCTGCCTAACTTTATTCTCTAAATCTTGTGGTCCCCTGTTTGAGTCCTCCTCCCATCTTTCTAGGTGTTCTGTTTCCTTCCCTTTCTCCATATGACCTCTATGCCTTCTTATTGCTCCTTGCACTCTCTTCACCATCCCTGTTTCCTCACGACTCTCTTTTTTTTCGCAGAGCTTTTTCTTGCACTCCTTTCTGAAGTCCTGGGTTCTCTTTCACCTTTTTGCCTCCTCTCCTCTTCTCTTGTGTTGCTTATAGCTGTCCCTTTCTCTGGGACATTTTTTCTAAGCCTGGGCGAAGCACTACGCTACGCTCGCGTAGTTTGCGAAGTTCGCGCTACTTCGCACTACGCGAACTGCACGTAGCACAGTGCGAACACGCGTAGCGTAGTGTTGCGTAGTGCTGCGGTCATTTTTTGCTTGCTCGCGGTCCTCAACGTCAAGTTGGTGACCGCGAGCAAGCAAAATGACATCCCGGCGAGACTTTTTCCTTGTTCGCGATCAGCATCTTCAAGTTGGCGATCGCGAGCATGGAAAATAAACCTCCCGGCGAGATTCCCAACGCGAGGAGGTCAGGTTTCTCATTGCGAGTGGTCGCGTATGCTCGCGACTGCTCGCGATGAGAAACTACCAGTTCGCGTTGAGAAAGCTGAAGCTCGAGTAAAAATCTACTCGAGCAGCAGAAAACTACAGCTCGCACTGTGCAAGATGCCATTTTCAATGATTGCACAGTGCCGGTTGCTTGTCCGCACTGTGCAATCATTGAAAACGACATCTGGCACAGTGCGAACAAGGTACTACGCAGTTCGCGAAGTGCTACGCGTAGCTCGCGTAGTGCGAACTTCACTTTGCGTAGCTTCGCGAAGTGCTACTTCGCGAACTACGCCCAGGCCTAATTTTTTCCCGGAGCTGCCATTACATTCCTTACTAAACTGCTACACCCTTTTTCCATAACTAGGTCCTTTTTCCCCTGCTAGATTATGGGTTGATCCTTTCTTGGGTTTTTCCTCCATCTCCTTGATAGTGGTATACGCTGCTTTTAGCTCCTCCTCTCCCCGTTTCTTTATAATCATTGGGCATCGTGAGATAAATACGCTATACTCCTCCTTTTGTGTTAGAGTATCCTTCAGCGCACCTCCCTGTCAGGTCTCTAACTCCCCTGGTTGGTCCCCACCAACTGGCCTAACTATGGAGGGCTAAGATCTTTAATGTGTTTCAGTTCCCCCACCATAGTTTTGAACTGTTCTCTCTGGGTTTTTAATATGTCATTATTCATTACCACAACCTCTAGCAGGCCTTGCAATGTTTTTTGCAGGATTAACATTCCATCCAGAATTGAGGCACTTGAAGTTCCTGTGACCTCAAGATTCACCGTTGATGGCCCAAAGTGTCATTTACTCTATCCTGAGATATTGCCACTCCTTCCTTCACTTCAAGATGTTCCTGTATCTGGTAATGATGGCCATTACTAATGGAGTCTCCTTCTAAATCTGACCGTTCACCCTCTCCCTCGGATTCTTGATTGTCAGTGGGGAGAAATAGCCTGGGTGATGAGGACAGCCTTGGGTCCAGGAATAGTTCCGAAATATTGAGATGGGTTTCATTCAGGGAGTCTAACTACAGGGATACCAAGTTGATTACATTTGACTATTTATCAACATCAAGCTGCTCTTCCTCTATCACTTTATCCCTTTTAAAGTGTTTCCCCACAAAGTCTTTAATCGATTTTGTAACTGAAGATCCTCCTTTTATCCTGCTTAGATCACTTTGCAGAGGGGCTTTATTCAAGGGTTGTTTCTTCTTTTGAATGGTTTTCATGCGTACAGCTACTTCTCCTTGTGAGCTGTTGACTTTTCCCTTCTCTTTCTGGTTTGTACCCATTTCCTCTTGCCCTTTTTTTTATCGTCAGTCTTTTAAGGGTTTTTTAAGCCTTTACGTGGCTTTACTTTCCTAGGTGCCATATCTTTGTGTATCCTTTTCTCCTTCCTTTAAATTAGATATACAGCCTGCACTTTTCTTGTAATTTGCTTTTACTTTTCAAGCAGGGGTCTTCTAGGGCACTTTTCTACCCAATATTTATTTTCCCGACCTGGACTTTTCTTTTATTTGTCAATCAATCTCTCACTCCGCTGCCAGCCATCTTCATTGTACCTACCTCTGTTCCTCGGCTACGTACTACACTATCATTCCAGGTTCCAACTGTTGTTGCATACAGCAGCTAGAACCAGCTCAGGTAGTCCTGATGTTTATCGCTGTTTTTTGCTCTCGGTTCTTTGGTTATGCTTATATTAGAACCATATACCAGCTCCTTTGGTGCCAAGGAGTACCAGGTAATGCCCTGCTTCATGTTAACCCAACCTATCCCCCCCAGGGCTACTAGGCCTAACACGGGGTTTTAACCTAGGTACACTCTTTACCCCCACATTCGCAACTTCCTACCAGTTTTTAATTGAGTCCCTGGTCCTGGCTGCAGACTTCCCAGGCCTCTCCGCCTCTTCTTCACTGTGTGTGGGCTCCGTGATCTCCTCATTGGCTGTGGCCTTTCCTGCAGCTCTTTCTCTTTCTTTACGTCTCATGCCTGTTTTCACCTCCTACTCCATCCCTAGTATTCTGGGGTCAGGCTGGGGCACACCGCTCAGGTCATCGAGGCCGAAGGGTCTCGGGTACAGTCTGGGGGCCCTCTGTTTGTCGTCACGGCCTTTCACAGACCCAATACTTATGAAAAAAATGCTGTATTCAAACTCACTGCATCAGTCCAACACGCCGTGTTTCAAAGTTGCGGGTGTTATCCTCGCACTTCAGTGACATGACGTTGTGTAGCGTGCAGTGTAGCCTCCTGGAACAGAGCGAATTAACCATTGATATAGAGTGTGTGTCATCCAAGAAGGAATTTAGTTGTATAAAGCCCGAATATTGAGTTTTTCAAATCATGCTAACAACATGGAAGAGGTGTGGTGCAGCGGCCAGGGTGCCTGACTCTGAAACACAGGGGCTCACAGTTCGATCCCCGGTGCCATCGGCAGGTAAGCCCCGCACCATGTGACTCTGGGCAATAGCTCACTTAATCTTCCCAATGGGCACCAACGCCTTGATACCCTCGGGTAATCGTTTGTGCTTTTCAAATACTGGATTTCATTTCATTTTATTTCAACATATAGCTGTAATATCGACTACCAAAATATTATGAAGGTAAGTGTAGAACTCCAGTAATTAACTTCACATGCATGTAACTTGATATATAGATCTTCAAGGTAGTTAGAAGTGAAGTTAAGAATTGCAAATCTATACTTACCTATATATACATACATTCACAATACTTTCATAATCAATATTTATGCTCTCGTATTTAGTTAGCACAATATTTTTACATAAAATTGTAGAGTATACTATCTTATCATCTTCTTCGGAACCGGAGGATTAATTTCTAAGGGCCCGATTATGACTTTTGGTGCAGTTGGAGCATGCAGGATGCCACTGCCATGGTCTAGTTGCGCCAAAGCCGTGGTCAGGCTGAATAGGACACGTTACAACGCACACCTTTACAACGCATGCCATTACAACGTGGTTATTACAATAACCGTGTTGTTACGACACATACCATTACAACGAAAGTCATTACAACGGCTTGCTGTAGGGGGGGCGCTGGAGTTTGGAATAGTATAATTTCCTATTCCAACTCCAGTCTGTACAACAGTAGAGAAGGTGTAGGATTTTAAATCCAACAACTTCTGCCCCCTACAGCAAGTCATTGTAACGACTTGCATTGTAATGGTATGCGATGTAACAACTCAGTTGTTGTAATGACTGCGTTTTAATGGCATGCGTTGTATCGACTTTGTTGTAAACTATGTTTACCGGTCGGGCCACCTGTCAGATTAGGATTTTCCTCCTGTCTAATGGCTATTTTTTGGCGTTCCCACAGCGGTGCCTCAGAAAATGAGCACCGCAATGGGAATGCCAAAAACAGTTCCTGTCCCACATGAACTGTAAAGTCCATGCGGGGCAGAAACTGGAGTGCATGTACACGGGTGGCATATGTTGTATCCCCCTGCATGCACCCTTTGGCCCTGAGGAACCCTTTGTTTCTTATCTGTCATGGTTTTCATGAAGGAAGAACTGCCATGAAAACCGACCAAGAGAGGAATCTTGCAATTGGCTTGGTGGGACCGTGGTGGTCCCACCAAGTATATTGCTACCTCTACACCGCCGCAACACTGCCAGGGAAAGGCGGTTCCCTCGCAGCTGCAGCGGGGCAATGGTGGTCTGACCGCCCTAATTGTAATAAGGCAGTTGGAAGACCGCCACCGCCGTGCCCCTGCAAGTCTGGCAGTCCATGGACCGCCAGACTTGTAATTGAGCTGAAATTTTTGCTGTTTCATTTTGAGCCTAATCATAGAATCCAAATAGACACATCATCTGAAGCGGCCCATCAAAAGTTTGATTCATCAGTATTTTCTCTTTGCCGTACATGAGAAACTTCACAAGGCAGGTCTCAGGTTCATTTACTCGCCAGCATACATTTAAGGGCACCAATGTAAAGCCATGGATACCCAAATTATTGTATGCAGGCTAATCAATAATTCTTCTGTTTTAGAACTTGGCTGAAAGATCCCTGCAACTTGAGGAATAGGTCTAAAAGTCAAATTCACAGGCTGTAATATCTATGTGACCTGTAAAAGAGCTGAAGGATTTCTAGCCTGAGGGATAGCTCGCCTATATAAAGGTAGAATAGCGTGCTCTGTTGTCAGACGCCTTAGCCAGTATGTTCTGTGACTTATACAATATTTTTTCTTTCAGGTCCTCAACGTATGAGATCACTTTTACTAGAAGACTTTTGAATTTATTAATCTGAGCCAGCAAGATTCCAATGATGCTTCATCTTGTAGGATCTTTGCAACCTTAGTTATATATTTTCTTTCAGAAATGTGATTCTTTGAGATCCAAGTAAACAGGATCCGTATAATCTGTGTAACCTACAGTAATAGTTTAGCTGTTACAGCCTTGACTGAGAGTTATGCTTTTAGATATGAGCTTCTAATATCTATACCAAAGCATGTGATATAGGTATAACCTGTATCTGTCAGATCTGTGGGGTGACCTCTAAGCCTATACAACAGGGTATGTTAGGGCACTAATCTGATGTCCGAGCATATATGTTGTTTGTTATTCAGGAATTGCTGCATGAGCTTCTAAACTCTGTAGTGCACATTTACTATATGAGGCCTGAGCCTGTACTAAAATCAGTTTGATCTGAGGGACAGGTTTTAAATCTTGAATGTGCATCATTTCTGTCCCATATGTGATAGCTCCATCTTTTAAAGTCAGAGATGGTGTTCTATATCATCAGACCGTGTGAATTGTGTCTTGTCCCTCAACTAACTAAATTTGCAACAAGTTTACGAAGTGTGCATAAGATGTTCATAAAAAGCTGAAATAGAAACGACGTATAGATATGATTAATTAATCACTCTCCCAAATATCTACAATTTTGGTTTGTTTTCTGTGTATGTCTACAGACATTGCATTTTGGCTTCTAAATTTACAAATATGTATTTATATTAGCAGTATCTTGAACTTTAGAGACCGTTTCCCCTGTTATAGAATCGGCATTTTTTCATACTGTCTGAGATATGCTGTTAGGCCACGTACTAGGTCTACGAGTACCACATAAAGTGCTCCGTATTACGTCTGTGTCTAGGGTACAAAAACACTCATAATAGCGCTGGTTTGACTAAGAGCGTTCTACACTCAAAACTCAAGGTCGAGTTCATGTCGGTTCTGTAAAGAATCCGCAAAAACATCTCAAAATGGCAGGTATCAAACTTTTATTCGATATCAGGCCAACCTCGTAATAAATGCATGCTGGTTCAGTTAAAAGATATTTTATAGTTTTAAAAAAACACAACTCTAAATTGAATCCAATTGTAATTCTAACACAAAGACTTAATGTGAGAAGTTGGCCTGATATATGCTGTCCACTAGTTATCGTGGGCACCCTGTATCAGTCCAAACAACCCCTTATGGTGATAGGTTAAAGACAACATTTATTGAAAGCTATCCTAGTGGTAACTATGGAGAGCAGCCTTCAGGCTAAGTCTTGAAGGAATGTAAAGCAGCTTGTTTTACCAGTCTATAAGCTCTTGAATGACCAAATGAAAGGACAACCACACCAGGTATATATTCAAAATATATGTATTTAAGATAAAACACACCCCTCTAGTCTCTTTATGAGACTGGAGTTCGAAGTACTTAAGTTACAAGTCAGTATTCAACAGTAAAAGCACAAATACACGTTTGGGCCCTAGGGGCGTACCAAAGCATATACCAATAAAGTGGTATAAGAACCATGACTGAACTAGACACAAGGCCTAGAGCCTTTAGAAGCGTTTTGACCCCAAGGAACCACTCAAGGTAGTGATGTAGGGGACCCACGGGGGACGCGTGCAGTGTTAGAACACAGGCGCGAATCGCCATTGACTTCTATGGGGAATGTCGTGGTTGGAAAATTACAAGTTAAGGACACATAGAGGATGACTACAAGCAAACCCTTTTGGACTTAGAGGTGTCTAGGGCCAAGACCCACTGGAGCACCGGAGTACTCGAGTTACCTCACCCAGGGAAGACGGGTGCATAGGTGTCAAATGGTGTCGGGTCACGGCGTCATTTTCAATGGAAGCTGGCAAAGAAGTGCTGCTGCCGTGAAGAGGAGACGTGTCCGAAGAGATCCAAGCCTGGATCGAGGATAGAAGGAACCTGAAAGCAGAGGGGGCAGAGTCTGGGTTACTTACCAGTGACCAGGGGCACGATAGTCCAATGCCCACAGATGTCAGGTGCTTCAGGTGAGTTGACGGGTGTCTTGACTCTTCAGCCACGAGGTCCAGGAGCCGTTGACAAAAACCGGGAGCTGGATTCCAGCTGTCCCATGAAGTCTGACGAGTGCTGTGGTGTCGGCGACCAGAATGGACCCAACAAGCCTTGGCAACAGAAAAGTCAAGTGGAAATGGAAGAAAGACGTCTGTGCAGACCAGCAAGGTCTGGGGGACTTACTCGGCAAGTATAAGTCAGGGCATGTCTGGAGCAACTAGGAAAGCCCAAGCAGAAGAGGAGTTGCCTTTGTGGGGACCCACTAGCCAACGGGCTAGCGATTGCGAAGGAGCCTCAAGCAGTCGCACTGGAAACTGGCCCACGGGTCACTTGTGGAGTGGAGGCCAGAGATCTTCGGTGCTGTAAATGCCCGAGGCTGGGGCTACTCGGAGCCCAAAGCACAACTTCAAGAAGGACCAGGAAGATGATGTACCGGCAAAAGTTCACGGTGTCCAGGGGTCATGGTTCCAAGTCACCCAAGATAGCCACGGGCATCAGCTTTGCTGTGGACTCAGGGTAGCCTTGGGGAATTCTGGAAATCTACCTCTGGTGATGCAAAGACTTCAGCGTCCGGCGGGAACTTCAGAGTTGCAGACTGGACAGTTGCTTCTTTGTTGCCTGCCAAGCAGGGTAGTCACTCCTTGACCCCAAGGGAGATTACTTCCGCCTTCTAGTCGAAATAGAAAGTCGAAGGTCCAGGATATATGTTGCAGAGTTTTGTCCAGGGTAATCTGAAGTCTCAAGGACTGGGTTCCTATACTTATACTAAGATAGGGGATTGGACATACTCTGGGGACCCACCTATGGGAGGGGTTTGGAAAGATGGGTGGTTACACCCATTTCCTTTGTCCAGTTTTGCACCAGAGCAGGGGCAGGTAGCCCCTGCAACCGGTTTGAACTGGACTATACACATGGACACCAAGTGTGCCCCCAGTGCAGGACTTCAAAGCAGCAGAGAGTGCTCCCGCCCAGCCCCAATACACATCTGCCTGTCTGGGGAGGTGGTTACACCTCCCTGGGACAGGAAACCTATTGTCCAGGCCTCCCCTGCCGGAGTTTCGGTCAGGAGCAGGAGGCCATGCCCGTGTCTGTGGCAGTGGCATCCATTTTGTGATGCCAGCGCTTTCGAAAGTCTTTACCGGGTAGACCAGTGTGAACATGTCTCTCCCTCTAGAAGGGTGGAATGCTACCCCGCTGCCAGAACTGGCGTGGGGGGGTAGGATTCCAAAGTGTTTGACACCAAACACAACATGTTTCCGTGCAGCCAGTCCAAAGTTAGCATTTATCGCGAGGTTATAATGCACTTAAGTGTATTTGGTCAGGCTGCACCACAAACAGCATCAGAGGAGGTACTCCGAACGCTGCAGAGGGGCTCTGCTCATGCACGGGCACCCTCTCACATAAAAACCAAGCACTCTGCCTTCAGGATTGTTAAGGCCTGCCAAAGGAGTGACTTATAGGTTTTATATGTGTGTGCAATGGTAGTGATATAGGTAGCCTATACCACAGTAAGGGGTGCATGCACCACCTTACTCAGGTTGCAGTAGCAGACCTGTGGTGTCATTTTGGAGTGCTTCCCAGGGGTGGCATAATACATGCTTCAGCCCCCGGTAGGCCTCTAGGCTAGCTATGCCCTGGGTACATAGTATACCATATACTAGGGACTTATAAGGCACTCTAGAATCCAATTAGAGATGTACCTAATGTACATAGAAACCATTTTAGAGAGGAAGCAGCTAGGCTGGGGTCCTGATTAGCAGGGCCACAGCCAGACTAAGGTCGAAAAACAGTGAAACACCAGCAAAAAGTGGGGGTACCCATGTGAAGCAGATCCTACTCTCCTACACTTAACAAAAATACAGAAACTTCTTTTATTACCTGAAAACTAAAATATAATTAGATCTGGATAGGTTGGTGTTGATGTTCAAGGTTTAATTGAAGAAAAGGCCTTACTTATAGTTTGACAAACATAATCCCCTTCACAAACATGGCGGACTGTGAGTGTGCCACATTACAAGTGCATTAAAGTCTATGGCACTAGTAATACGGGGAACAGGACATTCTCACCGTTAAGAAGGAATACTCCATCTGCCATAATAAATAAAGCCCAAAATCTGCCAGTGAGATGACTGAAAAGAATGGTGATACCCAAACTTAGAGCTTCATCCCGATGTCGGTGAGACCGCCACAGACAGACAGCCCTCTACTTGGACTGTTGCATTATGATGCAGGCGGTCAGACCGAACCCATCCGGGGGGGTCATCGTCTAAGACAGGATCTACAATCCCTTCTGAGAGCCCTGGTCAGGATTGCATTCCATGAATGGTGGCGGTGCTGAGGCAGACACCGCAGTCAGAATTACGACGTCCCTTTCCGACAGCCTTTCCATGGCGGTCCGACTACCATAAAACGGATGTCGGTAAGGGCCCACAGCCCTCGTGTGCCTCTGCAATGTGGCCCTGGGGCACATGTAGTGCCCCAACTAACATCCATGCACTGTCTCCTATGTACCACATGGTGCATGGCACACGGTGCATGGATGTGTACGAAATGCTCCTGAACACGGTAGCTTCTGCTGCCCTTTTCCTAGGCCACAGCACAAGCCACAGTGTAAAGGAGCACTTTCCGACTGTCATATTGTAAATTGAGTGATGGACTGCTGACTACTTGTCCGGCGGTCTTCTGACCGCTGCAACAGCAGACGGCGGTCCAACCACCTGATATCATAATCAGGCCCTTAATTTTGTTTCCTCTCACTCTGTGCTTTTCAAAAACATTTCCTACTCTCTGACCATTTTCCAACATCAGATAAATATAAGCTTGTTTGGATTGACAATAACCCACAATTTTTTAAAAATTGTAATAAAAACTGTTCCTGAGTTTCACGCCAAAAACACATAACAATAAGTAGCCGTGCTAGATTTAGCTAAAACGTATTTACATATTAATTGTTGATTTGCTCTCCCATTTTAAAGATGAAGTTAATGGCATTGCACCATTTACGACAAATTATAACATAAAATAAGCAAAAAGAAGGGACCCATGGGATTGTTTTGAAGATTTGCTTTGAGATTAACTAAAAGAAGGCGGCATGCAAGAGGTCAGGGCTTAGAAATGGAGTGTTCTACTCTACCATGCTGATTCATGGCCTGTTGTTTTCATTTGTGGCCTCCTCGAGCAACTAGTAACAACGTGTGATTGTACAGAGCACTTTGAGATAGGCATTCCCTGTGATGAGCATGTGACCCATATAAATGCGTCACTGGCTAATGGTAAAACGACCTTGTTTTACAGACATTCCTATCGTTACAGGGACGGAATGAGCAGAAAAATCAGATGTAGATAGCTCAGAATCAAATTAAAAAATATGTTGTGTAGCATTGCAGACACTGAACTTGTGTGTAAGCAGGACTATGAAAACAAAGCATTATAAATGGCAATTTTAGGTTGTCAATGCATGAAATCAAGAATTCAAAAATATGAAAATTATTAGCTATGTATGCTCTGCACCATGTCCTTGTCCCTGGGCTTTTATTCAACTAGCCATGGCATTGAGGAGTTTGCTTCCATTAGCAATGCATTTGATAACAATGATTTGTAGAGATAAGGTTTAGGACTGGATACAGAATGTTTTCTGTAGATGGAATGTTCTGGCAAACCTGTGAGTCATTTTTAGTGCTAAATACATTCTGGTGCTACATATCTATGATTATAGTCAGGGACACTGGAATTATGTGATTGTGCAGCTGTGGTGTTTTCCTCATAATTGTAAATTTGCCACATTTACTACATAAACAGAATTCATTGCCTGCTATATAATCTGCAGATTTTAACGACAAAATTGTTTCTAGCACAAATGGTTCATATGTCACTAAAAACGCAGCAACACGCGTTGCCACACAGGGCAAGGCCCTTTGTAAAACTTGACTGGTAACCTTTCTGTTGCTTATTGCTATATTTTGGTGTTAAACTGGTACTAGTGAGGTGCAACCAATGTCCAGACAGTGTTAGTAAGTGTAAAAATGACAAAAGTATGAATAGTGTCACAAAATGTGCTGCATTACCTGCATTATTTGCCTTTTCATTCTGCATAATTTACTCAGCCTTGGCACATAATTTGGCCCTCCCCGCCACATAATTCAAGTAGCCCTGATTAAAGAAAGCTGCAAATAACCAAATGGACATGCGGAGAGTGCTGCATTGTTAATGACCGGTGAAGATTTCAAAGAGGGCATTGATTAAGGAGGCATAGATTCTGAATATTTCAGCACACATTAAAAGAGTTAGAAGTGATTTTTAAGGGAGGCCATCGTCTAATCTGTCTGGTACCTGCTTTTTTTTTCCAGG
This sequence comes from Triturus cristatus, assembly GCF_964204655.1. Classification (NCBI taxonomy): domain Eukaryota; kingdom Metazoa; phylum Chordata; class Amphibia; order Caudata; family Salamandridae; genus Triturus; species Triturus cristatus. The sequence continues at coordinate 1,378,665,246 of NC_140590.1, forward strand.
TGTGTCTATAAAGTCAATGTTCAGTCTACATCCATCCGGCTTTCTTTTCGTTCCCGTCCCTCCATGTGTGCCTGTTTATACACTCTCTGACAATGCCAGTGTTGTGTGGGACTGTATGTGTGCCTACATGTTTACTTGGATCACCCTGGCTTGCTGTTGCATCTCCCTAGCAGGCTATTGTTTGCAGTTATGACAATCCCTGATTTGACAGTGTATGAACCTCCTTCATTTATATTCCTAACCTCTCTTCCTCCTGCCTTTCAGCTCCTGCAGGTTATTTCTCCACCCTACTTTCATCTTGCCTTCAAGTTTCAGTAGGTCGTCTATTAAATAGTGTTCTGTGAACTGAATTCACAAGCCTTCTTCCTCATTTCCTTGAGCTAGCTTTGTCCCTGCCACTCCCCTGTCACATCTCCATGGGGAGTCTAAAGTGCTAAACATGCAACAGACATACCAAAGCTTAGGTCTCTCTGTCTAAGTTTATGAGTGACTGCCTTTTAGGTGGTCAACGTGCAGGGATGTCTGTACATCAGTGAGCATGGGCCTCACTGAATTACGACGTCCCTTTCCAACAGCCTTTCCATGGCGGTCCGACTACCATAAAAGGGATGTCGGTAAGGGACTTTGGGGCCCCAAATATGGCCCCCAGCCCTCGTGTGCCTCTGCAATGTGGCCCTGGGGCACATGTAGTGCCCCAACTAACATCCATGCACTGTCTCCTATGTACCATATGGTGCATGGCACACAGCGCATGGATGTGTGCGAAATGCTCCTGAACACGGTAGCTTCTGCTGCCCTTTTCCTAGGCCACAGCACAAGCCACAGTGTAATGGAGCACTTTCCGACTGTCATATTGTAATTGAGTGATGGACCGCTGACTACTTGTCCGGCGGTCTTCTGACCGCTGCAACAGCAGACGGCGGTCCAACCACCTGATATCATAAGCAGGCCCTTAATTTTGTTTCCTCTCACTCTGTGCTTTTCGAAAACATTTCCTACTCTCTGACCATTTTCCAACATCAGATAAATATAAGCTTGTTTGGATTGACAATAACCCACAATTTTTTTAAAAATTGTAATAAAAACTGTTCCTGAGTTTCACGCAAAAAACACATAACAATAAGTAGCCATGCTAGATTTAGCTAAAACGTATTTACATATTAATTGTTGATTTGCTCTCCCATTTTAAAGATGAAGTTAATGGCATTGCACCATTTACGACAAATTATAACATAAAATAAGCAAAAAGAAGGGACCCATGGGATTGTTTTGAAGATTTGCTTTGAGATTGACTAAAAGAAGGCGGCATGCACGAGGTCAGGGCTTAGAAATGGAGTGTTCTACTCTACCATGCTGATTCATGGCCTGTTGTTTTCATTTGTGGCCTCCTCGAGCAACTAGTAACAACGTGTGATTGTACAGAGCACTTTGAGATAGGCATTCCCTGTGATGAGCATGTGACCCATATAAATGCGTCACTGGCTAATGGTAAAACGACCTTGTTTTACAGACATTCCTATCGTTACAGAGACGGAATGAGCAGAAAAATCAGATGTAGATAGCTCAGAATCAAATTAAAAAATATGTTGTGTAGCATTGCAGACACTGAACTTGTGTGTAAGCAAGACTATGAAAACAAAGCGTTATAAATGGCAATTTTAGGTTGTCAATGCATGAAATCAAGAATTCCAAAATATGTAAATTATTAGCTATGTATGCTCTGCACCATGTCCTTGTCCCTGGGCTTTTATTCAACTAGCTACGGCATTGAGGAGTTTGCTTCAATTAGCAATGCATTTGATAACAATGATTTGTAGAGATAAGGTTTAGGACTGGATACAGAATGTTTTCTGTAGATGGAATGTTCTGGCAAACCTGTGAGTCATTTTTAGTGCTAAATACATTCTGGTGCTACATATCTATGATTATAGTCAGGGACACTGGAATTATGTGATTGTGTAGCTGTGGTGTTTTCCTCATAATTGTAAATTTGCCACATTTACTACATAAACAGAATTCATTGCCTGCTATATAATCTGCAGATTTTAACGACAAAATTGTTTCTAGCACAAATGGTTCATATGTCACTAAAAACGCAGCAACACGCGTTGCCACACAGGGCAAGGCCCTTTGTAAAACTTGACTGGTAACCTTTCTGTTGCTTATTGCTATATTTTGGTGTTAAACTGGTACTAGTGAGGTGCAACCAATGTCCAGACAGTGTTAGTAAGTGTAAAAATGACAAAAGTATGAATAGTGTCACAAAATGTGCTGCATTACCTGCATTATTTGCCTTTTCATTCTGCATAATTTACTCAGCCTTGGCACATAATTTGGCCCTCCCCGCCACATAATTCAAGTAGCCCTGATTAAAGAAAGCTGCAAATAACCAAATGGACATGCGGAGAGTGCTGCATTGTTAATGACCGGTGAAGATTTCAAAGAGGGCATTGATTAAGGAGGCATAGATTCTGAATATTTCAGCACACATTAAAAGAGTTAGAAGTGATTTTTGAGGGAGGCCATCGTCTAATCTGTCTGGTACCTGCTTTTTTTTTCCAGGTGTGTCTATAAAGTCAATGTTCAGTCTACATCCATCCGGCTTTCTTTTCGTTCCCGTCCCTCCATGTGTGCCTGTTTATACACTCTCTGACAATGCCAGTGTTGGGTGGGACTGTATGTGTGCCTACATGTTTACTTGGATCACCCTGGCTTGCTGTTGCATCTCCCTAGCAGGCTATTGTTTGCAGTTATGACAATCCCTGATTTGACAGTGTATGAACCTCCTTCATTTATATTCCTAACCTCTCTTCCTCCTGCCTTTCAGCTCCTGCAGGTTATTTCTCCACCCTACTTTCATCTTGCCTTCAAGTTTCAGTAGGTCGCCTATTAAATAGTGTTCTGTGAACTGAATTCACAAGCCTTCTTCCTCATTTCCTTGAGCTAGCTTTGTCCCTTCCACTCTCCTGTCACATCTCCATGAGGTATCTAAAGTGCTAAACATGCAACAGACATACCAAAGCTTAGGTCTCTCTGTCTAAGTTTATGAGTGACTGCCTTTTAGTTGGTCAACGTGCAGGGATGTCTGTACATCAGTGTGCATGGGCCTCTGTCTATCTGCTGGATTATGTTTCTGATTAGTTGTACCTGTCGTGGTTGAGGGAGTGCTGGGCTCTTACAACATATTCTCTTAGTCAAGTTGGATGCTTGTAGGTTTGGTGCATATCATATGCTAATGTTTGCATCAATGTCATGTCTGGCAACATATATGCATGCACAATATAAAACTTAAGCCTACTAACATTGTCAATGATTCTTTGCTTAGCAGCTAGTATTTATAACTAAATGAAATTTGGCTGTAGTTCAAGTGATTTCTGACAGGCACTGGATAGGGTTCAAATCTTCGTGTAATTTAAACCAGAACTGTAAATGTGAGCTTGAGGAAGGTGCATTGGAATATTCTGTATGATTTGAGGGGCATTGGGGAACAACAATAGTCAACATTGACTCCCAAACTTGGAAGAGACTTAGGGCCCCATTAGGGTGGTGGGCGGATCGCCCCCGCCGGGCCGGCGGTAGCCACCTCTGGCCCGGAGTGGGCGATCCACCCGCCATCCATACCTAAAAGACCCCCCGCCATATTAGGATGGCTGGGGAGTCCGCGGTGGACTGAAAGACCGTCCGCTGCTTTTCCGCCGGTCGACTCATCGACCAGGTGGAAAACATGTATAATATAGTGGCGGTGTCTGCAAGACACCGCCATCCATATTATGATGATGGCGGCAATTGGCCATTCCATGGCGGCGATGCCGCCATGGAAAGGCATGTGGTCTTCTGTGTTGGGGGCCCGTTGCAGGCCCCCAGGAGGTTGTGGGGGTGGGGGGTGCACATGGGGGGGTACCTATGTTAACCCCCTGCATTGACATGGACAAGGTGGCAGGCACCACGCAGTGCCTGTCGCCTTGTGCATGCCAATGCACAACGTGCATTCCCAGCTTTTTGGCGGGTGGTGCTGTGAGCACCGCCCGCCACAATGCTGGGAATAGGGGATGTCACCGCAACGGTGGCGGTGGCATCCTAATTGCAGGTGTGGGACCGCCGCACCCCTGGAGGACGGTCCCGCATTCCGTTACGGTGGCGGGCGGACATCGTAATAGACCCCAAAGTCTGTGTAACAGAGTTAGCCTGTTTTGCTTGAGATGGAATAAATTATAGTACAGAAAAGTGCCAGTGTCTTTCACAGCAGTTAAATTATTTTGTAATAATAACTTCCTATCTAAAGGTCCATGATCCACGGAATCAATGTCTTCCAACATTTTACAAATCAAAATGTCTGACACAAGGTCTTTAAACATGTTTCCATTTTTATGTTAATCTTCCTCAATTTTCTATCAAAATGTTCAACTTTATATTAAGTTGTTTTCCTGATATTCAGGATTTCTGTGCTTTGCTGCAATTTTGTGAGCAATAGGAAATCTTTAACAAATGCTCACCAGGTGTCTAGATTTGAACTAATAAAGTTAAAAGAAGAATCTTAAAGCGCTCTAGAAATATTCCAGCAAACCTTTGTTTTCCCTGCATCTTTCAGGGTAAAGTCTGCACATTTCAGAAGCTCTGAAGGGACTTCCAAAGCTTCCTTCTATTTAGCTCCCTGCATGTTTCCTTTTAGGTTTCCAGAGAAACCTGTTTGTTTGTTACTTTAGCATTCCCAAAGCAAAAGAAGACTAAGGGCCTGAGTATGAGTGTCCTAGTACATAGTAGTCCTAGTGTACAAACTTATTTGCACACTGAAAGCAGGACCCCGACCCTGCCAAGGTTCGCAACATTCAGAGTGCGCCCGCACCCTCCACCATCACCGGAGTAAGACATTTTTTAGGCATGCTCACATATTGTGGCCGTTTCATACAGCATCTGACTTATCTCACAGGACCATTGTGGGAACTCACAGCAGCAATTTAACCCCTGGCAGTGGTGACCTGAGCAGGAAGAGCTTTTCCAAGACACCAAGCAAGCTTTGTCTCCCGACACCACGCTTGCCTACTTTGACCCCATCAAAGACACCGAGCTGTCTGTCGACGCCAGCCCCACAGGTCTAGGGGCTGTTCTGTCCCAGAAGCAGGTATGTGGTGAGTGGGCGCCCATTGCTTATGCCAGTCATGCCCTGACCCAGAACGAACAAAGGTATTCTCACATTGAGAAAGAGGCGATCATCATCCATTGGGACTGTCATGATTTCCACATCTATCTGTACGGACACACATTTTTTGTCAAACTGACCACAAGACCCTACTACCACTTTTTTAAGGGTCAACCTCCAAGCCTCCACCCTGCATCAAGAAGTGGATACTCCAGCTTCAGGAATACCATTTCTCTGCTGAATACTGACCTGGCTCCCACAATCCAGCTGACTATTTCTCGAGGCACGTGCGACTCCCACTCCTCAAGAGGCACAAGCAGCTAAAAAGGCCGTAGTGTATGTACAGATTGTAGTAGAAAGATATCGCCTGCTCACTGTCTCCCTCACTGACATCATTGAAGTGACCTGAACAGCCGACTGTCTCCAGCAAGCGATAGCTGCCCTCCAGTCAGGAAAATGGGACAACATCATGGCCACTCTCTCAGGCAACACTGTGGAAGCCAAGAACATACTCAAGTCGCTGCAACACATAAAAGAGGAACTCTCTGTCTCAGGTGATGGGTGCCTGGCCCGAGGACCCAGACTCATTGTGCCTGCCATTCTGACCCAGTGAATGGTGGACCTGACTTATGGATCCTACCCCTGAGTCATGAAAACCAAAAACAGGCTAAGAAACAAAATATGGTTCTGCAGCCTGGACCACAAGGTCGAGTAGACTGTCCAACAGTACTGCCTTTGTTAGGGCACGGGAGGAAGCGACCCTCCCCTACCTGTCATCACGGACCATCACCAAGTGCTCCCTGGCAATGTGCAAGCACTGATGTCGGCAATCTGCCGGATGGCACGCACTTCCTCGTCGTGATGGATGACTACCTCATTTACCCGAAAGGTCAAAATTGTGAGAACCACCTCCACTGAAAAACCATCCAAAAAGTTGGAATAAATGATGGCCAATCACGGCCTAATCAATGAACTGTGCACCAACAACCATCCTTCTTTCAATGGCCGAGACCTGGCCAACTATGTCGAATCCCGTGGGACCAAGCATCGATGGATTACCACTCGCTGGCCTCACGTCAACGACGAGGTCGAGCGGTTTGTGCAAACCTTCACCAAGACCCTCCGAATAGCACAGGCTGAGCAACGGTGTCTAGAGAGTGCACCTTACAGAAGGACTACAGTTTGACATCCCACTCCAGCACGGGAATGGCTCCAAGCACTCTGTGTTTTGGATGTCTGATCGTCGACTTCATTCCCCACCATCCGACCTAAACAAGCCCCGGTGCTGAGGACTTGCGAGCAAGCTCACCGTGAGGAGCTGACCCACCTGGCATCCCAGTGCCGATGAGCACAGACACCGAAACTCTCGGTAGGGGACTCAGGGCCCATCAAAGATCGGATGCCGTTTGAACTGAGACCATGGAAGGTCTTCCCAATCAGCAGGACCATGATAACGGCGGTCAGTGTTAGAGGTCGTGATTCCTGTACTCTTTTTGTAGGTAAAATACAGGAAAACTCCAAGTCCCAGAATGCTTAGCCAGAGGGAGTACCTTGTATGCCTTCCCATGCTGCCTTGCACTAGATCATGTGACTACTGTCGGCATATAGGCTGCCTGCTCCTTACCAACAATGCTTGGCCTCACTTCCTGTATTGGGACCACGCCCCTGTTTCCCGTTTGGAGCTTCCCTGGACCGGGTCCTTGTTTGCCGATTGTTCACCCGAGCTTGTGGAATCAATACCGGAGGACTTAGACAGCGCGAGTCTGAAGAATCGTGAGTGCGCTGCATATTGAATTAAATCCTGTTCGACCTCTGTTATTTACGAGCTTTCATAACGTGCTTGTGGGGAGCTTCTCGTCAACTAACTCCGTGAAGCACTGTTGGGACATTTTGTTGCCATTTACACTACCTATGCCGTCAGCGCTGGCTTCGCGCTGAATTGCCCTTTGCCCTGTAGCGGGAAGAAGCGCTGGTGTGGAATCTTGCCTGTTTTGTTTATGCCGGGAGCGCTGGTTTCACGCTAATCACAGTGCCCTTTGACCCCCAGCGCAGGCAAACGCTGTTGCACTCTCGGGGACCTTCACAGCTGGTTGGCATTGTTTGTGGAGAACCAACAACATTCTTTTTGGTTTACGAAGAGATTAGAAGGTTCGAAGCCTTCGGGACGGACAGTCCTGTTTCTTTATTTATCTTCCCAGGGATTCACAAGGAGAAAAGACTATACTGTAAAATAGAGACTTCTCAAGCTAATGGACTCGCAACACAGCGCATTGTAAGACGCTGTAGGTATTCTTTATTTTGTGAGCGTGATACAGTCAACGTCATCCATACTGTTCTCCCCCTGCCCTCATTACCTTGGTGAACCCAAAAAGGAGCAGGGGCTTCTTATGTTGAACCTTCCGTCATTATCCCAAATCTAAGTGTGTGAGTATGAGGAGGCATATAATGTAATGAATACAGCTTGGAGGGAGGAGGGTCACACGGGGAGCCATCTTATACCTGTCTTGTTGTTTTTGTCTTTTTGTAGGAATCCTGACACCCTTACCTGACATCCCTGTAGAAGACCTGGTGGTCCTTTCCGGTCTCTTCACCCTCTAGGGGGTCTAGGTCTTCCTGTAGTGTGTTCGTACCTATAGGAGACTGGACCCTGTGAGAGCGAAAAGACTCTCTCTTCGCTCCTGTGGATCTCGGACTCTCTGTCGTTGGACACAGAACCGGACAGAAAGGCCAAGCCCACGTATCTTTCACATCCCCTGAGCGAAGATGGATCAAGGCGCGTCATTTGATGCGGCCAGGGTAGAACCGTTGCGCCTTGACAACCCTGACATTACCATGTCTGAATTAGTAAACACAGTAGTTACCTTACAGTCAGAACTTAGAGCATTAAGAGGTGAGAATCAGCGTTTGGTAACAGAGTTAGCAATAGTAAAGACACACACATCAGTAGAGACAGTAGGAACAGGAACACTTCCCAAACAGAAGCGCAGTTATATACAACCAAGTCATTTCCACCTCCCAACCTCAGATGTATCCGTGCCTCCTGCTTCCCCGTCTGCCCCAGTTAATGTAACTGTTGTCACTCCACCTCATACTCCTTTGGCCATGCCGGAACGGTTTAACGGGGATAGCACTAAATATGCAGTCTTCATGAACCAGTGCCATCTCCAGTTCCTTTGTCGAGCTGCGGCGTTCCCTGATGATGCGGCCAAAGTGGCCTTCATCATATCATATCTGAGTGGGAATGCAGCGCTTTGGGCAGTTCCATTAGTGGACAATGACGATCCAGTTCTCTACAATTTAGCACAATTCAAGGAAAGAATGCAGAGTTTATTCGCTCGCCATTCTTATATGCAGGCTAGCGACAACGAGTTACTGAACTTGAAACAAGGTACGAAGGACCTTCTTTCGTACATAACCACGTTCAACCGGTTAGTTACTGAGACACAGTGGCCTGAAGAAAAAAGAACATCTTTATTTTATAGGGGCTTAAGAGATGACTTAAAAGACATTCTGTCACAGATTGTAGATCCTCCAGAAGATTGTGCATCCTTTATTGATTTAGTGGTCAAGTTGGACCATAGACTGACAGAAAGGAAGGGAGAGAAGTCTAAAGGAGAATACCCACGTCTTTTTCTTTCAAGGTCTGACAAAAAAGACCCCAAAGAGTCGAGCGAACCGATGCAGATCGGGGGGGTCAGAGGCCCTCTAACGGCTGAAGAACGTGAAAAACGACGGCGTTTGAATTTATGCCTTTACTGTGGTAAAGGAGGGCATTTTGCCCGAGAACGCCCCGTGAAGCCTAAAAAATTAGGTGGTATTAACGTGAACAAATCAGGGGGAGTAATTGTTCCGGAAAACTGAAAGACTTGGGAAGTTTGGAGATCGATTTCCCAAGTCCTTCGGTGACTCAGATCTTGTCGTCTGTCTCTACCCATGTGCCTCTTGTGCCCAAACATTTCATCATTTCTGTGGTTTTTATTCTGCCCTCTCAACGGAGAAAATTTATGGATATTTTGCTAGATTCTGGGGCTACTGGGAATTTTTTAGATATAACTGTAGCTAAAGCCTTGGGATTGCAATTTATCAAAAAACCCCATCCCGAAAGGGTTCGAGCAGTGGACGGTTCTGAATTGTCATCAGGCTTGATTAAACATCAAACCCCCGATATTATCATGGTGTGTGACAATGGGCATTCAGAAGCAATTTCTTTTGATCTCATAGACACTCCCACGTTTGGGGCCATATTAGGAGTACCATGGCTACAACAACACAATCCCCACATAGACTGGGTCTCTAGAACAGTAACATTACGGTCTTCTTATTGCACACTGCATTGTTATAGAGAAACGGCGCTTTGGCAAACGCCTTTATGTTGCGCTACAGCGTCCTCATACGCCACGAGTCTGCCTGGAGAATATCAAGATTTTGCTAGTGTGTTTGATGAAGTGAAAGCGACAGCTTTACCTCCACATTGCGCATATGATTGTAGGATTGATTTAATCCCTGGAGCTGAACTGCCCATCAGTCGAATATACGCATTAACTGAACCAGAAACCAAATATCTTTATGACTACTTGCAGGAGATGTTGAAGAAAGGTTTTATTAGACATTCCACCTCTCCTGTCTCGTCGCCTCTTTTTTTTATTCCCAAACGAGAGGGAGGCTTGAGAGCATGCCTGGATTACCGTGTGTTAAATAAAGCTACGGTAAAAAACAAATACCCTCTTCCACTCATTTCCACTCTCTTGGATCAAGTACGTAAGGCAAAGATTTTCACCAAATTAGATCTCAGAGGTGCGTACCATTTGATCAGAGTAAGAGAGGGAGATGAGTGGAAAACGGCATTTCGGACCAAATTCGGGTTATATGAATATTGCGTTATGCCGTTTGGCCTCTGTAATGCTCCAGCAGCATTCCAATTTTTTGTGAATGAGATCTTACGTGACTATTTAGATCTCTTTGTCATCATCTACATTGACGATATTTTAATATATTCACAAAACGAGCAAGACCATGTAGAGCATGTGAGGCTTATACTGCAACGCTTACAGGAACACCATTTATTTGCCAAATTGGACAAATGTTTGTTTCACACAAGAAAGGTAGACTTCTTGGGTTTTGTTATCTCGCCTGATGGGATCCATATGGATCCAGCTAAGGTCGCTGCTATCTCCAATTGGAACAGCCCCAAGACAGTGAAAGAAATACAATCCTTTTTAGGATTCGCTAATTTCTATAGAAGATTTATTCACCACTTCTCTGAATTAGTGTCTCCTATCACTAGACTGCTAAAGAAAGGGGTGCAGTTTGACTGGGGTAAAACTGCTGAAACAGCCTTTCAGGCTTTAAAAGACAGATTCACCTCTGCCCCCATAATCAGACATGCCGATGAGACCCTACCCTATTTCGTGGAAGCGGATGCCTCACAATATGCAGTGGGGGGAGTATTGTCGCAGCGCGACAGTTGTTCGGGTACTCTCCATCCTGTAGCCTATTTTTCTAAAACTCTCTACACTATTGGGGAACGGGAATTGTTAGCCATAAAGATGGCTTTTCAAGAGTGGAGGCATTATTTATTAGGGTCACCCCATACGATCACGATTTATTCTGATCATCGGAATCTGCAATTCTTTAGATCCGCTAGGGCCCTCACTCCCAGACAGATGAGATGGGTGTCTTTCTTCTGTGAATACGATTTTATCATCACTTTTCAGCCGGGTGCAAGACATGGAAAAGCAGATGCTTTATCCCGGTTAGGTAAAGAAATCCGTATCATGGAGGAAGAATCAGTACCCATCATTCCAGAAAACAAGATTGTGGCTTTGGATACACAAGAGGAGAGTAAGTCTGACTCCTTTCTTGCTCAATTAGAACTTGAATATAAAAATCTAGGGCAGGAGACATGGTTAGCAGAGCCCTTGAATACAGTGGCAAATGGCTTGTTTTACCATGAAGGAAGGCTCTTTATTCCCTCACCTGAAACTCGTTCCTTAATCTTGAAGTGGTGTCATACTTCACCTCTGGCTGCACATCCTGGCGGTGACAAGACTCGTCAACTGTGTCAAAGGTGGTTCTGGTGGAAAGATATGCATCACGACATCTCTGCATTTTGCAAAAGCTTGTTCCACCTGTGCACGACAGAAATCCATGCATTGTGCTCCCGCTGGTTTATTACGCCCTTTACCTGTCCCTGAGTGCCCTTGGTCCACTATCAGCATGGATTTTATCACTGATTTACCTATAAGCAGGGGTTATACAGCTATCCTGTTGGTGGTGGATATGCTATCTAAAATGGCACATTTCATTCCTCTTAAAAGACTACCCCGCGCCACTGACCTCATTGACATCTTCATCGACAACGTGGTGAAATTACATGGTTTGCCCTCGGTCATAGTGTCAGATAGAGGCCCTCAATTCATCTCTAAATTTTGGCAAGGTCTCTGTAAGACACTGTAGATAGATCACCGTCTGTCATCCGCTTATCATCCGCAAACGGATGGGCAAACGGAGAGGACAAATCAAACTCTTGAACAGTTTTTGAGATGTTTATTGAGTACTATAACCAGTGAATGGAGTCAAGCTCTTCCCTTAGCGGAATTTGCTTACAACAATTCTACACATTCCGCTTCCAAAGTGTCTCCTTTTTTCTTTGTAACAGGACAACACCCCAAGTTTCTCCCTGTCCAACTCCCCCCAGAAATGCTAAACATTCCTGCAGTACACGAACACCACAAGAACCTTAAAGCCATATGGGAACAAGCTACCAGAGAATTACTTGAAGCCAAACAACAGATGAAGGAACAGGCAGACAGACATAGGCGCCAGGCTCCTGTCTACTCTGAGGGGGATCAAGTATGGTTATCCACAAAGAACCTCAGGCTAACAGGACCGCGGAAATTCTGGCCCATGTATATAGGACCTTTCCCTATACTTAGAATTATTAATCCGGTAGCCATGAAACTCGATCTCCCACCAGACATGCATATACATCCCGTTTTTCACATTTCTCTCCTCAAACCCTTCATCCCTCCCTCTAGTCCGGAGCCTCCACCTCCTCCCATCACTGTAAACGGTGAGCAAGAGTTTGAAGTCAGACGCATTGTTGATTCTCGTAGACTTCAAGGAAAGTTACAATACCTAATAGATTGGGTGGGGTATGCTCCCGAAGATAGAACATGGGAACCCGCAGAGAATGTACATGCCCCAATCTTAGTTAGGAGATTTCACGTCTTGCATCCCAACAAACCCCGACCTGTGATTAGACCGTTAGGGGGGAGAACTGTTAGAGGTCATGATTCCTGTACTCTTTTTGTAGGTAAAATACAGGAAAACTCCAAGTCCCAGAATGCTTAGCCAGAGGGAGTACCTTGTATGCCTTCCCATGCTGCCTTGCACTAGATCATGTGACTACTGCCGGCATATAGGCTGCCTGCTCCTTACCAACAATGCTTGGCCTCACTTCCTGTATTGGGACCACGCCCCTGTTTCCCGTTTGGAGCTTCCCTGGACCGGGTCCTTGTTTGCCGATTGTTCACCCGAGCTTGTGGAATCAATACCGGAGGACTTAGACAGCGCGAGTCTGAAGAATCGTGAGTGCGCTGCATATTGAATTAAATCCTGTTCGACCTCTGTTATTTACGAGCTTTCATAACGTGCTTGTGGGGAGCTTCTCGTCAACTAACTCCGTGAAGCACTGTTGGGACATTTTGTTGCCATTTACACTACCTATGCCGTCAGCGCTGGCTTCACGCTGAATTGCCCTTTGCCCTGTAGCGGGAAGAAGCGCTGGTGTGGAATCTTGCCTGTTTTGTTTATGCCGGGAGCGCTGGTTTTGCGCTAATCACAGTGCCCTTTGACCCCCAGCGCAGGGAAGCGCTGTTGCACTCTCGGGGATCTTCACAGCTGGTTGGAATTGTTTGTGGAGACCCAACAACATTCTTTTTGGTTTACAAAGAGATTAGAAGGTTCGAAGCCTTCGGGACGGACAGTCCTGTTTCTTTATTTATCTTCCCAGGGATTGACAAGGAGAAAAGACTATAGTGTAAAATAGAGACTTCTCAAGCTAATGGACTCGCAACACAGCGCATTGTAAGACGCTGTAGGTATTCTTTATTTTGTGAGCGTGATACAGTCAACGTCATCCATACTGTTCTTCCCCTGCCCTCATTACCTTGGTGAACCCAAAAAAGAGCAGGGGCTTCTTATGTTGAACCTTCCGTCATTATCCCAAATCTAAGTGTGTAAGTATGAGGAGGCATATAATGTAATGAATACAGCTTGGAGGGAGGAGGGTCACACGGGGAGCCATCTTATACCTGTCTTGTTGTTTTTGTCTTTTTGTAGGAATCCTGACACCCTTACCTGACATCCCTGTAGAAGACCTGGTGGTCCTTTCCGGTCTCTTCGCCCTCTAGGGGGTCTAGGTCTTCCTGTAGTGTGTTCGTACCTATAGGAGACTGGACCCTGTGAGAGCGAAAAGACTCTCTCTTCGCTCCTGTGGATCTCGGACTCTCTGTCGTTGGACACAGAACCGGACAGTCAGTGGCCATGAATCTGTAACACAGAATGTGTCACACTTCAAATGTTTCAAAGGAGACACTGCCAACTCCTCACCTGAGCATGCCCTCGATCAGAAAGACGTCCAGGAAGCCGTGGAGCTAAAACTTACCCCAAGTGTCCCTGGAAGGATGTCTTCTCCTGTGCCCACTGGAGCTGAGCTAAACTCCTCAGGTCATTCTAATACGTGCGCTGAGGAGGAGAGCAAACCGACCACCTCTGAACAGCCAGGACCTGATCGAGGTTTCCCAAGATACCACCTCCGATGAAATCCCATGCCATCCCAGCAGTTCCAGGACTATGTGATGGAGTGACAAGAAAGAGGGGAGAACCAGAGGCGGAGAGCAGAAATATGAAACATCAGTATCCTTTGTGTGGTTTCCATCCAATGTTTTGTATGCTTATGTATTTATTTATTTTTTTCCTTCAGAGACTTCCCGTTTAGACTGACAGCTGTACTATATTGTGTCTATTACTGAATGCTGTGTTTGCCAGTTTGGCAGGACTTTTTCTTGGCTGATAATTTATGATAAAGAAGGAATGTAATGTTCTCGGCCACACAGTGGTATTTTTCATACAAACCCCAGCGCCACGGCCCCTTTTTGTTGTGCACGTGGCCACATGACCACTGGCAATAAACAAACAGACGGAGCTGCGCAGAGGCAGTCCTACACCAGACCACAACCATTGTGTGTGAGTCTCTCTGTGTGACCAGCGCTGTGCCACTTATCACCGCAAGACCGAGGCCCAGCGTCCTGGGCGTCCCATAGATACAACAATCTGACCGGAGTAATTAGCCTCAATTCTCTCTGGCACGAGGTAGACTGATGTACTGGGGAACCAGTTGGCCATTTGATTTAATGGACTGATGGAGCATGATGGTGCTCTTTAAATTTGTAGAGGTGCATTCTAATCATGAGTAGGTCGCACATGCATTTATTTTTGTTGTATTAACATGTGGTTAGAAAACGTGAGGGTTCATAACAAATGTGAAAGAGAAATGTTAGATTCATTATGTGCCATGCAAGAATTAGCGTGGCAGTTGTGCTTTGAATAATGTAATCATCAGCATTCGTTACAAACGATTAATGAAGTTGCTCATGTAGAATGTAATGTATAGGTTTAAACGTGCACCACTTTGAAAGCTGCACATGAACGTGACTAATGGAGAATTAATGCGTTGAATGTTGTAGGTTGCTCATAATGATTTGCACTGAAATGCTTATGCAATGTGGTAGTTGGAATTGCATTTAAATGTTTGCTCATGTGTAATTCACAGGCCCTGTGTGCCTTATTCTTATGTTGGCCGATTTCTGTAGGCCTGAAATGTATTTTCCCTGATGGCTCTGGTAGAAGGGGTAAATTGAAACTCATGTGCATGTCGAATTTGTTCTTTGGAATAATGATAGCCTCCGTGTCTTTAATGAAATCCAGGTTCTCTAGACATGTTAATAGGAGAATCGCAATTTCATTACAAGACCGGAGGCTACATTATGCATGTTGGTAGCCCTGAAGGACAACATCAGACATATGCTCAATAGGTTTACAGTAGTGGTGAGCGAAGGTTGAAGCATTGGACCAATCGGCCGCTTTAAGGATATCATCCAACTTACCGCCAGACAAAAAGGATTTGCTTGCCATAGCACCTCTGAGAGAATGGGCTTGGAATTTAGAAAGGTCAATACCAGCTAGATTCAAAACTGACTTGACCCATCTAGCAATGGAGGAAGAAGAAACTGGTTTAAAGGGTTTGACATAAGAGATAAGGAGTTGTTTGGCATCTACAGGGCGAAGGTCTTTCATTCGCGAGTCATATTCTTTCATACAGTCTACGACACACAGCCTTTTGCAAACATCAAAACAAGGATAAAAAATAGAGTCTGACATGGTTTTAGTCCTTCTAGATATTTCAAATTTAACACCAAACATATAATAAGATCTATAAGAAATATCGAGGCATTTGACATCGGAAATTCTACGACAAGAGATTAGACATAAAAGAGTAGCAAGTTTAAGCGAGAGGCATTTTCTGTTAAGATAAGCATTATCAGGCCAAGAAGAGAAAAGGTCTAAGATAGCTTTAACATCCCACATGGTTTGGTATTTAGGTCTAGGAGGTCTTTTCAGTCTAATACTTTTCATAAATCTACAAATAATAACGTTCTTACCTACCGTTTTACCATTGACAAGGGAATGTCCAGCGGAGATTGCTGATCTATAGCAATTAATAGATCTATAAGAAAGCCCCTTGTCAAATTGTTCGACAAGGAAATTAACTATATTGACGATAGGAGCTTCCACGGGATCCATGTTCCTCTCCATGCACCAACAAAACAATTTTTTTCAAATGTTATTGTATCTATAGTGCGTTCCAGGTGCCCATGATTCTCTGAGGAGAGTGAGAGCTGATGACGAAAGGCCAGACAATTCATTGGATTGCCTGACACTTTCCAAGCAAGAAGGTTTACATTTCCTGAAATACTTAGGTGATGATCTTCTCCGTCTGCGTTTGAAACCAGACCCTTGCACGCTGGGATGAGGAAGGGGATGTCGCAGGACAGTTCCAGAGTAGTCGGGAACCATGCCTGAGACGGCCAAAACGGGGTTATCAGAACCAAGGAGCATTGATCTTTTCTGACCTTCTGTAGGACCCTTTGGATCATAGCAAAGGGAGGGAAGGCGTAACGCTAAAGGTTGGACCAGCATTGGAGGAAAGCATTCACCGCTAGAGCGCCCGGGTCTGGCATCCAGCTGAAATATTTCGGGAGTTGGAAAGTCAATCTGCTGGCAAATAAGTCCACAACCAGTGGACCCCAAAAATGAAAGAGGACATTGAAAACACTCACGTTGAGTTTCCAATAGGTGAGGTCTGAAAGGAATCTTGAGTTCCAATCCGCAGATAGATTTGACTTTCCGGGAAGGTATTCTGCCTTCAGAGAAATCTTGTGTTCTAAGCAAAACATCCAGAGTTTCTTGGCTAAAGCGGATAGGTCTGCTGATTTGGTACCGCCAAGGCGGTTCATATATGAGACTGCGGAGATGTTGTCCATCTTCAGAAGAACAGATCTGCCTTGAAGTGAGTGTTTGAAGCTCATTAGTGCGAATAAGCCTGCTGTAAGTTCTAAGAAATGTATATGACGGGAAGATTCCGCGAGAGACCAAGCGCCACCAGTGTTTTACTCGAGGACGCGAGCACCCTAACCATGGAGACTGGCGTCTGATTCCAGAACAAATTCCGGGGCAGAGCCGAAGATTTCTTTTCCATTCCAGGCATCCAAGTTCTCCAGCCACCATGAAAGTTCTGACCTGGCTTCCTGATCTAAGGTCACAGAATCTCCGTACCAGAGACCAGACCTGAGAGGCCCTCCCCTTTAATCTTTGAAAGGCACGGTAATGCAGAGGATCTGGAAAGATAGCTTGGATGGAGGAGGAAAGGAGGCCTAGAAGTCTGGCTAATTCTCGTAGGGTTAGAGATTCTTGTCTTAGAACGTACCTGATCTCTTTTCGAATTTTGGCAATTTTCTTGGTAGGGAGAAGGAGAAGGCAGCTCAAGGTATCTACAGTGAAGCAGAGGAATTCTAGTGACTTGGAGGGAGTTAGGATAGATTTTTCCTTGTTTATAATGAAGCCGAGACTTTCGATGAGCTCCATGGTAGTATTGAGGTCTTTCAATATTTGAGAATAGAGTTGGGACATGATGAGAATGTCATCTAGATAAATGATGAGGCGAATACCCCTCTCTCTCAGAAGAGAGACGATAGTCCTCATGATCTTGGCAAAACACCTAGGCGCAGAGGAAAGACCGAAAGGAAGAGCTTGGAATTGGAAAAGACGCTTCTTCCAGATGAATTGGAGAAAGCGTTGGTGTTCTTTGGCCATAGGGATGGTAAAGTAAGCGTCTTTTAAGTCTAGTTTCACCAGCCAATCTCCTTTCAAGAGAAGGTCCCTGAGGAGGTGAATGCCTTCCATTTTGAAGTGTCTGTAAACTAGGTACTTGTTTACTTCCCGAAGATTTATGACTGGTCTCCACCCTTTTTCCTTTTTTTGAACGAGGAAAAGAGTGCCGACAAAGGTTTTAAAGACCAAGGTACTTGTACGATAGCTCCTTTTTGAATCATTGAAGAGATTTCCTCTTCGACAATCTTCTGATGTTCTTCCGAAAGTGTTAGAGGTTTTGGGAGTTGTAACTGAAAGGGAATGTCTATAAAGTCTATTTTGAAACCCTGAACGGTTTCGAGAACCCATGGTTCTTTAGTTAGAGATTCCCATATGTGGTAAAAGTATTTTAGTCTGCCCCCTACTTGGGAAGAAGAGGAAAGAGGAGGAAGACTTACTTTGAAGGTTGGAGTTGTTTGTATTTCCACGGGATCTGTAGCCTCTGTTTCGTGGTCCTCTGCCTCGTTGGAGATAGAATTGCAGGTTGGATGGGTAGAACCCTCTACCGGTACCTCTGAATGTTGAGAAGGGCCGTTGATAACCACGGCCAGAAGAGCGGCCTCTTCTTCCAGCCTGTCCAAAAAGGTTGGTGTTGAAGACGCGTTTCATGTTTGCTTGAGCCATATCGAGGGCAGTTAATGTTGCGACGTATTTACCTATTGATTTAATCATGTCCTCTCCGAAGAGGAGGCCCTTAGGGTTATCGGAGGGTTCTTTTTCAGCTAAATCACCCAGTTTAGGGTTGATCTTGGTAAGGATGGTGCTCCTTCTTTCGATGTTGAGGCTAGAATTGACGTTGACGAGGAGTTCGATGGCTCTTTGACTCCAACCTCGAATGAGGTTGACATCAAGGGGGGTTTTGGAAATGTATGATTCTTTGGCTAAGTCTAGAATCCTGGTGAGTGGGCCGAGGATGTCAAGTAGGCGGTCCTGACAACCTTTGAGAGCTCTCTCTAGACCTTTTCTAGGGTCCTTCTCCAGTTTAAATAAGAATTTGATCAGGTCAGGGTTAAGGTTAGGGGTTTGAGAAACCTTATCTTGGATGGAGGGTCTTGGACACTCAGATTTCAGAGTGTTCCTAGTCTCTCTTTCGAGAGAGTTTCTTAACCACCTTGTAATAAATTTTGAAACATGTTCCTGAGGGAACCATTTTGAGCTATTCAGGTGGGAGATATTGAGGGGGGAGAACATTTCCTCTCCTAGAGGGATGAGGATAACGTTTTTAGAGGAAGAAGGCGAGTCGAGATCACCGGGGTTGTTGAATTCGAGGTCTTGGTCATCAAGATCCAGTACGAATTCATCATAAGGGTTAGTAAAACTTTCTTCCTCCTCCTCAGAGTCAGAGACTGCATCATTCTGAGTAGTAATAGAATTTGTGCCGCAACGGGCACCCGTCATATTTGTGCCGCTAGGGACACCCATCATATTTGTGCCGCGAGGGACACCATTATCATTTGAGGCGCAATGGCCTCCCATCAACAGTGAGGTGCTAGGACCTCCCAAATCAATTGAGGTGCTACGACCTCCCATAGTCAGAAGGGTGCTCACAATTGTTTGATTTTTTGCCTCTTTAACGGTGAGTACTGACCTCGTCAGGGAGATCACCTTGGGCAAAGGAGAGATATCTCTTAGAAGACATCAGTACTTTAAGAGTAGATAGCATACAGGATCTCATTTCTTTCTGAAGGAAAGCTTTAAATGAATCATTGTCATGATTGGGAGAGCTGGCAGTAATCAAATTCTGACATATTATATTTACAAAGGTCGAGTTATGGTTGGCCTTGAAATGATGGTAGAATAAATAATTAATTAATTGGCTAAAAATTGGTGGTTGATCTCTCCTTTTTTTTTTTGGGTGATCAGAGCAATCTTATTTATAGTGGTGGCAAGGTTTAAATAATGGTATTAGCCTCTGAGTCTGTTCAGAGTAGTATCCCCCTTTTTTTATTTTTTTTGGGTAAAGCAAAACAATCTCCGGCAGCACCTGATGAGAGCGAAGCAACTGAAAGCTTCGCTCGAGCTCAGCTGCTGCCAGAGAATCGATTAGAGGAAAGGCCGTAGGGGGAGGATTAACGTGACTGCACCGTTGCTAAGGTGCTTTTTCTTGAGGAATAGACGCACTCGCGAGGACGGAGCGAGCGTGTCTGTAAAATTATATGAAGCTTCTTATATTTTTAGTTTTGGGCTTTAAAATCTCTGCTCCAGAAGCGGTATGCCATCAAAGAAATGAAAGCAGAGCGGAGGCGTGAGGCCGACGCCGGTGGATGTGAGGGAAGGGAGTTCATTCTCTCGTCGAGGAAGGAGAACTCGCAAAGAGGTATTACCTACGGAAGGGGGTAGGGAGGAGCGGGTGAGGTGACAGCCTTAATAGGAAGTCATTAGGGAAGGGGTGAGGGGGGTATAGGAGAGAAAACCCAGCATCACCCACAACAGAGGAGGCTTGAAGCCAAGGGTAGAAGCGCCAAATGAAGCTTAGGCATGATAACTGGATAAGATAAAACGGAAAAATAAGATACAGAAAATGTTTAAAATATTAATTAAAATAAGAGCAATAATAAGGAGTGTACTTATCTGCTTGCGAGCCGCATTTAAAGAGGCAGTCGGTTTGCCCCTCATGCCATTTATAGCTTTCTAGAACTGTTTTCTTTGTGATGTAGTGCGGCTGCTTGTGATCTGCATTAAAAGATTAATGCATAATGATAGCCTCCGTGTCTTTAATGAAATCCAGATTCTCTAGACATGTTAATAGGAGAATCGCAATTGGTTGTGACAGACAACATCTTTTGCCAGCTATGTAGGCAAAGATACATTAGGGTGAAGTAAACAGGGAAGGGGTGAGGTCCACATGTTAGCATCCTGACCAGAGCAGCACCGGGTCTCCCAGAGGTGTCCAACAGGGTGAAAGAGAATACAGAATCCTATAGTAGATATCAGGTCATGTTATCTCTCCAATAACTGGCAAATAGGGTGGAACATAGTGGGGACACTGACACACACAAACACGCACTTGTGCGCGCACACACATACACGTGTTACCATCCTTGTGGGGACTATGTGTGGATACCTGCCTTGTGGGGACTAACCTTTCCCAATGGTCTCAAATCATAATAATTACAGAAAATTGTTAAGAAAAAAATCAAGATACAGGTTCCTGCTTCAAATGTGAAAATATAGCTTTATTTCTGCATGCGCACAGTACCATCCTTATGGGGACTTAAACGCGTGTTACTATCCTTGTGAGGACTTACTCCAAACTTTTAATTTGTGATTGAATACAGTCATGGGCAAATTGTTAAATAGAATTTTTCAGTGCTATACCTAAATTACATGATATTTTAGTCTTATAGGAACAACCCTATGTGTCATAAGGACATATACATTTGATTTTAATGATAATGCATTTTTTTCAGGAGAAAACAATAGCATATCAAGTGCATATTTAGTCTATTGTTGTGTGCTCACACACGTTAAGGAATAAGGAAACAACACATAGTTAAATTAAATTAGATGCCAAAGATCCTACATTGTGGTCAAATGGGAAAGCCAAGTTGGCATAACCTGCTTTTTTTCATTACCTTCACCACTAGGCCTCCTCTTCTTTATAGGACTGTGCAATAATAGTTACAAAATACATGGCATGTGACTATAGTAATGTTTCTAGAGCTGACAGAGTGTGTGATGATAGTCCTGTTGAAGTCTCTGCAGAGCTAGTGTGTGGTTATATTGATGCCCAAAACTCCCACAGAGATAGTATGTGATTATATTGATTCCCAGGTCCCCACACAGATAGTTTGTGATTATACTGATGCCCAGGTCCCCACAGAGCTAGTGTGTGATTATATTGATGCCCGGTTCCCACACAAATAATGAGTGATAATAGTCATGTTTAATTCCTCATAAAGATAGTGTGTGATTATATTGATGCTCAGGTCTCCACAGAGGTAGTGTGTGAGTGATAATAGTAATTTTCAATTCCTCACGAAGATATTGTGTGATTATTTGATGCCCAGGTCCCCACTGAGATAATGAGTGATGATAGTCCTGTTCATTTCCTCAAAAAGCTAGTATGTGATTATGTTGATGCCCAGGTCCCCACAGAGATAGTGTTTGATTATGTTGATGCCCAGGTCCCCCCAGAGATAGTGTGTGATTATATTGATTCCCAGGTCCCCACACAGATAGTGTGTGATTATATTGAGGCCCAGGTCCCCACACAGATAGTGTGTGATTATATTGATGCCCCAGCCCCCACAGAGATAGTGTGTGATTATATTGATGCCCTGGTCCCCACACAGATAGTGTGTGATTATATTGATGCCCCAGCCCCCACAGAGATAGTGTGTGATGATAGTAATGTTTAATTCCTCATAAAGATAGTGTGTGATTGATTATATTGATGTCCAGGCCCCCACAGAGATAGTGTGTGATTATATTGATGCCCTGGTCCCCACACAAAGTGTGTGATTATATTGATGCCCCAGTCCCCACAGAGATAGTGTGTGATGATAGTCATGTTCAATTCCTTATAATGATAGTGTGTGATTGATTATATTGATGCCCAGGTCCCCATAGAGATAGCATTTAATTATACTCACTCTCCTGGCCCCGTAGACATAGTGTGTGGTTATATTTATGTTCAAGTCCCTGCAGATATAGTGTGTGATTATAGTAATATTAAAGTTATTGCATAGATAGTGTGTGATGATAGTTATGTTGAAGCCATATGTGGTAGTATGTCATGAGACTGATGTTCAGGTCGCCACACATATAGTGTGTGATTATAGTCATGTTCAACTTCTCCAAGAGATAGTGACTTATTAAAGTCATGCCAAGGTCTCCACAGATTAATTGTTTGATTTTAGTCATGTTCAAGTCCCCAATGAAATAGTGTATTATGCTAGTCATGTAAAATCCCAGGTCGAAATAGGGTTTTATTACACTAAATCCACACAAATATACCATTAATTAAAGTTACTCTCAAGTCCAACTAGATATAGTATTGGGTTATATTCATGATCAAGTACCCCCAGAAGTAGTATGTGATTATAGTTATGTTCAAATACCCACAGAGATGGTGTGTGATTTTAAGCAGATTCAAGTCCTCACATAGAGAGTGTTCTGCTAGTCATGTTCAAGTCCTAGTAGAGACACTGGTTCATAATAGTCAAACTGAAGTCCCTGCAGAGATGCTATGTTTTCATAGTGAAGGCCAGATCTAAGCACAAATATTGTGTCACTATATTCTTGTTTAGGTCCTGTAGCGATATTGTGTGATTATAGTGAAACTCCGGTCCCCACAGTGATAATGAGGATTACAGGGAGGTTACATCCTCATAGAATTAGCGATTATAGACCTGTGGAGAAATGGTCTGATGACTGTCAAATTCAAGTCTGTGTGTGGATAATCTTTTTTGATAGACATGTTGAAGACCTTGTAGAGTTAGTGCATGGTGATAGCCATGTTCAAGTCCCCACAAAGATAGTGTGTGATTATATTGATGCCCAAGTCCCACAGAGATAGTATGGGATTATAGGGATGCGTCCCATTTGCTCTGCATTCAAAGACAGAGGTCAAATGTCAGGCTCTGTCTTCTGAGGGAGCTTAGTGTTTACTTTTCTTTTTCGGACATAAAAGTGAGAGGATTTATGTGACACTCATGCTGGATACTAGATGTAAGAAAGGTTTTTTCTAGCACACAACAACATTTAAAATAACTGCAAGTATTTCAGAATATTGCAAAATAGCAACATACAAATGAAGCACATTTCTTGTTAATTCTGAAGTGTTTTGGAAACAAATTCTTTAATAAGGTCAAAACAAATCAATACACTAGGTGATGGAATTTCCACACAATATTGTTTGTGTACTGTATAGCTTTATTTGTAAAACGGTATGTCTGTGCAAATGTAATGGACATTTCAATTGAAAATGTGTTGTCTGTAATGACAGTGTGCTACCATACCATGCATACTCCACTCCACTCTGCTCTTCACCATTCCATTTCAATGCACTCTACTCGGCACCACTCCACTTTATACCACCCCATGCTACTGCACTCTGTGCCAGTCCACTCTACTCCACTCTAAACCCCTTCACTTTATGCCACTGCACTCCACGCCACTGCACTCCACACCTCTCTACTCTATTCTGCTGCACTCTACCCTATTCAAATGCACTCTATGCCACTCTGCTCTACACTACTGCACTCTTCACCACTGCCCTCTACATCACTACAATCTAGCTCACACTAATCTACTCTGCACAACTCCACTCTATGCCACTCCACTCTACACCACTCTGCACCACTGCACATAATGCTAATAGACTTCATGCCAATGCATTTTACTCTGTAACACTCAACGCTTTGCCCTATTAATTCTACACCAATCCACTCCACTCTACGCTGCAGCACTTTACCCTGCACCACTCCACTCTACGCAACTTCACTTTACTCTGAAATAATCTATTCTATGCCACTGCACTCTATTACTCTACTCCACTCTATGCCACTACACTATGCCACTCTACTCAAAACTATTGCACTCTACACCAATGCACTCTACGCCAATGCACTCTACGCCAATGCACTCTACGCCAATGCACTCCACTCTGCACCACTGCACTCTATGCCACTGTGCTTTACACCTATTTACTCTTCACCACACTACACCACTGCACTCTACGGCACTCTGCTCTGCACTACTGCACTCTATGCCAATGAACTCTATGACACTTTACTTTGCATGACAGCAATCTACATCACTCCACTCTATGCCACTGCACTCTGCACCATTCCACTCTGCACCATTCTATGCAACTGCACTCTCTGCCACTCTACTCTTCACCACTGCGTTCTATGCCACTTCACTCTATGCCACTCTACTCAGCACACTCCACTCTGCACCACTCTAATCTACGCCACTGCATCCTATGACGCTCATTGCACGCCGCATAATTCCATGCTGTCACACTCTATGCCACTGCACTCTACCTAAACAACTCCACTCTACATTACTTCACTCTGCTTTGAAACAATCCACTCTACGCCACTGTACTATATGCAACTGCACTCTATGCCACTCAACTTCACTCTGTGCCACTACACTATATGGCTCTTTACTTTACTCTGAAACAATCGTCTATGTCACTTTACTCTATGCCACTGCACTCTATATCACTCTATCCACTTGGCGCCACTGCACTCTACGTCACTCTACTCGAAACAGCTGCACTCTACATCACTGCACTCTAAACCACTGCACTCTACACTGCCCCATTGTACCCATTGCCATTCTACTCTATGCCACTCTACACCACTGCATTCTGACACTCTACCTTGCACCACTCCACTCTACTCAATGTCACTTCACTCTACTCTGAAACAATCTACTCTATGCCACTGCACTCTATGCAACTCTACACCACTACACTCTATGCCACTTCACTTTACTCTAAAACAATCTACTCTATGCCACTGCACTCTATGCCACTGCAATCTATGTCATTTTATTCAACTCTGCCCCTTTCTGCTCTATGCCACTGCACTCTATGCCACTCCACTCTAAACCACCATTTGAACCTGTGACCATGTGGTCAAACACAGGCCCCTACAGTAGATACATCAGTCCACTAAGTCACCAGACCCGGCCACTCCATTCTACTCCACTCTATGCTACTGCACTCTGCAGCCCTATATTCTATTGTGCGCCACTCTGTGCCACTCTATTCTGCACCACTCTATGCCATTACACTCTGCAGCTCCACTCTAACCTGCACCACTGCACTCTACACCACTCTACTCAGCACCACTTCACCCTGCACCACTGCACTCTACTGTTCAACACTCTAATCTATGCCACTTCATTATATGACACTGTGTTGTATGCTGCTGAATTCCATGCCTCTGTACTCTACACCACTGCACTCTATGCCGCTATACTCTGCAACACTCTATGCCAACGCATTCCACACCAGCTCACTCTATGCTACAACCCTCCAGTGAACGAGACTCTAAGTGACTCCACCCCGCCACTCCAATTCATGACACTCTATGTCACAACACTCTTCTCGACTCTTCACTATTCAACTCTATGACACTTCACTCCGCTCTTCTCTATGCCACTAACTTTTAGCCATGCTGAACAGCAGCCATGCTGGTGTACAACATGGTTAAAAAAACATTGGCAAAACCAATAACTCTTGCATAGGCGAGACCTATTGGCTTTGTCAATGCATTGTTTGTGTTGTCTTTGTTTTCCCACATGTGCCTCCATTTCAAGCTTCCGTCATCTCCTTGTCATGACTCCTCATGTTCTTTTTTCCAGTGTTTGAATTTAACTAATCAGCAAAATTAAGTTCTGTTGCCTTTTTTGAATTTGTACTTGCATTTAGCACAATCTATACCCAAAGGTATTTAAGTGCTTTATTTGAGCCCCAATTACATTACACAAGGTTACATTCACTTTTTAGGCACAAGAAGATTAGGTTATTTGCCCAGAATCAAAAGATGTTGAGCCGATGCCGAGATCTCTAACTCCATGTCCAATCTCCGTATACTTTCCTCTCCCCTTATCCTGTTGCCATGTCATGTTTTGCATTTGCTGAAGCTCGGACATATAATTCAAGAAAAGTGTTAGGGTGTATAAAGAATGATTTTATTGTAATAGTTTATTTTAAAATGAACAATAATACACAAAAACAATAAAACAATAAAACACTAAAACACTAACACTAAAACACTCTAACACACTAAAACACTAAAACAATAAAACAATAAAACAATAAAACACTAAAACAATAAAACACTAAAACACTAAACCCCTAAAACACTAAAACAATAAAACAATAAAACACTAACACTAAAACACCAAAACACTACAACACTACAACACTAAAACACTCTAACACACTAACACACTAAAACACAAAAACACTAAAACACAAAAACAAATAAACATTAAAACACTAAAACACTCTAACACACTAAAACACAAAAACACTAAAACACAAAAACACTAACACTAAAACACTAAAACACCAAAACACTAAAACAATAAAACACTAAAACAATAAAACACTAAAACACTAAAACACTAAAACAATAAAACACTAAAACACAAAAACACTAAAATACTAAAACTATCAGTTGAAGAGCCAGGTCTTGTGTGTCTTCCTGAAGATGTCGATCAGGAGCTCGTTCCAGGTTTTGGCTGCAATCTAGGAGAAGGTTCTTCCACCTGTTCTGGCTCTGCTGATGCGCTGGGTTTCGGCGAGGACGGCGGATCGGAGGTTTATCTTGGGCACGTGGAAGGAGAGTCTCTCTTTGAGGTATTGGGGTCTGGTGTTGTGGAGGCATTTGTAGGCATGGGTGAGTATCTTGAAAGTAAATCTCTTCTCAACGGGGAGCCAGTGGAGGTTAAGCAGGTGTTGGGTTCGTGTCGAGGGATGCCAAGGACGAGTCTGGCTGCGGTGTTCTGTATAGTCTGGAGTTCTCGGAGCAGAGACTTATTGATCCTGGCGTGGAAGGTGTTTCCTTAGTCCAATCTGCTGGTTAAGAGTGCGTGGGTGATGGTCTTCCTTGATTTGTGGGGATCCATTTGAAGCTCTTTTGGAGGATACGGAGGGTGTTGAAGCAGATGGAGGCGAAGGCGTTGACCTGGCGGGTCATGGAGAGGGAGGAGTTGAGTATGATGCTGAGTTTTTGGGCGTGGTCAGTTGGGGGAGGCCTGCAGAGGGCGGTAGGCCACCAGGTGTTGTACCATGAAGAGGGGGAGGGTCCGAGGACCTCTGTCTTCTCCGAGTTGAGCTTCAGGCAGATGTTGCTCATCCAGGATGCAACGTCCTTCATTCCTTCCTGGAAGTTAAGTCTGGTGCTAATTGGGTCCTTGGTGAGGGGGAGGATGAGCTGGGTGTTGTCGGCATAGGATACTATGCTGTCTGACGATGGCGGGAAGAGGGCCCATGTAGATGTTGAGTAACAATCCTTGGGGTACTCCACAGTTTATTTCCGTGGGATCGGAGAAGAAGGGTGGCATCTGATTCTTTGGGTTCTGCATGTGAGGAAGGAGCGGATCCAGTCGAGGACAGTTCCCTGTATGGAGTCTGGCAGTGAGAGTGCGGTGGGAAGACAGTGTCAAGTACTGCGGAGAGGTCTAGCAGGATGAGTGCCGTGGTGTGTCCTTGGTCGTGGAGGGTGTAGATGTTGTCTGTGCCAGTGGGTAGAGCGGTCTTGGTGCTGTGGTTGATGCGGAATTGGGAGGGGTAGAGGATGGAGTTTTCTTCAATGAATTTTTTTAGCTGGGCATTGACAATCTTCTCGGTGACTTTGACCGGGAAAGGGAGGAGGGAGATAGGTCGTTAGTTCTTGAGGTCCGTGGGGGTCTGCTGGGGGTTTCTTGAGCAGGGGTTGGACTTCTGCTCGTTTGCAGTAGTCAGAGAAGGTGCTGGTTTTGAAGGTGGCGCTGATGGTGCATTGTAGTTCTGGAGCAATGGTGGCAGCGGCTCTGTGGAAGATGTGCTGCGGGTAGGGGTCCATGGGGGCTTCTGCATGTATGCGTTTCATGGTTGAAATGGTGTCTTTGGTGGTGAAGGGTCCAGGAAAAGATGGTGGACTGGCTGGTGTTGCTGGAGAAGGAGAAGGTGTTGGCATCATGTCATTGAAGTGATCGTAGAGGCTATTGATTATCAGATAGAAGTAGGATCAGAGTTTGTTGCAGAGGTCCTGGGAGGGGGTGATATCCGTGGTTTTTCTGGGGGGGTTTGGTGAATTCCTGGATGAAGGTAAAGAGTTCCTTGGAGTTGGCGATGATCTTATTTTGGATGAAGGTCCTTTTGGTGGATCTGATGAGTTTGTGGTAATCTGTCATTGCGTTCTTGTAGGTGGTGCTGTCCAGTTCTTCTTGAGACCTCTGCAGGTGCGTCTGGATTCTTGGAGGTCAGTGGTAAACCAGGTGGTCTTCCTGGGGCGCTGTCTGTCGGAGTTACGTAGGGGTGCTAGTTCGTCTGCGCAGTTGGGAGATCCATCCGTGGAGTTCTTTGGCTGCGAGGTTGGTCGCGGTTGAGAGTGGAATTGAGCAGCTCCTCAGTGATTTTGCTTCAGTTCTTTCATGGAGGGCGAGTGCAGGTTTGGGCTGAGTGTTTTTTTTGATGTGGAAGTGTCTGCGGTGGTGGTCTGTCCATGGGGGTTGCATGGTGTGGCTGAAGTGGATGTTATTGCTTCCTGCGAAGATAGCGTTGAGGGTGTGTCCTGCCTTGTAGGTGGGTGTGGTGACTTTTAGGCCGATGTTGGAGAGGCTGTCCAGGAGGGTGGTGGAGTTGGGGTTGTCGAGGTGGTAGTTTAGGTCTCCGATGAGTAGGTAGTCCATGGAGGCAATGGCATGGGGTGCGATGAGATCTGCGAGGGTCGTGGTGAATGAGGCGCGAGGAGCAGGGGCTCTGTAGGCAAGGGTGCCGCAAAGTGTTGTTCTAGGGCTGGTCTGGAGGGAGCTCTTGTGTGTAAGGGAGAGTCCTCCTCCTGGTTGGTTGGGGCGGTCCTTCCTCTGGATCTTGTATCTGCCGGGGATGGCAGTGGCAATGTCGGGGCGGTGGAGGTGTCGGTTCATGTTTCTGTAAAGAAGGTGATGTCTGGTGGGATGGTGTATATGCAGCCCCAGCAATCAAATCTTAGGCAATGGGCATGTCTCAAGACTTGTCACAATCTGCATGAAAAACAAGCTAATGGTAAAAATGACAGTAAGAGAAAGGGAGAGTTTATTTTTCTCCTGGCAGCTCAAGTAAATAACAAGTCAGAGCACGACATCTTTTATATTATTGGAAGCATCTATCTCCATCCTGCTAAGGACAAAAGGGAGTCTAAACTTTCATCACTGCACCCAACAATGAGAAGGCTAAATCAATCCCATCCTGAGGAAATGTGGATCATTATAGGAGATTTTAATGGTGATTGAATGAGCTTAGGGCCGACTGACATGCTTTTGGATTTAGAAGATGAAATCTGGGCTATACCGCAGATTCAAAAACAATAGCAAAGGCCGGATAAACTGGGCAAAGTATTAGGCAGCATTTTAATTCAACTAGGTCTATGTGTCTTAAATGACAGGTTAGTTTCAGACATGCCTTCCGCCTGCACCCACTGTTCGTGTTTCAGGTTGGCCACCCAGGACTACATTTGGGTGTCCTGAGCCCACTTCTGGTAGTCAAGCAATTTTCAAGTCTAACTAACTCTGGCTAGTGACCATGCAATTTGAATTGTGAAGTCCAGGCCCCAATGACCTGCCGATTGAAAGTAACCCACACTGGAAAGCAAGAGGGGCTAGAGCCCATAAAAAGAATGGAATATGGATGCCCAAACAGGGCAGGGAGTTTGAGTGGATCGGTTTTTGAAAGAAATATCAAGAAGGACAACAGATGTCAACCGTAATCCAAATTGATGGGTGTCTTTAGCCTTCTTCATAAGGGAGAATGATGGAGGCAGTTGGCACCAGGCAACTGGAAATGGCATTGGACTGCAGAAGTCCTTGGCATATATAAGCAATCTTAAGGCGCAAGCAGCCGCCCTAAAGAAAGAATTAAATACAGCTCTCAAAGCACAGAACCACGACAAGGAGGATAATAAGTGGCTGCGGAGTAGGGTCTCATTGATGACAACCAGATACAAGAAAGCTTTCTTCAGTGGAGGAAAAAAAAAAGGAGGAAACAATCATATAGGCTCAATCGCATGGAAGACCGGAGGAAATCCCAGATTTGGACAAACAGCACCTTAGCCCCAAAATGGCAGGTGGTCTCAGCAAACTGAGTGCTACATTGAAATTGTATATGTAGTTCATGCCGCAGAAATTATGTGGATAGAATCCAACTTAGCCAGGACCAAGTGGTAAAAGTCTTCAACTATGCGAACAAATGGAGAACCAGGTCCAAGTGGCATTCTAGTAGTGATATTTTAATAGGCTCTCAAAAGATGAGCCACAGTAATGACCTCCATATTCCAAGCTCATCAGCCAGGGCCGGCCTCCAACCATAACCGAGTCATGGCGATTCTCACTCTTGTAACCTCTATACAAGAAAGGGCCCGATTCCTTCCCATGCAACTATCGGGTGATTGCACTCTTGGATAAAGAGGGGAAATGTCATGCAAGCCTCCTCAATAAGAAACTACAAGCATCAAAGAAAAAAATTATCCCTCTAAATCATACAGGATTAAAAAAGGGCTGACATATTGTAGACAATCTAATATGCATCTCTCACTTGAACGAAGTAACAATTGCGTACAAGAGAAAGACCCTATATGTATGGTTTATAGACTTTAAAACCGCAATCAACAGCGTCCCAAGAGCAAAACTTTGGACAAAGTTAAATGGCTGGGGTATTCCACCTCAATTATTAAGGGCAATCATTAACACTGTACTCCAATACCTGGGTAAAGATAAAATTAAGCTCAGGGTGGTCCACAACTCCAAAAATTGCAACCAATAAAGGTGTACAGCAAAGCTGCATGCTCGGAGGTAACTCAATCCCTATTTGGCCAATCTAAAAGATCATCTTGAAAAGGAGAGGGCTTGTCCACCAAAGATGGCCAGCTTTAGAATTCAGGTCCTCCCCTATGCAGATGACACGATTCTTCTTGATCAAACACCAACAGGCCTACAGAGACTTTTTAATGCATGTGCCACAGATTGCAAACCCAATAATTTAAAGACCAACGTTGCAAAAACGAAGGTTGTGATCATATCCTGCAGGCTTACAAAAAGGGGAGCTTGGTTCATTCAGGGAAGTGAGATGGAAATTGTGGACACCTACAAATATTTAGGGGTATGGCTGGACTGTAAAGGAGGGGGGTGGCACGGCACCACACATTCAGGCCTAGCAAGCTGCTACAAACTCCCTGATGTGGTCTTTCCACAAACTACAAAAGCCAATGGTGAATCCAGATCTACAGCCTTCCTAAAAATGATAAGGTACAATCTCCTACACACTATTTCGTACGGAGCAATGATGTTCCAAGATAAGTTAGCAGATTGGCTAGACAGGCCTCAATCGATCTGCTACAGAAGAACCTTCTCCTTACCAGATTGTACTTCACACAACCAAATTTGGCTAGAATTCTGCCTGTTCTTGCAGCACTTGACACTAAAAGCAATGTTTTCGCTTATTGCCTAAAAGCCAAGCAAACGAAGAATGGTACATTTCAGCATACAAAATCTGGGAAGTAATAAATACCCCACAGACAAGATGGCATCGCTATTTGAACAGCTCATTGAATGCTTTCGACGCTTGTGAGATCTGGACGAGTGATCTTCCTGTGGCTTCAGTATCGAAGTTGCTGGTCAGACAGGCAAAACTAATTCAAAGCTCATGGAAGTTGGGCAGCAAGTCTGTACGGCCCAGATCGTCATCCATTCTACCTCTGGAGTGGAGTGGTGTGGCTCACTGGTTAGAGGCAGCAGACCCGGAAGGAGAGGACTGCCCAGGACCAGGGTTCAATTCCCGACGCGGCAGGGTTGTGGACCAGGGCCAGCGGACTCGATAATTCTCGCCTCGTTGCCTACTCTAACCAGGGATCACACTCGGCAACTCTGGGCATTAGCTTGCCTCATCTCCACAACGGCCCCCCACATTCGCTGGGGATGCCTGGTTTCACCTTGGAGATACCCAGGAGGGACCATCTCACAGGGATATCCAGGACAGGTTCCCCAGCGGTCTACAGCGCCACGACGCCTCAGGGCAGCAGTGCGCTTTACAAGACACATACATTTACATCTCACAATACCTCAGCAAGGAAATAAAATCCCCTTCTTACAAAGCCTATTGGTATGGCTGGATGGAGTAGGAGGACGATAATAAACAATTCAGATTTTGTGCAAAGGAAGAAGAATCTCTTTCCCACATTCTCTGGATTTGAGAAAAGTTGCTCCCGCTAAGAAAGTTCTGGCTGTACCCAATATGGAGGGTAATAAACATCAGGACCTGCCAAGATGCTGTGCAAGCATGTCTAAAAGGAGAATCAATTCAACTAGTGGCTAGAGTTTTTTAATTCCTGAAAGGCTCCATAGCAACTTGGCAGAGTTTGCACTCCCTGCGGGAGGACTGACAGTGGCACGGCCGCTGCATGTGATCTGCTCTAAATTACATGGCCATCTCAGAGCTGGCTATCTTAGCAGAACCTAACTTGCATTTTAAGCATCTACAAGATGGTTCTGCAAGCACATCTGAAAGTGGATAAACATAGCTCTCTGCATTTTACCTGAGCTTCAGAGTTGGTGTTTTTTTTTTTTTACCAAGAGGACGAATCTGTACTTTAAGATCTTGACAATTGCCAGTGTAAGCATATATTGACACCGGAGTTGTTTAATTTGTTCTTAACCGTTGTCTAACACACCTATTTATATACACATTTTGCTGAAGAAACCATGCCTCAAATGTAATGATTTTAATTAATCGCTCAAGAAAGAACTATCTATCTGCAACTGAAGCCTTGATCCATATATTGATAGCCCAAGGCAGTATCCACCAGTGACTACGTCTACCACATCAGCTGTTGTACTTAGTTGCAAATAAGCATTAATTCTGTGAACTCTTGATGGTTTGCTTATTCTAAATCATCAGGAAATCTTCATATCATCTTCCAAAGGGCTCTATCCTAAGGCCTTAGACGAGCTGCACTCCTCGTCAATCGGCACAGTTGGTGTGGCGGATAAAAAGTGCTTCCTTACCACTCATACTACTATATAATCAGGAGGTTGGTCTGCTCAGAGAAAGGCTTAATTATGCTCTGGCAGCCTAACATCTTAAGCAACTTAGCTTTTAACAGCGATGACAGAAAGAAGGCCATTTTCGGCTCAGGGAACCAATTAACAAGTGACATCCAAGGTGGTGATGAGGCTCTTATGCAGCTTCTTGTAGATTAAGGATCAGAATTGAGTTTACTTAAAAGGAGTGTTCCATTTCATAGCTTCATGTGCTAGAATCTCCTGCAAGGTGAGGATGCCATCAAGAAGAGAAAGGATTGCTGCCAATATTGTTAAAGATGTAGAATAGGTTCACTACGATAACAAAGAAAATAATGTGGCCTTTCGGTGTTATTTGGGAGTACTTAGTTATTGTAGTATGCTAGCAAAACATTTGCAGCCTCATGCATCAAGCCAAAATCCAGTCGGTAAAATACCGATTCGTTATTAGCTCCCGGTAGCGAGTCCCAAATACCCAATCCCAATGCATCAACCCAAAACGTGAGCAAATAACGAATCGCAAAATAAATATCCGCTAACATACCGAATCGCTAATACTCAAAATGCTAAATTACCGAATCGCTATATACCGATTTTGCAGTTACCGAAACACTAACAGCTCCCGGAAAGTGCCAATAGCAAAACACGAATCTCACCCCAATGCAACAAAACTCGCTAATAACGAAAATCCCAAAAATCGCTATTTTGCAAGAGCTAAATAAGGGGAATCAAAACCTGGAGGTAAAGTTAAAAAAAAAAAAAAGTTAATGCAAAAAAAATTTCTACATGTGCAAATGATTGAGGCAATCACTAAACCCTTAAATGTGGCCCAGGAGACCCTGTTGGCTCCCACAAAATGGCTGCCCTCTACGTGCTTGCAAGGAGGATGCGGATCAATGCAGCAGGACAGCGCAGGAGAAGGGTCCAGGAGCGGGTTTTCAGACTGCGCATAACCTTGCTCGAGCAGAATGAGGACGAGGTGTACCAGAAGTATCGCCTCAATCGTGCCATGATCATGCGCCTGATTGCAGACCTGGAACCATTACTGCAGCACCAGACACACCGGACAAATGCAATCCCTGCGCACATTCAGGTCCTATGCAGCCTGCACCTACTGGCCTCAGGGAGTTTCCAGGGGGTAATTGCGGTGGCCGGAGGTGTTTCTCAAAGCGCACTGTCACGCTTCTTCAAGAAATTCCTCGATGCCATGCTGACAATGCTCCACACACACATCAGCTTCCCCACAACCCCACAGCAGTTGGACCGCACCAAACAGGCTTTCTACCAGGTGGCACAATTCCCACATGTGATTGGATGCATCGACTGCACGCACATCCCCATATGTCCTCCCGCAGCAAATGAGTACATTTTCCGGAACCGCAAGTCATACCACTCGATCAACGTGCAGGTTGTGTGCGATGCCAATAACATCATAACGGACCTAGTGGCACAATTCCCAGGGAGCACACACGACTCCTACATCTTCCGCCACAGTGGAATGCACAGGCGACTAATCAACGGAGAATTTGGAGAGGGACTCCTGCTAGGTACGTAGAAATACGCTTCCCCACACCAACACCACACATGTATGTACATCACCAATGCTAAGTCTATGCTTCTATCTTCTAGGTGACAGTGCTTACGCCCTGCGTGAATACATACTCACCCCATACTTAAATCCAGCAACCCCGCAGGAACATCGCTACAACGCTGCACACATCAGCACTAGGAATGTGATAGAGAGGACATTTGGGATTCTCAAGAGCCGCTTCAGAATCCTCCACAAGACTGGCGGCACCATGCTATACCAACCTGAAACATGCTGCCGGATAATTGCTGTATGTGCAATGCTGCACAACATTGCCACCAGAAGGGGTATACCCATGGAGGTGGACAGGGATGCGGAGCACCGGGATGACCAACCACCCGCCCAACAACGACAGGCACACATCCCAAACACAGCAGAGGGCCATAGGAGGCGGACATACATAATGCTAAATCATTTTTGAAACATTGGAAAATGAGACATTACAAGTTAGTTTGGGGTGCAACTGTTTAATGCACAGTAGCACAGAGGATTGTGCAACAAAACTAGCATTGTAAATCATGCTCCATTTGCATTAATGTAAATGAAAGGTGCCTTAAAGTCACGCATGTGCATACACAGTATTTAGATGGCCATGGTTGCCCCACCATGGTCCTGCATGCATGTCCAACTGTCTAGTGGCGCTTCCCACGTACACCAAGCCTCCGCTCAGGTGTATCCAATGCCTCACCACGGCCTGTCCCCGTGGAGGCACGCGAACTGCGGCGCCTGGTGCTGGCCTGTGCCAGTGACACGCTGCTGACACTGGAGGCAGCCTCACTTGTGTCATCCCCTCCCAATGCAGCAGCACTGCATGTGCTGCTCTGTAGGTGTTCCATTGCAGTGGTGATGTGTCCTAGTGACTTAGCGACATCCCCGCAGAAGTGCCCAAGGTCCACCTGCAGGGAGACTGAGCGGCGTGCCAACACTGCGGTGCTGTTGCTGTGCCGTGTTATGGCCTCGGTTGCGGCGGCGGAACGCAACAGTTGCTGCCGGTGCCTCTTCTTATGGCACTCATGGCCCTCCCTCATGGCACGGGTGAGATCATGTACCTCCTCCCTGAGCTGCGCATTGCCCTCTGCAACCGCAGTGGTCATGTCCCTGACCGCCGTGCTCATGTCCGTGACTGCTGCAGTCATGGCGCGCATCTCCCTGGCAAGGCGCACGATATTGCAGCTAATGCTAGCCACATGTCGTCCCTGCAGGCGCTGTGTACGCAGCATCCTCTCCTCAATTGCAGAGGTTGTTGGGACATCCTGTTCGGCTGAGGAGACGGAACTGCGACGAGCCCTGTGCCGCCGTGTGTGTCTTGCGCCTCCAGGTGGTGCATCAGGTGGTGTGTATGTGCGCTGCCTGGGTGCCAATTGCGAGGAGGGTGTTTCCATCTCCTGCAAGGGCACAACTTGGGACCTGCGCCTCTGCGCTATTGTGGCTGTAGTAGCTGCAGCCTGTTTGGCTGGTGCCGTTGCTTGTGGCGCTGGTGCTGGTGCCGTTGCTTGTGGCGCTGATGCTGGTGGCGTTGCTGGTGGTGCTGGTGGAGCTGGTACTGTTGGTGTGGCAGGTGTTGGCGATGCATGCGCGTCCTGAGCTGTCTTCTGGTCTGACTCTACGGGTGTTTCCGAGATGATCAGCTGGCCGCTGTCGTCCGAATCCCCAGGTGATGCATCTGTGTGTGAAACAGTGCATGGTTAGTGGGATAATTATAACTACATAGTGTTGTACACATTAATGTCCCTCTGTGGTCCACTAAATGAACAGTCTCCATCCATGTTCAACTGCTGTGGTGTATGGTCATTGGATTTACGCCTGTACATGCACACTGGGCTGACTAGACTACAACTCCCAGGATGCACTAGTGTCATGTGTAAAGCTGTCTGTGCCAGCGCTGCAGACACACTGAGATCGGGCTGGGGGCGTGGAAATGGATTTACGCTACGCTGGGTGTGGGCACAGGCATGCATCTTACCTTGGGCACTTGTGGCTGCGCCGGACGTGTCCATCTGGGTCACCCCCACGACGGCTTCCCGCTCTATCGTCCCTTCCACAAGGTCCTCCAGGGCTGTGTTGGATGGTGCTGTAGATGGTCCGCCTCCAGTCCTGCTCGACTCCCGGAGCCTCTCCGCAATCCTCTCTTTGGCACGCTTCCGCAGGTCGTACCACCTTTTTTTGAGGTCGTCGATGCTGCGGGTGGTGACGCCAACTGCATTCACCCTCTCACGGATGCGCAGCCATATGCGCCGCTTCTCCTGCTCAGGCACCTTGAGGGACAGCTTGCCAAAGAGGCGATCGTGTTTGCTGGTGACTCCCTCGATTAGGTACTCGAGCTCCCTGTCCGAAAACTTTCGCTTTCGCTTTCGCTTGCGTGCTGACTCAGCGCTGGATGGCACTTCCTGCGCCATGATGTGTGTTTCCTTGGATTTGCTGAGTCGGTGTGGCCTCACTCTGCACAGGCAGTCCTCCTTCCCAGCTCCTGTCTGCTCCTCTGTCGAGGCTATGTGGGTGGGGCTGCAGTATTTCCTGGTTGGTGATGTCATCTGCACGTTCCCAGAGCGACGCGGCAAATTGCGATTTCGCTATTACCGATTCGGTAATAGCTAACTCGGTATTACCGAACTCGCTATTAGCTAATTCGGTATTACCGAACTCGCAATTTGCTAATGGGAGTTTGCATGCCCCGCTATTGAGAAATCGGTAAATTTAGCGATTTTTAAGGAATCGCTAAATTTTACCGATTCTGTTGATGCATGCCATATACCGATTCCTTAATGGCGATTCCTTATTTTTCGCTATTAAGGAATCGGTATTCCTTTGGTTGATGCATATGCCCCATAGTACTTTGAAGATGCACTATTCCAATAACAGTTTACCACAGTACCCAGTAGTAAACTTTCTCTGCAGGGGTTAATGAGGTGGAGGCCATATTGGTCTACACTGAAGAAAACCCCACTGGAGTGGCCTCACCCACCTAGAGTGTACAGTATCTTTCCTAGATAAACCAGGTATAAATGCCTCTTATAAATAGGTCGAAGGGAAGAGTTATGGAACCAGCTGGACCCCAATCCACTGAAGGTGTGTCCCTAGATCTTGATGATCTCAATGAGCAGTGAGAAAACAGTGAAGGTATATGTATGGACAAATAGAAATATATATTGAAAAGTCTCTTCCAGCAAGATCACTCCAACACAAGGAGGATCAGTAGGGCAAATACACAATGCACTGTGATCTTCATACACAGACTGCCTTCTTGCAACATTGTCAAATTTTCAAACCCGTCTTTCCTTAACCAAGCCTCGCTTTTTCTATTTTAATGTACCTGGTCTGCCATCTACTATATTTACACAATGAAATGCTCCAGTTTCAGCATTTTTGTACTTAAAGTGGGTCTGTGTTTTGTCTGGAACGCACAGGTCAACTCAAAGTAACACTGATTGATGGCATTCAGGCATCTGAGAAAGCTCCATATTTACAGTAAGGTTTGAAGAAGGGTTTGGGGTTATGTTGGTCTGACCTGGGACTCCTGCCACAAGAGGTTAAGCATGAGTCCATATGGGAAATCACTCTTGGGTCAAGTGCCTCTATCCAGCATATTCCAATGAAGTCCCTTCCCGCAGACGGATAAAGAGTTTGCATTTCTTCAAGATTGAATTGTATGCAGCTGGCTTATTGCTTCCTTTGATACCTGCTCATTCTTCTGGCAAGGTTAGCAAGTATCCATAAATGGCACACTTCAGATTTCACTGCAAATTTGGTATCTTCTTTTTAACATGGTTTTATTTAAAAAAAGAATAATAAAGTTACGCTAGTCTCACTCATAATAGTGGGGAAGTACAAACAATATGTGAAAACATTCTATCAGGTCATTTGTGGCAATGGTACTTCCCTTGGGGAATATATAATCTTACCATTACCAGGAAAATATGAAAACCAAATCTCTCCAGTGCACGTATGAAGATGATGGACAGGGGCAAGGGAGCTTTGCGGACGTAGAGCAGGAGGAAAATCTTTCAATGCGGTAATGTCCTCCTTAAATTTACATAAATGTGTTACTCTTCATTCAGTTATTTCACTTGCACAAAATCTCCAGGACAACTTCGATTTTGGTACAAAAATAAAATTTACTAGTGTGGATCAAATTAGATTTCCTGGCGATACTCCAAATCATACATCTTGTTGAACTTTTGCCAAACATTTTAATACTTGTTGGTCTGTACAGGTGTTGGAAACTCCTTCCAGCAGAACTTGAAGAACGAAAAAACACAAGAATATCATTATGTAAACTTTCACAACAATACTCGGATGACACGCAAGTGCGATTTGTCACTGCTTTACACTGCTAAATTAGTATAAACAACAGCATGACAAAATATAGAAACATCGCAAGAGAAAAGCCCAGGAAGGCAAGTTATTCCTCCCTTTTTTACGGACTATTTCTAGGTAGAGATCTTCTTGGATGAAAGTTTGAGTTGTATTGTTCCCTGGTGGTTTGATATGGTAACGAGCCTCTGGTCTCATTTGTGTGTGAATATTTAGTTTTATTCCCGATCAAACTACTTACGATCTTATTCTAACTTCAATCATTAGAAAGTACAACAGATAATAAAAGTCTGTTGGTGTCCCTGAGAATTTGCAATTAAAAAAAATCTGTAGCATGCCTGGTTCCTCAGAAAGGTCTTCATTGATGTATAATACACAGGCTATGAAAAGTAATGGTGTAAAGTGGGTGGCTCTTTATAGTTTTTAGACTTTAAAAACAGATATATATATATATATATATATAAATCCTGATTCTCTGCACCGCCGAGCACTGGCGAACAGAGACGCGAACCCAGCGATGTGAGGCCAAAAGATATTTATTTCAGAACCTCGAACCTGACGCGTTGCGGGCAACAAGTGCCCTTGCTCACAAGTCATTTTGAAACATGTAAGTCATCGTTTTTAAATGCAAATCAGTATTCAAGTGCCAACACCATGTGATATAACAATATAGAAAAAATACTTCTATTAGCTGTTGCTCAGGCTGTCATGAGTCTGTTTTCCAAACCGTGAAAACAACATAGCTTTATAGATCATTGCCAGTTAGTCACAAATCAAAATCACTGTTGCTTAAATGCAACTAATGCGATATTCTCTTATTGCAGTATCTATTTAGAACTAATCAACAAATAAATAAATACATAAATATTGAATTTGTTCTAAAAGCATATAAATATTCATATAAATAGAATAAGATGTGTGCAAATCCCTTATGCATAAATCACATTTGATGCTTGCAATGTCATTATAGAAAATTTTACCATTGTGCAAATATTCATCATGTGCTACATATTTAACTTGGATGGCAACATGATGTTCCTGCATAGGCTTATAAAATGAAAACATGTGCAAATACTGCAAATAATATGAATGCATAAGAGTAACTGTTCTTTCAAGGTAGTCCTATAAGAACCTAAGTTGTCTTCTAATTTCAGCTTGAATGCTGTAAATAAATGGAAATAATTCCATGACTACAATGTGCAAAGCTCGCAACGTATCATACCTGAGTATTTTTAAGTGCAAATCCTACGATCCTTAATGGATCCCAATAAAGTGCTGGTGCTACAAGCTATATAATAAAATGTGTTACGGCTAAAAACACCCGAGTAAAAAAAAGTTTAAATCCCTATTCAACAAAGTTAAAAACAGGGCTAAAACCACGTTTCTAGAACAGTAGTCACTCTGGTACCTTCAACGAGCCTTACATGTAATGGGAAAACTCTGTCCTGAAACATATTTTATAGAAAATGATACATCTCATCTGTATTATTGAGGCCATTCGGTGTTTTACTGTCCAGCTCTAAAATCATTTTGGATTCCAGTTGTCTCAAATTCTTTTCTCTGTTCCCTC
Organism: Triturus cristatus; assembly: GCF_964204655.1. Classification (NCBI taxonomy): domain Eukaryota; kingdom Metazoa; phylum Chordata; class Amphibia; order Caudata; family Salamandridae; genus Triturus; species Triturus cristatus. The sequence continues at coordinate 1,378,706,067 of NC_140590.1, forward strand.
CTCGGTGGGGTTTGGGAACGGCTGCCACGACAAAATATTTTAAACAACTCAGATCATTATTGTGAATAGCTTTAAAATGTCTAGCCACAGGATACGTGGAGTCGTTATTCACAATGGCTCGCAAATGCTGTAGTATTCTGACGTGCACCTGCAGCTTGGTACTACCCACATACCTTAGGCCACAGGTGCACGTCAGAACATACACAGCAAATTCAGTTTTGCAATTAAAACTGCCTCGAATTTTAACCAAATCAGGACTAAAAGGAGTAGAATATGAGGCAGTGTTGACTCCGAACCTGCAAGCTCTACAGGAGGAACATTTACTGAACCCCTGCTTAGGTTGTAACCATTGTCTTGTTGTAGCAAGTTCGGGGAAAGTATTAATAATCTGTGTAGTCATGGAAGGTCCCTTCCTATGTGTAATCGTGGGTTGAGACGGTAGGATAGGAGCCAGAACTCCATCCGTCATAATGATGGACCAATTACGTTTGATGATCGATCTAATTTTCCTTTCCTGTTTATTGTAGGCAGTGATGAGTCTAGGTGTATTGTTAATGGTGTTATTTTGTTCCAAATGGTCATTAGTAGAAAGGAGTGTTTCCCTCGATTTAGTATCTACTTTTAATACAGCCTCAGTCAGTGTTGATTTATTATAACCCCTGTTCTTAAATCTTTCTAGAGCCTCTTGTTTGCAGACTTCAAAGTCCTCTTCTGTACTGCAAATGCGTTTGAGGCGAGTTAGTTCTCCAAGAGGTATACTCTTGATAGTGTGGTGAGGATGCGCACTGCTGGCATGTAAGCTGGTATTTCCCGCTGTAAACTTTCTATGGAGAGAGGTAGCTATATGACCGTTCTTAACGAAGATTTTAACATCTAAGAAATCCACTTGATGTTTACTTATTTGTGAGGTGAACTTAAGATTGATAGAGTTGATGTTAATTTTGTCAATGAAATCATTGGCACTTTTCTCATCCCCCCTCCAGACAATAAGAACATCATCAATATACCGCCACTATTGAACTACGTGGTTGTGGTACTCATCCTGAAAGGTGTGTTTGAGGACCTGCTCCTCCCACCAGCCAACATGTAAACATGCATAGCTGGGGGAAAAGCAGGCCCCCATCGCCACACCTCTCTTTTGCAAAAAGACTTCATTACCAAACATGAAAAAATTGTTAAAAAGTCACCAGGTTACTAGATCTAATAGCATGTTATTATGAGTATACATTTCCTAAAAAATGTGCTAGGGCATTTAGACCCGTTTCATGTTCGATGCTAGTATATAGAGATTCTATATCTAACGTTATGAGCAACAAATAATCTGCCCATTGTATGTCAGTTAGTTCAATAGATCTCCGGTGTCTTTTATAAAGGTAGGAAGTTCTTTGACTAGGCCCTGTAGAAAAAAGTCCACATACTGTGTGATATGTTCTCCCATGCTGCCAATAGCTGCTATGATTGGTTTTCCTGGCACCGGGGTAGTTAATTTGTGAACTTTTGGAATCAAATATAGCCTTGGTAATATTGGATGCTCAACATGTAAAAATGTATATTCCTCAGATGATATACACCCATCTCTTTTCCATTGTAGCAGCTTAGTTTTTAGATTGTTCTTGGCTATATTGTATTTTTTTAAATCTACTTTTTCATACCATGACTGGTCATCAAGGTGTCTGCGAGCTTCAACTTTGTAGTCTTTTTGAGGCCAGATGACAATATTGCCCCCTTTGTCCGATTTGGTAATGATGATTGTTAGAATCCGGGGTCTCTGGTTGGCGCAGGAATGCACTTGCGACAAGCAGGGACCCTGTCCTCTAAGTCAGGGCAAAGGATTACCTCTTGAAAAATAACCCCTGCTCTCCCTCTAGGTAACGTGGCGCGAGCAGTCAGGTTAAATCCCAGAGGGCATAAGGTTAAGCATTTAAGATGTCCCACACAACAACCACTAACCCACCACACAGAGACACAAGACTGTATTTATACAAATAAGGTTCTTTATATAAAAACTCTTAGGCAGGCTTTAAATACAGTCTTTCACTTTGCAATGAGGTTCCAGTTACTTGTAATTGCTTTTCAGGAGGCCACAGTTCTTAAAAATAGCAAAGTTTGGTGCAATTTCTGCTTCTTTGGGGTTCGTGCGCACCGTAGTGCTGCTTGTACGCTTTGTATCGGCGTTGGTACGCGTCGTACCGGCTTCGGTACGCTTCGTACACCACACATACGATTCCCTCGTTACCTCACGCTTCCCGCGTGAGCAAGCGTACAGAAATTTAAACCGTACGGACCGTACAGTCGCAAGTACGCTCCGTACGGGCTGGGTACGAGTCCTTCTAAGCTTCACGCTTCCCGTGTGAGCAGCGTACGGGGAGGGTGGCGTACAGCGCAGTAGGGACCGTACAGCGGAGGGTACGCTTCGCACAGGATCGTTCGGAGTGCACAGTACCTGATTTGTTTAGGGAGAGTTTGTGTTGGCCTTGGCAGTCAGAGGAGGGGCGTCCCACGTCACAGTTTTTGCTTGCAGAGGACCACGGTGCTTGGGGGGGGCACCTCGGGACTTCCACAGCGAGGGGCGGCTCGGGGGTGATTTCAGCGGCGCAGCGCTGTCGGCATCCTCCAGAAATGGTGAACTTGAGGGTCGTCGATCCTCGCAGTGGTCTCTACGGCTCGGGGCCACAGAGGCTCGGGGCTTGGAGTCAAACAGTCTTTCCTTACGGTGCGAGCTCCGGCTCGAGGGGGCAGCAGTTCACTTTGATCAGGCCAGTCGGGGCAGGCCGTCACGGTGCTCACAGCAGCACAGTCGGGCAGAGGTCACGTTGCTCGGCGAGGTGGGGGCCCACAAGTTCTCTGGGGTCAGCGTTCGCAAATCACCAGCAGCAGCTTCCTTTCTTCCAGGGAGGGGTAGCGCCCACTGTTCCTGGGGCGCAGTTCAGGGGGCAAGTTCACCAGCAAGCCCTTGGAGATTGTTCACACAGCACAAGTTGATTCAAAAGTCTCTCTCAGTCTTTTCCTCTCCTTCTTGCAGCAAGGCACCCACCACAGGCCAGTCTCTCAGGCTTAGAGACAGTACTCCTCCATGCAGCTTTCCCAGGTCCTCCTCTTCAGGCAGAGTTTCTTCTTGGTGTAAACAGGATCTGATTTCTTAGGAGCAGGGCTCCTTCTTTTATACACAGTTTTTTTTGTTCTTTGTCGCCAGGGGGCCTGTGCCTGTCTCAGTCCGGTTTTGGAGCACTTTGTTGTGGTGACTCTGCTCTTTCCTTTCAGTGCACAGGGCAGAGACATCAGCCGCTCCACAGGGGGCGGAGCCAGCATTGTGGTGGCAGAGCACAGGTCTGTTCAGAGTCAAGTTGTACTCCTCCCACCCATCCTGGTGTAATCTCTCTACCCACCACCTGGCAGCCAGCCTGTCTCCTGGAATTCCCCAGCCCTTCCCCTCACTGAAACTAGGCAGCGCACACACACACATACACAGCAGAGGCGGACTGAAATGGCTAAGCAAGTAAATACTAACTTTCTAAAAGTAGTATTTACAAACACAGGATATTAAAATAAACTTTACTAAAAGAAGTATTTTATTATTCTGAGTTCAGGCATACTAAACTTGACTTTCTACCATGCTCTCTGAGTCCGTTGGGATTATAGAGTGTAATAATTCCAGCAGCCCATTCTGGCCTATGGAGAGCAGGTAGCCTTCAATAGTGAAAAACGAAAATGGCTGTAATTCACTATTAGGACATGCCACACACATCAGGGCATGTCCTACCTTATGCCTACAATGCACCCTGCCCTTGGGCCTACCATAGGGGTGACTAATATGTAGTTAAGGGAAGGTTTAGGGACTGGCTAGTAGGTGCACTTGCGCAGTCAGCATGACAGTACCAGACTGCACGCAGGTTCTGCAATGGCAGACCTTAGACACATTTTACTAGGCCGCTTCTGTGGGTGGCACAAACCGTGCTGCAAGCCCACCAGCAGCATTTGTATTTACAAGCCCTGGCACTCCTGGTGCACTTTACTAGGGGCTGATAGTAAACCAAATAAGCCAAACATGGACACCAATCAATGTATACACTTTTCATAGGGAGCACTTGCACTGTGGCACTGGTTGGCAGTGGCACAGTGACCTGAGCAGCTAACACCAACAAAACACATGAGGCACATCAGCAAAAAGTGGAAAGGAAACTCGCGCCAAGGAGCCAGGTCTAACAATGATTTCATGATTCGTCCCAAGTTTCTTCATAAGTTGGGAGTACTGCAATTCATGATTGCTCCTATGGCGTTTTTTGTGTTTAGTTTGATGATGCAATTTTTTGATATCCTCTATTATGACCTCATGGAAAATGTCAATGGCATCTTTGGGCATCATGGGAATAAACCGTGATTTGGGTTTGAAAGGACTAATGCCTGCTCCGATTTGTTTGATCTCAAATGCAGTCAAACTTTCCTGTGTAGTAGAAGTTTCAATGTCCTCCTGTACTACATTGGGCCTGTCCTCAAACAGATGATGCAAGGTTAAAAGAGTTGGAACATCCTTGGCTTGTAGCTCCGTTTCGGCCTTGTTGGTATTTTCGTCTGTTTGTGTATTCTTCAAACCTTCCTTTATAGCATAGAACTTTTTAAGTTTAAGCTTACGGATAAAGCTAAATATGTTGACTCTAGTGCGAGTGTAGTTGAAGTCACTGGCAGGACAGAATGAGAGTCCTAACGCTAGTAATTGGTTTTCAGCTTCCGTGAGAGTTATGGTAGACAGATTAATGATGGTGTTGTCATTCATATTTATTTTCTGCGTTTTTGTGTTATTTGTAATTTTTCCGCCTTTCCCTCCTTCGTATGTTTTTTCTTTTTCTTCTTCTCTCCTCGTTGGTTGCCTCGGTCGTAACATCTGGCACCGATCCAATGCTAAAAAATCCACCTCCTCTCCCAGATCTAGCACCCTATTGTGTGCTTGATCTTCCCCACTGCTTCCTCTATCAGATGATTCCTCACTTGTTAGTGAATCTATATCTGATATGACTGTTGGTTCATTTATTTCAAAATTGGAATTAGTGCTGGAGCCTTGTTCTTGTGGTTTATTTCCTTTATTGCTGATCTTATTTTGCATAGCTGTTTCGTATTTTCGAGCAAAAGTATAAATGCTGCCTTGTTCATAATCCGTTTTATCCCTGGCGAACTTGAAAGCTTTGCGAGCCTAAATCTTATCTTCCTGCTTTTGTAGCCGCTCCTTTATTTCTGCCCATGTTTTGGAAATAAACTCGTTAGGTTCTATTTTGTTTAAGCTCTCATTAATTTGTTCAATTTCTCGCATAAGAGCTTCTCTGTCAATGTCTGCGTACTTCACCAATATTTTCACCAAATTTGTTGATGCCTGTAAATTGCTCTTGCCCCACTCCCTTAGCATGTTTGGGTTAGGGCTTTCGTAGCTTGGTGCCAATAAAATCCTTAGACCTCTTGGGACTCTTCCTGCCTCCACATATTTAGACAAAGATTTTTGTTCCCACCACTTCGTATATATATATATATATATATATCACTTAATACTTGAGTCAGCCTGCTAATGCATTTAAGGCACAAGAAGATAAAAGATTCCGAAGAGGTTAAACATTTTCAACTATTAAGAAAGCAAGGAACATATGTACAAAACGTTTTTGCAGTTGAAATCAACCTATTAGCGACCGAAAACTTTTTTTTCTAATGTACATATACCAAAGTGTGAGTCGGTATATTGTTAACAAATCACAATTTCGTTTAGTGATTCAGTATTTGAAAGAGACATGTTTAGAGCTTCCCTTCCAAATATCGAATTGCAGTGGTATGTCTGAATGTTTTGCGACCAAATTACGGAAACATTCATTTTTCACCTAAAAAACTGAAAACTTAAATTTTCTTTTTTTTAAACACATCCTGGTTTAATTTAAGGAAAACTGGCTGCATTTTCAAAGAACAAAAAAAAAAAAGGGATATTGTTTTATTTAAAAGAAATCATAGACCTGGTCGTCTGCCGATTCCAGCAGGCCCCCATCCCTGTCATGGTTGCGATTCATAATGGGTCACAAACTGTGACCTACCTCATTTATATTCATAAGGTAGGTCAATTTGTGACCCACTGGGAATCACTATTTAAGCCTTGCACTTTGTCATACATCAGGAATTATGATTTCCGAATTGCGATTCGGCAAGAATTGCAATTAGGAACTCGCAATGCCCACATTTTCTACATATAGGCCCAAAATTACAACCCCTGCCTGCTTGTTCAATGGTAAAAGTGGCCTCTTTGGGTTTATGAACATTCATTCTTTTTCACTTCTCTCCACTCACCTTTACTTGTCGCTGTGAGCATCGGTCGAGGAGGATAAGACAGTCTGTAGCCTCTTCAAGTAGAATCAATTTCACCTCTCCTGGGGTGAGACTGCAGTCAGTGGCCACATCATATACAAGTTTGAGGAGTGACTTCAGCAATGCACCGAGCCTCCAGGGCATTCTGAATTTGTAAGAGAAAAGTAGAAGATTTAGCATCAAATCAGAAACGCAACTGAATTACAAGGAATAATTATACAGTCAACCGCAACTGCTATTTATTTTAACTTGTGAAATATCTTTGCAACAAAATTACATAGGCCAAGCAATATTTAATATCTTCTCTGCAATTTAATTACCATTTATTTAAACAAAATCCCATTTCTCTTCATATATTTTTCCCATGTAATTTTTCCTAGTGGTTCATTCTCTATTTAATTTAAAAGCGGTCATTTTTATCTAGTTTAAAATCACGAACAATGCTATGTCTCCTTGTATTGATTTCAAAATTGTAACTTTCTGCAAAAAATATGCTGGTATTAATTTAAGTTCTAGAAGAAATAAATCCTTTAATAGGTGTTGGAATTGTCCCTTTCTCCAGGGCCACCCCCCGAACTGTTTGCATTTTCCCTCCACTATTTGCTGGATTCGTGAAAACTTCTAAATTGATTGTGGTCTTTCCGTAAATCGTGGTAACATTGGTTTATTCACAATCAGCATATTTATTTTATTTATAAGTCCTTATTAATGTGCGCTACCTGTGCCCAGGGCATGTAAATTAAACACCTGCAGCACCGATTGTGCCACACATTTAAATAGCCCTTTAAACATGTCTTAGGCCAGCCATTGCAGATCCTTTGTGCGCAGTTTTAAACTGCCAGGTCGACCTGGCAAGATAAGTCTCTTGCCAGGCCCAACCCTTCCTTTTTCATATATATTTACGTCACTTCCAGGGTTGGCCCAGGTCAACCGAGAGGGCAGGGTGCATGATTTAAACAGTTGACATGTACTTTTAAGTTTTACACGTCCTGATGGTGACAAACTCCAAAATTAATTTTCCTCTACTGCAAGACCTATAGCTCCCATAGGATAACATTGGGATTACCTTATTATATTTTAGAAGTGTAATTTCCAAGTGAACGATATAACTAGATCACGGTTGGTGTCTCTGGAATCCAAATTTAAAATCCTAACATATGGTGAAGTTGGATTTAAAATTGAAATTCTGAAAATGCCACTTTTAGAAAGTGGGCATTTCCTTGCCTTAGCCATTTGGTGCCTGCCGACTGTTTCTGATTACATGTCTGGGTGTAGTTGGCAGTTGTGCTTTGTGTATTCCCCCTAGACAGCCACAGAAAATGGGAGCTTAGGTGTGAAGTGACGGGCCATCCTGACAGGATGGGAGGAAGGAGCTGGGCACAGCCTCACATCTATACAGGCGGTGCCCTTTCCACACACAAAGGGCTGTCATAGAGAGTGCTTGGGATGGAAACCTGACAACTTGAGTTCTCCAGCACCATGAGGATTTCACTGAACCCAGGAGTGTTTGGTACCAGACAACTCCTCTTAATAATCTCACACTGATGCCAGTGTGGGATTTATTAAAATATGCACTCAGAGGGCACCTTAGAGGAGCCCCCTGAACACGTTCCAACTCTGGTGTGGTCTCTGACCAACTTTAGGCAGCCTGCCACCACCAGACATGTTGTGGACCCCTGGGTCAAGAGCCTGTGCTCTTGGAGGCCAGAAGCAAAGCCCATCCCGGGCAGTGGTGTCACACCGCCTCCCCTAGGATGAGCACACTGCTCAAGAGGGAAGCTTCAAAGACAAGACCTTGTTGCCTTTGTAATGCAACCCCAGCTTCTGCTGTTAGCAGCAGATGGCAGTCCCCGGTCCAAACCCCTACTTTTGGCAGGAAAACTTAATCAAAAAGAGGTGTGCCCCCCTTTGTCAACTCCACCCCTCAGGTGCTGGAGGAGAAGTGAAGCACATTTTTCAGTGCCCACCATTTTGAAAATGGTGGGACAGGGGATAAGACTATGCCCCCTCCCACAGGTGGGTGCCATAATAGATACCCCAGGTTACCCTACCTGTTACCCCCATAACACCCCTAAATCTAGTATTTAGGTGGCTTCCCCAGACTCAAAAATCAGGTTTGTGATTAGGTAAGAAGAGCTGGAAACTACAGCGGGGGTGCTAGAGGGCGCTTAGCGAGATGGCGGCGTGAAAGCACAGCTCCGCCGGACGGAGACAATAATCGTTAAAAATTCTGCAGTTCCTGCTTCCTATGTCAGCCATAAACCAAGCGTATTGATTGCGGATTGCCCCTGGCGGCTGAAGATCCACAGATATTAGCGGTGGCCGCCCGTAATAGGGGGAAACAAAAAAACATTTAAGGCGCGGACCGTGGTCTGAAGATGGCGCCGCCGTTTATCTAGTGCCCCGTGCTAGGAATTAAGGACTGGTGGGCTCTGCGTCGATGTCCAGCAGAGAATCCTGGTAGCACGAAGAGGAGACCGACCCGAAGTATACTGCGCACACGGCCCAGTGAAACGCCTGCTGTGTCGAGCAAGCCTCCGGGCTCGAGGACCCCACGTGCGTGTGCGGCTGGGGAGCAGCAATACCTGAGCGAGCTGCAACATGAGCACTCCTAGGAAGAGGACTCCCTCGCGGGGGCCGCTGACGGTGATCATAACGCCGGGTGAGCTCCTGGAGATAACGCGACACGACAGGTAGCTCGTAGCATAGCGGCCACCCGAACTATAACTATTGGGCGGCATTGTTACAGCAGAGGCCTATGTGGGGAGGATCGGCCGCACCAGCAGCTGACACGATTTGAACTAAGTGAGGCGCGTTTAATTATTATAGCGGGGCAGCGTGCCATGTACTGGCAAACAGCTCAACGGCCCAGTGAGAAACGTGCTGTAAATAAACTGGTTGGCTGGCGCAGATGGAAAACGTTATACAACACACAATAAACGCTGCACACTGATGTAGCAAAAAAAAAAAACACGTGAAACGCCGTGAAGTGTAAGAAGTTACATACCGGAAAATGTGTGTATAAAATAGTACCGAAGCAACATATACATTCAACCATGTTACGCCTCGATTGCAAAATCCAGTCTGTATGGGCGAGCCGAAAAGGAGACAGGGAGGGAACAAACAAGCCTCACTCTGAATCAAAAGCGAGCGTTTAGCATAAAGTGTGACACGCGTCAATCAAAAGCATGGGCGGAGTTTGCACTCCACTTCCGAAATCAACTCGACGACAATAGATCTCACAGAGCGAGCAGCGCATGCGCTGCAACGCTAGGCGAGACCTAAGAAGATAAACCGCCTACCAGCTGCGATTTGTATCGCCCACTCACACTAATAAATATGGAAGCGAAGAAACTCGCAAACATTTTAGCGACTTGACTATAGCCTTTAATGCCTAAATTGGTCCTGCCGGATCAATCTGGCTTTATCCCCCGAGAGATCTACTTCACATAATTTATACACCCTTTTTGACATATATCATATTCTTGATCCAAAGTTAAAGGCAGTGGCTGTGATGCTTGATGCGCCCAAAAGATTTCGACTTCATCGAATAGGGATACCTATTTTATATACTCCACACTATGGGGTTCCCTCATTTTTATTAACTGGATACAATTACTGTACACATACCCCCATTGCAAGGATACGCGTGGAAGGCATCACCTCAGACCCTATACAGATTCAAAGAGGAACTAGACAGGGTTGTCCTCTATCACCGCTATTATTTGCGATTACGCTGGAACCACTTGCCTGCGTCATCAGACAACGGAACAAAACGCTGCGCTTTGCTCACCGCCCAGTGAGCATCTCCCTTTACGCAGATGACATGCAGTTATTTATATGTGAACCCAATATTACGCGAATATATACGATTTGGGAGGTTCTCGGGACTTACCATCAATTGGTCAAAGTCAGTGGTGGTGCCGCTCACTGAAGTCACCTCGCAGTATGAGCTTGAATTCCCCCTTGTGTGGTCGCTGGAGCCAGTGAAGTACCTTGGGGTTTGGGTTCACCGTGACCCTGAGATAGTTAACCGTGAAAATTATGGAATAGCTTGCACTCATTTAGAACAACAAGTGGATAAGAGGATACGGTTACCGCTGTCCTTGGCTGACCGCATGGCACTGATAAAAATGGTAGTACTACCCAAGTTTTGATATCTCTTTAGTAATATCCCGATACAGCTGACTACTACCATTTTTAAGGCGGTTCGCTCGCTATTACTCAGGCTGATCTGGGGTGGCAAACCGGCCATTGTGAACCTGACGACGCTCATGCTGGATTATTAAAGTGGAGGGTTCAATGTGACGGATATATACTTATACTATCTATGCGCTCAAGCTCAATACGCGTTCAACTGGTATAATACACATGACTTTATCCGTAGCCATACAGGACGGAGACACACATCCTATACCTTTAGGTTCCATATTGACTCATACACAAAGAGGTACACCCAAGATAGAAATTAACTCAGTTGACTCCACGATTGCAGCCTGGCAAGCACTTGGCCGAAGAGCGATGAAACTGCCACTATACTCACCGCTTCTACCCTGGTCACATCATGCAGCTGCCTCGGTCACACATGAACGAGTGGCTCTGCGTATATTGGCATCTGTAGGGCTTGAAAAAATACAGTACTTCTTCCCAAACAGAACCTTTTTAACAACAGAAGATCTTAGCTATGTGCAGAATCAAACCCCACTGTTCATTTTCACACTACACAGAAGAAAAAAAGCATTGCAAGCGCATTACCTCACATTCCCATCAGAACCCCCTACATTAAGCTCCTTACATGCCCTACTTATCAGCCCCACGAGGCACAAAATGATAACTAAGCTATATAGGGCTGCAAGAGACGAAACACTGCTACCACATAACAGGGCAATGGAACCTGAAGCTAGATACGCAACTAACGCAACAAGACTGGGAACATTGTGGTCAATTAACGAATTCACTTACACCCAATGGAAACCTACGCATCATACATTTCAAATATCTGCATCAAATGTATCACACACCACATAGATTATTCAAATAAGGCTGAAGAGACACTGACACCTGTAAAAGATGTGGTTGCGCAGGTGCAGACATCTGGCAAGGGAATACGGAAAAGTGAGGGACTACTGGGAAGGGGTCATTGTCACTTTGTAAGAAATGACCATGTTACAGCTTCACTGCACCGCCCCCCCACCCCAAGTATGCCTGTTGCAGTTAATACCATCTCTAAAGGGTAATCCGAGTAGACTTGTGAAAATTGCGCTACTACTAGCCAAAGGAAGGGTGGCCATGGTATAGGACAGCAAGCTCAGACCTACATCCGAGCTGTGGTTGAAAGGCATGGTATATTGTCGTGAAACCTTAACTTTATATGCTGAGGAGCTCCCGACCACCTCCAGACCCAAAGATATTTGGGAACCCCTGCTGCAATATCTACGTACGAGGGAACACAACACACTAACTGATGCAACACAACTGCTCAATGTATAAAAATGTTTCGCACCTTCCAGCTAAGTCCGTCAAAATGTACACCTCATTGTATAAAATGGCCACGGGTTGTTTGGATGTTAATCTGTACGTTGACAACGACTGTGTCTATACTGATTGATATTATATGTGTCACTTGTAAGGCCACAATAAAAATTTGTTTGAAGAAAAAAAAAAGCTGGACACTACAGCGTTGCACCTGCAGAGAAGACTGTAGAAACTAACTGACTAGGCCAAAGCCCTACCGGCCTGTCTGCAGCCCCCAATGATCCTGCACCAAAAGAAAACCAGTCCTGTAGCCCAGTGACCTCCAAATCCTTGGGAGGACTGCTTGCCTTTGACAAATATCAAGCTCTCCAGAGAACATGACCTGTTCAAGAAGAAACCAACTTTAAAAGATAAAGAACTCTGCCCTGAGGAACCGTGTGGCCCACCGGTCCTGCAAAGGTTCCCACAGTGATTCTGAGCCAGAGTCCGCCATGGGCAGACCCCTGTCGGACTCAGTCCCGAGCCTGCTGCCTTAATCCAAAGACTCCCCCCAACCATGATCTGCTCTGGTAAGAGTTCCCGACGCCATAGGACAGCCCTGCACCCAAAGCCCCTGGGCCTTGGGGAACTTGACCAGCAGTGTCCCTACATCCCATAGCATCACTACTTACCTGGCCAGCTGTGGGGATTTCTTCCTCCGGCCTCCTGGCCAGCGCCTGCAGCCTCTTTTCAAAACTGATCTCCCCAAGTGAATTGAAATGGGCACCCAACTCTCTGGTGACACTCTGCACCGGCCACCCCTGTACCGCTGTGGGTGTAAGTTTGGTGCTGCCTTGTGGCCCTCCCCATGCTTACCTTAAGTCCTGGAGAATGGGTTACCAAACAGTGTTACTCACCTGTGAGCAGAATCTCTTCGACTATCCCCTTTCTCAATTGGATTACATTGGTGCCATATTCCAATTTTCAACCCTGCACCCAGCCGCCCCTGTGCCGTTGGCGGTGCAGATTTGCTACTTACCCGCGCTTTGCCTGGTGATGATTGTAAGAAAGTGGGTTTCTGTTGCAGTAACCCCCCCCCCCTTTTTTTGCCTAATAGCTGATGCACTTTTCCTTGTGGTGCCCTGGGCTCCTGCCAATCAGGTGCCCAGGGCCTGTGTTCCTTTCCTAAAAACTGCCTAACAGCCAAAACCCTAATTGGCAAACCCTAGCCACATGTCAGCCCCTGGTAAATGGTACCCTAGGTACCCAGGGCCTTGTGACCAGTAAAGGCCTCTAAGGGCTGCAGCACTCATTGTGCCACCCTTAGAGGCCCTGTACACTAACACTAAAACACTCTAACACTCTAAAACACTAAAACACTCTAACACTCTAACACTCTAACACTCTAACACACTAAAACACTAAAACACTAAAACACACTAAAACACTAAAACACTCTAACACTAAAACACTCTAACACTCTAACACACTAAAACACTAAAACACTCTAACACACTAAAACACTAAAACACTCTAACACACTAAAACACTAAAACACACTAAAACACTAAAACACTCTAACACTCTAACACACTAAAACACTAAAACACCAAAACACCAAAACACCAAAACACTAAAACACTGAAACACTAAAACAATAAAAAACTAAAACACTGAAACACTGAAACACTGAAACACTGAAACACTAAAACACTCTAACACACTAAAACACTAAAACACTAAAACACTAAAACACACTAAAACACTCTAACACACTAAAACACTACAACACTACAACACTACAACACTAAAACACTAAAACACGCTAACACTCTAACACACTAAAACACTCTAACACTAAAACACTCTAACACTCTAAAACACTAAAACACTCTAACACTCTAAAACACTAAAACACTAAAACACTAACACTAAAACACTAAAACACTAAAACACTAAAACAATAAAACACTAAAACACTAAAACACTAAAACACTAAAACAATAAAACACTAAAACACTCTAATACTCTAAAACACTAAAACACTAACACTAAAACACTAAAACACTAAAACACTCTAACACTAAAACACTCTAGCACACTAAAACACTAAAACACTAACACTAAAACACTAAAACACTCTAACACTCAAACACTCTAACACTCTAACACACTAAAACACTAAAACACTCTAACACTAAAACACTCTAACACTAAAACACTCTAACACTAAAACACTAAAACACTCTAACACACTAAAACACTACAACACTACAACACTAAAACACGCTAACACGCTAACACGCTAACACTATAACACACTAAAACACTCTAACACACTAAAACACTAAAACACTACAACACTAAAACACGCTAACACTCTAACACTCTAACACTCTAACACACTAAAACACTAAAACACTAACACACTAAAACAATAAACCACTAAAACAATAAACCACTAAAACAATAAACCACTAAAACAATAAACCACTAAAACTCTAACACACTAAAACACTCTAACACACTAAAACACTCAAACACTCAAACACTCAAACACTAAAACACTAAAACACTAAAACACTAAAACACTAAAACACACTAAAACACTCTTACACACTAAAACAATAAAACAATAAAACACTAAAACAATAAAACACTAAAACACTCTAGCACACTAAAACACTAACACACTAAAACACTAAAACACTCTAACACACTAAAACACTCTAAAACATTAAAACACTCTAAAACACTAAAACACTCTAACACACTAAAACACTAAAACACTCTAACACACTAAAACACTCTTACACACTAACACTCTAACACTCTAACACTCTAACACACTAAAACACTAAAACACTAAAACACTAAAACACTCTAAAACACTAAATCACTCTAAAACACTAAAACAGTCTAACACACTAAAACACTCTAACACACTAAAACACTACAACACTAAAACACGCTAACACTCTAACACTCTAACGCTCTAACACTCTCACACACTAAAACACTAAAACACTAAAACACTCTATAACACTAAAACACTCTAAAACACTAAAACACTCTAACACACTAAAACACTCTAACACACTAAAACACTAAAACATTAAAACATTAAAACACTACAACATTAAAACACTAAAACACTAACACACTAAAACACTAAAACACTCTAACACACTAACACTCTAACACTCTAACACTCTAACACACTAACACTCTAACACTCTAACACTCTAACACTCTAACACACTAACACTCTAACACTCTAACACTCTAACACTCTAACACTCTAACACACTAACACTCTAACACACTAAAACACTCTAACACACTAAAACACTACAACACTAAAACACGCTAACACTCTAACACTCTAACACTCTAACACACTAACACTCTAACACTCTAACACTCTAACACACTAACACTCTAACACTCTAACACTCTAACACTCTAACACTCTAACACACTAACACTCTAACACACTAAAACACTCTAACACACTAAAACACTACAACACTAAAACACGCTAACACTCTAACACTCTAACACACTAAGGGGCATATGCATCAACCAAAGGAATACCGATTCCTTAATAGCGAAAAATAAGGAATCGCCATTAAGGAATCGGTATATGGCATGCATCAACAGAATCGGTAAAATTTAGCGATTCCTTAAAAATCGCTAAATTTACCGATTTCTCAATAGCGGGGCATGCAAACTCCCATTAGCAAATTGCGAGTTCGGTAATACCGAATTAGCTAATAGCGAGTTCGGTAATACCGAGTTAGCTATTACCGAATCGGTAATAGCGAAATCGCAATTTGCCGCGTCGCTCCGGGAACGTGCAGATGACATCACCAACCAGGAAATACTGCAGCCCCACCCACATAGCCTCGACAGAGGAGCAGACAGGAGCTGGGAAGGAGGACTGCCTGTGCAGAGTGAGGCCACACCGACTCAGCAAATCCAAGGAAACACACATCATGGCGCAGGAAGTGCCATCCAGCGCTGAGCGTTACAACAAACAAATGATGGACGGAATGCTGACAATGCAGACATTCTCCCCCAGTCAAGAGATCTGGGTTAAATCCATCGTTCTT
This sequence comes from Triturus cristatus, assembly GCF_964204655.1. NCBI lineage: Eukaryota > Metazoa > Chordata > Amphibia > Caudata > Salamandridae > Triturus > Triturus cristatus. The sequence goes on from NC_140590.1 coordinate 1,378,721,966, forward strand.
TTGCCCACTACACCACCCCAGTTTAGACATGGCCATATGCAAATCAGTCTTGACCCTGTGCCTCATGGGAACCGTCCAGCCCGAACTGCCAAGCCATGTCTTCCCTGGACCGGAATCAAGCATCCTAGGACCGGTTTCTGGCTATCAGCCGTCATCAGCCAGGATAGCTTGACTCCAGTGGCGTAGTGAGCACGGCTCCCACGTCTGGGAATACCCATCCCACTTAGGGCGAAAAGCGTTACAACAAACAAATGATGGACGGAATGCTGACAATGCAGACATTCTCCCCCAGTCAAGAGATCTGGGTTAAATCCATCGTTCTTTTGCCCACTACACCACCCCAGTTTAGACATGGCCATATGCAAATCAGTCTTGACCCTGTGCCTCATGGGAACCGTCCAGCCCGAACTGCCAAGCCATGTCTTCCCTGGACCGGAATCAAGCATCCTAGGACCGGTTTCTGGCTATCAGCCGTCATCAGCCAGGATAGCTTGACTCCAGTGGCGTAGTGAGCACGGCTCCCACGTCTGGGAATACCCATCCCACTTAGGGCGAAAAGCGTTACAACAAACAAATGATGGACGGAATGCTGACAATGCAGACATTCTCCCCCAGTCAAGAGATCTGGGTTAAATCCATCGTTCTTTTGCCCACTACACCACCCCAGTTTAGACATGGCCATATGCAAATCAGTCTTGACCCTGTGCCTCATGGGAACCGTCCAGCCCGAACTGCCAAGCCATGTCTTCCCTGGACCGGAATCAAGCATCCTAGGACCGGTTTCTGGCTATCAGCCGTCATCAGCCAGGATAGCTTGACTCCAGTGGCGTAGTGAGCACGGCTCCCACGTCTGGGAATACCCATCCCACTTAGGGCGAAAAGCGTTACAACAAACAAATGATGGACGGAATGCTGACAATGCAGACATTCTCCCCCAGTCAAGAGATCTGGGTTAAATCCATCGTTCTTTTGCCCACTACACCACCCCAGTTTAGACATGGCCATATGCAAATCAGTCTTGACCCTGTGCCTCATGGGAACCGTCCAGCCCGAACTGCCAAGCCATGTCTTCCCTGGACCGGAATCAAGCATCCTAGGACCGGTTTCTGGCTATCAGCCGTCATCAGCCAGGATAGCTTGACTCCAGTGGCGTAGTGAGCACGGCTCCCACGTCTGGGAATACCCATCCCACTTAGGGCGAAAAGCGTTACAACAAACAAATGATGGACGGAATGCTGACAATGCAGACATTCTCCCCCAGTCAAGAGATCTGGGTTAAATCCATCGTTCTTTTGCCCACTACACCACCCCAGTTTAGACATGGCCATATGCAAATCAGTCTTGACCCTGTGCCTCATGGGAACCGTCCAGCCCGAACTGCCAAGCCATGTCTTCCCTGGACCGGAATCAAGCATCCTAGGACCGGTTTCTGGCTATCAGCCGTCATCAGCCAGGATAGCTTGACTCCAGTGGCGTAGTGAGCACGGCTCCCACGTCTGGGAATACCCATCCCACTTAGGGCGAAAAGCGTTACAACAAACAAATGATGGACGGAATGCTGACAATGCAGACATTCTCCCCCAGTCAAGAGATCTGGGTTAAATCCATCGTTCTTTTGCCCACTACACCACCCCAGTTTAGACATGGCCATATGCAAATCAGTCTTGACCCTGTGCCTCATGGGAACCGTCCAGCCCGAACTGCCAAGCCATGTCTTCCCTGGACCGGAATCAAGCATCCTAGGACCGGTTTCTGGCTATCAGCCGTCATCAGCCAGGATAGCTTGACTCCAGTGGCGTAGTGAGCACGGCTCCCACGTCTGGGAATACCCATCCCACTTAGGGCGAAAAGCGTTACAACAAACAAATGATGGACGGAATGCTGACAATGCAGACATTCTCCCCCAGTCAAGAGATCTGGGTTAAATCCATCGTTCTTTTGCCCACTACACCACCCCAGTTTAGACATGGCCATATGCAAATCAGTCTTGACCCTGTGCCTCATGGGAACCGTCCAGCCCGAACTGCCAAGCCATGTCTTCCCTGGACCGGAATCAAGCATCCTAGGACCGGTTTCTGGCTATCAGCCGTCATCAGCCAGGATAGCTTGACTCCAGTGGCGTAGTGAGCACGGCTCCCACGTCTGGGAATACCCATCCCACTTAGGGCGAAAAGCGTTACAACAAACAAATGATGGACGGAATGCTGACAATGCAGACATTCTCCCCCAGTCAAGAGATCTGGGTTAAATCCATCGTTCTTTTGCCCACTACACCACCCCAGTTTAGACATGGCCATATGCAAATCAGTCTTGACCCTGTGCCTCATGGGAACCGTCCAGCCCGAACTGCCAAGCCATGTCTTCCCTGGACCGGAATCAAGCATCCTAGGACCGGTTTCTGGCTATCAGCCGTCATCAGCCAGGATAGCTTGACTCCAGTGGCGTAGTGAGCACGGCTCCCACGTCTGGGAATACCCATCCCACTTAGGGCGAAAAGCGTTACAACAAACAAATGATGGACGGAATGCTGACAATGCAGACATTCTCCCCCAGTCAAGAGATCTGGGTTAAATCCATCGTTCTTTTGCCCACTACACCACCCCAGTTTAGACATGGCCATATGCAAATCAGTCTTGACCCTGTGCCTCATGGGAACCGTCCAGCCCGAACTGCCAAGCCATGTCTTCCCTGGACCGGAATCAAGCATCCTAGGACCGGTTTCTGGCTATCAGCCGTCATCAGCCAGGATAGCTTGACTCCAGTGGCGTAGTGAGCACGGCTCCCACGTCTGGGAATACCCATCCCACTTAGGGCGAAAAGCGTTACAACAAACAAATGATGGACGGAATGCTGACAATGCAGACATTCTCCCCCAGTCAAGAGATCTGGGTTAAATCCATCGTTCTTTTGCCCACTACACCACCCCAGTTTAGACATGGCCATATGCAAATCAGTCTTGACCCTGTGCCTCATGGGAACCGTCCAGCCCGAACTGCCAAGCCATGTCTTCCCTGGACCGGAATCAAGCATCCTAGGACCGGTTTCTGGCTATCAGCCGTCATCAGCCAGGATAGCTTGACTCCAGTGGCGTAGTGAGCACGGCTCCCACGTCTGGGAATACCCATCCCACTTAGGGCGAAAAGCGTTACAACAAACAAATGATGGACGGAATGCTGACAATGCAGACATTCTCCCCCAGTCAAGAGATCTGGGTTAAATCCATCGTTCTTTTGCCCACTACACCACCCCAGTTTAGACATGGCCATATGCAAATCAGTCTTGACCCTGTGCCTCATGGGAACCGTCCAGCCCGAACTGCCAAGCCATGTCTTCCCTGGACCGGAATCAAGCATCCTAGGACCGGTTTCTGGCTATCAGCCGTCATCAGCCAGGATAGCTTGACTCCAGTGGCGTAGTGAGCACGGCTCCCACGTCTGGGAATACCCATCCCACTTAGGGCGAAAAGCGTTACAACAAACAAATGATGGACGGAATGCTGACAATGCAGACATTCTCCCCCAGTCAAGAGATCTGGGTTAAATCCATCGTTCTTTTGCCCACTACACCACCCCAGTTTAGACATGGCCATATGCAAATCAGTCTTGACCCTGTGCCTCATGGGAACCGTCCAGCCCGAACTGCCAAGCCATGTCTTCCCTGGACCGGAATCAAGCATCCTAGGACCGGTTTCTGGCTATCAGCCGTCATCAGCCAGGATAGCTTGACTCCAGTGGCGTAGTGAGCACGGCTCCCACGTCTGGGAATACCCATCCCACTTAGGGCGAAAAGCGTTACAACAAACAAATGATGGACGGAATGCTGACAATGCAGACATTCTCCCCCAGTCAAGAGATCTGGGTTAAATCCATCGTTCTTTTGCCCACTACACCACCCCAGTTTAGACATGGCCATATGCAAATCAGTCTTGACCCTGTGCCTCATGGGAACCGTCCAGCCCGAACTGCCAAGCCATGTCTTCCCTGGACCGGAATCAAGCATCCTAGGACCGGTTTCTGGCTATCAGCCGTCATCAGCCAGGATAGCTTGACTCCAGTGGCGTAGTGAGCACGGCTCCCACGTCTGGGAATACCCATCCCACTTAGGGCGAAAAGCGTTACAACAAACAAATGATGGACGGAATGCTGACAATGCAGACATTCTCCCCCAGTCAAGAGATCTGGGTTAAATCCATCGTTCTTTTGCCCACTACACCACCCCAGTTTAGACATGGCCATATGCAAATCAGTCTTGACCCTGTGCCTCATGGGAACCGTCCAGCCCGAACTGCCAAGCCATGTCTTCCCTGGACCGGAATCAAGCATCCTAGGACCGGTTTCTGGCTATCAGCCGTCATCAGCCAGGATAGCTTGACTCCAGTGGCGTAGTGAGCACGGCTCCCACGTCTGGGAATACCCATCCCACTTAGGGCGAAAAGCGTTACATCCAGCGCTGAGTCAGCACGCAAGCGAAAGCGAAAGTTTTCGGACAGGGAGCTCGAGTACCTAATCGAGGGAGTCACCAGCAAACACGATCGCCTCTTTGGCAAGCTGTCCCTCAAGGTGCCTGAGCAGGAGAAGCGGCGCATATGGCTGCGCATCCGTGAGAGGGTGAATGCAGTTGGCGTCACCACCCGCAGCATCGACGACCTTAAAAAAAGGTGGTACGACCTGCGGAAGCGTGCCAAAGAGAGGATTGCGGAGAGGCTCCGGGAGTCGAGCAGGACTGGAGGCGGACCATCTACAGCACCATCCAACACAGCCCTGGAGGACCTTGTGGAAGGGACGATAGAGCGGGAAGCCGTCGTGGGGGTGACCCAGATGGACACGCCCGGCGCAGCCACAAGTGCCCAAGGTAAGATGCATGCCTGTGCCCACACCCAGCGTAGCGTAAATCCATTTCCATGCCCCCAGCCCGATCTCAGTGTGTCTGCAGCGCTGGCACAGACAGCTTTACACATGACACTAGTGCATCCTGGGAGTTGTAGTCTAGTCAGCCCAGTGTGCATGTACAGGCGTAAATCCAATGACCATACACCACAGCAGTTGAACATGGATGGAGTCTGTTCATTTAGTGGACCAAAGAGGGACATTAATGTGTACAACACTATGTAGTTGTAATTATCCCACTAACCATACACTGTTTCACACACAGCAGCCAGCTGATCATCTCGGAAACACCCGTAGAGTCAGACCAGGAGACAGCGCAGGACGCGCATGCATCGCCAACACCTGCCACACCAACAGTACCAGCTCCACCAGCACCACCAGCAACGCCACCAGCATCAGCGCCACAAGCAACGGCACCAGCACCAGCGCCACAAGCAATGGCACCAGCCAAACAGGCTGCAGCTACTACAGCCACAATAGCGCAGAGGCACAGGTCCCAAGTTGCGCCCTTGCAGGAGATGGAAACACCCTCCTCGCAATTGGCACCCAGGCAGCGCACATACACACCACCTGATGCACCACCTGGAGGCGCAAGACACACACGGCGGCACAGAGCTCGTCGCAGTTCCGTCTCCTCAGCCGAACAGGATGTCCCAACAACCTCTGCAATTGAGGAGAGGATGCTGCGTACACAGCGCCTGCAGGGACGACATGTGGCTAGCATTAGCTGCAATATCGTGCGCCTTGCCAGGGAGATGCGCGCCATGACTGCAGCAGTCACGGACATGAGCACGGCGGTCAGGGACATGACCACTGCGGTTGCAGAGGGCAATGCGCAGCTCAGGGAGGAGGTACATGATCTCACCCGTGCCATGAGGGAGGGCCATGAGTGCCATAAGAGGAGGCACCGGCAGCAACTGTTGCGTTCCGCCGCCGCAACCAAAGCCGTAACACGGCACAGCAACAGCACCGCAGTGTTGGCACGCCGCTCAGTCTCCCTGCAGGTGGACCTTGGGCACTTCTGCGGGGATGTCACTAAGTCACTAGGACACATCACCACTGCAATGGAACACCTACAGAGCAGCACATGCAGTGCTGCTGCATTGGGAGGGGATGACACAAGTGAGGCTGCCTCCAGTGTCAGCAGCGTGTCACTGGCACAGGCCAGCACCAGGCGCCGCAGTTCGCGTGCCTCCACGGGGACAGGCCGTGGTGAGGCATTGGATACACCTGAGCGGAGGCTTGGGGTACGTGGGAAGCGCCACTAGACAGTTGGACATGCATGCAGGACCATGGTGGGGCAACCATGGCCATCCAAATACTGTGTATGCACATGCGTGACTTTAAGGCACCTTTAATTTACATTAATGCAAATGGAGCATGATTTACAATGCTAGTTTTGTTGCACAATCCTCTGTGCTACTGTGCATTAAACAGTTGCACCCCAAACTAACTTGTAATGTCTCATTTTCCAATGTTTCAAAAATGATTTAGCATTATGTATGTCCGCCTCCTATGGCCCTCTGCTGTGTTTGGGATGTGTGCCTGTCGTTGTTGGGCAGGTGGTTGGTCATCCCGGTGCTCCGCATCCCTGTCCACCTCTATGGGTATCCCCCTTCTGGTGGCAATGTTGTGCAGCATTGCACATACAGCAATTATCCGGCAGCATGTTTCAGGTTGGTATAGCATGGCGCCGCCAGTCTTGTGGAGGATTCTGAAGCGGCTCTTGAGAATCCCAAATGTCCTCTCTATCACATTCCTAGTGCTGATGTGTGCAGCGTTGTAGCGATTTTCCTGCGGGGTTGCTGGATTTAAGTATGGGGTGAGTATGTATTCACGCAGGGCGTAAGCACTGTCACCTAGAAGATAGAAGCATAGACTTAGCATTGGTGATGTACATACATGTGTGGTGTTGGTGTGGGGAAGCGTATTTCTACGTACCTAGCAGGAGTCCCTCTCCAAATTCTCCGTTGATTAGTCGCCTGTGCATTCCACTGTGGCGGAAGATGTAGGAGTCGTGTGTGCTCCCTGGGAATTGTGCCACTAGGTCCGTTATGATGTTATTGGCATCGCACACAACCTGCACGTTGATCGAGTGGTATGACTTGCGGTTCCGGAAAATGTACTCATTTGCTGCGGGAGGACATATGGGGATGTGCGTGCAGTCGATGCATCCAATCACATGTGGGAATTGTGCCACCTGGTAGAAAGCCTGTTTGGTGCGGTCCAACTGCTGTGGGGTTGTGGGGAAGCTGATGTGTGTGTGGAGCATTGTCAGCATGGCATCGAGGAATTTCTTGAAGAAGCGTGACAGTGCGCTTTGAGAAACACCTCCGGCCACCGCAATTACCCCCTGGAAACTCCCTGAGGCCAGTAGGTGCAGGCTGCATAGGACCTGAACGTGCGCAGGGATTGCATTTGTCCGGTGTGTCTGGTGCTGCAGTAATGGTTCCAGGTCTGCAATCAGGCGCATGATCATGGCACGATTGAGGCGATACTTCTGGTACACCTCGTTCTCATTCTGCCTGAGCAAGGTTATGCGCAGTCTGAAAACCCGCTCCTGGACCCTTCTCCTGCGCTGTCCTGCTGCATTGATCCTCATCCTCCTTGCAAGCACGTAGAGGGCAGCCATTTTGTGGGAGCCAACAGGGTCTCCTGGGCCACATTTAAGGGTTTAGTGATTGCCTCAATCATTTGCACATGTAGAAATTTTTTTTGCATTAACTTTTTTTTTTTTTTTACTTTACCTCCAGGTTTTGATTCCCCTTATTTAGCTCTTGCAAAATAGCGATTTTTGGGATTTTCGTTATTAGCGAGTTTTGTTGCATTGGGGTGCGATTCGTTATTTGCTATTGGCACTTTCCGGGAGCTGTTAGTGTTTCGGTAACTGCAAAATCAGTATATAGCGATTCGGTAATTTAGCATTTTGGGTATTAGCGATTCGGTATGTTAGCGGATATTTATTTTGCGATTCGTTATTTGCTCACGTTTTGGGTTGATGCATTGGGATTGGGTATTTGGGACTCGCTACCGGGAGCTAATAACGAATCAGTATTTTACCGACTGGATTTTGGCTTGATGCATGAGGCTGCTAAACACTAAAACACTCTAAAACACTCTAACACACTAAAACACTCTAAAACACTGAAACACTACAACACTAAAACACGCTAACACTCTAACACTCTAACACACTAAAACACTAAAACAGTAACACACTAAAACATTAAAGCACTAAAACACTCTAACACACTAAAACACTCTTAAACACTAAAACACAAAAACACTAACAATAAAACTATAAAACAATAAAACAATAAAACACTAAAACAATAAAACACTAAAACAATAAAACACAAAAACACAAAAACACTAAAACACTAACACTAAAACACTCTAACACACTAAAACACTCTAAAACACTACAACACTCTAACACACTAAAACACTAAAACACTAAAACACAAAAAAACTAAAACACTAACACTAAAACACTCTAACTAGGCCTGGGCGAAGCACTACGCTACGCTCGCGTAGTTTGCGAAGTTCGCGCTACTTCGCACTACGCGAACTGCACGTAGCACAGTGCGAACACGCGTAGCATAGTGTTGCGTAGTGCTGCGGTCATTTTTTGCTTGCTCGCGACCGCGAGCAAGCAAAATGACATCCTGGCGAGACTTTTTCCTTGTTCGCGATCGCGAGCATGGAAAATAAACCTCCCGGCGAGATTCCCAACGCGAGAAGGTCAGGTTTCTCATTGCGAGGGGTCGCGAGCATACGCGATGAGAAACTACCAGTTCGCGTTGAGAAAGCTGCAGCTCGAGTAAAAATCTACTCGAGCAGCAGAAAACTACAGCTCGCACTGTGCAAGATGCCATTTTCAATGATTGCACAGTGCCGGTTGCTTGTCCGCACTGTGCAATCATTGAAAACAACATCTTGCACAGTGCGAACATGTTACTTCGCAGTTCACGAAGTGCTACGCGTAGCTCGCGTAGTGCGAACTTCACTTTGCGTAGCTTCGCGAAGTGCTACTTCGCGAACTACGCCCACCCTTAACTCTAACACACTAAAACACTCTAACACACTAAAACACTCTTACACACTAAAACACTGTAACACACTAAAACACTAACACACTAAAACACGCTAACACTAACACTAACATTAACACTAACATTAACACTAACAATAAAACTATAAAACAATAAAACAATAAAACACTAAAACAATAAAACACTAAAACAATAAAACACGAAAACAATAAAACACTCAAACACTCAAACACTCAAACACTAAAACAATAAAACACTAAAACACTCTAACACACTAAAACACTCTAAAACACTAAAACACTACAACACTAAAACACGCTAACACTCTAACACTCTAACACACTAAAACACTAAAACAGTAACCCACTAAAACATTAAAGCACTAAAACACTCTAACACACAAAAACACTCTTAAACTCTAAAACACAAAAACACTAACAATAAAACTATAAAACAATAAAACAATAAAACACTAAAACAATAAAACACTAAAACAATAAAACACAAAAACACTAAAACACTAACACTAAAACACTCTAACACACTAAAACACTCTAACACACTAAAACACTCTTACACACTAAAACACTGTAACACACTAAAACACTAAAACACTAACACACTAAAACACGCTAACACTCTAACACTCTAACACACTAAAACACTAAAACACTCTAACACACTAAAACAGTCTAAAACACTACAACACTCTAACACACTAAAACACTAAAACACTAAAACACAAAAAAACTAAAACACTAACACTAAAACACTCGAACACACTAAAACACTCTAACACACTAAAACACTAAAACACTAACACACTAAAACACGCTAACACTCTAACACTCTAACACACTGAAACAGTAACACACTAAAACACTAAAACACACTAAAACACTAAAACACTAACACACTAAAACACGCTAACACTCTAACACTCTAACACACTAAAACACTAAAACACTCTAACACACTAAAACACTCTAAAACACTACAACACTCTAACACACTAAAACACTAAAACACTAAAACACAAAAAAACTAAAACACTAACACTAAAACACTCGAACACACTAAAACACTCTAACACACTAAAACACTAAAACACTAACACACTAAAACACGCTAACACTCTAACACTCTAACACACTAAAACACTAAAACAGTAACACACTAAAACACTAAAACACACTAAAACACAAAAACACTAACAATAAAACAGTAAAACAATAAAACACTAAAACACTAAACCACTAAAACACTAAACCACTAAAACAATAAAACACTAAACCAATAAAACAATAAAACACTAAAACAATTAACCCATAAAACAATAAACCACTAAAACAATAGAACACTAAAACAATAAAACACTAACACTAAAACACTCTAACACACTCAAACACTAAAACAATAAAACACTAAAACAATAAAACACTAAAACAATAAAACACTAACACTAAAACACTCTAACACACTAAAACACTTAACACACTAAAACACTCTTACACACTAAAACACTGTAACACACTAAAACACTAAAACACTAACACACTAAAACACGCTAACACTCTAACACTCTAACACACTAAAACACTAAAACACTCTAACACACTAAAACACTCTAAAACACTACAACACTCTAACACACTAAAACACTAAAACACTAAAACACAAAAAAACTAAAACACTAACACTAAAACACTCGAACACACTAAAACACTCTAACACACTAAAACACTAAAACACTAACACACTAAAACACGCTAACACTCTAACACTCTAACACACTAAAACAGTAACACACTAAAACACTAAAACACACTAAAACACTAAAACACTAACACACTAAAACACGCTAACACTCTAACACTCTAACACACTAAAACACTAAAACACTCTAACACACTAAAACACTCTAAAACACTACAACACTCTAACACACTAAAACACTAAAACACTAAAACACAAAAAAACTAAAACACTAACACTAAAACACTACAACACTAACACTAAAACACTCTAACACACTAAAACACTCTAAAACACTAAAACACTACAACACTACAACACTCTAACACTCTAACACACTAAAACACTACAACACTAAAACACTACAACACTAACACTAAAACACTCTAACACACTAAAACACTCTAAAACACTAAAACACTACAACACTACAACACTCTAACACTCTAACACACTAAAACACTAAAACACTAAAACACTCTAAAACACTAAAACACTCTAAAACACTAAAACACTCTAACACACTAAAACACTCTAACACACTAAAACACTAAAACACTAACACACTAAAACATTAAAACACTAAAACACTCTAACACACTCAAACACTAAAACAATAAAACACTAAAACAATAAAACACTAAAACAATAAAACACTAACACTAAAACACTCTAACACACTAAAACACTCTAACACACTAAAACACTCTTACACACTAAAACACTGTAACACACTAAAACACTAAAACACTAACACACTAAAACACGCTAACACTCTAACACTCTAACACACTAAAACACTAAAACACTCTAACACACTAAAACACTCTAAAACACTACAACACTCTAACACACTAAAACACTAAAACACTAAAACACAAAAAAACTAAAACACTAACACTAAAACACTCGAACACACTAAAACACTCTAACACACTAAAACACTAAAACACTAACACACTAAAACATTAAAACACTAAAACACTCTAACACACTCAAACACTAAAACAATAAAACACTAAAACAATAAAACACTAAAACAATAAAACACTAACACTAAAACACTCTAACACACTAAAACACTCTAACACACTAAAACACTCTTACACACTAAAACACTGTAACACACTAAAACACTAAAACACTAACACACTAAAACACGCTAACACTCTAACACTCTAACACTCTAAAACACTACAACACTCTAACACACTAAAACACTAAAACACTAAAACACAAAAAAACTAAAACACTAACACTAAAACACTCGAACACACTAAAACACTCTAACACACTAAAACACTAAAACACTAACACACTAACACACTAAAACAGTAACACACTAAAACACCAAAACACACTAAAACACTAAAACACTAACACACTAAAACACGCTAACACTCTAACACTCTAACACACTAAAACACTAAAACACTCTAACACACTAAAACACTCTAAAACACTACAACACTCTAACACACTAAAACACTAAAACACAAAAAAACTAAAACACTAACACTAAAACACTCGAACACACTAAAACACGCTAACACTCTAACACTCTAACACACTAAAACACTAAAACAGTAACACACTAAAACACTAAAACACACTAAAACACAAAAACACTAACAATAAAACAGTAAAACAATAAAACACTAAAACACTAAACCACTAAAACACTAAACCACTAAAACAATAAAACACTAAAACAATAAAACACTAAAACACTAAAACAATTAACCACTAAAACAATAAACCACTAAAACAATAGAACACTAAAACAATAAAACACTAACACTAAAACACTCTAACACACTCAAACACTAAAACAATAAAACACTAAAACAATAAAACACTAAAACAATAAAACACTAACACTAAAACACTCTAACACACACATACACGTGTTACCATCCTTGTGGGGACTATGTGTGAACACCTGCCTTGTGGGGACTAACCTTTCCCAATGTCTTAAAAACATACCAATAACAGGAACATGTTAAGAAAAAATTCATTATATAGGATCCTGCTTCAAATCTGCAAATATATTGTTATTTAATCACGCGCACAGAACCATCTTTGTGGGAACTTGAACGTGTCTTACTATCCTTGTGGGGACTTACTCAATAATTATCATTTCTGATTGAATACATTCACAAACAAATGACTAAATGTTGTTTTTCTCTGCTTTACCTATATTACATGATAGTTTAGACATATATGAATATCTCTTTGTGTCCTAGGACCATCCAGCAGATATAGTTTGAAGATAATGCATTTCTCAGTGGAGAAATATAGTATATAAAGTAAATGGAAAGGGATTTTCAGATATCTAGTCTATTGCTGACTTCTCACAAAAACTGAGGGATAAGGACATAGTGATTAGTTAAATTCCTGTAAATGCCAAAGAGCATACATTGTGGCAAGATGGGAAAGCCAAGTTGAGGTTACTTTGTTTTTGCATCAACTCCACCATTGTCTTGGTATGGATGTACAATAATAGTCCCCAAAGATATAGCATGTGATATGTTATATAGCTATCAGAGATAGTGTGCTGTGATAGTAATTTTCAAGCCCCCTCAGAGACAGTGCATGATTATATTGATGCCCTGGTTCCCAAAGATATAGTGTTTAATTATAGTCACTCTCAAGTCCCCATAGACCGAGTGTGATTATTTTTATGTTAAAGCCCCCGCAGAGATGGTGTGTGATTATAATAATACTCAATTCTCTGTAGCGATAGGGTGTGATGATCGTTGTGTTGAAGTCACATGAGATGGTGTGTCAGAGTGATGCCCAGGTTGCTTCACAGATAGCATGTCATTATAGTCATGCTCAAATCCTCCAAACGATAGGGTCTGATTATTATAGTCGTGCCCAGGTCCCTAGAGATATAGCGTTTGGTCATAGTCATGTTCAAGTACCCCTAGAGATAGTGTATGATGATTGTAATGCTGCAGTTAATGCAGAAACAGTGTGTTAGTACAATAATTTCCAAGTCCCCACAGAGAGAGTGTAGGATTAGTTATGTTCAAGTCCCTGCATAGATAGTGTGTGATTATAGTCATGTTCAAGTCCCCACATAGAGAGTAGTGTGATAGTCATGTTCAAGTCCTACAAAGTATACGATGATACTTATGCTGATGTTCATGCATAAGCAGTCTATCATAACAGTTGTGCCCAATTCCCCACAGATATAGCATTTAATTATAATCACTCAGGTTCCGAAAGAGTGTGCGTATATTCATATTCAAGTTACCCTCAGGGATAGGGTATATTTATAGCTATGTTTAAGTTCTCACAGAGTAAATGCATGGTTACACTCATATTCAAGTCCCCATATAAAAAGTGTTATGATAGTCATGTTCAACTCACTATATAAATAGGATTAGGATAGAAATATTCAGGTTCCTGGAGAAATGGTGTATTATATTAGTCATGCTTAGATTCCTGCAAATATGATCTTTGATTATAGTGATGTTTAGGTGGAGTCACAGGTAGTGTGTGATTATAGTCATGCTCAAGCCTCGCAGAGGTATTGTGGGATTATAGTGAAGCACATGTTCCCACAGAGATAGTGTGTGATAGCACTCATGTTTAATCTCCCACAAAGATAGTGTGCGATGGATTATATTGATGTCCAGGTCCCCACAGAGATAGTGTGTTATTATAGCATTACCACTGTCCCTAAAGAGATAGTATGTGATTATAGACATGCCCAGGTCCCCACAGAGATACTATACTGCGTGATAATAGACATGACCCAGTCCCCACAGAGATAGTGTGTGAATATAGAGATGTCCATGTCCCCATGGAGATGGTGTGTGACTATTATATTACCATGGTCATCAAAGAGAATGTGTGCGATTATAGACATGCCCAGGTCCCCATGGATATATTGTATGATTAAAGATATGCCCAGGTCCTCACATAGCTAGTGTGTGATTATAGGGATGTCCAGGTCCCCACAGAGATGGTGTGTGATTAGAGACAAGCCCCGGTCCCCACAGAGATAGTGTGTGAATATACACATGCCCAGGTCCCCACAGAGATGGTGTGTGACTATAGTGTTACCATGGTTGTCAAAGAGAATGTGTGTGATTATAGGCATGCCCAGGTTCCAGCAGAGATAGTGTGTGATGAAAGACACGTCCCTATGGAGATAGTGTATGATTAAAGATGTACCCAGTTCACCACAGAGATAGTGTGTGATTATAGGGATGTCCAGGTCCCCACAGAGATAGTGTGTGATTATAGACATGCCCAGTCCCCACAGAGATAGTGTGTGATTATACAGATTCCCAGGTCCCCACAGAGATGGTGTGTGACTATAGTAGTACCATGGTTGTCAAAGAGAATGTGGTTGATTATAGACATGCCAAGGTTCTCGCAGAGATATTGTGTGCAAAAAGACATGCCCAGGTCCCCACGGAGAGAGTTTGTGATTAAATACATACTCAGGTCCTCACGGAGATAGTGTGTGATAATATGGATGTCCAGGTCCCTACAGAGATAGTGTGGGATGATAGACATGCCCTGGTCCCCACAGAGATAGTGTGTGATTATACACATGCCCAAGTTCCCACATAGATAGTGTGTGATTAAAGACATGCCCTGGTCCCAACGGAGATAGTGTGTGATTGAAGATATGACCAGGTCCTCACAGAGATAGTGTGTGATTATAGGTCCTCACAGAGATAGTGTGTGATTATAGGCCTGCCCCGGTCCCCACAGAGATAGTGTGTGATTATACACATGCCCAGGTTTCCACAGAGATAGTGTGTGATTATAGTAAGGGTGGGCGTAGTGGGCGTAGTGGGGCTACGTGAAGCAGCACGTAGTGTGCCCAAATCTACGCACACTACGCGCTTCGCGTAGCCCCACTACGTGCCACCCACCTCCCGCCCGCCCTTCTTTTAAATAATATAAGCAATGAAAAATAAATTAAAGTAAGTCGACTTACCCGTAAGCGCGGCGTCTCCGGGGCTCCCTCTTTCTGTTTCTAATTTCTTCTGGCAAATGCGCATGCGCGGACGCCCACGCATGCGCATTTCTCGGCGTGTGCGTAGCGCTGCCCTGCTTCGCCTACTTCGGAAAGTGCGAAGCAGGCAGCGCTACGTACACTACGTGGGCGAAACTTAGTGCTACGCCCGGGGTTAGATTATAGGGATGTACAAGCCCTCACAGAGATAGTGTGTGATTATAGACATGCCAATGTCCCCGTAGAGATAATGTGTTATTATAGACATCCCCAGGTCCCCACAGAGATAGCGTGCGATTATAGGTATGCACAGGGAGATTGCACAGAGTTAGTGTGCGATTATAGTTATGCTCAAGTCTCCAGAGTGATGTGTGTAATTATAGGGATGTTGAAGAACACATACATATCATATTAGTCTAGTTACTTATTAAACTAATTAATCCACTTGAGGGATATGTGTTTCACCTCTCTCTCACATGTTTGAATCCGTGTGTTTCCACTCAGCTTTTCATACTTCCAAGATTCATACAATAAGCACCATTTACTTGGATAACAATAAAAATATGGAAGTCAGCTCCAAGACACCCCTAGGTGTGAATGTGTACTTTATATTTGCACATGAGATGATGTGATGTGATATGATAATATTGGTACTTAAGCTACCACCAGAGATAGACTGGAATTATGACATATCTATTAATCCCACTTCAAATGCAGCATTAACTGATTTAAACTGTGTCCCTCCAGGAAGTTCCACACTTCCTTAAAAATCCAGGTATCTGAGTTCTCATTCTCTTTTCTAGCCACCGTCTTATGAAATCTAGTCTCCATCAGGAAAATAAAACTGTATTTTTGAATGCAACAAACTCCCCATGCTGATTCTTCCTGACCCTTTAGGATTCTTACAATAGAGAAATAGATTTAAGAACTGGCACATCTTTATAATTTTTGTCTCTATAATTCAAGAATGTAATTGTCCTCGCCTCATAAAGCTCTTATTTCTCTCAAAGTATTTCTTCTACCTGGGGCTTTTTCTAGCTACCCAGGCTCATTCACACTCAAATATGTATAAATGTACATAAACCTTGTTTAACAAACTTAAAACATTTATTGTGTTTGAAGCACAAATTCTGTAAGTGGGTTTCCACAATGGGGCTAGTTGTTCTTTGTGCAAGAGTAGAAAAAAGTCAAGTTGGCAGTGTTACATCCGCCTTTTTATTGGATAAGATACATTCTCAAAATGTGCCCAGGTGAAACATGGGAAACTTTCACAAAGTTGAAACATCCATTTTAGAACCAACATTTTATGTTTGGAGCATAGGATAGAAATTCTTAAGCCAGGCTTGTGTTTTTTTGTACAAGAGTAGAGAAGGGTAGTTTGGCCACGCGGTGCAACAGCCTTCTACATAGAAAAAGGTACCTTCTCAGAAGTGCCAACGTCAACTACAATAGACTTTCTCAGTGTTTAAGGTCTTATTTGAAGGCCAAGAGTCTTACCAATTGTATTCCTGAACTGAACTGGTATGCTCATTGTGTAAGAGTAGAGAAAGTTACTTTGGCTGATGGACAGTGGTCTTTTTCATGGGAATAAAAACCTCAGAATGCTCCTACTGTAATTAAAGAAGTCTTTTGCAATGTTAACAAAAACATTTTTGAGGAGTGAGGCCAAATGTTGTACATTGGTGTGTGTGGGGTATACAACTAGACTTACTAAAATGGGCTGGTGAATCCTTTGTTCAGGAATAAAGAAACATAATTTGATGGTCCTGCGCTAGCTGTTTTTGTGTTAAAAGAATCCTTAAAAGGTGCCCATGTCAAAGTGGAAATACATGTTTTCAGCAGGGGACATTTTGTACATAGAGTCTCAAACACTAATTTTTAAATTAGGGTTGTGGATCCTTTGTGCCGGAGTAGAGAAATTCACTTACAGTTGTGTAACTACACTTTTCATGTGGAAAGGGACATTTTCTAAATGGGCACATGTTAAATATGGCAATAAAACACATATTGATTCCAAAATGTGATATAAGCATGTTGTCAACAATATTAACTCTGCAAAAATATTGTGGAACTGAATATCAAAAGTAAGAATATAGGTTCTATTATACAATATCTACATGAAGAAAATTGTTGTCATTAATATTCTGTACTTTAATATAGTTGTATTAAACATTGATTTTAATTAAATATATATATACTAAGAATATTAGTATAATCATCTTTTTTTAAATATTGTTTGTAATTTTCATTGAGTAATTTAATTTTTATAATGTAATTAGAAGTTTATAATTTAGTAGCGGTCATTTTGTTTGTAGGGGAATATGGTGGCAAGTTAAATACATTTTAAATAGTAGTTTTTAATATTAAGTGATATAAGGTAAATTAAATATTCATTTTTTTCTTATGTAAATGTTTAAATGTTTTAATTGTTCTTTCATTTATTGGGGTTTCATTTTGCATTTTTAATTGATATTTTGTATAGTATAGCTAGTCATCTATAATTTAGTAGCATGTTGTATGGTTTGTAGGGGAATAGGGTGAGATAATATTTTAATTAAAATTGTTTTCTTTATGTTTTAAGCTATTTAAATATTTAATTTATACATTATATATTTATTTCCTTTATTATTTAATATGTACAATTGTTCTTTTACTTGGACTGTGTAAGAAATAATTGATAATATTTATAAACAAGTGCATATTATATTACCATTTATTATTTTTAGTTTTCTTTTATTTTAATTTTATTCTTATTTTATTTATATTTCAATTTATCTTTTTGGTTTTGTGGTTTTTGTTCAGTAGTAGGGAGTGAAATGAATTCTATGTATGTTTAGTTCAATATTTAATTTATTTATACATTTATTTTGTATATTTATAATTAGGGCTCCCGGTTTTATGGTATTTTTTTTTTTTACATTTCCATCTGTATTTATCCATATTTATTTTTTGCTAATTTTATCTGTATTTATCCATATTTCTTTTGTGTTTGTGGAGAAATTAAGCTGAAATTAGTATATTTCCCCATTTATTTAACCAATAAATATGCACACATGCTTGAATGCCTGTCAGGTTTCAATGCTGCGAACATCCACAGAAGATAAATCAATGCACTTATATGAAAATATGATCAATTTCAGTATCAACATTGTGCATATCTACTGCTGTTAAATCCTCTTTGCCAAAATTCCTTTCTTTTTTAATCCCTTACCTATCAATCCATGCAGCTATTGGCCTGGCAGTCATGGCAGACAGTATTTAGAATTACTCCAAAAGCAACCCAATTTCCATTTTTATCCACATTTAAAAATAAATACAGACAAGAAAATACACGTTTTCTGTCTGTATTTAGGTGTAAAAATCAGTAAAAACGGAAAACAGGGAGCCTTATTTATAATACATTTTGCATCCTATTTAAATTTATACAAGATAAAGTTTTTAGTTTGAATATGGTTAATCATGTTATGTTTTTAGATATTTAAATATTTATTTGAATGCCTGTGTTGGAATGGTATATGGAACCTTTCTGTAGTCCAACCCTTTAACTGCTGTTGCTTAGATTGGAAATAGTAAATCTAGCCGATGCAAATCCAATGCATTCCTTATTGTTGCTTAATTGGAGTGGGGATAGTAAATCTAACAATTTAAAAGTCCAACGCTTTCCCTACTGTTGCTTAGGATGGAGTGAGAGTAGTAAATCTAACCCCTTTGAAGTCCAATGCTTTTCCTTCTATTGTATATATTGGGGTGGAAATAGTAAATCTAATCCCTCTGAAGTCCAACACTTTCCAAGCTTTGCGTACATTGCAGTGGGAATAGTAAATCTAACCTCTCTAAAATTTAGCAGTTTTCTTGCTTTTTCTTAGGGTGGAAAGGGAACAGTATATTTGACCGCTCAGAATTCCAAAACATTCCCTACTGTTGCTTAGACTGGAGTGAAAATAGAAATTGAACCCCTCTGATGCCCAGTACTTTCCCTACTGTTACTTAGATCGGAGTGAGAGTAGCAAATGTAACCTGTCATAGTCCAACACTTTCCTTACTGTTGCGTAGACTGGGGTGGAAATGGTAACTCTAATCCCTCCTAAATCCAAAACCTTCCCTACTGTTGCATAGGTCAGAGTGGGAATTGTAATTCCAACCCTTCTGAAGTCCAATACTTTCCGTACTTTTGCTTAGATTGGAGTAGAATAGTAAATGTAGCCTACCTGAAGTCAAAAGTTTTTTCTTGGGTTGCTTAAATAAGAGTGGGAATAGTGAATCTAACGTCTCCAAAATCCAAACCTTACTGTACTGTTGCCTAGATCGGAGTCCGAAGTCCAATATTTTCAATGAGTATGTTTATGTTGAGTAGGAATAGTAAATGTGACACCTTTCAAGTGTAACACTTTTCATACTTTTATTTTAATTCGAGTTTGCTAATTTTTTTGCTGTTTCTTTTACTTGCTCATATAAATGTTTAATTTATATATCTTTTTATGTTTATTATTGTTTTAAAAAATCTATTTTTATTTTAAATGTATATTTTTATATTAGTTGTCTTTATTTACCCAATTGTGTTATGTCTTTATTATTTTTTCTACAATTATTTTCATTAATGTTAATATTATTCATGTAGCTACAAATTATTGTGTTACTTAAAAAAAGTGCAGTTCACCCTAAACTCCTATAAAATATATAGACATTTATAAGTAAAAATCTCCACCTATTGACACTTAAATAAAGTAGTAATAGATAGTGAACAACCATTAAACCTAATACTAACCTATAAGTAACACCCTAAACTAAAATGCAGCGAAACATAGACCAGAAACCAGCAAAATTATGATAAAAGCTACATGACTGCCTTTTACCTTTGGTATGCAGAGCAATTAGCAAATCACATATTCACTTCAAAGCCCCATGTATACAATGAACATACCATGGTATAACGAGGCACAATATATAAGTATATTTTTTTAAAGTTATAAGTTTAGCATTACTTACACGATTTACAAATACTACACCATTCCACTTTGTCAGTCCATTATACACAACTACACTGTACGCTATTCCACTATACGCCACTCCACTGTACTCCATCTCACTCCACTCTAGGCCACAACCAAAAATGAACATTTACACATAATGTATATTCCTGCCACATGACATTTACATTCATTCACACACATTCATGCTACGTCTGTTTCAATTAACACACTCCACTCTGACATCTCACTTTACACCACTCCACTCTATGCTATTCCTCTCCACCATTCCACTTTAAGTCAGTCCGTTATACACCACTGCACTGTACGCTAATCTACTGTATGCCACTCCTCTGTACTCCACCTCACTCCACTTTAGGCCACTCTATGCTACACCACTCTACTTTATGATATTATACTATACACCACTCTATTTTATTATACTCCAGTCTATGTCACTTTACTGTATATCCCTCCACTGTACAACTCCCCACTGTATGATATTCCCTTGTATGCTACTCCACTCTGACATTACACTCTATGCTACTCTGTGCCACTACACTCTGTGCTACTTCATGGTACATCACTACACTCTACGCTAATCCACTAGATGCCACTCCACTCAACAGCACTCTACTATAATCAACAGCAGTATACCACACTTCACTCTGTTACAATCCATTGTATCCTGCTACACTGTACAACACTACATTGTACGCCACCTCATTGTATGTCACTACACTCTACGCTTTTACAGTCTAAGCTATTCCACTGTATGACCCTGTAAGCTATGCTACTCCACTATATGCCACTCCACTGTACATCACTGGACTTAATGCCACTAAACTCAACACTACTCCACTGTATGGCACTCCACTCTATGCTACTCCACTGTACTCAACTGTAGTCTACGCTATTCCGCTCTTCCCCACTCCAGTGTATGCTATTCCGCTGTACGTCACTCCGCTGCTCGCCACTTTATGCTACTCAACTTTATGCCACTATACCGTACCTCACCCCACTCTATGCAAGTCCAATCTCCACTACTCCACTGTATGCCTTGCCACTCTATGCCACTCTACTCTACGCTATTCCAGTCTACGCCACTGCACTGTATGCAGGTCTACTCAACCATACTTCACTGCATGCTACTGCACTGTATGGCATTCCAGTTTACGCTATTCCAATGTATGCCACTACACTGTACAACACTCCAATCTATAGCACCCCACTGTATGCCATTACACTGTACACAAACCCACTCTACACTATTCCACTGTATACAACTCCACTATACCACTCTCCACTGTATGCTATCCCACCCTATACCACTCCATCGTACACCACTCCACTGTATGCCACTCTACCATATGCTGTTGCTTTGTACATCACTCCACTGTATGCCACTCTGCTCTATCCCACTTCACTGTTTGCCACTCCGCTCTATGCCACTCTGTCCTATCCCAGTTCACTGTTTGCCACTCCGCTCTACGCCACTCCGCTCTACGCCACTCCGCTCTACGCCACTCCGCTCTACGCCACTCTACTCAACTCCAATCTAGGACACTATGCTCTATGACAGTATACATTACAACACTATCCTCCACTGTTTTGTACCACACTCCATTTAATGATACTCCACTTGACAACAGTAAACTGTGAATTTTTAAACAACATTTTATTACAATTTTAAAAACCATTGAAATCACATGAAATAAACTAAGGTTAAGGATAAGATATAGTTAGGAAAACTTTATTTCTTCTTTGTACACAAACCAAACACACTACACAAACATTAGAAATTCTAAAGTTAGAGTTATAACTTCAATTTATATTTTGCTCACCACTTTCAAATTACTATGTCATAGTTATAACTCACATTTATACTTATGCAACACCTTCACATTTCTAGAATTCATGCACCTACCTACACAGTCTTGTCATCACACTTGCCACATTGAATTGACTATAACTCACCACTCTCACAGAGATGGTGCGTAAAAGTAAACATTTTCAAATCCCTACATAGATAGTGTAAAATGTAAATCTAGTATTTGTGAAGCGCACAGCTACCCATAGGCATCCTGGCGCTGGGGGCCATCGGGAAGATTAAGCGAGCTATTGCCCAGAGTCGCATGGTGCTGGGCTAACCTGCCGCCGGTGCCGGGAATCGAACCGTGATCCCCAGCGTCCGGCGTCAGTCGCCCTGGCCGCTGCGCCACACCTCTTCCCTGTGTGACGATAATGTTCAAGTCACCACACAGATAGTGTGTGAAGATAATGATGTTGAAGTCTTCAAAGAGATAGTGTGTGACCATAGGCATGTTAAAAATCTGCATAACATGTTATTATGGTGGTGGTCCAGTCCCCACCAACAGAGAGCTTAGAGATTATCAAAGTTAAGTCTATATAATGTTAATGTGGAAAGATAATGATATTCAAGTCCCCACAGGGATAGAATATGATTATAGGCATGTTTAAACCTTCACATAGTCTGTGATGTTATGTTAGGTAAATTTTGTAGAGCGCACAGCTACCCAAACTAGGGTTTCCCAGCGCTAAACCTGGCAGAGGACCAAAAGCAGTAAGATAGAATCAAAGACTTAAAATTATTGATTAAATAGCCATGTTTTTAAAAGTTTACGAAAGCTCGGAAATGAGGTTTCATGTCGAATGACAGTGGGGAGAGAGTTCCAGAGCACTGGACCAGGATAGGCAAAGGAACGACCACCCATTCTTTTAAGTTTGACACTAGGTGCCACAAATTTACCCTGAGTGGCTGAGCGAAGCACACGAGTAGGCAGGTAAGGGTGAACCAAAGTTTGTAAGTATTTTGGAGAAGAACCAATTTTAATTTTGTGCATATAACTCATGGCTTTAAACTTCACACGGTTTTCAACCTTAAGCCAATGAAGTTTATGCAGAGCACTGGAAGTTGAAGAGTTTTTGGGAAGCCGGCATAACAACCTAGCAGCAGAGTTTTGGACCACTTGTAGTTTCCGTATAACATCTTTATCAGAACCCAGATAGAGGATGTTTCCATAGTCCATTCTCGAGGTCACAAGCGCCTGGACTACGGTTTTCTGGGCGGAAACCAGAAGCATCCAAATGATTTTTTTCAACCATTTTAAGATGGTAAAACAAGTGGCAGCTACTTTTACAGCCTGCTGCTTTATAGATAGATTATCGTCAATCAAGACTCCCAGATTGCGGACATAGGCAGAGGGCTGAGGGAAAGCGCCCATTTCACATGGCCAATGCTGAAGGCCCCAGAGATTTTTATTTTTCCCCAAGATGAGGACCTCGGTCTTTTCGCCGTTAAGCTTAAGAAGATTACCTTGCATCCACGATGCAATGTTTCTTAGACCAGTCTGAAGCACTGAAGGTCCGCACAACTGTCCTGTGGAAAGGGAAAAGATGATCTGGGTGTCGTCAGCATAAGAGAACAGGCACAACCCTGATTCCTCTATCATCGTTGCCAGGGGTTTGATGTACAAATTAAATAAAAGGGGACTCATAATAGAGCCGTGAGGCACCCCATAGGAAGAGGGGTACATTTTAGAGGTGGCTCTGGATGAGAAAACTTGAAATGTCCGCTTGACAAGAAAAGACGCGAGCCAGCCAAGTGCTGTGCCAGTAATACCAAAGGATTGAAAGGAGTTTAATAACACGGTGTGGGACACCGTGTCATATGCAGTGCTCAAATCGAGCAAAATAAGAGCTACAGTATCGCCAGCATCCAGTCGAAGTTGTAGCACCTCTGATACGCCAAGCAGAGTTTTCTCAGCAGAAAAACCTGCCCTGAAACCGGACTGAGAGGGATGTAGAAGGCTAGTTGAATCCACAAAACGAATAAGTTGCTGATTAATATGTTTTCCCAAAATTTTGGAATAAGTGGGAAGCAAGGAAATAGGCCTAAAATTAGACAGCTGGGAAGGATACGCATTGGCCTTTTTCAAGAGAGGAAGGACCATCACATGCTTCCAATCTGAGGGGACAACAGCTTCTTGGATAGAGGCATTTAGTAACTGCATAATGAGCATTAAAGAGGATGAATCCAACTGCTGCAGCACAGAAGCAGGGATGAGATCACGAGGAGAGCCAGATTTAATACTATTTAGGATTTTTTTTAAAGAATTAAAATCAAATAATGTCCAGGTTTCAAGTTTCATGGAATAACTCGCTCCATGGTCAGACTCAATCATGGGAGATGACGTACCAGATGCCACTGTCTGAGTAGTTTGTAATGCAGAGTATATTTGTTCAACTTTGTTCACAAAATAAATTGCGAGGTTATCGCACTGTTGTTCATTAAGGATAGGTGGCATTGACTGTGTGTCCGAACCAGCAAGTTTTTTTACCATGCTAAACAGAATACGTGAACAGTTCTGGGCATTGGAGATAGTGGAGGATACATATTCCTTTCTGGCTAATTTACAAAGGGCTTGATACTGTTTTAAGACTAACTTATAGTTGGATTTAGAGTCCTGTGAGTAATTCCTCCTCCAGCTCCTTTCCAGAGTTTTACATTTGGTTTTCTCAACTCTTAATTGTTCCATAAACCAGGGAGCAGGGGGACGATGGTTATATTTCTTTTTTGTAGTTAATGGAAGACAACATTCAACTGTATCCGAAATACATTCATGTATCATACTAGATGAGTCAGTTGATGTATGTTCAATAGTAGGGACGTTATCAGTAAGAGTCCTATTAAAGAATTCAAGGTCCAATTTACTCCAATTCCGAGTACTTTGAGGACTACTTGCAGAAGCTGTGATTGGAGTCAGTGAAAAAGTGCACTGAAATTTGGTAGCAAAATGATCAGACTAGCATAAAGGGAGAGCAGGATCACAGTGAAGGCAAGTCAAATTAGAAAAAATAGGATCCAACAAATGCCCGGCCACATGCGTCAGGCCGCTATTACTAAGTAAAAGATTTAAAGCTGCAAGGTCCGCAATCAGTGTACTGCTAATCATACAATCCAAGTTTTCAAGATGTAAGTGGAAATCCCCCAGTACGGTGAAATTTGATGCTTTGAGAAGGTATGGCGCAACTAGCTCTGGTAGTAACAAAGCCCAGGAGTTAGAGGGTCCAGGGGGGCGATAAAAAAGAGTACCTGAAAAAGTAATTTGCGGTGTCAATGTAATTTTAAATAAAGCTGCCTCAGAATTTGAAATAGCTATATCTTCCAATTTACATTGATAAGATTTATCATAAATTATAGCAATTCCTCCACCCTTTCCGCTGACCCTGTACCTTCTGGCTATGGCATAATTAGATGGTAAAGCCAAGACAACATCAGGACCTGAACTGGAATGTAACCAGGTTTCAGTAAGAAAGATCGCATCAGGATGTTCACTATTTAAGAGGTCAAATATATCCATCTTATTTTTGGGCAGTGAACGACAATTCACATTCCAGAATGTAAAAACTTTACTAACAGCATTCTTACCTGACAACAAAACAGTCTTTCTTAAAGAAGGGGGGAGGGGGAACTAGTCAGTTTCGTAGCTCTTATCTTTAGGGAGTGCCGAGCAAAACGAGAAATTGCAACAAGGACAGCAGAAAACATTGTTTAAAACAGAGCTAATGTTAGAATTTAAATCTATGCATGGGCGATATTTCAGTAGCTGTTCGGGTGAATACCTCAATGAAGCAGCCAAATTGGGTAATAATTGGCCAGGGTTCATGGCCTCTGGTCCCGGAAGGGCGCGGACGGGCGCAGATGAGCTTGCCTTTGGCGCGCCGCCGGCGCGTCCGCTTACTGCTCATTTAAATAGAGAATGAGACAGTGCGGCGTGCAAAGACTAGTGAGCTGACCAGGAAAAGCGTGTGGCACCCTGAAAATGGCCGCCGCTCGAAAAATAGCGTAACAACAATCAAAGTTTAAAATATTTGTGCAAAGTGGCAATGTTCAATTTGATAAAAGCAGCATAAGTTCTCAGAAGTGAGGCAGAGTAATACAGTACATTCATGTGCAATTTCATTAGTTTCAATAAAAAAAACACGCGGAGGAAAACAAATGGAACCTGTCAGGCGCTGCGCGTCTGCTAACTGCTCATTAAATAGAGAATGAGACAGTGCGGCGTGCAAAGACTAGTGCGCTGTGCAAAGACTAGTGCGCTGACCAGGGAAATCGCGTGGCACCCTGAAAATGGCCGCCGCTCGAAAAATAGCGTAACAACAATCAAAGTTTAAAATATTTGTGCAAAGTGGCAATGTTCAATTTGATAAAAGCAGCATAAGTTCTCAGAAGTGAGGCAGAGAAATACAGCACATTCATGTGCAATTTCATTAGTTTCAATCAAAAACACGCTGAGGAAAACAAATGGAACCTGTCAGCAAGGTTTCAAGTCTCTACTGATATGCTGTGTTGAAACTATTATGGTCAAGTCCATATAGTGGTAGCGAGAATACCCTCTGGATGATAGTGCACCCTACCAATCTGCACAACATAACGTGGTGTTTAAAAGATAATGATATTTAAGTCCCCACAAATATATTGTGTGATCATAGGCATTTAAGCTGGAGCATAGTGTGTTATTATAGGTGGCCTCAGGTTTCTACTGACATTGTGAGTAAAAAGTCTCATGGTCAAGTCCATACAGTGATAGCCATGATACCCTCCCAGGTGATCGTGTGCTCTTCAAATTTGCATAAATAGCATAACTTAATATGAAAAGAAAATGATATTCAAGATCTCGCAGAGATAGTGTGTGAAGGTAAGCCTGTTCAAGTACTCACAAAGATAGTGTATGGAGATAATGTTCAAGTCTCTAGACTGCTAGTGTGTGCAGATGATGATGGTCAAGTCCCCACAAAGATAGCGTGTGATAATGGGCATGTTCAATAACTCTCTTTCTGTGTGATAATTGTGATGTTCCAGTTCCTACCGATTCAGTGTGTGAAGATTATCATGGTCACGTCCTTACAGTGGAAATGCATAAAAATACTGACATTCAAGTCCCACAGAGTTAGTATGTGAATATAGGCATTCCTAGGCCTTCACGTAGTATGTGATTAAAGTTGTGATCAAGTCTCTACCAACATACTTTGTGGAGACTATCATGATCAAGTCCATAAAGTGACAGCCAGTATACCCTCTCTGGTGATAGTGCACTTTACATATCTGCATAACTTAACACAGTGTGAAATGATAATGATATGCTAGTCCCACAGAGATAGTGTGTGATTATAGTGATGGTCAATTCTCCACAGCGATAGAGTGTGGGTATTGGGATGTTCAATTCCCCACAAGAAAAATGTGTAGTATCTGAGGTGTTCTAATCTTCACAACAATAGTGTATGGTTATTGGAATGTGCAAGACCTCTCAGAGATGGTGTGAAGATAAACATTTTCAAGTCCCTACATAGTTAGTGCGTGACGATAATGAAGTCTCCACAGAAATACTGTGTGACCATGGGCATGTTCAAGAATCTGCATAACATGTGATTATAGTGATATTCCAGTCCTACCAACATAGGGGCCTATTTATCAAAAAGTTATTCAGTGTAGCAATTCATCGTGCTGCGCCGGATGAAAGGGAAAGAGCAGGAATGCGTTGCATTTGACATAATATGGCGCATTCCTACCTTTTCCCAGTGCTGGCTCACAATGTGCTGCCTAGCACCAATGCAGGCACTCTTGACCCATGGTGCAAAGGTACCTGCGTTGTAATCTGGATTGTTTTTGTGGAGGAAGGGGCACCTTCCTGCACAAAAACAATACTTTGAGTCATTTTCCTCATCCTATGTGTGCTGAAGAATGCAGCACAAATAAAAAGAGGAAAAATCGACCGACTGGGGTTTAAGCGGTCACGGAGATAATGTGTGAATTATAGGGATATTCAACTCAAACAAAGATGGTGTGTAAAGATAAGTCTAAAGATAGTATGTGATTACAATGCTGCTCAGGTCTCCCCAGAGTTAGTGTGTAGTTTTACTTATACAAAAGAAGTCCCTGCAGACTCTTTTTGTTACAATAGTCATGTTCAAGTTCCCAAAGATATAGGGGTTGATTCACAAACTGCATTCGTAGAACATAAAGTAGGACTACAGTTCACAAACATATGAGTTGTACTCACAAATGTAAACCTACATATAAGTATATCTACAAGTGTAAGTTACACTTTTGAGCAACTTTACTACTTCAGACTGCTCACCATTTACAAGTGTAAAGTTACTGAAAAGTTTATCCTTACGTGTCCCCACCCCCTGAATTCAGGGGCAGGAGCCTAATTTATGAGCCTGAAGTTACAACATGTTACTTTCCACACCTTGGCAAGGATCTCCACTACAAGGGCAGAAAACTTTCAATGGTAAAGCGTATGGAAAGATTAAAAACTTTATTAAACTTTGAAATAACTTTATTGTAAATGTAGAGTGACATAAAAAAAATACTGCATTACTAAATTAATTAAAAAAAAAAAAAAACATTATTTTGACTGTATACTATTTAAAATAAAATAATTTAGCTGACGGTTAACTGGAAAGAAATTCTCATCTAAAGTAAAAATATATATTTGTATTAACTATTTAAAAGTATTAGAAGTGGCGTTTAGAATTAACAGTAATTTGATTATTTTTTTAATAAATACTAATGCTAGATTAATTTTTATATTTACAAAAAGATTAACGCAATAGAACATTAATAATTATCTATTTGTTTTAGAATTTTTTAAACAATAAATTAAATCTAACTATATTTTTTAACTCTTTACATAATTAAATAATGTTCTTTATTTCAACATTAGGCCTTGGGTTTTTTATTTTAAATCACTACCTTTAATATTTTTATGGGAGAGTGCTGCAATACCTGTACCACAAGAAGTGCCATTACTTTTTCACAGGAGAGGGTTTGCTATTAGCACTCAACACAACCCTCAACCTGAGATTAGATCTGCAGGGATTCACCAAGGTAATGTCAGCAGTCTTGCAGTACTTGAGAGGGCCTAGGTTTGCAAATATACAGCTGTTAAAAATATTGGCTTTGGAAGTGTCAACACCTTAGCATGCCTCTGGTTCCCCTCACCAGGTGACACCCTTCATCGTCAACCTCACTATCTTGGCAAACAAGACACAATCTCTCATATTTAAAGGTAAAATACTACTCTTTATTCTGAATCTTGGCATATGTTTACTGTAGGCCAGTGGTCTCTTAACTTGTTAATGCTGCGCCCCCCTCCCGTGGAAAAAAAAATAATGGACGTATTTAAACATTGCAGTTAAGTTCTGTACTGTTTTGAAAACGTAATCAAATACATAATTACCAAACATACTGTTATGGTCAGGCAGCCATTACTAACCTGTAAAAGTATCCAGTATTAGAAATGAGGGTGGGGGTTTTGAAGAATATTTTGAGTTCCTTCTCTTTTGACGTCTTCTCCCAGTCAGTATATAAATGACAAAAGGTGTTGGGTGATGGCTCATTACAGAGCGGCTTACTGCCACTTATTTTTTCACCCACTGAAAACAAAGCACTGTTATCAGCATAAAACTTCTTCTAGCCAGAGTCTGGCGCCTCCCCTGGGATCACTTGAGGCCCCCCTAGGGGGCCTCCCTCCTAGTTTGAAGACCCCTGCTATAGGCCTAGGTGAAATTTCTGTTACTTTGCCATGAAATTATTGAAATGATGCTATAACACCATGTTGTGTACTTACACACCGTTCACACCACAATCCTATTGCGGGAGCATTGGAACAACTTAAACAACCTGACCTCAAGAAGCTGTTGTTCAAGGCACTTTTATTTATTTGCTCTAATTGTTTTAGCACAGTGTGTCCAAATGAATGCGAGGAAGCATTTTGCACTAAAATATAATGCTAAATGCTGTATTTGCATTGTTTGTCATTACATATAATTTCTCGTACTTTTTCTGAAATGTTGTATATTTACACAAAACCAAATGATGCAAATTTCACACACATCTGGTTTAATTGGCGCCTCCATGGGAGCCCAATCAGTTGCAAAGGAGAAGCTTGCTAGTAGAGTCACCCCAGGATCTGCCATATGTATCCAATGAGGATGTAGATTCTGAACCTTCTTTGTGGGACAGCAAATCTGCGACCGCCCTGCACCGGTAAATCCCTCGGGTAGCTGTGTACAGTACAAGTTGCTAACAATTATAATAATGTATATGGCGACTGATGTAAAGACAATACCAAAATCACCACTTTTCCTAAAATGTGTTCTTTTAAGAAGAAGTACTGGGAAGACTTAGAGATAACAATTGAGCAGGTGCAGTGACACCAGGGCTCAGATGTTTAAGGAGATCACTGCAGCATGCTTCAGGCACGGGAATTCAGACAGCTAGTATTAGTGCAGCTGGTGCAGTAACAGGGGCATGTGGGTGAGTAGATTCCAGAGCAACCTACTTCTAGGATAGAGCACTAGGATTTATTTATCATTAGTTCAGAAAGTACAGTGGCACCGGAGGTGAAGGAGGTGAAGAGCCTTTCCCGTGTAACCCATATTCTTCCAGAAACAAAATCTGAGAAAGGGAAGTAAAAACTGCAGGGATTTGGAAGCCAGCCACTGGCCCATGTGAAGGAAATTTGCAAAGGTCTACTCTACTGACTGCCAGTGCCAGGAGAAGGCTGGTCTGCTGGATGGAGGGCAGCATGGCCGGTGCAGCCTGCAGGGTCTTTAAAGTCAACCCCGGAGGGCTGGACTTCATCAATTAGCAGGAGTCTGAGCTAGCCTACGCCTACCACACCCTTGACCGTTGGTTGCAGACAGTGTCACACCACCCACCACGCTCCAGTCCAAAATTAAAAAAGCAGCGTTGCTACTTACGGTTACTGCTGGTGGTGGTGGGCAGCCGGGCACTGGCCTGCTGCCTTTATTAAATAGGCGGCCTAGGCCTGCTGCTGCCTGCATTTGATGTCGGGTTAATCACCTGCCGGTGAACAGCTGATGAGTGATGGCGAAGATGTGCGTGCAGGCGGGTGTGCCGGGGCATGGCAAACTGAAAAAAATACACGCACACCCTGCCTGCCGCACAGCACAGCCCCAGCCCCCTGCCCAATCAGTGTCCCGGGGCTGCTGCCTGCCCATTGACATCAGCACTGAAGGGCTGCAGACCATCCGCCGCGGCACCGCGCTGCCTAAAGCAAATTTGAAATGCATCATCATCTGCATCATTGTAATAAGTAAAATGAGTCGGACGGACGGTCACTGGAGTCAGTAATATGAATCATTTACATTATTACATATGTGATGCGTGCCGCACACTGAGTCTGAGGTCATTTAATTTTATATACTGACTGACATTCACATTGCCTGCCATATGACCAATTATATGACATGCAGAGTCAGAGTTGCAGATGCGGGGTGGTGTTATGTAGACCCTGCTCTGTCAAATGAGTGCAGGTGCTAAGCACTGGAAAGCACCTGCACAAATTAAGCACTGGCTAAAGTCCACATGCCCTCCAAGACCAAACATGGCCCACAAATGTACGATTATCATTAGTGCAGTAGGTGCAGTGGTACTGGACACCTGCAGGGGGAAAAGCCAACAGCAGCCTTATTCAGGCATTAAGGATTAAGATGCTGCTATCATTATATTGGATTGTACTGTAGCACTTACACAGTGCTGCATAGCCTTATGTGGGGTGCAGAAGCACACTTTTAGAGAGTAGCTTGCTGCGCCATGAGAGTGTGTCTTTGGCAGAATGTTGCATTTATTGTGATCATAGACATACTCCTATCTTGTCTTGGGTCGCAGTGCCTGTGGATAGACAGGAGCGGTGAGAGATAGGTAAATGTTAATATAGTTCGGACTGGAACATACAGGCAGCAACTAAGTCTTAGCTTACTCAAAGGGACAGCAGGCTGCTGAATGCATATATCTCAAAAAGTGCTATAATTGGAGTTCTGGTAATAATATTGGCAACATGCACAAGGCAAAAATCCTGCAAAATTATGCCAAATCGGCAAGAATGGGAGTTGGTGAAATGAGCAGTAGCCATGCACTTTTTAAAAGGCCTGCGCTCTACCTATTACTGTACAATTGTTATTGGCTTTGGGGCAGAACTCTATGAGATGTGAAAAGACTAGTCCACTGAAAGATTTCAAACTAAAAGAAATGCTGTTAAAGCGTGTTCTTGTCATGGTTTTATTATATTTAAAAGAAGACCATTAGCTCAGTTAAACTTGATTACATTGCAAAGGACTTGCTTAAAAAATTACACAAACATTGGCGCACAGTCAACATTTGTGTATAAATGCATATTTAAGTCAGAGCTATTGGCTTTGCTTTTGCTTCCGAAAAAAGTAATCATGCCAAATTACAATATACATTTGTTTTGTAGGGCAATTGCCTTTGTGGAGCCCAGCCTTTCAACTTAAGTTAAAGAACTTTAAATTGCTGCAGCTTTGAACTTTTTTCCTCTGTTGAGTATACTTTAAGCATGCTGTTCTAATGGGAGTTGAGGCTTCCGAGAGGTCACTGCAGTTCATAGTAATCTAATGACACTGGGGCCAGGGGGTGAAAGCGGCTGGGCTGCCTGGGCGGGAGCTGGGAGTGTCAAGGTCTAGCCCTTTGTCATTCAGAGGTGCCTGGGACAGCGCGCATTGGCACCTCTTCCTCCTCGGCCACTGGTATTACAAAGGAAGCCTGCACCTTGCACGTCAGCAGGAGGGGGAAGGGTCTGTTACAGAGGACGGAGGTGGGATCGAGCTCTTCCCTTCTTCCCTTTAGAAGTGAACTTTTCTCTAGTTTGACGAACGGGGAAAGAGACCTTGCAATGTTAGACTGTGCGAAGGCACATTTCAGCATATTGAAAGACTGGCATGGAAATTGTTTTTTAAATCTTAAAAATAGGAGTGCACCCCAAGCAAAACAAAAGATGCCTTATTTCAAATATTTAAATATATTTATTTTTAAGAAAAGCTCTGCTCCTGCATTATTGTTTTTTTCGGAAAACGCACACTTTCACCTGCTCTGGATGTAGTTGCGCCTTTCCTGTGATCTGAATGTTATCTATATAATGTTTGGGTTTGCTTTAAAGATGTTCTATTGAGTGATGCATATCGAATTTCCCCACACTTGGGTCTAGCAAGGGGTGTGTGGAAATAGTCGAATAGTGAAATTAGCTTTTGGGTCATTGCGAAAAATTATGGCAAACTTAAGTGAAATTGGGAGTAATTGTGATAAATGCAAATCTCACAATTTTGATTACATTTCAGTGCAAAATGCATCCTCACATAAAAAAATTGGGCAAGAGGATGCATTTAAACAAAAGCACCTCAAACATCAGCCACTTACAATCTGTTGGTCCTATGCATTCGCTATACATTTTTACTGCAAACTGCTCACTCACAGTAAATATTAACTGCACATTTCATGCAATTACACAAAGTAGCATAATTTTAGGACTTTTGCATACCAGGCATAATACAGCATTCCAGAAATTGCAGAAATGACACCGGCGAAATTTAAATTCCACCAAGGACTGGTTACCCTTCCTAAAAAGTTTAGCGCATACACGCTCAACTTGCAAAGAGTAGTCTATGAAATGCTGGTTTTATTCTTTAAGGAACTAGTAGTTTGGATTAACACATTGAAAATGAAGGACAACAAGCCTTAGTAAGCAAAAAAGGAAGGATGAGTGACTGGTAATGGATAACTTTATCTTTAGTTAATGAAAAATTCTTATATCTTAGAATTCCTGTAAAAATAGCTCATTTGAGGCTTCAGTTGGGTAAACATGACCATTGTAACTGGGACTGAGCCAGGTTTGCTCAAACCCAAAATCAAGCTCGCAATTAATGTCTCTGTTTATCATATGCAAATTAGAAACAGTTCAGTCTTTTTTTATTTTTTTCTGGTCCTTCAGAATGAAATAGTCCTCATACTCACACAGATCCAGGAATTCATCATACATGTTTACAATATGTTTAACCTTTGATTACTGAGCTGGGCGTATAGTTGCATCCTTAGCCAGCCACTGGCTTGAAGCCTTTAGCACTCCTAACTGATCTGGGCACAGACCTACAGTCTGATTTATTCAAGGACCTGCAATATGATCTGGTCAAGGGCCTAACATTTTTGCTGGGCACACACCAGCTGGTTGAGCTTGGGACAGGCATGCAGTCGGAGCGGAGCACGACTCCTCTTAGGCTTGACATCTGACTTGGGCATAGGGTGGCAGTCTGAGGTGGACACAAGCCTGGATTCTCAATTGAGCACAGGGCCTCAGTCAAAGCTGGGCAAATACCTGTACTTGCAGCTGGGCACATGCTTGTAATCTGATCTGGGTACAGATCTGCAGTCTGGGCTGCACACACTACTGCAGTTAGAGATAGGCACAATAATCTAGTCAGAACTGGGTGCATGCCTGCAGTTTATTCTGGGGACTAGCCTGCAGTCTGAGCTGGGCACAGGATGCCAGTCTGAAGTGGACACAAGACTACAGTCTCTTTTAGACACAGACCTATAGTCGAAGCTGAGCACAAGAATGAAGTCTGAGCTGGCTGCTGGGCTACAGTCTTATCCGGGTACAGGCCTGCAGCCTGAGCTGGGCCCAGGCTTGCTCCTTGAGCTGAGAACTGAATATAGGGTCTGCAGACTCAGCTGGGCATAGGACTACAAGTGGAGCTCGTCACGGTCCTGCAGTCTCATGTGAGCACAGGCCTTCAGTTTCAGTTTGTGAACAGGTCTGCAGTCTGTGATGGACAGAGGTCTGCAGTCTGAAGTATCTACAAGCCTGCAGTCTCAGTATGTCATTGGACAGAGTCTGAGCTAGAAACAGGACTACAATTTAAGCTGTGCTCAAGGCTGCAATCTGATGTGGGCACAGACCAGTACTCTGACCTAGTGAAGGGTCTGAAGTCTGAGCTGGCGAAAAGCCTGAAACGTCAAAATGGGCACATGGCATCTGTTTAGTCCAGGCATAAGACTGTAATCAGATCTGTACACAGACATGTAGTCAGAGCTCAGCATGGGCTTAAAGTCTGACCTGGGCGCAGGACTATATTCGAAGGTGGGCAGAGGACTGTAGTCACAACTGGATGCAGGCATGAAGGCTAAGCTGGGCACAGCTTTGCAGTCTGTACTGAGCACAGGCTTGCAGTATTAGTTGGGCATGCACCTGCAGTTTCAGAAGAGCACACATTTGCAGTTTCAGCTGGGAACTAGTCTGCAGTGAAACACACAGGGCTGCCAGTTTGATGTGGGCACAAGACTGCAGTCTCAGTTGGGCTCAGACCAGTATTCGGAGCTGGGCACATACTTGTAGTTGGAGCTTGACAAAGGCAATAAGTCTAAGCTTGCTGCAGGCTACAGTCTGAGCTGGGAACACGACTGCAGCATCAGCTGGGCACAGGCTTGCAGTCTGATGTGGGCACATGGCAGCAATCTCATTTGGGCACAGGCCTGCATTTTCAGTTTGGGAACAAGTTTGCAGATTGTGATGGGCACAGGGCTGTAGTCTGAAAAGGCTAGAAGCCTGCAGTCTCATATGGTGCACATGGTAGCAGTCATGGGTGACACAGACCTGTAGTCAGAGCTGGGCAAAGGTACGAAGTATGATATTCTATTCTAGTAAAGTTAACACTCACTGAAAAAGTATGTCTCATATTCACGCAGCTTTGTTATACAAAGCACCGCTTGTTTCAAAGTGATACAATTGAAGATGATCCAGTGAGCAATAGAAAAGTTAGGAATACCACCTGTTAGACCTGGCACCATTGACGTGAGTCTCCCTTCCATTTTTTCGCTGTGCCTCCTCTGTTTTTCTGGTGATAGATGCTCTGGGCGCTGCACCACTGCCATTCAGTGCCGCAGCGCGGATGCTCCCTGTGTAAAGATGACATATGAATTGATGTATCCCTGATTGGCTTATTTGGTTTACCTGTTAGTCCCTAGTAGCGTGGCCGGTGTGTGCCCAGGGCTAGTGAACCAAAATGCTGCTGGTGGGCCTGCAGCACTGGGTTGTGCCACCCACAGAAGCAGTTTGTAAATTGTGTCTCAGACCTGCCCGTGGCGATGCGGGGGCTCTAGAAGGGGTGAAAAACCCACAAAGCCCCATTAACAAGTGAATGATCTTTTAAAGACCTGTAAAGTACTCGGGCGGCTGTGTGTGTTCCTGAGCTGCCACACAGGTGGGGGGTGGTGTTGGTATATGCACTGCCAGCAACCTGCCAGGCCAGTGAGTGCAGAACACTTGCATCACCCTCTCTCTGCCTGCCATTGCGCTCTATGCTTCTGAAAGGTAAGAAAAAAACGTGCTTTTGCGTTTCAAATGTCCGATCCTGCAGCAGCACACTTCCAAGGCCCATACATGACAGTAACCCGATTCAAGGCCCCATTCTCCCGATTTTTTTTTTTAAAGAATCTCCCACTTTGCTCTTCTGAAATGTTGGCATGCATGATATGTTTTTCTTTTTAAAGGCAATCTCTACCCATGCATTACTGCGAGAGATTCCAAAGCACTTTGAAAGCTTTGGATGTGCTTGCATTTTTTTGCTGGTTTGAATTTCCTCTGTGATAATGTTTGGCTTTCATTCTGTGCTGTATGTGTGATTTCTCAGCACTGGGTAGTAGCAAATCTCTCCCTTTAAAATGGGAAGCTGAGTATGTTCACACTGGGCTTTCATAGAGTAGCCTATACAATCCTGTTATTACCCTTCAAGTTATGTAATTTGTAGTTTAGCTTTTCCAATTGCAAATGCAGAACAATAAACCTCACAATGCAACAAGCATTGGCAAAGCCAATCGGTCTGGCCGGCATATTCAGCTGTAAGCCAGAACTACTGCTTTTGCTTTGGCTTTAATGTGCAAAAACATTCTCATTAGGTGGCCCTCCTTCTGAAGCTGAGGCATTAAGCAGGCATAAAAGATAGTGTAGCAGACTAGACAAATGCAGCATAATGTCAACCAACCTATCCAGTCCTAGGCTCCACCTCACCCTATTGTTTCAGCTTGTGATAAACACAAAGCAACAAAGCAGCAGAGACTTATGCATGCACATAAACAGGTTGTGCCTCAATGCACTGCTGTGTTGGAGAACATTCAGGATGCACTGCATGGCGGCTTGTTCTACTGTTATCAAACAAGAACTCCTTGGTATTGTATCTGACAGAGCTTCTTCTTTGCTGCTAGTGCGAGGCATGGCAGCTTCCCCATCTTTTCATTGCAGTGCATTCCTTACCTACCATGGATGCCATTTATAAAGATGTCAGACAGTGAGAACCTTCTCCAGCCCGCACAGGCTCTGCGCCTCCTTATCTATGTCTGTTTGGTTGTTACCTATAAAACACCACCCTGATTTCAAAGTATGGATAACCCAATGTTATGTGTTGAAGTTCTATGAAGTTTTCACAAGGCAAAGTGATTGTCACTATAAACATGAAAATGACTGCAAGCTTTTAAAAGGCACCAGAGAAAGAGAGTGCGCATATATATTTGTATGAAAACAATGATTTTGGAGAATATCCTAAAGTGCACATAACATTTTTGTATTTAAGATCAGTTTATTTATTTATTATTTTTTATTCACATATTTTTTGTCTGACATTGTCCAAGGGGCAATGTAGAACTTTTGAGAGGTCCATAAACAGTACAGTTAAATCCAGTAGAAAAGAGTATATAGACATCACTTCTAATATTTACAGAGTAATTAATTGTTCCATAATAAAGTGGGTTGTCATTAATTTCCCTGTAAATAAAAAGAAAATTGCTCTTTGGTAATCACAACTCCGTCAACTCTGAGTAATGTTACTTTAGCCATCATCAAGTGAGCAACACATTAAGAACTTTACTATTTTCTGTTAAGCATGGGTGTGCATTGTTAGCACAAAATGATCTTATAAAGGAAATAAGGTGCCTTCTCTGTTAAAAAAAATGTATTACATACAATGAGTTGCTGTCTCTTGAAATAATTCTGCAGCACACACAAAAGATAAAATTCCCTTAAAGCATATTTTTTCTGCAGAAAGGGACCCTTTCGTGCACAAAAACTATGCTGACCACAACGCAGACACCCTTGCACTGTAAGGGTGTCTGCATTAGAGCATGGCTGCTGAAATTGTGCTAATGCAGGGAAAGAGCAGAAGTGTGTCACTTCTTTGTAGTCAGTCAGTCATAACAAGCTTTATTCGGTTGATAAAAAAACAGATAAGCATAAAACCAAAGGCATTCAACCCATGATTCATGTTTAAAATACAGAATATGATACATTATACAACTTAAAAGAAATTTTCATTAAAAAATGCGTATACATTTTTTTAAAATACCACAATAAATATACAAAAAGGTACAATTTGATTTGATTCCCACACTGTCCCTTGTCACACATTTCTGGTGCTAGCTTTATTCTCTGCATATTGTTCTGCTCTTTAAATCACTCAAAATAAATATTATTTTGATAATCGAATATATCTTTTAAGAAGTATATTAATTTTAGAAGAGCATCCCTTGTCTTTTAAATAGATACTTCCACACGCTGCGTGCATAACATTGCTTCCGTTCACTGTATGCAAGAACGTAAACCCTTAGCACAATACAGCGCTAGTCACTCACACATCTAGCCATCAACTCAAAGAACATATTCCATAGTGCATCATAGTATGTGAACAAAGGCAACACAACATAAAAACTCAAAATTCCTGATACAAGCATTAAAATGTAACAATAGGAATTTATGCCTAAAGGTTATTTACAAAAAACACTCAGATCAGTTTATATTCTATCTCAGCGCAGTGCACCATCATTCTTTAATTGCAGATACAGATCAAAAGACAATTGTGAAGTATTCTGGGGTTAGAAACTGACCCTAATTGCCTTTAGCAATATTTATAAAACCACAAACAATTTTCAAATACAAAAAGTCTAAATTAAATTGCTTCATGTAAATAAAAAAGTTATTTTAATAAATAGAAAAATTGTTAATTTTCATTAACATATTTGAATAATCACATGGCTATGCAGCTTTCCCTTTGAAATATCTGCCCTTTCTGCTGCTAGCATGAGATTCTGGTGAGCAATGTGTGTTTAAATGCAAAGTGTGTTTAAGACTGCAGTACCATCTCCAGTCTACGGGGGCAGAGCTGAGCACAAATATAAACACACTTGATGAAACACAGGTCCCCACAAGGCAATTTTTTCAAAAGTTGTAAAAATCGACACAGATGTTCCTGAAGCCACTTTTTATCATTTAGAAGACATTGCCTTGTGGGGACCTGGGTTCAGGTCCCCACAGTGCACTCAAGTCCCCACAGCGTGAGTGTGTTATCACACCCAAGTCCCCACAAGGATAGTAACACAAACCCACTAAAACACTCTAACACACTAAAACACTCTTACACACTAAAACACTGTAACACACTAAAACACTAAAACACTAACACACTAAAACACGCTAACACTCTAACACTCTAACACACTAAAACACTAAAACACTCTAACACACTAAAACACTCTAAAACACTACAACACTCTAACACACTAAAACACTAAAACACTAAAACACAAAAAAACTAAAACACTAACACTAAAACACTCGAACACACTAAAACACTCTAACACACTAAAACACTAAAACACTAACACACTAAAACACGCTAACACTCTAACACTCTAACACACTAAAACAGTAACACACTAAAACACTAAAACACACTAAAACACTAAAACACTAACACACTAAAACACGCTAACACTCTAACACTCTAACACACTAAAACACTAAAACACTCTAACACACTAAAACACTCTAAAACACTACAACACTCTAACACACTAAAACACTAAAACACTAAAACACAAAAAAACTAAAACACTAACACTAAAACACTCGAACACACTAAAACACTCTAACACACTAAAACACTAAAACACTAACACACTAAAACACGCTAACACTCTAACACTCTAACACACTAAAACACTAAAACAGTAACACACTAAAACACTAAAACACACTAAAACACAAAAACACTAACAATAAAACAGTAAAACAATAAAACACTAAAACACGAAACCACTAAAACAATAAAACACTAAAACAATAAAACACTAAAACACTAAAACACTAAAACAATTAACCAATTAACCACTAAAACAATAAACCACTAAAACAATAGAACACTAAAACAATAAAACACTAAAACACTCTACCACACTAAAACACTAAAACATTAAAACATTAAAACACTAAAACACTAAAACACACTAAAACACTACAACACTAAAACACTACAACACTAACACTAAAACACTCTAACACACTAAAACACTCTAAAACACTAAAACACTACAACACTACAACACTCTAACACTCTAACACACTAAAACACTAAAACACTAAAACACTCTAAAACACTAAAACACTCTAAAACACTCTAACACAATAAAACACTCTAACACACTAAAACACTAAAACACTAAAACACTGACACACTAAAACATTAAAACATAAAACACTCTAACACACTCAAACACTAAAACAATAAAACACTAAAACAATAAAACACTAAAACAATAAAACACTAACACACTAAAACATTAAAACATTAAAGCACTAAAACACTCTAACACACTAAAACACTCTTACACTAACACTAACATTAACACTAACATTAACACTAACAATAAAACTATAAAACAATAAAACAATAAAACACTAAAACAATAAAACACTAAAACAATAAAACACGAAAACAATAAAACACTCAAACACTCAAACACTAAAACACTAAAACAATAAAACACTAAAACACACTAAACCACTACAACACTAAAACACTACAACACTAACACTAAAACACTCTAACACACTAAAACACTCTAAAACACTAAAACACTACAACACTAAAACACGCTAACACTCTAACACTCTAACACACTAAAACACTAAAACACTCTAACACACTAAAACACTCTAAAACACTACAACACTCTAACACACTAAAACACTAAAACACTAAAACACAAAAAAACTAAAACACTAACACTAAAACACTCGAACACACTAAAACACTCTAACACACTAAAACACTAAAACACTAACACACTAAAACACGCTAACACTCTAACACTCTAACACACTAAAACACTAAAACAGTAACACACTAAAACACTAAAACACACTAAAACACAAAAACACTAACAATAAAACAGTAAAACAATAAAACACTAAAACACTAAACCACTAAAACACTAAACCACTAAAACAATAAAACACTAAAACAATAAAACACTAAAACACTAAAACAATTAACCACTAAAACAATAAACCACTAAAACAATAGAACACTAAAACAATAAAACACTAAAACACTCTACCACACTAAAACACTAAAACATTAAAACATTAAAACACTAAAACACTAAAACACACTAAAACACTACAACACTAAAACACTACAACACTAACACTAAAACACTCTAACACACTAAAACACTCTAAAACACTAAAACACTACAACACTACAACACTCTAACACTCTAACACACTAAAACACTAAAACACTAATACACTCTAAAACACTAAAACACTCTAAAACACTAAAACACTCTAACACAATAAAACACTCTAACACACTAAAACACTAAAACACTGACACACTAAAACATTAAAACACTAAAACACTCTAACACACTCAAACACTAAAACAATAAAACACTAAAACAATAAAACACTAAAACAATAAAACACTAACACACTAAAACATTAAAACATTAAAGCACTAAAACACTCTAACACACTAAAACACTCTTACACTAACACTAACATTAACACTAACATTAACACTAACAATAAAACACGAAAACAATAAAACACTCAAACACTCAAACACTAAAACACTAAAACAATAAAACACTAAAACAATAAAACACTAAAACAATAAAACACTAACACACTAAAACATTAAAAAATTAAAACACTAAAACACTAAAACACAAAAAAACTAAAACACTAACACTAAAACACTCGAACACACTAAAACACTCTAACACACTAAAACACTAAAACACTAACACACTAAAACACGCTAACACACTAAAACACAAAAACACTAACAATAAAACAGTAAAACAATAAAACACTAAAAGACTAAACCACTAAAACACTAAACCACTAAAACAATAAAACACTAAAACAATAAAAAAATAAAACACTAAAACAATAAAACACTAAAACAATAAAACACTAAAACAATAGAACACTAACACTAAAACATTAAAAAATTAAAACACTAAAACACTAAAACACAAAAAAACTAAAACACTAACACTAAAACACTCGAACACACTAAAACACTCTAACACACTAAAACACTAAAACACTAACACACTAAAACACGCTAACACACTAAAACACAAAAACACTAACAATAAAACAGTAAAACAATAAAACACTAAAACAATAGAACACTAAAACAATAAAACATTAAAACACTAAAACACTAAAACACACTAAAACACTACAACACTAAAACACTACAACACTAACACTAAAACACTCTAAAACACTAAAACACAAACACTGACAATAAAACACTAAAACACTAAAACAATAAAACATTAAAACAAT
Organism: Triturus cristatus; assembly: GCF_964204655.1. Taxonomy (NCBI): domain Eukaryota; kingdom Metazoa; phylum Chordata; class Amphibia; order Caudata; family Salamandridae; genus Triturus; species Triturus cristatus. Next base: position 1,378,765,151 of record NC_140590.1, read on the forward strand.
AAAACACTCTAACACTCTAACACACTAAAACACTCTAACACACTAAAACACTAAAACACTCTAACACACTAAAACACTAAAACACAAAAACACTAAAACACTAACACTAAAACACTCTAACACACTAAAACACTAAAACACTCTTACACACTAAAACACTCTAACACACTAAAACACAAAAACACAGAAACACAGAAACACTGAAACACTAACACTAAAACACTAAAACACTCTAAAACACTCTTACACACTAAAACAATAAAACAATAAAACACTAAAACAATAAAACACTAAAACAATTAACCACTAAAACAATAAGCCACTAAAACAATAAAACACTAAAACAATAAAACACTAAAACAATAAAACACAAAAACACTAAAACACTAACACTAAAACACTCTAACACACTAAAACACTCTAAAACACTACAACACTCTAACACACTAAAACACTAAAACACTAAAACACAAAAAAACTAAAACACTAACACTAAAACACTCTAACACACTAAAACACTCTAACACACTAAAACACTCTTACACACTAAAACACTCTAACACTCTAACACTCTAACACTCTAACACACTAACACTCTAACAAACAAACACTCTAACACACTAAAACACTACAACACTAAAACACGCTAACACTCTAACACTCTAACACACTAAGGGGCATATGCATCAACCAAAGGAATACCGATTCCTTAATAGCGAAAAATAAGGAATCGCCATTGAGGAATCGGTATATGGCATGCATCAACAGAATGGGTAAAATTTAGCGATTCCTTAAAAATCGCTAAATTTACCGATTTCTCAATAGCGGGGCATGCAAACTCCCATTAGCAAATTGCGAGTTCGGTAATACCGAATTAGCTAATAGCGAGTTCGGTAATACCGAGTTAGCTATTACCGAATCGGTAAAAGCGAAATCGCAATTTGCCGCGTCGCTCCGGGAACGTGCAGATGACATCACCAACCAGGAAATACTGCAGCCCCACACACATAGCCTCAACAGAGGAGCAGACAGGAGCTGGGAAGGAGGACTGCCTGTGCAGAGTGAGGCCACACCGACTCAGCAAATCCAAGGAAACACACATCATGGCGCAGGAAGTGCCATCCAGCGCTGAGTCAGCACGCAAGCGAAAGCGAAAGTTTTCGGACAGGGAGCTCGAGTACCTAATCGAGGGAGTCACCAGCAAACACGATCGCCTCTTTGGCAAGCTGTCCCTCAAGGTGCCTGAGCAGGAGGAGCGGTGCATATGGCTGCGCATCCGTGAGAGGGTGAATGCAGTTGGCGTCACCACCCGCAGCATCGACGACCTCAAAAAAAGGTGGTACGACCTGCGGAAGCGTGCCAAAGAGAGGATTGCGGAGAGGCTCCGGGAGTCGAGCAGGACTGGAGGCGGACCATCTACAGCACCATCCAACACAGCCCTGGAGGACCTTGTGGAAGGGACGATAGAGCGGGAAGCCGTCGTGGGGGTGACCCAGATGGACACGTCCGGCGCAGCCACAAGTGCCCAAGGTAAGATGCAGGCCTGTGCCCACACCCAGCGTAGCGTAAATCCATTTCCACGCCCCCAGCCAGACAGACAGCTTTACACATGACACTAGTGCATCCTGGGAGTTGTAGTCTAGTCAGCCCAGTGTGCATGTACAGGCGTAAATCCAATGACCATACACCACAGCAGTTGAACATGGATGGAGACTGTTCATTTAGTGGACCACAGAGGGACATTAATGTGTACAACACTATGTAGTTGTAATTATTCCACTAACCATGCACTGTTTCACACACAGATGCATCACCTGGGGATTCGGACGACAGCGGCCAGCTGATCATCTCGGAAACACCCATAGAGTCAGACCAGGAGACAGCGCAGGACGCGCATGCATCGCCAAAACCTGCCACACCAACAGTACCAGCTCCACCAGCACCACCAGCAACGCCACCAGCATCAGCGCCACAAGCAACGGCACCAGCACCAGCGCCACAAGCAATGGCACCAGCCAAACAGGCTGCAGCTACTACAGCCACAATAGCGCAGAGGCACAGGTCCCAAGTTGCGCCCTTGCAGGAGATGGAAACACCCTCCTCGCAATTGGCACCCAGGCAGCGCACATACACACCACCTGATGCACCACCTGGAGGCGCAAGACACACACGGCGGCACAGAGCTCTTCGCAGTTCCGTCTCCTCAGCCGAACAGGATGTCCCAACAACCTCTGCAATTGAGGAGAGGATGCTGCGTACACAGCGCCTGCAGGGACGACATGTGGCTAGCATTAGCTGCAATATCGTGCGCCTTGCCAGGGAGATGCGCGCCATGACTGCAGCAGTCACGGACATGAGCACGGCGGTCAGGGACATGACCACTGCGGTTGCAGAGGGCAATGCGCAGCTCAGGGAGGAGGTACATGATCTCACCCGTGCCATGAGGGAGGGCCATGAGTGCCATAAGAGGAGGCACCGGCAGCAACTGTTGCGTTCCGCCGCCGCAACCAAGGCCATAACACGGCACAGCAACAGCACCGCAGTGTTGGCACGCCGCTCAGTCTCCCTGCAGGTGGACCTTGGGCACTTCTGCGGGGATGTCGCTAAGTCACTAGGACACATCACCACTGCAATGGAACACCTACAGAGCAGCACATGCAGTGCTGCTGCATTGGGAGGGGATGACACAAGTGAGGCTGCCTCCAGTGTCAGCAGCGTGTCACTGGCACAGGCCAGCACCAGGCGCCGCAGTTCGCGTGCCTCCACGGGGACAGGCCGTGGTGAGGCATTGGATACACCTGAGCGGAGGCTTGGGGTACGTGGGAAGCGCCACTAGACAGTTGGACATGCATGCAGGACCATGGTGGGGCAACCATGGCCATCCAAATACTGTGTATGCACATGCGTGACTTTAAGGCACCTTTAATTTACATTAATGCAAATGGAGCATGATTTACAATGCTAGTTTTGTTGCACAATCCTCTGCGCTACTGTGCATTAAACAGTTGCACCCCAAACTAACTTGTAATGTCTCATTTTCCAATGTTTCAAAAATGATTTAGCATTATGTATGTCCGCCTCCTATGGCCCTCTGCTGTGTTTGGGATGTGTGCCTGTCGTTGTTGGGCAGGTGGTTGGTCATCCCGGTGCACCGCATCCCTGTCCACCTCTATGGGTATCCCCCTTCTGGTGGCAATGTTGTGCAGCATTGCACATACAGCAATTATCCGGCAGCATGTTTCAGGTTGGTATAGCATGGCGCCGCCAGTCTTGTGGAGGATTCTGAAGCGGCTCTTGAGAATCCCAAATGTCCTCTCTATCACATTCCTAGTGCTGATGTGTGCAGCGTTGTAGCGATGTTCCTGCGGGGTTGCTGGATTTAAGTATGGGGTGAGTATGTATTCACGCAGGGCGTAAGCACTGTCACCTAGAAGATAGAAGCATAGACTTAGCATTGGTGATGTACATACATGTGTGGTGTTGGTGTGGGGAAGCGTATTTCTACGTACCTAGCAGGAGTCCCTCTCCAAATTCTCCGTTGATTAGTCGCCTGTGCATTCCACTGTGGCGGAAGATGTAGGAGTCGTGTGTGCTCCCTGGGAATTGTGCCACTAGGTCCGTTATGATGTTATTGGCATCGCACACAACCTGCACGTTGATCGAGTGGTATGACTTGCGGTTCCGGAAAATGTACTCATTTGCTGCGGGAGGACATATGGGGATGTGCGTGCAGTCGATGCATCCAATCACATGTGGGAATTGTGCCACCTGGTAGAAAGCCTGTTTGGTGCGGTCCAACTGCTGTGGGGTTGTGGGGAAGCTGATGTGTGTGTGGAGCATTGTCAGCATGGCATCGAGGAATTTCTTGAAGAAGCATGACAGTGCGCTTTGAGAAACACCTCCGGCCACCGCAATTACCTCTGGAAACTCCCTGAGGCCAGTAGGTGCAGGCTGCATAGGACCTGAACGTGCGCAGGGATTGCATTTGTCCGGTGTGTCTGGTGCTGCAGTAATGGTTCCAGGTCTGCAATCAGGCGCATGATCATGGCACGATTGAGGCGATACTTCTGGTACACCTCGTCCTCATTCTGCCCGAGCAAGGTTATGCGCAGTCTGAAAACCTGCTCCTGGACCCTTCTCCTGCGCTGTCCTGCTGCATTGATCCGCATCCTCCTTGCAAGCACGTAGTGGGCAGCCATTTTGTGGGAGCCAACAGGGTCTCCTGGGCCACATTTAGGGTTTAGTGATTGCCTCAATCATTTGCACATGTAGAAATTTTTTTTTTTTAACTTTTTTTTTTTTTTTAACTTTACCTCCAGGTTTTGATTCCCCTTATTTAGCTCTTGCAAAATAGCGATTTTTGGTATTTTCGTTATTAGCGAGTTTTGTTGCATTGGGGTGCGATTCGTTATTTGCTATTGGCACTTTCCGGGAGCTGTTAGTGTTTCGGTAACTGCAAAATCAGTATATAGCGATTCGGTAATTTAGCATTTTGGGTATTAGCGATTCGGTATGTTAGCGGATATTTATTTTGTGATTCGTTATTTGCTCACGTTTTGGGTTGATGCATTGGGATTGGGTATTTGGGACTCGCTACCGGGAGCTAATAACGAATCGGTATTTTACCGACTGGATTTTGGCTTGATGCATGAGGCTGCTAAACACTAAAACACTCTAAAACACTAAAACACTCTAACACACTAAAACACTACAACACTAAAACACGCTAACACTCTAACACTCTAACACTCTAACACACTAAAACACTAAAACACTAAAACACTCTAAAACACTAAAACACTCTAAAACACTAAAACACTCTAACACACTAAAACACTCTAACACACTAAAATACTAAAACACTAACACACTAAAACATTAAAACACTAAAACACTCTAACACACTAAAACACTACAAGACTAAAACACGCTAACACTAACACTCTAACACACTAAAACACTAAAACAGTAACACACTACAACATTAAAACACTAAAACACTCTAACACACTAAAACACTCTTAAACACTAAAACACAAAAACACTAACAATAAAACTATAAAACAATAAAACAATAAAACACTAAAACAATAAAACTAAAAGAATAAAACACAAAAACACTAAAACACTAACACTAAAACACTCTAACACACTAATACACTCTAACACACTAAAACACTCTTACACACTAAAACACTGTAACACACTAAAACACTAACACACTAACACACTAAAACACGCTAACACTCTAACACTCTAACACACTAAAACACTAAAACACTCTAACACACTAAAACACTTAAAACACTACAACACTCTAACACACTAAAACACTAAAACACTAAAACACAAAAAAACTAAAACACTAACACTAAAACACTCGAACACACTAAAACACTCTAACACACTAAAACACTAAAACACTAACACACTAAAACACGCTAACACTCTAACACTCTATCACACTAAAACAGTAACACACTAAAACACTAAAACACACTAAAACACTAACACACTAAAACACGCTAACACTCTAACACTCTAACACACTAAAACACTAAAACACTCTAACACACTAAAACACTCTAAAACACTACAACACTCTAACACACTAAAACACTAAAACACTAAAACACAAAAAAACTAAAACACTAACACTAAAACACTCGAACACACTAAAACACTCTAACACACTAAAACACTAAAACACTAACACACTAAAACACGCTAACACTCTAACACTCTAACACACTAAAACACTAAAACAGTAACACACTAAAACACTAAAACACACTAAAACACAAAAACACTAACAATAAAACAGTAAAACAATAAAACACTAAAACACTAAACCACTAAAACACTAAACCACTAAAACAATAAAACACTAAAACAATAAAACACTAAAACACTAAAACAATTAACCACTAAAACAATAAACCACTAAAACAATAGAACACTAAAACAATAAAACACTAAAACAATAAAACACTAAAACACTCTACCACACTAAAACACTAAAACATTAAAACATTAAAACACTAAAACACTAAAACACACTAAAACACTACAACACTAAAACACTACAACACTAACACTAAAACACTCTAACACACTAAAACACTAAAACACTAAAACACTAAAACACTACAACACTACAACACTCTAACAATCTAAAACACTAAAACACAAACACTGACAATAAAACACTAAAACAATAAAACACTAAAACAATAAAACACTCTAACACTCTAACACACTAAAACACTCTAACACACTAAAACACTAAAACACTCTAACACACTAAAACACTAAAACACAAAAACACTAAAACACTAACACTAAAACACTCTAACACACTAAAACACTCTAAAACACTAAAACACTCTTACACACTAAAACACTCTAACACACTAAAACACAAAAACACAGAAACATAGAAACACTAAAACACTAACACTAAAACACTAAAACACTCTAAAACACTCTTACACACTAAAACAATAAAACAATAAAACACTAAAACAATAAAACACTAAAACAATTAACCACTAAAACAATAAGCCACTAAAACAATAAAACACTAAAACAATAAAACACTAAAACAATAAAACACAAAAACACAAAAACACTAAAACACTAACACTAAAACACTCTTACACACTAAAACACTCTAAAACACTACAACACTCTAACACACTAAAACACTAAAACACTAAAACACAAAAAAACTAAAACACTAACACTAAAACACTCTAACACACTAAAACACTCTAACACACTAAAACACTCTTACACACTAAAACACTCTAACACTCTAACACTCTAACACTCTAACACACTAACACTCTAACACACAAACACTCTAACACACTAAAACACTACAACACTAAAACACGCTAACACTCTAACACTCTAACACACTAAGGGGCATATGCATCAACCAAAGGAATACCGATTCCTTAATAGCGAAAAATAAGGAATCGCCATTAAGGAATCGGTATATGGCATGCATCAACAGAATCAGTAAAATTTAGCGATTCCTTAAAAATCGCTAAATTTACCGATTTCTCAATAGCGGGGCATGCAAACTCCCATTAGCAAATTGCGAGTTCGGTAATACCGAATTAGCTAATAGCGAGTTCGGTAATACCGAGTTAGCTATTACCGAATCGGTAATAGCGAAATCGCAATTTGCCGCGTCGCTCCGGGAACGTGCAGATGACATCACCAACCAGGAAATACTGCAGCCCCACCCACATAGCCTCAACAGAGGAACAGACAGGAGCTGGGAAGGAGGACTGCCTGTGCAGAGTGAGGCCACACCGACTCAGCAAATCCAAGGAAACACACATCATGGCGCAGGAAGTGCCATCCAGCGCTGAGTCAGCACGCAAGCGAAAGCGAAAGTTTTCGGACAGGGAGCTCGAGTACCTAATCGAGGGAGTCACCAGCAAACACGATCGCCTCTTTGGCAAGCTGTCCCTCAAGGTGCCTGAGCAGGAGGAGCGGTGCATATGGCTGCGCATCCGTGAGAGGGTGAATGCAGTTGGCGTCACCACCCGCAGCATCGACGACCTCAAAAAAAGGTGGTACGACCTGCGGAAGCGTGCCAAAGAGAGGATTGCGGAGAGGCTCCGGGAGTCGAGCAGGACTGGAGGCGGACCATCTACAGCACCATCCAACACAGCCCTGGAGGACCTTGTGGAAGGGACGATAGAGTGGGAAGCCGTCGTGGGGGTGACCCAGATGGACACGTCCGGCGCAGCCACAAGTGCCCAAGGTAAGATGCATGCCTGTGCCCACACCCAGCGTAGCGTAAATCCATTTCCACGCCCCCAGCCCGATCTCAGTGTGTCTGCAGCGCTGGCACAGACAGCTTTACACATGACACTAGTGCATCCTGGGAGTTGTAGTCTAGTCAGCCCAGTGTGCATGTACAGGCGTAAATCCAATGACCAAACACCACAGCAGTTGAACATGGATGGAGACTGTTCATTTAGTGGACCACAGAGGGACATTAATGTGTACAACACTATGTAGTTGTAATTATCCCACTAACCATGCACTGTTTCACACACAGATGCATCACCTGGGGATTCGGACGACAGCGGCCAGCTGATCATCTCGGAAACACCCGTAGAGTCAGACCAGGAGACAGCGCAGGACGCGCATGCATCGCCAAAACCTGCCACACCAACAGTACCAGCTCCACCAGCACCACCAGCAACGCCACCAGCATCAGCGCCACAAGCAATGGCACCAGCCAAACAGGCTGCAGCTACTACAGCCACAATAGCGCAGAGGCACAGGTCCCAAGTTGCGCCCTTGCAGGAGATGGAAACACCCTCCTCGCAATTGGCACCCAGGCAGCGCACATACACACCACCTGATGCACCACCTGGAGGCGCAAGACACACACGGCGGCAATGAGCTTGTCGCAGTTCCGTCTCCTCAGCCGAACAGGATGTCCCAACAACCTCTGCAATTGAGGAGAGGATGCTGCTTACACAGCGCCTGCAGGGACGACATGTGGCTAGCATTAGCTGCAATATCGTGCGCCTTGCCAGGGAGATGCGCGCCATGACTGCAGCAGTCACGGACATGAGCACGGCGGTCAGGGACATGACCACTGCGGTTGCAGAGGGCAATGCGCAGCTCAGGGAGGAGGTACATGATCTCACCCGTGCCATGAGGGAGGGCCATGAGTGCCATAAGAGGAGGCACCGGCAGCAACTGTTGTGTTCCGCCGCCGCAACCAAGGCCATAACACGGCACAGCAACAGCACCGCAGTGTTGGCACGCCGCTCAGTCTCCCTGCAGGTGGACCTTGGGCACATCTGCGGGGATGTCGCTAAGTCACTAGGACACATCACCACTGCAATGGAACACCTACGAAGCAGCACATGCAGTGCTGCTGCATTGGGAGGGGATGACACAAGTGAGGCTGCCTCCAGTGTCAGCAGCGTGTCACTGGCACAGGCCAGCACCAGGCGCCGCAGTTCGCGTGCCTCCACGGGGACAGGCCGTGGTGAGGCATTGGATACACCTGAGCGGAGGCTTGGGGTACGTGGGAAGCGCCACTAGACAGTTGGACATGCATGCAGGACCATGGTGGGGCAACCATGGCCATCCAAATACTGTGTATGCACATGCGTGACTTTAAGGCACCTTTAATTTACATTAATGCAAATGGAGCATGATTTACAATGCTAGTTTTGTTGCACAATCCTCTGTGCTACTGTGCATTAAACAGTTGCTCCCCAAACTAACTTGTAATGTCTCATTTTCCAATGTTTCAAAAATGATTTAGCATTATGTATGTCCGCCTCCTATGGCCCTCTGCTGTGTTTGGGATGTGTGCCTGTCGTTGTTGGGCAGGTGGTTGGTCATCCCGGTGCTCCGCATCCCTGTCCACCTCTATGGGTATCCCCCTTCTGGTGGCAATGTTGTGCAGCATTGCACATACAGCAATTATCCGGCAGCATGTTTCAGGTTGGTATAGCATGGCGCCGCCAGTCTTGTGGAGGATTCTGAAGCGGCTCTTGAGAATCCCAAATGTCCTCTCTATCACATTCCTAGTGCTGATGTGTGCAGCGTTGTAGCGATGTTCCTGCGGGGTTGCTGGATTTAAGTATGGGGTGAGTATGTATTCACGCAGGGCGTAAGCACTGTCACCTAGAAGATAGAAGCATAGACTTAGCATTGGTGATGTACATACATGTGTGGTGTTGGTGTGGGGAAGCGTATTTCTACGTACCTAGCAGGAGTCCCTCTCCAAATTCTCCGTTGATTAGTCGCCTGTGCATTCCACTGTGGCGGAAGATGTAGGAGTCGTGTGTGCTCCCTGGGAATTGTGCCACTAGGTCCGTTATGATGTTATTGGCATCGCACACAACCTGCACGTTGATCGAGTGGTATGACTTGCGGTTCCGGAAAATGTACTCATTTGCTGCGGGAGGACATATGGGGATGTGCGTGCAGTCGATGCATCCAATCACATGTGGGAATTGTGCCACCTGGTAGAAAGCCTGTTTGGTGCGGTCCAACTGCTGTGGGGTTGTGGGGAAGCTGATGTGTGTGTGGAGCATTGTCAGCATGGCATCGAGGAATTTCTTGAAGAAGCATGACAGTGCGCTTTGAGAAACACCTCCGGCCACCGCAATTACCTCTGGAAACTCCCTGAGGCCAGTAGGTGCAGGCTGCATAGGACCTGAACGTGCGCAGGGATTGCATTTGTCCGGTGTGTCTGGTGCTGCAGTAATGGTTCCAGGTCTGCAATCAGGCGCATGATCATGGCACGATTGAGGCGATACTTCTGGTACACCTCGTCCTCATTCTGCCCGAGCAAGGTTATGCGCAGTCTGAAAACCCGCTCCTGGACCCTTCTCCTGCGCTGTCCTGCTGCATTGATCCGTATCCTCCTTGCAAGCACGTAGAGGGCAGCCATTTTGTGGGAGCCAACAGGGTCTCCTGGGCCACATTTAAGGGTTTAGTGATTGCCTCAATCATTTGCACATGTAGAAATTATTTTTGCATTAACTTTTTTTTTTTTTTTAACTTTACCTCCAGGTTTTGATTCCCCTTATTTAGCTCTTGCAAAATAGCGATTTTTGGTATTTTCGTTATTAGCGAGTTTTGTTGCATTGGGGTGCGATTCGTTATTTGCTATTGGCACTTTCCGGGAGCTGTTAGTGTTTCGGTAACTGCAAAATCAGTATATAGCGATTCGGTAATTTAGCATTTTGGGTATTAGCGATTCGGTATGTTAGCGGATATTTATTTTGCGATTCGTTATTTGCTCACGTTTTGGGTTGATGCATTGGGATTGGGTATTTGGGACTCGCTACCGGGAGCTAATAACGAATCGGTATTTTACCGACTGGATTTTGGCTTGATGCATGAGGCTGCTAAACACTAAAACACTCTAAAACACTAAAACACTCTAACACTCTAACACACTAAAACACTACAACACTAAAACACGCTAACACTCTAACACTCTAACACTCTAACACACTAAAACACTAAAACACTAAAACACTCTAAAACACTAAAACACTCTAAAACACTAAAACACTCTAACACACTAAAACACTCTAACACACTAAAACACTAAAACACTAACACACTAAAACATTAAAACACTAAAACACTCTAACACACTAAAACACTACAAGACTAAAACACGCTAACACTAACACTCTAACACACTAAAACACTAAAACAGTAACACACTACAACATTAAAACACTAAAACACTCTAACACACTAAAACACTCTTAAACACTAAAACACAAAAACACTAACAATAAAACTATAAAACAATAAAACAATAAACACTAAAACAATAAAACACTAAAACAATAAAACACGAAAACAATAAAACACTCAAACACTCAAACATTAAAACACTAAAACATTAAAACACTACAAGACTAAAACACGCTAACACTCTAACACTCTAACACACTAAAACACTAAAACAGTAACACACTACAACATTAAAACACTAAAACACTCTAACACACTAAAACACTCTTAAACACTAAAACACAAAAACACTAACAATAAAACTATAAAACAATAAAACACTAAAACAATAAAACACGAAAACAATAAAACACTCAAACACTCATACACTCAAACACTCAAACACTCAAACATTAAAACACTAAAACATTAAAACACTAAAACATTAAAACACTAAAACACAAAAACACACTAAAACACAAAAACACAGAAACACAGAAACACTAAAACACTAACACTAAAACACTAAAACACACTAAAACACTAAAACACTAAAACACTCTAAAACACTAAAACACTCTAAAACACTAAAACACTCTAACACACTAAAACACTCTAACACACCAAAACACTAAAACACTAACACACTAAAACATTAAAACACTAAAACACTCTAACACACTAAAACACTACAAGACTAAAACACGCTAACACTAACACTCTAACACACTAAAACACTAAAACAGTAACACACTACAACATTAAAACACTAAAACACTCTAACACACTAAAACGCTCTTAAACACTAAAACACAAAAACACTAACAATAAAACTATAAAACAATAAAACAATAAACACTAAAACAATAAAACACTAAAACAATAAAACACGAAAACAATAAAACACTCAAACACTCAAACATTAAAACACTAAAACATTAAAACACTACAAGACTAAAACACGCTAACACTCTAACACTCTAACACACTAAAACACTAAATCAGTAACACACTACAACATTAAAACACTAAAACACTCTAACACACTAAAACACTCTTAAACACTAAAACACAAAAACACTAACAATAAAACTATAAAACAATAAAACACTAAAACAATAAAACACGAAAACAATAAAACACTCAAACACTCATACACTCAAGCACTCAAACACTCAAACATTAAAACACTAAAACATTAAAACACTAAAACATTAAAACACTAAAACACAAAAACACACTAAAACACAAAAACACAGAAACACAGAAACACTAAAACACTAACACTAAAACACTAAAACACACTAAAACAATAAAACACAAAAACAATAAACCACTAAAACAATAAAACACTAAAACAATAAAACACTAACACACTAAAACATTAAAACACTAAAACAATAAAACACTAACACACTAAAACACTCTAAAACACTCTAACACACTAAAACACTAAAACACAAAAACACTAACAATAAAACTATAAAACAATAAAACAATAAAACACTAAAACAATTAACCACTAAAACAATAAAACACGAAAACAATAAAACACTAAAACAATAAAACACTAACACACTAAAACATTAAAACACACTAAAACACAAAAACACACTAAAACACTCTTTAACACTAAAACACAAAAACACTAACAATAAAACTATAACCAAAAAAAAAAACTAAAACACAAAAACACTAAAACACTAACACTAAAACACTCTTACACACTAAAACACAAAAACAAAGAAACACAGAAACACTAAAACACTAACACTAAAACACTAAAACACTCTAAAACACTCTAACACACTAAAACACTCTTACACACTAAATCAATAAAACAATAAAACACTAAAACAATTAACCACTAAAACAATAAGCCACTAAAACAATGAAACACTAAAACAATAAAACACTAAAACAATAAAACACAAAAACACAAAAACACTAAAACACTAACACTAAAACACTCTAACACACTAAAACACTCTAAAACACTACAACACTCTAACACACTAAAACACTAAAACACAAAAAAACTAAAACACTAACACTAAAACACTCTAACACACTAAAACACTCTAACACACTAAAACACTCTTACACACTAAAACACTCTAACACTCTAACACTCTAACACTCTAACACACTAACACTCTAACACACTAAAACACTCTAACACACTAAAACACTACAACACTAAAACACGCTAACACTCTAACACTCTAACACACTAAGGGGCATATGCATCAACCAAAGGAATACCGATTCCTTAATAGCGAAAAATAAGGAATCGCCATTAAGGAATCGGTATATGGCATGCATCAACAGAATCGGTAAAATTTAGCGATTCCTTAAAAATCGCTAAATTTACCGATTTCTCAATAGCGGGGCATGCAAACTCCCATTAGCAAATTGCGAGTTCGGTAATACCGAATTAGCTAATAGCGAGTTCGGTAATACCGAGTTAGCTATTACCGAATCGGTAATAGCGAAATCGCAATTTGCCGCGTCGCTCCGGGAACGTGCAGATGACATCACCAACCAGGAAATACTGCAGCCCCACCCACATAGCCTCGACAGAGGAGCAGACAGGAGCTGGGAAGGAGGACTGCCTGTGCAGAGTGAGGCCACACCGACTCAGCAAATCCAAGGAAACACACATCATGGCGCAGGAAGTGCCATCCAGCGCTGAGTCAGCACGCAAGCGAAAGCGAAAGTTTTCGGACAGGGAGCTCGAGTACCTAATCGAGGGAGTCACCAGCAAACACGATCGCCTCTTTGGCAAGCTGTCCCTCAAGGTGCCTGAGCAGGAGAAGCGGCGCATATGGCTGCGCATCCGTGAGAGGGTGAATGCAGTTGGCGTCACCACCCGCAGCATCGACGACCTCAAAAAAAGGTGGTACGACCTGCGGAAGCATGCCAAAGAGAGGATTGCGGAGAGGCTCCGGGAGTCGAGCAGGACTGGAGGCGGACCATCTACAGCACCATCCAACACAGCCCTGGAGGACCTTGTGGAAGGGACGATAGAGCGGGAAGCCGTCGTGGGGGTGACCCAGATGGACACGTCCGGCGCAGCCACAAGTGCCCAAGGTAAGATGCATGCCTGTGCCCACACCCAGCGTAGCGTAAATCCATTTCCACGCCCCCAGCCCGATCTCAGTGTGTCTGCAGCGCTGGCACAGACAGCTTTACACATGACACTAGTGCATCCTGGGAGTTGTAGTCTAGTCAGCCCAGTGTGCATGTACAGGCATAAATCCAATGACCATACACCACAGCAGTTGAACATGGATGGAGACTGTTCATTTAGTGGACCACAGAGGGACATTAATGAGTACAACACTATGTAGTTGTAATTATCCCACTAACCATGCACTGTTTCACACACAGATGCATCACCTGGGGATTCGGACGACAGCGGCCAGCTGATCATATCGGAAACACCCGTAGAGTCAGACCAGGAGACAGCGCAGGACGCGCATGCATCGCCAACACCTGCCACACCAACAGTACCAGCTCCACCAGCACCACCAGCAACGCCACCAGCATCAGCGCCACAAGCAACGGCACCAGCACCAGCGCCACAAGCAATGGCACCAGCCAAACAGGCTGCAGCTACTACAGCCACAATAGCGCAGAGGCACAGGTCCCAAGTTGCGCCCTTGCAGGAGATGGAAACACCCTCCTCGCAATTGGCACCCAGGCAGCGCACATACACACCACCTGATGCACCACCTGGAGGCGCAAGACACACACGGCGGCACAGAGCTCGTCGCAGTTCCGTCTCCTCAGCCGAACAGGATGTCCCAACAACCTCTGCAATTGAGGAGAGGATGCTGCGTACACAGCGCCTGCAGGGACGACATGTGGCTAGCATTAGCTGCAATATCGTGCGCCTTGCCAGGGAGATGCGCGCCATGACTGCAGCAGTCACGGACATGAGCACGGCGGTCAGGGACATGACCACTGCGGTTACAGAGGGCAATGCGCAGCTCAGGGAGGAGGTACATGATCTCACCCGTGCCATGAGGGAGGGCCATGAGTGCCATAAGAGGAGGCACCGGCAGCAACTGTTGCGTTCAGCCGCCGCAACCAAGGCCATAACACGGCACAGCAACAGCACCGCAGTGTTGGCACGCCGCTCAGTCTCCCTGCAGGTGGACCTTGGGCACTTCTGCGGGGATGTCGCTAAGTCACTAGGACACATCACCACTGCAATGGAACACCTACAGAGCAGCACATGCAGTGCTGCTGCATTGGGAGGGGATGACACAAGTGAGGCTGCCTCCAGTGTCAGCAGCGTGTCACTGGCACAGGCAGCACCAGGCGCCGCAGTTCGCGTGCCTCCACGGAGACAGGCCGTGGTGAGGCATTGGATACACCTGAGCGGAGGCTTGGGGTACGTGGGAAGCGCCACTAGACAGTTGGACATGCATGCAGGACCATGGTGGGGCAACCATGGCCATCCAAATACTGTGTATGCACATGCGTGACTTTAAGGCACCTTTAATTTACATTAATGCAAATGGAGCATGATTTACAATGCTAGTTTTGTTGCACAATCCTCTGTGCTACTGTGCATTAAACAGTTGCTCCCCAAACTAACTTGTAATGTCTCATTTTCCAATGTTTCAAAAATGATTTAGCATTATGTATGTCCGCCTCCTATGGCCCTCTGCTGTGTTTGGGATGTGTGCCTGTCGTTGTTGGGCAGGTGGTTGGTCATCCCGGTGCTCCGCATCCCTGTCCACCTCTATGGGTATCCCCCTTCTGGTGGCAATGTTGTGCAGCATTGCACATACAGCAATTATCCGGCAGCATGTTTCAGGTTGGTATAGCATGGCGCCGCCAGTCTTGTGGAGGATTCTGAAGCGGCTCTTGAGAATCCCAAATGTCCTCTCTATCACATTCCTAGTGCTGATGTGTGCAGCGTTGTAGCGATGTTCCTGCGGGGTTGCTGGATTTAAGTATGGGGTGAGTATGTATTCACGCAGGGCGTAAGCACTGTCACCTAGAAGATAGAAGCATAGACTTAGCATTGGTGATGTACATACATGTGTGGTGTTGGTGTGGGGAAGCGTATTTCTACGTACCTAGCAGGAGTCCCTCTCCAAATTCTCCGTTGATTAGTCGCCTGTGCATTCCACTGTGGCGGAAGATGTAGGAGTCGTGTGTGCTCCCTGGGAATTGTGCCACTAGGTCCGTTATGATGTTATTGGCATCGCACACAACCTGCACGTTGATCGAGTGGTATGTCTTGCGGTTCCGGAAAATGTACTCATTTGCTGCGGGAGGACATATGGGGATGTGCGTGCAGTCGATGCATCCAATCACATGTGGGAATTGTGCCACCTGGTAGAAAGCCTGTTTGGTGCGGTCCAACTGCTGTGGGGTTGTGGGGAAGCTGATGTGTGTGTGGAGCATTGTCAGCATGGCATCGAGGAATTTCTTGAAGAAGCATGACAGTGCGCTTTGAGAAACACCTCCGGCCACCGCAATTACCTCTGGAAACTCCCTGAGGCCAGTAGGTGCAGGCTGCATAGGACCTGAACGTGCGCAGGGATTGCATTTGTCCGGTGTGTCTGGTGCTGCAGTAATGGTTCCAGGTCTGCAATCAGGCGCATGATCATGGCACGATTGAGGCGATACTTCTGGTACACCTCGTCCTCATTCTGCCCGAGCAAGGTTATGCGCAGTCTGAAAACCCGCTCCTGGACCCTTCTCCTGCGCTGTCCTGCTGCATTGATCCGTATCCTCCTTGCAAGCACGTAGAGGGCAGCCATTTTGTGGGAGCCAACAGGGTCTCCTGGGCCACATTTAAGGGTTTAGTGATTGCCTCAATCATTTGCACATGTAGAAATTATTTTTGCATTAACTTTTTTTTTTTTTTTAACTTTACCTCCAGGTTTTGATTCCCCTTATTTAGCTCTTGCAAAATAGCGATTTTTGGTATTTTCGTTATTAGCGAGTTTTGTTGCATTGGGGTGCGATTCGTTATTTGCTATTGGCACTTTCCGGGAGCTGTTAGTGTTTCGGTAACTGCAAAATCAGTATATAGCGATTCGGTAATTTAGCATTTTGGGTATTAGCGATTCGGTATGTTAGCGGATATTTATTTTGCGATTCGTTATTTGCTCACGTTTTGGGTTGATGCATTGGGATTGGGTATTTGGGACTCGCTACCGGGAGCTAATAACGAATCGGTATTTTACCGACTGGATTTTGGCTTGATGCATGAGGCTGCTAAACACTAAAACACTCTAAAACACTAAAACACTCTAACACTCTAACACACTAAAACACTACAACACTAAAACACGCTAACACTCTAACACTCTAACACTCTAACACACTAAAACACTAAAACACTAAAACACTCTAAAACACTAAAACACTCTAAAACACTAAAACACTCTAACACACTAAAACACTCTAACACACTAAAACACTAAAACACTAACACACTAAAACATTAAAACACTAAAACACTCTAACACACTAAAACACTACAAGACTAAAACACGCTAACACTAACACTCTAACACACTAAAACACTAAAACAGTAACACACTACAACATTAAAACACTAAAACACTCTAACACACTAAAACACTCTTAAACACTAAAACTCAAAAACACTAACAATAAAACTATAAAACAATAAAACAATAAACACTAAAACAATAAAACACTAAAACAATAAAACACGAAAACAATAAAACACTCAAACACTCAAACATTAAAACACTAAAACATTAAAACACTACAAGACTAAAACACTCTAACACTCTAACACACTAAAACACTAAAACAGTAACACACTACAACATTAAAACACTAAAACACTCTAACACACTAAAACACTCTTAAACACTAAAACACAAAAACACTAACAATAAAACTATAAAACAATAAAACACTAAAACAATAAAACACGAAAACAATAAAACACTCAAACACTCATACACTCAAACACTCAAACACTCAAACATTAAAACACTAAAACATTAAAACACTAAAACATTAAAACACTAAAACACAAAAACACACTAAAACACAAAAACACAGAAACACAGAAACACTAAAACACTAACACTAAAACACTAAAACACACTAAAACACTAAAACACTAAAACACTCTAAAACACTAAAACACTCTAAAACACTAAAACACTCTAACACACTAAAACACTAAAACACTAACACACTAAAACATTAAAACACTAAAACACTCTAACACACTAAAACACTACAAGACTAAAACACGCTAACACTAACACTCTAACACACTAAAACACTAAAACAGTAACACACTACAACATTAAAACACTAAAACACTCTAACACACTAAAACACTCTTAAACACTAAAACACAAAAACACTAACAATAAAACTATAAAACAATAAAACAATAAACACTAAAACAATAAAACACTAAAACAATAAAACACGAAAACAATAAAACACTCAAACACTCAAACATTAA
Source organism: Triturus cristatus (assembly GCF_964204655.1). Taxonomy (NCBI): domain Eukaryota; kingdom Metazoa; phylum Chordata; class Amphibia; order Caudata; family Salamandridae; genus Triturus; species Triturus cristatus. The sequence continues at coordinate 1,378,783,893 of NC_140590.1, forward strand.
AACACTAAAACATTAAAACACTACAAGACTAAAACACGCTAACACTCTAACACTCTAACACACTAAAACACTAAAACAGTAACACACTACAACATTAAAACACTAAAACACTCTAACACACTAAAACACTCTTAAACACTAAAACACAAAAACACTAACAATAAAACTATAAAACAATAAAACACTAAAACAATAAAACACGAAAACAATAAAACACTCAAACACTCATACACTCAAACACTCAAACACTCAAACATTAAAACACTAAAACATTAAAACACTAAAACATTAAAACACTAAAACACAAAAACACTAAAACACTAACACTAAAACACTCTAACACACTAAAACACTCTAAAACACTAAAACACTCTTACACACTAAAACACTCTAACACACTAAAACACAAAAACACAGAAACACAGAAACACTAAAACACTAACACTAAAACACTAAAACACTCTAAAACACTCTTACACACTAAAACAATAAAACAATAAAACACTAAAACAATAAAACACTAAAACAATTAACCACTAAAACAATAAGCCACTAAAACAATAAAACACTAAAACAATAAAACACTAAAACAATAAAACACAAAAACACAAAAACACTAAAACACTAACACTAAAACACTCTAACACACTAAAACACTCTAAAACACTACAACACTCTAACACACTAAAACACTAAAACACTAAAACACAAAAACACTAAAACACTAACACTAAAACACTCTAACACACTAAAACACTCTAAAACACTAAAACACTCTAACACACTAAAACACTCTTACACACTAAAACACTCTAACACACTAAAACACTAACACACTAAAACATTAAAACATTAAAACACTAAAACACTCTAAAATACTAAATCACTCTAAAATAGTAAGACACTACAACACTAAAACACGCTAACACTCTAACACTCTAACACTCTAACACACTAAAACACTAAAACACTAAAACACTCTAAAACACTAAAACACTCTAAAACACTAAAACACTCTAACACACTAAAACACTCTAACACACTAAAACACTAAAACACTAACACACTAAAACATTAAAACACTAAAACACTCTAACACACTAAAACACTACAAGACTAAAACACGCTAACACTAACACTCTAACACACTAAAACACTAAAACAGTAACACACTACAACATTAAAACACTAAAACACTCTAACACACTAAAACACTCTTAAACACTAAAACACAAAAACACTAACAATAAAACTATAAAACAATAAAACAATAAACACTAAAACAATAAAACACTAAAACAATAAAACACGAAAACAATAAAACACTCAAACACTCAAACATTAAAACACTAAAACATTAAAACACTACAAGACTAAAACACGCTAACACTCTAACACTCTAACACACTAAAACACTAAAACAGTAACACACTACAACATTAAAACACTAAAACACTCTAACACACTAAAACACTCTTAAACACTAAAACACAAAAACACTAACAATAAAACTATAAAACAATAAAACACTAAAACAATAAAACACGAAAACAATAAAACACTCAAACACTCATACACTCAAACACTCAAACACTCAAACATTAAAACACTAAAACATTAAAACACTAAAACATTAAAACACTAAAACACAAAAACACACTAAAACACAAAAACACAGAAACACAGAAACACTAAAACACTAACACTAAAACACTAAAACACACTAAAACACTAAAACACTAAAACACTCTAAAACACTAAAACACTCTAAAACACTAAAACACTCTAACACACTAAAACGCTCTAACACACCAAAACACTAAAACACTAACACACTAAAACATTAAAACACTAAAACACTCTAACACACTAAAACACTACAAGACTAAAACACGCTAACACTAACACTCTAACACACTAAAACACTAAAACAGTAACACACTACAACATTAAAACACTAAAACACTCTAACACACTAAAACACTCTTAAACACTAAAACACAAAAACACTAACAATAAAACTATAAAACAATAAAACACTAAAACAATAAAACACGAAAACAATAAAACACTCAAACACTCATACACTCAAACACTCAAACACTCAAACATTAAAACACTAAAACATTAAAACACTAAAACATTAAAACACTAAAACACAAAAACACACTAAAACACAAAAACACAGAAACACAGAAACACTAAAACACTAACACTAAAACACTAAAACACACTAAAACAATAAAACACAAAAACAATAAAACACTAAAACAATTAACCACTAAAACAATAAAACACTAAAACAATAAAACACGAAAACAATAAAACACTCAAACACTCAAACATTAAAACACTAAAACATTAAAACACTACAAGACTAAAACACGCTAACACTCTAACACTCTAACACACTAAAACACTAAAACAGTAACACACTACAACATTAAAACACTAAAACACTCTAACACACTAAAACACTCTTAAACACTAAAACACAAAAACACTAACAATAAAACTATAAAACAATAAAACACTAAAACAATAAAACACGAAAACAATAAAACACTCAAACACTCATACACTCAAACACTCAAACACTCAAACATTAAAACACTAAAACATTAAAACACTAAAACATTAAAACACTAAAACACAAAAACACACTAAAACACAAAAACACAGAAACACAGAAACACTAAAACACTAACACTAAAACACTAAAACACACTAAAACACTAAAACACTAAAACACTCTAAAACACTAAAACACTCTAAAACACTAAAACACTCTAACACACTAAAACGCTCTAACACACCAAAACACTAAAACACTAACACACTAAAACATTAAAACACTAAAACACTCTAACACACTAAAACACTACAAGACTAAAACACGCTAACACTAACACTCTAACACACTAAAACACTAAAACAGTAACACACTACAACATTAAAACACTAAAACACTCTAACACACTAAAACACTCTTAAACACTAAAACACAAAAACACTAACAATAAAACTATAAAACAATAAAACACTAAAACAATAAAACACGAAAACAATAAAACACTCAAACACTCATACACTCAAACACTCAAACACTCAAACATTAAAACACTAAAACATTAAAACACTAAAACATTAAAACACTAAAACACACTAAAACAATAAAACACAAAAACAATAAAACACTAAAACAATTAACCACTAAAACAATAAACCACTAAAACAATAAAACACTAAAACAATAAAACACTAACACACTAAAACATTAAAACACTAAAACACTCTAACACACTAAAACACTCTAAAACACTCTAACACACTAAAACACTCTAAAACACTAAAACACTCTAACACTAACACACTAAAACATTAAAACACTAAAACACTCTTAAACACTAAAACACAAAAACACTAACAATAAAACTATAAAACAATAAAACAATAAAACACTAAAACAATTAACCACTAAAACAATAAAACACGAAAACAATAAAACACTAAAACAATAAAACACTAACACACTAAAACATTAAAACACACTAAAACACAAAAACACACTAAAACACTCTTTAACACTAAAACACAAAAACACTAACAATAAAACTATAACCAAAAAAAAAAACTAAAACACAAAAACACTAAAACACTAACACTAAAACACTCTTACACACTAAAACACTCTAACACACTAAAACACAAAAACAAAGAAACACAGAAACACTAAAACACTAACACTAAAACACTAAAACACTCTAAAACACTCTAACACACTAAAACACTCTTACACACTAAAACAATAAAACAATAAAACACTAAAACAATTAACCACTAAAACAATAAGCCACTAAAACAATGAAACACTAAAACAATAAAACACTAAAACAATAAAACACAAAAAACAAAAACACTAAAACACTAACACTAAAACACTCTAACACACTAAAACACTCTAAAACACTACAACACTCTAACACACTAAAACACTAAAACACAAAAAAACTAAAACACTAACACTAAAACACTCTAACACACTAAAACACTCTAACACACTAAAACACTCTTACACACTAAAACACTCTAACACTCTAACACTCTAACACTCTAACACACTAACACTCTAACACACTAAAACACTCTAACACACTAAAACACTACAACACTAAAACACGCTAACACTCTAACACTCTAACACACTAAGGGGCATATGCATCAACCAAAGGAATACCGATTCCTTAATAGCGAAAAATAAGGAATCGCCATTAAGGAATCGGTATATGGCATGCATCAACAGAATCGGTAAAATTTAGCGATTCCTTAAAAATCGCTAAATTTACCGATTTCTCAATAGCGGGGCATGCAAACTCCCATTAGCAAATTGCGAGTTCGGTAATACCGAATTAGCTAATAGCGAGTTCGGTAATACCGAGTTAGCTATTACCGAATCGGTAATAGCGAAATCGCAATTTGCCGCGTCGCTCCGGGAACGTGCAGATGACATCACCAACCAGGAAATACTGCAGCCCCACCCACATAGCCTCGACAGAGGAGCAGACAGGAGCTGGGAAGGAGGACTGCCTGTGCAGAGTGAGGCCACACCGACTCAGCAAATCCAAGGAAACACACATCATGGCGCAGGAAGTGCCATCCAGCGCTGAGTCAGCACGCAAGCGAAAGCGAAAGTTTTCGGACAGGGAGCTCGAGTACCTAATCGAGGGAGTCACCAGCAAACACGATCGCCTCTTTGGCAAGCTGTCCCTCAAGGTGCCTGAGCAGGAGAAGCGGCGCATATGGCTGCGCATCCGTGAGAGGGTGAATGCAGTTGGCGTCACCACCCGCAGCATCGACGACCTCAAAAAAAGGTGGTACGACCTGCGGAAGCGTGCCAAAGAGAGGATTGCGGAGAGGCTCCGGGAGTCGAGCAGGACTGGAGGCGGACCATCTACAGCACCATCCAACACAGCCCTGGAGGACCTTGTGGAAGGGACGATAGAGCGGGAAGCCGTCGTGGGGGTGACCCAGATGGACACGTCCGGAGCAGCCACAAGTGCCCAAGGTAAGATGCATGCCTGTGCCCACACCCAGCGTAGCGTAAATCCATTTCCACACCCCCAGCCCGATCTCAGTGTGTCTGCAGCACTGGCACAGACAGCTTTACACATGACACTAGTGCATCCTGGGAGTTGTAGTCTAGTCAGCCCAGTGTGCATGTACAGGCATAAATCCAATGACCATACACCACAGCAGTTGAACATGGATGGAGACTGTTCATTTAGTGGACCACAGAGGGACATTAATGTGTACAACACTATGTAGTTGTAATTATCCCACTAACCATGCACTGTTTCACACACAGATGCATCACCTGGGGATTCGGACAACAGCGGCCAGCTGATCATATCGGAAACACCCGTAGAGTCAGACCAGGAGACAGCGCAGGACGCGCATGCATCGCCAACACCTGCCACACCAACAGTACCAGCTCCACCAGCACCACCAGCAACGCCACCAGCATCAGCGCCACAAGCAACGGCACCAGCACCAGCGCCACAAGCAATAACACCAGCCAAACAGGCTGCAGCTACTACAGCCACAATAGCGCAGAGGCACAGGTCCCAAGTTGCGCCCTTGCAGGAGATGGAAACACCCTCCTCGCAATTGGCACCCAGGCAGCGCACATACACACCACCTGATGCACCACCTGGAGGTGCAAGACACACACGGCGGCACAGAGCTCGTCGCAGTTCCGTCTCCTCAGCCGAACAGGATGTCCCAACAACCTCTGCAATTGAGGAGAGGATGCTGCGTACACAGCACCTGCAGGGACGACATGTGGCTAGCATTAGCTGCAATATCGTGCGCCTTGCCAGGGAGATGCGCGCCATGACTGCAGCAGTCACGGACATGAGCACGGCGGTCAGGGACATGACCACTGCGGTTGCAGAGGGCAATGCGCAGCTCAGGGAGGAGGTACATGATCTCACCCGTGCCATGAGGGAGGGCCATGAGTGCCATAAGAGGAGGCACCGGCAGCAAGTGTTGCGTTCCGCCGCCGCAACCAAGGCCATAACACGGCACAGCAACAGCACCGCAGTGTTGGCACGCCGCTCAGTCTCCCTGCAGGTGGACCTTGGGCACTTCTGCGGGGATGTCGCTAAGTCACTAGGACACATCACCACTGCAATGGAACACCTACAGAGCAGCACATGCAGTGCTGCTGCATTGGGAGGGGATGACACAAGTGAGGCTGCCTCCAGTGTCAGCAGCGTGTCACTGGCACAGGCCAGCACCAGGCGGCGCAGTTCGCGTGCCTCCACGGGGACAGGCCGTGGTGAGGCATTGGATACACCTGAGCGGAGGCTTGGGGTATGTGGGAAGCGCCACTAGACAGTTGGACATGCATGCAGGACCATGGTGGGGCAACCATGGCCATCCAAATACTGTGTTTGCACATGAGTGACTTTAAGGCACCTTTAATTTACATTAATGCAAATGGAGCATGATTTACAATGCTAGTTTTGTTGCACAATCCTCTGTGCTACTGTGCACTCTAACACACTAAAACACTAAAACACAAAAAAACTAAAACACTAACACTAAAACACTGTAACACACTAAAACACTCTAACACACTAAAACACTCTTACACACTAAAACACTCTAACACTCTAACACTCTAACACACTAACACTCTAACACACTAAAACACTCTAACACACTAAAACACTACAACACTAAAACACGCTAACACTCTAACACTCTAACACACTAAGGGGCATATGCATCAACCAAAGGAATACCGATTCCTTAATAGCGAAAAATAAGGAATCGCCATTAAGGAATCGGTATATGGCATGCATCAACAGAATCGGTAAAATTTAGCGATTCCTTAAAAATCGCTAAATTTACCGATTTCTCAATAGCGGGGCATGCAAACTCCCATTAGCAAATTGCGAGTTCGGTAATACCGAATTTGCTAATAGCGAGTTCGGTAATACCGAGTTAGCTATTACCGAATCGGTAATAGCGAAATCGCAATTTGCCGCGTCGCTCCGGGAACGTGCAGATGACATCACCAACCAGGAAATACTGCAGCCCCACCCACATAGCCTCGACAGAGGAGCAGACAGGAGCTGGGAAGGAGGACTGCCTGTGCAGAGTGAGGCCACACCGACTCAGCAAATCCAAGGAAACACACATCATGGCGCAGGAAGTGCCATCCAGCGCTGAGTCAGCACGCAAGCGAAAGCGAAAGTTTTCGGACAGGGAGCTCGAGTACCTAATCGAGGGAGTCACCAGCAAACACGATCGCCTCTTTGGCAAGCTGTCCCTCAAGGTGCCTGAGCAGGAGAAGCGGCGCATATGGCTGCGCATCCGTGAGAGGGTGAATGCAGTTGGCGTCACCACCCGCAGCATCGACGACCTCAAAAAAAGGTGGTGCGACCTGCGGAAGCGTGCCAAAGAGAGGATTGCGGAGAGGCTCCGGGAGTCGAGCAGGACTGGAGGCGGACCATCTACAGCACCATCCAACACAGCCCTGGAGGACCTTGTGGAAGGGACGATAGAGCGGGAAGCCGTCGTGGGGGTGACCCAGATGGACACGTCCGGCGCAGCCACAAGTGCCCAAGGTAAGATGCATGCCTGTGCCCACAACCAGCGTAGCGTAAATCCATTTCCACGCCCCCAGCCCGATCTCAGTGTGTCTGCAGCGCTGGCACAGACAGCTTTACACATGACACTAGTGCATCCTGGGAGTTGTAGTCTAGTCAGCCCAGTGTGCATGTACAGGCGTAAATCCAATGACCATACACCACAGCAGTTGAACATGGATGGAGACTGTTCATTTAGTGGACCACAGAGGGACATTAATGTGTACAACACTATGTAGTTGTAATTATCCCACTAACCATGCACTGTTTCACACACAGATGCATCACCTGGGGATTCGGACGACAGCGGCCAGCTGATCATATCGGAAACACCCGTAGAGTCAGACCAGGAGACAGCGCAGGACGCGCATGCATCGCCAACACCTGTCACACCAACAGTACCAGCTCCACCAGCACCACCAGCAACGCCACCAGCATCTGCGCCACAAGCAACGGCACCAGCACCAGCGCCACAAGCAATGGCACCAGCCAAACAGGCTGCAGCTACTACAGCCACAATAGCGCAGAGGCACAGGTCCCAAGTTGCGCCCTTGCAGGAGATGGAAACACCCTCCTCGCAATTGGCACCCAGGCAGCGCACATACACACCACCTGATGCACCACCTGGAGGCGCAAGACACACACGGCGGCACAGAGCTTGTCGCAGTTCCGTCTCCTCAGCCGAACAGGATGTCCCAACAACCTCTGCAATTGAGGAGAGGATGCTGCGTACACAGCGCCTGCAGGGACGACTTGTGGCTAGCATTAGCTGCAATATCGTGCGCCTTGCCAGGGAGATGCGCGCCATGACTGCAGCAGTCACGGACATGAGCACGGCGGTCAGGGACATGACCACTGCGGTTGCAGAGGGCAATGCGCAGCTCAATTAGGAGGTACATGATCTCACCCGTGCCATGAGGGAGGGCCATGAGTGCCATAAGAGGAGGCACCGGCAGCAACTGTTGCGTTCCGCCGCCGCAACCAAGGCCATAACACGGCACAGCAACAGCACCGCAGTGTTGGCACGCCGCTCAGTCTCCCTGCAGGTGGACCTTGGGCACTTCTGCGGGGATGTCGCTAAGTCACTAGGACACATCACCACTGCAATGGAACACCTACAGAGCAGCACATGCAGTGCTGCTGCATTGGGAGGGGATGACACAAGTGAGGCTGCCTCCAGTGTCAGCAGCGTGTCACTGGCACAGGCCAGCACCAGGCGGCGCAGTTCGCGTGCCTCCACGGGGACAGGCCGTGGTGAGGCATTGGATACACCTGAGCAGAGGCTTGGGGTACGTGGGAAGCGCCACTAGAGAGCTGGACATGCATGCAGGACCATGGTGGGGCAACCATGGCCATTCAAATACTGTGTTTGCACATGCGTGACTTTAAGGCACCTTTAATTTACATTAATGCAAATGGAGCATGATTTACAATGCTAGTTTTGTTGCACAATCCTCTGTGCTACTGTGCATTAAACAGTTGCACCCCAAACTAACTTGTAATGTCTCATTTTCCAATGTTTCAAAAATGATTTAGCATTATGTATGTCCGCCTCCTATGGCCCTCTGCTGTGTTTGGGATGTGTGCCTGTCGTTGTTGGGCGGGTGGTTGGTCATCCCGGTGCTCCGCATCCCTGTCCACCTCTATGGGTATCCCCCTTCTGGTGGCAATGTTGTGCAGCATTGCACATACAGCAATTATCCGGCAGCATGTTTCAGGTTGGTATAGCATGGCGCCGCCAGTCTTGTGGAGGATTCTGAAGCGGCTCTTGAGAATCCCAAATGTCCTCTCTATCACATTCCTAGTGCTGATGTGTGCAGCGTTGCAGCGATGTTCCTGCGGGGTTGCTGGATTTAAGTATGGGGTGAGTATGTATTCACGCAGGGCGTCAGCACTGTCACCTAGAAGATAGAAGCATAGACTTAGCATTGGTGATGCACATACATGTGTGGTGTTGGTGTGGGGAAGCGTATTTCTACGTACCTAGCAGGAGTCCCTCTCCAAATTCTCCGTTGATTAGTCGCCTGTGCATTCCACTGTGGCGGAAGATGTAGGAGTCGTGTGTGCTCCCTGGGAATTGTGCCACTAGGTCCGTTATGATGTTATTGGCATCGCACACAACCTGCACGTTGATCGAGTGGTATGACTTGCGGTTCCGGAAAATGTACTCATTTGCTGCGGGAGGACATATGGGGATGTGCGTGCTGTCGATGCATCCAATCACATGTGGGAATTGTGCCACCTGGTAGAAAGCCTGTTTGGTGCGGTCCAACTGCTGTGGGGTTGTGGGGAAGCTGATGTGTGTGTGGAGCATTGTCAGCATGGCATCGAGGAATTTCTTGAAGAAGCGTGACAGTGCGCTTTGAGAAACACCTCCGGCCACCGCAATTACCCCCTGGAAACTCCCTGAGGCCAGTAGGTGCAGGCTGCATAGGACCTGAACGTGCGCAGGGATTGCATTTGTCCGGTGTGTCTGGTGCTGCAGTAATGATTCCAGGTCTGCAATCAGGCGCATGATCATGGCACGATTGAGGCGATACTTCTGGTACACCTCGTCCTCATTCTGCCCGAGCAAGGTTATGCGCAGTCTGAAAACCCGCTCCTGGACCCTTCTCCTGCGCTGTCCTGCTGCATTGATCCGCATCCTCCTTGCAAGCACGTAGAGGGCAGCCATTTTGTGGGAGCCAACAGGGTCTCCTGGGCCACATTTAAGGGTTTAGTGATTGCCTCAATCATTTGCACATGTAGAAATTTTTTTTGCATTAACTTTTTTTTTTTTTTTAACTTTACCTCCAGGTTTTGATTCCCCTTATTTAGCTCTTGCAAAATAGCGATTTTTGGGATTTTCGTTATTAGCGAGTTTTGTTGCATTGGGGTGCGATTCGTTATTTGCTATTGGCACTTTCCGGGAGCTGTTAGTGTTTCGGTAACTGCAAAATCAGTATATAGCGATTCGGTAATTTAGCATTTTGGGTATTAGCGATTCGGTATGTTAGCGGATATTTATTTTGCGATTCGTTATTTGCTCACGTTTTGGGTTGATGCATTGGGATTGGGTATTTGGGACTCGCTACCGGGAACTAATAACGAATCGGTATTTTACCGACTGGATTTTGGCTTGATGCATGAGGCTGCTAAACACTAAAACACTCTAAAACACTAAAACACTCTAACACACTAAAACACTCTAACACACTAAAACACTAAAACACTAACACACTAAAACATTAAAACACTAAAACACTCTAACACACTAAAACACTCTAAAACACTAAAACACTACAACACTAAAACACGCTAACACTCTAACACTCTAACACACTAAAACACTAAAACAGTAACACACTAAAACATTAAAGCACTAAAACACTCTAACACACTAAAACACTCTTAAACACTAAAACACTAAAACACTAACAATAAAACAATAAAACACTAAAACAATAAAACAATAAAACACTAAAACAATAAAACACTAAAACAATTAACCACTAAAACAATAAACCACTAAAACAATAAAACACTAAAACAATAAAACACTAACACACTAAGACATTAAAACACTAAAACACTCGAACACACTAAAACACTCTAAAACACGCTAACACACTAAAACACTAACAATAAAACTATAAAACAATAAAACAATAAAACACTAAAACAATAAAACACTCTAACACTAACACACTAAAACACTCTAACACACTAAAACACTAAAACACTCTAACACACTAAAACACTAAAACACAAAAACACTAAAACACTAACACTAAAACACTCTAACACACTAAAACACTCTAAAACACTAAAACACTCTAACACACTAAAACACTCTTACACACTAAAACACTCTAACACACTAAAACACTAACACACTAAAACATTAAAACATTAAAACACTAAAACACTCTAAAATACTAAAACACTCTAAAATAGTAAGACACTACAACACTAAAACACGCTAACACTCTAACACTCTAACACACTAAAACACTAAAACAGTAACACACTAAAACATTAAAGCACTAAAACACTCTAACACACTAAAACACTCTTAAACACTAAAACACAAAAACACTAACAATAAAACTATAAAACAATAAAACACTAAAACAATAAAACACGAAAACACTCAAACACTCAAACACTCAAACACTCAAACACACTAAAACACTCTAAAACACTAAAACACTCTAACACACTAAAACACTCTTACACACTAAAACACTAAATTAATTAACCACTAAAACAATAAACACTAAAACAATAAAACACTAAAACAATAAAACACAAACACACTAAAACACAAAAACACACTAAAACACTCTTTAACACTAAAACACAAAAACACTAACAATAAAACTATAACCAATAAAACACTAAAACACTAACACTAAAACACTCTTACACACTAAAACACTCTAACACACTAAAACACAAAAACACAGAAACACAGAAACACTAAAACACTAACACTAAAACACTAAAACACTCTAAAACACTCTAACACACTAAAACACTCTTACACACTAAAACAATAAAACAATAAAACACTAAAACAATAAAACACTAAAACAATTAACCACTAAAACAATAAGCCACTAAAACAATGAAACACTAAAACAATAAAACACTAAAACAATAAAACACAAAAACACAAAAACACTAAAACACTAACACTAAAACACTCTAACACACTAAAACACTCTAAAACACAACAACACTCTAACACACTAAAACACTAAAACACAAAAAAACTAAAACACTAACGCTAAAACACTCTAACACACTAAAACACTCTAACACACTAAAACACTCTTACACACTAAAACACTCTAACACTCTAACACTCCAACACTCTAACACACTAACACTCTAACACACTAAAACACTCTAACACACTAAAACACTACAACACTAAAACACGCTAACACTCTAACACTCTAACACACTAAGGGGCATATGCATCAACCAAAGGAATACCGATTCCTTAATAGCGAAAAATAAGGAATCGCCATTAAGGAATCGGTATATGGCATGCATCAACAGAATCGGTAAAATTTAGCGATTCCTTAAAAATCGCTAAATTTACCGATTTCTCAATAGCGGGGCATGCAAACTCCCATTAGCAAATTGCGAGTTCGGTAATACCGAATTAGCTAATAGCGAGTTCGGTAATACCGAGTTAGCTATTACCGAATCGGTAATAGCGAAATCGCAATTTGCCGCGTCACTCCGGGAACGTGCAGATGACATCACCAACCAGGAAATACTGCAGCCCCACCCACATAGCCTCGACAGAGGAGCAGACAGGAGCTGGGAAGGAGGACTGCCTGTGCAGAGTGAGGCCACACCGACTCAGCAAATCCAAGGAAACACACATCATGGCGCAGGAAGTGCCATCCAGCGCTGAGTCAGCACGCAAGCGAAAGCGAAAGTTTTCGGACAGGGAGCTCGAGTACCTAATCGAGGGAGTCACCAGCAAACACGATTGTCTCTTTGGCAAGCTGTCCCTCAAGGTGCCTGAGCAGGAGAAGCGGCGCATATGGCTGCACATCCGTGAGAGGGTGAATGCAGTTGGCGTCACCACCCGCAGCATCGACGACCTCAAAATAAGGTGGTACGACCTGCGGAAGCGTGCCAAAGAGAGGATTGCGGAGAGGCTCCGGGAGTCGAGCAGGACTGGAGGCGGACCATCTACAGCACCATCCAACACAGCCCTGGAGGACCTTGTGGAAGGGACGATAGAGCGGGAAGCCGTCGTGGGGGTGACCCAGATGGACACGTCCGGCGCAGCCACAAGTGGCCAAGGTAAGATGCATGCCTGTGCCCACACCCAGCGTAGCGTAAATCCATTTCCACGCCCCCAGCCCGATCTCAGTGTGTCTGCAGCGCTGGCACAGACAGCTTTACACATGACACTAGTGCATCCTGGGAGTTGTAGTCTAGTCAGCCCAGTGTGCATGTACAGGCATAAATCCAATGACCATACACCACAGCAGTTGAACATGGATGGAGACTGTTCATTTAGTGGACCACAGACGGACATTAATGTGTACAACACTATGTAGTTGTAATTATCCCACTAACCATGCACTGTTTCACACACAGATGCATCACCTGGGGATTCGGACGACAGCGGCCAGCTGATCATATCGGAAACACCCGTAGAGTCAGACCAGGAGACAGCGCAGGACGCGCATGCATCGCCAACACCTGCCACACCAACAGTGCCAGCTCCACCAGCACCACCAGCAACGCCACCAGCATCAGCGCCACAAGCAACGGCACCAGCACCAGCGCCACAAGCAATGGCACCAGCCAAACAGGCTGCAGCTACTACAGCCACAATAGCGCAGAGGCACAGGTCCCAAGTTGCGCCCTTGCAGGAGATGGAAACACCCTCCTCGCAATTGGCACCCAGGCAGTGCACATACACACCACCTGATGCACCACCTGGAGGCGCAAGACACACACGGCGGCACAGAGCTCGTCGCAGTTCCATCTCCTCAGCCGAACAGGATGTCCCAACAACCTCTGCAATTGAGGAGAGGATGCTGCGTGCACAGCGCCTGCAGGGACGACATGTGGCTAGCATTAGCTGCAATATCGTGTGCCTTGCCAGGGAGATGCGCGCCATGACTGCAGCAGTCACGGACATGAGCACGGCGGTCAGCGACATGACCACTGCGGTTGCAGAGGGCAATGCGCAGCTCAGGGAGGAGGTACATGATCTCACCCGTGCCATGAGGGAGGGCCATGAGTGCCATAAGAGGAGGCACCGGCAGCAACTGTTGCGTTCCGCCGCCGCAACCAAGGCCATAACACGGCACAGCAACAGCACCGCAGTGTTGGCACGCCGCTCAGTCTCCCTGCAGGTGGACCTTGGGCACTTCTGCGGGGATGTCGCTAAGTCACTAGGACACATCACCACTGCAATGGAACACCTACAGAGCAGCACATGCAGTGCTGCTGCATTGGGAGGGGATGACACAAGTGAGGCTGCCTCCAGTGTCAGCAGCGTGCCACTGGCACAGGCCAGCACCAGGCGGCGCAGTTGGCGTGCCTCCACGGGGACAGGCCGTGGTGAGGCATTGGATACACCTGAGCGGAGGCTTGGGGTACGTGGGAAGCGCCACTAGACAGTTGGACATGCATGCAGGACCATGATGGGGCAACCATGGCCATCCAAATACTGTGTTTGCACATGCGTGACTTTAAGGCACCTTTAATTTACATTAATGCAAATGGAGCATGATTTACAATGCTAGTTTTGTTGCACAATCCTCTGTGCTACTGTGCATTAAACAGTTGCACCCCAAACTAACTTGTAATGTCTCATTTTCCAATGTTTCAAAAATGATTTAGCATTATGTATGTCCGCCTCCTATGGCCCTCTGCTGTGTTTGGGATGTGTGCCTGTCGTTGTTGGGCGGGTGGTTGGTCATCCCGGTGCTCCGCATCCCTGTCCACCTCTATGGGTATCCCCCTTCTGGTGGCAATGTTGTGCAGCATTGCACATACAGCAATTATCCGGCAGCATGTTTCAGGTTGGTATAGCATGGCGCCGCCAGTCTTGTGGAGGATTCTGAAGCGGCTCTTGAGAATCCCAAATGTCCTCTCTATCACATTCCTAGTGCTGATGTGTGCAGCGTTGTAGCGATGTTCCTGCGGGGTTGCTGGATTTAAGTATGGGGTGAGTATGTATTCACGCAGGGCGTAAGCACTGTCACCTAGAAGATAGAAGCATAGACTTAGCATTGGTGATGTACATACATGTGTGGTGTTGGTGTGGGGAAGCGTATTTCTACGTACCTAGCAGGAGTCCCTCTCCAAATTCTCCGTTGATTAGTCACCTGTGCATTCCACTGTGGCGGAAGATGTAGGAGTCGTGTTTGCTCCCTGGGAATTGTGCCACTAGGTCCGTTATGATGTTATTGGCATCGCACACAACCTGCACGTTGATCGAGTGGTATGACTTGCGGTTCCGGAAAATGTACTCATTTGCTGCGGGAGGACATATGGGGATGTGCGTGCTGTCGATGCATCCAATCACATGTGGGAATTGTGCCACCTGGTAGAAAGCCTGTTTGGTGCGGTCCAACTGCTGTGGGGTTGTGGGGAAGCTGATGTGTGTGTGGAGCATTGTCAGCATGGCATCGAGGAATTTCTTGAAGAAGCGTGACAGTGCACTTTGAGAAACACCTCCGGCCACCGCAATTACCCCCTGGAAACTCCCTGAGGCCAGTAGGTGCAGGCTGCATAGGACCTGAACGTGCGCAGGGATTGCATTTGTCCGGTGTGTCTGGTGCTGCAGTAATGATTCCAGGTCTGCAATCAGGCGCATGATCATGGCACGATTGAGGCGATACTTCTGGTACACCTCGTCCTCATTCTGCCCGAGCAAGGTTATGCGCAGTCTGAAAACCCGCTCCTGGACCCTTCTCCTGCGCTGTCCTGCTGCATTGATCCGCATCCTCCTTGCAAGCACGTAGAGGGCAGCCATTTTGTGGGAGCCAACAGGGTCTCCTGGGCCACATTTAAGGGTTTAGTGATTGCCTCAATCATTTGCACATGTAGAAATTTTTTTTGCATTAACTTTTTTTTTTTTTTTTAACTTTACCTCCAGGTTTTGATTCCCCTTATTTAGCTCTTGCAAAATAGCGATTTTTGGGATTTTCGTTATTAGCGAGTTTTGTTGCATTGGGGTGCGATTCGTTATTTGCTATTGGCACTTTCCGGGAGCTGTTAGTGTTTCGGTAACTGCAAAATCAGTATATAGCGATTCGGTAATTTAGCATTTTGGGTATTAGCGATTCGGTATGTTAGCGGATATTTATTTTGCGATTCGTTATTTGCTCACGTTTTGGGTTGATGCATTGGGATTGGGTATTTGGGACTCGCTACCGGGAGCTAATAACGAATCGGTATTTTACCGACTGGATTTTGGCTTGATGCATGAGGCTGCTAAACACTAAAACACTCTAAAACACTAAAACACTCTAACACTCTAACACACTAAAACACTACAACACTAAAACACGCTAACACTCTAACACTCTAACACTCTAACACACTAAAACACTAAAACAATAAAACACTAACACACTAAGACATTAAAACACTAAAACACTCTAACACACTAAAACACTCTAAAACACTCTAACACACTAAAACACTAATAATAAAACTATAAAACAATAAAACAATAAAACACTAAAACAATAAAACAATAAAACACTCTAACACACTAAAACACTCTAACACACTAAAACACTAAAACACTCTAACACACTAAAACACAAAAACACAAAAACACTAAAAGACTAACACTAAAACACTCTAACACACTAAAATACTCTAAAACACTAAAACACTCTAACACACTAAAACACTCTTACACACTAAAACACTCTAACACACTAAAACACTCGAAAATAGTAAGACACTACAACACTAAAAACGCTAACACTCTAACACTCTAACACACTAAAACACTAAAACAGTAACACACTAAAACATTAAAGCACTAAAACACTCTAACACACTAAAACACTCTTAAACACTAAAACACAAAAACACTAACAATAAAACTATAAAACAATAAAACAATAAAACACTAAAACACTCAAACACTCAAACACTCAAACACTCAAACACTCAAACACACAAACACTAACACACACTAAAACACTCTAAAACACTAAAACACTTTAACACACTAAAACACTCTTACACACTAAAACACTCTAACACACTAAAACACTCTTACACACTAAAACAATAAAACAATAAAACACTAAAACAATTAACCACTAAAACAATAAACCACTAAAACAATAAAACACTAAAACAATAAAACACTAAAGCAATAAAACACTAAAACACTCTAACACACTAAAACACTAAAACATTAAAACACTAAAACACTCTAACACACTAAAACACTACAACACTAAAACACTACAACACTAACACTAAAACACTCTAACACACTAAAACACTCTAAAACACTAAAACACTACAACACTACAACACTCTAACACTCTAAAACACTAAAACACAAACACTAACACACTCTAACACTAAAACACTAAAACACTCTAACACTAAAACACTAAAACACTCTAACACTCTAAAACACTAAAACACTCTAAGACTAAAACACTCTAACACTAAAACACTCTAACACTAAAACACTCTAACACTAAAACACTAACACTAAAACACTCTAACACTAAAACACTCTAACACTAAAACACTCTAACACTAAAACACTCTAACACTAAAACACTCTAACACTCTAACACTCTAACACTAAAACACTCTAACACTAAAACACTCTAACACTAAAACACTAAAACACTCTAACACACTAAAACACTACAACACTACAACACTACAACACTCTAACACTCTAACACTCTAACACTCTAACACTCTAACACTCTAAAACACTAAAACACAAACACTAACACATTAAAACACAAAAACACAAAAACACAGAAACACTAAAACACTCTAACACTAAAACACTCTAACACTAAAACACTAAAACACTAAAACACTCTAACACTAAAACACTCTAACACTAAAACACTAAAACACTCTAACACACTAAAACACTACAACACTACAACACTACAACACTCTAACACTCTAACACTCTAACACTCTAACACTCTAACACTCTAAAACACTAAAACACAAACACTAACACATTAAAACACTAAAACACAAAAACACAGAAACACTAAAACACTCTAACACTAAAACACTCTAACACTAAAACACTAAAACACTAAAACACTCTAACACTAAAACACTCTAACACTAAAACACTAAAACAGTCTAACACTCTAACACACTAAAACTCTACAACACTATAACACTCTAACACTCTAACACTCTAACACTCTAACACTCTAAAACACTAAAACACAAACACTAACACATTAAAACACTAAAACACACTAAAACACAAAAACACAGAAACACTAAAACACTCTAACACTAAAACAATAAAACACTAAAACACTAAAACACAAAAACAGTAAAACACTAACACTAAAACACTACAACACTACAACACTGAAACACTCTAAAACACTAAAACACTCTAAAACACTAAAACACTCTAACACACTAAAACACTCTAACACACTAAAACACTACAACACTAAAACATGCTAACACTCTAACACTCTAACACTCTAACACACTAAAACACTAGCCGTGATGAAAGTTCCCACAAAGTTAGAATGTTAAGATAGTTTTATTCAAGTAAACCATAGAAATAGCAAATGATTATAGGAGTTCTTACAGAGATAATGATTGAATGTAATCATATCCAAGTCCCTATAGAGTTAGTGTTTGATTATTGGGATGTTCAAGTCCCCAGGATTAGTGCATAGTGTTCTAGTCCCCACTGAAATAGTGTGTAAAGACAAAGCTTAAATCCCCATCCAGATAATGTGAAGCTAATAATGTTCAAGTCCAAACAGAGCTTGTGTGTAATTACAGTAATGTTATGGTCCCAACAAAGATGGTATGTTATTATAGTGATGCTCAAGTCCCCACATAGATAGTGTGTGATCATAGTGATGTTCAAGTCCCCACAAAGACAGTGTGTTATTATAGTGTTTTTCAAGTCCCCACAAAGATAGTGTGTTATTATACAGATGTTCAAGTCCCCACATAGATAGTGTGTTCTTATAGTGATGCTCAAGTCCCCACAAAGATAGTGTGTTATTATACAGATGTTCAAGTCCACACAAAGATAGTGTGTTATTATAGTGTTTTTCAAGTCCCCACAAAGATAGTGTGTTATAATACAGATGTTCAAGTCCCCACAAAGATAGTGTGTTCTTATAGTGTTTTTTCAAGTCACCACAAATATAGTTTGTTATTACAGTGTTTTTTCAAGTCCACACAAAGATAGTGTGTTATTATAGTGATGTTCAAGTCCCCACAGAGATAGTGTGTGAAGATGATTGTGTTCAAGTCTCTATTGAAATAGTGTGTACTTTCAGAGCTTAAATCCCATTATAAAGAGTGTGAAGCTAAGGATGGCCACGTCCACGCAGAGGTTTTGTGTTATTATAGGAAAGCTCAAGTCTCCACAGAGATGGTATGTTATTCTAGTGATGTTCAAATCCTAACAGAGTTAGTGTGTTATTATGGAGATTTTCAAGTCCCTCAAAGATAGTGTGGCATTTTAGTGATGCTCATGTCCCTGTGGAGATAATGTGGTATCATAGTGATGTTCAAGTCCCCACAGAGACAGCATGGGAAGATAATTGTATTAAAGTCTTCACTGAAATATTGTGTAAAGACAAAGCTTAAATACCCATACTGTAAGTGTGAAGTTAAGGATGTTCAAGTCCAAACAAGGGTTGTGTGTAATTACAGGAATGCTCAAGTGCCCACAGAGATAGTGTGTTACTGTAGTGATTTTCAAGTTCCCACAAACACAGTGTGTTTTATAGTGATGTTCATGTCCCCACAGAGATAGTGTGTGAAGATGATTGTGTTTAAGTACCCACTGAAATAGTGTGTATTGTCAAATCTTAAATCTCATTACAAAGAGTAGGAAACTAATGATGTGCAAGTCTGCACACAGGCTGTATGTAATTATAGAAATGTTCAAGTTTCCTCAGAGATGGTATGTTATTATAGTGATGTGTATGTCCCACAGAGATAGTGTGCTCTTATAGTAATGTTCATATGCCCACAAAGATAGTGTTATTATAATGATGTTCAAGTCCCCACAGAGATAGTGTGGGAAGGTGATTATATTCAAGTCTTCACTGAAATAGTGTGTAATGACAAAGATTAAATTCCCAGGGAGTGTTAAGTTAATGATGATCAAGTCCAGACAGAGGTTTTTTGTAATTATAGGAAGGCTCAAGCACCCACAGAGAGGGTATGATATTATAGTGATTTGCAAGTCCCCACAAAGATGTGTTATTATAATGATGTTCAAGTCTCCACAGAGATATAGTGTGAAGATGATTGTGCTCAAGTCCCCACTAAAAATAGTGTGTAAAAACAATGCTTAAATCCTCACACAGAGCGTTTGAAGATAATGATGCTCAGGTCCAAACAGATTTGTGTGTAATGATAAGAATGTTCACATTCCCTCAGAGACAGTGTTTGAAGGAAATCATGATCAAGTACCCACACAGATAGTGTGTTGATATAGTGAAGTTAAAGGCCCCTTAAAGAGTGCATGTGATTACACCAATGTTCATGCTAGGAGGCATGGCCTGCGTGGCAAACACGACAGACACCTGAAGCAAGCCTCACAGCTCAAAGCTTTTTTAATCAGGCTATTATCTATCCATGCAAGGGAGATTTCATCCCCAGGTCTGTGGTCCAGTGCTGGAGGGTCTGGGGGTGGAACACTGCCTGGTTCTTTGTCCATCTTTGAACAAAAGTCTGGAGCCGGCGGCAGGGCCTCGTGGGCTGTGGGCAAAGCGGGGAAACCTCGACCTGGCAAGGCCCCTATCAGCTGGGTAAAGTGACCCGCGGAATGCTTCCGGGAGGAAATCAATTGGTCCCAGGAGGCCCTGGTGCTCTGTGGTCCCCTACTGCTGATCACTGTCGAGAGTCAGAGTACCCATACAGCAAGTCAGCAGAGCCGCAGTCCAGAGAGACTAGCCACGACCTAGGGCTGCAAGCCCTCTCAGTGGGATTCTGTGGCAAGCAAAGTGAAACTCCTGCTGAAAAATCACAGGTGCCTTGCGGAGTGCGTCACCAACTCTGAGAGAACATTGGCTGAGCTACAGCCACCTATGTTTGACCTTCATACTTGGGTACAGGGCTTACAGGACATGGTTCGTACTCTGGAACAAAGAGCAGAGGATTCGGAGGACCGCTCATGTCTCAACAATGTTTCCATAGCAGCAATATTATTGACTACCAGGTAAAAAGACCTGGTCCCCCACCACAGCTTCACATCCATGGAGCATGGAGGGTCTCAGCGGGAGGCCCTCCATGTTTCATAGTGGCCCAAATACTCAATTATAATGACTGGGATGCAATACTAGATAGGACACTGAGTACTGATCCCATACTTGTGGACAATCACTGCATGTTGCATTCTATACACTGACAGTCCCGAGACAGATGGCCTCTTTTTGGGGAGTCAAGCGTAAATTGCATGCCTTGGGGGTCAAGTAGGTCCATAGCGTCAGGCAGTTAACCCAGGTGCCAGCAGCTACATTCCACAAATGCTCTGGTGACCATGGAGTTCCTCCTCTGAGGCCTTGGAAAATGGAGATACTTACTCTGGAGTGCTACAGGAGATGGGGGTCACCTCTCAGGGTTACCACCCAAACAGCAGATGACCTCCTCTAACTGACAGGCCATAGCTGTACTTCCCTTGTGCTTATCCTTCACCAACCCTGGGTCCCACAGGTGTCTCAGCCTCCTGCGTTTAGGACCACTACTTCAGAAGCTTGATATACCCTTCAGGTCACACTCACACCTTCACCATCAAAAGCATAGGCTACTCTCCCATCTATGATGCCTTTTCGCGTGATCCACGGCCCAATTAGGACTTACCTTAAATTGTTTTGTTCCTACTTGCTGAGAAGTGCAGCATGTGCATGGGCGGTGGGCGCGGGGGTGTGGAGACAGGTGAAGTGGCAATGTGAGCAGACAAAGTGGCCCACTGTGGACTGAGGTGCGGCTCGGCAGCAACATTTGTAGCGGCGTCCAGGGTTGAGCAGGTGGAGCTCGTCAGTGGTGTAGCTGCGGGAGGTATTTGGACCAGGGTTCCTGGCACTGGGTGCTGCCGTACAGATGAGTGACATAGAATGGAGTGATGTAACTCCTTGTCCTCATAAGGTGCTTTAATCAGGACTTTACAGTTAGGGTCTGTTTTGGGCCCCTCTGGGGAATGTTCTCCTCATATTAGTTCCGCCAGGGGTATTAAACAGGGATGCATCTTGGCGCTCTTTACTTTCCTGCTCTATAAATGGATTCAACAAACATCTAGTGGATAAAGGCAAAGAACTCCTCGCATGGGATCTCAACCAGTACCAATTCTCTTATATGCGGATGATGCAGTGCTTCTTGCCCACAAAGTAAATGGCCTACATGTCTTCTAGATTTATGTTTTACTTATATGGAAGACCTGGATTTGCAGGAAAATTATTCTAAGTCTTATAGTCTGACTTGTGGCCACCCAAGCGCTATGTTATGGGGAGGACAAATTTAGAAAAGATATAGGGCCTTATTTACAAGAAAGTGATGCAGCGGGGAAACCGCAAGCCATTTGGCTGCACCATGCTGTGTCACTTTTAAAGCACTGGGATGCGTCATATTTACAACAACATGAGGCATCCCTGAGCTCTCCCTGTGCAGGTGCACAATTGGCAGCCATGCGCCAATGCAGTCACCCTTGCGCCATGGCACAAGGGTGTCTGCATTTTAGGGGAGATTGTTTTTGTGCAGGATGGTATCCCTTCCTGCACAAAAACAATCACAGAGGTGTTTTCCTCTTTCTATGTGTGCAGCATTGAAAGAGGAAAAAATGAGGGGAAATAAAAGTATTTCTCATTGTTGCACCTCCTTACACCTCCCCTGGAGAGGCGTAAGATTCTGACGCATTCCCAGGATTATGAAACATTGTAAATCTGGGAATGCCGCAGAAACCCTGAGTGTTGTGTGGGAACACACACAGGAACACCCATGGCACGCTCCTTTCACACAAAGTGCAGTGTGAAAAGGGGCCATATTTACAAGCCCACGAAAAGCTATGCAGGGTAAAATAACTAGATAATCTATCAGGCATATCACACAGCAAATAACCAAGCCACTTAATACTATACCAAATTATCGGAATTCATCTTACATATGCAACATGCTAAGGCAATCTCTAAAATTTAAGATCACCAACAACCTGTAAAGGTCATCATAAGTGAAATATATAATCAAAGTGCAACAAAACAAAGGAACAAAGTCTATAGTTAACAGTTATTCAGTCAGTAACAGCATGAAAATAATATACATAGTGTGTCATATTTAGGCAAACATATATGTTTACCACTCACTGTTAGTATCAAATATACACAACAAAAGTGTACTCCCACTCATCAAGTCAGAGGTGGCCCATCCTGCTTTCACTTATTCCTCTTTCTCTTACTGTCTAGGAGCAATACACACAGACCAATTGCCAACTACACCTAGTCATGTGATCCAGGATAAAGGCTGCAGACACCAAATGTTTGGAATAAGAAAACGTCAACATTCTAAGAGTGCCATCTTCAGAATTGTGAATTGAAATCCAACTTTGCCATTAAAAAGGGCTTTAAAGTTCTATTCTCTAGACACCAAAGTCAATATCCCTATCTGCTCCCAATTGAAAGCTATCGCTTGTTCAAAGCATTAAGGTAACCCAATGTTATCCTACGAGAGGTAGGCCTAGCAGTAGTGAAAAGCGGATTTGATGAATTTCACTACCAGGACATGTAAAGCTTAAAAGTACATGTCCAACTTTTTAAATACTCTCCACCCTGCCCTGTGGGCTGTTTAGGGCCTACCCTTGGGGTGACATATGTTTTGAAAGGAGGTTTATTTTGCAAGGTTATAATAGAATAATTAAAACAGCACATACAGGCTGCATTATCAGACTTATGACCTGTTTAAAAGAGCTATCTATGTGGGTAGCTCAATTAGTGCTGCAGGCCCACTACAAGCATTTAATTTACAGGCCCTGGTATAGTATAGTTCCTATTTCTCTAATAGGCTCTGCGCATTGGAATAATATACCCTATAGATTTGGCATAGGACTGAGATCAGTATGCCCCTATTGAGTATATTAAACTTAATTCATTTGTACCAGCTAACTCAGGGGCCACTGGAAACTCCCTGTAAACAAGAAGGGAGTAGTTTCTGGCTACCTCATAAACATGACAACTTTGTTTCCCTTTAGAATCGGAACACTCTCAGAATCGTGGAAACAGCAGATAACAGTTTCGCTCAGCTAATCGTGCATGCTTAGTTTCTTCAGAGTTACACAGAAAGAATAGACGGGCGTTTCAATAAAATGATTTATTGAACAGTTGGTTCTCGTGTAAGAGATATGAGCTGTTATAATCACAAGACAGTATGCAAGATATATTATGTACAGCGTAAGCAGTAGAAAGAAATAATACTGCACTAGCATTATCTTTTAGCTATGACACATATATTCATATACATAAATAACATAGGCTAAAAATGTGAGTACTCATGAGATGCTTCTCTAACTAGTTCTACCCCAGTGTACCTAACCTAAGTGTAGTACTATGTAAGAAGTAGGTGCTGTATTCTATAGGATGTTATTCTATAGTTCAGTATAGAATGCCAAGAGTCCCTCTAGGTTCTAGTCAGCTCCATACCTTGAGAATGAGAGAGGTGGGAATCTCTTTCCGGGTCTCGAACTCTAACACCCCGCGAAGGGAGTCAGAACACTGGAAGCTGGATTTTCTGCGGGCAGGGATGACCGCATCTCTTGTCGGTGCGTCAGGCTGGGACAAGGGCTCCTCTAAAGTCGAGGTCTCCTCCGTACTTGCCCTCCTTGCCGTGGCAAGGGAAGGTAAATTTATATCTGGAAGGTGCTTAGGAATGTTTGCACTGACGTAAAGTCAGGCAGGGGAAGACGTCATGAATGAACCCTTAAGGAATAGCGGTTCATGCATAATAAATTAGTTCTTGGATAAATCAATAATCCTGGGCTAGGGAAACTCCCAACTGTATAAAAGTCTGGTTTCTAGGAACTCGTTGTGACGTTTGGGTGAACGGATGTAGGTGACCATGTCTGTATTTGGATAGCATGGCTAATGCCTAAATAAGGACTGGGATCTTATGCCTATATAAGGGCAATGCAAATTGTGCCTATCTAAGGACATGATTCAGGAAAACCTATATATGGACACCTAAAGCGGAATACAACACTTGGTACATGTAGTACCAGTTTAGTAGGGGCTTACTCGTGAATTAAATGTGCCAAGTGGGTGTAAGACAATTTTGCCATGTTTAAAAGAGGGAACACAAGGACTTTAGCACTGCTTAGCAGTCGTAAAGTGCGCAAAGTCCTAAGACCAACAAAAAGAAAGATCTGCAAAAAATGGAGGACAAAAGCAGAAGGTTTGGGGGAAGACCACCCTAAGGCTGACAGGTCTAACACAGCCGAAACTCTAATCCACTGTAAAAGTGTTGATTACTACCCTCTTGCCCCTAATTGATCTCAACTGGAGATGTTGCAAGTCCTTGATTAGTTCCTTGGCTGTTTAGACAAGGGTGGCTTCACTTTGTGGGCGGAACGGTGTTGCTCTACTTGCTGAGAGTGCAGTGGTAAACGCATAATAATAAAATGGTCATTACTATTTTATTATTCTGTTTGCTGCTGGCCATAGCGAGTGAATGGGGGGGAGGGGGCAGATTCCTGCAGATTGTAGGATGACATTGTTGTAGGTGCTCAATACTGCCTGCCGCCTGCCAATCTGACATGCGCACTTCAATGCCCACAATCCCAGCAGTGTAAAACAGCTGAGGGATTGCAGGCACAGACCCCCAGCCTCAAAATGAGTGCTGGGTCAGCCTGCTCCAACCAATCCTGGAACTGCTCAGCTGCTCCAGGATTGGTTGGATTTGTGTTGCGCAAGGAGGGAAATCCTTCCCTTTCCTTCCTGCTCCTCGTCACCCCCAGGATCGGCGTGGATAGAGGAGCATCGGTTTGAAGTGCCCGGTAGCCGCCAGCCTTTATGGTGAGTGTCTCACCATTAATTAATGTTGCCAGTCGCCACTGCCTATAGAGATATGAGGCTGAAAGCTGAGTTTTTTTGTAAGGTCATGGAAATCCAAGGTGACTTTCAATATCCTTATCATGCACAGCAAGGGGTACTTTATTCTTTCCAATGGTCACACCATCACTATTTCCACAAACCACTTGATTCATTGGTGGTAGCTCATTCATATGAAAGAGAAAGAATGTTTGCAAACATGAAGAATAGTTGCAAAATTAAACATGAAGAAATTAATTGCATATTTGTTACAAGAAGATATTAGAATCAGTTTAATACGAATCAGTTTTTTTTTTAAAGGCGCAGTAGCTCAGAATATGTTGAAACATGCATTAAGATTCTGACTTAAACATGTTGCCGGTCTGCTTGCCCCTGTACAGCTAGAAAAAAAAGCAGAAGAAATAAAAGCAATATTTTTTGTTTACTACTTTAAACAGCCGCTTTAGTTATGTTCTGTGAGCTAACTTGACTCTCCTATCGCCTGCTAACAAGCATTGTGATGCCAGACCTCAACTATAACGAGTTTGTACAGTTGAGCTCTGACATCATTTCTTTATAATAGATGTCTGGGTGCGTGACAAGTTGCCTATTATAAAGAAATTGGAGATGAGTTTATACAGATGAATTTATACACAGGAATTGCAGAATCCCATGTATTAAACATCTGTACCCCTTAATCTCCTCTCCCTCTAGAACTATTCTTTCTTTCTCTCTCTCCCTCTCTCTCTCTCTCTTTCTCTCTCACACACTTACATAAATTAAGTGATTTATCTGATAATATCACAATAAAGATAACAGTCGTCTCAAAATGCCTTAATGAGCATGAATGCCATGTACTTTTCTTCTTGAAATAGCCTGTATTACGTATTCTATCCTAAATACGAATAAATTACTGAAAGAAAAAAAGATATCTATTTAATTCAAATATAGGACTATACACACTGGAGCAGATTCATGGTGGTCATTTTAGTTCAGAGCAGGTTTTGCCACACAGAGAAATATTTCCCCAATAGAGATTTTTTTTAAAGTGTTTCCAATACAGATTGAGTGTAAACTTCTGCACTGGTGAAAGGCCTACAAAAAAAAAGGTTGCATGACATGTACAGATGTATGCTTGAAACCTGCACCTTGGGCAGCTTGCCAAATGAACAATGGAATTTTCTGTGAATAAGAAAAAAAAACATATGTCCATATCTCGGAGTGCATATAAAGGTGTAGTTTTAAGATTTTGTTTGTAAAGGCCAATTATAGGTATACTCTTTACGTAGTCGATTTTTTCAAACGCCATACATTATTTCTAGATAAGCACATTGGGCACAAAATCTTAAATGGGTATGAAGCAGGACTTTGCACCTGTGATTTGTGTTAGGTACAACCTGACACAAATTGCAGGTTCAAGGTGTGTATATAATTGATATTCCAGTTTATTGAACCTGGGAATTGATGAATTATATGCATGTTGTGTATAGTTTCCCATTCTGGGTGATGCACATGAGAAATAGATGCAAATTGTACACCAATAA
Source organism: Triturus cristatus (assembly GCF_964204655.1). Classification (NCBI taxonomy): domain Eukaryota; kingdom Metazoa; phylum Chordata; class Amphibia; order Caudata; family Salamandridae; genus Triturus; species Triturus cristatus. The sequence goes on from NC_140590.1 coordinate 1,378,811,868, forward strand.
GTACTATGCCGTAGGGAAGCACACATTTGTGGCTTCGCTATTTGGGCAGTTTGAACCTGCGAATTGTGAGATTAAATTAATCAGGGTTTGTGTGCATGAGATCAGCTCGAGGCACCATATTACTATATAAAAGCATATACTGTTGCCTTAGTCAATCCATCATTCCTTTGTTGTTGGTGCAACCACAGTTTTAATATTGGAACGGTGACCAATATTTCTTATTCATGTAGTGTGCAATAAAAAAAACTAGCCAATTACGTACAAGATGCCACCATAACTCTAGATATTTGTATAGACATCCTTGTCCATGTCAGGACTTAAACCAGCAGTGACCCGTATGTTTCCGGGGAGAGACGCTCAGCCCTCTGAACTATCTTAGCAGCCTACCATTTAGGCAGTGCAAAACAATCACTTGCAACACATCTAAGCTACACAACTCACAGTGCTGTTTTTCAAAAGCACTCAGTCCCAAATACGTCTACATCTTTGCAAATTATTTTCCTAATCTATGCCTTGAGAGAAGTGTACCATTTGCAGAGCACACCTTTTTCATAAAGTAAACATCTACTCAACCCTTGCAAACACGTTTACCAGACCTGCAGCAAGATTCTTCAGAACATTTACAATGATCTCTATCACGAGTTGAAAGGTGCTACAGTGCACTTGTGCTGTCAGACCCACAGCCTTGTCCCTTCAAAGGGAGACAAAAGACAGTTCTATCCACTTCCCACAGAATGTGAGGCCTTGGGGCGTGTAACATTGATCTCAAAATCTGCATTATCACACATGAGAAGAGACAATTCGACGTTTCCTCCAACATCTGTCTCCTTCTCTTTACAATGCTAAATAACAGTAGGTGGCATAGTTTGAAAAATGTAAAATATAATACATTGAGGATACGTGATATTGTCTTTTTATCTATCATAGTTACATTACGTCAAACAAACTGACGTATAATGTTTAAAAGCACTAAAACAGCAAAATTGCCTCATGCTACACCGTTTAAAAGCAAGTAATAATTTCAACAGCAAGAACATGCTCGTCATAATGCGGGCCCTACAAATCGGCTTTAAAGAAAATTAAGAAATTAAATCTTCATCCTTTCTCAGGCGACAGGTCAAAGAGCAGGTGGTTCGCAGTTCCTTCTAGGTAGAGCACTTTCCTGAGCAGCCGTCAAAGTGTTAATGTATGCAGATCGCAGCCTTTGTGTTTCGGCTGATCACAGAGGTGAGCATTTAAGTTAGGAATGAAAGGAACACCTCTCCCCCCCCCCCCCCAACATCCAAACACAGGTTGATTGCAGCAATGAGAAAAACTCTTGAAAACATGGGGGCTTATTTACAAGCCCCCTGTGCCGCCGGTACTCACATTTTTCCAAATTAAAAGTGACGCATCGGTGTCGCAAGGGGTTTGTAATTAGTGCAGACACTGGGGCAGATCTATATCGGAGATGCGCCACTTTTACGCCGCCGTTGCGTCACTTTTGTGACGCAGCGGCGGTGTAAACCCTGCGCCACGTTGCGCCATATTTACATCGTGACGCATCTATGGAGATGCGTCACGGTGTAAAGCTCTGCACCACGTAAAACCTGCGTCAGGTTTCACGTGGGCGTGTCGACAGAGGGGGGGGCGTTCCGTCGCAGGAACGCCCCTGAAAAGTGACTCAGTCAAATCTATAAGATTTGACTGAGTCACTTTCCCAACGCTGATGCGCCAAAACCCTGCGCCTGCTTGAAGCAGGCGTAAGGCTTGACGCACCATGTTAGGGATAGGGTAGGTTGGAGCAGTGCTGGAGTTGCGTCGCGCTTGCGACGCAACTGAAGCACTGCGCCAACCTTACGCCATCAGATGCGTCACGCATCTGTTTATTCCTGCGCCATGATGCGCCGCATTGTAAATGCGGCGCATCATGTGTGGCGCAAGGGTAAACTTGCGTGACGCATCATTCCTGGCGCATCCCTGCTGATTTGCAGGGATGCGCCAAGCAACATAAATCTGCCCCACTGAATTTAACAACGAACCACGGAAGAACCCTTTTGAAAAAAAATGTATTTTGCAAGTGACAGTTTGCACAATTAATAGGCGTTTGACAAGGGCTGCCCGAAAAGAAGAAACTGCAATTTATTTCTTTGCAGTCTACCAATAACCATATGATTATGCACTGCAATGCCCAGATTGACAACGCACAAACTAAAGTCAATCGTTTTTGATAAATTGTTTTTTTCGTAATTTTTGTTAGTGAAGCAAACGAGAGGGAAGACTTTGGTGCACTACGTGCTGACAATTCAAGACTCTAGGGGGCAGATTTATGACGACTGGCGCATCCCTGCATATCAGCAGGGATGCGCCAGTTATTATGCGCCACAGCTGCGCCACCATGGATGCGCCGCATTTATAATGCGGCGCACCATGGGGCAAAAACGGCACAGATGCGTGACGCATCTGTGCCGAAAAGTGGCGCATTGCTGGAGTTGCGTCGCAAGCGCGACGCAGCTCCAGCAATGATCTGGGGGGCCCTATCTTTACAATGCTGCGTCAATCCTTACGCCTGCTTCAAGCAGGCGCAGGGTTTTGACGCAGCATGGGCCTAAAAGTGACTGAGTGAAATCTTGTAGATTTCACTCAGCCACTTTTAGGAGGCGATCCTGCGCCGGAACGCCCCCACCTGCCCTGGAACGCCTAAATGTGGCGCAGAGCTTTACAACGTGACGCATCTGGGAGATGCGTCACGTTGTAAATGCCCCGGACCATGGCGCAGGATTTGCGCCGCTGCTGCGTCACAAAAGTGACGCAACGGCGGCGTAAATGAGGCGCAAGTCAAACATAAATCTGCCCCTAGCTATTCATCCTTCAATGTAAGCATGTATTTATTTGCAACTTGTCCACTATCCCCTGCTCCCGGCAACTCTGGACCAACTCTCGGAAACAAAGTGACAAACAAATAAATCTGGTACCCTTGCGAACAGTCGTGCTATTCACTTTGTTTCAGTTCATGTATAACACAGATAGAAAGCAACTAAACCCAAAGCTTTGCAGTTCTAACCTTTCAGGGCTGAAACCTTTGCAGGTTTATATAGCACCAACTCTCCCGTGAGGTATTGGAGTGCTTTAAATGACCATCAGTTACGTTACACAAAGACACGTTCATTTTTGGTAGGCACTGGGAGGTTAGGTGATTTGCCCATAATTACAGGATATTGAGCGGACGCCCAGAATCGAACCTGGCTTCCCATTTCTGCAGTCGGCAGCTCTGGCAGTAATGCCACATCCTCTTCATCTCCTTTCAGTTAGTATAAATGACTGAGTACCTGAAAATAAAGCATTGCGCCTCTAATGTGCATTTCGCCCAAGACAGTAAGAAAGGCTCAGGTAAAGGAATATGGGGAGAGAATGAAGAGGGAGGAAAACAGCCTCATAAAGTAAGAGGAACATAGGGAGAAATGGAAAACATCAGAGAAAACACAGAGAGACTGGGAGAGAACCAAGGTGAGTCAGCTTTGGGGAGAGAAGGGTGAGGTAAAAGTCAGAGAGATAAATAAAAAGATAGGCATAAACAGGAGAGAGAGATTTAGACATAATGAAAGTCAGACAAAACCAGTGAGAGAGATAGACAGGGGAGAGAAAGTTGGAGATATAGGGGGAGACAGGGTAGGACGCAAGAATGACAGGAGAGGCAGATAAATTAAATATAGTGAGAGACATCGAAAGATAGATATACAGCAATAGACAGGGAAAATGTAAGACAGAAACAGAGACAAGGAAAGAGGGAAAATAGGGATAGATTGGGAGATATGAGACATATGGGTGAGAGAGTCAAGGAAAGACAGAGTTAGAATTGGGGAGAGAGAAATAAAGTTAGACAGAGTCATAAGGAGGGAGAGACAGGAAGGGGGACAAAAACAGTGGGCAAAAGACAGAAATAGATGGAAAGACAGGAAGAAAGACAAAGAGAAAAACAGGGAGAAATATAACATAGAAATGGGGAGAGACACGAAAAGACAGGAAAAGTGTAAGACAAGCTGAGGGACAGGTTGAAGAGACATACTAGAAACACAGGAAGGAGTAAAGAAGAAAGAAAGAAAGGAAAGATACTCTGAATTGAATTTAAATGCATTTCTATCTAGAGCAATCTGTCTCTCTATTTACCTCTATCCTGACCTGTGTCGACCCCTCTTCATGTAACATAGCCATCTGTGTAGGAGAGTAGGATCTGCACTTATGTTGCCCCCACTTTTTTTCTGATGTATACACTGGTTTCTGGCTATAGTCTGACTGGGTCCCTGCTAATCAGGGCCCCAGTCTCACTGATCTCTCTAAACAACTTGGTGTGCATATTAGATGCACCAGTGATTGGATACTGTGGTACCTTATGAGCCCCTAGTATATGGTACCTTAGGTACCTAGGGCATTGGTACTTCACAGGCCTACCAGGGGCTGCGGCATGTATTATGCCACCCCTGGGAAGCATTCTCAATCTGTCACCACAGGCCTGCTACTGCAGCCTGTGTGAGGTAGTGTTAGCACTCCTCACTGAGGTATAGGTTCCTATATCTCACCATACACACACATATAAACCTATCAGCCACCCCTATTGCAGGCCCTAACAATCCGGAGGGCAGGGTGCTTGGTTTACTATGTGAGGGGGTGCTTCTGCATGAACAGGACCTCTCTGCAGCTGGCAGAGTCTATTCTCTGTGGCTGTTTGTGGATGCGGTTAAACCATATACTCTTAAGTGCATTATAACCTCGCGGTAAATGCTAACTTTGGAATGACAGCATCAAAACATGTCGGGTTTGGTGTCAAACAACTTGGAGTCATACCCCCACACCAGTAACTGATGTGAGAGTATGATCCCACCCTTCTACAGGGGATGACATGTACCCACTGTACTAAACGGTAGAAATCTCCTAGAGCCCTGGCATCACAAAATGGATGCCACCAGCACAGACACTGGGCTGCCCTCCTGCTGCTGACCGAAACTCGCAGTGGAGGAAGCCCAACAAAAGGTATCCTGTCACAGGGAGGTGTCACCACCTACCAGACAGGATTTAGTGTATTGGAGCTGGGTGGGTGCACTCTTAGAATTCCATAATTCATAGTCCAATGTTATTTAATCACATTGAACTGATGCTCATATATCAACACAAAATATAGTTTTGTACCAAACAAGTGCCCCACGTAAAAAGGGGGGAGAAAGGGGAAAGGTAGTGCGCATCAAGTGAGGGTTGAAGGAGGGAATAGAAGAAGTAGTGACAATAAATGCATCACACCATTATTTACTGTAAAAACGGCTTTCATCAGCCTCACTGTTAGCAGATAGCGAATACATAGCCATTGTTTGTACATGCACAGCAAAAAAAATCACTGTTGACCAAACTGCCACACAAGGGAAACACTGTTGACGTTTCGACCCCAAATTAAAGTAGGCTGCTTGAGAGCACAGAAACAGGTCCGGTTCCAACCAGAGAGCCATGGAGAGATTCAAACCCGCCGCAGGGTCTACAGGTGGTAAAACAACCGGAGAACCCAATAGTGAACATCGGCTCTTACACTCTCAAAGAAGAAGATACTAAGGTGTTGAGCAAAGAAAGGTCTTTCCTTTGTGCCCACTGCCCAGCCGAATCAATTCACCATAAAGACAGAGCTCAACCGTTTTTTGAGGAAGATTTGCTTACGCTATTTCTTCAGACAATCTCCTGCACCGGGGTGACTTCCCAGTTAGGATTGAGGATACCATCTACTTTTGTCCCACCGTCCCATGCCATGACCAGTAAAATTCTAGCTTATGAGAGCGTTGTGTTGGGAGATGTTTCCAAGGTTCTTAAAGACAAAAAAAAAACGTTAACTACAACGTCACCAAAACGGAAAGAGAAGCCGTAGTGTCCTTGAAGCAGAATAAGGAAATCATGATTAAGCCAGCTGACAAGGGCGGTGCTATTGTAGTGCAGGATGTTACCAAATACACAACTGAGATCTTCAACCAATTGCAAGATGGAATCAGCTATAGGAGACTGAGGTCAGACCCCACAAAACAACTGGAGAAAGCGATCTTGGAAATCACAAAGGAGGGTGTAGAGCAAGGATTCCTCTCCAACTTGGAATTTCTGTTTCTAAATCAACAGCAGCCTCTCCACCGAACGATTTACACATTACCTAAGATCTACAAGGATATGGAGAACCCGCCTGGATGACCCATCGTTTCAGGTTGCGGATCTCTACTCGAACCTCTGTGTAGATACGTGGACTTCTTTCTTAAGCCCATTGCAGAAACAACTAAGGCATACGTAAGGGATACGATGGAGATGATCAACCTAGTGGACCAGCAACCTATCGACCTGGTCCAACAACTTCTAGTGACCCTAGACATCATGTCACTCTACATCAGTATACCCCAAGAACAGGCCCTTGAAGTGATGAAGATAGCCCTGGAACGGAGAACAGCACCCGTGGCTGTACCTACTGAGTTTATTATCAAACTACTCTGTATCGCAATGATGCAGAATTTCTTCTTTTTCCAAGGCCATTTTTACCTTCAGACTAAAGGTGTACTGATGGGGGCGGCCTTTGCTGCAGACCTAGCGATATTTTTATGGACCATTTTGAACATTCACACGTATTCTGCACAGGTAACCCTTATCACACTCGGGTTACTTTGTGGAGGCATTACATAGACGACATCTTGATGATCTGGACCGCTGATTCAGTTGAGCTCGGCAATTTTCATTCATGGCTGAATCAGAGGAGCGAGGATATTCAGTTCACCATACACTGTGACTCAGACAAGATTGACTTCCTTGATATCACCATCAGGAATGAGAACAATTTATTATACACTACATTATATCGGAAGCCATCGGAACGCAATTCATTACTTCACTACAATAGCCACCACCTGAGGGGCCTATGGGACAATTTGCCCTTCGGGCAGTTCCTGAGGATCCATTGCAACTGCTCCAAGAAAGAAGACTTCATGCAGGAATCTGAGGAGCTGAGCGACCGACTTGAACAAAGGGGCTACCCGAAGAGACTGGTCAAGAGAGGGCAGGAATGTTTATAATTTCAAGTTCAATAACTATCATTTTTAATAAATGCCTCTCTGTTTAGTGAAATAATCTAAATGTAAAATGAAACCCTTCAGTATGTTAAAAAGTGCATTTTGGAGATACTGCATTATATTGTTGTTACATGATTTGCATGCCAACTTTTTTCATGGCTCAACTCATGCATGGGCACTTGGAGCCAGAGCTGACCCTTGGCTCGGTTCTGGCTCGGATCTCCCTGTTAGTTTGTTGGCTCACACACATGAATTGTTTCCTGACTACCCTTCTTTCTCCCTGAAGTTGCTCCTTCCCTTACCTTTAATTTGCACCTGCCTCTTTACTCACCGGGTTCTGTTTTTTACTATCTGTGCCATCAATAGGGGTGTGAGAAATTTGCTGTCATTTAACTATGTGAAATTTCTGTGAAATTACACAAAATTACATTAAGTGCAAATCTTTCATCCTATGCTATATTGTTTTTTCTCAAAATGTGTCCTCACATCAATTTTTGATGTGAAGTGCATTTCGTGCAAAAAATAGTGCAAAACAACTATAGCACCATGAAGAGCAGTTACCCACGTCCTGTTTTTACCGTGCGTTTATGGTAACTTTTTCCCACAAATGGTTCGTGAATATGCTAAGTGGCATCACAGAGTAATTTAAGGAATTTTACATAAAAAGTGTAATCGGAAATTCCCAAAATTATGACGATTAATCAAGTGTAATATACACTTTGTCCAAAGTGTAATATACACTTGGTCCGTGCCTCACTATCACGTCTCTTCTTAGGAGGTAAGTTTTCCAGGTCTTTACAATTCCTCCTTCTTCGTCTTTCCCTCTATATGGATCTTAATTTTCATATTCTATTTTCCACTTCGACTTTTCCGACTTCTCCTTCTTCCCTACATACCTTTCTCTGTAACCCATTTCACTCCATCTATACTCTTGTTTAAATTTAAAAAATGCCAAGGAAATCTATTGTATTTATGTCATCCCCCCACCCTCAATGCCACCACCCCACGCAGGTATTTTGATGTATAATCATTCACTATTGCTCTCCGTCCCTTGAAGAGAAAAGGAGGTGGGAAAGGCTAGGCGCTCTCTCCAGGGGAATTTAGTAAAGCCAATATAGAAAAGCAACAGCTATTGCTACGATCTAGTTATTAGAAAATCATCCAAAATGTACCCATTTCAAAACAAACAATCACATATCTCCAATAAACTATTACCAAGACGTTTTCCTGTCACTGAGCCTTACCACAAACACAGCTGCTGCTTGCGCAAGAGAAAAGCGTTGTTTATTTACCAGGTAGCATTGAAACAACAATTAAGTGACCAGGTGAATGTAAAGTTTGGCAGGCCACTTGACATTTTTACTGTCTCTGCTTCGTGAGAGCATAAAAAGGTCCGAGCGGTGATTCGGGAGAGCCTATTATACATTGACTCGGCCCCATCGTTGCTGTTGTCAGATTTACCAGATAGTCATACTGCTGCCCTGTCTGCCAGCTTTGTAAAGGTGTGCTCAGTTCCAGTAGGGCCCTTCCCCCAGCCGGTTTTCAGCAAGTTCAGGGACTTTCACAGCCATGGCCTCTGGTCATGCTAATCAGTGTTTTGTTATGCGCGATCGTGCATTTGCACGTCGCTGGCTGGGCTAAATTAAGCGCTGCTTGGGGTTCTCACTGTCAATAGGAACAGTTGCATTGGTCAGGGCTTGTTTTCTGTAAACTATTCTCATTCCTACATGTTTTTGTCCTGGCTCTTTATTTTAAACAAGTAGAAGAAAATACAAATAATGGCGGGATACTCCGGCGAGAAACTAAAGAGTCTGCATTACATTTAAATCAGTATTCATCCTTCATAAAATATTGTGAGTGTGCAACTCTTCATGCTGCATGAAACTGGAACACTAAAATTCATGACCTAATGTACATAAAATGGAGCAGCTAAGGAACACATTTTTTTGTTGTCAGCATAAATTCTTTTCCGTTTTTGTACAATTTCCTTTGTCCATTGTTTGCACCTGATTTCATTACGTTACTTATCAAGACTTTGGCTGATCTTGCTTTGCATGGAATCTGAGAGGTGTTTTCACTGTTATCACCTCCTCTCTCTTTGCACAGGGATATTGCCCTGCTATACAAAGCATTGCATTTGTCACTGTGCTTGCATCAACTTTCACATAGAAATTCCTTTTTAAAGAGGAACTTTATCACTGCTATAATTGATTCGCATGTGCTCGCTCATTAAAGTTTAGTAAATCTAGGTCTACTTTGCTTTCAATCTGTTCCCAATACTGAACAGCTAAACAAGAGGGCATTAGACACACACGTTCTTGGGTTCACATTTATCAAGAAATCAAGCAGCGCAGCACCCCACCTTGCTGCTCTGCGCGATAGGGAAAGGGCAGGAATGCGCTGTATTTAACATTATATGATGCATTCCTGTCTTTTCCTTGTGCTGGCGCACAATGTGCTGCCTAACACAAACGCAGTCACCTTTGCGTCATGGTGCAAGGGTGCGTGCGTTGAAAGCAGGATTGCTTTTGTGCAGGAAGGTACACCTAGGGTTTAGGGTGGGTATGGGTGTTTAGTTGTAAGGTATTTTTTAGGGTTAAAGGTGGGTATGGGTTTTTGGGTGGCATGGGAATTTTTAGGGTTTAAGGTGGGTATTGGTTTTTGTGTGGTAGGGGATTTTTTATGTTTTAGGGTGGGTATGGGTTTTTAGGTTATATGGGATTTCTTAGGGTTTACGGTGGGTTTTTGGGTGGCAAGGGAATTTTTAGGGTTTAGGGTGGGTATGGTTTTTGGGTGGCAAGGGATTTTTTAGGTTTTAGGGTAGGTATGCGTTTTTACATGATATGGACATTTTTACGTTTTAGGGCACGTATGGGTTTTTGGGTGGCAAGGGAATTTCTAGGGTTTAGGGTGGGTGTGAGATTTTTAGTGGGAAGGAATTTTGTAGGGTTTATAGGGTGTTTGGGTTATTGGGTGGCAAGAGAATTTTTAAGGTCTAGGGTGGGTTTGGGTTTTTGGGTGATAAGGAATTTTTTGTGTTTAGAGTGGTAATCGGTTTTTGGGTGGTAAGCTGTCTTAGGGTGGGTATGGGTTTTTTGGTGGTATGGAATTTTATAGGTTTTAGGGTGGGTATGGGTTTTGGGTGGGAAGGGAGCCTTTACGGTTTAAGGCGGGTATGGGTTTTTGGCGATAATGATTTTATTAGGGTTTAGCATTTGTATGGCAAGAGTATTTTATAGGGTTTCGGATGGGTATGGGTTTTTGGGTGGTAAGGGATTTATTTAGGGTTTAGGGTTGGTACGGGTTTCTGGGTGGCAAGGGAATTCTTAAGGATTTGAATGGGTATGGGTTTTTAGGTGGCAAGGGAATTTTTAGGGTTTAGGGTGAATATAGGTTTTTGGGTGGTAAGGGATTTTTTAGGGTTGATAGTGTGTATGGGTATTTGGGTGGTAAGGGATTTTTTAGAGTTTAGGGTAGGCATAGGTTTTGGGTGGCAAGGGAACTTTTAGGGTTTAGTGTGGGTATGGGTCTTTGGGTGGTAATACTCTTTTAGGGTTTAGTGTTTGTGTGGGTTTTTGGGTGGCAAGGATTTTTTTAGGGTCAGTATGGGTTTTTGAGGGGCAAGGGAATTTTTAGGGTTTAGGATGGGTATAGGGTTTTGAGTCTTAAGGGATTTTTTAGGGTTTAGGGTGGGTATGGATTTTTGAGCGGTAAGGGATTTTTTAGGTTTAAGTGGGTATGGGTTTTTAGGTGACATCGGATTTTTTAGGGTTTAGGGTGGGTATGGGTTTTTGGGGGGCAAGGGGATTTTTAGGGTTTAGGGCGGGTACGGGTTTTTGGTTGGCAAGATAATTTTTAGGGTTTAGAGTGGGTGTGGGTTTTTTGGGGACAAGGGAAATTTTATGGTTTTGGGTGGGTATGGTTTTTTGGGTAGCAAGAGGATTTCTATGGTTTAGGGTGGGTATGGGTTTTTGGTGGTAAGGTATTTTTTTAGGTTTTAGTGTGAATATAGGTTTTTAGGTGATAGGAGCTTTTTAGGGTTTAGGGTGGGTGTAGGTGTTTGGGGAGCCATAGGCCTTTTTAGGGTTGATTGTGGGTATGGGTTATTGGGTGGCCAGGGAATTTCAGGGTTTAGGGTGGGTGTGGGTTTTTGGGTGGTAAGGGACTTTTTAGGTTGGAGGGTGGGTCTGATTTTTATAAGTGATATGGGCTTTTGTAGGGTTTAGTGTGTGTATGGGGTTTGGGGTGCAAGGGAATTTCTATGTTTTAGGGTGGGTATGGGTTTTTGGCTGGTAAGGTATTTTTTAGGGTGATTATAGGTTTTTGGGTGAGAAGGGCTTTTTAGGGTTTAGGGTGGGCATGGGTGTTTGGGTGGCAAGGTAATTTTTAGGGTTTAGGGTGGTTATGGGGTTATGGGTGGCAAAATAATTTTTACTGTTCAGGGTGGGTATGGATTTTTGGGTGACAACTGAATTTTTTAGATTTAGGGTGGTTATGGGTATTTGGGTGGAGAGGGATTTTTTAAGGTTTAGGGTGGGTATAGGTTTTTGGGTAGTAAGAGATTTTTTAGGGTTTAGGTTAGGCATAGGTTTTGGTTGGCAAGTGAACTTTTAGGGTTTAGTGTGGGTATGGGTCTTTGGGTGGTAATAATCTTTTAGGGTTTAGTGTTTGTGTGGGTTTTTGGGTGGCAAGTCAGATTTTTGAAGCCATGCAAAGCCACTTTGCATGGCTGAGTGGTTCCAAAAATCTGGAGTACCACAATGGAAATTGCGAATAGCTGCGTGGCATTACTCTGCCCTGGGAAGGAGTTGCCTGGCTGTTCCCATGCAACTCCCATGGTTTTTGATGCATCACCAGACTTACCAAAACTGGTAAACCTGAGAATACACCAAAACATTATGCCTTTCCAAGGGAGGCACAGCAAGGGCAAATATCTGTATTAAATAGGGGACAGGGGAAGGAAGTGAGGGGCTCAAGGAGGAGTCCTGAGGGACCTCTTGTCCAAGCAGGTGGTTTAGAGTGATAAGGGCCAATAGAGACAGTCTAGACCCTGTCATAAGAAAGTCCTTCAGCCAGTTGAGTGCGGCGCCCTTGATGCCAATCTGTTCAAAACCTTTGTGTTAGCATGGAATGTGAGATGGTATTGGATGCCACCAACAGATCAAGCAAAACCAACATGGCTGGATTTCCAGCATTAAGGGATAGCCTGATAGTATCTGCTGAGGCAAGAAGGGTCGTCTCCCTGCTGTGGGAAGGTCTGTGACCTGTTTGAGAAGCATCCAACAGGCCATAAGTCTCCATATACGAAGACAATTGTTTGTTGATGTGGGTCTCCAGAACTTTACCCAATAGAGGGAGGAAGAATTTCGGGCAATAGTTAGCTGGATTTCTCAGGTCTGCATTTATTCTTATCAGTATTTATGTAACCTGGGCTGCTTCCCAATGTTGCAGAATAGAGGCTTGAGTCAGAGACTGGTTGCATAGAACTGTGATAACTGGAGCAAGAAGAGAAGAGAGAGTGGCAATGATATAAGGGGGACAGAGGTCAGAACGAGAATCAGATTTTGCATTATGCAGCAGGTCATGCGTCTGTGTATTAGAGATAGGGTTAAATCTTTCCAATATTACTGATGCAGTCGTTTGAGGTGACCCATTGGTTATAGAAAGGTCTGGTGCATTAGTCAGTATATTAAAACTATTGTGAATATTGCCCATTTTAGTGTGAAAATGTCTTGCAAGGTGTCACAGAGTAGTTGAGAAGCAGGTATGGCCGCTAAGCAGGCTTGAGGTTTAGCAAAGTTGTATAAGATTTTAAATAATTCTTTGGAGGAATTGCCTGCTTGTTCTATTTGGTTGACAAGGAAATGCCTTCAGGGTGATCTTTAACAGTGGTAGGTTCGAAGGGCAGATTTATATGTTTGTTTGTCTGTATTTGTTTTAGTAGCTCTCCATTTCCGTGCATTTTTTTTGTCAGTTTTCAGATCAGCTCTGTACCACGAAGCATTAGGCCTAGACATTGTTGCGGGAAGTTACTTAAAAGTGGCAGCGAAATCAAGTGCCTCCTGAAAAGGTGTCATGGAATAGGGCCAAAGCTGAGTTTATGTCCTGTGAGTTGTCTAAATTGGGAGCAGTAAAAACAGATTGGGAAGTTTCCACAGTAATCTGCTTCCATTGTCTCAAACTAATGCCCTTCTGAACTGTAGGTTTGGCAGATCTGATCCTGGTAGGAATCTGAAAACGTATCAGGAAATGGTCGGTCCAGATTAGGGAAATTGGGGTGTTAGCTTGAAGAGAGTGGAGAGTAGAGAAAATTAGGTCCAGTGTGTGTCCCACTGCATGGGTAGGACCAGTCTTGGTCAAGTGAAGGTCTGGCAATCTCCAATCTACCCTACTCCATTCCAATTTGCCCTACTCTGATCCACCCAATCTGCCCCACTCCACTCCATGTTAATCTATCCCATTTCACTCCACTCAAGTCTATCCTACTCTACTCTACTCCTCTCTTCCCCAACCTAGCTCACTCCACTGTAATCTATCCAACTCCACTCCACCTCACTGTAATCGATCCGACTCCACTCTACCCCAGTCGAGTCTTCCCCACTCCAATCCATCCAATTTGCCTCACTCCACTCTACTACGATCTACCACACTCCAGTCCACTCTACTCAGGCTACCCCACTCCACTTCACTACATACTACCACATGCCACTCAAATCTACTGAATTTTAGTCCAATGTAACCCACTCCAATCCACCCAATCTACTCCACTCCACTCCATAATACCACATGCCACTCAAATCTACCCCACTCCAATCCTATCTACTCACCCCAATCCACCCAATCTATCCCACTCAACTATACCCCAATCTACCACACTCCATATTACCACATGCCAACTCCACTCCAATCTACCTCAATCCACCCCACTCTACTCTTCTCCAATAACCACACTCAAGTTTAATCTACCCCACTCAACCTCGCTCCATACCACCACATGCCACTCAAATCTACCCCACACCAGTCCAATGTAGTCCAATCCAATCTGCCCCACTGCAGTCCACTCTACCCTAACCAACCAAACTCAATTCTACTCTACCCAATCTACCATACTCCACTTCACTCCAGATTACCAAATGCCACTGTAATCTACCCCATTTCAGTCCAATCTACCCACTCCAATCGACCCAATTTACTTGACACCAGTCTACCCCAATATACCACATTCTATTCTACTCTAGCCAATCTACCCCACTCGCCTTCACTCCATACTACCAGATGCCACTCAAATCTACCCCACTCCAGTCCAACCTACCCACTCCAATTCACCCTATCTACCCCATCTACCCTACTCCTATCTGCCCCACTCCAATCTACTCAACTCCAATCTACCCCACTCCAATCAACCCCACTCCACCCCAGACTACAATATTCCACCCAATCCACCACACTCCAACCCAATCTATCCCACTCCACCCCAACCCACCCCACTTCAATTTGCCCCCACTCCAATCTACCACGCTAATCTACCCAACTACACCACTCTAAATTACCCCACTACAATCACCCCACTCCAATCTACCCTAATCCACCCCACTCCATTCTACCCCAATCTACCCCACTCCAATGTATGGCAGTCTACCATGCTCCACTCTACCCCAATCTGGCCTATTCCACTATACCCCAATCTACCCCTCTCCAGTCTATCCTACCCCCCACCCCATGAACTTTTAGCCTTGCTGAACAGCAGACGCAGTGGTGTACAACATGGCTAAAACACATTGCCAAAGCCAATAGCAATCGCATAGGTGAGACTTATTGGATTTGCCAATGCTTATTTGTAAAGCTTTAGGAATAGTTTTTAAATTAAGCAATTCAAACAATTTAAATGTAATTGCATAATATGATAATAATAGAATATATATCTTCTAAGAAGTTCATTCATTTTATAAGAACATACTTCAGTTCACTGTCTGCAAGAATGTAACCCATAGCAAAGTGGAAGCTTAGTCACTCGCTTATCTAGCCATCATCTAAAAAAACATATTACAGTGTGCATATAAATATGTAAACTGAGGAAAAGCAACATACAATTCTGAATTCCTGGTACAGACATTAACATGTAACAATAGGCATTGATGCCTGTAGGTTATGTGCACAAAAATTATCAATTCAGTTTATACTGAATCACAGTGTAGTGCACCATCATTGTTTAGTTACAAATAAGGATCAAATGGCAAAAGCAAAGAATGTTGGGATTTGAAACTGACCCAAATTACTTTTAGCAATGTTCATAAAACCACTAATAATTTTTAGATACAAAAAAATCTAACATCAATAGCTTCATGTAAATAAAGTTTTATTTTAAATAAATAGAGAAAAGTTTAATATGGATGAAAAATATTTGGATAAACACAACTTATGGAGCTTTTCCTTTGAAATATCTGTCCTTTCTGCTGCTACTGGGTGTTTCTGGTCAGCAAAGTGTGTTTAAATGCAAAGTGTGTTTAAGACTGCAGTACCGCCTAGTGTCTACGGGGGCAGAGCTGAGCAGAAATATAAACACACTTGATGAAACACAGGTCCCCACAAGGTAATTTTTTTAAAAAGTTGTAAAAATTGGCACAGATGTTCCTGAAGTCATTTTTTATCATTTAGAAGACATTGCCTTGTGGGGACCTGGGTTCAGGTCCCCACAGTGCAATCAAGTCCCCACAGCGTGAGTGTGTTATCACACCCAAGTCCCCACAAGGATAGTAACACAAACTCACACACACACACACACACACAACAAACACACACACAAGCACACACACACTTTACAAATACTTATCCATAATCCAAACAAGAACAGCCAGATTTTATTTATAGGAAAGTGCCCCCTTCTGTCACAAGTTGCAAATATATCTTCTATATCAGAAAAAAACTGCTGTTGACTACATGGCTTGTGTTTGTGTATTTCAGGTGCCTGTTTGTTACGTAATTTGAGACATTTCCATTTAATATTTTGATCGTTCTTTATTCTAATCTCCCTGCTCACATACCATGACACTCAAAAAAGCAATGAACCTTCTACTCAGCTAAAGCCAATTAACCATGAAAATAATGAATATGACAGTTGAGTAATTTACCTCATGAATTTAATATTAATGACAGTAAGTTGATGAGAGGCCAGGGTTTCCATACCCTTATCTTCTCTGTGCAGAACAGCATATATTCAAATTATGTTGACCTGTGTTCAGTATTTGTATTTCAGAGCCTCAGTCCCTGCTCTCCAGAACATCACAAATTAAAACGAGAAAATGTTGACTACATCAGTCATCAAGTGTACAGCCAAACGATATTGGGACCATTATCAAAAAATTACACATGCTCAATAATGTTGGAACGAGGGATTTAAAAGCATTTCAATTTGAAGTAGCTATTACACGAACTGGGGTTGTAGGAATGCTCTGGCGATATTTGTGCTATAAAAAGATGCTCAGCTAAGGGGTAATTTTAGAAGTAGCTAAAGGAGTCTACAAAAGGACAGGTCTGTACCATTAATAATTATTTAATATTGGAACGACACTATTTTTTCACTGTAGACAGTGGTAAATAGTTGCTTGTTGCAGGAACTTCCACTGTACGTGCTGCTTTCTGTTGAAAATATAACAGCGTTTGTTGACATATCTAAAATGAACAACTAGACAGCACAATAACATACAGAAAACAACAATATATAATTAAAATGTAACATGGCACATCCCAACAAAACAGTCAAAATAAATATCACACAAAAACTGCAATGCAACAAAACAAAATCACATTGCAATAATGCAGCAGAAATAGACAGCAGAACAAAAAACAAAGGAATAACAAAATGCCACACAACAAATGTGCTTGTCACACATAACCCCCTTCCAGAGTCCTGTTTTGATAATAGGGTGGTAAAAGATTTTCAGAGAAAGCACCACCTCATCCGTCAAAAATGTTTTGTGAGCAGACTCCTTGTCTCTGGCAAAGAGAGCAGATAATATTTAGATGTTGTCCCGCCGTATCTAGAGTTGAAGCAAGAGCTCAGAAGCAACCTCAGGCTTGGAGAACAATTGCATTACCTAAGTGATCATGGCAGAACTGACTTAGCAAGTGAGTCCCCATATGTTAGGAGACATTCTGGAGCTCCCTGTAGAGTTTCTTCACTTTAGATGGGATCAGCAATGCTGGGCAGCCTCAGGCTAGCCATTTTCTCCTCTGTGCTGTTACAGGCATTGGGGATGCTCCATACCGCAAATCAGCTGCACGAAGGAGGACTGAGGCCACCACACTCGGTCAATGGGTTAAACAAAGACAGTCAGCAGGCCATTAACAGTGGGGCTTCCAGTCCACACTGACCAGGCGATGGACACCCCCCAGCCTACAGGGAACATTGTGCTCCACCACCTCACTCTGTTCTGACCACACTTTCGTACATTGCAGCTCCAGTTATGTTGCAGCCTGCTCAGCCTGGAGGGGCCCGAGACCACTTGGTCTCCAAAGCCTCTCGTGTCACATCCACCTCTTCACTGATGGTAAGCCTTCAGAAGAGTGCTACTGTTCAAATGTGAATGTTTACTACATGGTAAAAGGGTGTGTACTCCTGCTCTAAGTGTCCAACTGAATGTGAAACTTGTATTCTGACTTTTTTAGGAGCCATCTAACAAGGCAACTATAAAGTGAGCACAGAGCTCTTGGCCATCCATGTTAATGTAAGGTCCAGAACCTGTTCTGTGACCTGGAGGGGTGAGCCAAGTGTGCCCTCATAGCTTTCATAGTACTACCAACCATAGTGACATAAATCAATGGTGGCATCGTACCAGGTTTTAAGAATTATTTGTTGTTACAAGACCAATTTTTCTGTGTAATTTTAGAACGTGTTCTACTGATCGAGCTCGAGTTAACGTCCGCTTTTGTGTGAGACACAGATCTTGCGCTGACATTCTGTGTGTGTATCAAGTGGAGGTAAGTGCAGTGGATGTGTAGCACATGTGCGACAGTAGGACTGTGTATATAGTGAGAGTCTGAGTACTGAGACTGCTGGCATTTGGTTTAGATAGCCTTGGTATAACATGGCTCACAGTTATGGGTAGTTACAGCTTTACCGGAGGGTGCAGAAGAATTGCATGCATTCCAGGGCCTGGAGGATAGAGATCCAGACACAGAAGTGAGGAAGGATGGAGATAGGGATAGTTTAAACAAGCATTTGCAATGCAATAGGTCTTGCATTTGCAAGAGTTTGAGTTATTGGCATTGTAAATGACAATGCCTTTTATTTATGCGTTTGAAAACCTGCTAAACAAGCACTTTGTACTTATAGTCCTTGCATATGAGAAGCAAGCCTTCCAGTCTCTTTTACTGCCAGCCTTGCTTCTCGTAAGCAAGGACTATACGTACAACGTGAATAAAAGCCATTGGCATTTATAATGCCAATAGCTCCAACTCTCGCAAATGCGAGACCTATTGCATTGCAAATGCTTGTTAGAATATCTCTAGTGATGGAGCAAGGACTTGTATAAAAGAGACTTGCTTGGAAGCAATTCTCTCAAATAACTTGTAACACTGTATTAATCATGTTTGTAAAGACTAATATGCACCACATTCCCTGGGCGTAGTTCGCGAAGTAGCACTTCGCGAAGCTACGCAAAGTGCACTTCGCACTACGCGAGCTACGCGTAGCACTTCGTGAACTGCGTAGTACCTTGTTCGCACTGTGCCAGATGTCGTTTTCAATGATTGCACAGTGTGGACAAGCAACCGGCACTGTGCAATCATTGAAAATGGCATCTTGCACAGTGCGAGCTGTAGTTTTCTGCTGCTCGAGTAGATTTTTACTCGAGCGGCAGCTTTCTCAACGCGAACTGGTAGTTTCTCATCGCGAGCGGTCGCGAGCATACGCGACCACTCGCAATGAGAAACCTGACCGCCTCGCGTTGGGAATCTCGCCGGGAGGTTTATTTTCCATGCTCGCGATCGCCAACTTGATGTTGCTGATCGCGAACAAGGAAAAAGTCTCGCCAGGATGTCATTTTGCTTGCTCGCGGTCGCCAACTTGACGTTGAGGACTGCGAGCAAGCAAAAAATTAGGGGTGGGCGGAATTTGCGAAATTAACTTTCGCAAATTATCGCGAAAATGTTTAAAATTATCGCAAACAAGCGGAAATATCGCGAAGATGCGGAAGTTTTTTTCTCGCATGTTCGCGAGATTTTCTGCATGGTTGCGGGTCGCCAACTTACCCATGTGGTTGCTTGC
Source organism: Triturus cristatus (assembly GCF_964204655.1). Classification (NCBI taxonomy): domain Eukaryota; kingdom Metazoa; phylum Chordata; class Amphibia; order Caudata; family Salamandridae; genus Triturus; species Triturus cristatus. Next base: position 1,378,831,188 of record NC_140590.1, read on the forward strand.
GGGCGCAGCCATCTTGTTTTGAGTTGTCTCGCGGTGCATGATCGCGAGAAGAAAGACGTGATCGCGCGACGTATGACGTCACTGCGGGCGCGAACTGTCGCGAGACAGCGCAAATGGCTAAAAACAATACAACATCTCATGGAGAACGCGACCGGATCAAGAAAACTTGTCGGTGAACGCAGGGATTCAGGTAAGGCGATCGCGCGCGCGCGAGAATGTATTATTTTACAGCGCGAGCAAGAAACAAATTATCGCCAAGCTGCGGAAACCGGAAATTTTGACATTTTCGCGCTCTCCGCGGAACGCGAAAATGTCAAATTATCGCAATTTCCACGAACGGAACGAAATTTTCACCCAGGCCTACAAAAAATGACCGCAGCACTACGCAACACTACGCTACACGTGTTCGCACTGTGCTACGTGCAATTCGCGTAGTGCGAAGTAGCGCGAACTTCGCAAACTACGCGAACGTAGCGTAGTGTTTTGCCCAGGCTTACATATAATTAGCTTAGAGGAAGCTTACATATGTGTTTTACTAACAAGTAACCCGAGGGAAAACTTAAAATGGCTGCTAACGCGGGAATTTGTACTGCGCATGCGTCAACTGCATCTACGTAGGATGACGAACTAAAGCTTGGAGGGAATTTTCTGCATCTGCGCACTTGCTTCTAATATGGCCGCTTGAGGGCTCACATGCTAAGCATCTGTCTTGCTGAAACTAAAACATGCTATTTACTAAATGCTAATGCAGAGACATTTAATTTAAGGAAATGGGATTAGAGTAGAGATAGGTGGTATACAGTGAAATCATTTTATTTTGATTTTAACATGTTTCTTTTTGACCTGTCTATTAGTTCGTATTTGGGCCTCAGAGGGATGCCAAAGTCTATATTGCACGTGACTGCTCACGCAGGCGCAGTAACTACCAGCTAGAAGCTATGAGGATGTGCTTGGATCCCATCCAAGGCCGCGTTCGCAACATGTCCTGGGAAAATGATGGACATCCTGCAAGATGAACAAGACATCTATTGAATGTATTCTTTTTACTGATAAAAATGTGAAATGCGGGTGGGAAATAAAACTTGGGAAAATAAAATTAAGGGGCGGGACCACTGAGTAATGAACTAGAAATTGTTAAAACTTAGCATGGTGTGATGATCCTCCCCCCTTTCCTGCCCAATCAGAATTAGGAGTTTCATAAATTCGAAACATTTAGGGGTGGTACATGCCATTAGAAAGGTATAATTGAGGTAGTTTAGTTAGTTAGTTAAGGAGATGCTGATGGTGATGCTGATGCAGCTGCTTCTGCTGGTGTTGCTGAAAGACCGGGATACTGTCCGAGAGCTGATTCTTCCAGCTCCTTGGCCAAGGGGTTGGTTTCCACACCATCCTAGGTAGTATATTATTGTACTGCTCTCTCTATTTTCTCCTCTCCAGGTACTGTCATTTGCAATAATATTGTTTAGATGATTTACTGACATATTTGATTGATTGATTTTCCATTCCTTGGAGAAAACGGTGTACGAATTGTATTTTTGCTTTGGCTCACATGAAGTTAACTAGATAAACATTAAAATTGTTCCCGAGTCTGTGGTTATTTAAAATATTCAATTACGTCATTTCACCTTATACTAGCTTAACTAAAAGGTTCATTGAACAGATAAAAGTTCTTTTGATTTAGAAAGATATTAAAGAAATGTTAAGGTAAATTAAACTTGAAAGTATATCACACAAATTGATCTCAGTGGCACTTTACCAATTTATGTGAATGTGTGTTTGTGAGCCCAGGTGAGTATGTGGATTGTGAGTATTTCTAGTTGGTATGTAACCCGCTGGATCAGTTTTTCTGGTAGAAGAGCTATGTTTTTTTATTAACTAGTTAGGTGAAAAGGTCGACATTGGAGGTATTGAATATGTATTAACTATCCTGTTTGTATTTTGTTTTATGTTGTCTGGAAATTCCCAGGAATATTGAATAGTGAGTGGTGAATGGAAGCCACAATGCAGTGAGGTTACTCGTCTGTTGGAACAGCACTGAAAAGCTATGCAGGGCTGGCAGTGCTGACTTAGAGACTATTTTCTGCGTAAACGTGAGAGTGATTGATAGCACATAGTTCGCTGGTCAAACTTTAGTGTTGTAGCACCTGGAAAGGGTAATATCAAAGGAGTAGCAGGTTCGTCGCAGCTTGAGTGAAGAGTAAGCAGAAGAGTTTTACTCATAGTGTGTGAAGAGTAAACTGAAAGGTTTACTCGCAGTAAAAGAAAACGACTATTCTTTGGTTTAACGGAACAGACAGAGTAGCGAATGTTTCTATGTCGTCATTAATGAAATTTGTATGTAAATTGTAAGAAAACAAGTTCTTCATGTTACCTTGCAAAGTTGGGGTCAGTTGCTGGAGTTGCACTGACGTCACAGGGGGCCGCGCTGGAATTGGTTGAAGCAGCGGGCATGTGACTGACGCAAAATTATAAAGGAGGGGTCAGTAGTAAGGAGTGATACTGACGTCACAGAAAGGCAGCGCTAGTATTGGCTAGACGAATAGTGTGAGCCTTAGTTTGATTGGTCGAAAAAATAGAAGCCGCACTGGGATTGGTCAAATCTCAAGTGTAAGAGAGAATCTAATTGCTTGTCAGAATAGAAGCCATAATAGTATTGGACAGTGGAGACTGTATGTGGCCATACAATCCAACACTAATAGGGAATCACCCAGACAGGAGATATTTAGGATTTGCCAGAGACGAATATATAAAAAGATTGTCACCTAAAATGTACGTAGAAAAGAGAAAGATGTCATTTGTGCAGAAGAGAAAAAAATATTTTAAGAAGGATAAACCCATTAAGACTAGAGTGGGAATTCTTATCCCTCCCCAAAAACGCCCGCATCATTCATGATGATGGAAAGAGGTTATCATACCTTTGTACAGTTAGAAAGTTGGATAGAATATACTAAAAGTGATGGAGTGTTAGCTTTCCCAGAGAATGGCATATTCTATGGGAGGATATTACATAATTTAAGGATGTGAATGAATGAATTAGAGCCCAGACCTAGATTAACACAGTATGAGGCTTTAGACGAGTGGGAAACTAAGGCATTTGAGCGCGACAGACCTAGAAGTAGTAGAAGTTACAGAGGATTTTTCCCTAGACAGATGCGCGAATCACGAGATAGCCAGATGAAACAATGGAGACAAGCAATGGTTACAGAAGGACTGTATCCTGTATTAATGGTGGAGGAACAGTCAGGAGGAAAATGTACAGAGAAAACCAGACATTTGACAATGATAGGTTGTGGGTAATCAGAAGATGAGTTAATGGAGGACATTTTAATGAAAAAGCCTCCACCATACCAGGAAGGACCCAGTAGAACTACTCCTAGTGTCCCTGTTTTGGGAACACCTTTGGTTCCGCAAGTTATACATGAGCAAATGAATGAAAGGGTACTTCAGGAGAAGGATAAAGAAGCAATAAATAAAAATAGAGAACTAATACAGAAAATAACCCAATTGAATACACACCCCGAAGAACTGACTATACCAGTGACCATAGGTCCGGTTGTTCCACTGTATGGGGACAAAACGATCTATCCCAAACCACCAGTCATAAACACATCTATAATAGAGCCTAGAAAAGAAAATATAATGATTGATGATAAAGGCAGTGAGTGCGATTCGGAAATATCATTGATGGATTTACCAATAAGAGGACAGATACATGTAACCCTAAAAGGAGTTACACCTAGTTGTTCAAAAGAAATACCATTAGAAACTTCAACATAAGTTAAGAATGCCACAATAGTATCTCTAGAAGAATTAGAAAGATGGGTGCAGGGAAGAGATAAGCCGAAACAGCAGCTAAAGATTTTAGATATTTACAAATTAAGATGGAATTGGAAGATATGATAGCTGGAAATGTGGGATTGGACCGATTAAATACCTACAGTAAAGAAGAATTGCTGTTTATTTGTAGAAGTATTACTCGAAATATGAAGGTATTGCATGAGAATTTGGCAGATCTTGATTCTGAAATGGGAATTGAAATAGGGAAATCAAAGGTACTACAGAAAACATAAAAAGCAGAATTTAGTGATAAGGATTTGAGAAACGTGAATGTGTCAGGGAGAAAATTACAGATTAAGGAATTAATTAAAATTTGGCAAAAATGGGGAGATTTAGAGAAATGGAAAGCAAGGTGGATTAGAAAAAAGGAGGAAGCACAGGCAAATCGAACAACTTCAGAATTTCTATTGGAAGAAACAGAAAAGGTAGAAAGATTGTGCCCAATGAGAGAAGTTCCATGGACCAGACATGATATTTTGTCATATACTAATGATTTCCAGAGGTTAGGAGAAAAACCAGTAGAATGGTATCTGCAAATTGAAAGGTTTGTGAAGGTTTCTAAGGTTTTGTTGAAGGATTTGGATGGCCTATTTGACATAGTGGTGCCTGCCGATTTATGGACAGAATGCAAAATTACAGTTGATTGGCCTAGTGATGAGTACCCGAGAGACAAGAAAACAGGAGCCCCTTCAGAGGAGGTAATGAAGAAATATCACCAGGTGATTACTTTTGGAAAGGGAAAATCCCTCCAAAGGAAACAGATTGGGTTAAGATAGATAGGACGACATAGGATATAAATGAGACTGCACATGCTTGTTATGAACGTCTGTTGCAGGTGTTCAAGCAGAATAGCGGATTTGAAAATATTTGAGACAAGGGCATGGGTCATTTTGTATATCGTTTTGTGTCAGGTTTAAGGCCAGAAATCTCTCAGATGACTCAGCAGCACATGTTGTGCTGGCAGGCAAAGCTGATTGCTGAGATTCTAAAGTACGCCAAGTACTGCGTAGATGACATTGATATTAGACGTAAAAAGTTAGAAAAAAAGGTAATGTGGGCCCAAGTGAAATTAGCGGAGCACCAAGAACTAAAATTAAACAGTCAGACAGAGGATCAAGGGAAAGGGCAAGGCCAGAATTAAAAATAATGGGGGAAAACAAAGAGGACAAATGAGTAGAGAGGAGGCAAAGAAGACGTTTCCCTGTGATGGGTGCGGAAAATTAGGGCATTGGAAAAACGAGTGTAAAAATATTCATAATAATAATGGCCCAAATCAAAATTTAAATCCACAGACGCAAAATGAGGTGATAATGAGTGAACCGCAGCAGGTTGTAAATCAGCAGAGTGCCCCTATGCCAAATTTTGTGAACAGAGCCAAGTACAGTGCGGACACCGTATATCAAGAAGGAAGTGGTAAGAAAAATTCTGTAACTTCACAATTTCTTTTACAAAATAGTTATCTGGACGACAATGACCAATGACGGTGCCTGCGGGTAGGAAAAGGAGTGCATACTTGGCACATCCTTTCCCCCTAGATCAGTCAGGTCCATATATTGATGGTAAAGTAGAAGGAAAAGATGTTACCTTTTTGTTGGACACTGGTGCTACCCGTTCTACTGTAAGAACAGAAGACATCCCATACCTACCCCTCTCGGGAGAAGCGATCCAAGTAGTAGGCATTTCATATAAACAGATTAGAACACCTATTACAAAATAACCCTGGCCGTAGTTTGCGTAGTAGTGCCACGCTACGCTATGCAAAGTGCACTTCGCACTACGTAAGCTACGCGTAGTTACGCGAGCTGCGTAGTGCGGTAGGGAAATTGCTGTTCACACTGATTGCACAGTGCCGGATGCTTGTCCGCACTGTGCAATCATTGCAAACGGCATCTTGCACAGTGCAAACGGTTCTTTTCTGCCGCTCGAGTAGATTTGTACTCGAGCGGCAGTTTTCTCAACGCGGACTTGCAGTTTCTCATCGTGAGCTGTCGCGAGCATACGCGACCACTCGCAATGAGAAACCTGACCTCCCCACGTTGAGAATCTCACCGGGAGGTTTATTTTCCACGCTCGCTGATCGCGAATGAGGAAACATTCACGACGGGATGTCATTTTGCTCGCTCGCGTTCGCCAACTTGACTTTGAGGACCGCGAGCAAGCAAAAAAGGCCCGCTACGCATTTTTGCACTGTGCTACGTGCAATTCGCATAGCGCGGAGTTGCGCAAACTACGCAAACTGCGCAAACGTAGCGTAGTCCTACGCCCAGGGTTATTACAAAACCAATGGAGGTGCGTATTCGTAATTTTAGGGAAATGCATTAGTTTTTGGTGTGTGACTCTAGTCCAGTAAAATTACTAGGAAGCGACCTATTTTGCAAAATGAATTGCACTATATTTTCCACACCGGACGGTGTTGCGATTCAGACCCCAGACGAAGACGGAGTCTATAAAATCATGTTAGCTAAACAAGGCATGGATGTAGATGAGATGTATTTCTTAATGACAAAAGATGATTTACCAGATGAGTTAAAAGCAACCGTAAATCCTTATGTGTAGGATTGTACAGGAAAAGAATTAGGGTCAATGGCAAATGTGGACCCAGTGAAGGTGATTGTGAAGGGAGGTGCAGTTTATCCAAACACTCGACAATACAGAATGAGTCCGTAAGTCACAGCTGGTGTTGCAGCAGAAATTGATCGAATGATTAAACAAGGCATTTTGAAAGAAATAATGAGCAGTCCCTGTAATTCACCTATAACTGGCATTAAGAAACCTAGTGGGAAATACAGGAAAGATCAAGATTTAAGAAAGATTAATAAGATTGTCGTGCCTTGTTGCCCCGTAGTGCCCAATCTAGCATTAATTCTGTATCAGATACCATGGAACGCAGGATGGTTTACTGTAATTGATCTATGTAAAGCCTTTTTCTCCATTCCATTACACCCAGACAGCCAGTATCTCTTTTCATTTGAGTTTGAGAACCGTATTTTAGTATGGAATCGAGTTCTTCAAGGGCATACAGAAAGTCCTTCAATCTTCAATCAGATTTTGAAAAAGTGTCTAGAAACCTTAGTACTGCCGAAGAAGTCAGTTCTAGTTCAATACATGGACAATTTGTTAGTCGCATCAAAAACAAGAGATGACGAAACATTAAGGCAAGATGGCTGCTGACTGACTGCAGCGAGAGGTCGCAGTCTCTCTCCCTCTTCCCAGGTCCCTGAGTATGCTGTTTTAGAAAGATGCTGGGATGCTTGAGATCCCCCTCGAGTAAACTATTGGATTGCGGCCTTGATCAGGGATCTGTGCTCATTACGCTGGGTGTCACAGTTTACGGCAGCTTTGGAAATATTTCAGCCTGACTTACTCTCCCAGCAGCTGTGGCGGCTCAGAGGCGAGCTGGGTATGGCGCCTAGGGGGCCCAAACAACCGAAGGACGATGTGGTCCAGAAGGAGCAACTAGATCACGACGGCGGCAAGGATTATCTGAAGGACCCGGCAGCCATGGGTCCTCAGCGAGTTACGCAGCCACGGAGAGGTCCCAAAAAACCTGATGACACGCCAGGCTATGGCGGCGGCGGTATAGGTTCAACGACTACAAGTGGTGGAAGAGGCTTTAGCGGGTGTACTCGCAAATCAACGGCGGCGAAAATCGCTATTGACGGGGTAAACCTAAAGCCCCCAAGGAGCTACAACAGCCTACCTTACAGGAGTCCTTTATCGTGAAGATAAACCAAACCGGGGCTGGAGCGGGAGCTGCGCCAGTGGACGCTGGTGGTATGGTTGCTGAGCAACAAATGGATACACTGTTGCGGGCAGTCTCCGAGATTCAGGATAGGTTGATCGCGGCCTCTGCAGGGCTGAGAGCCAAAGCGCTGGATTTGCAGAGCAAGTCAGAAGGCGAGTTCCCTGGTGGGGTTCGAGGCTGGTTGATAGCGTGGTGTGTGTTGGCAGTAACACTACACTCGCTCAAGCTACAGGTCCTGACGGGAGGGGAGCAAGTTTATTAAAAGACACTTTGGCGGCTCTTGCGACAATTGGGGGTAAGGGGCCAATAGGACAGGCTCAGGCTCAGGCATTATCATTTGATAGAGGAATCCCTGGCACCCCGGATGGAGATTGCTTTTCCTCATTAAATGATGAATCAGACTCTCTATTGTCAAGCGAGGGAAGCCTGGACAGTAGTTCTGATTTAGCTAGTTCAGCTGTTAGCTCCTCAGTCCAGAAGGCACCTGATACTTACAGGGCTTCATACAAAAAAAGAACAAAATCAAAATCAACACATCCTCCCAGCCCATCAGAAGCTGGGGAGAATAGGAAACTCTGCTGGGACTATTCGGCGACCTCACATCTTTATCAGGAGGGCGTGGCAGCTGGCTCACAGGTGGACCAGGACGAGTTTAGTAATCAGCCTCAGGCCACATCACTTGATCTCCTTTATACTACTCTGAAACAAATGCAGGGCGAGGCTAGATTTGAGAGCCGGAGAGCTAAGCAGGCGGCGAAGAAAATTCAGAGCTCTATGCGGAAGATGAACAAATTATACGAGGAGATGGCTGATAGGGTCGCTCATGTCGAAGAAAGAACGGGTTGGCTGGAAGATGACATTAGCAGATGGCATTCATTCAGAGAGGCACAGGAGAAATTGACATAGGATGTTCAATGGAAATTGGAGGATTTCGAGAACCGCCAGAGACGTACCAACATAAGACTTCTGGGGGTGGCGGAAGGGGTTGAAGGACAGGATGTCAGGGCGTTTGTCATTAATTTGTTTAAGGGAGCTTTTCCCGAGATGGAGTCCTGGGGGTGGAAGAGCGAAGTCCAGAGAGCGCATCGCTTCCCATTCACTCAAAAAAAGTCTTATAGAGCATCTCAGGTAGCAAGACCTCGGGCAATCCTGGTTTATGTAGGAAATTTTCTCCTTAGGCAGGAGATTATGGAGAAGGCTAAACCAGAGGCTAGGCGTACGTTTAACGGGGTTACTTTTTTTGCCCGGCCCGACTTCTGTCACGCCACCTTGGAAAGAAGATGGAGGCTGAGGCAATTGATCGCGCTCCTTCAGAGCCTCGGGTACGAGGCCTTTTTGATGTACCCAGCGAGGCTTAAGGTTAATGTCAAGGGGCAGGTTAGAATCTGTTTTTTGGAGATTAAGGCCCAACAATATCTGGCAGAATTAAAGGAGCAGAAGGGGGAATAGGGGTTAGTCATTTTATTCGGCTTTTGAGAGATATTGTTTTTCTTTAGAAGAATCTTTGGTAAGGGATTAAGGAACACAGTGGGGACACGAGGGAGAGGGGGGGGTTGCGACTGCTGCATTCTAAGCTGCCATACATGGGTCATGAGTGACCCATTTGCCTGTATGGGGGGGTCTCGGGGGGGAGTTTTAGGGGAGGGGTGGGATTAGGGAAGGGGGGGAATGGGGGTTTACACGGTGTTGCACAGCACTAGGTCCGAGATGTTTGAATAGCCATAAGAGAGGTATCAATAAAAGAAGGGAGAAAAGGTTACAATCTTCACAAGAAAGAAGGAATATATGGAACAACATTTCGGTTATCTGGATGGGTCAGACATATGATGTATTTTAATGAGTATAAGGATTGCTTCCTTTAATGTGTGTGGGCTGAATGACCAGGTGAAAAGACAACGTGTTGCAGCTGCCTTGAGATTAATGCAGCTGGATTTTGTTTGCTTGCAGGAGACGCATGTAAAAGGGATAAGGGGTCACTTAATGGAACAACTGTGTTTCTCTCTGCTCGCTCATTCGAGACAGGGGACTAGGACTAGAGGGGTGGCTATTTTGTCTAAAAGAAAGGATGTCAAGGTTATTAGGAAGAAGGAAGATCAATGGGTAAGATGGGTACTGATGGAATGTGTAATTAACGATCAAACAGTTACTATTGGATCAGTGTATGGATCCACCGAAGATGACCCGGGCATTTTCGAATTTTTAGATTCAGAACTGGCTTCATGGCCAGAGCCAGTTATTTTGGGGGGGACTTTAATATAAATGGGGTTGGGGGCTTGGGCACGGAGGATGGACAGCAATATCGAGGTCGGAAGAAAAAAGTATGCCGAGCAATACTTTTGGCATATCATAATTCCTTAACTGATGCATAGGGATGCTTGAACCCATTAGACGATGGAATAACTTATTATTCTGCCCCTCACAAGGTGTGTGTTAGGCTGGACTATTTTTTCATAATAAATTCTTTAATCTCCAAAAGTCGGATGGAGAAGTTTCCTCGATTGGTTTCTGATCATAATCCGCTGGTTTTAACACTAAAATCGATAGGAAGCGATAGGCGGACACGAACATGGACTTTTGAGAGGAGGCTGCTTAAGGATGATGATTATGTAAAACATATGAATAGCTGGATAACTACTTTCTGGGAAATTAATTGTGGTAGCACTTCCTCAGGTGTGATCTGGGACGCTTTTAAAGCCGGTATCCGGGGGGAGACATTAAGCTATAGTTTGTATAAACAAAAACAAGAGGAGGTCAGAGTCAACAAATTGGTCAAAGCAGTTACGGAGGCAGAGCAGGAACTGACTCTAGCAATTCAGGCCTGCGCTTTTCCGGATCCGGTGCTCCTTAAAATTTTGTGTATTAAAGTAGATATAAATGAGGGTTTTGCAACAAAGGCAGCCGCGACCTATTTAACCAAAAGGGAGCAATGCCACGAGCTGAGTGAGTGGGTGGGACATATTCTCGCAATTCGCACAAGGCAGAGAGTGGTGTCTGGAGAAATCAAAGAAATATCTGATGGTAAAGGAGGTAAAGTTACTGACTCCGAGGAAGTTAGAGAAGTCTTTAGACATTTTATGCCAAATTATATAGGGAGGATCAGTCAGGAGATCCCACCGATATCCAGCGGTATCTGGGGGTGTCACTCCTCCCCAGCTTTCTGTAGGAGATAGGGAGGCATTAGACGTACCCTTGAACTCTGAGGAAATTCTTGTGGCACTTAATAATCTCCCCTCAGGCAAGGCTGCTGGCCCTGACTTAATCCCCATCGAATACGTCTTGACCTGGTTGATACAATCTTACAGGCACAGTCAGGAAAATCTGACCCAGACTCCTGGGCAGGCGCTGACATTGTGGTGATTCCAAAAAAGGGTAAGTCGCCCTTGGAACCGGGTTCAAATAGACCTATTACTCTCATGAATTCGGATGCTAAGATTTTCTCTAAGGTAATGGCTCTTAGGTTGTGTAAAATAATAGACCAATTGGTTAGTCCTACACAGTATGGGTTTATCCCAGGGAGGGGAACTACACAGCATGTCCGTAAGGTAATTACTTTATTTGATGCCACGGTAGTCTCAGGAGAACCTATGGCGGTCATGTTCTTGGATGCAGAAAAGGCATTCGACCGGGTCTCCTGGGACTACCTTTGGGCTGCATTATCGTGGTGTGGTATCGGAGAAGGGTTTATTAGGGCGATTCAGGCACTTTACCAATCTTCCACAGCCCAGCTTAGAATCAACGGAGGGCATACATCGGCAGTGCAGATCAAACGAGGTACCCGTCAAGGGTGTCCATGCTCGCCATTGTTATTTGCGGTCTACATTGATCCGTTGATTCGTAAGTTGGAAATAAACGACCAAATCTTCCCGATTAAGATTCAAGGCCAACTGTTTAAAACTATAGTCTATGCGGACGATGTTGCGATAGTGACTCCTTCTCCAACTAGGGCAATTGTGGCCCCAAGACACAGATCATTAAGAATAGCCAGGTGGTTTGTAACGATGCACGGGTAGTTAAATCGGCTGGATACCTCGGTATTAGTATATCAGCGGATTTAGATAAGATCGTAGAGCACAATATTGAACCTATAATGGTGAAAAGCAAGAAGGATCTTGATAGAATACATAACCTTCATCTCTCCCTTGTTGGGCGCTCTAACGTGGTTAAAATGATTATTTTGCCCAAATTCCTCTACTTGTTTAGGACAATCCCATTGATTTTTTAAGGTAAATGGTTTGTGGCAATTGAACTTTTGATCAACAGATTCATATGGGCACAAGGGAAAACTAGGGAAGCCCTTCGGTTTATAACTCTTCCTAGGGATAGGGGAGGATCGGTGGTTCCCGATTTTAAGTTATATTACTGGGCAGCAGCCTTCCAGTACATGAGTGGGCTTATGGGAGGAGATACCTCAGACCCGCAGGTTAAGATAAGATCAATTGATATATATGCAATACTTATTGGTGAAGATGCAGGAAACTGCTTCCTGAAATATACAGATCCCGGGTACTATAAAAGAACCAGATTTAAGACACTTATAGCAGGCTATAAAATTTGGCCATAATTCTGTAAAAAACTGGGGCTTGGTAGATTCAATGCCTATACTCGGATCGAAGGGAATGTTTCTCTCCCAGGAGAAATATTCGCAGATACTGTCATGGTTGATTGGGGGCGGCGAGGGATTCGGAAATTGGGGGAGCTCATGGCGTCTTACAGTTTACCGAAATCCAAGGGAAGTATGGTATTACCAGGAATAATCTTTTTAAGTTTTTGCAAGTCCGGAGTTATTTGATAAACAAGCAGGGCGGCACTGCCGGGTTCTGTAAAAACAGGATATTGGATGTTATTGAGGGCGGGGCAGAATGTTCTATAAGGAAAATGTACGCTGAGCTGTCTGTCTTAAAAAGCGATGAACTGGAAAAATATTGAAGGAAATGGGCAGATAAGCTCCAGGTTGACCAGGATTGCTTTCAGGACTCTCTAGAGTTGAAGCGGACCATACTCTGCTCGGCAGCATTACAGGCCCAACATTATAAAACGATATACTCTTTATACCATACACCTGCTAGGATTGCTCAATGGTGGGGAACGATAGGAATTACGTGCCCCCGGTGTGACAGCGGCGAGGCTGATATCGTCCATATTTTTGCGCTATGTCCACAACTTAATTTGTTACACAGGGCTATTGAATCTTTTCTTGATATAAATTTAGGAATTAATGTTGCTCTTACACCAGCATGGATTCTCCTTGGGGTAGGTGGGGGAAATGAGCAGTCTAGCTCGTATTACTTCTTGTTTATGGCTATGTCAGTTTTGAGAATCTGTGTGGCAACAGCATGGCTGGATAAGGAAGCCCCAACATTTCATCAATGGTTGGCTAGATTGTTGTCAGTATATAATCTGGAAAAAGGGATATATGATAGGAAGGGGAAAAAGGTAGAGTTCTCGGAAAACGCTTATGGGAACCTATCAGGAGGTGGAAGGAGAATGTTTGAAAATAAGCCTGAACTTATCTATATTCTCTCTTAGGGTGATAAAGGATTGCTTTCATGTCTTCTTTTTTATGTGCATCTCGGGCAAGGGACTGTGCTATGTGCAAAATTATTGTGACTTTTTTTTGTTTGGAAAATAGAAAACCTCAATAAAAATAATTCAAAAAAAAAAAACAAGAGATGACTGTGTTACCAATTCAATTGCTTTGTTAAATCACTTGGCTAATGGTGGACATAAAGTGTTCCCAGAGAAATTGCAATTTTGCAGGACAGGAGTCAGATATCTAGGACATCATCTAGAATGAGAAGTGAGGAAAGTGACCCCTGAAAGAATAAAGATAATAAAACAAATGCAGATACCACAAACCCAGAGAGAGATTAGAATGTTCCTTGGAGTGGTAGGATACCGTAGACAGTGGATTGTAGGGTTTTCGTTACTAGCCAAACCCTTAATCCAAATGACAAAGAAACGAGCAAAGGATCCAATAGAATGGGATGATGAAAGCATGGAGGCCTTTGTGAGGTTACAAAATTGTTTGTGGGAAGCCCTGCCTTAAGTATGCCAGATTACTCAAAAGAATTTTCACTATTCTGTTGTGAGAGAGAACGCTGTGCACTCTCAGTTTTAACACAAAGACATGGTTTGATGAGAAGTCCAGTAGCATACTTCTCTGCTACTTTGGATCCTGTAGCATCAGCGTTATCTGGTTGCTTGAAAGCAGTAGCTGCAACTTGTATGAGTCTTGAACAAAGTGAATCAATTGTGATGGAACATCCTGTAAAAGTGTATGTCCCACATTCAGTCGAGATTCTTTTAACAAGAACCCGAACACAGTACCTTACTCCCAGTCGGATGACTAAGTATGGGAGAATCATATTGGTAGCTGAAAATGTGACAATAGTCAGGTGTACTGTATTAAACCCTGCTACCTTATTGCCGAACGTACGGGGAGAGGAGAGGAGATGAAAGATGAAGTCGAGCATGACTGTTTGGATGTGACTGAACTATGTGCCAAACCCCGTCCAGATATTCAGGAAGAGCTACTGAAAAACGCTGAACATGAGCTATTTGTAGATGGCTCATATTTAAGACATGAGGAGGGAGGATTAAGTGCTGCTTACGCGGTGTGCACATTGGCTGGAATAGTTGAAGCATCCTATTTACACGTAGTCAAATCTGCACAAGTAGCCGAATTGATAGCTTTGAGATTAAAGCTTGCAAAATTGGGAAAAATTGGAATGTAACCATTTTTACTGATAGCCAGTATGGTTGCGGGGTCGCACATGATGTTGACCAGCTTTGGACGCAGAGGGATTTCATGACTTCATCAGGATCCCCAATTAAAAATGGAAAATTTGTGAAAGAACTGCTTGAAGCAATACAATTTCCAAAATAGGTGGCAGTGGTCAAGTGTGCTGCACATCAGTCAGGAGATGACTATGTGACAACTGGTAATAAGTATGCTGACCAGGTTGCCCAGTATTGTGCCAGAAATAAATTGGTGGTAAACAAGAAAATTGAAACAAGTGAAATTAGCTGCCAACTTATGTTACTCTCAGGAATAGAAACATGGGAAGAAGTAAGACAACTGAAGGATGAGGTGGAAGCGAGTGAAAGAGAAGAATGGATAAAAATAGGATGCCAGAGAAGGACAGAAGATGATGTGTGGATATATCTGGATGGCAGGCCAGTAATGCCAGATTGCCTACTTTCACAGATGGCCAGAATGTACCATGGAGACACACACATAGGTAGGGATGCCATGATGAGACTCTTTAGACAGGATTGGTTTAATCCAAAGTTCAGGAATGTCGCAGAGAGTCTATGCCAGAGATGTCTAACCTGGTTGAAAAACAATGTTGGGGGAACATGGCGGCAGGTTAACGCCGGCCGCGAGAGCTCCGATCCGATCCAACCAGGAGCGTGGACCCGTTTCTTCTTTCTGATGACTGATTATATCCATGCGGTGACAATGTAGAAGAGTTTCTGTGCCCGTATCCTGAGGATGCTATTGTGATTCCTTTTTCTCCCGTTTTTGTTTGTTTTTCTCCACCTCTCTGTGTTTTCGCCTGAGGCTCAGCAACTCTGGGAGGCTCTGTGAGAGGCGGCGCTAGGACCGAGGGAGCTGCGAGGGAGTTGCGAGAGTCGTATGGGAGCCAAGGGAGCAGCGGAGGCGGCGTTAGCAGTGTCGGTGACCGGCAGGGGCTGCAGAGAGCTCTGAGCAAGACTGTGGAAGAAAATTAGGGCAGCAGCGGCTAGGATCGATTTTCGTGCCCCCGAGGGGCGTGGAGCAGCAGCGACACGGTCAGTCGGATCGGTGAGGGTAGGGGAGGGCCGTTTGCAGCCAATCTCCCAGAATTCTCAGGATTGCATCTGTGGGGGAGCGTGGAGGGAACTGGGCACCCTTCAAGCATTGCCAATGGAAAGGGACCTTTCTCTACTAGGTTCTCAAAGTCCAGACACTATCCTATAACAGGGCCCTGGTTTAGGCCCCAGAATTAGTGAAAAGACACTGGTTACTGGGGACGTGAGAGAGAGAGAGAGAGAGAGAGAGAGCGTTACCTGTTAAAAATAGATATCAGCTCCGTTCTCAGTTGGAACTCCAAAGAGAGGATCTATTTGCTTCACAGTGGGGAGATATAGGGGGGTTTGACGCAGTAGACCCACTAACTCCATTGAAAAAGAAGAAGGAGAGAAAAGAGAAAAACATAAAGAAGGGGGGGCCTAGAAGTAGCAGGACCGTAAAAAATCCTGCTCCTTTGATGAGACCTACCCCCTCGCTAAAATCGTATTTTAAGATAATGGACCAAGTGGCTGTTTCCAAGGGGGGGTGGCTTCCCCTCTATCTTATCCCGCCCAGATTACCCCTCTGATTCCTATCGAAAATAGGTATTCTCCCCTATTTTGCGGTCCGGATACCGAGTCTGAAGAGGTCTCCTCTGGACTAGAGACTCCTAACCTCCTTATCTCACCCGAACTTGAACCTGAACCTGTTATCCCGACCTTAATCCTGCACCCAGCAAAAGATCCAGATTCTATGGCTACTGCTACTGCTAGCACTAATATCTGTCTTCCATCTACCTTATGTTCACCATCCTCTATCGATGCTGAAGTGGGGGATAGGCCAGAACAGGGTTCTCTGGGGGGGAGATCTGGAGATTCGAGTGGTGGTCATCTACAGTTAGAGTCACTTCTTCAGTCCCTCAAAGGGGACCTGCTCTCAAAATTCGAGATATCTGAAGCAAATCAAAAAGGGATACATGAGAAGTGTGCAAATTTAGAAACAAAACTGGATGATATTTGTAAGCGGACTGGTGCCTTGGAAGTGGAAGTTGCTACTCTCTCGGAAGAGAGTCGAGCCCACACAAAAGATATAGTGTGTTTGAAGGCCCAGAATAAGTCACTCCAAATGGATATTGAGAGGTTGGAGATTCAAGCTAGGCGAAATAACCTGAAATTTTTAAAGATCCCAGAGGGGGCTGAGAACGGGGACGTTAAATCATTGATTTGTAAGATTCTCAGAGAAGGAGTATTAAAAGATAGACTAGACATCGACCTCGAAAAAGAAATTCAAAGGGCACACAGAGACCCCTTTAGGCAACATCCAGATAGAAAAGCTCCCAGAAAAATCTTAGTTAATTTCCATACCTTTTCAGTCAAGGAATTGATATTGGGTAGAGCACTTATCAGTACTTCTCTTCAGTTTGATTCTACAAAATATCTTATTCGTTCTGATGTAGGCAGAGCTACAGCACAAAGACAATGGGAACTGGGGTCAAGAATGCCCGATTTGAGGAGCTTCGGTGCGCACGTTCAGATGAAATTCCCCGCTTCACTGAAGGTGATGTGGAGAAATAAGTCTTATAACCTTACTTCTCCCCTAGAAGCGGATTCATTGTTGACTCTGATGAAAGAAAATTCACATTAGTTTTCTTATTTATTTAGGTTTATATTCAAATACAAGGAAAAAAAGGGAAGGAAAAAAAAATATTAAACTATTAAACTATAAAAGAAATTTAATAAAAAATAAGATGTCTATTTAGGTATTTTAGAGAGAGAGAGCGAGGGAAGGGTGGGGAGGAGAGATGAAAAGGGAAGGAAGAAAAAAAAAATCACGGGCACATAATCTTTTTTTTAAGGGGGTCGATCCTGGTATCGGATCAAGGGAGGTCTCGAAAGGCGATTAAGATCGCCAAAGCAGAAGAGGGAGGGTTCCTCAGGGGGGTGTTGGGTGGGTGGGGGGCACGGGTAGTAGGAGTACAAATGGGAAAAAATTAATCCTCACACAACTGTGGAGAAAAGAGAACTACAAAGACCGGGCGGGAGTTAAATTTAGTCTATCTAAGGTAACTCAAAGATGAATAGCATTTCTAATAAAATCAAGATACTTAGCTGGAATGTTAATGGGTTCAGGGATATGAGAAAGATGTCTAGAGTGGGTGAATTTCTGAGTAATTCTAAGGCCCATATATGTCTTCTTGAAGAAACCCACCTAGAGGCTGAGGAGTGTAAGTTAGGGTTTGGCAAGCTCATATGGGTCCAAGATATCCTCTGTTCTGAACAAAAAGGAAGTACCAGGGGAGTTGCAATAGTAATAGCGAACAATGCTGGGATTAAAATAGAGAAGGTCGAGACAGATCAATCTGGGAGGTGGCTGGTAGCCTCATTGTTAATAGGGAGCTTTCCATTGGTGTGTGCAGTTTATTATGGGCCTAATCAAAATGTTCCAGCTGCTCTCCTGAAAGTAAAAGCAAGCCTCTCCGATATGGCAACACCCATTATCTTAGGGGGAGATTTTAACTTGATCTTGGACGAATTTTTAGATCGTACCTCAAGGGTTAAATATGTCCTCCCCGCAAATCACTCTTGGAACTGAGGAATATTATTAAAGAGTTTAATTTGATTGACATCTGGAGAGCAAAAAATGGATCTAAAAAGGATTTTTCCTTTTATAGCCGGAAGTACAGACATCATTCCAGAATTTATTTTTTCCTACTAGATCAGTCTCTTTTCTCAGCAGTAGACTCCATTTCACATATTCCAGCATTACTCTCGGATCATTCTACGGTAGAGTTGGTGGTTAATTTTAAGCAAAAAGAATGTCAGAGAAGGTGGACCCTAGATGGATCCTTATTATTAAAGGAGGAGGTTAAACTGGACCTGGTAAACCAGGCAGAAGAATATTTTAAATACAACTCCGGTACCACAACTGATCAGGTGGTCTGAGAGGCTTTTAATGCCTTTTTTAGAGGAACGCTAAGTGCACTGATGATTAGGAGAAGTCTGCTTAGGAGGAGGATGGAAGAGGAGCGCCTCTCTAAGATTAAGCAGAAAGAACAAGAACTTCAGAGGGCATCGGCAGACCGTCAGAGTACAGTACCATATTTACAAAGTGAGTTGGATAGACTACGGGCAGAATTCCAAGCCAGTTTGGATAATATCCTAAAAGATAGGTGGGACGCCAGTAAGCTCCAAAACTTCTCCTATGGTGAAAGATGTGGCTCTCTCTTAGCCTGGAAAATCAGGACAGATAGGTTAAGGAATCAAATTAAAAGCCTATCTCAGAGTAGCACAGGAGCCACTATATATGATGATGACCAAATTAGGGAAGAGGCGAGAATATTTATGCAAGATCTATATAAAGAAGATACTCGCTTTGTACCTCAAAGAGCTAAAGACTGGTTGAATAAGTTAGGGTTGCCTCAGGTATCTATGGTGGATAGAGCCTCTTTATGTTCGAGCATTAAAGAAGGCGAAGTCAAAACCCAGATTAAGAAAATGGCCAGAGGGAAGGCGGCGGGCCCAGACGGGCTCCCAATAGAGCTATACTCGGTAGTCCTTGAAAAGGTTGTCCCTGTTCTAACAAATTTGTTCAACAGAATCTATTTATCAGGTGAGACCGTTCCAAAATCGTGGTCTGAGGCCACAGTTACCCTCATCCTTAAGCCCAACAAAGATCCGTTAAAAATTGAGTCCTATAGACCCATTTCCCTGCTAAATACGGATTATAAAATCTTTGCAGGGGTTTTGGCTACTAGAATGGCTAGAATTATTAAAACAGTAGTGCATCCACATCAGAGGGGCTTTATTCCAGAAAGACAGTTGAATGAATTAACCTTCCAAGTTATTGTGGAGTGGTGTGGCTCACTGGTTAGAGGCGGCAGACCCGGAAGCAGAAGTCGGCCCGGCACCAGGGTTCGATTCCCAACGCGGCAGGGTCTTGGACCAAGGTCAGTGGACATGATAATTCTCGCCTTGGTGCCCACTCTAACCATGGATCCCACTCAGCAACTCTGGGCAATAGCTTGCTTAATCTCCACTTGCGGCCCCATCAGCGCCGGGATGCTTGTCTTCACCTTGGAGATGCCCAGTAGGGACCATCTCACAGGGAAAGTCAGGATGGGTTCCCCAGCAGCACACAGCGCCGGGACACTCTTGGGAGTAGCCGTGCGCTCAACAAATACCCAGTAACATAACATAACATAACATTGCGGCAATAGATGTGG